>NC_135541.1:93972318-98772318 GCF_045843805.1 Urocitellus parryii
TTGGACCTGGGACCACTGAATGTGAAAGAGAACTTCCAGTGATATTGAGATAGTAGACAGGATTCCAGTGTAGGGTAAGGAAGAAGAGTGAGTTTAGGATTTGGGCAAAAGGCCCTTTTTGCAATCGAATGAATTTCTATTAGAGTGTAAATGGGAATGTCAGCACACATGAAGAGTCAGTCAGAACAAGGCACTTGGGGAAATAGATATCAATTGGGATGTTAGGAGATCGGGCAAAGTACAAAATGAGTGATAAGATCAGGGATATTTTCAACAGGGGGGTGGTTGAATACACTATCCTAGGAAGAAACAAGTGTACGCTCACCATAGGATTGAATATTGAAAACAATAGGCAAAGCGGACTTAGATGATTTTAGTAATCCATGCTCTCATTAAAATCAGGCTTTGGAAGAATCATAAGGTGAGTGTGAGTTTTGCATTTGGTGTCCAGAAGATGATGTGATGAAAGGAATACAGGGAGGAGGTGACATGTGTATTTCTTCCACCATTTCTGGGAGCATGTTTTCAAACCCTGTCATTTCGAGTTTAGGGATAAAAATAGGTGCACCCTGGGTTTACGTATATAGAGATGATGCATGAATAGACCATAGGGTGAATAAAAAATATAACTGCTTACTATTTTAAATAATGGATTGAATTGATATTTTAAAAAATACATGAAATCTGGTATTCAGATAAACATTCAATCCAAGTAGGTGTACGTCTAGTGGTAATATTAGGGTTACTAATTACACCAAACTGTGAGTTTTGCTTCGAAAATGATGATGGAATTCAAAAGTAATGTTTTATAAAAGAAATCTCATGAAAAAGCAAGTAAAGCAACATGGAGAAATACATGGGTTCTGATACAGGGAGTGAATGTAAGTGAATCATATGCATGTCAATTTGTGAATATTGGATGAAATGATACATCCTATGATACGAAGAAATAGGAATTTAACAATTTTGAATGAAAATTTACTTCAAAATACACATCACGTCCCGTATGAATAGACTTTCATGGATGTTAAACTGGGTCACTTACTGAAGAAATATTAGGGTTAGTACTCAATATTCACTGAAGTTCATTTTGAGAATTCAGAAATGAATATGTATGTCAAGAAAATGTATATTTCTGAGAAATATCTTGTGAAAAGTTGATTATAAATCCACCCAGATGGACATTAAAGAATCAAGGTAGTATAAGTATTGACACAGAGATTCAATATTTCAAAGGGCAAAATGAAAAACGAGTCTAAGATATATGCGAACACGTGCCACATAACAATCTTCCACTGTCATCCACCACAATGCCTTCACATTACTATTACCCCAAATAAGACACAATGAGAGGAGAAGAGGAACAAAATCTGTGAATACATATCTGGAATTGGAAATTCTGAGGAGCTCACAAACTTGGGTGTGGCACAAGAGATCCCAATGGTAGGGGACAGGGTAAACATTCCACAAACATGGAACTTTGCTGGCCTAATGACTTCTTGACTATCTGCCTCTGACATTTGTGCACTAGAAATATAGCTTTGTGCTTTAGCTTCCTTTGCAGTGAGACCAGGAAAGCTTGGTCTCAGTCTATGTGAACAGGAGGACATGGTTTCCTATTTCCCAATACGAACAGGAGGCAGCAGAGCTGAATCCTCTCTTTGTAGGTAACTGTGGCCGTTGGGGTATGAGTGTCTCCCTGGGGGGATTGTGAAGCCTTTGGCTCACAGTCCAGTTTTAATGGCATTTCTTGCAGCTTCCCTGGAAATTTGGTGTTTGTTTTTGAAATACATAAAGGTCAACCGGGACGCAGTGCTGGAGGGAGCTCTGTCACGTGGGGTGAGTCAGGGTCTGACGGAAAAAACACAAACTGGGCTGCTACCCCATATATCTTTCCCACTTGAGCGTAGCAACTTGATTCTGAGCATCGCACCAGATCCTCTCCCCACAACAACATGCCTTTACATTTTAGGGTCTGCTGGCTGCACCTTGTCAGTCACATGTCATTTGGATACCAATGACAGAACCACAGGGGCTCACCACAGATGTTGGTCACACACCTGCACTCCATTGCTCCAGACCCAGTTCCCTGCTGGCTCCTACTCACTGACATCTCTGTTCTTCACCATGGTCATGAATTCCACTCAGTCAAAAACGGCAATGGCGGGGGTTCAGTCATGATGAGCAACAGGAGATCTAAAGGTTCTCCAGGGATTTCTGGTCATGGGATTCTCAAAACCTTCATGTTATTGGCCTAGCCATATCTCAAGAATGAAGAAGTTGGCACTGTGGGTTTTGATTCATTCACGAGCCATTAAGGGTTGAGGAATCTCCTTTCAGTAAAAGCTCTGGAGATCGCATGCAGGCAAGGCTTTTCACGGAGTGGCGAAAGGTCACAGGAATCCAGGCCCATTGGGGGTCTAAAATATGAGGCTCATGTGAGTTTTGGCTCTCAACTATAGCTGAAAAGGCTTTAACAGCAAAATCATGTGAAATCCTGGCTGAGATTCCCAGTGCTGTGGAGGAAGCCACCCTCGGCCTAGATCTCAGTTTCCAAGGGCTCCTCTACTGCCTGGCCTTGTAAAATCCCAACTCGATTCATGGCAAGAGTTCTCTGAGATCAGTTCCAGAACTGAGTCTCTAATGGCATCACACCAGAGTTCAAGCTGAGGTGGACCCACTCATCTTTTCCAACCACCACACAAAAGACCACTATTCTAACAAAAACACTCCCACTTTGCCCTCCTCTTCTTCCATACAGATACTCATCATAACATTCTGGCTGGGGGTTTCCATAGGGGGAGCAGTCTAAGATGGTGTGCAAAGTAAGGTCTCATGCCCATCATGTGCCAAATGTCATGGTGGCCTGGACACCCTTCCTGAGAAACAGGATAGATAAAATGGGCCTGTAGTTAATACTGCTCTGCTTCTCAAATTCGAGGCCTCCTGCCTGCCAGGGGTAGATTCTTTATGTGTACTGGACTCATGAAAACACCCAAACACCTGTGTGCTAGTTACTGGATGGCTTGCAACAACTCATTTGACCCAGAGGATCCCTGTTCTTACTTCATCGGTGTCAGGAGCCTGACCAGAGGAAGGCAAGAGACTTCATCCAATATTACACTTCTTTTTCATCCTTTTAGATGTGCATGGACACATGGGATTTTTCTTGAGTTTCCTGGGGTGCTGAGAATGTAATTCACAGCCACACACAGGGCCAAGAGTCTGATTCAGACACAGCCTTTACAAAGCACTTTACCTAAAAGGCACAGATTGGGCCTCTTCCTTTCCGTTTGAAACTGTTTTCGGGAGGATTCCCAAAGGAGTGCCCTAAGGCAAACACCTCCCTGACATTCAGGGGAACAGAACAATAGGGAGGAAAGAAGCCTGGAGAAAAACTTTTCTTTAATTGAACACTGTGGCACTGACAGCTCCTAATCATGCAACTTGGGTGGCTATCTATGCAAGCAGGGATTCTCCAGAGAGATCCTTACCAGTCATGCTAATTTTTACTTTTCTGAGATGCTTGGCATTCCCGTCAGCAATCCAGTCCATGGCCTTGTCACAGAGCTTGAAGGTGGTACCCATCTTGTTCACAAAAACACGAACCCCTTCAGAGAGTGGCCAAAATTCTGGAAGAATACAGGAACTTGGGATCTTGGTAGGTGCTTCCCATCTGCAAGACAAGCAGCAGTCCATTCATCAATTGGCCTTGAGGAGTCCTGCAAAGATTTCCACTAGACAGGACACATTCACGGCTGCATTCTTCTCTCTACTCTCTTTAACCACAAACCCAGTGGGATCCACTGACTCTATAGAAAGACTCACTAGTTAACAGTCCATTTCAAACCAACAAACAACAACAACAACAACAACAAACACGTTTTTCCTACATGATCTCAGAACATGAGACAAAATGCCAAATTGAAACACACACCCACTAAGACACACAAACCACCCCTGTATTTGGTCTGCATCTATCCACTCTGACCTCTGACTGGTGGGTGAAAATTTGTTCCCCAGCAGTGGCCGGTCCTGTCTCAGCTCTGGTCTCCTTGGCCATCTCTGTGTAGTTGTCAGGAGCCAGCAATGAGCCAACACTTCTTTCTCAGGAAAGGCCCCTGTTCAGACCATTCAAGGCATTTGGCTACCCACACATCACCAGGTGCCAAGAAAGAATGACTCTGGCCTTGGTACAGAAAAAACAAGGGAGCCCACTGGGACTGGAATTGCCTCTGGGTGCCTCGCCTCCTGGATCCCACGTTCAGAGAGTTCCATCACCAAGGAAGTGAGGTGAGGTCACTTCCTTCAGGGAAGTGAATGAGGTCACTGCCTTGGCAACCACTTTGTCCTAACAGTTGTTTCCAAGGGTCCCATGAGAGGGAGGCTGCCCCACCTTCCTGTGACATTTTCACAAGTCATAAAGGTCTATATACCCTAGGAGCCCGGGTTCAGCAACCCACCCAGGCCTGATTGTGTCCATCTTCCCAGCATTGAGAAGAGAGAGGCTGATTCAGCCACATCCCTTCATCCTCACTGGGTTGTTGGCCATGGAAGATGACTTTAGACCTCACAGGTCCTACCTAGCTGCCTACATTGGCTCCAGGGATCATTTCTGCATCTACCTTTGAGCTTCTCAGCAGCTGGAGGATTCCCTACATACCTGTATGGCAAGATCAACTCAGGACCTGCTGTTATGTGAAAATAGATTGAGGGAACAGAGTCTGCTTCAGGGTCATATCAGGTTCGATTTGGCTTAGGAGTCATTCTGCTGGATGAATACGGGGATTGGGCAACTGGGATATTTATAAGAATGGAAGGTGAAAACTAGGTAAGACCTGAAGCACACAAGGGTGTTGGGCCCTTGATTTCGATACATCGTTTTGAATTATGTTCTGCAGAGGTGAATCCTCTAAATCCATATACAATGGCAAAAGATCTTGGACCTGGGACCACTGAATGTGAAAGAGAACTTCCAGTGATATTGAGATAGTAGACAGGATTCCAGTGTAGGGTAAGGAAGAAGAGTGAGTTTAGGATTTGGGCAAAAGGCCCTTTTTGCAATCGAATGAATTTCTATTAGAGTGTAAATGGGAATGTCAGCACACATGAAGAGTCAGTCAGAACAAGGCACTTGGGGAAATAGATATCAATTGGGATGTTAGGAGATCGGGCAAAGTACAAAATGAGTGATAAGATCAGGGATATTTTCAACAGGGGGGTGGTTGAATACACTATCCTAGGAAGAAACAAGTGTACGCTCACCATAGGATTGAATATTGAAAACAATAGGCAAAGCGGACTTAGATGATTTTAGTAATCCATGCTCTCATTAAAATCAGGCTTTGGAAGAATCATAAGGTGAGTGTGAGTTTTGCATTTGGTGTCCAGAAGATGATGTGATGAAAGGAATACAGGGAGGAGGTGACATGTGTATTTCTTCCACCATTTCTGGGAGCATGTTTTCAAACCCTGTCATTTCGAGTTTGGGGATAAAAATAGGTGCACCCTGGGTTTACGTATATAGAGATGATGCATGAATAGACCATAGGGTGAATAAAAAATATAACTGGTTACTATTTTAAATAATGGATTGAATTGATATTTTAAAAAATACATGAAATCTGGTATTCAGATAAACATTCAATCCAAGTAGGTGTACGTCTAGTGGTAATATTAGGGTTACTAATTACACCAAACTGTGAGTTTTGCTTCGAAAATGATGATGGAATTCAAAAGTAATGTTTTATAAAAGAAATCTCATGAAAAAGCAAGTAAAGCAACATGGAGAAATACATGGGTTCTGATACAGGGAGTGAATGTAAGTGAATCATATGCATGTCAATTTGTGAATATTGGATGAAATGATACATCCTATGATACGAAGAAATAGGAATTTAACAATTTTGAATGAAAATTTACTTCAAAATACACATCACGTCCCGTATGAATAGACTTTCATGGATGTTAAACTGGGTCACTTACTGAAGAAATATTAGGGTTAGTACTCAATATTCACTGAAGTTCATTTTGAGAATTCAGAAATGAATATGTATGTCAAGGAAATGTATATTTCTGAGAAATATCTTGTGAAAAGTTGATTATAAATCCACCCAGATGGACATTAAAGAATCAAGGTAGTATAAGTATTGACACAGAGATTCAATATTTCAAAGGGCAAAATGAAAAACGAGTCTAAGATATATGCGTACACGTGCCACATAACAATCTTCCACTGTCATCCACCACAATGCCTTCACATTACTATCACCCCAAATAAGACACAATGAGAGGAGAAGAGGAACAAAATCTGTGAATACATATCTGGAATTGGAAATTCTGAGGAGCTCACAAACTTGGGTGTGGCACAAGAGATCCCAATGGTAGGGGACAGGGTAAACATTCCACAAACATGGAACTTTGCTGGCCTAATGACTTCTTGACTATCTGCCTCTGACATTTGTGCACTAGAAATATAGCTTTGTGCTTTAGCTTCCTTTGCAGTGAGACCAGGAAAGCTTGGTCTCAGTCTATGTGAACAGGAGGACATGTTTTCCTATTTCCCAATACGAACAGGAGGCAGCAGAGCTGAATCCTCTCTTTGTAGGTAACTGTGGCCGTTGGGGTATGAGTGTCTCCCTGGGGGGATTGTGAAGCCTTTGGCTCACAGTCCAGTTTTAATGGCATTTCTTGCAGCTTCCCTGGAAATTTGGTGTTTGTTTTTGAAATACATAAAGGTCAACCGGGACGCAGTGCTGGAGGGAGCTCTGTCACGTGGGGTGAGTCAGGGTCTGACGGAAAAAACACAAACTGGGCTGCTACCCCATATATCTTTCCCACTTGAGCGTAGCAACTTGATTCTGAGCATCGCACCAGATCCTCTCCCCACAACAACATGCCTTTACATTTTAGGGTCTGCTGGCTGCACCTTGTCAGTCACATGTCATTTGGATACCAATGACAGAACCACAGGGGCTCACCACAGATGTTGGTCACACACCTGCACTCCATTGCTCCAGACCCAGTTCCCTGCTGGCTCCTACTCACTGACATCTCTGTTCTTCACCATGGTCATGAATTCCACTCAGTCAAAAACGGCAATGGCGGGGGTTCAGTCATGATGAGCAACAGGAGATCTAAAGGTTCTCCAGGGATTTCTGGTCATGGGATTCTCAAAACCTTCATGTTATTGGCCTAGCCATATCTCAAGAATGAAGAAGTTGGCACTGTGGGTTTTGATTCATTCACGAGCCATTGAGGGTTGAGGAATCTCCTTTCAGTAAAAGCTCTGGAGATCGCATGCAGGCAAGGCTTTTCACGGAGTGGCGAAAGGTCACAGGAATCCAGGCCCATTGGGGGTCTAAAATATGAGGCTCATGTGAGTTTTGGCTCTCAACTATAGCTGAAAAGGCTTTAACAGCAAAATCATGTGAAATCCTGGCTGAGATTCCCAGTGCTGTGGAGGAAGCCACCCTCGGCCTAGATCTCAGTTTCCAAGGGCTCCTCTACTGCCTGGCCTTGTAAAATCCCAACTCGATTCATGGCAAGAGTTCTCTGAGATCAGTTCCAGAACTGAGTCTCTAATGGCATCACACCAGAGTTCAAGCTGAGGTGGACCCACTCATCTTTTCCAACCACCACACAAAAGACCACTATTCTAACAAAAACACTTCCACATGGCCCTCCTCTTCTTCCATACAGATACTCATCATAACATTCTGGCTGGGGGTTTCCATAGGGGGAGCAGTCTAAGATGGTGTGCAAAGTAAGGTCTCATGCCCATCATGTGCCAAATGTCATGGTGGCCTGGACACCCTTCCTGAGAAACAGGATAGATAAAATGGGCCTGTAGTTAATACTGCTCTGCTTCTCAAATTCGAGGCCTCCTGCCTGCCAGGGGTAGATTCTTTATGTGTACTGGACTCATGAAAACACCCAAACACCTGTGTGCTAGTTACTGGATGGCTTGCAACAGCTCATTTGACCCAGAGGATCCCTGTTCTTACTTCATCGGTGTCAGGAGCCTGACCAGAGGAAGGCAAGAGACTTCATCCAATATTACACTTCTTTTTCATCCTTTTAGATGTGCATGGACACACGGGATTTTTCTTGAGTTTCCTGGGGTGCTGAGAATGTAATTCACAGCCACACACAGGGCCAAGAGTCTGATTCAGACACAGCCTTTACAAAGCACTTTACCTAAAAGGCACAGATTGGGCCTCTTCCTTTCCGTTTGAAACTGTTTTCGGGAGGATTCCCAAAGGAGTGCCCTAAGGCAAACACCTCCCTGACATTCAGGGGAACAGAACAATAGGGAGGAAAGAAGCCTGGAGAAAAACTTTTCTTTAATTGAACACTGTGGCACTGACAGCTCCTAATCATGCAACTTGGGTGGCTATCTATGCAAGCAGGAATTCTCCAGAGAGATCCTTACCAGTCATGCTAATTTTTACTTTTCTGAGATGCTTGGCATTCCCGTCAGCAATCCAGTCCATGGCCTTGTCACAGAGCTTGAAGGTGGTACCCATCTTGTTCACAAAAACACGAACCCCTTCAGAGAGTGGCCAAAATTCTGGAAGAATACAGGAACTTGGGATCTTAGTAGGTGCTTCCCATCTGCAAGACAAGCAGCAGTCCATTCATCAATTGGCCTTGAGGAGTCCTGCAAAGATTTCCACTAGACAGGACACATTCACGGCTGCATTCTTCTCTCTACTCTCTTTAACCACAAACCCAGTGGGATCCACTGACTCTATAGAAAGACTCACTAGTTAACAGTCCATTTCAAACCAACAAACAACAACAAACACGTTTTTCCTACATGATCTCAGAACATGAGACAAAATGCCAAATTGAAACACACACCCACTAAGACACACAAACCACCCCTGTATTTGGTCTGCATCTATCCACTCTGACCTCTGACTGGTGGGTGAAAATTTGTTCCCCAGCAGTGGCCGGTCCTGTCTCAGCTCTGGTCTCCTTGGCCATCTCTGTGTAGTTGTCAGGAGCCAGCAATGAGCCAACACTTCTTTCTCAGGAAAGGCCCCTGTTCAGACCATTCAAGGCATTTGGCTACCCACACATCACCAGGTGCCAAGAAAGAATGACTCTGGCCTTGGTACAGAAAAAACAAGGGAGCCCACTGGGACTGGAATTGCCTCTGGGTGCCTCGCCTCCTGGATCCCCCGTTCAGAGAGTTCCATCACCAAGGAAGTGAGGTGAGGTCACTTCCTTCAGGGAAGTGAATGAGGTCACTGCCTTGGCAACCACTTTGTCCTAACAGGTGTTTCCAAGGGTCCCATGAGAGGGAGGCTGCCCCACCTTCCTGTGACATTTTCACAAGTCATAAAGGTCTATATACCCTAGGAGCCCGGGTTCAGCAACCCACGCAGGCCTCATTGTGTCCATCTTCCCAGCATTGAGAAGAGAGAGGCTGATTCAGCCACATCCCTTCATCCTCACTGGGTTGTTGGCCATGGAAGATGACTTTAGACCTCACAGGTCCTACCTAGCTGCCTACATTGGCTCCAGGGATCATTTCTGCATCTACCTTTGAGCTTCTCAGCAGCTGGAGGATTCCCTACATACCTGTATGGCAAGATCAACTCAGGACCTGCTGTTATGTGAAAATAGATTGAGGGAACAGAGTCTGCTTCAGGGTCATATCAGGTTCGATTTGGCTTAGGAGTCATTCTGCTGGATGAATACGGGGATTGGGCAACTGGGATATTTATAAGAATGGAAGGTGAAAACTAGGTAAGAGCTGAAGCACACAAGGGTGTTGGGCCCTTGATTTGGATACAGAGTTTTGAATTATGTTCTGCAGAGGTGAATCCTCTAAATCCATATACAATGGCATAAGATCTTGGACCTGGGACCACTGAATGTGAAAGAGAACTTCCAGTGATATTGAGATAGTAGACAGGATTCCAGTGTAGGGTAAGGAAGAAGAGTGAGTTGAGGATTTGGGCAAAAGGCCCTTTTTGCAATCGAATGAATTTCTATTAGAGTGTAAATGGGAATGTCAGCACACATGAAGAGTCATTCACAACAAGGCACTTGGGGAAACAGATATCAATTGGGATGTTAGGAGATCGGGCAAAGTACAAAATGAGTGATAAGATCAGGGATATTTTCAACAGGGGGGTGGTTGAATACACTATCCTAGGAAGAAACAAGTGTACGCTCACCATAGGATTGAATATTGAAAACAATAGGCAAAGCGGACTTAGATGATTTTAGTAATCCATGCTCTCATTAAAATCAGGCTTTGGAAGAATCATAAGGTGAGTGTGAGTTTTGCATTTGGTGTCCAGAAGATGATGTGATGAAAGGAATACAGGGAGGAGGTGACATGTGTATTTCTTCCACCATTTCTGGGAGCATGTTTTCAAACCCTGTCATTTCGAGTTTGGGGATAAAAATAGGTGCACCCTGGGTTTACGTATATAGAGATGATGCATGAATAGACCATAGGGTGAATAAAAAATATAACTGGTTACTATTTTAAATAATGGATTGAATTGATATTTTAAAAAATACATGAAATCTGGTATTCAGATAAACATTCAATCCAAGTAGGTGTACGTCTAGTGGTAATATTAGGGTTACTAATTACACCAAACTGTGAGTTTTGCTTCGAAAATGATGATGGAATTCAAAAGTAATGTTTTATAAAAGAAATCTCATGAAAAAGCAAGTAAAGCAACATGGAGAAATACATGGGTTCTGATACAGGGAGTGAATGTAAGTGAATCATATGCATGTCAATTTGTGAATATTGGATGAAATGATACATCCTATGATACGAAGAAATAGGAATTTAACAATTTTGAATGAAAATTTACTTCAAAATACACATCACGTCCCGTATGAATAGACTTTCATGGATGTTAAACTGGGTCACTTACTGAAGAAATATTAGGGTTAGTACTCAATATTCACTGAAGTTCATTTTGAGAATTCAGAAATGAATATGTATGTCAAGGAAATGTATATTTCTGAGAAATATCTTGTGAAAAGTTGATTATAAATCCACCCAGATGGACATTAAAGAATCAAGGTAGTATAAGTATTGACACAGAGATTCAATATTTCAAAGGGCAAAATGAAAAACGAGTCTAAGATATATGCGTACACGTGCCACATAACAATCTTCCACTGTCATCCACCACAATGCCTTCACATTACTATCACCCCAAATAAGACACAATGAGAGGAGAAGAGGAACAAAATCTGTGAATACATATCTGGAATTGGAAATTCTGAGGAGCTCACAAACTTGGGTGTGGCACAAGAGATCCCAATGGTAGGGGACAGGGTAAACATTCCACAAACATGGAACTTTGCTGGCCTAATGACTTCTTGACTATCTGCCTCTGACATTTGTGCACTAGAAATATAGCTTTGTGCTTTAGCTTCCTTTGCAGTGAGACCAGGAAAGCTTGGTCTCAGTCTATGTGAACAGGAGGACATGTTTTCCTATTTCCCAATACGAACAGGAGGCAGCAGAGCTGAATCCTCTCTTTGTAGGTAACTGTGGCCGTTGGGGTATGAGTGTCTCCCTGGGGGGATTGTGAAGCCTTTGGCTCACAGTCCAGTTTTAATGGCATTTCTTGCAGCTTCCCTGGAAATTTGGTGTTTGTTTTTGAAATACATAAAGGTCAACCGGGACGCAGTGCTGGAGGGAGCTCTGTCACGTGGGGTGAGTCAGGGTCTGACGGAAAAAACACAAACTGGGCTGCTACCCCATATATCTTTCCCACTTGAGCGTAGCAACTTGATTCTGAGCATCGCACCAGATCCTCTCCCCACAACAACATGCCTTTACATTTTAGGGTCTGCTGGCTGCACCTTGTCAGTCACATGTCATTTGGATACCAATGACAGAACCACAGGGGCTCACCACAGATGTTGGTCACACACCTGCACTCCATTGCTCCAGACCCAGTTCCCTGCTGGCTCCTACTCACTGACATCTCTGTTCTTCACCATGGTCATGAATTCCACTCAGTCAAAAACGGCAATGGCGGGGGTTCAGTCATGATGAGCAACAGGAGATCTAAAGGTTCTCCAGGGATTTCTGGTCATGGGATTCTCAAAACCTTCATGTTATTGGCCTAGCCATATCTCAAGAATGAAGAAGTTGGCACTGTGGGTTTTGATTCATTCACGAGCCATTAAGGGTTGAGGAATCTCCTTTCAGTAAAAGCTCTGGAGATCGCATGCAGGCAAGGCTTTTCACGGAGTGGCGAAAGGTCACAGGAATCCAGGCCCATTGGGGGTCTAAAATATGAGGCTCATGTGAGTTTTGGCTCTCAACTATAGCTGAAAAGGCTTTAACAGCAAAATCATGTGAAATCCTGGCTGAGATTCCCAGTGCTGTGGAGGAAGCCACCCTCGGCCTAGATCTCAGTTTCCAAGGGCTCCTCTACTGCCTGGCCTTGTAAAATCCCAACTCGATTCATGGCAAGAGTTCTCTGAGATCAGTTCCAGAACTGAGTCTCTAATGGCATCACACCAGAGTTCAACCTGAGGTGGACCCACTCATCTTTTCCAACCACCACACAAAAGACCACTATTCTAACAAAAACACTCCCACATGGCCCTCCTCTTCTTCCATACAGATACTCATCATAACATTCTGGCTGGGGGTTTCCATAGGGGGAGCAGTCTAAGATGGTGTGCAAAGTAAGGTCTCATGCCCATCATGTGCCAAATGTCATGGTGGCCTGGACACCCTTCCTGAGAAACAGGATAGATAAAATGGGCCTGTAGTTAATACTGCTCTGCTTCTCAAATTCGAGGCCTCCTGCCTGCCAGGGGTAGATTCTTTATGTGTACTGGACTCATGAAAACACCCAAACACCTGTGTGCTAGTTACTGGATGGCTTGCAACAGCTCATTTGACCCAGAGGATCCCTGTTCTTACTTCATCGGTGTCAGGAGCCTGACCAGAGGAAGGCAAGAGACTTCATCCAATATTACACTTCTTTTTCATCCTTTTAGATGTGCATGGACACATGGGATTTTTCTTGAGTTTCCTGGGGTGCTGAGAATGTAATTCACAGCCACACACAGGGCCAAGAGTCTGATTCAGACACAGCCTTTACAAAGCACTTTACCTAAAAGGCACAGATTGGGCCTCTTCCTTTCCGTTTGAAACTGTTTTCGGGAGGATTCCCAAAGGAGTGCCCTAAGGCAAACACCTCCCTGACATTCAGGGGAACAGAACAATAGGGAGGAAAGAAGCCTGGAGAAAAACTTTTCTTTAATTGAACACTGTGGCACTGACAGCTCCTAATCATGCAACTTGGGTGGCTATCTATGCAAGCAGGGATTCTCCAGAGAGATCCTTACCAGTCATGCTAATTTTTACTTTTCTGAGATGCTTGGCATTCCCGTCAGCAATCCAGTCCATGGCCTTGTCACAGAGCTTGAAGGTGGTACCCATCTTGTTCACAAAAACACGAACCCCTTCAGAGAGTGGCCAAAATTCTGGAAGAATACAGGAACTTGGGATCTTGGTAGGTGCTTCCCATCTGCAAGACAAGCAGCAGTCCATTCATCAATTGGCCTTGAGGAGTCCTGCAATGATTTCCACTAGACAGGACACATTCACGGCTGCATTCTTCTCTCTACTCTCTTTAACCACAAACCCAGTGGGATCCACTGACTCTATAGAAAGACTCACTAGTTAACAGTCCATTTCAAACCAACAAACAACAACAACAAACACGTTTTTCCTACATGATCTCAGAACATGAGACAAAATGCCAAATTGAAACACACACCCTCTAAGACACACAAACCACCCCTGTATTTGGTCTGCATCTATCCACTCTGACCTCTGACTGGTGGGTGAAAATTTGTTCCCCAGCAGTGGGCGGTCCTGTCTCAGCTCTGGTCTCCTTGGCCATCTCTGTGTAGTTGTCAGGAGCCAGCAATGAGCCAACACTTCTTTCTCAGGAAAGGCCCCTGTTCAGACCATTCAAGGCATTTGGCTACCCACACATCACCAGGTGCCAAGAAAGAATGAATCTGGCCTTGGTACAGAAAACACAAGGGAGCCCACTGGGACTGGAATTGCCTCTGGGTGCCTCGCCTCCTGGATCCCACGTTCAGAGAGTTCCATCACCAAGGAAGTGAGGTGAGGTCACTTCCTTCAGGGAAGTGAATGAGGTCACTGCCTTGGCAACCACTTTGTCCTAACAGTTGTTTCCAAGGGTCCCATGAGAGGGAGGCTGCCCCACCTTCCTGTGACATTTTCACAAGTCATAAAAGTCTATATACCCTAGGAGCCCGGGATCAGCAACCCACCCAGGTCTGATTGTGTCCATCTTCCCTGCATTGAGAAGAGAGAGGCTGATTCAGCCACATCCCTTCATCCTCACTGGGTTGTTGGCCATGGAAGATGACTTTAGACCTCACAGGTCCTACCTAGCTGCCTACATTGGCTCCAGGGATCATTTCTGCATCTACCTTTGAGCTTCTCAGCAGCTGGAGGATTCCCTACATACCTGTATGGCAAGATCAACTCAGGACCTGCTGTTATGTGAAAATAGATTGAGGGAACAGAGTCTGCTTCAGGGTCATATCAGGTTCGATTTGGCTTAGGAGTCATTCTGCTGGATGAATACGGGGATTGGGCAACTGGGATATTTATAAGAATGGAAGGTGAAAACTAGGTAAGACCTGAAGCACACAAGGGTGTTGGGCCCTTGATTTCGATACATCGTTTTGAATTATGTTCTGCAGAGGTGAATCCTCTAAATCCATATACAATGGCAAAAGATCTTGGACCTGGGACCACTGAATGTGAAAGAGAACTTCCAGTGATATTGAGATAGTAGACAGGATTCCAGTGTAGGGTAAGGAAGAAGAGTGAGTTTAGGATTTGGGCAAAAGGCCCTTTTTGCAATCGAATGAATTTCTATTAGAGTGTAAATGGGAATGTCAGCACACATGAAGAGTCAGTCAGAACAAGGCACTTGGGGAAATAGATATCAATTGGGATGTTAGGAGATCGGGCAAAGTACAAAATGAGTGATAAGATCAGGGATATTTTCAACAGGGGGGTGGTTGAATACACTATCCTAGGAAGAAACAAGTGTACGCTCACCATAGGATTGAATATTGAAAACAATAGGCAAAGCGGACTTAGATGATTTTAGTAATCCATGCTCTCATTAAAATCAGGCTTTGGAAGAATCATAAGGTGAGTGTGAGTTTTGCATTTGGTGTCCAGAAGATGATGTGATGAAAGGAATACAGGGAGGAGGTGACATGTGTATTTCTTCCACCATTTCTGGGAGCATGTTTTCAAACCCTGTCATTTCGAGTTTGGGGATAAAAATAGGTGCACCCTGGGTTTACGTATATAGAGATGATGCATGAATAGACCATAGGGTGAATAAAAAATATAACTGGTTACTATTTTAAATAATGGATTGAATTGATATTTTAAAAAATACATGAAATCTGGTATTCAGATAAACATTCAATCCAAGTAGGTGTACGTCTAGTGGTAATATTAGGGTTACTAATTACACCAAACTGTGAGTTTTGCTTCGAAAATGATGATGGAATTCAAAAGTAATGTTTTATAAAAGAAATCTCATGAAAAAGCAAGTAAAGCAACATGGAGAAATACATGGGTTCTGATACAGGGAGTGAATGTAAGTGAATCATATGCATGTCAATTTGTGAATATTGGATGAAATGATACATCCTATGATACGAAGAAATAGGAATTTAACAATTTTGAATGAAAATTTACTTCAAAATACACATCACGTCCCGTATGAATAGACTTTCATGGATGTTAAACTGGGTCACTTACTGAAGAAATATTAGGGTTAGTACTCAATATTCACTGAAGTTCATTTTGAGAATTCAGAAATGAATATGTATGTCAAGAAAATGTATATTTCTGAGAAATATCTTGTGAAAAGTTGATTATAAATCCACCCAGATGGACATTAAAGAATCAAGGTAGTATTAAGTATTGACACAGAGATTCAATATTTCAAAGGGCAAAATGAAAAACGAGTCTAAGATATATGCGAACACGTGCCACATAACAATCTTCCACTGTCATCCACCACAATGCCTTCACATTACTATCACCCCAAATAAGACACAATGAGAGGAGAAGAGGAACAAAATCTGTGAATACATATCTGGAATTGGAAATTCTGAGGAGCTCACAAACTTGGGTGTGGCACAAGAGATCCCAATGGTAGGGGACAGGGTAAACATTCCACAAACATGGAACTTTGCTGGCCTAATGACTTCTTGACTATCTGCCTCTGACATTTGTGCACTAGAAATATAGCTTTGTGCTTTAGCTTCCTTTGCAGTGAGACCAGGAAAGCTTGGTCTCAGTCTATGTGAACAGGAGGACATGTTTTCCTATTTCCCAATACGAACAGGAGGCAGCAGAGCTGAATCCTCTCTTTGTAGGTAACTGTGGCCGTTGGGGTATGAGTGTCTCCCTGGGGGGATTGTGAAGCCTTTGGCTCACAGTCCAGTTTTAATGGCATTTCTTGCAGCTTCCCTGGAAATTTGGTGTTTGTTTTTGAAATACATAAAGGTCAACCGGGACGCAGTGCTGGAGGGAGCTCTGTCACGTGGGGTGAGTCAGGGTCTGACGGAAAAAACACAAACTGGGCTGCTACCCCATATATCTTTCCCACTTGAGCGTAGCAACTTGATTCTGAGCATCGCACCAGATCCTCTCCCCACAACAACATGCCTTTACATTTTAGGGTCTGCTGGCTGCACCTTGTCAGTCACATGTCATTTGGATACCAATGACAGAACCACAGGGGCTCACCACAGATGTTGGTCACACACCTGCACTCCATTGCTCCAGACCCAGTTCCCTGCTGGCTCCTACTCACTGACATCTCTGTTCTTCACCATGGTCATGAATTCCACTCAGTCAAAAACGGCAATGGCGGGGGTTCAGTCATGATGAGCAACAGGAGATCTAAAGGTTCTCCAGGGATTTCTGGTCATGGGATTCTCAAAACCTTCATGTTATTGGCCTAGCCATATCTCAAGAATGAAGAAGTTGGCACTGTGGGTTTTGATTCATTCACGAGCCATTGAGGGTTGAGGAATCTCCTTTCAGTAAAAGCTCTGGAGATCGCATGCAGGCAAGGCTTTTCACGGAGTGGCGAAAGGTCACAGGAATCCAGGCCCATTGGGGGTCTAAAATATGAGGCTCATGTGAGTTTTGGCTCTCAACTATAGCTGAAAAGGCTTTAACAGCAAAATCATGTGAAATCCTGGCTGAGATTCCCAGTGCTGTGGAGGAAGCCACCCTCGGCCTAGATCTCAGTTTCCAAGGGCTCCTCTACTGCCTGGCCTTGTAAAATCCCAACTCGATTCATGGCAAGAGTTCTCTGAGATCAGTTCCAGAACTGAGTCTCTAATGGCATCACACCAGAGTTCAAGCTGAGGTGGACCCACTCATCTTTTCCAACCACCACACAAAAGACCACTATTCTAACAAAAACACTTCCACATGGCCCTCCTCTTCTTCCATACAGATACTCATCATAACATTCTGGCTGGGGGTTTCCATAGGGGGAGCAGTCTAAGATGGTGTGCAAAGTAAGGTCTCATGCCCATCATGTGCCAAATGTCATGGTGGCCTGGACACCCTTCCTGAGAAACAGGATAGATAAAATGGGCCTGTAGTTAATACTGCTCTGCTTCTCAAATTCGAGGCCTCCTGCCTGCCAGGGGTAGATTCTTTATGTGTACTGGACTCATGAAAACACCCAAACACCTGTGTGCTAGTTACTGGATGGCTTGCAACAGCTCATTTGACCCAGAGGATCCCTGTTCTTACTTCATCGGTGTCAGGAGCCTGACCAGAGGAAGGCAAGAGACTTCATCCAATATTACACTTCTTTTTCATCCTTTTAGATGTGCATGGACACACGGGATTTTTCTTGAGTTTCCTGGGGTGCTGAGAATGTAATTCACAGCCACACACAGGGCCAAGAGTCTGATTCAGACACAGCCTTTACAAAGCACTTTACCTAAAAGGCACAGATTGGGCCTCTTCCTTTCCGTTTGAAACTGTTTTCGGGAGGATTCCCAAAGGAGTGCCCTAAGGCAAACACCTCCCTGACATTCAGGGGAACAGAACAATAGGGAGGAAAGAAGCCTGGAGAAAAACTTTTCTTTAATTGAACACTGTGGCACTGACAGCTCCTAATCATGCAACTTGGGTGGCTATCTATGCAAGCAGGAATTCTCCAGAGAGATCCTTACCAGTCATGCTAATTTTTACTTTTCTGAGATGCTTGGCATTCCCGTCAGCAATCCAGTCCATGGCCTTGTCACAGAGCTTGAAGGTGGTACCCATCTTGTTCACAAAAACACGAACCCCTTCAGAGAGTGGCCAAAATTCTGGAAGAATACAGGAACTTGGGATCTTGGTAGGTGCTTCCCATCTGCAAGACAAGCAGCAGTCCATTCATCAATTGGCCTTGAGGAGTCCTGCAAAGATTTCCACTAGACAGGACACATTCACGGCTGCATTCTTCTCTCTACTCTCTTTAACCACAAACCCAGTGGGATCCACTGACTCTATAGAAAGACTCACTAGTTAACAGTCCATTTCAAACCAACAAACAACAACAAACACGTTTTTCCTACATGATCTCAGAACATGAGACAAAATGCCAAATTGAAACACACACCCACTAAGACACACAAACCACCCCTGTATTTGGTCTGCATCTATCCACTCTGACCTCTGACTGGTGGGTGAAAATTTGTTCCCCAGCAGTGGCCGGTCCTGTCTCAGCTCTGGTCTCCTTGGCCATCTCTGTGTAGTTGTCAGGAGCCAGCAATGAGCCAACACTTCTTTCTCAGGAAAGGCCCCTGTTCAGACCATTCAAGGCATTTGGCTACCCACACATCACCAGGTGCCAAGAAAGAATGACTCTGGCCTTGGTACAGAAAAAACAAGGGAGCCCACTGGGACTGGAATTGCCTCTGGGTGCCTCGCCTCCTGGATCCCCCGTTCAGAGAGTTCCATCACCAAGGAAGTGAGGTGAGGTCACTTCCTTCAGGGAAGTGAATGAGGTCACTGCCTTGGCAACCACTTTGTCCTAACAGGTGTTTCCAAGGGTCCCATGAGAGGGAGGCTGCCCCACCTTCCTGTGACATTTTCACAAGTCATAAAGGTCTATATACCCTAGGAGCCCGGGTTCAGCAACCCACGCAGGCCTCATTGTGTCCATCTTCCCAGCATTGAGAAGAGAGAGGCTGATTCAGCCACATCCCTTCATCCTCACTGGGTTGTTGGCCATGGAAGATGACTTTAGACCTCACAGGTCCTACCTAGCTGCCTACATTGGCTCCAGGGATCATTTCTGCATCTACCTTTGAGCTTCTCAGCAGCTGGAGGATTCCCTACATACCTGTATGGCAAGATCAACTCAGGACCTGCTGTTATGTGAAAATAGATTGAGGGAACAGAGTCTGCTTCAGGGTCATATCAGGTTCGATTTGGCTTAGGAGTCATTCTGCTGGATGAATACGGGGATTGGGCAACTGGGATATTTATAAGAATGGAAGGTGAAAACTAGGTAAGAGCTGAAGCACACAAGGGTGTTGGGCCCTTGATTTGGATACAGAGTTTTGAATTATGTTCTGCAGAGGTGAATCCTCTAAATCCATATACAATGGCATAAGATCTTGGACCTGGGACCACTGAATGTGAAAGAGAACTTCCAGTGATATTGAGATAGTAGACAGGATTCCAGTGTAGGGTAAGGAAGAAGAGTGAGTTTAGGATTTGGGCAAAAGGCCCTTTTTGCAATCGAATGAATTTCTATTAGAGTGTAAATGGGAATGTCAGCACACATGAAGAGTCATTCACAACAAGGCACTTGGGGAAACAGATATCAATTGGGATGTTAGGAGATCGGGCAAAGTACAAAATGAGTGATAAGATCAGGGATATTTTCAACAGGGGGGTGGTTGAATACACTATCCTAGGAAGAAACAAGTGTACGCTCACCATAGGATTGAATATTGAAAACAATAGGCAAAGCGGACTTAGATGATTTTAGTAATCCATGCTCTCATTAAAATCAGGCTTTGGAAGAATCATAAGGTGAGTGTGAGTTTTGCATTTGGTGTCCAGAAGATGATGTGATGAAAGGAATACAGGGAGGAGGTGACATGTGTATTTCTTCCACCATTTCTGGGAGCATGTTTTCAAACCCTGTCATTTCGAGTTTGGGGATAAAAATAGGTGCACCCTGGGTTTACGTATATAGAGATGATGCATGAATAGACCATAGGGTGAATAAAAAATATAACTGGTTACTATTTTAAATAATGGATTGAATTGATATTTTAAAAAATACATGAAATCTGGTATTCAGATAAACATTCAATCCAAGTAGGTGTACGTCTAGTGGTAATATTAGGGTTACTAATTACACCAAACTGTGAGTTTTGCTTCGAAAATGATGATGGAATTCAAAAGTAATGTTTTATAAAAGAAATCTCATGAAAAAGCAAGTAAAGCAACATGGAGAAATACATGGGTTCTGATACAGGGAGTGAATGTAAGTGAATCATATGCATGTCAATTTGTGAATATTGGATGAAATGATACATCCTATGATACGAAGAAATAGGAATTTAACAATTTTGAATGAAAATTTACTTCAAAATACACATCACGTCCCGTATGAATAGACTTTCATGGATGTTAAACTGGGTCACTTACTGAAGAAATATTAGGGTTAGTACTCAATATTCACTGAAGTTCATTTTGAGAATTCAGAAATGAATATGTATGTCAAGGAAATGTATATTTCTGAGAAATATCTTGTGAAAAGTTGATTATAAATCCACCCAGATGGACATTAAAGAATCAAGGTAGTATAAGTATTGACACAGAGATTCAATATTTCAAAGGGCAAAATGAAAAACGAGTCTAAGATATATGCGTACACGTGCCACATAACAATCTTCCACTGTCATCCACCACAATGCCTTCACATTACTATCACCCCAAATAAGACACAATGAGAGGAGAAGAGGAACAAAATCTGTGAATACATATCTGGAATTGGAAATTCTGAGGAGCTCACAAACTTGGGTGTGGCACAAGAGATCCCAATGGTAGGGGACAGGGTAAACATTCCACAAACATGGAACTTTGCTGGCCTAATGACTTCTTGACTATCTGCCTCTGACATTTGTGCACTAGAAATATAGCTTTGTGCTTTAGCTTCCTTTGCAGTGAGACCAGGAAAGCTTGGTCTCAGTCTATGTGAACAGGAGGACATGTTTTCCTATTTCCCAATACGAACAGGAGGCAGCAGAGCTGAATCCTCTCTTTGTAGGTAACTGTGGCCGTTGGGGTATGAGTGTCTCCCTGGGGGGATTGTGAAGCCTTTGGCTCACAGTCCAGTTTTAATGGCATTTCTTGCAGCTTCCCTGGAAATTTGGTGTTTGTTTTTGAAATACATAAAGGTCAACCGGGACGCAGTGCTGGAGGGAGCTCTGTCACGTGGGGTGAGTCAGGGTCTGACGGAAAAAACACAAACTGGGCTGCTACCCCATATATCTTTCCCACTTGAGCGTAGCAACTTGATTCTGAGCATCGCACCAGATCCTCTCCCCACAACAACATGCCTTTACATTTTAGGGTCTGCTGGCTGCACCTTGTCAGTCACATGTCATTTGGATACCAATGACAGAACCACAGGGGCTCACCACAGATGTTGGTCACACACCTGCACTCCATTGCTCCAGACCCAGTTCCCTGCTGGCTCCTACTCACTGACATCTCTGTTCTTCACCATGGTCATGAATTCCACTCAGTCAAAAACGGCAATGGCGGGGGTTCAGTCATGATGAGCAACAGGAGATCTAAAGGTTCTCCAGGGATTTCTGGTCATGGGATTCTCAAAACCTTCATGTTATTGGCCTAGCCATATCTCAAGAATGAAGAAGTTGGCACTGTGGGTTTTGATTCATTCACGAGCCATTAAGGGTTGAGGAATCTCCTTTCAGTAAAAGCTCTGGAGATCGCATGCAGGCAAGGCTTTTCACGGAGTGGCGAAAGGTCACAGGAATCCAGGCCCATTGGGGGTCTAAAATATGAGGCTCATGTGAGTTTTGGCTCTCAACTATAGCTGAAAAGGCTTTAACAGCAAAATCATGTGAAATCCTGGCTGAGATTCCCAGTGCTGTGGAGGAAGCCACCCTCGGCCTAGATCTCAGTTTCCAAGGGCTCCTCTACTGCCTGGCCTTGTAAAATCCCAACTCGATTCATGGCAAGAGTTCTCTGAGATCAGTTCCAGAACTGAGTCTCTAATGGCATCACACCAGAGTTCAACCTGAGGTGGACCCACTCATCTTTTCCAACCACCACACAAAAGACCACTATTCTAACAAAAACACTCCCACATGGCCCTCCTCTTCTTCCATACAGATACTCATCATAACATTCTGGCTGGGGGTTTCCATAGGGGGAGCAGTCTAAGATGGTGTGCAAAGTAAGGTCTCATGCCCATCATGTGCCAAATGTCATGGTGGCCTGGACACCCTTCCTGAGAAACAGGATAGATAAAATGGGCCTGTAGTTAATACTGCTCTGCTTCTCAAATTCGAGGCCTCCTGCCTGCCAGGGGTAGATTCTTTATGTGTACTGGACTCATGAAAACACCCAAACACCTGTGTGCTAGTTACTGGATGGCTTGCAACAGCTCATTTGACCCAGAGGATCCCTGTTCTTACTTCATCGGTGTCAGGAGCCTGACCAGAGGAAGGCAAGAGACTTCATCCAATATTACACTTCTTTTTCATCCTTTTAGATGTGCATGGACACATGGGATTTTTCTTGAGTTTCCTGGGGTGCTGAGAATGTAATTCACAGCCACACACAGGGCCAAGAGTCTGATTCAGACACAGCCTTTACAAAGCACTTTACCTAAAAGGCACAGATTGGGCCTCTTCCTTTCCGTTTGAAACTGTTTTCGGGAGGATTCCCAAAGGAGTGCCCTAAGGCAAACACCTCCCTGACATTCAGGGGAACAGAACAATAGGGAGGAAAGAAGCCTGGAGAAAAACTTTTCTTTAATTGAACACTGTGGCACTGACAGCTCCTAATCATGCAACTTGGGTGGCTATCTATGCAAGCAGGGATTCTCCAGAGAGATCCTTACCAGTCATGCTAATTTTTACTTTTCTGAGATGCTTGGCATTCCCGTCAGCAATCCAGTCCATGGCCTTGTCACAGAGCTTGAAGGTGGTACCCATCTTGTTCACAAAAACACGAACCCCTTCAGAGAGTGGCCAAAATTCTGGAAGAATACAGGAACTTGGGATCTTGGTAGGTGCTTCCCATCTGCAAGACAAGCAGCAGTCCATTCATCAATTGGCCTTGAGGAGTCCTGCAATGATTTCCACTAGACAGGACACATTCACGGCTGCATTCTTCTCTCTACTCTCTTTAACCACAAACCCAGTGGGATCCACTGACTCTATAGAAAGACTCACTAGTTAACAGTCCATTTCAAACCAACAAACAACAACAACAAACACGTTTTTCCTACATGATCTCAGAACATGAGACAAAATGCCAAATTGAAACACACACCCTCTAAGACACACAAACCACCCCTGTATTTGGTCTGCATCTATCCACTCTGACCTCTGACTGGTGGGTGAAAATTTGTTCCCCAGCAGTGGGCGGTCCTGTCTCAGCTCTGGTCTCCTTGGCCATCTCTGTGTAGTTGTCAGGAGCCAGCAATGAGCCAACACTTCTTTCTCAGGAAAGGCCCCTGTTCAGACCATTCAAGGCATTTGGCTACCCACACATCACCAGGTGCCAAGAAAGAATGAATCTGGCCTTGGTACAGAAAACACAAGGGAGCCCACTGGGACTGGAATTGCCTCTGGGTGCCTCGCCTCCTGGATCCCACGTTCAGAGAGTTCCATCACCAAGGAAGTGAGGTGAGGTCACTTCCTTCAGGGAAGTGAATGAGGTCACTGCCTTGGCAACCACTTTGTCCTAACAGTTGTTTCCAAGGGTCCCATGAGAGGGAGGCTGCCCCACCTTCCTGTGACATTTTCACAAGTCATAAAAGTCTATATACCCTAGGAGCCCGGGATCAGCAACCCACCCAGGTCTGATTGTGTCCATCTTCCCTGCATTGAGAAGAGAGAGGCTGATTCAGCCACATCCCTTCATCCTCACTGGGTTGTTGGCCATGGAAGATGACTTTAGACCTCACAGGTCCTACCTAGCTGCCTACATTGGCTCCAGGGATCATTTCTGCATCTACCTTTGAGCTTCTCAGCAGCTGGAGGATTCCCTACATACCTGTATGGCAAGATCAACTCAGGACCTGCTGTTATGTGAAAATAGATTGAGGGAACAGAGTCTGCTTCAGGGTCATATCAGGTTCGATTTGGCTTAGGAGTCATTCTGCTAGATGAATACGGGGATTGGGCAACTGGGATATTTATAAGAATGGAAGGTGAAAACTAGGTAAGAGCTGAAGCACACAAGGGTGTTGGGCCCTTGATTTGGATACAGAGTTTTGAATTATGTTCTGCAGAGGTGAATCCTCTAAATCCATATACAATGGCATAAGATCTTGGACCTGGGACCACTGAATGTGAAAGAGAACTTCCAGTGATATTGAGATAGTAGACAGGATTCCAGTGTAGGGTAAGGAAGAAGAGTGAGTTTAGGATTTGGGCAAAAGGCCCTTTTTGCAATCGAATGAATTTCTATTAGAGTGTAAATGGGAATGTCAGCACACATGAAGAGTCAGTCAGAACAAGGCACTTGGGGAAATAGATATCAATTGGGATGTTAGGAGATCGGGCAAAGTACAAAATGAGTGATAAGATCAGGGATATTTTCAACAGGGGGGTGGTTGAATACACTATCCTAGGAAGAAACAAGTGTACGCTCACCATAGGATTGAATATTGAAAACAATAGGCAAAGCGGACTTAGATGATTTTAGTAATCCATGCTCTCATTAAAATCAGGCTTTGGAAGAATCATAAGGTGAGTGTGAGTTTTGCATTTGGTGTCCAGAAGATGATGTGATGAAAGGAATACAGGGAGGAGGTGACATGTGTATTTCTTCCACCATTTCTGGGAGCATGTTTTCAAACCCTGTCATTTCGAGTTTAGGGATAAAAATAGGTGCACCCTGGGTTTACGTATATAGAGATGATGCATGAATAGACCATAGGGTGAATAAAAAATATAACTGCTTACTATTTTAAATAATGGATTGAATTGATATTTTAAAAAATACATGAAATCTGGTATTCAGATAAACATTCAATCCAAGTAGGTGTACGTCTAGTGGTAATATTAGGGTTACTAATTACACCAAACTGTGAGTTTTGCTTCGAAAATGATGATGGAATTCAAAAGTAATGTTTTATAAAAGAAATCTCATGAAAAAGCAAGTAAAGCAACATGGAGAAATACATGGGTTCTGATACAGGGAGTGAATGTAAGTGAATCATATGCATGTCAATTTGTGAATATTGGATGAAATGATACATCCTATGATACGAAGAAATAGGAATTTAACAATTTTGAATGAAAATTTACTTCAAAATACACATCACGTCCCGTATGAATAGACTTTCATGGATGTTAAACTGGGTCACTTACTGAAGAAATATTAGGGTTAGTACTCAATATTCACTGAAGTTCATTTTGAGAATTCAGAAATGAATATGTATGTCAAGAAAATGTATATTTCTGAGAAATATCTTGTGAAAAGTTGATTATAAATCCACCCAGATGGACATTAAAGAATCAAGGTAGTATAAGTATTGACACAGAGATTCAATATTTCAAAGGGCAAAATGAAAAACGAGTCTAAGATATATGCGAACACGTGCCACATAACAATCTTCCACTGTCATCCACCACAATGCCTTCACATTACTATTACCCCAAATAAGACACAATGAGAGGAGAAGAGGAACAAAATCTGTGAATACATATCTGGAATTGGAAATTCTGAGGAGCTCACAAACTTGGGTGTGGCACAAGAGATCCCAATGGTAGGGGACAGGGTAAACATTCCACAAACATGGAACTTTGCTGGCCTAATGACTTCTTGACTATCTGCCTCTGACATTTGTGCACTAGAAATATAGCTTTGTGCTTTAGCTTCCTTTGCAGTGAGACCAGGAAAGCTTGGTCTCAGTCTATGTGAACAGGAGGACATGTTTTCCTATTTCCCAATACGAACAGGAGGCAGCAGAGCTGAATCCTCTCTTTGTAGGTAACTGTGGCCGTTGGGGTATGAGTGTCTCCCTGGGGGGATTGTGAAGCCTTTGGCTCACAGTCCAGTTTTAATGGCATTTCTTGCAGCTTCCCTGGAAATTTGGTGTTTGTTTTTGAAATACATAAAGGTCAACCGGGACGCAGTGCTGGAGGGAGCTCTGTCACGTGGGGTGAGTCAGGGTCTGACGGAAAAAACACAAACTGGGCTGCTACCCCATATATCTTTCCCACTTGAGCGTAGCAACTTGATTCTGAGCATCGCACCAGATCCTCTCCCCACAACAACATGCCTTTACATTTTAGGGTCTGCTGGCTGCACCTTGTCAGTCACATGTCATTTGGATACCAATGACAGAACCACAGGGGCTCACCACAGATGTTGGTCACACACCTGCACTCCATTGCTCCAGACCCAGTTCCCTGCTGGCTCCTACTCACTGACATCTCTGTTCTTCACCATGGTCATGAATTCCACTCAGTCAAAAACGGCAATGGCGGGGGTTCAGTCATGATGAGCAACAGGAGATCTAAAGGTTCTCCAGGGATTTCTGGTCATGGGATTCTCAAAACCTTCATGTTATTGGCCTAGCCATATCTCAAGAATGAAGAAGTTGGCACTGTGGGTTTTGATTCATTCACGAGCCATTAAGGGTTGAGGAATCTCCTTTCAGTAAAAGCTCTGGAGATCGCATGCAGGCAAGGCTTTTCACGGAGTGGCGAAAGGTCACAGGAATCCAGGCCCATTGGGGGTCTAAAATATGAGGCTCATGTGAGTTTTGGCTCTCAACTATAGCTGAAAAGGCTTTAACAGCAAAATCATGTGAAATCCTGGCTGAGATTCCCAGTGCTGTGGAGGAAGCCACCCTCGGCCTAGATCTCAGTTTCCAAGGGCTCCTCTACTGCCTGGCCTTGTAAAATCCCAACTCGATTCATGGCAAGAGTTCTCTGAGATCAGTTCCAGAACTGAGTCTCTAATGGCATCACACCAGAGTTCAAGCTGAGGTGGACCCACTCATCTTTTCCAACCACCACACAAAAGACCACTATTCTAACAAAAACACTTCCACATGGCCCTCCTCTTCTTCCATACAGATACTCATCATAACATTCTGGCTGGGGGTTTCCATAGGGGGAGCAGTCTAAGATGGTGTGCAAAGTAAGGTCTCATGCCCATCATGTGCCAAATGTCATGGTGGCCTGGACACCCTTCCTGAGAAACAGGATAGATAAAATGGGCCTGTAGTTAATACTGCTCTGCTTCTCAAATTCGAGGCCTCCTGCCTGCCAGGGGTAGATTCTTTATGTGTACTGGACTCATGAAAACACCCAAACACCTGTGTGCTAGTTACTGGATGGCTTGCAACAACTCATTTGACCCAGAGGATCCCTGTTCTTACTTCATCGGTGTCAGGAGCCTGACCAGAGGAAGGCAAGAGACTTCATCCAATATTACACTTCTTTTTCATCCTTTTAGATGTGCATGGACACATGGGATTTTTCTTGAGTTTCCTGGGGTGCTGAGAATGTAATTCACAGCCACACACAGGGCCAAGAGTCTGATTCAGACACAGCCTTTACAAAGCACTTTACCTAAAAGGCACAGATTGGGCCTCTTCCTTTCCGTTTGAAACTGTTTTCGGGAGGATTCCCAAAGGAGTGCCCTAAGGCAAACACCTCCCTGACATTCAGGGGAACAGAACAATAGGGAGGAAAGAAGCCTGGAGAAAAACTTTTCTTTAATTGAACACTGTGGCACTGACAGCTCCTAATCATGCAACTTGGGTGGCTATCTATGCAAGCAGGGATTCTCCAGAGAGATCCTTACCAGTCATGCTAATTTTTACTTTTCTGAGATGCTTGGCATTCCCGTCAGCAATCCAGTCCATGGCCTTGTCACAGAGCTTGAAGGTGGTACCCATCTTGTTCACAAAAACACGAACCCCTTCAGAGAGTGGCCAAAATTCTGGAAGAATACAGGAACTTGGGATCTTGGTAGGTGCTTCCCATCTGCAAGACAAGCAGCAGTCCATTCATCAATTGGCCTTGAGGAGTCCTGCAAAGATTTCCACTAGACAGGACACATTCACGGCTGCATTCTTCTCTCTACTCTCTTTAACCACAAACCCAGTGGGATCCACTGACTCTATAGAAAGACTCACTAGTTAACAGTCCATTTCAAACCAACAAACAACAACAACAACAAACACGTTTTTCCTACATGATCTCAGAACATGAGACAAAATGCCAAATTGAAACACACACCCACTAAGACACACAAACCACCCCTGTATTTGGTCTGCATCTATCCACTCTGACCTCTGACTGGTGGGTGAAAATTTGTTCCCCAGCAGTGGCCGGTCCTGTCTCAGCTCTGGTCTCCTTGGCCATCTCTGTGTAGTTGTCAGGAGCCAGCAATGAGCCAACACTTCTTTCTCAGGAAAGGCCCCTGTTCAGACCATTCAAGGCATTTGGCTACCCACACATCACCAGGTGCCAAGAAAGAATGACTCTGGCCTTGGTACAGAAAAAACAAGGGAGCCCACTGGGACTGGAATTGCCTCTGGGTGCCTCGCCTCCTGGATCCCACGTTCAGAGAGTTCCATCACCAAGGAAGTGAGGTGAGGTCACTTCCTTCAGGGAAGTGAATGAGGTCACTGCCTTGGCAACCACTTTGTCCTAACAGTTGTTTCCAAGGGTCCCATGAGAGGGAGGCTGCCCCACCTTCCTGTGACATTTTCACAAGTCATAAAGGTCTATATACCCTAGGAGCCCGGGTTCAGCAACCCACCCAGGCCTGATTGTGTCCATCTTCCCAGCATTGAGAAGAGAGAGGCTGATTCAGCCACATCCCTTCATCCTCACTGGGTTGTTGGCCATGGAAGATGACTTTAGACCTCACAGGTCCTACCTAGCTGCCTACATTGGCTCCAGGGATCATTTCTGCATCTACCTTTGAGCTTCTCAGCAGCTGGAGGATTCCCTACATACCTGTATGGCAAGATCAACTCAGGACCTGCTGTTATGTGAAAATAGATTGAGGGAACAGAGTCTGCTTCAGGGTCATATCAGGTTCGATTTGGCTTAGGAGTCATTCTGCTGGATGAATACGGGGATTGGGCAACTGGGATATTTATAAGAATGGAAGGTGAAAACTAGGTAAGACCTGAAGCACACAAGGGTGTTGGGCCCTTGATTTCGATACATCGTTTTGAATTATGTTCTGCAGAGGTGAATCCTCTAAATCCATATACAATGGCAAAAGATCTTGGACCTGGGACCACTGAATGTGAAAGAGAACTTCCAGTGATATTGAGATAGTAGACAGGATTCCAGTGTAGGGTAAGGAAGAAGAGTGAGTTTAGGATTTGGGCAAAAGGCCCTTTTTGCAATCGAATGAATTTCTATTAGAGTGTAAATGGGAATGTCACCACACATGAAGAGTCAGTCAGAACAAGGCACTTGGGGAAATAGATATCAATTGGGATGTTAGGAGATCGGGCAAAGTACAAAATGAGTGATAAGATCAGGGATATTTTCAACAGGGGGGTGGTTGAATACACTATCCTAGGAAGAAACAAGTGTACGCTCACCATAGGATTGAATATTGAAAACAATAGGCAAAGCGGACTTAGATGATTTTAGTAATCCATGCTCTCATTAAAATCAGGCTTTGGAAGAATCATAAGGTGAGTGTGAGTTTTGCATTTGGTGTCCAGAAGATGATGTGATGAAAGGAATACAGGGAGGAGGTGACATGTGTATTTCTTCCACCATTTCTGGGAGCATGTTTTCAAACCCTGTCATTTCGAGTTTGGGGATAAAAATAGGTGCACCCTGGGTTTACGTATATAGAGATGATGCATGAATAGACCATAGGGTGAATAAAAAATATAACTGGTTACTATTTTAAATAATGGATTGAATTGATATTTTAAAAAATACATGAAATCTGGTATTCAGATAAACATTCAATCCAAGTAGGTGTACGTCTAGTGGTAATATTAGGGTTACTAATTACACCAAACTGTGAGTTTTGCTTCGAAAATGATGATGGAATTCAAAAGTAATGTTTTATAAAAGAAATCTCATGAAAAAGCAAGTAAAGCAACATGGAGAAATACATGGGTTCTGATACAGGGAGTGAATGTAAGTGAATCATATGCATGTCAATTTGTGAATATTGGATGAAATGATACATCCTATGATACGAAGAAATAGGAATTTAACAATTTTGAATGAAAATTTACTTCAAAATACACATCACGTCCCGTATGAATAGACTTTCATGGATGTTAAACTGGGTCACTTACTGAAGAAATATTAGGGTTAGTACTCAATATTCACTGAAGTTCATTTTGAGAATTCAGAAATGAATATGTATGTCAAGAAAATGTATATTTCTGAGAAATATCTTGTGAAAAGTTGATTATAAATCCACCCAGATGGACATTAAAGAATCAAGGTAGTATTAAGTATTGACACAGAGATTCAATATTTCAAAGGGCAAAATGAAAAACGAGTCTAAGATATATGCGAACACGTGCCACATAACAATCTTCCACTGTCATCCACCACAATGCCTTCACATTACTATCACCCCAAATAAGACACAATGAGAGGAGAAGAGGAACAAAATCTGTGAATACATATCTGGAATTGGAAATTCTGAGGAGCTCACAAACTTGGGTGTGGCACAAGAGATCCCAATGGTAGGGGACAGGGTAAACATTCCACAAACATGGAACTTTGCTGGCCTAATGACTTCTTGACTATCTGCCTCTGACATTTGTGCACTAGAAATATAGCTTTGTGCTTTAGCTTCCTTTGCAGTGAGACCAGGAAAGCTTGGTCTCAGTCTATGTGAACAGGAGGACATGTTTTCCTATTTCCCAATACGAACAGGAGGCAGCAGAGCTGAATCCTCTCTTTGTAGGTAACTGTGGCCGTTGGGGTATGAGTGTCTCCCTGGGGGGATTGTGAAGCCTTTGGCTCACAGTCCAGTTTTAATGGCATTTCTTGCAGCTTCCCTGGAAATTTGGTGTTTGTTTTTGAAATACATAAAGGTCAACCGGGACGCAGTGCTGGAGGGAGCTCTGTCACGTGGGGTGAGTCAGGGTCTGACGGAAAAAACACAAACTGGGCTGCTACCCCATATATCTTTCCCACTTGAGCGTAGCAACTTGATTCTGAGCATCGCACCAGATCCTCTCCCCACAACAACATGCCTTTACATTTTAGGGTCTGCTGGCTGCACCTTGTCAGTCACATGTCATTTGGATACCAATGACAGAACCACAGGGGCTCACCACAGATGTTGGTCACACACCTGCACTCCATTGCTCCAGACCCAGTTCCCTGCTGGCTCCTACTCACTGACATCTCTGTTCTTCACCATGGTCATGAATTCCACTCAGTCAAAAACGGCAATGGCGGGGGTTCAGTCATGATGAGCAACAGGAGATCTAAAGGTTCTCCAGGGATTTCTGGTCATGGGATTCTCAAAACCTTCATGTTATTGGCCTAGCCATATCTCAAGAATGAAGAAGTTGGCACTGTGGGTTTTGATTCATTCACGAGCCATTGAGGGTTGAGGAATCTCCTTTCAGTAAAAGCTCTGGAGATCGCATGCAGGCAAGGCTTTTCACGGAGTGGCGAAAGGTCACAGGAATCCAGGCCCATTGGGGGTCTAAAATATGAGGCTCATGTGAGTTTTGGCTCTCAACTATACCTGAAAAGGCTTTAACAGCAAAATCATGTGAAATCCTGGCTGAGATTCCCAGTGCTGTGGAGGAAGCCACCCTCGGCCTAGATCTCAGTTTCCAAGGGCTCCTCTACTGCCTGGCCTTGTAAAATCCCAACTCGATTCATGGCAAGAGTTCTCTGAGATCAGTTCCAGAACTGAGTCTCTAATGGCATCACACCAGAGTTCAAGCTGAGGTGGACCCACTCATCTTTTCCAACCACCACACAAAAGACCACTATTCTAACAAAAACACTTCCACATGGCCCTCCTCTTCTTCCATACAGATACTCATCATAACATTCTGGCTGGGGGTTTCCATAGGGGGAGCAGTCTAAGATGGTGTGCAAAGTAAGGTCTCATGCCCATCATGTGCCAAATGTCATGGTGGCCTGGACACCCTTCCTGAGAAACAGGATAGATAAAATGGGCCTGTAGTTAATACTGCTCTGCTTCTCAAATTCGAGGCCTCCTGCCTGCCAGGGGTAGATTCTTTATGTGTACTGGACTCATGAAAACACCCAAACACCTGTGTGCTAGTTACTGGATGGCTTGCAACAGCTCATTTGACCCAGAGGATCCCTGTTCTTACTTCATCGGTGTCAGGAGCCTGACCAGAGGAAGGCAAGAGACTTCATCCAATATTACACTTCTTTTTCATCCTTTTAGATGTGCATGGACACACGGGATTTTTCTTGAGTTTCCTGGGGTGCTGAGAATGTAATTCACAGCCACACACAGGGCCAAGAGTCTGATTCAGACACAGCCTTTACAAAGCACTTTACCTAAAAGGCACAGATTGGGCCTCTTCCTTTCCGTTTGAAACTGTTTTCGGGAGGATTCCCAAAGGAGTGCCCTAAGGCAAACACCTCCCTGACATTCAGGGGAACAGAACAATAGGGAGGAAAGAAGCCTGGAGAAAAACTTTTCTTTAATTGAACACTGTGGCACTGACAGCTCCTAATCATGCAACTTGGGTGGCTATCTATGCAAGCAGGAATTCTCCAGAGAGATCCTTACCAGTCATGCTAATTTTTACTTTTCTGAGATGCTTGGCATTCCCGTCAGCAATCCAGTCCATGGCCTTGTCACAGAGCTTGAAGGTGGTACCCATCTTGTTCACAAAAACACGAACCCCTTCAGAGAGTGGCCAAAATTCTGGAAGAATACAGGAACTTGGGATCTTGGTAGGTGCTTCCCATCTGCAAGACAAGCAGCAGTCCATTCATCAATTGGCCTTGAGGAGTCCTGCAAAGATTTCCACTAGACAGGACACATTCACGGCTGCATTCTTCTCTCTACTCTCTTTAACCACAAACCCAGTGGGATCCACTGACTCTATAGAAAGACTCACTAGTTAACAGTCCATTTCAAACCAACAAACAACAACAAACACGTTTTTCCTACATGATCTCAGAACATGAGACAAAATGCCAAATTGAAACACACACCCACTAAGACACACAAACCACCCCTGTATTTGGTCTGCATCTATCCACTCTGACCTCTGACTGGTGGGTGAAAATTTGTTCCCCAGCAGTGGCCGGTCCTGTCTCAGCTCTGGTCTCCTTGGCCATCTCTGTGTAGTTGTCAGGAGCCAGCAATGAGCCAACACTTCTTTCTCAGGAAAGGCCCCTGTTCAGACCATTCAAGGCATTTGGCTACCCACACATCACCAGGTGCCAAGAAAGAATGACTCTGGCCTTGGTACAGAAAAAACAAGGGAGCCCACTGGGACTGGAATTGCCTCTGGGTGCCTCGCCTCCTGGATCCCCCGTTCAGAGAGTTCCATCACCAAGGAAGTGAGGTGAGGTCACTTCCTTCAGGGAAGTGAATGAGGTCACTGCCTTGGCAACCACTTTGTCCTAACAGGTGTTTCCAAGGGTCCCATGAGAGGGAGGCTGCCCCACCTTCCTGTGACATTTTCACAAGTCATAAAGGTCTATATACCCTAGGAGCCCGGGTTCAGCAACCCACGCAGGCCTCATTGTGTCCATCTTCCCAGCATTGAGAAGAGAGAGGCTGATTCAGCCACATCCCTTCATCCTCACTGGGTTGTTGGCCATGGAAGATGACTTTAGACCTCACAGGTCCTACCTAGCTGCCTACATTGGCTCCAGGGATCATTTCTGCATCTACCTTTGAGCTTCTCAGCAGCTGGAGGATTCCCTACATACCTGTATGGCAAGATCAACTCAGGACCTGCTGTTATGTGAAAATAGATTGAGGGAACAGAGTCTGCTTCAGGGTCATATCAGGTTCGATTTGGCTTAGGAGTCATTCTGCTGGATGAATACGGGGATTGGGCAACTGGGATATTTATAAGAATGGAAGGTGAAAACTAGGTAAGAGCTGAAGCACACAAGGGTGTTGGGCCCTTGATTTGGATACAGAGTTTTGAATTATGTTCTGCAGAGGTGAATCCTCTAAATCCATATACAATGGCATAAGATCTTGGACCTGGGACCACTGAATGTGAAAGAGAACTTCCAGTGATATTGAGATAGTAGACAGGATTCCAGTGTAGGGTAAGGAAGAAGAGTGAGTTGAGGATTTGGGCAAAAGGCCCTTTTTGCAATCGAATGAATTTCTATTAGAGTGTAAATGGGAATGTCAGCACACATGAAGAGTCATTCACAACAAGGCACTTGGGGAAACAGATATCAATTGGGATGTTAGGAGATCGGGCAAAGTACAAAATGAGTGATAAGATCAGGGATATTTTCAACAGGGGGGTGGTTGAATACACTATCCTAGGAAGAAACAAGTGTACGCTCACCATAGGATTGAATATTGAAAACAATAGGCAAAGCGGACTTAGATGATTTTAGTAATCCATGCTCTCATTAAAATCAGGCTTTGGAAGAATCATAAGGTGAGTGTGAGTTTTGCATTTGGTGTCCAGAAGATGATGTGATGAAAGGAATACAGGGAGGAGGTGACATGTGTATTTCTTCCACCATTTCTGGGAGCATGTTTTCAAACCCTGTCATTTCGAGTTTGGGGATAAAAATAGGTGCACCCTGGGTTTACGTATATAGAGATGATGCATGAATAGACCATAGGGTGAATAAAAAATATAACTGGTTACTATTTTAAATAATGGATTGAATTGATATTTTAAAAAATACATGAAATCTGGTATTCAGATAAACATTCAATCCAAGTAGGTGTACGTCTAGTGGTAATATTAGGGTTACTAATTACACCAAACTGTGAGTTTTGCTTCGAAAATGATGATGGAATTCAAAAGTAATGTTTTATAAAAGAAATCTCATGAAAAAGCAAGTAAAGCAACATGGAGAAATACATGGGTTCTGATACAGGGAGTGAATGTAAGTGAATCATATGCATGTCAATTTGTGAATATTGGATGAAATGATACATCCTATGATACGAAGAAATAGGAATTTAACAATTTTGAATGAAAATTTACTTCAAAATACACATCACGTCCCGTATGAATAGACTTTCATGGATGTTAAACTGGGTCACTTACTGAAGAAATATTAGGGTTAGTACTCAATATTCACTGAAGTTCATTTTGAGAATTCAGAAATGAATATGTATGTCAAGGAAATGTATATTTCTGAGAAATATCTTGTGAAAAGTTGATTATAAATCCACCCAGATGGACATTAAAGAATCAAGGTAGTATAAGTATTGACACAGAGATTCAATATTTCAAAGGGCAAAATGAAAAACGAGTCTAAGATATATGCGTACACGTGCCACATAACAATCTTCCACTGTCATCCACCACAATGCCTTCACATTACTATCACCCCAAATAAGACACAATGAGAGGAGAAGAGGAACAAAATCTGTGAATACATATCTGGAATTGGAAATTCTGAGGAGCTCACAAACTTGGGTGTGGCACAAGAGATCCCAATGGTAGGGGACAGGGTAAACATTCCACAAACATGGAACTTTGCTGGCCTAATGACTTCTTGACTATCTGCCTCTGACATTTGTGCACTAGAAATATAGCTTTGTGCTTTAGCTTCCTTTGCAGTGAGACCAGGAAAGCTTGGTCTCAGTCTATGTGAACAGGAGGACATGTTTTCCTATTTCCCAATACGAACAGGAGGCAGCAGAGCTGAATCCTCTCTTTGTAGGTAACTGTGGCCGTTGGGGTATGAGTGTCTCCCTGGGGGGATTGTGAAGCCTTTGGCTCACAGTCCAGTTTTAATGGCATTTCTTGCAGCTTCCCTGGAAATTTGGTGTTTGTTTTTGAAATACATAAAGGTCAACCGGGACGCAGTGCTGGAGGGAGCTCTGTCACGTGGGGTGAGTCAGGGTCTGACGGAAAAAACACAAACTGGGCTGCTACCCCATATATCTTTCCCACTTGAGCGTAGCAACTTGATTCTGAGCATCGCACCAGATCCTCTCCCCACAACAACATGCCTTTACATTTTAGGGTCTGCTGGCTGCACCTTGTCAGTCACATGTCATTTGGATACCAATGACAGAACCACAGGGGCTCACCACAGATGTTGGTCACACACCTGCACTCCATTGCTCCAGACCCAGTTCCCTGCTGGCTCCTACTCACTGACATCTCTGTTCTTCACCATGGTCATGAATTCCACTCAGTCAAAAACGGCAATGGCGGGGGTTCAGTCATGATGAGCAACAGGAGATCTAAAGGTTCTCCAGGGATTTCTGGTCATGGGATTCTCAAAACCTTCATGTTATTGGCCTAGCCATATCTCAAGAATGAAGAAGTTGGCACTGTGGGTTTTGATTCATTCACGAGCCATTAAGGGTTGAGGAATCTCCTTTCAGTAAAAGCTCTGGAGATCGCATGCAGGCAAGGCTTTTCACGGAGTGGCGAAAGGTCACAGGAATCCAGGCCCATTGGGGGTCTAAAATATGAGGCTCATGTGAGTTTTGGCTCTCAACTATAGCTGAAAAGGCTTTAACAGCAAAATCATGTGAAATCCTGGCTGAGATTCCCAGTGCTGTGGAGGAAGCCACCCTCGGCCTAGATCTCAGTTTCCAAGGGCTCCTCTACTGCCTGGCCTTGTAAAATCCCAACTCGATTCATGGCAAGAGTTCTCTGAGATCAGTTCCAGAACTGAGTCTCTAATGGCATCACACCAGAGTTCAACCTGAGGTGGACCCACTCATCTTTTCCAACCACCACACAAAAGACCACTATTCTAACAAAAACACTCCCACATGGCCCTCCTCTTCTTCCATACAGATACTCATCATAACATTCTGGCTGGGGGTTTCCATAGGGGGAGCAGTCTAAGATGGTGTGCAAAGTAAGGTCTCATGCCCATCATGTGCCAAATGTCATGGTGGCCTGGACACCCTTCCTGAGAAACAGGATAGATAAAATGGGCCTGTAGTTAATACTGCTCTGCTTCTCAAATTCGAGGCCTCCTGCCTGCCAGGGGTAGATTCTTTATGTGTACTGGACTCATGAAAACACCCAAACACCTGTGTGCTAGTTACTGGATGGCTTGCAACAGCTCATTTGACCCAGAGGATCCCTGTTCTTACTTCATCGGTGTCAGGAGCCTGACCAGAGGAAGGCAAGAGACTTCATCCAATATTACACTTCTTTTTCATCCTTTTAGATGTGCATGGACACATGGGATTTTTCTTGAGTTTCCTGGGGTGCTGAGAATGTAATTCACAGCCACACACAGGGCCAAGAGTCTGATTCAGACACAGCCTTTACAAAGCACTTTACCTAAAAGGCACAGATTGGGCCTCTTCCTTTCCGTTTGAAACTGTTTTCGGGAGGATTCCCAAAGGAGTGCCCTAAGGCAAACACCTCCCTGACATTCAGGGGAACAGAACAATAGGGAGGAAAGAAGCCTGGAGAAAAACTTTTCTTTAATTGAACACTGTGGCACTGACAGCTCCTAATCATGCAACTTGGGTGGCTATCTATGCAAGCAGGGATTCTCCAGAGAGATCCTTACCAGTCATGCTAATTTTTACTTTTCTGAGATGCTTGGCATTCCCGTCAGCAATCCAGTCCATGGCCTTGTCACAGAGCTTGAAGGTGGTACCCATCTTGTTCACAAAAACACGAACCCCTTCAGAGAGTGGCCAAAATTCTGGAAGAATACAGGAACTTGGGATCTTGGTAGGTGCTTCCCATCTGCAAGACAAGCAGCAGTCCATTCATCAATTGGCCTTGAGGAGTCCTGCAATGATTTCCACTAGACAGGACACATTCACGGCTGCATTCTTCTCTCTACTCTCTTTAACCACAAACCCAGTGGGATCCACTGACTCTATAGAAAGACTCACTAGTTAACAGTCCATTTCAAACCAACAAACAACAACAACAAACACGTTTTTCCTACATGATCTCAGAACATGAGACAAAATGCCAAATTGAAACACACACCCTCTAAGACACACAAACCACCCCTGTATTTGGTCTGCATCTATCCACTCTGACCTCTGACTGGTGGGTGAAAATTTGTTCCCCAGCAGTGGCCGGTCCTGTCTCAGCTCTGGTCTCCTTGGCCATCTCTGTGTAGTTGTCAGGAGCCAGCAATGAGCCAACACTTCTTTCTCAGGAAAGGCCCCTGTTCAGACCATTCAAGGCATTTGGCTACCCACACATCACCAGGTGCCAAGAAAGAATGAATCTGGCCTTGGTACAGAAAACACAAGGGAGCCCACTGGGACTGGAATTGCCTCTGGGTGCCTCGCCTCCTGGATCCCACGTTCAGAGAGTTCCATCACCAAGGAAGTGAGGTGAGGTCACTTCCTTCAGGGAAGTGAATGAGGTCACTGCCTTGGCAACCACTTTGTCCTAACAGTTGTTTCCAAGGGTCCCATGAGAGGGAGGCTGCCCCACCTTCCTGTGACATTTTCACAAGTCATAAAAGTCTATATACCCTAGGAGCCCGGGATCAGCAACCCACCCAGGTCTGATTGTGTCCATCTTCCCTGCATTGAGAAGAGAGAGGCTGATTCAGCCACATCCCTTCATCCTCACTGGGTTGTTGGCCATGGAAGATGACTTTAGACCTCACAGGTCCTACCTAGCTGCCTACATTGGCTCCAGGGATCATTTCTGCATCTACCTTTGAGCTTCTCAGCAGCTGGAGGATTCCCTACATACCTGTATGGCAAGATCAACTCAGGACCTGCTGTTATGTGAAAATAGATTGAGGGAACAGAGTCTGCTTCAGGGTCATATCAGGTTCGATTTGGCTTAGGAGTCATTCTGCTGGATGAATACGGGGATTGGGCAACTGGGATATTTATAAGAATGGAAGGTGAAAACTAGGTAAGACCTGAAGCACACAAGGGTGTTGGGCCCTTGATTTCGATACATCGTTTTGAATTATGTTCTGCAGAGGTGAATCCTCTAAATCCATATACAATGGCAAAAGATCTTGGACCTGGGACCACTGAATGTGAAAGAGAACTTCCAGTGATATTGAGATAGTAGACAGGATTCCAGTGTAGGGTAAGGAAGAAGAGTGAGTTTAGGATTTGGGCAAAAGGCCCTTTTTGCAATCGAATGAATTTCTATTAGAGTGTAAATGGGAATGTCAGCACACATGAAGAGTCAGTCAGAACAAGGCACTTGGGGAAATAGATATCAATTGGGATGTTAGGAGATCGGGCAAAGTACAAAATGAGTGATAAGATCAGGGATATTTTCAACAGGGGGGTGGTTGAATACACTATCCTAGGAAGAAACAAGTGTACGCTCACCATAGGATTGAATATTGAAAACAATAGGCAAAGCGGACTTAGATGATTTTAGTAATCCATGCTCTCATTAAAATCAGGCTTTGGAAGAATCATAAGGTGAGTGTGAGTTTTGCATTTGGTGTCCAGAAGATGATGTGATGAAAGGAATACAGGGAGGAGGTGACATGTGTATTTCTTCCACCATTTCTGGGAGCATGTTTTCAAACCCTGTCATTTCGAGTTTGGGGATAAAAATAGGTGCACCCTGGGTTTACGTATATAGAGATGATGCATGAATAGACCATAGGGTGAATAAAAAATATAACTGGTTACTATTTTAAATAATGGATTGAATTGATATTTTAAAAAATACATGAAATCTGGTATTCAGATAAACATTCAATCCAAGTAGGTGTACGTCTAGTGGTAATATTAGGGTTACTAATTACACCAAACTGTGAGTTTTGCTTCGAAAATGATGATGGAATTCAAAAGTAATGTTTTATAAAAGAAATCTCATGAAAAAGCAAGTAAAGCAACATGGAGAAATACATGGGTTCTGATACAGGGAGTGAATGTAAGTGAATCATATGCATGTCAATTTGTGAATATTGGATGAAATGATACATCCTATGATACGAAGAAATAGGAATTTAACAATTTTGAATGAAAATTTACTTCAAAATACACATCACGTCCCGTATGAATAGACTTTCATGGATGTTAAACTGGGTCACTTACTGAAGAAATATTAGGGTTAGTACTCAATATTCACTGAAGTTCATTTTGAGAATTCAGAAATGAATATGTATGTCAAGAAAATGTATATTTCTGAGAAATATCTTGTGAAAAGTTGATTATAAATCCACCCAGATGGACATTAAAGAATCAAGGTAGTATTAAGTATTGACACAGAGATTCAATATTTCAAAGGGCAAAATGAAAAACGAGTCTAAGATATATGCGAACACGTGCCACATAACAATCTTCCACTGTCATCCACCACAATGCCTTCACATTACTATCACCCCAAATAAGACACAATGAGAGGAGAAGAGGAACAAAATCTGTGAATACATATCTGGAATTGGAAATTCTGAGGAGCTCACAAACTTGGGTGTGGCACAAGAGATCCCAATGGTAGGGGACAGGGTAAACATTCCACAAACATGGAACTTTGCTGGCCTAATGACTTCTTGACTATCTGCCTCTGACATTTGTGCACTAGAAATATAGCTTTGTGCTTTAGCTTCCTTTGCAGTGAGACCAGGAAAGCTTGGTCTCAGTCTATGTGAACAGGAGGACATGTTTTCCTATTTCCCAATACGAACAGGAGGCAGCAGAGCTGAATCCTCTCTTTGTAGGTAACTGTGGCCGTTGGGGTATGAGTGTCTCCCTGGGGGGATTGTGAAGCCTTTGGCTCACAGTCCAGTTTTAATGGCATTTCTTGCAGCTTCCCTGGAAATTTGGTGTTTGTTTTTGAAATACATAAAGGTCAACCGGGACGCAGTGCTGGAGGGAGCTCTGTCACGTGGGGTGAGTCAGGGTCTGACGGAAAAAACACAAACTGGGCTGCTACCCCATATATCTTTCCCACTTGAGCGTAGCAACTTGATTCTGAGCATCGCACCAGATCCTCTCCCCACAACAACATGCCTTTACATTTTAGGGTCTGCTGGCTGCACCTTGTCAGTCACATGTCATTTGGATACCAATGACAGAACCACAGGGGCTCACCACAGATGTTGGTCACACACCTGCACTCCATTGCTCCAGACCCAGTTCCCTGCTGGCTCCTACTCACTGACATCTCTGTTCTTCACCATGGTCATGAATTCCACTCAGTCAAAAACGGCAATGGCGGGGGTTCAGTCATGATGAGCAACAGGAGATCTAAAGGTTCTCCAGGGATTTCTGGTCATGGGATTCTCAAAACCTTCATGTTATTGGCCTAGCCATATCTCAAGAATGAAGAAGTTGGCACTGTGGGTTTTGATTCATTCACGAGCCATTGAGGGTTGAGGAATCTCCTTTCAGTAAAAGCTCTGGAGATCGCATGCAGGCAAGGCTTTTCACGGAGTGGCGAAAGGTCACAGGAATCCAGGCCCATTGGGGGTCTAAAATATGAGGCTCATGTGAGTTTTGGCTCTCAACTATAGCTGAAAAGGCTTTAACAGCAAAATCATGTGAAATCCTGGCTGAGATTCCCAGTGCTGTGGAGGAAGCCACCCTCGGCCTAGATCTCAGTTTCCAAGGGCTCCTCTACTGCCTGGCCTTGTAAAATCCCAACTCGATTCATGGCAAGAGTTCTCTGAGATCAGTTCCAGAACTGAGTCTCTAATGGCATCACACCAGAGTTCAAGCTGAGGTGGACCCACTCATCTTTTCCAACCACCACACAAAAGACCACTATTCTAACAAAAACACTTCCACATGGCCCTCCTCTTCTTCCATACAGATACTCATCATAACATTCTGGCTGGGGGTTTCCATAGGGGGAGCAGTCTAAGATGGTGTGCAAAGTAAGGTCTCATGCCCATCATGTGCCAAATGTCATGGTGGCCTGGACACCCTTCCTGAGAAACAGGATAGATAAAATGGGCCTGTAGTTAATACTGCTCTGCTTCTCAAATTCGAGGCCTCCTGCCTGCCAGGGGTAGATTCTTTATGTGTACTGGACTCATGAAAACACCCAAACACCTGTGTGCTAGTTACTGGATGGCTTGCAACAGCTCATTTGACCCAGAGGATCCCTGTTCTTACTTCATCGGTGTCAGGAGCCTGACCAGAGGAAGGCAAGAGACTTCATCCAATATTACACTTCTTTTTCATCCTTTTAGATGTGCATGGACACACGGGATTTTTCTTGAGTTTCCTGGGGTGCTGAGAATGTAATTCACAGCCACACACAGGGCCAAGAGTCTGATTCAGACACAGCCTTTACAAAGCACTTTACCTAAAAGGCACAGATTGGGCCTCTTCCTTTCCGTTTGAAACTGTTTTCGGGAGGATTCCCAAAGGAGTGCCCTAAGGCAAACACCTCCCTGACATTCAGGGGAACAGAACAATAGGGAGGAAAGAAGCCTGGAGAAAAACTTTTCTTTAATTGAACACTGTGGCACTGACAGCTCCTAATCATGCAACTTGGGTGGCTATCTATGCAAGCAGGAATTCTCCAGAGAGATCCTTACCAGTCATGCTAATTTTTACTTTTCTGAGATGCTTGGCATTCCCGTCAGCAATCCAGTCCATGGCCTTGTCACAGAGCTTGAAGGTGGTACCCATCTTGTTCACAAAAACACGAACCCCTTCAGAGAGTGGCCAAAATTCTGGAAGAATACAGGAACTTGGGATCTTGGTAGGTGCTTCCCATCTGCAAGACAAGCAGCAGTCCATTCATCAATTGGCCTTGAGGAGTCCTGCAAAGATTTCCACTAGACAGGACACATTCACGGCTGCATTCTTCTCTCTACTCTCTTTAACCACAAACCCAGTGGGATCCACTGACTCTATAGAAAGACTCACTAGTTAACAGTCCATTTCAAACCAACAAACAACAACAAACACGTTTTTCCTACATGATCTCAGAACATGAGACAAAATGCCAAATTGAAACACACACCCACTAAGACACACAAACCACCCCTGTATTTGGTCTGCATCTATCCACTCTGACCTCTGACTGGTGGGTGAAAATTTGTTCCCCAGCAGTGGCCGGTCCTGTCTCAGCTCTGGTCTCCTTGGCCATCTCTGTGTAGTTGTCAGGAGCCAGCAATGAGCCAACACTTCTTTCTCAGGAAAGGCCCCTGTTCAGACCATTCAAGGCATTTGGCTACCCACACATCACCAGGTGCCAAGAAAGAATGACTCTGGCCTTGGTACAGAAAAAACAAGGGAGCCCACTGGGACTGGAATTGCCTCTGGGTGCCTCGCCTCCTGGATCCCCCGTTCAGAGAGTTCCATCACCAAGGAAGTGAGGTGAGGTCACTTCCTTCAGGGAAGTGAATGAGGTCACTGCCTTGGCAACCACTTTGTCCTAACAGGTGTTTCCAAGGGTCCCATGAGAGGGAGGCTGCCCCACCTTCCTGTGACATTTTCACAAGTCATAAAGGTCTATATACCCTAGGAGCCCGGGTTCAGCAACCCACGCAGGCCTCATTGTGTCCATCTTCCCAGCATTGAGAAGAGAGAGGCTGATTCAGCCACATCCCTTCATCCTCACTGGGTTGTTGGCCATGGAAGATGACTTTAGACCTCACAGGTCCTACCTAGCTGCCTACATTGGCTCCAGGGATCATTTCTGCATCTACCTTTGAGCTTCTCAGCAGCTGGAGGATTCCCTACATACCTGTATGGCAAGATCAACTCAGGACCTGCTGTTATGTGAAAATAGATTGAGGGAACAGAGTCTGCTTCAGGGTCATATCAGGTTCGATTTGGCTTAGGAGTCATTCTGCTGGATGAATACGGGGATTGGGCAACTGGGATATTTATAAGAATGGAAGGTGAAAACTAGGTAAGAGCTGAAGCACACAAGGGTGTTGGGCCCTTGATTTGGATACAGAGTTTTGAATTATGTTCTGCAGAGGTGAATCCTCTAAATCCATATACAATGGCATAAGATCTTGGACCTGGGACCACTGAATGTGAAAGAGAACTTCCAGTGATATTGAGATAGTAGACAGGATTCCAGTGTAGGGTAAGGAAGAAGAGTGAGTTGAGGATTTGGGCAAAAGGCCCTTTTTGCAATCGAATGAATTTCTATTAGAGTGTAAATGGGAATGTCAGCACACATGAAGAGTCATTCACAACAAGGCACTTGGGGAAACAGATATCAATTGGGATGTTAGGAGATCGGGCAAAGTACAAAATGAGTGATAAGATCAGGGATATTTTCAACAGGGGGGTGGTTGAATACACTATCCTAGGAAGAAACAAGTGTACGCTCACCATAGGATTGAATATTGAAAACAATAGGCAAAGCGGACTTAGATGATTTTAGTAATCCATGCTCTCATTAAAATCAGGCTTTGGAAGAATCATAAGGTGAGTGTGAGTTTTGCATTTGGTGTCCAGAAGATGATGTGATGAAAGGAATACAGGGAGGAGGTGACATGTGTATTTCTTCCACCATTTCTGGGAGCATGTTTTCAAACCCTGTCATTTCGAGTTTGGGGATAAAAATAGGTGCACCCTGGGTTTACGTATATAGAGATGATGCATGAATAGACCATAGGGTGAATAAAAAATATAACTGGTTACTATTTTAAATAATGGATTGAATTGATATTTTAAAAAATACATGAAATCTGGTATTCAGATAAACATTCAATCCAAGTAGGTGTACGTCTAGTGGTAATATTAGGGTTACTAATTACACCAAACTGTGAGTTTTGCTTCGAAAATGATGATGGAATTCAAAAGTAATGTTTTATAAAAGAAATCTCATGAAAAAGCAAGTAAAGCAACATGGAGAAATACATGGGTTCTGATACAGGGAGTGAATGTAAGTGAATCATATGCATGTCAATTTGTGAATATTGGATGAAATGATACATCCTATGATACGAAGAAATAGGAATTTAACAATTTTGAATGAAAATTTACTTCAAAATACACATCACGTCCCGTATGAATAGACTTTCATGGATGTTAAACTGGGTCACTTACTGAAGAAATATTAGGGTTAGTACTCAATATTCACTGAAGTTCATTTTGAGAATTCAGAAATGAATATGTATGTCAAGGAAATGTATATTTCTGAGAAATATCTTGTGAAAAGTTGATTATAAATCCACCCAGATGGACATTAAAGAATCAAGGTAGTATAAGTATTGACACAGAGATTCAATATTTCAAAGGGCAAAATGAAAAACGAGTCTAAGATATATGCGTACACGTGCCACATAACAATCTTCCACTGTCATCCACCACAATGCCTTCACATTACTATCACCCCAAATAAGACACAATGAGAGGAGAAGAGGAACAAAATCTGTGAATACATATCTGGAATTGGAAATTCTGAGGAGCTCACAAACTTGGGTGTGGCACAAGAGATCCCAATGGTAGGGGACAGGGTAAACATTCCACAAACATGGAACTTTGCTGGCCTAATGACTTCTTGACTATCTGCCTCTGACATTTGTGCACTAGAAATATAGCTTTGTGCTTTAGCTTCCTTTGCAGTGAGACCAGGAAAGCTTGGTCTCAGTCTATGTGAACAGGAGGACATGTTTTCCTATTTCCCAATACGAACAGGAGGCAGCAGAGCTGAATCCTCTCTTTGTAGGTAACTGTGGCCGTTGGGGTATGAGTGTCTCCCTGGGGGGATTGTGAAGCCTTTGGCTCACAGTCCAGTTTTAATGGCATTTCTTGCAGCTTCCCTGGAAATTTGGTGTTTGTTTTTGAAATACATAAAGGTCAACCGGGACGCAGTGCTGGAGGGAGCTCTGTCACGTGGGGTGAGTCAGGGTCTGACGGAAAAAACACAAACTGGGCTGCTACCCCATATATCTTTCCCACTTGAGCGTAGCAACTTGATTCTGAGCATCGCACCAGATCCTCTCCCCACAACAACATGCCTTTACATTTTAGGGTCTGCTGGCTGCACCTTGTCAGTCACATGTCATTTGGATACCAATGACAGAACCACAGGGGCTCACCACAGATGTTGGTCACACACCTGCACTCCATTGCTCCAGACCCAGTTCCCTGCTGGCTCCTACTCACTGACATCTCTGTTCTTCACCATGGTCATGAATTCCACTCAGTCAAAAACGGCAATGGCGGGGGTTCAGTCATGATGAGCAACAGGAGATCTAAAGGTTCTCCAGGGATTTCTGGTCATGGGATTCTCAAAACCTTCATGTTATTGGCCTAGCCATATCTCAAGAATGAAGAAGTTGGCACTGTGGGTTTTGATTCATTCACGAGCCATTAAGGGTTGAGGAATCTCCTTTCAGTAAAAGCTCTGGAGATCGCATGCAGGCAAGGCTTTTCACGGAGTGGCGAAAGGTCACAGGAATCCAGGCCCATTGGGGGTCTAAAATATGAGGCTCATGTGAGTTTTGGCTCTCAACTATAGCTGAAAAGGCTTTAACAGCAAAATCATGTGAAATCCTGGCTGAGATTCCCAGTGCTGTGGAGGAAGCCACCCTCGGCCTAGATCTCAGTTTCCAAGGGCTCCTCTACTGCCTGGCCTTGTAAAATCCCAACTCGATTCATGGCAAGAGTTCTCTGAGATCAGTTCCAGAACTGAGTCTCTAATGGCATCACACCAGAGTTCAACCTGAGGTGGACCCACTCATCTTTTCCAACCACCACACAAAAGACCACTATTCTAACAAAAACACTCCCACATGGCCCTCCTCTTCTTCCATACAGATACTCATCATAACATTCTGGCTGGGGGTTTCCATAGGGGGAGCAGTCTAAGATGGTGTGCAAAGTAAGGTCTCATGCCCATCATGTGCCAAATGTCATGGTGGCCTGGACACCCTTCCTGAGAAACAGGATAGATAAAATGGGCCTGTAGTTAATACTGCTCTGCTTCTCAAATTCGAGGCCTCCTGCCTGCCAGGGGTAGATTCTTTATGTGTACTGGACTCATGAAAACACCCAAACACCTGTGTGCTAGTTACTGGATGGCTTGCAACAGCTCATTTGACCCAGAGGATCCCTGTTCTTACTTCATCGGTGTCAGGAGCCTGACCAGAGGAAGGCAAGAGACTTCATCCAATATTACACTTCTTTTTCATCCTTTTAGATGTGCATGGACACATGGGATTTTTCTTGAGTTTCCTGGGGTGCTGAGAATGTAATTCACAGCCACACACAGGGCCAAGAGTCTGATTCAGACACAGCCTTTACAAAGCACTTTACCTAAAAGGCACAGATTGGGCCTCTTCCTTTCCGTTTGAAACTGTTTTCGGGAGGATTCCCAAAGGAGTGCCCTAAGGCAAACACCTCCCTGACATTCAGGGGAACAGAACAATAGGGAGGAAAGAAGCCTGGAGAAAAACTTTTCTTTAATTGAACACTGTGGCACTGACAGCTCCTAATCATGCAACTTGGGTGGCTATCTATGCAAGCAGGGATTCTCCAGAGAGATCCTTACCAGTCATGCTAATTTTTACTTTTCTGAGATGCTTGGCATTCCCGTCAGCAATCCAGTCCATGGCCTTGTCACAGAGCTTGAAGGTGGTACCCATCTTGTTCACAAAAACACGAACCCCTTCAGAGAGTGGCCAAAATTCTGGAAGAATACAGGAACTTGGGATCTTGGTAGGTGCTTCCCATCTGCAAGACAAGCAGCAGTCCATTCATCAATTGGCCTTGAGGAGTCCTGCAATGATTTCCACTAGACAGGACACATTCACGGCTGCATTCTTCTCTCTACTCTCTTTAACCACAAACCCAGTGGGATCCACTGACTCTATAGAAAGACTCACTAGTTAACAGTCCATTTCAAACCAACAAACAACAACAACAAACACGTTTTTCCTACATGATCTCAGAACATGAGACAAAATGCCAAATTGAAACACACACCCTCTAAGACACACAAACCACCCCTGTATTTGGTCTGCATCTATCCACTCTGACCTCTGACTGGTGGGTGAAAATTTGTTCCCCAGCAGTGGCCGGTCCTGTCTCAGCTCTGGTCTCCTTGGCCATCTCTGTGTAGTTGTCAGGAGCCAGCAATGAGCCAACACTTCTTTCTCAGGAAAGGCCCCTGTTCAGACCATTCAAGGCATTTGGCTACCCACACATCACCAGGTGCCAAGAAAGAATGAATCTGGCCTTGGTACAGAAAACACAAGGGAGCCCACTGGGACTGGAATTGCCTCTGGGTGCCTCGCCTCCTGGATCCCACGTTCAGAGAGTTCCATCACCAAGGAAGTGAGGTGAGGTCACTTCCTTCAGGGAAGTGAATGAGGTCACTGCCTTGGCAACCACTTTGTCCTAACAGTTGTTTCCAAGGGTCCCATGAGAGGGAGGCTGCCCCACCTTCCTGTGACATTTTCACAAGTCATAAAAGTCTATATACCCTAGGAGCCCGGGATCAGCAACCCACCCAGGTCTGATTGTGTCCATCTTCCCTGCATTGAGAAGAGAGAGGCTGATTCAGCCACATCCCTTCATCCTCACTGGGTTGTTGGCCATGGAAGATGACTTTAGACCTCACAGGTCCTACCTAGCTGCCTACATTGGCTCCAGGGATCATTTCTGCATCTACCTTTGAGCTTCTCAGCAGCTGGAGGATTCCCTACATACCTGTATGGCAAGATCAACTCAGGACCTGCTGTTATGTGAAAATAGATTGAGGGAACAGAGTCTGCTTCAGGGTCATATCAGGTTCGATTTGGCTTAGGAGTCATTCTGCTGGATGAATACGGGGATTGGGCAACTGGGATATTTATAAGAATGGAAGGTGAAAACTAGGTAAGAGCTGAAGCACACAAGGGTGTTGGGCCCTTGATTTGGATACAGAGTTTTGAATTATGTTCTGCAGAGGTGAATCCTCTAAATCCATATACAATGGCATAAGATCTTGGACCTGGGACCACTGAATGTGAAAGAGAACTTCCAGTGATATTGAGATAGTAGACAGGATTCCAGTGTAGGGTAAGGAAGAAGAGTGAGTTTAGGATTTGGGCAAAAGGCCCTTTTTGCAATCGAATGAATTTCTATTAGAGTGTAAATGGGAATGTCAGCACACATGAAGAGTCAGTCAGAACAAGGCACTTGGGGAAATAGATATCAATTGGGATGTTAGGAGATCGGGCAAAGTACAAAATGAGTGATAAGATCAGGGATATTTTCAACAGGGGGGTGGTTGAATACACTATCCTAGGAAGAAACAAGTGTACGCTCACCATAGGATTGAATATTGAAAACAATAGGCAAAGCGGACTTAGATGATTTTAGTAATCCATGCTCTCATTAAAATCAGGCTTTGGAAGAATCATAAGGTGAGTGTGAGTTTTGCATTTGGTGTCCAGAAGATGATGTGATGAAAGGAATACAGGGAGGAGGTGACATGTGTATTTCTTCCACCATTTCTGGGAGCATGTTTTCAAACCCTGTCATTTCGAGTTTGGGGATAAAAATAGGTGCACCCTGGGTTTACGTATATAGAGATGATGCATGAATAGACCATAGGGTGAATAAAAAATATAACTGGTTACTATTTTAAATAATGGATTGAATTGATATTTTAAAAAATACATGAAATCTGGTATTCAGATAAACATTCAATCCAAGTAGGTGTACGTCTAGTGGTAATATTAGGGTTACTAATTACACCAAACTGTGAGTTTTGCTTCGAAAATGATGATGGAATTCAAAAGTAATGTTTTATAAAAGAAATCTCATGAAAAAGCAAGTAAAGCAACATGGAGAAATACATGGGTTCTGATACAGGGAGTGAATGTAAGTGAATCATATGCATGTCAATTTGTGAATATTGGATGAAATGATACATCCTATGATACGAAGAAATAGGAATTTAACAATTTTGAATGAAAATTTACTTCAAAATACACATCACGTCCCGTATGAATAGACTTTCATGGATGTTAAACTGGGTCACTTACTGAAGAAATATTAGGGTTAGTACTCAATATTCACTGAAGTTCATTTTGAGAATTCAGAAATGAATATGTATGTCAAGGAAATGTATATTTCTGAGAAATATCTTGTGAAAAGTTGATTATAAATCCACCCAGATGGACATTAAAGAATCAAGGTAGTATAAGTATTGACACAGAGATTCAATATTTCAAAGGGCAAAATGAAAAACGAGTCTAAGATATATGCGTACACGTGCCACATAACAATCTTCCACTGTCATCCACCACAATGCCTTCACATTACTATCACCCCAAATAAGACACAATGAGAGGAGAAGAGGAACAAAATCTGTGAATACATATCTGGAATTGGAAATTCTGAGGAGCTCACAAACTTGGGTGTGGCACAAGAGATCCCAATGGTAGGGGACAGGGTAAACATTCCACAAACATGGAACTTTGCTGGCCTAATGACTTCTTGACTATCTGCCTCTGACATTTGTGCACTAGAAATATAGCTTTGTGCTTTAGCTTCCTTTGCAGTGAGACCAGGAAAGCTTGGTCTCAGTCTATGTGAACAGGAGGACATGTTTTCCTATTTCCCAATACGAACAGGAGGCAGCAGAGCTGAATCCTCTCTTTGTAGGTAACTGTGGCCGTTGGGGTATGAGTGTCTCCCTGGGGGGATTGTGAAGCCTTTGGCTCACAGTCCAGTTTTAATGGCATTTCTTGCAGCTTCCCTGGAAATTTGGTGTTTGTTTTTGAAATACATAAAGGTCAACCGGGACGCAGTGCTGGAGGGAGCTCTGTCACGTGGGGTGAGTCAGGGTCTGACGGAAAAAACACAAACTGGGCTGCTACCCCATATATCTTTCCCACTTGAGCGTAGCAACTTGATTCTGAGCATCGCACCAGATCCTCTCCCCACAACAACATGCCTTTACATTTTAGGGTCTGCTGGCTGCACCTTGTCAGTCACATGTCATTTGGATACCAATGACAGAACCACAGGGGCTCACCACAGATGTTGGTCACACACCTGCACTCCATTGCTCCAGACCCAGTTCCCTGCTGGCTCCTACTCACTGACATCTCTGTTCTTCACCATGGTCATGAATTCCACTCAGTCAAAAACGGCAATGGCGGGGGTTCAGTCATGATGAGCAACAGGAGATCTAAAGGTTCTCCAGGGATTTCTGGTCATGGGATTCTCAAAACCTTCATGTTATTGGCCTAGCCATATCTCAAGAATGAAGAAGTTGGCACTGTGGGTTTTGATTCATTCACGAGCCATTAAGGGTTGAGGAATCTCCTTTCAGTAAAAGCTCTGGAGATCGCATGCAGGCAAGGCTTTTCACGGAGTGGCGAAAGGTCACAGGAATCCAGGCCCATTGGGGGTCTAAAATATGAGGCTCATGTGAGTTTTGGCTCTCAACTATAGCTGAAAAGGCTTTAACAGCAAAATCATGTGAAATCCTGGCTGAGATTCCCAGTGCTGTGGAGGAAGCCACCCTCGGCCTAGATCTCAGTTTCCAAGGGCTCCTCTACTGCCTGGCCTTGTAAAATCCCAACTCGATTCATGGCAAGAGTTCTCTGAGATCAGTTCCAGAACTGAGTCTCTAATGGCATCACACCAGAGTTCAACCTGAGGTGGACCCACTCATCTTTTCCAACCACCACACAAAAGACCACTATTCTAACAAAAACACTCCCACATGGCCCTCCTCTTCTTCCATACAGATACTCATCATAACATTCTGGCTGGGGGTTTCCATAGGGGGAGCAGTCTAAGATGGTGTGCAAAGTAAGGTCTCATGCCCATCATGTGCCAAATGTCATGGTGGCCTGGACACCCTTCCTGAGAAACAGGATAGATAAAATGGGCCTGTAGTTAATACTGCTCTGCTTCTCAAATTCGAGGCCTCCTGCCTGCCAGGGGTAGATTCTTTATGTGTACTGGACTCATGAAAACACCCGAACACCTGTGTGCTAGTTACTGGATGGCTTGCAACAGCTCATTTGACCCAGAGGATCCCTGTTCTTACTTCATCGGTGTCAGGAGCCTGACCAGAGGAAGGCAAGAGACTTCATCCAATATTACACTTCTTTTTCATCCTTTTAGATGTGCATGGACACATGGGATTTTTCTTGAGTTTCCTGGGGTGCTGAGAATGTAATTCACAGCCACACACAGGGCCAAGAGTCTGATTCAGACACAGCCTTTACAAAGCACTTTACCTAAAAGGCACAGATTGGGCCTCTTCCTTTCCGTTTGAAACTGTTTTCGGGAGGATTCCCAAAGGAGTGCCCTAAGGCAAACACCTCCCTGACATTCAGGGGAACAGAACAATAGGGAGGAAAGAAGCCTGGAGAAAAACTTTTCTTTAATTGAACACTGTGGCACTGACAGCTCCTAATCATGCAACTTGGGTGGCTATCTATGCAAGCAGGGATTCTCCAGAGAGATCCTTACCAGTCATGCTAATTTTTACTTTTCTGAGATGCTTGGCATTCCCGTCAGCAATCCAGTCCATGGCCTTGTCACAGAGCTTGAAGGTGGTACCCATCTTGTTCACAAAAACACGAACCCCTTCAGAGAGTGGCCAAAATTCTGGAAGAATACAGGAACTTGGGATCTTGGTAGGTGCTTCCCATCTGCAAGACAAGCAGCAGTCCATTCATCAATTGGCCTTGAGGAGTCCTGCAATGATTTCCACTAGACAGGACACATTCACGGCTGCATTCTTCTCTCTACTCTCTTTAACCACAAACCCAGTGGGATCCACTGACTCTATAGAAAGACTCACTAGTTAACAGTCCATTTCAAACCAACAAACAACAACAACAAACACGTTTTTCCTACATGATCTCAGAACATGAGACAAAATGCCAAATTGAAACACACACCCTCTAAGACACACAAACCACCCCTGTATTTGGTCTGCATCTATCCACTCTGACCTCTGACTGGTGGGTGAAAATTTGTTCCCCAGCAGTGGCCGGTCCTGTCTCAGCTCTGGTCTCCTTGGCCATCTCTGTGTAGTTGTCAGGAGCCAGCAATGAGCCAACACTTCTTTCTCAGGAAAGGCCCCTGTTCAGACCATTCAAGGCATTTGGCTACCCACACATCACCAGGTGCCAAGAAAGAATGAATCTGGCCTTGGTACAGAAAACACAAGGGAGCCCACTGGGACTGGAATTGCCTCTGGGTGCCTCGCCTCCTGGATCCCACGTTCAGAGAGTTCCATCACCAAGGAAGTGAGGTGAGGTCACTTCCTTCAGGGAAGTGAATGAGGTCACTGCCTTGGCAACCACTTTGTCCTAACAGTTGTTTCCAAGGGTCCCATGAGAGGGAGGCTGCCCCACCTTCCTGTGACATTTTCACAAGTCATAAAAGTCTATATACCCTAGGAGCCCGGGATCAGCAACCCACCCAGGTCTGATTGTGTCCATCTTCCCTGCATTGAGAAGAGAGAGGCTGATTCAGCCACATCCCTTCATCCTCACTGGGTTGTTGGCCATGGAAGATGACTTTAGACCTCACAGGTCCTACCTAGCTGCCTACATTGGCTCCAGGGATCATTTCTGCATCTACCTTTGAGCTTCTCAGCAGCTGGAGGATTCCCTACATACCTGTATGGCAAGATCAACTCAGGACCTGCTGTTATGTGAAAATAGATTGAGGGAACAGAGTCTGCTTCAGGGTCATATCAGGTTCGATTTGGCTTAGGAGTCATTCTGCTGGATGAATACGGGGATTGGGCAACTGGGATATTTATAAGAATGGAAGGTGAAAACTAGGTAAGAGCTGAAGCACACAAGGGTGTTGGGCCCTTGATTTGGATACAGAGTTTTGAATTATGTTCTGCAGAGGTGAATCCTCTAAATCCATATACAATGGCATAAGATCTTGGACCTGGGACCACTGAATGTGAAAGAGAACTTCCAGTGATATTGAGATAGTAGACAGGATTCCAGTGTAGGGTAAGGAAGAAGAGTGAGTTGAGGATTTGGGCAAAAGGCCCTTTTTGCAATCGAATGAATTTCTATTAGAGTGTAAATGGGAATGTCAGCACACATGAAGAGTCAGTCAGAACAAGGCACTTGGGGAAATAGATATCAATTGGGATGTTAGGAGATCGGGCAAAGTACAAAATGAGTGATAAGATCAGGGATATTTTCAACAGGGGGGTGGTTGAATACACTATCCTAGGAAGAAACAAGTGTACGCTCACCATAGGATTGAATATTGAAAACAATAGGCAAAGCGGACTTAGATGATTTTAGTAATCCATGCTCTCATTAAAATCAGGCTTTGGAAGAATCATAAGGTGAGTGTGAGTTTTGCATTTGGTGTCCAGAAGATGATGTGATGAAAGGAATACAGGGAGGAGGTGACATGTGTATTTCTTCCACCATTTCTGGGAGCATGTTTTCAAACCCTGTCATTTCGAGTTTGGGGATAAAAATAGGTGCACCCTGGGTTTACGTATATAGAGATGATGCATGAATAGACCATAGGGTGAATAAAAAATATAACTGGTTACTATTTTAAATAATGGATTGAATTGATATTTTAAAAAATACATGAAATCTGGTATTCAGATAAACATTCAATCCAAGTAGGTGTACGTCTAGTGGTAATATTAGGGTTACTAATTACACCAAACTGTGAGTTTTGCTTCGAAAATGATGATGGAATTCAAAAGTAATGTTTTATAAAAGAAATCTCATGAAAAAGCAAGTAAAGCAACATGGAGAAATACATGGGTTCTGATACAGGGAGTGAATGTAAGTGAATCATATGCATGTCAATTTGTGAATATTGGATGAAATGATACATCCTATGATACGAAGAAATAGGAATTTAACAATTTTGAATGAAAATTTACTTCAAAATACACATCACGTCCCGTATGAATAGACTTTCATGGATGTTAAACTGGGTCACTTACTGAAGAAATATTAGGGTTAGTACTCAATATTCACTGAAGTTCATTTTGAGAATTCAGAAATGAATATGTATGTCAAGGAAATGTATATTTCTGAGAAATATCTTGTGAAAAGTTGATTATAAATCCACCCAGATGGACATTAAAGAATCAAGGTAGTATAAGTATTGACACAGAGATTCAATATTTCAAAGGGCAAAATGAAAAACGAGTCTAAGATATATGCGAACACGTGCCACATAACAATCTTCCACTGTCATCCACCACAATGCCTTCACATTACTATCACCCCAAATAAGACACAATGAGAGGAGAAGAGGAACAAAATCTGTGAATACATATCTGGAATTGGAAATTCTGAGGAGCTCACAAACTTGGGTGTGGCACAAGAGATCCCAATGGTAGGGGACAGGGTAAACATTCCACAAACATGGAACTTTGCTGGCCTAATGACTTCTTGACTATCTGCCTCTGACATTTGTGCACTAGAAATATAGCTTTGTGCTTTAGCTTCCTTTGCAGTGAGACCAGGAAAGCTTGGTCTCAGTCTATGTGAACAGGAGGACATGTTTTCCTATTTCCCAATACGAACAGGAGGCAGCAGAGCTGAATCCTCTCTTTGTAGGTAACTGTGGCCGTTGGGGTATGAGTGTCTCCCTGGGGGGATTGTGAAGCCTTTGGCTCACAGTCCAGTTTTAATGGCATTTCTTGCAGCTTCCCTGGAAATTTGGTGTTTGTTTTTGAAATACATAAAGGTCAACCGGGACGCAGTGCTGGAGGGAGCTCTGTCACGTGGGGTGAGTCAGGGTCTGACGGAAAAAACACAAACTGGGCTGCTACCCCATATATCTTTCCCACTTGAGCGTAGCAACTTGATTCTGAGCATCGCACCAGATCCTCTCCCCACAACAACATGCCTTTACATTTTAGGGTCTGCTGGCTGCACCTTGTCAGTCACATGTCATTTGGATACCAATGACAGAACCACAGGGGCTCACCACAGATGTTGGTCACACACCTGCACTCCATTGCTCCAGACCCAGTTCCCTGCTGGCTCCTACTCACTGACATCTCTGTTCTTCACCATGGTCATGAATTCCACTCAGTCAAAAACGGCAATGGCGGGGGTTCAGTCATGATGAGCAACAGGAGATCTAAAGGTTCTCCAGGGATTTCTGGTCATGGGATTCTCAAAACCTTCATGTTATTGGCCTAGCCATATCTCAAGAATGAAGAAGTTGGCACTGTGGGTTTTGATTCATTCACGAGCCATTAAGGGTTGAGGAATCTCCTTTCAGTAAAAGCTCTGGAGATCGCATGCAGGCAAGGCTTTTCACGGAGTGGCGAAAGGTCACAGGAATCCAGGCCCATTGGGGGTCTAAAATATGAGGCTCATGTGAGTTTTGGCTCTCAACTATAGCTGAAAAGGCTTTAACAGCAAAATCATGTGAAATCCTGGCTGAGATTCCCAGTGCTGTGGAGGAAGCCACCCTCGGCCTAGATCTCAGTTTCCAAGGGCTCCTCTACTGCCTGGCCTTGTAAAATCCCAACTCGATTCATGGCAAGAGTTCTCTGAGATCAGTTCCAGAACTGAGTCTCTAATGGCATCACACCAGAGTTCAACCTGAGGTGGACCCACTCATCTTTTCCAACCACCACACAAAAGACCACTATTCTAACAAAAACACTCCCACATGGCCCTCCTCTTCTTCCATACAGATACTCATCATAACATTCTGGCTGGGGGTTTCCATAGGGGGAGCAGTCTAAGATGGTGTGCAAAGTAAGGTCTCATGCCCATCATGTGCCAAATGTCATGGTGGCCTGGACACCCTTCCTGAGAAACAGGATAGATAAAATGGGCCTGTAGTTAATACTGCTCTGCTTCTCAAATTCGAGGCCTCCTGCCTGCCAGGGGTAGATTCTTTATGTGTACTGGACTCATGAAAACACCCAAACACCTGTGTGCTAGTTACTGGATGGCTTGCAACAGCTCATTTGACCCAGAGGATCCCTGTTCTTACTTCATCGGTGTCAGGAGCCTGACCAGAGGAAGGCAAGAGACTTCATCCAATATTACACTTCTTTTTCATCCTTTTAGATGTGCATGGACACATGGGATTTTTCTTGAGTTTCCTGGGGTGCTGAGAATGTAATTCACAGCCACACACAGGGCCAAGAGTCTGATTCAGACACAGCCTTTACAAAGCACTTTACCTAAAAGGCACAGATTGGGCCTCTTCCTTTCCGTTTGAAACTGTTTTCGGGAGGATTCCCAAAGGAGTGCCCTAAGGCAAACACCTCCCTGACATTCAGGGGAACAGAACAATAGGGAGGAAAGAAGCCTGGAGAAAAACTTTTCTTTAATTGAACACTGTGGCACTGACAGCTCCTAATCATGCAACTTGGGTGGCTATCTATGCAAGCAGGGATTCTCCAGAGAGATCCTTACCAGTCATGCTAATTTTTACTTTTCTGAGATGCTTGGCATTCCCGTCAGCAATCCAGTCCATGGCCTTGTCACAGAGCTTGAAGGTGGTACCCATCTTGTTCACAAAAACACGAACCCCTTCAGAGAGTGGCCAAAATTCTGGAAGAATACAGGAACTTGGGATCTTGGTAGGTGCTTCCCATCTGCAAGACAAGCAGCAGTCCATTCATCAATTGGCCTTGAGGAGTCCTGCAATGATTTCCACTAGACAGGACACATTCACGGCTGCATTCTTCTCTCTACTCTCTTTAACCACAAACCCAGTGGGATCCACTGACTCTATAGAAAGACTCACTAGTTAACAGTCCATTTCAAACCAACAAACAACAACAACAAACACGTTTTTCCTACATGATCTCAGAACATGAGACAAAATGCCAAATTGAAACACACACCCTCTAAGACACACAAACCACCCCTGTATTTGGTCTGCATCTATCCACTCTGACCTCTGACTGGTGGGTGAAAATTTGTTCCCCAGCAGTGGCCGGTCCTGTCTCAGCTCTGGTCTCCTTGGCCATCTCTGTGTAGTTGTCAGGAGCCAGCAATGAGCCAACACTTCTTTCTCAGGAAAGGCCCCTGTTCAGACCATTCAAGGCATTTGGCTACCCACACATCACCAGGTGCCAAGAAAGAATGAATCTGGCCTTGGTACAGAAAACACAAGGGAGCCCACTGGGACTGGAATTGCCTCTGGGTGCCTCGCCTCCTGGATCCCACGTTCAGAGAGTTCCATCACCAAGGAAGTGAGGTGAGGTCACTTCCTTCAGGGAAGTGAATGAGGTCACTGCCTTGGCAACCACTTTGTCCTAACAGTTGTTTCCAAGGGTCCCATGAGAGGGAGGCTGCCCCACCTTCCTGTGACATTTTCACAAGTCATAAAAGTCTATATACCCTAGGAGCCCGGGATCAGCAACCCACCCAGGTCTGATTGTGTCCATCTTCCCTGCATTGAGAAGAGAGAGGCTGATTCAGCCACATCCCTTCATCCTCACTGGGTTGTTGGCCATGGAAGATGACTTTAGACCTCACAGGTCCTACCTAGCTGCCTACATTGGCTCCAGGGATCATTTCTGCATCTACCTTTGAGCTTCTCAGCAGCTGGAGGATTCCCTACATACCTGTATGGCAAGATCAACTCAGGACCTGCTGTTATGTGAAAATAGATTGAGGGAACAGAGTCTGCTTCAGGGTCATATCAGGTTCGATTTGGCTTAGGAGTCATTCTGCTGGATGAATACGGGGATTGGGCAACTGGGATATTTATAAGAATGGAAGGTGAAAACTAGGTAAGAGCTGAAGCACACAAGGGTGTTGGGCCCTTGATTTGGATACAGAGTTTTGAATTATGTTCTGCAGAGGTGAATCCTCTAAATCCATATACAATGGCATAAGATCTTGGACCTGGGACCACTGAATGTGAAAGAGAACTTCCAGTGATATTGAGATAGTAGACAGGATTCCAGTGTAGGGTAAGGAAGAAGAGTGAGTTGAGGATTTGGGCAAAAGGCCCTTTTTGCAATCGAATGAATTTCTATTAGAGTGTAAATGGGAATGTCAGCACACATGAAGAGTCAGTCAGAACAAGGCACTTGGGGAAATAGATATCAATTGGGATGTTAGGAGATCGGGCAAAGTACAAAATGAGTGATAAGATCAGGGATATTTTCAACAGGGGGGTGGTTGAATACACTATCCTAGGAAGAAACAAGTGTACGCTCACCATAGGATTGAATATTGAAAACAATAGGCAAAGCGGACTTAGATGATTTTAGTAATCCATGCTCTCATTAAAATCAGGCTTTGGAAGAATCATAAGGTGAGTGTGAGTTTTGCATTTGGTGTCCAGAAGATGATGTGATGAAAGGAATACAGGGAGGAGGTGACATGTGTATTTCTTCCACCATTTCTGGGAGCATGTTTTCAAACCCTGTCATTTAGAGTTTGGGGATAAAAATAGGTGCACCCTGGGTTTACGTATATAGAGATGATGCATGAATAGACCATGGGGTGAATAAAAAATATAACTGCTTACTATTTTAAATAATGGATTGAATTGATATTTTAAAAAATACATGAAATCTGGTATTCAGATAAACATTCAATCCAAGTAGGTGTACGTCTAGTGGTAATATTAGGGTTACTAATTACACCAAACTGTGAGTTTTGCTTTGAAAATGATGATGGAATTCAAAAGTAATGTTTTATAAAAGAAATCTCATGAAAAAGCAAGTAAAGCAACATGGAGAAATACATGGGTTCTGATACAGGGAGTGAATGTAAGTGAATCATATGCATGTCAATTTGTGAATATTGGATGAAATGATACATCCTATGATACGAAGAAATAGGAATTTAACAATTTTGAATGAAAATTTACTTCAAAATACACATCACGTCCCGTAAATAGACTTTCATGGATGTTAAACTGGGTCACTTACTGAAGAAATATTAGGGTTAGTATTCAATATCCACTGAAGTTCATTTTGAGAATTCAGAAATGAATGTGTATGTCAAGAAAATGTATATTTCTGAGAAATATCTTGTGAAAAGTTGATTATAAATCCACCCAGATGGACATTAAAGAATCAAGGTAGTATTAAGTATTGACACAGAGATTCAATATTTCAAAGGGCAAAATGAAAAACGAGTCTAAGATATATGCGAACACGTGCCACATAACAATCTTCCACTGTCATCCACCACAATGCCTTCACATTACTATCACCCCAAATAAGACACAATGAGAGGAGAAGAGGAACAAAATCTGTGAATACATATCTGGAATTGGAAATTCTGAGGAGCTCACAAACTTGGGTGTGGCACAAGAGATCCCAATGGTAGGGGACAGGGTAAACATTCCACAAACATGGAACTTTGCTGGCCTAATGACTTCTTGACTATCTGCCTCTGACATTTGTGCACTAGAAATATAGCTTTGTGCTTTAGCTTCCTTTGCAGTGAGACCAGGAAAGCTTGGTCTCAGTCTATGTGAACAGGAGGACATGGTTTCCTATTTCCCAATACGAACAGGAGGCAGCAGAGCTGAATCCTCTCTTTGTAGGTAACTGTGGCCGTTGGGGTATGAGTGTCTCCCTGGGGGGATTGTGAAGCCTTTGGCTCACAGTCCAGTTTTAATGGCATTTCTTGCAGCTTCCCTGGAAATTTGGTGTTTGTTTTTGAAATACATAAAGGTCAACCGGGACGCAGTGCTGGAGGGAGCTCTGTCACGTGGGGTGAGTCAGGGTCTGACGGAAAAAACACAAACTGGGCTGCTACCCCATATATCTTTCCCACTTGAGCGTAGCAACTTGATTCTGAGCATCGCACCAGATCCTCTCCCCACAACAACATGCCTTTACATTTTAGGGTCTGCTGGCTGCACCTTGTCAGTCACATGTCATTTGGATACCAATGACAGAACCACAGGGGCTCACCACAGATGTTGGTCACACACCTGCACTCCATTGCTCCAGACCCAGTTCCCTGCTGGATCCTACTCACTGACATCTCTGTTCTTCACCATGGTCATGAATTCCACTCAGTCAAAAACGGCAATGGCGGGGGTTCAGTCATGATGAGCAACAGGAGATCTAAAGGTTCTCCAGGGATTTCTGGTCATGGGATTCTCAAAACCTTCATGTTATTGGCCTAGCCATATCTCAAGAATGAAGAAGTTGGCACTGTGGGTTTTGATTCATTCACGAGCCATTGAGGGTTGAGGAATCTCCTTTCAGTAAAAGCTCTGGAGATCGCATGCAGGCAAGGCTTTTCACGGAGTGGCGAAAGGTCACAGGAATCCAGGCCCATTGGGGGTCTAAAATATGAGGCTCATGTGAGTTTTGGCTCTCAACTATAGCTGAAAAGGCTTTAACAGCAAAATCATGTGAAATCCTGGCTGAGATTCCCAGTGCTGTGGAGGAAGCCACCCTCGGCCTAGATCTCAGTTTCCAAGGGCTCCTCTACTGCCTGGCCTTGTAAAATCCCAACTCGATTCATGGCAAGAGTTCTCTGAGATCAGTTCCAGAACTGAGTCTCTAATGGCATCACACCAGAGTTCAAGCTGAGGTGGACCCACTCATCTTTTCCAACCACCACACAAAAGACCACTATTCTAACAAAAACACTCCCACATGGCCCTCCTCTTCTTCCATACAGATACTCATCATAACATTCTGGCTGGGGGTTTCCATAGAAGGAGCAGTCTAAGATGGTGTGCAAAGTAAGGTCTCATGCCCATCATGTGCCAAATGTCATGGTGGCCTGGACACCCTTCCTGAGAAACAGGATAGATAAAATGGGCCTGTAGTTAATACTGCTCTGCTTCTCAAATTCGAGGCCTCCTGCCTGCCAGGGGTAGATTCTTTATGTGTACTGGACTCATGAAAACACCCAAACACCTGTGTGCTAGTTACTGGATGGCTTGCAACAGCTCATTTGACCCAGAGGATCCCTGTTCTTACTTCATCGGTGTCAGGAGCCTGACCAGAGGAAGGCAAGAGACTTCATCCAATATTACACTTCTTTTTCATCCTTTTAGATGTGCATGGACACATGGGATTTTTCTTGAGTTTCCTGGGGTGCTGAGAATGTAATTCACAGCCACACACAGGGCCAAGAGTCTGATTCAGACACAGCCTTTACAAAGCACTTTACCTAAAAGGCACAGATTGGGCCTCTTCCTTTCCGTTTGAAACTGTTTTCGGGAGGATTCCCAAAGGAGTGCCCTAAGGCAAACACCTCCCTGACATTCAGGGGAACAGAACAATAGGGAGGAAAGAAGCCTGGAGAAAAACTTTTCTTTAATTGAACACTGTGGCACTGACAGCTCCTAATCATGCAACTTGGGTGGCTATCTATGCAAGCAGGGATTCTCCAGAGAGATCCTTACCAGTCATGCTAATTTTTACTTTTCTGAGATGCTTGGCATTCCCGTCAGCAATCCAGTCCATGGCCTTGTCACAGAGCTTGAAGGTGGTACCCATCTTGTTCACAAAAACACGAACCCCTTCAGAGAGTGGCCAAAATTCTGGAAGAATACAGGAACTTGGGATCTTGGTAGGTGCTTCCCATCTGCAAGACAAGCAGCAGTCCATTCATCAATTGGCCTTGAGGAGTCCTGCAATGATTTCCACTAGACAGGACACATTCACGGCTGCATTCTTCTCTCTACTCTCTTTAACCACAAACCCAGTGGGATCCACTGACTCTATAGAAAGACTCACTAGTTAACAGTCCATTTCAAACCAACAAACAACAACAACAAACACGTTTTTCCTACATGATCTCAGAACATGAGACAAAATGCCAAATTGAAACACACACCCACTAAGACACACAAACCACCCCTGTATTTGGTCTGCATCTATCCACTCTGACCTCTGACTGGTGGGTGAAAATTTGTTCCCCAGCAGTGGCCGGTCCTGTCTCAACTCTGGTCTCCTTGGCCATCTCTGTGTAGTTGTCAGGAGCCAGCAATGAGCCAACACTTCTTTCTCAGGAAAGGCCCCTGTTCAGACCATTCAAGGCATTTGGCTACCCACACATCACCAGGTGCCAAGAAAGAATGAATCTGGCCTTGGTACAGAAAACACAAGGGAGCCCACTGGGACTGGAATTGCCTCTGGGTGCCTCGCCTCCTGGATCCCACGTTCAGAGAGTTCCATCACCAAGGAAGTGAGGTGAGGTCACTTCCTTCAGGGAAGTGAATGAGGTCACTGCCTTGGCAACCACTTTGTCCTAACAGTTGTTTCCAAGGGTCCCATGAGAGGGAGGCTGCCCCACCTTCCTGTGACATTTTCACAAGTCATAAAGGTCTATATACCCTAGGAGGCCGGGATCAGCAACCCACCCAGGCCTGATTGTGTCCATCTTCCCTGCATTGAGAAGAGAGAGGCTGATTCAGCCACATCCCTTCATCCTCACTGGGTTGTTGGCCATGGAAGATGACTTTAGACCTCACAGGTCCTACCTAGCTGCCTACATTGGCTCCAGGGATCATTTCTGCATCTACCTTTGAGCTTCTCAGCAGCTGGAGGATTCCCTACATACCTGTATGGCAAGATCAACTCAGGACCTGCTGTTATGTGAAAATAGATTGAGGGAACAGAGTCTGCTTCAGGGTCATATCAGGTTCGATTTGTCTTAGGAGTCATTCTGCTGGATGAATACGGGGATTGGGCAACTGGGATATTTATAAGAATGGAAGGTGAAAACTAGGTAAGAGCTGAAGCACACAAGGGTGTTGGGCCCTTGATTTGGATACAGAGTTTTGAATTATGTTCTGCAGAGGTGAATCCTCTAAATCCATATACAATGGCATAAGATCTTGGACCTGGGACCACTGAATGTGAAAGAGAACTTCCAGTGATATTGAGATAGTAGACAGGATTCCAGTGTAGGGTAAGGAAGAAGAGTGAGTTGAGGATTTGGGCAAAAGGCCCTTTTTGCAATCGAATGAATTTCTATTAGAGTGTAAATGGGAATGTCAGCACACATGAAGAGTCAGTCAGAACAAGGCACTTGGGGAAATAGATATCAATTGGGATGTTAGGAGATCGGGCAAAGTACAAAATGAGTGATAAGATCAGGGATATTTTCAACAGGGGGGTGGTTGAATACACTATCCTAGGAAGAAACAAGTGTACGCTCACCATAGGATTGAATATTGAAAACAATAGGCAAAGCGGACTTAGATGATTTTAGTAATCCATGCTCTCATTAAAATCAGGCTTTGGAAGAATCATAAGGTGAGTGTGAGTTTTGCATTTGGTGTCCAGAAGATGATGTGATGAAAGGAATACAGGGAGGAGGTGACATGTGTATTTCTTCCACCATTTCTGGGAGCATGTTTTCAAACCCTGTCATTTAGAGTTTGGGGATAAAAATAGGTGCACCCTGGGTTTACGTATATAGAGATGATGCATGAATAGACCATAGGGTGAATAAAAAATATAACTGCTTACTATTTTAAATAATGGATTGAATTGATATTTTAAAAAATACATGAAATCTGGTATTCAGATAAACATTCAATCCAAGTAGGTGTACGTCTAGTGGTAATATTAGGGTTACTAATTACACCAAACTGTGAGTTTTGCTTTGAAAATGATGATGGAATTCAAAAGTAATGTTTTATAAAAGAAATCTCATGAAAAAGCAAGTAAAGCAACATGGAGAAATACATGGGTTCTGATACAGGGAGTGAATGTAAGTGAATCATATGCATGTCAATTTGTGAATATTGGATGAAATGATACATCCTATGATACGAAGAAATAGGAATTTAACAATTTTGAATGAAAATTTACTTCAAAATACACATCACGTCCCGTATGAATAGACTTTCATGGATGTTAAACTGGGTCACTTACTGAAGAAATATTAGGGTTAGTACTCAATATTCACTGAAGTTCATTTTGAGAATTCAGAAATGAATATGTATGTCAAGAAAATGTATATTTCTGAGAAATATCTTGTGAAAAGTTGATTATAAATCCACCCAGATGGACATTAAAGAATCAAGGTAGTATAAGTATTGACACAGAGATTCAATATTTCAAAGGGCAAAATGAAAAACGAGTCTAAGATATATGCGAACACGTGCCACATAACAATCTTCCACTGTCATCCACCACAATGCCTTCACATTACTATCACCCCAAATAAGACACAATGAGAGGAGAAGAGGAACAAAATCTGTGAATACATATCTGGAATTGGAAATTCTGAGGAGCTCACAAACTTGGGTGTGGCACAAGAGATCCCAATGGTAGGGGACAGGGTAAACATTCCACAAACATGGAACTTTGCTGGCCTAATGACTTCTTGACTATCTGCCTCTGACATTTGTGCACTAGAAATATAGCTTTGTGCTTTAGCTTCCTTTGCAGTGAGACCAGGAAAGCTTGGTCTCAGTCTATGTGAACAGGAGGACATGGTTTCCTATTTCCCAATACGAACAGGAGGCAGCAGAGCTGAATCCTCTCTTTGTAGGTAACTGTGGCCGTTGGGGTATGAGTGTCTCCCTGGGGGGATTGTGAAGCCTTTGGCTCACAGTCCAGTTTTGATGGCATTTCTTGCAGCTTCCCTGGAAATTTGGTGTTTGTTTTTGAAATACATAAAGGTCAACTGGGACGCAGTGCTGGAGGGAGCTCTGTCACGTGGGGTGAGTCAGGGTCTGACGGAAAAAACACAAACTGGGCTGCTACCCCATACATCTTTCCCACTTGAGCGTAGCAACTTGATTCTGAGCATCGCACCAGATCCTCTCCCCACAACAACATGCCTTTACATTTTAGGGTCTGCTGGCTGCACCTTGTCAGTCACATGTCATTTGGATACCAATGACAGAACCACAGGGGCTCACCACAGATGTTGGTCACACACCTGCACTCCATTGCTCCAGACCCAGTTCCCTGCTGGCTCCTACTCACTGACATCTCTGTTCTTCACCATGGTCATGAATTCCACTCAGTCAAAAACGGCAATGGCGGGTTCAGTCATGATGAGCAACAGGAGATCTAAAGGTTCTCCAGGGATTTCTGGTCATGGGATTCTCAAAACCTTCATGTTATTGGCCTAGCCATATTTCAAGAATGAAGAAGTTGGCACTGTGGGTTTTGATTCATTCACGAGCCATTAAGGGTTGAGGAATCTCCTGAGTCTCTAATGGCATCACACCACAGTTCAAGCTGAGGTGGACCCACTCATCTTTTCCAACCACCACACAAAAGACCACTATTCTAACAAAAACACTCCCACTTGGCCCTCCTCTTCTTCCATACAGATACTCATCATAACATTCTGGCTGGGGGTTTCCATAGGGGGAGCAGTCTAAGATGGTGTGCAAAGTAAGGTTTCATGCCCATCATGTGCCAAATGTCATGGTGGCCTGGACACCCTTCCTGAGAAACAGGATAGATAAAATGGGCCTGTAGTTAATACTGCTCTGCTTCTCAAATTCGAGGCCTCCTGCCTGCCAGGGGTAGATTCTTTATGTGTACTGGACTCATGAAAACACCCAAACACCTGTGTGCTAGTTACTGGATGGCTTGCAACAACTCATTTGACCCAGAGGATCCCTGTTCTTACTTCATCAGTGTCCGGAGCCTGACCAGAGGAAGGCAAGAGACTTCATCGGTGTCAGGAGCCTGACCAGAGGAAGGCAAGAGACTTCATCCAATATTACACTTCTTTTTCATCCTTTTAGATGTGCATGGACACATGGGATTTTTCTTGAGTTTCCTGGGGTGCTGAGAATGTAATTCACAGCCACACACAGGGCCAAGAGTCTGATTCAGACACAGTCTTTACAAAGCACTTTACCTAAAAGGCACAGATTGGGCCTCTTCCTTTCCGTTTGAAACTGTTTTCGGGAGGATTCCCAAAGGAGTGCCCTAAGGCAACCACCTCCCTGACATTCAGGGGAACAGAACAATAGGGAGGAAAGAAGCCTGGAGAAAAACTTTTCTTTAATTGAACACTGTGGCACTGACAGCTCCTAATCATGCAACTTGGGTGGCTATCTATGCAAGCAGGGATTCTCCAGAGAGATCCTTACCAGTCATGCTAATTTTTACTTTTCTGAGATGCTTGGCATTCCCGTCAGCAATCCAGTCCATGGCCCTGTCACAGAGCTTGAAGGTGGTACCCATCTTGTTCACAAAAACACGAACCCCTTCAGAGAGTGGCCAAAATTCTGGAAGAATACAGGAACTTGGGATCTTGGTAGGTGCTTCCCATCTGCAAGACAAGCAGCAGTCCATTCATCAATTGGCCTTGAGGAGTCCTGCAAAGATTTCCACTAGACAGGACACATTCACGGCTGCATTCTTCTCTCTACTCTCTTTAACCACAAACCCAGTGGGATCCACTGACTCTATAGAAAGACTCACTAGTTAACAGTCCATTTCAAACCAACAAACAACAACAACAACAACAACAACAAACACGTTTTACCTACATGATCTCAGAACATGAGACAAAATGCCAAATTGAAACACACACCCACTAAGACACACAAACCACCCCTGTATTTGGTCTGCATCTATCCACTCTGACCTCTGACTGGTGGGTGAAAATTTGTTCCCCAGCAGTGGCCGGTCCTGTCTCAGCTCTGGTCTCCTTGGCCATCTCTGTGTAGTTGTCAGGAGCCAGCAATGAGCCAACACTTCTTTCTCAGGAAAGGCCCCTGTTCAGACCATTCAAGGCATTTGGCTACCCACACATCACCAGATGCCAAGAAAGAATGAATCTGGCCTTGGTACAGAAAAAACAAGGGAGCCCACTGGGACTGGAATTGCCTCTGGGTGCCTCGCCTCCTGGATCCCACGTTCAGAGAGTTCCATCACCAAGGAAGTGAGGTGAGGTCACTTCCTTCAGGGAAGTGAATGAGGTCACTGCCTTGGCAACCACTTTGTCCTAACAGTTGTTTCCAAGGGTCCCATGAGAGGGAGGCTGCCCCACCTTCCTGTGACATTTTCACAAGTCATAAAGGTCTATATACCCTAGGAGCCCGGGATCAGCAACCCACCCAGGCCTGATTGTGTCCATCTTCCCTGCATTGAGAAGAGAGAGGCTGATTCAGCCACATCCCTTCATCCTCACTGGGTTGTTGGCCATGGAAGATGACTTTAGACCTCACAGGTCCTACCTAGCTGCCTACATTGGCTCCAGGGATCATTTCTGCATCTACCTTTGAGCTTCTCAGCAGCTGGAGGATTCCCTACATACCTGTATGGCAAGATCAACTCAGGACCTGCTGTTATGTGAAAATAGATTGAGGGAACAGAGTCTGCTTCAGGGTCATATCAGGTTCGATTTGGCTTAGGAGTCATTCTGCTGGATGAATACGGGGATTGGGCAACTGGGATATTTATAAGAATGGAAGGTGAAAACTAGGTAAGAGCTGAAGCACACAAGGGTGTTGGGCCCTTGATTTGGATACATAGTTTTGAATTATGTTCTGCAGAGGTGAATCCTCTAAATCCATATACAATGGCATAAGATCTTGGACCTGGGACCACTGAATGTGAAAGAGAACTTCCAGTGATATTGAGATGGTAGACAGGATTCCAGTGTAGGGTAAGGAAGAAGAGTGAGTTTAGGATTTGTGCAAAAGGCCCTTTTTGCAATCGAATGAATTTCTATTAGAGTGTAAATGGGAATGTCAGCACACATGAAGAGTCAGTCACAACAAGGCACTTGGGGAAACAGATATCAATTGGGATGTTAGGAGATCGGGCAAAGTACAAAATGAGTGATAAGATCAGGGATATTTTCAACAGGGGGGTGGTTGAATACACTATCCTAGGAAGAAACAAGTGTACGCTCACCATAGGATTGAATATTGAAAACAATAGGCAAAGCGGACTTAGATGATTTTAGTAATCCATGCTCTCATTAAAATCAGGCTTTGGAAGAATCATAAGGTGAGTGTGAGTTTTGCATTTGGTGTCCAGAAGATGATGTGATGAAAGGAATACAGGGAGGAGGTGACATGTGTATTTCTTCCACCATTTCTGGGAGCATGTTTTCAAACCCTGTCATTTAGAGTTTGGGGATAAAAATAGGTGCACCCTGGGTTTACGTATATAGAGATGATGCATGAATAGACCATAGGGTGAATAAAAAATATAACTGGTTACTATTTTAAATAATGGATTGAATTGATATTTTAAAAAATACATGAAATCTGGTATTCAGATAAACATTCAATCCAAGTAGGTGTACGTCTAGTGGTAATATTAGGGTTACTAATTACACCAAACTGTGAGTTTTGCTTTGAAAATGATGATGGAATTCAAAAGTAATGTTTTATAAAAGAAATCTCATGAAAAAGCAAGTAAAGCAACATGGAGAAATACATGGGTTCTGATACAGGGAGTGAATGTAAGTGAATCATATGCATGTCAATTTGTGAATATTGGATGAAATGATACATCCTATGATACGAAGAAATAGGAATTTAACAATTTTGAATGAAAATTTACTTCAAAATACACATCACGTCCCGTATGAATAGACTTTCATGGATGTTAAACTGGGTCACTTACTGAAGAAATATTAGGGTTAGTACTCAATATTCACTGAAGTTCATTTTGAGAATTCAGAAATGAATATGTATGTCAAGAAAATGTATATTTCTGAGAAATATCTTGTGAAAAGTTGATTATAAATCCACCCAGATGGACATTAAAGAATCAAGGTAGTATAAGTATTGACACAGAGATTCAATATTTCAAAGGGCAAAATGAAAAACGAGTCTAAGATATATGCGAACACGTGCCACATAACAATCTTCCACTGTCATCCACCACAATGCCTTCACATTACTATCACCCCAAATAAGACACAATGAGAGGAGAAGAGGAACAAAATCTGTGAATACATATCTGGAATTGGAAATTCTGAGGAGCTCACAAACTTGGGTGTGGCACAAGAGATCCCAATGGTAGGGGACAGGGTAAACATTCCACAAACATGGAACTTTGCTGGCCTAATGACTTCTTGACTATCTGCCTCTGACATTTGTGCACTAGAAATATAGCTTTGTGCTTTAGCTTCCTTTGCAGTGAGACCAGGAAAGCTTGGTCTCAGTCTATGTGAACAGGAGGACATGGTTTCCTATTTCCCAATACGAACAGGAGGCAGCAGAGCTGAATCCTCTCTTTGTAGGTAACTGTGGCCATTGGGGTATGAGTGTCTCCCTGGGGGGATTGTGAAGCCTTTGGCTCACAGTCCAGTTTTAATGGCATTTCTTGCAGCTTCCCTGGAAATTTGGTGTTTGTTTTTGAAATACATAAAGGTCAACCGGGACGCAGTGCTGGAGGGAGCTCTGTCACGTGGGGTGAGTCAGGGTCTGACGGAAAAAACACAAACTGGGCTGCTACCCCATATATCTTTCCCACTTGAGCGTAGCAACTTGATTCTGAGCATCGCACCAGATCCTCTCCCCACAACAACATGCCTTTACATTTTAGGGTCTGCTGGCTGCACCTTGTCAGTCACATGTCATTTGGATACCAATGACAGAACCACAGGGGCTCACCACAGATGTTGGTCACACACCTGCACTCCATTGCTCCAGACCCAGTTCCCTGCTGGCTCCTACTCACTGACATCTCTGTTCTTCACCATGGTCATGAATTCCACTCAGTCAAAAACGGCAATGGCGGGTTCAGTCATGATGAGCAACAGGAGATCTAAAGGTTCTCCAGGGATTTCTGGTCATGGGATTCTCAAAACCTTCATGTTATTGTCCTAGCCATATTTCAAGAATGAAGAAGTTGGCACTGTGGGTTTTGATTCATTCACGAGCCATTAAGGGTTGAGGAATCTCCTGAGTCTCTAATGGCATCACACCAGAGTTCAAGCTGAGGTGGACCCACTCATCTTTTCCAACCACCACACAAAAGACCACTATTCTAACAAAAACACTCCCACTTGGCCCTCCTCTTCTTCCATACAGATACTCATCATAACATTCTGGCTGGGGGTTTCCATAGGGGGAGCAGTCTAAGATGGTGTGCAAAGTAAGGTCTCATGCCCATCATGTGCCAAATGTCATGGTGGCCTGGACACCCTTCCTGAGAAACAGGATAGATAAAATGGGCCTGTAGTTAATACTGCTCTGCTTCTCAAATTCGAGGCCTCCTGCCTGCCAGGGGTAGATTCTTTATGTGTACTGGACTCATGAAAACACCCAAACACCTGTGTGCTAGTTACTGGATGGCTTGCAACAACTCATTTGACCCAGAGGATCCCTGTTCTTACTTCATCGGTGTCAGGAGCCTGACCAGAGGAAGGCAAGAGACTTCATCCAATATTACACTTCTTTTTCATCCTTTTAGATGTGCATGGACACATGGGATTTTTCTTGAGTTTCCTGGGGTGCTGAGAATGTAATTCACAGCCACACACAGGGCCAAGAGTCTGATTCAGACACAGCCTTTACAAAGCACTTTACCTAAAAGGCACAGATTGGGCCTCTTCCTTTCCATTTGAAACTGTTTTCTGGAGGATTCCCAAAGGAGTGCCCTAAGGCAAACACCTCCCTGACATTCAGGGGAACAGAACAATAGGGAGGAAAGAAGCCTGGAGAAAAACTTTTCTTTAATTGAACACTGTGGCACTGACAGCTCCTAATCATGCAACTTGGGTGGCTATCTATGCAAGCAGGGATTCTCCAGAGAGATCCTTACCAGTCATGCTAATTTTTACTTTTCTGAGATGCTTGGCATTCCCGTCAGCAATCCAGTCCATGGCCCTGTCACAGAGCTTGAAGGTGGTATCCATCTTGTTCACAAAAACACGAACCCCTTCAGAGAGTGGCCAAAATTCTGGAAGAATACAGGAACTTGGGATCTTGGTAGGTGCTTCCCATCTGCAAGACAAGCAGCAGTCCATTCATCAATTGGCCTTGAGGAGTCCTGCAAAGATTTCCACTAGACAGGACACATTCACGGCTGCATTCTTCTCTCTACTCTCTTTAACCACAAACCCAGTGGGATCCACTGACTCTATAGAAAGACTCACTAGTTAACAGTCCATTTCAAACCAACAAACAACAACAACAACAACAACAACAAACACGTTTTTCCTACATGATCTCAGAACATGAGACAAAATGCCAAATTGAAACACACACCCACTAAGACACACAAACCACCCCTGTATTTGGTCTGCATCTATCCACTCTGACCTCTGACTGGTGGGTGAAAATTTGTTCCCCAGCAGTGGCCGGTCCTGTCTCAGCTCTGGTCTCCTTGGCCATCTCTGTGTAGTTGTCAGGAGCCAGCAATGAGCCAACACTTCTTTCTCAGGAAAGGCCCCTGTTCAGACCATTCAAGGCATTTGGCTACCCACACATCACCAGGTGCCAAGAAAGAATGACTCTGGCCTTGGTACAGAAAAAACAAGGGAGCCCACTGGGACTGGAATTGCCTCTGGGTGCCTCGCCTCCTGGATCCCCCGTTCAGAGAGTTCCATCACCAAGGAAGTGAGGTGAGGTCACTTCCTTCAGGGAAGTGAATGAGGTCACTGCCTTGGCAACCACTTTGTCCTAACAGGTGTTTCCAAGGGTCCCATGAGAGGGAGGCTGCCCCACCTTCCTGTGACATTTTCACAAGTCATAAAGGTCTATATACCCTAGGAGCCCGGGTTCAGCAACCCACGCAGGCCTCATTGTGTCCATCTTCCCAGCATTGAGAAGAGAGAGGCTGATTCAGCCACATCCCTTCATCCTCACTGGGTTGTTGGCCATGGAAGATGACTTTAGACCTCACAGGTCCTACCTAGCTGCCTACATTGGCTCCAGGGATCATTTCTGCATCTACCTTTGAGCTTCTCAGCAGCTGGAGGATTCCCTACATACCTGTATGGCAAGATCAACTCAGGACCTGCTGTTATGTGAAAATAGATTGAGGGAACAGAGTCTGCTTCAGGGTCATATCAGGTTCGATTTGGCTTAGGAGTCATTCTGCTGGATGAATACGGGGATTGGGCAACTGGGATATTTATAAGAATGGAAGGTGAAAACTAGGTAAGAGCTGAAGCACACAAGGGTGTTGGGCCCTTGATTTGGATACAGAGTTTTGAATTATGTTCTGCAGAGGTGAATCCTCTAAATCCATATACAATGGCATAAGATCTTGGACCTGGGACCACTGAATGTGAAAGAGAACTTCCAGTGATATTGAGATAGTAGACAGGATTCCAGTGTAGGGTAAGGAAGAAGAGTGAGTTGAGGATTTGGGCAAAAGGCCCTTTTTGCAATCGAATGAATTTCTATTAGAGTGTAAATGGGAATGTCAGCACACATGAAGAGTCATTCACAACAAGGCACTTGGGGAAACAGATATCAATTGGGATGTTAGGAGATCGGGCAAAGTACAAAATGAGTGATAAGATCAGGGATATTTTCAACAGGGGGGTGGTTGAATACACTATCCTAGGAAGAAACAAGTGTACGCTCACCATAGGATTGAATATTGAAAACAATAGGCAAAGCGGACTTAGATGATTTTAGTAATCCATGCTCTCATTAAAATCAGGCTTTGGAAGAATCATAAGGTGAGTGTGAGTTTTGCATTTGGTGTCCAGAAGATGATGTGATGAAAGGAATACAGGGAGGAGGTGACATGTGTATTTCTTCCACCATTTCTGGGAGCATGTTTTCAAACCCTGTCATTTCGAGTTTAGGGATAAAAATAGGTGCACCCTGGGTTTACGTATATAGAGATGATGCATGAATAGACCATAGGGTGAATAAAAAATATAACTGCTTACTATTTTAAATAATGGATTGAATTGATATTTTAAAAAATACATGAAATCTGGTATTCAGATAAACATTCAATCCAAGTAGGTGTACGTCTAGTGGTAATATTAGGGTTACTAATTACACCAAACTGTGAGTTTTGCTTCGAAAATGATGATGGAATTCAAAAGTAATGTTTTATAAAAGAAATCTCATGAAAAAGCAAGTAAAGCAACATGGAGAAATACATGGGTTCTGATACAGGGAGTGAATGTAAGTGAATCATATGCATGTCAATTTGTGAATATTGGATGAAATGATACATCCTATGATACGAAGAAATAGGAATTTAACAATTTTGAATGAAAATTTACTTCAAAATACACATCACGTCCCGTATGAATAGACTTTCATGGATGTTAAACTGGGTCACTTACTGAAGAAATATTAGGGTTAGTACTCAATATTCACTGAAGTTCATTTTGAGAATTCAGAAATGAATATGTATGTCAAGGAAATGTATATTTCTGAGAAATATCTTGTGAAAAGTTGATTATAAATCCACCCAGATGGACATTAAAGAATCAAGGTAGTATAAGTATTGACACAGAGATTCAATATTTCAAAGGGCAAAATGAAAAACGAGTCTAAGATATATGCGAACACGTGCCACATAACAATCTTCCACTGTCATCCACCACAATGCCTTCACATTACTATCACCCCAAATAAGACACAATGAGAGGAGAAGAGGAACAAAATCTGTGAATACATATCTGGAATTGGAAATTCTGAGGAGCTCACAAACTTGGGTGTGGCACAAGAGATCCCAATGGTAGGGGACAGGGTAAACATTCCACAAACATGGAACTTTGCTGGCCTAATGACTTCTTGACTATCTGCCTCTGACATTTGTGCACTAGAAATATAGCTTTGTGCTTTAGCTTCCTTTGCAGTGAGACCAGGAAAGCTTGGTCTCAGTCTATGTGAACAGGAGGACATGGTTTCCTATTTCCCAATACGAACAGGAGGCAGCAGAGCTGAATCCTCTCTTTGTAGGTAACTGTGGCCATTGGGGTATGAGTGTCTCCCTGGGGGGATTGTGAAGCCTTTGGCTCACAGTCCAGTTTTAATGGCATTTCTTGCAGCTTCCCTGGAAATTTGGTGTTTGTTTTTGAAATACATAAAGGTCAACCGGGACGCAGTGCTGGAGGGAGCTCTGTCACGTGGGGTGAGTCAGGGTCTGACGGAAAAAACACAAACTGGGCTGCTACCCCATATATCTTTCCCACTTGAGCGTAGCAACTTGATTCTGAGCATCGCACCAGATCCTCTCCCCACAACAACATGCCTTTACATTTTAGGGTCTGCTGGCTGCACCTTGTCAGTCACATGTCATTTGGATACCAATGACAGAACCACAGGGGCTCACCACAGATGTTGGTCACACACCTGCACTCCATTGCTCCAGACCCAGTTCCCTGCTGGCTCCTACTCACTGACATCTCTGTTCTTCACCATGGTCATGAATTCCACTCAGTCAAAAACGGCAATGGCGGGTTCAGTCATGATGAGCAACAGGAGATCTAAAGGTTCTCCAGGGATTTCTGGTCATGGGATTCTCAAAACCTTCATGTTATTGTCCTAGCCATATTTCAAGAATGAAGAAGTTGGCACTGTGGGTTTTGATTCATTCACGAGCCATTAAGGGTTGAGGAATCTCCTGAGTCTCTAATGGCATCACACCAGAGTTCAAGCTGAGGTGGACCCACTCATCTTTTCCAACCACCACACAAAAGACCACTATTCTAACAAAAACACTCCCACTTGGCCCTCCTCTTCTTCCATACAGATACTCATCATAACATTCTGGCTGGGGGTTTCCATAGGGGGAGCAGTCTAAGATGGTGTGCAAAGTAAGGTCTCATGCCCATCATGTGCCAAATGTCATGGTGGCCTGGACACCCTTCCTGAGAAACAGGATAGATAAAATGGGCCTGTAGTTAATACTGCTCTGCTTCTCAAATTCGAGGCCTCCTGCCTGCCAGGGGTAGATTCTTTATGTGTACTGGACTCATGAAAACACCCAAACACCTGTGTGCTAGTTACTGGATGGCTTGCAACAACTCATTTGACCCAGAGGATCCCTGTTCTTACTTCATCGGTGTCAGGAGCCTGACCAGAGGAAGGCAAGAGACTTCATCCAATATTACACTTCTTTTTCATCCTTTTAGATGTGCATGGACACATGGGATTTTTCTTGAGTTTCCTGGGGTGCTGAGAATGTAATTCACAGCCACACACAGGGCCAAGAGTCTGATTCAGACACAGCCTTTACAAAGCACTTTACCTAAAAGGCACAGATTGGGCCTCTTCCTTTCCATTTGAAACTGTTTTCTGGAGGATTCCCAAAGGAGTGCCCTAAGGCAAACACCTCCCTGACATTCAGGGGAACAGAACAATAGGGAGGAAAGAAGCCTGGAGAAAAACTTTTCTTTAATTGAACACTGTGGCACTGACAGCTCCTAATCATGCAACTTGGGTGGCTATCTATGCAAGCAGGGATTCTCCAGAGAGATCCTTACCAGTCATGCTAATTTTTACTTTTCTGAGATGCTTGGCATTCCCGTCAGCAATCCAGTCCATGGCCCTGTCACAGAGCTTGAAGGTGGTATCCATCTTGTTCACAAAAACACGAACCCCTTCAGAGAGTGGCCAAAATTCTGGAAGAATACAGGAACTTGGGATCTTGGTAGGTGCTTCCCATCTGCAAGACAAGCAGCAGTCCATTCATCAATTGGCCTTGAGGAGTCCTGCAAAGATTTCCACTAGACAGGACACATTCACGGCTGCATTCTTCTCTCTACTCTCTTTAACCACAAACCCAGTGGGATCCACTGACTCTATAGAAAGACTCACTAGTTAACAGTCCATTTCAAACCAACAAACAACAACAACAACAACAACAACAAACACGTTTTTCCTACATGATCTCAGAACATGAGACAAAATGCCAAATTGAAACACACACCCACTAAGACACACAAACCACCCCTGTATTTGGTCTGCATCTATCCACTCTGACCTCTGACTGGTGGGTGAAAATTTGTTCCCCAGCAGTGGCCGGTCCTGTCTCAGCTCTGGTCTCCTTGGCCATCTCTGTGTAGTTGTCAGGAGCCAGCAATGAGCCAACACTTCTTTCTCAGGAAAGGCCCCTGTTCAGACCATTCAAGGCATTTGGCTACCCACACATCACCAGGTGCCAAGAAAGAATGACTCTGGCCTTGGTACAGAAAAAACAAGGGAGCCCACTGGGACTGGAATTGCCTCTGGGTGCCTCGCCTCCTGGATCCCCCGTTCAGAGAGTTCCATCACCAAGGAAGTGAGGTGAGGTCACTTCCTTCAGGGAAGTGAATGAGGTCACTGCCTTGGCAACCACTTTGTCCTAACAGGTGTTTCCAAGGGTCCCATGAGAGGGAGGCTGCCCCACCTTCCTGTGACATTTTCACAAGTCATAAAGGTCTATATACCCTAGGAGCCCGGGTTCAGCAACCCACGCAGGCCTCATTGTGTCCATCTTCCCAGCATTGAGAAGAGAGAGGCTGATTCAGCCACATCCCTTCATCCTCACTGGGTTGTTGGCCATGGAAGATGACTTTAGACCTCACAGGTCCTACCTAGCTGCCTACATTGGCTCCAGGGATCATTTCTGCATCTACCTTTGAGCTTCTCAGCAGCTGGAGGATTCCCTACATACCTGTATGGCAAGATCAACTCAGGACCTGCTGTTATGTGAAAATAGATTGAGGGAACAGAGTCTGCTTCAGGGTCATATCAGGTTCGATTTGGCTTAGGAGTCATTCTGCTGGATGAATACGGGGATTGGGCAACTGGGATATTTATAAGAATGGAAGGTGAAAACTAGGTAAGAGCTGAAGCACACAAGGGTGTTGGGCCCTTGATTTGGATACAGAGTTTTGAATTATGTTCTGCAGAGGTGAATCCTCTAAATCCATATACAATGGCATAAGATCTTGGACCTGGGACCACTGAATGTGAAAGAGAACTTCCAGTGATATTGAGATAGTAGACAGGATTCCAGTGTAGGGTAAGGAAGAAGAGTGAGTTGAGGATTTGGGCAAAAGGCCCTTTTTGCAATCGAATGAATTTCTATTAGAGTGTAAATGGGAATGTCAGCACACATGAAGAGTCATTCACAACAAGGCACTTGGGGAAACAGATATCAATTGGGATGTTAGGAGATCGGGCAAAGTACAAAATGAGTGATAAGATCAGGGATATTTTCAACAGGGGGGTGGTTGAATACACTATCCTAGGAAGAAACAAGTGTACGCTCACCATAGGATTGAATATTGAAAACAATAGGCAAAGCGGACTTAGATGATTTTAGTAATCCATGCTCTCATTAAAATCAGGCTTTGGAAGAATCATAAGGTGAGTGTGAGTTTTGCATTTGGTGTCCAGAAGATGATGTGATGAAAGGAATACAGGGAGGAGGTGACATGTGTATTTCTTCCACCATTTCTGGGAGCATGTTTTCAAACCCTGTCATTTCGAGTTTAGGGATAAAAATAGGTGCACCCTGGGTTTACGTATATAGAGATGATGCATGAATAGACCATAGGGTGAATAAAAAATATAACTGCTTACTATTTTAAATAATGGATTGAATTGATATTTTAAAAAATACATGAAATCTGGTATTCAGATAAACATTCAATCCAAGTAGGTGTACGTCTAGTGGTAATATTAGGGTTACTAATTACACCAAACTGTGAGTTTTGCTTCGAAAATGATGATGGAATTCAAAAGTAATGTTTTATAAAAGAAATCTCATGAAAAAGCAAGTAAAGCAACATGGAGAAATACATGGGTTCTGATACAGGGAGTGAATGTAAGTGAATCATATGCATGTCAATTTGTGAATATTGGATGAAATGATACATCCTATGATACGAAGAAATAGGAATTTAACAATTTTGAATGAAAATTTACTTCAAAATACACATCACGTCCCGTATGAATAGACTTTCATGGATGTTAAACTGGGTCACTTACTGAAGAAATATTAGGGTTAGTACTCAATATTCACTGAAGTTCATTTTGAGAATTCAGAAATGAATATGTATGTCAAGGAAATGTATATTTCTGAGAAATATCTTGTGAAAAGTTGATTATAAATCCACCCAGATGGACATTAAAGAATCAAGGTAGTATAAGTATTGACACAGAGATTCAATATTTCAAAGGGCAAAATGAAAAACGAGTCTAAGATATATGCGAACACGTGCCACATAACAATCTTCCACTGTCATCCACCACAATGCCTTCACATTACTATCACCCCAAATAAGACACAATGAGAGGAGAAGAGGAACAAAATCTGTGAATACATATCTGGAATTGGAAATTCTGAGGAGCTCACAAACTTGGGTGTGGCACAAGAGATCCCAATGGTAGGGGACAGGGTAAACATTCCACAAACATGGAACTTTGCTGGCCTAATGACTTCTTGACTATCTGCCTCTGACATTTGTGCACTAGAAATATAGCTTTGTGCTTTAGCTTCCTTTGCAGTGAGACCAGGAAAGCTTGGTCTCAGTCTATGTGAACAGGAGGACATGTTTTCCTATTTCCCAATACGAACAGGAGGCAGCAGAGCTGAATCCTCTCTTTGTAGGTAACTGTGGCCGTTGGGGTATGAGTGTCTCCCTGGGGGGATTGTGAAGCCTTTGGCTCACAGTCCAGTTTTAATGGCATTTCTTGCAGCTTCCCTGGAAATTTGGTGTTTGTTTTTGAAATACATAAAGGTCAACCGGGACGCAGTGCTGGAGGGAGCTCTGTCACGTGGGGTGAGTCAGGGTCTGACGGAAAAAACACAAACTGGGCTGCTACCCCATATATCTTTCCCACTTGAGCGTAGCAACTTGATTCTGAGCATCGCACCAGATCCTCTCCCCACAACAACATGCCTTTACATTTTAGGGTCTGCTGGCTGCACCTTGTCAGTCACATGTCATTTGGATACCAATGACAGAACCACAGGGGCTCACCACAGATGTTGGTCACACACCTGCACTCCATTGCTCCAGACCCAGTTCCCTGCTGGCTCCTACTCACTGACATCTCTGTTCTTCACCATGGTCATGAATTCCACTCAGTCAAAAACGGCAATGGCGGGGGTTCAGTCATGATGAGCAACAGGAGATCTAAAGGTTCTCCAGGGATTTCTGGTCATGGGATTCTCAAAACCTTCATGTTATTGGCCTAGCCATATCTCAAGAATGAAGAAGTTGGCACTGTGGGTTTTGATTCATTCACGAGCCATTAAGGGTTGAGGAATCTCCTTTCAGTAAAAGCTCTGGAGATCGCATGCAGGCAAGGCTTTTCACGGAGTGGCGAAAGGTCACAGGAATCCAGGCCCATTGGGGGTCTAAAATATGAGGCTCATGTGAGTTTTGGCTCTCAACTATAGCTGAAAAGGCTTTAACAGCAAAATCATGTGAAATCCTGGCTGAGATTCCCAGTGCTGTGGAGGAAGCCACCCTCGGCCTAGATCTCAGTTTCCAAGGGCTCCTCTACTGCCTGGCCTTGTAAAATCCCAACTCGATTCATGGCAAGAGTTCTCTGAGATCAGTTCCAGAACTGAGTCTCTAATGGCATCACACCAGAGTTCAAGCTGAGGTGGACCCACTCATCTTTTCCAACCACCACACAAAAGACCACTATTCTAACAAAAACACTCCCACATGGCCCTCCTCTTCTTCCATACAGATACTCATCATAACATTCTGGCTGGGGGTTTCCATAGGGGGAGCAGTCTAAGATGGTGTGCAAAGTAAGGTCTCATGCCCATCATGTGCCAAATGTCATGGTGGCCTGGACACCCTTCCTGAGAAACAGGATAGATAAAATGGGCCTGTAGTTAATACTGCTCTGCTTCTCAAATTCGAGGCCTCCTGCCTGCCAGGGGTAGATTCTTTATGTGTACTGGACTCATGAAAACACCCAAACACCTGTGTGCTAGTTACTGGATGGCTTGCAACAGCTCATTTGACCCAGAGGATCCCTGTTCTTACTTCATCGGTGTCAGGAGCCTGACCAGAGGAAGGCAAGAGACTTCATCCAATATTACACTTCTTTTTCATCCTTTTAGATGTGCATGGACACATGGGATTTTTCTTGAGTTTCCTGGGGTGCTGAGAATGTAATTCACAGCCACACACAGGGCCAAGAGTCTGATTCAGACACAGCCTTTACAAAGCACTTTACCTAAAAGGCACAGATTGGGCCTCTTCCTTTCCGTTTGAAACTGTTTTCGGGAGGATTCCCAAAGGAGTGCCCTAAGGCAAACACCTCCCTGACATTCAGGGGAACAGAACAATAGGGAGGAAAGAAGCCTGGAGAAAAACTTTTCTTTAATTGAACACTGTGGCACTGACAGCTCCTAATCATGCAACTTGGGTGGCTATCTATGCAAGCAGGGATTCTCCAGAGAGATCCTTACCAGTCATGCTAATTTTTACTTTTCTGAGATGCTTGGCATTCCCGTCAGCAATCCAGTCCATAGCCCTGTCACAGAGCTTGAAGGTGGTACCCATCTTGTTCACAAAAACACGAACCCCTTCAGAGAGTGGCCAAAATTCTGGAAGAATACAGGAACTTGGGATCTTGGTAGGTGCTTCCCATCTGCAAGACAAGCAGCAGTCCATTCATCAATTGGCCTTGAGGAGTCCTGCAAAGATTTCCACTAGACAGGACACATTCACGGCTGCATTCTTCTCTCTACTCTCTTTAACCACAAACCCAGTGGGATCCACTGACTCTATAGAAAGACTCACTAGTTAACAGTCCATTTCAAACCAACAAACAACAACAACAACAACAACAAACACGTTTTTCCTACATGATCTCAGAACATGAGACAAAATGCCAAATTGAAACACACACCCTCTAAGACACACAAACCACCCCTGTATTTGGTCTGCATCTATCCACTCTGACCTCTGACTGGTGGGTGAAAATTTGTTCCCCAGCAGTGGCCGGTCCTGTCTCAGCTCTGGTCTCCTTGGCCATCTCTGTGTAGTTGTCAGGAGCCAGCAATGAGCCAACACTTCTTTCTCAGGAAAGGCCCCTGTTCAGACCATTCAAGGCATTTGGCTACCCACACATCACCAGGTGCCAAGAAAGAATGAATCTGGCCTTGGTACAGAAAACACAAGGGAGCCCACTGGGACTGGAATTGCCTCTGGGTGCCTCGCCTCCTGGATCCCACGTTCAGAGAGTTCCATCACCAAGGAAGTGAGGTGAGGTCACTTCCTTCAGGGAAGTGAATGAGGTCACTGCCTTGGCAACCACTTTGTCCTAACAGTTGTTTCCAAGGGTCCCATGAGAGGGAGGCTGCCCCACCTTCCTGTGACATTTTCACAAGTCATAAAAGTCTATATACCCTAGGAGCCCGGGATCAGCAACCCACCCAGGTCTGATTGTGTCCAGCTTCCCTGCATTGAGAAGAGAGAGGCTGATTCAGCCACATCCCTTCATCCTCACTGGGTTGTTGGCCATGGAAGATGACTTTAGACCTCACAGGTCCTACCTAGCTGCCTACATTGGCTCCAGGGATCATTTCTGCATCTACCTTTGAGCTTCTCAGCAGCTGGAGGATTCCCTACATACCTGTATGGCAAGATCAACTCAGGACCTGCTGTTATGTGAAAATAGATTGAGGGAACAGAGTCTGCTTCAGGGTCATATCAGGTTCGATTTGGCTTAGGAGTCATTCTGCTAGATGAATACTGGGATTGGGCAACTGGGATATTTATAAGAATGGAAGGTGAAAACTAGGTAAGAGCTGAAGCACACAAGGGTGTTGGGCCCTTGATTTGGATACATAGTTTTGAATTATGTTCTGCAGAGGTGAATCCTCTAAATCCATATACAATGGCATAAGATCTTGGACCTGGGACCACTGAATGTGAAAGAGAACTTCCAGTGATATTGAGATAGTAGACAGGATTCCAGTGTAGGGTAAGGAAGAAGAGTGAGTTTAGGATTTGGGCAAAAGGCCCTTTTTGCAATCGAATGAATTTCTATTAGAGTGTAAATGGGAATGTCAGCACACATGAAGAGTCAGTCAGAACAAGGCACTTGGGGAAATAGATATCAATTGGGATGTTAGGAGATCGGGCAAAGTACAAAATGAGTGATAAGATCAGGGATATTTTCAACAGGGGGGTGGTTGAATACACTATCCTAGGAAGAAACAAGTGTACGCTCACCATAGGATTGAATATTGAAAACAATAGGCAAAGCGGACTTAGATGATTTTAGTAATCCATGCTCTCATTAAAATCAGGCTTTGGAAGAATCATAAGGTGAGTGTGAGTTTTGCATTTGGTGTCCAGAAGATGATGTGATGAAAGGAATACAGGGAGGAGGTGACATGTGTATTTCTTCCACCATTTCTGGGAGCATGTTTTCAAACCCTGTCATTTCGAGTTTGGGGATAAAAATAGGTGCACCCTGGGTTTACGTATATAGAGATGATGCATGAATAGACCATAGGGTGAATAAAAAATATAACTGGTTACTATTTTAAATAATGGATTGAATTGATATTTTAAAAAATACATGAAATCTGGTATTCAGATAAACATTCAATCCAAGTAGGTGTACGTCTAGTGGTAATATTAGGGTTACTAATTACACCAAACTGTGAGTTTTGCTTCGAAAATGATGATGGAATTCAAAAGTAATGTTTTATAAAAGAAATCTCATGAAAAAGCAAGTAAAGCAACATGGAGAAATACATGGGTTCTGATACAGGGAGTGAATGTAAGTGAATCATATGCATGTCAATTTGTGAATATTGGATGAAATGATACATCCTATGATACGAAGAAATAGGAATTTAACAATTTTGAATGAAAATTTACTTCAAAATACACATCACGTCCCGTAAATAGACTTTAATGGATGTTAAACTGGGTCACTTACTGAAGAAATATTAGGGTTAGTATTCAATATCCACTGAAGTTCATTTTGAGAATTCAGAAATGAATATGTATGTCAAGAAAATGTATATTTCTGAGAAATATCTTGTGAAAAGTTGATTATAAATCCACCCAGATGGACATTAAAGAATCAAGGTAGTATAAGTATTGACACAGAGATTCAATATTTCAAAGGGCAAAATGAAAAACGAGTCTAAGATATATACGAACACGTGCCACATAACAATCTTCCACTGTCATCCACCACAATGCCTTCACATTACTATCACCCCAAATAAGACACAATGAGAGGAGAAGAGGAACAAAATCTGTGAATACATATCTGGAATTGGAAATTCTGAGGAGCTCACAAACTTGGGTGTGGCACAAGAGATCCCAATGGTAGGGGACAGGGTAAACATTCCACAAACATGGAACTTTGCTGGCCTAATGACTTCTTGACTATCTGCCTCTGACATTTGTGCACTAGAAATATAGCTTTGTGCTTTAGCTTCCTTTGCAGTGAGACCAGGAAAGCTTGGTCTCAGTCTATGTGAACAGGAGGACATGGTTTCCTATTTCCCAATACGAACAGGAGGCAGCAGAGCTGAATCCTCTCTTTGTAGGTAACTGTGGCCGTTGGGGTATGAGTGTCTCCCTGGGGGGATTGTGAAGCCTTTGGCTCACAGTCCAGTTTTGATGGCATTTCTTGCAGCTTCCCTGGAAATTTGGTGTTTGTTTTTGAAATACATAAAGGTCAACTGGGACGCAGTGCTGGAGGGAGCTCTGTCACGTGGGGTGAGTCAGGGTCTGACGGAAAAAACACAAACTGGGCTGCTACCCCATACATCTTTCCCACTTGAGCGTAGCAACTTGATTCTGAGCATCGCACCAGATCCTCTCCCCACAACAACATGCCTTTACATTTTAGGGTCTGCTGGCTGCACCTTGTCAGTCACATGTCATTTGGATACCAATGACAGAACCACAGGGGCTCACCACAGATGTTGGTCACACACCTGCACTCCATTGCTCCAGACCCAGTTCCCTGCTGGCTCCTACTCACTGACATCTCTGTTCTTCACCATGGTCATGAATTCCACTCAGTCAAAAACGGCAATGCGGGGGTTCAGTCATGATGAGCAACAGGAGATCTAAAGGTTCTCCAGGGATTTCTGGTCATGGGATTCTCAAAACCTTCATGTTATTGGCCTAGCCATATCTCAAGAATGAAGAAGTTGGCACTGTGGGTTTTGATTCATTCACGAGCCATTAAGGGTTGAGGAATCTCCTTTCAGTAAAAGCTCTGGAGATCGCATGCAGGCAAGGCTTTTCACGGAGTGGCGAAAGGTCACAGGAATCCAGGCCCATTGGGGGTCTAAAATATGAGGCTCATGTGAGTTTTGGCTCTCAACTATAGCTGAAAAGGCTTTAACAGCAAAATCATGTGAAATCCTGGCTGAGATTCCCAGTGCTGTGGAGGAAGCCACCCTCGGCCTAGATCTCAGTTTCCAAGGGCTCCTCTACTGCCTGGCCTTGTAAAATCCCAACTCGATTCATGGCAAGAGTTCTCTGAGATCAGTTCCAGAACTGAGTCTCTAATGGCATCACACCAGAGTTCAAGCTGAGGTGGACCCACTCATCTTTTCCAACCACCACACAAAAGACCACTATTCTAACAAAAACACTCCCACATGGCCCTCCTCTTCTTCCATACAGATACTCATCATAACATTCTGGCTGGGGGTTTCCATAGGGGGAGCAGTCTAAGATGGTGTGCAAAGTAAGGTCTCATGCCCATCATGTGCCAAATGTCATGGTGGCCTGGACACCCTTCCTGAGAAACAGGATAGATAAAATGGGCCTGTAGTTAATACTGCTCTGCTTCTCAAATTCGAGGCCTCCTGCCTGCCAGGGGTAGATTCTTTATGTGTACTGGACTCATGAAAACACCCAAACACCTGTGTGCTAGTTACTGGATGGCTTGCAACAACTCATTTGACCCAGAGGATCCCTGTTCTTACTTCATCGGTGTCAGGAGCCTGACCAGAGGAAGGCAAGAGACTTCATCCAATATTACACTTCTTTTTCATCCTTTTAGATGTGCATGGACACATGGGATTTTTCTTGAGTTTCCTGGGGTGCTGAGAATGTAATTCACAGCCACACACAGGGCCAAGAGTCTGATTCAGACACAGCCTTTACAAAGCACTTTACCTAAAAGGCACAGATTGGGCCTCTTCCTTTCCGTTTGAAACTGTTTTCGGGAGGATTCCCAAAGGAGTGCCCTAAGGCAAACACCTCCCTGACATTCAGGGGAACAGAACAATAGGGAGGAAAGAAGCCTGGAGAAAAACTTTTCTTTAATTGAACACTGTGGCACTGACAGCTCCTAATCATGCAACTTGGGTGGCTATCTATGCAAGCAGGGATTCTCCAGAGAGATCCTTACCAGTCATGCTAATTTTTACTTTTCTGAGATGCTTGGCATTCCCGTCAGCAATCCAGTCCATAGCCCTGTCACAGAGCTTGAAGGTGGTACCCATCTTGTTCACAAAAACACGAACCCCTTCAGAGAGTGGCCAAAATTCTGGAAGAATACAGGAACTTGGGATCTTGGTAGGTGCTTCCCATCTGCAAGACAAGCAGCAGTCCATTCATCAATTGGCCTTGAGGAGTCCTGCAAAGATTTCCACTAGACAGGACACATTCACGGCTGCATTCTTCTCTCTACTCTCTTTAACCACAAACCCAGTGGGATCCACTGACTCTATAGAAAGACTCACTAGTTAACAGTCCATTTCAAACCAACAAACAACAACAACAACAACAACAAACACGTTTTTCCTACATGATCTCAGAACATGAGACAAAATGCCAAATTGAAACACACACCCACTAAGACACACAAACCACCCCTGTATTTGGTCTGCATCTATCCACTCTGACCTCTGACTGGTGGGTGAAAATTTGTTCCCCAGCAGTGGCCGGTCCTGTCTCAGCTCTGGTCTCCTTGGCCATCTCTGTGTAGTTGTCAGGAGCCAGCAATGAGCCAACACTTCTTTCTCAGGAAAGGCCCCTGTTCAGACCATTCAAGGCATTTGGCTACCCACACATCACCAGGTGCCAAGAAAGAATGAATCTGGCCTTGGTACAGAAAACACAAGGGAGCCCACTGGGACTGGAATTGCCTCTGGGTGCCTCGCCTCCTGGATCCCACGTTCAGAGAGTTCCATCACCAAGGAAGTGAGGTGAGGTCACTTCCTTCAGGGAAGTGAATGAGGTCACTGCCTTGGCAACCACTTTGTCCTAACAGTTGTTTCCAAGGGTCCCATGAGAGGGAGGCTGCCCCACCTTCCTGTGACATTTTCACAAGTCATAAAGGTCTATATACCCTAGGAGCCCGGGATCAGCAACCCACCCAGGCCTGATTGTGTCCATCTTCCCTGCATTGAGAAGAGAGAGGCTGATTCAGCCACATCCCTTCATCCTCACTGGGTTGTTGGCCATGGAAGATGACTTTAGACCTCACAGGTCCTACCTAGCTGCCTACATTGGCTCCAGGGATCATTTCTGCATCTACCTTTGAGCTTCTCAGCAGCTGGAGGATTCCCTACATACCTGTATGGCAAGATCAACTCAGGACCTGCTGTTATGTGAAAATAGATTGAGGGAACAGAGTCTGCTTCAGGGTCATATCAGGTTCGATTTGGCTTAGGAGTCATTCTGCTGGATGAATACGGGGATTGGGCAACTGGGATATTTATAAGAATGGAAGGTGAAAACTAGGTAAGAGCTGAAGCACACAAGGGTGTTGGGCCCTTGATTTGGATACATAGTTTTGAATTATGTTCTGCAGAGGTGAATCCTCTAAATCCATATACAATGGCATAAGATCTTGGACCTGGGACCACTGAATGTGAAAGAGAACTTCCAGTGATATTGAGATGGTAGACAGGATTCCAGTGTAGGGTAAGGAAGAAGAGTGAGTTTAGGATTTGTGCAAAAGGCCCTTTTTGCAATCGAATGAATTTCTATTAGAGTGTAAATGGGAATGTCAGCACACATGAAGAGTCAGTCAGAACAAGGCACTTGGGGAAATAGATATCAATTGGGATGTTAGGAGATCGGGCAAAGTACAAAATGAGTGATAAGATCAGGGATATTTTCAACAGGGGGGTGGTTGAATACACTATCCTAGGAAGAAACAAGTGTACGCTCACCATAGGATTGAATATTGAAAACAATAGGCAAAGCGGACTTAGATGATTTTAGTAATCCATGCTCTCATTAAAATCAGGCTTTGGAAGAATCATAAGGTGAGTGTGAGTTTTGCATTTGGTGTCCAGAAGATGATGTGATGAAAGGAATACAGGGAGGAGGTGACATGTGTATTTCTTCCACCATTTCTGGGAGCATGTTTTCAAACCCTGTCATTTAGAGTTTGGGGATAAAAATAGGTGCACCCTGGGTTTACGTATATAGAGATGATGCATGAATAGACCATAGGGTGAATAAAAAATATAACTGGTTACTATTTTAAATAATGGATTGAATTGATATTTTAAAAAATACATGAAATCTGGTATTCAGATAAATATTCTATCCAAGTAGGTGTACGTCTAGTGGTAATATTAGGGTTACTAATTACACCAAACTGTGAGTTTTGCTTCGAAAATGATGATGGAATTCAAAAGTAATGTTTTATAAAAGAAATCTCATGAAAAAGCAAGTAAAGCAACATGGAGAAATACATGGGTTCTGATACAGGGAGTGAATGTAAGTGAATCATATGCATGTCAATTTGTGAATATTGGATGAAATGATACATCCTATGATACGAAGAAATAGGAATTTAACAATTTTGAATGAAAATTTACTTCAAAATACACATCACGTCCCGTATGAATAGACTTTCATGGATGTTAAACTGGGTCACTTACTGAAGAAATATTAGGGTTAGTACTCAATATTCACTGAAGTTCATTTTGAGAATTCAGAAATGAATATGTATGTCAAGAAAATGTATATTTCTGAGAAATATCTTGTGAAAAGTTGATTATAAATGCACCCAGATGGACATTAAAGAATCAAGGTAGTATAAGTATTGACACAGAGATTCAATATTTCAAAGGGCAAAATGAAAAACGAGTCTAAGATATATGCGAACACGTGCCACATAACAATCTTCCACTGTCATCCACCACAATGCCTTCACATTACTATCACCCCAAATAAGACACAATGAGAGGAGAAGAGGAACAAAATCTGTGAATACATATCTGGAATTGGAAATTCTGAGGAGCTCACAAACTTGGGTGTGGCACAAGAGATCCCAATGGTAGGGGACAGGGTAAACATTCCACAAACATGGAACTTTGCTGGCCTAATGACTTCTTGACTATCTGCCTCTGACATTTGTGCACTAGAAATATAGCTTTGTGCTTTAGCTTCCTTTGCAGTGAGACCAGGAAAGCTTGGTCTCAGTCTATGTGAACAGGAGGACATGGTTTCCTATTTCCCAATACGAACAGGAGGCAGCAGAGCTGAATCCTCTCTTTGTAGGTAACTGTGGCCATTGGGGTATGAGTGTCTCCCTGGGGGGATTGTGAAGCCTTTGGCTCACAGTCCAGTTTTAATGGCATTTCTTGCAGCTTCCCTGGAAATTTGGTGTTTGTTTTTGAAATACATAAAGGTCAACCGGGACGCAGTGCTGGAGGGAGCTCTGTCACGTGGGGTGAGTCAGGGTCTGATGGAAAAAACACAAACTGGGCTGCTACCCCATATATCTTTCCCACTTGAGCGTAGCAACTTGATTCTGAGCATCGCACCAGATCCTCTCCCCACAACAACATGCCTTTACATTTTAGGGTCTGCTGGCTGCACCTTGTCAGTCACATGTCATTTGGATACCAATGACAGAACCACAGGGGCTCACCACAGATGTTGGTCACACACCTGCACTCCATTGCTCCAGACCCAGTTCCCTGCTGGCTCCTACTCACTGACATCTCTGTTCTTCACCATGGTCATGAATTCCACTCAGTCAAAAACGGCAATGGCGGGTTCAGTCATGATGAGCAACAGGAGATCTAAAGGTTCTCTAGGGATTTCTGGTCATGGGATTCTCAAAACCTTCATGTTATTGGCCTAGACATATTTCAAGAATGAAGAAGTTGGCACTGTGGGTTTTGATTCATTCACGAGCCATTAAGGATTGAGGAATCTCCTGAGTCTCTAATGGCATCACACCAGAGTTCAAGCTGAGGTGGACCCACTCATCTTTTCCAACCACCACACAAAAGACCACTATTCTAACAAAAACACTCCCACTTGGCCCTCCTCTTCTTCCATACAGATACTCATCATAACATTCTGGCTGGGGGTTTCCATAGGGGGAGCAGTCTAAGATGGTGTGCAAAGTAAGTTCTCATGCCCATCATGTGCCAAATGTCATGGAGACCTGGACACCCTTCCTGAGAAACAGGATAGATAAAATGGGCCTGTAGTTAATACTGCTCTGCTTCTCAAATTCGAGGCCTCCTGCCTGCCAGGGGTAGATTCTTTATGTGTACTGGACTCATGAAAACACCCAAACACCTGTGTGCTAGTTACTGGATGGCTTGCAACAACTCATTTGACCCAGAGGATCCCTGTTCTTACTTCATCGGTGTCAGGAGCCTGACCAGAGGAAGGCAAGAGACTTCATCGGTGTCAGGAGCCTGACCAGAGGAAGGCAAGAGACTTCATCCAATATTACACTTCTTTTTCATCCTTTTAGATGTGCATGGACACACGGGATTTTTCTTGAGTTTCCTGGGGTGCTGAGAATGTAATTCACAGCCACACACAGGGCCAAGAGTCTGATTCAGACACAGCCTTTACAAAGCACTTTACCTAAAAGGCACAGATTGGGCCTCTTCCTTTCCATTTGAAACTGTTTTCTGGAGGATTCCCAAAGGAGTGCCCTAAGGCAAACAGCTCCCTGACATTCAGGGGAACAGAACAATAGGGAGGAAAGAAGCCTGGAGAAAAACTTTTCTTTAATTGAACACTGTGGCACTGACAGCTCCTAATCATGCAACTTGGGTGGCTATCTATGCAAGCAGGGATTCTCCAGAGAGATCCTTACCAGTCATGCTAATTTTTACTTTTCTGAGATGCTTGGCATTCCCGTCAGCAATCCAGTCCATGGCCCTGTCACAGAGCTTGAAGGTGGTACCCATCTTGTTCACAAAAACACGAACCCCTTCAGAGAGTGGCCAAAATTCTGGAAGAATACAGGAACTTGGGATCTTGGTAGGTGCTTCCCATCTGCAAGACAAGCAGCAGTCCATTCATCAATTGGCCTTGAGGAGTCCTGCAAAGATTTCCACTAGACAGGACACATTCACGGCTGCATTCTTCTCTCTACTCTCTTTAACCACAAACCCAGTGGGATCCACTGACTCTATAGAAAGACTCACTAGTTAACAGTCCATTTCAAACCAACAAACAACAACAACAACAACAACAAACACGTTTTTCCTACATGATCTCAGAACATGAGACAAAATGCCAAATTGAAACACACACCCACTAAGACACACAAACCAACCCTGTATTTGGTCTGCATCTATCCACTCTGACCTCTGACTGGTGGGTGAAAATTTGTTCCCCAGCAGTGGCCGGTCCTGTCTCAGCTCTGGTCTCCTTGGCCATCTCTGTGTAGTTGTCAGGAGCCAGCAATGAGCCAACACTTCTTTCTCAGGAAAGGCCCCTGTTCAGACCATTCAAGGCATTTGGCTACCCACACATCACCAGGTGCCAAGAAAGAATGACTCTGGCCTTGGTACAGAAAAAACAAGGGAGCCCACTGGGACTGGAATTGCCTCTGGGTGCCTCGCCTCCTGGATCCCACGTTCAGAGAGTTCCATCACCAAGGAAGTGAGGTGAGGTCACTTCCTTCAGGGAAGTGAATGAGGTCACTGCCTTGGCAACCACTTTGTCCTAACAGTTGTTTCCAAGGGTCCCATGAGAGGGAGGCTGCCCCACCTTCCTGTGACATTTTCACAAGTCATAAAGGTCTATATACCCTAGGAGGCCGGGATCAGCAACCCACCCAGGCCTGATTGTGTCCATCTTCCCTGCATTGAGAAGAGAGAGGCTGATTCAGCCACATCCCTTCATCCTCACTGGGTTGTTGGCCATGGAAGATGACTTTAGACCTCACAGGTCCTACCTAGCTGCCTACATTGGCTCCAGAGATCATTTCTGCATCTACCTTTGAGCTTCTCAGCAGCTGGATGATTCCCTACATACCTGTATGGCAAGATCAACTCAGGACCTGCTGTTATGTGAAAATAGATTGAGGGAACAGAGTCTGCTTCAGGGTCATATCAGGTTCGATTTGGCTTAGGAGTCATTCTGCTGGATGAATACGGGGATTGGGCAACTGGGATATTTATAAGAATGGAAGGTGAAAACTAGGTAAGACCTGAAGCACACAAGGGTGTTGGGCCCTTGATTTGGATACATAGTTTTGAATTATGTTCTGCAGAGGTGAATCCTCTAAATCCATATACAATGGCATAAGATCTTGGACCTGGGACCACTGAATGTGAAAGAGAACTTCCAGTGATATTGAGATGGTAGACAGGATTCCAGTGTAGGGTAAGGAAGAAGAGTGAGTTTAGGATTTGTGCAAAAGGCCCTTTTTGCAATCGAATGAATTTCTATTAGAGTGTAAATGGGAATGTCAGCACACATGAAGAGTCAGTCAGAACAAGGCACTTGGGGAAATAGATATCAATTGGGATGTTAGGAGATCGGGCAAAGTACAAAATGAGTGATAAGATCAGGGATATTTTCAACAGGGGGGTGGTTGAATACACTATCCTAGGAAGAAACAAGTGTACGCTCACCATAGGATTGAATATTGAAAACAATAGGCAAAGCGGACTTAGATGATTTTAGTAATCCATGCTCTCATTAAAATCAGGCTTTGGAAGAATCATAAGGTGAGTGTGAGTTTTGCATTTGGTGTCCAGAAGATGATGTGATGAAAGGAATACAGGGAGGAGGTGACATGTGTATTTCTTCCACCATTTCTGGGAGCATGTTTTCAAACCCTGTCATTTCGAGTTTGGGGATAAAAATAGGTGCACCCTGGGTTTACGTATATAGAGATGATGCATGAATAGACCATAGGGTGAATAAAAAATATAACTGGTTACTATTTTAAATAATGGATTGAATTGATATTTTAAAAAATACATGAAATCTGGTATTCAGATAAACATTCAATCCAAGTAGGTGTACGTCTAGTGGTAATATTAGGGTTACTAATTACACCAAACTGTGAGTTTTGCTTCGAAAATGATGATGGAATTCAAAAGTAATATTTTATAAAAGAAATCTCATGAAAAAGCAAGTAAAGCAACATGGAGAAATACATGGGTTCTGATACAGGGAGTGAATGTAAGTGAATCATATGCATGTCAATTTGTGAATATTGGATGAAATGATACATCCTATGATACGAAGAAATAGGAATTTAACAATTTTGAATGAAAATTTACTTCAAAATACACATCACGTCCCGTATGAATAGACTTTCATGGATGTTAAACTGGGTCACTTACTGAAGAAATATTAGGGTTAGTACTCAATATTCACTGAAGTTCATTTTGAGAATTCAGAAATGAATATGTATGTCAAGAAAATGTATATTTCTGAGAAATATCTTGTGAAAAGTTGATTATAAATCCACCCAGATGGACATTAAAGAATCAAGGTAGTATAAGTATTGACACAGAGATTCAATATTTCAAAGGGCAAAATGAAAAACGAGTCTAAGATATATGCGAACACGTGCCACATAACAATCTTCCACTGTCATCCACCACAATGCCTTCACATTACTATCACCCCAAATAAGACACAATGAGAGGAGAAGAGGAACAAAATCTGTGAATACATATCTGGAATTGGAAATTCTGAGGAGCTCACAAACTTGGGTGTGGCACAAGAGATCCCAATGGTAGGGGACAGGGTAAACATTCCACAAACATGGAACTTTGCTGGCCTAATGACTTCTTGACTATCTGCCTCTGACATTTGTGCACTAGAAATATAGCTTTGTGCTTTAGCTTCCTTTGCAGTGAGACCAGGAAAGCTTGGTCTCAGTCTATGTGAACAGGAGGACATGGTTTCCTATTTCCCAATACGAACAGGAGGCAGCAGAGCTGAATCCTCTCTTTGTAGGTAACTGTGGCCGTTGGGGTATGAGTGTCTCCCTGGGGGGATTGTGAAGCCTTTGGCTCACAGTCCAGTTTTAATGGCATTTCTTGCAGCTTCCCTGGAAATTTGGTGTTTGTTTTTGAAATACATAAAGGTCAACCGGGACGCAGTGCTGGAGGGAGCTCTGTCACGTGGGGTGAGTCAGGGTCTGACGGAAAAAACACAAACTGGGCTGCTACCCCATATATCTTTCCCACTTGAGCGTAGCAACTTGATTCTGAGCATCGCACCAGATCCTCTCCCCACAACAACATGCCTTTACATTTTAGGGTCTGCTGGCTGCACCTTGTCAGTCACATGTCATTTGGATACCAATGACAGAACCACAGGGGCTCACCACAGATGTTGGTCACACACCTGCACTCCATTGCTCCAGACCCAGTTCCCTGCTGGCTCCTACTCACTGACATCTCTGTTCTTCACCATGGTCATGAATTCCACTCAGTCAAAAACGGCAATGGCGGGTTCAGTCATGATGAGCAACAGGAGATCTAAAGGTTCTCCAGGGATTTCTGGTCATGGGATTCTCAAAACCTTCATGTTATTGGCCTAGCCATATTTCAAGAATGAAGAAGTTGGCACTGTGGGTTTTGATTCATTCACGAGCCATTAAGGGTTGAGGAATCTCCTGAGTCTCTAATGGCATCACACCAGAGTTCAAGCTGAGGTGGACCCACTCATCTTTTCCAACCACCACACAAAAGACCACTATTCTAACAAAAACACTCCCACTTTGCCCTCCTCTTCTTCCATACAGATACTCATCATAACATTCTGGCTGGGGGTTTCCATAGGGGGAGCAGTCTAAGATGGTGTGCAAAGTAAGGTCTCATGCCCATCATGTGCCAAATGTCATGGTGGCCTGGACACCCTTCCTGAGAAACAGGATAGATAAAATGGGCCTGTAGTTAATACTGCTCTGCTTCTCAAATTCGAGGCCTCCTGCCTGCCAGGGGTAGATTCTTTATGTGTACTGGACTCATGAAAACACCCAAACACCTGTGTGCTAGTTACTGGATGGCTTGCAACAACTCATTTGACCCAGAGGATCCCTGTTCTTACTTCATCGGTGTCAGGAGCCTGACCAGAGGAAGGCAAGAGACTTCATCCAATATTACACTTCTTTTTCATCCTTTTAGATGTGCATGGACACATGGGATTTTTCTTGAGTTTCCTGGGGTGCTGAGAATGTAATTCACAGCCACACACAGGGCCAAGAGTCTGATTCAGACACAGCCTTTACAAAGCACTTTACCTAAAAGGCACAGATTGGGCCTCTTCCTTTCCGTTTGAAACTGTTTTCGGGAGGATTCCCAAAGGAGTGCCCTAAGGCAAACACCTCCCTGACATTCAGGGGAACAGAACAATAGGGAGGAAAGAAGCCTGGAGAAAAACTTTTCTTTAATTGAACACTGTGGCACTGACAGCTCCTAATCATGCAACTTGGGTGGCTATCTATGCAAGCAGGGATTCTCCAGAGAGATCCTTACCAGTCATGCTAATTTTTACTTTTCTGAGATGCTTGGCATTCCCGTCAGCAATCCAGTCCATGGCCTTGTCACAGAGCTTGAAGGTGGTACCCATCTTGTTCACAAAAACACGAACCCCTTCAGAGAGTGGCCAAAATTCTGGAAGAATACAGGAACTTGGGATCTTGGTAGGTGCTTCCCATCTGCAAGACAAGCAGCAGTCCATTCATCAATTGGCCTTGAGGAGTCCTGCAAAGATTTCCACTAGACAGGACACATTCACGGCTGCATTCTTCTCTCTACTCTCTTTAACCACAAACCCAGTGGGATCCACTGACTCTATAGAAAGACTCACTAGTTAACAGTCCATTTCAAACCAACAAACAACAACAACAACAACAACAAACACGTTTTTCCTACATGATCTCAGAACATGAGACAAAATGCCAAATTGAAACACACACCCACTAAGACACACAAACCACCCCTGTATTTGGTCTGCATCTATCCACTCTGACCTCTGACTGGTGGGTGAAAATTTGTTCCCCAGCAGTGGGCGGTCCTGTCTCAGCTCTGGTCTCCTTGGCCATCTCTGTGTAGTTGTCAGGAGCCAGCAATGAGCCAACACTTCTTTCTCAGGAAAGGCCCCTGTTCAGACCATTCAAGGCATTTGGCTACCCACACATCACCAGGTGCCAAGAAAGAATGAATCTGGCCTTGGTACAGAAAACACAAGGGAGCCCACTGGGACTGGAATTGCCTCTGGGTGCCTCGCCTCCTGGATCCCACGTTCAGAGAGTTCCATCACCAAGGAAGTGAGGTGAGGTCACTTCCTTCAGGGAAGTGAATGAGGTCACTGCCTTGGCAACCACTTTGTCCTAACAGTTGTTTCCAAGGGTCCCATGAGAGGGAGGCTGCCCCACCTTCCTGTGACATTTTCACAAGTCATAAAGGTCTATATACCCTAGGAGCCCGGGATCAGCAACCCACCCAGGCCTGATTGTGTCCATCTTCCCTGCATTGAGAAGAGAGAGGCTGATTCAGCCACATCCCTTCATCCTCACTGGGTTGTTGGCCATGGAAGATGACTTTAGACCTCACAGGTCCTACCTAGCTGCCTACATTGGCTCCAGGGATCATTTCTGCATCTACCTTTGAGCTTCTCAGCAGCTGGAGGATTCCCTACATACCTGTATGGCAAGATCAACTCAGGACCTGCTGTTATGTGAAAATAGATTGAGGGAACAGAGTCTGCTTCAGGGTCATATCAGGTTCGATTTGTCTTAGGAGTCATTCTGCTGGATGAATACGGGGATTGGGCAACTGGGATATTTATAAGAATGGAAGGTGAAAACTAGGTAAGAGCTGAAGCACACAAGGGTGTTGGGCCCTTGATTTGGATACATAGTTTTGAATTATGTTCTGCAGAGGTGAATCCTCTAAATCCATATACAATGGCATAAGATCTTGGACCTGGGACCACTGAATGTGAAAGAGAACTTCCAGTGATATTGAGATGGTAGACAGGATTCCAGTGTAGGGTAAGGAAGAAGAGTGAGTTTAGGATTTGTGCAAAAGGCCCTTTTTGCAATCGAATGAATTTCTATTAGAGTGTAAATGGGAATGTCAGCACACATGAAGAGTCAGTCAGAACAAGGCACTTGGGGAAATAGATATCAATTGGGATGTTAGGAGATCGGGCAAAGTACAAAATGAGTGATAAGATCAGGGATATTTTCAACAGGGGGGTGGTTGAATACACTATCCTAGGAAGAAACAAGTGTACGCTCACCATAGGATTGAATATTGAAAACAATAGGCAAAGCGGACTTAGATGATTTTAGTAATCCATGCTCTCATTAAAATCAGGCTTTGGAAGAATCATAAGGTGAGTGTGAGTTTTGCATTTGGTGTCCAGAAGATGATGTGATGAAAGGAATACAGGGAGGAGGTGACATGTGTATTTCTTCCACCATTTCTGGGAGCATGTTTTCAAACCCTGTCATTTAGAGTTTGGGGATAAAAATAGGTGCACCCTGGGTTTACGTATATAGAGATGATGCATGAATAGACCATAGGGTGAATAAAAAATATAACTGGTTACTATTTTAAATAATGGATTGAATTGATATTTTAAAAAATACATGAAATCTGGTATTCAGATAAATATTCTATCCAAGTAGGTGTACGTCTAGTGGTAATATTAGGGTTACTAATTACACCAAACTGTGAGTTTTGCTTCGAAAATGATGATGGAATTCAAAAGTAATGTTTTATAAAAGAAATCTCATGAAAAAGCAAGTAAAGCAACATGGAGAAATACATGGGTTCTGATACAGGGAGTGAATGTAAGTGAATCATATGCATGTCAATTTGTGAATATTGGATGAAATGATACATCCTATGATACGAAGAAATAGGAATTTAACAATTTTGAATGAAAATTTACTTCAAAATACACATCACGTCCCGTATGAATAGACTTTCATGGATGTTAAACTGGGTCACTTACTGAAGAAATATTAGGGTTAGTACTCAATATTCACTGAAGTTCATTTTGAGAATTCAGAAATGAATATGTATGTCAAGAAAATGTATATTTCTGAGAAATATCTTGTGAAAAGTTGATTATAAATGCACCCAGATGGACATTAAAGAATCAAGGTAGTATAAGTATTGACACAGAGATTCAATATTTCAAAGGGCAAAATGAAAAACGAGTCTAAGATATATGCGAACACGTGCCACATAACAATCTTCCACTGTCATCCACCACAATGCCTTCACATTACTATCACCCCAAATAAGACACAATGAGAGGAGAAGAGGAACAAAATCTGTGAATACATATCTGGAATTGGAAATTCTGAGGAGCTCACAAACTTGGGTGTGGCACAAGAGATCCCAATGGTAGGGGACAGGGTAAACATTCCACAAACATGGAACTTTGCTGGCCTAATGACTTCTTGACTATCTGCCTCTGACATTTGTGCACTAGAAATATAGCTTTGTGCTTTAGCTTCCTTTGCAGTGAGACCAGGAAAGCTTGGTCTCAGTCTATGTGAACAGGAGGACATGGTTTCCTATTTCCCAATACGAACAGGAGGCAGCAGAGCTGAATCCTCTCTTTGTAGGTAACTGTGGCCGTTGGGGTATGAGTGTCTCCCTGGGGGGATTGTGAAGCCTTTGGCTCACAGTCCAGTTTTAATGGCATTTCTTGCAGCTTCCCTGGAAATTTGGTGTTTGTTTTTGAAATACATAAAGGTCAACCGGGACGCAGTGCTGGAGGGAGCTCTGTCACGTGGGGTGAGTCAGGGTCTGACGGAAAAAACACAAACTGGGCTGCTACCCCATATATCTTTCCCACTTGAGCGTAGCAACTTGATTCTGAGCATCGCACCAGATCCTCTGCCCACAACAACATGCCTTTACATTTTAGGGTCTGCTGGCTGCACCTTGTCAGTCACATGTCATTTGGATACCAATGACAGAACCACAGGGGCTCACCACAGATGTTGGTCACACTCCTGCACTCCATTGCTCCAGACCCAGTTCCCTGTTGGCTCCTACTCACTGACATCTCTGTTCTTCACCATGGTCATGAATTCCACTCAGTCAAAAACGGCAATGGCGGGTTCAGTCATGATGAGCAACAGGAGATCTAAAGGTTCTCCAGGGATTTCTGGTCATGGGATTCTCAAAACCTTCATGTTATTGGCCTAGCCATATTTCAAGAATGAAGAAGTTGGCACTGTGGGTTTTGTTTCATTCACGAGCCATTAAGGGTTGAGGAATCTCCTGAGTCTCTAATGGCATCACACCAGAGTTCAAGCTGAGGTGGACCCACTCATCTTTTCCAACCACCACACAAAAGACCACTATTCTAACAAAAACACTCCCACTTTGCCCTCCTCTTCTTCCATACAGATACTCATCATAACATTCTGGCTGGGGTTTCCATAGGGGGAGCAGTCTAAGATGGTGTGCAAAGTAAGGTCTCATGCCCATCATGTGCCAAATGTCATGGTGGCCTGGACACCCTTCCTGAGAAACAGGATAGATAAAATGGGCCTGTAGTTAATACTGCTCTGCTTCTCAAATTCGAGGCCTCCTGCCTGCCAGGGGTAGATTCTTTATGTGTACTGGACTCATGAAAACACCCAAACACCTGTGTGCTAGTTACTGGATGGCTTGCAACAACTCATTTGACCCAGAGGATCCCTGTTCTTACTTCATCGGTGTCAGGAGCCTGACCAGAGGAAGGCAAGAGACTTCATCCAATATTACACTTCTTTTTCATCCTTTTAGATGTGCATGGACACATGGGATTTTTCTTGAGTTTCCTGGGGTGCTGAGAATGTAATTCACAGCCACACACAGGGCCAAGAGTCTGATTCAGACACAGACTTTACAAAGCACTTTACATAAAAGGCACAGATTGGGCCTCTTCCTTTCCGTTTGAAACTGTTTTCTGGAGGATTCCCAAAGGAGTGCCCTAAGGCAAACACCTCCCTGACATTCAGGGGAACAGAACAATAGGGAGGAAAGAAGCCTGGAGAAAAACTTTTCTTTAATTGAACACTGTGGCACTGACAGCTCCTAATCATGCAACTTGGGTGGCTATCTATGCAAGCAGGGATTCTCCAGAGAGATCCTTACCAGTCATGCTAATTTTTACTTTTCTGAGATGCTTGGCATTCCCGTCAGCAATCCAGTCCATGGCCTTGTCACAGAGCTTGAAGGTGGTACCCATCTTGTTCACAAAAACACGAACCCCTTCAGAGAGTGGCCAAAATTCTGGAAGAATACAGGAACTTGGGATCTTGGTAGGTGCTTCCCATCTGCAAGACAAGCAGCAGTCCATTCATCAATTGGCCTTGAGGAGTCCTGCAAAGATTTCCACTAGACAGGACACATTCACGGCTGCATTCTTCTCTCTACTCTCTTTAACCACAAACCCAGTGGGATCCACTGACTCTATAGAAAGACTCACTAGTTAACAGTCCATTTCAAACCAACAAACAACAACAACAACAACAACAAACACGTTTTTCCTACATGATCTCAGAACATGAGACAAAATGCCAAATTGAAACACACACCCACTAAGACACACAAACCACCCCTGTATTTGGTCTGCATCTATCCACTCTGACCTCTGACTGGTGGGTGAAAATTTGTTCCCCAGCAGTGGGCGGTCCTGTCTCAGCTCTGGTCTCCTTGGCCATCTCTGTGTAGTTGTCAGGAGCCAGCAATGAGCCAACACTTCTTTCTCAGGAAAGGCCCCTGTTCAGACCATTCAAGGCATTTGGCTACCCACACATCACCAGGTGCCAAGAAAGAATGACTCTGGCCTTGGTACGGAAAAAACAAGGGAGCCCACTGGGACTGGAATTGCCTCTGGGTGCCTCGCCTCCTGGATCCCACGTTCAGAGAGTTCCATCACCAAGGAAGTGAGGTGAGGTCACTTCCTTCAGGGAAGTGAATGAGGTCACTGCCTTGGCAACCACTTTGTCCTAACAGTTGTTTCCAAGGGTCCCATGAGAGGGAGGCTGCCCCACCTTCCTGTGACATTTTCACAAGTCATAAAGGTCTATGTACCCTAGGAGCCCGGGTTCAGCAACCCACCAAGGCCTGATTGTGTCCATCTTCCCAGCATTGAGAAGAGAGAGGCTGATTCAGCCACATCCCTTCATCCTCACTGGGTTGTTGGCCATGGAAGATGACTTTAGACCTCACAGGTCCTACCTAGCTGCCTACATTGGCTCCAGGGATCATTTCTGCATCTACCTTTGAGCTTCTCAGCAGCTGGAGGATTCCCTACATACCTGTATGGCAAGATCAACTCAGGACCTGCTGTTATGTGAAAATAGATTGAGGGAACAGAGTCTGCTTCAGGGTCATATCAGGTTCGATTTGGCTTAGGAGTCATTCTGCTGGATGAATACGGGGATTGGGCAACTGGGATATTTATAAGAATGGAAGGTGAAAACTAGGTAAGAGCTGAAGCACACAAGGGTGTTGGGCCCTTGATTTGGATACATAGTTTTGAATTATGTTCTGCAGAGGTGAATCCTCTAAATCCATATACAATGGCATAAGATCTTGGACCTGGGACCACTGAATGTGAAAGAGAACTTCCAGTGATATTGAGATGGTAGACAGGATTCCAGTGTAGGGTAAGGAAGAAGAGTGAGTTTAGGATTTGTGCAAAAGGCCCTTTTTGCAATCGAATGAATTTCTATTAGAGTGTAAATGGGAATGTCAGCACACATGAAGAGTCAGTCACAACAAGGCACTTGGGGAAATAGATATCAATTGGGATGTTAGGAGATCGGGCAAAGTACAAAATGAGTGATAAGATCAGGGATATTTTCAACAGGGGGGTGGTTGAATACACTATCCTAGGAAGAAACAAGTGTACGCTCACCATAGGATTGAATATTGAAAACAATAGGCAAAGCGGACTTAGATGATTTTAGTAATCCATGCTCTCATTAAAATCAGGCTTTGGAAGAATCATAAGGTGAGTGTGAGTTTTGCATTTGGTGTCCAGAAGATGATGTGATGAAAGGAATACAGGGAGGTGGTGACATGTGTATTTCTTCCACCATTTCTGGGAGCATGTTTTCAAACCCTGTCATTTCGAGTTTGGGGATAAAAATAGGTGCACCCTGGGTTTACGTATATAGAGATGATGCATGAATAGACCATAGGGTGAATAAAAAATATAACTGGTTACTATTTTAAATAATGGATTGAATTGATATTTTAAAAAATACATGAAATCTGGTATTCAGATAAACATTCAATCCAAGTAGGTGTACGTCTAGTGGTAATATTAGGGTTACTAATTACACCAAACTGTGAGTTTTGCTTCGAAAATGATGATGGAATTCAAAAGTAATGTTTTATAAAAGAAATCTCATGAAAAAGCAAGTAAAGCAACATGGAGAAATACATGGGTTCTGATACAGGGAGTGAATGTAAGTGAATCATATGCATGTCAATTTGTGAATATTGGATGAAATGATACATCCTATGATAGTTAAACTGGGTCACTTACTGAAGAAATATTAGGGTTAGTACTCAATATTCACTGAAGTTCATTTTGAGAATTCAGAAATGAATATGTATGTCAAGAAAATATATATTTCTGAGAAATATCTTGTGAAAAGTTGATTATAAATCCACCCAGATGGACATTAAAGAATCAAGGTAGTATAAGTATTGACACAGAGATTCAATATTTCAAAGGGCAAAATGAAAAACGAGTCTAAGATATATGCGAACACGTGCCACATAACAATCTTCCACTGTCATCCACCACAATGCCTTCACATTACTATCACCCCAAATAAGACACAATGAGAGGAGAAGAGGAACAAAATCTGTGAATACATATCTGGAATTGGAAATTCTGAGGAGCTCACAAACTTGGGTGTGGCAAAAGAGATCCCAATGGTAGGGGACAGGGTAAACATTCCACAAACATGGAACTTTGCTGGCCTAATGACTATCTGCCTCTGACATTTGTGCAATAGAAATATAGCTTTGTGCTTTAGCATCCTTTGCAGTGAGACCAGGAAAGCTTGGTCTCAGTCTATGTGAACAGGAGGACATGGTTTCCTATTTCCCAATACGAACAGGAGGCAGCAGAGCTGAATCCTCTCTTTGTAGGTAACTGTGGCCATTGGGGTATGAGTGTCTCCCTGGGGGGATTGTGAAGCCTTTGGCTCACAGTCCAGTTTTAATGGCATTTCTTGCAGCTTCCCTGGAAATTTGGTGTTTGTTTTTGAAATACATAAAGGTCAACCGGGACGCAGTGCTGGAGGGAGCTCTGTCACGTGGGGTGAGTCAGGGTCTGACGGAAAAAACACAAACTGGGCTGCTACCCCATATATCTTTCCCACTTGAGCGTAGCAACTTGATTCTGAGCATCGCACCAGATCCTCTGCCCACAACAACATGCCTTTACATTTTAGGGTCTGCTGGCTGCACCTTGTCAGTCACATGTCATTTGGATACCAATGACAGAACCACAGGGGCTCACCACAGATGTTGGTCACACTCCTGCACTCCATTGCTCCAGACCCAGTTCCCTGCTGGCTCCTACTCACTGACATCTCTGTTCTTCACCATGGTCATGAATTCCACTCAGTCAAAAACGGCAATGGCGGGTTCAGTCATGATGAGCAACAGGAGATCTAAAGGTTCTCCAGGGATTTCTGGTCATGGGATTCTCAAAACCTTCATGTTATTGGCCTAGCCATATTTCAAGAATGAAGAAGTTGGCACTGTGAGTTTTGTTTCATTCACGAGCCATTAAGGGTTGAGGAATCTCCTGAGTCTCTAATGGCATCACACCAGAGTTCAAGCTGAGGTGGACCCACTCATCTTTTCCAACCACCACACAAAAGACCACTATTCTAACAAAAACACTCCCACTTTGCCCTCCTCTTCTTCCATACAGATACTCATCATAACATTCTGGCTGGGGTTTCCATAGGGGGAGCAGTCTAAGATGGTGTGCAAAGTAAGGTCTCATGCCCATCATGTGCCAAATGTCATGGTGGCCTGGACACCCTTCCTGAGAAACAGGATAGATAAAATGGGCCTGTAGTTAATACTGCTCTGCTTCTCAAATTCGAGGCCTCCTGCCTGCCAGGGGTAGATTCTTTATGTGTACTGGACTCATGAAAACACCCAAACACCTGTGTGCTAGTTACTGGATGGCTTGCAACAACTCATTTGACCCAGAGGATCCCTGTTCTTACTTCATCGGTGTCAGGAGCCTGACCAGAGGAAGGCAAGAGACTTCATCCAATATTACACTTCTTTTTCATCCTTTTAGATGTGCATGGACACATGGGATTTTTCTTGAGTTTCCTGGGGTGCTGAGAATGTAATTCACAGCCACACACAGGGCCAAGAGTCTGATTCAGACACAGACTTTACAAAGCACTTTACATAAAAGGCACAGATTGGGCCTCTTCCTTTCCGTTTGAAACTGTTTTCTGGAGGATTCCCAAAGGAGTGCCCTAAGGCAAACACCTCCCTGACATTCAGGGGAACAGAACAATAGGGAGGAAAGAAGCCTGGAGAAAAACTTTTCTTTAATTGAACACTGTGGCACTGACAGCTCCTAATCATGCAACTTGGGTGGCTATCTATGCAAGCAGGGATTCTCCAGAGAGATCCTTACCAGTCATGCTAATTTTTACTTTTCTGAGATGCTTGGCATTCCCGTCAGCAATCCAGTCCATGGCCTTGTCACAGAGCTTGAAGGTGGTACCCATCTTGTTCACAAAAACACGAACCCCTTCAGAGAGTGGCCAAAATTCTGGAAGAATACAGGAACTTGGGATCTTGGTAGGTGCTTCCCATCTGCAAGACAAGCAGCAGTCCATTCATCAATTGGCCTTGAGGAGTCCTGCAAAGATTTCCACTAGACAGGACACATTCACGGCTGCATTCTTCTCTCTACTCTCTTTAACCACAAACCCAGTGGGATCCACTGACTCTATAGAAAGACTCACTAGTTAACAGTCCATTTCAAACCAACAAACAACAACAACAACAAACACGTTTTTCCTACATGATCTCAGAACATGAGACAAAATGCCAAATTGAAACACACACCCACTAAGACACACAAACCACCCCTGTATTTGGTCTGCATCTATCCACTCTGACCTCTGACTGGTGGGTGAAAATTTGTTCCCCAGCAGTGGGCGGTCCTGTCTCAGCTCTGGTCTCCTTGGCCATCTCTGTGTAGTTGTCAGGAGCCAGCAATGAGCCAACACTTCTTTCTCAGGAAAGGCCCCTGTTCAGACCATTCAAGGCATTTGGCTACCCACACATCACCAGGTGCCAAGAAAGAATGACTCTGGCCTTGATACGGAAAAAACAAGGGAGCCCACTGGGACTGGAATTGCCTCTGGGTGCCTCGCCTCCTGGATCCCACGTTCAGAGAGTTCCATCACCAAGGAAGTGAGGTGAGGTCACTTCCTTCAGGGAAGTGAATGAGGTCACTGCCTTGGCAACCACTTTGTCCTAACAGTTGTTTCCAAGGGTCCCATGAGAGGGAGGCTGCCCCACCTTCCTGTGACATTTTCACAAGTCATAAAGGTCTATGTACCCTAGGAGCCCGGGTTCAGCAACCCACCAAGGCCTGATTGTGTCCATCTTCCCAGCATTGAGAAGAGAGAGGCTGATTCAGCCACATCCCTTCATCCTCACTGGGTTGTTGGCCATGGAAGATGACTTTAGACCTCACAGGTCCTACCTAGCTGCCTACATTGGCTCCAGGGATCATTTCTGCATCTACCTTTGAGCTTCTCAGCAGCTGGAGGATTCCCTACATACCTGTATGGCAAGATCAACTCAGGACCTGCTGTTATGTGAAAATAGATTGAGGGAACAGAGTCTGCTTCAGGGTCATATCAGGTTCGATTTGGCTTAGGAGTCATTCTGCTGGATGAATACGGGGATTGGGCAACTGGGATATTTATAAGAATGGAAGGTGAAAACTAGGTAAGAGCTGAAGCACACAAGGGTGTTGGGCCCTTGATTTGGATACATAGTTTTGAATTATGTTCTGCAGAGGTGAATCCTCTAAATCCATATACAATGGCATAAGATCTTGGACCTGGGACCACTGAATGTGAAAGAGAACTTCCAGTGATATTGAGATGGTAGACAGGATTCCAGTGTAGGGTAAGGAAGAAGAGTGAGTTTAGGATTTGTGCAAAAGGCCCTTTTTGCAATCGAATGAATTTCTATTAGAGTGTAAATGGGAATGTCAGCACACATGAAGAGTCAGTCACAACAAGGCACTTGGGGAAATAGATATCAATTGGGATGTTAGGAGATCGGGCAAAGTACAAAATGAGTGATAAGATCAGGGATATTTTCAACAGGGGGGTGGTTGAATACACTATCCTAGGAAGAAACAAGTGTACGCTCACCATAGGATTGAATATTGAAAACAATAGGCAAAGCGGACTTAGATGATTTTAGTAATCCATGCTCTCATTAAAATCAGGCTTTGGAAGAATCATAAGGTGAGTGTGAGTTTTGCATTTGGTGTCCAGAAGATGATGTGATGAAAGGAATACAGGGAGGTGGTGACATGTGTATTTCTTCCACCATTTCTGGGAGCATGTTTTCAAACCCTGTCATTTCGAGTTTGGGGATAAAAATAGGTGCACCCTGGGTTTACGTATATAGAGATGATGCATGAATAGACCATAGGGTGAATAAAAAATATAACTGCTTACTATTTTAAATAATGGATTGAATTGATATTTTAAAAAATACATGAAATCTGGTATTCAGATAAACATTCAATCCAAGTAGGTGTACGTCTAGTGGTAATATTAGGGTTACTAATTACACCAAACTGTGAGTTTTGCTTCGAAAATGATGATGGAATTCAAAAGTAATGTTTTATAAAAGAAATCTCATGAAAAAGCAAGTAAAGCAACATGGAGAAATACATGGGTTCTGATACAGGGAGTGAATGTAAGTGAATCATATGCATGTCAATTTGTGAATATTGGATGAAATGATACATCCTATGATACGAAGAAATAGGAATTTAACAATTTTGAATGAAAATTTACTTCAAAATACACATCACGTCCCGTATGAATAGACTTTCATGGATGTTAAACTGGGTCACTTACTGAAGAAATATTAGGGTTAGTACTCAATATTCACTGAAGTTCATTTTGAGAATTCAGAAATGAATATGTATGTCAAGAAAATGTATATTTCTGAGAAATATCTTGTGAAAAGTTGATTATAAATCCACCCAGATGGACATTAAAGAATCAAGGTAGTATAAGTATTGACACAGAGATTCAATATTTCAAAGGGCAAAATGAAAAACGAGTCTAAGATATATGCGAACACGTGCCACATAACAATCTTCCACTGTCATCCACCACAATGCCTTCACATTACTATTACCCCAAATAAGACACAATGAGAGGAGAAGAGGAACAAAATCTGTGAATACATATCTGGAATTGGAAATTCTGAGGAGCTCACAAACTTGGGTGTGGCACAAGAGATCCCAATGGTAGGGGACAGGGTAAACATTCCACAAACATGGAACTTTGCTGGCCTAATGACTTCTTGACTATCTGCCTCTGACATTTGTGCACTAGAAATATAGCTTTGTGCTTTAGCTTCCTTTGCAGTGAGACCAGGAAAGCTTGGTCTCAGTCTATGTGAACAGGAGGACATGGTTTCCTATTTCCCAATACGAACAGGAGGCAGCAGAGCTGAATCCTCTCTTTGTAGGTAACTGTGGCCGTTGGGGTATGAGTGTCTCCCTGGGGGGATTGTGAAGCCTTTGGCTCACAGTCCAGTTTTAATGGCATTTCTTGCAGCTTCCCTGGAAATTTGGTGTTTGTTTTTGAAATACATAAAGGTCAACCGGGACGCAGTGCTGGAGGGAGCTCTGTCACGTGGGGTGAGTCAGGGTCTGACGGAAAAAACACAAACTGGGCTGCTACCCCATATATCTTTCCCACTTGAGCGTAGCAACTTGATTCTGAGCATCACACCAGATCCTCTCCCCACAACAACATGCCTTTACATTTTAGGGTCTGCTGGCTGCACCTTGTCAGTCACATGTCATTTGGATACCAATGACAGAACCACAGGGGCTCACCACAGATGTTGGTCACACACCTGCACTCCATTGCTCCAGACCCAGTTCCCTGCTGGCTCCTACTCACTGACATCTCTGTTCTTCACCATGGTCATGAATTCCACTCAGTCAAAAACGGCAATGGCGGGGGTTCAGTCATGATGAGCAACAGGAGATCTAAAGGTTCTCCAGGGATTTCTGGTCATGGGATTCTCAAAACCTTCATGTTATTGGCCTAGCCATATCTCAAGAATGAAGAAGTTGGCACTGTGGGTTTTGATTCATTCACGAGCCATTAAGGGTTGAGGAATCTCCTTTCAGTAAAAGCTCTGGAGATCGCATGCAGGCAAGGCTTTTCACGGAGTGGCGAAAGGTCACAGGAATCCAGGCCCATTGGGGGTCTAAAATATGAGGCTCATGTGAGTTTTGGCTCTCAACTATAGCTGAAAAGGCTTTAACAGCAAAATCATGTGAAATCCTGGCTGAGATTCCCAGTGCTGTGGAGGAAGCCACCCTCGGCCTAGATCTCAGTTTCCAAGGGCTCCTCTACTGCCTGGCCTTGTAAAATCCCAACTCGATTCATGGCAAGAGTTCTCTGAGATCAGTTCCAGAACTGAGTTTCTAATGGCATCACACCAGAGTTCAACCTGAGGTGGACCCACTCATCTTTTCCAACCACCACACAAAAGACCACTATTCTAACAAAAACACTCCCACTTTGCCCTCCTCTTCTTCCATACAGATACTCATCATAACATTCTGGCTGGGGGTTTCCATAGGGGGAGCAGTCTAAGATGGTGTGCAAAGTAAGGTCTCATGCCCATCATGTGCCAAATGTCATGGTGGCCTGGACACCCTTCCTGAGAAACAGGATAGATAAAATGGGCCTGTAGTTAATACTGCTCTGCTTCTCAAATTCGAGGCCTCCTGCCTGCCAGGGGTAGATTCTTTATGTGTACTGGACTCATGAAAACACCCAAACACCTGTGTGCTAGTTACTGGATGGCTTGCAACAACTCATTTGACCCAGAGGATCCCTGTTCTTACTTCATCGGTGTCAGGAGCCTGACCAGAGGAAGGCAAGAGACTTCATCCAATATTACACTTCTTTTTCATCCTTTTAGATGTGCATGGACACATGGGATTTTTCTTGAGTTTCCTGGGGTGCTGAGAATGTAATTCACAGCCACACACAGGGCCAAGAGTCTGATTCAGACACAGCCTTTACAAAGCACTTTACCTAAAAGGCACAGATTGGGCCTCTTCCTTTCCGTTTGAAACTGTTTTCGGGAGGATTCCCAAAGGAGTGCCCTAAGGCAAACACCTCCCTGACATTCAGGGGAACAGAACAATAGGGAGGAAAGAAGCCTGGAGAAAAACTTTTCTTTAATTGAACACTGTGGCACTGACAGCTCCTAATCATGCAACTTGGGTGGCTATCTATGCAAGCAGGGATTCTCCAGAGAGATCCTTACCAGTCATGCTAATTTTTACTTTTCTGAGATGCTTGGCATTCCCGTCAGCAATCCAGTCCATGGCCTTGTCACAGAGCTTGAAGGTGGTACCCATCTTGTTCACAAAAACACGAACCCCTTCAGAGAGTGGCCAAAATTCTGGAAGAATACAGGAACTTGGGATCTTGGTAGGTGCTTCCCATCTGCAAGACAAGCAGCAGTCCATTCATCAATTGGCCTTGAGGAGTCCTGCAAAGATTTCCACTAGACAGGACACATTCACGGCTGCATTCTTCTCTCTACTCTCTTTAACCACAAACCCAGTGGGATCCACTGACTCTATAGAAAGACTCACTAGTTAACAGTCCATTTCAAACCAACAAACAACAACAACAACAAACACGTTTTTCCTACATGATCTCAGAACATGAGACAAAATGCCAAATTGAAACACACACCCACTAAGACACACAAACCACCCCTGTATTTGGTCTGCATCTATCCACTCTGACCTCTGACTGGTGGGTGAAAATTTGTTCCCCAGCAGTGGCCGGTCCTGTCTCAGCTCTGGTCTCCTTGGCCATCTCTGTGTAGTTGTCAGGAGCCAGCAATGAGCCAACACTTCTTTCTCAGGAAAGGCCCCTGTTCAGACCATTCAAGGCATTTGGCTACCCACACATCACCAGGTGCCAAGAAAGAATGACTCTGGCCTTGGTACAGAAAAAACAAGGGAGCCCACTGGGACTGGAATTGCCTCTGGGTGCCTCGCCTCCTGGATCCCACGTTCAGAGAGTTCCATCACCAAGGAAGTGAGGTGAGGTCACTTCCTTCAGGGAAGTGAATGAGGTCACTGCCTTGGCAACCACTTTGTCCTAACAGTTGTTTCCAAGGGTCCCATGAGAGGGAGGCTGCCCCACCTTCCTGTGACATTTTCACAAGTCATAAAGGTCTATATACCCTAGGAGCCCGGGTTCAGCAACCCACCCAGGCCTGATTGTGTCCATCTTCCCAGCATTGAGAAGAGAGAGGCTGATTCAGCCACATCCCTTCATCCTCACTGGGTTGTTGGCCATGGAAGATGACTTTAGACCTCACAGGTCCTACCTAGCTGCCTACATTGGCTCCAGGGATCATTTCTGCATCTACCTTTGAGCTTCTCAGCAGCTGGAGGATTCCCTACATACCTGTATGGCAAGATCAACTCAGGACCTGCTGTTATGTGAAAATAGATTGAGGGAACAGAGTCTGCTTCAGGGTCATATCAGGTTCGATTTGGCTTAGGAGTCATTCTGCTGGATGAATACGGGGATTGGGCAACTGGGATATTTATAAGAATGGAAGGTGAAAACTAGGTAAGACCTGAAGCACACAAGGGTGTTGGGCCCTTGATTTCGATACATCGTTTTGAATTATGTTCTGCAGAGGTGAATCCTCTAAATCCATATACAATGGCAAAAGATCTTGGACCTGGGACCACTGAATGTGAAAGAGAACTTCCAGTGATATTGAGATAGTAGACAGGATTCCAGTGTAGGGTAAGGAAGAAGAGTGAGTTTAGGATTTGGGCAAAAGGCCCTTTTTGAAATCGAATGAATTTCTATTAGAGTGTAAATGGGAATGTCAGCACACATGAAGAGTCAGTCAGAACAAGGCACTTGGGGAAATAGATATCAATTGGGATGTTAGGAGATCGGGCAAAGTACAAAATGAGTGATAAGATCAGGGATATTTTCAACAGGGGGGTGGTTGAATACACTATCCTAGGAAGAAACAAGTGTACGCTCACCATAGGATTGAATATTGAAAACAATAGGCAAAGCGGACTTAGATGATTTTAGTAATCCATGCTCTCATTAAAATCAGGCTTTGGAAGAATCATAAGGTGAGTGTGAGTTTTGCATTTGGTGTCCAGAAGATGATGTGATGAAAGGAATACAGGGAGGAGGTGACATGTGTATTTCTTCCACCATTTCTGGGAGCATGTTTTCAAACCCTGTCATTTCGAGTTTGGGGATAAAAATAGGTGCACCCTGGGTTTACGTATATAGAGATGATGCATGAATAGACCATAGGGTGAATAAAAAATATAACTGCTTACTATTTTAAATAATGGATTGAATTGATATTTTAAAAAATACATGAAATCTGGTATTCAGATAAACATTCAATCCAAGTAGGTGTACGTCTAGTGGTAATATTAGGGTTACTAATTACACCAAACTGTGAGTTTTGCTTCGAAAATGATGATGGAATTCAAAAGTAATGTTTTATAAAAGAAATCTCATGAAAAAGCAAGTAAAGCAACATGGAGAAATACATGGGTTCTGATACAGGGAGTGAATGTAAGTGAATCATATGCATGTCAATTTGTGAATATTGGATGAAATGATACATCCTATGATACGAAGAAATAGGAATTTAACAATTTTGAATGAAAATTTACTTCAAAATACACATCACGTCCCGTATGAATAGACTTTCATGGATGTTAAACTGGGTCACTTACTGAAGAAATATTAGGGTTAGTACTCAATATTCACTGAAGTTCATTTTGAGAATTCAGAAATGAATATGTATGTCAAGAAAATGTATATTTCTGAGAAATATCTTGTGAAAAGTTGATTATAAATCCACCCAGATGGACATTAAAGAATCAAGGTAGTATTAAGTATTGACACAGAGATTCAATATTTCAAAGGGCAAAATGAAAAACGAGTCTAAGATATATGCGAACACGTGCCACATAACAATCTTCCACTGTCATCCACCACAATGCCTTCACATTACTATCACCCCAAATAAGACACAATGAGAGGAGAAGAGGAACAAAATCTGTGAATACATATCTGGAATTGGAAATTCTGAGGAGCTCACAAACTTGGGTGTGGCACAAGAGATCCCAATGGTAGGGGACAGGGTAAACATTCCACAAACATGGAACTTTGCTGGCCTAATGACTTCTTGACTATCTGCCTCTGACATTTGTGCACTAGAAATATAGCTTTGTGCTTTAGCTTCCTTTGCAGTGAGACCAGGAAAGCTTGGTCTCAGTCTATGTGAACAGGAGGACATGTTTTCCTATTTCCCAATACGAACAGGAGGCAGCAGAGCTGAATCCTCTCTTTGTAGGTAACTGTGGCCGTTGGGGTATGAGTGTCTCCCTGGGGGGATTGTGAAGCCTTTGGCTCACAGTCCAGTTTTAATGGCATTTCTTGCAGCTTCCCTGGAAATTTGGTGTTTGTTTTTGAAATACATAAAGGTCAACCGGGACGCAGTGCTGGAGGGAGCTCTGTCACGTGGGGTGAGTCAGGGTCTGACGGAAAAAACACAAACTGGGCTGCTACCCCATATATCTTTCCCACTTGAGCGTAGCAACTTGATTCTGAGCATCGCACCAGATCCTCTCCCCACAACAACATGCCTTTACATTTTAGGGTCTGCTGGCTGCACCTTGTCAGTCACATGTCATTTGGATACCAATGACAGAACCACAGGGGCTCACCACAGATGTTGGTCACACACCTGCACTCCATTGCTCCAGACCCAGTTCCCTGCTGGCTCCTACTCACTGACATCTCTGTTCTTCACCATGGTCATGAATTCCACTCAGTCAAAAACGGCAATGGCGGGGGTTCAGTCATGATGAGCAACAGGAGATCTAAAGGTTCTCCAGGGATTTCTGGTCATGGGATTCTCAAAACCTTCATGTTATTGGCCTAGCCATATCTCAAGAATGAAGAAGTTGGCACTGTGGGTTTTGATTCATTCACGAGCCATTGAGGGTTGAGGAATCTCCTTTCAGTAAAAGCTCTGGAGATCGCATGCAGGCAAGGCTTTTCACGGAGTGGCGAAAGGTCACAGGAATCCAGGCCCATTGGGGGTCTAAAATATGAGGCTCATGTGAGTTTTGGCTCTCAACTATAGCTGAAAAGGCTTTAACAGCAAAATCATGTGAAATCCTGGCTGAGATTCCCAGTGCTGTGGAGGAAGCCACCCTCGGCCTAGATCTCAGTTTCCAAGGGCTCCTCTACTGCCTGGCCTTGTAAAATCCCAACTCGATTCATGGCAAGAGTTCTCTGAGATCAGTTCCAGAACTGAGTCTCTAATGGCATCACACCAGAGTTCAAGCTGAGGTGGACCCACTCATCTTTTCCAACCACCACACAAAAGACCACTATTCTAACAAAAACACTTCCACATGGCCCTCCTCTTCTTCCATACAGATACTCATCATAACATTCTGGCTGGGGGTTTCCATAGGGGGAGCAGTCTAAGATGGTGTGCAAAGTAAGGTCTCATGCCCATCATGTGCCAAATGTCATGGTGGCCTGGACACCCTTCCTGAGAAACAGGATAGATAAAATGGGCCTGTAGTTAATACTGCTCTGCTTCTCAAATTCGAGGCCTCCTGCCTGCCAGGGGTAGATTCTTTATGTGTACTGGACTCATGAAAACACCCAAACACCTGTGTGCTAGTTACTGGATGGCTTGCAACAGCTCATTTGACCCAGAGGATCCCTGTTCTTACTTCATCGGTGTCAGGAGCCTGACCAGAGGAAGGCAAGAGACTTCATCCAATATTACACTTCTTTTTCATCCTTTTAGATGTGCATGGACACACGGGATTTTTCTTGAGTTTCCTGGGGTGCTGAGAATGTAATTCACAGCCACACACAGGGCCAAGAGTCTGATTCAGACACAGCCTTTACAAAGCACTTTACCTAAAAGGCACAGATTGGGCCTCTTCCTTTCCGTTTGAAACTGTTTTCGGGAGGATTCCCAAAGGAGTGCCCTAAGGCAAACACCTCCCTGACATTCAGGGGAACAGAACAATAGGGAGGAAAGAAGCCTGGAGAAAAACTTTTCTTTAATTGAACACTGTGGCACTGACAGCTCCTAATCATGCAACTTGGGTGGCTATCTATGCAAGCAGGAATTCTCCAGAGAGATCCTTACCAGTCATGCTAATTTTTACTTTTCTGAGATGCTTGGCATTCCCGTCAGCAATCCAGTCCATGGCCTTGTCACAGAGCTTGAAGGTGGTACCCATCTTGTTCACAAAAACACGAACCCCTTCAGAGAGTGGCCAAAATTCTGGAAGAATACAGGAACTTGGGATCTTAGTAGGTGCTTCCCATCTGCAAGACAAGCAGCAGTCCATTCATCAATTGGCCTTGAGGAGTCCTGCAAAGATTTCCACTAGACAGGACACATTCACGGCTGCATTCTTCTCTCTACTCTCTTTAACCACAAACCCAGTGGGATCCACTGACTCTATAGAAAGACTCACTAGTTAACAGTCCATTTCAAACCAACAAACAACAACAAACACGTTTTTCCTACATGATCTCAGAACATGAGACAAAATGCCAAATTGAAACACACACCCACTAAGACACACAAACCACCCCTGTATTTGGTCTGCATCTATCCACTCTGACCTCTGACTGGTGGGTGAAAATTTGTTCCCCAGCAGTGGCCGGTCCTGTCTCAGCTCTGGTCTCCTTGGCCATCTCTGTGTAGTTGTCAGGAGCCAGCAATGAGCCAACACTTCTTTCTCAGGAAAGGCCCCTGTTCAGACCATTCAAGGCATTTGGCTACCCACACATCACCAGGTGCCAAGAAAGAATGACTCTGGCCTTGGTACAGAAAAAACAAGGGAGCCCACTGGGACTGGAATTGCCTCTGGGTGCCTCGCCTCCTGGATCCCCCGTTCAGAGAGTTCCATCACCAAGGAAGTGAGGTGAGGTCACTTCCTTCAGGGAAGTGAATGAGGTCACTGCCTTGGCAACCACTTTGTCCTAACAGGTGTTTCCAAGGGTCCCATGAGAGGGAGGCTGCCCCACCTTCCTGTGACATTTTCACAAGTCATAAAGGTCTATATACCCTAGGAGCCCGGGTTCAGCAACCCACGCAGGCCTCATTGTGTCCATCTTCCCAGCATTGAGAAGAGAGAGGCTGATTCAGCCACATCCCTTCATCCTCACTGGGTTGTTGGCCATGGAAGATGACTTTAGACCTCACAGGTCCTACCTAGCTGCCTACATTGGCTCCAGGGATCATTTCTGCATCTACCTTTGAGCTTCTCAGCAGCTGGAGGATTCCCTACATACCTGTATGGCAAGATCAACTCAGGACCTGCTGTTATGTGAAAATAGATTGAGGGAACAGAGTCTGCTTCAGGGTCATATCAGGTTCGATTTGGCTTAGGAGTCATTCTGCTGGATGAATACGGGGATTGGGCAACTGGGATATTTATAAGAATGGAAGGTGAAAACTAGGTAAGAGCTGAAGCACACAAGGGTGTTGGGCCCTTGATTTGGATACAGAGTTTTGAATTATGTTCTGCAGAGGTGAATCCTCTAAATCCATATACAATGGCATAAGATCTTGGACCTGGGACCACTGAATGTGAAAGAGAACTTCCAGTGATATTGAGATAGTAGACAGGATTCCAGTGTAGGGTAAGGAAGAAGAGTGAGTTGAGGATTTGGGCAAAAGGCCCTTTTTGCAATCGAATGAATTTCTATTAGAGTGTAAATGGGAATGTCAGCACACATGAAGAGTCATTCACAACAAGGCACTTGGGGAAACAGATATCAATTGGGATGTTAGGAGATCGGGCAAAGTACAAAATGAGTGATAAGATCAGGGATATTTTCAACAGGGGGGTGGTTGAATACACTATCCTAGGAAGAAACAAGTGTACGCTCACCATAGGATTGAATATTGAAAACAATAGGCAAAGCGGACTTAGATGATTTTAGTAATCCATGCTCTCATTAAAATCAGGCTTTGGAAGAATCATAAGGTGAGTGTGAGTTTTGCATTTGGTGTCCAGAAGATGATGTGATGAAAGGAATACAGGGAGGAGGTGACATGTGTATTTCTTCCACCATTTCTGGGAGCATGTTTTCAAACCCTGTCATTTCGAGTTTGGGGATAAAAATAGGTGCACCCTGGGTTTACGTATATAGAGATGATGCATGAATAGACCATAGGGTGAATAAAAAATATAACTGGTTACTATTTTAAATAATGGATTGAATTGATATTTTAAAAAATACATGAAATCTGGTATTCAGATAAACATTCAATCCAAGTAGGTGTACGTCTAGTGGTAATATTAGGGTTACTAATTACACCAAACTGTGAGTTTTGCTTCGAAAATGATGATGGAATTCAAAAGTAATGTTTTATAAAAGAAATCTCATGAAAAAGCAAGTAAAGCAACATGGAGAAATACATGGGTTCTGATACAGGGAGTGAATGTAAGTGAATCATATGCATGTCAATTTGTGAATATTGGATGAAATGATACATCCTATGATACGAAGAAATAGGAATTTAACAATTTTGAATGAAAATTTACTTCAAAATACACATCACGTCCCGTATGAATAGACTTTCATGGATGTTAAACTGGGTCACTTACTGAAGAAATATTAGGGTTAGTACTCAATATTCACTGAAGTTCATTTTGAGAATTCAGAAATGAATATGTATGTCAAGGAAATGTATATTTCTGAGAAATATCTTGTGAAAAGTTGATTATAAATCCACCCAGATGGACATTAAAGAATCAAGGTAGTATAAGTATTGACACAGAGATTCAATATTTCAAAGGGCAAAATGAAAAACGAGTCTAAGATATATGCGTACACGTGCCACATAACAATCTTCCACTGTCATCCACCACAATGCCTTCACATTACTATCACCCCAAATAAGACACAATGAGAGGAGAAGAGGAACAAAATCTGTGAATACATATCTGGAATTGGAAATTCTGAGGAGCTCACAAACTTGGGTGTGGCACAAGAGATCCCAATGGTAGGGGACAGGGTAAACATTCCACAAACATGGAACTTTGCTGGCCTAATGACTTCTTGACTATCTGCCTCTGACATTTGTGCACTAGAAATATAGCTTTGTGCTTTAGCTTCCTTTGCAGTGAGACCAGGAAAGCTTGGTCTCAGTCTATGTGAACAGGAGGACATGTTTTCCTATTTCCCAATACGAACAGGAGGCAGCAGAGCTGAATCCTCTCTTTGTAGGTAACTGTGGCCGTTGGGGTATGAGTGTCTCCCTGGGGGGATTGTGAAGCCTTTGGCTCACAGTCCAGTTTTAATGGCATTTCTTGCAGCTTCCCTGGAAATTTGGTGTTTGTTTTTGAAATACATAAAGGTCAACCGGGACGCAGTGCTGGAGGGAGCTCTGTCACGTGGGGTGAGTCAGGGTCTGACGGAAAAAACACAAACTGGGCTGCTACCCCATATATCTTTCCCACTTGAGCGTAGCAACTTGATTCTGAGCATCGCACCAGATCCTCTCCCCACAACAACATGCCTTTACATTTTAGGGTCTGCTGGCTGCACCTTGTCAGTCACATGTCATTTGGATACCAATGACAGAACCACAGGGGCTCACCACAGATGTTGGTCACACACCTGCACTCCATTGCTCCAGACCCAGTTCCCTGCTGGCTCCTACTCACTGACATCTCTGTTCTTCACCATGGTCATGAATTCCACTCAGTCAAAAACGGCAATGGCGGGGGTTCAGTCATGATGAGCAACAGGAGATCTAAAGGTTCTCCAGGGATTTCTGGTCATGGGATTCTCAAAACCTTCATGTTATTGGCCTAGCCATATCTCAAGAATGAAGAAGTTGGCACTGTGGGTTTTGATTCATTCACGAGCCATTAAGGGTTGAGGAATCTCCTTTCAGTAAAAGCTCTGGAGATCGCATGCAGGCAAGGCTTTTCACGGAGTGGCGAAAGGTCACAGGAATCCAGGCCCATTGGGGGTCTAAAATATGAGGCTCATGTGAGTTTTGGCTCTCAACTATAGCTGAAAAGGCTTTAACAGCAAAATCATGTGAAATCCTGGCTGAGATTCCCAGTGCTGTGGAGGAAGCCACCCTCGGCCTAGATCTCAGTTTCCAAGGGCTCCTCTACTGCCTGGCCTTGTAAAATCCCAACTCGATTCATGGCAAGAGTTCTCTGAGATCAGTTCCAGAACTGAGTCTCTAATGGCATCACACCAGAGTTCAAGCTGAGGTGGACCCACTCATCTTTTCCAACCACCACACAAAAGACCACTATTCTAACAAAAACACTTCCACATGGCCCTCCTCTTCTTCCATACAGATACTCATCATAACATTCTGGCTGGGGGTTTCCATAGGGGGAGCAGTCTAAGATGGTGTGCAAAGTAAGGTCTCATGCCCATCATGTGCCAAATGTCATGGTGGCCTGGACACCCTTCCTGAGAAACAGGATAGATAAAATGGGCCTGTAGTTAATACTGCTCTGCTTCTCAAATTCGAGGCCTCCTGCCTGCCAGGGGTAGATTCTTTATGTGTACTGGACTCATGAAAACACCCAAACACCTGTGTGCTAGTTACTGGATGGCTTGCAACAGCTCATTTGACCCAGAGGATCCCTGTTCTTACTTCATCGGTGTCAGGAGCCTGACCAGAGGAAGGCAAGAGACTTCATCCAATATTACACTTCTTTTTCATCCTTTTAGATGTGCATGGACACACGGGATTTTTCTTGAGTTTCCTGGGGTGCTGAGAATGTAATTCACAGCCACACACAGGGCCAAGAGTCTGATTCAGACACAGCCTTTACAAAGCACTTTACCTAAAAGGCACAGATTGGGCCTCTTCCTTTCCGTTTGAAACTGTTTTCGGGAGGATTCCCAAAGGAGTGCCCTAAGGCAAACACCTCCCTGACATTCAGGGGAACAGAACAATAGGGAGGAAAGAAGCCTGGAGAAAAACTTTTCTTTAATTGAACACTGTGGCACTGACAGCTCCTAATCATGCAACTTGGGTGGCTATCTATGCAAGCAGGAATTCTCCAGAGAGATCCTTACCAGTCATGCTAATTTTTACTTTTCTGAGATGCTTGGCATTCCCGTCAGCAATCCAGTCCATGGCCTTGTCACAGAGCTTGAAGGTGGTACCCATCTTGTTCACAAAAACACGAACCCCTTCAGAGAGTGGCCAAAATTCTGGAAGAATACAGGAACTTGGGATCTTAGTAGGTGCTTCCCATCTGCAAGACAAGCAGCAGTCCATTCATCAATTGGCCTTGAGGAGTCCTGCAAAGATTTCCACTAGACAGGACACATTCACGGCTGCATTCTTCTCTCTACTCTCTTTAACCACAAACCCAGTGGGATCCACTGACTCTATAGAAAGACTCACTAGTTAACAGTCCATTTCAAACCAACAAACAACAACAAACACGTTTTTCCTACATGATCTCAGAACATGAGACAAAATGCCAAATTGAAACACACACCCACTAAGACACACAAACCACCCCTGTATTTGGTCTGCATCTATCCACTCTGACCTCTGACTGGTGGGTGAAAATTTGTTCCCCAGCAGTGGCCGGTCCTGTCTCAGCTCTGGTCTCCTTGGCCATCTCTGTGTAGTTGTCAGGAGCCAGCAATGAGCCAACACTTCTTTCTCAGGAAAGGCCCCTGTTCAGACCATTCAAGGCATTTGGCTACCCACACATCACCAGGTGCCAAGAAAGAATGACTCTGGCCTTGGTACAGAAAAAACAAGGGAGCCCACTGGGACTGGAATTGCCTCTGGGTGCCTCGCCTCCTGGATCCCCCGTTCAGAGAGTTCCATCACCAAGGAAGTGAGGTGAGGTCACTTCCTTCAGGGAAGTGAATGAGGTCACTGCCTTGGCAACCACTTTGTCCTAACAGGTGTTTCCAAGGGTCCCATGAGAGGGAGGCTGCCCCACCTTCCTGTGACATTTTCACAAGTCATAAAGGTCTATATACCCTAGGAGCCCGGGTTCAGCAACCCACGCAGGCCTCATTGTGTCCATCTTCCCAGCATTGAGAAGAGAGAGGCTGATTCAGCCACATCCCTTCATCCTCACTGGGTTGTTGGCCATGGAAGATGACTTTAGACCTCACAGGTCCTACCTAGCTGCCTACATTGGCTCCAGGGATCATTTCTGCATCTACCTTTGAGCTTCTCAGCAGCTGGAGGATTCCCTACATACCTGTATGGCAAGATCAACTCAGGACCTGCTGTTATGTGAAAATAGATTGAGGGAACAGAGTCTGCTTCAGGGTCATATCAGGTTCGATTTGGCTTAGGAGTCATTCTGCTGGATGAATACGGGGATTGGGCAACTGGGATATTTATAAGAATGGAAGGTGAAAACTAGGTAAGAGCTGAAGCACACAAGGGTGTTGGGCCCTTGATTTGGATACAGAGTTTTGAATTATGTTCTGCAGAGGTGAATCCTCTAAATCCATATACAATGGCATAAGATCTTGGACCTGGGACCACTGAATGTGAAAGAGAACTTCCAGTGATATTGAGATAGTAGACAGGATTCCAGTGTAGGGTAAGGAAGAAGAGTGAGTTGAGGATTTGGGCAAAAGGCCCTTTTTGCAATCGAATGAATTTCTATTAGAGTGTAAATGGGAATGTCAGCACACATGAAGAGTCATTCACAACAAGGCACTTGGGGAAACAGATATCAATTGGGATGTTAGGAGATCGGGCAAAGTACAAAATGAGTGATAAGATCAGGGATATTTTCAACAGGGGGGTGGTTGAATACACTATCCTAGGAAGAAACAAGTGTACGCTCACCATAGGATTGAATATTGAAAACAATAGGCAAAGCGGACTTAGATGATTTTAGTAATCCATGCTCTCATTAAAATCAGGCTTTGGAAGAATCATAAGGTGAGTGTGAGTTTTGCATTTGGTGTCCAGAAGATGATGTGATGAAAGGAATACAGGGAGGAGGTGACATGTGTATTTCTTCCACCATTTCTGGGAGCATGTTTTCAAACCCTGTCATTTCGAGTTTGGGGATAAAAATAGGTGCACCCTGGGTTTACGTATATAGAGATGATGCATGAATAGACCATAGGGTGAATAAAAAATATAACTGGTTACTATTTTAAATAATGGATTGAATTGATATTTTAAAAAATACATGAAATCTGGTATTCAGATAAACATTCAATCCAAGTAGGTGTACGTCTAGTGGTAATATTAGGGTTACTAATTACACCAAACTGTGAGTTTTGCTTCGAAAATGATGATGGAATTCAAAAGTAATGTTTTATAAAAGAAATCTCATGAAAAAGCAAGTAAAGCAACATGGAGAAATACATGGGTTCTGATACAGGGAGTGAATGTAAGTGAATCATATGCATGTCAATTTGTGAATATTGGATGAAATGATACATCCTATGATACGAAGAAATAGGAATTTAACAATTTTGAATGAAAATTTACTTCAAAATACACATCACGTCCCGTATGAATAGACTTTCATGGATGTTAAACTGGGTCACTTACTGAAGAAATATTAGGGTTAGTACTCAATATTCACTGAAGTTCATTTTGAGAATTCAGAAATGAATATGTATGTCAAGGAAATGTATATTTCTGAGAAATATCTTGTGAAAAGTTGATTATAAATCCACCCAGATGGACATTAAAGAATCAAGGTAGTATAAGTATTGACACAGAGATTCAATATTTCAAAGGGCAAAATGAAAAACGAGTCTAAGATATATGCGTACACGTGCCACATAACAATCTTCCACTGTCATCCACCACAATGCCTTCACATTACTATCACCCCAAATAAGACACAATGAGAGGAGAAGAGGAACAAAATCTGTGAATACATATCTGGAATTGGAAATTCTGAGGAGCTCACAAACTTGGGTGTGGCACAAGAGATCCCAATGGTAGGGGACAGGGTAAACATTCCACAAACATGGAACTTTGCTGGCCTAATGACTTCTTGACTATCTGCCTCTGACATTTGTGCACTAGAAATATAGCTTTGTGCTTTAGCTTCCTTTGCAGTGAGACCAGGAAAGCTTGGTCTCAGTCTATGTGAACAGGAGGACATGTTTTCCTATTTCCCAATACGAACAGGAGGCAGCAGAGCTGAATCCTCTCTTTGTAGGTAACTGTGGCCGTTGGGGTATGAGTGTCTCCCTGGGGGGATTGTGAAGCCTTTGGCTCACAGTCCAGTTTTAATGGCATTTCTTGCAGCTTCCCTGGAAATTTGGTGTTTGTTTTTGAAATACATAAAGGTCAACCGGGACGCAGTGCTGGAGGGAGCTCTGTCACGTGGGGTGAGTCAGGGTCTGACGGAAAAAACACAAACTGGGCTGCTACCCCATATATCTTTCCCACTTGAGCGTAGCAACTTGATTCTGAGCATCGCACCAGATCCTCTCCCCACAACAACATGCCTTTACATTTTAGGGTCTGCTGGCTGCACCTTGTCAGTCACATGTCATTTGGATACCAATGACAGAACCACAGGGGCTCACCACAGATGTTGGTCACACACCTGCACTCCATTGCTCCAGACCCAGTTCCCTGCTGGCTCCTACTCACTGACATCTCTGTTCTTCACCATGGTCATGAATTCCACTCAGTCAAAAACGGCAATGGCGGGGGTTCAGTCATGATGAGCAACAGGAGATCTAAAGGTTCTCCAGGGATTTCTGGTCATGGGATTCTCAAAACCTTCATGTTATTGGCCTAGCCATATCTCAAGAATGAAGAAGTTGGCACTGTGGGTTTTGATTCATTCACGAGCCATTAAGGGTTGAGGAATCTCCTTTCAGTAAAAGCTCTGGAGATCGCATGCAGGCAAGGCTTTTCACGGAGTGGCGAAAGGTCACAGGAATCCAGGCCCATTGGGGGTCTAAAATATGAGGCTCATGTGAGTTTTGGCTCTCAACTATAGCTGAAAAGGCTTTAACAGCAAAATCATGTGAAATCCTGGCTGAGATTCCCAGTGCTGTGGAGGAAGCCACCCTCGGCCTAGATCTCAGTTTCCAAGGGCTCCTCTACTGCCTGGCCTTGTAAAATCCCAACTCGATTCATGGCAAGAGTTCTCTGAGATCAGTTCCAGAACTGAGTCTCTAATGGCATCACACCAGAGTTCAAGCTGAGGTGGACCCACTCATCTTTTCCAACCACCACACAAAAGACCACTATTCTAACAAAAACACTCCCACATGGCCCTCCTCTTCTTCCATACAGATACTCATCATAACATTCTGGCTGGGGGTTTCCATAGGGGGAGCAGTCTAAGATGGTGTGCAAAGTAAGGTCTCATGCCCATCATGTGCCAAATGTCATGGTGGCCTGGACACCCTTCCTGAGAAACAGGATAGATAAAATGGGCCTGTAGTTAATACTGCTCTGCTTCTCAAATTCGAGGCCTCCTGCCTGCCAGGGGTAGATTCTTTATGTGTACTGGACTCATGAAAACACCCAAACACCTGTGTGCTAGTTACTGGATGGCTTGCAACAGCTCATTTGACCCAGAGGATCCCTGTTCTTACTTCATCGGTGTCAGGAGCCTGACCAGAGGAAGGCAAGAGACTTCATCCAATATTACACTTCTTTTTCATCCTTTTAGATGTGCATGGACACATGGGATTTTTCTTGAGTTTCCTGGGGTGCTGAGAATGTAATTCACAGCCACACACAGGGCCAAGAGTCTGATTCAGACACAGCCTTTACAAAGCACTTTACCTAAAAGGCACAGATTGGGCCTCTTCCTTTCCGTTTGAAACTGTTTTCGGGAGGATTCCCAAAGGAGTGCCCTAAGGCAAACACCTCCCTGACATTCAGGGGAACAGAACAATAGGGAGGAAAGAAGCCTGGAGAAAAACTTTTCTTTAATTGAACACTGTGGCACTGACAGCTCCTAATCATGCAACTTGGGTGGCTATCTATGCAAGCAGGGATTCTCCAGAGAGATCCTTACCAGTCATGCTAATTTTTACTTTTCTGAGATGCTTGGCATTCCCGTCAGCAATCCAGTCCATGGCCTTGTCACAGAGCTTGAAGGTGGTACCCATCTTGTTCACAAAAACACGAACCCCTTCAGAGAGTGGCCAAAATTCTGGAAGAATACAGGAACTTGGGATCTTGGTAGGTGCTTCCCATCTGCAAGACAAGCAGCAGTCCATTCATCAATTGGCCTTGAGGAGTCCTGCAATGATTTCCACTAGACAGGACACATTCACGGCTGCATTCTTCTCTCTACTCTCTTTAACCACAAACCCAGTGGGATCCACTGACTCTATAGAAAGACTCACTAGTTAACAGTCCATTTCAAACCAACAAACAACAACAACAAACACGTTTTTCCTACATGATCTCAGAACATGAGACAAAATGCCAAATTGAAACACACACCCACTAAGACACACAAACCACCCCTGTATTTGGTCTGCATCTATCCACTCTGACCTCTGACTGGTGGGTGAAAATTTGTTCCCCAGCAGTGGCCGGTCCTGTCTCAGCTCTGGTCTCCTTGGCCATCTCTGTGTAGTTGTCAGGAGCCAGCAATGAGCCAACACTTCTTTCTCAGGAAAGGCCCCTGTTCAGACCATTCAAGGCATTTGGCTACCCACACATCACCAGGTGCCAAGAAAGAATGAATCTGGCCTTGGTACAGAAAACACAAGGGAGCCCACTGGGACTGGAATTGCCTCTGGGTGCCTCGCCTCCTGGATCCCACGTTCAGAGAGTTCCATCACCAAGGAAGTGAGGTGAGGTCACTTCCTTCAGGGAAGTGAATGAGGTCACTGCCTTGGCAACCACTTTGTCCTAACAGTTGTTTCCAAGGGTCCCATGAGAGGGAGGCTGCCCCACCTTACTGTGACATTTTCACAAGTCATAAAAGTCTATATACCCTAGGAGCCCGGGATCAGCAACCCACCCAGGTCTGATTGTGTCCATCTTCCCTGCATTGAGAAGAGAGAGGCTGATTCAGCCACATCCCTTCATCCTCACTGGGTTGTTGGCCATGGAAGATGACTTTAGACCTCACAGGTCCTACCTAGCTGCCTACATTGGCTCCAGGGATCATTTCTGCATCTACCTTTGAGCTTCTCAGCAGCTGGAGGATTCCCTACATACCTGTATGGCAAGATCAACTCAGGACCTGCTGTTATGTGAAAATAGATTGAGGGAACAGAGTCTGCTTCAGGGTCATATCAGGTTCGATTTGGCTTAGGAGTCATTCTGCTAGATGAATACGGGGATTGGGCAACTGGGATATTTATAAGAATGGAAGGTGAAAACTAGGTAAGAGCTGAAGCACACAAGGGTGTTGGGCCCTTGATTTGGATACAGAGTTTTGAATTATGTTCTGCAGAGGTGAATCCTCTAAATCCATATACAATGGCATAAGATCTTGGACCTGGGACCACTGAATGTGAAAGAGAACTTCCAGTGATATTGAGATAGTAGACAGGATTCCAGTGTAGGGTAAGGAAGAAGAGTGAGTTTAGGATTTGGGCAAAAGGCCCTTTTTGCAATCGAATGAATTTCTATTAGAGTGTAAATGGGAATGTCAGCACACATGAAGAGTCAGTCAGAACAAGGCACTTGGGGAAATAGATATCAATTGGGATGTTAGGAGATCGGGCAAAGTACAAAATGAGTGATAAGATCAGGGATATTTTCAACAGGGGGGTGGTTGAATACACTATCCTAGGAAGAAACAAGTGTACGCTCACCATAGGATTGAATATTGAAAACAATAGGCAAAGCGGACTTAGATGATTTTAGTAATCCATGCTCTCATTAAAATCAGGCTTTGGAAGAATCATAAGGTGAGTGTGAGTTTTGCATTTGGTGTCCAGAAGATGATGTGATGAAAGGAATACAGGGAGGAGGTGACATGTGTATTTCTTCCACCATTTCTGGGAGCATGTTTTCAAACCCTGTCATTTCGAGTTTAGGGATAAAAATAGGTGCACCCTGGGTTTACGTATATAGAGATGATGCATGAATAGACCATAGGGTGAATAAAAAATATAACTGCTTACTATTTTAAATAATGGATTGAATTGATATTTTAAAAAATACATGAAATCTGGTATTCAGATAAACATTCAATCCAAGTAGGTGTACGTCTAGTGGTAATATTAGGGTTACTAATTACACCAAACTGTGAGTTTTGCTTCGAAAATGATGATGGAATTCAAAAGTAATGTTTTATAAAAGAAATCTCATGAAAAAGCAAGTAAAGCAACATGGAGAAATACATGGGTTCTGATACAGGGAGTGAATGTAAGTGAATCATATGCATGTCAATTTGTGAATATTGGATGAAATGATACATCCTATGATACGAAGAAATAGGAATTTAACAATTTTGAATGAAAATTTACTTCAAAATACACATCACGTCCCGTATGAATAGACTTTCATGGATGTTAAACTGGGTCACTTACTGAAGAAATATTAGGGTTAGTACTCAATATTCACTGAAGTTCATTTTGAGAATTCAGAAATGAATATGTATGTCAAGAAAATGTATATTTCTGAGAAATATCTTGTGAAAAGTTGATTATAAATCCACCCAGATGGACATTAAAGAATCAAGGTAGTATAAGTATTGACACAGAGATTCAATATTTCAAAGGGCAAAATGAAAAACGAGTCTAAGATATATGCGAACACGTGCCACATAACAATCTTCCACTGTCATCCACCACAATGCCTTCACATTACTATTACCCCAAATAAGACACAATGAGAGGAGAAGAGGAACAAAATCTGTGAATACATATCTGGAATTGGAAATTCTGAGGAGCTCACAAACTTGGGTGTGGCACAAGAGATCCCAATGGTAGGGGACAGGGTAAACATTCCACAAACATGGAACTTTGCTGGCCTAATGACTTCTTGACTATCTGCCTCTGACATTTGTGCACTAGAAATATAGCTTTGTGCTTTAGCTTCCTTTGCAGTGAGACCAGGAAAGCTTGGTCTCAGTCTATGTGAACAGGAGGACATGGTTTCCTATTTCCCAATACGAACAGGAGGCAGCAGAGCTGAATCCTCTCTTTGTAGGTAACTGTGGCCGTTGGGGTATGAGTGTCTCCCTGGGGGGATTGTGAAGCCTTTGGCTCACAGTCCAGTTTTAATGGCATTTCTTGCAGCTTCCCTGGAAATTTGGTGTTTGTTTTTGAAATACATAAAGGTCAACCGGGACGCAGTGCTGGAGGGAGCTCTGTCACGTGGGGTGAGTCAGGGTCTGACGGAAAAAACACAAACTGGGCTGCTACCCCATATATCTTTCCCACTTGAGCGTAGCAACTTGATTCTGAGCATCGCACCAGATCCTCTCCCCACAACAACATGCCTTTACATTTTAGGGTCTGCTGGCTGCACCTTGTCAGTCACATGTCATTTGGATACCAATGACAGAACCACAGGGGCTCACCACAGATGTTGGTCACACACCTGCACTCCATTGCTCCAGACCCAGTTCCCTGCTGGCTCCTACTCACTGACATCTCTGTTCTTCACCATGGTCATGAATTCCACTCAGTCAAAAACGGCAATGGCGGGGGTTCAGTCATGATGAGCAACAGGAGATCTAAAGGTTCTCCAGGGATTTCTGGTCATGGGATTCTCAAAACCTTCATGTTATTGGCCTAGCCATATCTCAAGAATGAAGAAGTTGGCACTGTGGGTTTTGATTCATTCACGAGCCATTAAGGGTTGAGGAATCTCCTTTCAGTAAAAGCTCTGGAGATCGCATGCAGGCAAGGCTTTTCACGGAGTGGCGAAAGGTCACAGGAATCCAGGCCCATTGGGGGTCTAAAATATGAGGCTCATGTGAGTTTTGGCTCTCAACTATAGCTGAAAAGGCTTTAACAGCAAAATCATGTGAAATCCTGGCTGAGATTCCCAGTGCTGTGGAGGAAGCCACCCTCGGCCTAGATCTCAGTTTCCAAGGGCTCCTCTACTGCCTGGCCTTGTAAAATCCCAACTCGATTCATGGCAAGAGTTCTCTGAGATCAGTTCCAGAACTGAGTCTCTAATGGCATCACACCAGAGTTCAAGCTGAGGTGGACCCACTCATCTTTTCCAACCACCACACAAAAGACCACTATTCTAACAAAAACACTCCCACTTTGCCCTCCTCTTCTTCCATACAGATACTCATCATAACATTCTGGCTGGGGGTTTCCATAGGGGGAGCAGTCTAAGATGGTGTGCAAAGTAAGGTCTCATGCCCATCATGTGCCAAATGTCATGGTGGCCTGGACACCCTTCCTGAGAAACAGGATAGATAAAATGGGCCTGTAGTTAATACTGCTCTGCTTCTCAAATTCGAGGCCTCCTGCCTGCCAGGGGTAGATTCTTTATGTGTACTGGACTCATGAAAACACCCAAACACCTGTGTGCTAGTTACTGGATGGCTTGCAACAACTCATTTGACCCAGAGGATCCCTGTTCTTACTTCATCGGTGTCAGGAGCCTGACCAGAGGAAGGCAAGAGACTTCATCCAATATTACACTTCTTTTTCATCCTTTTAGATGTGCATGGACACATGGGATTTTTCTTGAGTTTCCTGGGGTGCTGAGAATGTAATTCACAGCCACACACAGGGCCAAGAGTCTGATTCAGACACAGCCTTTACAAAGCACTTTACCTAAAAGGCACAGATTGGGCCTCTTCCTTTCCGTTTGAAACTGTTTTCGGGAGGATTCCCAAAGGAGTGCCCTAAGGCAAACACCTCCCTGACATTCAGGGGAACAGAACAATAGGGAGGAAAGAAGCCTGGAGAAAAACTTTTCTTTAATTGAACACTGTGGCACTGACAGCTCCTAATCATGCAACTTGGGTGGCTATCTATGCAAGCAGGGATTCTCCAGAGAGATCCTTACCAGTCATGCTAATTTTTACTTTTCTGAGATGCTTGGCATTCCCGTCAGCAATCCAGTCCATGGCCTTGTCACAGAGCTTGAAGGTGGTACCCATCTTGTTCACAAAAACACGAACCCCTTCAGAGAGTGGCCAAAATTCTGGAAGAATACAGGAACTTGGGATCTTGGTAGGTGCTTCCCATCTGCAAGACAAGCAGCAGTCCATTCATCAATTGGCCTTGAGGAGTCCTGCAAAGATTTCCACTAGACAGGACACATTCACGGCTGCATTCTTCTCTCTACTCTCTTTAACCACAAACCCAGTGGGATCCACTGACTCTATAGAAAGACTCACTAGTTAACAGTCCATTTCAAACCAACAAACAACAACAACAACAAACACGTTTTTCCTACATGATCTCAGAACATGAGACAAAATGCCAAATTGAAACACACACCCACTAAGACACACAAACCACCCCTGTATTTGGTCTGCATCTATCCACTCTGACCTCTGACTGGTGGGTGAAAATTTGTTCCCCAGCAGTGGCCGGTCCTGTCTCAGCTCTGGTCTCCTTGGCCATCTCTGTGTAGTTGTCAGGAGCCAGCAATGAGCCAACACTTCTTTCTCAGGAAAGGCCCCTGTTCAGACCATTCAAGGCATTTGGCTACCCACACATCACCAGGTGCCAAGAAAGAATGACTCTGGCCTTGGTACAGAAAAAACAAGGGAGCCCACTGGGACTGGAATTGCCTCTGGGTGCCTCGCCTCCTGGATCCCACGTTCAGAGAGTTCCATCACCAAGGAAGTGAGGTGAGGTCACTTCCTTCAGGGAAGTGAATGAGGTCACTGCCTTGGCAACCACTTTGTCCTAACAGTTGTTTCCAAGGGTCCCATGAGAGGGAGGCTGCCCCACCTTCCTGTGACATTTTCACAAGTCATAAAGGTCTATATACCCTAGGAGCCCGGGTTCAGCAACCCACCCAGGCCTGATTGTGTCCATCTTCCCAGCATTGAGAAGAGAGAGGCTGATTCAGCCACATCCCTTCATCCTCACTGGGTTGTTGGCCATGGAAGATGACTTTAGACCTCACAGGTCCTACCTAGCTGCCTACATTGGCTCCAGGGATCATTTCTGCATCTACCTTTGAGCTTCTCAGCAGCTGGAGGATTCCCTACATACCTGTATGGCAAGATCAACTCAGGACCTGCTGTTATGTGAAAATAGATTGAGGGAACAGAGTCTGCTTCAGGGTCATATCAGGTTCGATTTGGCTTAGGAGTCATTCTGCTGGATGAATACGGGGATTGGGCAACTGGGATATTTATAAGAATGGAAGGTGAAAACTAGGTAAGACCTGAAGCACACAAGGGTGTTGGGCCCTTGATTTCGATACATCCTTTTGAATTATGTTCTGCAGAGGTGAATCCTCTAAATCCATATACAATGGCAAAAGATCTTGGACCTGGGACCACTGAATGTGAAAGAGAACTTCCAGTGATATTGAGATAGTAGACAGGATTCCAGTGTAGGGTAAGGAAGAAGAGTGAGTTTAGGATTTGGGCAAAAGGCCCTTTTTGCAATCGAATGAATTTCTATTAGAGTGTAAATGGGAATGTCAGCACACATGAAGAGTCAGTCAGAACAAGGCACTTGGGGAAATAGATATCAATTGGGATGTTAGGAGATCAGGCAAAGTACAAAATGAGTGATAAGATCAGGGATATTTTCAACAGGGGGGTGGTTGAATACACTATCCTAGGAAGAAACAAGTGTACGCTCACCATAGGATTGAATATTGAAAACAATAGGCAAAGCGGACTTAGATGATTTTAGTAATCCATGCTCTCATTAAAATCAGGCTTTGGAAGAATCATAAGGTGAGTGTGAGTTTTGCATTTGGTGTCCAGAAGATGATGTGATGAAAGGAATACAGGGAGGAGGTGACATGTGTATTTCTTCCACCATTTCTGGGAGCATGTTTTCAAACCCTGTCATTTCGAGTTTGGGGATAAAAATAGGTGCACCCTGGGTTTACGTATATAGAGATGATGCATGAATAGACCATAGGGTGAATAAAAAATATAACTGGTTACTATTTTAAATAATGGATTGAATTGATATTTTAAAAAATACATGAAATCTGGTATTCAGATAAACATTCAATCCAAGTAGGTGTACGTCTAGTGGTAATATTAGGGTTACTAATTACACCAAACTGTGAGTTTTGCTTCGAAAATGATGATGGAATTCAAAAGTAATGTTTTATAAAAGAAATCTCATGAAAAAGCAAGTAAAGCAACATGGAGAAATACATGGGTTCTGATACAGGGAGTGAATGTAAGTGAATCATATGCATGTCAATTTGTGAATATTGGATGAAATGATACATCCTATGATACGAAGAAATAGGAATTTAACAATTTTGAATGAAAATTTACTTCAAAATACACATCACGTCCCGTATGAATAGACTTTCATGGATGTTAAACTGGGTCACTTACTGAAGAAATATTAGGGTTAGTACTCAATATTCACTGAAGTTCATTTTGAGAATTCAGAAATGAATATGTATGTCAAGGAAATGTATATTTCTGAGAAATATCTTGTGAAAAGTTGATTATAAATCCACCCAGATGGACATTAAAGAATCAAGGTAGTATAAGTATTGACACAGAGATTCAATATTTCAAAGGGCAAAATGAAAAACGAGTCTAAGATATATGCGTACACGTGCCACATAACAATCTTCCACTGTCATCCACCACAATGCCTTCACATTACTATCACCCCAAATAAGACACAATGAGAGGAGAAGAGGAACAAAATCTGTGAATACATATCTGGAATTGGAAATTCTGAGGAGCTCACAAACTTGGGTGTGGCACAAGAGATCCCAATGGTAGGGGACAGGGTAAACATTCCACAAACATGGAACTTTGCTGGCCTAATGACTTCTTGACTATCTGCCTCTGACATTTGTGCACTAGAAATATAGCTTTGTGCTTTAGCTTCCTTTGCAGTGAGACCAGGAAAGCTTGGTCTCAGTCTATGTGAACAGGAGGACATGTTTTCCTATTTCCCAATACGAACAGGAGGCAGCAGAGCTGAATCCTCTCTTTGTAGGTAACTGTGGCCGTTGGGGTATGAGTGTCTCCCTGGGGGGATTGTGAAGCCTTTGGCTCACAGTCCAGTTTTAATGGCATTTCTTGCAGCTTCCCTGGAAATTTGGTGTTTGTTTTTGAAATACATAAAGGTCAACCGGGACGCAGTGCTGGAGGGAGCTCTGTCACGTGGGGTGAGTCAGGGTCTGACGGAAAAAACACAAACTGGGCTGCTACCCCATATATCTTTCCCACTTGAGCGTAGCAACTTGATTCTGAGCATCGCACCAGATCCTCTCCCCACAACAACATGCCTTTACATTTTAGGGTCTGCTGGCTGCACCTTGTCAGTCACATGTCATTTGGATACCAATGACAGAACCACAGGGGCTCACCACAGATGTTGGTCACACACCTGCACTCCATTGCTCCAGACCCAGTTCCCTGCTGGCTCCTACTCACTGACATCTCTGTTCTTCACCATGGTCATGAATTCCACTCAGTCAAAAACGGCAATGGCGGGGGTTCAGTCATGATGAGCAACAGGAGATCTAAAGGTTCTCCAGGGATTTCTGGTCATGGGATTCTCAAAACCTTCATGTTATTGGCCTAGCCATATCTCAAGAATGAAGATGTTGGCACTGTGGGTTTTGATTCATTCACGAGCCATTAAGGGTTGAGGAATCTCCTTTCAGTAAAAGCTCTGGAGATCGCATGCAGGCAAGGCTTTTCACGGAGTGGCGAAAGGTCACAGGAATCCAGGCCCATTGGGGGTCTAAAATATGAGGCTCATGTGAGTTTTGGCTCTCAACTATAGCTGAAAAGGCTTTAACAGCAAAATCATGTGAAATCCTGGCTGAGATTCCCAGTGCTGTGGAGGAAGCCACCCTCGGCCTAGATCTCAGTTTCCAAGGGCTCCTCTACTGCCTGGCCTTGTAAAATCCCAACTCGATTCATGGCAAGAGTTCTCTGAGATCAGTTCCAGAACTGAGTCTCTAATGGCATCACACCAGAGTTCAACCTGAGGTGGACCCACTCATCTTTTCCAACCACCACACAAAAGACCACTATTCTAACAAAAACACTCCCACATGGCCCTCCTCTTCTTCCATACAGATACTCATCATAACATTCTGGCTGGGGGTTTCCATAGGGGGAGCAGTCTAAGATGGTGTGCAAAGTAAGGTCTCATGCCCATCATGTGCCAAATGTCATGGTGGCCTGGACACCCTTCCTGAGAAACAGGATAGATAAAATGGGCCTGTAGTTAATACTGCTCTGCTTCTCAAATTCGAGGCCTCCTGCCTGCCAGGGGTAGATTCTTTATGTGTACTGGACTCATGAAAACACCCAAACACCTGTGTGCTAGTTACTGGATGGCTTGCAACAGCTCATTTGACCCAGAGGATCCCTGTTCTTACTTCATCGGTGTCAGGAGCCTGACCAGAGGAAGGCAAGAGACTTCATCCAATATTACACTTCTTTTTCATCCTTTTAGATGTGCATGGACACATGGGATTTTTCTTGAGTTTCCTGGGGTGCTGAGAATGTAATTCACAGCCACACACAGGGCCAAGAGTCTGATTCAGACACAGCCTTTACAAAGCACTTTACCTAAAAGGCACAGATTGGGCCTCTTCCTTTCCGTTTGAAACTGTTTTCGGGAGGATTCCCAAAGGAGTGCCCTAAGGCAAACACCTCCCTGACATTCAGGGGAACAGAACAATAGGGAGGAAAGAAGCCTGGAGAAAAACTTTTCTTTAATTGAACACTGTGGCACTGACAGCTCCTAATCATGCAACTTGGGTGGCTATCTATGCAAGCAGGGATTCTCCAGAGAGATCCTTACCAGTCATGCTAATTTTTACTTTTCTGAGATGCTTGGCATTCCCGTCAGCAATCCAGTCCATGGCCTTGTCACAGAGCTTGAAGGTGGTACCCATCTTGTTCACAAAAACACGAACCCCTTCAGAGAGTGGCCAAAATTCTGGAAGAATACAGGAACTTGGGATCTTGGTAGGTGCTTCCCATCTGCAAGACAAGCAGCAGTCCATTCATCAATTGGCCTTGAGGAGTCCTGCAATGATTTCCACTAGACAGGACACATTCACGGCTGCATTCTTCTCTCTACTCTCTTTAACCACAAACCCAGTGGGATCCACTGACTCTATAGAAAGACTCACTAGTTAACAGTCCATTTCAAACCAACAAACAACAACAACAAACACGTTTTTCCTACATGATCTCAGAACATGAGACAAAATGCCAAATTGAAACACACACCCTCTAAGACACACAAACCACCCCTGTATTTGGTCTGCATCTATCCACTCTGACCTCTGACTGGTGGGTGAAAATTTGTTCCCCAGCAGTGGCCGGTCCTGTCTCAGCTCTGGTCTCCTTGGCCATCTCTGTGTAGTTGTCAGGAGCCAGCAATGAGCCAACACTTCTTTCTCAGGAAAGGCCCCTGTTCAGACCATTCAAGGCATTTGGCTACCCACACATCACCAGGTGCCAAGAAAGAATGAATCTGGCCTTGGTACAGAAAACACAAGGGAGCCCACTGGGACTGGAATTGCCTCTGGGTGCCTCGCCTCCTGGATCCCACGTTCAGAGAGTTCCATCACCAAGGAAGTGAGGTGAGGTCACTTCCTTCAGGGAAGTGAATGAGGTCACTGCCTTGGCAACCACTTTGTCCTAACAGTTGTTTCCAAGGGTCCCATGAGAGGGAGGCTGCCCCACCTTCCTGTGACATTTTCACAAGTCATAAAAGTCTATATACCCTAGGAGCCCGGGATCAGCAACCCACCCAGGTCTGATTGTGTCCATCTTCCCTGCATTGAGAAGAGAGAGGCTGATTCAGCCACATCCCTTCATCCTCACTGGGTTGTTGGCCATGGAAGATGACTTTAGACCTCACAGGTCCTACCTAGCTGCCTACATTGGCTCCAGGGATCATTTCTGCATCTACCTTTGAGCTTCTCAGCAGCTGGAGGATTCCCTACATACCTGTATGGCAAGATCAACTCAGGACCTGCTGTTATGTGAAAATAGATTGAGGGAACAGAGTCTGCTTCAGGGTCATATCAGGTTCGATTTGGCTTAGGAGTCATTCTGCTAGATGAATACGGGGATTGGGCAACTGGGATATTTATAAGAATGGAAGGTGAAAACTAGGTAAGAGCTGAAGCACACAAGGGTGTTGGGCCCTTGATTTGGATACAGAGTTTTGAATTATGTTCTGCAGAGGTGAATCCTCTAAATCCATATACAATGGCATAAGATCTTGGACCTGGGACCACTGAATGTGAAAGAGAACTTCCAGTGATATTGAGATAGTAGACAGGATTCCAGTGTAGGGTAAGGAAGAAGAGTGAGTTTAGGATTTGGGCAAAAGGCCCTTTTTGCAATCGAATGAATTTCTATTAGAGTGTAAATGGGAATGTCAGCACACATGAAGAGTCAGTCAGAACAAGGCACTTGGGGAAATAGATATCAATTGGGATGTTAGGAGATCGGGCAAAGTACAAAATGAGTGATAAGATCAGGGATATTTTCAACAGGGGGGTGGTTGAATACACTATCCTAGGAAGAAACAAGTGTACGCTCACCATAGGATTGAATATTGAAAACAATAGGCAAAGCGGACTTAGATGATTTTAGTAATCCATGCTCTCATTAAAATCAGGCTTTGGAAGAATCATAAGGTGAGTGTGAGTTTTGCATTTGGTGTCCAGAAGATGATGTGATGAAAGGAATACAGGGAGGAGGTGACATGTGTATTTCTTCCACCATTTCTGGGAGCATGTTTTCAAACCCTGTCATTTCGAGTTTAGGGATAAAAATAGGTGCACCCTGGGTTTACGTATATAGAGATGATGCATGAATAGACCATAGGGTGAATAAAAAATATAACTGCTTACTATTTTAAATAATGGATTGAATTGATATTTTAAAAAATACATGAAATCTGGTATTCAGATAAACATTCAATCCAAGTAGGTGTACGTCTAGTGGTAATATTAGGGTTACTAATTACACCAAACTGTGAGTTTTGCTTCGAAAATGATGATGGAATTCAAAAGTAATGTTTTATAAAAGAAATCTCATGAAAAAGCAAGTAAAGCAACATGGAGAAATACATGGGTTCTGATACAGGGAGTGAATGTAAGTGAATCATATGCATGTCAATTTGTGAATATTGGATGAAATGATACATCCTATGATACGAAGAAATAGGAATTTAACAATTTTGAATGAAAATTTACTTCAAAATACACATCACGTCCCGTATGAATAGACTTTCATGGATGTTAAACTGGGTCACTTACTGAAGAAATATTAGGGTTAGTACTCAATATTCACTGAAGTTCATTTTGAGAATTCAGAAATGAATATGTATGTCAAGGAAATGTATATTTCTGAGAAATATCTTGTGAAAAGTTGATTATAAATCCACCCAGATGGACATTAAAGAATCAAGGTAGTATAAGTATTGACACAGAGATTCAATATTTCAAAGGGCAAAATGAAAAACGAGTCTAAGATATATGCGAACACGTGCCACATAACAATCTTCCACTGTCATCCACCACAATGCCTTCACATTACTATTACCCCAAATAAGACACAATGAGAGGAGAAGAGGAACAAAATCTGTGAATACATATCTGGAATTGGAAATTCTGAGGAGCTCACAAACTTGGGTGTGGCACAAGAGATCCCAATGGTAGGGGACAGGGTAAACATTCCACAAACATGGAACTTTGCTGGCCTAATGACTTCTTGACTATCTGCCTCTGACATTTGTGCACTAGAAATATAGCTTTGTGCTTTAGCTTCCTTTGCAGTGAGACCAGGAAAGCTTGGTCTCAGTCTATGTGAACAGGAGGACATGGTTTCCTATTTCCCAATACGAACAGGAGGCAGCAGAGCTGAATCCTCTCTTTGTAGGTAACTGTGGCCGTTGGGGTATGAGTGTCTCCCTGGGGGGATTGTGAAGCCTTTGGCTCACAGTCCAGTTTTAATGGCATTTCTTGCAGCTTCCCTGGAAATTTGGTGTTTGTTTTTGAAATACATAAAGGTCAACCGGGACGCAGTGCTGGAGGGAGCTCTGTCACGTGGGGTGAGTCAGGGTCTGACGGAAAAAACACAAACTGGGCTGCTACCCCATATATCTTTCCCACTTGAGCGTAGCAACTTGATTCTGAGCATCGCACCAGATCCTCTCCCCACAACAACATGCCTTTACATTTTAGGGTCTGCTGGCTGCACCTTGTCAGTCACATGTCATTTGGATACCAATGACAGAACCACAGGGGCTCACCACAGATGTTGGTCACACACCTGCACTCCATTGCTCCAGACCCAGTTCCCTGCTGGCTCCTACTCACTGACATCTCTGTTCTTCACCATGGTCATGAATTCCACTCAGTCAAAAACGGCAATGGCGGGGGTTCAGTCATGATGAGCAACAGGAGATCTAAAGGTTCTCCAGGGATTTCTGGTCATGGGATTCTCAAAACCTTCATGTTATTGGCCTAGCCATATCTCAAGAATGAAGAAGTTGGCACTGTGGGTTTTGATTCATTCACGAGCCATTAAGGGTTGAGGAATCTCCTTTCAGTAAAAGCTCTGGAGATCGCATGCAGGCAAGGCTTTTCACGGAGTGGCGAAAGGTCACAGGAATCCAGGCCCATTGGGGGTCTAAAATATGAGGCTCATGTGAGTTTTGGCTCTCAACTATAGCTGAAAAGGCTTTAACAGCAAAATCATGTGAAATCCTGGCTGAGATTCCCAGTGCTGTGGAGGAAGCCACCCTCGGCCTAGATCTCAGTTTCCAAGGGCTCCTCTACTGCCTGGCCTTGTAAAATCCCAACTCGATTCATGGCAAGAGTTCTCTGAGATCAGTTCCAGAACTGAGTCTCTAATGGCATCACACCAGAGTTCAAGCTGAGGTGGACCCACTCATCTTTTCCAACCACCACACAAAAGACCACTATTCTAACAAAAACACTCCCACTTTGCCCTCCTCTTCTTCCATACAGATACTCATCATAACATTCTGGCTGGGGGTTTCCATAGGGGGAGCAGTCTAAGATGGTGTGCAAAGTAAGGTCTCATGCCCATCATGTGCCAAATGTCATGGTGGCCTGGACACCCTTCCTGAGAAACAGGATAGATAAAATGGGCCTGTAGTTAATACTGCTCTGCTTCTCAAATTCGAGGCCTCCTGCCTGCCAGGGGTAGATTCTTTATGTGTACTGGACTCATGAAAACACCCAAACACCTGTGTGCTAGTTACTGGATGGCTTGCAACAACTCATTTGACCCAGAGGATCCCTGTTCTTACTTCATCGGTGTCAGGAGCCTGACCAGAGGAAGGCAAGAGACTTCATCCAATATTACACTTCTTTTTCATCCTTTTAGATGTGCATGGACACATGGGATTTTTCTTGAGTTTCCTGGGGTGCTGAGAATGTAATTCACAGCCACACACAGGGCCAAGAGTCTGATTCAGACACAGCCTTTACAAAGCACTTTACCTAAAAGGCACAGATTGGGCCTCTTCCTTTCCGTTTGAAACTGTTTTCGGGAGGATTCCCAAAGGAGTGCCCTAAGGCAAACACCTCCCTGACATTCAGGGGAACAGAACAATAGGGAGGAAAGAAGCCTGGAGAAAAACTTTTCTTTAATTGAACACTGTGGCACTGACAGCTCCTAATCATGCAACTTGGGTGGCTATCTATGCAAGCAGGGATTCTCCAGAGAGATCCTTACCAGTCATGCTAATTTTTACTTTTCTGAGATGCTTGGCATTCCCGTCAGCAATCCAGTCCATGGCCTTGTCACAGAGCTTGAAGGTGGTACCCATCTTGTTCACAAAAACACGAACCCCTTCAGAGAGTGGCCAAAATTCTGGAAGAATACAGGAACTTGGGATCTTGGTAGGTGCTTCCCATCTGCAAGACAAGCAGCAGTCCATTCATCAATTGGCCTTGAGGAGTCCTGCAAAGATTTCCACTAGACAGGACACATTCACGGCTGCATTCTTCTCTCTACTCTCTTTAACCACAAACCCAGTGGGATCCACTGACTCTATAGAAAGACTCACTAGTTAACAGTCCATTTCAAACCAACAAACAACAACAACAACAAACACGTTTTTCCTACATGATCTCAGAACATGAGACAAAATGCCAAATTGAAACACACACCCACTAAGACACACAAACCACCCCTGTATTTGGTCTGCATCTATCCACTCTGACCTCTGACTGGTGGGTGAAAATTTGTTCCCCAGCAGTGGCCGGTCCTGTCTCAGCTCTGGTCTCCTTGGCCATCTCTGTGTAGTTGTCAGGAGCCAGCAATGAGCCAACACTTCTTTCTCAGGAAAGGCCCCTGTTCAGACCATTCAAGGCATTTGGCTACCCACACATCACCAGGTGCCAAGAAAGAATGACTCTGGCCTTGGTACAGAAAAAACAAGGGAGCCCACTGGGACTGGAATTGCCTCTGGGTGCCTCGCCTCCTGGATCCCACGTTCAGAGAGTTCCATCACCAAGGAAGTGAGGTGAGGTCACTTCCTTCAGGGAAGTGAATGAGGTCACTGCCTTGGCAACCACTTTGTCCTAACAGTTGTTTCCAAGGGTCCCATGAGAGGGAGGCTGCCCCACCTTCCTGTGACATTTTCACAAGTCATAAAGGTCTATATACCCTAGGAGCCCGGGTTCAGCAACCCACCCAGGCCTGATTGTGTCCATCTTCCCAGCATTGAGAAGAGAGAGGCTGATTCAGCCACATCCCTTCATCCTCACTGGGTTGTTGGCCATGGAAGATGACTTTAGACCTCACAGGTCCTACCTAGCTGCCTACATTGGCTCCAGGGATCATTTCTGCATCTACCTTTGAGCTTCTCAGCAGCTGGAGGATTCCCTACATACCTGTATGGCAAGATCAACTCAGGACCTGCTGTTATGTGAAAATAGATTGAGGGAACAGAGTCTGCTTCAGGGTCATATCAGGTTCGATTTGGCTTAGGAGTCATTCTGCTGGATGAATACGGGGATTGGGCAACTGGGATATTTATAAGAATGGAAGGTGAAAACTAGGTAAGACCTGAAGCACACAAGGGTGTTGGGCCCTTGATTTCGATACATCGTTTTGAATTATGTTCTGCAGAGGTGAATCCTCTAAATCCATATACAATGGCAAAAGATCTTGGACCTGGGACCACTGAATGTGAAAGAGAACTTCCAGTGATATTGAGATAGTAGACAGGATTCCAGTGTAGGGTAAGGAAGAAGAGTGAGTTTAGGATTTGGGCAAAAGGCCCTTTTTGCAATCGAATGAATTTCTATTAGAGTGTAAATGGGAATGTCAGCACACATGAAGAGTCAGTCAGAACAAGGCACTTGGGGAAATAGATATCAATTGGGATGTTAGGAGATCGGGCAAAGTACAAAATGAGTGATAAGATCAGGGATATTTTCAACAGGGGGGTGGTTGAATACACTATCCTAGGAAGAAACAAGTGTACGCTCACCATAGGATTGAATATTGAAAACAATAGGCAAAGCGGACTTAGATGATTTTAGTAATCCATGCTCTCATTAAAATCAGGCTTTGGAAGAATCATAAGGTGAGTGTGAGTTTTGCATTTGGTGTCCAGAAGATGATGTGATGAAAGGAATACAGGGAGGAGGTGACATGTGTATTTCTTCCACCATTTCTGGGAGCATGTTTTCAAACCCTGTCATTTCGAGTTTGGGGATAAAAATAGGTGCACCCTGGGTTTACGTATATAGAGATGATGCATGAATAGACCATAGGGTGAATAAAAAATATAACTGGTTACTATTTTAAATAATGGATTGAATTGATATTTTAAAAAATACATGAAATCTGGTATTCAGATAAACATTCAATCCAAGTAGGTGTACGTCTAGTGGTAATATTAGGGTTACTAATTACACCAAACTGTGAGTTTTGCTTCGAAAATGATGATGGAATTCAAAAGTAATGTTTTATAAAAGAAATCTCATGAAAAAGCAAGTAAAGCAACATGGAGAAATACATGGGTTCTGATACAGGGAGTGAATGTAAGTGAATCATATGCATGTCAATTTGTGAATATTGGATGAAATGATACATCCTATGATACGAAGAAATAGGAATTTAACAATTTTGAATGAAAATTTACTTCAAAATACACATCACGTCCCGTATGAATAGACTTTCATGGATGTTAAACTGGGTCACTTACTGAAGAAATATTAGGGTTAGTACTCAATATTCACTGAAGTTCATTTTGAGAATTCAGAAATGAATATGTATGTCAAGAAATGTATATTTCTGAGAAATATCTTGTGAAAAGTTGATTATAAATCCACCCAGATGGACATTAAAGAATCAAGGTAGTATTAAGTATTGACACAGAGATTCAATATTTCAAAGGGCAAAATGAAAAACGAGTCTAAGATATATGCGAACACGTGCCACATAACAATCTTCCACTGTCATCCACCACAATGCCTTCACATTACTATCACCCCAAATAAGACACAATGAGAGGAGAAGAGGAACAAAATCTGTGAATACATATCTGGAATTGGAAATTCTGAGGAGCTCACAAACTTGGGTGTGGCACAAGAGATCCCAATGGTAGGGGACAGGGTAAACATTCCACAAACATGGAACTTTGCTGGCCTAATGACTTCTTGACTATCTGCCTCTGACATTTGTGCACTAGAAATATAGCTTTGTGCTTTAGCTTCCTTTGCAGTGAGACCAGGAAAGCTTGGTCTCAGTCTATGTGAACAGGAGGACATGTTTTCCTATTTCCCAATACGAACAGGAGGCAGCAGAGCTGAATCCTCTCTTTGTAGGTAACTGTGGCCGTTGGGGTATGAGTGTCTCCCTGGGGGGATTGTGAAGCCTTTGGCTCACAGTCCAGTTTTAATGGCATTTCTTGCAGCTTCCCTGGAAATTTGGTGTTTGTTTTTGAAATACATAAAGGTCAACCGGGACGCAGTGCTGGAGGGAGCTCTGTCACGTGGGGTGAGTCAGGGTCTGACGGAAAAAACACAAACTGGGCTGCTACCCCATATATCTTTCCCACTTGAGCGTAGCAACTTGATTCTGAGCATCGCACCAGATCCTCTCCCCACAACAACATGCCTTTACATTTTAGGGTCTGCTGGCTGCACCTTGTCAGTCACATGTCATTTGGATACCAATGACAGAACCACAGGGGCTCACCACAGATGTTGGTCACACACCTGCACTCCATTGCTCCAGACCCAGTTCCCTGCTGGCTCCTACTCACTGACATCTCTGTTCTTCACCATGGTCATGAATTCCACTCAGTCAAAAACGGCAATGGCGGGGGTTCAGTCATGATGAGCAACAGGAGATCTAAAGGTTCTCCAGGGATTTCTGGTCATGGGATTCTCAAAACCTTCATGTTATTGGCCTAGCCATATCTCAAGAATGAAGAAGTTGGCACTGTGGGTTTTGATTCATTCACGAGCCATTGAGGGTTGAGGAATCTCCTTTCAGTAAAAGCTCTGGAGATCGCATGCAGGCAAGGCTTTTCACGGAGTGGCGAAAGGTCACAGGAATCCAGGCCCATTGGGGGTCTAAAATATGAGGCTCATGTGAGTTTTGGCTCTCAACTATAGCTGAAAAGGCTTTAACAGCAAAATCATGTGAAATCCTGGCTGAGATTCCCAGTGCTGTGGAGGAAGCCACCCTCGGCCTAGATCTCAGTTTCCAAGGGCTCCTCTACTGCCTGGCCTTGTAAAATCCCAACTCGATTCATGGCAAGAGTTCTCTGAGATCAGTTCCAGAACTGAGTCTCTAATGGCATCACACCAGAGTTCAAGCTGAGGTGGACCCACTCATCTTTTCCAACCACCACACAAAAGACCACTATTCTAACAAAAACACTTCCACATGGCCCTCCTCTTCTTCCATACAGATACTCATCATAACATTCTGGCTGGGGGTTTCCATAGGGGGAGCAGTCTAAGATGGTGTGCAAAGTAAGGTCTCATGCCCATCATGTGCCAAATGTCATGGTGGCCTGGACACCCTTCCTGAGAAACAGGATAGATAAAATGGGCCTGTAGTTAATACTGCTCTGCTTCTCAAATTCGAGGCCTCCTGCCTGCCAGGGGTAGATTCTTTATGTGTACTGGACTCATGAAAACACCCAAACACCTGTGTGCTAGTTACTGGATGGCTTGCAACAGCTCATTTGACCCAGAGGATCCCTGTTCTTACTTCATCGGTGTCAGGAGCCTGACCAGAGGAAGGCAAGAGACTTCATCCAATATTACACTTCTTTTTCATCCTTTTAGATGTGCATGGACACACGGGATTTTTCTTGAGTTTCCTGGGGTGCTGAGAATGTAATTCACAGCCACACACAGGGCCAAGAGTCTGATTCAGACACAGCCTTTACAAAGCACTTTACCTAAAAGGCACAGATTGGGCCTCTTCCTTTCCGTTTGAAACTGTTTTCGGGAGGATTCCCAAAGGAGTGCCCTAAGGCAAACACCTCCCTGACATTCAGGGGAACAGAACAATAGGGAGGAAAGAAGCCTGGAGAAAAACTTTTCTTTAATTGAACACTGTGGCACTGACAGCTCCTAATCATGCAACTTGGGTGGCTATCTATGCAAGCAGGAATTCTCCAGAGAGATCCTTACCAGTCATGCTAATTTTTACTTTTCTGAGATGCTTGGCATTCCCGTCAGCAATCCAGTCCATGGCCTTGTCACAGAGCTTGAAGGTGGTACCCATCTTGTTCACAAAAACACGAACCCCTTCAGAGAGTGGCCAAAATTCTGGAAGAATACAGGAACTTGGGATCTTGGTAGGTGCTTCCCATCTGCAAGACAAGCAGCAGTCCATTCATCAATTGGCCTTGAGGAGTCCTGCAATGATTTCCACTAGACAGGACACATTCACGGCTGCATTCTTCTCTCTACTCTCTTTAACCACAAACCCAGTGGGATCCACTGACTCTATAGAAAGACTCACTAGTTAACAGTCCATTTCAAACCAACAAACAACAACAACAAACACGTTTTTCCTACATGATCTCAGAACATGAGACAAAATGCCAAATTGAAACACACACCCTCTAAGACACACAAACCACCCCTGTATTTGGTCTGCATCTATCCACTCTGACCTCTGACTGGTGGGTGAAAATTTGTTCCCCAGCAGTGGCCGGTCCTGTCTCAGCTCTGGTCTCCTTGGCCATCTCTGTGTAGTTGTCAGGAGCCAGCAATGAGCCAACACTTCTTTCTCAGGAAAGGCCCCTGTTCAGACCATTCAAGGCATTTGGCTACCCACACATCACCAGGTGCCAAGAAAGAATGAATCTGGCCTTGGTACAGAAAACACAAGGGAGCCCACTGGGACTGGAATTGCCTCTGGGTGCCTCGCCTCCTGGATCCCACGTTCAGAGAGTTCCATCACCAAGGAAGTGAGGTGAGGTCACTTCCTTCAGGGAAGTGAATGAGGTCACTGCCTTGGCAACCACTTTGTCCTAACAGTTGTTTCCAAGGGTCCCATGAGAGGGAGGCTGCCCCACCTTCCTGTGACATTTTCACAAGTCATAAAAGTCTATATACCCTAGGAGCCCGGGATCAGCAACCCACCCAGGTCTGATTGTGTCCATCTTCCCTGCATTGAGAAGAGAGAGGCTGATTCAGCCACATCCCTTCATCCTCACTGGGTTGTTGGCCATGGAAGATGACTTTAGACCTCACAGGTCCTACCTAGCTGCCTACATTGGCTCCAGGGATCATTTCTGCATCTACCTTTGAGCTTCTCAGCAGCTGGAGGATTCCCTACATACCTGTATGGCAAGATCAACTCAGGACCTGCTGTTATGTGAAAATAGATTGAGGGAACAGAGTCTGCTTCAGGGTCATATCAGGTTCGATTTGGCTTAGGAGTCATTCTGCTAGATGAATACGGGGATTGGGCAACTGGGATATTTATAAGAATGGAAGGTGAAAACTAGGTAAGAGCTGAAGCACACAAGGGTGTTGGGCCCTTGATTTGGATACAGAGTTTTGAATTATGTTCTGCAGAGGTGAATCCTCTAAATCCATATACAATGGCATAAGATCTTGGACCTGGGACCACTGAATGTGAAAGAGAACTTCCAGTGATATTGAGATAGTAGACAGGATTCCAGTGTAGGGTAAGGAAGAAGAGTGAGTTTAGGATTTGGGCAAAAGGCCCTTTTTGCAATCGAATGAATTTCTATTAGAGTGTAAATGGGAATGTCAGCACACATGAAGAGTCAGTCAGAACAAGGCACTTGGGGAAATAGATATCAATTGGGATGTTAGGAGATCGGGCAAAGTACAAAATGAGTGATAAGATCAGGGATATTTTCAACAGGGGGGTGGTTGAATACACTATCCTAGGAAGAAACAAGTGTACGCTCACCATAGGATTGAATATTGAAAACAATAGGCAAAGCGGACTTAGATGATTTTAGTAATCCATGCTCTCATTAAAATCAGGCTTTGGAAGAATCATAAGGTGAGTGTGAGTTTTGCATTTGGTGTCCAGAAGATGATGTGATGAAAGGAATACAGGGAGGAGGTGACATGTGTATTTCTTCCACCATTTCTGGGAGCATGTTTTCAAACCCTGTCATTTCGAGTTTGGGGATAAAAATAGGTGCACCCTGGGTTTACGTATATAGAGATGATGCATGAATAGACCATAGGGTGAATAAAAAATATAACTGGTTACTATTTTAAATAATGGATTGAATTGATATTTTAAAAAATACATGAAATCTGGTATTCAGATAAACATTCAATCCAAGTAGGTGTACGTCTAGTGGTAATATTAGGGTTACTAATTACACCAAACTGTGAGTTTTGCTTCGAAAATGATGATGGAATTCAAAAGTAATGTTTTATAAAAGAAATCTCATGAAAAAGCAAGTAAAGCAACATGGAGAAATACATGGGTTCTGATACAGGGAGTGAATGTAAGTGAATCATATGCATGTCAATTTGTGAATATTGGATGAAATGATACATCCTATGATACGAAGAAATAGGAATTTAACAATTTTGAATGAAAATTTACTTCAAAATACACATCACGTCCCGTATGAATAGACTTTCATGGATGTTAAACTGGGTCACTTACTGAAGAAATATTAGGGTTAGTACTCAATATTCACTGAAGTTCATTTTGAGAATTCAGAAATGAATATGTATGTCAAGGAAATGTATATTTCTGAGAAATATCTTGTGAAAAGTTGATTATAAATCCACCCAGATGGACATTAAAGAATCAAGGTAGTATAAGTATTGACACAGAGATTCAATATTTCAAAGGGCAAAATGAAAAACGAGTCTAAGATATATGCGTACACGTGCCACATAACAATCTTCCACTGTCATCCACCACAATGCCTTCACATTACTATCACCCCAAATAAGACACAATGAGAGGAGAAGAGGAACAAAATCTGTGAATACATATCTGGAATTGGAAATTCTGAGGAGCTCACAAACTTGGGTGTGGCACAAGAGATCCCAATGGTAGGGGACAGGGTAAACATTCCACAAACATGGAACTTTGCTGGCCTAATGACTTCTTGACTATCTGCCTCTGACATTTGTGCACTAGAAATATAGCTTTGTGCTTTAGCTTCCTTTGCAGTGAGACCAGGAAAGCTTGGTCTCAGTCTATGTGAACAGGAGGACATGTTTTCCTATTTCCCAATACGAACAGGAGGCAGCAGAGCTGAATCCTCTCTTTGTAGGTAACTGTGGCCGTTGGGGTATGAGTGTCTCCCTGGGGGGATTGTGAAGCCTTTGGCTCACAGTCCAGTTTTAATGGCATTTCTTGCAGCTTCCCTGGAAATTTGGTGTTTGTTTTTGAAATACATAAAGGTCAACCGGGACGCAGTGCTGGAGGGAGCTCTGTCACGTGGGGTGAGTCAGGGTCTGACGGAAAAAACACAAACTGGGCTGCTACCCCATATATCTTTCCCACTTGAGCGTAGCAACTTGATTCTGAGCATCGCACCAGATCCTCTCCCCACAACAACATGCCTTTACATTTTAGGGTCTGCTGGCTGCACCTTGTCAGTCACATGTCATTTGGATACCAATGACAGAACCACAGGGGCTCACCACAGATGTTGGTCACACACCTGCACTCCATTGCTCCAGACCCAGTTCCCTGCTGGCTCCTACTCACTGACATCTCTGTTCTTCACCATGGTCATGAATTCCACTCAGTCAAAAACGGCAATGGCGGGGGTTCAGTCATGATGAGCAACAGGAGATCTAAAGGTTCTCCAGGGATTTCTGGTCATGGGATTCTCAAAACCTTCATGTTATTGGCCTAGCCATATCTCAAGAATGAAGAAGTTGGCACTGTGGGTTTTGATTCATTCACGAGCCATTAAGGGTTGAGGAATCTCCTTTCAGTAAAAGCTCTGGAGATCGCATGCAGGCAAGGCTTTTCACGGAGTGGCGAAAGGTCACAGGAATCCAGGCCCATTGGGGGTCTAAAATATGAGGCTCATGTGAGTTTTGGCTCTCAACTATAGCTGAAAAGGCTTTAACAGCAAAATCATGTGAAATCCTGGCTGAGATTCCCAGTGCTGTGGAGGAAGCCACCCTCGGCCTAGATCTCAGTTTCCAAGGGCTCCTCTACTGCCTGGCCTTGTAAAATCCCAACTCGATTCATGGCAAGAGTTCTCTGAGATCAGTTCCAGAACTGAGTCTCTAATGGCATCACACCAGAGTTCAACCTGAGGTGGACCCACTCATCTTTTCCAACCACCACACAAAAGACCACTATTCTAACAAAAACACTCCCACATGGCCCTCCTCTTCTTCCATACAGATACTCATCATAACATTCTGGCTGGGGGTTTCCATAGGGGGAGCAGTCTAAGATGGTGTGCAAAGTAAGGTCTCATGCCCATCATGTGCCAAATGTCATGGTGGCCTGGACACCCTTCCTGAGAAACAGGATAGATAAAATGGGCCTGTAGTTAATACTGCTCTGCTTCTCAAATTCGAGGCCTCCTGCCTGCCAGGGGTAGATTCTTTATGTGTACTGGACTCATGAAAACACCCAAACACCTGTGTGCTAGTTACTGGATGGCTTGCAACAGCTCATTTGACCCAGAGGATCCCTGTTCTTACTTCATAGGTGTCAGGAGCCTGACCAGAGGAAGGCAAGAGACTTCATCCAATATTACACTTCTTTTTCATCCTTTTAGATGTGCATGGACACATGGGATTTTTCTTGAGTTTCCTGGGGTGCTGAGAATGTAATTCACAGCCACACACAGGGCCAAGAGTCTGATTCAGACACAGCCTTTACAAAGCACTTTACCTAAAAGGCACAGATTGGGCCTCTTCCTTTCCGTTTGAAACTGTTTTCGGGAGGATTCCCAAAGGAGTGCCCTAAGGCAAACACCTCCCTGACATTCAGGGGAACAGAACAATAGGGAGGAAAGAAGCCTGGAGAAAAACTTTTCTTTAATTGAACACTGTGGCACTGACAGCTCCTAATCATGCAACTTGGGTGGCTATCTATGCAAGCAGGGATTCTCCAGAGAGATCCTTACCAGTCATGCTAATTTTTACTTTTCTGAGATGCTTGGCATTCCCGTCAGCAATCCAGTCCATGGCCTTGTCACAGAGCTTGAAGGTGGTACCCATCTTGTTCACAAAAACACGAACCCCTTCAGAGAGTGGCCAAAATTCTGGAAGAATACAGGAACTTGGGATCTTGGTAGGTGCTTCCCATCTGCAAGACAAGCAGCAGTCCATTCATCAATTGGCCTTGAGGAGTCCTGCAATGATTTCCACTAGACAGGACACATTCACGGCTGCATTCTTCTCTCTACTCTCTTTAACCACAAACCCAGTGGGATCCACTGACTCTATAGAAAGACTCACTAGTTAACAGTCCATTTCAAACCAACAAACAACAACAACAAACACGTTTTTCCTACATGATCTCAGAACATGAGACAAAATGCCAAATTGAAACACACACCCTCTAAGACACACAAACCACCCCTGTATTTGGTCTGCATCTATCCACTCTGACCTCTGACTGGTGGGTGAAAATTTGTTCCCCAGCAGTGGCCGGTCCTGTCTCAGCTCTGGTCTCCTTGGCCATCTCTGTGTAGTTGTCAGGAGCCAGCAATGAGCCAACACTTCTTTCTCAGGAAAGGCCCCTGTTCAGACCATTCAAGGCATTTGGCTACCCACACATCACCAGGTGCCAAGAAAGAATGAATCTGGCCTTGGTACAGAAAACACAAGGGAGCCCACTGGGACTGGAATTGCCTCTGGGTGCCTCGCCTCCTGGATCCCACGTTCAGAGAGTTCCATCACCAAGGAAGTGAGGTGAGGTCACTTCCTTCAGGGAAGTGAATGAGGTCACTGCCTTGGCAACCACTTTGTCCTAACAGTTGTTTCCAAGGGTCCCATGAGAGGGAGGCTGCCCCACCTTCCTGTGACATTTTCTCAAGTCATAAAAGTCTATATACCCTAGGAGCCCGGGATCAGCAACCCACCCAGGTCTGATTGTGTCCATCTTCCCTGCATTGAGAAGAGAGAGGCTGATTCAGCCACATCCCTTCATCCTCACTGGGTTGTTGGCCATGGAAGATGACTTTAGACCTCACAGGTCCTACCTAGCTGCCTACATTGGCTCCAGGGATCATTTCTGCATCTACCTTTGAGCTTCTCAGCAGCTGGAGGATTCCCTACATACCTGTATGGCAAGATCAACTCAGGACCTGCTGTTATGTGAAAATAGATTGAGGGAACAGAGTCTGCTTCAGGGTCATATCAGGTTCGATTTGGCTTAGGAGTCATTCTGCTGGATGAATACGGGGATTGGGCAACTGGGATATTTATAAGAATGGAAGGTGAAAACTAGGTAAGAGCTGAAGCACACAAGGGTGTTGGGCCCTTGATTTGGATACAGAGTTTTGAATTATGTTCTGCAGAGGTGAATCCTCTAAATCCATATACAATGGCATAAGATCTTGGACCTGGGACCACTGAATGTGAAAGAGAACTTCCAGTGATATTGAGATAGTAGACAGGATTCCAGTGTAGGGTAAGGAAGAAGAGTGAGTTGAGGATTTGGGCAAAAGGCCCTTTTTGCAATCGAATGAATTTCTATTAGAGTGTAAATGGGAATGTCAGCACACATGAAGAGTCAGTCAGAACAAGGCACTTGGGGAAATAGATATCAATTGGGATGTTAGGAGATCGGGCAAAGTACAAAATGAGTGATAAGATCAGGGATATTTTCAACAGGGGGGTGGTTGAATACACTATCCTAGGAAGAAACAAGTGTACGCTCACCATAGGATTGAATATTGAAAACAATAGGCAAAGCGGACTTAGATGATTTTAGTAATCCATGCTCTCATTAAAATCAGGCTTTGGAAGAATCATAAGGTGAGTGTGAGTTTTGCATTTGGTGTCCAGAAGATGATGTGATGAAAGGAATACAGGGAGGAGGTGACATGTGTATTTCTTCCACCATTTCTGGGAGCATGTTTTCAAACCCTGTCATTTAGAGTTTGGGGATAAAAATAGGTGCACCCTGGGTTTACGTATATAGAGATGATGCATGAATAGACCATGGGGTGAATAAAAAATATAACTGCTTACTATTTTAAATAATGGATTGAATTGATATTTTTAAAAATACATGAAATCTGGTATTCAGATAAACATTCAATCCAAGTAGGTGTACGTCTAGTGGTAATATTAGGGTTACTAATTACACCAAACTGTGAGTTTTGCTTTGAAAATGATGATGGAATTCAAAAGTAATGTTTTATAAAAGAAATCTCATGAAAAAGCAAGTAAAGCAACATGGAGAAATACATGGGTTCTGATACAGGGAGTGAATGTAAGTGAATCATATGCATGTCAATTTGTGAATATTGGATGAAATGATACATCCTATGATACGAAGAAATAGGAATTTAACAATTTTGAATGAAAATTTACTTCAAAATACACATCACGTCCCGTAAATAGACTTTCATGGATGTTAAACTGGGTCACTTACTGAAGAAATATTAGGGTTAGTATTCAATATCCACTGAAGTTCATTTTGAGAATTCAGAAATGAATGTGTATGTCAAGAAAATGTATATTTCTGAGAAATATCTTGTGAAAAGTTGATTATAAATCCACCCAGATGGACATTAAAGAATCAAGGTAGTATTAAGTATTGACACAGAGATTCAATATTTCAAAGGGCAAAATGAAAAACGAGTCTAAGATATATGCGAACACGTGCCACATAACAATCTTCCACTGTCATCCACCACAATGCCTTCACATTACTATCACCCCAAATAAGACACAATGAGAGGAGAAGAGGAACAAAATCTGTGAATACATATCTGGAATTGGAAATTCTGAGGAGCTCACAAACTTGGGTGTGGCACAAGAGATCCCAATGGTAGGGGACAGGGTAAACATTCCACAAACATGGAACTTTGCTGGCCTAATGACTTCTTGACTATCTGCCTCTGACATTTGTGCACTAGAAATATAGCTTTGTGCTTTAGCTTCCTTTGCAGTGAGACCAGGAAAGCTTGGTCTCAGTCTATGTGAACAGGAGGACATGTTTTCCTATTTCCCAATACGAACAGGAGGCAGCAGAGCTGAATCCTCTCTTTGTAGGTAACTGTGGCCGTTGGGGTATGAGTGTCTCCCTGGGGGGATTGTGAAGCCTTTGGCTCACAGTCCAGTTTTAATGGCATTTCTTGCAGCTTCCCTGGAAATTTGGTGTTTGTTTTTGAAATACATAAAGGTCAACCGGGACGCAGTGCTGGAGGGAGCTCTGTCACGTGGGGTGAGTCAGGGTCTGACGGAAAAAACACAAACTGGGCTGCTACCCCATATATCTTTCCCACTTGAGCGTAGCAACTTGATTCTGAGCATCGCACCAGATCCTCTCCCCACAACAACATGCCTTTACATTTTAGGGTCTGCTGGCTGCACCTTGTCAGTCACATGTCATTTGGATACCAATGACAGAACCACAGGGGCTCACCACAGATGTTGGTCACACACCTGCACTCCATTGCTCCAGACCCAGTTCCCTGCTGGCTCCTACTCACTGACATCTCTGTTCTTCACCATGGTCATGAATTCCACTCAGTCAAAAACGGCAATGGCGGGGGTTCAGTCATGATGAGCAACAGGAGATCTAAAGGTTCTCCAGGGATTTCTGGTCATGGGATTCTCAAAACCTTCATGTTATTGGCCTAGCCATATCTCAAGAATGAAGAAGTTGGCACTGTGGGTTTTGATTCATTCACGAGCCATTGAGGGTTGAGGAATCTCCTTTCAGTAAAAGCTCTGGAGATCGCATGCAGGCAAGGCTTTTCACGGAGTGGCGAAAGGTCACAGGAATCCAGGCCCATTGGGGGTCTAAAATATGAGGCTCATGTGAGTTTTGGCTCTCAACTATAGCTGAAAAGGCTTTAACAGCAAAATCATGTGAAATCCTGGCTGAGATTCCCAGTGCTGTGGAGGAAGCCACCCTCGGCCTAGATCTCAGTTTCCAAGGGCTCCTCTACTGCCTGGCCTTGTAAAATCCCAACTCGATTCATGGCAAGAGTTCTCTGAGATCAGTTCCAGAACTGAGTCTCTAATGGCATCACACCAGAGTTCAAGCTGAGGTGGACCCACTCATCTTTTCCAACCACCACACAAAAGACCACTATTCTAACAAAAACACTCCCACATGGCCCTCCTCTTCTTCCATACAGATACTCATCATAACATTCTGGCTGGGGGTTTCCATAGAAGGAGCAGTCTAAGATGGTGTGCAAAGTAAGGTCTCATGCCCATCATGTGCCAAATGTCATGGTGGCCTGGACACCCTTCCTGAGAAACAGGATAGATAAAATGGGCCTGTAGTTAATACTGCTCTGCTTCTCAAATTCGAGGCCTCCTGCCTGCCAGGGGTAGATTCTTTATGTGTACTGGACTCATGAAAACACCCAAACACCTGTGTGCTAGTTACTGGATGGCTTGCAACAGCTCATTTGACCCAGAGGATCCCTGTTCTTACTTCATCGGTGTCAGGAGCCTGACCAGAGGAAGGCAAGAGACTTCATCCAATATTACACTTCTTTTTCATCCTTTTAGATGTGCATGGACACATGGGATTTTTCTTGAGTTTCCTGGGGTGCTGAGAATGTAATTCACAGCCACACACAGGGCCAAGAGTCTGATTCAGACACAGCCTTTACAAAGCACTTTACCTAAAAGGCACAGATTGGGCCTCTTCCTTTCCGTTTGAAACTGTTTTCGGGAGGATTCCCAAAGGAGTGCCCTAAGGCAAACACCTCCCTGACATTCAGGGGAACAGAACAATAGGGAGGAAAGAAGCCTGGAGAAAAACTTTTCTTTAATTGAACACTGTGGCACTGACAGCTCCTAATCATGCAACTTGGGTGGCTATCTATGCAAGCAGGGATTCTCCAGAGAGATCCTTACCAGTCATGCTAATTTTTACTTTTCTGAGATGCTTGGCATTCCCGTCAGCAATCCAGTCCATGGCCCTGTCACAGAGCTTGAAGGTGGTACCCATCTTGTTCACAAAAACACGAACCCCTTCAGAGAGTGGCCAAAATTCTGGAAGAATACAGGAACTTGGGATCTTGGTAGGTGCTTCCCATCTGCAAGACAAGCAGCAGTCCATTCATCAATTGGCCTTGAGGAGTCCTGCAAAGATTTCCACTAGACAGGACACATTCACGGCTGCATTCTTCTCTCTACTCTCTTTAACCACAAACCCAGTGGGATCCACTGACTCTATAGAAAGACTCACTAGTTAACAGTCCATTTCAAACCAACAAACAACAACAACAAACACGTTTTTCCTACATGATCTCAGAACATGAGACAAAATGCCAAATTGAAACACACACCCTCTAAGACACACAAACCACCCCTGTATTTGGTCTGCATCTATCCACTCTGACCTCTGACTGGTGGGTGAAAATTTGTTCCCCAGCAGTGGCCGGTCCTGTCTCAGCTCTGGTCTCCTTGGCCATCTCTGTGTAGTTGTCAGGAGCCAGCAATGAGCCAACACTTCTTTCTCAGGAAAGGCCCCTGTTCAGACCATTCAAGGCATTTGGCTACCCACACATCACCAGGTGCCAAGAAAGAATGAATCTGGCCTTGGTACAGAAAACACAAGGGAGCCCACTGGGACTGGAATTGCCTCTGGGTGCCTCGCCTCCTGGATCCCACGTTCAGAGAGTTCCATCACCAAGGAAGTGAGGTGAGGTCACTTCCTTCAGGGAAGTGAATGAGGTCACTGCCTTGGCAACCACTTTGTCCTAACAGTTGTTTCCAAGGGTCCCATGAGAGGGAGGCTGCCCCACCTTCCTGTGACATTTTCACAAGTCATAAAGGTCTATATACCCTAGGAGCCCGGGATCAGCAACCCACCCAGGTCTGATTGTGTCCATCTTCCCTGCATTGAGAAGAGAGAGGCTGATTCAGCCACATCCCTTCATCCTCACTGGGTTGTTGGCCATGGAAGATGACTTTAGACCTCACAGGTCCTACCTAGCTGCCTACATTGGCTCCAGGGATCATTTCTGCATCTACCTTTGAGCTTCTCAGCAGCTGGAGGATTCCCTACATACCTGTATGGCAAGATCAACTCAGGACCTGCTGTTATGTGAAAATAGATTGAGGGAACAGAGTCTGCTTCAGGGTCATATCAGGTTCGATTTGGCTTAGGAGTCATTCTGCTAGATGAATACGGGGATTGGGCAACTGGGATATTTATAAGAATGGAAGGTGAAAACTAGGTAAGAGCTGAAGCACACAAGGGTGTTGGGCCCTTGATTTGGATACAGAGTTTTGAATTATGTTCTGCAGAGGTGAATCCTCTAAATCCATATACAATGGCATAAGATCTTGGACCTGGGACCACTGAATGTGAAAGAGAACTTCCAGTGATATTGAGATAGTAGACAGGATTCCAGTGTAGGGTAAGGAAGAAGAGTGAGTTGAGGATTTGGGCAAAAGGCCCTTTTTGCAATCGAATGAATTTCTATTAGAGTGTAAATGGGAATGTCAGCACACATGAAGAGTCAGTCAGAACAAGGCACTTGGGGAAATAGATATCAATTGGGATGTTAGGAGATCGGGCAAAGTACAAAATGAGTGATAAGATCAGGGATATTTTCAACAGGGGGGTGGTTGAATACACTATCCTAGGAAGAAACAAGTGTACGCTCACCATAGGATTGAATATTGAAAACAATAGGCAAAGCGGACTTAGATGATTTTAGTAATCCATGCTCTCATTAAAATCAGGCTTTGGAAGAATCATAAGGTGAGTGTGAGTTTTGCATTTGGTGTCCAGAAGATGATGTGATGAAAGGAATACAGGGAGGAGGTGACATGTGTATTTCTTCCACCATTTCTGGGAGCATGTTTTCAAACCCTGTCATTTCGAGTTTGGGGATAAAAATAGGTGCACCCTGGGTTTACGTATATAGAGATGATGCATGAATAGACCATGGGGTGAATAAAAAATATAACTGCTTACTATTTTAAATAATGGATTGAATTGATATTTTAAAAAATACATGAAATCTGGTATTCAGATAAACATTCAATCCAAGTAGGTGTACGTCTAGTGGTAATATTAGGGTTACTAATTACACCAAACTGTGAGTTTTGCTTTGAAAATGATGATGGAATTCAAAAGTAATGTTTTATAAAAGAAATCTCATGAAAAAGCAAGTAAAGCAACATGGAGAAATACATGGGTTCTGATACAGGGAGTGAATGTAAGTGAATCATATGCATGTCAATTTGTGAATATTGGATGAAATGATACATCCTATGATACGAAGAAATAGGAATTTAACAATTTTGAATGAAAATTTACTTCAAAATACACATCACGTCCCGTAAATAGACTTTCATGGATGTTAAACTGGGTCACTTACTGAAGAAATATTAGGGTTAGTATTCAATATCCACTGAAGTTCATTTTGAGAATTCAGAAATGAATGTGTATGTCAAGAAAATGTATATTTCTGAGAAATATCTTGTGAAAAGTTGATTATAAATCCACCCAGATGGACATTAAAGAATCAAGGTAGTATTAAGTATTGACACAGAGATTCAATATTTCAAAGGGCAAAATGAAAAACGAGTCTAAGATATATGCGAACACGTGCCACATAACAATCTTCCACTGTCATCCACCACAATGCCTTCACATTACTATCACCCCAAATAAGACACAATGAGAGGAGAAGAGGAACAAAATCTGTGAATACATATCTGGAATTGGAAATTCTGAGGAGCTCACAAACTTGGGTGTGGCACAAGAGATCCCAATGGTAGGGGACAGGGTAAACATTCCACAAACATGGAACTTTGCTGGCCTAATGACTTCTTGACTATCTGCCTCTGACATTTGTGCACTAGAAATATAGCTTTGTGCTTTAGCTTCCTTTGCAGTGAGACCAGGAAAGCTTGGTCTCAGTCTATGTGAACAGGAGGACATGTTTTCCTATTTCCCAATACGAACAGGAGGCAGCAGAGCTGAATCCTCTCTTTGTAGGTAACTGTGGCCGTTGGGGTATGAGTGTCTCCCTGGGGGGATTGTGAAGCCTTTGGCTCACAGTCCAGTTTTAATGGCATTTCTTGCAGCTTCCCTGGAAATTTGGTGTTTGTTTTTGAAATACATAAAGGTCAACCGGGACGCAGTGCTGGAGGGAGCTCTGTCACGTGGGGTGAGTCAGGGTCTGACGGAAAAAACACAAACTGGGCTGCTACCCCATATATCTTTCCCACTTGAGCGTAGCAACTTGATTCTGAGCATCGCACCAGATCCTCTCCCCACAACAACATGCCTTTACATTTTAGGGTCTGCTGGCTGCACCTTGTCAGTCACATGTCATTTGGATACCAATGACAGAACCACAGGGGCTCACCACAGATGTTGGTCACACACCTGCACTCCATTGCTCCAGACCCAGTTCCCTGCTGGCTCCTACTCACTGACATCTCTGTTCTTCACCATGGTCATGAATTCCACTCAGTCAAAAACGGCAATGGCGGGGGTTCAGTCATGATGAGCAACAGGAGATCTAAAGGTTCTCCAGGGATTTCTGGTCATGGGATTCTCAAAACCTTCATGTTATTGGCCTAGCCATATCTCAAGAATGAAGAAGTTGGCACTGTGGGTTTTGATTCATTCACGAGCCATTGAGGGTTGAGGAATCTCCTTTCAGTAAAAGCTCTGGAGATCGCATGCAGGCAAGGCTTTTCACGGAGTGGCGAAAGGTCACAGGAATCCAGGCCCATTGGGGGTCTAAAATATGAGGCTCATGTGAGTTTTGGCTCTCAACTATAGCTGAAAAGGCTTTAACAGCAAAATCATGTGAAATCCTGGCTGAGATTCCCAGTGCTGTGGAGGAAGCCACCCTCGGCCTAGATCTCAGTTTCCAAGGGCTCCTCTACTGCCTGGCCTTGTAAAATCCCAACTCGATTCATGGCAAGAGTTCTCTGAGATCAGTTCCAGAACTGAGTCTCTAATGGCATCACACCAGAGTTCAAGCTGAGGTGGACCCACTCATCTTTTCCAACCACCACACAAAAGACCACTATTCTAACAAAAACACTCCCACATGGCCCTCCTCTTCTTCCATACAGATACTCATCATAACATTCTGGCTGGGGGTTTCCATAGAAGGAGCAGTCTAAGATGGTGTGCAAAGTAAGGTCTCATGCCCATCATGTGCCAAATGTCATGGTGGCCTGGACACCCTTCCTGAGAAACAGGATAGATAAAATGGGCCTGTAGTTAATACTGCTCTGCTTCTCAAATTCGAGGCCTCCTGCCTGCCAGGGGTAGATTCTTTATGTGTACTGGACTCATGAAAACACCCAAACACCTGTGTGCTAGTTACTGGATGGCTTGCAACAGCTCATTTGACCCAGAGGATCCCTGTTCTTACTTCATCGGTGTCAGGAGCCTGACCAGAGGAAGGCAAGAGACTTCATCCAATATTACACTTCTTTTTCATCCTTTTAGATGTGCATGGACACATGGGATTTTTCTTGAGTTTCCTGGGGTGCTGAGAATGTAATTCACAGCCACACACAGGGCCAAGAGTCTGATTCAGACACAGCCTTTACAAAGCACTTTACCTAAAAGGCACAGATTGGGCCTCTTCCTTTCCGTTTGAAACTGTTTTCGGGAGGATTCCCAAAGGAGTGCCCTAAGGCAAACACCTCCCTGACATTCAGGGGAACAGAACAATAGGGAGGAAAGAAGCCTGGAGAAAAACTTTTCTTTAATTGAACACTGTGGCACTGACAGCTCCTAATCATGCAACTTGGGTGGCTATCTATGCAAGCAGGGATTCTCCAGAGAGATCCTTACCAGTCATGCTAATTTTTACTTTTCTGAGATGCTTGGCATTCCCGTCAGCAATCCAGTCCATGGCCCTGTCACAGAGCTTGAAGGTGGTACCCATCTTGTTCACAAAAACACGAACCCCTTCAGAGAGTGGCCAAAATTCTGGAAGAATACAGGAACTTGGGATCTTGGTAGGTGCTTCCCATCTGCAAGACAAGCAGCAGTCCATTCATCAATTGGCCTTGAGGAGTCCTGCAAAGATTTCCACTAGACAGGACACATTCACGGCTGCATTCTTCTCTCTACTCTCTTTAACCACAAACCCAGTGGGATCCACTGACTCTATAGAAAGACTCACTAGTTAACAGTCCATTTCAAACCAACAAACAACAACAACAAACACGTTTTTCCTACATGATCTCAGAACATGAGACAAAATGCCAAATTGAAACACACACCCTCTAAGACACACAAACCACCCCTGTATTTGGTCTGCATCTATCCACTCTGACCTCTGACTGGTGGGTGAAAATTTGTTCCCCAGCAGTGGCCGGTCCTGTCTCAGCTCTGGTCTCCTTGGCCATCTCTGTGTAGTTGTCAGGAGCCAGCAATGAGCCAACACTTCTTTCTCAGGAAAGGCCCCTGTTCAGACCATTCAAGGCATTTGGCTACCCACACATCACCAGGTGCCAAGAAAGAATGAATCTGGCCTTGGTACAGAAAACACAAGGGAGCCCACTGGGACTGGAATTGCCTCTGGGTGCCTCGCCTCCTGGATCCCACGTTCAGAGAGTTCCATCACCAAGGAAGTGAGGTGAGGTCACTTCCTTCAGGGAAGTGAATGAGGTCACTGCCTTGGCAACCACTTTGTCCTAACAGTTGTTTCCAAGGGTCCCATGAGAGGGAGGCTGCCCCACCTTCCTGTGACATTTTCACAAGTCATAAAGGTCTATATACCCTAGGAGCCCGGGATCAGCAACCCACCCAGGTCTGATTGTGTCCATCTTCCCTGCATTGAGAAGAGAGAGGCTGATTCAGCCACATCCCTTCATCCTCACTGGGTTGTTGGCCATGGAAGATGACTTTAGACCTCACAGGTCCTACCTAGCTGCCTACATTGGCTCCAGGGATCATTTCTGCATCTACCTTTGAGCTTCTCAGCAGCTGGAGGATTCCCTACATACCTGTATGGCAAGATCAACTCAGGACCTGCTGTTATGTGAAAATAGATTGAGGGAACAGAGTCTGCTTCAGGGTCATATCAGGTTCGATTTGGCTTAGGAGTCATTCTGCTGGATGAATACGGGGATTGGGCAACTGGGATATTTATAAGAATGGAAGGTGAAAACTAGGTAAGAGCTGAAGCACACAAGGGTGTTGGGCCCTTGATTTGGATACAGAGTTTTGAATTATGTTCTGCAGAGGTGAATCCTCTAAATCCATATACAATGGCATAAGATCTTGGACCTGGGACCACTGAATGTGAAAGAGAACTTCCAGTGATATTGAGATAGTAGACAGGATTCCAGTGTAGGGTAAGGAAGAAGAGTGAGTTGAGGATTTGGGCAAAAGGCCCTTTTTGCAATCGAATGAATTTCTATTAGAGTGTAAATGGGAATGTCAGCACACATGAAGAGTCAGTCAGAACAAGGCACTTGGGGAAATAGATATCAATTGGGATGTTAGGAGATCGGGCAAAGTACAAAATGAGTGATAAGATCAGGGATATTTTCAACAGGGGGGTGGTTGAATACACTATCCTAGGAAGAAACAAGTGTACGCTCACCATAGGATTGAATATTGAAAACAATAGGCAAAGCGGACTTAGATGATTTTAGTAATCCATGCTCTCATTAAAATCAGGCTTTGGAAGAATCATAAGGTGAGTGTGAGTTTTGCATTTGGTGTCCAGAAGATGATGTGATGAAAGGAATACAGGGAGGAGGTGACATGTGTATTTCTTCCACCATTTCTGGGAGCATGTTTTCAAACCCTGTCATTTCGAGTTTGGGGATAAAAATAGGTGCACCCTGGGTTTACGTATATAGAGATGATGCATGAATAGACCATGGGGTGAATAAAAAATATAACTGCTTACTATTTTAAATAATGGATTGAATTGATATTTTAAAAAATACATGAAATCTGGTATTCAGATAAACATTCAATCCAAGTAGGTGTACGTCTAGTGGTAATATTAGGGTTACTAATTACACCAAACTGTGAGTTTTGCTTCGAAAATGATGATGGAATTCAAAAGTAATGTTTTATAAAAGAAATCTCATGAAAAAGCAAGTAAAGCAACATGGAGAAATACATGGGTTCTGATACAGGGAGTGAATGTAAGTGAATCATATGCATGTCAATTTGTGAATATTGGATGAAATGATACATCCTATGATACGAAGAAATAGGAATTTAACAATTTTGAATGAAAATTTACTTCAAAATACACATCACGTCCCGTAAATAGACTTTCATGGATGTTAAACTGGGTCACTTACTGAAGAAATATTAGGGTTAGTATTCAATATCCACTGAAGTTCATTTTGAGAATTCAGAAATGAATGTGTATGTCAAGAAAATGTATATTTCTGAGAAATATCTTGTGAAAAGTTGATTATAAATCCACCCAGATGGACATTAAAGAATCAAGGTAGTATTAAGTATTGACACAGAGATTCAATATTTCAAAGGGCAAAATGAAAAACGAGTCTAAGATATATGCGAACACGTGCCACATAACAATCTTCCACTGTCATCCACCACAATGCCTTCACATTACTATCACCCCAAATAAGACACAATGAGAGGAGAAGAGGAACAAAATCTGTGAATACATATCTGGAATTGGAAATTCTGAGGAGCTCACAAACTTGGGTGTGGCACAAGAGATCCCAATGGTAGGGGACAGGGTAAACATTCCACAAACATGGAACTTTGCTGGCCTAATGACTTCTTGACTATCTGCCTCTGACATTTGTGCACTAGAAATATAGCTTTGTGCTTTAGCTTCCTTTGCAGTGAGACCAGGAAAGCTTGGTCTCAGTCTATGTGAACAGGAGGACATGTTTTCCTATTTCCAAATACGAACAGGAGGCAGCAGAGCTGAATCCTCTCTTTGTAGGTAACTGTGGCCGTTGGGGTATGAGTGTCTCCCTGGGGGGATTGTGAAGCCTTTGGCTCACAGTCCAGTTTTAATGGCATTTCTTGCAGCTTCCCTGGAAATTTGGTGTTTGTTTTTGAAATACATAAAGGTCAACCGGGACGCAGTGCTGGAGGGAGCTCTGTCACGTGGGGTGAGTCAGGGTCTGACGGAAAAAACACAAACTGGGCTGCTACCCCATATATCTTTCCCACTTGAGCGTAGCAACTTGATTCTGAGCATCGCACCAGATCCTCTCCCCACAACAACATGCCTTTACATTTTAGGGTCTGCTGGCTGCACCTTGTCAGTCACATGTCATTTGGATACCAATGACAGAACCACAGGGGCTCACCACAGATGTTGGTCACACACCTGCACTCCATTGCTCCAGACCCAGTTCCCTGCTGGCTCCTACTCACTGACATCTCTGTTCTTCACCATGGTCATGAATTCCACTCAGTCAAAAACGGCAATGGCGGGGGTTCAGTCATGATGAGCAACAGGAGATCTAAAGGTTCTCCAGGGATTTCTGGTCATGGGATTCTCAAAACCTTCATGTTATTGGCCTAGCCATATCTCAAGAATGAAGAAGTTGGCACTGTGGGTTTTGATTCATTCACGAGCCATTAAGGGTTGAGGAATCTCCTTTCAGTAAAAGCTCTGGAGATCGCATGCAGGCAAGGCTTTTCACGGAGTGGCGAAAGGTCACAGGAATCCAGGCCCATTGGGGGTCTAAAATATGAGGCTCATGTGAGTTTTGGCTCTCAACTATAGCTGAAAAGGCTTTAACAGCAAAATCATGTGAAATCCTGGCTGAGATTCCCAGTGCTGTGGAGGAAGCCACCCTCGGCCTAGATCTCAGTTTCCAAGGGCTCCTCTACTGCCTGGCCTTGTAAAATCCCAACTCGATTCATGGCAAGAGTTCTCTGAGATCAGTTCCAGAACTGAGTCTCTAATGGCATCACACCAGAGTTCAAGCTGAGGTGGACCCACTCATCTTTTCCAACCACCACACAAAAGACCACTATTCTAACAAAAACACTCCCACATGGCCCTCCTCTTCTTCCATACAGATACTCATCATAACATTCTGGCTGGGGGTTTCCATAGAAGGAGCAGTCTAAGATGGTGTGCAAAGTAAGGTCTCATGCCCATCATGTGCCAAATGTCATGGTGGCCTGGACACCCTTCCTGAGAAACAGGATAGATAAAATGGGCCTGTAGTTAATACTGCTCTGCTTCTCAAATTCGAGGCCTCCTGCCTGCCAGGGGTAGATTCTTTATGTGTACTGGACTCATGAAAACACCCAAACACCTGTGTGCTAGTTACTGGATGGCTAGCAACAGCTCATTTGACCCAGAGGATCCCTGTTCTTACTTCATCGGTGTCAGGAGCCTGACCAGAGGAAGGCAAGAGACTTCATCCAATATTACACTTCTTTTTCATCCTTTTAGATGTGCATGGACACATGGGATTTTTCTTGAGTTTCCTGGGGTGCTGAGAATGTAATTCACAGCCACACACAGGGCCAAGAGTCTGATTCAGACACAGCCTTTACAAAGCACTTTACCTAAAAGGCACAGATTGGGCCTCTTCCTTTCCGTTTGAAACTGTTTTCGGGAGGATTCCCAAAGGAGTGCCCTAAGGCAAACACCTCCCTGACATTCAGGGGAACAGAACAATAGGGAGGAAAGAAGCCTGGAGAAAAACTTTTCTTTAATTGAACACTGTGGCACTGACAGCTCCTAATCATGCAACTTGGGTGGCTATCTATGCAAGCAGGGATTCTCCAGAGAGATCCTTACCAGTCATGCTAATTTTTACTTTTCTGAGATGCTTGGCATTCCCGTCAGCAATCCAGTCCATGGCCTTGTCACAGAGCTTGAAGGTGGTACCCATCTTGTTCACAAAAACACGAACCCCTTCAGAGAGTGGCCAAAATTCTGGAAGAATACAGGAACTTGGGATCTTGGTAGGTGCTTCCCATCTGCAAGACAAGCAGCAGTCCATTCATCAATTGGCCTTGAGGAGTCCTGCAATGATTTCCACTAGACAGGACACATTCACGGCTGCATTCTTCTCTCTACTCTCTTTAACCACAAACCCAGTGGGATCCACTGACTCTATAGAAAGACTCACTAGTTAACAGTCCATTTCAAACCAACAAACAACAACAACAAACACGTTTTTCCTACATGATCTCAGAACATGAGACAAAATGCCAAATTGAAACACACACCCACTAAGACACACAAACCACCCCTGTATTTGGTCTGCATCTATCCACTCTGACCTCTGACTGGTGGGTGAAAATTTGTTCCCCAGCAGTGGCCGGTCCTGTCTCAACTCTGGTCTCCTTGGCCATCTCTGTGTAGTTGTCAGGAGCCAGCAATGAGCCAACACTTCTTTCTCAGGAAAGGCCCCTGTTCAGACCATTCAAGGCATTTGGCTACCCACACATCACCAGGTGCCAAGAAAGAATGAATCTGGCCTTGGTACAGAAAACACAAGGGAGCCCACTGGGACTGGAATTGCCTCTGGGTGCCTCGCCTCCTGGATCCCACGTTCAGAGAGTTCCATCACCAAGGAAGTGAGGTGAGGTCACTTCCTTCAGGGAAGTGAATGAGGTCACTGCCTTGGCAACCACTTTGTCCTAACAGTTGTTTCCAAGGGTCCCATGAGAGGGAGGCTGCCCCACCTTCCTGTGACATTTTCACAAGTCATAAAGGTCTATATACCCTAGGAGCCCGGGATCAGCAACCCACCCAGGCCTGATTGTGTCCATCTTCCCTGCATTGAGAAGAGAGAGGCTGATTCAGCCACATCCCTTCATCCTCACTGGGTTGTTGGCCATGGAAGATGACTTTAGACCTCACAGGTCCTACCTAGCTGCCTACATTGGCTCCAGGGATCATTTCTGCATCTACCTTTGAGCTTCTCAGCAGCTGGAGGATTCCCTACATACCTGTATGGCAAGATCAACTCAGGACCTGCTGTTATGTGAAAATAGATTGAGGGAACAGAGTCTGCTTCAGGGTCATATCAGGTTCGATTTGGCTTAGGAGTCATTCTGCTGGATGAATACGGGGATTGGGCAACTGGGATATTTATAAGAATGGAAGGTGAAAACTAGGTAAGAGCTGAAGCACACAAGGGTGTTGGGCCCTTGATTTGGATACATAGTTTTGAATTATGTTCTGCAGAGGTGAATCCTCTAAATCCATATACAATGGCATAAGATCTTGGACCTGGGACCACTGAATGTGAAAGAGAACTTCCAGTGATATTGAGATGGTAGACAGGATTCCAGTGTAGGGTAAGGAAGAAGAGTGAGTTTAGGATTTGTGCAAAAGGCCCTTTTTGCAATCGAATGAATTTCTATTAGAGTGTAAATGGGAATGTCAGCACACATGAAGAGTCAGTCAGAACAAGGCACTTGGGGAAATAGATATCAATTGGGATGTTAGGAGATCGGGCAAAGTACAAAATGAGTGATAAGATCAGGGATATTTTCAACAGGGGGGTGGTTGAATACACTATCCTAGGAAGAAACAAGTGTACGCTCACCATAGGATTGAATATTGAAAACAATAGGCAAAGCGGACTTAGATGATTTTAGTAATCCATGCTCTCATTAAAATCAGGCTTTGGAAGAATCATAAGGTGAGTGTGAGTTTTGCATTTGGTGTCCAGAAGATGATGTGATGAAAGGAATACAGGGAGGAGGTGACATGTGTATTTCTTCCACCATTTCTGGGAGCATGTTTTCAAACCCTGTCATTTCGAGTTTGGGGATAAAAATAGGTGCACCCTGGGTTTACGTATATAGAGATGATGCATGAATAGACCATAGGGTGAATAAAAAATATAACTGCTTACTATTTTAAATAATGGATTGAATTGATATTTTAAAAAATACATGAAATCTGGTATTCAGATAAACATTCAATCCAAGTAGGTGTACGTCTAGTGGTAATATTAGGGTTACTAATTACACCAAACTGTGAGTTTTGCTTTGAAAATGATGATGGAATTCAAAAGTAATGTTTTATAAAAGAAATCTCATGAAAAAGCAAGTAAAGCAACATGGAGAAATACATGGGTTCTGATACAGGGAGTGAATGTAAGTGAATCATATGCATGTCAATTTGTGAATATTGGATGAAATGATACATCCTATGATACGAAGAAATAGGAATTTAACAATTTTGAATGAAAATTTACTTCAAAATACACATCACGTCCCGTATGAATAGACTTTCATGGATGTTAAACTGGGTCACTTACTGAAGAAATATTAGGGTTAGTACTCAATATTCACTGAAGTTCATTTTGAGAATTCAGAAATGAATATGTATGTCAAGAAAATGTATATTTCTGAGAAATATCTTGTGAAAAGTTGATTATAAATCCACCCAGATGGACATTAAAGAATCAAGGTAGTATAAGTATTGACACAGAGATTCAATATTTCAAAGGGCAAAATGAAAAACGAGTCTAAGATATATGCGAACACGTGCCACATAACAATCTTCCACTGTCATCCACCACAATGCCTTCACATTACTATCACCCCAAATAAGACACAATGAGAGGAGAAGAGGAACAAAATCTGTGAATACATATCTGGAATTGGAAATTCTGAGGAGCTCACAAACTTGGGTGTGGCACAAGAGATCCCAATGGTAGGGGACAGGGTAAACATTCCACAAACATGGAACTTTGCTGGCCTAATGACTTCTTGACTATCTGCCTCTGACATTTGTGCACTAGAAATATAGCTTTGTGCTTTAGCTTCCTTTGCAGTGAGACCAGGAAAGCTTGGTCTCAGTCTATGTGAACAGGAGGACATGGTTTCCTATTTCCCAATACGAACAGGAGGCAGCAGAGCTGAATCCTCTCTTTGTAGGTAACTGTGGCCGTTGGGGTATGAGTGTCTCCCTGGGGGGATTGTGAAGCCTTTGGCTCACAGTCCAGTTTTGATGGCATTTCTTGCAGCTTCCCTGGAAATTTGGTGTTTGTTTTTGAAATACATAAAGGTCAACTGGGACGCAGTGCTGGAGGGAGCTCTGTCACGTGGGGTGAGTCAGGGTCTGACGGAAAAAACACAAACTGGGCTGCTACCCCATACATCTTTCCCACTTGAGCGTAGCAACTTGATTCTGAGCATCGCACCAGATCCTCTCCCCACAACAACATGCCTTTACATTTTAGGGTCTGCTGGCTGCACCTTGTCAGTCACATGTCATTTGGATACCAATGACAGAACCACAGGGGCTCACCACAGATGTTGGTCACACACCTGCACTCCATTGCTCCAGACCCAGTTCCCTGCTGGCTCCTACTCACTGACATCTCTGTTCTTCACCATGGTCATGAATTCCACTCAGTCAAAAACGGCAATGGCGGGTTCAGTCATGATGAGCAACAGGAGATCTAAAGGTTCTCCAGGGATTTCTGGTCATGGGATTCTCAAAACCTTCATGTTATTGGCCTAGCCATATTTCAAGAATGAAGAAGTTGGCACTGTGGGTTTTGATTCATTCACGAGCCATTAAGGGTTGAGGAATCTCCTGAGTCTCTAATGGCATCACACCACAGTTCAAGCTGAGGTGGACCCACTCATCTTTTCCAACCACCACACAAAAGACCACTATTCTAACAAAAACACTCCCACTTGGCCCTCCTCTTCTTCCATACAGATACTCATCATAACATTCTGGCTGGGGGTTTCCATAGGGGGAGCAGTCTAAGATGGTGTGCAAAGTAAGGTTTCATGCCCATCATGTGCCAAATGTCATGGTGGCCTGGACACCCTTCCTGAGAAACAGGATAGATAAAATGGGCCTGTAGTTAATACTGCTCTGCTTCTCAAATTCGAGGCCTCCTGCCTGCCAGGGGTAGATTCTTTATGTGTACTGGACTCATGAAAACACCCAAACACCTGTGTGCTAGTTACTGGATGGCTTGCAACAACTCATTTGACCCAGAGGATCCCTGTTCTTACTTCATCAGTGTCCGGAGCCTGACCAGAGGAAGGCAAGAGACTTCATCGGTGTCAGGAGCCTGACCAGAGGAAGGCAAGAGACTTCATCCAATATTACACTTCTTTTTCATCCTTTTAGATGTGCATGGACACATGGGATTTTTCTTGAGTTTCCTGGGGTGCTGAGAATGTAATTCACAGCCACACACAGGGCCAAGAGTCTGATTCAGACACAGTCTTTACAAAGCACTTTACCTAAAAGGCACAGATTGGGCCTCTTCCTTTCCGTTTGAAACTGTTTTCGGGAGGATTCCCAAAGGAGTGCCCTAAGGCAAACACCTCCCTGACATTCAGGGGAACAGAACAATAGGGAGGAAAGAAGCCTGGAGAAAAACTTTTCTTTAATTGAACACTGTGGCACTGACAGCTCCTAATCATGCAACTTGGGTGGCTATCTATGCAAGCAGGGATTCTCCAGAGAGATCCTTACCAGTCATGCTAATTTTTACTTTTCTGAGATGCTTGGCATTCCCGTCAGCAATCCAGTCCATGGCCCTGTCACAGAGCTTGAAGGTGGTACCCATCTTGTTCACAAAAACACGAACCCCTTCAGAGAGTGGCCAAAATTCTGGAAGAATACAGGAACTTGGGATCTTGGTAGGTGCTTCCCATCTGCAAGACAAGCAGCAGTCCATTCATCAATTGGCCTTGAGGAGTCCTGCAAAGATTTCCACTAGACAGGACACATTCACGGCTGCATTCTTCTCTCTACTCTCTTTAACCACAAACCCAGTGGGATCCACTGACTCTATAGAAAGACTCACTAGTTAACAGTCCATTTCAAACCAACAAACAACAACAACAACAACAACAACAAACACGTTTTACCTACATGATCTCAGAACATGAGACAAAATGCCAAATTGAAACACACACCCACTAAGACACACAAACCACCCCTGTATTTGGTCTGCATCTATCCACTCTGACCTCTGACTGGTGGGTGAAAATTTGTTCCCCAGCAGTGGCCGGTCCTGTCTCAGCTCTGGTCTCCTTGGCCATCTCTGTGTAGTTGTCAGGAGCCAGCAATGAGCCAACACTTCTTTCTCAGGAAAGGCCCCTGTTCAGACCATTCAAGGCATTTGGCTACCCACACATCACCAGATGCCAAGAAAGAATGAATCTGGCCTTGGTACAGAAAAAACAAGGGAGCCCACTGGGACTGGAATTGCCTCTGGGTGCCTCGCCTCCTGGATCCCACGTTCAGAGAGTTCCATCACCAAGGAAGTGAGGTGAGGTCACTTCCTTCAGGGAAGTGAATGAGGTCACTGCCTTGGCAACCACTTTGTCCTAACAGTTGTTTCCAAGGGTCCCATGAGAGGGAGGCTGCCCCACCTTCCTGTGACATTTTCACAAGTCATAAAGGTCTATATACCCTAGGAGCCCGGGATCAGCAACCCACCCAGGCCTGATTGTGTCCATCTTCCCTGCATTGAGAAGAGAGAGGCTGATTCAGCCACATCCCTTCATCCTCACTGGGTTGTTGGCCATGGAAGATGACTTTAGACCTCACAGGTCCTACCTAGCTGCCTACATTGGCTCCAGGGATCATTTCTGCATCTACCTTTGAGCTTCTCAGCAGCTGGAGGATTCCCTACATACCTGTATGGCAAGATCAACTCAGGACCTGCTGTTATGTGAAAATAGATTGAGGGAACAGAGTCTGCTTCAGGGTCATATCAGGTTCGATTTGGCTTAGGAGTCATTCTGCTGGATGAATACGGGGATTGGGCAACTGGGATATTTATAAGAATGGAAGGTGAAAACTAGGTAAGAGCTGAAGCACACAAGGGTGTTGGGCCCTTGATTTGGATACATAGTTTTGAATTATGTTCTGCAGAGGTGAATCCTCTAAATCCATATACAATGGCATAAGATCTTGGACCTGGGACCACTGAATGTGAAAGAGAACTTCCAGTGATATTGAGATGGTAGACAGGATTCCAGTGTAGGGTAAGGAAGAAGAGTGAGTTTAGGATTTGTGCAAAAGGCCCTTTTTGCAATCGAATGAATTTCTATTAGAGTGTAAATGGGAATGTCAGCACACATGAAGAGTCAGTCACAACAAGGCACTTGGGGAAACAGATATCAATTGGGATGTTAGGAGATCGGGCAAAGTACAAAATGAGTGATAAGATCAGGGATATTTTCAACAGGGGGGTGGTTGAATACACTATCCTAGGAAGAAACAAGTGTACGCTCACCATAGGATTGAATATTGAAAACAATAGGCAAAGCGGACTTAGATGATTTTAGTAATCCATGCTCTCATTAAAATCAGGCTTTGGAAGAATCATAAGGTGAGTGTGAGTTTTGCATTTGGTGTCCAGAAGATGATGTGATGAAAGGAATACAGGGAGGAGGTGACATGTGTATTTCTTCCACCATTTCTGGGAGCATGTTTTCAAACCCTGTCATTTAGAGTTTGGGGATAAAAATAGGTGCACCCTGGGTTTACGTATATAGAGATGATGCATGAATAGACCATAGGGTGAATAAAAAATATAACTGGTTACTATTTTAAATAATGGATTGAATTGATATTTTAAAAAATACATGAAATCTGGTATTCAGATAAACATTCAATCCAAGTAGGTGTACGTCTAGTGGTAATATTAGGGTTACTAATTACACCAAACTGTGAGTTTTGCTTTGAAAATGATGATGGAATTCAAAAGTAATGTTTTATAAAAGAAATCTCATGAAAAAGCAAGTAAAGCAACATGGAGAAATACATGGGTTCTGATACAGGGAGTGAATGTAAGTGAATCATATGCATGTCAATTTGTGAATATTGGATGAAATGATACATCCTATGATACGAAGAAATAGGAATTTAACAATTTTGAATGAAAATTTACTTCAAAATACACATCACGTCCCGTATGAATAGACTTTCATGGATGTTAAACTGGGTCACTTACTGAAGAAATATTAGGGTTAGTACTCAATATTCACTGAAGTTCATTTTGAGAATTCAGAAATGAATATGTATGTCAAGAAAATGTATATTTCTGAGAAATATCTTGTGAAAAGTTGATTATAAATCCACCCAGATGGACATTAAAGAATCAAGGTAGTATAAGTATTGACACAGAGATTCAATATTTCAAAGGGCAAAATGAAAAACGAGTCTAAGATATATGCGAACACGTGCCACATAACAATCTTCCACTGTCATCCACCACAATGCCTTCACATTACTATCACCCCAAATAAGACACAATGAGAGGAGAAGAGGAACAAAATCTGTGAATACATATCTGGAATTGGAAATTCTGAGGAGCTCACAAACTTGGGTGTGGCACAAGAGATCCCAATGGTAGGGGACAGGGTAAACATTCCACAAACATGGAACTTTGCTGGCCTAATGACTTCTTGACTATCTGCCTCTGACATTTGTGCACTAGAAATATAGCTTTGTGCTTTAGCTTCCTTTGCAGTGAGACCAGGAAAGCTTGGTCTCAGTCTATGTGAACAGGAGGACATGGTTTCCTATTTCCCAATACGAACAGGAGGCAGCAGAGCTGAATCCTCTCTTTGTAGGTAACTGTGGCCATTGGGGTATGAGTGTCTCCCTGGGGGGATTGTGAAGCCTTTGGCTCACAGTCCAGTTTTAATGGCATTTCTTGCAGCTTCCCTGGAAATTTGGTGTTTGTTTTTGAAATACATAAAGGTCAACCGGGACGCAGTGCTGGAGGGAGCTCTGTCACGTGGGGTGAGTCAGGGTCTGACGGAAAAAACACAAACTGGGCTGCTACCCCATATATCTTTCCCACTTGAGCGTAGCAACTTGATTCTGAGCATCGCACCAGATCCTCTCCCCACAACAACATGCCTTTACATTTTAGGGTCTGCTGGCTGCACCTTGTCAGTCACATGTCATTTGGATACCAATGACAGAACCACAGGGGCTCACCACAGATGTTGGTCACACACCTGCACTCCATTGCTCCAGACCCAGTTCCCTGCTGGCTCCTACTCACTGACATCTCTGTTCTTCACCATGGTCATGAATTCCACTCAGTCAAAAACGGCAATGGCGGGTTCAGTCATGATGAGCAACAGGAGATCTAAAGGTTCTCCAGGGATTTCTGGTCATGGGATTCTCAAAACCTTCATGTTATTGTCCTAGCCATATTTCAAGAATGAAGAAGTTGGCACTGTGGGTTTTGATTCATTCACGAGCCATTAAGGGTTGAGGAATCTCCTGAGTCTCTAATGGCATCACACCAGAGTTCAAGCTGAGGTGGACCCACTCATCTTTTCCAACCACCACACAAAAGACCACTATTCTAACAAAAACACTCCCACTTGGCCCTCCTCTTCTTCCATACAGATACTCATCATAACATTCTGGCTGGGGGTTTCCATAGGGGGAGCAGTCTAAGATGGTGTGCAAAGTAAGGTCTCATGCCCATCATGTGCCAAATGTCATGGTGGCCTGGACACCCTTCCTGAGAAACAGGATAGATAAAATGGGCCTGTAGTTAATACTGCTCTGCTTCTCAAATTCGAGGCCTCCTGCCTGCCAGGGGTAGATTCTTTATGTGTACTGGACTCATGAAAACACCCAAACACCTGTGTGCTAGTTACTGGATGGCTTGCAACAACTCATTTGACCCAGAGGATCCCTGTTCTTACTTCATCGGTGTCAGGAGCCTGACCAGAGGAAGGCAAGAGACTTCATCCAATATTACACTTCTTTTTCATCCTTTTAGATGTGCATGGACACATGGGATTTTTCTTGAGTTTCCTGGGGTGCTGAGAATGTAATTCACAGCCACACACAGGGCCAAGAGTCTGATTCAGACACAGCCTTTACAAAGCACTTTACCTAAAAGGCACAGATTGGGCCTCTTCCTTTCCATTTGAAACTGTTTTCTGGAGGATTCCCAAAGGAGTGCCCTAAGGCAAACACCTCCCTGACATTCAGGGGAACAGAACAATAGGGAGGAAAGAAGCCTGGAGAAAAACTTTTCTTTAATTGAACACTGTGGCACTGACAGCTCCTAATCATGCAACTTGGGTGGCTATCTATGCAAGCAGGGATTCTCCAGAGAGATCCTTACCAGTCATGCTAATTTTTACTTTTCTGAGATGCTTGGCATTCCCGTCAGCAATCCAGTCCATGGCCCTGTCACAGAGCTTGAAGGTGGTATCCATCTTGTTCACAAAAACACGAACCCCTTCAGAGAGTGGCCAAAATTCTGGAAGAATACAGGAACTTGGGATCTTGGTAGGTGCTTCCCATCTGCAAGACAAGCAGCAGTCCATTCATCAATTGGCCTTGAGGAGTCCTGCAAAGATTTCCACTAGACAGGACACATTCACGGCTGCATTCTTCTCTCTACTCTCTTTAACCACAAACCCAGTGGGATCCACTGACTCTATAGAAAGACTCACTAGTTAACAGTCCATTTCAAACCAACAAACAACAACAACAACAACAACAACAAACACGTTTTTCCTACATGATCTCAGAACATGAGACAAAATGCCAAATTGAAACACACACCCACTAAGACACACAAACCACCCCTGTATTTGGTCTGCATCTATCCACTCTGACCTCTGACTGGTGGGTGAAAATTTGTTCCCCAGCAGTGGCCGGTCCTGTCTCAGCTCTGGTCTCCTTGGCCATCTCTGTGTAGTTGTCAGGAGCCAGCAATGAGCCAACACTTCTTTCTCAGGAAAGGCCCCTGTTCAGACCATTCAAGGCATTTGGCTACCCACACATCACCAGGTGCCAAGAAAGAATGACTCTGGCCTTGGTACAGAAAAAACAAGGGAGCCCACTGGGACTGGAATTGCCTCTGGGTGCCTCGCCTCCTGGATCCCCCGTTCAGAGAGTTCCATCACCAAGGAAGTGAGGTGAGGTCACTTCCTTCAGGGAAGTGAATGAGGTCACTGCCTTTGCAACTTGGTCCTAACAGTTGTTTCCAATGGTCCCATGAGATGGAGGCTTCCCCATCTTCCTGTGACATTTTCACAATTTATGAATATATACATATCATAGGATCCCGGGATCAGCTATCCACACAGGCCTGGTTGCGTATGATGACATAATGTCATCTTCCCTGCATTGAGATGAGAGAGGCTTATTCAGACACATCCCAGGTTATTTGCCGTGGAAGATGACATTATGTCTCTCAGGTTTTACATAGCTGCTTACATCTTCTCCACAGATTCTGCTCTTGTGTGAAATTACATTGAGGGAGCAGAATATGTTTAGGGTTAATATCATGTTTGATTTGGGTTAGGAGTCATTCTGGTGGGTGAATATTGGTTTTGGGAAATTGGGGTATTTATAAGAATGTATAGGTGAAGTGTACACATGAAAATTGAAAATTAGGTAAGATCTGAAATATAGAGGGGCATTGGGCCTCTGATTTGGATACATAGTGTTGAATAGGTTCTGCACAGAAGTACTATAGACATCAATACACCATGGCAGAGGGTCCTGTACCTCAGATACTTCAATGTAGAAGACAACATGCAGTGAAAGAGGGACAGTAGGTATGTTTGCAGTGTCATTTAGGAAGAAGAATGAGTTTAGGATTTGGACTAATAGTTCTTATGTAATAGGATTTGTGTTAGAGAGTGAATGAGAATGTCTGCATACATGAAGAGTCACAAGTATGTATTTGGCAAAATATGTATGAATATAGATGTTAATATATAAAAGTTCTGAATTAAGGAAATTATTATGTGAGGTATATATTTAGGAATGCTTTTAACTGGGTTTGGCAGTATACATAATATTATGAAGACAGAATATATATATATATATATATATATATATATATATATATATATATATATACGTCAATATCCTTGAAATTGATTTTTTTGTAAACATGTGCATGTCTTTTCATAGAGGTACATCGTTTTATTTAAAATTAAGTTGGTTTAAACATGAGTTCAGGCTTAGTTACTAATTCTGTGATTGTAATGTTACTGTTAAAAATAAATATGTATATAATTAATCTGAGTGTTTATTCGACCATACATATGAAAATTTTTAGACATATTTCAAATTAGTATTTTTGGAATCTCAGTGTCTTAATGAGATACTGTCTTTAAATAAAAAAATAAAAGAGGCTTGGGTGTAGCTTAGTGGCATATTGCTTTTGGTTTAAATCTTTAGTACCCAAAAGTATTTAGAAGCATGGATTTATAAAAAAAAAATGTGGGCTATCAGGAAATACTATTCTATCTTTTTATAAAATAATAAAACTCTTATGCATTATACAATGGAAGTAAACCTTGTAAACATTATGTCATATGAAGAAAGCCTAAAACCATTGTATAAATACTAAATAATTCCAAGGAGGAAGTAACCATACCATTCAAATTCATACAAATAGAAAAAATAAACATAAAATAGATGTTACCTGGGTCAAGAAGGTGGAAGAATTGGGATTTTAATGGGTAAATTTTCTTTCAGAGGTGATTAAAAAATGTTTGGAAGCATAAAGTAGTGACAGTTACAGAACATAGTTAAGGTCCTTGGTTGCACTAAATTGTACAAATGAGAATATGTGAGGTATGGTTTTTGTGTGTATTATACCAAAAATTTTTAAAAAGTTAATGTTTAAAACATCTAGTTTTTATGCTTTTTGCTTTACACCCACTGAAACACACTAAAGTAAAACTGCCCTTTTCTTTTCAAAGGTCTTAGTTTAATTTCCACTGAGGCTTTTTTTCAATGTTTTATTTGATTCTGAATAAAATATTTGTAAAGTAACCCATTTGAAGAAAAAATGTTTTTGATAGGCCATTACTTATTGCATTAATGATTGATTCAAGATACTAGAAGATATTTGTCAATAAATGAGGGCAGAGGGCTGGGGTTTCTGGCTCAGGGGTAGAGCACTCAACTCGCACGTGTAAGGCACTGCATTTTTATCTTAAATACTACATAAAAATAAATAAAGGTATTGTATCCACCTTTCTCCCCGCCCCCACGGGTAGTTGAACTTAAGTTTGTTCATGTGAATTTCCAGGAACAGCAAATAAAACAGAGACACACACTTTACCTTTAAATGAGCTTCAGGACAGCTTCTCTTCTCTTGGCCTCAGGCTCCCCAAATGGGATAGCAAGAGAGAGTCAGAAGAGGCTGGAGAGAGAGAATGAGCATGTTCAGAAGTGGACTCTTATTGGGGGATCCTTATTCTTAGAAAGTTCCTTCCAACAAAGGCCAGAAGGGGCAGGGATACAAAGGGCATGTGAGTGTAATTCGACCCAAGGGGCCATGGGACAACACACCTAGGTCTGAAGACATGCCCTCAAACTTCCTGATGGGGTCAATGTCCAGGTCACTACAAGATGTAGTATAGGTCAAAGCCTCTTCGTTCCAGGATGGAAGACTTGAATCATTCAGAGTTTGTGTTCATTTTATTTCAGAACACTGCCACAAATTGGTGATAGAAATTACAAACATCAGATAATATTTAATTTCTTTCTAATTGCTTCTTCAGAGCAGCACTAGGAGACACTATTACAATATTTTTATGAGGCTGAAATCTAGGTAGTTTTTAAAACTTCCAAGTTATCTCTTTGACTTCAGCATTGAACTATTAAATCTGAATCAACATATCTGTTGACGCCTTCAAATTTTGTGAATTAAAATGAAGAGCAAGGGGTAATAGCAATAAAAGTTTCAGATCTAGTTTTAGCCCATTAAAACATGACAATCCACTGGGGTATTTATTAGTTTTATAGACAATAAATAAGAGGAATAAGGGCTTTGAATAACTTTCTGTACCAGTGGGGTTCTTTCTTATTTCTCTATGATCATGAAATATTATGGTGGCATGTCTAGCATAATTAGCCCTGAAAATAGCATCAATCAATTATAACACATTGCCCTATTACACCTGTGTTTTTAGAGTGTACATAGCCTGGATTAAATTTATATTATTACTTAAAACTTTGAGTTATTGAGAACACTTGATTTTGAGAAAAGATTCAATTTAGGCTCTTTTACTATACATTTAATTATTTAGAATTATTATTTATGAGTAAAATTAAATTTTACACACACAAATGTGTCTATATTGAGAGAAATAACAAGCAGTGCAATCTAGTAAAAAGAGGTTTTGGAGTTATGGGTTCAAATTCTGACTCAAATACCTAGAAATTACTGAATTTCTCTAGGACAAGTGCCCTTTTTGTAAAATGGGGACAATTGATCCAACTTTCCATGGCTCTTATGTGAGCATCTATTTATCAGGAAAAGTAGCATATCACAGCAGTTAAGCACTTGTACTGTGATGGAGCTGGACTGCTTAAAGTCATATCTCAGTTCATAATGTACTCATGTATGACCACAAGCAAGTTGTCTTTCTCAGTTTTCTAATTTACAAAAAAGATATAACAAAACTAATTCCAAACTGTTATTTCAAGGATTTAATTGTCATTATTTGTAAAGCACTTGTAGACTCTCTGATACACATCTCATTTTGTGTAACAAATCATGTTTGCTTTAAACAATTAGTGTTCAATCTCCCAATTTTCCTCTAATCTCCCAATTGTTCTTTCTCACTGTCCAGTGCAGAATTTATTCCCTGCCCATTTTTCCCCTGTGATCTTGGTGTTCCTCCAGGTCTGTGTAGGAGTTTTTTTTTTCTTGTAAACATATTTTATGGATGAACAAATATACTCTCATATTTAAGTATACTTCCTATTTTAACAATTTTATTTCCCAGCCCAGGTTGTTTTGCCATTTGCTAACCAGTACTTCTATCAGTCCATTAGTCAATTAAAATTGATGTATTCAGCACAACCAAATGTAAATTATTTTTTCCTAAAAATCTACATCTTTTCTGTAGCTAAGTGAAAAATACCATTAGATATCAAATCCCCCAAGCCTTAAATATACGACTCAACTCTAATCCCTTCATTTCTGCCCTGTCCAATCACCTTAATATTTTCCAAATGTATTCACTTCTCACTTTATCCATGTTGATGTCATTTCTACTTTAGAGAAGAACAGACTTTTCTTTTGCCTGAACTGCTGCAAAAAGATCTTCCTGTTGCTAGCCTTGCTCTTCTCCATTCTATTATTTATATTGCAGCCAGAGTTTTTCTTTTAAGCAACAAACATGAGAATGTATTAGTTCCCAAAATGAAGTGACCCCCATTGCCCTCAAAATAAAATTTAAGTTTCAAACTATGACTTCAAGATTTGCTCATATTTCCCTAGGCTGACTTCTAAACATTTCCCCTTACACTTTCATATACCAGCTATCCTTATCTTGTTTAATTACACTAAGTTACTATATTACTTCTGGCTTTCAGGCTTTGGCAATATTTCCTTCATCTGATATTACTCCTGCATTCCCAGTTGCTACTCATATCCTGGAGATGGCTTAGTATAATTTTCTCCAATAATATGATTTCCTGATTCCCATATCAAACAATAAAGTTCAAATTATGTGCCCATTACAAAATTTACTCTATCACAGCTACCTTTATTTATTGACAAAATTCTGTGAGGTAAAATAAGGGCAAAGTTATATATATATATATTTTCATTCTTCATTATTTACCATTCAACCACCACCACAATCATTTCAGAATATTTATATCACTCCTAAAAGAAATATCTGGCCCATTATTTATCACTCTCAATACCTTCTACTCTCAGCCCCTAGCAACTTCTAATCAACCTTCATCTCTATAAATTTGACTACTGTAAAGAGTTCACATAAATAAAAATATACAACATATGACCCTTTATGTCACTGTGCAGGAAAAATAGGAATTCAATAAATATTTGCAGAATCTATCGAAAAACACTATAGAAAGAATTTATAGTCTAGGAAAAGCTCACAAAATTTTATGAGTAGGAGGGATTTTTAATGTCATCTAGTCATCTAGTCCAAATATTTAATTTTCTAGGTGAGAAAATCTAGATCCAGAAAAATATTTGACTAACACAGGGACAGTCAGATTATTTAGTGACAGAAGTGAGACTTAAAAATACAAAAATTTTGATTCACAATGTAGGAGTTTTTCTTGACTGACTCCCCAAAGTAATGGTCCTCTTTTGCTTTCACTTCATCTAATATGCAGTGACCAGTATCTCCCTAGGTGTTGGGCTTCCTTATTTGCTTGTGTCTAAACGTGGTTGGTTTTGTTACTATAATTTTAGAATTAGTCTGCTTCAAGAAAAATGCCCAAATAATTTTCTCAAAATAACCAGGCCCCTTTCAACCTCTTATATTCTGTTACTACTGTTGCTTCTCCCTTTGAGAAAAGGTTTTGTGGAGTTCTCTTACTAAACTACAAGCCCTGCTTAATTTTGAAATCTCACAAGCTGATAGCCCCAGGAAGTGTGACCCTAGAGTCACGCATTCTCAGAGAACAATTATATGTGCATTGTATCACCTTGTTCTAATTCATTACCTAAAAACTGAAAAAGGATTTTCCAACTCTGGACTTTAAGAATTTCAGCTCTTTCAAATGTCTTTTGCTTAAGAATTTTTTGCATTCTGGATCCACAAACATCTGAAATTTCACAGGGTATCCATATCATTCATTCTTGTTTGATATATTGTCTCTGTGACAAGCATTAATCATCTTATTGACACCCAACATTTCTGTGTTCCTTTGGGGAAAAAATTGACTCCAGACTTCCCTCTTGACTTAAATGTCAGATACTCTATTTTAAATGGTGGAACAATTAATATTTTATGCCTTCTCTGTGTGAGTCCAAAGCATAGATTGACCAGCTGTTGTTTTGTTAACTGAGACCTAAGCCACATTTTTCCCAAGTGAAGCAAAACTCAGTTTATTAGGTTTGTCCAAAAAAGTCATACTTGATACACTAAAGATTTCTTCTTTTTTTATACTAAGAATTTCTACACATTTTCCCCATAGTTTTAATGGGAAAACCCCATCAACTGAACAATATCCAACACATGAAATTTGAATTTCAACTAGATGACCATCTTAATATACACATCATATGAAAGATAACTTTGCTCAAAGGGAGTGCATGTAAGAAGAAATGGGTTGGAAAGATTCATAAAGCCAGAAAGAAAGAGAGATTTCCTCTAATATTAATTTGACTCCTTAATTTTAAAGGGAAAAGTGAACTTAGTGAGGAAAAGAAATGAAATAGTGTTAGAACAAGAAGACATCCCAGGCATAAATGAGGTGGGGGAAGAAATAAGGAAGGAGGAAAAAAACTGACCTCATCCTGTAACTCACAGCATGTACAAATATTAATTCAAAATTGATCTTGGCATGATGGCACACACCTGTAATCCCTGCAGCTTGAGAGATTAACAGGATGATCATGATTTCAAAGCCAGCTTTAGCAAAAGCAAGGCACTAAGAAACTAAGTGAGACCCTCTTTCTAAATAAAAAATTCAAAAATAGGGCTCGTGATATGATTCAGTGGTTGACTGCCCCTGAATTCAATCCCCAGTACCAAAAAAAATCATGGATTTGTAAGTAAAATATAAAGCTACAAAGAAATAGGAAAGTGAAGCTCAGCAAGGGAAACTTGTTTGCCAAAGTTCACTCTGTGACTTAGACTTGTCACAGAGCTTGTTTCAATAAATTATTATTCACTAGTTTAACAAATTTCATTTGGCCCTAATAATTCTGGTACTCCATCCTCATTCAGAGTAAATGGTTTCCACTATAGTAGCTGGATATTTTTTTTCCCTGCTCTTTGGTCTTCAAAAGATCTTTTTCATGCTTCTTCAATTATTCATTCAGCATTCACTAGGCAACTGCCATGTGCTAGGCATCCTGCAGGATTAGAAGCTGAAGGATTCAGAGTCAACATGAGAAAGAGTGGACTCTCTTTCTAATGAGATTTAAAAACACTTTAGGTACAACAACAAAGCTTTTCCTAAGTTTTCACCAGGTGAGCATAGCCAGTGTGCTCTGCACACCTGCCACATTTTGGTGATTGGACGATCTTGAGTTCCACCACGGCTAATCTGGCCTGTTTGGAAGACTGAAGTCTACAGAGATAAAAAGTCAAATCCTCCATAAAGTGAAAGCCCTCTCACCTGGGCTCCTGAGGCAGGTCATCCTAGGGTGACACTAGTGGCTCATCTCTCGGTCTGCCAAGGAAAAATCATAAAGCTCCACAGGTGCCTCCTCCCAGTGCAAAGCCCCTGGCTGCCTCACAGCTGATTATGGCTGCTGAGTCCTAACCCAGACCCATTCCTGCAGCTTCTCAAAAATAAATCTTAAAGATTCTAGAAAGTTGGATGTGGATGTCGCACTGCATTTCTATTTCCTTCTCCATATCCTTCTTATAATGTGTGGAACTTTTTCTCCTGGAAAGCCAGGGTGTCACCTATAGCCTCCCTTTTGCCCCTTCCTCAGCCTGTCACATTTCCACTTATCCTCAGAAAATTTTGGACCCCAAAGAAAACTGTAAAATTAAAGTCTCAAGTAAGAGTGGAAAAACTGTTAAAATGAAGAGCTTGGGCCTAACAATACCCAAACACCCTTTTTCCAGAGACCTGGTCTCTGGATGATGCTCACATCAGAGGGTAGATGCCTCCCTCTCACCTGGGCTCCAGAGGCCTTTGCCAGCCCAAACCGCCTCCCTCAGGCTTATGAATAATCATCTAGGCCTTTCTGGGTGGGGCAACACTTTCTCATGCATAATCATCTAGGGGCCATGTTTCCTCATGCATAACCATCTAGGCCTTCCTGGGAGGGGAATGATTATTATGAATAATGTAATTTCTCTCAGCTGCTTTCAGGAGCAGGAGGTGGAGCTTAGCCTTGTGAATATGCAAAGCAGGAGCAAGTGGCAAGTAATTGCTCCCCTACCAGGCCTAGCCACCTCAGCCTGGTTCCAGTGCAGGCTTCCAAATGGAACCCTCCAGCAGCCAGGTCCAGTCTCTCCTGCCCTTCCAAGGACTCACGCTCCACTCCAGGGCTTGAGGAACATGCACCAAATTTGTGATGCCTCAGGACCCGGGAGTGACCAGGGACCCACACCAAGTTAAGGGAGACTGGAGAAGTTTGCCTCCCAGATTCACCCCTCTTGAGCAACCTGTAGGATGAGGACAGCTTCCTGAGGTGGTGCCTGCCTGCCAAGATAAGGTGCTAGGCAGATGTGGGCTGCTGAGTTGGAGGTCCCAGAAAGACCCAAGGCCAACCATTGCTGCCCTTGGAGAAGGGTTTTCTCAACATAAAGTATCTGTCCCTTCTCTCTCAGCACATGGTTACCTACATATTATTATCGCTTTATAAAACTTTACTAATAGAGGCAAGAGTATTAATATACAATATAATGTCATTTTCTTAAGTAGAATTCCAGGATTAAGGTGTCACCAGGTTTTATTTCATCTGAGGTCTTTTTTTCCTGGGCTTGTAGATAGCCATTTCTGCTGTCTGCCTATGGTCTTCCTTCTATGCATGTCTGTGTTCTAAAGTGCTCTTCTTATAAGGACACTGGCCATATTGAATTAGGGCTCATCATAATGATCACATTTTAACTCAGTTACCTCTTTAAAAAATTGTTTCAGAACTTTTATTTATTTCTTTTAATGGGGTGTTAAAGATTGAACCCAGTGCCTCATATGTGCTAGGCAAGTGCTCTGCCACTGAGCTACAGCCTAAACACTTAATTCAGTTACCTTTTTAAGCATATTATCTCTAAAAGCAACTAAACTCTGAAGAACTCAGGTTTAAGATTTCAACTTACGATTTTTGAGAAATACTTCAACTCAAGGCTATGTATTATTACATCTTAGTTTACAACTTCAATCGTATCTGATCTGCCTTATGAGGAAAAACAGAAAAAAAAAAGTTTTGTCATATTTTGTCACTGCCTTATAAGGTCACAACCTTCCAGTCCATAATGTGAGTCCTTGTCATGTGCTGCTGGATAACTTCCATTAAGCTGTTAACATATATTCTGTTACTTGTAGCAACATATTTGAAATTAAAAAAAAAAAATAGTAAACTCTGTATCATTTTTAAATGTAAATGGCAATGATCACCAATGGAAAATGTTTTATGTAAAATACACATTTTTTCTTTTTATGGGAAAATGTCAACTTTTTATTTTATTAAAAATGTAAACATTTGAAACCAAAAAGAAAAAGGTAATTTTATGAACTCAGAATTTTTTCAAGCTGACAAAATCTTTCTCAGTTGTTCTAGTCCAGGCCCTTAGAGAAATAGTCCTGATATGCAATTAAACATGAAAGAAATTTATTTAGTCTTATTAGTTTCCTGTGTCTGCCATAACATAAAACAATGTAACTTATTGCTTAACCATGGTTCCCTTGCTGAGCCGCCAAATACCGGCAGGTCCCGGTCGAAGGGGCCCTGGCCTGGGTGCCTTTTGTGCCAGGGGCAGTGCCAGCGGCCACTTGGGCATGGTCACCAGGGGCACACTATGGCCCAACACTGGCGTCATCTTTCCCCGTGTTCCCGCACTGGTGGCAGCCCTCACTGCCTCCATTCTCTCCTGTTCAGGCAGGACAATTGCTTGGCTGGCCGGCTCACCAAGGCCCTCTCTGCCACAGTCACAAGCATGTCCTCCTGAGAGCAAGCAGGGGACATTAGGGCACAAGCAGACATCAGCCACCCTTCCGGCCTCCCCTGCTAGGGGGCACCTGGAGCAAAATGGCTGTTATTTAATACATACTTGTTGAATGAATGGCTAGCAAATAATAAAAAATTACTTTTGCAACAATCATGTCTCCCTACTTGGAATGGTTCCTTGGCATTCCATACTTATCCCTCAGGTTTCATCTTGAATGTCACCTTATCTGGAAAACCTTACTGGAATTACAATTCTGTATATAATTTGCACAGAGACTAAGTAAGTGCTGTGTTTCTAGATCTACCGTAGAAGGTTGTCTTCTGTTCTTAGCTTTATTATACAGCCACAACACTTTGTAATTAGCTCTACAAAAATTTTAACATCATTTCAACTAAGTAAGGTCTCATGCAATTCTGTCTCTTTAGTAGATACTTTTAAACTCAGATTAACATTTTATTTATATTGTTAAGGTCAACATACTAACGCTATTTATTAATTTCCCACAGGTTTAGGAAATACTTTTCAAATTGTGGATTTAAAAGTTCTGTGTCAAAATGATTTATTTATGGTCAGCTTTATGTGTTTTTGAAGGCAGTTTCTCAAAATCTGTGCTGGTTTTCTATTTTTTTTTCCCCAGAACATCAGTAGCTGAATTCTCTAATAGGATTGAAACATTGAGTTCTCCTGAAATCCCTGTTTGGCCACTTCAACATACACTTACACTTCATTTGTAAAGCAGAAGCAAAGAGAGTTTAAATAAAATACAAGAACATATTCCATCCACCAACAAAAATACCCACAAGGGCAAGTTGAGAATTCTTAAAAAAATACTTAATTTTATAGTTTTTATTCTAAAATTATTATTAATATTCTATATAAAAATGTCTAAAGGATGGTAAATAAAATTTTATTCTCCTAACACATCATATATTTTACCTTGACAGTATTATGTCTACAATAGCTCTGTTTGAAATACTGCTTATCCAACGTCATGAACTTCTCTGACAATGAGTTTGTCAGTCTTACTTATCTCTGTAGTTCATATATTCTCTAAACTGTGGCATTACATAATCTGCTTAGTTTCATGTCTGTGATAAAACATTTAAAAAGCATTTGGGAGCAGAAATACATGTTCCAAACATTCCACTTGGTAGATCAGTTTTTTGAATTCAGAAAGATGCAATTTTTTTCCTTTTAAAAAATAAATTATCTAAGGAAATCCTAACATTTCTCTCCACTCTCCTTCACCTTATTCTCTCTCACTCACCTGAGACAGAAGGCCAAATATGATTATCACTTTTCAGAGATAACTAAATACTGCTGAATTAGTAAATAGCAACCAATAGATTTGGGCCACAAAGTCAGTGCCAGTCATTAGGGGCACCCAATAATATGGTTTTAGTCAAGGCCACTACAGCAAACCCAAAGACAGTTAGGTCTTAGTAAATGAGTTTTAGCAAAACAAAATCAAGGGGTTTCAGAGAAAGAGGCATTAAAAATAAAGGGAAAATACAGTTATAGATAATGTGTTTTAAAAAAGTATTAATAACAAAAATTATTTTTAGGTAAGTCCCTTTTTAAAAATTTTTATTTATTAATTTTTTAGTCATACATGACAGTAGAATATGTTTTGATATATAACACATACATGGAATGTACATACATCAATCATATTGTCTATTCTATTCTGCTGCCCTTTCTATCCTCCCTGATTCTCCCCTCCTCTCCCAATCTAATGTGACACACTTTTTTCCCTTAATCTCATTACAACATCATATACGTATTCTGTATAACAATGAGGTTCTCCTTCCATCTTCTGTGCAACTCCCCTTCTCCCTCTTTTTCCCTCCCACCTCTCTTCCCTATTTAGTGGTAGTCTTCTTCTCATGCTCTTCCTCCCTATCCCATTTTGAGTCACCACCTTATATCAGAGAAGACATTTGGCATTTTTTTTTTAGGGATTGGCTAACTTCACTTAGCATAATCTGCTCTAATGCCATCCATTTGCCTGCAAATGCCATGATTTTATTATTTTTTATTGATGAGTAATATTCCATTGTGTATAAATGCCACATTTTTTAATCCATTCATCTATTGAAGGACATCTAGGTTGGTTCCACATTCTAGCTATTGTGAATTGTGCTGCTATAAACATTGATGTGGCTGTCCCTGTAGTATGCTCTTCTTAAGTCTTCTGGGTATAGTCTGAGAAGGGGAACAGCTGGGTCAAATGGTAGTTCCATTCCCAGTTTTCCAAGGATTCTCCATACTGCTTTCCAAATTGGCTGCACCAATTTGTAGTCCCACCAGCAATGTATGAGTGTACCTTTTTCCCTGCATCCTCCCCAGCACTTATTGTTGTTTGATTTCATAATGGCTGCCATTCTTATTGGAGTGATATGGTATCTTAGAGTAGTTTTAATTTGCACTTCTCTGATTGCTAGAGATGGTGAGCATTTTTCATGTGTTTGTTGATTGATTGTATATCTTCTTCTGAGAAGTTTCTGTTCAAGTCACAAAAGTCAACTCAAAATGGATCAAGGAGCTAGGAATCAGACCAGAGACTCAACGTCTAATAGAAGATAAAATTTGTACTAATCTTCATCACATGGAGGCAGGCCCCAAATTTCTTAATAAGACACCTATAGCACAAGAGTTAAAACCAAGAATCAACAAATGGGATGAATTCAAACTAAAAAGTTTTTTCTCAGCAAGAGAAATAATTTTCGAGGTGAATAGGGAGCCTACATTCTGGGAGCAAATTTTTACCCCTCAAACATCAGATAGAGCTCTAATCTCTAGAGTATACAAAGAACTCAAAAAGTTAAACAACAAAAAGTAAATAACCCAATCAAAAAATGGACCAAGGACTTGAACAGAAACTTCTCAGAAGAGGATAGGTAAGTCACTTTTTAAAGGCAATTTGCTCAAAATAACCTAGCACTATGTAAAAAAGTTCAAAGAGTTAACTGTTTGGTGAGAAAATAGACTCTGATACTTAGGTAAAGGATAACTTAAGACAATTTACAGGAAAAACACCTAAATTCTAATTTCCAAAAAACAATCAAATCAGTTTTTATTTGACTTAATCATATTACTTTATGACTAGATCTAGATGGCAGGAAACAAAAATGATTAAAATATTTTTCCTATGAGCATGTACTTCATATTGCTTTGACTATTCTTTTTTTATTGGTTGTTCACAACATTATTAAGGTATCAAAATAAAATTATCCTGAATGGAATTAAATAGTCAGGGACACAGTTTTCAAGACTATTGAAATAGATGGACCATAACTGTTCTAAAATAAAGTGGAGTACAGCTTTGAAGCACTAAGGTGATACAAGAGGAAAAAAGGACTGAAGAATGTTCAGGGCACATTAGCTAATTTGATTAGGTCATTTCATCTGTTTGCCACTTGGTGTTTATGGGTGTGACTCTCATATGCCAAATTCACAGTCAAACATTTCCTTACAAAATACTCTTGTCTGGTCCTTTTCTGACAAGTGACTGCAGTGTGATCATGGACATGGGATGGTGATGGTGGCCGGCCGGCCCCTGGCCACCCAGAGACAGACACAATGGTTATGGCCACTGCTACAGCCGTCATCCTTGTAATCTCCACCACCATGATCTCCACCTCAATGTCTTGCAGCTCCGAGATCTAGGCCAGCATCTCTGTGGCGACACAGAAGGGGTCACACAAGGCCATGATTCCAGGGATGCTGGTGGGCCAAGAGGAAGGCAGGCAGTGGGAGGACAATGATATCCCATGGAAGGTAGAGAGAGCAGGCACTGCAGTGGGGTGCCAGACCTCCCAGGGCAGGAGACCCCCTCCCTAGGCCACTGTTCCTCCTGTCCCTGTCTGCCTCCCACTGGACCTCCTCCTATTTCTCATTATTGATTGCCTTTGTATTCAGATTATTTCCCATTAGTTGTTGTTTTTGTATTCAGATGTTATGTTAGTTTTATATTTCTTTATTTCTTTCTGAGTAAGGATTGGTCCAAATTAAAATAGAAAACTCTGTTTATGCATACTCTTCTACTGTCTATCATCTCTCTTGGTTTGGGCTATGTAATAAAATTTGAATGGTCAATAGTTGGTGTGAAAATTTTTATTATTTTTCCTTGCTTACATTTTGGACTGTTATCCTCAAATCTACCTGGTTTTCTATAATTCACAGGATCTGAAGGATCATCTCCAAAGAATGAAGCTTCAGTCTTCAGTCTAGACCCGGAAGAGAGCATGGAGTTAAGAAGAAAATCAAGAAATCTAATGGAGATAAACACACACACACACACACACACACACACACACACACACACACACTCTAATGGAGATAAACACACACACACACACACACACACACACACTTTTCACATTCTTTTAAATATGAAGCTTGGGTTTGTAGCTCAGTTGGTAGAACTCTTGCTTACCATATTTTTAAAAAATAAAAAAGATATTGTATCCCTCTACTATAAAAAGTTTTAAAGAAAATAAGTAAATATGTAGCACACCTGTTGCTGAGAACAATTTTTGAAATTTTGTACTTTCCAACTGTGCATATTGTACACTTTTTAGAAATATGCTTAGTAATGCTATGTGTGATGCTTCTGGAGGTTGAGATCTTTGCTTGCAGTAGATTCTCTGTAAAAGAATGGGCAATTATGTGCCTATTTCAAAAGTCTTCTCCTGTATACCCCGCAAAAAAGTTATATAGCTTTTATCTGCTACCTTAATTTTAGTTGTATTCTTTGATGTTAACACATTTTGTATGATTGTATTTTATAGCTGTATTGAATCATATAGTATTAAATATTAGATATGATTTAATAATGTTAATAAGTTTAAACTCAGTTACTTTTTTCTCAAAAAATTACAGATTCTGATGTTCAGTTTAATTTCATTCCCTATTCAGATGCAGAAAGTGGGGCTCACTTGTAGAATGTGTTGTACCTTTTAACACCTCATATATACATCCCATATAACACAAAAGGCAAAAGTAAAATAGCAATCCTAAAAAAAATAATATGGCAGGAAAAAATAGTGGAAAATAGAGAAATTGTACAGAAATAAAACATTAACAAAAAACAGACATAAATAAAATGTGCCAAGAGAATGTGAATTTTCATGGTGGAAAAGATCACTAAATAACCCACTCAAAGGTTGAAAATAGAATAAAGCCAAAGATAAATTTTCATTAACATTCTCTATTTGGGACTTAAATCTACTTTCTAAATATAGTAATATTTATACTTGGGTATATCCAAAGTAAAATTTTCACAGATCAAAAGTATGACTTGTAATTGACTACAGCTTGGTGTTTAGAGATACACATCATATTTTCAATATTCTCAGGAAAGAGTATCAAAAATACACTTTTATTCCAATTAAATTTTAATGAGCATACATAAGAATGACACTTCCCCCAAAGACAAAGGAAGAATAGATTGGAGTTGTGACCAACCTCATAATTTTATATTCTCTTGAAATAAGATCAGTTGCAGTTGCCTTTATTTCTATTCAAATGAACACTATCATAATTTATATCATAATATATCATAATATTGTCTTCTTCATTATCACAGAGAAAAAAAGAGAAACTCAATATCATATCCTCCAACATTTCTTATATAATGCCTTCTTGAATCTTATGAATGTATTTATTGTGCTCAAAGCCAGTTACCTAATATTTTGTAAGTTGTTCAATGCAGTAAGCCTGGAGTTTTCCATAAGTATATTCCTTTTGACAGTTAAGTAACTTTGAGATTATTAATCACTCTGTTTGCATAAAAACAAATGAGCTTTAACTCATTTGTATATACTTATTACAAATATTTTCAAAATTACAGAGCAATTACATGAATTATTAAAACAGTAAGACATTACTAATTTAGTTTAATATGACACAACTATGTCATTATTCATATATCACAAAATAGACATTAGTGTTTGTAGTTATAATTAACTCCTAGTTGTAAAAATGCATGTAGTTCTAAATATATTTGATTATCTGAATTAATTCTATAATAATAATGATTTATCCTGCTATACTCAAGTTACTTACTATTATCATTCCTGGAAATAATAATGTTCAAAATTCTTTGGCAAGTAAATATTTAGAATACTCAACTTGGTAAAATCATGAGAAGAGATATGTTGGGTTAATTCCATTCATTTCAAGTATTTCTCTCAAAGGGATATATAATAAAAAGCATTTGAGATTAAAAACTTTAGGAAAAGATTAATTACTTTGCCTTTGTTGGGGCTTTTAGAAGAAATAATGTAATATATACTTTAAAAAGTCTCCACCTGTGGAGTTGCTGTTGTTGTTAACATATCTTTTTAAAATATTTTCAATTGTAGATGGACACAATCATATTTATTTTATGTGGTGCTGAGTATTAAACCCAGTACGTCACATGTGCAAGGCACTCTACCAAATAACTACAGTCCTAGCCCTTATTAATATATTTGTTAATATTGTTTCAAAAGTAATGGTATTGACACTTTCTAAGTCTAATAACTCAAAATTGTCTGTATGCCTCAGCACCTCTGTAATTTTTTTCCGTACTTTTTAGGGGGTCTTTTTTTATGTCTCTACCACATTTCAATATTGCATTACTATCAATTAAAATTGTGGTATCTGAAATTTGAGTGGGGCTTCATAGTCTACCAAGCATATCAAATGTTTAGAATGATCATTCCATGAATCCTCAGAAAGTATATTATTCCTCATTCATTGCTAAGAAAATAAATCAGAATGAGAAGACTTAAGAGGACACAGCAGAAGATTCAAGACTTCAATAACAGACCTGCTAATATTAATTTTAGTAAAACTTCTTTTACTATCCAAGGTAAATGATTTACCTAGCCTTTTACAAGACTTGTTCATTTCTTGTCTCATACATAATACAAGGCAAACTGAACACTTGGGACTTGGAAGTTTTAGATCTCCTTTTTCTTCTTCCAATACACTGGAGTAAACAAAACTTAATTTTACCCAAAACACTTCATACTTAAACATGATCTCTCTCCTATTTTTCCATACATTAGAAAAGTTATTTTCTCTTTAAAGGTAACAAAACAGTTTTATTTTGCAATACATTAGAAAAGTTATTTTCTCTTTAAAGGTAACAAAACAGTTTTATTTTGCAATACATTAGAAAAGTTATTTTCTCTTAAAAGGTATCAAAACAGTTTTTTTTTTTCCTTTCCCAGGTCTGGTTTGAGTTTCTTCCTGTAATTATAAACCTACCATGACTAATTTTTCCTGGTATCTGGACCACTATGTGTGATTCTAAAACCTTTGACGTTATTTATTTAACAATAATAACTAGTTTCGTTTTGCTTTAGATTTAATATAATACTAAGTATTAGTCAAACTATAAAACAAGAGAGAAATTTGTTGGAAAAAAATCAATTGCTCTAATCTCATTTAATCAAAGAGCTTCACAAAAGTAATAGTTACCCATCAAGTAGTAAATGTAGTTATATATGAATCACTACATTTTATAGTTCCGATAAGTAAGTATTGCTAAAGTAAATTTTTAGCTTGAAGAAGTAACTAATACTTGGTTATTCTGCAACAAATTGTATGTAAGTCTCCAAACATATAATAAAACTTTCAAAATGATGTTATTGAGTTTATTTTAAATTTAGGAAAGATTAGTGACTTACATGAGGAGATACATCTCAGTGGCATTAAATAGAAAAATATTCAAAAGAAAGTTCTTCTGAGTCAAAGCATCTGTAAAATAATCTTTATTCTGTTTTTAGAAGTTATATGTGATTATATTCAATTGTTTCAAATCTAATTCATAATTATTTATTTACACTAATCAGAACCAAATTTTTTATTTCATTTAACCCTACAAAGTATTTAATGTAGCATTTCAAAATGTTCATCATTAGTCGAACCAAAAAAAAAAAAAAAAACCACTACATAAATATTTGCAGTCAAATAGTTTTGGGGAAGGCTGTGGTAATATATGTGGATTTACATTTATCAAGAGAAATATGAATTTTAAGATTGAGGAAAAATTCCTTCAGCTTATTTCTTTTCAATACATTGACACAGTTTTTCTTGAATTTCAATACCTTCTAGATATAAAATGATGTTGTATTAACATAGCAAATTTAATTCCACATATTAAAAGAGCTTTGCCCTTAGATGATAATGCTCAATATAAATAACTAAAAATATTAAAATATAAGTTTAAAGCATGCATTTGTGCTATAACTAGTGGGATCAAACAAGTACTATCAGTCATAAAATATGGTTATCAGTTCTCAATAATGTTCTCCTTTAAAACTATTATTCTCCACAAGTGTTTAAAATAATGTTAGCTTTATCAATCATCTTTCACAAATTTTAAGCAAATTTTAGTAGATTGGTAATGATAAATAGTATGAATTTTCAGATATAATGAATTACCTCTGGAATTATCATGCACACTAAATTAATGCAGCATTGGTGGGCACTTATTGTTAGGAGTTAGAGTTATCATTTACCTCTTTTCCTTTATGACTTAAGGAAATGTAATGCCAATTCCATCTGTCAAATGAGAAATGGAATGCTTTTTCACCACTAGCGAAAACTGAAATCATTGTACTGGAATTTTGCAATTAAGGTAAAGTGTGGAAAGAAATAGTCTATTGAAACCCAGTTGCAAAAGAAGGAAAGTAGAGAGTTCATAGAACTTTTCTGTGCATTTGTGAAACATTTAGTTCAGCTAGTTCTATAAGAATAAAGCTCATGACAACTTGTCCATGTTGTTCCAGCACTCTCTCTTGAGCTGATTGTAAATGAGGCAGCCCTTGTTGCTCATTGTGCTGGAAGCCATCCAATTCCATCCAGAAAGCTCATTTTAGTGTAAAGCTGGCCCCCCTCATGTCAGTGTACAGAGAAACTGTGTCACTAGTGACCTTATGAAGCAACTGAATCTACCAAACTTTTATAGACTTTGCCTATCACTGGTTATTCTATTTTATTGAACCAATAAATACTCTTAAATTGTATGTAATTTTTTCTTTAAGAGAAGCCAATCTGTTATACACATAAAATTGAGGACAAAACAACTGCAGGATTGAAGGAATTTTAAAAATCTGAGTCATAGATGTTATCGAATCGCTGCCTGATTCCATACAGAAACCCACATATCAACCTTGGTAGCACACTCCATACCTACTGTATGGTAGTAAGGAAACAAGGAAGGCAAATTTGGGAAATTGTGCTTTCACAGCTTATTGCCTTTCCTAAGATCCCTGGTAGTGAATTATAAGCTAATACACTATCTTTTCAATTAAGGCAAATCAAGTTTGAATTTCTGTTTGCCTGAAACTCCAAATATATTAAATAAAAATAAATAAATATGGCTGGAAATACAAACCATGTCTCAATAATGATCCTAAATGTTAATGGCTTAAATTCACCAATTAAAAGACATAGGCTAGCAGACTGGATTAAAAAACAAAGATCCAACAATATTCTCCCTACAGGAGACTCATCTCATAAGAAAAGACATACACAGACTGAAGGTGAAAGGATAGAAAAAATCATAATATGCACATCAACTGTGGAAGCAAGCAGGGGTTTCCATCCTTGTATCAAATAAAGTAGACTTCAAACAAAAGTTAATCAAAAGGAATAAAGATGGACATTACATACTGCTCAAGGGAACCATATACCAATAAGACATAGCAATCATAAATGTATATTATATGTCCCAAACAATGGTGCAGCTTTGTTAATCAAACAAATTCTTCTCAAGTTCAAGAGTCAAATTGACCACAGCACAATAATCTTGGGTGATTTTAACAGACCTCTCTCACCACTGCACACATCTTCAAAACAAAAGTTGAATTAAAAAACTACAGAACTCAATAATAAAACCAATAACTTAGACTTAACTGACATATATAGAATATTTCAACCTGCATCAAGCGGATACATTTTTTTTCTCAGGTGCACATAGTTCCTTCTCTAAAATAGACCATATAATATCATACAAAGCAACTCTTAGCAAATACAAAAAAATGTATAGATACTACCATGCATTTTATCAGATCATAATGGAGTGAAATTGGAAATGAACTACAAAATAAAAAATAAAATTTTCACCATCCCTTGGAGACTAAACAATATGCTACTGAAAGAACAATGGGTTACAGAAGACATCAAGAAGGAGATTAAAAAATTCTTAGGGGTAAATGAGAACATAGACAAAACATATCGAAATCTCTTGGACACTATGAAAGCAATACTAAGAGGAAAATTAATTGCATGAAGTTAATTCCTTAAAAATAAAGTCAACAAATAAATGACCTCACACTATATCTAAATCCCTAGGAAAAGAAGAACAAATCAGCAGCAAAAGCAGTAGAAGGCAAGAAATAATTAAAATTAGAGCTGAAATCAAAACAAAAGAAGCAACTGAAAAATTAACAAAAAGTTAGTTTTTTAAAAAATAAATAAAATTGAAAGTCCCTTAGCTATGCTAATAAAGAGAAGAAGAGAGAAAACTCAAATTACTAGCACACATGATGAAAAAGCTAATATCACAACAGACACTACAGAAATACAGAGGATAATTAGAAAATATTTTGAAAACTTATACTCCAATAAAATAGAAGACACTGAAGGCATGGACAAATTTCTTCAGTCATACAATCTGCCCATATTGAATCAGGAAGACATACACAACTTAAACAGACCAATATCAAGTGATAAAATAGAACACACCATCAGAAGCTTACCAGTCAAGAAAAGCCTAGGATCGCATGTATACTCAGCCAAGTTCTACAAGACCTTTAAAGAAGAACTCCTAAATACTATTTCAGGAAATAGAAAAAGAGGCCACAACTTCCAAACTCACTCTATGAAGCCAATATGACCCTGATATCAAAACCAGGCAAAGACACATTAAAGAAAGAAAACCTCAGACCAAGATCTCTAATGAACATAGATGCAAAAATTCTCAATAAAATTCTGGCAAATCAAATACAAAAAACATATCAAAAAGATTGTGCACCATGATCAAATGGGATGCAGCCCATGGATGAAAGGTTGATTCAACATACAATAATCAATAAATGTAATTCATCACATCAATAGACTCAAAGAAAAGAATCATATGATCACCTCAATAGATGCAGAAAAAGCATCTGACAAAATACAGCACTTTACATGTTCGAAACATTAGGAAAACTAGGAATAACAGGAACATATCTCGACATCGTAAAAGATATCTATGCTAAGCCTCAGGCCAACATCATTTTAAATAGAGAAAAATTAAAGACATTTTCTCTAAAAACTGGAATAGGACAGGGATGCCTTCTTTCACTACTTCTATTCAACATAGTTCTTGAAACACTGGCCAGAGCAATTACACAGATGAAATAATTAAAAGGATACACACAGGAAAAGAACAACTCAAACTGGCACTATTTGTTCATGATATAATTCTATACATAGAAGACCCAAAAAGCTCCACCAGAAAACTTCTAGAAATACTAAATGAATTCAGCTAAGTAGCAGGATACAAAATCAACACTCATAAATCAAAGGCATTTCTGTATAACAGTGAAAAATCCTCTGAGAAAGAAATGAGGAAACTACCCCATTTACAATAACTTCAAAAAATAAGATACTTGGGAATCAACAACAAAAGAGATGAAATATCTATGCAATGCAAACTATAAGTCCCTAAAGAAAGAAATAAAAGAAGACCTTAGAAGATGGAAAGACCTACCTTGCTCTTGGATGAGAAGAATTAATATTATCAAATGACTATACTACCAAAAGCACTATGCAGATTCAATGCAATTCCAATCAAAATGCCAATGGGATTCCTCATAGAAACAGAAAAAGTAATCGTGAAATTAATCTGAAAAAATAAGGGACCCAAAGAAGCTAAGGCAATCCTTAGCAAGAAAAGTGAAACATCAATATACCAGATATTAAACTATATTACAGAGCAATAGTAACAAAAACAGCATGGTATCGGCACCAAAACAGACTGGTAGACCAATGATACAGAATAGAGGACACAAAGACTAACCCCCCAAATTACAATTATCTTATATTAGACAAAGGTGCTAAAAGCATGCACTGGAGAAAAGACAGCAACAAATGGTGCTAGGAAAACTGAAAATCCATATGCAACAAAATGAAATTAAATCCCTCTCACCTTGCATAAAAGTTAACTCAAAGTGGATGAAGGACCTAGAAATTAAACCAGAGACTCTGTGTCTAATAGAAGAAAAAGAAGGCCTAATCTTCATAATGTGGTATTAAGCCCCAACTTCCTTAATAAGATTCCTATAGCGCAAGAATTAAAATCAAGAATCAATAAATTGGGTGGAATCAAACTAAAAAGTTTCTTCTCAGCAAAAGAAACAATCTGTGAGGTGAACAGAGAACCTACATACTGAGAACAAATTTTTACCCCCTCACACATCAGATAGAGCACTAATCTCTGGTGTATATAAAGAACTCAAAAAGCATTAAAAAAACCCAATCAACAAATGGTCCAAGGACCTGAAAAGACACTTCTAGAAGAGGATATAGAGTCAATCAACAAATATTTGAAAAATTCTCATCATCTCTAGCAATTAGAGAAATGCAAATCAAAACTACTCTTAGATATCATCTCACTCCAGTCCGAATGGTAGCTATTATGAAGATAAACAACAGCAGTGTTGGTGAGGATGTAGGGGAAAAGGGCACACTCATACATTACTGGTGGGACTACAAATTGGTGCAGCCAATATGGAAAGCAGTATGGAGATTCCTTGGAAATCTGGGAATGGAACCAGCATTTGACCCAGCTATCCCTCTTCTCTGTCTATACTCAAATGACTTAAAAACAGCATCTTACAGGGACACAGCCACAACAATGTTTATAACAGCACAATTCACAATAGCTGAACTATGAAGCCAATCTAGATGCTCTTCAGTGGATGAGTGGATAAAAGAAATGTGTCATGTATACACAATGGAATTTTACTCATCAATGAAAGAGAATAAAATCATGGCATTTGCAGGTAAATGGATGGCGTTGGAGAACATAATGCTAAGTGAAGTTAGCAAATCCCAAAACAATAAATGCTGAATGTTCTCTCTGATATAAGGAGGCTAACTGATAGAGGGGTAGGGATGGGAAACATGGGAGGAATAGATGAAATCAAGATAGGGCAGAGGGGTGGGAGGAAAAAGAAGGGTAAGGGGACTAGCAAGGATGTTGGAATGTGATAAACATCATTATCCAAAGTAAATATATGAAGACACGAATTGGTGTCAACATAATTTATATACAACCAGAGATATGAAAATATGTGCTGTATATGTGTCATAAGAATTGTAATGCATTCTGCTGTCATTTATTTTTTTTAAATCAATTTAAAAAACACTGGCAAAAAAGAAACAGAAAATGCAAAAAATAAAAATGAAAGAAAGAAAAAAAGAAATATGTGAGAGAGTATATGCTAAAAACCAAAACCAAAACTAACAATAAAACCCCAGAATGCTTCCAGTAATCATACTGTAGAAGTATTGCAATTTTATTCTTTGACTGATATGTATTATGGGACAAAAGAAATGAGCATTTATGAGACATGAAAATTAAATTATTCCCTCTATGCTTCCAAACCAGAGTTATCAATATGGAAGAAACAGTATTCAAAAAATAAAGATGATAAATAGAAGCTCTACTCTCAGTTAAGTATCAATATACACATGGAAGTATAAAGTTCATAAGCATGTATGTATATACACACATAAAATATATACACACATATAAAGACATGATAAATATGTAAAATATATACATATATACACACATATAAAGATATAATAAGTAAATACTTATATATACACATATTAAAGTATATCCTCAAATCCTCCCATCCCCCTCCAGTCTCTCCCAGGTCCAGTGGAACTCAGGGGTCCCTGAGTGCTGAAAGAAGGATGCAGTAGTCACTGTGACCCAGCATGCCTGGTGCAGTCAGCCAATGACTGCAACTCCTAGCACCCTAGTGAGTGGTGCTGGTAGGTGAGTGAGAGGCCATAGGTCAGAATGGCCACTCCCCCCTGTAGACCCATGCTCCACTTCCAGTGGCTGAGAAAGTGAGTGTTGCATTTGTTAAAAATAATGTGTCTCTGGGCATTGGTCCCTAGATCCTCCCTCATACCATGGCAGGTGAACTGGTGCTTGTCTTGTATCTTCCTCTGATGTGGCTGGGACAGGAAGCTCCTTGCTTGCCTGCACAGGGTGAGTCAGAGTGCTGTCCGTCCACCCGTCTGTGACATGGGCAGATTTCTGGAGAGTGACCAGGATGCAATATTTCTCTTTGTGTATTTATATAATCTAATATAGAAGAGTATTTTAAAGCCACAATTAAATATCAAACTTTTTCACTAAAATATATTTCTTCTTATACCCATCAAATTTTGTCTCTTGTTATTATTATCCCATAGATTTCTTGTGTGCTAGATAAGCATTATGAACTTTCGTAGATTATTTTCACTTATATACCTTTTGCTAGTATATGCAAACAATTCATGCTAAGGTTTTATTTACATTGAAGTGAATTATATATGATCAATATATTAGTTTTCTTTGGGGATGCACTTAAGTAATTTTAATTGATACAGAAAATTAAACTCACACTGCCCTTAACATAACACTTTCTCTTCTGCTATTTAGTAAAAATGGATCACAAAACTGTTAAATTTGTGCTGTTCTGCTGACAGTAAAACTTAATGAATGCCCGTATGCTATCAAGTGCAAGTTAAAAGAGTAGAGCTAAAGAAATTTTTTTATTGTATGTGAAATGTGAGTATTTTAGAAAGCAAATTGGCTAAAAGCAATTTAATGAGGTACCTTCTAAATTGAGGTGATAAGAAGGTTTTGTAGTGCCACAGTCCGGCTGGGTAAAATAACCGGGAGGTGATAAGCAACTTGAAGGTTAAAGCAGGAACTGCTTTATTGAGGAGAAACTCAGAGGGAACTGACCATGAACTCAAGGTAGTGGGTACCCAAGGTAGCAGGCACCACTTTATTGCGGAATAGCAAAGGTATATATACCTAACTGATTACACACAGCTTGACTCAATTAGCATTATCTAGATACAGCAGTCAGCCAATAAGGAATCATCATCTTAATGGCTCAGTGGCATTGCCTCACAAACCACTCCTCCTGGCAAACTGCCAGATGTCATCTTGACTTGATTTACGGTCCCCAACATTGTAGAAGTTGTGAGAAAGCAATTTAGATGTTCCTGATGATGTCTAAGAGGCCTGGGTGCCTAGAATCAATCTAAATCTGAAACTACTTCAAGGATATTGAATAGGAACACTGTGTCCTGTAACATTTTTGTATTTATCTTTGCTTGTTGATCTGCAATCACTCTTAAGACATTAACTATTTATTGTACTGTTCCATTTAAAGAGTCAGAGAATGAAGACATAAATCCCCAAAGACCAAAGTGATGTTCCTGAACAGGAAGTTTCTCTATGTGTCCTATATCCATGACTACTTTTTAATTTTTCATTATATTTCAACTATAATTGGAAAAACTCTCATATTACTTTCAGGTCTATATTCATGTAAGTTTTGACTTATCTCTTGAATGTCCCAACTTCAAGAGATAAGTCAAAACTAATAAAAATAATTTGTTATTTACCAAAGACATATTTAGCCTAAACTTCTATGATAAATATGTCTTTGGTAAATAATAAATTAAAACACCTCATTATGTATAAAGTCATAAATAACTTTCCGCATCATTTATTATTTACTACCAGCAAGACATCTGTTAAGAGTTTACACACATTATCTAATTTAACCCCTATGGTTCCTAATAGGCTCCATTTAAAGATGCTCAAAGATCCCTAATTTTTCCAAGTTTTGAAATATTAATGGAGAAAATGGGCATTTTAACCCAGTTCTTCTCAGGCTGAAAATCAATTATATTATTGTTTAAAATATTAAATACAAAATCATAACTGTGAAAAATTTAATGAGACAATTTTTAATTTTACATTGAATTTGGTTTATGTAGAAAAGGCTAACGTAAGAAAAGGTAATGAGAGATTTGACTGCAAAATTATTTTAAATGACTTCACAAAAAAAGAATCCATAAATTGCAGATAAAATTAGTATTATATCTATCAAGTAGTAAAAATTTACATGAAAAAGTGATATTATCAATTGAAAAAAATAATGCTTGTACAATTAGGAAGAGACAGGGCACATACCTTACTAAATAAGAAATACAGAGGCAGCATTAACATATAAGAAATGCTGAAATACATACTAACTAATATGTAAAACTTTTTAAGGTGAAAAATCATTTTAGAATTTGGAGATGGGCAATATTTTTTAAAAAAATCTAAAAATATTTGTAAAATAAAAAAATTGCTTTGAAAGAAAGAAAAGAGAATTCAAGGTTTTAAATATGTTGAAAGGAAGAGAGAAAAAAAGGAAAAGGAAGAGTAATCAATATGAAAATCACTCAAATCAGTCAATGTAATGAAAAACCAAAAAAAAAAAAAAACCCAAATAAAAAACACCAATGCGCAACAGAATGATCAAATTTACTGGATTTAAAGTCCACTACTTATGGTGAAAAAAGATAAATTTATTACCACCATATATTACAAAGGTAATATATTACCTTAGACTAGAAAAATGAAGAATAGTGTTACTTTATTAGATAAGTAACAACTTATGCAAATGCCTGGAATTTTATTGAGTTTGAAGCTGAGAATTAAACCAAGTGTCACAAAGATTTATAGATTATCTCTTAGTGATAACATTTTTTTAAAATTTTTTGTCTACTAAGAGTTGTTTCAGAGTAATGTCTTTATTGTTTCCACAATTAAATAGCTGAAAACAACTGTGTTGTAAAAGATGGAGGACAATGGGAAAAGTTTAAGCTGCATTTGGACTAATCAAAGAGCAAATTAATGTATTTTCTGATTTTAAAAATACTAAAAAATATGAACACCTTTTAGCTCATGAATATTCTTCCAAAATATAACAAGTATTATATATATATAAGCTATCTATATATGAAGATTACTGTGACATTGTTTATAGCATCTGAAAATTGGGTGTAGATTCTACAAGTCTATATAAAGGAATGGATTTAATTTTAGCATATCCATTATGTGAAAAAAAATTATTAACTTAAAATTATGATGCCAATTTATTTACTCTAATAATAGGTATAAAAAGGTAATAAAGTTGAAAAAAACATGTTTGATCCTGGTTTTGAAGAATGCTAATCCAGTAGTAATGATTCATAAGATTATACAGAAAATATTAGCCATAATCAAGAGGATAATTCTTTTTTATTTTACACTGAACTTTATGAAAATAAAAAATTGACATCCTATTCCTAAAGTATTGTTAGATGTTTGACAATAGGTAGAAATAACACAAAATTAGAGAATGAGTACTAATGCTAAAATTTAAGCTACAACTTTATTTCCACCTATGTGAATAATGAAACACATTATTTTTAAGTGTTCCTCATTCTTTGGTCATTTGAAAATGTAAGGCTGTATATAAATATACTTTGAACATGAAATAATATTTATAAAATTACTTTTTTTCAGAATAAATTTTAGAACCCCTAAATTTTCTTATGCTTCATAAAAGCACTATTGTGATTCTTACCAGGCCAATAATAATAACACTTAAAATAAAAAATTTTTCAAGGCTGAGATTTCCCTTTCATGCTCAGAAGATAAACAGACAATTTGCACCAAATTATACATTTGGGACAAACAAAACCTTGATCTGTCAGTACAAGTAGAGAAAGTGAAGCTCAAGTGCTGCAAAAGGATTTGATAGTACAACAGTTTGTTTCTTTGTATGTTTTGGTACCAGTGATTGAACTCAGAGGCCCTGGACTACTGAGCCACATCCCAGCTCTATTTTGCATTTTTTAGATATTTTTTAGTTGTTGATGGACCTTTATTTATTATTTATTTATATGTGGTGCTGAGAATAAAACACAGTGCCTCACACATGCTAGGCAAACACTATATTATGAGCCACAACCCCAGCCCTCATATTTTGTATTCTTATTTAGAGATGGTCTCACTGATTTGCCTAGTGCCTTGCTGTTGCTGAGGCTGGCTTTGAACTCATGAGCCTCTAAGCCACTGGGATTACGGTTGTGCACCAACCTGCCTGGCTGATAGCACAATAATTTATTAAAGCAGAAGCATCTTCTGTGAATTTATTGGACAGCTTCTGCTAACACCCTTTCAAGTGCAATCATGGGTTTCTTTCATTCTGATGACTGATTCCTTTCTCTTCTTCTGTCCAGATAACTTTAAGCTCCTTATCTTTATTGAATCTAACTTAGAAAACAAATGTGTTGTATTCTAACATCAAATATGAAACACATTTTTGTAATAGAACATTGTTGTCTTTGATTTTCCATATTATATCCCTAAAATCAGAGACACTTCGAAAAGACATTACATTGTGTTTTATGAACATTCCAAATAATAAGTAGCTAAGATAAATATTTTCTGAACTCTGAATGTTAAAATCTGGTACTTCTTTATATTCTCATATTCTAAAATAGCTACTGTTACTTCTTTGTATTTTCATATTCTAAAATAGCTAATATGATGGGCATAGGTGTTCAAACTGGAGAGATTGAGTAGAGCTTGACACTAGGGGGTTGAAAATTGTTCGCCTTGGTTTCTTCTAGTTTAATTATCATTTTTAGTTGAGTTCCCCTTAATTTTATGTTGGAATACTATAATAATATCCTGACTCTCCTGTGTGTGTGTGTGTATTTTTCAATTTACTCTTTAAGCTCATATGTCTGATATCAGCACCTCCCTATATAAGCACCATAACTGTTCCCAGTAAAAAGCAAAAGCAGACACACTTAAAATTTTGCATCTACAATTTACCCCTTTCCCTCAAATGTTACTTTCAATACATCATCATTTTGTTGTTAACAAGTTAAATATTCTCCAATTCTCCTTATTCTATCCTCTTTGTTATTACCACAAATCAGTGTTCTGGAGTGGGAGACTCCCCTGAGAACATCTGAAAATGCCTAAAGATATCGAGATGTTGTTATACTGGAGGTGAGGGAAATATTACTGACAGCTAGTGAGTAGAAGCCTTGGTTACTGATAAACTACTACATTTTTACAGCAAAACCCCCAACAGCACAGAATTCTGCAATGCAGAACCATCATAATGCTGAGGTCCAGAAACTGCCTGAGATCAAGACATCATTAACTGGTAAGTAGATACCTGAAACAACAGGATGAATGAATGATCTCTCTCTGTTGCTCTGGCTCCCATCCAAGACAAATTTCCACACTATAGCAGAGCCAGTCTGTCCAAAATGTAAAAAGAGCCTGTATTTTATACTTAAAACTTCAATTACTTAGTACAAGGGATGGAAGGCATTATAAAATTCTTAATAAATTATTTCCTCATTAACTCTTTGGTTTCTTCTCACCTCCCTTTTTCTTTCTATACCAAACTTCAGTGCTACTGAAGAGGTTTCTATTATTTAAACGTTCATCTTCTCTCTCTGTTATCTGATTTCTGACATTTTCATATGCTGAAGCTTCTGCATGATTGCTATGACACTCAATTGATAGGGCTTGTTCCCTTTGGACATAGGTCTCCCTCTGAGGGAAAAAATAGAATGTAATCAGGAAAATGCAAATAACCACTGCATCACTAGAATTTCTGAGAGAGCTTATTAGACTATTTTGGAAAATTAATTTAGTACATTTTATAATTGAGTTGGATTCTAAAAAACAAACACCCACCTCAGTTTGATATTTTTGCCATTTTAACACACAATAAGATACTTCTGAGACAAAGTTTTTCTCCTGATTTGTTTTGGCACTGGAACCTGGAGTCATCCCCCAGGACAGAGTGGCTAAGGAAGATGGACTTCCCTTCATTTTCAGATGCCCCAGTTGTGTGAGCATTAAATATTATTCCATCTACTTAATAGCCAGGAAGTCACAAAATAATTGAGAAAAAATAGCAGGTTTTGAGACACCGAGGAATTTTTCCTGCTTATACTTTAAGAAAGGCAAATCAATATGAACAAAATTTCTAGTGATGTTAATTGGCTTAGGTTAGGTAGGGGATAGTCATTTGAACAAGTCACTGACATATCAAATGTTACCTTTTGGAATTTTAAGCAATTTTATGACAAAGGAAACTGATTTTGCCAATCTGAGAGATAGTGGAGACTTTTTCTCTTTGAATAAAATCATCCTACTGACTTACACAGATAGATCTCAAATTTTTGTATCATGCTGCTTGATTTTGCAAATGCCACTGTCCAATTTCACTTAGATTTTTTTTCAGTTCTCCTGTGTAATATGTTGGAGACATCAATAAGTTCCATTCCAATTTTTAAAGAATTAGCATTTACATGTTTAGCTTTCAAAAAATAAAAATCAAACAAATGTTATTACTCATAAAAGACTTGTGACACAAAATATTTAATTTTTATAATTTTGCTATTTCCTTCACTTATCCACAATAACATACTCCTTTTTAGAGTGGAAGAGATAAAAAGCTTTTGTGTTGATGACATATTAAAGAGAGAAAGTGAAATGAGCTTAAGTTTGATTTAAAAAAATGTGTTTTTCAGAATATGTGTAAGTTCAATTTTTATAAGCATTAAAACCAAGCATTTCTAAGTGATCAAACTTAACTCTTCTTTTAAATTTATTCCATAGGTAATAGCAGGCAATTAAAAACTACTCCCCACATCCACAGAAGCATTATTTTACACTTCAGAAACTCAAGTACCTTTGTTTCATTATCTATTAGAGGATAGAGAAATAGTAGGCCTGACGACAAAAGTATGATATGTATAATATATAATATATATGTATAATAGATGGGCGTATTTAAGTATATAAATTGTATCTCTGCCTGTCTTAAAAATTGCTAATTAAAAAAGTGAATGCCATTCTAATTTTATTCTGTTTAAGAGGTAATTTATTCAAGAATATTCAGAAATCATCTATCTAATGGAAGGTTAGATTTTATTAGCATAATCCAAAAGTAGCATTTATTACTGGGGAAAGTAAGTGGTGTGAGGCTTTCATTTGGGCTTTAAAGTTTATGTCCACTTGCACTGTAGAATTATTGTAAGAAGTTCCTTGTCACAAAATATAGAATTAATATAATAGCTCTGAATATTGGATATAATACACAGTAACTAAAAACTTTAGATATATTTTATATTTAGATTATTCTTTCATTCTTCCTTTTATATACTAGATGTTGATGATACAAAAAATGATACAATATAATACCAATCCTGAAATAATTTGCATCATAATGGAGAAGATATCTATTTGTAAAAACTGAGACAAAGCACACTTAATGTTATGATTAAAGCTTTTGAAAAAGTATATGGAAATTAGATTAATAAGCTCTCACTTCTATTAGAATGGGAAAGTAATGATGGTGCAGCAGAAATTCTTTGGGGCATGAAAAAAGAGAATTCAATGTGGAACTTAAAGAGCTAGAAGCAATGGAGGCAATGTTGGCAAATGTTAAGCATGAATAGGGACAGAGAAGCAATAAAAATCAGAAGAGGTAGGAATTGTGTGAAGCAAAGGAATTATGTGAACAAGTATTAGTGGGGCTGAGTTTGTTCCTACAGGGAATTTGGAAGACTAATTGTGATCATGCTTGGAAGAGCTGGGGGACATATCAATATTGAGTTTATTGCATAAATAATAGAATACTTTCTTACTTTTGTGGGTATGGCATGGTTAAATGTTTATTTTAGAACTAATGCTTGTGAGAGGGGAGAATGGCACACTTGAGAGAGGCTCATGACAGGAAGAGCAACTAGGGGTATGTCACTGTTCTCTAGGCTGGAGATAAGAGAAAGGAGGGTTGTAAGCACTGGCAATAATGACAAAATGAGAACTTATTTAGAAAGCAGAATAAACAAAACATAATAGTAAGGATTTGATTTTCATTTGGTTTGTTGTAGCTAAAATCACAAAATTTAGAGATTTAAAATTGCCTATAGTTATGTCTCAATTATGGTAAAAACTGCATTAAAATAATTGAATACTTGGTGTGTCACAGCAACTCATGTGGTGGGAACAGGAGCAGTGGCCAGGCAGCACAGTTTCAGAAGGTTCCTGAGAGCCACTGCCTGCAGCACCTGCGTGAGCCTTGTACTCTCAGCCAGGAAGCTCCAGAGGAAGGTCAGCTCTGAAGAATGTGAGGCTAAGAAGCCCAAGAGGAGGTCTTCCAGGCTGTCTTCTCTGACTGCTGCTGCCAAGGCAGATGCCAAAACCAGAAAGGTTTTCTTTCATAGTCAGCAAATGGAAATAGTGATGTGAATGAATAACTGTGATATGAGGTAATAAATGCAGTTTTACAAATATTTCCAAAATAGAGCTGACGGGAAGCAGCAAGTCATCAAGTTGACTGTATAAAGTGTATGTTCACAAAAGGGAGATTTTATAAGGATCCCAAAGAAGAGTTGGATATTTCCAGATGGAGCAGAGTGAGACTGAGAGGTCTGTGAAAAGAAAATAGGATTTCAGGAGGTGCATCATCATCTGCCTAACTAGAAATATATTAGACAGTTAAGGGAACTGAAAGACTTTAATTTGATTGAAATGCACAATATATTTCTATAACAAAGAAAAATAGGCAAAAGAGAAATTAGAGAGTACATTGCTTGGTCCTTTTATAAGCAAAGACAAGAATAACATGGGGACATTTACATTTTAGAATAATCTCATTGGCTTTATTGCTGACGATGGGATAACAGGTGTAAGACCTATGAATGAGGGGCTCAGAGTAGAGTTTACTATATTTTAGCAGAGAGATGATACAAATTTTAATGTCATTATCAGTTACCAGACGATGTTATTTAGAATCAACAAAATATGATTACATAGAGAAGTAAATTGAGAAGTAAACTTGATATATGTTTGATTTGATATATTTTGACCTGGAATTTATATATTTTTTAAAAAAACCTTTTATAATTTACACTAAGTGTTACTGTCCCTCTATAGATGAAATATTTGAAGGATTTACTGAGTCTGAAACAATTTTAGTGTTTTAGCCTCCTGATTCATTAATATAAAATGTTACATTTTAAGTAAGGGAAGTATTTTTTTGTTTGAATTACTGCTGTCTAAAAAAGATATTTAAATGATTATATCAAACAAGAATTTATTATGTCTGTTTTTATTATTTAATTTTCATTTTAATGTGTTATGGAAAACAAAAGTTTAATAATGGAAAACTACATTTATTTTACATAATTTTGGAATAACTTTTAGCTAAGTTATCTAAGGCAAAAAATAAAAAGTAAAGTTTTAGAAAGCCTGATATATGGTAGGAGGTGGGAGAACTAGAGGTGTACAGAATTTATGGTTAGAGACTGATCCTTCCCATCTCTTCCAGATGCTTCCCTTACTCCTACCATTTCTCCAAATTTGATATTGATACTCTCTTCTCACATTTTTCCGAAGAGGCAATTACATTACTCTCTATGATTGCAGAAAGTTATGATTACATTATATTAGATTTCGACACTAAATTACACACTGGTGAGAAAGCCATGCTCTTCATTTGGTTTTTATTTTCATCACTAAGACAATATAAAGGTGACTTCCATTCTGTAGTCACAAGTTACTTCAATATTCCTAGTAAAACATAACAGAAACATATATATGTTTTATTTCATTAAGATCTCCTGAAGGGAGACAATTCTTTCTTGTATACTAGAGCCTTTTTCCCCAAGTTTTGAAAAGCAAAATGTCTCCAGGTATTGTCAACTATCTCCTAGACTATGAATATGGGGGAAGAGGCAAAAACTTCCGTGATCCAGATGCAAAAGAAACGTTAAATGTTTAAAGATATTTCATCTTTTAAATTCTAATGAAATGCCCAAACAGAATTCTTTTTTTTAATTTAATTTTTAGTTGTAGTTGGACACATACCTTTATTTTAGTTATTTATTTTTATGTGGTGCTTAGGATTGAACGCAGGGTGTCGAACTATCTAAGCAAACACTGTATCACTGAGCCACAAGCCCGGCCCCTCCCAAATATAATTACTGTCTAAAGAAATATGGAAAGAAAAAAATCATCACTTTATATGCCTGTAGATCTAATAGATCTACAAGTGGTTTTGTTATATCATATTTGTAGAAAAGAGAAGAATGGAAGATAAAGTTTTCCCATTCAGTTTTCTCAATCTGAATGCTCTTGTACTCTAAGCAAGACTTGTTGATTTTCCTCATAATTAAACATAATCTACATTCTGTTACAGCAACACATTCAAGGAGAGAATAAGGTACCAATCATTTACTTGCAGAAAGAAAATTAACAATTTGCTTCATGTTGCTTTGAAGTAACCATTTAGGTTTTTAAAAAGTACCCAAGGTTTTCACCCACTTTCTCCTTACATTATCGTCATTGAACATAATAGACAGCTAATAAAAATGTGACCTTATGTGGGGGAGATATTATTTTCAATCAATCACTCCTTTGGATAAATGTTTTGAGTCATTCAATGGTAACTGAGTCCTTCTGCTCCACTGGCATATATGGGAGACACAATTAGAATTACTGTAATTATCAACTACTTCCTATAAGCAAATAGAAATGATAGCTAAATAATCTTTAAGTGAATAATATTAAATATCACAATTATGAAAATAGTAAAGAATATGAGTTATTTAATATTTTTTTTTCGAATTCCAACTCACTGTTTTGCCTGGAATTACACTACATTATGTTGAAATAATTGGTAAACTATACTATTATGAGTGTAAATTTTACAAATATTGAAATTACTGCATTCTGAATAAAATCACAAACTCTTAAAATGGGATATTTAAAGAGGGGAAAATAGTAACTAATACAACTATCTTAAAAATTTATTATATTTTACTGAGCAGTCATAGTCATAGTATTCTTATAAATATTTTTAAAAACATTTTTTGTAGTTGTAGATGGACAGAATGCATATATTTTATGTTATTTTTTATGTGGTGCTCAGGATCAAACCCAGTGCCTCACACATGCTAGGCAAGCATTCTGCCAGTAGCTTCAGCCCCAACCCCAAGGCATTCTTTTTAAGTATCATTAAGTTTACACATATTTTTTTGGAAGGGATTGAGTATTTGTTCATCTATGATCAACACTTTTAGGCTAATTTTCTGTTTTAACTCAAGTTTAAAAAAAAAACCTGCTTTTATTCACATTAAAAACAAACTGATATGTACTCAATAATTAGATGATGAATTATGATGTAATTATTCCTATAAGTAGGATGTGGATGCACTGGAGCAAACACCAGCAAGAGTGAGGGCATGCTGCTAAACTGTCTCACCTACTTTTATCATGCTGCATCCACTTCAGGGATCCAATTTATGTGGTAAACAAAACTTTCAACAAATTCATTTCATCCTCACAACAATTATATAATGGGGAGATCAACTTAATCTTCATTATACAACTTGGAAAACTGAAGAACAAAAATATCCCATAACTTATATAAAGTGGCATGCCAATAGTGGCACAGCATGGATCTGAACAGTCTTGCTTCAGTAGCAGGATTTTTCCAACCTCAATAGACACACAATTCAGTTAGCAATCTTATGAAATTCAGATTCGGACTCAGTACTTCTGGTTAGGGGAAAACAACATTCTGATTTTTAACAATCACACCTGTGATACAGATGTTGCTAGTCTGAAGATCACCCTTTAATTAGCAAAGTTCTAATCTACACTGGACAATAGTGAGAGATATGGCAACCATCAGAAACACAGTTTATCCTCAGAAAATTACTCTTATGTGCAAATTGCCAACTTCTGATTTAGAACTTATGCTACTTCTTTTTCTTTCTTTTAAAAAGGGAAGTTAAGGGCTGGGGATGTGGCTCAAGTGGTAACGCGCTCTCCTGGCATGCATGCGGCCTGGGTTCGATCCTCAGCACCACATACAAAGATGTTGTGTCCAGCAATAACTAAAAAATAAATATTAAAAAATTCTCTCTCTCTTTCTCTCTATCTTTATAAAAAAAGGGAAGTTAACAAAATTTGCAAGTATTATAGTATTTACAAGTATTATAGTAGCTGATTTCAGGTTTTGATAGTCAACATATGATAAATATAAACTTGAAACTGTAATATCTACCCCCCATAAGGCCTTCCCTTCATCCAAAAACGATTTACAATTACTCTTAAATATCTTCTTTAACATAGATTCAGTCCAAACCCATTAATATTTAGGAGTACATGTTTGTACCCTCTATACAGGAGAAGAAATTCAAGGTTAACTTAGAAATCCAGCACCTTTCTAAACTTTTGCTGTTTACACAAGTGCTGACTCTAAGTGGAAAAGGAAGCACATCCTTTGATAAATAGAACATAAATGTCAACACATTACTAAACAACTCTCGTCCATAACTTTCTGTAAAACAAAGGGATGTTCATAATAATTTCCCTTCATGCTCACTGGTGAATTTATTTTTATATCGTAATCTAAAATATAGAATGTAAAAAGTATAAAAGTAAACCAAAAAACATATATTATTTCCCTGGGTTTAAAATGCATTGGCCCACAGGCCTTCAATACTTAAAACCTAAAATGCCATCTAATCATTAGAAATTAAATCTTTATCAACCTTTTTTACTAAAAGAAAAAGAAGTATTCCTATTGACATATAATCAAACACTTTTAAAGTCATGCATTTAATTTGACAATGATATCTTCCAAAGGCCATCCTGGATGTGTATATTAGACCTAATTATGTAACTAAAGAATAACTTATTAATTAAAACAAAAGATGGGATTTAAGACAAATCTCCCTAGTACAAGTAATTCTGGTTTTCCTATATCTCATTCAACATTTTCCTGAATGTACCCAGGTACACTTAACATTTCTTCCCTGAGGGATAATTAACTGCCACATACTTTGACAAGTTTACACACACACACAAACACACACACACACACACCTTACCAAAAGCCATAATTAAATAATTGCACCTGGAAGTAGCAAGCATAAGGTTTCAAAAGTCTCATGCAATATTAACCCACAAATTCTAAATATACTTATGATTGTGGAATCCCATTTTTAATTACAACATAAATTAACAAAATCTAAATAATACAATTACCATAAAGCTAAAATTCTCATTTATGCAGCCATGAGTTAAAAGAAATATAATACCACAATCTATTGCATTTTCTGGCATGAAAGCAAAAACACAATACAAATGTAGGCTTTTCTATCAAAATTACAAGAACTAACCTCTACCCAGAAGAATCCAAAGAAACACAAAAGCATCTGCATTATTTTACATATGAGATGTATGGAAAAAAGTCTCTTCCCCAAAGTAGTAAGAAACAACTTCTAATTTCCTAAGAAACTTGTATTTTACATTTGTTTGTTTTTTTTCCTGAATCACTTACACAGCCACAAAGACACTCAGATATTAAAGAACTAGAGAAGTTAAAAGATGTCCTTTTCAATAGTCAACAGTCACCAAAGACTGTGGCAAAAGGAAATAGATATAAGTATTCCATGTTACTGTGCACAAGCAAGCCCAAAGTTTTACTGCTTCACTAGTTAAATCACTAAATGTTAAGCACTATTTCATGAATTTAAATGAAATCTGGTATATAAAGAGAAAAAATATGCGATAAGTGAAACTTACTTTCTATTTCACAGAAATATTATTATTATTTTAGATTATTTTACTTCATCTAAAATAATCCTGTGACCTTGTGGAAATAGTCCTGGGTTAAACACTCAAAGTACATTCCTTTACAAAATGTACCAGTACATTAGTGCTCTGAAAGCATTCAATATGTCTACTATGTTCTCTAGATGTATATTCATACACTGGTTTAAGCCATTTGCAGAAAATCAACAGAAATTATCAGAATATATTCTGAAAGTTAAGTGATTCTTCCACAGAGCAAATTTAACTTGACCTCCTAAATGGTACAGATTTGACAAACCATTTAGAAGGCTAAAAGAAATACTGATTTACTTCTTCTCTAAAGCAATACTGTTCAACAAAATTATAATGCAAGTTACACATGTAATTTTTAATTTTCTAATAACTATGCTAAAATGATAAAAATACAATTTTTAAAACACTTACTAAACATGCCAAATATTATTTCAAGATGTAATAAATATCTAAATATTTTAAAGATATTTATTACAAAATTCAGTTTTCAAAATCCAGTATGCATCTCACACTTAGAGCATATCACATTTTCAACTAACCACAACAACCTGGTCCATAGTCAGAATGTGGCTAGTGGCTACACTATTGAGCAGTATACTTTTTAAGTAATATTTTGAGATCTGACATACCACTCTGTTTATAATTAGTTCACATTCATGTCTTCTTTTTAAACTGAAATGGCTGTGACTACAAATATAAGCAAAACTGTTAATTCACTGGATAAATCAGGATCAGATCCCACTTATCTGGGAATCTGGTTAACACACACAATAAGTAGCAAATGGAGTTTTCCTTATTATGTATGTCTCAAGTAGACTTCAGAGATGGTGCTGATCAACATGAGCAAACACAATTTGTAGCAAAAACACAGGTTAAACACCAAAATATTTTTTATATCAAATCATAACACTGCCTTAATTCTAGCATCCCTTCCCCTCTCATTCTTGAGCACATACTTCTATGCAATTTATTTATAATATTGCTCTCTAAATTTGATAAATTTTGTCAACCATACAGTCACCATTCAAAAATAAACAGAACACTATATAAGACACAAATGAAAAAAAAAAATCAACCAGCTATTTTTAATACAATTTGTCAACCAATCTTAAATTCTGAGTTCCACTGAATTTGATTCTTCTCACAATTCCAATTAATTTACTGCTAAGAATTTTCCCAAGTCATTAGGATATTTGCTTAAAATGTAAATAATTCCAACAATATGTTTTCTAGACAATAACAACTACTGAAGCCAGATTAAAAGTTAGGTAGTCAGTGTAGTTAGGTAAATCAGGTCTAATATCGAGTGAAATCTAAAATGGAGGCCATGCTGGGAATGACTCAGGGAAAACACAGGACAACTCATGGAATGTTAATGAAGTCCGAAAAGGCCCTAGGCCAAAGTCCACCTCAAAGAAGTGTTAATGAAGTCCTTCCTGCTCAGACTACTTCTTTGGACCACCTGTGTCCCACCCCTCAGGCCTTCCAACCTACATTCCATCACCAAAACTATAAAAAGGGGAAACTACCTCACTTCCAGGGATTCCACCTCTTGGGTCCCCTTCTTCCTCTGGGAGAAGTCTTTTCTGCTGTCCTTTAATAAACTTCTAATTTCTACTCCGACCTTGCCTCGGCGTGCTTCTTTGGTGTTATTCTTCAACATTGGGGAAGCAAGAACTCGTCACTGGTCAACAGCGGTGACACTACAACCATAGCTTAGCACATAAAATTTGTCCTTTAGGCAAGTTACTGAGTAAATCAAACAGAAACAACTATACTCCTGTTTAATGCTTTTACATTTTGTAACACCATATTCAACAATTTCTAAATTTGGAAAATCAGTTCAGATTGCACACAAGCACTAACTTTAAAATTTAAAACCTTACAGGTTTCTACAAAATACTTGTGAATAAATGTATTCCACAGAAAAACAACAGAAAAATCAACACCACTCAAACAAATCTCAGCAAGAAGCACAAGATCAGTATATTCATAAGTACAGAATATATGATACATGCTAAAGAGTATTTTCCCCTAATTTAATTTAATTCACCTAGGCAATTTTTGTTTAAAGCACTTGCAAAGCTTTAAGGAAGCAAACATAGCTAGCTAGCCTCTTCTGCTGCACATACATACAAGGATAATACATTCATCTCCTGATATCGTTCCACAATTTAGAAATCAAAATAACAAAATTTGTTTCTTACCTGCAGTTAGGAGAGGGTTAAGGTGTATTTCAGCTAGCTCCTTCTGAATTCTGTTAGTGAAATGGGAACAGACAAAAAGGATTTGAGACAGTCTACAGAATAACCAGAAAATCAGAATGCCCTCTACCATCATGCAGGTAACTGCAAGGCTGGTTTTGCCTTCAGTAATGCTAACATGGCTGCTTCCTCTTTGTTCTCAGAGGCATAACCCAAACTCCTTAACAGAAAATTGCAGCTTTTTTCTCACTTGCTACTGTAAAAGGTAAGTCATTTACACCTGATTTGAGAAAGTCCTCCACTACTACTCAACAAAAGGATATAAAATCTATTTTAAAACTCTTTTTACCAAAGAAATTCTCTTTTCAAGCTTTTATGCAAATGAGACAAAACGGAAGGAGGAAAAGCACTAGAATATTTTTGACAATGACTTCAATCCACTTTTACTGTGGTAAAAATTAGAAAGCTATTGCAAGAGCACATTAATAGTTTTGTCAATATTTTATCTGTTTAAAAAAAGTTTAAAATTTACAAATACCTTTACCAATGAAAAACTTCCAAGGACTATTTTAGCAATCTTACTTAACCATTTCTTTTCTCTGATCTTAGGTACAGCACGTAAATTTAAATTTCATACTCTTGGAGGAAAGAGGGCCTTGAGGTAAGGGGAAAAAGAGCATTTCTCTTGATTTTCTTGAAATTTAAAATGTTTTCAAAAGTTGTTTAATGTTCTCTCCACAAGATTACAACACACTGAGAAGAATTTTAAATTATTTCAAAGACTGCTGCTATTCAATATAATATTCTCAAGTTCATTAGTGTTTGATTAATGGTGCAATGACTGTGAAAATGTATAGAAAAATAAGAACATGAATCAATATAAAATGCAATAATTGATCAGTTTTTATATTTCCTTTTTCTTTTAGTTGTGATCAATGAAAAACAACAAAACATCAACATTAGGTAATGCTATAGGTACACTTTATGTTTGATACAAGAGTTCTAATCAATACAACCACTATCACTGATGGAGTCCCATTGATGGATTTTTTTTGCCATCATAGAAAATAAAAGTCAGCAGGAAACAAATAATCTTTCACTTATAACCAACAAAATGTTTTTTCCTGCTGTTGATTTTCACTACTATATCAAGAACATCCACGAGTTTTAAAGATGTGCAAAGTTTTAACAGCAAAGTGACACCTGAGATTGTTAATGGCTACTTTTCTGTTTTATTTGTTCTCACAAGAACAAGGAGGGATAACTATAACTACAAAAAAATTTATACCTATTATGCAGGATTTAAAGACTTGTTCGTGGGGCTGGGGATGTGGCTCAAGCGGTAGCGCGCTCACCTGGCATGCGTGCGGCTCGGGTTCGATCCTCAGCACCACACACCAACAAAGATGTTGTGTCCGCCGAGAACTAAAAAATAGATATTGGAAATTCTCTCTCTCTCTCTCTCTTTCCTCTCTCACTCTCTCTTTAAAAAAAAAAAAAGACTTGTTCGTAAAACTAAGCAAATTTAAAATCTGCTTTCAAAAAAAGCCAAGGCCTGACATTCAACATTTTTTAGCAAATATAAACTTTTTTGATCATTTCCTTTCATGAAAAGTGACACATTTCCTTTTATGAAGTTGCCACCACAGATGCCTGGACTGACACCCACGTGGACACGTGCTAATTTCACTCAAGAGTATAACTCACAAAAGGAAACATCCCCAATGTATCATCCAATTCAGTTTCACAAATTTTCCTTGCCAACTCCTTAAACTGTCAGGATGAGAATTCAGTCTCTAGGACTCTTGCTGAAACTACCAAAGTACAGAATAAGTTTGCTAAGAAGCATATTTTAGTGAGGACGTTTTCATGCTCCCTAAAGGATGACAATTCATTCAAGTACAAATAAAATTGGTCATGAAGTATTTCTGGAGTATTGTTCTTGATGTAAAAATAAAAGCATCCAATTGCTTGAAAGACAACCTGACAATGTTACCTTTTAGCACTAGTGGATAACTTAGAAGTGGTTTTGCTAGAGAGTTTGGTGCTTTTCTTCTGCTGGGTGGCAGAAGGTTCTTTCTTCATGATCTTCAGGCTCTGGAGCAGCAGGGTCTTGCTGGTCCAAATCTGAACTGCCACTGCTGGTGCTGGGGCTGTCATCATCGGACATTTGCTTATCACTGGCCATTTGATGAAGTTATCACTTGGAAAACTTTTTTAAAGAGGAAAGAGAAGAGAGGAGAAATGTTAATCTAAGAAATCAATCAACAGCTTTTCCTTATCTTATATCATTCCCAAATTGTATCTCTATAAAAAGGCTTCAAAAGTGTTCACATTTATTGTATGAAAATGTTACTGGGGATAGGATGAATCTTACAATGCCAGCTCTCAGGGATTGTCCAAAATCACCCACTCACATTTTTTTCCATTCCTTGGATAATCTATGAATTGTCTACTTTCTCAGAAGGCATGAAAAAGATTTGCCGGGGAACTTAAGGCAAGGAGTATTAACACCATAACTGTAAATAACCGATTTTTATGAAAAATGTTAAAAAGTCACTACACGTCTAAATATTCACAGACTGACATGGGTCAGAACTACCAAATTCCCTTTCCCAGAGGAAAACATTCCCTGTTAACCGCTCATATGCTTATTTAAGGTGAACATTCCTCTTCTATGCACGTAAAACCTTTAAACACAACACTGGGAAATTTAAAACTCAACTAACAAGCTTCCCTAGCCTTTTCCACAGCCAGCAGTGAGGATTCATCCAGCTGCCATCATGGGAAAAGCAGAATCCAAACTGCACTTTCAGCAAAGCTCCCCACATCACCAAGGTTCCTTGCTCAATCTTTACATCACGGGGGACATTTTATCCAAAATTAACGAAAAGAAGGGTAAAAGCCCAAGGAAAAACAACACAGCCCCAAGAACTGCAACAAATGTCTGCACCCTCATAGGTGAGCGACTGCCGCTGCTGCTGCCAGCGTCCACGCAGCTCCGGGGCCCTTTGTGGGGAAGGCCGCACACGGACAGCTCGCCACCCCAGCCACCAAGTAATAGGAGCAGCCAAAAGGCCCCGCAGCTCGGGGACACCGGTGGCGTGGACGCCTGGTGTGAACCTGGATGCCGCTGCAGCTGCCGCCTCTGCTGCCCTAACTGCCCACTCCCCAGGACCCCAGCCCTGCCTTCCAACCTTGCCGCCTGAATGAAGCTGCCACCGCCCATACTGTCCCCCACTGTGGACCCCAGCCCCGCGCCTTACCTCGCAGAGGGAATGAAGCTGCCGGCCCTGCCCTGGCTGAAGCCCACGTGGACACCATCCCCGCTGCCCTAGTTCCCGGCAGGAACAAAGCTGCTGCCGCCGCTACCACAGCCAGCGTCAGTTGCGGCGGGGCTAACGGTCGGCGGGAACGAGGCTGCGGCGGCTGGAACGAGGCTGCGGCGGCCGAGGCGGCGGGAACCAGGCGGCGGCCGAGGCGGCGGCGGCGGGAACGAGGCGGCGGCCGCGGCGGCGGGAACGAGGCGGCGGCCGCGGCGGCGGGAACGAGGCTGCGGCGGCGGGAACCAGGCGGCGGCCGAGGCGGCGGCGGCGGGAACGAGGCGGCGGCCGCGGCGGCGGCGGCGGCGGGAACGAGGCGGCGGCCGAGGCCGCGGCGGCGGCGGCGGCGGTGGCGGCGGGAACGAGGCGGCGGCCGCGGCGGCGGCGGCGGGAACCAGGCGGCGGCGGGAACCAAGCGGCGGCCTCGGGAACCAAGCGGCGGCCGCGGGAAGGCGAGGCCGCTGAAGTCGCCACCCGCCCCCCTGGCTGCCACCCGTCCCCCTGGCTGCCCACCCGCCCCCCTGGCTGCCCACCCCCACGCCGACCCCCACCCTCCCTGTCTGATAATTATGTAATTCCAGCCCCTTTTTCACCTGAACAATTGTGAATTATGAAATTTGACCAAGCACTTTTCCCCTCTAGCTTTCTCTGTAGCACAAAGTAGACAAAATTCCATTAACTGCCCACCCCCCAGGACCCCAGCCTTGCCTCCTGAAGGAAGCTGCCACCGCCCATACTGCCCCCCACTGTGGACCCCAGCCCCGCGCCTTACCTCGCAGAGGGAATGAAGCTGCCGGCCCTGCCCTGGCTGAAGCCCACGTGGACACCATCCCCGCTGCCCTAGTTCCCGTCAGGAAAGAAGCTGCTGCCGCCGCTACCACAGCCAGCGTCAGTTGCGGCGGGGCTAACGGTCGGCGGGAACGGGGCTAACGGTCGGCGGGAACGAGGCTGCGGCAGCCGGAACGAGGCTGCGGCGGCGGCGGGAACGAGGCTGCGGCTCCGGCGGCGGGAACAAGGCTGCGGCCTCGACGGCGGCGGCGGCGGCGGCGGGAACGAGGCTGCGGCCTCGGCGGCGGCGGCGGGAACGAGGCTGCGGCCTCGGCGGCGGCGGCGGCGGCGGCGGCGGGAACCAGGCGGCGGAGGCGGCGGCGGCGGGAACCAGGCGGCGGCCGCGGCGGCGGCGGCGGGAACCAGGCGGCGGAGGCGGCGGCGGCGGCGGGAACCAAGCGGCGGCCTCGGGAACCAAGCGGAGGCCGCTGAAGTCGCCACCCGCCCCCCTGGCTGCCACCCGTCCCCCTGGCTGCCCACCCGCCCCCCTGGCTGCCCACCCCCACGCCGACCCCGACCCCCACCCTCCCTGTCTGATAATTATGTAATTCCAGCCCCTTTTTCACCTGAACAATTGTGAATTATGAAATTTGACCAAGCATTTTTCCCCTCTAGCTTTCTCTGTAGCACAAAGTAGACAAAATTCCATTAACTGCCCACCCCCCAGGACCCCAGCCTTGCCTCCTGAAGGAAGCTGCCACCGCCCATACTGCCCCCCACTGTGGACCCCAGCCCCGCGCCTTACCTCGCAGAGGGAATGAAGCTGCCGGCCCTGCCCTGGCTGAAGCCCACGTGGACACCATCCCCGCTGCCCTAGTTCCCGGCAGGAAAGAAGCTGCTGCCGCCGCTACCACAGCCAGCGTCAGTTGCGGCGGGGCTAACAGTCGGCGGGAACGAGGCTGCGGCGGCGGGAACGAGGCTGCGGCGGCGGCGGCGGCGGAAACGAGGCTGCGGCGGGAACGAGGCTGCGGCTGCGGCGGCGGGAACGAGGCTGCGGCCTCGGCCTCGGCGGCGGCGGCGGCGGGAACGAGGCTGCGGCCTCGGCGGCGGCGGCGGCGGCGGCGGGAACGAGGCTGCGGCCTCGGCGGCGGCGGCGGCGGCGAGAACGAGGCTGCGGCCTCGGCGGCGGCGGGAACGAGGCTGCGGCCTCGGCGGCGGCGGCGGCGACGGGAACGAGGCTGCGGCCTCGGCGGCGGCGGCGGCGGGAACGAGGCTGCGGCCGCGGCGGCGGCGGCGGCGGCGGCGGCGGGAACGAGGCTGCGGCCTCGGCGGCGGCGGCGGCGGCAGCGGGAACGAGGCTGCGGCCTCGGCGGCGGCGGCGGGAACGAGGCTGCGGCCTCGGCGGCGGCGGCGGCGGCGGGAACGAGGCTGCGGCCTCGACGGCGGCGGCGGCGACGGGAAGGAGGCTGCGGCCTCGGCGCCGGCGGCGGCGGAGGGAACCAGGCGACGGCCACAGCGGCGGCGGCGGCGGGAACCAGGCGGCGGCCGCGGGAACGCGAGGCCGCTGAAGTCGCCACCCGCCCCCCTGGCTGCCACCCGCCCCCCCCCGCCCCCCCCCGCTGCCACCCGCCCCCCCCCCGCTGCCACCCGCCCCCTTGGCTGCCACCGGCCCCCCTGGCTGCCACCCCCACGCCGACCCCCACCCTCCTTGTCTGATAATTATGTGGTTCCAGCCCCTTTTTCACTGGAACAATTGTAAATTATGAAATTTGACCTAGCATTTTTCCCCTCTAGCTTTCTCAGTAGCACAAAGTAGACAAAATTCCATTTTACCACCAAAAAATGTCCTTTAAAGCAATGAAGGGTAATAATTATTTCTAGAGCACTAGAAACTAAAAACTAAAAACATAAAGAAAATGTGTTTGGAAATTCTCTTACTGCATAAAGTATGACAATTAGTATCCTGCATAAAATATGGCAATTAGTATCCTGCATAAAATATGAGCAGTTGAGAATGACTTATACTGAGAAAATTTTTTAAAAATTGTTGAAAACTCCCTCAGAGTTACAAAAGTACTGTACAAACAATAAACCTGTTAAAAAATCTGTGTTATTATATACAACAAGCATTATGATTTGCATATGTATTTTCAGAACTCTGTATATGCATTGTTAATGTCAAAGACCCAATTAAGTTGCAATTTTTCTTACATTGTTAGAAAGTGCTGCTTTTCTGTGGTTCCTCAGTATTCAAGTATCCTCAATGAATGACTAATATACATATTTTTCCTCTAAAATGTTTTATCAAAATGGCAATCACAGAAACTAACAAGTAAGACTTACAACTAGGTAATTAATTTGCCAGGTTATTCCCAGAGTTGTAATAAAATAAGTTTCCAGAATTGACTCCCATAGTCTGGTGGTACCTTTTAGCTTGCTGACCAGCTGATATATAACAAACCAGAAATTGATATGCTTCTTATATTCTGTTTGTGTGCTTCTGTTTAGCAGGAATCACAGGGGTTTACTTATTTAGTCCAATGCATTAATTCAATAAAGCAATTTGTTTTAATTTCAGGTATTCATCTCCTAGTTTTAATAACACTATATGCACTGCTTGTTACTTTATTAACAATTTAAAAGAGGTTAAAAGTTTTAATAATTTTAACTTTCCTATCTTAAAAAAATATTTGATAGCTAAATAGCATTGGAAGGATTAATAAGATTTTTCTATACCTCTTAAGATGTTTGTAGTTTTTATTGTATACTTAATAACATATGCATTTTTGATTTATGGAGAACTACCTTCTTGTCTAGTTTATCTTTCTGATGTCCCATATCTGTGTAGAAACTAGTAACTCTTAATTCCTAACAATTACAATGCAGTCACTTACTCCAGGGTATACAAGATGAAGCATAGAAAAATACCCTTGTGCAGGTTAAAAAAATCCAAGAATTTAACATGGTTCAACCTAATAGGTTTACGGAAATGAATATGAATAATTTATTAATCACTAAATTCATTCACTGATTTCATACAATATTTTTAGTTCATCTGTCAAGGAGGGATCCAGAATCTGACCACATCTCACCACCTCCATTGGTCCCTGACCTGGATTGTTGTTCCATTCTTGAAATGTTCTGTCTGCCTCTGTCTCTTCTCACTCAGGCTTGTTCTTAACACCAGCATGAACAAAGTCTCATCATGTCAGTCTTCTGCCCAGAACCCTCCAATGGCATCTGAATCAGAGAAGGGGCCACAATAGAGTGTCCACCAAGGCCACTGTGTCCATACTGTCCTCTGAGACAGGCAGGTCCTAGTGGGGCTTGTGGGACTCAGATCTTCTACAGGGCCCTGTATAAGGGCTTGCTCTGGGAGAAGGTCCTGGTGTTTCTGGATGCTGTGTTTAACAGTCTAGAAAATGAAAATCACATGTCAAGGTTTTTTCTGAATCCAGTTTTTAGATATGATTAATTTGAACTATCATAACTAATGCAGCATAATAATTTATATCATGCTAGCATTAATAATAAAATACTTAGCAAACCAGCAATAGAACTTCCGTAGCTCAAGAAAGAATATCTACACAAAACAAAGCAAGCATTGTAATTAATAGGAAAAAATGAATTATTTCCTCCTGATATTGAGAAAAAGACAAAGCTATCCAACCTCATTACTTGTATTCAACAATTCTGGCATAATGGAAGTCCTAACTAGTGCCATTAAGTAATAAATTAAGTAAATGTACACAGATTAGAAATAAAGAAAATTCTACTTAAGAATACATATATATTTACATTTGTGTGTGTGTGTGTGTGTGTATTTGACTGTTCTCACAGAAAATCTCTAGGAATTAAACACACACATAAACACACACAAACCCTATCAACATGTAAAAAGAACCATGTTAATTTGAACGCAAGAATCAAGAAAATGTAAATAAGTGGAGAGATATCTGTGTCCATGATTGGAAAACTCAACATATGATTCTCCCCAAACAGAGCAGACACTTAATAAAAATGATGTAAGAATATCAAACATACATGAGAAGATGTTCTACAACATCAGACATAAGGGAAGACAAATTAGAAAAGTTTATTGGCTCATGGTTCTAAAGGTTCCAGCCCAAGATAGAGTGACCCCATAGTGTTGGGCCTCTAGTGAGGGCAACACCTCATGGGAGCATGTGTTTACCTCATGAGGGAAGAAAGTTTAGGAACTTTAAACAAGTTTATGTCCAGAGGAAACCAAACTTTGGGAATAAAAATGATGGTGTTTGTAAAGCTTATCATTTAATATTAGAGTTTCTTTCCCTTCTCTGTTCTTCTCCTTTCTACCTACCTATATTTCTTCTATCCTATTTCAGAAACACCTCTAATGGCTGAACCTTTAATTGTTGGCCTTGATTCATTTGGATCATGGAGTAGTCTGTTAAACAATGTATTACTGTCTTTTTCCTCCTAATATGTTCCTCTTTGTTGTTCTCAATTTATATACTCATCCACTGCTATCTTGGCAAATCCAGTGGTCTTGTTATGGTAGGCATAACAAAAATGTAAAACTTAAATCCATCTAACATTTTGGGGGTGACAGTACTGGAGATTGAACCAAGGCATGCTTTACCACAGAGCCATAGCCAGGTCCTTTTTTAAAATTTCTTATTAGGATGTTGTGAAACTGCTTCCAGTCTCTAAGTTGCTGAGGCTGCCCTGTAATTCGTGATCCTTCTAAACTTCCTACTCACTAGGATTATAGGCATGCACCAATATGCATGGCTCATCTAACTAATTTGCCATTGTGCAATTGTAAACTCTGTCCTGAAATTAAGCAGATTGTTTGTGCCAATTGTGAAGATAGTTTCAATTTCCACACTAATGGTGGACAAAATGGGGCTAATTCTAAAATAAATTTGTCCTATAACTGTCACCACACTTGGGTAATAAAGTTTATCCTAAAATAGACTCTGCGTATGGTGCACTGTAACATCAAATAAACTATAAGCTAACATAATGGTAGGAATTCACTTGTAACCAAGCAACTAAGACTCTGCCAATCACAGCAGTGCAGCTTAGACAATCATGTGCTATGGACTAATCTGACCATACACATATAGTCAGAAATGCTGACTGCAGCCAATCAGATGATTTCTGATATGGCACTTCCTTTTCTCTGGTGGTGAGTGTAATCTGCAGAGGTGGTAGGGTTAATCGTCTTGGGTCCCAAGTACAACCTAGTTCTAGAACCTTTTTTTCTTTTTCCTTGTCTTTCTTTAGGCAAGTTTTGCTAAATTAAGTTTTCTCATTTTTCTTAAAACAATTCCCATCTAGGAACTAGCATGAGAACCTGGCTGCCTTCCTTCTGGCATTTGATGGGAGTCAAAGACTATTTTCTGACCATCTTTGAGCCATCTAGGAGTAGAGAGCTGCAATACCCAGAAACAAAGAAGAGGATGCCTTGGGAATAACTGCTTTCCCACCACAGGTTTCAAAGTTAAACCAAAGCTTGAGAGCCCTGGGGAGGGGAGGGAGAGGGTGACAGCAAGAATACTACTTGATGAGACAGTCCAGGGGAAAACTGTGAGGATTTGACAGAGGAAATACAGGAATGAGGCCCAGGAAACCACAGGGAATGCCAATGAAGGAGTCCCCTCTGAATGCATGTCTAATCCAGATAGAATCCTTGTGGACACAGGGAAGAGAGCACCCATCAAGTGATATTTTCTTGTTCTTTTACTCTAGGGTAGATATTGGACTTGAAGTGGTCAGAAGACAAGATCACTAGGCTGGTCTGCTGGAAGAGGTAGATGTACCAAATGTAAAGGGAGAAGTATATTTGCTACTTTCTGGCTAGACTCTGCAGGATTCTGGCAAGACTGGCTGTTTCTGAGATAGAAACTTCATGTTTCAATGCAGTGTCCTGTTTTGACTATAAGCCTGGGACTGGCAGTATAATTACTGCAACCAGATCTCATTCCATCCCTGTAGAGAATCAGTGGATATTTCCTTATCTGAACATAAGCAGATAAGCCATGGGGCCCCTAGATTTCACCCAAGGACTGGAGAAGGTGTGCCTATGCAGTGTGTAGAGAACAAAGTCAGTTTTGAAGACCTCCATGTGTTCAGCTTGTTCACAGTCAAAGCTGGATTACAGAAAACAGTCCTTTAACATCATTTTTCCACTTGGGTCCATGAGGATCCAGCAGTGCCTGGCTTGGGGATATATCTACTTTTACTCTGAAAAGAAGAGTGAAAGGCTCATAAAAGGCCTGACGTGGCTATACCTTCACCCTGAGGGCCACTCTGTTTCAGGTACAGGGAGGATCTTGATAGGCATGTGAGTAGAACTCATGCTATGTTTTCTGATTCAGTGGTGCCTCCTGGAGCAGGACTCCCCACCAGGGAATGAATGAGGCCCATGGAACAATGCCCACTTGTCACTATGTGGCACAACATGGAATACACTAGAGAAATGGATCCTCTCCCTGCTTTGATGATTTTCTGCTTTCCCATGTGGACAGGCTCTGAGAAGAGAAAATCTGGACTGCAAGCAGAGCAAGGCCCCAAAGGGACCAGTCCTGATCTGTTCCCCTACACAGGAAATTCCAAAATTTTGAGTAGGTCACTTCCCCTGTAGGTACAGATCATGTCTGATTGCCTTTTCCCCTGGAAGTCTATGGGACAGTCAAGGATTACTGCTCCATGACCCCAGGTCCATTTAAGTCCCAAATTCTTCCAGGGAGCATTACTAGAGGTATGTATGTATAAATATCACTAGGCTACAAGTCATAAGCAGAGTGCCCTAGTCCTGGCTTTTTCACCAATTGTCAACTCATCCTTTCTGTAATTCAAGAGCCAGTGGTGTGTAGGCTTATTAATATACCCTTCAGAAATCTATCTTTTCTGCTTGAAGGATTTGCTTTCTTTTGCATTTGTGTCATAACTAAAGGGGCTTCTCAAGACCTGTGGTCTGGGAGCCAGTGCAGAGGGACACCTATGGTGGAATGGGGTGAACAACTCAGCCCCTGATGTCCCATACCTCAAGCTGGTGGTTTGCACTGGAAGGACATGAGCTTTCTGGCTATGGTACCACTTAAGATTACCCCATGCCACTCTACCTTCTTCCTTGATTAAAACGTGTAATATTTTTCTCAAACATTTCACTCTGAACTTACCATGTCACAGCATTGGACTGTTACTGCACAAATAGTTCTACCTAGAAGGGGAAACAAGGGTGTTGGCCCCTCCCCTATGACTCAACATGGCATAGACATATGCCACTATCTCTATTGAGAAAAAAAATTATAGAAAGCAATAGAGGTCTCCATAGGAAGAAGCCATGAGAACATAGAGTGTACATGAGGCAAAATAGTCATTGTCTGTATGGACTGATATTTTTTCTGAAAGAAAACTTTTCTTTCTTAACATGTAAACTAAAAAATATGATATTTTTGACCAGATAAAACCTTTTATTATGACAGTATGTTGGGTAATGATGGAGGTGGCCTGGGATGCCTGCCCCACTTGGCCAATGCTGGCAGGGAGTGGCCGGTTGCTCCCTGAGCAGCAAGGCCTGATTGCCATCCTAATCTCCCTGATTTACCTGTTCTTAATAGGAAGGTTGTGGCCCTTGGGGCTGGCATGGTGACTACAGGCCATATCAGTCATCATTCTCTTTTGCTTTGTGTAGAAAGGAGCCCTCTGATGACAATACTGCTTACTACAAGGGTCTGGGGTTCCTCTTCATGTCAGTTTAACTCTGGAGGACCACTTCCATGCTGATGCCCCAACTTGTCCACCAGGATTCATTGAACAACTGTCATGATGTAATGTCATGATAATGTCCCATTATCCATTCACAGTCTGTTTGTGACTGATACTGTATCTGGGCAGTGGCGAGGAATCTTCCTACCCTCTGCCTTTTTTATTGGAGTGTAGCGACTGCAGAAAGTGATTCTTTCTTTTCTCAATACAGTTTTCTGGAGGATATAACATTTCTCTGGTAGGGAGGGGTGGGACTGTCACTTCCCATTGGAGGTTCCTTCTTCACCTCTGTCTTCCTGTTCTCTTCAGATCTTGAAGTCTGGGAGCATACTTTGATTTCCAATATTGCCATACCATAGCAGGGGTCTCCTGAGACTACACCTCCACAGTTTTCTCATGGCTTATACCTGTGTTTTGCCAAGCCTGGACTGGGCTTGAGGCTGCCTCTTGAAATTCTCATAATAATCCTACTGTGCTGGGTTCTGCCCAAAAGACTGTAAGTGTAAGGCTGAGAAGGTAGCTGGTCCTCCTGTGTAGTTGGAGGGACCACTGAGGACTCATGGCTGCTAACCAGTGGAATTTTTGCCCTGGCCTTGTGCATCTCTGCAGGTGAGGAATCAGGGAGGAGACTCTGCAGGGTGGGAACTGACAATTTTTAAATCACTTTTTCTCCTGGACCTTTCCAATAAAGTCCTTCTGGGAAACTGACAACCTTGCCAATGGAGTTGGCCCTGGAGTCACAGGAGACCAAGGGAAACGTTGACTGTGGAAGAGGCAAGAGTGGTTTCTCACCTTCATGATATCAAGGGCCTGGAGGTGTGGACTCAACCTGTGTCTCACCCAAGATGTCATAATATTTGTTTCTAGCATCAAGTGAGTTCCTGGATCAAGGAAGGAAAGAGTCTAGGAGGTGTTCACCAGAGATTGATGATCCTTGGAGGATGCTAGTTTGCTGGGGTTTTTTTCTTCATTTTTTGTGGGTGTTGGACTTTATAGTGTGTGATAATTGCACACTATACAGGTAGAGTTATACTTTGGATATATTAGAGTTGGGATCTGGAATGTCCTAGAAAAGTCCATTAGATAAAGGCTTGGTTCCCACTGTGGTGCTCTTGGGAACTGATGTAATCTGTTATATATTAGAGCCAGTAGGAAATCTTTAAGTTATCAGTAGTGTCCTCTTAGAGGATATTTAAGACCCCCATTCCCTGCCTCTCTCTCTTTTCTTCCTGGCTTGAGACTAGTAGTTTTGCTTGGTCATGCCCTCCTTTTGCAATAATTTGTCAAACACCAGTGACAAAAAAAAATAGTTCTAATAAATCATGAATTCCAAAACTGTGAGCCAGAATACACCTTTTCTCTTTATTGGTTGGTTATGTCAGGTATTTATTATGGTGGCAAAAATTTGACTAATACCCTGGAGCACCAGTGTTTTAAAGAGTTAAAAAAGCTTTGTAGTCTGGATATAACACCAGGCAGAGAATTCAACAAGGGGTGCTTTCAAAGTGTGCAATTCTAATGCTGAGTATGTCAAGAGTAATACCCATGCCTATGATCCTCTACCACCCCCATTCTTCTTCATCTTCTCTAATAAGTCTCTGCTACTTTCATGTCTTTTTTCATCCCTTGATTTCACATATGAAGGAAATTGTGTAATACTTGTCTTTCTGTGTCTGGCTTATTTTATTTAATATTATGGTCTCTATTCCATTTATTTTTCTAGGAATTACATGATTTTATTGTTTTCTATGGCTGGATAATGTCCACTCTGTGTGTATGTGTGTGTGTGTGTGTGTGTGTGTGTGTGTGTGTGTCTGTGTATCACATTTTCTTTACCCATGTATATATTGACATATACACCTGGTCTGATTTAATAACTTGTCTCTTGTGCTGCAATTCACAAGAAACAATAAACTGTAGGATAGCTTGCTGACTTTAATTCTTTCAAGGAATGCCCTATCTGGATCATAAGTAGTATTATATTTAGTATCCCGAGGAACCTCTATCCTGATTTCCCTATGGCTATACTAATTTAAATTCTTACCAACAGTGTGTGAGTTTTCAATTCCCCCACATCCTCAACAGCATTCATTTCTTTTTTTTTTTTCTTTTTTGCATTCTTGATGATTGCCATCCGACTGGGCAAGATCAATACCTTTCAAAGTTTCAGGTATTTTGTTAAGGTTTTTGATCCATTTTGAGTTGACATAGGTGAGAGATAGGAATCTAGTTTCAATCTTCTACATATGGATATTTAGTTTTCCCAGGATTGTTTGTTAAGGGGCTGTCTTTTCTCTAGCACATGGTTTTGTTACTTTGTCAAGAATCAGATGGCTGTAGCTGTGTCTGTTCACTTCTTTGCTGTCTATTTCAATTCATTGGTCTACATGTCTGCTTTTATGATCTGACCATGCTATTTTTGTTACTATGGCTCTGCGGTATGTTTTCAAACTCAGTGTTATGAAGTCTCCAACATTTCTCTTTTTTCTCAGGATTGTTTTTGCAATTCAGGGGTCTTTTGTTCTTTGAGGATATTTTTGTAGTTCTGTAAAGAATGATGTTGTTAGTTTGATGGTGCTTTTCATTGAATATCAGTAATGAATTATAAATAACAATGATATTTCAGAAATTCAATTTATAAAAGAATGAAGAAAGATACACTAGTCAGGTGCTCCTTCTGCCAGGTCTGCTTCTGTGTACCCTTTTCCCAGGTGTGTTGGGCTTGGGGTGCAATACCTGGCCTTGGCCACCTAGCTTCAGCCAGGTATTCCCTCCCTGCTTGTCTCATGTGGCCTCAGGCCTCATGGCTCCACACCAAGCCAGGCTTGGCCTAATCAGGCTTGGGCATGTGGACCTCCCTCCAGCCCCTGGATGGCCACCAGTGGATGCCTGAGCTCACCACCCATAGGCTCTGTGTCCTGGGAAATTCGTGCAAGGCAGGAAGGATATGCACCAACATAATGGCCTTGCTAGGCTCCTGGCATATTGATGTTGATCTTTGTTGTGGCCTTGGTCATGATTGGCCTGAACCAGATGTGGTGTGTCCTGGCCAGCATGTGACCCCCATCCTGGCAGTTGGCAGAGCCTGAAGAGTGCTGGGAGTCCCACACATTGCTTTCTTGGATCCTGATGCTGAACAGCTATAAGAACCAGTGGAAGGTAGCCTAAGTGATGGCCCTGAACCAGGAGGCCAAAAGGAAAGGGAGGCCCCCTGCAGGTCTCCCCATTGTTGCAGTAGGAGAAGTCTCCAGTGTGGTCCAGTCAGCCCAGAAGAAGGTGGTGGCCTGTCACATGGAAGGCAGCACCTGGGTTGTGGGCTCAGGACACCATCTGTATGACATGCAGCTGTCTCTGGTTCATCTACAGCTGGAGCTACAAATGAAAGAAGAGAGAGAAGACATCCATATTAGGTGGTCCTGAATCCATTTGCCAAAAGTGACAATTAAGATCCAGCTGAGAGCAACAGAGGAGGGCCAGGTGGTTGAGACAAATGCAGTATCTGAAACCCTTAAGGATATTTTGAACCACTTTGTGGGTTCTATCTTTCTGTCATGGTTCTGAGCACCAAGCCCACAGACATAGAGTAGGCTCAGAATCTACAGTGCACTTCATCTGCTGCTCAGGAATCCTGTCCTCCTAAACCTCCAAGGGCTCATGAACTAAAGCCACTGGTGAAGAACATCCACACCTCACTGCTAAATGATCCTGGTACTTTGGGCAGTGTTAAGCCTGTATGCATTTCCCAGATGAATGATACTGCCCAGCAGTTCACCAGCACCCTAGCCGAGAACACTCCTCACCTCATTTGGGAGGAAGAGTTCACCTTTGAGTGGAACACAAAGTCCAAGGATTTACACCTGCAGATTAAAGAGGACTGGCAGTCCTCAGAAGGTCTGCTGTCCCTGACCACTGTCCTCTGAACTTGTTCAAGAAGCAGTCTTCCAGGCTGTACATCTTCTTTCTGATCAGTGGGCCCACCCTCAGTAGCTCAGAACTGGGCTCTATCACTGCAGAGTTTTCTTACATAGAACCCAATGAATTGAAATCCTGACAAATCCCTTCCCTGTAGCTGCTGCCAAGATAGAAAAGGACCGCACAGTGATGCCATGGGGGACCATGGTCACCACTTTCACTACCGTGAAGACCAAGCCTTACTATGATGTGGGGAAGGTGTCCTGGCTGAGGTCTGAGTCTCCCTGAAGGCATTCATCAAGGTGAAGGTCATTAAGAAGGACATCTTCATCCAGGCCATCTCGTGCCATGGTGCATCTCTTCTTCAGATATGGAACTGCTGCGGTTGAATCACTTTGATCAGGTCATTGAAGTTGCCATTCAGCAGCTCACTGAATCTTCAAATCTGAAACTCAAGTCATCACAGAAGTATACTATCATCATTTAAGGAGCTCCAACACCTCGCTCTCTCAGGACCACAACACTGCCCTCATGCAGGACTAGGAAGAGCCTACCAGGATGCCCCATCTGGCTGCCCAGAGGCAGCTGTGGCCTCTTCCCCACTGGTGGAAGTTGATCCAGCTTCTCTGGAGCCCAAGAAGAAGGTAGTAGACACCTCAACTTGGATAAGAATCCTCTGGTGGCAGCATGAGGTGGCCCAGCCCCACTTAAGCTTGGTGGGAATGAGCTGTCTGAGAGCTCTCTGAGCATCTCAGAGCTAGGCACTGCCAAGAATTCTAAAGGAGAAACTTTAAGGAGGGGTGCAAGGCTATTTTTCCACCAGTAGCACCAGCAGAAATATCCTGGCATGAGCCAGTCACACAATGACCTCATGTTCCTGTAGCTATATGAGGGCACCCAGAAGAAGGGGGTGACCCTCACTTAGCTGCTGAATAAGAAGCTACTGTCCAGAAACTGAGACAGGAGCACCATGAATGCCATGTGGTCTGTCTGTCTCCTTCTTTGCAGCTGGAGGTCAGGCATCCGGGACAGCACTCTTACCAGGACAGAGCAGGAATTCTGGCCACAGACACATACCCACACCTCACTCTTACCAGGACAGAGCAGGAATTCTGGCCACAGACACATACCCACTGCTCCAGCGTGATTTTCCCCAACAATCTAGTCTTTATAAGGGAAAGAACAATTTGAGTCTCCAGCTGGAGGCTTCCCCTAAAGAGAACTTACAAAGTCCAATTTGGCACCAGAATCCCAGTGGGACCTGCAGCCCCTACCTAAGCATTGAGGTAACTGTTAGGAGAAGAATTCCTTGTAAGAGAAATACCATGCTCAGCAGGGCCTAGGAGGGACAACTGGAGATTTGATTTTACCACACAGCTCTCTAGCAGGACATGTTTGGGGCCCATGTCTGGACCATGGGGAGGTGTGCCCCTCTGGGCTGTCACCATGAATAGAATGGATGCTCACCTCTCCTACTAGTTTGCTTCTTAGAATTAAAAAGTACACCTGGCCCTGAGGGCAGGGAGATGGTACACAGACAGGGTTTTGTTTGTTTGTTTGTTTTCAGTGTGTGGGTGGTTAACCTTTATTTTATTTATTTGTTTGTATGGTGGTGAGGATCAAACCCAGGACCTCACCAGTGCTAGGCAAGTGCTTTACCACTGAGCCATAACCCCAGCCCCAACAGGCAAGATTTTTGGTAAAGAAATTATGACATCAGTTTAAATGTTTTGGCAAATGTAGGAAGGCATTTGCCTTTGCCCATAGCCATAGAACTTGAAAACTTATGCAAGCACTAAGTATGTCCTGGGCATATTATACTGAACATTTTTCCATATTACTCTGAGCCTACTTTCCAGTGGAGATAACATAAATCCCAATGTGGTTCTTATGCCAGTGGAACAGTTGATGTGCAGATTTCATTTCCATCTGGTGCACATACTAGACTAGAGCAGGAACCTGACTCAGGAAGTTGTGAGCAATAAGTGGCGGTGCATAGAACATGGTAACCCCTCTCCACATACACACATGGTTTTGGTAAATATTGCCTATAACCAAAACAAAGTACTTGTAGGGCACTAGAAGAAATTGTTTTGCATCTCAGGTGTCCATTGTAGGAATGTGAATTTAATAACAAATGGTTCAAACATGGGAAATTCTTTTTATGGACTCTTCTGTGTACTGCCAGCAGACATTCTTATTAAAGAGTGATTGTCACTGGAGTGACATGTTTTGTCTATTTAATCAGATTGATGTTGTTTAAGTAAGTTTGGAAAGCCCAGTGTGACCCTGACCTCTAGCAGATAGGCAAGTGGGTGTGTGACTTCCAAGGCTCCATTAACCCTTCAACATGTATTTCAGGGGAATAGAGCCATCAAGGAGTAAGGCCCTTTGTGAGAGCAAAACTGAAGCATTTTTTTTTCTTTCCTGTTTTTGAGGAATACATTCAAAAACTGCATTGGTAATTTCACTTTCAATTGCACATTTTCAAATTCCTAGTTGTTTCAGAAATTATCAAGTGACTTTAAAATGGCTTTTTAACCACATTTTGTTTTTAAAGATTGCATTTGAAAGTTAGCTATTGTACAGTTCCAAATACATGAAGAGCAAATCAGTCCCCCCACCAAAAGAAAAGAATGAAGAACATATGGAAAAAATAATATACTGATACAGAATTCCTTGTACTGATTTTCATTGAGTTTTAGGGAAAGTTATCACCAAAAGTCAGTTGACAACATTCTCTGTAATTTAATTAATATTAATAGTAGCAATAATCAGAATGTATGGCTTACATGGAATATAAATTTACATAGAATTCATTTGACTTTGACCCTTTCATTCAAGTGGTGGTTTACTATGTTAGAAATGTTTCCAGTCAGTGTCAGAATGCTCTGGAGTGACTGATTCTACCTGTAATCAAAGGCTGGTGTTCCATGGTTCAAGCAGTGTGGCTGTGTAGATTATTACAATATAAAAATACTTCCATACTGGTTGGTGAAGAGTCCTGAATGGACCCCTGCTGTCAGCCTGTCCCTACATCTCCTCTGACACTAACTATACCTCCATGTTCTCCTGTCAACTAAAGCCCTCTGGGTCAACTCCAGCCCTATGGACAGGATTCCATTCTTATTGGCTGCAGTCTGTGATATTTCTGTGGTTAAGTTTTTGAATAACATCTAGTGGATCCTGCTGTATTTAAATGTTTAATGTTTTGGAGTTCATCATAGAGTTTTTGTGTTAATTTGGATTTTTGAAAATTGTTCATTCATTATCTTGATTACTACTTTTTGGCATCCCTTAATTTTCTACCCATCTTCATTTTCTTCAATCTGGAACTGGCCAATCTGTACCCATTCTGGCATTCAGTTTTCATACTGTTAGAGCTGTTCTATGTCATCAAAATATTCAAATAATGAGAATAGTGCCAGGTGCTTGTGAACACAGTGACAAACTCATGCAAGGCCCCATCTTCCACATCATAGGGCTGAGAGTTACCATGGGGGAAGGCAGAGTACACCTTATCTTTCTCTCTGCAGAAAGGGATGTGTTGTAGTCAGCTTGGGCTGCCATAACAAAGTGCAGTCGCTTGAACAATAGAAATTTATTGTCTCACAGTTCTGGAGGTAAAGGCTGAGATCCAGATGTCATTAGGATGTGTTCTTCTGAGAATTCTCTCCCTGGATTATGTATTCCATCTTCTTCCTATGTCTTCACATCATCCTCCCTCTTAGGTATCTTTGTCATAATCTCCTGTTTTTCGTGTGTGTGCGTGTGTGTGTGTGTGTGTACATATACTAATTGCATAAAGTAATGGGTTTTATTGTGTCATTTCCATACATGCATGTATCATGAATTGACCTTCTTTCTACCCTTGCTCACACTTCCTTCTCCCTGCTAACTGCTTCCTGGTCATTAATTGTCCTTCTTTATGGATATTTCTTTAGTTTCCACATATGAAAGAAAACAGGCAATACTTTCCTTAATGTGGCTGAATTATTTAATTTAACAAGATCTGTTATCCTGCAAATGGAAGAATTAATTTTTCTTTGACTGAATAATATTCCGTCATGTATATATACTGTATTTGCTTTATTCATGCATCTGTTGATGGACACCTTAACTGAGTCCATATCTTCTATTAAATATTTTTAGTTGTAGCTGGATACAATACCTTTATTTTTACTTATTTATTTTTTATGTGGTGGGGAAGTTTTAACCCAGCACCTCGCACATGCTAGGTGAGCACTCTACCACTGAGCCACAACCCCAGCCCCAACTGAGTCCATATCTTACCTATTGTGATTAGTGTCACATTAAACATGGTCATTCAGGTGCTTTTTAAAATTCTTTTTAAAAATATTTTTTAGTTGTTGATGGACCTTTATTTTATTTATTTGTATGTGGTGTAGGCAAGCACTCTACCACTGAGCCACAACCCAGCCCCTCAGGTGTCTTTTTAAATTGTTGAATTTATTTCATTTGAAGAAATGCCAAGCAGTGGTATGTATGTATATATGTATGTATGTGTATATATATAATTTAGTATCTAAAGAGATGGTAGTGAGAGTAACAGATGTGTGCATTATAGCCATGCACATAAAATAATTCAACAGACAACACACCTCAAAATATTTTAAAATTTTAATAATTTTTGTAAGAACAGAACAACTCAGGGCTAGGGTTGTGGCTCAGTGGTAGCACACTAGCCTAGCACATGCAAGGCCCTGGTTTCGATTCTCAGCACCACATAAAAATAAGTAAGCAAAATAAAGGTATTGTCCAACCAAAATTTAAAAAATAAATTATAAATTAAAAAAGAACAGAACATCTCTAACTTTATACTGTTCTTTATAAAGTTTATATATCAAAATCTATTTTATATCCTGGGTTTTGTAATATTTGATGTACTTTCCTTTCTAACCAGCCCCCATATTCCAAATGGGATGTATTTATTTTCTACACTGACTGCAATTTGTACCCCCCAGTTTTATTTGGATATGGTGGTGGGAATTCCTGATCAAAGTGTGAACAGGCTCATATGTCGCTAAGAGTGAGTCCTCTCTGAGATGGCCCAAACTTTCTCCCCATAGGGAGTAAAACAGGAGCTAGAAGAAGTGTAAGTCAATGACAAAGCACTGCCTCTGCTTTGTCATTAAGTTACACATTAAACAATAATGCTGGTCCTCCAGAGTCTACTCTCCCAGTCTGCTCCACATAGACATTCCACTCACCCTTCCTTCTCCACAATAACCCAGTCTCCCTTTTTATAGTGATTGCTGGAAGAAAGTAGAAGAGACTGAAGATCTAGTTTTACTTCTACAAAGATGAGTAACTTTCCACTTCTTTCTGAGTCCTTCATACTGCTGCCTATGATATGACCCAACAGCACAAGTTCTCATGGAGGAGTGGGGAGCCTCAGTTGGGGAAGTATCTGACTAAAACTATGGATTATCGGAGAAAAGGGGCTTTGAAAACTCAGAGTGTGGGAGCCATGGACCACAGATGCCCACCTCTGCCCCACCTGCCCTACCTCCTGGCCCCATCTGTTCCTGGCTATATCCTGTGCCTTCTTACTCATGTAGCCACCTAGGGAAGTGCCATGATGACAGCAGATTTCACAAGACCTGGGGCAGCCAGGCCTCATCGCCTACCCACAAAGGCCTGGGGGTCACTGACAGATCCAATCCTGGTCTTGATGTCAGCAGCCAACACCCTCTTCTGGGGTGGAGAGGCAACTGAGAGTGTACACAGGTATGGGGGCAGGTGGGGAGGTCACATACCATGGCTGGGGAGGCCCAGGTGGTAGAGACGCTGTGGTTCCTCGAAGCTGCCAGCCTCACTGAGAGCGGAAACCAGCCGGTGGTAGTGGTCCTCAGGCGCCATGCTGGGTTGCAGCTCTGGCAGCAGCAGAGTCTCTGCGTTGGGGTAGCACATAGGGAGGGGATTTTCCTTGAAATACTACCCAGGCAGAGAGGCAAGTAGGGAAGGCACACCTCACCCTAAGCCTAAGACCTTCCACCCCTGCTACGAAACCCAAGTCCCTCCTCTGTGCACACCTGCCCCTTTTGGAAGGTCTAACAACACTTCCAAGCACTCAGTTACTGCTTCCTCCTCCAGTGACCTGTCTCTCCTCCCTGGGTTGGGCTCCCACCTCTAGGGTACTCAGACTCAGACTCTACTCGCTTCGGGCCTTCTTCTCTGAAGAGCAGTCACTGGTGACGTGCGGGGAGCAGCCCAGTCTCTTGCCTAGCAAGCCACCTGCAGAGGGTGGAGTGAGCCACACCCAGTCTCAGGGACTGGAGGAGGAGGCAGGGAAGACCAGGTGGGGAAGACCCACCCCTGCCCCAGCTCAGTCTAGTGAGCCCCAGTCCCCTCCACTCAGGAGCATCCTGGGTGCTGGTGGGCAAGGCCTTGCCAGCCCTGGGTCCCAGGCTTCCACCTGGTGAGCCCAGCTGGCTGGAGGATATCATGACAGGTATGGAGCAAGGCAAGGAAACAGGGAAGCCCTGACCCTGGGCCTCAGGCTGCATTTGAATAGAAGTGATGGGTGTGACACGTGACTGTGACTGTGTCCCCACGGGCCTCTGGCTGCCCCTGACCAGCCAGTCCATTCCCATGTGTGCTCATGAGCCCACCTCAGCTTCTCCTGGAGAACAGAACTACCTTCCCTTTCTGAGCAGGGCTGGGGTGGGCTGTGCAGGTGCTGGGGAAGAGAGTCAGTCAGGAAGGCACATGTCACTCCCCACACCAGGGGTGTGCTCAGGGGAGCCCTCCTCTCTGCACCAAAAGCCCAGACCCTCCTCTTTCCTGCACTCAGCCTTGGCAAGCACATACCTGCCCAGCCAGGCTCTGCGCTCCAAGGGTCACCCCTGGACAGCTGACCTGCCCTACACAGACCCTAGGTGCCTGGCTCCTGGTCTTCCTATTCCTATACTATCCCCTCTAGAGATCACATCTCCACATCAAAAGCTGCACACAGGGCTGGGGATGTAGCTCAGTTGGTAGAGTGCTTGCCTCACATGTAAGAAGCCCTGGGTTCCATCCCCAGTACCATAAAAATGAAATGAAAATAAAAGCCACACACATCTATAGGTCCGTCTCCAAACCTGTCCCTGCACCCCCCAAGCTCTGCTTCCTCCTGAGGACCCTGACATCAGGGGGCCCTGCTGATAGCAGGTCATCATCCTGGCCTCCAGGTCAGACCCTATTGCCTCTGAAGACCCAGGGTGGCGGGGATGAGGGCTGCTCCTTGTGTAACTCAAGCCTTTCATGACACCTTGGTACTTGGGGGTCCCCAACCTGTGCCCCCAGGAAGCCCTGCTGTCAGCTCAGGAGCCTAATTCCTTTTTCTTATTCCTTTAATCTGTCATTTTTATCAGGCTAGGGAAGTGCGGCGGCAGCCAGAGCACTGATCAATCTCCACATTACAGCTGACAGAATGGTGCTAATAACTTATTGATCTCAGCCACCTCACTGCCACTGGTCTAGCTGGCTGGCCCCAGGCCCTGCCCCAAAGACAGGGGGCAGTCCCCACTGCCTGCATGAGGGGTCAGGTTAGACAGACCCTGTAGGACAGATGGAGGGCACTCAGGTGCACATGGGCATCACGAGCTGCGTGTCAGAGTCCAGCAAGCAGGAGGGCACCCCGAGCATACCAGGCAGGGAGTGGGTCTTGCAGCCTCTCTCCACACCTGCTGCCCATCTCCTGCTCCCTGTACATGCTCAGGGGTCAGCAAGGGTAACCTCTGCAGTCTGTTCCCTGTTTCAACAGTGGCAACTCCCGCCTCCTTGCTGGGCTTCTCTGCTCCTGGGGAGCTTGAGAGTCACAGCTTGGGGGAGGTGATACTGGGGTTGGAGTGCCCCGCAGTGAGACCCAGCCTTGTAGCTGCCTTGAGGAGACTGCATAAGCTCAGAGTCACACCTGATGTAGGCAGTGACAGGAGGCAGACACACGTACCAGGGGTGGACCTTAAAGTCACAAGACCTGCGCTGAGCTCCTCAGTCCTCTGGGATCCTTCCTGTCCAGAGCCCAGGAAGCTGTGGCTCGAAGGACACCCCCTTGGGCCACAGGAATGAAGTAGACATGGTGACAGGTAAAGACCACTTCAGGGCCCAGAGGAATCCCACGGGGAGCTGCAGACCTGGCAGGTGCACGCGCGCGCACACACACACACACATACAGCATCCTGGCTGCTATGCACAGCATGTGACCTGCACTCACTGTAGAGTGCGGAGGGCTACCTGGCAGGGTGAGCAAGCCCTGCAGGAGACACACAGGGCACATGCAGGTCTGTGTACCTGAGGAGGTTGTACATAGGCAGGAGAGGGCCTGCTGCCTCAGAACATCTCAATCACTGAGGGGCTCCCTCTGCTCCGCCCGATCGATGGGGCAATTAGATTTTATCAGCCACCTCCAAAGCAGCTCCAGAAGCAACCCCCACCCCTATCCACAAGGGCCTTCTGGGATCATGGGGGCTCTGCTGGGAGTGTCCAGGGTGGTGGGTGATGCCCACCCTGCTTTCCCAGAGCAGTAGCCATTGTCAGAAACAACCCTGTCCAGGGTCTATGTGACAAGGCCCCTGAGGTCAAGTTGTGCCCACTCTCAGCGGTGGCATCTTGCAACCCCTCATGACCTGCTCCGTGGGAGACTGCCTGGGTCCCCAAGATGCTCTCTCCCTCTGAGTTCCTGTTGCCTCCAGGAACCAGATCTCCTTGGTGGCCCTGGAAGCTCCTGGGCCAGCACCCTCTTGGCCTACCTGAAGTGGTCCAGGCTGCAGGGGATGGGCCCTTTCCCTCCCAGGACCCCTGAGAAGCAGGACCAGGCCGACATGCCCTGTGGGTTTGGTGGGAGGTGGGCATTGGTGGGAGGTGAGCTCTGGAAGGTCTTTGCCTGTGCCTGTCTTGTGAGGAGGGGGTGGTCGGCCTCAAAACTCCAAGCCCACCCCAGCAGCAGCCACACTGGAGCTGCCCTGGGCCGCCAGTCTGCCTAACTGGCTGGGATTAACACAATTACCATCACATGGAGCCCCAGGGGACAGCTGGCCTCACACCTCCCGCCTCCTCTGCTGGCCTCCCTGGCTGCCCGCCAAGGCTTCCAGAGCTGCTGAACAGACACAGGGAGGGTGGCTGTCCCTAAGCAGAGCTGCTGTGGCCCTGGCAGCCCCATCATCGCCCTCAGGACCCAGGGGCCTCCTCATCTGTGGGTCCCAAGCCAACCTCCACACTGCCTCTCTGGAATTCACAGCGGCTCTGGTGCTCGGGCATAACGAGGTGGCGGCTTCGGTGCACACTGGATATGAGTGTGGGAAGGTCACTGTCCTGGCTGCAGCAGAGCAAGACAGAGGATGGAGCCATGAGCCTTGGCAGTGCCACCTGATGAGCATGAGTACAAGGGTGCTTGGGGCTGAGGACAGCTTGCACTGAGCGTGGTGATGTGTGCGCTTACCTCTGTGGGCTTGGGATGCCACAACTACGCACACTCAGCAGGCAGGCCAAGAGAAAGCAGAGACGTGGCACCTGGACCCCACTCCAGCACCCAGCTGGTCTGTGCAGAGCCAGAGCAGCCCCTCCCACCTTCCTCTCTCCAGAGAGGCAGTGCTGTGCTCGGCTCCCTGCCTCAGAGGGAGGACAGGATGGCCTGCTGTCTCACAGGACAGACATATAGAGGGCACACTGTCACCCATGTGCTGCCAGCTCTGAAGCAAGCACCTGGCACATGCCACTTTGGTTAAAACTTGCAACACCCTCTTGGGGCCCTCATTTCTCCAAATCAGGAAACTGAGGTTCAGACCAAAGTCCCGTAGATAAAAAGATCTGCCCTGGCAGGCTCAGGACACCTGTGATCCCCAGGGTGCACCCAGGCCTGGCCTTGGAATCACCCTGCATGTGATTCTTTGTCCCTTCTCCCTCCTGCTGAGCCCTCACCCACAGCCCCAGAGAGAAGAGGGAGGAGAAAGTGGGGCACCCTGGGGTTATGTGAGCAACCCCATCATCAACAGAGAAGGAGGGGACAGGAAGTCAAGGCCAGCCAGAGCAGGGGCAGGGAAGCCCAGTGCCCCCAGCAGTGCCCTCCCGGCCCACCTGTGGTGGAGCAGCCTCTTCAGCAGCACTGACACTAGCAGAGCCTCCTCACAGTGACCTAGGAACTGATCCTGAACCTTATTAAATAGCCCCCAGCCCCCAGCCTGGGCTGGCAGGAGCCAGGCTAATCCAGGGCCAGGCCCTAAGCAGATCAGTTTCAGCACCAGATACCCCGGGGCGGCCCCAGAGCCCCTAAGAGACCCAGATGTAGGTTCTCCCCCATCCCATGAAGGCGGGAGGCAGGTGGGGAGTAAGTACTTTATGGGATTATTCTCACGAGGCTCATCCCCCATCATCCTCACTGATGTGGGATGTTGGTCAGAACTGCTGTCCTCAGCATGGGGAAGGGGCCTGGGCTGGCCAGGTACAGGGCTGCAGCTGCCATGGAGCTGCTCCCCACAGTGCACTGGACACTTCCTGCTTCCAGGGACTGGAGAGGTGAGCACAGTAATTTCCTGTGAGCCCTGGCCTGGAACCCCAGCAGCACCTGCATCTGGGACCAGCCTCAATGACAGCGATCGGCTCAGTCTCACTTGGGGGTTACCGGGGCTCTCAAGGTGCAGGCCGATGGGGGCCACCCTTGGCTAGACAGGACCTGCCCTTGCATTCCACACCCAAGTCCCTGCCTTGGGGGTTCATTCCTTAGGTCCCAAGATGGGCCAGTCCTGAAAACCTGTTCTGGTCACTCAGTTATTCACTGAAAAAATTATGCTGGGTTCATTTTTAAAAAATGTCAAGAGACTCACACACAGGCTGGAGAGTTGAGAGCTCTGCACCTGTCTTCACAGTGTGGGGCCACTACACACAGGCAAGGCCTCAGCAGGCTGCTGTGGCACGTGGGGAGGAGACTGGGGCAGGATCAGGAAGGCTGCAGGGAGGGTTGTGAGGAGGCCAGGAGAAGGGTGAGACCCGACTCCCCCCTGAGGGCCTCCCCACCCCAACTCTCTCACGTAGCCTTCACCAGCTGGGGGCCCTAGAGGGTCAGGGACCTAGAAGGCCCTTCTTGCCAGCCAGGCTGCAGGGGCATCACAGGGCAGAGGGTCCCTGGGCATTTTCTTGCAGCCAGCAGCAGGCATCCCCAGCAGGACTGGTCAGAAGGACGAAGAGGACAGACAGATGCAAGAGGCAGACAGATCAGTGAAGAGTGACAGACAATGGGGATGGACAGACAGTCGGGATGGGACAAACACAGTTGGTGACCCAGTGTGAGGCAGCTGGCGGTCCACAGCCCTCCTTGTCCAGACACTGGGGGCTGTTAGCAGACGGGATATGATGGGCTGTTAGTCCTCTGGGGTGTGCTCTTCTCCAGAACTGTAACCTTCCCTTTAATGAAATCCAGAAAGTCATCCTTGCCCCTCTGGATCCTCTGTGGGACCAGGGTCTCCACTAATGCAGGCCTGCTTCTTCCCAGGCACAGCCAGGCTGCAGCAGCCAGTACTGGTAAGAATTCAGCATGGGACTCCTGGGGCCTCCCCGCACCCCAAGTCCAGGTGTACCGCAAGGAGGTGCAGGTCCGGAGGGGAGGCACAGCCATTGGGTTTCCCTGCAGGCCTTGCTGGCAAATTTATCCTGTAGCGTCCAGAGTAAAAGGCTCATAAAATGTCATCAATGTTCATGACGGTTCATAAAAATGATCCTTTGAGCTGGCAACTCCAAAATGAGGTGGAAATAAGTTTAAAGATGTTTTTATTGTAATTCGGCTCCAGGATCCAGACATTCTTGAAGACATAAATAATGACACCTCTGGCAGAGATCCAGGACAAGCTGCCTTCCTGCAGCTGGGCCTGGGAGGCCAGGTACCCACAGCTTGAGTCCCAAGAGGCTTTCCCTGCCCTTGGTGCCCACTGCTCCCCATCAGGCCTTCCTGTGGTGCTCCCCTCGAAGCCCTGAGGAAAAACTTGGCCCCAATAACCAGAAACCAGCCCCTGCCCCTTGGGAGCAGGAACTAGGTCCCTGACACCTGACCTCCTCCTGGGGGCTTCTTTTTTATCCTCTATGTCTTGGATTCACAGGCCCCAGCCTGTTTCCATAACCCAAATCCATGTGAGGAAACCCCAACCTTCCAGGGTCCCCAGAAGGATCTTTCCAAAACACAGACCTGGTCACTCCCTGCTCAGGAACTTTCTGTGGCTGGCTCAGGTTGGAGAACAAAGCCCAACTGGTCCAGCGGCTAAGGTGCAGACCTTTTAGCATCCCACTGAGCCAGACCTGCCACGTTCCCATTCTCCTCCCTTCCATCCCATCCTTCATCCCTCCACAGCTTTGCAGACCACCTTTTCCCAGTGAACTCCTATGCATCCTTCAAGAACCTGCTCACACATCACCATTCTCCCTCCTGGTGGGTCTCTGGGAGGGTGAGAGGTGAAAATCACAGCCTCATCTTAGAGCTGTTGGGCTCCAATGGACAGTCCAGTGGTGAGGGTCATAGCATGCTTTGTCTCCACGGGTGGGCTGTCTAGGACCCTGCCCATGCTGTTGAGGCCTGGCACAAGTCTGCACTTGGCTGAGATGGGCCTCCTGATCTCAGTTGGGCACCATGCCACCTACCTTCCAGGCCAGGTAAGGACACACATCCAAACCAGCCTGGCAACCGCATGGCCCACACTGGCTCACACTGACTGGGACAGAGGACAAGACAAAAGACCATGGGTAGAGGAGGGAAGCAGGGTGGGTGGGACCCAGGAGAAATGGCAACAGCTGCCCCTGCCCAAGCCAGGCTCCTACCTGCAAGATGTCTCTCGGAAGGAGATGTTCACATCCCAGTGGGTGTGGACTCTACTGGGAGAGAAAAGAGGGTCAGTGGCTCCATTACTGGCACAGAGACAGCAGCAGGGTGTGGGCCTGACTCTTAACATCCCACCAGCCAGAAGCCAGGGCAGTCATGAGGGTGGCACCTCATGCCCAGTTCAACCTGGTGGTAGCTTCCACTGATCAAACCCAGGGCTTGAGATGCTCTGGCCTCCCAGAGATGAGGACGAGGAGCAGGCTGAACAGCCCCGGGCAACACCAAGCACCACAGCCCCCACCATCCTTACTCACAGACACCCCACCCCTAGGTGCTGGCAGGACGAGGCCCATATCAGGAAACAAATTTCTGGGAGGTTGTGGGTGTCAGCCCAGGTGGGTACCGGACCTTGGGTCTCTCTGCTGGCCAACCTCTACCCAGAAGTGACCATGGCATGGCTGAGGCAGAACAAGGTGCCAGGGCGCCAGTTCAGGAGAGAGGACAGCCTCTGCCTGCACCCCCGCCCCACAGCAGCATTCCAGAAGACCCCTGGTCTTCGTGCCCCCTTCCATAGGAGCCTGAGCCTCCCGGCCCAGATCTGGAGTAAGTACCTTCTCTTCATGATTCGGACATGCAGATCATCCTCCTGCTTCAAGCCTGGCTGCCGTCCACAGGCTGGGCCACCTCCATCACTGTCACCATCACTGGCAGAAAAGCTGGGGTTCTGTTCCTTTTTCAGGGAGCGTGCAGGGGGCAGGGGGCACTGTCCTTTTGTCCGCCAGCCGCCCCCGGTTCTGGGCAGGAGGAGGAGAACGTTAAGGCTGAGCTAGACATCAGCCTCCTGGGCCTGGGCCAAGGCCCAGGGGCCTATTTGCTGTAGGCACAGCCTGTGAGGACAGCAGAGTGTGGGCTGTTCTGCCTGCCCAGCCTGAGTGTGGGTACCCACCCTGTGGCAGGGAGCCCTGGGGATGCCTAAGCTATGACCTTCAGCTCCTTCCCTGTGTCCCCAGAGTCTTCTGGGATTGTGCATACAGCCTGGGGCAGGGATCATGGGGCTGGTCCTGGTGGGTGTGCAGTCAGGGAGCAGGTCCCTCTCAATGTGTCTGGCTGACATCCCATCTCCTCTGTCAGTCCTGAAAACTTACAGCAATATCAACAAGCAAAGTCACTTTTCTTTTTCTTTTGCAGTGCTGGTGAAACTAGGGCCTCACAAAACACTCTGCCACTGAGCGGCAGCCCCAGCCCCTCTTTGCTATTTTGTTAGCACCATGAAGAGCCCAGCTCAGGGGAAGTCTGTCTGAGACTGCTGGTCCCTTGCAATCTGCAGGCCTGGGAGCCACAGGCTGCCCGAGAGCACTGACAGCCCTGACCCTTTGTTCCCCAGCCCTGATGGTTCATTTCTCTCCTCAGTGTCCCCCCTGCACCATGTGTAAGTGTGTGGTGCTGTGTATGCTCAAGCTTGGAGCTCTGCACCCAGCTCACACATTTCTGCACAGAGCGGTGGACATGAGTGTGTGGCCCCAGTCCTGGCATTTCTCTACCCTTCCTGGCTCCAGGTCCTGCTGCCCCAGGGAAAAGAAAAAAAGTCATTGATTATTTTCCAGTGTACAGAGGTTTTTTCTTACTTGGTTAAGAGGCTGCTGGCTCAGAGGCTACATGGGCTTTCAGAGTATCTACTTTCCTCTCCTGTTCAGTCCTCCCATTGCCAGAAAGAGTTGATCCTCACCACACCCATGAGCTTAGTGAGGAAGGGGTCAAGGAGGGTCCCTGCCCCAGGTCATCCAGGATCCTGAGGTGGGCTGCTGCATGGAGTCCTGTCCTTGCAAGGACGCTTCTCTTCAGATTCAGCACCACATCATCTCCGGACGCCTGGCTCTGCCCAGCTCAGTGCTCCCTCGCCCAGCTCTGGGAGCCACAGTATCCCCCACACCTGCCCTCACACATCTGCTGGGGTCTGCCCAGGATACCCTGATTCCCTCTGTAACATGGTGAGTGAAATAGACCCAGCAATATAAGGGCACATGGCATGGGGCCAATGGGTTTTCAGGGCCAGCCCACAGGATGACAGGGTCCAGTGACAGCAGAGCGCAGGGAGACGGCAGTGGTGAGTGCCCACCTATGTCTCGGCCTCTGTCAATCCATAGGTTTGGTATCATTTTCAACACCCCTTGGCCCATGGCTCTGCCTTGTCCAGCCTGCCAAAGCCCAGTGCCAGGCATCTGGAGATGAGCTCTGCCCTTCTCCTCAGCCACCTTTCAGCCTTAGGTGAAATACTCTCATGAAAAGAAAAGGGGTATTTTCTCAAAGCCACCTGCTTCCCCTCTTTTGTGGCAGAAATACTCCCATCCAAACAGAAAGTAGAACCCAGACTAGGAGTAAACATCTCTCTGCCTCTCATCTGTGGGAAGAGAAGAGGGGGACACAGAGTCTATAAGACTGCTACTTGGAAGGGGGCCAGGACCGGCTGGCTGGGAAGGAGCCCAGGCTATATGCCAGTCTTAGCCACATGAGGCACAGAGCTGGGCACAGGATCTTCCAGTCCCTGGTATGCGCTGAAAGCACCCTGGAAGGTTAGGTCTGGGGTGGCTGTTGGGGGTTACTCTATGGGGGAGCATGCTGAGAACCCAGATGGCCACTCTAACCCTGCCCAAGGATGGGGAACACATGCCCCCCCATACATCAGAGACTTAGCTCCCCACTGCTCAACAGATTTGAGAACCTGGCTCCTAACCAATAATTGACCCCTTCTGAAATGGTGAGAGTGGGTTCCAGCATGCACAGTCACATGCACACCATGTTCTACCCCTGGAGTATCTGTGACCATGAAGTGCACACACCTTTGAAACTGGCCACAAGGGTGGGTAGAGACAGCCTCTGTGCACCAATAGGTTGGGGCTAGAAAGGGGATCCATGGAGATACCTCCAAGGAAGCGGCCAGGCACAGAGAGGCCGGCAGGCCCAGGTCTGAAGTGCCCTTCACTCAGGGCAGGAACCAGGGAGCTTCAGAAAGGCAGCAGCTCCATCCCTCTCTGAGCTTCAGATTGCCACTTGAGGTGATGGCAGATGTTGAGCTCAGGTCACCCTCTGCCCCTCTCTTGTGGCAGGCCTCAGGGGTGGCAGGTTGGAAACTGTGGGGCACTCCCATCCAAACAGAAAAGAGAACCCAGACTAGTCTGAGGTGGGCACCCAGAGGATCCCGTCCAGTTCCAGCTGCCTGAAGGGGTGCCACGATGGAGAGGGACTTCAATCTTTTGCCCAGTAGGTATGTGACAGCAAGCAAAAGGTGTTTCTGCACACCTGCTTGGGGAGCTCTTGTACAGGTGCCCTGTGCTCCTGTAGACTCAAGTGTGTAGGGCGGGCGGCTTGAGGCTGTGACTGTGACAGACCAGGTGTGGGCTGGGCCTGTGGCTCTCCTTCCCCTGCCAGCATCCATGTGTCCAAGATTACCCAGCCTGCTCAGCGTGCATCCTGCAGAGCCCACGGGGAAGCCAGGATACCCCACCACCCGGTCAAAGGGAATAAACCCAAGGTGGCAGCCTGGGCCCTCCAGGACCACTGGTACCTCCACTCCTCCTGCTCCTTCCTGTAAGAGGGGACTGCTGGGTGGACCTAGGAACAGCAGCCTCCACCCCCCATGTCCCTAGAGGTACCCCTCAGGGGGAGCTTCCTCTCTAGAGGCAATTTCCTTTTCAGATCAACCCTCTACTCCTCACTGCCTGGAGTCTCATACCTGCTCCCCAGGCCAGTGGGGAGGCCAGAGATTGTCTATCCTAGGTGGGGTTCTTGCTCTCTGGACACCTACAGGCAAAGACCCTGCCCCAGCCAGGCTCCATGTCATGGACCCTCCGAGGTCCAGACCCTTGCAGGGCAGCACTTCAACATTAGGAGCACCAAGACACACACCACTCAGGCTCAAGCCTGGGGATAACCCAGATGTGCAACCTGGCCAGCTAACACTGTTACACCTCAAAAGAGTCCTGCCCCAGCACCCAGCACCTCTCTCTGCTGAGCCAGATGACTTGGTGATCTCCAGACCTGGGACAGGGAAGTCCCCAGGCCCAATGAATGACAATAACAGTGGGAAGACCCTGGAACCTGGAAGGCTGGAGAAGTAGCTCCAAGACACCCATGAGGGAGGCTGCTCAAGAACAGGCAGGACCCGCCCTTCATCCAAACAGGAGAGGATCCTGTGACCCAGGATTCCCACCCATTCCCAGGGATGGTCTGGAACAGCACAAAGCAACCCCACCCACCCCATCTGCCCTGGGAGGATTCCCTCCAGCCTGCCCAGAGGGCTGAAGTTAGGACTCCCAATCTTAGAGATCACCAGGCTCTCAGGGGAGTCCAGACACCCCAACCCAGCTTATTCCCAGGTCTCACCACAGGCGAGGATATTCGACAGCCCTGGAAGTCGAAGATTGGAGGATGCACCTGCAGAATTCCCTTGGACATAAGCGTCTTCAGACTTTTTCCTGTGAGGAGAGCCGAGCACAGCTGGTGAGGGGCAGTCAGGGCATAGATGGAGCCTCTGGGGCGCCGTCACCCGCAAAGCCAGTCCCCACTCCCGGAAGGTGTATGCAAGGCACACCAACCTTCCAAACCCACTGTTGTCCAACTTCGGAGCCTGCTGCCCGCCCCACCCTCTCGGAGGAGAAGGGGATCTGCTGGGCTCTGAAACTCAAATCCTGGGCGAGGCCCTCCCCTGGTGGAGGGCGGCTTCCTCTCAGCCCTGGCGCCCCTCCTCCTGCCCCACCCTCTCTTAGCCAGTCTAGCCCGAACTGTGGCCGGGCAGTGGAAGGTTGAGCTGGGGAATTGGTGAGCGGAGGCGCACTTGCGACCCAGGCCTGCGTCAGTCCCCAACGCAGGAAAGGGCAGCCACTGCGCAGCCTGAACTCCTAAACCAAACGCTACCGGGTCCCAAACTTCCCAAGACCCTCGCCAGAGGGTCACCGCGCTTATCAGGTGCCCCCGATCCGGCCTCCAAAGGTGTATTGTCGCACCTTTGGAGACACCATCCAAACGGGCTGCTCCAGGTCTCGCTGACACTGTTCCAGCTCCGCGCGCCCACGCCCCGCCCCACTCCCGCGGCCCCACGTACCTGCGCAGCCCCAACCAGTGTGCACTCACACCCCGGCAGCACGTGCTCTGGAGCTGCAGCGCCCTCTCTGGGCCAAAACCAAGTCTCCCCAGTGGCAGAGCGAAGGGCTCGGACCCGCGGGTCCCCAGTAGCGAAGGAGAGGGACAGCGGCTTGCGCCCCCTCGTCGGCCGCACCTGTGTGGTGGATGCTGCGCTTCCAGTCCTTGGCCGTCTGGCGGCCGCTGACGAACTGGAACTCGTTGGGCGTGAGCCACTCGCTGCGGTGGCGGATGGACGGGCCTTTGCTGCCCTGGCAGAGTTTCCGTACGTTGAGCAGAGCACGGTTGGCGCCACACTCCACCTCGATGCAGGGCTCACCGTTGTCCAGCAGCGGCTGGAAGTCCGCGGCCGCTGCGGCCAAGAGGAGCTCAAGGGCCAGTGGGTCTCTGGGCAGGTGGAGGTTCGGCGTGGCCTCCTGCAGGCTAAGGTAGGCGCGCGAGGGTGGAGCCAACAGTTCTTCATAGCCTGCAGCAGAGGCCGGCAGCGAGGCGGCGGGGGGGGGGGGGGGGGGCAGAGCTGCTGCGGCGGGCAGCGGGGCCAAGTAGCCCGGCAGCGGAGGCAGAGGCAGCTTGGCCAGGGTCAGGTGGAAGGTGGCCAGGGCCAGGTCCTCGCGGCCCGGGAGCTCCTTTTTGACCGCCGGCATGTCGCGCAGGTGGCCCAACAGCCGGCTCTCGGTCGCCGGCGCAACTTATTTTGGCCCTGGCTGGATTTGCGTCTCCGCCAGCCCTGAAGGCGCCTGGCCGCGCTTCCACCCCGCCCGCTACTGCGCCCTGGCACCCGAAGCCGCCCCTTCCTGCTACCCGGCCTACTGCAGGGGTCTCGGCGGACCCAGACATGGTGTGGCCGGAGCTGCTACTGATCACAGACCGACGGGTAAGAAGGCTGCAAAAGCCAAAGCCCCACCTCCAAACCCGCGAGGCCCCGCCCGCCCTCCACTAGGCGCCACACCGTCGCTGCTCCAGGTTCCCCCGCGCTGGGCCCTCCGCCTCTGGGCTGAGGCCGGAGCCGCCTCTTCAGCCGCCGGCAGGGGGAGGAGGGTCATAAATAACCTGCGGGCAGCAGTGCAGATGGCGACCTGAGACGTCCTGGGGGAGTGAAGGGACGGCCGTCAGCACTTCTGCCCCCAACCCCACTGCGCCAGACTTGACCCATCCTGGAGTGCCTGCCTCTTAAAGCCCCCTTTTTATCCATTCTTTCATTAGTCAATCAACCATTTATTGAGCGCCCGTTGTGGTGTAACCCCAGGAAGAGACTACCCAGAGAAGGGGTTGTGGGAAGAGAGATGCAGAGGAAGAGTGAGAGCACAGGTGTAGAGTCCAAGGAAGTGCGGGTTCCCAGAGTCCTGGCCTGCCTCCCGGCTTCTCTGCCTGAGCTCACCAGCTTCTTCAATGAGGCGGGTGCTGCATGGGAGTGCACCCAGACCCACCAAGAACAGGGGGACATGCAGGGACTGAGCTTATGGGCCACAGGTGTGGCTGACACTGAGCTATGAGGAAGCACACCTGTGTACACAGCTGCCCAGCCACCCACAAATGCATGCATGCTCAAAGACATACAAAGAGCAACCACAGGTGTGTCACACCCATGACTTTCTGTGTGCCAGCACAGTAGTTGCTGAGCCTGAATGCATCGGACAGGTTCATGGAGCACACAAATCCTCAAATACTTCCCACAAGCACCAACACAGACAGGATGTGTGCTAAGAGATACAGATCACAGATATCCCGAGACTGGGACTTGAAACACAGGCACAGATGGACCCAGGTCCACATGTTCACCTGCCAAGGCAGGGTGTCAGGCACAGGTGACACCCAGTTGGTTGCACTATTGGTCTAGAAAGTGTTAACCTGGAAGGTCAGGGGTTAGAGGTTAGCCAGATGAGGCTCCCTCAGACATTCCTGCAAAGTAGCTAGAAACTTCAGGAATGTAGCCTTTTCAGACCTAGGGAGAGCTGCCCTGCTGGGACACCTGGGCAGCTAGCTGTGAGCTGAAAAGAAGCCATGCCTTGTCTCTCAGCATGCAGGAAGGTGTTTTGGGGCTGTCCACTACCTTAGTCTCTGCCACTTAAAGGAACAAAGAGAGAGGGCCTGAGCTCAGCCTCACCCCACTCCTGTGGCCATGCAGTTGGTGTCCAGATGCACACATGCAGGAATTCTAGCAGGCACCCACAGCGCCCTGTACTGCTGGAGTGACGTTACCTGTGCAGTGACAGTCATATGTCATGTTCAAGGGTGTCAACACAGGCAGTGACCAGACACAGGCACAGTGATGCACAGGTGCTCAGCACTCCTGAATTCACCCTCAAGGCATCACAGAGGCCTCTCCTCCTGGCCTGGCAGCATGGGCCTGATCCTCTGTCACCAGTGGATCTGTACACTCGGCCCTTCTGCAGAAGGGACAGAGATGCCTGTTTCTGACCACATGGGGGCAGAAGCAGCCCCCATCTTAGGGCAGTCTTCCTGGTGCTGTGGTCCCACCGAAAGGTAGACTCTATTGGGGAGGCTGAAGCAGGTGTGCAGAGCCTCAGACCCTCCTGCAGCAGCTGCATGACCCAGTCTTCTCTGCCCTTCTTGGGACCTTACTTTCCCATCTGAAAATGAGAGGTGGTCTCAAAACCCATCTTCTAAAGCCTTCTTTAAAGAGGTGGGCTCAAAACCCACCTTCTAAGGCCGCCTTTAGCTTGAAGTAAAACAGTCAGCAGAGCAGCTATGGGAGGTGGGAGCACCAAACCCCTGCACACCCTAGACACTTTCCTCTGTAAATGGATCTGGAGCGCAGAAACTGAGGGGCTCCCATCAACTCTGAGCCAAGCAAAGGGAAAGAAATGAGTTATCTAGTGCCCCCTGAGGCCCCCAAATCTATCTCATCTGTCTCTCACTGAGATAGATGTGAGGGTGGTTTATATTCTCCTCCCTGCAGACAGTATGGCCACACTTGGGCCCAGTCTGGATACTAGAGCATACACAGGGGTGCATGGGAGCAGCTGCTGTCCTGCAGAGTGGATGCGGGGGCAGGGTGCAGTTCTCTCCCTCATGGCTCAAATTATTGTAGAAATGTTGTGCACCCTCAGGGCCACCAGAGCTAAGTAGCACACAGGCCTTAAGTGCAGTCTCACCCACTCCACGTCCCAAGGGTGTGTCAGCAGGGGTGGAGTGAGGGGCCCCATGTGCTCATGTGTGTCAATGCTGCGTGAGGGGTGTTCCTGTGCTTATGTGTGCCTGCCCTGTCCTCCTGCCATTCATTTTAGCTGACACTCAGCACAAATACTGTGTGAAGGCCTCAGGGACCCGTGTTCCTTACTCTGATAATCTGGGCCTTCATTGGTCCAGCCCAGCAGTGCTGGTTATGGTTCACTCTGTGTACAATTCACAGGCCCTGTGAGCCCTAGGGCCAGAGCCCACCAGGAAGTCCTGATAGGGGCACTAGGCTATGCTGTCTGCAGAGCTTTGGGGCAGAGGTCATCCCCAAGTGGGGAGAGGAGTGGGTACAGGTGGGGTCTCTGCCAGACTGCCAGGTGGAAACAAGAGGATATCTGGGCAGTTCCTTCACAAAGAAAACCTTGGGCGGGATGTGCTGAATCATCACGGATGGTGCTGGAGGGAAAAGGAAAGGGCTAGAAGGGGTCAGGTGGTCAGCTGCTGCTCTGACTCACCTGAGAGCCCCCTCAGCTGTTCAGGCTGCAGGGTGGATTCTCAGTGCTGGGGTAGTGGCTTTCCTGACACACCCTGGCACATGGCAGGTACCAGTGTCTTAAGGACTGTCCATGGGGCAACCCAATGTGGCCATGGGTGGATCCAGCTCATACCCTGATCTGGTACCTGCTGGGCTCTGGGCTCTCTGAGCCATTCCTAACTTGACATGGCTACCCTGTCCCTGGGCAGCACCATTGCCTGACTGCTCCCCTCTGCTACCACCTGCCCTGGAATCTCTACATACCTTCCTGTCCCCAGAAGCTTATTAAGAGTTGGACTACAGATCTGGGAGGCTGAGGCAGGAGGATCACAAGTTCCAGGCCAGCCTTAGCAACATAGCCGGCAATGTAAGCAACTTACAAGACCCTCTCTCTAAATAAAAAAAAAATTAAAAGGATTGGGGATGTAGCTCATTGGTAAAGTACCTCTGGGTTCAATCCTCATTACTGAAAAAAGAGGGTACTGCCACAGGTACCCTCTTCATCAGAGAGAGATACCTGAAAGTCTTCTGCTGAAGAAGCCTAGGTAGACATCCTTGGTCTTCAGCAAGCACTGCCCAAGCTGGAAGATAAGGTTAGATCTAAGGGTGCATAAGTGGGATGTGGTGCTATTCTGAGGACCCTGCCACTGACACAAGGGTGAGGCAGAGTGCCCACGGACACATAGCGACAGGCAGTGGTCACACCATAGAGGGTCTGAGATCCTGCAGACCAAGTGCTGGCTGCCTGAGATCTCCTGATGCTTATCCATGTTTCTCCTGTGATGTGCCTTCTCTGTCCACCAGCGAGGGTTTGTGGGGAATTTTTGCTGTCTGGGGCCCCTCAGGGCAGGATTCAGGCCTAGGAAAAGCAGATATGGAAGCTCAAAATAGAGAAAACTAGTCAGAGTTGCCTGGTAACAGCCTTCGCCTTCTCCTGGGTAGAAGGATACAAGAAAAAGCTAAAGGCCACCTGCTGAGAGCCTGACACTGACGGTCGCCCAGGTGCAGGCCGGTGTACCAGATGCCCTCCAATGTCTCATGTCCTTGCCCCAGTGTGGCCTGAGTCAACCTGCACACGGCATTTGGGGTGGAGCAGTGGTAAGTGTTCAGGAACAGAACACAGAACAGCAGCATACACTCAGGTGAGTGACAGGGAGCAGTGGTGCACACACAGGTGTGTACCCGGGGACAACGCGTGGGTGTTCAATGCAGAGTGCCTGACGTGGAGCATGCTCCCTCACACAGCCCGAGGCTGCCCAGTTGTCTGGGGCTGTCCCTTCAGTGTTTCTTCATGCTATAATACTGTCACCTTGTGCTCAGTAGATCACACCTCTGAACCAGTTGCATCATGAAGAGGGCATGGGGGCTGGGGAGGGGGCTCAAGCGGTCACGCGCTCGCCTGGCATGCGCGGGGCGCTGGGTTTGATCCTCAGCACCACATAAAAATAAAATGAAGATGTTGTGTCCACTGAAAACTGAAAAATAAATATTAAAAAAAGGAAGAGGGCATGGACACGTGAGGCCCCACCTGGAGGGCCAGCAGCCCCTTCATCAACACCGGTGTCTTTGTCATGTCGGGATTGTTGTAGGTAGGAAGCTTGGGTGGACCAGATCACTGTCCTGACTTCCTGATGTATAGACCGAGTCTGACTCCGGTCTCCCATTGCCACCCAGCTCCAGTCCTTGGGAGGTAGGTTGACAATGACATCCTTTGAGGTGCACTGGTGGCTTTGTGCATGGATGTCCGGTGAGGCCCTCTGGATGTGTAAGTTCCTATTCCTGACTAACCAGGCTCCCCTGGGACCATCTCATCTCCTGCACTGTGTGAGGGCAGGTGGGGCAGCCCTGAGTGCTATTCCCTGGGACCAGGACTCTGCTGCTGTTTGGCCATGACCCCAGGTGTGGCCCCAGGTGGGGATGTGTTGAGGCCCTGTGCAGAGCCCAGATGCAGAGGCTCATGACCTGATGACAGCCACCTGGAAGGAATGGTGCACACATCTGCAGCCATACTTCACCTGTCTGCATGAACGGTCAACACAGGGCCTTGGGAACCCAGGCAGGGCTCATCTATGGCTGCTCACTCCAGGGGTGTGTGGGCATTTGCAGGCCAGGTACAGGGGCTGCCCAGTTCCCTAGAACCTAGCCTGTGATGGCAGGAGGGACTCAGGGCCCTGGGCACCATCTAGCCTTCTGAACAGTGCAGTTCCTACTCCCACCCCAGCCCCCACCTGCAGCACTGAGGCCGAGAGTAATAAAACACCCACCTCACAGGAGACAGCTTTATCTTGTTGATGGGAAGTCTGCCAGCCCAATTTATGATGGAACATAAGATCTCCAAATCTGAATTTATGTGCCGGAGTATAACGAGAGGTCAATGAGATTGAAAGTGGGCTCCTGAGAGGAGCTGGCAGGCTCACTCCCAGGTGCTGTAAGGAAACCTCACAGTCTTTGTCCCCAACTCCAGCCTGGCCCAAGAGGTAAAGGACCACCAAGGAGAGCCCTGCCTGAGAGCCCTGCCGTTTGGTGTAAGGGGGAGAGAGAGAGACTCTGTCGGGCTGGGCCACGGCTGTGGCAGGAGTCTTGGAGAGGGCCAGCCTGGACCATCTGTGCTGAGGATGCAGATCTTGTGCCTGGTCTCAGGCCTGGCCCTCAGCCGTGGGCGAGCCCCTGGCTCAGAACAGTCACAGCAGAGCTCTGGCTCTGGCCCAGGGACCCACCGCTAAATGGAGTTGCCATGGGTGACCATGAACCCATGGCCCCCACCCAAGCCCTCTGGAGCCCTCTGTCCTCATCACCCCCTGGAATCAGGGGTGGGGTAGGAGGAGGGTTGGCTCTGTCTGGGGTGGGCACCTGGCCAGCAGGAGGCTGGCTTTCTGTGCCCCAGGGCAGACCCTGACTTTAGGATTTATACAAATAAATGAAATGAAAAGTGCTGGCAGCCCTGATCTAATTACAGCCATTCATTCTCTGGTCGTTAATAATTTGTGCAATAAAGGGTTTCGGCTGCTCCAGTGTGGGGGTGGCTGCAGCTCAGCCTTCCCTTGGCGCCGGCTTCGGGAGCTGGAAACATGAATTATTAGTTTCTTATCGCTCGGACCGCCATCGCTCATGCTGCCAGGACCTGGTGGGAGCTGGCGGAGGTCCCCCGCCTCCTCTGCTGGCCCTGAGCTGCTGCTTCTCTTGGAGACTCCCGGTGGGGCTCAGCACTACCCCACCCAGCCCTTCTGGGAGTGTGACCCCTGGAGCAGGAGGCTGCAACAGGCATGGGAGCTGCAGTGCTGTGCTCTGAGCCTCAGATCCTCTCTGTGAGTGAAGCCAGACCTCACACGCCAGCAAAGCACTGGCCCAGGGAGGGTGGGGTCCTTATCAGGGTGCTCTCCAAGGGGCACAGACTGCCTAGTCCCTGGCCAGAGAGGAGAGGAAGTCCCCTCTGGGAGCCACAGTGCCTTAGGCAGTCAGAGCTCCATCACCTGCAGGACAGCCAGGGGCTTGAGGATACCCTGAGGAAAGGGATGGTGCTGGCTATGGTCTGGGTGGGGGTACTGGTCTCCTGGGCTTTTTGTCTGCACCTCCAAGTATAGCTGCTGAGGTGTGTGGGCTGGGGGCTGAACTCCAAGGCCACAGCCCAGATGGTGACCAGGTGGTTACCTGTCACAGAAGCACGCACCCTCCTGCAAGGCTCCCAGCCAAGCTGGGGAGTGCAAGGCTAAGGCAAAGCTGGGGTGTGGGAGGAATGGGGACCTGGCACCCACCTCTGCCTCTTGCCTGCCAAGCCCCTCCAGGTGCCTCCTGGGCTGCAGCCCCACTTCATCTCTGTGAGGATGTGGAACCTAGAGGGTAGGCCTTGCGCCCAGGGCTGTTTGCCCACCACTTCCTGGCTGTGTGGCCTTGGAGAGACTGTCAGTTCTTCTAACCTCAGTCTGTAAAATGGGAATGAGGATAAAAGGAGACAAAATTAGTATGTACTGGGTGTCCGGGGTGTGTGCAGGTGTCATAGGTGGAGTGGGGTGGCCCCTGCAGCCCTGCATGCTGGGCAGTCCCATCCTTCAGGCAGTGTGGCTTCAAAAAGTCTGACCACATTTCATCTGCTTTCTGTTTTCTTAACATCTGGACAGAGTTGTAGTGAATGTCCCAATGTACTTGTCTCCTCCCAGGTCATCTCTGTCATTTCTGGGTCACCTTCAGTTGACTGGTTTCCTCTTTTCCTGCTGGGCTGTGTTTTCTGCTTCTTTGCACACCTGTGAGGGTGTTTCTCTCTCTCTCTCTCTCTCTCTCTCTCTCTCTCTCTCTCTCTCTCTCTCTCTTCCCTTCCGTCCCTCCCTCCATGGTTATTTTGTTTATTTATCTTTATGTGGTGCTGAGGATCAAACCCAGGGCCTCATACATGCTACACCTCATCTCTGAGCTAGCCCTCTCACAGTGCCTGGGCTGCACAACATAGCTGACCCCATGCCCTCTGCAACCTGCTGAACACACCCTCAGCCCCAACAGCTGCCAACCCACTTTTTTTTGGTAGTACAGATGGACAAAATGCCTTTATTTTATTTGTTTATTTTTGTGTGGTACAAAGGATGGAACCCAGTGCTCACACATGCTAGGCAAGCGCTCTTCTACTGAGCTATAGCCCTGCCAAACCAATTTTGCTATGGTGTTTTGGTTAGGTCTGGGACTTCCTGAACATTGCCCAGGGAGAGATTGAAGGGGCTCTGTGGGCAGGGGCTGGGAGGCTGCAGCCCCTGCAGCAGCCAAGTCTGGCTACTTTCTACCTCTAGGGCATAGACTTTCTTCCACCTGCTGTGGCAGAACAGGAAGCCCCCACCCGGCACCTGGCACTGAAGACCACTCATCAGGGCCTGAGACACAGAGCAGCCCTGAGGTCCCTCTTTCTAACCCTGTGCATCCTTGATGCCAGTTTTGAATGCCATTTCTGCCAGGAAGCTTCCTGGATCCTCCAGTCAGAAAGCATCCTGTTCCTGGAGCTTCTGAACACATCCAAACCGTGGTATTCTGACTCCCACAGAAATCCTGTCTTCCTCTAACTGGACGGGAGCCCCAGTGGATGGCACTCTGGCATTCTTGGCTGATGGTTCTTTAACTGAAACCAAAAGAGAAGAGCCAACCAAGGGCACGGTCCTCCTGGCTGGGCTGTGGGCAGGGCTGAGGTCTGCGGGATATCTGAAGGTCCGGAGGCTCCAGGCTTCCCACAGCCCCAGGCTGGGCTCTCAGAGGGCTGCTCCTGCTGGGGTCTGCCCTTCCCCATTTTTCTGGTCCCTCTGCTCCTGTCCCCTGTGGCCTGTCTGGCCACCTCCCTGCTACCACACCACACCCTCTACCTCAGATGGCTTCCTCCCAGCCCCAGCTCACACACACAGAATCCCTTACCCCGGGAGCATTCCAGGCATGCACAGTCCACTGACTTGCCCCTGGCCAGGCTGTGCATTAACACAAAGACAGCTGGCTGGGTTTCCCTCACCCAGGTCTGGAGCTCCTGAATGGGGAGCCCCCACCCCCACTCCGTGTGGTCGCCTCTATACTGATTTCATTTATCACTGACCGAGGATGAGTAATTTTATTGTGAAGCACAGTTCAGGGTGATAGATGAGGGAGCAGGGCAGGTGGTCGCCTTGCTGTCTTCCTCTCCAGAGGGAGGTGGGAAGGAGAATCCTGCCTCTCCATAAGTGGAGGCTGGCAGTTGGGGAGGAAAGAGCCCCATCAGGGTGGCTGGCCATGCCAGATGGGAGTGAGGAGGCAGGGAAGGCAGACCAGGTCTCCCTGTCCAGATAGGGCAGGACCAGGACATGGCCATCCCCCACGTCCTGACTAGGGCTGAGGCTGAGGGCCCTACAGGTGGGAGTATGGAGGGGCAGATGTGCAACTCCAGCATCCAAACAGAAAAAGTGGGGATGCTTTCCTCTGAAAATTGCCACAGCAATCAGCTTCTCTTTGAATCCATGTGTTTCTGTTTGGTTTCCTTTTTTTTTTTTTTTATAAATTTGCAGTACTGTGAACTGAACTCACTGAGCCACACCCCCAGCCCTTGTCATTTTTTTAATTTTGAGACAGGATCTTGCTAAGTTGCCCAGGCTGGCCTTGAACTTGAGATCCTCTGTCCTCAACCCTGCTAATCCACTGTTTTTAACAATGCTCATCTCACCAGCTACTGCACACCCACACTTCAAAGTAACACTTGCTGGCTGGGGCTGGAGCTGGGGCTCAGTGGTAGAGCACTTGCTTAGCAGGTATGAGGCAGTAGGTTCCATTCTCAGCACCATATAAAAATAAACAAAATAAAAGGTATTGTGTCCATCTACAACTAAGAAAAATAAACAAAGTAACACTTGCCATTGGTCACTTCCAGGTGTTTGGTGAGGGACCCTGCATTGCTGCCGGTGGGATTTGGGGTTCTGGCCTGCCCACCCACTCCAAGGTCCCCGGCCTGGGTGGGATGTGTGTGGCTGGGTGGGTGGAAACTGGGAGGCGCAGGTGCCAGGGAGCAAGCTCACCCCGACTGCTTATGGTGGGCAAGGTTCTGGGGTCTGGGAGGGCTGAACAGACCCAGGACTTCCCTCCACTGTGGTCAGCCAGCAGCCTCCCTCTGGCAGGCAGGTTAGCCCCCTGGCTGGACATGGGTCAGACAGTCCTGCAGGACTTCTCAATCTTGGCCGAGAAGCGTGAATGGTGGGCGCCTCACTGTGTGACAGTCCCTGTCAGTCACGATGGATGTGGGCCCAGAGAGAAGCGGGGACGGCGACGGGAGGGGGCGCTGGCTGGCGGAGCTGTCCCCAGCCGCCGGCTGCTTCCCCGGAGGCTGGTGGCTGCGGCGCCAGGAGCATCCTGGAAGTCTGGGCAGCTGCCCCGCCACTGCCCCTGGCCTGCCCCCAGCCTGCCCCCGTGGGCTTAACCCTTAGTCTCTCTGGGCTAACCCTCGTGCCCAGGCCTGGCTTAACCCTTAGGTCTCCACTGGTCTAACTCTTCTGTCTCAGGGACTAGCTGACATCTGCTGTGCCTAAGTTGGCCCCAGTGGGCAGCCCAGGAGCAGCGCCTACTGGAGCTTCAGGCTGGAGAAAGACGCTGGCCCAGGTCACTGAGGACACTGCCCCTCCCTCCTGCCCCCTTTTCCCAGGGTCTGCAGTCAGGCCTGCTGTCTTCCCCTTGTACCACAGGGACGCAGTGAGGGCACACTGGATAATGACAATTTCTGCTAAAATTGTTAGTATGCTGGGCTCCCTACCCAGCTCTTTGTGCAAATCATGAAGCTTGTCAAGATGGCCTGCCCAGGAAACTGACGCTCTGAGAGGCCAGGACTTGGCTCAGCCATGGCAGGTGGTAGAGCTGGATCCTGCCTCCTGCACCAGGGCTAAAGGCATTCCCTCCCCTCTCTCCTGGCCCCTGCCCCTTCCTCTTCTCCCTCCCAAGCAGATGGTGCAGGAATTGAAATGGACTTGTGGGGAGGTGGGCCTCTGGATTCTCAGAGTCTCTGAGGAGGGTCTACAGATGATGAATCCCTGGGGTGGGAGTATCTTTGGATCTCAAGGACGAAGAGTCAACAGTCATGAAACCCAGAGAAAATGGACTGCAGCAGTTCCAATCAGGTGAGACTCAACCTCTCTTTGACTCTGGATGGGCTAAGGGGTAGACATTGTACCAACCCCTGTTGCCCACTGCAATGCCAGCTTGAGTTCTCACACAAGACTGGCATTTGAACCATAGATAGGAGCCTTAAAAATAACATAAAGGTCGGCTGCTGTGGCACGTGCCGGTATTAAATCCCCAGCACAAACAAACAAACAAACAACAAAAACTAGAACTTTAAGGGGTTAAGGTGTAGTTTAGTGGTAGAGCACTGCCCAGCATGCTCTACCATGAGGCCTGGGTTCAATACCCAGCACCAGGGAAAACAAAAGAAAATAAGACCTTAAGGAACAGAAATCATTGGTCAGCCAGAGAATGACAGGAAAGGCTTGGGCACACTACTGGAGACAAGGGAGAGAGAGAGAGGTGCTCCAAATTAGGGCTCCTAGGGTTTCCACAGCCTCAGCCTCTCTACTACATGTATTCAGTTCCCCAGGACTCGGCTGAGGTCTGGGTAGCAAGTGTGTGCAAGAGGACGTGGGCCTTCAGCCCCTCCAGTCAAGGAGAGGTTGAGTCTCACCTGATCAGAACTGCTGCAGTCCGTTTTCTCTGGGTTTCTTTGTTGAGGCTTGGGAGGCCTCAGCACAGCTGTGGCCCACAGGTTGGTCAGGGATACCTAGGACCCAGAGTCCTGTAGCACCTGCAGGGCAGTCCCAAACCATCTTCCTGGCTCCTGTGCATTTTAGGTGGGTGGTGGCTGGCTAAATTTCTCAGCATCTCCCCAAGTGTCACCCTCACTTGTGACCGTGGATTCAATACCCAGTCTCATCCTAGGTGGAGACAGCTGGATTTGCTGAACTATGGGAACTCTCTCCATTTTTCTGAGCAGGAAAGAAAAGAGGGTGGGAAACTGGTTTCTGAAAGCCAGGTCACATGCCAGGAGGACCTCTGGCTGCATACAGTCAAATCTTGCAGTATGAGGACAGTAGAGTGAGCACATGTGGAGGGTCTGGGGTCCAAGAGACTGACCATGTGGGACAACTCTGCACCCAGCCAAGGTCTGCATCTTATGCCACTATCAAAGCCTATGGGTGGGTGAGGATAATTCCATGGGTTATGCTGCACTGCTGCGGTACATCCTTAAAACTGGCAAGAGTGGGTTGGCAAGTGAGGAGGGCCTTGACTCAGAGGATAGTGCTGGATCTGCTCCTGAAGGCGGTGGAGCCCACTGCCCATGCAGGGTGAGATACCTGCAAACTTCTCTTCCTAGACAACTGACCAGGAGGTCTGAGAGAGGCAGAGTGAAGAAAGTCAGGGTCAGGGTGAATTGACCCTTGGCCTGACTGGTGAGAGACTGAACATGTTTAAGGGCCAAGGGGCTGAGGTGGGGGCTGAAGATCCTGGAGAGTTTCCCCCAAAGCAAGGTCAGACTTAGATGGGAGGTGGACCCCCAGCATCAGGCCAAGGGCAGGAATGCCTGATGGGTGGGGGTCTGTTCAAGGTTGGTGAAGGAGGAGGAAGGCAGGGAGGGGGTCATCAGGGCTTCTGCCAATGGCTCCGTGAGGGGCAAAGGTGCAGAGGTTGCTGCTAAGTGACTGAAGCCACAGTGTGGGCAGAGGTGAGCCATCAGGGTCTCCTCTGCAGGGAACAGTGTCAGGAGGTGGAGCTCGTCTGCAGCTGGTGAGGGCAGATCAGGTAGAGAGGAGTTGTGGACACGCAGCAGAAGGGGGCTGCAGGTGGAGAGAGAGTAGGGCTCTTAGCCTCAGCCCAGAGAGTCCTGATCTGGCTGAGGATGGTGGGGCTCGAGTTCTAGGGACAGTGGGTACTAGCACTCAGGCACAGCTAGATGGCTGAGTGCAGGGCATATATGGCCTGCATGGCTTATTTTTTTTTATTTTATTGAGATAGTATTCACATTACAGGGGCTGGGGTTGTGGCTCAGCCGTAGATTGCCCGCTTAGCGTATGTAGGGCCCTGGGTTTGATCCTCAGCACCACAAAAAATAAATAAACAAAATAAAGGTATTGTGGTCAACTACAACTAAAAAAATATTTAAAAATTCACACAACATAAATTTAAGCTCAAAGTGAAAAATTCAGTGGTGCTTTTTGCATTCACAGAAGTAGTAGTCCACAGATTCACATACAGACATATATTGTAGATTAACAGATACCATGCTTTCTTTTAAAGTTCCTAGACATCCTTTGCTAAATCCAATGATAAATTGGGGGCCATAAAAAAGAGTTTAAGTAAGTACAAAACTCATACTCTACAGATGCTAACCAAAATTAACAAAAACATAAATTAATGTGTAAGATTTAACTATAGGCAGACTTAGACAGAAAAACACTCGGTAATTTGGTAATACTCTTGTAGATGACTCTTGAATAAAATAGAACATTAACACCACAGTTAAACAGAAGATGATTTTTGGAACATTTTATATAAAAGCTCATTTTAATAAAAATGTCAATATTAAATGAGAAAAAAGGAAGGAAACAAAATTTGCCAATCAAGAATTTAGAAAACGAACAATGTGAACCTGAAGAAAGAATAAGTGTATTAATTAGATAAAAATTTAGTTAACATATTAAAATTAGAATTGATATATAAAGAACTCTTCCGGGAAGGGAAAAATTGGGCAATGCACAAAACCAACCACATGAATACTGGTAGGAAAATTTGAGACATATTCACACCAAAATTCCTGCACTTATACTTCCAGTATGTGAATGCATAGTTGTAACAGACATTCTCAGCAATGTAGCAGAGCTTCCTTTGAATTGCTGCTTCACAACCTGAGGGACATTATGACAATAAAGGCCAAATAAAAGTTTCTAACTCTCCTTTACAAAAATAATACATAAAAAAGCAATATTACAGTTTCCTAGTTTAGAAGTAGGTTCTCATAGCGAAAGTCCAAGATCCCCTGTAGCTCTGCAGGGAGAGAAAAGAATAACCACCATGAAATACATCACAGACTTCTCCAAAACAAAGGCCATGACTCTGAAGGAAAAGGACTCTGCCAAAGCTACATCCCACCTGTAGGAAGGGTACTTCCGTGACTCTAGTACAATTTAGTCTTCCTGCCTTATCTAAAAAGACAATATCAACAACAATAAAAACCATACAGCCAATAGCTGTCACTAAATCAAGGACACAGATTTAGAAAGCTACAGTATTAATAAGAGTCTGGGGTCAGCTTGACCCCTGGAGAAGCACTGGTGAAAGACACAGAACCAAACAGAGGCCTACTAAAAGACTGAGATTTAACAAGAAAGCTACAGAAGGTTCCTTTACCCTTTTTCTTTACTACCACACCAACAGGTTCTAGTGTAATGAAAGAGTACATAAGCTGAAAGAGTGCTACAAGACAGCTATTTTTGTTGAGAAGTAGTACTTGGTGAAATCAAAAGTCAAGAGGGGATGATAAACAAGAAGTCAAAAAGATATTAGTGAATTGTGGAGCCTCTGTTACCTAAACCTAGAGCAAACATGAAATACAGTCTAACTCCTAGTTTGATGAACATGAATCCTTTCCTCAAAAGCCTCATTATTTCAGGTCCAATTATCAAATACAAGGCATCACAAAAATCAAGATGAAAATACAGTTTAAAATGACAAAATAATTTTCAGAACCAAAATGACAATATTTTATATAATTACCAGATATAATATTTAAATAACTATTAATATGCAAATTAATTTAATAGATAAAAGCAGATAAACACAAGAACAGTTGAGTAATGAAGGTGGAGAGATGAAAATTCTAAGTATCTAAAGGAGCAACCAGAAATTTAAAATGCACACACAGAGTAACAGCAAGGAATCAGACCTCTGGGAGCTCAACATAGACTGAGCACAGCTGGAGAATCACTGTGCTCCAAAACAAGTCAATTGAAACTCCCTAAACTGAATTGTAAAGAAGGAAAATAAATAACAAAAAACTCAACAAAATCCAAGAACCTACAGAAAATTTTCAAAGGAATAATAAACACATCATTGAAATACCATAAAAGAAGAAACTAACATAAAATAAACATTTTTAAAATTAATGACATGCCAAACCCCAGATGAAGGAAACTCAGAGGAAAACAATTACTAAAAATCTGTGTCTAGGCATATCATATTCAAACTGCATAAAAACAGAAAACATAATAAACAGAAAAGCAGAAAACTACATACATACATACATACACACAAAAAAAAATTATCTGTAGAGGGACAACTTACCTACATAGGGAAACAACAAAACTTATCTTTAGAGGGACAAGGAAAGTAATTACATATTCTCAACAGAAATCACAAAATAAAAAAATAATTAGACAAACTACTTGAAGTATTAAAAAACACTCTGAAATATATATATCCATCAAAATAATCCTCTAAAATGTAGAAATATGATTTTTCTCAAACAAAATCTGCAGAAATTCCAGGCCAACAGATCTGCCCTATAAAAATGTTAATTAAAAAAGAAAAAGTTCTCTAGGCAAATAAAAAAACAGGTCAAAATCACACCTATGTAAGGAAATGGAGAGCAAAGAAGAAGGGATGGATCAAGGTTAAAACCAGGTTTATTTTTCTTATTCTTAATTGATTTGAAGGATAACTATTTAAGGCAGCAATTGTACAATATATGGGCCAAATATAGCATATGCCTAAGTGAAATGAATGACATAAAAATCAGAAATGACAAAAAGAGAAAGTGACACATTATAAGTTACCTGTGACACATTTGAAGTGATATAGTGCTCTCTGAAGATGGGCTTATGCTAGTTAAAGTGATATATTTTAAGTCTGGGTCAACAATTTAAAAAGTTTAAGAAAAAGAAAACTCTGTTAAGAGATAATTTGGAGTTATATAAAGTATTAAATTGAAACACAGAAGGCAGTAAAAGATAATGAGAGAAAGAAACAAAGAACAAAAACAAACAATAGAAAACAGATATTAATATGGTGAATATTCGTTCAAGTTATAGCAATAATAACTTCAAAATGTCTAAACACACTAAGTAAAAGAAGTTTTCAGGGTGGGCACTTTATGTTGTCTGTAAGAAACACATTTTAAATATGAAGACTCAGATAATTTAAAAGTAAATTTCTGGAGAAAGATCTACTAGGCTAACACTAACCAAAATGAGGCTAAAATAGTTACATTAATATGAGATAAAGCAGACTTTGGAGCAATGACTATGAAAGATAAAAAAATAATAAAAGGGCTAATTGTTCAGAAAGACATAAAAATCCTAAATGTGTATGTACCTAATAAGACAGCATCAGAATTCACAATCCAAAGCCTGACAGGGTTGAAAGGAGAACTCAACAAGCCTATATTAAAGTGTGTACAATAACCCTCTATCAGTAGTTGATCAATCAAAGAGCTAGACAACAAGTACAAATATTCATGAACCAAAGAGTTCTACCTATTAGCTTGATGAAATTGACATGTACAGAATATTCCATCCAACAATGGCAGAATTTACATTCACATTTACATTAATATGAAAACTTGACAAAGATATAACATTTTCTGGGTCATAAAACATACTTAAAATTTATTTAAAAAATCATGACTGGAGTTGTGGCTCAGGAGTAGAGCACTTACCTCACAGGTGTGAGGCACTGGGTTTGATCCTCAGCAACACAAAAAACTAAATAAAGAAAATGAAGATATTTTGTCTGTTGCCAACTAAAATTTAAAAAAAAATCAAAATTATGGGCTGGGGATGTGGCTCAAGTGGTAGCACACTCGCCTGGAATGCGCAGCATTGGGTTTGATCCTTAGCACCACATACAAATAAAGATGTTGTGTCCACTGAAAACTAAAAATAAATATTAAAAATTCTCTCTCTCTCTGAGTGTCTCTCTCTCTTTCACTCTCTCTCTAAAAAAAATCAAAATCATACAAAAAGTTTTCCTCTATCATAATAAAATTTAAAGGATTCTTTGAAAAATACCTCAATATTATAAAATAAGTGACACAGTTCTGCAACAACCCACTACTCAAATTATCAAGAGAAGTTTAGAAATATTTTGAAGTAAATGAAAATGAAAATACAGATTACAAAAATTTGTGCAATACAGCTGAGCAATGCTTAGATGGAGTAATTTATAGCATTAAATTCTTTTTTTAAAAAACTATATTTTTTTAAAGATAGAGTGAGAGAGGAGAGAGAGAGAGAGAATTTTTTTTAATATTTATTTTCTAGTTCTCAGCGGACACAACATCTTTGTATGTGGTGCTGAGGATCGAACCCGGGTCACACGCATGCCAGGCGAGTGCGCTACCACTTGAGCCACAACCCCAGCCCCAGCATTAAATTCTTATGTTGGAAAAGGAGTTGTAAAATCAATAACCCACGTTTCAGTAGAAGTATAGCAAGTGAAGTTCTAAAGCAAACAAGAAATAAGAAAGGGGAGGGGGAGGATCATCAAATTTGAAGCAGAAATAAAAAAATTGAAAAGCAGGAAATAATAAAGAAAATCAACAAAACCACAGTTGGTATTTTGACAATATAAATTAATAACAATTCTAGCCAGGCTAACAAGATAACGAAGAGAACACATAATAAGCCAACATTATAAAGGAAAGAGAGACTATCATTACTAATCATGAATCTTAAAGATGACAAAAGAGAGCTATAAACAACCAGCCCTATCTATAGCCACAAAACTGGTAGCCTAGATGAAGTGGACCAACTACTTAAAAAACACGAACTAAGAAAATTCACAAAAGAAATATAAAGTCTGTATAGCATTGTATATTTACTAAGAAATCCAATAAATAATTAATAACCTTTCAAATAGGAAAGTATCAGTCTCCAGTGTTTCATTGGTGAGTTCTACCCTAAATTTATAGTTTTCTAAATTCTCCACAATCTCTCCCCAAACATAGAATCAGAGGGCACACTAACACATTCTATAAGACCAGCAGCACCCTAACCAGATAAAGACATTGCAAAATAGGAAAAGTATAGAAATCTCTCTCTCGGTAACACAAACACAAAACCCCTCAACAAAATATTAGCAAATAAAATGTGTAAAAATGTACATACTGACAAAGTGGAATTTATTCTAGGTATACAAGGTTTAACATGATCTACTACATTACCATGCTAAAAGAAGAAAATACATGAGTTCAAGTAAAAAAATTACTTAGCAAAATCCAATTTCTATTCATAATAAAAATAAAAAGTCATTGTCTTATACAGAATATACACAAAACCCTAACGAAAACATCATACCTAATGTGAGCAATTTGATGATTTTTCCAAGAGAAAAGCAAGGGTACCCATTTTCATTATTTCTATTCAACATCATATGGGAAGCCCTCACCAGTTCAAGAATAAAGAAAAAAAAATATACATTCAAAGGAAGAAACAAGGTGTTTTTATTTTTAGATGACATTGTAATCTATGTAGAAAATTCAAAAGAACAAAACCAAAAACTCTTGGAAATAAGTGCATATCGCAAGGTCACAGTATACAAGATCAATACTTGAAAGTACATTTTGGCCTCATAAAATGTGTTTGGAAGTATGTCCTCTGCTTGTATTGTTTGGAAGAGCTCAAGAGCTAGGTAACAAGAGTGGTGATAGAAGGAGAAGTGGACACCGGAAAATGTAGGCAAGAAGATACCAAGTGGCAATGTACAAGATAAGCAAGTTTAGAGATGTACTGTACAATGTGAGGACTGGGGTGATGAAATTGTACTATGTATGGTTTGAATTAAATGAGTATATTATAGCTATTCTTGCTATGTAAACAAAAATGGGCAATGTAAGATGTGGGATGATGATATGCTAATTTTCTCCAATGTAGTAACATTTTTATTCTGAATATCTTACAAATGTATTCTCAAGTTTGTATGAAGACGACAAAAATTTAGATAGACATAATTTGGAGAAACTGAACTACTCAAAATTGATAACCTACAACTTCAGTTAAAAAAATAGGGTCTCATAAAAAGTATGTAATCACTTTGCATAGACACACTGACTCAACATAGAGACTTATAATTTTGCTTCCACCAATTAGATGCACTTGCAGTACAGTTGATTGAGGACATTAGATATGCAAGGGAAGAAGCAGAACATAGAATATCCATGCCTGTGTGAATCATGGCAAAGACAATGACTTCCTATTACAGTAGGTAGAGACACTCATTTTGCTACTAAGTTCACTGGATGGAGTTGAGTTTCAAACCACTGAATGACGTCACTAAGAGGGCATATGGTAATGTAACTAATGGCCTCATCTCAGTATATGGTATGAAAATGAATTCTAATTTGTTGTCATTAGTAAGAGGGTCCTAAGGGAACCCCCCTGTCCTCACAGGGTGAGAGGCTGCCTGGGAACATGTTCTCCAGTTACCTTTTAACTTCCACCTCCATGTCTCAGCAAGTGGACAGTATATGAAAACAGAACTTGACGCATTATAATCTCATGCAGGAATATACTTTTTTCCTGGAAAATTTATCCCAGGACACCTTAAAATCTTGACCCTTAGCCACACATTTTCCTGACTTTGATTGTTTTACATAGATCCAATGCAAAGCAAAATAAAAAGGCATGTAGATCTTTCACCATCCAAGATTTCCCTACTCAAAGGAAAGGTCCCTTTGGGACTGGAATTGAGACTTGGCGGGCACAGTTGCCAGCCTCAGAAGATGGCTCCGCAGGTGTCTGTAATGTCGACGAGGATGGAACTCACAATCAGGAGCAAATACACAATGGCAGCTTGAGGACTTAGATTAAAACATATAAGGGACTTTCAGAGTGAGTTTGAAATCTGCCTTGTCTCACACTGTGCTTATTTTAAAAAATCAAATAAGACTAAAAAGGGGCCGTTCCTTCCCTGGTTTCCCACGCCACCCCTCACTCTTCTTCCTCCACAAAGCCACTGCCACTTCCAAACGTCATCTTTCCTTTTGGTACACATTTGCTTTCTTGAAATAGCACCGCAGGTGGCCTTCTGTGGACATGATTATCCCTGACCAGCTCCATTTTCCTGGGGACTCCTTCCACCCCTCTCTGTCTCTGAGCCCACCTCCTGCTCATTCTTGGCAGCTCCCACGTAGGATGAGCACCAGGTGCCATGTGGTGAGCAGGCCCCAGGCAAACCTCAGAAGTGGGCCTTTTTCCCCTTGACTTCTCTGATAAAAATCTAGATGACTGGCAACTTTATTTCTCGCCATTTTGATGCTGTGAGGCAGCTTCTGATGGCATTTTTAATGTGCCTGCAGGAATCAAATAATTTGTTGTGGCGCACAGTGTGGAGGGATCCTAAGCCTTCCCACATCAGCTAGGATGACTATATGATTTATCATCCCTACCAGAATACTTGAGCGAGTCAAAGGTAGATGTGAGCCATCAGCCAGGACACAGTCCGGGAGCCCGGCTGTCCCAGGCACCCTGCAATGAGTAGTTGCTCTAATATTAGCTTATTTACTCTGTGGTTAGCCTGTGGTATGCCAAGAACGGCTGTGAAACTTCACAGCCGGCACAATGGAGCAAATGACCAAACGCCCCCAAAATGACATGATTTGGTGGAGAGGCCACAGCCAAAGATTCACAATGTTCTGTGGCACTTACTGTAGAGACAAGGACGACAACGCGTTTTCTGAATGGGTTGATGTTCCTAAGCAGAGAAAACCAACCAACTGTTGCTTTTGATCTTCCACTTCATTTCAGATACTTTGAAACATGTAAATTCTTTGGATGAATGTAAATCATTAAGGACATGTTGGATTGAATAGCCTATTAGGGTAAAAAGGCCATGGGCTTCTTAGATAATAAAGAGATGTCACATCTCCTTGGACAATAAACAAATTATCTAAGAGGCTCCAGTGTTCATGGCTCTGAGATGTCAACATTTTTGTAGTAGAATAATGGAGTTGGAGTGGCCTTTGATGAGGCTGTCTGAGCAGAAAGTACTGCTTCTCAGCCGTACCTCTCCTCCACTGTGGCCCGTCCCAGCGACATTGGTGGTCCAGGAGCTTGGCTTTGTTAGCTGAGCTATGGAGCTGCTACCATGCCTGATGCTCCCAGCCAGGGGCAAGGCCAGGGAGCCCACAGATCCAGTGGAAAGACATTTCCACCAGCAGGAATCTCATGAGCAAAAGCCCCTGGGGCAGGCAGTTAAGGGGTTTGGGGAAAATGAAAAGAAGAACTGTTGAGGGCAAAGAGCATCTGAACTAGAAGCTCACAGATGGGACCATGAAGGATCCTGAAAGCCAGTGTGCAGAGCTGGGACTTGGTTTCATGGGCTTCTTTTTCTCCAAGGATGACAGTAATCTTAAAATGGGAGGGTTAGGAGAAGCATCCCTTAGGAGGCGTCCGAAGGAGTCCAAGGCCAGCGAGGGCCGGGGACTGCAGCTGCCTTCTCCAGGCCTCCGGAAGCCACCTTTCATTTTGCCAGATGGGAGTCACAGAAAACTGGGAAGGGAGAAAAGCTCATCATTTCCCAAAGAGCAGGAGAAGCTGGGTTCTGGAACACACAGATGATACATTGGATATTAATATTGGTTCTGAGCAAAGATTTCAGCAGATCTTTGAAGAGCTAGCGTGTCGACACTTGGCAGGAAAGGTAGTTCCTCAGAGCCAAGCCAACTAAGTTCCTCTCTTCATAGTGTTACCAGATTGGGTTTCCAGGGCCATGGCGGAAATTCTTCTCCAATCTCCTCAACGAAACGGAGGAAGGTGGGCAGGGTGGGCAAACAGCTTGGCAAGAGCCCAGATATAAGCAAATGCATGATTAGAGGTGCAGGCAGATGTCCCCAGTGCTGCCGGAGGGCTCTGTCCACATCCTACCCTGATGATGTGCTCATCAATGACAAGGGTGAGGAGACCTTAACGGGTCTATTATGGCATATTCTCTGCTGTCACAGAGCTGATGTGTTACATGTCAGACTTAAGAGTTTAAGAGATTTTGGTTGTAAAAGGATGCATGGAAACCAATAAGATGACATTTAACAGGGATAAAGATAAATCCTGTCTTTGGATAGAAAAAATTAACTAGCTCAGTATAGGATGGAGAAGACCCAAGAGCGGTTCATCTCAAACAGACTGATGGTCTATAATTGACCGGAAGTTCAATGTGAAACAATAGCCCACATCCTGGCTGCTCAAAAAAAAATCAATATAAACTTTGGGTGCATCAATAGACTCATAATATTGAAGGTATTAAAGGGAAGTGCTTCCAGGTCAGAGCGTTCTGGGGTTGTCGTGTGTAGTTCTGGGTACCAGGATCAGGGGACAGGACTTGGGGAGGAGGGGCACATGCATCTAGGCAGATGAAGGTCTAGAAGCTGTCACATGATGGACAGGGAGGAAATGGGGACGTTACTCTGAGACACGAGGGCTGTCTTCCAAGCATTTGAAAGTCTGTCGAGTGTAACAGGTGGCCAATTTTGTCTGGAGGGTTCATTCATTTATTCAGTAGCTTTTTTCTCACTGCCAACTACATTCCACATTGTGTCAAGCATGATGGGTGTTAGAGGCATGTGATCTCCCAGGAGAGTGGACACAGGGTCCCACGGGCTGAGGTGGATTGACATTAGGGATACATAAGGGAAGCACAAGGGGTAGACTTGCTTGTGCCTACAGAGGCCCATTCATGCCTACCTGACCAGGAAGTCAGGGTGCTGGTGGGCCAGGAAGGCGGGCACTTGGGACTGGGGAATGGTGCTGACTGAGGTCCAGAGTATTCAAACACATGGCCGTGAGAGCCGTGAGCTAGAGTTTGCGGATGGCATGGTGTGACAGGGGTGTTGGATGCCAAAGATGGCCTTCGAAGCAGGACAAAGTCTATGCCAAGATGCTTGCACTTAATAGTAGGCAACAGAGAATGAAATGACATCAAGTACCTTGTCTCTTTGTGCAAATTAACCCTCCAGTAATGAAGCTGAGCTGGGGGCTTAAGCCCCTGACTACCATTGCAACATTTCAGAATAGAGGAAAACTTGAACCAGGGCAGGAGGAGATCGAATTGACCAGACAAAAGCAGGACCTGCAAAGGATGCTTTGGCAAGGGCAATTTGGGCTAAAAATAAGGAACAGTCTATTTAATCATTGAGGTTCTTCAACTTGTGAAAGGAGCTGAGTGACCACTTGTCAGGGATGCCGTAGAAACCACAGCTGCATTGGCAGGCAGGTGGGACCTCACAGGGCTTAATGTCCCTTATCAGTGCTAAGAATTGGTGATTATCTCTCACAGTGTGGAGTGATGATTTCATCATGAGAAAGCATGTTTCATATTTTAATATCAGTAATGAAAGGTGGCATTGCTGGTTCTTGGTTTTGAGATTCTATGCTAACGGTATGGTCTTGCTAGAACTCCCGGAGCAAGAGACCACAGACTAGGCAGTTGAACAACAGGCACTTGCTGTCTTTCTGGAAGCTGGAAGTCCAAGATCAAGGTGTGGGCAAGGTTAGTTTCTCAGAGGTACAACGGAAGGACCAGGTCCAGGACCCCCTCCTTGTCTGTAGATACAATTTTCTACCTGGCCACCATCTTTCTTCCTTGAGAAATTGTGTTCACATTTCCCCTTCTTATGACACTTGTCACATTGGATTATGCCCCAGTATAATGACCTCATTTTTACCTGATTGCCCCTGTAAAGACCCCATCTCTGAATAGGTCACATTCTGAGGTCCTAGGGGTTAGGACTTCAGCACAGGAATTTGGAGGGGGCATAATTCAGCCTATAACAGTAACTGAAGGTCAACTCTGGACTTAGAGAGAAACCACAGCCCCTAACAGGATCTCTGAGCCCTCCTGTGAGCAGGCCCCCTCTGCCACAGTGAAGTCCCAGGCTCCTCGGTGCCTTCATCTGCCAGAAGTGGACTCCCCAGCTCAGTGCTCCCCTCTGGTCCCTCAATTTCCTCCTCAGGCCAATTCGGATCCTCCAGAAGTACTGGAATCCTTCCATTTTGTTTCATAGCACTTATTATTTGTAATTATGAATTATTTTACCATCAGCGTGCCTCTGCATATTCCTGGGGGAACATGCTTTAAATATCAACTAGGCCCAGGTAGCTGCATTTAAAGGAAAGACTCACAATCCAAGTAAAAATATGTGTTCTTACTATGTTCAGTACCCGTGGCAACTCTCTAGTCCATTTCATAATTTTAAATTGTGGTAACAGAGAACATAAAATTGACCATTACATTCATTTTTAAGGGTACAGCTCTGAGGCATTGGCAGAGTCACATCATTGGGCCACCATTGCCACCATCCCTCTCCAGAACTTCTTCATCATCCCAAACTGAAACTCTGTCCCCATTCCATCTCCCCAACGCCCCAGGCACCCACCATACTATTTTCCAACTCTATGAATTTGCCTATTTGAGCTTGATATTAGTGGAGTCCTGTAGCATTTGTCCTTTGGGGACCAACTTACTTCACTCTGCACTATGTCCTCAAGGTTCATCTATGCCATAGCATGTGTCTGAATGCCCTCTCTTTTAAAAATGGAATGTTCCCTGGTCTGGCTCTCCCGCCTTGTGCTTCTCCCATCGTCCATTGGAGTGTACTTGGTTTACTCCTACTTTGGGCTACTGTGCACTATGCTGTCGTGAACACGGGTGTACAAATACCTATGAAGTCTCTGCTTTCAGTTCTTGTGAGAACATACCCAGAAGTGGAATTTTCTATTTCATTTTTAAGGTGCTGATTACAACCCTATAACCTGAGTTCATGGCCACCTGCAGTTGGAAAGACTTTATGTTTTCTGTGCTGCACCTTCGGCCCCAAGCCTGGTGTCTGGCACTGTGTAAATTTTTTGGAAGCCTGTTTCATTAAACAATAGATGTCCAAGGCTTCATGTTTCTAAGTAATTTTTTTTATTGCTCTCTATGAATAAATGGTACAGAGCTCCTACTTTCTTTTCTCTTTTTTCACACATTATACAAATGCTGTTATTAATTCCACTGAACACTATGGTTACATTGTCCTACAGAGTGTACATCATTTATTACAATGACAACATTTTCTGGGCTTAGGCCACAAATTACCTCAAAATGATGTGGAATCACAGTCTGTTAAAATAATTGGGAAAAATATCACACATTATTAATTAAATCTTCAGAGATTTTTCTTGAACTTTCTCCATGAATTCTTTTTTTAGTGTCATGTAGATTAAACCTAATTGACTTAATGTTAATATGCTTGAAATGATTCTATATATTTTTTTAAGCCTAAGGTTTTATCATTGTGGGAAAAACACAGCTGTTGGATACCCTAGGTTGAGTGTAATGATGATCTTTATTTACTCAAAAGCAAGTGGACTGAGTTCTTCCTTGTAATTCCACTCTAATGGAATTAATATCTTCTAAGAAAATCTCCAGCTCAAATTTACAACTGAACTTTTAAACAGAGTTTTCCTTTCCCACTTCTGAATTTTCTTTACTTCCAAACCTCAGCTGTGGTGACCAGATAGTATTCTTTTACCATTCAAAGTCAGGAATACAAAATAAATATTTTTTAAAAAGTCACTAAAGAGAAGCAACTTCTTAAAAAATATTTATTTTGTAGTTATAGGTGAACACAATTCTTTATTTTTTAGGTGGTGCTGAGAATCAAACCCAGCACCTCACACATGCCAGGCGAGCACTGTACCTCTGAGCCCCAGCCCCAACCCAAGAGAAGCAACTTTTAATCATGTATTCATAGTTAACATTTCCCTTCCTAGTTCAGAAATGCCATGCCCGGATTATGCCAAACCTCCCCTGGATCCTGAAGCTCAAGATTGGGAGGTTGAGTGTGAAGATGGGCACAGAAGAGGGGAAGGGTGGCAAATGAGAAAACAGGAGGGCAAACTCAGAATGTTCATCGTGTTCCGTGTCGCCCTTTGGAAGCTCTCTCTGCACAGCACCTGCCTCTTAGAAATGCAGGGGACAGGGAGACCTTTACTTGGCCCTTTTGCCAAGTGTCTTGGGCTCTCATTTCCCTTCCCTGATGAAGTCCTCAAACATGTGTCCTCCTCTTGGCATCCAGGAACCTGATTTCCATTCCCACTGCCCCTGAGATGCTCCAGGTCACCTGGGAGCCTTTTGCCACCAGATGAAGGGTCTTTCCCCATTTGCATCTTCCCTGGCCTTCTGCAGAAGATCCTGCCAAGCACTCACCCCCGGAAGCTGTCTGTGCTCTCAGCTTCCTGCACCACATCCTCTGAGGAAATTCTGGCCTCTCCAACTGCTCCTTTGGAATTTCCTTCTCCCCCCCTTGCCAAGCTCTGCCCCAGTTCCCCTCTGACTTTCCACTCTCTCCTTTAGAGAATTCACTTACAACTCTTTGCCAAGGATTCCTAGAGCCCAACCCTCTCACTCCAGCTGCCACAGGGCACTCCTCACTGGAGGTTTCGCTGTCCCTGCCTATCCCCCAGGTCCACCTTGGTTCCTCTATCCAGGCCCTCAGTGCTCATTTCTGGAACACTCAAGACACCCTGGGCTGCTCCAGCAGCAGTCCCTGACCCCTGGTGTCCAGGTCACACACAGACTCAGCTCCCAGCCCCATTCTCATCAGCATGTGCACCCATGAAAACCTCCACATAGCCCTCCATCTCCTGCAGGGTCTTGTTTAGTCCCCTCTGGCTCTTGGAACTCTCTCCCCTGGCTCCTGGCCCTCAGTCCAATCTCATTCTGCTAATGTCTGCTACATGAGCCATCCATTTCCACCAGGCAGGGCAGGCTTCTTGGCCCCTCTGCAGGTCCTGCTGGCCTTCTTTCCTGCAACATCCTTAGGACGTCCTGCCCACTGTCCTTCACCCACCTAGGTTTTTCAGCCTTTATCCTCGATATATCGTCCCTTGTCAACAATCCTTGTTTTCCTTAAAGAACAGGCCTTAAAAGTCCCCCTTTGCCTGCAGCACCTAACAGCAGCCTGGTTTCCCCATAAACTAAATGGGCCACACACAGAGTGACAGACCCCGTCCCCCACCCTGCCATCTACTGGTATCTACTCTAGTAGTTTCCAGAAAGACAGGCCTCCAGACCTAGGGAGGCCCAAAAGTTCCCTAACAATAGCTCATACATCCCCCGCTATGTTCAACCTACACAGGTTCACACCTAAAACTTCAGATTTGCCCATATAACTCAAGGGCCGAGTGGTTGTGCATCAGAGGTGTAAACGTCACACTGTCGCTTCTGGACCAAGCCCATCGGGGTTAGAGCACCCTCACCGCTAGTGCCCGCACTGTCATCACTTCTGGCAGTGGGTAGTTAGCTCAGAAGGTTGACCTAGCTTTAATAGGGGCAGGAAAAGTTGCAAACTCGCGGATGGGCGCGCTTCTCCCGCTACGGTACTTTGTCCTGACCCTCGGCCTCGCCCTGACTGAATGAAGGCAGATGCGAGGCTGTGACTGTGACGGGCCGGGCTGCCCTGGGTGGGAAGCCGCGGAGGGTGGCAGCTGCGCGCTGTCCTGGCCGAGGCAGGGCCAGCCGCGGGGGGAAACGGGCGGCGAGGGCGCTCTCAGAGGACGCGGCCCCAGGGAGGCGCCCGGCCAGTTGTCCGCGCTGGGTCCCGGAGCTGCGCACGGCGGGAGGACAGCGGGTCCGCCGAGCGTGGGCAGGGTCCCGCGCCCCTGCTCGCGGCCTCGCCCTTTGTCCCCGCGAGGCCGCCTGCCGCTGCAGGGCCGGGCCTGGAGGCAGCAGCCGCGCCCGCCCTCCATGTCCCCGCGCCGCCGAGGCGCCCCCTGGCGGGCGGCGCGGGCAGCGCGGGCGGTGGCGGCGGGCCGGTTGCCATGGTGATCGGCGGCAGCCGCCGCCACAGCAGGGCCGGCCCCAGCGCCAGCGCAGCAGCGGCGCGGTGGGGCTCAGTGTGTGGGTGAGCAGCGGCTGGCTGGGAGTGGGCGCGGCCCGCGGCCTCAGCATGGAGGACTGCTTCTCAAGCTACAGCAGCCTGTACAGCACGTCCTCGCTGCTCCAGTTCTGCAACGGTGAGGGCCCGCGGCGGGTGGCGCGAGGGGGGCCAGGCCTGGCGGCTGCGGCGACCACTCAGTCACCCCGCTCCCGCCGCCGCCGGCGCATTGTGCTGGGGCCGCGGGGCCACGCTCGCCCCGGGCCCCGCGCACGCGGCCTGCGTGCGGACCCCGGCGGGAAGCGCGGGAGGCGGCGGGGAGGCCGGCGGCCCCGCCCGGCCCTAGGAGGAGTGGCGGCGCGGCCGCCCCGTTCCCGGCGAGCAGCGCCCTGGACGCTGCGCCCGGCGGACAGCCCCAGGCACCGGCCGACTCCCGGGATGCGCGGGTGTGCTGCAGAGGGACCCGGGACCCGCCGTTTCGCGCAGCCCGGAGCTTTTCAGCGCAAAGACGGCGAGGACTGGCTCCAGGGTGCTGCGTCTTATTTGGCGTACGGGATAATAGTTTTTTGTTGAATTTTTTTACAAGAAGGAAACATTCCTACCTATGCATAGGGCATTGGGTAAACAAATATGAAATCCTGCATGCTTGGAAGAGTTCTGGTCTCACTAGCAGGGCTGAAACAGATTTTCACAGCACGCTGCATGTATTATCAGAACATGATGTGTGATAATTCATGCACAAAAGTTTACCACCTATTTTTTTACATGTTGGGGTTATTGCTTCATCAGAGGACCCCCAAAGTTTGTTAAAGGAAAAAAAATGTGTATTTTGTAGAATATGCTTACATTGCAGTCGGGGATAATTTTGAATTCTAGAGTCTTGAGCAACTGGAGAGATTTTTCATTGTAATTGTAGTCTAGGGAGACCTAATACCTGTTTGCAAACAAGAGGTATCACTGTAGCAGTATAGAGTAGCGAGTGTGTTGATCCATCCTGTATACTGAGTTTCTTTTTTTTTCCTCTCTCTCTCTGGTGAAATTTATCATCTTTTTCATGACAGTGTGTACTCAGACAGGTTTGCAGCTTGTGATTTTCATATGGCTGGGTAGAATGGATTTGGTACTTTTGCCACTGGGGTACTTCATAGTCCAGTGGTGGGATGCCAGCAGGATGATTCCCTTCTTCAATTAATATATTGAGTAATTTCCTTAATTGAATTATGATTGATCATATCCAAATTACTATTTTTGATCTCCAAGATCCATGTTTATGGTAGAATTCTCTTTGCCTTAATTGTAAGGGACATGCCACTGAAAATTACATGAAATGACTTCCAGCCATAAAGCCTTTCAAAAATTAGTATGTGGGCAGCAGTATCATTGACGGTTTGACTTGGATATGAAAGTGACTGTAGATATTTTTATTTGAGCAGTTGTTCGGAAGTCTGGTTATATGGTTCTTAAATAGAAATTCAGTCATGAAGTTGGCTTACACAAAGACTCATGAATGTTTTGGTTTTCTGCCTTTTCCTGTTAATTGCCAGCCTGGAGATATTGGTATGATATTTTACTGGTAATATGTCTAGAAGAAAGTAAAAACCAGCTCTTAAGCTTGGTGTTTTCTTTTATTGGGTGAGGTACTGGGGATTGAACTCAGGGAAACTCCACCACTGAGCCCTATTTTGTATTTTATTTAGAGACAGGGTCTCGATGAGTTGCTTAGTGCTTTGCTTTTGCTGAGGCTGGCTTTGAACTCACGCTCCTCAGCCTTCTGAGAGCTGCTGGGATTATAGGTGTGCCCTACCGCATCCAGTTTAAGCTTATTTTTAAACATGATGTGTTTTTAAACCAGCTTAAGAAAAATCACCTTACAATCAAACAATAAGATCAAACAAGATCAAAAATTGTTGGGTGACTTTTTAAAGTTCTTATTAGCTCTGTATTGTGCAGGATGAGGTTTGCCTTATGAATAAAGTTGAAGCAAGAGTAACCTTTGGAGCCTGGCACAGTGATGCACACCTGTGATCCCAGTGCTCAGGAGGCTGAGGCAGGAGGATCGTGAATTCAAAGTCAGCCTCAGCAACAGCAGGCACTTAGCAACTCAGTGAGACCCTGCCTCTAAATAAAATACAAAATAGGGCTGGAGATATGGCTCAGGGTTGAGTGCCCCTGAGTTCAATCCTCAGTACCAAAAGAAAAAAAAAAAAAGAATAGCCTTTGGGGCAAAATGTATGTTTAACTGATGACAACTTAGGAAATAGATGTTTTGATGTGAAATCATTCATTTTAAGAGGCTCTCATTAAGTGAAAATACAAATGAATACAATTCAGTTAATTACTATGTTGATTCAATTAAAACAGTGCACCACAGAAACACCATTTACCAAGAACTAAATTAAAACATTTGGATATTTCATTAGCTACTTTGGAAAAAAAATTCTTTTTAAAGTAGATTTACATTACAATGGCAGGACTGCGTGGGATAATATGTGAACTCATACATTTTCATATGTTGAATGTGCTTCGTGGTTTTAATAGTGGTGGAACTCAGGACTCAGAAGTCATCATTATACTGTATTAGCTTCAGAGAATGCAATCCACCCTTATTATCTGCAAGACTTTATCAAGAGAGATAAAGACAAAAGAATGCATAAGTGAGAAGGGAGAAAGAAGAAAATGTGTTCTAATGAATGAAATTTCCCTCTTCCCTGTTCGCTCTTTTTCTTGTTCTCTCTCCTACTTAATTGTTCGGGCTGCCAACAAGGCTGCCCAGTCTTATTTTTCAGGAATCATCTCTCTCATTAAAGTAGAAAATGTGTGCATTGCTTTTTTTTCAAAGTATTTAAAATCTTTTTAATGCTGTAAAAAAAAACTGCAGTAGTTTGAAAAGTGGACAATAGTTGTGCTTTACAAGCCAATTTGTGGTTTAGAAAACACCATCTTTCACTGTAGGTGTTCTTCAGAGTCCCCTGTGAGGCGATAACATTTCCATCCTCCCTGTACATTTGGGGAAACTGAGGCACAGAGAGACCTTTGGAACTTTAAAAGAACCCACAGTTGGGGCTTGGGAAACGGTCTGGGGCTCTGTGCTTGTTTTGCTGATGGTAGTTCTGTGGAGCTACTCACGTACCCTGAACTAGCTCACCCTTTCAGGAACACCCGTTGCTCTCAGAGTTGTGGGAGTTGGAAGATCCTTCTCACCCCAGGAGAAGCCCTGGCACCCGGTGGCATCACGCCCCACTGTGCCCCACTCAGCCCCTGCAGCCACCCATCTGCTTTCCGGCTCTGTGCATCCTGACATTTCTCATAGGTGGAATCCTATGACGTTCCGTCTCCACTGCTGGCTTCTTTCTCCCAGCGCGTCTATGCAGGCTGGGTGCCCTTCCTTTTTATGGCCGTTGAGATCTTGTCCTGTGGGTAAAATGCTATTCCTTCACTGGCTGGTGACATTGGGTTTTTTCCCCTCACTTTTTCACTATTGTGAATGATGCACCATGAAATTCACATACATATTTTTTATTAATGTGTTATAATCATACATAATAGTGAGATTTCTTATGCTGTATTCTTACTTGCACACAATTTGGTCCATCTCATTTCCCTTTCCTTTCCCCCTTCCCCTGACAGGCTTACTCTGATTTACTGAGCTCCTATTATTATTATTATTATTATTATTATTATTATTATTATTTTAATCATTGCATTATAATTATAATTAAAAGCGCATCCATCGTGGTATATACATGGTATATACGCACATGGACATCGTGGGGTGTGGTGGACTTGGTTCCCCAGGGCTTCCTGTGCCACCCTCCTCCTCCCTCTCTATACCAGCCACGGACACACATCTTTTTTTCTTTCTTTTTTTTTTATGGTACAGGGGCTTGAACCCAGAGCTCTTAACCACTGGGCCACATCCCCAGCCCTTTTCTATGTTCTATTTAGAAACAGGGTCTCACTAAATTGCTCAGGGCCTTGCTAAGTTGCTGAGGCTGGCTTTGAACTTGCAATCCTCCTGCCTCAGCCTCCTAAACTGCTGGGATTACACATAGACACATCTTGAGTGGATGTACGTGTTTGTCTTGAGCTGATACCTAGGAGTGAAATTGCTGAGTCACGTGGTCACTGTTTTTTTTTTTTTTTAACATTTTGAGGAATTGATCTGAAGTTTTGAAATCTAAATATCCAGCTCCTTCTATGACCCTTGCTGATAAAAGAATGGGAATTAAGAAAATGGATGACAGAGGGGAAGAAGTGAGGGCAAAGAACAAATGTTGCTGCTCTGTTTCTGTGTCCTTTGGATACCTTGGCTGTCACAGCCAAATGTGCCAGTGCACGTCCCTGCCCATCCTTGTTTCTCAGGACTGAGCACGTCCTCTCATGGCGTGCGTCACAGTCTTAGGTCTTTGAGTGGTTTCTTCAGAGTTGATGACTTGGGGACGTGGCTGGCCAGCAAAGGGAGGGAAGCTGCTTTGGCCAGGGGGGAGCCTTGGTTCCCGTGCCCTCCCCACGACTCAGGAGCTCACTACCTGCCTGCCTAGTCCTTTCTTTCTTAGAACATTTAGACTGTCATTTCCGATATGGAGTCAAAATTTGGCCCCCAGGTTTCCCTGAGGGTCTGGAAGGAAGAGTTTTCAGCTCCTTCTATGTTACTGGGTCATCACTGTTGGAAGACAGTCCCGATGGCTCCTTCTCAGTCTTCTTTTGACTAAACATTACCATTAAAAAACAAGGAATTTTAGACCCTTAATCATCCTGGTTTGCCTCCTCTACGCCTGTTTCATTTTGTTTGTGTCCATTTTCAAATTTGATACAGTGAACGTGGTATTCCACAGCAGAGCACCGTCCTCTCCTCTGAGGTCCTCCTTCTAATACTGCAGCCTAAGGTCATGTTCGCTCCTTTGCTGGCCACATTCCCATTATTACCTCCTGCTGATATTCACCTAAGTTCTTATCTGTTTTACAGGTACTATGGCCAAGTCCTTTCTTTTCTTAGTTTCAATAACTCTGTGTGTGTGTGTGTGTGTGTGTGTGTGTGAGAGAGAGAGAGAGGGGGGGGGTGGAGTTTCCTCCAGCAGGCAGAGCTCTCTCAGATTAAACCCAGTATCATCTGTGTTTAAAGATGGTGATCGTGTAAATAATCCCAGGACTCCGGAAATATATCTAGTGTTACAACAATGGGGAAGTCGATCAGCGTCGTAAGCGTCTGGTCCTGGCTTGCTGCCTTTTCTCCATCCCTCCAGAGTGTGGAGGGGGTGTCCTCTATTTCCCGCTCTCCCGCAGGGTGCTGCTTAGGAGCCACTCAGACCAACTCACTCTACCTGCCTGGCACATTTTGAAGGGGCTCTAATAATCGTTGAACTACTGCAGTTAGTTTCTTTAGTTTGGAAATAGAAGAGTGTTTTAATTTTCATCTTTCTGTTATGGGAAATAAGATCCCCTTTCCCAGTCATCCTAAACTCCTCTGACATCTATAGTATTGGTGACGGTCTCTTAACGGACTTTTCAAGTTGGCAAATACTTGGATTTCACCCAGGACCCAGTGCTCCTGGGAGGGCAGCATGTGGACTTCGCAACACGAAGTGTTCTCAGCCCTCTTTTGCATGCTCACGGGTGACAGAGTACTGACTTTAGCATTCTGTGATAGCTCAATCAAAGGGAAACGCCTCCATAGAAAAGTGCAAAGCAAGCGCTGTGCTAAGCGAGAATCACTAATTGGTGCGCTCGCCCCCCCCCCTGCCCAGCAAGGAATTTATTTTATAGCCAAACCACAAGCATTTATGACATTACAAACAAACTCATATTTCTTGGTGGAAAATGCACAAAACTCTGCTTTAAAAGTAGTCATTAATTGGTCATTGTTAATATCTGGGAAAGTGGAAGTGTTTTCATACACTCTCTTAAAAAATAAGAGTGGAGGGTGGAGGACGGAGGAGAGAAGAGAAGTGACTCTTGGTTTCTAGTTCTGCAGTCCTTGTGCCATAAAGCTCTCTCCCATCATGGAAGTGGCGTTCACGGGCAGGCCCCGGAGAGTGGGAAGCATGCGGTAGGCTGAGCGCTCAGGCCAGGCGGCTGCTCCAGGCTCTGAAATCACTGGTATTTTGTGCTGCTTCCTTTGGGAAAAATTATTATTCATCTTTAAAGCCCTTGCTTATTCACAGAGGGGTTCTAGTATTAGCAAAACGTTTTAAATGCCTTTGGAAACATTGCTAATAAAAACGAAAAGTGGCTGTGAAGTCCCCTGCTATGTGGTCGCCATCCATCGCCCAGCCCTCCTGCTCCCTGGGTGTCGGACAGTTCTGCTTATTTTCATGGGGCCCAGGTTGGGGGGAGACTTTAGTCTTGAGCAGGAGCAAGTGCCATCCTCTGTGGCTTACTTTTAACAAACAGCTGTTTGAAAGAGTTTTTCTGTGAAGTGCTGGACTCACCGTGGAATTGAGCGTTAGGCAGACACTTCCAGTTCTGGTCCACGGGCTCCTTTACTGGCCAACGCTGGAGGTGTGGGAACCCATGTGTCTGCTGAGTAGCCATGTGTGAAAGTGCAGCTTTCTGGAAAATGTTTAAACTCTGTCTTAGTGACTCCCCAACCCCCAATGATGAGGCACACTTGACCTGCAGAGCGCATGGCACCCAAGGGCAGGACGCCGGGCTTGGAGCTGCCCACAATGGGAATGACAGGAGGCCTCCTGGCAGGAACGCTGTGCTGTGGGAGGGAGGGGAACCAGAGGCCAGGTCCAGTGACGCTCACCCTCAGGGTCGATTCTTCCTTGAGGTGTGGCCCTTCACTCTGCATACTTCGCAGGGTGGGACCACCTCCTGAACTCAGTCATTCCCACCAACAGTCTCCCAGGGAAGGTGGGCAGCACAGGTCAAGACAGCGAGGCTGGAGGTACGTGGGCAGGTGTGCATCAGGAGGACCCCAGGCCATTTTGACACATTCTGCCCATTTTTGGTGAATACCCACAATAGACTGAGGCAATTACAAGTGTTAAAAATGTGGTCTGTGCTAGAAACAGTGGGCTCTTCTTCCCCACTCACATTTCAGTTGGTCCAGTGGATTGTGCCTCCCAAATACCTGACCATCCATCCCACCTGCTTTAGCTTGGACCCCAGCAGTTCTCGTCCAGAGTTTGATTTGGTTGTAGTAGTGGCACCAATCTGGCCTTTCTGCCTCCAGTTTTCACAGTTATTTATGCCAAGAGGGATAGGCTGTGCTGGGCAGCCCAGGGGGCCATGGTGGCTGTCATAGGCCTTGGACTGGGGCTCTGTCGGGGCTACATCCTAAGGGAGGTGAAGGGGCCATCCTCCAGCCGTCTTGCTGCACGCAGGTGGGTGAGGCTAAGGATGTTCCAGACCCAAGGAAGCTTGCAGGAAGCCCTCTGTTGGTGTAAGAACCTGTTGGGAACTGAAGGATAGTCGTATGTGGTAAAGGAAAGCAAAGCCACGTGGCCAGGAGGATGGCGTGGGACTTTGAGACTATGCTAAGGAGCTTGGTCTTGTTGCTAGGAGCAGAGAGAGTGTGGGGGACAATACTGAGGCATGGGTGACTTGATCAGAGTTTCAGGATTTTTTTGTGTGTATAGGGGAGGGTCAGGGTCTTGCTACATTGCCTAGGCTGGTCTTGAACTCCTGGGTTCAAACAGTCCTTCCAGCCCATCCTCCCAAGTAGCTGGGACTACAGGTTCCTGCCTCTGCACCTGGTTAGGTTTTCAGATTTAAAATCACTGTCCCAGGGCTGTGCGCTTGCCTGGCATGGGTGCGGCCCGGGTTTGATCCTCAGCACCACATACCAAAAAGATGTTGTGTCCGCCAAGAACTAAAAAATAAATATTAAAAAAAAAATAAAATAAAAATAAAATCACTGTCCCTGCAGCAGGGAGGGTGGACTGGAAGAGCAGACCAGGGTGGAGGAGGACATTAGGTTGTCACCCAGGAGAGCCTTGGTAATTACGTGGGAGGGGTGAGAGCAAGGCTCAGGAGATACTTGCAGGCAACTTCACCTGGACTTGCCTTAGGGGATGGAGGGGGAGGAACCAAGGACAATCCTAGGCCCCACCTCCTCTAGCCAGGGCAGAGCCCAGGCTGGTGAGAGATAGGGGATAGGTGGTGGGTGGGTGGTGGGTTCAGTGTGGGGCATGAGGGCCCCGCTGAGGTGCTGTGCAGCTGTGGGTGCAGGGCCTAGAGCCTAGAGCTGAAACTGACAGGTATTTGTCAGCCGTCAGCACAGAGACAGAACTTGAACCCGTGGGCACGGCTGACTTGCCCAAGGAGAGATTGACGCTGAGTGCTCCTCCGGGCAGATCTGGTCCAGTGCTTTCCACTCACCTCTCTCCATCTTTGGCACCCAAGGCCCTTCAGGGTATGGCCTATGGCTCCTGGTGCCTTTGGGCTCTCTCACCTGCCAGGGCCCAGCCAGTGGGGTCAGGTGCCCTGCCTGAGACTATATGCTCCTTCCAGGCTGTTTCCTGGGATCATCTTTGGGCCTTTGCCCCTTGGCAGTGCCAGGCCCATGGTGGGTTTCCTGATGAATGTCCATGGAGTCAACTCAGAGATCAGCTAATTGATCTTCCAGGGCCTCCTCAAATACACACACCAGCCCCCAGCCTCCCATATAACACGTGTACAAGAGGAAAAGCTCTCGCCTTGACTTCCTTGACATCATGTGTATGTTTGTGCGTGGCCTGTCACATGTGTTACGTCTGCATGTCTGCATGCACGTATGTGCACCTGTACACATGAGGCATATGACACCTAGCTCTCTCCTCCTCCAATAACCACTATACTTGGGTGCTCAGAGAGAAGGCATCCCAGACCTGCGATCTCCAAGGCTAACCCCCACTTGAGTGCAGGCTGATGAGGGCTGAGCCTGATGCCTCAGGACTGTCCTGTGCCATCAGTACACAGTGACTCTAGCTGGACACTGTCACTTGAATCACTAAGTAGAAACATTTGGGGAAAGCATTTGGTGGTTTGACAGTCTTAGCACACATTATTTTAAGCCAAAGTAATTGACACAATGAAGTAGTTCTTGGCAAACCCAGCACTTTAGACAGTAAAAAGGATTTGACTTAAATCGCCCCCAAAAAGTTATGTAACAAGAGTCTTACATTCTTAGAAAAATATGCTCCAGTTAAGAAATGACTGAATGGAATTAGGGCTTTCTTGTGCCTCAGTGTTATTAAATATTTTAGCTCCAATTGTAGATGCAAACATGGTGAAAAACCTTAGAGTGGGAAGCATCCTGGAAACCTTGGGAGGGGACCTCCTGAGAGTTTTCTGCTCCAGAGTCACTTGTGTTGCTGACCCATCCTGTGCTTGAAGCCTGGCGGCCACTCCCCAGAGATCATTGTAGCCATAATAACAATGATCTGTTAGCAGCTCCCCCAGATCAGCCCTTAGAAAGTAATTAAGCAGGGCTGCCCACACCTCTCTACTCTCAAAGACTAAAATTTGATTTGGTGTGTGATTTCTTTGTCTTTCTTGAGAGTGATCTTTTATCTAGTTGATATAATTTAATTATGTAAAAGTATGTGTTCCCATTGCATCTTTTACTTAATCATATCTCACACCACAGAGTTATTTCCCAGCCCGCCAGCGCTTGTGCTTTTTGAAAGTAGGCACCACGTCACATTCAGCTTAATCTCCCCATTGCCAGGCATCGTGAGTAAGTGTGTGAGTGTGTGTGTTACAAGAGACGAAAATTCTGCTGACGTGCCCTCCTGGGCGTTTGCCAGACACTGCAATGTGTCTCACCTGGTCCTCGCTACACCCACCCCTGCACAGTGGGCACTATCCTTGCCTCTGTTGTGGCTGATGAGGAAACAGAGGCTCAGCATTCTCAGTACCAAGCTGCAGGCGGCTGGTGCATTGAAGAGCAGGGATGTGAGCCGTGCATTGCAGCCTGAGTCCAGGGCATGCTAAGGAATCCCCAGGTGGGAATGCTGGTGGGCATGAGAGGTGCGAAGGGGCTGGCTCAAGTCTGCCATTGGTCTCTGGGAGAGGCTGCTGCACATCACCTGGGTTTGATTGCCTGTCCCCCTCTGGGGGGTCTGGAGCAAGCTTCTCTGTTGCTATGCTTTGGATGTGGTTCAGTGTGTGCCCCAAGGGTCCTGTGTTGACAAGTAATCCCAGGATGTTTAGGGGAGATGACTGGGTTGGGTAAATAGGGGGGTTCCCTGATTGACCCTCCTGGTTGTGTAAGAAGAGGACTGTGTGATGCCCTGCACAGGAAGGCCACCACCAGCTGTGGCCCTCCAGCTCAGACCTCCTGTCACCATGGGTCCGGTCTGTGGTATTCTTGCAACAGGAAATGCACCAAGGCAGTGTGTTCACAGTCTCTTTCAGATCACACTTTGGCAACTCTTCACTATGGAAACCTCATTTGTCTCTGAACTGCCCCAGTCCCACAGAGTGCAGCCCCTAGGACACGAACCCAGGATGTGGGTGGACCTGGGTGCCACTGCCACCTGCGTTGCTAACCTAGTGCCCTGGGATTCAGCCCCCAGGGTACATGCTTTTGAATGAGTGTGAGCCATTTCCCACTGGAATGTTAAATGGGAATTTCCGTCTGGTCACCGCCTGCCTAAGAAGCTTTCAGATTCTGGCCAGGTGTGCCTTGCTTGAGGTCCCCGACAACGGCCAGCCCCAGCACTGCATTGCGAAGGGAAGGAGCCCACCTGCAGACCCACAGTTGATGAAAGCACTCTGTCACTGTTGGCAGTTTGTACCTTCAGTTTTTCTTTAACCTTGTTCTATTTACTTACTGTCTTGCTTTCTCTGTAAGAGCGAAAAGATCGACTTGTGGTAAAGCACAGCATGCAGTTAGCACCCTGCTCATGTTCAAGTGCACAGCTAAGGGGTGTTGAGTTCGTTCTTAACATGACTGACCACAGAGCTCCCTCTATCATCCCAGCCCAACCCTGTTCTCACGTTGTCCTCGGAGTTTGGCCACTCAAGGGTCTCCTGTAAGTGCCACTTATAGTGTTCCTCTTTTTGCAAGTGGCTTACTTCACTCTCAGAAGTAAAACAATAATATCATGAAGTTATAGAATCCCAAACTGAACAACATCTAGCTACAAGCATAGGCCGGGTGCCCAGAGAGGGCCAATTATCTGATCATTCAGGCCATCGGAACTGTGGTTGCCCTGTCCCTATCTGGCGCTGGGTGCACCACCACAGTCCCTCTCGGCCTATGCGGGGTGAGCATCTCACCTCTGGAATCAGAGCAGTGAAAAGCTTGCTCTTCCCCTGAGCCAGGGCCAGTGCAAGGCCACACTCCAGAAGGGCACTGTGGAGCCCTGGGACTTGGGCCCCAAGCCCAACATGCCTTCCCACTGTCTAACAGCCAGAAAAGCTGCTCTGACAGGCAGAGTGGCAGTGCGCATCTGAGCTCCCAGGGTGGGGGAGCTGGAACGAGATCTCAGAGCAGTGTAGAGAAATGATGAGGGGCATATGTTTGCTGAAGAAATTCCATGACATATGCCTGCTCATCACCAGTAACATGCATTCTCTCTCCACAAGCTAAGAATCTAACAAAGGAAACAGCAGATGTAGGACCCAGGATCTAGGGAGGATCTGGACTGGAATCCTGGAATATTTCTGAGGTTTTTTTTTTTTTTTTTTTTTTTTTTGAGATTGTTTTTGCACATTGGGCACAATTCACTGACATGATCGTCTGATTGGAGCTTCTCATTTGCAGGACCATTTAAAAAGATAAGCAGGCAGAAGCTGCACATGTCCAAAATGAATAAGTAATTCTTGAGCATTAGCAAAAAAGATGATGTTTGTTCCTTTCAGTATTCTTTGAATCTACCACAAATTACTCCCCAGAGGTTGGGAGCATGGGCATTGGAGAGAGGAGATATGGGTTCCCGTCCTGGTTTTGCATTTGCAGTAATGACTGGACCCGAATCAACTGCATATTATTTCCTGGCCTCAGGTTCCTCAGGTGGACTAAGGGGAGGTGGTCCTGAGCCCTGAATAAGGTGGCTGCATAGTCCAGGCAGAAGCAGTTGTACCTCACATTGGGCAATTTGAGGGGCATTTAATAAAGAGGCTGTTAGGGAGGCTCAAGTGGGTGTGTACTGAGCCATGGGGCTGGAGTAGTGCCTGTGACTGGTGCAGAAGGTAGAGTTCTAGCGAGGGGAGCAGTTACCAGTTACCAGACCGGATTCAGCCAGGGCTGCAAGGACAGGACATCCAAACAGTAGCTGTGACCAGCCAACCCACAGTGGCCCCACATGGAGAAGCTGGGGAATCTGGACCTGACCTTGGTCTCTTCTCTCCTCCCATCTGTTGGACAGTGCCCCATTGGGCACACCCCTGGTGTTATGGTTTAGATGTGAGGTGTCCCTAAAAGCTCATTTGTGGGATAATGCAAGACAGTTCAGAGGAGAAATGATTGGGTTGTGAGAGTCTTTAACCCAATCAGTGAATTAATCCCAACTGAGTGGTAGCTGAAGTGGTGGGGTGTGGCTGGAGGAGGAGGGCATGGGGATATGGCTTTGGGGTATATATTGTATCTGTCAAGTGGAGACCTCTGCTTCCTGATCACCATGTAAGCTGCTTCCCTCTGCCACACTCTTCCGCCATGCTGTTCCAGCCCTGAGGAATGGAGCCGACTATCTGTGAACCAAGATCTCTGAAACTGTGAGCCCTCAAATAAACTTATCCTCCCTTAAAATTGTTCTGGTTAGGTCCTTTAGCAGCAAAAATGGTAACTAAAATGGAAATTGGTACCAAGAGGGGGGTTATTGCTGTTTCTAACCTGACCATGAGGTTCAGAAGCTTTTTGCGCTTTTTGGAATTGGTGGGAGGAATTTTGAGATGCTTGGCAGTGCAAGCTGGAAATGCTTTAGGTTGTTGTATGGAGATTACTGGCTGATTCTGGTGGGAACTCAGGATACCAGAATGCCAATAGAATTCTGAGCAGTGAGGTCAGCACTTAAGAGTGTTCAGAGGAAAAGGAGGACACTATTGGTAACTGGACTAGAGGCCACTTGCGTTATGTTCCGACTGAAAAAATTATCTGCATTTTGCCTGTGTCCTGAGACTTTCTATGAGGCTGATTTTAAAAGTGATGAACTTCTTAATCTTAATCTGGTGGAAGAAATTTCTAGGCAGTATAGCATTCAGCCGGTGCAATGGATATTGCTGGTGGCTTTTAGTCAAATTTATTGTAATATTCAGGAGCAAAAAGCAGAGCAGAAATATTTAGAAAACTATGGACTTGAAAGGCCAGAGTAAAACTAGGGCCGAGGAAGCTGCAGTTGTTAAAGACATTACTGCCACTAAAGAAATGCCAAAGACTTTGCCCAGAGACAGTAGGAAAGATGGCTTGAGGGAATCTCAGGAGCTGGCAAGGCCACACCCATCTAAAGCTCCAGGGAGTAAAGGTGAAAATTCTCTTGACAGTGGGGCACCTTCTTGCACAGGGGGCCTAGGAAGTTTTTTCAACATGCTCAGAGGCCGCTGCAGTCATGATCCCTGGAGGCTGGGCTACTGCTCAGATGGTGACAGACCTTGGGGTCAACCACGTGGTTCTGGTTCTGCAGGCATGCAGGATGCTGGAGTTAGGGGTTCATGGAGGCTTCCACCAAGATTCTAAAGGAAGGCCTAGGAGGCCAGGCAGAGGGCAGCAGGGTCAGAGTCCCTGCGGGGACCCCCTGAGAAAGCTAAATGTGGAGATGTGAGGAGGAAGCTGAAGCTGCAGTGGAGACCCTTGAGATTAAGAAATGCCAATAATGTGGGACATTGTTCTAGGAAAGCTATAGGAATTGAGCAGAGACAAGTGAACAGAAAGGCCACTTGGACTGCAACCAACAAGGCCATAGGGGTGGAGCTACACAGGTCCGTTGGAGCTACAGGACTTGTTTGCACAGCTGGATTTCAGTCTTGCTTTGGTCCAATCCCTTTTTTCTATGCCCCTAATTTTGTGAATGGAAATGTTTACTTTGCACCATTATATATTGGATGCTTGTAAATTGCTTTTAATTTTATAGAGCTCACAATGCAAGATTGCCTTGAGCCTCAGAGAAGACTTTGGACTTGAACTTTGAGCATTTTGCATTGTGAGATGGTTGTGAGCTTTTGGGGGCCAAGGGAAGAATGTTATGGTTTGGATGTGAGGTGTCCCCCAAAAGCTCCTGTGTGAGACAATGCAAGAAAGTATAGAGGAGAAATGATTGGGTTGTGAGAGTCTTAACCCAATCAGTGAACTAATCCCTTGATAGGGATTAACTGAGTGGTAGCTGAAGTGGTGGGTGTGGCTGGAGGAGGTGGGAATTGGGGGCATGGCTTTGGGATGTATATTTGTATCTGGCAAAGTAGAGTCTCTCTCTGCTTCTTGATCCCCATGTTAGCTGCTTCCTTCTTCCACATACTCCCACATGATGTTCATCCTCACCTCGAGCCTCAAGAAATGGAGCCTTCTGTCTATGGGTGGAAACTCTGAAACTGTGAGCCCCTGAATGAACCTTTTCTCTCTACAATTGTGCTGGTTGTGTCATTTGGTCACAGCAGTGAAAAAGCTGGCTGAAACACCTGGGGAGGCCTTTTGGCACAGCCCAGGATGCAGCTTCCCAGCAGGCGCGGAGCACAGGAGAGAGGGGTCAGGCAGGGTCTGCAGGGGAAGCTCAGAGACGCAGCATATTGTCATCTATGGAGATGTTGATATTTAGCAGCAAGTATCTACATGTTGTCTCAGTGTCCTCTTAGTGCCATCCTGGTGGTTGCAGCTGGGTGTCTTGTTCTTGTTCCTGACACTTAGTAGGTTGTCATCCATGTTGGATCTTCTGTGTATGGTGTGCCAAGACTATTATGGCTCTGTGGTTGTGCCTTGTCCTCCCGACCCCTCCCATCTCCTGTTGAAATGTGTCCATCCCTTGGGACTCAGCTTCAGCCTGCCTCCTGGGTGAGCTCTTCTCTGATCCTGAGGGTTGCTTGTCTCTCCTGTTTCCATGCACCTCCAACAATGCTGGCTTCATCCTGTCCTGTTCTGTCCTATCCTGTCCCATCTTGCACTGTGGTTGGCCCCGAGTGCCTTCATTTCCGCCATCAGCTGGATGCTCCTTGAGGGCTGGTGGCTGAGCTGCTTTTTTGTTTGACAAAAAAGCACAGTGCCCGGCATGTGGTATGGGTGCCTCCAGTGCTGTAGTTATGCAGAGGCCTGTGGTCTGTATCATGGTGACTGTAGAGAGAGAACCTCAGGTCCTGAAAGCTTTTCAGTTTTACCAAAACATTTTTCATGTTACACAGTATTTAGTGTCCTGCATTCACAGCCAGCCTGCCTCTGGTTATGGCAGGTGGAGCCAGAGCATGGGGCTTGCAGGGTCATGGGCCAGGGGCATCTGTGCCAGACTCGGCAGGACACCCCTGTATGCGTTCATTTGTTCACTGTGGCCTCTAAAGGCAGGCGGGACTCTGTAGGTTCAGCTGACGGAACTGCCATCTGTCCACTCTTGGAGGCATTTCCTGAGAGATGGTGCAGTCCACGCAGAACCCTGTGCACTCCACCTGCAGACCACTGTAGGAGCTTTTCAAGGCACACCCTGTTTCTGTCCCATCCACTGACCTTACGAAGTGACCCCAATGTGAACAGTCTCCCCTCTAGTGTTTTGCAGGTTTTTGTTTTGTTTTGTTTCTTGAGATGCATCTTGTGTTGCCGGGCTGGTCTTGACCTCCTGGGCTCAGGCCATCCTCTTGCCCCTGCCTCCCTGGGAACGGGGCCTGTCCTCCTTTATGTCAGGAACTCTCAGGTGGGTGAGGCAGCATGTCGGCGCACACCCCCCTCGTGTGGACAGTGGGCAGGCCGATGGGCCATGACCTAGCAGGGCAGCGGGCAGTGGTGGCAGGGCTCCCAGCTGTCCTGGCGCCTCCTCTTGGTGGTTTTCAGGCTGCATCCACAGCCATCTGTTGGCTCACCTTTTAAAGCACTTGATTTAAAAAGAGGTTAAGATACGGGCAGTTTTGTCTTTTATTCTGCGAGTTTTGTTTCTTCCCCCTGGACCTTGAATATTGTTCATAGCTGCTGTGCCTTGCTTTGAGAAAACGTGACTTTCAGATCTCTGAATATAGAAAACATAGACCATTACAAGGTTTTCTACAGATCCCATGGTATTGTCTTAAAACTGCAGATTCCCTGTCTGCTCAAATGTCCTATTTAACGAGCTTTGTGTTCCACAGCCACGTGTGGAATAAGTTGGCTTGCACTTTGTTTTCAATTCCTCTTCTCCCTCAAATCTCAGTGTGACGAGTCAAAAGAGACCGTTGGTCACTGTGGCTGAGCAGGAGTGCAGCCTTGCTCCTGTGGTTTCCTCCTGGGATGAACAGATGCCCAGAAGCATGTCCAGTGCTTGAACAGAGCCCTGGTAGGCATCCTGCGGACCTGGTTGGTGCTCTGCCTGTTTGCTGGGTCCCTCCCCAGCTCAGGGTGTCCCTCAGATACCTCATATCTGGGCAAAGCACCTGAGTCAGGCCCGTAATCCCTCATCTGTGATTTCAAATTCAGTAAGCTCTGGACACAAAATGCTTTAGGTAACTAGTTTGTTGGTGGACTGACCTGACCTGAAATCACTTTTGGTGAAACAGAAACTCCCAAGTGGAACCATCTGGCCCCTCGAGGTTTCTGCTGACTCTAGAGCTCTGCCTTCTGTAGAGGTGTTTTTGAGTGATTGCAGGTGCTGCCTTATACTGGGTATTGGCAATATCTAGAATTTGCTCCACATATCCATTCTAAAGTCTGAATCCAAATTCAGAAATATTCTGGGTCCTTGAGGCTTGAGTAAGTCTGAAGGCCATTGTGTCCTGATGACCCAGCTGGACCTGTACCCACATTAGTTCCTAGGGCCACACGCTGTCACATCCTTATCTGTGGACACTGGCCCAGCACTTGTGACATTCCTGTGGAAACCTGGCCCATGGGTAAATGTGTCCTTGGGGAACTGTAAGGCCATTATACCACAGTCACCTGTCACAGCATCCTCTGGAAGGAGCAGGTGTCTGGGAAGCCAGGCAGCCAGACTTGGTAGAATCTTGTCCTGAGAAAGCCGAGTTCAGGAGGCTTCAGTGACTTTGACATCTGGCTTGTTCCTTCTGTCCTTCTTGCCCTGAGCAGCAGGAACCTGCATTTCTGTTATAAACAAAGCCTGGCCATGGCTTGTGAGTAGAGTGACTCTCCACATCTGCTCAGCATCTGCACTACGGTTTCCCAGAAGTGTCTCCTCTCGCGCTGGACAGGCCGCCATCGGCCTTTTCCACTGATGAGGAAGCTGAGGCTAAACAGCTTTTCCAAGCCTGTGGACTCCAGGGACCATCCTTTCCTGTTCCGCTGCCCTCTAGGCCCTCACATTATTTGTGGATTCCCGCCTGTCCCCCCATCTAGGACTCAGCTCACCCTCAACGCCCCGTCCAGGAGCGATGGCTCTTTTCAGATGCCTAGGACAAGCTGCTTGACCTTGTGCCCAGATACCTGTTCCTCATCTGTGCCAGTCTGACGTGGTGCTTGTTTTGGGGACTGAGGAGTCTCCTCAGGGCTCTCGTTGGTGTCTGCTATTGATGCCCAGGTAGTAGTCATTACATCTCTCAGTTGCTACATGGTAGATCTCAAGAGTTCTCAGCATGAAGATGATAAGCAGGTGGTGAAGTGGTGGGCTCCTTAAGTGGCCCAATTTAGCCATCCCCATGCGTACATCTATCAGAACAATACATTCTACCCCCTAAATACATATAATTATTATTTGCCAACTAAAAGAATCCTAGCCAATCACATGGAGAAGCCTTTCCCAACTTTCCTTTATTTGCCGCACACCCAGACTCATCTGTCTGGGACCCTCTCGCGTGCTCCCTGTCTCTTATGGGGCTCACTTCACATGCAGTCCTGTGTCATGTTCTGGTAAGCGTGTCTTTGGGCTATTTCTTTGTTGTGCACACATTGTAAATGTGCTTACGCAAACTGAGCCAGCTACGGTGTCGCTCGACAGTGTGGTTCATGGCCCCATCGTAGCGTGGTTGGTGCAGCATGTGACTAGTCTCCCATTTGGCCAGCTTTGGGACTGTGCGCTGCCTTGCTGGACAAGAGAGTGAGAGCCACGTGATGGCATCGATGCCATCCAGAGGGCACTGCATGCTACTTTGGCAGTTCAGGCTTGCTGGGATTACTGGGTGCCTGGGCAGCTGCAGGGTCCCTGGTTATGTCACCAACTTGGCATTTGGGTACCTGATTGAGGGTGTGCGTTCAGGTGTGCCTATGTGACAACAAAAGAGTTGGATATGGACTGAGAGAGCAAGTTAGCCAGTGAATGTTTTCTATCCTAAATCTAAAAATGTAGCTGATGATTCTTTTCTGAATCGCGTCCCGGGGGTGACTCCTTTCTGGTTCCTGGACTAGGGTTGTCCTGGCTCACAAGCCATCTGGCCTTTTGGACACGCAAAAAGGTGTCTTTCAGCATTTCTCCTCTGCTCCCCGCCTGTCTGCCACCCTTTCGCCATTGCCTGGGGTCCTCCTGCAGCCCATTGTCCCTTCACTCAGGTGTATTGGCCCTAGCATTGTGAGGGACTCAGGGCATTAGGATTTAGTGGCATGAAGGATAGGCAGACAGGGCTGCTGACAACGTCAGGGGTCAGGACAACCTGTGAGCAGAGGCTGCAGGTAGTTCGGGGCCCTCTGCCTGGGCCTCAGTTGCCAACCGCTTTGTCACTTGGTTTTGCAAGCAAGTGAGCACGTAGAATTGAGTGCGGCCCTTCTCTGTCAGTATGTGGAGAGTGGGAGTGACAGAGGGGCTGCTAACGAGCTTGCCAAGCATCTGTTCCCACTCTGTCGGCTCTGGGTTGTCCTCCTCGAGGCCACGCACGTAGGGTGCTGCCCTTTGAAGTGAAGGGCCTGCTACCCCAGACTCTTTGTTAGCGCCCCTTCTTGAGGAAAGATGATTAATCTTGTTATCGAGCAGAAGGATTATGGGTAGGGCTGAACCAGTTTTGTGTGCTCTGAAACACCAACCCTGTTGGTCTTGGGTTTCCATTGAGGGAGAACAAAGGACAGCCTCATGCAAGAGAAGGGCCGGCTTTGGATTTAAGGGAAAATATAAAGCTGTGGCTTAGCTTTTATTTTTTTTAATCATTGTCTTCAAGGCAAAATTCAGATGCCCTAGCAAACACATTTACATAGGAAGTGTATAAAAGTGTAGTTGTGGAAGAAGATAAACAGGTGGAGTAGCCAAAACAACCAGCCTGTTAAAAACTGTGGCGTTTCGAGAGGACTGTCGACTTGCAGGTCATTAGACTGATCCTAGAGAACAATTAGTGGTCAGATTCCACCAATACGATGGAATGCAGGCTGGGGTTCAGACAAATTGGATGTTTATTTTTATGGTCTGGAAAACCTGACCTGAGAGTCCCTTTTGCACCTGCAGTGAGGTTGCTGGCACCCAGGTTGGTGGCCAGAGCGCACCTCGCCTGCCAGGAGACCCCTTCTCGGCTGACCGGGGCCACTGGCTTCAAGACTGCAGTTGCCGGCCCAGATCTGGAGCCGGTGACGCAGATCTGTGCGTTTGCCTTCCACGGCGGCTGTGAGGTCATGACTTCTAAGAGTCGGGGACACGGAAGGCAAGGTAGATTTGTCCTCATTTTCATGTAAAGGACCTAACAAGATCAGGACGAAACTCATTTCAGAAGAGACTGAAGAGTAACAAACCTTCCAAAAGGAAGGCCAATGGGACAGGGTTGAGATTGTGCACTCTCCTCCAGTGGGTCAGTGACTGTGAGACAGGCGTGGTCAGACCAGCCACTGTCACGGCTCATCCAGGCTGTGGCGCCCGTGTCCTGACTCCCACCCAGTGGTGGTAGCATGTAGGTCCTTTCCCAGGCCGTGGATCGTACTCCCCAAGAGGAGTGCCATCCTGGGTGGGACTCTGAGGGCCTTATTCTTGCAAAGACAAACAGCCAGTATGTTCTTGTCATCCCTCCCTGCAGTCCTGGGGAAGGATGGGTCCCCTCAGGTTTACAGCTAAAACAGCTGAGGCTCAGAGAGGCAAAGTAAACTGCTCAAGGTCACACAGCTAGGGAGGGGCAGAATCTGTATTCAAACCGACTTGATTCCAGAATGTTCTTGTGGAACCCATAGCTCATGGCTGAGCACTGCCTGGTCGTTTTGGTGTCTGTGAGCTTGAAATTTCCCCCATGCTAAAACCAAGATCTGTGAGGTTTTGTTTGAGAACTGTGGATGTTAGCACAGCAGTGGTACTGCCTCTTCTGTCATGATTAACAGTGATTAGTTTTAGAGAAATTAACAATTGTTCTATTTTTCTTGTAAAAACAGTGGTTTCCCTTTGTGTTTCTTTGTTGAAGGGGATGAATGAGCCCTGTCTTAGATAGCCAGCTCCATTAGCTCTGGGCAACACCCCTGCATTCAGCCTCCATTGTGTGGTGGACTTGGTTCAGGAGGAGAGCTCCGCAGGGACCAGTGAGGACCCTGCCCATCGCTCTGTGTTGGGCGTGAGAGCCAAGGCAAGTTTTAGGGTGTTTGAGATTTTCTTCTTTATGGTTTGAAGATAATGACTTGGGCCACTCCAGCACAGGTTCCGTGTAGAGGAGGGGCGGCCCCAGGAGACAGAGGCCCATGGGGCCAGGCCCAGGAGAGCCTGGTGGGCAGGGCTCCCAGTGACACTGCTGGCTGCAGACAGTCCTCCTGGCTCTGTGCTGTGTTTGTCCCTCTGCCTCAGGCTGTGACCCCGCCCTTCAAGGTGCAGCCTGGGTATGTATGCCCGAGGGCAGGGGCACCACCTGGAGGACCTGTCCATTTGATTTGCATCACAGGACACTCTGTCCACAGGCAGTGGACACTCTGTATGCTATAGGTGACAGCACCGGGGACTTAGAGGCTGGAGGGAGGCCTCACTCTTCCCAAGTGACCAGGGGCCACTGACCTCTGGAGCGTAGATTCCTGGTCCCCAGGCTTTCTCCTAAGTTTGGCAAACTTGAGAGGTGTATGTTTGGTTTGAAGTGGGGAAAGGGGGTGTGGCAGAAAGTCTGTCAGGTGCACCCTACCTGCTGGGGTTAGGGTTAGGGTTAGGCTGTCAGGTGCACCCTACCTGCTGGGGCTCACTGTTGGCTGATGCTAAGAGAAGAAGGGTGCATTTTGAAAGCACCGTGACTGCCTGATTTCTTTCTGCTGCACACCCTTCAGTTTGGCCCTGTAGGTCAGTGGCTCTCAAGCCTGTGGTCTGTCTTGCATTTAAATGTATCTTTTCTGATACAAGCTTTTGTAACATGGTGGAGCCAGGTGCCATAGCCCATGCCTAAAATCCCGGTGACTTAGGAGGCTGAGGTGGGAGAATTGGAAGTTTGAGGCCAGCCTCAGCCATTTAGTGTCTCAACATAACAAAAAAGGACTAGGGGGGCGGGTAGCTCAGCGGTAGAGTGTCCCTGGGTTCAATCCTCAATACAAAAAGAAAGAAAAAAAGAAACAGATTCAGATGATGCAGATGATCCAGAAAATCACGGGGGTTGACATCACCACTGGTGTCGTCAAGAAAACTTGAGGCCGGGGAAGCTGTCACGCCCACAGAGACTGACGCAAGTTCCCCAAAGTTCTCCTGTTTTTTTCTGAAAAGCTCAGGTAAGTTCATGGGCAGCAAACACCGTTGTCTTTCTGAGCCGTCTGTCTGTTCTCCCGAGTAGACAGGTGCTCCTGGGAGGCTCCAGCTACAGTGCACAGCACTCTGCCGGGTGCAGCAGGCACAAAGGAAATAACATCTTGGTATTAGTACAAAAGTGGTTTGACCTCAAGGGTTTTGGGGACTCTCGGGGCCTGCCCCTACCATTAAGGGTAAGAAACAGTGACTCACTGGGCGTATCCTGGAGGCCGCTTTGTGCCGGGTGGCATGCTAGGTTGGGAGGACCCCAGAAACCGACAGCACAGGCCCCTGGCTCTTGGCGCCCAGGTCTGGTAGAGAAGGGGCTGTGACCGTGCATGGGGAGCAGGGCCCTGTCCTGGGGGAGGGAGCCCTGCTTGCTGTTCATGTGGTGGTGCCTAGGGGAGTGTCTGGTCTGGGAAGGGTAGAAGGAAGCCAGGTGAAGAAGAGAGGGCCATGCCCATGAGGCAGAAAGATGAGAGCAGGAGAGCGCACAGCCCGAGAACCATAGGAGCGCACTAAGGCCAGCCCAGGAGCTGGGCAGAGGGTGGGGCCGACGAGGTTCATGGGGCTCAGGTCAAGTGCTGAGTGCCTCGCCCCATGGACAGTGGAGACCCACTGCAGAAGTCAAGCAGGGCCATGAGCCGATCTCGTCTGTTTTAGAAAGATCACTGTGACATCACAAAGAGGGATGGGAAGGGACTGGTGGGACTGTGGGCAAGTAAACCAGTTGAGGCCGTGGCAGGAGTCCAGAAGCAAATGACCAGGATCAAACCAATGAAGGGACATTGGAGGTGGAATCTATAGATATTTGGAAGGTCTTAAATTTTCTAAATATGCAGATGTCTAGAATTAGCAGGATTTGGTGTTTGATATATGGAACCAGTCAAGGACACTCCAAGGTTGATTAATGACTGACTGAACAGTGTTCGTTTGCAAAGCCAGCAGAGTCTGGGAAGAGAGAGGCAGGAGTCACTCCATGTCTCAAGTTCACACATTCATATGCACATACACTCCTGTCCCTGCCCACCTACCTACCTACTCACCTACCTACCCACTTGCTCAACTACCTGCCCACCTACCTACCTATCCACCTACCTACCCTCCTGCTCATCTACCTGCCTATCTATCTACCCATCTGCTCATCTATTTGCCCACCTACCTACCCACATACCCATCTACCCACCTGGCCACCTACCTACCTATTCACCTACTTACCTACCTATTCACCTACCTGCCCACCCACCTACCTACCTACCTACCCATCTACCTACCTACCCATCTACCCATCTACCTACCTACACACCTGCCCACCTACCCACCTACCTACCTGCCCACGTACCTACCCACCTACCCATCTATCTACCTACCCACCTACCTACTCACCTGTTCACCTATCTACCTGCCCACCTATATACCTGCCCACCTACCTGCCTCCCACCCACCCACTTATCCACCTAGCTACCCACCCACCTGCCCACCGACCTATCCACCCACTTTACCCACCCATCTAACTACCCATCTATCCACCCACCTACCCATCCACCTACCTACCCCCTACCTACTCACCCACCTACCCCCTACCTACCCGCCCGCCTACCTACTCACCTATTCACCCACCCACCTACCTACTCCCTACCTACCCATCCACCTACCTACTCACCTATTCACCCACCAATCTACCTACCCACCCACCCGCCTATCTACTCCCTACCTACCCACCTGCCTACCTACTCACCTATCCACCTACCCACCTACTTACCCACCCACCTGCCTACCTACCTATCCACTCACTTTACCCACCCACCTACCTACTCATCTATCTATCCACCCACCTACCCACCTGCCACCTACCTACCCACCTACCTACCTGTACTCCAGGTGCAGGTGCCTGGCATGGGCAAGACCTGGAGCTCAAGGTGCTCTGGCTGTAGATTTCAGCTGAGGTTGAATTGAGGGTTTGCCCAGGGGGAATGTGCACCTGCCCAACGAGGACAAAAAGCTCTCATCAAGAGAGGTGTCAGGCTCAGGAGGAAGGCCCCGGGCCTTCCTGGTCCTTTAGACCCGCAAAGAGAGCAGAGAAAAGCACAGAATCTTAATTCTTCAACTAATTGTTTGGATATGGTTCAAACATGCTTTTAAGTGTAGCACCCTAAGCGTGGCTTTGTGAGCAGCACAGCCTGTGTACTATGTGGTTTGGTTCTTGAGCTCACCCACACTTACGTCTGTAAAGGGTTGTACAAATACCAATGACCGTCTATATTTCCTTTTCCCAGCTGAATGTTTTCTTTTAAAAGGGGGGTGGCTCTTTTCCCATCTGTGGTTTCACGATTCTTGGAAATTTTACCCTCCTTTCTTTATACTAAGAGGGTGTGTTAACATGGGAATATGTAACAAGTCCCACCACTGTGTACAATATAATGTACCAATAAACAATGGGAAAATAGCGTTACTGCTGGCTTTGGAAGTGATGGTTTCTGTTATGTGGGATGGCCGAGGTGGGATTGATAATGTCAGAAGTGCCCCTGTCTTCTCTGTGGGTTTAGATAAGTGTTAAGGTCTGTAAACAAGTCAAAATAACACCTGGTATTTTGCCAGGGGAATGTTAGAGTTCGTAAACAAGTCTGGATGGTGCCTGGCAAAATGCCAGAGGGAGTGGTTTGAGAAGTAACAAAAGCGAACCATTAAGTGTGGAGATTCCTTATTGGTTGACTGATGTATCTAGTTTATGCTAATTAAGATAAGTTGTGCAAAATGCATAAATACCTCTGTTGTCCTACAATAAAGGGCTCCTACTCCTGCTGTATCAATGTACACAAGATATTCGTCACCCCCCTGGTTAGTTTGCTGCAGCCGGACTGTGGCAGATAAGAACCGTGGCCTGGCACTGTGGTGGCGGGAACAGGGTAGTTGGAGGTCTCCCTCTTAGGACTGAAGCAGTGTGGCTCAGGTGGTAGTTTCTGCTGGTTTTCCCCCATGGTGTGGGTGTGCGGCAGACCTGGGAGTGGGGCGAGGCTGGCAGGCATTCCCCCTGCCCACTCTGCACCCCAGGGTGAGCCCAGCCCATCCTGAGCTGTGGCCCAGCGCCAGGCCTCCCCTGGGGTGGGAAGGCTCATTATTCTGCTTTCCTTTACCTTTGAAGATCTTTCTTGATGTGTATTTGTCTAGGATCACGAGGCACATGCACAGGATTTGGGGTTCCATCCCCAACACTGCAAAAGATTAGCAAGATAAAAATGAAAATCAAGACAAATAAAAAGAATAACCAGGGCTGGAGATGTGGCTCAGCGGTAGCGCGCTCGCCTGGCATGCGTGCGGCCCGGGTTCGATCCTCAGCACCACATACCAACAAAGATGTTGTGTCCGCCGAGAACTAAGAAATAAATATTAAAAATTCTCTCTCTCTCTCTCTCTCCTCTCTCACTCTCTCTTAAAAAAAAAAATAACCAGTTAGAGGGACTCTTAGCCCCCTGCCTGTGACCTGCAGGTGGCTCGCCTGCTACCCAGACTGCTGTGGCGCACACTGCCCTGTGCCCGTCCAGGGGGATGAAGAGCTGGGCACAGACTGAGCATGAAGCAGCCAGATGCTGTCATGTGCTGGGGACATCAGCCTGCTGGGTGTTGTAGGTTCACCTGTCTTCAACTCCATTGCTTGAAACATTCAGCCCTGCCTGCACTTCAGTCTGTTTTCAGAAGGGTGGGGTGGACACAGCATTTCATCTTAGCTAAGCACTGGACGCCCAGTCCCGGAGAGCAAGCTGTGTGCATACTGCTCCTGTGCTGGGTGGTGGCTGGGTGGCCTCCAGAAGAAGGAGCCTGCATCTTTGGGTCCTGCTCTTGATTGTCAGCTGCTCACAGGGATAGGACTTGAGGGCGATGAGCGAGAGCCCAGACACTGGGACACCTAAGCACCTGTCATCTGTCTTGCTGTCTTCCTGTTGGGATGGATCCTTTGAAAGCAGTTCTGGGTGCTCAGATAGAAGTGCAGGCGAGAGCAGGACAGAGACGTGGTGTAGGTCTTTCCCAGGAGCCTGGTGGGCTTTCTGAAACAGCCCACTCCCAAGCACAACTCACGCCTCTCACAGCAGGTGGGGACACAGGCAGTGAGTGGCACTGTGCCTCTCCTGGGCACACCTCCACCAACACACAAGTTCCAGTGCGTATGGAAGTAGCTGTGTGTCATGTGCAGGAGGCAGGAGCAGCGGAGGAGGCACCTGTGTGGCAGATCTTGGCCACTCTGTCCGCAAGCTTGCCCTCTTCCAGTGACTCGCGCCACCTGCCTTGAGAAGTGCCCTCCCCCAGCCTCACTGGGAGGTCGAGATGGGCTGGGTAATTACCGACGTGGCCATCCTCGCAGGGACTCCTGAATCAACCTTTAATTTTTTCCTGCTTTTTACATTTGAGCCTCTCCGAATCCGGGGAACAGGGTCATGGTCTCTTGCGCACAGATGAAGAGTGTCTGGTGTTGACGGACTTTCCAGGGTGCTAGGACACCAGGTCCTTTGACCCCAAAGCCCTTTCTCTTTATTGGACCCGTGGCGTCGGGCTCTGGGAGGAAGGGTACACTGTCTCTTCCTGCTCTGGAGATTCTACACCGTCAACACACAGGGACTGGAGCAGGGGCAGGTCTGAGAGCCTGCAGAGCAGGGTCTGCACGGCTCCTCTCATTTAGCCCATGGGCTCCGCAGCGTGCTCCTGCGGATAACCACAGGCTGTTGACAGGGAGGACGTCTTTGGTTAGGCTGGAGTGCACCCCCAGGGGGGCGGTGAGTCAAGAAGCAGGTCTGGGCACAGCGGAGACAGGAGTCGCTGCGAGCCCTGAGCAATCAGCCTGCGGACAGCTCAGGGTGCGGGAGAGACCTGGCTGCTCTTTTTTGAACAAAGGCATTCGCTCCTGTGCGCCGTTGCAAATGATGGTAGTAGACGCCCTGGCTTCCAAGCAGAGGGCAGGCTAGCATGTCCTCCCTGTGGTCAGGACTCCCTGGGACTCGAGAGACCTTTGTTTTTAAATTCTATCTGTTGAGGCTTTGCTCCATCATCAGTGGTATTTTTGGATATCAAATGCAGGAGTGTGTGTGAGAACACAAGTGCACACGTGTGGCAGGGACCTGGCAATGACGAGTGGTAACTTGACAGCATTCAGTGACTGGAACTGTAGTAATCATCCTCTCCAGCTTACCTTGCAGGCTGAGGTCAGCAGCGGAGGACGCCGACTCCACACAGGCCTGCCTTTTTTCTCCCTCTGCCGAGTCTCTTCTTTCTTTTTCTCAGCCCACTGCGGGCTGCTGCAGCCTCTCTCTAGCCTCTCCTCCACGCTCCTCCTCTCTGGCCCGCCTTGCCCATCAGGCAGGCTGCTTGTCACCAGTCCAGTCCATCTGTGTTTTCTGGATCCACACTGGGCGCCAGGCCTCGGCAGGCCCCGTTGCCACTCTGCAGCACCATCTCCTCTGGGCAGCAACTCACCCCTCTGCTCTCTGGTCTGAGCCCCGGGCCCTGCAGCCCTTAAGTTCCAGGATGTGGTGGGGAGGCTGGTTGAAGATGTCCACTGGCTGCAGGCAGCCAGTTTCTTCTTTATGATGTTGCCACCTCGAGGCCCTGCTGCCAGCAGAGCAGCTTCTCTCCTTATGCCAGTGTGAGTTCCACCCCATGTGGGTGGTGGCAACCTTGCCGTTGTCACACTGCAGCCAAGACGGCTTGGGCACCAGAGCCAGGTGCTTGAGCTGGAGCAGGAGGGCCGGGGGCTTGGCTTCAAGTGGTTTGGTTCAGATTGGATGGGCTCTGGGGCTGACGCGCCCTCTCTGGGCCTGAATTTCTGTGATCTGTAGCATTGTATTCACGATCAGTGATGCCCATCCCAGTCATTGGGCTCAGTGTAGAAACAAAGGAAGCGATGGGCGTACTAGGACCATGACTCTGAGCACCTGGAGGGGCTGGTTCTCTCTCGCTGAGTGACGTGTGCCAAGCCCACTGCCAGGCTCTGGGCAATGGGTGCAGAGACATCCAAGGTCCCTGCCGTCCAGTGGGGGAGGAGCAGGAACTTCCCTGGAGCATGTGCTGGGAGACTGGGGGTGCTGTGGGGACTTTGCCTGGTGGTTTGGGCATCATACTCTACCCCTCTTACACAAACTGGGCACCATTTCTTCCAGGAATTGTCACCTGACTGTCCCAGGCTGAGGGGACAGAGGCTGCGGGTGCCGAGGACTTCCCTGGGCTCTGCTCCATGCTCCTCCCTGGCATGGCTTTGTGAAGCTGGGGTGGAACCCAGGGTTCTAGCAGGGTTAGGGATCCACACTGAGCGCCGCCCCAGCCTCTTCTGCTTTCTATGGGGAGACCCGGGTCCTGGAGGCCAAGCTATTGCTCCTGCCACCTACAGGCCAGGTCTGCCTCCGTGCCCTGCCTCTGAGCAGGAGGGGACAGGCCTGATTGCATGGCTCCCTGTCATCCCTCGGGGAGGGCTGGGTTGAGTCCTGACTCTCAGTGCTGCAGAGCACTAAATCTGGCCCCTGGAGGGTCCTCACTCTTCCATGCACCCTGTTGCTTGTGGAGTGGAGTCCTGCTGCTCCTGTCCCAACATTGTGGATGCTGCCCTTTGTCCAGCGACTTGAGTGACACCAAGGCCATACACCAGTATGATACTAGTCCAATTTTATGTCATCCTGTTTCTTAAAAACAACACACTTAGGGCAAAAAGAATTCTATCTCAGAGGTCATTTGAGAGAAGCAAGCTGAAGTCCACTCTGGTGCCAAGGGGAGGACAGCTGTGTGCCTGGGAACGTGGTGCACACCAGAACTTGGTGGTAGCCAGAGCCCAGAAGCAAGGCCAGGGCTAGGACAGTGGGGAGGACTCTCAGGCAGGTCCCGGTGCAGGCTCCTCTGGCCCGTTCCCCCACGTCCTCACCAACACTTACTGTTGTCTGTTGATAGCCGCCATTCTGACCCACGTGAGAAACAGCATGGGGCGCTTCAGAATCTGCAGACCATCCCTGTGCAGGAGCCATGCTCATCTTCTCTGTATCGTACGTGCTGCCACAGCGAGCACAGGAAGTCACATTGCTGATGCTGAAGCCACCGGCTCCATGTGACTTTGTTGTGGCAGCCCTGTCAAGCTAGCCACCTGGTCCCATGCCTGGACCCAGCAGGTGGACCCAGCAGGTGGACCCAGCAGGTGGACCCGGGGAAGTCCGGGTGTTGGGGCCTGCAGGGCACATGTAGCCTCTGAATGGGGGTGTCACCTGCAGGATGTTTGCCTGAGAAGTACGTGGAGGGCATCGAAGCTGCTGGTACTGTGGCCGTCTGGGTGTCCGTCTCAGGGCAGTTGGCAGGTTATGGGGTTATGGCTCTCACTCATCATGGCTCTGGCCCTGTGCTCATTTGTGCCGTCCTGTGTCTTCCAAGATTGCGCCCCTCTGCCTCCGGTGGTCTCTGTGCACAAGGGCCTTTCCCCCCCTGGTCGAGTGGACAGTGAGTGAATACATCGTTTTCCTGAGAGCCAGTTATTTAGAATGCCTGTATTATTTGGCTGTTTTTGAATTGAGATAAAATGTATAACGAGACTTGAGATATTAAGCATTTCCAGTGTACAGCCCATGATGTAGATCACATTCCAGTGCTGAGCGGCATCACCTCTATTTCTAATTCTTCCCTCACCCCAAACAACTCTGCTTATGAAGCAGTAACCCCCTTCTTCCCTCTCCCACTCCTGGTAACTTCCAGTCCACATTCTTTCTCTATGAATCTGCCTGCTGTGGACATTTCATGTAGGTGGAATCCCGTAGTTGTCTTTTTGTGACTGGCTTATTTCTCTTAGTGGTTGTTTTCAAGGTCTGTCCTGCTATACCAAGAATCAGGACGTTATCCCTTTTTATGGCAGCATAGCATTCCCTGTGTGGCTGCAGCCTGTGCTGGCCATCCACCATCTATTCAAGGTCATGGTCTGTTTCCACCTTTGCATTGCTGTGAGCTTTTCTGCAGTGGCTGTGGGAGTGTGCACACCTTTACATCCACTCTCAGCCCTGCAGGGTGGGCTCTGAGGACTGGAACCACGGGAACCATGTGTTCTCGTGAAACCATGTAGTGCCTCCCACGGGGGCTGCCCCCGAGATCCTGTAGCCAGGCTGCAGGGCCATTTTCCTGGGTGCTGCCTGTGCCCCCTGGCTTCAGTTCTCCTGGTCACAGCAGGTCTGGTCTGGGAAGGGGCAGCTCGTGGTGAGTTTAGTTTGCATCCCACTGACTCTTGACCAGGAACATCTTGTCCTGGGCTCAGTGGCCATTGGTCCATCTTCCTGGGAACTTCATTTAAGGCTTGTGCCCATTTTTAGGTTGCATAAACAACCCAACCTTTTTTGTTATCCAACAAAACTGTTGAAAGTGCAAAGACAAGCATGTGCTGTTGTCGAGGGCAGAGGTTCCTGCACTCGGCTTTCTAGGGGCCTCTGATGGCTCTGGATGTTCAAGGTTAGGGTGATCGTCCATCCCGCCTGCTTTCTCCACTTTTGCCTGTGGCTCACATTTCAGGTGGAGCCTCAAATGGCACTCCAAGAAAGGATCAAACTGCACAGTTTCACTTGGAATCTCCGACGGCTCAAGCATTTAAAGTGCACTTTAAGGAGTCAGAGAGCTGGAGTGTCCATGTGTCCGTGGATGCTCTTCAGCAGTAGCACTGCTCCTGAAGACCCCTGGGCCCGGTTTTCCAGCCTGTCTTGGCCTGGCAGTGTGAGGCTGGGCTTTGAATGTGAAGAGGCAAATGGCCCTGGGTAGATCTGAATGTCAGCGGAGGACTCGGGTTGACCGTCCACTGACAGCAGAGAACCAGTGGAGCCGTGGGGCACGGGGACGGGTGCCATGCCAGTTCCCTGCACACGCTGGGCGCTGTGTCCTCAGCTGGGCCGAGGCTTCCCGTTGTGTGCAGCTTGAGGGGGCGTTGAAGCTGGGCTGAGTGTGGAGGCGCTGGGGAGCGCGCCCTGCTCTGCCTTCTGGGATGGGCAGCTCCGGCCCTCGTGCTTCTCCTTAGGACAATTAAGAAAAAAATCTGGTAACCTTCAGGCCCAGAAACAGTTCCATTCACCACCTCCCTTTCTTTGCCCAAATTGGATGTGTTCTTATTTTTAATACTCTGCCTTGTTCCACGAAGTGTTTTTGATCCTTCTAGCCCCCGAGGAAGCTTCTTGGGTCATTCACAACATGCTTTCCCCTCCCCATTCCTGCCCTGCCCCTCCCCAGCTGTCCCCTTCCCTGAAAGAGGCCACTTTCTCGCTGCTCCTTCCCCTGAGGTGCCATTGGTGTACAGCATGAACTTACTGAACAGAGCAGTTTGATAAGTTCTGACATGTCCCTGACTGTGGAACCATGACTGTAGCCAGAGCAAGGACACCCTCCCCTCCCCTGGGGTTTCTTTGTGCCCCTCGTGGGCCTGGCCCCTCCACTCCCCATCACTGTCCATGAGTGCCCTTCCTGCAGTGCTCCTTGGACGCAGTGGTGGGCTGTGCACCCCGTGCTAGGGATCTTCCACCTGCCTGGTAATGGTGAGCTCTGTCCGTTGTTGGGGTGTCGTATTGGCGTTGCTGGGCACCGTGGTGTGCACATGCCACAGTGTCTGCATTTACTTGTTGATGACATCTGGACGGTTTCCAGCTTTGGGCTGTTGGAGATGAGGTTGCTCTGAACATTGGTGTCCAAGCCCTGGTAGGGGTCAAAGCCCTCGTTGGTCGTGGGTGAGTACCTAGGGACAGAGCCCGTGGATCATGCAGCTGTGCATTTATCTGTCTGTGAAAGTGACTGTACCAGGTCACAGCTCTTCCTGGGCCAGAGTTCCGGGTGTCCACCCTCTCACCAGCACTTGTGTGCTCAGTCTTAATTTTCAGACCTTCTGGTGGGTATGAGACAATAACACATTTTGGTTTTAGTTTGGGTTCCCTGCGACATGGTGTTGAGCTTTTTTGCCATCAGTAACCCTGGCTACTTGGGAGGCTGAATCATGAGGTCTGAAGGTTTGAGGGTACCCAGGCTTGAAACCCTGTCTTAATTTTTTTAATAAAAAGATAGGAATGTCATGCAGTGATAGAGCAGTGCCTACCACACGAGGGGCCCTGGGCTCACTCCCAGAACCACACAAAAATGAATAAAGAAAGACCTAAAATTTTTTAAATAAAACAAATTGTTTGCTCTCCTCCTGCATTCTGGGTCCTGCGTTCTGGGTCCAGTTCTGGCTGAGGAGCGTGACCTGCAGACGTCCCCTGTTCTGCGGCCTGCCTTCCACCCTCCTCGCTGTACCTCTTCAAGGGCAGTGCTTGAGTCTGATGAAGGTCCACTTGCTGTCTCGTTTCTCTTGTGGAGTGGGGTCCTGTCATCCCATGTAGAGACAGTTGCCTAAGTGGGCCATCACCTTTCCTTCTGGAAGTCTTACTGTTTCCTGTCCTGCATGAGGTCTGTGATTCATTTTGAGTTAATTTGCTTACATGGTGACGGGGTTGGCATTTGTTCTGAGTGTGGCTCTATCATTGTCCCAGCCTAATTTAATGGAAAGACTCCTTTTTCCACTGAATTCCCTTTACCATGGTCCACATACACCAGGGTGCATTCCTTCACTCCCTGTCCCCATGCGTTGATCTGCTCCCCCAGACCCCACAGCCCCATCACTGTGGCTCTGCAGCGACTGAGTCGGGTGCTCATCTTTCAGCCTCGTCCTCCAAAATTGCTTGGGCTCTTCCAGGTCCTCAGCATTTCCATGCACGTTTCAGGATCGGCTTTTCAATTCTACAAAAATGCTGCCGGAATTTTGATTGAGACTGCATTGAAGTGATGGATTTAATTTTTCTGCAAGGAAAACCGCTGTCTTAACAAATCTTCCATCTATTTAAGACTTTGATTTCTCTCAGTGGTGTTTTCTGAGAGTAAAAGTAATGTTTCTCTTCTGTGTACAGATCCTAAACACCTTTTACCATATGGATCCCTAACCATTTCTTATTTTATAATAAATATTTCAATTATTTGATGCAAGGATATGGAAATGCAATTTATTTTTCTGTGTTGATCTTTCTTCCTGTAAACTGGATAAACTCAAAAATTCCAGAAGATTTCTAGTAGATTCCAGCAGATTTTCTAGTTGTACAACGTGTCACCTATGGAAAAAAATCTTTTTTTTTTCTTTTTCCTTTTCTGACCTAGTTGGAATACCCGATTTCCCCTCTTACCTGTTGGCTGGCAGGAGCCTCTGGGACAATACTGCCTGTGCTCTTCCTCAGTGTTGCATGGAATGACATTTGTGGAGGGTCTTTCGTCTGTGTCCTTTTTCCCATGGAGGAATCCATTTCCTTTTCCAGCCCCGGGGCCATCTGCTTGTCTCTTTGCCTAGGCCCTGGACGGCGCTTTCTTTAAAAGAGCTTGTCTGTTTCAGCTAAGATTCTTAACATCGTCTTATCCTTTCAGTGTCCGTTGGTGTGGGGATGTCATCTCTCTTGTTGCTGATCAGATATTTCATGTCTTTTCTCTCTTCGTTTCCTCATCGCTTTGGCTACAGGTTTGTGGATTTTATTTATTTTCTCCAAGAGTCAGGTTAGTTTTTTAAGCTCCCTGTTGTTTTTCTCCTGCTGGTCCAGTGCTCCTTCCTTCTGCCTACTTTGGGTCTCACAGGGTGGCCTGCGGGTGCTTCCCTAGTCCCCGTCTCCTTTCTCTCTGAGGTCGGTGTCCCCGATATCAATTCCTAGGAGCTGTTTTGGTTCCCTCCTTCCCGTGTGTGACACACTGCATGTTTGTGTTCCTCAAATTCAAACTCCTTCCTAATTTCCCTTTCTTCCTTCTTTCTTTGTGGTGCTGGTGGTGAACGCTGGCTGCACTGTGCTGTGCCACCGAGCCACACCCAGCCTGAGTCGGGGCTGGTGACATCGGGTCTGGCTTGTTTCCTTTTTGCACGTGGGCATCCAGTACCATCTGCTGAAGGGTTGGCTTGGGCTCTACTCACTAGATGGCCTTCGCTCCTTGCGGAAGGCTGGAGGGCACACTGGTGGGGTCTGTCCTGGACTCTTCCATCCCATCCATCTCTGTGTCTGTTCTCTCTCTAGCGTCATGTGGTCTTGAAGCCACATGGTCATGTTCTCTGTGCTCTTTCTCAGTATTGCATCGCTGCTCCATAAACTTTAGAATTATCTTGTCGATATTTACAAAATGGCTTTTTTAGCATTTTGATTGGGGTTTTGTTATATGCCGATCAAATTGGGAAAATTTAGCATCCTAACAGACTTGGGTCTCTAATCCATGAACATGGAACATCTCTCCATTTCTTTGGAATTCCTGTCATCATAATTCTGTGGTTTCCTGCACATCTGTCCTTTATGTACATTTTGTTAGATTTCCATGTAGTCATTTCAACTTGGTGCTGTTGTAAGTGCGATTACATTTTTTTTTTTTTTTTTGCGATTACATTTTAAATTTCAGGCTCCAGTCGCTCAGTGTTGGCCTCCAGGAGAGTGGTTGACTTTGATATCTTAGACTCATATCAGGACTGTGTTATTAGTTCCAGGGGGCTTTTAATTGGTTCATTGGGAGCGTGGACGTGGACACGCAGGACATCTGCAAGGAAGATAGCTGTATGTCTTTTCTCCTAACCGCTTTTGCTTTCTTTTCTTGTCCTGCCACACCAAGGGGGACTTGTGCCAAGTCAACTAGGTGTGGCGGAGGGGACCCCCTACTTTGCTCCTGATCCTAGGGTAGAGGGTTTGGCATCTCACCGTGAAACACGGGGTTACCTGCAGGTTTTCTGTGCATGTTCTTTTCCCGTCGAAGCTCCCCTCTGTCCCTCATTTACCCAATTTCTCTTGACCGCTTGTCTTAAGCAGTCTGGTTTTGGTTTGTCTTAAGCAGTCTGGTTTTGGTTTGTCTTGGTGTCATTTTCTTCATGTGTCTTGTTCTTGGGATTCACAGAGCTTCTTGATCTGTAGGTTTATTATGTTCATCAAACTGGGAATTTCCTGCCATTATTTCTTTTTTTTTTTTTTAAGAATTTCAATATTTATTTTTCAGTTTTTGGCGTACACAACATTTTTGTTTGTATGTGGTGCTGAGGATCGAACCCGGGCTGCACGTATGCCAGGCGAGTGCGCTACCACTTGAGCCACATCCGCAGCCCCTGCCATTATTTCTTGATAGCTTTTTGTTGTTGATGACTCAGCCTTGCAACCCCACCTGCTTGCCTGCTCTATGTCCCTCTGCCTGCCTCCCGGCTGTCCCTATTTTGTTCGGGTTGTTTCTGTTGCTGTTTCTTCGCCTTACTGCATCCTGGAGGCTCACAATTAGAGGGCTGACTTATTCTTTGACGTGTGTCCCCCACGTCTCTACTCCGCATCTCTCCTTCCTCCAGCATCGTGAACACATGCGTGTCCTCCTGGTTGCTGTTTAATTCTCCTCTCAATTCCCCCACCTGTTCCTTCTGAGTGGGTTTGTAGGTCCATCTGTGCCTTACTGGGTCATGTTTTCAAGCCTCTTTGCCTGCCTGGTAGTTTCTGCGGGAAGCCAGGACCGTTTATTCTGCCTGCCTGGCTGGGCGGGTGTTTTCATGTTCCTGTAAATATTTTCCACATTTGTTCTGGGAGGTGGTTAAGTTACTTGGAAGCATTTGGTCACATTGGGTCTTGTGCTTCAGCCCGTGGGGACCACAGTAGCATTTAGTGTAGTGTAGTGCATGTGAGTCCTCTGCCTATTGCCCTTGGGTGACTGGGTTCACAGTCCACCTGGTGATGACACGCACTGTTCCTGGCCCTGAGTCCTGGTGGCTGTTTTCTGAAGCTCTTGTTGGTGGCAGACTCTGTGTCTGCCCATCTCTGGAGCTCTCCCTCTCCAGCATCCTGCGCTGTGGACTCCAGTCACCGTGGCTGACCTGGCCTTTTAGCTCTGTCACCTCAACTTAGGGATACCACCAGCCTCCCCTCCCCTGCAACTAGCAGCACCTCCAGCTCCAGCTGCATGCTGAGGTCATCACGGGCTACTCCTTCTGTCCATCTCTCAGCCATCACCGTCCCTCACAGTCTAAAGCCCAGTGTATTGAACACCATTGCTGGATGTAGTTTTTCTTGATTCGTTTTCTTTTAACTGCTCAAGGTAAGGATGGTAAATGCAGTCCTTGTTTTTCCATCTTGGCTGAAAGCAGAAGTTATGGCACTTTTAAAAAGTAGCTCCACAATATTACTAAAAAAAGGGCAAAAACATTTACAACACCAGTCACAAAAAAGGAGCGTGTGCAGAAGGCTCCATCTCAACTTCCTCTAGATTCTGGGATTCCTAGATTCTCTAGATTCCTCTAGGTGTCCGGTTGTTGTGGCTCCACTTTCTGGTAGTGAGCGAGAGGGAAGTTCTAAGAGAACCTACATACGTGGTTTCATTCTTAAGTGTCTTTGGCCAGCTTAACTTACCCACGGTGACCTCCTGATGAGGGATCACTAGCTGCATATTTTCCAGAAAGTTCTCATCTCCGGCAGACAGTTTGTGGCTTCAGCCCCTTGGTGCATTCTGACTATTTAAACTGTGCATTTCTGATTTCCATCTCAGCTGTTGAGGACATGTCCTCAAGGGCAAGGGAACATTATCTGAATCTCAGCAAAACCTCTAAGTTCAGAAGTCAGTGAGTAACAGGTAATACTTTAAATAGGAAATAAATAATATACAAGTTAATGGAAAAAAATAAGCTTGTTTTTGAGACAGCATCTTGCAGTGTTACCTAGTTGACCTTGAACTTGGCATAAGTGGTCCTCCTGCCTTAACTTCCTAAGTAGCTGGGACCAGGTGTACACCACTGTGCCCAGCTTAAAAGAGCTTTTCTTTTATTCTATTTACTGAAAGGTTTGAAACCTTGTTATCATTTTTAAAAAATTAAAGCTACCTTTTAGATGCTTTTTGTTAAATCAGCTTATGACTTAACCGGTACAGCCGGTTCTCAGGGAAGGCTGGCAGTAGTCTCCATGTGAAATGATCATTGAGGCTGCGCAGCGGGCCTCTCCCAGGTCCTGTCCTCAGGCTCATCGTCTGGTCGCTCACCTCCGAAGCTTTAATCTTTCCTTGTACAGTTGGGATTTGGTGATCTTGTGTGACTTGCTAGGACCATTATTAAAAGACCTGGGTCCCCCACCCCCATCCCAGCTGTCCCAGAGACAGGATGTGCCTCTGCTGCCATCACCGTGTCTGGCACTGGACCCTGCTGGCACAAGCCAGGTTCTAAAGCATGTTGCTCCTCCGTCCCCAGGAGTACGGTTCTGCCCAGCAGTACGATCCCTCATTTGCCTCAAGGCTGGAAAGTGTGCGTGTGGGAAGGGTTTGTCGAGCTCAAGGCGCAGGGCCCATCGCTCCTGATGGAAACAACTGTGTCTGCCAAGGCGGAGGACAGTGTGTGTGTGTGTGTGTGTGTGTGTGTGTGTGTGTGTGTGTAGCATTGTCAACATTTGGAGACGGCAAGGAATCAAGGCCTTCCTGGGAAGTCTTTGTTGACTGAGGACCATGGTCAGGCAAGGTGAAAGGAGAGCTGGAGAAAGTAGTTAGTGAATTTCCTCAACACTCAGCTTATCACCCACAGATTCTTCCTCCTCTGATTGTCAATGATTGTTCACTGATGAAATGGAAGCAGCTGGTAGGAGGCCTGCTCATCCCTCCCCGGTGTTGGAGCTCGTGTGCCCAGTCCTTGGGTCACTTTGTGGCCTGGTGATTGGCCTGGGAGCATTGGGGCAGGGCTGCGTGGGGCTCATGCATAGAGCTCACCCAGCTGTGCAAGGCCCTGGGTTCATGCCCAGAACTGGAAGGAGAGTTGGGGGAGCAGGGCCTGCTCTGCTCTCTCCTCTCTTCTGTGTCTCCACGGTGGTTGCTTGTTGGCCAGTCTCTCTTGCAACACCGAGCACCAAAGACTGGGGAACTGGCAGGGTTAGCTATGTTGCCCAGGGTAGCACTGGTCCAGAGGGATCCCAACAGTGTTCTCCTTATTGAGCTGAAATTTTGTTGGCTTTAAACTTCATGTCGCTTAAACGGTCATATGTGGCTTCTTAGGGTAATGTCATGTTTTTTTGTTTGTTTGTTTGGTTTTTTTTTTTTTTTTTGGTATCCCCACTACCATTATATAGACTAAAATTAAAAAAAAAATCTGTTAGTTAACTTTTTCATCATTGGGATGAAATACCTAGGAAAATCAACTTAAGGAAAGAGTTTTTGGCTCATAGTTTCAGAGGTTAAGCCCAAGGTTGGCCAGGTCCGTTGCTCTGGCAATATACAATGGTGGAAGGCATGGTAGCCAGGAAGCTGGGGAGGGGACTGCTGGGGACAAGCTGCTACTTTCCAGAGCACACCCCCAGTGATCCGCTACTTCTTCCAGTTGGGCCCCACCTCTCACAGTTCCACCAGCTGCCAATGAAGCCATCAGCTTGTGAGTCCCTCCATGGACCAAGCCTTCAGCACACGAGCCTTGGGGGACACTCCAAACCTACTGAGTTATTTACACCACCCCTTCCCAGATTCAAGGGTTCTGCTGCAGTTATCTTAATCGGTAGGCAATGGCAACCTTGCTGTGTCCATCCAGGGCTATTGCTGAGCCTTTCACGGTCAGTAGTGCCAACACTAGTTCATGAGCTTCAAGGAGACGAGTTTATTTTAAGATATGGCAGAGTCCTGTAATTTTCTATGAAGTGATGGGTTTGGAGCCAGAGCTCTGGTGGAGGTCCAGCCCAGGGAGGAGCAGGACTCAGGCTTCTGACTGTCCAGATGATCCAAGGAAAACCAGCAGTCTTAGTTTAGAAATAAAGCTGGAGTCCTTCAGCCAAGGTGGCACCCAGGGCTGCAAATCTGACGGGAGGCCCAAGTTCCAGGCCTAAAAATGACACTGATTGTTTTCATGCTCCCTTTGCTATTGGATGCACATAGGGTGGCGCAGAGGATGACAATATAATTTTTCTGCATATGATGCATAACATGGAAAGCCAACTTTTATATTAGATTTTTTTTGCAAATAATTGGAAAAAGTTATCATTCCTTATTGACTCTAAAATACTAAAACCCAGTGAGATTTTTTTTAATCCAACAGCATTTATCTGCTATTTTGCAAAAGCTAAGAGGATGCAGAAACTCCGTGTGTGTTCTGTTACCAGCATGGAGTCCCACAGGGGCGGTGCTTTGATCTGAGCGGGCAGCGCTTACTTCTGCTGAGAAGAGCCTGGGCCTCACAGCTGGCCTCAGCCTGCTGCCCTGCAGCTGTGTGACCTCAGATGAGGCAGAGAGGCACGGAGCTTCTCCTTCCTCATCTGTGAAGTGGTATAGCAGCTAAGCCAAAGGATGTCGTGTGGATAGAGATTAGGCATGGGGCACAGGCTCTGACACCCCCCATGTGTAGAGGAGGGCGGCTGTGGCTTTGGCATCATCTAATTTTAAATAATTAAGGAAAAGGTAGTAAGGACATCTCAACATAGAAGAGGCAGATTCTAGGTTGACTTTTTTTTTTTTAAGATTTTGTTTAGTTGTCAATCGACCTTTATTTATATGCCATGCTGAGAATTTAATGCAGTGCCTCACACATGCTAGGCATAGTGCTCTACCACGGAGCACAATCAGAGCTCTAGGTTGATCTTTTAAAATTAATAGCCCCCTCTGACCTCCAGGAAGGGCCCTAACAACAGCAAGGTCTTAGTATCATCAGAACATCGGTGGAGCAGGGAGGCTGCGCTTACCTCTAGACGGTGACACAATGGTAGGAATGGGGAAAACCTCCTCCTCCTACCTTCTAAGTGGAATGGAACAGACATGCTTCCTGAAGATCCTTTTGCGTTGTCACCTTTTACAGCTACAAAAGTAGTCAAAGTTTGACGCCATGAGTTTCCCATGAGCCCAGGGTAGGGCTAAGCTGCAAGCCCACCAAGGCTGGGCTGGGTCCCCTGAGAGGCAAGGGGAGATGAGGCTGGGGGCTCTGCCTGCTGCCCCGGGAGAGGGCTCTGTCCACCCATCTGTGCTGTATCCCCACCTGGCTAGAGGTGCGAGAGGCAGCAGTGACAGTTTTACATTCGTCTGGGCCTCACTCCTGGACTGAGCATGGCACAGTGGCATTTGCAGACTTTCCAGTAACCATTTTAATCATGATCTCACTGAAGGTCAGTATTTCCTTTACCAACAGTGAACTACAGGTTAAGCATGTCTAATCTGAAAATCCCAAATCCAAAATGCTTGGCTTTTCAGATTTGGAAAAGTCACTTGCCGGGTGTCTATACTAGTGTTCTGAAATCGGAACCATTTCTGGTCCCAAGTCTCAGATGACGGACACCAGACCTGTGCAGTCCCACACTGTCATTTGGGCTGAGCATCTGTGTGTCCTCCTCATGCTGTATGCTTCAGGGGGACAGTGCCTGAGTGGTCAAGTCCCTTGCCAGGGACCCACGGCCAGCAAGTAGCACATCCAGGAGTCAGCCCTGCCCCATTTGAATCCCTCTCAGTGCTCAGGTAGGCACAGGTGACCCTCGTAGGCTTTGTGAGGACTAATTTTCTCACCTGTGCTTGGCCCTTGACAAAATATTAGTGGTTTGGATTCGTAGCCCCAAGAAGGTCTGCTGTTGGCCAAAGAGGCTGAGTAGCCTGTGGAGAAGTGGCCAGCAGAGACCTCTGCACCTCACACCACGTACCACTCACTGTGAGCTGAGCCTGGCTAGGAGTAAATCATGTCCACTCTGTGCCCTTGGAGTCGTTGCCGCCGTTGTTGCCACTATCTGGGAGATGGCCATCTGCTGCCCTGTGAAGAGACCCCCACACACTGTGCTGGATGAACAGTTCCCTAGCTTCCCCAAAGAGTGAGCAGGTGCCCCAGGCCTTCCAGTTCAGAGAGTAGTCCTTAAAACCTCTTTAAAATACCCCAGGAAGACAGCAAATGCCTATAATGCCTATAATCCCAGCTACTCCAGTGGCTGAGGCAGGGGGTCTCAAGTTCAAGGCCAGCCTCAGCAACTTAGTGAGACCCTCTTTTTTATACCTCCCTCTAATGCTATAAAGCAAAGTGATTATTGACAAGAACATGAAAATTTTGGAAGCATTAAGATAAAAGGCTCTAACGCCAACACTATTTTAATGACTTCCTTAGGTAAATTGTAGGAGCACAGGAACACACCTTACTTCAGAATGATAACTTAAGATTTTATTTGTGCTATAGTCCTAATCTAGTGAGGTCTTTGACAATTCAGATGCAGCCTTCCCCCTGGAGCTGTGAAGTCCTGTGGAATGTGGGGAGTTGGAAAGGGTTTGTGGGGCTAGCCCAGGCTCTGGGGTTCATTTTCATTATGCTAATCAGGTCCCCAGCTGAGCTGAAGTGTGAGTCATTTGAGCAGCAAGGCTGACCTTTCCTGAAAGCAAGAGGGTGAGAGCCCCAGACTCACCTGCTGCCAAGTCTCCTCTGTGCTCTTAACATTAATCCTCAGAAGTAAGTAGAAGGAAGAAAATCCATTACAGCTTAGAGCAGTGATTCTGGCAGGATTTGAAAAGCACTGGGATCATATCATGGGGGAAACTTTAGCAATCTCACAAATAGAGGTTCTTGTGAACAGATCAGTTTATATTTGAAGGCAAATGCTGAGATGCTTGGGATTTTTTGTTTTGTAAAATATGAAAATCAAGCTTTTTTCCTGTACAAATTTGACAATGTGATTAAAAGGGTGACTTTTGCATTTTTTGTAATTTTTTAAAAATACCTTTTTTTAATTTATAAATAAATGTCCTGCGGATCGAACCCAGTGCCTCCCACGTGCTAGGTGACTGCTGTTCCACTGAGTCCCAGCCCAGCACCTGACTTACGCATTTTATTACATTCTGTCCATCCAACCACCCACCCATCCCTTCTATCCACCCTTCTATTAGCTGCAGTGATGTTGAGTTAAATTGGATTTTTAGGAGGTGGCAGCCAGGCTGGTCTTACTCTGTGTGGTGAAATCCCAGCTTGGACTACAGATGCTCATTTCCTTTCTAGTACTGTGTTGGCCTGGGCCCCACTGAGCATGCGTGCCCTCTCTAAAAGCTGCTGTCAGCATGAACAACCCCGGAGATGATAGAAATCCATGATTCTGTACACAGCAGCTTCTGTTAGTCACCTTTCCATCACTGTGCCAAAGTAACTGGGATAATTAACTTATTTTAAAAAAAGGTTTATTTTTGGCTCATAGTTTTGAAGTTTCCAGTTCATGATCCATTGGCCCAATAGGCCAGGTGACTTTGGGCCTATGGTGAGGCTTTGTGCCTCTCATACATGGTGAAGCAAAACTACTCACCTTGTGGCCAGGAAGCACAAAAAAAAAAAAAAGAGGAGGAGACTGGGGATCCACAGTCCCCTTCAAAGCACCTCCCACAGTGACCTAAGGGCCTCCCAGTGGGCCCTACCTCTCACAGGTGGCATTTCTTTTCTTTTTTTGTTTGTTTATTTGTTTTTTTTTTATTATTTTTTGGCATTTCTTAATAGTGCCACCCAGGGGATCAAGTCTTTGATACATGGACTTTTGGGCAACATTTACCATCCAAACTATAGCATTCTCATAACTTAAAAAATATTACATATATTAAAATACTTGTTTCTAATTACTTATTCAAAGCCAATTTGCATATTAGCATATAGAAATTTCAAAGGAAATGTTAAATTTGAATTTACTTTGGTAATTGGTAATAATAACAAATAGATTACATTTATATATTCACCCTATATATAAAAAATGGGGGTTGGGGTTGTAGCTCAGTGGTTGAGTGCTTGTCTTGCATGCATGAGGCACTGGGTTTGATTCTCAGTACCATATAAAAAATAAAGACAAAAATAAATAAAACAAAGATACTGTATCCATCCATAACTTATATATATATATATATATATATATATATATATATGTATATATATTCCAAGTGCTCTACATTTATTAACTCATTTGACATTACCATAAACCTTCAAAGTAGATACTGCTGTTGTCCCTATTTTACTGCAGGAGAAATCGAGGTACCTAGAGATTAACCCTTATGCCCTTGGTCACTTAAAAGCAGCCATGTTGGCATTTGCATCCAGGGTGTGCCTCTTTCACCCACTTAGCCCCCGAATGGTTCCCCACCTGAGACCTCCCTGCCTCCTCCCGGGCCAGAGACCCCCGACGAAGCTGGCTTGGCCAGGCTCCCCTGCCACAGTTGTGCTCAGACCTGCCCGCCCTTTCTTTTGATCACACCTGAGCAGATTACCTTAGGCTGCTCAATTGCTGCTCCTCTGAGGGAAAACAGATATAAAACACCATTTATCTTCCCATTTCTCTTTCCCAGTTTGTTTCACATCTGAAGTGGGGCTTCCTACTCTACTCTGCAGGTCAAAGGACAGCAGAGGAATTCCACAGACCTGCTGCCCTCACAGGAGTCAGGCAACGCTGAGGGGTGTCTCTTCGCCTGGGCAGCACGCATTGTTTCAGAGAAGCATTTCTCAGCTAGGATATCAGAGTCTAATGGCAACCAGTCCCAACAAGCAGAAGTATGACCTCCCAAATTGGCAAAGCCAGTGCATGAATCTTACTGCACTTGGACTCTCACAAAGCTATTTTGTAGGTTAACATTAAGGAAAGTGGTTTCGAGGTAATTCAGTCATTGGAATACCATATGGATTTGCGCAGCTGCATGCTTTGAAGATACAGAGCACTGTAATCATCCACCCCCAATTCCCCTGCCCCACGCCCCTCTCAACCCCTGGTGACCCCATCTGTTCTCCTCTATGGTTGTCTTTTGGAGAGTGTCATTGCATGAATTCCTATCCATTCACCTTTTTCTACTGGCTCCCTTCACTCAGGTAACACCTTTGAGACCCACCCATGTTGTTCTGGGTGACCTGGTTCACTTTCTGTTGCTCAGCTGTGCTCAGCTGTGCAGATGCCACACTCTGTCCGTTCACCAGTAGAGCCACGGAGACAGACCTGTATCTGGATGTGTTCGTTTCTCTAGAGTAAGGACCCGGGAAGAGCTAGGTCCTGAGGAAAGTGCTTGTTGACTCTGAGAGTGCCAACCTGCCTTCCAAGGGGTCAGACCGCCCTGTGTGCTGGCTGCCCGGAGGAGGGTTTCCTTTGCTGGATGTTGTTGCATTTGTTGCTGTCAGCATTCTTTAACCACTGTAATGCTTGCCATATCTCCAGTCTTTCTTTTGAGACATGTCTCACCACTTTGCTGGGACTGGTCTCGAATTCATGGGCTCAAGCAATCCACCTGCCACCCCCTCCAAGTGCAGGGGTGGCAGGTGTGGGAGGGGGTGGCAGGTGTGCACCTTCATGCACCTGCTTGCTCAGTATGCTTTCCATGGTGACTAATGACCTTGAGCATCTTATCATGTTCAAGTCTTTTGTCTGTTTTCTCTCACGATTTTTTTAATTGGGTTGTTGTTTTTCTCACTGTTGAGTCTAAATGCACTGTATGTGTGTGTGCCTTAATCTACAGGGAGGGACAGAGGAAAAGCAGGCCCAGAGACCCACCAGTACTCCTGACATGCAATGGGATTCTGTAGGAGCACGGAAATGACACCTAGAGTTCTAGGAGAGGAGGAGAGTGAGAGAGGATGTTTCAAGTTTTTCAGGCTTCATAGTTTGATTCTTTAAAGAGATATGGCTAGGATATACTTTTTAAAAGGCTTTGATGAGACAGGGGATGTAGTTCAATGAAAAAATGCTTGCCTAGCTTGAGTGTGCCCTAGGTTTGATTCCCTGCACTGTAAAAAATAAAAAGTAATAAAATAAAGTTAGAAAAAGGACTGACACAATGTTTTTTTTTCAGAGCTTAGCAGTTTTATGATAATAATTATTATTATTTTGTAGTACTGTGGATTAAACCCAGGGGTTATACCACTGAACTACACCCTGCAGCCCTCCCCTTTGTCACTGGGGTTGGGCCCAAGGGTCTCTCTACTACTGAACTACATCCCTAGCCTTTTTTATTTTTTATCTTGACATAGGGTCTCACCAAGTTACTGAGGCTGGCCTTGAATTTATAATCCTCCTGCCTCAGGTATGCACCACCATGTCCAGGTGAGTTTAGAAGTTTTAAATGTACTTAGATAGTTAATAAGTTCTGTTAATTTACAGATATTTAATGTGTTATTCTTTCTCAGAGGTATCACAGACACACTTAAAAAATATTTCTGTGTATGAAACAATTATCTATTATTTATAGAGTTGACAGAGCTTGCATATAGGAACCAACCCCTACATGATCCTATTTTTCCAGATATAGTTAATGTTCCCATCTGTGTATTTGCCTATCACTTTGTGTATTTCTGAATTATACAATTTATCAAATGTATAATTTTATCAATTGTATTATCAATGTATCAATTAAAACTTGTGGGCATGTCTCTTCTCCATTAGACACGGAACCTCTTAAGATATGGGTCAGTGAATCAGTCATCTATATATACCATTATCTAATTTAATGCAAGCTTTAAAAATGATTGTTTACCCATTTATCAATTATTTACCAAATATTTATTGAGTTCCTATTTTGTGTTAGGGACCAAGTCATAGAGAAGTGAAGCAGCAAAAAAGACCCCTGTTTTGTGATACTTACATTTAATCAATCTTTCCTAATACAGGGATTTGAAGCTATTGATTTCCCTCAAAGCCTGATTTAGCTGCCTCTCATACATTTTGATACATTGTATTTTCATTACCTTTCAATGAGACAATTTTCTAATTTCTTCTGTAATTTCTTCTTTGACTTAAGAAGTATTTAACTTACAAATATTTGTTGTCTTATTGTTTAAAATTTCTATTTTAATACCATTGTAGTCAGAGAATGTACTTTTTTAATCTGTAAGCTTGTTCGAATCTGTTTTATGGCTCAGAATTGATGTATCCTGGCAAATGTACCATATATACTGTCATATAGGTGTAGTTTTTTGTCTGTAGCAAGTAAGTGTTGTTTATACTATTAGATTATTTGTGACTTCACTGATTTTTTTTATTAGTTGTTCATCAGTCACTAAAAGATGGGGTGTAAAATTTCAGGAAAAATTGTAGAATCATCTATTTTACATTTCAACTCAGTTAAATTTTGCTTCCTGTATTTTGAAGCTCTATATTGGGCACACACATGTTTAGGATGTTGAATATTCCTGGTTTTTATCCCTTTTTTCATTGTGGAATGACTGTCTAATATACACTTTATTAGACACCTAGTTTTTTTGACATTAACAGTAGTCCAGCCTTCTTTGCTTACTGTTTGCATGGTGTATTTTTTCTATTCATTTACTTCTATTCTATCTGTATCTTCATATTGAAGTGCATTTCTTGTTAATAGCCTATAGTTGGGTCTAGCTTTTTAAAAATATCATAAACAGTACCCATACAATTTTTTGTCAGAGAAATTAATCATGGCCGTCTATTTCTTGGTATTTGATTAGCATTTTGCAATTGTACATTCCTGCACATCAGATTTGGCATATTTGGACCATTGTTTTTTAGATTTTGTTTTTGCCCTATTCTCTTGCTTTTCCTTGTGTGCCAATTAAGTGTGTGTTGGACTGCTAAGAGTGCCTAGTAGATTCCCACGGCTCTCTTAATTTTTGGTCAGGCTTTTTTCTGTGTCCTTCATCTTCATTGCTTCCGATATGCCTGCCTTCAGGTTTTCTTGATCTTTCCTCTGTGTGTCCTTTCAGTTGTTGTCCATGCAGTGAACTTTTATTTCAGAAATTGTGTATATATATATATATATATATATATATATATATATATATATGTATAAGTTCTGGAATGTGTATTTGGTTCTCTTTTTAATTGTTTCTATTCTGCTGGGATTTCCCATTTCTCTACTGAATTTTTATTCACTGAAAGAATGTTAATTTTTCTTTTTAGAATAGTTATAATATCTATTTAAAATTCCTCATCTGGTAGTTTCAATATTTTGTTCCTCTTGAGATTGGACTCAATTCTATTTTCTCTTCTCCTGAGAATGTGCTCCATTTCTTTATTCTTGGTGTGTTTGGTTATTTTGAATTATGTGCTGGGCATTGTGAATGTTAAGCTACATGATATCTTTTTTCTTTGGTGGTGTTTCCTTTGTGTTAATAGGTGCTGTTCTTGTCTGGACTTCAGCTGCAGACCCTATCTCTGGACCAACAGCTCCACTCTCAGTTCTGATGTTTTGCAGTTCGCTGCCAGATCAGTCAGAGATTTGAGCATATGGGATTTGGGGACCCTTCTCTTGCTTTTTTCCTTGTAGGATTTTCCCACCTTTTCCAGTAGTGTTTCCTAACTTGATTTTTTTTTTAATTTCTTAGGGCAAAAATATTTCAAAGTTTACCACTTGGGCCCTTACCACTGAGTGTACTGCTTATCCCCAGGGTAAAAGCAATGAGACAGGCTTCTTGTATAGTTTCCTACATTACTTCTTCTAAGTGAATGTGAAGTCTTCAGTGTTGAGTGTGAGCATCCCTCTGGAGATGAAATGTGAGTGCCCACCAGAGTCCAAGTGTGAGCTCCCCACCATAGTCTTAAGTTTGAGCTTCCCACCATAGTCTAAGTGTGAGCACAAGGGCCCACAGTGCCCGCCAGAGTCTCAGTGTGAGCTCTCCACTATAGTCTTAAGTGTGCTGTCCACTAGAGTCTCAGTGTGAGCTCCCCATCAGAGTCTATGAGCTCTCATTAGGTTGAGTGAGCTTCCCACTAGGGCAAGTGTGAGTGCCCACCAGAGTGCATGTTTCTGTTCTCTTCCCTGTACTTTCACATAGATTTTTTTTTTAATGCTACTTCAGGCTTTTGGTTTCTGCATGGGGTGGAGGGTGCTTCCAGGAGGGTCTTTTAGTCTGACATACCCCAAAGCAGAAATCCCTCCACGATGCTCACATTCCAGGTGGAAGGGTAGCAGTGAACATGCCAGCAAGACCATTTTATAGTTTTTAGAACATGCTGTGCAACAAATAAGGTCAATGAAATAGAAAGTAACAGCTTTAGATAAAGTTTTTGGGAAAGTTCTCCCAGAAGCTCCTATTTGAGTTGAGTCTCAAGCATAAGAATTTGGTCATGCAAAAAGTTGGCTGAGAAACAGCCCAAGCAAAGGCAATGAAGAAAAAAAAAAATCCCGAGGAGAGGAGAGGCCAGCCCCTTGGAGCAGGATAGGCGAAGGGGAGGACAGGAAAGGCAGGAGGATGCCGGAGTGCCTGCCTGGGGGGCATGGGGGGTGCGATGCTGTGTACCGAGCACACTGGGCCACTCGGCGCTTTGTTCTTCAAACTCAACTGACATAGCCCTGTGTGGCCTACCGTCAGCATAGCTGAACACAAGCCAGCAGACCAGGCAGAACAGACTTCTGTGCAGGTGAAGTGGACAGATGCCCGCATCCCTTCTACTTCCGAATTCTTAATGTCATAGAAAAGACAGTAAGTTGGCCAACCTGCAGAAAAGGACAACAGCAGTTAAAATCACAGTTGAAACTTGAGAGGCACAGACTAAATGAAAGGAGCACAGGAGGAGGGAGAGCTGGAGCACGGGAGGAGGGAGGGCTGGAGCACAGGAAGGAGGGCTGGAGCATGGGAGGAGGGAGGGCTGGAGCATGGGAGGAGGGAGAGCTGGAGCAAGGGAGGAGGGAGGGCTGTAGCACAGTAGGGAGAGCTGGAGCACAGGAAGGAGGGCTGGAGCACGGGAGGAGGGAGGGCTGGAGCACAGGAGGAGGGAGAGCTAGAGCACTGGAGAAGAGAGAGCTGGAGCACAGGAAGAGGGAGGGCTGGAGCACGTGGCAATGCTGGGACAGATCTGCCTTCTCTTGTGCTCTTTTCATTCTGTCTGTGTCTCTCAAGTTTTGAGTTTATAAATTACAATTTTCATTTTCAGTTTATAAATTTCAATTAACAATGCACAATTTACAGTCTAGTTGGAGCCTTGTGCCAGGCTGTGGTTGGAGATGTGATTGCTCTGGGAGTGTCTAAAACTATCCCCATCTTCCCTTTGGCTTAGATGACAGCGCGTCTGCCGCGAGTAGCATGGAGGTGTCAGACCACATCGCCTCCTTGGAGCAGCGGGTCCAGATGCAGGAAGACGACATCCAGCTGCTCAAGTCAGCGCTGGCCGACGTGGTTTGGCGGCTGAACATCACGTGGTTTGAGGAGCAGCAGGCTGTGCTCAACAGGAAAGGACCTACCAAAGGTGAGTATTATTCAGGAACGAGGGCGGCACAGGTCTCATTGAGATTGCTGACAGCAGCAAAACTCAGAATCACAGTACAACAATTCGCTCTGTCAAAACAACCACGTGAAGTGTGGCAGTATTTTTGGCACAATGTTGGTGAATCACACTGCCTAGGGGGTGTGCATTTGTGTGGTCATTCAGTGCTCTTTGGGTCGGAGAAGGGACTGTCCACATGCCCTGCTGAGAGCTGTGTTCATCAAGGCTGTGGGGCTAGAGCCTGAAGAGGAACCGCTCCTTCCAGCACCTCGGAGGGCCCCGCAGGGATTGGTTGCTGCCAGCTCCCATCTCTATTTGTGCCCTCAGCTCACACAGCACACGCTTCACTGATGTACGCCACCAGGGAGGCCCCCAGCCAGGGCACAGAGGTGGGGTCCCTCCTTGAGGAGTTCTGAGTCCTGATGGTGTCCCTGACTTCCCTGCCTGGCTAGGGCACTCCTCCCGGCCTCCCCTTCTGTCTCCAGTCTTCTCTGCCATGGGGTGGGGCAGGGGCACCTGTGCAGAGGTCTGAGCCAGTGGATTTCTGGCAAATTGAAGTCACTGTTTCATGTCCTGTGGCTCCTGGGAATGAGGCATTAAAAAGTATTTGTGGTAAGTACTGCTTAAAAATTGGGGAATAAATACCTCGGAAACGTCTCCCTGACTGGGTGGGCCCCAAGGCCTGCACTGGATGGGTGCCATTGCTCTTCTGCCACAACGTGTTCACAGTGGCTGCCGTCATGGCTGAAAGGTTCCTTTGGTAAGAACATGTTGAGATCCCTTGAAAAATGCCTTTCTTTTTTGTTTGGATTCAGCAGATCACTTCACAGTTAATGTGTTTTTCTTGATGTGGAGATGACTGTCCAGTATATCTCTTAATTTTTTTCTCAAGTACTTGGCTGCATTTTCACACATCTGGGAAAGGAAATCTCTCTCTTTGTCCTTCAGTGGAGTCCTGCCCCACTGTGTGTCAGATACACATGCTTAGCGGATGTCTATATTTTGAATAATTGTTTTAAGTAATCTTTTTTTCCTTCTGAGTTGCAAAGTGATCAGGGTATTTTAAATAGAAACCAGGTTATTTTAGGTATTCTTGACCTACTCGGCTTTCCAAAAATAAATGTGATGACGACTGTATCCCAGAGGGTTCATTTGAAGGAGTTGCCTTATGAAGATTCAAACTTCTAAAACTTTATTTTTAGAAAAGTTGGGAAAAAACAATATAAAGGGCTTGCCCAGGAGTTTTATTTTCTTGATTATGAGGAAGCTTGGTTTTTGTAAAACTTCTTCTAAGAGAAATGATTTGTTTTCATAGTTACCTGACTTTTTTTTTATACCTTGCTCTTCATAAGTGAAAATGAATCTAATCATGAAAGCCAGCAGGTCACTGAGAGATGGAGTCCACAGAAAGTGGACGAGCGGGAGGTCTCCCGGGAGCAGGCGTGGTTTCTGCGCACTGTGCAGCTAAGGAGGGGAGGGCAGGGGAGGACAGGGGAGGGGAGCATATGCATCAGAAGCTGTGGGTGCCCCTCTGTAAAGCTGTCCCTTGGCCATGGCCTTGCACCGTGGCCTGACCCTACACTCTTTAGCCACAGTTTGGTGTAGGATTTCCTCTGTGAGATATGTTAGGGTTTTGGGAGGCTGTGTTATTACAGGTCAAGCACGTCTTACCTGAAACACTCGGATCAGAAGTATTTCTGACTTTTTCAGATTTTGAAATAGTTACATATACTTCATGAAATATCTTGGGGATGAATCCTAACAAAATTCATGTATGTTTCTTTTTTTTTAATGTATGTTTCTTAAACACCTTATGTACCAGAAGGTCATCTTGTTAATCAGTTCTCCATTAGCTGTACAGATGCCTGAGACAGTCAACTCATAAAAAGGAAAGTTTTATTTTGGCTTATAGTTTTGGTCCATGATTGACTAGTGTTATGGCTCTGGGCCTGTGGGAAGGCAGCACATCATGGTGACACTGCATGCACCATGGCCTCAGAGTGGATAAAAAATGTGCCCCCACTTACCAGAACACCTCCCACTAGGCCCACATCTTCCAGTAGCCCCAAGCTGAGAACAGTCCATGAAAACAGGGCCTTGGGGAGCCACTCCAGATCCAGGTGGTAGCAGCAGTTTTCTACAGTGATTCTGCATGTCTGCATTTTTACTGCAACCTGTCATGTGTGGAATTTTCTACTTGTGGTGTCATGTCAGTGTTCAAAAAGTTTCAGATTTCGGGGGCATTTTGGATTTTTGGATGAGGGATGCTTGAACTCTGTTATTGTTATCATTTTGCAATATTTTGGCTCTTGTTCCTATTACAGCTTTGAGATAGGCTGGACACAGGCATTCTGAGCTTTAAGTATTAAGGGACTACCCCAACCCCAAGATTAACTGACAGAAACTCTAGGCTCAATGTTTGGAGCTGCAGGTGTGTATCCTTGTTCTTTGCCTAGGTGACAGCGTGGGTGGTTGCACCACAAAGGAAGAGGCTGCCTTAGAAGCCAGGGAACATTCAGAGTGCTCAGGTGGTTCAGCTGGAAGCCAGTGCCTGATGTGTCCGTCTTTGCTGTGGTGTCCTTGACTGTTAGCCTGCAGTTAATACTCGCTAGCCTCAGTGCTGCCTGGGGGCTCATGGACCATAGGAACAGTTTGTTCCACTCGGCGTGTCCCCATTTTGCTGACCTTGGATTACCATATAGTGGAGAAGAGATAACCCAGTAGTTTGAAGTTTATGGAGGCCTATCTTCTTCTTTTTTTAAAATTTTATATATATATATATATACACACACACACACACACACACACATACATACATACATACACATACACATACATATGAGTTGTAGTTGGACACAATACCTTTATTTTATTTACTTATTTTTATGTGGTGCTGAGGATCGAACCCAGTGCCTCTCACATGCCCGGCAAGCGCTCTACTGCTGAGCTACAACACCAGCCCGAGGCCTATCTTCTTAACGTTCCTGCTCGTATTATTGTTTTTCAGAGACGTGACTGGAGTGGGGGTCTCGCTGCTGGCCGAGCACAGTGACCCTGTAGATGCTGCTATTGCGATGTGGAGAGAGCAGATGCTTGAGGGATGCAGGGATCCCTGCAGAGCTGTGCACAGTGGAGACCCCGAATGGGAAGCAATAGGGCCAGCCGGCTGGCAACAGGGCAGGCCCCAAATCGGTTACTTCCATATGGCTACGTCCTGTTCAGTCTTAGAAAATGCTGAGAATTGGTAATAAAAGGAAAGCGCTTGTACGGTATTTTAAGTCAAAAGCAGGATATAGAATTGAATACACTATCACTTCAAGTAGAGATGAAAGTCATGCAGAGAAGACTGGAATGAAGTCGACCAAAAGTTGGTAATATTTTTTTTTCTGAGTGTGGGATTAAATTTTTTTTTACTTTTTATATAATTTTAGTTTGTTTCTAAGTGTTCTGTGGTACCTAGTCCTTAATAAGCAGGAAAAAAATGTTTTAAAAATCACTTCTTTTTTACTGCAGACTCTGAGGTGGACAGCAGGGCTCTTGGCAATGTCAGGAGGTGGGTTGGCTCCCACGTGTTCTCAAGGATCAGGGTGTGGGGTTCACTTAATAAAAGATCCATTGTGTGCAGGCATGGCTGATTTCCATGTTAGTGCTGGAATTTTAAATGTAAAATGTAGATTCAAATTTGCTATTCTTCCATGTATCTGGGATTATCTCTTGTTACTCAGGAACCAGCAAGTAGTTTATATTATTTTAAATTATGCTCATTCGTTCAGACTATAGTTAGGCAGCTTATCTTTTAAAATACTTTAATGTGCCTTTGGAAACTATTTTATTGGCTATATCAGCTAGTGGATCCACTCATTAAGAGATTGGAGAATTACATTAATTAATAGCTTTATTAATTAATAGATCAGATAATTACTAAAGAACCAAAAGGCTTCAGTTGGCACAGTCAGCCAGCAAGTGAGTCCTGCCGTTCCAAGACCGTGAAACCCTCCAGCCCCAGACCTTAACCTCGGCCACCCTGGCCACGAAGACCAAGATCTTCTGCCAGCCCCTGTGCTAGCCTAACTTAATACTGAGCTTCAGAACAATTCTCATAACTACTGCTGTTGATTGGACTTTGCAATAGCAATTTTGGACGTGTTGGCGCATTTCACCTCTCCACACTTCCACGTGGCAGGTGTTATTGTGCTCTTTTTATAGAAGAAAAAGCGGCCTCCAGGAGGCCTGGATAATTTGTCCCAGTTGCTCAGCTGGCTGGGGACAACCCTAGGCAGCACCTCCAGGAATTCTTTTTGCCAGGGGGCTGCTTCCTTATGCAGGTGTCTTAGCAATAGAACTCAAAATTAGCATGAATCAAATCAAAACAAATAGTTAAGAAATGAATAGCTGCATGGCTGGAAATAAGACTTTTATCCACCAAGATTTAATTTTATTTGCAAAGTATTTCCAATATAATAGACCACATTCAGCACGCCCTTATGTAGAAATATTATGCTATGGTCTCTCCCCAGGCTTTATTAGGTAGGTACAACTAACAAATTCAATACTTGGGGATATTCACCCTCATGGAATCAATGAATAATTAACTTAGTTCTTTATCCTGGTTAACCAATTTCAGGGAGCAAATGGCCTTTTCTATCTCTCTCGTCTATGCATGTTCTCCATATCTTTCTCCTCACAAAATGGTGAATTACAGGGGGAGAATTTCTCTCCTTTAGCTAGAAGACCCTGTTTCTTTCACTTTCTCAATAGTTGCCCTGCCAGGCTTAGTAGGTTTTTTGCACTGTTTATAGAAAACATTGAGTATGTTCCTAACTCTTCAGAGGTCAAGATTGTTCTTAAACTTTGTAACATGAAAATGTTCAAATGTACACAGAAGCGGGACAGCACCTCTGCCCGCCTCCTCAGGGACTCCCTCCACTGCTCTCCGTGGTGGGTCACCTAAAAGCAAACCCAAGACCAGTGTCACTTGATTCACAGCACGTCAGTATGTCTCTCCAGGCTACAAGGACTCTTCCCTAAGTCTGTAAATTACTGATCCTAGTAACCGTTAAACACTGACAGTTCCTTTACATCCTCTAATATCAAGTCAGCCTTCATGTTCCCTAATTACCTGATCCATTCCTTTAACAGCAGATTTTTAAATTTTGTTTAATATGAGATGCATTTCACTTATCGTATTGGTTTTTAATATTCACAGAAATCTTGATATCACCCAGGTAGGAACCCACCCTCCTCCACAGTCATTTCCAGTGGCTCCTCTCGTAGCTTGCAGCCACACCATTGTCCCTGTGGGTCCTCCCATTCTCCAGGGGTCTTCTGTAAACAAGATCCTACAGTGCGAGGGCTGTCACCACTGTCTTCCCTCACTTAACATAACCCTTCCAAGGTGCATCCATGTTGTAACATATCTATTACGTATTTATTCACTTTTATTTTTTTCAGTGCTTACTAGGCTAGCACTCTACCACTGAGCTATATCCCCAGCCCCCATCGTTCCTTTTTATTGCTGAATAATATTTCTACTAAATGCAACATTTTGTTTATCCTTGCATCAGTTGATGGACATTTAGGTTGTTAACAAATGACATGAATTCAATTCATTAGTGTCTATTTTCCACATATTTTTATTATATTGAATTTTTAATGTTACAGCATTCTTGCACAACTATACCCACCCCTCAGAATTCAGATTAAAAAATGGTACAATGGAGAGCCTCATCCACCTGTTGATCAATATATTAAAACTCAACTTATGCATTTAGATCATTTAAATTTTGGGGGAAGGAGGTACCAGGAATTGAACCTAGGGGCCTTCAATCACTGAGCCACATCCCCAGATCTTTTTAGTATTTTACTTTAGTATTTTACTGGGTCTCACAGAATTGCTTAGGGCTTCACTAAGTTGCTGAGTCTGGCTTTGAACTTGCAATTCTCCTTCCTCAGCCTCCTGAGCTGTTGGGATCACCATGCAAAGCTCATTTAAAAATATATATTTTTTAATGATGTAAGAAGCCAGGCATGGTGGCACATAACTGTAATTCCAGCAGCTCAGGAAGCTGAGGCAGGACAATCACCAGGTTGAGGCTCTAAGCAACTTATGGAGACCCTGACTCAAAATAAAAAATAATTAGGGCTGGGCTGTGACTGAGTGGTAAAGTGCCTCTGGGTTCAATCCCTGGTACCAATAAATAAATAAGAGTTAGGGGTTCAAGCCTGCTTTACATCTTCAGGTTTGTGGGGCAGTGAGCACCAGGTACCCTCCTCTGTGCTTTGCCCTGTTCACAAGGTCGTGTCCAGAGGCCTGCAGGGCAGTGCTGGGAGTTTCTAGAGCTGCCTAGAGCTCCACATGGGGTTGGGACATGGCTTACTCAGCCAGTGTCGTGCGGTCTTACTTACAAATAGCTCTGCCGTGCTTGGCCTTGTGCAGAGGGTGTTTTATATTTTGGCCAGGATGGCTTTAGGATAGATTCCTAGAAGTGGGGTTGCTGGGCGGGAGGACAAATGCTTCTGTGATTTTGCTAGGTCCTGGTGGAGGTGACGACAGGAATCTTCCCTAGCACTCAGCAATCATCTATTTTGTTGTGCAATTTAGCAAAACCAGGTTGCCTTCTCCTATTCCAAACATGGACATCTTTTAGATTTTGAAATAGATATTTAGGAATTCTTCCTTTCTTTTCTTTTCTTTTTTGGCAGTACTAGAGATGGAACCAAGGGCCTTATGCATGCTAGGCAAGTGCTCTATCATTGAACTTCCTTCCCAGCTCTTTTTATTTTATTTATATCCTCTGCCTCAGCCTCCCAAGTACTGGGGATTACAGATGTGGCCCACCTGGCCTAGTGATAATTAGGGATTCCTGATGCTTAATGGTCAAATGTACTAAATTAAACTTCAGATTTCCACATATAATCATAGACAAAATAATATTTTGTATAATTACATTTATTTCTCAATCTAATGGGAAGTTGTAGGTACCAGATATTATACACAGAGTTATGAATATCATGTAAGGTAAAGGGATTGGTTGATCTTTAGATTGATACTTAATCCCATAATAATATGCTTTAGTAGGTTTGACTAGCTTATACTGGAAATTCTGTATTTACAGCAACTGCGATTTTGAAAATATATCATCATGATTAGTACCTCTTGAAATCTAGATATCCCAAAACTCCCATTAAGAAAGATGAGAGGAGAAATGTCACTCCCGGCTCGGGGAGTGTTTCCGTTGCTGCCATCCTGGACGTGCTTTAGTTAGAGCCAGAGATCTTTCAGTCTCCTAACTCGAGTGCGACTGCAGGGAATTTGACCCCGGGTGGTTGGTGACACTGTCGGTCAGCGTGGGGCGCATCAGGAAACCACCGGCCACACATGCTCTGCCTCTTGCTCTGGCTGCTGTCCCTCAGGCCTCTCAGACCTGACAGTCTGCCAGCGGGAAGGGATGCAGCATGCTCAACTGCAAGCCTCAGATGTCACTTGACAGAGGCTCTTCTCACCTGTGAAGGGGCATGGACTGCAGAGCAGGAAATTCCCTAAGCAACATTTAGATGGAAGCCTTTCCCCTGTAGGCAAGGAAAGCAGGGCCCAGGGGGCCTCACCTCTGGTCACACTGCCAGTGGGAGACATAGCAGGCACCAGCACCCTGGTTCCTGACCTTACACCTGAGTCCCCTCCCTGCTCTGCCACCTGCCTCCCTTTGCCTGGCATCAAAGGGAGCACTTCTCTGAAAGTGATTGGCCATGGCTGCTCCACTTCCCTGCTGTCCTCGTGGCCCAGGCGGAACCTGTTCAGTGGAAGCTCCATCAACCAGCTTTGCACTGCTGTGCCAAATGCTACTGGTGACCTGCTTACAGGAGGAAAGGTTTACTTTGCTCCTGGTTTCAGAGGTTTCAGTCCACGGTCACTTGGCCCATTGCCTTGGGCTGTGGTGAGGCAGAGCATCACAGAGTGAGCATGTGCTGCAGGGAGCTGCTCACCTCAAGGTGGCCCAAGGTGGTCGGCAGGCAAAGAGAGAGCAAAAAGAGGTCAGGTCACAATGTCCTTGTAAGGGGATGCCCCCAGTGACCTGCTTCCTTCTGCTGCTGGACCCCACCTTCCAAAGGTCCCACCTCCCTCAGCGCCACAGGCTGTGACCAGGCCCTCAGCAGTGGGCTCCTAAGTCCGTGCTGTCTGGAGGGCAGCTGCCCTTCCTTCCCCTAAGGGAGAATGCGAAGGGCTTCAGAGCCTGAGGCTTTTGTGATTTGGTGACAGAAAAGGAGCCTGGAGAGACATCACGTGCAGAATCGGGGTTCAGTGCACTGTTGGAGCTGGGGTGATGCTGGTGTGGGAGAGGCCAGTGGTGTCACACGTGGGGAGTGTGGCTGGAAGTGATCTTGCCAGTGCGGGAGCTTCCCAGCCTCATCCCAAGGGTGCTCCCTGGCCCTCCCTCCCTTCTCCCTCTATCCTTCCCTGATTTCTCAGTCCAGCTCCAGTAGTTCTGTCTACTTCTGATGCTACTCTGGTAGATTTTAAGGTAAAATTTCTTATACGCCGTGCAGCGTGCACTTAGTTTTCATTACACAGGCTTTTAAAATCCTATTTCTGCTTTAGGGAGAAGGGCAATGCTAGGTTATTATGAGGCTGAATTTGAACTATAATTCAAGAAGGAACGAGCAGCCAGGTGTGGAGGAGCACGCCTGCAAGCCCAGCCCTGGGGGGGGGGGGAGGGCAGGCCAGCCTTCCTTCTCCTGAGACCTGGTTGTAAAGTGGGAGTCAGGCCAGGCCTCAGTGCTGGTCAGGTGACGCGGTGTGCTCCATGCTGCTGACCCTGCCCAGCTCCAGGCGCTTGGGGACTGCTGTCGTTCCAGCGGTTGCATTTTGCCTGGACTGACCACCTGTAGCAGGTGTAGCAGCAGGCTCCCCAGGGCCCAGGAGTGTGGGAGGCCATCCTCGCATGTGATTTGAGTTACCTCCCTGGCTGGGTGAGAGGCGCTTAGACACAGCCGTGTCAGAGCCTTTCCCACCCTGTCCCAGGTACAAGGGCTTGTCCGTGCAGAGGCGTGCCTGGCCACTGCCCCGAAGACCCAATAGCTGGCCCTGACCTTGGGATGCTGCCCCCCTTAACCTTCATTGGATGGGATTTTCCCTGGAATTTTTTGTTCCCCAATAAAAGCTCACTCCCTGGCATGCACTCCCTCTCTCGCTAGTCTCTTCTGTAAACCTCTCCACCGCATTAGGTGGCTGGAGGTGGGAGCTAGGAGAAGCCGTCCCGGAGCTGGGAATAAAAGTAAACGAGAGTCTGCCTCTTTAATTTAAAACTCACTAGCAATTTTTTATGCATCGAACCTTCTTTTATGAAGCTCGCGCTGGTTGCCTGGCAGACAGGAGTGTTGCTGGGGTGTTCTGACCAGAGCTGTAAGGAGACTGGATTGGACAGAAGCAGATGGCGGGAGATGTGCTGGTGCTGGAAGGCTGAGAGGGGAGACTCAGAGAGAGCAACAGTGGGGACAAAAAGAACTGTGCCACCAAAGCCCACTTATTCTCTGGGCCCAAATCAAGGTGTCAGCAGGTAGTTCCTTCTGTACTCCAAGGGAGCACTGCTCCACGGCTCCACTAGCTTCTGGTGGCTCCTGAAGTCTTCAGCACTCCTCAGCTGGAGACACATCATGCTGGTCCCTGCCTCTTCACACAGCCTTCCCCTGGGCGTCCACACATGGCCTTCTTTCGAGGGAACTCTCACTGTGTTTAGGGACCACTCAATCCAATGGTTTCATCTGGCTCCCTACCTTGATAACACCTGCAAAGGCCTAGTTTCCAAATACAGCCATATTCTGAGGTTCCCAGTGGATACAAATTTGGTATATCCAAATTAGGAGCTCAGTATGTATATTCATATATATATATATATATATATATATATATATATATATATATATATATATAAAATTTTTTAGTTGTAGATGGACACAATACCTTTATTTGTTTTTATGTGGTGCTGAGGATCGAACCCAGGGCCTCCCATGTGCTAGGCAAGCGCTCTACTGCTGAGCTATAACTCTGGCCACTGTGTATTCTTAAAGAATGGATGAGACTGAAAGGTGGGTAGGGCCGAGAGAGGAGGCTGAGATGAGGCAGACAGCAGGAAGGAGAGCAGATGTGAGAGAGACTGAATTCTTGGATGGGAGCCACGATGTGTCTACTGAGGAGGGCATTAAAATAACAAGGGAGTATGTCCCTCTACCTCAGCACTAGAAGGTATTTTAAAATTGGAATTTTGTGTGGAATTGTCATGGGTAGTTTGGAGACCTAAATTTAAGGCAGATTTAATTTTGTGATTAACAAGTAAATCATGCTAGTGTTTTGAAATGAACTTTTATTTTAAAATAGCTTATATTTACCGAAGGGTTGCAGGGGCAGGCAGTCCCCTGGACCCTGTGCCAGTGACCTTCTTGCTCACGATTCTCTGGGGCCGATGTTGGTACAGTGTTAACGAAAGCCCATCCTCTGTCAGATTCCTCACTGCCCCTGCCCTTGCTGTGTCCCAGGAACCCATCCATCCAGGACACCATGTTGCTTAGTCATCTGTCTCCCAAGGCCCTGCTAGACTGACGGGCCCCCTGTTTTGATGACTGGGCAGTTTGGGGGAATTCTGGTCAGGGGGTCCCTTGGCCTTCAGTGTAGGGGGCTGCCTTCTGCACTCCTGGTTAGCCTCGGGTTGTGGTTTCAGGCAGGAAGACCATGGAGAGTGTCACTCTCTTCCCATCTCCTGCCGGGGTACAGGTCCTGGGCATGACTCACCTCTGCCCGTATTGACCACCTTGTGAGGGGTCAGGCTTTCCCTGCTCCACCTTGTGTCCTATTTGGAAGGAAGTCACTGGGCCACCCACACTGAAGGAGTGGGAGTTGAGCCCTGCCTTCTGGAGGGAGTACCTATAAAAGTCAAGAACATGGACATTGTCATTCTGCCTGGGGGTGTCCCCGTTTATTTATTCATGCAACCATTTATTTATTTGATTTTATTTTTTGGGCGGGGTGAGTGCAGTCATTTATTTTTCAGTCTGTGCTTATGAATACCTACACTGCACTTTGGTTACAATCCAGCGCTCTGTTCCAGCTTTCGCCACTGGGAACTTTCAGTTGGCTCCTGTATCCCTTTGGCCTGCCCCCTCAATCCCGGGTTTGGGAGTTCTCTGTCACTGAGTGTTTCTCTCCTTATCTCCCTCATGCCTATCTGTCACTCATCTCCACCAGTGAGAGACCCTGCTCCTACCATCACCACTGCCTCCCAGGGCTGGTCACCACCAGCACACCGTGCTCTGCACAGTTCCTCTGTCTTTGTCTTCCAGTCTCTTCTGACCTCGAGAGTTTCCAGGTGGTCACTTCCCCTCACCCTGCTCAGCAGGGTTGTGGCATGCATTTGCAGTAGGGTTGGGCTGTAGGTGTGGCAGAGCACTTGCCTAGCCTCCAGGAGGTCCTGGGCTCAATCCTCAGTGCTGGGCTCAATCCTCAGTGTTCGTAATGCAGGTACATTCTTGTTTGCAATCTGCATTCCGTCACAGGTCCCTAACTTCACGTTGGATTTTACTTGGTTACATCCAGTTCCACTCTTGGTGGGTCTCTGGGTTTTCACAAGGCGTGGTGCATACATCCACCACCACAGCATCACAGAATAACCTAGAACGTCTCCTGCTCGACCCCACACCAGCCTCAGCCAATGTGCCCTTCCAGAATGTCATGTGAATGGAATGACACAAACTCCCAGCGTGGCTCACTCAGCCACGCTATTGGTACCTTGGTTTGTCCCTTTTAAATCCCAAGTCATGTCCACTCTGTGACGAGAGCACTTTGTTTCTCTGTTTACCTGTCTAGGGGAATCTTGATTGCTTCCAGTTTATGACAGTCACAAATGAAGCTGCTCTTTGTTTAAAATGCCAAAATTCAGACCAAAGAAAGATTTTTACAGATTCAAGAGAGAAGCACCAAGTCATTGGTAAAAGGTAACACATCTGGATAACTCAAAGGGCCAGAAGGACACGCAATAATATATTTCAAGCATTAAAACAGAAATACTATAGTGGCACCTCCTCATACACAAATGCATCTTCATTAAGCTTCTCCACAGACCCTCACCATAATTGTTCTTGTTTACAATGTATCAGCAAAGATCTCTACAAAATGGCTCAAATGTGGTTACACTCCCTATTTCTTTTTGATCTGCTCTGACTTGCAGAAACTAAATCTACCCCTAGGTTTCTTATGGGACGAGGTGGTGGCCATTGGGTCAGAAAAGTGAGCAATTTATTTCCTCCTTTTCCTGCTTTTTTCTCCTCCCTTTAATTTTCCGAAAGGACACAGCTATGGGTCTCAAGAAGAAGAATTAGCTGAAGCCGTGGTGCTGGTATTGTAATAGAGATTTGATGATGAGAAGATCCTTATACAGCACAAAAAGGCAAAGCATTTTAAATGCCATATATGTCATAAGAAATTGTATACAGGACCTGGCTTAGCTATTCATTGCATGCAGGTTCATAAAGAGACAATAGATGCTGTAAGGAATGCAATACCTGGGAGAACATACATAGAGTTGGAAATATACGGTATGGAAGGTATTCTAGAAAAAGATATGGATGAAAGATGACAACTTCTTGAACAGAAAACACAAGAGAGTAAAAAAAAAAGAGGCAACAGGATGATTCTGATGAGTATGATGATGATGACTCTGCAGCCTCAACTTCATTTCAACCACAGTCTGTTCAACCTCAGCAAGGTTATATCCCTCCAATGGCTCAGCCAGGACTGCCACCAGTTCCAGGATCACCAGGAATGCCTCCAGGCAAGCCTCCACTGATGCCAGGTGTTCCTCCTCTGATGCCAGGTATGCCACCAGTTATGCCAGGCATGCCACCTGGATTGCATCATCAGAGAAAATACACCCAGTCATTTTGTGGTGAAAACATAATGATGCCAATGGGTGGAATGATGCCACCTGAACCAGGAATACCACCTCTTATGCCTGGTATGCCACCAGGTATGCCCCCCCCCCCCCGTTCCCTGTCCTGGAATTCCTCCAATGACTCAAGCACAGGCTGTGTCAGCACCAGGTATTCTTAATAGGCCACCTGCACCAACAGCAACAGTACCTGCTCCACAGCCTCCAGTAACTAAGCCTCTTTTCCCCAGTGCTGGACAGATGGGGACACCTGTAACAAGCTCAAGTATAGCTTCATCCAATTCATAAAGTCTTTCTGCATCTTCTAAAGCTCTGTTTCCTAGCACAGCACAAGCTCAGGCAGCTGTGCAAGGACCTGTTGGTACAGATATCAAGCCCTTAAATAGCACCCCTGCAAAAACTACAGAACTCCCAAAGTCTACATTCCCTGGTTATACACAGTCTACAGCTTCAACCACTAGGACAACAAATAGTACTGCAGCAAAACCAGCAGCTTCAATAACAAGTAAGCTTGCTACACCTACAACCACCAGTGCAACCAGTAAGTTGATCCATCCAGATGAGGATTTATCACTGGAAGAGAGAAGGGCACAGTTACATAATTATCAGCATAATCTTCCTCGATTAGGACAGGCCCCAATCAGTAATCCACCAGTTGGACCAATTGGAGGTATGATGCCACCACAGCCAGGCATCCCACAGCAGCAAGGAATGAGACCCCCAATGCCACCTCATGGTCAGTATGGTGGTCATCATCAAGGCATGCCAGGTTACCTTCCTGGTGCTATGCCACCATATGGGCAGGGACCACCAATGGTACCCACTAACCAAGGTGGGCCTCCTCAACCTCCAATGGGAATGAGACCTCCTGTAATGTTGCAAGGTGTGCTGTTTATATAGCCGAGCTTCCGTCAATAAGGCTTCATTGTGACTTTAACAAACATTATCTTCCCACATACCAGGAAGTATTGTAAATTTATTTCACATAGGAAAAATTATTTGGAATAATAAAGCAGAACTTTTCCTGAGGTTGCAATTTATACTGTATGGCTTCTTTTTCATGTTTCGTCTAGGTTTTTAGAAGTGAAGTATAGTAAATTTGGATTGTTAAATTGTGAAGGCGCTGGAATTACATGAACATACCACCTTAATAAAGGCAAGTTCTGTAAGCTTACATTGCTATTTGTAAAGTTATGCATTCACAGCATTTCAGATGCTGTTGGACTTCATGTACCCAACCTAGTTTGGTGAGGGCTGTTTCCAAGTACCTGTACATTGGAAGTCTGAATGTGTAACAATACTTAATGTATTTAGAGTTCCTCATGTTGCAGGGTTTAAGAAATCTGACCCACGAAGGTCATGTGACTTTTCTGTACTGTTAAACTTCATTGTAATAAAGAGAGAAAAAAGTATGCCTTTTTATTTATAACCCAGCTGTGGACCACTGCCTGAAAGGTTTGTACAGATGCATGCCACAGTAGATGTCCACATAATAAAATTCATAGTTATCAATGCAGTTTTGATACATTATTGAATTCTGTCCTTTGAATAGTAGATTGTTTCTTAGCTGCATGTTTTAAACTGAACAGTTTATATAGAATTGTATGTTGATATTTCCATTAAATATACATATTAATTATTATGCAATAGGTTTGAAATCTTCATATTGTCACCTTTCCACACCCTTGGGTGTCATCAGATCTCATAGATATTTAAAATATATAAGCCTTAATAGTTCTTCCATGAGCTATTTAGAGCCTACTGCCAGACCGATTAATTTCATGCTGATTATTTTTGAGATTTCAGTACTGCATGGACCTCAGAAGCTTTTCAGGTACAAACTTCTAGAAGCTTAGGTGCATGTAGTAATAGCTACTTATGTTGTTAATGGGTTGTTATATGTTATTCTAAGTGTACTACTGTGCCTCTTGGGGTACTTTGATGGTAATTGGTGGACTGACAATTTTTAAATAATTAGGTTCCTGGAAGGTAACATTATTTATTTGATTAGATGGATACCTTCTGTTATTAAGCCTACTTGGCTTTGCTGTTTTTATCCTTGGCAAATTTGAATATTATTGTGTTCTAATAGAGAACTTTTCTGTAGAGATAACTGCCATTATTCAGTATTTTGTGTTACAAATCTTTTATAATAATAGCCCTTGTTGGACTTTTTGTTTTTCCTGATATCTTTAAGTATCAAATAATCCACAAAGTAATTATCAATGAATACAAGTGGAGTTTCTCTAATTGTAAGGCTTCTAAAAAGTGAGTATTTCTTAAAATAACTTTGAGGTTATGGGAAAAATGTTAAAAAATAAAGTTTTAAGGCAAAAAGGCTTTAACTTTGTAGGAAAATATATTTAAATGTTTACTCATTACAGAAGAGTTTGTATTTAAGTGAATAATTTCAAGTATTTTAAAGCTGAATGGTTTTTAAAATCTGGTGCTGTGCTCTTCTGATACAGCTTCTGTACTCTGGTACCATTGAGGTGCAAAAAATTCTATACTTTGAAAAGACAGAATCCATTTATCACCATGAAAGCTTTTGCCAGTCCCACAATCCTTTCCACTCTTTGCATAGCTAAATTGTTTTGTAATATGCATAAGTTTTTTTTAGATTTGGTCACTTTTTTTTCATACTTCCAAAGAAAAAAACTTTATTGAAAAGTATTTAAGGTAAAAGTGGCCTGATTAAGAATGATTAATCATTTATAATGATTAAATAGGAAATGTTCTCCCAAATCAGTGTCAATAAAGGATTTCATGTACAGATTTATCCACAAACTTTATAAGAGTTGGTAGACCTTTATAAAAATTGTATAAAGCTTTATGTGCATTTTATGAGAAGACCAATATTTTATAGCAAAGTTTATTGTTCTCTGGGGTCCAAAGGGATAAAAAAATTTAAACAAGTGATAAAATTCTAATGAACAATTAATTGATGGTGTTATGCATGGCATTTAAGAACTAAGTACATGATCTTTCCTGTACCTTGTAAGTTATGTGGCTCATAGGTGATGCCCATTTAGTGTATGTAATCTGTAATTTTCATGCACCTAAAGATGATTAAGCTTCTAGAAAATACCTTTTACCTAACTGCTTCTGGGGTCCTTAATGTAGTTGAATCATGAGTGGGACAAATTATGTTGAAATAACTCTTTTGACTTGTGCTTCTTTAAGTAGTAGATAAAGTTGAGTCAAATTGAATTTTAACTGTCCTACTTTGGGGATTTGATAAATTCAGGCAGGCACTGTAATTGCCATTATTGAGGAAGTTATAAGATTAATAGAACTGCAGTTTTGGCTCTTTCATCTACTCCTCTTATCACCCTTTGTAGAAAAGCAAAAACAACGTTTTGTCTGGCACTAGTTTCTATTTTATAAGATTTACAACTGATGATAGTAACAAGGCTGGCAAATGAGGATCAATTTTTGAGAGACTGCTGGAATTATTTCATTTGAATTTGTGTTTTAGAAATCTCTCACAATGTTTGCCATTAGATATGGGAGAATACCTATTCCATTGATCAAGTTATGTGTTGAACTCAGTTTAATTAAACTTATATAGGGGAAAATTCCCTTTCCCTAGGAAAAAACAAATATGGGCTCAAAATGGAATTGTAGTAGATAAAAGAGCTGCTCTTTTCTCCTATTCTTGCTTGATCATTGGATTTTTTTAAAAAAATAATGCATGTATTTTAAATTAATTGGGTAATGTTTTTCTAAAATTAAAATTTTCTTCTTCCTATAGCCCTGCCATAGGACAGGCTGAGGCTGAGTCTCAGTGTTGCCCTGTTCAGTCTGAGGCAAGTAGGATTTATTTTATTCCTTATAGGGGCTTTCACAGCTTTATGGCTGTTGGATATTTATGTCCCCAAACTTGCAGCAAGTTTGGTGAAGGCCCCTAAATTTAATTAAACTTAGGATTTTTATAATCTTTGGGCAGAGAAGGCTTTATATTAATATTCACATTTGACTGTGGTGTAAACAAACAAAAACAAAGTATTTTATATTACATAATTAACAGCCTCAGTAAAGTTTATATTATTGTATAGAACCTCAGTAAATTGACAATTTGACATTCTTAATTTGGAGGCATGAAATGTTTCTTTCAAAATTTTCACTTTCATTTCTAGGAAAATCTTACTGGTTATACTCTCCCCAAACTATTAAATTTAACCTCAAGGATAAGTTAATTATTGGAACTGCCACAGGGTACTGATAAATGTTATTAATCTTAAGCTTATACATTGACATCAAGGTTTGAAAGGACATCTGGAGATGTTTGTGATTTTTAATATTTTCAGATGTCACCACATTAGAGCAAATGTTAATGTAGTGCCCTGTGAAGAGTGGGAAGGTTGTATGTGTTTGTGTGCTTGTGTGGTATGTACGGGTGTAGAGTACATGTGTGATAGAAGAAAAGGGTTCGAGTGTTACAGACCTGTCAACCTGGATAGTTTACTAATTTTTAGGAAACCAAACTAAAATTGGATCGTGTGGCAAAGTTACAACTATATTAAACTGGTTTTGAAAATGATTACTTCATAGTTCATACTCACTCTTAGTGAGCAGTGTTTTATGCAGTATGCAGAGATGAATAGTATCCACATTTGTTTCCAAGCAAGATTAGTTTTATTTGGTGAGAAAAGTTGTATGTCTATGTGTGTGTGTGTTATAGGGGATAAGGAGAAAATTGGAAGAGGGGCCAAAACAAACCTGGGTTATGTTTGTTCCTTCTTCTGTATTAAGACACCATCCTAGCCAGATAGCATTTCCTCTGAATGAGAGCAATTAACATATAGTATGATATAGACCTGTATTGTGTTTTTATTCTTGGAAACTTAAAAATCATTAAAAGCAATTCAAATTTGGGGAAAAAAATTTACCCCTGGACTTAATGAATGCACTCTGCTTCTGTGGATTTATAATCTGTAAAATCCCTGACAGTTCTAAGAAATGAGACACCAGGTAACTTATGAGAACTCACAGAAAAAAATAACTTTCATGTAGACCCCTGCAAAAATGTATACCTTCAAGCTCCCCTGTCCACACCACTGGGTATAAAGCTCAACAAATGTCTGGACTCAGTATTCAGTGAGAGAATTTGTTTTAAGTGAAAGCTCCCTCTGGAGATGCTGCAGACAATAAACCTGCTTCCTGCTAATTCCTCTGGTGTCCAGTCTCATCTGTCTTACTTCAGTACTGCCAGTCTACACTGTGATCTGCATCAAAGTTATTCTTCAGAAATAAAGACTTTTCAAAACAAGAATAAACTAAAATAAACTATGACAACTAGGCTACCAGTGTAGGAGATTCACAATGGAATTTTATATACACAAGAAGCAGATTAAAATAAATCATTGGAGAATACAAAGAATGAATGTAACCAGAAGAGTGGATAAGCAAATGCGAATTAAGAGTGAACCCTCTATTATAAAGAAACACACCTCATTAACATTGGATTCACATCATGTTAATTATCAACTTAAAAGATATAGACTGAAATATTCAATTAACAAACAAGACCCAAATGTATGTGGTTTATAAGAAACACACCTGACTTGCAAAGTTGTTCACAAAGTAAAAGTGAAAAAATAGAGAGATATTCCATGTAAATGAAAGCCAAAAAAGTAGTAGCTATTTGTAAATGTGATAAAGGTGACTTCAAGCAACAATTACTCAAATGTAGCAAAGAAGGTCACTACATACTGCTAAAGGGAAAAATCCAACAAAAATAAAAACGTCTGTAAAATATTTACACGTGAATGGCATTGCAACCAATTTTATAAAAATAATTACTATTCAGTCTAAAGGGACAAATAGGCCCCAATAAAAAACATAAGTGTTGGTGAAGTTAATACTACTATCAAAAGTGACTGGTTAGGTGGACAAAACATCAATAACTGTCCTATATATCACTTTTACTTTATTTCATATCAACTTAATAGTTATCTACACACTATTTCATCAGAGAAGAACAGAACTCATAATTTTTTAGCATACAAAAAACTTCCTTTCTAATAGATCATATATTAGGATACAAAGCATGTCTTAGTAAATACAAAACTGAAATAATTCCCTCTAGCCCTTACCACATCACAATGGATTGCTATCAGAAAACAACACATACAGCCTTTTTAACAAGTGGGTCTGGGAAAAAATAGATACACACATGAAGAGAAAAAGTCAACTCAAGAGTGGATCAAAGATTTAGGAATTACACAAGAAACTCTACAACGGCTAGATAAAATTGTAAGATGAACTTTTCAACACATTAACACAAGCATCAATTGCCCTAACAAAACTCGTAAAGCATAAGAAATAAAACCAAGAATCAATAAGTAGGATGACATCAAATTAAAAACTTCTGAACACTAAAAGAAACAAATAAAAGCATAAAGACAGAACCTGCAGAATGGGAGATCTTTGCCACCTGATCCACAAATGCATGTTAATATCCAGAATATATAAAGAACTCAAAAAACTTATTATAAAGCAATTAATAACTCACAGAATAAATTGAAAAAAAACTAAAGAGATCGTTCTTAAAAGAACTACAAATGAACAATAAATATATTTAAAAAGTTCAACATCTCCAGCAGTTTGGGAAATACAAATAAAAACTACATTGAGATTTTACCTCACTCTCTTCAGGATGGCAATTATCAAAAACTCAAGTAATAGTAACTGTTGATGAAGATGCAGAAGAAAAGTACACTTGTACATTGTTGGTGGGACTGCAAATTAGCACAAACACCCTGGAAAGCAATGAAGAGATTCCTCAAAACACCAGTAATGTATTACTCAACTCTCCCAGTCCTTGGTATATATTGAAAAGATTTAAAATCAGCATATTTTAGGAATGCAGCCCCATCAAATTTTATGGCAGCACAATTCAAAATAGAAAGGCTATCAAAAAGAAGCCTAGGTGCCAATCAACAGATTAATGTATAAAGAAAATGTGGCACATACATGTAATGCAGCTCTACTTAGTAAGTCATCAATAAAAAGAAATAATGGCATTTGATTGTAAATGAATGAAACTGGAAAATGTCCTGCTAAGTGAAATAACTCAGACTCAAGAAAGTCAAGGGTTGAATATTTTCCCTTATATTAAGAAGGTAGATAAAAATAAAGAAAAAATGGGGGATTCCATAAAAATAGAGAGGTCAGAGGAGTAGAGGAAGGAGATTTAAAGGGATGGAGGGACTGTCAAAGGAAGTGTGGTGAAATGAATCTGAAGAAATTTTCCTTTGTACACTTAGGAACATATCACACTGAATTTCACTTTGATGTATATCAATGATGTACTAATTAAAACAACTACAAATAAATACAAGAAAGAACAGTGGAGTAGATAAGAGATAACAGAGGCAGGGAAGGGAGAATACTGGGAATTCAAACTGGAAAAATATATACCATGCTTGTATGATTATTGCAAAATGAACCCCAATATTATATGTTAAATAATTATCTAATTATAAAAGAAGCAAATAGTGAGTAGAACTACAGAAACTGCATGAATACTTGAAGAATCAATAATACAGTTGCACAATCAGGGGTGGAAAAGTTTTAAATAGACCCAAGAACCACAAGAGAGTCAAAACACAACATCTCTATATTTATGGGACAAAGTAAAAGCAGTTATTTTTATTGCTTGTTTTTTATTTTATTTTACTGAGACATTGTATGTAAATATAATAGTGGGGTTCATTATACTATATACAGAAATGCACATGTCATATTTTGATAAATCTTACTGCACAGGAACTTTTCTTTCCCTCTGATGTCCCTTCACTAATCTACCAAAAGCAATTGTATGAGGGTAGTTTATAGCAATGGCTACCTCCATTAAAAATCTGAGATATTTCAAATTAAATACCTCATGAAGCATCCAAAGTCTAAGAAAAACTTCAGTAAATGAATTCTAAAACCAATACATGAAAGGAAATAATTAATGTCAGAGCCAAAATTATAAAATAATTAAAAAACATATTAATAATAAAACAAATAATTGGTTATTGAAATTGTGAATAAAATTGATAAACGCTTTGCCAAGGGAACTAAAAGAAAGAGAAAGAAGATTCAAGTGAATAAAGGTAAAAACAAAAACAGAAATATTAAAACAGACACCACTGAAATCCAGAAGATCTCTAGAGACTATAGGAAAACTTATTTGTCAATGAATGGGAAAATCTAGATTATTTTAAAAACTAAAATTGCAACAAAAAAATCTAGAAGATATTTGTAAAATATGGCCTAAAATTTTTGAATCAAAGGGATAGAAAAAAAAAAAACCAAACAGCTCAATAACAAGCAATTAGGTTGAAGCAATAATAACAGGCCTCCAAGACCAAAGGTGAATGCATGGCTAAATTTTATCAGATATTTAAAGAAGAACTGATATTAGTCCTCCTATTACATGTAAGAGCAAAGGAAAGATTCTTCCAAAGCAATTCTGCAAAGTATTACCCTTACTGGAAAAGAGAATATGAACAGAACAAGGAAAAAAATTGATACCAATATCTTTGAGGAACATAGTATAAAAATCATAAAATCTTTACAAATCACATTTGACAACACATTACAAAATTACATACAGTGTCAGGCATGGTGGTATATGTCTACATTCTCAGAAAGGCAGCAGGTTGTTGAGGAACACTGTAATTTCAAAGCCAGCCTGGGAAATTTAATGAGACCTGTATCAAAGTAAACAATAAAAGGTGCTGGAGATGTGGCTCAGTGGTACTGTGCCACATCCTGGTTTGAGACTCTAGTCACATAAAAACAAAAACAAAAAACATAAAAGCTGGTTTTGCTCCAGGATGATTCAATACATGCCAATCAATAAAACTAATGCACCACATATAGAATCAAGGGCAAAATTTTATGATCACTTAAGCAGCTGCAGGAAAAGCCTTTGATAAATTCAATCGCCCTTAATAACAAAGCCCCGAGAAACTAGAAATATGAGAAATTTATTATAAGATAATAAGGACCAAGTATATCAAGCCCAAAGCCAATAGTATAATGAAGAGGAACTGTTGGAGTCTGTAAACAAGTCAGGATGGCACCTGGCATTTTGCCAGAGAAATGTTAGAGTCTGTAAACAAGTCTGGATGGCGCCTGGAAAAATGCCAGAGGGAGTGGTTTGTGAAGTAAGGCCAGCGAACCATTAAATGTGGAGATTCCTTATTGGTTGACTGATGTATCTAGTTTATGCTAATTAAGATAAGCTGGGTGGAATGTATAAATACCTCTGTTGTCCTACAATAAAGGGCTTCTATTCCTGCTGTATCAATCTACACAAGTTCCTCGTCACCCCCCCCACCCCCGCTATTTTGCTGCAGCTGGAGTGCGGCAAGGAACATTTTCACTAAAATCGGAAAAGACAAAAATGTTCATTGCTACCAATCTCACTAATCACAGTACTTAAAAGTTTAGACAAGAGAAAGAAATAAAAGAGATTCAAATAGGGAAGTTAAAATGTTAAATCATTTCTCTATGCAAATGATATAGTCCTATTCTTAGAGGAACATAAATGATGTATCATGAAAATTCTACTTTTGATGAACGAATTCATCAGAGTAACAGGAAACAAAATAAATATATAAGAATAAAGTGTCTATACACCATAGCATACCTAGTGAGAATGAAGAAAGAGTAATAGCTCATTCAAATAGCTTTAAAAATAGCTAGGAATAACCCTCAAGAAGGAAGTGAATGACCTCTTCAAGAAAAATTACATATTGATGAAAAAGGAAACTAAAGAAGAAAATAGGAATTAAAAAGACCTCCTATGTTCATGGAGAGGCAGAATTAATATTGTGAAAATGGACATAGTACCATAAATGAATTATATATTCCATGTATTCCCATTCAAATTCTAATGACATTTTTCACAAAAATTGGGAAAAAAAGAACTACTCCTAAATTTGTATGGGAGGAAAACAAACAAAAAAAAGCCTTAGACAAAGTGATGCTGATTATAAGACAAACAATGGATAAACAACAATGCCCAATTTCAAAATATAAAACACAGCCATGGTAATAAAAACCATGGCCCTGGTGTAAAGAAAGACTCATAGACCAATGGATAGAAGAAAATTCAGAGAGCAAAGTCACACAGATACAGTCATGTGATACTAGGCAAAGACACCAAAAACATATTTTGGAGGAAAGACAAAAGACATTTTAGAAATAGTGTTGGAAAAACTAGATATCCATATGTAAAAGAAGGAAATTAGATGCCTATTTTATAACACTATACAAGAGTTTATTAAAAAAGGACTAAAGACATATGTACCAGACTAGAAGGTTTACAAATGCTAGAAGAAAAAATATATGGAAAACACTTCAGTATGTAGGCAATGACTTCCTGAATAGAGCCCCCTACAGCTCAGAAAAAAAGAGCAACAATGGATAAGAGGGGGTGCATCAAGCTGAAAAAATTCCTGCATAACAGTAAGAAGTGGTAGCCTCCAGAATTGGAGAAAAGAGTAGCTTTACTAGCTACTCTTCTGACAGAGGGTTAATAACCTGAAAATATTAATGCAAATATCTTAACACCAGAAACACAAAAACCTTTTCAATCAATGAGCAAATGCACAGTGAGTCCTCAAAATAAGAGATACAAAGGCCAACACTTCAGTGAAAAAAAAAACCATAACATCTTTATCAATCAGGAAAATGCAGATCAAAACAACAAGCTCCCATTTTCCACAATTCAAAAAAGTAATCATCAAGAAAGCAAATAATACTGGGAAGATGAGGAGAAAAATCTCTTATATGTGAATGGTAGGAACATAATTACTATATCCCTATGGAAATTCATATGAAGGCTACTCAAAAACTGAACATAGAACTACTTTATTATCCAACTATACTACTCAGTACTTAATGGAAAATATTAAAATCTGCTTACTTTAGAGATATACATATGCCCATCTTTACCATGACACTATTAATGATAGGTAAGTTATAGAATCAGGCTAGATGCTTGTTAATAAAAGAATGGATAAAGGAAATGTGGTATATATACACAAGGAAGATTTCTATGCATAGAGAACAACAAAAATAAGTTAATTTTAGCAAAACGAATGAAACAGGGAAGCATAATGTTAAGTAATATAAGCCAGACTCAGTAAAAAAGTATCATATATTGTTCTCATATGAATAACTAGAGGTGGAAATGTTCAACATAAAAATAAATGCATAAAAATTTTTAACCATTAGCATACATAAAATTGGGAGTATGGAGGAAAGAATGTTGAAAACAGAATTATGGGAATATACTTGATCTATATGTATGTACAAATATGCCACCGTGAAAATTCTGTATAATTAATGTGTATCAATTTTTAAAAATTTACCATCTTTTTTAATTTTTAGAAGTTCATTTTTTTATTTATTATATTCATTAACACTAATACTTGTTCTCTTTAGATTTTTATTTTTTTGAATAGCAGTACTATCTGTATATATATATATATGTATATATTTTTAATTGATTTCTTTTTAGTTATATGTCACATTGATTTCTTAAGCATATAAAATATGCCACATTTATTTGCTTAGTTTTCTATTCATTATAATCACAAATGATTGTGATTGTAATCCCAAACCCTGCCTCCTAGTCATTGAAGGACGTCAAGAGTAAATGATAGACAAATATGACACATTGTTCTATATGTCCAGCATGTACTTCCCATAACATTCCAAAGTTTGGCCTAATATTAAGTTGCTACTCTTCTTAATTTTAATATTTATTATTTAAGTATCAGCCATCTTGACTCTTATTCAATCTGGACACAACTTTCCCTTCATAAATGAATTCTTTGTATGCATCCCCTTTTCTCAGGTTCATATTCATAAAGCTGTTCTTTTGGCTTCTTTTCTATTTCTTTCATTCCATAAGGGCACACTGAAAAACTGTTTATTCCCACCATATTCTCTCAATGTTAATTCTATAAATATATCTCATCTGTTGCTATCCTTGTTTTCTACTATAACCTGGTAGCCTTATTTCTTTCTAGCATGTTTGTCATCATGGAAGATGATATGTAAAAAAAAATGCAAAGAATTTTTTTTTTTTAAAATACATTACCTTTGAATCAGGTGATGGAATGGAAGGACAATCATTCTTTATTCTGATTGCCTGCACAAGTGTGGTTTCAACTACTTCCTTCTTTGATTGGTAGGTTTACTGTTGACAGGTAAGTTTCCACTCTTTTGGTTCCCAATGTCATATTTTACTTCTGACGGTAAAAACATAATAAACAGTATATAAAATTCTGTAATTTTTTTTTAGTAGAATCTTTTTTATTCAGAAAAAAACAAAACCAAAAAAAAAAAAAAGAACAAAAAATCCAAAACACAAAAAAAAAATGAGAAAAAATTTTTTCCAACCACACACAGGAGGAGTATGGGTAAGGGGGAGGTATCTTTCCATCCAGCCCCGGCCCGGCCCCAGCCCCAGCCCTTGGTAGGAGGGGGTGCAAAAGCTGTGGGGAGTGGTGAGGGAAGGGACAGAAGAGGTCAGTACTGGGCATGCCGCAGGTGGGAAGCCATTTCATAACATTTCTTGTTGATCAAACCACCGTGGACACCTTCTTTGCCCATCAGCAGGACTAGCGTCTTGGCAGTCATGGTGACAGTGACATTGAAGGTGGGGGCTCCACCGGTCTCTTGGTATGAAGATCCACGGTAAATTCCCCATCCTGCAGCAGTGAGTCCCGGATCACAGAACATTTCTGGCCCCTAAGTGTCAGCCCATTCACGAAAAAACTTGACCGGTCTTTGCCAACCAGGACACCAACCTCAGCTGGCGTAATGTTGACGAAGTTTTTCCCGGGGACGGCGGCCCAGACGGAGGGCGAGTCCTTGTAGCCCACGATGGCCGCGACCTGACAGGTCCCGTCTGCCATGAGGTTGTCGATGTAGGCGTTCCACCCGGCCATGGCGCTGCTGCTGGGACTGCTCTCGGAGCTGCTGCTGGGGCCGCGGGCTGGGCTCGGGCTGCCTCGGACTGCCGGGCGGGGGAAGGCAGAGAGCTCTGGGCACGCGCTACCATCCGGACCAAAGCTCTGCTAGCTGTGCAGCAGCCCTCGCACCGCCACTTCCTGCTCTTCCCGCCCCCTCTGGATTTTTATTTGCAAAGGCGGTAGGGGCGGGGCCTGCTCCCCATTCTCTCCCTCCCCCCGTCTGCCCAGATACCGAACTTTGCAAATGCAATTTTAAAAATCCCTCCCCCTATTGCAAAATTTGCAGAGTTCGATGGAAAGCTATGAAAATGGCTGGGGGTGGGGGGTGGAGGGGAAAGGATAAGATTAGGTCTTGCCCCAGTCGGCATTGACTACAAACTAGACTTTGGTATAGGGGAAAGAGGTGAGCCAGAGAATGTAAAAGAGAAAGGAGGAATAATTAGCAAAATGCAAATTGAGCAAATTAAAGCGAGTTCCGGGAACCCAGGGTTAAACAGAACGACTCCTCTTTCCCCCACCTCCGCCGGAGGGAAGGAATGGCCAAAATTCTGTAATTTAAAGTCAATAAGCATCAGAATTTCAGGCAGTCTTCAAATATCTTACCATTCTTCATGGATTGTCTGGAAGCTTCAATTAATTCTTTTCCTTCTTCTGGGATGTTCTAGGAAGAAAAAAAATTAAAATATAATAAGAACCAAAGTTGACAAAATAATTAATGTTCTCCACTACTGCAGGGTACAACAGAATAAGCATTCTGATGTATACTCAAACTAAAATTCTCTCACTAATGGGGTAAGGATTATGAGCCATGACAGAGATATCTCCAAAATGTCACTCCCCTTATCTTCAATTGATTTTTACACAAATACTGAAATACATTATACTATTTTTAAGTTGAATGTTATAGAATAAAAAAATCATATCCATATTTATTTAGAATACTTTTGAAAAAGACTAACAATATGAGAAATTATAGGCAATATTTTAATATATTTCCTAACCTAGAATAGTTTATAAAATAGTAGTGTTTTGCAATGAACATTTAAGTAAATATAGAAACATCTAAAATTTGAAATTTCAGAGTGTGACATAGAATTTGGATATTTTAAGAAAGTATAATGAAAAAACAACAATTCTGAAACTAAAGTATTTCAATTATTGGAGTTTCTGCTTCTAAACTGGTTATTACTTTGCACATGCCATCTAATCTTCGATTAGATGAAGAGTAAATTTTTAGAAAATTTCATTACCTGATATTTTTTGAGAATTTTTATTGGTTCTTTTCAGTTATACATCAAAATAGAATTTATATACTAGGATATAATTATAAAAGCATAGAATTTAATTTGTTCTAATTCAGGACCTAGTACTTCCTTATGTTCTTCTAATCTATCTGCTATTTACTTATAGTTTTTAAAATTACTGAAAGTTTTAGTGGAAAGACTCAATGTATGGATATGTAAGCCCTTCTTAATGCAAGTATTAAGATATAGATTCTAGATTACTGGGTTGCCACAATTCGCAATATTACTTTAGTATAAATACAGAGCCAAGGAGTGAAATAGAGAATACAAGTCTCCTTAAATGTTATGATACCAAAACATCAAGGGTCCAAGTGAAAAAAGAAAAGTTATATGCAATGTATATTATACATTCCAAACTAATGGCACCAGGGAAATTCCACAATTCTATAAAAATTAATTTAGGAATGGATATTGTAAGTCATGTAAGAATGATTTAAAACCACAGTAATATAAACTGACCCAAAAATCCTTGACTAAAATATTATATTTTTCTGCAGTTAAAAAGCTGCAATTTTTCTGTTACTATTTATTTCCCAGGCTATCATTCCTTCCTACCCCCGGGACCTCCAAGTACTTAAGAGAACATTGATACAAAAAAAAATTTTTAAAAAATTCAACATAATTCTTTAAAATGGATTATTAGTAAATTTTCATATAAAATGTAAGAAAAATATAGCTACATTTTCAGCATTAACATCTTAAAACACAAAATTCAGAGCAAGAACATGAGCTTTACAAAACATCACTTTACCTTATTATGAGCTTTATACTTGCTCTCAACCCTTGCAAAGCAGCAATCACATGGATGTGATTTTTTAGAAGATTTTTAGAGCAAAAATGTATAAAAAAACAGGTGAGTAGTTTTCTTTTTAAAGTAAACTCTGTTTAAAGTTAAGGTGTAATTTATTAAATAAATGGTGTTTCTTGATTGGCATAATTAAAATATGACCTCCATTTAAAAAAATAGCTCGTATTTACCTCTTTCTGTCTCTACTGCTGTGAATCTATAAAATATTCAATGAAGGCACTCTTAGTTCCAATTCAGAGAAAAAGCCAATAAATCAGCAGAACCTGATAATAATTTATTTTTGCAAATTGCCTGTCTTGAAGACTGAACTTAAAATCCATGTAATAGCTGGCATTTTTCTTCCACCTGAACTGAAACAAACCTCTGATAACTCAAGACAAGGTAGCAAGATGCACAGTTCCCTATCTTGGAATTCCAGGAGTCAAATACTAAGCAAGGTGGCTTGAAAATGTCGGTCTTTGTTATTCAGCATGGAAATCACCAGTAATAATACACTATCCAATCCCTTTATACATAAAAAGTGCAAAGAGTTCTCTGGAACTTTAAAAAAAAATTGAAAGCTACAAAATTTGTCTGAAAGATGTATTCTAAATGTTATTAGAATACATCTTTCAGACACATTGAAATAAATTATAAAATTGATTTTTTTTCCTGTGTCATTCCCACTTTATTCAAGTCCTCATAAACTAGGAAGCATTTTAAAACCTTTACAGACTCTCAAGGGGAAAGACTGCCAGAAAAGCAGAGTCTTGGTATTTGTACCTCTGTTTCCCTAACTATTATGTAAATGTCCTCCTTCCTCTGGGAATCCATTTCCCAGTTTCTCATCTGCAAAAATCAGTGGCAGTCTCCAAACTTGAAGTCTACATTCCTTAAATATACAGATTCCTGACATAAGGTTAAACTAAAAGGAATCTCAATCAGTGGCCTGTCTAAATATATATCTAATCAAAATAGAAATAAAAATATTAAAAGCTTATGACACTGATGTTTTGTTATAAAATATTCCTCCAGACCCATATTGGAGAAATTTTTAGAATTAATATTAATTGTATTTCTGACAGGTAATTAATGAATGCATTAAAAATTCCTATGTCTCCCACTTTGTACTTATCAAATGCAAGGAAGAAACATGGGGATTATAAAAGTTTGGTACTTAAAAGTAAATTATTGGTCCCATAACCTTAATCTTTACTAAAAGCTGTAAAAATGAAAGAAAACCTTATCTTTGTCACATAAAATAGGATAAAGATATCAGTGTCAAACAAGGGGAGACAAGCAGGAAGTGGCTTTTCTCACAGCTCCATGACATGGGATTCAGAGAGTGAGAAAATTACTTCTCTGTGAGGTGGGGATTAAAGCATGCCCCTGATACTCAATATTGGACAGAGAGCCTTGAAAACTGGGGAATTTGGGGTGCATCAGATGAAGATGAGAAACAGAACTGAAGCTTAGGTTCTGATGTGAGTGGGGGAAATCAGTACATGAGGACGGAAAAGATTGAAAAGTGCTGCAGACAAGGGGCTAGTGTTATGCCTCAGAGGTAGAGTGTTTGCCTAGCATGCATGAGGCACTGGGTTCAATTCTCAGCATCATGTAAAAATAAAATAAAGATACTGTGTCCACCTAAAATTAAAAAAGATAATAATAATAAGAACAAAAGTGCTGCAGACAGTCTTGGAATGCAGAATCTGGGACCAGGGGTCAAGCCTGCCCTGGGCAGACTCAAGTTTTTCTACTCATTAAACTGTGGAATGAAAGTCACCACCAGTCTGCCTGCTATGTACAGGTAGCAGAAGCTGGAGATATATTTAAACATCTGTTACTGCAGTGGCTCCAACTCAGACTGAGAACTTAGATCCATGTGTTGAGGCTCAGTCCGATACATAAATCTGGCAGACACCAGCCACAAGGCCTAAACTGAGCCTAGCAAATCAGTAAAATTCCTGGCATGGACAGTATTTTTCCTGGAGGTAATGCAAGTCAGATAAGCCAAAAAGAGCCTGTCCTCCTCTCTTCCCTTGACACAACAGTGCCCAAAACCAGTGGCAGTGGCTTCAAAATCTCATTGAGCAGGATTGATGGAGCTTGGTGCTTGATAGCAGACCTCAGGATGTCAGAAAGAACAGTGCCCTGGAAATACAGAATGGTAAAGGATTGGCTTCACTGTCCCATGAATGTAGCCCTGAGGAGAAGAGTGAGGTATAGTACGAGGTGTGCATTTATTTATTTATGCCTAGTAACTTCCCATGGAATAAAACAATTGGGGAAAATACTGGACCTCACTGCCTTCCCTGAGTATATCTTGTACAATGCAGCATAACCCTTATCATGGAGATGCAGCTGACAGCACTTCTCACAGCTCCCCATGCCATTCCATGGAGAAGGGAAACTGAGATATGGAAAGATACTTTGGAACAGACAACAAGCACATAATCTCAGTAACAAACCAGGTTTTTATTTTTGTTGTTGTTATTGTTGTTTTAGTTTTTCTCTGTGTACAGATGGATGCATGATGAATATTTATACATTTGCACATCTACATATGTTTCTGGTTCTTCATTTGTGCCATTGTTAAACATAGTTATTTTTTCCATTATCTGTTTCTGAGGGTTAAAGATTTCAATTAGCATATTTTGCACTGGCTTTTTATTCTGTTTCAAATCTTTTATTTCCCTTTGTTTCTATATCTCTCGTTTCTCTTACAAATAATCAAATTCCATTGTTCTCTCTTTACTCTTTATTTCTTTTACTACTAAGCAAATAATCTAACATTACATTTTAAGGACCTAGAGAAAAACACTAAAATCAGCAAAAGAAAGCAAATAATAAAAATCAAAGATGAAACTGATAAAATCAAATATTGAAAAAGAAATTAATTAATTTTTTAATAAACAAAATTGGTAAATTTTAGCCAAGCTAACACAGAGAGAAACATGCAAAGTACTAAAATCTATGGTGAAAATGGAAATATCAGCATAGACACTACTGTAACAGAGCATAAATAGAGTCTATTTTTCAATATCTATATCCAAATAAGCTAGAAAATCTTAAAGACATCAGTAAATTCCTGGAAACATGAAGTACCCAAATTGAACCAGAGGATATAGAAAATTTAAACAGATCTATTGCAAATAATGAGAATAAAGAAGTCGTCAAGACTCTACCAACAAAGAAAAGCCTAGGACCAGATGGATGCTCAACCTATTTCTACCAAACCTCTGAAGAAGAACCAATACCAATCCTCCTCAATCATTTCATGAAAGTAAAAAAGAGGGAACTATTCAAGTTAATTCAATGAAGCCTATCTCACATTGCTACCAAATCCAAAGACACATCAAAAAAAGAAAAATTCAGACTAATATCCTTGATGAACATAGATGCAAAAATCCTCAATAAAATACTGCTAAATCCCATACAAAAATATATTTTAAAAAATAGTGCACCATGACCAAGTGAGTTTCATCCCAGGAATACAAAATTGATTCAACAAATGGAAATCAATAAATGTAATTCATCACACAAATAGACACAGAGATGAGAACACATGATTATCCAAATAGATGCACCATCTACTTTTGACAAAATACCACATCCATTCATGCTTTAAACTCTAGAAAATACAGGAATTAAGGAATCAAACCTCAACATTGTAAAAGCTATACATGACAAACCCAATGCCAACATAATTCTAAATGGAGAACAACTACAGAATTTCTTCTAAAAACTAGAATGAGACAGGGATTCCCACTTTCACAACTTCTATTAGTACATAAAGAAACTCCAAGCAAATACAAAATGTAGATATAATACCCTGCAATCTATCAGATCATAATGGAATAAAACACCGAATAACCAAATTCACTATTGAATGATAAACAGAGAGCTGAACAAATCAGGTCCTTTAATCTCTAGCTAGAGCAATGTGGCAAAGGAATGTAATTAAAGGGATATCAAAATGAAAGAAAGGGCTAAAACTAGCTCCATTTAAAGAGGACATGATTCTATACTTAGAACACCCCCCACAAAAAAAAACTCACTAGAAAACTTTTAGAACACAATTGAATTCATCAAATTGCAGGATACAAACGTAACACTCATTAATCAATTTTGTTTCTATTCTCCAATAAAGAATGAGCTAAAAAAGAAATTAGGAAAATTATCCTATTCAAAATAGTATAAAAACACTTGGGAAACAATCTAACAAAAGAGGTAAAAGACCTCTACAATGAAAATTACATAACACTCAAGAAAAAAATTGAGGAAGACCTTGGGGGATGGAAAGACTTCCCATGTTCTTAGTCAGAATTAATACTGTCACAATGACCATACTACCAAAAGTGCTATAAAATTTCAATGCAATTCCCTTCCAGAGCCCAAAGATGTTCTTCACAGAAACAGAAAACATGCAATCATGAAATAACTTAAACAAGAGACCTAGAATACCCTAAACAATTCCTAGCAAGAAAAATGAAGCATGAGGCATCACAATATCAGACTTCAATTACACTACAGAGGTCTAAAGACAAAAACAGTATGCTTTTGGCAACAAAACAGGCAAGACCACCAATGAAACAGAAGACAGAAACAAAACCAAATAAATACAGTTACCTCATACTAGACAAAATCACCAATATAATATGCTGGAGAAAAGATAGCCTCTTCAACAAATGGTGCTGAGAGAATTGGAAATCCATATGTAGTAGAATTAAATGGAAACCTAATCCTCTCACCACACAAAAAACACAACTCAAAGTGGATCAATGACTTATGTATTAGACTAGAATCCCTGCTCCTGATGGAAGAAAATGTAGGCCAAAAACTCCAACATATCAGCTCAGGAACAGACTTCTTAATATAATCTCTAAAGTACAAGAAGTTATTGGTGGGCCTGACCATGGATCGACAAAGAAGAATGCCTATCTTGCTCATTGTGCAACAGAGAAGTCCTAACATACAACACTATGTTTTGGAACAGAGTGTTGTCAGAACACTGGCAAACACCATTTCCCTGCTCCTTTGACAATAAATTATTCCCCTGTTGGTACAAGGCAGTTCCTAGACTCTTGGTTTCAAGAATCCTGTAATATTGGCACATACCCACTATAGAAGCTATTTTTGCTGCATAATAGAGCAGAAACAATTCTCTGAAAATGTCTTTGGAGCAGTTTCTTTGTGCCTTCATGCTCCCAATAGTAGATGCTGGAAGGGCAAGACTCTTCTGCAAAAAGTAAAATCAATTATCAATAAATAGTACTGCATCAAACTAAGAAGCTTCTTCATTGCAAAGAAAAACACCAAGAACATGAAAAGGGAACCAACAGAATAGGAAAAATACTTTTGCCACCTGCACCTCAGAAAAAGCATTAACTTCAGAATAAAAAACTAAATAATGGGGCTGGGGATGTGGCTCAAGCAGTAGCACGCTCGCCTGGCATGCGTGCGGCCCGGGTTTGATCCTCAGCACCACATACCAACAAAGATGCTGTGTCCGCTGAGAACTAAAAAATAAATATTAAAAATTCTCTCTCTCTCTCTCTCCCCTCTCTCACTCTCTCTTTAAAAAAAGAACTAAATAATGATGATGATTTTGATGATGATGATGATGATAATAATAATAACTTAAAACTAATAATAACACTACCACCCATTTAATAAATGAGCAAAGAAATTCAACAGGAACTTCACAGAAGAAATACAGATGATCAACAAATATATAAAAATGTTTACAGAAGTTAAAGAAAAGCAGTAAACAGACCAGGGAAAGATGGCTTACAAAGACATTCCAGTGTAGGAGAGAGCAAATATACTAATATCTTACTTCCAGCTACTTTTTCTATTTTATGTGTGGTACAAACAAAACTTTATCTCCCTTAAGGGTAAAAGTGTTCAAAGATGGCAACCTTCAGAGTTTATATACTCTTATCCACACCACATTGTCATGGGTAAATGTAGAAAGAAGCACTAGAAAGGTATCAGTAAGTTGTTATGTAGTAGCTGATATAATAAAATATTTACATAGACTATTAACTCACTCATGCTTTCAGAAGGAGCCAAACATTGTCTATCCACATAGGAGAAGAAAATCTTTCCCACTTCATTTACATTATAGAACAAAACAAAATAATATAACAACAACAATCAAAGAAAAAAAAACAATGTGAATCTTGTGGCATTTCCTCTGAGAGAATTTACTGGTAGGACAGAGGAAAGAGATAAGTGGTAATGTATAGCATAGAATGTATGAGCTCTGGCTTCAATCCCCAACAGCGAAATAAATAATGATGATGATAACTATAATGGTGATGATGATGACTATGATGATGAATGATGATTTTTTAAAAAAATTGTACTGTTAAAATGATACAGGCTGAATTTATATTCACCACTCAAAAGAAGAGAATTATTTCAATTCATGCATTCTATTCAAATTTGAGTCTTATTTCCCATGGCAAGGTAAATGTAGAAGACTTTTTGATGACAATTTTATAAACTATGACTTCTTTAAAAATATGTTTTTAGTTGTAGTTGGACATAATACCTTTATTTTATTTATTTTTATGTGGTACTAAGGATTGAACCCAGCATCTTGCATGTACTAGGTGAGTGCTCTACTGCTGAGCCAAAAAACCCAGCCCAAACTACAATTTCTTGAGACTGTAAAATTCCATTAAGAAGAGTTTATCTGGTCCCAGGAGAGCAGGATGGTCCATTTAGTACTGTGTTATACAATATGATGTCAATTTTCCCAACCCTCCTCATAAGTGGAAGTCTTTTATAGACTCCACACTTCTTCAGCATGCTTCAGTATGCATTTTATATGTCCTCATGTCCTATTCTGATGAACAAAAGCACTAAAAATGGAAGACAACAGCTTTAAATGTACCCAACTCACAGAGAATGTACCTCAATTTCATGATGCTATGGGTTCAATCACTGGCACCACAAAAGCACTAATAGAAAAAAAAAAAATATATATATATATATATGTTCAAATGTATTGTTTTCTTTTTCTGTTTAATTGTGACCTGAATGATTTATGGGCATTTATACAAATTCATATTTTTTCTCATTTCTAGCATTTTTTTTTGTTACTGGGGATTGAACTCAGGAGTACCCGACCACTGAGCCACATCTCATCCTTGCTTCATTATTTTATTTAGAGAAAGGATCTCACTGTGTTGCTTAGCACCTAGCCATTGCTGAGGCTGGCTTTGAACTCAGCCTCTCCTGTCTCAGCCTCTCAAGCTGCTGGGATTATAGGCATGTACTACTGAGCCCAGAGACTACTAGCATTTTTGAAGCCACTTATTTTTCATGGATCAATATTTGGAGCTACCAATAAAGAAAATTCCATGAGTAGATAAATTCTATGTCAATTCCTACCAAATCTGTAAAGAAGAAATTACACCCAAAACTCCTCAAATTATTCCATTAAATAGAAAAGGATAGAACACTTCCAAACTCATTCTATGAAGGAAGAATCACCCTGATAACAAAACCAGACAAAGATACCTCAATGAAATAAATCTTTAGATAAATATCTCTGATGAACATATATGCATAAACTCTTGACAAAATACTGAAAAATTACATACAAAAACATATTAAAAACATAGTGCACCATGACCAAGTGGAGTTCATCACAGAGATGCAAGGTTGGTTCAACCTATGAAAATCAAAACATAACTCATAAATAGACTTAAAAATATCACATAATTATCTCAATAATTTAATAAAGAGCATTTGACAGAATACAGCACCCATTCATGTTCAAAATGGTAGTAAAATGAGGGATAATAGGAACATAACTGAACATTTTAAAAGCTCTATTCCCCAAAACCCAAGACTAACATCATTTCAAATGGAAAAAAATGAAGAATTATTTCTAAAAACTAGAACAAGACAAGGGTGCCCTCTTTTACCACTTCTATTCGACATATGAATATTGAAATTCTAACCAGAGCAGTTTGGTTAAATAAATTAAAGGGATATAAATAGAAAAAGAAGAGCTCAAAGTGTCCCTATTTGCCAACAACAAGATTCTAAAACTACACCACAAAACTTCTAGAACTCATAAACAAACTCAGCTTAGTAGCAGGTTATAGAATTAACACCCATAAATCAATTATGATCTTGTACACAAATTATGTTTCAGCTGATGAATCACAATAGGCTCAAAAAATTAGAAAAACAAAATAATTGGGAAACAATCTAAGAAGTGAAAGACCTCTTTTATGACAATTACCAAACACTAAAGGAAGAAATTGAAGAAGCCCTTAGAAGATGGAAGATTTTCGATGGTCTTGGATTGGCAGAATTTATGTTATCAAAATTGCCATACTACCAAAATTCTATAGATTTAATGCAATTCCTATTAAAATGTCAATGATATTTTACAATGAAATAGAAAAAGCAGTTATGAAATTCACTTGAAAAAACAAGAGGCCCAGAATATTCAAAACAATCCTTAGTGAAAAAAGTGAAGGAGGCAGCAGGCATCACAATATCCAATCTCAAATTATAATATAGTGCTAAAAATGGCATGGTTTTGACACCAAAACAGGCAAAAAGTCCAATGGAACACAGAAAACATTACAGAAATCACATAAATATTATTATCTCAAACTAGACAAAAGCACCAACAACATACATTGAAAGAAAAGACAGCCTCTTAAACAAGTTGTACTGAGAAAATTGGAAATATGTATATGGCAGAATCAAATTAAACCCATATCCCTATTCCTGCACAAAACTCAACACAAAGTACATCAAGAACTTAGGCATTAGACCAGATATCCTGTACCCATGGAAGAAAATATAGGCCCAACTCTCCATCATGTTGGCTTCCTCAATAAGGCTTCTAAACTGCAACAAATAAAATCAATAATCAATAAATGGAAAGGTAACAAAGTAAAAAGATTTCTCACAGCAAAGAAAATTATCAGGAACATGAACAGAGAGCCTACAAAAGGAGAGAAAATCTTTACCACCTGCACCTCAGAACATTAGTCTTGTGGATATGTAAAAAACTCAAAAAACCAGCTCAGGAGGCTGAAACAGGAGCATCAAGAGGTACTAAACAACTCTGTGGCTAAATAAAATTCAAAACAGGGCTGGGGCTGGGGCTCAGTGTTAGAAATTTGCCTTGCTGGTGTGAGACCCTGAGTTTGATCCTCAGCACTACATAAAAATAAATAAATAAAAAACAAATAAATAGATAAGTAAATAAATTGTGTTCATCTATAACTAAAAATAATAAAAATAAAATGCAAAACATAGGGCAGGGGATGTGGCTCAGTGGTTGAATGCCCTTGAGTTGAATCCCTAGTACTTGCCCCCATGGACAAAAATCAAAAAATTTAACCCAAACATACAAATAACCCAATACAGTTGGGCCTATATTCTCTTCTAGTGGGCACAGGATGTCTATAAATATGCAAAGAATCTGAACTGGTAGTTAATAGAACAAGAAATACAACTGGTCAACAAATATATTTTTAAAATGCTCAAAGTCCCAACAATTAGAAAAATGCAAATTAAAACTACATTGAGATTCCACTCTTGGTTCAGTCAGAATGGTAATTATCAAGAATGCAAGTCACAATAAATGCTGGAGAGTATGTGAAAAAAATGTTACACTCATACATTGCTAGTGAGACTGCAAATTTGTGCAAGCATTCTGGAAAACAGTACAGAGATTCCTCAGAAAATTTGGAATGGAAACCCCATTCAACCAGTTATCAACCCAGTTGATTCTTGATTTTATTTGTTGCAATTTAGAAGTCTTGTTGAGGAAGTCAGTTCCTAAACTGACATGATGGAGAGTTGGGCCTACATATATAACCAAAACACACTGTAGTATGTTAAAATCAACATACTACAGTGACACAGCCATATCAATATCTACAGCAGCCCAGCAATAGTTAAGCTATGGAAACAACCTAGGTGGCCTTCAAAAGATGAAATTTAAAGACAATGTGGTATATATACACAATGGAGTATTTCTCATCCTTAAAGAATAATGAAATTTATGGCATTTGCTGGTAAATGGATGGAATCTGAGATTATTATACCAAGTAAAATATGCCAATACCAAAAAACCAAATGTCAAATGTTCTCTCTGATTGTAAATAGAATAAGTTATATCCCATGTATGTACAAAATACACTATACTGTCATATATATCTTCAAAAATAAAAATAAAACCTGGTGCTGAAAGAAATTAAAAATAAGAACAGAGATAAAAAGTTTTCACCTAACACACCCATTTAGTAATGAATAGAGATAACTAAAATTAAATGGTGTGAACATCCTAAAGCAAAACTAAAAATAAATGAAGCAACTCTTATGGAATTATGCAGGTATGAGATCTTCATTTATTCAGGTCCTCAGCCTAGGTCTCTCCAATGTATTTGCAGACAGCACATTATTGACAAGTTTGGAAGAACCACAACAGAAAATGCATTTCAGATACTCTACTGCCTATATTACTAGTCCAATAACGTGACTCCACTCTCACAACACCAACACAAAAAGTTGTTTCTTGACAGTGCAAACTATCACAACTCAGGAGTCATAGATAAGACATAGGAAACTACAATACAGACACCATTTGGAAAAGAATTCAACATTACACGTTTAACCAATAGCACAGGACACATCATCCAGGGAAATCTATTTCCTTAGCAGACACTCACATAAATGTGGAAAAGATATATATCCCTGAAAATGTACAAATTTCAATACAGAAATATACGAAAGGTAAAATGCAAGGTAGCATGACTGCTTCATAGTTCATAACTCTAGAAACTCTTTCCAAAGATAATGCAATAGACAAAAGTGCCAGAAAAAAAGTTTGGAAAAGGGGTTTAAAATTGTGAATTAATTCAAAGATGAAGCAAAGAAAAACTGAGTAAATGAAGGAAAACAATGCAGGACATGGAAAAAAAATTCAATACAGATTCTGGAAAAGAATCAATTAGAAATCTTAAAAATGAAGAGCCCAATGTCTCAAATTAAAAATATCCAGTTGAAGTCAGACCCACAAACTAGATCAAGTGAAAGAAAAATATCATAGCTTGAAGGTGATGAAATATCACATTCACACAATATCAATAACAATTAAAACAATTGTAAACAACTTACAAACCCACTAGACACAATTCATAGACTACTTTTATGAATCACTGGTACACACAATGGAGAAGAGGTATAGGCTGCAGGCAATGCAAATTTTCTCAGTGAACAAAAGTAACTATTTCTTTTATATTGTGAAAGTTATGGACATCCAGGTATAAGATTTTAGAATACCAAGTGGACATGGCCATATGAGAACCTCTCCAAATCATAGTCTATAAAATTACCAAAGGTAAACTGAAATCTATAATAAGGGCCAAAGCAATTATAAACACATCAGAAAAATATTAGATTTATGAGTAGAAATTTAAAGGCCCAGGATAGTAGGAAATGGTATAATTCAAACCTCACATGAAAAGGTTAATAAAAGAAACGAAGAAAAAACTGTAAAATGGATGAAAAGGGTGGTCATCATGTTAAGGTGAAAAAATCAGAAAAAAATCCAATTATCATATTCTCTTCCTAACATATGGTATCTGGAAAGAGAAATTATGGAGGGAATATTAAAGAATAGGGATGGTAACTGGGGATGAAAAAGAGAGAGTAGGGAAAATTGGAATTAAGGAGAGTGGTCAGGATTCAAGTATTGTATATGAGTGTATAGAAATATCACTGTGAAATTCACTAATTTGGTCATTCAATAGGAGTTGATATTAATAGTTGACAAGAACACCTGTTTTTATAACAAGGACAATTTGTTATCATGTGACCATATACAAAACACAATGTACTAATTTAAAAATATTATTCTTACTTCTGCAAAGACATAAAATTTCAGAATCAAAATTAATGTAGAATTTCTTCACAATATCATTTAGATGATAAATTTCCTATAATTAATTACTAACTCCTGAATTCTATATGATCAAGAAAGATATTAAGAAAAATATGAATGGAATTTGAACATTTATTTTTTTCCACTGTTCTTTTGTGATCAAACTTTCTTACTCTTATTTACACAGGGCATGAACACCAAGAGTAACTCACTTTTGTGAGTCTTACCTGGATTGAAATTTACTGATGTTCTAGATTGTGCTTTCATATAACAAAGAATTAGATTCCTGTTGCTATGTTTTGAAAAGTAATAAAATTGGTATTTTAATATTCAGATGAAAACATTCACCAAATACATTTCAATACTTATTAATGTTTTAGATCTAGTATCAGAACTTTTTAATATGTTCTCCAAATCTGTATGCTGTATAAACATTTTATTAACTTGAAAATTATTTGTACAGTGTTGTTCTGTTTTTGAGATGGTTTTTCATGATGATGGTCAGGCTGATCTTAAATTCCTGGGCTCAAGCAACTGTCCTGCCTCAGGTTCCCAAGTGGCTGGGGTAAATGCATGTGTCTCTGTACTCATAACTTGTAATTAAAAAGAAAAAGTAAGATGAAATGATCATGAATTGAGAGAAAGACAGGTAAATATATTAACTAGTGTGTCTTGAACTCAGAAAATGCTCTGTCTGTAAAAAATAGCTTTTTGTTCTTGCACAAGTACTTTCCCTTAGGCTTAAAAGCCTTCTAAAAAATTAGGGTTGTATAACTTTAGTTCACCTGGTTGTTATTGAGATTTACCAAGATAATATTGAAACATTTTAAGCAAAATAGTAAAATAATGACATACTTCACTACTTAAAACTGACCTAGAACTAATGTGTATTTTTCACAGATTCTAATATTCAAAAGTTAAAATTATTTTAAAAAATGTTTGTGTCCTAACTTTCATTATTAATTGGGCTCTTCTTTGTGCTTTATAACTCAGAGCAAATCAGCAATTAATTTATAAATCTATTTATAAACATCTCCTTTAATAAAGAATATAATCATCCCCTTCTGTGAGACTAATCAATAGCATCAAAGGCAAGAAATTAACAAATGCCAAGTACTGGCTTGGTCCACTACCATTTCTTCCCTACCTAGTTGAACAGAACCAGCAGATCTTTGTAAGAGTAGCTACGTTTCCATGTTGATCTCCAACTGACATGGAACACAAACTCCTCTTTAACACAATGGATGCTGAGGAGTCATGATGGGGCTTAGCTCTCTTGCATTCAATGAATCTACTTAATCTCTTCCTTTTGAGATAGAACTTAATAAATGCTCAAAACTTTAGGCAGTGATTCCAACAGCTTGTAAATTTTTCATTGCTCCAGAAAACCATTAGAAGTGCCATTCAAAAGTTGGCACCCACCCTGGAAAACAGTGATATGGGGCTCCCTGCAGTTAAAGAAAATCTATTTCAAGGGATGGAAGGATTCAGGGAACAGATCTATTAGCCACATTGACAAAAAACTCTTGGTATCTTCCAGTGACATTACTTGAAGCTCTCTAATAGCTTTGAATGATTTTAATTTTATGACAGAAAAAAAAGTCCTCAAAGGATAATTCACCAGAAAGGGCAAGGCTAATAGGAATCAGGTTCAAATATTTCAAAATAGCTAGTGGAGAGGATTTTGAGGAACCCTACCACAAACAAACAAATACTTGCAGGGGTGGATATGCCAATTGCCACAGTCTAAGCATTAAATATTGTATACATGTAATGAAATGTCACATTGTGCCCCATAAATATGTACAATTACTATGCAACAATTAAAAATTTAATAACATTTTTTAAAATTAACACATCCAAGATCAAACTATTCATTATTCCCTCTCCCTGCCCCAAACTTGGTCATATTCCAGTCTTCTCTACCTCAGTAAAAGGCACCTCATCCATCTATCTGCACAAATCAGGCATTCAGGAGCTGACCTTCATACTGTTCACATGCAAAACTCCACATCAAATTTATTACCAAGTTTTGATGATATTTCTCTCTTAATCCTACCCCAATTGCTATCATCAGCGAAGCTACCACCATATCTTGCCTGAAATATTCTAATAACAACCTACTAATCAGTTTCCCCTCATCCACTGTGACCCATACAATTCACTCAGAATGATGTTCTCAAAATGTCAGTGTAAGCCAATTGCTCTCATCTCCACATAAAACCCATTAACATTTGCCCCTTACTCAAAAATGGCCTGCAAGGCCTGTATGGCCTGACTGTGGCCACTTCCCAGCCTCGTCTCACATCACTCCCTACTTCTTTAGTACAATCCTGTTAAATCAGCCTTCTCTATATTCCTTGGCCACATAATGCTTCTACCCACCAAAGGGCCTCTGCACATGCTATCTTTCATCCTGGAATACTTGTCCTACAACACTTTTTTCTAATTAACTCCAGCCCATACTCTGCAGACTCAAGGGCTATGGGTTCTGGAATCCTGTTTCATTCTAGGTCAAGGGCCTTCCACTGCTATCAGCACTCAGAAATTTATGTTTCTTTTCTTAGCACTTATTTTCTTCAGAATGGCATAAATATTCACTTGGCCATTTGATTAATTGCTCTCACTTTCCAAAATGAAAACTCCATGAAGACAAAATCCTTGAATACTTACTCTTACCATCAATTCTCCAATACCAGAACCATGCCTGATACCTAGTAGGTGCTCAATACCTTGCACAAACGCTTCCTCTGGGTAGTTCTAAGAAACAATAGTAGAAGGACTACACTATGCTAAGGACTTTGTAACTGAAGCCCACTGTTACCTCTGACACTATCATCTTCTGACAAGGAAGAATGACATGCTCAAAGCAAATGAGTGGGTGAACATGGCACCCTTGGTGTCTATTCTAGGGCCTTCTCCAGTGCAAATGCTGGCATTTCCATGTGGTTTTGTACCTACAGAAGATCCTTTCCCTTGTTTACTAGTAAGTAATCATGAGTTTTGTCTTCCAAGCTCTTGCTCTAGTTTTATTGGAATCATTAGCTAAGGTTTTCATCTCAAGCTGGCAGGTCACTAGCAATGTCATTTGTCTCCATTTCCCTCCATGGTACACACTCAGCAAATATTACTTGAAGAATTTCTGGCTATGAGGCAAGAACCAGTAATTGAATTAAATATTTTCACTGTCTCTAAGTCAGTCTGCTGAAAACAAATTATTTTCTCTGCCCTATCAGGACACAATTAAAGAAGAAATATCCAGATTTTTTCTGTGGTTAAATTATCAGCTGTCCATTGCATCATGCCATGCAGTCCAACGTAAATAGAACACGTACCCTTCCCTGTTGGCCAGTGCTCAGAAATATTACATGTGGTCTCAAGAACAATGTACATTATTAATAGCCTATGAGCTTATGCCTTTCCCCACCCACCCCCAACTGTTCTCCCTACCACCCTCCTGCACAGGGCTGAAAATGTTGCCTGCCACTACATCAGCATGGGAAAAAATACTGAAACAAATATAGACAAATGTCTGACAATCCAAATTATGAAAGAAACCTAATAGCTTTTGTTCTACTCCCATCCTTACTCAACTCAGCCTCATCACTAGTTTCAAACCATCAAAGCTTTTGTTAAATGTAAAAAAGCCAATAAAAATAGGTAACAGAAAAATAAGCCCCAATCTGTAAGGAAGAATTAGTAACTAGAAGAATTCCAAAGATTACATATAAACTGTTTCTGGAAATCACTCATGCTTTGCTGTCCTTTTTTAAATGTGATTAGTGATTCACTTTTCATTTACATTCCGTTTCAGACTGCTTTTCAAAAGAGAGGGAATTTTCAAAGAAAAAGTTTAGATTTTTGAGACTGACACATTGAAGTTTAATATTGGGATATAAACTAATTCAACCAAAAAAAATAATAATAAAAAGGAAAAAGAGAGCTGAAAATCCAACAGTAGCACTCAATTTCAAAGGAGGGACAACATCTCTAAAACAATGACTACAGGGCTCAGGAATCTCTGGATTAAAATCAAACAGCTTCTTCACAAATATATACATATGCAAAAAAACTATTCTCCCCAACTTCCAAAACTCCTACAACTTACCAAACTCAGGTCACTGCAATTTTACACAGTATTTATGATCTGGTGAAATGACACAGGCTTACTCTGCTCACTAACATGATGAAACACAAACAGAAAGAGCTAATTCTATTAGTTTTCCCTCAGTTAATCAGTCCTAAGCCATAAGCCCAGCAAGTTTGTTTTGTTTTTAAATTTGACATGGATATACCTTTAATGTGCCTGACTATACGCTTCGAGCCACCATACAGCACTGACAAAAGTAAATTCTTCCAATTAGCAATAAATATACCCAGCATGGCTAAAGTAGGGAAATAGTGTAGTAAAATGTTATACACTGCAGATGCAAACACTTGGGCATCTGATTAATTTGGGGTTGGGGAGGAGGAAATATGCAAGGTTGTCAAAAGCTGCCATGCCACTCATAAATATATTATCTGAGCAGATGAGAAAGGAGAAAACCTACGGGGGAGAAAAGGTCAGTATTTTAATTTTTAGCAATTCTTTCTCTTCAATCCATTTACTTACAATTTATGAAAAGAGAAAAATGGATACAGGGGGAGAAAAAGTGAAGTTATATGGTATTTTCCTCTTAGAGTAGTTTTATCCTGGAAATAACCTATGCAGACTGACTGTATAACCAGACAATTAAAGCGTACACCAGTTTCTATGCCACTGGTGAATAGTAATTAATAACTTCACACTTTTTGTCTCTTAACAAGAAGGGAATGGCACTTTCAAAATCATTACTGCTCTGTCATCTTGGTTCATTGCCAAAGCAAGGAGCTTCAGAACACCTGTCAAATAACACGCAGCTTGTGGAAAAGAAACATATACCAAAATAGGATCATATAAAATTTTCACGTATGTAGAGAATGGAATGAATTTGGGTTAACAAAAAGTCACTCATTCTGACAACCTTTGGGGGAAGAAAGGAAGAGATTTCCAAAGAATGTATATGACTGGAGTCAATATAATGAAAATCTACCTCAGCAGTGATCAGTGGCATCAACACAAAGTCTAATAGTAGTTATATTCTCAGCCTTAGCCACATTTCCAATTGTTTCAGTAATTAAAAGGACAAAATGCCTCTGCCTTCTCAAATAAGAATGCCTAAGTCAAATGTTTAACTATCCTTTTCCTTATTCTGAGTATCCTGTCCATTCTTATAAACTAAAAATAGGTTTCCATACCAAGATTCTGTTAAAAATATTCATCACCTCACATACACCCATCTATAACTGCAAAAACATGTAGGTGAGTATCATCCCAGAGGTAAGGCAAATAAACATCTATTGCATGGTGCACAGGCCAAGATCAAATACAAACATTTAAAGCATGATCCCTGAACCATTAAACAGAAGTGGAGATTAGAAAATATAGAAATAATTTGAAGTATAGGCTTTCCTTTTATTTTCATGTTTGTTAATTAAAAAAAGCAATTTAAGTACTGATACTAATTTTGTGCAGATCCATTTTAAATATAATAATAAAAAATTCAACGTATAGGTGAAAAAAGAAGCCAAACTCCATTAGCACATAGTAGGTACTAAGTTTTGTTTGTTTTAATGAACAGTTGACTATTACATGTTCTCAGTATACCATATGCTATGTGAGATTGCTTTTGTTGATGGAATTACTAATTATAAACAATATGACTTTGTAATGTCTAGTCGCTGGACAAAACTGGGACTGTCTTCATCTTTGCACTGCCAGCAGCAATTACAGCATGGAGGACATGCTGGAGACTTTCCTTGAAGATTACTGAATCCATGGAAGAATGAAGTTTCTGATAATTAGTGTTTGGATAAGTTCAATCATTTACTAACCTGAAGGGAAGCAAATCAGGAAAAAGACCCAAAGACAATCACAAAAGTAAGATATTTTACATATAAATGTTTGGTTAAGAACTGTCAAGAAGGTTACTACATTGATGGAGCAGCATACTTCCTAGCACTCAGCAGGTACATAAAGCTGATACATTATGTCCTCCAAAGCAAACCCAGGATAACTGATCACTCTATTTTACAATTCTAAAGAAATTTTATATTTATTATCCAACTGAAATACGTCTTAAAAAAGAGCATAAAAAGTACATTATGCTAATTGGAAAGTGGCATTATGAGAGCAATTGTATGGATCATATGCACACATTATAGGCATTGGAATGATTAACTTACATCTGTGTTTTAGGGGTAATAAGCCTCCACAGGGGTTCACTACTACTTAGTTGACTGACTTCAAAAAGCAGACAAACTGAATTATGTACACTCTATAGTTAACGCTTGTCAGTCTTTGAACAGCATCAATGAAAATCAATTTTCCACTTTCCTGCTCCACCAAAAAAATGTCCAACTTCTAAGATTAAAAATTCAGCTTCTAAGATTAATAGCCTGTGATGAAAAAGTACCTGTGTGGTCCAACATGGCATTCAAGCCACAAGACGACTGCCAGCTGGCCTGGTTACCTTCACAGCACATGCCAGAAAGCTGGTTGACAATGGATATATTTGATCGGAACAGGGCTTTGGTTGTAAATTTGTGCAGTGCTTACCCTCCACATTATGCCATGCAAATGTGCAAGTAATTGCCCTGGCTCTAAAATTCCATTAAGGCTCAAAAAAGCTCCTTTGGAGGAAAATAAGAATTAAAAATAGTTCAAGGAGGGACAAGAAGACTGAAGAAAGGGAAAGCAAGCCACAAGTACAGACTCTGACATTTACAACTTCACAAAAGCAAGTAAAACATTAAGCAGGGAATTAGATTATGTGTCTTTCTTGAAAGCTTTCCCCAAGTAAACAGACTTTCAGAAAATTGTTGCTACTACAAGGGTCCCCATTAATGAAAACACAGCCTGGGAAAGAAACAATCTGTCTCCAACACTTCTGATTGAAATGTTTAAATGAAGAGAACTAAACCCTCTACAGAGTCTGGAACAAAATCCTCAAATTTAAAATTAAATTTTGACATGGGTACTGCTATAGTTTAGATATGAGGTGTCACCCGAAAGTTGCTGTTAATGCAAGGATATTCAGAGCTGAAATGACTGGATTGAGAAAGTTCTAACCTAATCAGTCCATCCTACTTTGAAGGGATTGGCTAGATGCTAATTGCAGGAACATGGGGCATGACTGGAGAAGGTGAGTCACTGAAGATGTTCCACAAGGCTGCATCTTCCCTGTTATCATCCTTCCCTGCTTCCTGATACCACCATAAACTGAGCAGCTTTCCTCTGCTGGGCCCTTCCCTTGCGATGTGCTGCCTCATCTTGGGCCCAGAACAAAGGAGTTGGATATCTGTGGGTTGAGACCTCTAAAACCATCAGCACCAAATAAGCTTTTCTTCAGTTACTCTTTTCGGGTATTTTGGTTAAAGTGATTAAAAAACAAACACTAAAACAGGTGCTCAGACAAAGGGGGTTGGGGGGATTAGAGAGACAGTCTTTTAAACCAAGGATGCTGGAACAATTTGATATCAAGAATGAAATTGGATGTGTACCTCATGCCCTATGTAAGAATTATTCAAAGAGAATCTAAATTAAGAACTAAAACTAAAGACTTTTATAAGAAAATACAGGAGTAGAAATCAGGGATGTAATTAAAAAAATACTTAGAGGTAAATGAGAAAACTGATGCAACATATCAAAACCTCTCGGACAATATAAGGTAGCGCTAGGAGGAAAGTTCAATGCACTGAGCTCATTCATTAAAAGAACAGAAAGTCAACAAATAAATAACCTAATATTATACCTCAAAGCCCTAGAAAAAGAAGAACAAATCAACACCAAAAGCAGGAAAGACAGGAAAATAATTAAAATCAGATCTGAAATCAATGAAACTAAAACAACAACAAAAAATCCAAAAAAATTGACAAAATAGTTGTTTTTTTGAAAAAATAAATTGATAAACCCTTAGCCAAGCTAACAAAGAGAAAGAAAGAAAACTCAAATTACTAAAATTTGTGATGAAAAAGAAAACACAGCAGTACATCTTGACCTTAGATTAAGAAATGGTTCCTTAGATATAATGAAAAGAAAAGGCACCAAAATAAAAATAGATAAACTTAAGTTCATCAAAATAAAAACTTTTGTGCTTCAAAGGACACTATCAAGATAGAGAAAGACAGCTTAAAGAAACAGTGAAAATATTTGCAAATCATATCTGATAAGAGTCTATAATCCAGAATACTTGAATATTGAGAAGTGACATCATAACAACATATATCCATGCGATGGAATGTTATTTGGCCAAAAAAACGGAATGAAATATTGATACATGCTACAATATGAATGAACTCTGAAAACTTGTAAAGTCAAAGAAGCCAGTCACAAAAGATCACACACTCTGATTCAATATAAAAATCCAGAACAACAACAACAACAAAAATCCAGAACAAACATATCTGCAGAGAAAAAAGGTAGTTTGGTCATTATCTAGGATTGGTGAGGCTCGGAGTAAGAAATGGAAAGTGACTGCTATTAATTATAGTGCTTCTTTTGAAAATGTTCTAAAATGGACTTTGGTAAAGATTGTAAAATTAAATATACTCAAAAGTGGTGAATGTCATACTTTATGAGAATTGTATGGCATACTTTATGTGAATCATATCTCAATAAAATTATTATATAATGTTTAAAATTTTAAAAAAGATTTCACAGAAGTAATCTCAATTCCTTTAACATATAGCACTTCTGCACAGATGAGTAAAATAAAGCCCAGTAAAAGGTCCAGCATTAGCACTTCTTTCAATCATTCACTTGTTCATTTATTCATTCAGTAAATATTTAATAAATATTTCAGTAAACACTTAATCTCAGTAAATATTTAATAAGCACATATTATGATTCAGTTAATATTTAGTATTTATTAAGCCATGTATTACGACCAGGTGTTTTTCTAGGCATTAGAGAGAAAGACAAAAATCCCTGAGCATAGGAAGTATACCTCCAGAGGGAATATGGTGGAGAAAATACGCAATATTAGAAAGAAAAATATAGTGTGGTAGAAGAAGATAAGTATTTAAGGAAAATAAGGAGAGTGAGGAAATTAGGAGATGTTAAGAACTTACAATTTTAAGACTAGTGTTCAGGCTAGGCCTCATTTGAAAAGATGACGTCTGAATAAAACAAGAAAATAGGTGAGGAAGTGAGGTATGAGATATATGGAAGTGAAAATAAGTAGTGGATATCACAAAGGCCCAGGTGGAAGCATGCCCAGAAAGACCAGAGTGAAGATGGAGAAGACAAGAAAGAGACAAAGTCAGACAAGTAACAGGAAGCCAAATCTTATAAGGTCTTGGTAGTAAAGACATTTTGCAGAAGGAGATGGGACTTTTCATTTTAATGAGATCACACTAAACAGTGAATTGAGAGTAGACTGAAGGGAAAAGAGCAAAAACAAAGGTCACTAAGGATTTTACTGACATAATTGAGGCAAGAGTTGATGGTACCTTGAACTAGAGAGACAGTAGTAGAGCTGTCCAGGTGAAGTTAGATTCTGATATACAGACACATTCATCTAGAGAGGCAGATGGCTATGAATTTGAGACAAACAGAAAAATCAAAGAAAAATGGTAAGGTTTCTGAACTGAGCAACTTATAAGATGACTTTACACATTAAGTACTAAACACGTATAAAGCACCCAATTATGCCAAATCTACTTTACTGTGTCCTGTAATACTAGAAAATCAGTGATATATCTGTTCAAGATGTAGGTCAGCATGTAATTTACTACAGTTTTAACTATGAGCCTCTATGTAGAATTTTTTTTTGGGGGGGAGGTCATTTTAGTCCAATACTTAATAAATACAAAAGACGGAGGCACATCTGTAATTACATAAAATACTAATATGGTACATTTCACTAGGTTCCTCTGGACAAAGAGATGCAGCAATATTAAGCAGAACGTCTGAAGCAGACAGGCACTCACTCTCTCCCTTGTTCAACCTAAAGGAAAATTAGCATCTGTAGAGTCCATTCCAGTCTTGACTGTAATCTAACCCAAAGGGAGAGTAGCCTATAAAAACAACTTCTGACCTTCCCCTTCATCTGCTTTCCTTAACCATGCAAGAGGAAGCAAGTCTCAGATGTGACTGTGAAGGGAGGGTGGTGTGACTATGAGGAAGAGCACGAGAGAATTTAGATTGAGAGTGAGGAAATCCCATCTTCCTTAATGAAAGGAGGCCCTAGAACTTTGAAGGTTAGTACTGACAAAAGATTCTGAAAGATTGGAGAAGACAACCCATAACCCCAGGACCATCTCCTACTACCTCTGACATCTAGTGGTATAATGTGGGAGGGAGGGTTGCTCCTTTTCTGACAGAGACATGTATCACCATTGCAAATGGGCCCATGCCTGAATTTCCCCAAGCTCAGATGAGATAAATATATTCAAAAACTTCAGTAAATACAAGGGAAATAAGTCTAAATGGTCTTTGATGAAGCTTTCTTCTCTTATGCACACAGATCCCAGCCCATTTCACAGAGATCTAAGATAAGAATTGAGCCTATCTTTCTCTTCCCAGCTGTCTCTAACATCAACTGTTTTATGTCCACCTAAACTTAGACCTTTCAAAGTCCAAAACCCTAAAGGACACACAGAGGTCAATGTTACAGATATCTTGGAGGTGCTAGTTTCCAACTATTAAGACACGAGGATAAGGTCATGCTAAATTTGTCTCAAGTCTAAAGTTTTGGCTATTTTGAAAGAAATAGTTTCAAGTATAAAGAGTACTTCAAATCAGGTCTAAGTGTAATTCATTTACTTCTATAAATGTAATACAGTGTTATAATAAAAGACTATATGTTTATATAATAGACTATTATATATATATATTATATGATTATGCATTATGACAATAAGTATATATAAAAATAAATATGTATGCATTATTTAATTTTTGGTCACTGCATTTCTCTCAAATTATTTAAAGTCTAAGTTATCATAACCTGGACTGGACTTCCATGGGGTGTTTCCCAAGTGGAGCTTCTTCTTCTCATCTTGATATTTAGCAACATCACTCTCATCAATTTTTAGAGAGGATAGAGACAAATGGACAAGAAAATGGAGATGTTCCTTAGTACAAGTTCATCAATATAAATGATCTGCAGTTAAAATGCCACTTACTTGACTGCAGAAGTTGTTTCTATAGAATTTAATGACATATGACAAGAACCAAGCCTCTAAAATAACTATTAATTTGTACTAAGTACTTCAACTTATTCCATCTGAATCACCACAAATTCTGAGCTATTAGAATACAAATTAATAAAACTGAATACTACTGCATTATCAGATCTGAAGAAATGCAAAGAATTGAGAATCTAAATGTTCCTGAAATATGACAATAAAAAGGGATTAGAGCTGGGGTTGTAGCTTAGTGGTAGAGCATTTGCCTAGCATGTGTGGGGCACTAGGTTCAGTTCTCAGCACCGCATATAAATAAATAAAGGTCCATTGACAAGTAAAAAAAAAATTAAAGGGAATAGAAGTTTCCTTGGTCTTGAATTTTATATTATAAACAACTTCAAAAGTGGTAAATTAAAAAAAATGATAAGTAATCTATGACCACTGAAAAAGGATATTACTTTTTCTTTTATAAAATATGTCTGCTAAAATATATTAAGCCCTCATTTTATTCTTTAAAAAAAATCTCACATTAATCTTGTATTTAAAAAAATCAAAATGTTAATAGGCCAGTTGAAATAAAAAATGGTCTTAATGGTGACTATTACAATTCTAGAAACAGAATGAGAACTTGCTTTCCTACCACTCATGTGGTTTCCATGGGTCTGGTCTGTGAATTCTTTATTTTAGGTGACAAAAGCATACATTTTTAAGGCTTATATATATATATAAAGCAACAGTTCTTTACCAGTTTCACATCAAGTATGTGAGAATCTCTTAAATGCTTTGCACTTTCTTCCCCAAAAATGCACACATAGGCACGACATACAAAATGTTACATAAAATTTTCAGTATTCACAGATCTCCCCTTAGTGCTGTACTTGATTGATAAGATGTTCACATACAACAATCAAAGAATGAGTAAATTTCAAAATTTGTATTTTTTATGTCCAAAAGATGTTTTCATTCCTTCTTCCTACCTTTAATTTCCTCAATTTCACCAACTATGCCTGGCAATATTCAAAACCAGAGTTATTCTTCTGTTACACATGATTATCTTTTAGACCAGGACCAGCAAACTTTTTCTGAAAGGGTAGACAATATGTGTTTCAGGCCTTTCAGGTCACTCAATCTCTGTGGCAACTAAACTGCACACATACTCCTACCTTACAAAAAGGAAAAAAATAAGAAAAGAAAAACATAGGGAAGAACAACAAAATCAACCCTGAGAATGTAGTTACCTTAGAGGAAGACAAAAAATAAATGATAGAAGGTACGGAGAAAATGGTCTTTAGTTGTCTCTATAATATTTTACTACTTTTAATTTTAAAGGAAAAAGGCTAATTTTAAGAAAAAAATATTGGAAAAGTAAAATCTCCACCTACATTCTAGGTTAAAATGGAGGACTCCCTTAACAATTATAAGATTCTATTTTACCACTGACATCAACAAAGGCTAGAGCCTTCTGTCCCAGTTCCATTCCCAAGGCTCCTGATAAGTGCTCCCATATCACCAAGAGGATCCCAGAAAGCCTTAGTCAAGATTGTAATGTTTGCATGTAAGGATTTGGACACATTTTCTAGATGAACAAATTTCATTTCTGAGCACAACTGTAAGCTATAGTCAGTTGGCAAACAGGCTGGCAAGGACTCATTTCAGCCTACTGGGTGGGAAAATGAAAATGCATGGACTCTACGCCCAAATATTAGAGCACACACTCACTTGAAAATGCAATGAGAAATCCAAATCAAAAATAATTTTCTCAAGAGTGCAGAAATAACAGAATGCAGAAATAAAACAATACCAATGTCAGTAAGTACTAATTATTCCATAAAGACTAATACAACCATTATGCTAAGGATTATGCAATGAGTATGCTTATAAATATATAGTAAGTTTTAAATCCCTTAATAAAAAAAACAAATTCAAAGAAGCAAAATAATATATCAAAATCATTTCTTATTTTCTCTAGATCAGCTTCTAGTACTGTGACTGAGGGAATAGTATATTGTGCCTCCATGGTCAGAGACATATTAGTTACTTGGTAGAAGCATTAGCTTACTATAATAAGTTAAATAATTAGTCTCATGAATAAAACTTGCAATTCAAATATCATCATTATTTTAAACACTAAATAGACTAGACGATTATAATCTTTTGGACAATTTTAACCTTTTATTAATAGTTTCATGAATAATAAAAGTCTAAAATGTGGACAGATTTAAGTCACTAAATGGCCTTTGCTATTGTTCACAGAATAAAATACTTAATTGATTAATGATCTTAGGGTGTCTATAGCCATCTAGTGAACAATCACTTCAATTACCACACCAGACACTTGACAACTGATAAGTTTTCATTATAGTTTAAATATACATGCCCACTTAGTGCTGTAGGCTGACCCAATTTCTTTTTTATGTTCTACTCAATACACTGAGAACAAATACAGATACAGATGGTATTTGTAGTGATTCACTTTTGAGTGTCTATAAACAATGTTTCCATATTCTCTGGAAACACTAACTTCCGTTATTCTTAAATAACTTTTCACACTGTAAGGTCTCTCATACAATTTCTTAATCATTAATCCTCTACCGCTGAGCAATTAAAAATCATGGGAGAGTTTCAGGATGAAAGATCACACCTGTGAAAAGACAATATTGATGCCCATTTGACACAACTATTAGCACTTTTATTATAAACCTATTTTTAAAGTACAATTTGCAATTACTGAGTACTCAAGTAGCCATAATATATTTGATTACAGAAATTATTAGTTCACCAGAGCCAAACATGCATGATTCCAACAAAACTGAACACACAAAAAATAGGCTTAAAAAATTAAAGGAAGGGGGAACTTCAAGGACTCCCAGACTATGCATTAATCCATCTCCAAATGCAAATTTTTATTTTTGCAAAGGTATGCCATCAGGTTTCCTTCTAATTAATTTCTGCTCTAACCTTAATATAAGGAATTTAAAAGCAAACTACTAATAAGTTCTTCAAGTTATTATTTTTTGTCCATTTCATCTTATCACCAAAAAAAAACATTTAATAAGTTATGAAAGTATTCCAAAATCTCCTTAAAAGGACTCTCATTTTACACTTTATCCTACCTATTGTTATCCCTTTAATAACTAAGAGATGCTTGAAAATCACAGCCTTAACAGTACATATGAAAAATTCTAGCAAACACAAAGAGAGATTATCACATAGACTATTTCCATCTGCTATTGCTAATAATTACCACCAATACTTTAACAATCATTTTTATCTTAGCAAATAATTTGTGTAGAGGACTTTGAATCTTCTAGAATATTTCCAGGGAGGAGTTGTATAATTATTATTTCTCATTAACCTCATATTAAAGACCTACTTCCCATAGGTGCAATATTCATCATGATTTACTGAAAGGAATAAGGGGGGAAGGGACAGAAACAAAGAATTCAAATCACATGATTATTTATACATTTGTCTGAAATTCTTTGTTTTTTAGTGAGTCGAGTAGGGGTTTTTAAATGATTTATTTAGTAAAAATTTGTTGTTGGGGCTGGAGATATGGCTCAAGTGGTAGCGCGCTCGCCTGGCATGCGTGCGGCCCGGGTTCGATCCTCAGCACCACATACAAACAAAGATGTTGTGTCCGCCGAAAAAAACTAAAAAATAAATAAAATTAAAAAAAAAAAAATTGTTGTTATATTTTTGTATAACAGAAAAACAAAAATTGAGCTTAAGCTCCCTATTAAAAATCTAGCTAAACCAAAATATTGCCCTTAAAATACAATGGATTAGGGGAGTGGGGGAGATTATTGGACAAATTTGGGGCTTATCATTATCAACAGTGCCCTTTTAAGCTTGTGGATTTCTGAGCCAATGCAGAAAATGTAACAACAGGGATTTCCCAACAGCAAGAGGCACTCTCCAAGGGAGTAAATTGTCAACTATTGCCTCTCATGAGAAACTTAAGAGTAACCTTGATCCAATCTCAATAGTCAACCCATGTATTATCACCCAGTTGGGGCATAGTGAGTGCATTTCCTAATGCAAAAATAAGATGGTATTCTATCAGAAGCCACTGGATACAATACAGAAATAAAATTTAAATAATTTTGAAGTAAACTTAGCCTAAGAAACTGAAAACATCCTTCTCTCACTTCAACTAGTCCCTAAAACATCTATATCTTTCTAATGTAAAAAAAGGTCTATGTCTTATGATGAATATCAAAAACGATGACCTTCTAGAACTAAGAGGCAGAATATAAAGCAGAACCACAGTCATGAAAGATGTTCTGATATGGAGGAGATAGACCTAATTCCATAAAAGATAATCAGAAAGACATGATTCAAATTCAAAATAGCTACTTGTTATCCTTTACCTCTTTGGGGTTTTAGCTTCCTCTGCAAAAGGGGACATTAATACCCATGTCAAAAGACTCTTAGTGGTTTTTATAAAACAATGCAAATAGGTTCTAACATATCACTGGCATTCAATAAAAGCTTTGCCCTTCCTTGCTGTGCCCTAAGCCAAGACAGTGCTGCCAACAAAAGAATGACTCTAAACATCCTGATGTTTGTTTCATAATAATTAGATATGCACTATCCAATAAAGTAGCACTAGTCACATGCAGCTATTTAAGTTCATTTTAATTATAATTAAATAAATCTAAAAATTCCAGTTCTTCAGTCAGTTAGTGCTACAGGTTTCATGGCTAGAGACAATTGTATTGGATAGTACAGATAGACAACATTTCATTACCTTCAAATCCTACTGGATAGAGCTGATATAGACTCTAAAGCAGGGGTCAGAAAACTTTTTTTTTTTCTGAAAGTGCCAAACAGCAAATTATTTAGGCTTTGCTGACCATGCAAGATTCTATCTTTTTTTTTTATTGGTTGTTCAAAACATTACAAAGCTCTTGATGTATCATATTTCATACATTAGATTCAAGTGGGTTATGAACTCCCATTTTTACCCCAAATACAGATTGCAGAATCACATCGGTTACACATACACATTTTTACATAATGCCATATTAGTGACTGTTGTATTCTGCTACCTTTCCTATCCTCAACTACCCCCCCTCCCCTCCCCTCCCATCTTCTCTCTCTACGCCATCTACTGTAATTCATTTCTCTCCTTATTTTTCCATTCCCCTCACAACCTCTTATATGTAATTTTGTATAACAATGAGGGTCTCCTTCCATTTCCATGCAATATCCCTTTTCTCTCTCTTTCCCTCCCACCTCATGTCTCTGTTTAATGTTAATCTTTTCCTCCTGCTCTTCCTCCCTACTCTGTTCTTAGTTGCTCTCATTATATCAAAGAAGACATTTGGCATTTGTTTTTTAGGGATTGGCTAGCTTCACTTAGCATAATCTGCTCTAGTGCCATCCATTTCCCTGCAAATTCCATGATTTTGTCATTTTTTAGTGCTGCGTAATACTCCATGGTGTATGCAGAAAAAGCATTTGACAAAGTACAGCATCTCTTTATGTTCAAAACATTAGAAAAACTAGGGATAACAGGAACTTACCTCAACATTGTAAAAGCTGTCTATGCTAAGCCTCAAGATTCTATCTTAACTACTCAACTCTGCTATTACCACATAAAAGCAGTCACAGATGATACATAAATGAATGATCTTGGCTCTGTTTCAATAAAATCTCATTTACAAAAATAGACGGCAGGCTAGATTTGGCCCAGCAGGGCATAGTTTGCCAAACCCTGCTCTAGAGTATTCCATGCCCAGACCCCCAATACAAGCATTCTACCCAGAACCACTATCTACCACCTTTAAGAATGAGTGGTCTTGGCTGGGGACGTGGCTCAAGCAGTTGCGCGCTCGTCTGGCATGCGTGCTGCCCGGGTTCGATCCTCAGCACCACATACCAACAAAGATGTTGTGTCTGCCGAGAACTAAAAAAATAAAAAAATAAATATTAAAAATTCTCTCTCTCTCTCTCTCTCCTCTCTCACTCTCTCTTTAAAAAAAAAAGAATGAGTAGTCTTACATTCACTGACAGGAAATAGCAGTTTAATGGAGTCAAATGAATTTAATATTTACCATAACTATTCTTTTACAAATCAAAAATAATCATGTACATAGTACTAAACAGATGAAGTTTATAGTGTTCATAAAGTCATAGTACCTAAAATGTGTTTGGTATCTGGTCTATCATTGTAAAGCAGATACTCTCCATCCACATAAAGCCAGCCTGACATACTCCTGGAATTCTGAATTTACATACCCAATTAACTGCCTACTTAATATGCCTGGAGATCTATTACTCATCTGAAAGGCAACACATACAAGATGGAACTCTTAATCCTTTAGTAAAAGGCTACATTGGCTTTCCTCCTGACTCCCACCTTTCCCTCACAAATACCGATAGTTAAACTCGGTACCAAAAACTAGCTCCCTTATGTTTCCTCTTCAAAAAAGGCCTAACCTGACGAATCTAAACTAGTCATATAAACATTCTCTAGGCCACTGCCCTGTTTTAATTATCTGCAGAGCATTTACTTCTGTCCTAATATCTTAGTTTTTTAATGTTTGTGTATTCATTTAATTACTGTTTGTTTAACCAAAGTATCTTCTTCATAATAGCCCAGGCCTCAAAAACATGTCTCCCTGCCCCCATCATCCTAGGAAGAATACAAGCTTTGCAATAACAGAGACCTATATTCTTGCTTAATTCTCTATCCCCAGTGACTAGAACAAAGTTTGGCACATAGATGTTCAATAATTACCCCCCACCCATGAATGAATAAATTTTTATTTAAATGCCTATGTCTTAAACTTTTTCTAAAAAGTGGGTATTTAAATCTAGATAACTAGGGAGCAAACTTGTCTCTCCCACACTACAAAATATATAGATAAAAATACTCTAATATTTAGAGATGTGAATATGATTACGTGATTTACCTCTCTTCCTTTGTATGTCACCAAGGCAGCCAGTGGTTTGGCGTAAAATCTGCTGTAGGAAAATCCCAGGCAACCGTACATACTGTTCGCTGTGAGCTTCAAAGCCTTCTGTTGAATGTCATACTGCAGGCCACACAAGGACGAAAGACAAACAACAATATTTGCAGATGCTTAAGAATTACATTAGGTATCTTTCTAGATCACCAATGAGAAAAAGAACCCCTCAATATCCCTGAAATAAAAAGAGCCCTTAAAATACTCTGTCTTCCAAGGTCTATGATGCCCTAACCTCCTGGAAGCAAGCATATATAGACTCCAAAGTTTCCAGAATTCAGAAAGATCTTGCACAGATACATCCATTGCAGATAGAAGTACCTCCTATTCTGAGGCAGTCTAGTGTTTTTGAATGGCAACTTACCCACAAATAAAATAAGCACATGTGCTTGCCCATAGCATCTTGAGTGTTTGTACTATTATATACTATTCCTAAATAATCAAATTGTAAAAGCTGAAATTTTCATTCAGACGTCTCTTAGTGAAAAAATATACCTGAAGAACAAGATCTGGGTTTAAATCTTGCTGTTTCATTAGCTGTTTGACTTGTTTTCTCCGTTCTACCAGTTTCCGGATTTCTCTGGGCAAAATGCCCATTTCTAAGCTTGGATCTGGCAACTCAGGGATCTGTTCTTGTTCTCCATCCTGATAAACACACAACAGAAATTTTCAGAGAGTAAAACTTCAGTAAAATAAAATTCTAAAATAATATTTGGTAGGCACTTTACCCGATGATCACATCTTTAAAAGCTTCTTTCTTATATGAGTAAAGATTAACGTTCCCTAAGAAAGAGTTGAACAGATTGCAGACCATGGCCCTTCCCACTACCACCTTCCTCCCACCCGTGTTCTATCAGCCTGTCATTCCCAATATCTCCCACCCCTGTAGTTACTCACAAATTTTGATTTCATTTAAAGGGATGGGTTTTTACACATGCTACCATCCTCTTCAACAAGATTGAGGAGCAACATGTTTGGGGAAATTGCTTTTAAAATACAAACGCTCAGACAGACTTCTAGGATTTAAAAAAAATAACCAGCAGCTAAACTACCATTTTAAAGCATTTGTACGACCAAACAAAATGCTATAGAAATTTAAAACTATGGAGAATCATAGCAATTATTGTAAATGTTTTAGACTAAAAATAAAAAGCTAAATACTAAACTAGCAAATTTCTTTTAAGAATTTGAAGCACATTTAAATAGGCCATGACATTTCTAAAAATTAATACAAATATATTCCTTAGCACTGATGTTATACTTTTTACCTATAAATTGCTTTACAATTGGCAGAAGAATAGCAACATTTTCAAAAAGCAACCAGCAGTCTTCTTATATTAAAATTTACAGCAGGAAAAATCAGGGAAAGAATTAGACCATTTTTCTCAAGTCTCCATTAATTCTATTAACAGGCTACAAAGAAAAGCCAGATGCATTTGCCCTTTCAAAGGTACAAAATTTAAAATAAACCTCTTAGCTTAAAGTATGTCAAGTCAATGCCATTTGATAAGCCAGCCTTTACAAAGTATCTAATTTTATAAAGATCAATATCTGTAAATGAACACTCTTAGAAAAGTAACAGGGACCTATTGTTTTCCAATATAGCACATGATGATAGCAGACCTATTAAAAAGATCTTGCTACACATTCCAATTTATTTACAGCAACTATGAAAGTCAAATGAAAAGTAAACTTGAAACAATCTGGAGTCAAAAAATTTGCAATCCACTCCCAGCTTCACCATCACTACCTATGTGACACTAACTGATCTGAAGATAAAATATAGTACATGAAAATGATACAGAATCCATTAATAGCTACATGTATACTTCTTAGGTGACTTCTAAAGTCCTTCTACTCTGAAAGGATTCTGTTATATATCCAAAATCCAAATTGAAAAGCTCAAATAAACAAAACACTGCTGGTCAGCAGTTGGGGAAAAGGGCTGGATAATGATAATTACCACGTGCTGGTACAGTAGTAGGACAAAGCCCAAAGAACATTAATCAAAGTCAGTCACTATTTGGGAGGTTGTCTACCCAATACCACCTCTGTAAGATTATCCTCTAGTTCCATAGAAAGATTCATCTTTAACAGCCAGATTTGTACTCTGTGAACCCACTCCTGCGGTCACAAGTGATAGGACCAGAGGTGCTCACTGACCTAGGCAAGCCTATTAGATTCTCTTTTTTGGGAATATGGAATTGGAAATGAAAAACAGCTCCTGGGCAGGTGGCTGGAACTAAAAAACATGTAAATTAAGAAGCTAGAGGGCAAATAGGCATCTTCTGCTATGAAAAAAGAGAAGGAAGGAAGGAAAGGAGGACAAAGGAAAGAAGGAAGGAAAGCAAACAGGAGGTATAAAAGAAAAAATAGAAGTATCAATACATGTTACAACACAGATGGACCTTGAAAATAATGTGCAAAGTAAGATACAAAAGACCACATGTTGTATGATTCCATTCATATGAAATGTCCAGAATACACAAATCTATATAGGCAGGAAGATTAGTGATTCCCTAGAGCTGGGAGGAATGGGGGGAGGGATATGATAGTAAAATGTTTCCTTGAGAAATAATAAAAATGTCCTAAAGATGAACATAGTAATGATTACAAACTGAATAATCTAAATGCCAGGACTGCTATGTGGATTGTAATGTGTGTGAATTATACCTCAATAACACTACTTTTAAAAAGATACTGAACCAGTTTATCTCTTTCTGGACAACCTCTCTTTTTGATAACTAAGGACATAATTAATATATCCTTTAAGAAGAAATACTACAGGGACTGGGGTTGTGGCTCAGTGGTAGAGTGCTTGCCTAGCATGCGTGAGGCACTGGGTTTGATCCCTGGCACCACATAAAAATAAAGGCATAAAGAAGAAAAAGAAAAACTACAACACTAACTCCTTTGGTTCTCCTCCTCCTTTAAGCAATACTTTTAATCCTAATTTCAAGAGACCCCAGTTAAATACAAACCTCTGTAACTTTCTGTGTCTCTGAAGCAACTCTTTGCACTGTTGTAAAACAAATGTTAAATTCCTGAATGATGGAAGGGTATAAACTGTTGAAGTCCAGCAGCAAAATAAACTTATCATAAAAACCTGAAATAAAAAGGTCACATAATGTCAAAAAAGTCTAAAGAAAAACACTGTCAAAACATATTAGAAGTACTCTATTAAAAAGTGTAATAGAAACCATTTACTCTCCAGCACTATAAAGCAGACAAAAGAGACAGAAGTGGACTATCACACCATAAAATGATTGGATTAGAGTGAAAGCCCAGATCACAAAAGATTGATGAAAACATTCTGTCTCCCCATGAAACCAGCTTGAACCAGTCCTTCCCCAAAAGTCCCCAAATATACCATTATTATGGGAAAACACCACTCAGGGCCAATTATTTTGGAGAGAGATCATATCTACTTCCAAAAGAATGTTGCTAAATTCTCCCTCAAGCAAGCATTCCTTCCCACCCAACACCAAATAAAACACCAGGGGCTGGAGATGTGGCTCAAGTATATATATATATATATATATATATATATATATATATATATATATATATATATATATATATATATTTACAAACACACCTTCAAACAATAAAATGGGTAGCCCATTTACCTGTACATGAACTGTGCTGAAAACCAGATAAGAAATATTTATATGAATGTCAGTAGTGGAACGATCCACCCTTTTTGCTTACAAAAGGTGAACAGAAAGCTACTATATTTCTCTAGGACATTTACAAAGAGTTTCCTTCACTTTGAGAAGAAACTGAATAAAAATAATAAATGTCCAGTATTAAGACAATAACCATAAACATATATTATTGACAGCTTACCCTGTGTCAAACAATTCTATGTATTCCTTAAATCCCTCTATAGTAGATTATTCTTATATCCATTTTACAGAAGAAGAAAACGAGTCTTATAGATGTTCAACAGGCAACACAAGATCACATAGTCAGCATTCAAGTCCAAATGTAACACCAAAGTATTACTGTTCCATGTGACTCCAACCAATAATACATCCACTTTTGTCAAAAATGTCTCCTACTCAAGAGTGAATTACTTGATAAAATTCACATTATGTCCAACAATGTGAATATGTGTAACACTGCTATTGAACTGTACACTTAAAAATGGTCAAAATGGCTTAAAAATAAGATCCTTTCTAGCTCTACCACAAAACACTATCTTTGCCACTCTTGACAAGGAAAAGTTATTCTCCTATTAAAATTCGATTTTGTGGCTATTATCTGTATTTAACTCTGTTGGCCAAATGAATTGGTCCTAGCATACTGGCAGAGGCAGAACCTACCCTCACAGAATGGAGGGAAGAAGGGAGAGGTACTCCCATTGCAGGACACATAGCTTCTACACCGGACCAGGGGTTGGCAAAGCATGCACAAACCAAACACAGCTAACTGCCTATTTCTGTATCATTCATAAGCTAAGAAACATTTTTAAGTGGTTAGAAAAAGTAAAAAAAAAAAAAAAAAAAAAAAACAGTATTTCAAGATATGTAAAAATTATATAAATAAAAATTATATTAGAATAGCAGAAAAATCCACATTAATTCCATATTAGCTGACTGGCAAACAAGATTTGCACAACATACAAGATAAAAATAAGATCATTATGATCTTATTTTTATCTACTTGCTAACTTCCTAGATCCAATGCAGGTCTAGCTATACCTGAAAAAAAACCCTTAACGCCCAGAGTAAACCAATCCAAGGTCTCATCTTACCAACTTTGGGGTCCAAAACCAAGCCTCCAGCATAAGCTGCTTTCTTCCGCCCTTTCTTGTATTTATTGGTATCTCCATCAATTTCTTCATCTTCATCTCTCTAATGTGAAATGAAAGATAACTTAATCAGCCAGCAATTAATTAATTAATTAGGAAGTCTTACCATTCTCTCTTTTTCAATAACAGTACTTAGTTTTAACCAACATTATTTTTAGTTAGTGGTCCTACCTATGGGAAAATACAATTATTGTAATATGTTCATGAATCAAAATGAATGCCAAGCATGGTAGTTTCCTAAGCAATGCTATATCTCAGAATCTATGCAAGTTCTATTTTAAATATTTCTGAACTCATAGAAAGTTCATATTTTTAATTCATGATTATTAAAAATACAACTTTTCATATTATACAGAATTTGTAATTGTAAACGGGTCCTATTAAATTCATCACTCTAATATTCATGATGTAAAAATAACTACAGTATTTCACATAGGTATTATTGTTCTCTCTCTCTTTTTTTGGGGGGGGGGTAGGTGGTACCAGGGATTGAAATCAGGAGCACTCAACCACTGAGCCACACCCCCAGCCCTATTTTGTATTTTATTTAGAGACAGGGTCTCACTGAGTTGCTTAGTGCCTTGCCAATGCTGTCAAAGGCTGTCTTTGAATTCATGATTCTCCTGTCTCAGCCTCCTGAGCCACTGGGATTATAGGCATGCACCAATACACCCCAGCTTTTTTTTTAGATGGGATTTTGCATTTTAAGGCATAAAACAATTTTGTGTTTAGACTTCAATCACATCCCCAAGATACCTCATTACAAAAATGCAAATATTCCAAAATCTGGAAAAAAATCAAAATCTGAAATGCTTCCAGTTTCAAACATTTTAGATTACAGATATTAAACCTGTACAGAAAAAATGCAACATAAAAATAAAAGCTCACTGGTTTAAGGAAATTAAAGGTTTAATTGACATTAAGCTTTGGATAGTGGTTAAGTGACAAAACATTTTCCATGTGTAGCTATCTACCAAAAAGGTCTAATTCCACCTTTAAGAATTTCATATTTCACAAATAATTTTGTCTGTACAGAAAAAAGTAGAGAAGGAAACCACACAAACCCACTGGAACAAACTTGACATGATTTCTAGTACACAGGGGATTATTCTAGAGGCAGATGTTATTGCAGCAATTTTTTAAAAAAAGCTATCTAGGTAATTAAAAAGGAGGAATAAGAAAAGCAAAATACTACGTAATTTTGGACCCACCATTTTTTGCTGAGGCTTTCTGAAAATATGCTTGTCAGGCACGATATACTTGTTTTCGTAAAATGCATGAAGCAACAAGAACTCATTACGCTCAGATCGTCCACCCATCAGTGTCCTGGACTATTAAATAGAAATTCTTTTTACAATTTGAGCTCCAAATCACAACAAACAAAAACAACTTTGAGTTAGTTAATTTTAATTTTATCAAGATACCTCCTTCAAAACTACTACTAAAATAAAGGCTGCTTTTTTGGGGGGGAAAGTAGTAAATTATTTCTAACATTTTCTTTAAGTATCATAAAAGAGACAGCTTAAATTATTAACAACTTGGCTATTTCCTTACTCCCAAAAGGACCATTCCACCAGACACATCCAGATGTTAGAGAGATGATCCTTATGTTCACCCAAATTTCAGCACACTGCACCTGGCATTCCTCCGCTTTTCCCAACCAGTTTTTCCTTTTACAAAAGATGCCCAGCTTTCAGAATCCAAGTTACTCATTTTACAAGCATGCATTTAGACTCATTATCATATAACAACTACCCCAAGCAAGCACTGAATCCAACAGGAAATGCTTTTTCCCCTTTCTAAGTTAGGTTTACCATAATGTTTCCAGCGATGTTAGTGATCTGCAATGCTAATGGAAGAACATTTAGCTCACACATGATCTGCAAAATGAACCTGGCATCTTTCCAGGTGTGTTCCAACAGGTACAACAGATGAGAAGATTCACTGTACAGAAAAGTAAGAATGAAACAGAATCAAGTAATTAAAAGAAACAATAACTATAATCAGAACTTCATAAAATCTTCCAAGGAATTTTTGGTGTAAGTAACTTCAGAGCAACAGCACCTTGCCTTTGGAAACAATTTAAAAGAAGGTCGGTATGTAATTAGGAATTCATTTATACCACTGATCCCAGTGCCCTTCTCTAAGCACAAAAAAATTCCACAAAAAAATTCATATGTGTTAATAACTGCATACCTGAAAATCACTGAATCCTTTCATTCATTCTATGAAACAAGCATATATTGCATGTTTACTATGCACTAGGCACTGGCTATACCCAAAATGGACAGGAAGTCCTATCCTCGTGGAGTTTAAATCCTCATGGGGAAGACAAGAGTTTAAAAAATAAAAATAAATTAAATATGTAGTATATTATATAATGCAAAGTGTTAAAGAGAAAAAGTTAAGCCCCAAAGACAGTATAAAATATCAAGAACAGAGATTGAACTTTTAGTTAGAGAACCAGAGAAAACTTCATTGAAAATAAAGACCTGGAAGTGGTGAACAAGTGTTATGATTTAGACCTGAAATGACCCCCAAAAGCTCATGTGTTGAAAGCTTAGTCCCCAGTACAGTACTGTTCAGAGGTGGGGCCTTTGGGAGGTAGCTGGATTATAACGATTATAGCATGATTCATCCATGATGGGTTTGGGAGGTGGCAGAAACATTTTAAGAAGTGGTCCTAGTGGGGGGATGCCTTGAGGGTATACTTCTCTTTCTCTTTCACTCTCTCCTCCCCATGTGTTCCCCACCATGTTCTGCATTTAGACTCATTATCATATAACAACTACCCCAAGCAAGCACTGAATCCAACAGTGCTTAAACGCACAAGCCTAAATGCAACAACAGAGTCAACCAACTACAGATGAAACCTCTAAAATTGTGAGCCAAAATAAATCTTCCCTTGAGTTGCTCTTCTCAGGAAATTTTGTTACAGCATAGAAAGCTGACTAACACAGGAGCAAGCCTTATGGAAAGGTATCTGAGGGAAGAGCAATCCAGGTAGTCAGAAGAGCATTCCAATGCTCTGAGCTGGTTATAGACAGTGCCTAGTGCACAGTAAACATGCAATATATGCTTACTTCATATATGGTAGTTTCAGGACCTGGAAGTACATAAATATGGCTGAATGAGAGAGAATGATAGTGAGAGCAGAAGACAGTCAACAGCATAGAGATACAGCATAGAGATACAGTGCATAGGACCTCATAAGCCAAAATAAAATCCAGTTTTACTCCAAATGAACAGTCAATGGGAGATTTTGAGCTGACTTTAATTTCAGCAGGATAACCTTAGTCCTGGATTAAAAATAAACCACGAAGGAGCAAGAGCAAAACCAAGGAGACTGGCAATATAAGACCCAGTGCTACAGTTTGAATATGGTTTATCGCTCTGAAACTCATGTTGGAATTTAATCCCCACTGTGAAACTATGAGGGTAGAAACTTAAATACTAAAGTATTTAAAGTGGGGGCTTTGAGCCCCCATGATTGAATGCAGGTAGCTTTATAAGAAGAGAAAAAAGAAAGCTAAGGATACACACATTCACTCTCTGCCTCTCACCAGGTGATACACTGTACCACCTCAGGACTCTGACAATAAGAGGATCATCATTAGATGCAGCTCCTCAAGCTTAGACCTTCAGAACCATAAGTCAAAATAAATCTCCTTTCTTTATAATTTTCCCAGTCTGTGGTACTGCATTATAAACAACAGAAAACAGACTAAGACAGCTTCAATTCAGGGGGAAGGGGATGGTGGCCTAAACCAGGGTAGGGTCAATGGAGGTGAAAAGATGTTGTCAGATCTAGATATATTTAGAAGAGCTGATAGAATTACCTAATGGATCTACTGTAGGATATCAGAGAGAGGAACCAAGGAAGCCTCAGAGGTTTAGGGGAGAAGATGACTGAAGGCTTACAATGGTAATGAAAAAATAGAGGTATCATTAATTTAGTAAGGGAAGACTACAGAAAGACAATGGGAGAAGATCAGAGCTCAGTTCTGAACAAACTAAAGGTTCATATTAAACATCAAGTGAATACATGAATCTGAAATGTAGGGGAAAATTCAAAACTGAATAAACACAGTGAGGAGCATCAGCCCCCATATGGTATTTAAATTTTCAAGACAATGAGATTACTTGGAGAGGATACAAAGTCAAAAGAGAGCAGTAGTCCAAGAACTCTGGAGAAACAGGTAGGAAAACATGAAAAAATAGCTAGAGAAGTAGCAGAAACCTTACTTTAAAAACAAGCAAGTAATATCTCTAAATGGCTTAGTGATTGCTCAGTTTTTTGTATTTCCAAAATATCTCATTAATTATGTGAAAGAATGGGGCTGGGGTTGTGGCTCAGTGGCAGAGCACTTGCCTAGCATGTGTGAGGCACTGGGTTCGATCCTCAGCACCACATGTAAATAAATAAATAAATAATAAAGGTACATCAACAACTAAAAAATATTTAAAAATTAAGTGAAAGAAGTGTCAAACTCTACATTCATATCAATTTCCAAATTACCAATAGGAAACATCAAGGTAGTGTTAAAAAATGTGAAGGAGATGGACATAAACAGATCAAATTAGAATAATTCAAGAAGTAAACTAGTTCAAATTATGAAGTAATGGACATGGTGGTGCTGACATAAAGACAATGTTCTGCTCCATGGTACCATGGCACAGGTCCCTATAGCTTAAGGATAGTAGTGGCATCCTTCTATTGCTAATTTCAAGATAGACAGATTCTAAAGAATCTGGGATCATACCTGTACATATTTTGTACATTTTCCATTGGAATTGCAACCCTTTCCATTTTCAGAATCTGTTGAACAAGTTCAGACAAATGGTAGCTTTTGAAATGAATCAATTCCTTTGCTGAAATTTCCATATCACAGATCATTCGGCCACAGGTAGCATTTCTTTCAGCAAATCCACTCCGGCCCTACAAAGATGAGGACAAAAAGCAAGTCCCATGAATATTCCATGCTATCCTACTTTGAGGTTGACCTCAAAATTTACAAAAATAAAATTCTCATTCTTCCATTTATCAATGAAAATTTTTGAACATTTACCATGTATCTGATTGACACTATTCTAAGGATATGGCAGTGAACAAAGTAAAAAAAAAAAAAAAAAAAAAAAAAAAAAACAAAACTAAGAATCCTGACTTTATTTTTATTGTATATATTAAATGAATAACATAAATAAGAAAGTATATAGTTTTAGGAGTTAATAAGTTTCTGGCAAAGGGGAAAAGTAGAGTTGGGTAGGAGGGATAAGGAATTTGGGGGGCTATACCTACAGGTATAGACTGGTTGGGGTATACCTCACTGAGAAGATTCCATATTCAGAAAAGTCTGAAGGGAGTATGAAGGGAAAAAGGGGTGAGATAAGCAAATGTTTACAATAAGTAATAATAACCTCTTCACCTTAAAGATATGAACAGAAAAAGAAGAGTAAGAGTCCCAACTCTGATAGCAGAGAGCAGCAGCAGAATCCTCAAGAGATCATTATAAAAGGGACAGATTCCTAAGTTCTCTGATGAGATAGCATGCTGATTTTATTTGTAAGCTTTAGGTAAAATAAGACTTCAATCTCTGAACAGTATCAGGGTTAGGAAGAAGGTGCTTCATACAAAGACGACCAAAACCTCTCCACATTTGAAGCAAGCAAGCAGAATAAAAAGTACATAGGCTTTAAAAGAGTCAGACTGATCTGGGTTCAAATCTCAGTTCTTCCCCTACTAGACCTGTGTGAATGTCTACAAAATTAAATTGAAGTTGCTATGAGAGGCTAACTACATGAGAAAGCACATAGCTCACTGCTTTCTTATATTTCACATTAGCTCCCTTCCATTCATTCTTCCCATCTTCCTGAATGATAATACTCAATGAATTCTGAACCCTGCAACCCTACCCTAAGGCTTATCACTTTAGGAATGCTGAAGTAAAAGTAATATGTATGTGCTGTCTTTCTTTACTATTTCTAGATTCCAATCATTGATTTAAAAAATGACCAGTGGCTTTTTCAAGTAAAATGCTGGATTCCAAGGAAAAGACATTTGGTACCAAAGTTAAAATGTACTGAAGTTCCTATAAGACAATCAATTCCTATTCAAAAAAGTATAGTGCTTTCTTGGTAAGTACCCAATAAAAAAATGGCAAATAAAAGAAATAAGATTTTCAAAACTACCATTACCCCAAGCTTCGGCATGGTGGATTGCTTCAGACGACCTATCTTGGACCAGTGAGGAACTTTGCACACATTAATTCGCTGCAGTAGCACTTCCAGTTCAAACCCATAAATATTATGACCCTAGGCAGAAAAAGGAGGCAGCCAATAACATTATAACAAATGCAAATTAGATGATTTACCTTCAAACACACAGAATTTCTTTGCCCTTTCTTTTTCTGGTCTCTAATTGAAGACATCACATCGTGAGCTTACCTCCGATTGGGGGTCCTTTCTTCTTCAGGAATTTATTCATCAGCAGCATTCATTAGCCTTGACATTAACAAGGCTGCTAAGCAGATTGCTTGAATTAAACTTTATTTCATACTAATTGATGCAAGGTTCATATGATCTCTTTTAATTTGCAGCGCATGCCTCACAATCTCAAAACCAAATGTAAATTTTAACATCCCATACTTTTACATGATCACTAAAAGCTGTATTCAAACAATTCAATTTTGCTTCCTTAAAAACAGAAAACCTGCTTGTGTTGTAGGAGTTTGCAAAAAACTTCTTAGAAAATTCAGGAACTGCATTTGGCTTCTTTAAAACCTGAGTTCAACCCCTACTGATTTAGATACTTAATAAATATGCAACAAAATAAATATATAATACCAATGAATAGTTCAAGTAAAAATCTTAAAAAGAAGTAAACAAAATTGTATAGAATAGAAAATAACTCAAAATGCAACTAGATTTTTTCATTTCTATAATTCCCAATTTCTGTCACGTGAATAACATTACTCACTTAATTAAAAATTAGACGAGGTTCAAAATAATTGTTATCAATAAATAGATTTACTTGATACTAATTTTAATTAAAAACATATACTACCACTTGGAGTATACAAAATCATTGAGACAGAAGGCAGAATGATGGTTGCCAGGGGCTAGGGGAACGAGGAGGTAATTAGTACCATTTCAGTTTCAGAAGATGAAGAATTACAGAGATGGATGGTGTTAATGCCTGCACATTATGTATGTAGCTAATATCCCTGAATTGTACACTTAAAAGCAGTCAAAATGGTTAATTTTATGTTATGTGTACTTTACCACCACATAAAAACAATATACCCCATTATATATTTATGGCAGTTTTGTCTATTAAATTAAAGTCCCAAAGGATTATAAGAATGTATCATTTTCAAATTATCATGCCTGGGATCAGGGACCCAAACTCATGTCAGGACTCTATCTTACATTCGAATTTCTCACTCAGACTTGGCTCTAACATCCTAAGTCAGGCCAGGTATCATAGTGCTCCAAGACATCACTCTGGGGACCAAATTACTATTAGTCGAGACTAGGTGAGGGCCCAGTGCTAAGCCAGAGCATCAGAGGACTATGGACAGATTTTTTCACACTTTAAATATGGGTCCTGAAATAACAAAGGGATGTGGGTGCAGAGACATTTTTAACAATCCGCAGGCTTTCAGGACAGTAGCTATGCCACTATAAGATAAGATATCTGAGAATAAAAATGAACCTGAAGGATATGGCAAACATTTTTGCAAGGCTTCAATATAACCAGATTACTTTATGACTTTTGGCAGTAAATAGATGGATCTAGAGACTATCATACTAAGTTAAATAAGCCAATCCCAAAAAAACCATGTTGAATGTTCTTTCTGATATGTGGATACTAACACACAACAAGGGGAGGAAAGAATAGAAATTAAGTGTATTAGACAAAGGGGATGAAGGGAAGGGAGAAGACTGGGAATAGATCGTAGAACAAATAGGACATAACTTTCTTATATTCATATATGAATACATCACCAGTGAAACTCCACATCACGTACAACCACAAGAATGGGATCCCAATTAGACTAAGTTATACTACATGTACGTATAATATGTCAAAATACACTCTACTGCCAGATGCAGTGGCATATGCCTGTAATCCCAGCAGCTCAAAAGGCTGAGGCAGGAGGATTGTGAGTTCAAAGCCAGCCTCAACAACTTTGTGAGGCCCTAAGCAACTTAGCAAGACCCTATCTTAAAAAACAAACAAACAAAAATACCCTACTCATGTATATCTAAAAAGAACACATTTTTAAAAGATCTTTTAAAAAGAAGCTGTAATATAAGAACAGTTTTTTATTAATTTTTCTAACACTAAAAAAAATATATATATAGGGGCGGGGGTGTGGCTCATTGGTAGAGCACTTGCCTGGCATGTGTGAGGCACTGGGTTTGATCCTCAGCACCACATATAAATAAACAAAATAAAGGTATTGTGTCCATCTACCACTAATATATATTATAACCATATTACTAATATCATATTTAAAATATAGGGGTTTATTATACTTTCTGTCAAAAAATAAAACAATAGAGTTTGACTGATCAATTGACCCACAAAAAAAGACAAAAGGAAAAATTCCTATCAAGAAGCATATAAAGGAAGGCCAAAAAACACACAAAAGTAAATATCTTGCTTTATAACTTCTACGAACTGGGGCAAAACAATGAATTATTAGCTCTCACTATCTAGTCGGAACATGGGAAGTTGTCAAGAGAAAAAAAAATTGCTAGTATGAGCTCTCAAAGGAATGTCATAGAGATCCACTAGGCTCATAAAACTAAAATACTTAGTTTTCTGATTTGCACCCAATCAAGGGAATTAATTAACTCCTGTTGACACTATACATCTGGGTCACTAAGCAAAAATTTTAAAGATACTAATAGCTTATATACATTTACTAACTGATATGCTGGTCTCGTCAACTGTAAATAACTAGAGTATTTTAAACTTCAATAATAATTCAAGGGTTGCTTTAATATTAGAAAAAAAACCTAGGGGGCTGGGGATATAGCTCAGTTGGTAAAGTGCTTGCCTTGCATGCACAAAGCCCTGGATTCAATCCCGAGCAACACACACACACCACACACACACACACACACACAAACACACACACACACAAAGCCTATCTTATAGTAGGCTAGGGTTTTTCCCCTTTCTATTTGTAATTAGTATAGCAATTCATTTCACTCTGAAAAGATTCTTTGGAGCTCAAAAGTAAATAAACAATAAAAATAACCAATAAAGTCACACTGAAAAGAACTAAGAAATGAAGAGTTTCCCCGCAACATGATCAAAAAGCTACTTACCACAATGATATGAGGATCAATTTTGTGAACTTTTGCAAGGAAAAAACCTAGCAGTGTTCTTTCTGTTGTAGCAACCTCAACCTTTACATTCTGTTAATAAAAACATACCAGTCACCAACTCTTTAAAGTATTATACCTTGGCTTCTTGTTTAACCAGGATTAAGATTTCTTAGGGTTAAAAGAAACTCCCCATTTCAAAACTAAATGCAGAAAATGAAATTTTAGATTCTAGGTTTTGCAATAATAATTGCACAAAGTCTCTGAGGAGCTCATTCTAGTAATATGCATGAGAATAAAGCAAAATTTTAAGTGCTAAGCAACAGCAAGAGCAGAAATGTCCTTCCATAGAGACATGTTTGTACATTGGACACATTTGAAAGCATATAAATCAGAGTACCTTTCAAAAGCATTACTTAATTTCCTATATAATCCCTGGTAGACTTCACTGTTGATGTATTTATCAGGAAAAGAAATTCCAAGGGTTGTATAAACTATTCTCAAATAATGGTATAAGAACAGATAAATAAGAAACTAGACTAAAAACAAATATAAAAATTGTGAGTATTTTAAATATAAATAAAATCTATCTTTACACAAAAGCCTTCCACTTGGATTGCTGAATATAAATCAAGTATTCAATCTGCTCTTATTAAAAATCTCTTAAAATAGAAATTGAAAACTATATGTATTCCACAACTACGTCACAAAAATGTCAGTTTGACTCTACAAGAATTCCTAGGTCACTGTACTTGGATAGGTAATTCAGGACATGTCACAAATGATAGCCTAACCTAAAAGTACCCCCAAACTGTTGGACTTCTCAAGTCAATTTAAAATAATATACATGAAACCTGACAAGGTTGCAGCATTTGATTTTGTCACGTGAAGACATTAACAAGTGAACTTTTAATCAAACATTATTACCCTATGTGTATATATGATTACACAACTAGTGTGATTCTACATCATGTACAACCAGAAGAATGAGAAGTTATACTCCATTTATGTATGATGTGTCAAAATGCATTCTGTCAGGCTGAGGTTGTGGCTCAGTGGCAGAACACTTGCCTAGCATGTATGAGGCACTGGGTTTGATTCTCAGCACCACGTATCAATAAATAAAGGTCCATTGACAACTAAAAAAAATTCTTTAAAAAAACACATTCTGTCATGTATAACTAATTAGAACAAATTTTAAAAAAGGAGATGAAAGAAAAAAAATAAAAAATGTACACTCCAAAAAAATTATTTATATTGAATACATTTAGCTTTGTGAAAAGCTCACTACATTTTATTTTTCCCCTGCCATTTTATTAAGGGCCCAGAAAAAAATTCATGGAGCATACTATCCTCCTATTTTCTTTCCAAACAAATAAATACTTCATATTTAAAAGGAATAATTAGCTATTTACCTTTTCCTTAATTACTTCAAGGAAAGCACATGGAAAAATACAGTCCTTCGGTTTAGACACAACTATAAGAAGGGGGAAAAAATTCCAAAACCCATTTTATTTTAATTTCAGGTAGACATCAATGCATGTTTCCAAATAGAAATTTGGAAATTAGATATAAATATTCCCCCATCCCTAAATGTTAAAAGGTTCAAGTATTTTCATTGATCATGTTGGGATTCAAATGAATCACCAAGCACAGAACTCTATCCCTACAATTGTTAAAACTTTGATCAAATTTTGCTATCCATCAAAGTCAAAATGAATGATTATAACATTCTCCCCCAGAGGAAATCCCACCACCACCAAAGCCTCAACCAGTTTACAATGAAGTAATTCAGTTCAAACTTCTCAAACTTGGAAAAGAGTTTCTCCTCTACAACATAAAAATAGCTGTTCTCACAGTAACATAGTGAGGAGGTGAACAAAGGCTTGTTGAAATGAGCTAATGACTAGTTTCATCCACATTTTCACCAAGCTATTACCAGGGTTTTCTTCTATGTATTCCCCCTACTTAAGTAATAAACTTCACAGTAATCATAAATTTTGTTTTATGTTTAGCAAAACTAATGTGTTGCTAAAACAAAATAAATTTGCTAAAACAAAATTTATTTAACTGGCTTTCAACATGGACTATATGAGTATCCTCCTTGGAGACTGACTCATTAAACACACAGAATTCTGTGGATGTTTCACACATTGAATTGTAGTACAACTCAATTTCAATTTGATATTACTATAACCTCTCCCGAATAGGCGAACATTAATTTATTCCTTGGCACCTGCCTCATTGCACAGAAAACTCTGGACAATAAAACTTAGTTTCCATAGCTAAAAACAACCTTAACAGTATGCACTATTTATTCTTGAAAATAATTTTTGAAAGTCTAAGAAAAAACTCAAATCAAGTCTTTAACAAAGTATCTTTAAAAAATACATACCACGGAAGTGTGACTGAAAGGGAGGTTGTGGGGGTGCTTTATCTAATGCAAAATTGTGATGAACCAAAGCTGCTATAGCAATAACCTGCAAAGAAAGGAAGGAGGAAATCACTTATCAGAGACCTAATATATATTCTGCATTCTTACTGATATGTAAAACTACAGGTACAACCCTACCCCACTTATCATCTCCCTGCAATTTATATTAGTTGAAGAAACTGAGTTGTTTATCCTATAGAATGCTCCGTTGTATGGATTCTGTTGCTTATATCCTAATAGGGTCACTTTCATTTAACACATTCTGTTTCTGTACTGCCTATAAATTCACAGTTAGATCAAATGACTTTATCAAAACCAGGTTCAACTATTTGGCAAAAATACTTTAGAGGTGCTACTGATTACTTCTATCAGAAAGCACAGACACATAATGTCTGTTTTTCTATATTTCAGTGAAATTAGCAGCCACTGTCAATTATTGCCTAGAGCCATTATTTCACTGGAGATTAGAAAGTGGTATTATTCCATTTTTCCTTCATTATTTATTAGCTGAAAACCTTCTAAGAACAGAAACTTCACTTCATCAATTATTTGGTTGCCTGAGGTACAGTATGTTTTCCAGAAAAGTCAGGATAATGCTTGATTTGATTCCCTCATTTATCAGTTTTAAGAATGAGTTAGTTCCCGAGTATCCTTCATAAATGAGCAATGTGGCAGTGGTATTGTTGTTAGTATCATCATGAACTGAGTGTTTCCATCTATTGCAATTATTCTTATCGTGCTCACATTGTCCCACCTTTGGTCAGTAGGATACTCTGCAAGTTGTTTCCTAGGTCCTTCTGACATATCTTCAGTAGATTTTAATATCATCCTTACTTTCTGATATAACACGATGTTCCAGATTTATCTTAAACATTCCCTGCCTTCATTAAGCCATTTCTCCACAGAGCCCTATTTACTTTATTAGGAAACAGTCTGTGAAAACCTAACTCTGGGCACAAGAGAACGGACACTTCTTTTTTAATTTTAACTAAGGACTTATTGAACCTTTCCCAAACACTTAACTATTAACTCCAATCATCTACAGAAATGATTATTTAAAGATCAGGGCTTGGGTTGTAGCTCAGTGGTAGAGCATGCACTCAGCATGCACAAGCGCTTGCATTCATTCAGTCTCCAGCACTACCAAAAATAAAGATGAAATCACATACTAAAAGAATGCAAATATTGTCCAAAATCCTCTTTTAAAAATACCCCCATTTATGTCAAAATGAAGCAAACATAAAGAAACTCCCATTGATCAGAGTAAGAAAACCATAAGGATCAAATGTAACAAGCTGACCACACTGGTGCTCGCCTATGGTTCCAGCTACTTGAGAGACTGAGGCAGGGGGCTCACTTGAGCCCAGAAGTTCAAGGCCAGCCTGGGCAACATAGTGAGACCCCATTTCAAAATAATAATGTCAAAAATAAAATAATAATGAATTCAACAGATAGGGAATGCACATACGTGTGTGTGTGTGTGTGTGTGTGTGTGTGTAAAAACCACCATTTTAAAACTCTTAATGAAATAACTAATTGAGGTAAAATGACTAATTCATGGAGGCATTAGAACAGTAGTTCTCAACTGGGGATAACTGTACCCTCACATTTTCCTCTAAGGAATATTTGGCAATTGCTGGAGGCATTTTTAGACTGTTACACCTAGCAGGGAGAGGGGGTACACACATCTAGCAGGTAGAGGCCACGGACACTGCTCAACATCTCACAACGCAATAGACCACAACAGCACTCCACAACAGCCCAAAACACATGTAGTGGCAAGGTTAGATGAAAAGCTGATGGAGAAATATACAGTGGTTATCACCATTTGAGCCCACTGACCAATCTTAGCTTCAATAATAGCAGCTTAACCTGACATTATGTGTCTTCCAATATGAAGTACATTCTACTACCTATAAAGTATTTTGGCTAAGAAAGTTGAACTTGAATCTAATTCATCCTTTAGAGATAACTTATAGCATATGGATGTATGAAGGATGGAGGAAGAGTAGGCACTCTGTTTCTATAAAGGACCAAAAAATAAGTATTTTAGTCTTTGCAGGCCTCATGGTCTCTGTCATGACTAACTGACTCTGCTGTTGTAGAGCAAAAACAGTTGAAGATATGCTGTGTTTCAAGGAAACTTTATTTACAAAAACAGGTAGTGGGATGAATTTGGCTCACAGACCACTGTTTGCCAACCACTGGTAGAGAGGAAGAAGTCCAATGATACCACAACAGAGCAAACAAATACAGACAGAAAATGGGACATTATATGAGACAACTATCAGTGATTCTTGTAATCATTCAATGTCATTGAAAAGAAAGTGGGGGGAATGGGTGGGAGTTATACCATTTAAAAAGAGATGAAAGTGGCACAAAAATTAAACACCATCTGTGAATCTTGTGTAAATCCTGATTCAAACCATCTGTTAAAAGACATTGTGAGAAACAAAGTCATTTAAGTATGTGCTGGGGATTTCAGACTAAATCAAGGAATCACTGTTACTGTTATTGGGCTTGCTAATGATGGTATATAAGAAAATGTGCATATTTTAAGAGATGTATACAAAGGCACACAGGGTTAAAATGACATGCTGTTTGAAACTGACTTTAAAATACTTCAAGAGAAAAAAGAGAAGGGAGAAAAACAGGTGTCACAAAATTTGCTAACTGCTGAATATGTGATTGATATAGAGAGTTCATTGTATTATTCTCTGTGTACATTAAAAAAATATTTTCAGCAATTTAACTCCTTGAAAAAATCCACAACACCAGACAAAGAAACAAATTCAATTCCTTCTCCAAAATGAAGTTTTGTACTAAATTAGTATGCTTTCCCCTCCAAGAACAACTTTGTTGCAGTAAAGCTATACAAGTTCAGGCCAAGTATTACGCCTAAGGAACAAATACAAAATATGTCCTTTTTTTTTTTTTACCTCATGTTGATGGTTCTTTGCATTCTGCAATGTTTTCATGCTGAAAGACATCACCACAAGTGGAAGAGGACCAATATCCTTAATTACATTCACCAGGTCAGGTTTCAAAGCCATGGCCTCAAATTTACACCAACTGATTGGCTGGTTCAAGAGCTCTGAAAAAAATAGAAATAACACATCAATTGCTTTTGTTAACTTAAAAAGAAAAAGTACCATAATTATGACAACTGTGATTAACTGAGATATTCTTCAGTCCTATCTTCTATTAAAAATGACATAATATCTAACTAAAAATAAGCCACATTACTGGATGTGTGTGTACCTATGTTCATTTTCTTGAGAAAAAAAAAGTCCAAACAGTGGCTGAGGCTATGGCTCAGTGGCAGAGCACTTGCCTAGCATGTGTGAGGCACAGCATTTGATCCTTAGCACCACATACAAAAAATAAGCAAATAAAATAAAGGTATGCTGTCCATCTACAGTTACAATTTTTTTTAAAATCCAAACAAAGCTTTTTGTAAAATGATCTAAAGAATCCAGAACCCAAAATAGGTTTAAAAAACCCAAAGCACTACCATGGAGGAATCATAAAACATTTTTAAGAGATTCATGAAGATAAAAGAGTATCTCAGATACAAGTGCTAGAAAATATCAAGTAACAGGCAAAACAAGTACTATCCACATTAGGATGTGATTCTTCTCCCCTCCAAAGGTCAGCAGTTTACTATGGAGAACAGCTGGGCATTATCTGCCAGGTGGGAAGTACATGTAAACAACAGCATAATGGGATGCACCCTGAACGGCTGCCTGTGCTAAGGCCTCCTTCTAAACTAAACTGCCAGGCATTACAGAGATAAAGTGATTCCAAATATACCTACAATCATCCAAGGAAAATCTTGATGAAAAAACACAAAAGGAAATAAACACACTAAAATATATAAACCAATTCCTTAACTTCCCTTTAGGGGAAAAAAAGCACATTTATCAGCAACCTACTTAGCATTATGACTAAATTTTTCCTTACATGGATTTTTTACTTCAAGCCAACAAGGTACTTTGATCTTTCTGTTCATCAAGAACAGTTCCAAGCTGGATGTGTTGGTTCCAAATACATGAGAAAACGTTTCTCCTTTTAAATACTGAGGAAGCTTCTGCCTAAAAGGAAAAAAATATTTTTTGTTTAAAACTATTACTTCACATTTTCCAAGTCTATATTTGAAATAAACAAAAGCCTCTCTATGAAGCAGCAGAAGAAACCCCTTTGATACATGTGAAATGTAATTTGCTACAAATGAAATCCAAAACAATTCACAGTAGGAAACAAAAACAATTCACAATGACAAAATAATGCATCTTCATGACATCCATTAGAAGAAAATAGGCCAAGAAGCTCCCCCAAGAGAGAATTTGTGTCCAAAGCTGTACATGCCTCACTGATAAAGAATAGCCAAGTAAGTACCACTCCATTAGAAGAATGAAAGCAACAGAGTGGGACTCATTGAAAAAGCTTCCATGGTACTTTTCATCACCACTGCCAAAAACATTTTTTAAAAGTTTCCCTTTTCCAACATTGTGGGATCAAAACACTAGAACAAAGGTAAAAAGAGGTTAAGGTCTAGTTAATTAACACCCTACAGCAACGACCTTGCCTGTCACAGGAGCAACAGCAAGAGCAGCACTATAATGATGCTACTGACACTCCTCTCTCACCTTTCCACTGCTTACAAGAGACACTTAACAGACTAATGATGTCCAACTCCATCATGTGGCATTCATTCCACTTGACAAACAATTGTGCTGTTTCAAGTTATTTGTTTAAAGATGCATACTTGAAAGAAGAGAAAGACAGTATAACCTGTAGACTATGTACTTAAAATTAATTTTATCCATTTCAGTTATTCATTACTATATGTCCACCTCAATGAACTGTGGGCTTGAGGAGTTCTGTCAGTACTACTAATTGAAAGCTAGTTGAAAGTTCAAAAGTAGAAAAAAATGCCATTCACCAAAACCAGGTAATTTTCTTTGTTTAACTTACCAAGTATCTAACTTCCAAGTACTGAGATTTTTCGGGAACATCAGGTATCTCAAAAGCATAATTCTTTTCCACTGTCTGGATAAGTAGATGTTTTAAAAAATCATTAAGACAAAAAAGTTTTCAAAACTCAAATTATCCAGCATTACATAAATAATACATTTTCCTATATTAAATCATCAGGAATCTAGCATCCTTGTGGGACACAAGAGTAATTAAAGCCAAAAAGGTATTCTTTCACCTTTCAACTAGGACTAAGACTCATAGTGACAATGTTAAAAAGACTTCTCTTAGACACTACAGAAATCAAAATATTTGCATTCAAATAGGAGGAAGAAGAGATTTATTTTTACAATGTTAATGCATTAAATCATTTGTCAAGAGACAGGTTGTGGCACATGCCTATAATCCCAGCTACTCTCAGAAATCTGGGTAGGAGAATCGTGAGTTTAAGTCCAGAGCTATACATGCCTCACTGATAAAACATAGCAAAATATTGTCTCAAAAAATAAAAATTATTTGTTACTAATTGACATTAAGCAACTCCATCTTGCTAGAATAATCAACATTATAATTATAGTTCATATGTAGTAAGCATTGGCTATGTGTCAAGTACTATTCTAATCATTCAATATGAATCAAGAGATTTAACCCTTTTGACAATGCTTGCAATAGGGCCTCATTTGTCAAATAAAGAAACAGGCACAGGGAAGTCACTTGGAACTTGTTCACAATCAGATACTAGTAAGCAGCAGGGCTAAGACTTAAATCACAAGCAACCTGACTCTAACATTCAAATGCTTCACCATTACAACACATTGTCTCTGGAATTTTATGTTTTTAGTTTTTGTTTGCAGTGCTAGGAATCAAACCCAAGGCCTTGTGCATTATTACTTGTGGAAATTTAAAGAAGTGACTCAGCCACAATCCAAAACTTAAGTAGTTAAGACTGTTTGCTGTATCTTTTGCAACTCAATCCTCCCTTTCTTTCCATCACTACTAACTTCCCATATTTTTAGTGGGCTACAGACCCCACAATTATGGCCAAAGGCATCAATATCTCACTAAAATCAAAATATTGTTTCTTTTTTTAGGGGCATTCTCCACTGAGCTATATCCCCAGCTATTTTTATTTTTTGAGACAGGGTCTCACTAAGTTACTATGGTTGGTCTCAAACTTGTAACCCTTCTGCTTCAGCCTCCCAAGTCACTGGAATCAGAGGCATGTGCCACCAACACCAGTTTGGACAATTTGTCATACATATCACGAATGTAAGACTTTCATTCTATCAGAAATAACATCATAGTCCCTGATTTTTAAAACTAAAACTTACTTAACCTTCTAATCAAAATGCATTGGCAATAACTAATTATAAAATCAAAATGTTTTCTTTGCCATTTCAGAATAAAAACATGAAATGTAAGCATTTAAAGTAATTTGCTTTGAGTTATCTATATATTCAAATTCATGACCATTATTTTACAAGCAGTTTAAAAAGAAAGCAAACTATTTTTAAAAATCTAACACAGTTTTTATATTCATGCCTATGAGATTGCCATTCTATGAATTAGAGATATGCAGAAGGCACTTTGTATGAAGTAGATATGCAATACCTATTTACAAATTCAAGACATTAACAAACAACAAATTAAGAAAGCTGGTCAAAAATTTACAACCAAATACAAACCTTGGACTTGAACTTCATAATTTTATATTTTGCTGCTATTCTTTCATCAAATTCATTGTAAACATCCTTCATTGTAACTGGAATTTCTGTTTCCTTCCCTGTATTTAGATCAATTTTCTGTTCTCCCGTGGGAAGGAGAAAAGGGAGAAAAAGTATCTGTACATAAGATCTTCTTAACCACCAGAAACCCAAGTTTAAAACAGTTTTCATCCTCCCCCATTTAAACACTTAATAGCGCAGTCTCAACAATGAGTTCAAAGGCAAAACAATCCCTAAAAAATACTAAACCCAATGGCCAATTCCTCCCAAAGCACCATAAAGCAAGGCAAAGATGATCAATGCTAAGAAACAATGGGAAAATAAATATTATAAATCCTAACCAAGATGCTCCACAATTCAACAGAAATGGGGAGGGGCTGATACTGGGAGGGAGCTGGAGATATTAAAAGTCCTAATAAAGAAGAAGCAAATGGAACTGATCTTGTTAAATGGCCACAGGGGAAATATTACAGCTGCCTATGCAACAAGAGCAGGAAAACTGGGCCAAATGCCATGTCACGTTTTAGAGCCTTAGAGTCCCAAGCCCAATTATTATGGAAATGAGGAGTAAGGGAAATATAACATTCTGTATTAAACATTCTGTTTTACTCTAACAAGTTGAAAAACTGAGTTCAACTTCATTTCTCTAATTTTCCCATCCTCTATTGGAATTGCTGACAATCAGTGGTCATGAAGCAAGGAGTAAGAAAGAATTGGGGTTGTGAAGAACTGCTGCCCTACTGAAGGACAGGGTTGACCTTGGAATAGAGAATGGGTGCCATATATAATTACTGAAATCTCAAAGCTAATCACTAATGCTTACCATTTCACGGGGAAGGAAGTACAGCATTCGCTCAATGTTTTTCACCATGACACAACAGCTCACATGGGTCTTGGCTGATTCAATAAAAACTTTTCCAAACAGAAATACCACACCTGAAAGAATAAGGGAAAACTTAATTGAAATTGAAAAGAAAACATTTCAATTACACCAAATCATGGGAACAACGTAAATGTTTACTGAACATGTCCACACATTTATACCTTTGTGATAACATTCTGACAGCAAACATATATAAAATCAGTTCTTTGTTTTTAAAATATTTATTTTTAGTTGTAGTTGTACACAATACCTTCATTTTATTTATTTACTTTTATGTGCTGAGGATCCAACCCAGGGCTGCACACGTGTAAGGCAAGCATTCTACTGCTGAGCCACAACTCCAGCCCCAAAACCAGTTCTTAACTCAGTACTTATGCCATAGTACACTATCACAGTGGTACAACCCCTGGGAGAAATGGGATAGAATAATTCTCTAATTTAGTATAAACAGTTTCCCTATAACCAGTATTATCCAGATTAAGAAAAACAAAACAACTATTGTCCAACAAGTCTGCTATTACAACCTCTCATGAAAACATGCAAATATGAGAATATCATTCTAAATTTATTTTTTATTTACACTTACTGATAAAAAACAATCTTCATGTATTGGGATACATACATCAGTATTTTTCTGTATGTAAAGTTGTATTTGGGAAAAACAATTCATCTTGTATCTTATGGTTTGGAAATGAGGTACCCCTCAAAAGCTCCTGTTGATGCCAAAATATTCAGGAGTAAAATGATTTGATTATAAGAGCTGTAACCTTAACCTAACAGTCCATTCTAGCTTGAATGGACTAACTAAATGGTAACTATAGGGAGGTGTAGCATGGTTGGAGGAATTGGGTCACTAGGAGCATGCCTTTGAGGTTTGTATTTTGTCCCTTGCACCTCAACTCCTCTCTCTGCTTCCTGCCCACCATATGCTAAGCAGCTTTCCTCACTGTACCCTTCTGCCATGTTCTGCCACACCTTGGGCCCAGAGCAGTAGTCAGACAGTCGTTCATGGACTGAACCTCTGAAACCATAAGCCCCAAATGAACTTTTCCTCCTCTAAGTTGTTCTTGTCAGGTATTTGATCATAGTGATAAAAAGCTGCCTAACACATCTCTTATTCTATATAAACATATATATCTCATAACAGGGTTCTATTATAATCTATTTCACCCTTTCTATATCACAAGTTACTTAACATATCTAGCTAGGTAGTATTTATACTGTTCCTTTCTCTTCTGCTTCTATTTAACAAATGGTTTACTAATAAAATCAGTAGATATCCTTCTTTTGTGACCCTCAGAAATATACACAACAAAGTAAAAACATGCCTTTCTAAACATCAAGTTATTGTTCTCCCATCTCTTCAACAGAAAACTAGCCATTAAGAAAGGACTGCTGGGCTGGAGTTGTGGCTCAGCAGTCGAGCACTTGCCTAGCACGTTCAAAGCCCTGGATTCAATCCTCAGCATCACATAAAAATTAATAAAATAAAGGTATTCTGTCCAATTACAACTAAAAAATATTTTTAAAAACAAAGAAAGAAAGGACTCCTAAGATCTGATAGTCAACCCAAGAGATGGTCACTGTAAAAAAAATCCCAGGCTCCATGAACTAGACAGCAGTAATCAACATAGCCACTTATCTGAGACACTAAGAAAATTGTGGTACATCACAAAGCCAATTACCCCAGTTTCACAAGACAGCTCATCATCAGTATTTCCTTTTGTCACTTATTCTAGTAGAAATAAGACTATCTAAGGATTTTCATTTCTGCAGATGATTAAAATTCTTACAAGAGTTGTGTGATTTTCAGCTGGGGTGGGGGAAGTGGGGAAGATAAGGGAGAGGAAAGGGCGGACCGTGGGACGATTTAAAGGAAAAAATCACAGTAGCACAGAAATTTAGAAGTCATCCTCACGACAGTTAAAGATGGGAAAACAAAATTCCATGCAAAGAAAAATAAAGACTCTAATATTGGATTCAAAGATTCAAATAGCTCATTTTACAGTCAAACTAATATCACACTTCATGCAACACATTTGACACTGTTTATGCCTCGTTTGCCACAAAAAGATCATGGTAAACAAAGATTACATTCCCCCCAAAGTTACTAGCTGAAACCAGGTGCAGTCAGGATTATTCAACCTTGAAAAAGTCATAATGAAGACAGGATATCTTCCCATATGCAAAGAGTAAGATTCTTTTCATAATTATGGTGCATTCAGCAACAACTGACTGACTTAGAATCTGTAAGAAAGTGAGAAACAATAACAGGGTCTTTGGGAGTACTTCGTTTTTATTAGCATCATTGATTTCACAAAGCTCAGTGATCATTACCTACTATCACGATGAAACTGTTCAACCCTCTGAAATTAAAGGACTTTTAAAAAAAGCTATTTTATTTAACCCATTGGCATCAAAAACAGAGAAAGATGTGCTACCTCAGAGAACACAACTTGCAAAGTACCACAGAATGGCAAAGTGGACTGACAATGAGAAGGCCCGACTTCTGCCACTGAAGAGTCAACTACTTTTTTTCCCCAGAGCTTGTTTCCTGCTAAGTGAATAACTAGATTAGATAATCTCTGAAGCTTTTTTCAGCACTTGTATGACAAAAAAAATATTAACTGAGCTGGCCATCATGACATGTGCCTGTAGCCCCAGCTACTCAGGCAGCTGAGACAGGAAAACTGCTTGAGTCCAGCTGGAGCATCACTTGAGCCCGTAAGTCTGAGTCCAACAGGGGCAACATAGTGAGATTCCCCCATCAAAGAAAGATAATTGTGAAATGTTTCCCTGGGCCAGAGGTACAACTCAGTGGTAGAGTACATACCCTGGTTCAATTCTTAACACCACCAAAAAATTTTTCCCCACTATTGATTTTAAAAGCCTATCCATGGCCGGGCGTGGTGGTGCATGCCTATAATCCCAGAGGTTTGGGAGGCTAAGGCAAGAGGATCACGAGTTCAAAGCCAGCCTCAGCAAAAAAGCAGGGTGCAAGAAACTCAGTGAGACCCTGTCTATAATAAAATATCAAACAGGGGTGGGGATGTGGCTCAGTGGTCAAGTGCCCCCCAGTTCAATCTCCAGTACAAAAAAAAAACCTATCTATGACACTGGCCTGATATCAGAAATTAATTACTTTGAAAATTTAGTTGTGCCTCCATGTTTCAATCTTAGCCTCCAATATCCCTTACTACAAACCATCACTAATTAAGAAAAATGTCTGTGATGATATATATTTGTTTGGTATCTGACCCATCCAATATAGTAGCTACTTTTCACATGTGGCCATTAAGCACTTAAAAGGTGGCTACTGGTTGAGAAACTGAATTTTAAATTTTACTTCCTTTTAAACAGTATAAATTAAAAGAACTACAAATGGCCATTATATTGGACATTATGGTACCTTAGTAGATCCCTGCCCTGTGAAACAATGGTATTTACTAATAAGAGTATAAACCAAAAAAACAAACGATAAAAATAACAAACTCTCTTTCACAAAGAGTTTAGTTGTGGATGGACACAATATCTTATTTTTATGTGGTGCTGAGGATCAAACTCGGTGCCCCATACATAATAGGCCAACACTTTTCCACTGAGCTAAAACCCCAACCCAGAACTGTTGTTTAAGGTTCTGATCCTTGGCAACCAATGCTGGCAATGATGCTTTATAGGCACTTACTTGGGAGGGGGTCACCATCCACTTTTGTTTTACTCATTCTTATTTCACACTGCTATAAGAATTTAGGAAGCAAACTAAATAATGGCAGCAAATTCAACTCTGGTGCTCTGTAACTCTCCATGTGCATCCACCAGACTGTCAATCACTGTGTAGTTTATTTCAGAGACCATTTACTGAATGCCTACTATGGACCTGGCATTATACTGAATACTGGAAATGAAAGATTTCTAGCAGCTTAAAGGCTTTGAGATAGAGAAAAAAAACTGATTCAGATCATTTCAAAATCAGATGACAAAACTACAATGAGAAAGGGTATGATGGGGTCATAGGACTCTAAGGTCCATCTAGAGGTTTAGGAAAACTTTCAGGAAATGACAACTGAGCTGAATCTTGAAGAATGTGTCAGATAAGGTCATCCCAGTCAGACAAATACTATGAGTAAAGGGACACGCAGCAGCAATTTCTAGGGCAAAAATTCACAGACAGCAGGCATCAGAAACCTTGCTAAGGAGCTTGGACTCTGTGTTATAAGCAATAGCTACTGAGGATTTTTTTTAAATGAGGAAATGATATAGTCAATGTTACTCTTCTGATCAATCACTCTGGCAGTAATGTGGAAGACAACAGTTTAGAGATCAATTAGGAGGCTGGTACAATGAATTCAGTAGGCAAGAAGGGTTCAGGGCACCAGTTATGAGGAGATAGATTATCTACTTTAGAAGAAGTAAACTAACAAGTGAGGAAAAGGAGGGAATCAAGGATGGCTTCCAGGTTTCTGGTTTTGATGGAACCATTAACCAATGGGTTAATAATTAATCAAATCTATAAGGTCCCTTTTACCATGTAAGGAAACATCACAAGCTCCAAATGTTAGTACATAGACATCTTTAGGGAGAGGGGTCATTATGCTACCTATTACACCTCTCAGTTCCATGAAGTTGAGAAGTTCTCTCAGAGGTCTTAGAAAACAGGAAGAAGGTTAAAAAAAAACAGGACTTAAAAAAAATCCCAGAATTAACAGGCAGCTACTCAAATTCATAGATGAGAAACAAATGAGATATGTCAAAATTATTTTGCCTCCTATCTTTTAGGCAAAGGGTAAAGATTAAAAACAGAGAATCTCCACTATTTCTGTTTAATGAAAAAACATTCATTTGGAGGTGATTTTTAAATTTTAAAAAAAGTTATCCTGAAGAACTGAAATAATACATATTCAATTTGGTTAAAGAGAAACAGGCCCAGAAGCACCACCAGAAACATATTTGTTCAATTTGAGGAGGGTCTTTTCTAACAGTTACTGTTGTTAAAAATGGAATGACCCTCCTCTGTCATCTTAAGGGCATTCTTGGCTCCTGTAAGATGATTTTTTTTTTTCCTCTACAAAGAGGGAGTTAGTAAGGCCCCCCCTCATCAGAAGGTCAGGCCTATGAATTCTAAAAGAGAATAAACTTTTTGTTTCATTTGTTGTGTGGCCCTCTTCTTCAATTTATCCCTAGCATTTTGTGAATCAAGAATTCACAATACTAGTTCATTAGGATGACCTGGGAATCAGTCTTGATTTCTCCTTTCCATCAATGCTCAGATTCAATCCATCAACAAGTTTGTATCAAAATACTTGTTAAATGCCTTCATTTATCTCCTTCCCAGCCTCCAGGGTCCAAGTAACTAGTACCTCTGCCCTGGAATGACTGATCTCCAGGGCTTCTATAATTTCCTACCACCCCACTCTAGCTCACCCTTCTACAGCTATATATACAAGCATGCACACACAGAATAACATGTCTGTTATTCTCTTCACAGACAAGAGAATTCCTGTTTAAAGGCAAAGTCAATTATGGGACCATCCATCATTATATGGCCTTTTACCTTTATCTCCAACTTCACTGCATACCAATCTTATCACTTGATAACTATGCTACTATCACACAGGCCACCTTCTTCGTGTCAGTCCTTCCCACTTACTGGATTCTTAAGCTGAAATGTCCTTTCCTCGACTCTGTATGTGCCTCACATCTTAGCCCAGGGATCATCTCTTAAGACAGGCCTTCACTGAGCATCCTACAACTAACTCCCTTTTACATCAGTTTCTTTTATTTATAGCCAATTTCTCCCCACCCACTCCCACCCCATTAAAATATAAGCAACATTATAGCATAGGGAATTTGTGCAGTTTGTTCACCCCCTCTCAGTGCCTTAAACATAACATGTGTCCAATTTGCTAAATAAAGAGACAAATTAATGACTGATTCCATTTGCAGAATAATCCTGCAACTTCAGATACATCGATGGCAAAGTACAAGCACATTCAAAAATCACAAATAACTGATTTTTGGAATAAGCATTTTAAGGACTATTCACACCACACGGTGGCTCACGCACTTTACAATGAACAAGTCCTGCTCTCCTATAACACACTTACATGAGGGCAGAGCCTGTGCCAATGTTCATCACTAAATATTCAAGGGAAAACTTGCTACTCCATCAAGACATATGGTTACTTTATCTTTGATTACCTGGTTGGTTATACTGATCTTCATAAGCATCCAACCAATAAAACTGGAACACTTGTTCTTCATCTGTCCCTTTTACCAATGGGACTTGACTGGAATCCACTTGAATTTCTTGTGCTGAGAAACTATCATCTTCCTGATCAATGCCCCAACAAGAGTCATCTGGGAGAAAACTTCCCCTGCAGAAATCAAATTTTCCAACCTTTTCAAAATCTAACAGAGTAGGGCTGGTGCTACTGCTCAGTGGCAGAGCACTTGCCTAACGTGTGAGGCACTGGGTTCAATCCTTAACACTGCATAAAGACCTAAACAAATAAAGGCATGCTGTCCATCTATAACTATGAAAACTTTTTTTTTTTTTAAAAAATCTTGGCTGGGACTGTAGCTCAGTGGTAGAGCACTTGCCTAGCACATGTGAGGCACTGGGTTCAATCCTCAGCACCACATAAAAATAAATAAATAAAATAAAGGTATTGTGTCCATCTACAATGAAAAAAAAATTTTTTTTTTAAATCTAACAGAGGGGCTGGGGATGCGGCTTAAGGGGTAGCGTGCTCGCCTGGCATGCGTGCCTGGGTTCGATCCTCAGCACCACATACAAAGATGTTATGTCCACCAAAAACTAAAAAATAAATATTAAAAAAATTCAAAAAAAATCTAACAGATTGATTAGAGTGCTATCTGCCAGGAAAAAAAATACCAGAAAATGCTCTTACAAGCAAGACGTGGTCTCTTTCCTAGGATCCGCCTTATGTTTCATCCTCTCTGCTGGCTCACTCTCTTGGTCCCAAGTCTTGGCAGCCACAGGCTTCATATCCACCTCCTCAGCTTCCATGGGCTCATCAAAGTCACCATCTTCAAACTCCATTTCCCCTGACTCATACTCATCATCCGGACACTCTGGCTGCACCAGCTCTCCTATAGACATCAGCATATATTCCTGTCACATGCTAGTACCTGGGGCACAATGGTTTACCCAACACTGAAACATCAGCACATCCCTTTTCCTACACTTGTATTTCTCTTTAGTCTCCAAATTGGATGTTTTTAACTTTTAGTGCTACAAATCCAAATCTTTCACACTTAGACTTGCCATCACAATACCTCCACTTCTTCTACTGCTGTAAAAACAACTGCTCAACACCCTTGCACTTCTGCCTGACATCAGACTTACCAGCAAATTCAGCTCGTTTAAGAGGAGCAGGAGTTAATGAAAGCTCCTTCCTGGTGACAGGGGAAGCAGTTTTTCCTGAAGGAATTGCCTGTAAACATTTTTAAATGTTTAGTCACTTAGACTTGCATACTAAAAATATGTAACTGTCCTACCCTGACCAAAGATAATGACAGTTCCCATTTATAAAAAGATTTTATGTATTATTAATGTAATAGCTTCAATTATTTTACTGTTACCTAGATTTACAGAAAAAAATACTTGTTTCCAGGAGGAAAATTATTGCATTTAGCACAGTTGTGATACCTATAATAAACACATATTAGTTACTACAAAATTTACTATGAAAAAAGCAGGCACATGCTATTTTTGAAATACACAAAACTATATATTGAATGGCAGTCCTAATTTAAAAAAAAAATCAAAAATAAATTCAAAGGCATTTCCTTCACATAGAAAAGCAAAAATACATAAATTTAAAACAATATCATAAATCCAGACAGGGTATCTCTATACACTTTACCTTGGGGGTGTACACAGCAAAAGGATTCAGAGAAGCTCCAGTAGATCTTTTCTTCTTAGGTATTATTATAGGTGGAAGAGTTATTTGAGGTTTCTAAAAGGAAGGGTAAGACAGATATTCACTGCCATGCTTGGTTTACCACGTAACAGATAAAGTGCATTTCGCTCACTGAAACCCAATAAGCATTTTTCCTTCCCTGCCCCCCCCCCGCAGGATCTATGTTCATACACTGTGGTTACTATAGCAACAATACTACAGAAATCACTAGAAAACCTGAATAGATACTGAATCCACCCCTCACCAATTCTTTTCTTTTTAAAATTTAACGCAGTCTTTCACTTATCCTTCCAGAATATTACATTTAAAAACAATCAAGATACATATGACTGCATAGTGTTGATGCTAGATTATTTTGATCTATGGCCATTTAGAAAGAAATACACTTCTAAATAAGCACTTAGAATTTATGAGAAATGCCCAAATTTCAAATTCACAGTGTAGGTGAGCCTATTTGAGTTCTATCAGGAATAGGACACTAACTCTTTCTTCACTCCCACTCAGAATTAAAGACTGACAGGCTTCAATCTATTTAGGGAACATATGCTATAGCAACTGAACACAAGCAGTGAGCATTCACAGAACTGATTCCTGGGTGTATTCTTACTACTTCCAACATACACCCACACAGCCCCATCTACATAATCGCATAGCTGTAACAGCTAGAAACTACTCACCTAAAATGGTGAGAAGAAACTAACTGGAAGATTTTATTTTTCTTTTTATTTTTGTGGGATATTTCTTTTGGTGGTACTGTCCTTGCATTTTTTAAATTCTAGCAAAAGTCTATTCCATACAACTTCTGAATTATTTCTAGAACCAATGTTCCCTGCACATTTTATAACTCCCAAAGAATCACTTACCTCAGTGTTCAGATCTTGTAGAATGTCACCTAGCAGTTCATCCTTAGGCAAATCTACAGCTTTCTAGAGATTATAAAGGAAGGCAAAACGAGAAAGCCCTGCACATTAAATTTTCACCCAGACCACACACATGACTATGAAAGGAAGAACCTAACCAATCAGTCCTTACATCTTCATTTCATTCACTCTAAGTGCTCAAATCTATTCAGATTTTAACTACCACCTGTGTATACGTAAATTCTAAATTTATAGCTCCCATCCTCTATTTTAATTCTCATTACATGATATTCCTTCTAGTCACTGAAATTAAACACACTTTCAATTCAGTTTTCCTGTTCAATCTTTCTTTTCTATGTCCCAAATTCTAATCATTGAGGTGCTTAAATCATTTGAAAACTAAAGTCAACTTAGTGAGTGAAGCTAGGAAAATGTTATTTAAATATGTATTAAGTTTCTAATATCTGTATAATCATATTCTAAATTCATTTCACAAAGGAAAAGACAAAATATACAGAAACCATGAAACTCACATCTGTGGTTTTCTTTCCAGCACTGGCAATGAACATTGACTTGATATTGTTTGGTTTTGTCACTGCAAGTTTCTTTACATTCTTCTTGTCTCTGTTGCGTGCTTTAGCATCCTTTCCTATTGGAACATATATTATTTAGAAACACAAAAGGTCCCAGTTCAAATTGGAAAACAAAAAGCCTAGTAGTCACTTGTTCTCCATATATGGGAATTTGGGAAGAAAATATTAAAACTTCAAAATACAAATATATAAGATTTTACACGAGGTACATAAAGAAGAAACTTTAAAATAAGCTAAATTCAAAAACTCAGGCTAAACGTTATTACAAAAACTGATAAAACACAAGTTAAATATCAGGATGAGTTAAGTGTGACTATTTAATTGCTAATGTTAGTGTTAATAAAAAGTCTTTTTTTTTAAGTGAGACAGGAGGGCTGGGGTTGTAGCTCAATGGTAGAGCACTTGCCTGGCACGTGTGAGGCACTGGGTTCAATTCTCAGCATCACATAAAAATAAATAAAAGTATTGTGTAAAAAAAAGTGATATAGGAAAGATAAAGCCAAGCTGGAATCAAGATATTATCCTAGTAACCTTCATGAGATCATATCTTTGATTTTATATGTAATTTGACAGAACAACTTAACTGTAAAGAAATGGAATTACCAGTTATGATACTGTAGCATCCTGATTTCCATTTTTATGAGAACAGCAACTAGACACATGCAACTATGTCACATTAACACTAAACAGCACAGAGGCATTTGCTCATTAAAAGAAAACTTTTGCCATTTAATCTCTTCTGACCATGTGTAAATCAACTTTCCTAATACTGTTGATTTTAATCTCACTTTCTGATTCATCCCCAAATAGTCTCAATCTCAAAAAAACTAAATGAATAATTAAAATAGTGTGGTAGTGGCATATACATAGAGAGACCAGATGAGTAAAAAATACAATCTAGAAAAAAGACCCCATCACATATGGAAATTTAGCATATAATAAAGGTGACAACTTACATCACTTGGGGAAAAATAGATTTATAAATAAATAGTGTCAGCTAGCCATTTGTAAGATCCATATAAACATCAAAAGGAAATTTTAAAAATAAAACTATGCAAGTACTTTAGAAAAGCAAATTCCTTTGTAACCTGGGTATAGTAAAAATCTAACACTAATTCAAAATGAACTTTCAAAGAAAAAACAGATTGATAAATTCAATTACACCAGAAAAGGAATTTAAAGAAAAACCTGGAGAAAATATTTACAATATGTATCACAGATAAAGTATCTATTACCCTGACAAACATTTCCCTGATATAAAGACCTAAAACAACCAATTGAAACTCAAAAGGAATGTGAGCAATAAATACAAAGTTTTATGAGAAGATCCACAACTTTATGTATAAAAGAAATGCAAATGAACACCACACTGAGATGCCATTTCTCGCATATCAGACTCACAAAAATTCAGCTTAACAACATACTATCAGCAGGGCTTTGGGGAAATACACACTCAGACACTGTTCATAGGAGGGTACAAAAGAAAAACTCCTAGAAGAACTTGAGAACTTGGCAATATCTTGTCAACGCCTAATAAAAATTTTGTGAGCATTTACTCTCTGAGCCAACAATTCCACTTCTAGGAATTTTCCAAGGAAAACATAATACGCACAAGAGTTACTGGATGTGTGGCACTATTTGTAATAATAAATTATTGAAAATAAATGTCTACCCGAAATAATTATTCTAATAAATGATAGCATATCAATATAATGGAGTACTATGCAGCCATAAAGACATAAATAAGAAAAATCTGTTAAGTACTAATATGAAGTGATTTTCAGAATATCTTAAATGAAAAAAGCAAACTACAAAACTATCTATAGATGATATCTTTTGTCTAAGAAAGAAAATAGAAATACGTACACACAATTGTATTCCTAGGTATATATCCAAAAGAAATGAAAACAGGTATTCAAACAAAAGCTTCAACATACATGTTCATAGCAGCATTAAAAAAGGTAGATAACTCAGTGCCCATCAACTGATGAATGGGTAAACAAAATGGGCAACACATATCCAGATAATATTATTCAGCCACAAAAAAGAATAAAGCACTAATACATGCTATAGCATGGAAGGAACTTTAAAACATTATGCTAAGTGAAAGATGCCAGACAAAAAAGGTTACATATTGTATGATCCCAGTTATATAAAACATCCACAACAGGCAAAACCATAGAAACAGAAAGCAGATTAATGGTTGCCAGGTGCTGAGGGAAGGAAGACTAGAGAGTGACTGCTTAATGAGTATGGGGTTTCCATCTGGGGCAATGAAAATATTCTGAAATTAGATAATGGTGATGGCTGCAAACACTGCAAATGTACTAAATGTCATGGTAAATTCTGTGATATGTATTCTACCATAATAAAAACAGGCATTTTTCACATGGCAAGGCTATGAAAAGGTTTACAGGACATTTGTAAAATATGTGAGACCAGAGAATTGCATTAAGGAACTTGTATCTTTATTGAGACCAACTGGAGCAGTTTGAAGACAGAATATACCTAATGGTTAAAATGTTTAGTATGCAAGGGGGCTGGGGATATGGGGATATAGGTCAGTTGGTAGAGTGCTTGCCTTGCATGCACAAGGCCCTGGGTTCAATCCCCAGCAACCGCCCCCACACACACAGTTTAGTATGCAGAAATCCACAATTAGTGTTTGTTTTATTGTGCTTTTCCAGTTATTTTTCTTCATTTGGACTTGACCAATATTTTTCTCTATTTGAAAACAGCATGCGAGGGACTGGATTCACACCATAAGGAGCAGACTTTATACTCAAAACTACAATTTCTTGTAAATTTTTAAAATGGATTTCAGAATTCTGTTTGCCTTCATAATATCTTGTGACCTTACGTGGGCTCTTAGTGAGGTTCACTGAAACAATGGGGATTTGTGGGTGAATGACAGTGGCAAAGCATGAAATAAAAATTTCTAAGACTAGCTGTCTTCCAGAATATCAACTCATTCTCTTTACTAATGTATTGCCAAAACAGATAACAATATGAAAAGAAACAGTGGTGGCTCATTTATTCAACAAATACTGCATACTTCTTTCATGTCTGCTGCTGTGATCAGCCCTGGAGTGAGTGGGACATGGGTCCTTTCTTTGAGAAGCTCCTTAACCAGTCCAACATCCTAATTTGCAGCTGACCAAAATTAAAATCTACATAGGTGTTCGGGACTATGTCCAGTTGATATAATTAACAATATAGCCATAACACAGGTCTCCTTGATTCTGGGACATAATACAGTAAATGGGTTCATTCTATCTTCCAGGACGCATATAAACTACAAATACACAATTCGCCACAATTCTACAAAAGGGTCCCAGTGTATAGAGTTTCTACACTACAGTTTGGCAGAAATTGGTCCATTCATACTCTAATGGATGGATGAATGAATAAATAACATCCCCTCTGAGGGAAAACCAAACATATGTTTTTTTTTAATAACTGTGAATAAAGGAAAGATAAACCAGAAATTAATTAAAATGGTTATTTATAGAGATGGGTAGAAATAAGTCAGAAGGCATAGGAATAAGAGCAAGACTTTTCTGCATATATCTCTTGATATCATTTTGATTTTGACATTATATAGTTATTTTATAATATTGTAAAAAGTTAAAGACTTTTAAAAATTTGAATACAAAAACAAATGAACCTATAAACTCTCACAATAAATCTTTAGAGGGATATACACCAAGAACAAGTAAAATTGCAAAGAAATCATAAACTTTACTTAGAAAGGTTGTTAATAGAGGGCTGGGGTTGTGGCTCAGAGGTAGAGTGCTTGCCTAGCACGCATAAGGCACTGGGTTCGATCCTCAAAATAAAATATATTGTGTCCACCTATAACTAAAAAAAATGTACCTTAAAATAAACAGAAAGGTTGTTGGTTTAGTAATTCTAAATCAACTGTGTATATTTCAGAAAACAAGGATTTTCATTGAAAGTGTAAAAATATGAATTGAGAAGATGAATTCAGTAGTATTGGACTGGGATAAAATTTATCAGTATGAATTCAAAACATACATAATTTCCTAGTTCTGTTCACCAAAAGGGCCTAGAAGCTAGAAACCATCATACCCCAAGAGCAATAAACACATCCTTCTCCCAGATCTGAATAATATTCCCCATGAAAGGAACCAGATAGTGGCTAGAAACAGTTGATTCCAAGTCTGGTACAGGAGGAGTACAAGGTAAACTTTGAACATCTTCTCAGCCCTGATAGCTAGGAAATGCTCAGACTGATTGGATCACATCAAAAGGATGCAGGCACCAACTAAAAGGGGTTTCACACCTACCAGCTAAATCTGGGATAATTTGAACACCGAAAGGAGAAATGGTAGCACTGAATTATAACAGTAAATTTTCTAGAAACCCATGAGTTTGAATTGATAATTTTAAAAAGGAAAGAAGCTGAGTGCAGTGGCATGCACCTGTAGACCCAGCCACTAAGGAGGCTTAAGCACGAAGATCACCTGACCCTAGAAGTTCAAGGCCAGCCTGGGCAATGTAGCAAGACTCTATCTCAAAAATAATAGAAAAAATTTAAAAGGAGAGAATCATCAACAGATGCTGAAAGCACTGGGTGAAAATTCATGGGAAAATGGGATATACACATGGTCTCAAATTATCACCACTTATTTGCATTAATCATAAAGGGGGAAAGGTAGCTTTAGAAGGAATCTGACATATCATCTTAACCAGGAGATCAAATTTATTATCAACACTAAGGGAATGGAATGCTCTTTACAGAGGGCATGAATTCAGGGCCTTGTGTATGCGAAGCAAGCCCAGGGTCAATTTCCAATACTGCAAAAAAAAAAAAAAAAAAAAAAAAAAAAAGGCTGCAAAAGACCTTACTCAGCAAACTGGACACATATTACTATAGACAATGATAAATGATAATATTACTGTGGTTAAGCAGATGAGAGCCTTTATTCTTAGAAAGGGACTTCTGAAGTTCAAAAATTTCACCAACAATTAGTCTGTGTCAGTAGTTGGAAAGGGGAGAGGAAACAAATGTTGCAAAACATTAATGTGCAAATGAGAGTCCACTCCCTCTGTAAGAGCATGATAGCAGAGACGTAAGGCTTTGTGGCCAAATAGGATTCTGTAACATGATTATGTATTCTTTATATTTATCGTTTTTTCAAAAAACACACTTTGGGGGCTGGGGATATAGTTCAGTTAGTAGAGTGTTTGCCTCCCATGCACAAGGCCCTGGGTTCAATCTCCAGCACCAAACACACACACAACGCACTTTGGAAACATAAAAACCTTTCCTTAGCTCAATGGCTGTATAAAAACAGATATGATTTGATGATATTGGGGGGGGCTGTTAATGGAGAATGTTCTAAAATAACCTATGGTTATAGCTGCACAATTCTGTGATGAATTTTATACTTTAAATGAGTGAATTACACAGCATGTGAGTTATATCTCAATGAAGGTTTTTTTTCCAAAAAAATTAAGCCATAGTTTGCTGACCCCTTATCTATCACTTGGTGGTAGAAGACCAATTAACAAATGAAACCAAAAAAAAAAAAAAAAAAACCAAGGAGTATTTCCCATTCTCATTTTACAGAACTAAATCTGGCTTGTTTACCTGAAAAAAATGCCAAGATTGTACAGTTAAGAAAATTTAACACATTCATTCATATCATTTTAAATTTCAATTAAACAAAGCAAGCTGATTACACTAGTATTAAACTTTATTATTGTACTGTACAATTACTGAAGAGCTAAAATTCTGAGTTCATCATTTCAGTAGGAATTAAAACACATCACTTACTATGGCAGTCAGTCCTCAATATCAACAACTCTAAACTGACCATAGGACTAAAAATTTCATACTTTCTGGTACTGTTTTTGTTTCTTACATTTAATTTTCTACACAACTGTGATTCTCTCACTGTCAGAACATATACTCTATCTAAAAATAATTGTGTAGGTTCTTCTCCCTCAAAAGGAGACTGTTTCAGAATACCAAGTCATCTTAAAAGTTTAGACAATTCTTCAAATCTCAAAATGACATTCTCTTGTAGGTACCTTTCTCACTGGTTTCAAGAGCATTATCTTCAAGATCATCATCAAAAATCTCTCAGCTGTCTTCCACATAACCAATATCATCTGCAGGAACAAAATTTAATATTGGGATCAAGTTTTCACAAGTCACCAACAATATTTTAGCCTTGGCAAAAAGAATAATTTTGTACCCACTCAGATGTTCTCCTAGTCTGTTCCATTTATAAGTGCAGCAGAATCCTATTCAAACAGGTCTCAGACAATGCAGGTCATCCACACAGCAGATGTGGCATCAAAACCAAATATATACTATACCTAGCTAGGTGAAACAGGGAAATGATCTGGTCCCACAGGATCAAAAACTTAGCTACAAAAGCTTGCTTCACAGGTATTTTACTCTACCAGAAGAATTTTTTAAAAGCCCAGAAAGGCACCCTAGTCTACATGGGAAAATTAGAACATAGCTGAGCTCTATTACAGAAATAGAAACATAATCACAGACACAGTCTATATCTCCTTCCTGTGGTCAGCAATCACATAAGCAGGAAGCTTTATACAAGGGACAGAAGAACAGTAGAAAAGAACCAGCTTTTACAGTACTTTCCATTGCTCATATTACCTCTCATACCTAAAACTTCATGTGCTCCTTGCAGCAATCAGGGAGATAGTTTTCTTATCTCCATTTATAGAATAAAAACTTGTGGCTCAATGGCATTAAGTAACTTGGCCACAGTCACACAGTTGCAAAGGAGAAAAGAGAACCTCAACCTCTGTCCCTTAATTCAGATGCTGTGTTTTGGCCCCACAGAAACAATTCACTCCAATTCACCCTCCTCCCAATTCACCCTTCCCCACTTTGGTGTTGGGGGTTGAATGCAGGGTCTCATGCATCTTCACAATTCCCACAGAGTTGTTTCCTGGATGATTTTTACTATATCTTGAGGTATGTGCCTTGATTCTCCAAAATGTTGCCAAATCAACTTCTTATTGTTCTGCTTCCTCATCCTCAAATAACTAAAAATGATCCAAACCAAAGGTATGATTCTAACAATGCCTTCCCTCCACCCAGGCAAAGTAGAAACTCCACATGAAAACCTACAAAAAGCAACTAACACAGTGCCTGGCAGGTAATTTCCTCCTACATACCATCATCCACAATCCAGTCATCATCCTTCCATGCCTGAACCAGCTTCAAATACTGATCTTCATCAACTTCTTCATAAACACTTGTGAAGTCCTCGATCTGCCATTATACAAGTTTGAGAAAAAGCTTCAAATGGAGTGAAAGTGTTAAACAATTCTTATGAAAAAAAAAATTGTCAAATTGAAACTGGAATGGCAGCCTGATGGAGAAGCTGCAACCAAATCATGAGTTCTGACATTCAATACCACTACAGGGTTTTCCTTAAATAGACATCAATTAACTTAGTATTCCTTTTAGGTGGGTGTTAACATAAGATATTAAATGATTCCATTAGCATAATATACTTGTCACACCATCAATTACTCATCTACTTCATAAAAAACAAACTGAATTATAGCCAATTCTTCATTAGCTGCTTTGGGGATTATTCACTTGTAATTTCTAGACTGGTTGCTCCTATACTTAGCAAACCTGTAAGGCATACCACCTCTTTCTCCATTACTGATGGATGTTCTACAAATAGACAACAATTTTAATGCCTGTTTGACTAAATAAAATGCAAAAGGAAAATCTCCCTCATCCAGCCCCCTACAAAAATTTGGCAAAACAAGCATATTCTTCTATAAGCCAACAAGAAAAGGCTTTTGAGTGTTCGCTCTTTGCTTCACCACTGATCCTCCACCACTCTCAGGTTTTGAAACTGCACAGGGATTTATATGCTGAGCTGTTTGAAAGGCAAGTCCAGAGAAAGTAGCCACACTAGCTGCCTGTCAAAGGGTCATAGTACCATGAGCTACTGGTACAACTAAAGCAGAATACCTCTGCACAAAATAACAGAAGTGCACCATTGCTGCCACTGCCCATGGTAATAGGCCACATACACCCCAAATGAGAATCTGGTGAGCTGGTTAGGAAGATTTCATAGATATCTCATGAAAAATATCCGCCTTCTCTCAAGAGTTCTGCATTTTTCAAATAGGATATCAGGGGAGATGACTAACTCTACCTGAAGAGCTAAGACTCTAGGAAAAACCTGGGACACAGAGATTTGAGAGCTTGATGAACAGAGCTGACTGATTTCTGCCACACCTATAAAGCATATAATGATTACAGGACTAGGCTTTGTTTCACCTCTTTTTTAACTTACTCTCTAGGGATCACTGGCAGGTACTGATTTGGCCTTTTACCATTTGATAAAAAACGACCTACTCTACCAAACTTATTAACAAGCCAAATGTAAACTAGTCCAATTAATATTATCATATTAACCAATTTTCTTTTTTGGGAGGGGAGGCTGGCATAATTATTATTGTTGGTTGAAGGGATACTGTTGTTTTTTATTTAAATAATTGATTTATAAGCTATTTGGGGGGGTACCGGGGATTGAACTCAGGGGCACTTGACCACTGAGCCATATCCCCAACCCTTTTTTATATTTTATTTAGAGACAGGGTCTCACTGGATTGATTTGCACCTTGCCATTATTGAGGCTGGCTTTGAACTCGTGATCCTACTGCCTCAGCCTCCCAAGCCACTGGGATTATAGGCATGTGCCATCACGTCCAACTGATTTATATACTATTTTTGAGGGGATGGTACTGGGGATTGAACCCAGGGGCACTTTACCACTGAGCTACATCCCCAAACCCTTTTACTTTTTATATTGAGATAGAGTCTTGCTAAGTTTCTGAGGTTGGCCTTGAATTTGTGATCCTCCTACCTCAGCCTCCTGAGCCATTGAGACCATAGGCAGGTACCACTGTGCCCAGTTGATTTATATAATATTAAGAAGATCCTAGAAAACTTTCTCTTTTTGATACTGAGGATTGAATTCACGGGTGCTTTACCATTGAGCTAAATCCCCAGTCCTTTTTGTTTTTCTTTGTGGTTGTAGATGGACAGCATGACTTTATTTTATTTTTGTATGCAGTGCTAAGGATCAAATCTAGTGCCTCACACATGCTAGGCAAGTGCTCTGCCACTGAGCCCCAGCCCCAGCCTTTTTATTTTTTGAGATAGTGTCTCACTAAGTTGCTTAGGCTGGCCTCAACCTTGTGATCCTCCTGCCTCAACCTCCCAAGTTGCTGGGATTATAGGCATGCACCACTGCACCTGGCTAAGAAAACTATTTTTAAAAATCATTTTGGGGGCTGGGGTGTGGCTCAGAGGTATAGCACTCTCCTGGCATGTGTGGAGCACTGGGTTTGATCCTCAGCACCACATAAAAATAAAATAAAGATATTGTGTCCACCTACAACTAAAAAATAAATATTTAAAAAAATCATTTTGAATAAAAAGTTCTTTTGACTCTTTATTTTTTCAATATTTTTTAGTTGCAGTGGACACAATACCTTTGTTTTATTTATTATTTATTTATTTTATATGTGGTGCTAAGGGTCAAACCCAGGGCCCCACACGCACTAAGCAAGCGCTCTACCACTGAGCCACAATCCCAGGCCCTGACTCTTTATTTATTAGTGCTGGGGAGCCATACAATTAATATCACAGTGTTTAAAGAGAAATCAGCCAAATTGTGCCAACATCAGAAATGCCCCACAAAACCTACATTAAAAATGCTTTACTTTTGCTTCACTCTAATTCTTTTAGCAACATTTTATTATCTGATTGCCTCCCTTAACTTGAACAAATGGTGCCAGCCACATGGCAAAAATCCTCTTCTATTTGCTTAATTGCCCAGTACAGTAAAGGCCATAGTGAAATGTGCATATTCCAAAACCAGACTGCCTGGGTCTAAATAAAGGATCTGCCATGTGATCTCACTGAATTTCTGTGCCCTCACCTCAAACTGTTGTTAGTCATAGTATCTAATTTATATATGGTTACTAGATGGATTAAATGAATAAACATATTAGTAAAATCACTTATAATAGTGTCAGCTGAAAAATAAAGTTAGGTATTATTATTTTCTAGCATTAATCACTTTCTAGCCTTGGCAGTTAAGATACTCAGAAAGAGTGCTGAAGGTAAAGCTAAACCATGATATATAGATGGTAATCACTTTACTTTTTGCATACAGGGCAAAAATAATGAGCAGAGGAAAACCACCAAAAGTGTATTACATTCAATCTTACAAGCAGGACATTGCAGAAGTAAGGTCCAAGTCTCCATTCCCTTGCAAATTAAAACAATACTGTCCAAGGAGAAGGTACTTAACTAGGCTGCTAAAGACTTTAAAGTTAAAGCACCGCTCAGTTCCCCCAGCGAAGCCAAGGGACCTAGCAGAGACACAGCACACCAAATAAGGAAAGTATAGATATAGCTACTTTAATTTTGGAATTTTAAACTCATCTGTAAAGTGCCTTACAGGAACTTTTAAGGAATGAGTACTCTCCATAATCTATAAATCTACCTCATAATTACTATTAAATTAAATTAGTATTTAGAAATACACAATATTTCTAAATCCATGTGATTTCTTCTTTGGTGGCTCAAATATGTGTAAAAACACTTTGTAAACCCTAAAACAACTTTATAAAAGTCAAAGGGTGTTTTGTAGTTTTGCTTTGTTACTAATGACTTGTATTCAGTCCTCAACTGAAGCTATTCTGGGAAAGTATTATTTCAAGCAGGTTACAGTTTAGGTATACGGTATGCCCCAAAAGCTCATGTGTGAGACAATGCAAGAATGTTCAGAGGTGAAATGATTAGGTTATAAAAGCCTTAACCTGATCGGTGGATCGATTGACTGGGCATTAACTATAGGCAGATAAGGTGTGGCTATAGGAGGTAGGTCACTGGGGTGTGCCTTTGGGGTTTATATTTTGTCCTTGGTGAGCAATCAATCAATATCTCTCTCTCTCTCTCTCTCTCTCTCTCTCTCTCTCTCTCTCTCTCCCCCTCCTTCCCCCCATTGCCATATTCTGAGCTGCTTTTTCTCTGCCATGCCTTTATGCCACAATGTTCTGCCTCTCTCCATAGCCCAAGAGCTATGGAATTGGCCAACTATGAATTCAATCTCTGAAACAGAGAGCCAAAGCAAACTTTTCCTCCTCTATGTTGTTCCTGTCAGGTCTTTTGGTCACTGGGACAAAAAGATGACTAATACAGTTACAGAGGTGACACACACTACCAGCAGGCTATAAATTAGATAAAGTACAGGAAGAAAAATGGTTACTTACTTCTTATTTATACTTCTCACCGGCTTTAGCCTTTTTCAGTCTTTCTAGAGCTTCTTGGCGACCTTTCTTTGACTTTATTTCTCGACGAGCCCGAGAAGTTACAAAACTTCCTGAATCTGACACAGGTGATAAAAACAGAAAGGTATAGGAGATGTTACAAAATCACAGCCAGGCATGGTGGTGCATGCCTGTAATCCCAGTGACTAGAGAGGCTGAGACAGAAGAATTGCAAGCTCAAGGCCAGCCTCAGCAACTTAGTAAGGCTCTAAGCAACTTCATGAGACTCTGTCTCAAAATAAAAAGGGCTGGGGGATGTAGCTCAGTGGTAAAGTGCCCCTGAGTTCAATCCCCAGTACCCCCCCCAAAAAAAAATGAAGAACACTTCTAGTCAACAATAATATGCAATTTTATTATATGTAATATTAAATTAAATATTATAATGTAAAATAATTCACAAAGCTCATGGCCAAATATGCAGATCCTGTAGTTCTTCAAAAATCTTCTCTAAGATCCTGTTACAACTGAAGCCAATGTTAATTTTTTCCAGAAAAAAAAAAGGAAAGTCTCAAAGCCAACTGATACCCTACAGAAATATTAGCTGTTAGCTAGTCTACAGCCTTTCCATTGGAAATGACAGGCCACAAATAATCCAGTAGGTCATAAAAGAACAATTCATTTTGCTTCCTATTAATCAACATTTGAAAGTCTTTAAGAAGGATCTGTTCTTTGCAAAATACTGGGTGCTATGATGGACTAAAAGATCAAAAAATATGGTCTTTGTGTTTACCCTACCTACAATCTAATGTAGGAGATAAGTAGCAATTGGATCTTAAAGAATATGTAGAACACATGCCCTAATAGAAGTTCAGGTAAAGTACCTGGAATTTCAAAGAGAAATACATTAGAGACTGGGGGTATTTAACAAAGATGGTACCATAATTCTAATACAAGATGATACTATATAAAGATGCAAAAGTAAAAACATTAAAAGTGGAATTATTCTTGGGCTGGGGCTGTAGCTCAGTGGTAGAGCACTTGCCTAGCACGTGTGAAGCACTGGGTTTGATCCTCAGCACCACATAAAAAATAAATAAAGTGTCCATCTAAAACCAAAAAAAAAAAAAGTGGAATTTTAAAGTTCATAGTGGTGAGCTGAGGTCATGGCTCAGTGGTAAAGCACTTGCCTAGCATGTGTCAGGTACAGGGTTGATTCTCAGCTCCACATATAAATAAAGAGCCATTGACAACTAAAAAAAAATATTTAAAAAAAAAGTTCATAGTGGTATTGAAAGATCATGACAGGATTAGAGGACAACAAAACAACAACAAAAACAAAGATGGTTCTAAGGAACCATCTTATTAATTCTATCACTGACTTCAAGACCTCAGTGGACCATGATATTACAGGTTAATAATAACACATTACCAAGGTTAAAATATATTTTGTCAAAACTGATTGAAATACCAGAGGGCCTCAGCATTCACTCATTCAACTTTTTAACTCTTCATGCTTTTGGTCATTACAAACTGACCACCCCACACACATACTGAAATGAATTCATCCACAGATACCAGCTGATGAATAATCAAATCAAGATGACAGTGCTGCCTGCCAGCCATAAGTTTAGGCTCAGCAGCCATCTACTATATTCCATGCTAATTTATTAAAATGAGTAGGCACAAAAAGGGAGATGTATTGATAAAGAGGCATCTTAAAAGCTCCAACCCTAATGGCATATTCATAACAACACTAAGTTGTTTGACTGTTTGAAGTATAAGAAACAATCTAAAGAACATGTACCAAATACTGGCAATAAACTGTTGAAAATTATATCTTAAAGGTCAAGTATAATTAGAGAATCTTATTTTTTAGCTTCCTGTAAATGGAATCTCTATAACATCTTAGCCTATTGTTTGACTTTCACATTTGACTTTTAAATCCATTTTTGGAAAGGCATTAAGTAAAAATTAAGTAATGTGGGTACTTAATGATGATAGTCACAAAATCTTGGGTATAATTCAAATGATTTAAAATTTTTGAGTAGGCTTACATGAAAAGGTTTCAGAGATTATTAAACACAATAAGAGTGAAAAGCTAGCCGCAGTATATTCCCTTTAAGACTCCCTTGACATCTGACAAAATCTAAAGGTCTTCAAATGGACTTACTCCACAGGAAACACTGCTCCACTACACAGGGTTTGTGGTACAATTACAAATAAGACAGAGCTGCCTGTAGCCTCAAGAGGTTCACAGTCAAGTAAAGCAAAAGACCCTGAGACTACCATCATAATATAAATATAGTGCCATAGAAGAGGTAAGAACAGCAGACAGGAAATGTAGAGAAGAGAACCATTAATTTTCCGTGAGAAATCAGGTCAGTTTTCATAGGGGAGGTCTCCAATACAAGCCTAGAAAGAATTTCACCAGCACAGAACAGGGTAAAAAGTGGAACAAACAGAGGAAGAGGTGTGAGACAAACTACAAAGGTATTCAAATCCAAGGTGTACTCAGGAATCAAGAGAAAATCAGTGCAGAAGGTAAGTTTGACATGAGTGTAAAGTGAGCAGTACAACTGAGAAATTAAGATGTAGCGCATCCCAGCTCTGCCATTTATTAGGTAATATGAGACTACAAGTTAACCAGTTCAGCAGTGGACAGCTGTTTTATTTGAAGCTGCCCAGCATCTGAAACAATCTGTGGAACCCCCCCACGCCACACACACACACACACACACACACACACACACACACACACACACTTTAAGTCCCATGGGTTCACAGAGCCTATGCCTATACAAGCTGAAAGTTCACTTTCCCAAACACTCTTGCAGCTGGAGCTAGGGCATTAAAATAGGCTCTAATGATTAGAAAAACCTGCCCAGTGGCTAATGTCTCAATAAGAGATATATGGACTTAAGGAAGATTCTAGAAGTAGCAAGAGTTGCAGGAAGATTGAGAATGTGAAGCAACAGTGCCAGCAATGTCCCAAGGTACAAGATCTAGCATCAAGTATTTAGTCATGGTTGGTAATGACCTCCTCAGTGGCCCAGTTTTGTGGCACAATTTTAATCACTGTTTCTGGCTAAGCAACCTGCAGACCAGATTTCCAGTCCTTCAGGATTTGTGCAAATGCTATGGAATTCTAATAAATCCCTTTTCAGTTTAAATTAGCTAGAGTTGGTTCCTTCAGCTTATACCAAAGCTCTCTGACTAATGCAGAACCTGAGGGTCCTGTGAAATGGAAATAAACCACATCTGTCTACTTCATAAAGCTGCAAGGATTACATGAGGATGGCTATCTTCATTTGTACTTAGCAACATAAACTAATTTAATGTTTATATTTGTTTCTCTTTGTGTAGATGCAGGGCAGTCAAATACACATACATATACTCCCACATACATAGTCTGGTTTCAGAGAGCAAAAATAAAGCAAAGAAGTTTCCTCAGGGAAGATTCAACACAGCACTGCATATAACTGGAAATTCATCTCAACTCATGAGGACAAAAACCATGCCTAGTCTACCCATCATCAGAGCCTGGCAGAATACCTATGCCTGGTATGTACATAATAAATATTTACAAATGAACCATTATACCCACTTTTTTGATCACTAAACTCCCCTTGATCTCTTTTCATCCATAAAAATAGTTATAGATATTTCAACTTTTCACTGCTATTGTCAAGGTGATCCACCTACTAACATTTAAAAGAAACAAAATCTAGATTTCCCTTTTTGGAACATGTCTCTAATGCTTCATGTAAGTAACTAGTAAATAAAGGAATAAGCATGAAAAAAATCCATTTACAAAGGCTTAAATATTTGTTTTAAAATTACTATCTGGAGTACCTCCATCCTCCCCAAAAGCAGGCCAAGACACTAGCTTGCAAAAGAAGTCTTTCAGGTAACAATCTTTCAGTCTGCTCTAAAGGAAAAATTCCAGTCACAAGTTCTCAGCAAGTACTTAATCAACATCATGACTTAAGAGGGGTCTCAAGATTGCACAGTATCCTCCAGAGAGTGATTTCTTGATGTTTATGGATGGCATACAGTTTTTAGGGTGAAGAAAGGGCTTAGTGGCAAATCACTGATAGACGGCTGCAAAGACTGTTCAGATACTCACATCCCATATCCCATTTGTAATCCAGGCTAGTCGACTCTCCAAAATAAATTGTCTTAAAAAACGAAAGGCTAAAGAACAAATTGAAATCTGTGATTTACAACTAGCTGAATGCAAAGGAAGCTGATTAGGAAGCAAGTTCTCATTAATGGTGATGTATTTGAGTGACAGGAGATGCTTGGGCTAAAAAAGTGAAGCATCTGATTTTATGTTAGAAGTTCACGGAAGTTAAGTCACATTTTAGTTGAATACTGTTCAAAAATCAGAAATCAGACGAATCTATTTGCATTTTTGTATTCTATTTTTGGAAGTAAAAGATTATCACTGACAAACTGAGTGATATACAATGTACCCGAAATGCTGAATTGATGTATTTTTTAGGAACTTCGCCAAAATGATTAGATTTGAACGCTAAAAAATAGCAGCACTTGAAGAACTTTCCATAGAATAATTTGAAAGAAAAAGTGTTACTGCATAAAATAGAAATCCATTACTAAAAAGACAAAACGCATTTGTATATGGTGTCAGCACTTGCAGCTTTCTCTCCTGCCTAGTTAGAAAGTGTAACAATTTTCTGGGAGTTTCTAGCAAGGGAGGGGCAAATATCTTCTGTCGTAGTCCTCAAGCAGGTGGGAGAAGTGAAATACCCTCGATCAGGCCAGTGCCCCACCGACCCCAGTCTCGCTGAAGTTGTTCCCACACGTGGGTACGACTTACCAAAGGAATTTTTAAAAGGGGTCACTTGCTGACAGAGATGTGACAGTCTCCCAAACAGAAAACCCTGCAACGGGTGGCTCGGATTTGCAAGCCGCCCTACTAGAATGCTGGTTCTGAACCCGAAAGGCCCCCGCCCTGAACCACAAGGTCTGAGCCAAAGCAGACCCGCACAGCGAACCCGGCGGCGCACGCCTCCTTCGGAAAAAATAAAGCAAAGACCCCACCACCACCACACGCAATCACGCTGCTGTCCCCACACTCCCAACCAGTGCTCTGAGTGCGGAGTCGTCCCTCACCGCTTGCCCCCAGTTCGCAGTCGTCGGCCGTGCACAGGCGCTATAGTCCCGCAGTCTCCCGATTCTGCGCCAACCAGCCCGAAACTGGCGCGGGGGCCGAGATAGGCGCCAGCCTGAAAGCCAAACAGAGGCTTGGGAGGCTGTGGACTTCCGCCAGGAAGGCCACTGATGTGCTGCACAGCGCCGCGCCCCGCCCCCCGGGCCTTCCCGCGGGCGCGCATTTGGCGCCCTGTGATGACCCCTCAGGGAAAAACTGGAGCTGAGAAGAGACCGGAAGAGAGCTGGAGAAAGAAGCGGTCGGGCTCTGTAAAGGAGCTTGGCAGAGGATCTGCGCAGGCGCACGCAAGCTACTGGGAAAAGATTTGGGCGCGTGGGAGTAGGGGCTCTCTGGTTCTGAGAAATGATTTTCTAAGCAAAGAGGCGCGGGCGGGCAGGAAGGTGGGCGTGGTAGGGCTGGCCCCCTTGTCCCCCTCCCCCAAACCCGGAAAACGACTGCCTCCTGGTGCGCACTCTGAGTTTTGTCTGATTCTTTGCCTCAAGGAATGTGAACACTGTGTGTGTGTGTGTGTGTGTGTGTGTCTTAAAGGTATATGCACCGCTCAGAGCGGTGGCTCACGCCTGTAATCCCAGCAACTTGGGAAACTGAGGCTGGAGAATCATGAGTTCAAAGCGACCCTCAGCAACTTAGCAAGGCCCCGAACAACTTAGCGAGACTCTATCTCAAAATTAATAATAAATTTAAAAAAAAAAAAAACATGGAAAGGGCTTTGATGTGGCTCTGTGGTTAAGCACCCTTGGGTTCAATCCCTGGTACAAAAGAAAAAAAAAAAGTATATGCATCATCTTAACCAAATGACCAAAAGAAGCATCACTAATAAGTGGCAGTCTAACCTCATCACATTTGACCTGATGTGATGCACTTGAGAAAAGAACAGCATCGCCTACATGCTCTTCTTGCAAATACAGCACACACTAGCCTGAATCTAAACATGAAGAAACAATCAGACTTTTTCAAAGTATAGGACCACTTATAGATGCACAGTGCAGGATGACTTACAAAGCATCTTGCCTGGACTCCTCCAAAATGTTAATGTTTTGAAAGACAAAAGGGCATTAGATTCTTGTGTATGGTACAATGCATGCAATGTAAGCATCTCATTTTTTTCTTTTTCCAAATAGGTATATTTTATTGAATAATGCTTACTGTACATTGGTAATATTTTCTCTACACTTTTGTCCACATGCTTGTTGACCCCTTCTTCGTGTGATGACCATTTTGTTTAAATAATGATTAGTAACATTACTTAATACCCAATAAACCTATGTTTACTCCCTGTTTCTCCTTCTGACACATATTCAGTCCATAATATAACCTACAAAATATTTTTGAATGCCATTCAAAATTCTTATGTGCCTGGTCTTGATATTTTTCTACTTTTTTTTTATTGTGCATTAGAGTTGTACATAGGAATGGGATTTTTTGTTACATATTCATACATTCATAACAATATAATTTTGCCTTTTTAACTCTCTATAGCTCTTTATATAAACACTATCCACTGCTGGTAACACGAAGTGTGCACTGCTCCTGTGTTAAAGGTGGCAGTGTAAATTGGTACAATCTTTTGGAACATAACATTGCAATGTGAGTACAATAAGCATGGTTATATATTTTAAGCCATTATTTCCCTATGTAAAATTTTTTCAGTAATGAGGATTGAATCCAAGTCTTATGCATGCTAGGCAAGCACTCTACCACTGAGCAACATTCCCAGCCCTTTTTATTTCATTTTGAAACCAGGTCTTTCTAAATTGCCCAGGCTGGCCTCCAATTTGCAATCCTCCTGTCTCAGCCTTCTGCATAGCTGGGATTATAGGCATGTATCACCATGCCCAACTCACATATAAAAGTTTTGTAAGAATAACGATGAAAAGAAATGCAAAGTTGTTAATGCGTGCCATTTCTGTTAGCAAAAATTTGGGATCTAAATGTCCACTCCAGAGCAGCAGATTAATGATGTGATATCAAAAGGAAAATAATTAGGAAAATGCAAAACCTGGAAAGTGTTTATGATATTTCATAAAGTGAAAACAGCAGAGGGCAAAATGATGTATGCTCATTTAATTGCAACAATATATTGAATAGTTATGTGAATGCAATATGCAAAATGGACTGTATCTTCTGAGATGGTAGAATTATTGTTTTAAAATATTGTTTATAATTTGTTCTCTTTAATATTATATTGGAAGGATTAAAGCATCATGTAGAGTCAGATTTGGGAGTAGACTCTTAGAATTCTATTTCTGTTTAAACTTGTGCTGATTATTGAGATCTCAGGCTCTTCTTTTATAAAATGTTTATACTTACCTAAGAAGCTATTGTGAAATTTAATTGAAATAATACATGTATAGTGCCATTATGAAGTCCACACCTAAAAAGCATTTAATAAACAGCTATTCTTATCACTTTGTCAGTGTGTTGGTATCAACATAATCAAAGGGATATGATAGTTAAACTAATTAAGTGTATCAACTGGCAGAAATTTCTTTCAGTCAACATATTTGGTTATGATCATTTTTTGGAGCATGTTGGTGCTTTACCTATTATATTAAATCTCTATTCAAGAATTTTCAAGTTATTTATCCACACAGGCATTTGTGGATTTTCAACTGGGCACATTGGCAGAAGGATGAAAAGACCACATTTCCCAGCCTTCTTTGCAACAAGGTTTAGCTATATGACAGATTTCTGGCCCACAAAATATAAGTGGTAGTGTTGTGAGGGGATTTGAGGGAAGGCTATTTAAAGAAATCTGGCATGTCTGAAAGGGGATTCTGTTTTGCCATTTTGCCTTTTCCATGTTTTTCTTCTTGCAATGCAGATGTGATGGCTGAAGCTCAGAAGCCATCTTGGGTCATGATATAACTGTAAAAATGAAAGTCACACACTGAGATGGTGGAATAGAGTGGTAACAATGTGAGTCCATAAACATTGTGTAGCCGTTACACCATCCCTGAGCTGCCCTCCTCCAATCTTTTCCATGATGGAGAACTAAACATTGAACATATTCAAAGAAGCTGTTTGGGGGGTTTATATATAATCAAACCTAATTATATAAATTATACTTATTTTACTTTCACTTTACTTACTTTACTAATTGAAACAGTAAAGTAAGTTTCAGATGGGGGAATCTAGCCTCTTATTTGTCTAACACCAAAACTGACCCATTTTTTACATTGTGTAACTTCTCTGTTTCTGGTGAACGGGTGTCTATCTCATCTCAATGGCAGTAGCAGTTAAGACCCTATGAACAACCTTCATAGCACTCATTCATTCATCAAATGTTGATTGAGTGCCTGTTCTCTTTCTGGCACTACTCAAGACCCTAGGGATAAGATGGTAAGCAAAATCAAATATTTTCTTTCTTTTTTAAAAATATTTATTTTTTAGTTGTAGTTGGACACAATACCTTTATTTGATTTATTTTTATTGGTACTGAGGATGGAACCCAGGGCCTCCCACATGCTAGATGAGTGCTGTACTGCTGAACCATAACCTCAGCCCCCAAATCAAATATTTTCTACTCCTCAAGCAATCTTTCTTTTGTAAACTAGATTTTTTTTTCTTCAGAGGGAAACAAAAAGCCAGGCATGGTGGCACATATCTGTAATCCCAGTGGCTTGGGAGGCTGAGGCAGGAGGATGGCAAGCTCAAAGCCAGCCTCAGCAACTTAGCAAGACCCAGTCTCAAAATAAAAAAAAAAAAAAAAAAAAACAGAAAGGACTGGGGATGTGGCTCAGTGGTTAAGCACCCTGAGTTCAATCCCTACTACCAAAAAAAAAAAAAAAAAAAGCAGGGAAAGAAACAGTCAACCAGATTATACTCTGTCAGGTTTATTTCTCATTGTAAATTAATAAATTAGCACTCTGGTGTCAATCAATATCTGTGTGAGTTTGTTAGTATGAGTCTGGGCCCCGAGTCTGATTTTCTTTGTATTGTCAAAACCAGCTTTGTGGCTATACAAAGATTCTTAGTTCAATTAGGATATTCTTTTTTTTTAAATTTTTATTTTTTTATTAGTTGTTCAAGACAATACAATGATCTTGACATATCATACATTTGATTCAACTAGGGTATGAATTCTCATTTTTCCACGTGTACAGATTGCAGAATCACATTGGTTATACATCCATGTGTGTACATACAGCAATCCTAGTGTCAGTTGTATTCTGCTGCCCTCCCTATCTCCCCTCCCTCCCCTCCTCTCCCATCCCTATTGTCTACCCATACTACTGTGACACTTATCTCTTTTTTTCCCTTCCCTTCCCCCTCACACCATCGTATATGTATTTTGTGAACCCATGAGGGTCTCCTTCCGTCTTCCATGCATTTTCCCTTCTCCCTCCCTTTCCCTCCCTCCTCTTTTCCTTATTTCGTGATAATCTTCTTCTCATGCTCTTCCTTCCTACTCTGTTTTGAGTCACCTCCCTTATATCAGTGAAGACATTGGGCATTTGTTTTTTAGGGATTAGCTAATTTCGCTTAGCATAATTTGCTCTAGTGCCATCCATTTCCCTGCAAATGCCATGATTTTGTTATTTTTTTCTGGTAATATTCCATTGTGTATAAATGCCACATTTTTAATCCATTCATCTGTTGAAGGGCATCTGGGTTGGTTCTACAGTCTAGCTATTGTGAATTGTGCTGCTATGAACATTGATGTAGCTGTGTCCCTGTAGTATGCTCTTTTTAGGTCTTTTGGGTACAGTCCGAGAAGGGCAATAGCTGGGTCGAATGGTGGTTCCATTCCTAGATTTCCAAGGAATCTCCATACTGTTCTCCAAATTGGCTGCACCAGTTTGCAGTCCCACCAGCAATGTACCTTTTTCTCCACATCCTCGCCAGCACTTGTTATTGTTTGACTTCATAATGGCTGCCTTTCTCACTGGAGTGAGATGATATCTTAGAGTGGTTTAATTTGCATTTCTCTGATAGCTAGAGATGGTGAGCATTTTTTTGTGTGTATTTGTTGATTGCTTGTATATCTTCCTCTGTGAAGTGTCTGTTTAGATATTTGGCCCATTTGTTGATTGGGTTATTTTGTTGTTGTTGTTGTTTAACTTTTTGAGTTCTTTGTATACTCTGGAGATTAGCACTCTATCTGAAGTGTGAGGGGTAAAACTTTGTTCCCAGGATGTAGGCTCCCTATTTACCTCACTTATTATTTCTCTTGCTGAGAAAAAAACTTTAGTTTGAATATGTCCCATTTGTTGATTCCTGATTTTAACTCTCATGCTATAGGTGTCCTATTAAGGAATTTGGAGCCCTATCCCACGAGATGGAGATTAGGGACAACTTTTTCTTCTATTAGATGCAGAGTCTCTGGTTTGATTCCTAGTTCTTTTATCCATTTTGAGTTAATTTTTGTGCATGGTGAGAGAAAGGGATTCAATTTCATTTTGTTGCATATGGATTTCCAATTTTCCCAGCAACATTTGTTGAAGATGCTATCCTTTCTCCATTGCATGCTTTTAGCACCTTTGTCTATAGGTTTAATGCAATGCCAATCAAAATCCCAATGGCATTCCTCGCAGAAATAGAAAAGGCAATCATGAAATTCATCTGGAGAAACAAGTCCCAGAATAGCTAAAGTAATCCTAAGCAGGAAGAGTGAAACAGGTGGTATAACCATACCAGATTTCAAACTATACTATAGAGCAATAGTAACAAAACAGCATGGTACTGATACCAAAACAGGCGGGTAGACCAGTGGTACAGATTAGAGGACACAGAGATCAATCCACAAAATTACAACTAGGATGTTCTTTACATAGATATGTTGAGAGAGTTGTCTACCAGCTGGAAATAGGCAAGCAGTGACAGGGGCTACATATGCTCTCAACATCCCACAAAGAGTCCTATTGATAGGAAAATGTATACAGCTCCCCTGGGCAGCTAGTAGTGCCCAAGCTCAAACAATTTCCCCTTCCACCTAAGTTGCAAGTTCCCTTTTCTTACCTTACTTTACTATTAAAAAAGTGTAATGACAGTGTGTAGGCCCCCTCACTAGCACAACCCTTGATGCATCCCACTGTTCATAGACAAAACACACCTCTCTGGATGGTATTTGCCATCCTGTATCCATGTGGTCATGTGGTGCCTATGCTGTGTAATCTTCAAGGTGGTTGTTTAAGTCATTTGCTTAAAACAACAATGATTCTGAGGCTGATACTAAGTGAATCAACACACAATGGAAGAGAAACTTTGACATAAGAATGGACTTTATATAATCACCTGTAAAAAAAAACAGGATAACTTCCTGAAAATCAAATGGATCTAACATTGCACAAGTGAAAGAGACACTGGGGAAGAAAAGCAAACTACTTGTTCCTTAGATATGATCTCTAAATAGATATAAATACATAAATACACACATTAGGTTTTCCTGATGTTGATAACAACCCCTTAATTAATTCATGATGGACACCTGTCATTGTTTTAGCTACCTAATACCTAATGCCCCTTTCCTGTGTCTGGGGAATTTTCCACATTCTAAGTTTTGAGGGAAGCCAACCTAACTATAACTACACATTGAAAATGTTTTTTTCCCAGCAACCCTGCCAGTTACAGCATGAGCATGTCTATTGGCCATTTCCATAAGAGATTTTAATTTTGGAGCTACTGGCACAAAAATAAGGAAAATTCTTTGTGTTGGCAGTAGCAGTTTTTTTGCTTCCTTCTGGGCAGCAAACTCTTCAGAGTCACTGCAAAGGTCAGCCAGCATCTAGGCCACCTTCAATGGCAGAAATGGTCAGGATGCTATTTGTCAAGTGCCTCAGAAACGTGATTTTTATCCATGATTTCAACTTAGAGTCTCCCTTTGTGTCTGTCCACTTGAGCCTGGTTCCTCTGGATACTTAGTGATTGTGTGAACTATCTGCTATTCTCTCACAAACTTCTTTTCATCCTCCTCTACACACTCCTTCTCCTCTCTCTCTTCCTCTTCTCTTCCTCCTCTTTTCTCAAATAAGCCAGAAGTTAACTTCTGTTGCTTGCAAATAATATCCCTGGCTGATACATCATTCTATTTATCTGCTTTATTCTCATGCCAAGCTCATCAAGAAATCTTCTGGTTAGTATTTCAAAAGCTTAAAACTAGGGCAGAAGAATGATAAACAAAGGGTGGATAAAAATATTGCAGTTTCAGCATTTAGAACATGATGGTCCCCACAATCAATCAATAGGTGCCTATTCTAGTTAAAATATCTATTATGGCTGGGCACAGTGATGAACACCTGTAATCCCAGCAGCTCAGGAGGTTGAGACAGGAGGATTGCAAGTTCAAGGCCAGCCTCAGCAACTTAGCAAGGTTCTCAGCAACTCAGCTAGACCCTGTCTCAAAATATAAAATAAAAAGGGCTGGAAATGTCACTCAGTTGTTAAGCACCCCTGCATTCAATCTCCAGTATAAAAAATAAAAATAAAATAACCTGTTATGAGTTTAATTCAAGTGTCGAGTAGAACTGTCCCTAAAAGACCATATATGGGTGCTCTAAAGGAATCTGGTCAATACCCACAACACTAAGGACAGGACCCTGGAGACTGTGAAGACCAAGAAAGGTGACCCTAAGAAGGCTTTCCTACAACAATGAGAACTTGGCACTTCCAGACCACAATCCTCTCTAACCAGGGAACCTTCCTATGGGGCTTCACCTTCATGAGTACATCTCTGTCTTGTCTCTCACAGTATTAATTCATTGAAAAATGACTTTGACATTTGTATTCATTCATCCTTTTCAGACAAAAAATCATTTTGTAAGGTGTGGTTTTCTAGATCTATAAAATTGAGAGAAGTGAGAAGACTTACTAGAATTATCCATTAATTATTCCACTTCATATCCATTCCATCTCATATCTGCTAGTAATAATTTACCTATTACCTGATTCCAGAAAAACCAGCAGCAATTTACTGTTTCCTGGTCATGTAGATGTGTGCTGCATATTATACCCTCTGATATTTAATCCTAGAGACTAGAATACAAAACATTGAATCTAGAAAGTATATTCTTGAATGACTTGAATCCTAACCCCCACAGCCCTAGTGGCTTCTGGACAGAAAATTTCATTTTCTTAGGACAGCCATGAAAATAAATTAATTAGAAAACAATAAAAAACAAAGACATCTACATGTATATCTTAACTAAAGAGTATTAATTAAGCCAAGAACTCAGTGAGAATTAACCATCTTTGAGTCCCACATTTATATAGCTAATTTTAGCCATCCAGATCAATACATCTGTATCCTTTCCTCAGACCCACTAGTGCATAATGTCTTTAGTCCTTCCCTCCTAGAGAGCAATGTTAGATCCCTGCTCTCAAGTGATCTAACATGAATTATTGACCTGGCAGATCCTTTGTGACAACTTAGGCATGACTCACAGTATAAACATGCATTGTCGTTGTACTAAAACCTGCTATATACTTCAGAACCCTCTAAACTAGCATTTTTAATTAATAGGAATAGAAAACTAGAACTCGTCTAGGAGGTATTAAAGTTATTAGAAGAATTGTTGTTAAAGTATGACTCATATAAATTGGTCAATAGTGAACTTCAGCAGAGGATGGCAGCATGAGGATTTTGTGATTTATATCTAGCCAATGTTCTATAAAGCAGTGGTTCTCAGCACTTGGATGTAAATTAGAATCATCTGAGTAATTCTTTAAAGTTCTAATGCCCAGTAGTTCCCCAGACCTATTAAATGAGAATTTTTGAGGATGAGATTTCAATTTGCAACCAAAGTTAAAAACATGTAGTCTAGATGAGGCATTACTAAACTTTCAGCATGATGGCTAACTTGGACAGACATATTAAATTATATATTGTCAAAATTGCCTGGACACACCTCTTCCCATGAGGAATGAGGGCTCATCTCCTACCTCTACCTTATAGGATTTGGTATTGTGGCTTTGTGTGATTTGAATGCTATCTGGGTTACCTAAAATTTTTTATTTCAGGTCAGCACTAGCTTTACAAGAAATAATGCAAAAGATCCCACTCTTCTTGTTAAGCATCATTCACCAGTAGAAATCATAGTCTGACAGCATCTCTGTGGTTTGGGTTTGGGAAATTTGAAAATTATATTTAATTCTAGCAGTCATTACTTGTTGCTTTATCATATTATCCCCTGTTCCTTCAACAGCAAAGACAACTTATATTTCATTTCCCTTAGTTTTAACTACATATTAAATAATTTCACCAGTGAAACAAATTTGCCCAAACACTCATTAATAGTTCAGGAATAGCCAAGTGAGAGAGAGGGGTGAATGACCCCTCAGTCAAAAGTTCTTAGTAAGGTAAATCTGCTGAAAAGTTATGCTTGTATGTGTGAATCTGATGCCTTCCAGAGATATGAATAAATTATCCTTAGAGCTACAATAACATTCTATCTTGATTGATCTTTCATTTTCCTCCACTAGCATCAATAATCAATGGTTAAGCTATACTTGATAACTTACTTTTATAAATGTACCTTTTTTATACAATGGGCCCATTCTTAAGCATTTTTGTCCAAATTATATTTTATATGTATACTTTGTATCTTACATTTTAAAATGTTATTTTTAGATAATTGTAAATTTGTATACAGTTCCAGGATATAATACAGAAAAAAACCCATGTATCCTTTACCTGGTACATAAATATTCAGTCACACAATGTGTGGTCACAAATATGTATACTCTTTACCCAAGGTCTTCCAATGGTTGCATCTTGCACAACTATAGTATTGCATCACAACTAGGATATTTATGTTGGTAATAGTCAAGATATAGGACATTTTTATCACTAAGGATTCCTCATGTTGCCTTTATTCAGGCCTACTTACTTCCCTCTTGTTTCTTATCCCTATCCTTAGCCACTGAAAACCACTTACCTATTTTCCATCCCCCCCCTTTTTTTGTACTGGGTATTGAACCCAGGGATGCTTTACTACTAAGCCACATCCACAGCCCTTTTTATTCTTTTATTTTGAGATATGGTCTCCCTAAATTTCTAGGGCTGGTCTCAAGCTTGCAATCCTCCTGCCTCAGCCTATTGAATTGCTGTGAAAACAGGGTGTGCCACTGCATCAGGCTTAACCTGTTTTCCATTTCTATAATTTTGTGCACATGTCTTCAGAAAAACAGGTTCCAGTTCTCCTGGGTATATAAGACTGAAATTGCTGAGTCATATAATAAGTGTATGTTTCATTTTAAAATAAACTGTGAAACTTTACATTTCCACCAGCAATCCTCATAGATTTTTCAGCAGAACTGTCAAATTATATTTTATTTGTTTGCTTTGTTTATTTGCAGTACTAAGGATTAAGGATCTCACCAATGCTAGGTGACCACTCTACCACTGAGGTACATCCCCAGGCAATCAGTTTTTATTTTAATTTTTCATCTTAGAGGGTATATAGTAGTGTCTCATTGTGAGTATTAACTTGCCCTTCTCTGATGACTAATGATGTTGAGGATCTTTTCGTGTGATTTTTGACCATGTGCAACTGTTTTCTATTTGGTGGATTTATTCTTTTTTCTTCTTTTTGGCTTCAGTGGAACAGTTCATATGGTTCCATTTTATCTCCTCTCTTGAAATATCACTTATATATATTTTTTAAATTTTTTAGTGTTTGCCATAGGGTTTACAATATACATTTAAAAACAATCTAAGTCCACTGCCAAATAACACTGTAGTGCAGGTACCTTTTAAGTGAATACTCCTCATTCCTCCCACCCTTCCCTATTTACACAGCTGTCATTCATTTCACTTTTCCATATGCTATTATCAACCAATACGTAGTTACTATTTTGCTTTAAACAATTATCTTTTAGAGCAACAAAAAATAGTAATAGAGTTAATTTTACCTTCAGTTATTCTTTCTCTAATGCGCTTTTTAAAATGTAGACCTCAAATTCTGACCTATCTAATTTTCCTTCTGCTTGAACAACTGCTTTTAACATTTCTTGCAGGGGAAGTCTGTTGATGATGAATCTCCCAGGTTTTATCTAAGAAAGTCTGTATTCCTCCTTCACTTTTTTTTTTGGTGCTTCAGCAGCATTATTTTTTTAAGACCATGCATGTAATGAGAAAATTTCAAAGCAGCATTTTAAAAGAAAACAACCATGAATTCACTGTGAACAGCATTTAATTTCCTAAGGGAGGATAATCACTCAAACATGATAATTACCTAAAACATTGAAAAAAAAATTAGCAATCACTAAAGGTCTCAAATAGATGGACAGGATCTAAATAGGATTAGAAATAATGAAAAACTTTCATAGTTGACATAACATTTTTAATATATAAATATTTCAAAATTCCACAAAAGGTTATAAAAATCAAAATGACAAATTATAAATAAATAAACTTTAAAAGCATAAAAATACTTATCCATAATAATGATAATGGGAATGAAAAAATTTACACAATTTTTCACTCAATACTTTTTGTTTTCTGGTCTATATATATTATCAAAATCAGAATAAATGATGTCAAAAGCATTTCTGACCATTACCAAGAGTCACATTAGGATTTCCACTTCTCTTATTGCTTTCATTTCAAGTAAAAAGAATCTTGTATTTCTTCAATTCTACAGATCATTCTCAATCACATATTCTTTCTTCCCTTTGGAAGTTTAATTTCACTGGATGTAGAACTCAAGGATGATGGGTTTTGTTTTTTTCCAACACTTTAGAGATTTCACTTGGCACTCTCTTGCTTGCATGGTGTCTAATAAATCCACTATAATTCTTTTTAAAATTAGTTTTTAGATGTTGATGTACCTTTATTTTATTCATTTTATTTTTATGTGGTGCTGAGAATTAAACCCAGTGCCTCATACATGCTAGGCAAGTGCTCTACCTATCACTGAGCCACAACCACAGCCCGAAGTCCAATAATATTCTTATTTTTGTTCTTCTATAAAGTTTTTCTCCCACCACCCCTGGGCTTCCTTCAAGATCTTCACTTTGTCTTTGATTTTCTTCAGTTGGAATATGGCATTACTAGGTGTATTTTTGTTTTGTTTTGTTTTGGTTTGGTTGGGTTGGGTATTTATCTTGCTTGGTATTGTTGGGGATTCCTGGATCTGTGGTTTTGTGACTGTTATATTAATGATAAAATATTTGAAAAATTCATGACCATTATTACTTAAATATCTCTTCTGCCTATAACAGGTATGTAGAGAAGCTGTCTTTGCCCAAAGCAGTGTCTCTTTACTTAGGCCTGCAGATTCCCCTTGGGTAACAAACTATAGGATAAAGCTTGGCATCTCTGCCTTCATTTTGTATCTGTCTCCTCTATTACCTCAAACTCTGTGACCTGCTCAGCTCTGCATATACACATGTTAGTCATTTAAGGAGTATTCATCTAAAAGTGGGTAATTCGAGGTTTATTAGCCCAAAATTTACCTAACCTATCTTGGCCCTCTTCAAGTCTGAGGCAAAATTTGCAGGGATATTTACAACATCCTGTTTCAGCCCCCTGAAGTGGTACTTAGAAATTTCTAGTCATTGCTCTACCCCTTCAAGGAACAGCAAAGCCTTGCAGGCACATTACCACACACTGAGACTGCCCCCTTAAGCAGGAGCATATAGATTGTTCTTGCATCACTATTTTATTTTTATATTTAGTTCTGGTAAAGTATACATTAAAAATTACCATTATGTCCATTTTTTATTTTATTTTGAGACAGATCTTGCTAAGTTGCTTAGGTCCTCACTAAATTGCTGAGGTTGGCCTTGAACTTGCAATCTTTCTGCCTCAGTCTCCCAAGTTGCTGGGATTACAGGTCTGCATCACTGTGCCAGGCTCCTCATGACCAATTTTAAGTGCAAAGTTCAATGGCATTAAGTAAGTTCACATTGTTATGCAACCAATCTCCAGAACTCTTTTCCTCTTACAAAACAGAAATTGTATACCCATTAAACCACAATTCCCCATTCCTCCTCTTCCCAAACCCTGGCAATTACCAGTCTACCTTCTATGTATAAATGTGGTTATTCTAGGAACCCTATGTATTTATCTTTTCAGTTAGCCTTATATTCTGAAGGTTGATTCATGTTGTAGCATGTCAGAATTTTCTATCCTTTTTAAGGTTGAATAATATTCCATTGAATGTATACACCACATTGTTTATCCATTAATCCATCAATAGACACTTCAGTTGCTCTTGGTTAATATGAATAATGCTGCTATTAATAGCACCATTCTTCAAAAAGGCTATATTTTTACCCTGGAATTACTTTGACACTTTAGTTGAAAATGACAACACCACATACACATATGAGTCTATGTCTGGATTTTCTATTTTATTCAACTTATCTCTGTTTATACTAATGGCAATACCACACTGTCTACTGAAGCTTTACATAAGTTTTAAAATCAGAGAGTCTGAGTTTTCAACACTGTTCTTCTTGTCAAAATTATTTTGGCTAATCTAGGGTTTTACATTTTCATATAATTTTTGGAATAAGCCCATTTATCCCAAAACGCTTGCAGGGATTTTGACTGGGATTATATTAAATTTGTAGACTAATTTGGGGATGCCTCAGTCAATTGGGGCTGCTTATGACAAAATTCCTTAGACTGAGTAATTAATTTGTAAACAGAATTTTATGTCTCATAGTACCAGAGACTGGGAAGTCTAAGATCAAGGCACATGTAGATTTGATATCTGGTAAGGGTCTGTCCCTCATAGATGGCATAGGACATCTGAGTGTGTTCCTCTTATTATCACAAATGGATGCAGTTGCATTGTCCGGAGACAGGGACATTCAGAGGTAGAGAAGTTCTTAGAAATTCTTTAATTGGTAGCCTCTCCCACAAAACAACTTCGGGAATTACAATTAAAGTTAAAGACTCTCTTTTGCCTTGGCAAGTCAGAGAATGGAGAAAAGGGGAGGAAGGGGAGAAAGATATGAGCCAGCCTCTTGGATCAAGCACAGAAACCTTGCATCACACAAGGGCTAACTGAAAAATAGCAAAAAGCCATGAGAAAGATGTGGAGGCAATCCCAAAATGTATCATGTCCAGTTTTTCTCCAAATAAGTCCCACATTAAGTAGGCAACTTTTCTAATGGTGAAAAATGTCTGCAAAACCTAAGTGATCCATTAAAATAATTGTTATTATGTGAGGAAAGGGGAAAAAATTCTGAATTACTTTGATTATCCCTCTAACAGCTTAGAGAAATATTGTTAATGGCCTAATGGATCAACAAACTTGGAAAACATCCATTTGCTTGGAGTTGAGTTGTTTTACCTAGTTGCTATACTAAAACTACTGTGTCCCTAAAATGAAAGTTAATAAATTTCACAGGTCTTTTCACTGTACAATTTCTCAATATTTATGTTTTTCTTTGACATCAATGATTTTCCAGAACCTAACACCATTCCTCAGCATTATTAATATACCTCCAGTTCTTTCAGGAGAAGAAATGACTGACACTGTCAAATCAGATTGCTTTTCCCTTGCCCTGTTCTCCTATCCACCTAAAGCCATATTGAACCAGAGGAAAATAATATCAACACCAAATTATGTTCATTAAAAAATGTTTATTGAGCACTTAATACATATAAGAAACTGGTCTAGGCCCAGGAGATGTCATCATTGAAGCAAAGTTTCTGTGCTTCAATTCTGCTGGAAAATATAAAAAAACAATAAACATAATATATGCCTTGATGGTGGGTATTATGAAGTAAACCAAAGCAGGGTAAAGGGAAACAGAGTGATGACTTGAGGGTTATAAAATTGATTGTTTAAGTCAGGGGACTATTCTTCTTAGTAGCATTCATATACTAATTAATAATTCCATGAAAGCTGGTACTGTCACAATTATCTTAATTTTCATAAATATAGAGAGAAGATCAGTGAAGTAGAAGTAGGAGAACAAGAGGGATGGAGGGAAGGAAAGGGAAAGAAATATGGAATGACTCTAACAAAATCATGTTATATATGCATATAAATGTACCAAAGTAAAGTTCACCTTTTTGTATATGTAGAAAGTACCAATCAAAAATGAAAAGTAAAGGAGTGAAAGGAAGATCAGCAGAGGAGGGAGAAAAGGGGGAAGGGAGAAAAGGGGAAGGAAGAAAAGGGGAAGGAAGAAGAGAAGAAAGCAGGGGATGGGGATCCAAATCAGATTCCTTGTATATATAAATTTATCAAAAGGAACCCAAATATTATGTATGATTATAATGCTCTAATTAAAAAATAAATTGAAAAAAAAGTTCTCTTCAATTTTCACCTTGTTTCTGGCTTAGCACAAGATTCAAAATGAATTCAACAGAAACAGTAATGTGCAAATATACTTACCTTCTACTCTTAAAAAAATTGTAGTTGTAAATAGACAGAATGCCTTTATTTTATTTGTTTATTTTTATGTGGTGCTAAGGATCAAACCCAGTGCCTCACACATGCTAGGCAAGTGCTCTGCCACTGAGCTCCAGCTCCAGCCATTACCTTCTACTCTTGAATTTGGACATATGTTGACATCATGAGGATAGATTATGATTCTAGTCCAGATTTTGGAAGTGCAAAGTCCATACTTCACATTCCTTATTCAGAACTATTGATAGCTAATTATACATCAGGTAAAGGAAAGAGTTAGGGGTGATGATCACAGGCAATCACTTTTCTTTAGGACCAAGCAGGCTACCATCTCCTCATATGTTCCCTGGATTCATCTCAGGATTACATCAATCCAAAGCAACCCTGGATGTAGTCATCAATCACAGGGTTTCCACACCCAAGTTAACCAACAAATGCATGGCAAATGATGAGGGGCACGTACAAAATATTGCAGGGACTCATGTATTTTTAATAATCATTTTAAAGCAACTACTATTGTACCAAGAACTATTCAAGGGGTGGATTATTTCCCCTCAGTTCAAAATTCCTCAGCTACTTAAGATTTGGACAATCATATTGCTTACATATTTAGAGATAATCAGACTTTTGATGACAAACCACTTCACTGCAGCAGAATCACACATCCCTAGGCACAAGGGGTCGTTGAGCAGGGACTTTTAGCAGAGGGATTGAACAACAACAACAAAAATCCTGGCTATCTAGGCTGGCGCTATCCTGTGGTGTAGGATAGATAAAGGGTTCTGTCTCCTCTCCTCCCTACTTTTCCAGCAAGGAATTCCAAGTCACTTGCCCTCCTAAGTCAATTACAAGGTATATTTGCTGAGTTATGGAATACACATACACACACATGTACAATCTGTTAGCATGATTTTGAAATTTTAAATATCTAGACCCAGGATATATCAGCCTCCATTTATATTTTGCTTTGACCTCACAAATGTCAGATGTAGGCCCAGATAGAGACATTCTAAATCATTGTAGAAATGAATTAATTGGCATTTTTCTGCCCCCATTCCATTTTCTTTATAGTCATAATTAATCAGAATCTATCTCCTCACCTCTCTCATGCTCCCAAGGAAAAAAAAAATCACCTACTATAACCAGGAATTAACCAAGAGAATAGATTGGCCAGGATTCTTCTTTTGGATGTGAGACAAGAAACTTGGAAATATGATCAAACACACTGTGATTTTAAGAGATGACAACAGGAGGCAATTTCAAAACAAGCCTCTGTTGTTGAAACTTTGGGCCTCGATGACACAAGAGTGTTTTCAATTACTGAGAAGAGAAAACCAATGCAAATACAGTTGGCTCCCTATATTCACTTGTTCTGCATTCATGGATTCAACCAGCTGTGGATGGAAAATGTAATTATGCCTACAAGGCTTGTGGTGGTACTCAACATGTACAGACATTTTAGTTGTCATTATTCCCTAAACAATACAATAGTTGTTATAACAACTATTTACATATCATTTACATTGTATTAGAAATTATAAGTCATCTAGAGATGGTTTAAAGTGAATTGGAGAATGTACATAGGTCATGTGCAAATACTACACCATTTTACTTGAAGGACTTGAGCATCTGTAGATTTTGGAATCTGAGGAGGTCCTGGAACAATCCCCCATAGACACTGAAGGACAACTTAAAGGTGGATGATTTTTCCTGATGACTGAACCAGGCTTCGGTTAGTTTCGGAGAAACTTAATTTGAGTTGATTTATCTTTGCTGTGTGGAGCTGGTTTATCATTTGAATGGATCCAGTAGATCACTCTGGAGAAAATAATGTACCTAGGAGTTAGGCCTTTTTAGTTGACTATCTAGGATCCACCCTGGTATGTGGCTTACCTCTAATCCTACCTCTCTAGGGGATAAGAATGAGGATGAAAAGCCACAGGAGGGAAGAAGGAAAAAATTATCTGCTTATATCTGAAAATGGGGAAGAGCTATAGAGAACTGTGAGGAGAGATTTCATTCAAATAGAACATCCATTTCCTTGGACTACTCCATGTTTTTAAATTCAAGTTCCATCAGGTTTCCTTCCTATTGCTCTCTCTACTCTCCCTCCCAGCCCCTGCTTAAGGATTATCTCCTAATAGTCCTTGTATTATTTGGAAGACTATGCGTATCAGTCCAAGTTCCAACATGGAAGCACAATGAACTGTGGAAGAAGGGATTTACCATAGGAATTAGTCCTGGAAAGAGGGGTGGGGGAATGGAGGCCCAGAAGGGAGTTGGAGGATAGGAGAAGCCACCCACCATTAGAAGCTCACAGAATCCAGCTACCCAAGTGGAAGAGGAAACCTGTAGGGAGACCTGTGGAGAGTTGCTCCTACTTCTAAGCCTGCAGTTAACTGTCCAGTGGTGGGCCTATGGCTGCTATTGGTCAAGAGGATCAGCAACTGGAAAGAAAATCTGGACACAGAATAAGAATGAGGACAAGCTGGGACTCAGTGTCACTTAGACCTCTGTTTGTCACCACACCTTACTACATAAACCTTGGGGAAGTAAGGACTCCTGCTTTCCCCTTCAGTACATGCAACTAACACAGGGCTTTAAGGTAAGGGGAGCCTGGGAAATGTGATTCCAGCTTACCAAGTTGGCACACTATGTTCTACCACACTAGGAAACTCATAATATATCTGCTAACAGAACTACCCTAGCAACTGGCATGGCACCTAGACAAAGATGGCACATGATGAATGGATAGACAGAAAGCCTAAAAAGTATCCATCAACTGATCAGAGCATATTTTATTATCCTGGATATTAGAATATAGGAGAAAATTACTAATAGTTTTCCCACTGGGATGAGGCCAAGGAAATCTTCACTTAGCTAAGATGAATTTAGATAGGTAGATGTCTTCATTTTCAGCTGAGGTAACAGTCAGCAAACAAAGTTCCCATAGCACTTTGGTGCAGCTAGATTTTTTTTAACCATCTTCATTTGGCTTTATTTTATAACTCTAGAACCAGGCAACACTTCATTTCATCAAATAGAATATGTGTTCTATGGGTTGAGCAGTGGAGGTTGGTTTTATAGACAAGGAACTAGTATGCACAAAGTCCTCTGCACTGAAAAAAGAATATCCAAACTGGGTTAGGTGGCATGTAATCCAAACTACTCTGGAATCTGTGGTAGGAGAATCACAAGTTCAAGGCCAGCCTGAGCAATACAGGGAGGTCGGTTTCAGAGGTCGACAGAGGGCTCCATTCCTTTGGGCTCGAGGTGAGGCAGGACATCATGGATGGACAGTGTGGCAGAGGAAAGTAGATCATATCATGGTGAATAGGAGGCAGAGAGTGGTATAGCTAGATTTTAAAAGAATCTTTTTCTCAGAAAGGCTGCAGCACATGCATATTTAAAGAGTTCTTTTTCACATACCCAGAGTTATCTGAGGGGACATTACCTTAACAGAAATTATGAAGATTCCACATTGTTAAAATGCACAAATTCATTATCAATGGTGCTTAGAATAACTCCTTGGAAGGAATAAAAATGTTTATTAGAATCAAAGTACATTTGAGTGATTTATTTTCTCCATATTTATTTTCCTATTTAAAGAAAGTGCTGATTTGTATATTAACACTTCAAGGTTTTGACTACTTTCTTATCTTGGAAAAAAAAGAAAATGTTTGTCATTCCGAGAGCATAATCATTTGAGCCGGCACACAATGACATAGTTAATTCACCAACGGAATTTGTTGCCATAGCTCCATCGAGGGACAGGGTAGATTAAACAATGGCCTTTTTCACAACTGCAGCTTTCACCACAACCTGCCTGTCCCCACACAACAGGCCATCATAGCGCCAGTCCAGAGCACAGCAATTGTCAATGAACAACAGTCCAGAGAGGACAAGAGGAGGCTTGTGGTAAATAAAGCAAGAGTGTCGGGCAACTTGAATCTCTGCTTATTCAATAACTGGACACTCCTAGTTCCTCCAAGCTCATCTTTAAGCACTGGGCATAGAGAGCTGGCTTGACCTTTGGTCAAGTGTTCCGGACTAGAACAACAAAAATTTCACTCAGGGATTCATAAGAACTTGAAAGGGAAGAGGATCCTAGTGAAAAGGAAAAGAGATCAGAGGTAGACATGGTGGGCCACCAGGAATGCACCATGGAGGAGGACACCAAGAACAATTGTACTCCCAAACTCTGGCGCAAGGTAATAAATATGTAACCAATTTCTTATTGATTTTTGCCTTTGACATCAAAGTTAGTTCTAAGAGTAAAGTCTTCTGTATCTGCTAATATAACAGACCTGTACTAATTAATAGAGTCCCACTAAAAATGGAAATTTATCCATCTTATTAAGGTGATAAAAAAGAAAAACAAAATGTGGCTAATATTTCTTTATCCCCTTACGGAATGTGTAAGCTCCTTGTATAGAGTTAGGCAACAGGAGCCGACTCACTTTCTTAAAAAAATCCGGGGCTGGGAGTGTAGCTCAGTGGTAGAGTGTATGCTTAGCATATATGAGACCCTGGGTTTAATCCCAGCACCAAAGCCAAAAATAAAGTCAATTTATCAATTAAATATGAAGAAATATAGGTAGCCCAAGGCAAAGAATGATGATGTGGGAGCCTGAGGACATTGGAGAAATGTTTTAACAGAATGTCCATTGTCTTATAAAATGAGGAATTCTCCTAATAAAAATGTTCCAATTTTTTTAAATTTTATTTATTCTTTTTAATTATACATGAAAGTTCCATGCTGTTTGACTATCACATAAATGAGTTTATCTTATGTGGTCTTTAATTTTGGGGAATGTCCAGAGGAATGTGGGTTTGAAGGGTAGCTTTGTTAAATGAAATAAGTTCTAGATGGAGAAAGTTTGGGCAGTGGGACAAAGTTTTAAGGAGAATCTAGATAATGTGAAGAAGAAATTTAAGATCAGAGGCAATCTTCCCAGAAACAGCATGATTTCTCTGGTGTTATAATGGTGAAACGACTTTTACTCCATTAACCTGAAAGGGGTTTCTCAGGCCTTAGGACATGGTCCTATCTTTTCTGTCCCAGAACTCCTTCAAAATCTTCCTGTGTACCTTGGAATGGATATGAATAGCTGCGTTAAGCACCATAGGCTTCAGAAAGTAATCTGGGTCCACATCCACTGGACACTTAAGCTGATGACTGGTAAACCATTTTCCCTAGTTGGTCCCTTTTCAGATAGCCATCATGTTATCTTGGCTTTAGAGAAATTTGCATATTGAAGGTATATGGGTTTATTTTTAATGTTTTTATTAGTGCATTATAGTTATAATATTGGAGTTCATTTTGACATAATCATATATGCATGGAATATAATCTGCTTCATTTCAGTCCCCAGGACTTCCTCTTTCCCTAATCTCTTCCCTTCTCCTCTTCCCTTTCCTCCACTCTCCTGGTCTTCCTTCTAGTTATTGTTATTTTAATTAGTGATATATAAATATACATAAAGGTGAAATTCACTATGGTATACTCATATATGTATACAGCATAATTTGGTCAATTTTATCCCACCATTTTATCATTTGTTTTATTCTGTTAATGGGATAATCAGGAGGCATTTAACCATTGATTCATTCTTCATTCAAAAAATAGATTTGAAATGGTATCAAAACAACTAAATTCAGTTCTTGACTAGTGCAGATATAATCAATATGCTCTTTCCATGTTGGAGTCATGTAGAATCAAATCTGTGCAAATACCACTTTGTACTCTCATACTGTTTATGAACTCAAAAATAGACAAAGGCCTCCAATTTCATGGTCACCCAATAGCATCACTTATCATAATAAATGACTGGCATTTTTGGTCCTTAGATGGCATGCCCTGTTCTAAGTACATTCTATGCCTTGCTTCATGTGATTACGTTCAATGAAAGGGCTCAAGCTCCTAGCCACTGGTCTATTTTGCTAGTTTGTGCCTGAGTTCCTCCCTGATAAATGGAATGGGTTTATTTATCCTCCATGGGCAATCAAAATGGATTACATTGTTAATTGTAACAATATTAAAGAAGGGATTATATTAGCATTTTTACCATGTTTCTCAGTTCTCAATGTACTGTACTTTTCTCACACAGGTGATATCAACTTTTATAAAGTTAACTTTCTGTCAGGGTTTTGTATACCATGCACTGTTATCCCACACTAACACCTGACCATTTCTGGTTATTGCTAACGGTGTGGCTTATCAGCCAATAGTTACAGCATCATTAAATATTGTATCTGAAAAGTGAGGATAACTATGAATTTAATAGTATTTTAGAGCTTTCTGAGAATGGAAACTCCCTTTAAGTGATAAAGTTGGTTATTTACTTTCCACATATTTAAATTTGGTTAGCACTTCTTTGGAAATAGGAGAATGCCCAAACATTATTCCAATTCCTCTTGCCCCAAATCCTGTGAAGTTGATATTATTCATAATCTCATTTTCAAGTGACAAAATTGGAGCTCGTAGAAGTTAATTGTCCAAGGTAGTGCTGAAATTCAGGTTCCTCAAATTCAATTTCAATTTTTCTTTAAACCTGTGTTGTCAAATAAGGTGGGCACTACCACATATGGCTATTGGGCACTACCACATATGGCTATTGGGCACTAGGCACATATGGCTATTTAAATTTAAATTTAAACAAAATTTGAAATTCTTTTCCTCAGTCACACTAGCCACATTTCAAGTGCTCAACAGCTACACATGACTAGTAACTACCTCATTTGGACAGTGCAATTACAGAATATTCCATAATCGTGGAAATTTCTTTTAAACAATATTGCTCAAAATCATAATGTCTCTTTTAGATATGTTGACAAATGTCCTCAAAATATATTTAAGTTTTGTAACAAATAATATAGATTTAAAATCTTACATTAAAATCTCATTCATTTAAAATCTCCTCATTTGCATAGTACAAGTTAACTTTGGTCTGCAAATTAATAATATACATAAGAGTCAAGGAGACTGTTAAATGCACTTCAGAGACCAAAGATTTTTAAGCACCATCAAATAACTCCAGAAGCACTCACTTAGATGCAAGCAATTGATATGATAATTACACATCATTTTTATTTATTCATTAAAACAGGGATCCCCTAAGGTGCCCTTGTAGGAAATAATGTGGCTAGCCTACTTATTTCTAGTAACCCTTTTGCTATTTCTAAATTCTCTGTAAGATCGCTTTATGCTATTGATTTACCTTCTTCTCTTCCTTTGGATCATACAGTAAATTGGTAGCACAACATACTTCCACACTGAAATTTTGACTAGCTCAAGATCTAATTCCAAAACCCTCACTTCTCCCCCTATATTCTGTGATTCCTTGGAAGAGGTGCTCCTGTGGACCCAGGATAGTGCCTGGAACATAGTAGGAATTGGCTAAATATCTGTTGATTGACAGTTCTTCCAAGATACCATTTACTGAAGTGGACTCGGATTTTCTACAGAGAATACATGAATCAAATGGAAAAATATCTTCTGTTTTTTTTCTTCCTCCTTTACCAGTCTTTGTTCCCAAGTCTTCATGGTAAGATAAGGACTTCCCATCTGTGAGAAAGAGATGACTTCTGGGCATTCAGGTGGGAAGGGAGGGGCATGTGATCTGGCCTATGGATTTGGAAACTACATCTGCCAGCTTTTTCAGAGGGGAGAGCTGGGCATCAAATATGTTGCCTTCCCAAGGCATCAGTCATCAGTTAGCTCCATTAGTCCTAAAACACCATGTTGAGTGCATTTGCTGGTACTGTGCTGGTTCTAGGTAATGAACATGATAGAAGAGAGAATTTTGACTTGTTTAGAGAAGAATGAAAGTGGGGCATGTAGCTCAGTTGGTAGAGTGCTTGCCTCAAATGTACAAGGCCCTGGATTCAATCCCCAGTACCAAAAAAAAGAGATAGGAATGATACTTGTGGTTTTATTTGTTTGCAGTGCTGGGATCAAACCCAGGATCTTGGGTGTAGTAGGTAAGCACTTTACCACTGAGCTACACCTCCAGACTGAAACTTACTTGTATGTCTAAATCCTTAGCTGAGGTGATTTCTTACAGCCTATTGAGATCCATCATACCAAACATTAATGCATTTTTAGCAAAAATAAAACCCAATTCCTCAGTTTAGTTGTAAGCTTCAAAGAACATGATTTGTTGCTTTCTTGTCTTCCATAAGGAAAATTTCTAGCCTACAGGCCATAATCAGAGAAAGAAAAATTCATAGAAACAATGTAAATACACATTAAATATTTAAGATTTTATTTGAACAACTTAGAATGCTCAGATTTATGAAGCTGAACATTTTTAAGCCACCTAAAGGAAAAGTAGTTGCATTTTTACTTTTTGTTCCAAAACATCATTAAACCTTCTTTTCTCTCATCTCTAATTCCTGACCATGAACGCTAATATTACAGGAACAGGCTTCTATTTGTACAGCTTTCACCTAACCCAACATAGTCTTTGTGTCCTTCTAAAGGGTCACAAATCCTCTTAATTCAATTAGCAAATATATGATCACTGCCAGAGGTTTCTCTTCTGACACTTCTCCCCTCTGAATATGGACAGGTGGAACACAACCTGCCCCAGGTTTTAGAACATTTTAAAATTCTTTGTCTTTCCATGAATGACAAATCACCCCACCCCCATATACCTGAGAGAGAAAGAGATAAAGAATTTTAAAAATTGGAAAGTATGGTCCAGGACCAAGAGAAACATAATATCTGTTTCAAATATGTTTTCCTTAGTTCCATTGATTCAAGTCATAAATAAAAGCACAGAGCAATTTACATGATAATTTCTTTTGAAAACAATGACCAACATACCTCGCATATATTTTTTATTTATTTTTTTTCATTGGTGTATACTTTGTTTTTGTTTTGAGGATGGAACTCAAGCCTTCCTGGATGCTAAACATGTGTTGTACCACTGAGCTACATCTGCTACCCTAAAGCAATCTTTTAAAAATTTGTTCTACATATATATTCTTGTTCTAGATGTTCTTTTTTTAGAGAGAGAGAGAGAGAGAGAGAGAGAAAGAATGAGAATATGAATCTTTTTTGTAGATGGACACAACACAATGCCTTTATTTTTATGTGGTGCTGAGAATTGAACCCTGGTCCCGCCCGTCCTAGGGGAGCACTCTACCTCTGAGCCACAATTCCAGGCCCTCTAGATGTTCTTAAGAGTGGAAACTATCTCATTCATCTTGGATGCATGGCTCCTGGGGACGCTTAGTAAATGTTTTTTGAGTGAGTGAAAGGAATTTAAATCACTATTTATTCTGTATCTTTCTTGTCCAGGGAATCCTGATTTTGTCCATCTAGGATTACCTCCAGGTCATCTAGGAGAATGAATGAGTTTCAGTCTAGCCTTTGAAGCATGATTCAATGTTAGGTGGACCAACTTCAACTTGACTCCAGACTCTAAATTGATTAACATTGCCATTAGCACTATAACAAAGATGTTGTGGTCACCATTTACAAGGCTCTCTTATTCAATCCCTGCCAGTCTTCTAGGATTGCTATAGGTTTGTGATATTTAATGACTGGGAAGGACTGGCTCAGAGATACAATAGATGGCAGCTTCACCTTTTACAACTCTTTCTCAGCTTATCCAGAGGGGCAGGAGCTGGACCCATCAAAGAGAGATGGTTAGGACTTATACATATTATCTGAATTCTTTCTCATGTGGCTACTACACCTTTATCTAAGGGTAAATTTAAGTACTAAGAGTGTCAATTTAATTACTTTCTTAAATATTACAAATAATTCAAGATAAAAAATGGAGAACTGGGCACAATAGTGCACACCTGTGATCCCAACAGCCTGGAAGGCTGAGTCAGGAGGATCACAAGTTCAAAGTCAGCCTCAGCAATTTAGTGAGACTTCATCTTAAAATAATAAATAAAAAAGGGCTGATGATGTGGCTCAGTGGTTGAGTGCCTGTGGGTTCAATCCCTAATACCAAAAATGGAGAATTAATAAAAGCTTTGTAATATTTTCTCTGTTATTCATTGAAAAGTAGAATGATTATAATAGAGATTCATTTAAAAATGATAAATACTACATTAAACATCTCATTTAAATATAAAATATATTACTAATTTGACAGTCCTTTGGGGGCTGCTGATTAGAGCTCTGTGTTATCTCTTTTCCTTTTCTTTTTTTTTTTCTAGTACTGGGGATTGAACCCAGGACCTTGTGCATGATAGGCAAACATTCTACCACTGAGCTACACCCCTAACTTTATTCATTAGGCATACAGAAACATATTGCCTATTAGTTCTGGTTTTATTCTAATTGGAATGAAAACTTAAGATACTTTCAAAACACTCTGCCTATAAAAGCCTAGATTTTTTTTCCAGTTTAGTCTCCTAGCTTTTACAGTTGTCTTGACCTCAAAAAGCAATTCAACAGCAATTTTTAAAGGTCACATAATTACATATTCTCTTTCTAAAACAATTTAGCTTCGTAAAACAAGACACATTTGAAAGACGCGATTCACATTTAAGGTATACAGGTCAATATTTTTAGTATATTCATGGGGTTATACAAATATCACCATGATTTTAGAATAGACTACTGTCATCATCCCATAGAAGAAACCTCATACCCCCTACCAGTCACTCCCCACATACCTCCTCCTATGCTCCCAGCAGTAGGTAAACCACTAATCTACTTTCTGTTATAGGTATTTACCCATTCTGGATGTTTTGAAATCAAGGGAAAACCAGAATAAACCCTCTAGGCTAAACTTATTTGACCTGCTCTTTGTTAACTTCCAGTCACCTTTCATCATGCCTCAGAATATAAATATCCACAAGGCCAAATCTTGGTGGGTAGAATTGAGACTTGGGTCTCTTGTCTCTTCACAATTGGTTGCCTTGTGAATTAACTTTCTTTTTTGCAAATCTCTTTGTTTCATAGATTGGTATATTTCATGGTGAGTAAAATGACCTGGTTCAGTAACAATTTCATATAAGTACAATTATATAACATGTAGTCTTTTGTATTTGGCTTCTTTGACTTAGCATATGATTTTAAGATTCATACATGTTGAGGCATGTATCAGTACTTGTGGTGAGCCATTTCTGTGAACTGTGGCCGCCATTACAAGATGGCGCTGGTTTCCCCTGTAGTCTGTGACAAACAACTCCTTATCAGAATGAGTTGGCACACTGTGACTTGGCACCCTGTGAGAAAAGTCCACGTGGCAGCTTCGCATTGGGGCTTGAGGTGCTTTATTAAGGCTGGGAGGGGCATCCAGGGAAAAGAAGAAAAAGTATCAAGGACCTGAATAAACTGCTGAGAGAAGATTCCCGAGTTGCGTCTTCCTTGCGGGCAAGGGGTCGCGACAAGTACTTGGTTCCCATTTATGGCCAAATAACATTCCATTGTGTGGATATATCACAATTTGTTTCCCCATTCATTAGTTGATGGACATTTTCCACTATTTACTTATCGTGAATAATGCTTCTTACGATATTCACATACAAGTCTTGTTTGTGAACATATGTTCTTAATTCTCTTGGTGTAAAGCTAGGAATGGAATTAGTAGGTCTAATGGTAAGTCTATTTTTTAACTTTTTGAGGAAGTGCCAAACTGCTTTCCAAAAAGGCTGCACTATTTTACATTCCCCTCCAGCAATTCATGAGAGTTCCAACTTTTCAATTCTTACCAATACTTGTTATTTTCCAGGGTTTGTTTGTTTTTGTACAGGGAATTGTACATAAGGGGTACTCTGCCACTGAGCTACATCTCCAGCCCTTTTTATTTTTTGAAACAGGATCTTTACAAATTGCTTAGGGCCTTGCTAAATTGCTGAAGCTGACCTCAAACTTGTGATCCTCCTGCCTTAGCCTCATGAGTTGCTAGGATTGTGGGCATAAGCCATGGTGCCCAGCTACTTTCCAGATTTTAAAAATGTCCTAGTGGGGGCTGAGGTTGTAGCTCAGTGGTAAAGCACTTAAGCATGTATAAGTCATTGGGTTCAATCCTCTCCACTGCATAAAATTAAATTTAAAAATAAAGGTATGTGTCCATCTACAACTAATAAAATATTTTTTTTAAAATGTCCTAGTGGGTGTGAAGTGATGTGTTATTGTGGTTTTGATTTGCATTTCCCTAATGGCTAATGATGAGCATTTTCATGTGGTTACTGGCCATTTGTACATCTTCTTTGGAGAAATGTCTACTTAAATCCTTTGCCTAGAGGGGTGCAATGGTAAATGCCTGTAATCCCAGTGGCTCAGGAGGCAGATGAGTGCAGTGGTACATGCCTGTAATCTGAGTGGCTCAGGAGGCTGAGGCAGGGGGATAGCAAGTTCAAAGCCAGCCTCAGTAATGGCGAGGTGCTAAGCAATTCAGTGCGACCCTATCTCCAAATAGAAAGCAAAATAAAGCTATGGATGTGGCTTAGTGGCTGAGTGCCTCTGAGTTCAATCCCTGGTACCCCCTGCAAAAAAAAAATCCTTTAACTATTTTGACTTGTGTCATTTATCCCAAAGATCCATCTTGGTCCTAAAGCAGGATTTTTAAACCTCATCATTATTGATATTTTTAGTTGGACAATTCCTTGTGGAGGCTGGCTTGAGCAATGTAGGATGTTAAGTAGCATCCCTGGCATCTATTCACCAGATGCTAATAGCAATACCCACATAGTAATCAAATTATCTCCAGACATTGCAAAATAATTCTTGTGGTGTTTGTGGGGAAATCTCCTGTAATCAAGAACCACTGCTATAAATGATCCTTTTGAAAAACTTAGAAACATAACTCAGTTTTAGTGGAATAGTAGAGATAGAAGCCAGTCTGAGTGAGTTGGAGATGATTTAAAATGTAAAAAAGTGAATAGATCCTATGAATATGAACTGCCCTTCCCAAATCTGATTGTTCATGAGTTCACTAACCATATAAGAGATAAATATCAAGGCACAAATGAGAATAAGTTGATATTATAAAATAAATAATACTTTAACACAACAAAATAAAGGAGTTATAACACAATATATGAAACAATCTAGAATGATACAGTTTCTAAGAAGGAAAATTCACTGTGAGCTGGTCTTTGGGGGAGAACTTAACCCTCCCACGCATGAAGTACAAATAACTGTTAGGCAAGCTCTTGGTTTCATTTATCATGCTAGTCTCATCTCTTATTGGACACATCTGTATATCTATCTTAGACACAGATTTCATAGTTTCAAGGAATGGCACTCACTAAGTTAGCTCTTTCAGAAGGGTGATTTCCGGGGTGGAGAATGCAAAGGATTATCTTATAAAATCCACAGAAAGCTGAAAAGCATGCCTCAGCAAAAACAAGAATCAGGGCAGCTTTGAGAAGCCCTCAGAAGGGACATTCACTCCATTTATTCTAATACTCTGCCTACAGCTCAGCTCTTGACCCATTTAGCGTCCATCTGTTCTTCTTATTCTTTTTGTGTGTATGTGATACTGGGGACTAAACCCAGGAACATTCCACCTCCAAGCTATATCCCAGTCCATTTTTTAAAAAAATTATTTTGACATAGAGTCTCACTAAGTTGCCCAAGCTGGCCTCAAACTTGAGATCCTCTTGCTTCAGCTTCCTGAGTTGCTGGTATGCACCACTGCACTCCACTCTCATTCTTATTCATGAATGAAGAAATATGAAGATATGAGAAACCACTGAAAAAGCAATGACTTGGTGCTCTCCCTCTTTTGAGACCAGGTTTCACTATGTTGCCCAGGCTGGTCTTAAACTCCTAGACTCAAGCAATCTTTTGACTTCAGCCTCCCAAGTAGCTGGGACTACAGGGACATGCCACAATGTCCAGGTTGACTCTCTTAATCAGGTGTCCCAACACAATTTTCCTGGGCTGTGTGGTAAAGCAGTTTTCATAAAAGGGGTAGGGTGTGATGACAGAGAAATAAAGAAATAGGGCCATATCATAGATCCTTAAGAAATTCTAATTCCATAGAGATTTTCTCCATTCCCCACCCCCACCATTATCTTCTAAAATATTTATTTTACTGCCCCCCAAAACACACAAAACACCTCACAAAACACCTATGGTTTGCCATCTGAATACACAGTTATCACCATGAATCTCTTTCCTTCAGTCCACGCAGCACTGTGGGTTTTTATGTTTGTTTTGTTTTGTTTTTGGATACTAGGAATTGAATCCAGGACTCTACACATGCTAGGTAGGTGTTCTGTCACTGAACTATATCCCCAGCCCAACAGCACTGTGTTTTTGACTTCAAGTTCCCTGACTTCAGAAACAGGATGGAGGACAAATTGCACATAGTTGTTTCTATTTAATACTGATAGTAGGCAGACATCATCTAAATGGAGATGGGCAATTTTAATAAGAGAAATATAATCCATATGGGGAGTAGTGTCTGAATCTGCTTTATCCTAATCCTCCCCATAGTTGGGAACAAAGACTATATAGAGTTGTCAGGAGATGATACTTTTCACTAGTTAATAAAGAGATGCCCTGCCTTCGCAGTCTACTAATTAAGAAGATAATCAGTGCAAGCTTGGAGTTTGGTATTTGAAACTCAAAGGCAATAAGATCAGAACACTACTCACATTTTTTTCTTCATAAAGAAATGAATAACAAATTAGGGCCTCAGAATTAGAGTAATCACATTTTTGAATGATTTCTCCTGAGCATGCTTTTAATAACCTGTATGTGTTGGGTAAGAAGAACAAAGAAAGGCAAAGTTAATTACTCAGGAAAAACTTCATCAAGGAATTTTGGTCACCTTACCCTAGGGTTTCTCAACCTTGCTACTACTGATATTTTGGATTAGACAATTTTTTTGTTGTAGGATTGTCCTGTGCATGGTAAGATGCTTAACAGCATTCTGGTCTCTAACCATTAGATACCAGTAGTGCCCTCCAAGTTGTGACAAGCAAAAATGTCTCCAGACACTTAAAAATGTCCCCTGTGGGGAAAAAATCACCATTATTGTAAACTACTGAATTAAATACTACCTTCCTTCTCACTCCCTACCTCTAGGGCCTTCTAGGTTTTGCTGTTTGAAACCCTCAGAACAAACCAGGTGAGATGGCACACACCTATAATTCCAGTAACTTGGGAGGCTGAGACAGGAAAATTGCAAGTTTGAGACCAGCCTCAGCAAATTAGCAAGGCCCTCAGCATCTTAGTGAGACCCTGTCTCAACATTTAAAAAAAATAAAAAGGTGGCCGGGATGTAGCTCAGTGGCAAAGTGCCCCATGTTTAATCCCAGTACCTAAAATAAAATAAAATAAAATAAATCCTCAGAACAAAACATCTCATACTAATGCACCCTATATTTTTCAGGGAATTATTTGAAAACAAATTGAGTGGATCAAAATTATTTATCTGGATAACAGAAGGGTCTCATTGCCTTTCTGTATTGAAAAGTAGTAGACAACAAGAACAAAGGAAGATCTAATGAAAGTATTTATTTGAGGCAAACATTTGACTTATACTTAATGTCCACAAAATTCTTAGATGCATTATTAGCCTTATTTTATTGTGGAGAAAACTGAGGCTAAAAGAGGTCAAAACATTTGCTCAAGAACACGGTTTTTTTTAATTTTGTGGTGGAGGTAGAAGCCTGACATCATGCATTTACACATATTGCCTGAGTTTAGGTACTTAAAGTGCCAGATGCCAAATAAACCAAGGTGACCACTTTTTAAAAAAAATATATAATTTTGGGGGCTGGGGCTGTAGCTCAGTGGCAGAGCATTTGCCTAACATGTGTGAGGCACTGGGTTCAATCCTTAGCACCACATAAAAATGAAACAAATAAAGTAAAAGCATGCTGTCCATCTACAACCACAAAAAATTATATATATATATATATATATATATATATATATATATATATATATATATATATATATATTTTTTTTTTTTTTTCAGGGGTTGGGGTTGTGGCTCAGTGGTAGAGCACCTGCTTGGCATGTGTGAGGCATTGGGTTCAATCCTCAGCACTACACAGAAATAAATAAAGGTATTGTGACTATATACAACTAAAATAATTTTTTTTAAATATATAATTTTTCTTTTTTTAAAATATAATTTTTCTTATGGAGAAAAAAAAATTAGACAAAATCATACATTGCCATTTGAACTACTCACATACTCCCCACCTTGCCTCAACAGTGATCAACTCATGACCAATGTTGCCTCAACATTACTGACATTTGGGGTGGGATAATTTTTTGTTGTGACATGCACACACACAAGGCCAGGCCAGGCCAGGCCAAGGTCTGACTGATTCGACTGGCAAACGTACAACAAGTCACTTTTAGATTCAGACAGTTTATTACTTACATAGACAGCAAAAGAAACAGTAGCTAATGCTGCCAGTTTCTCATAGTCTTATCTTCACACACTGAAAAAGATAACACTGAAACAAAATGGGCCAGATGAGTCCCACACCCATTGCTCAGGGGCCCTCTATAGGCCACAAGTAAGTGGATTTCTATCTATAACTGTATACTGAGAGGAGCAGGGTAGGTACCCGCCTCTCCCAACAGAATAGAAGGGGTGATTAGAAACTACCTCATAACAGCATTTCAAGGGAGATAAGGAAGGGTGTGAGAGATGGCCCTGAAACAACTCCTCACAGGCCTCCCATTCTTTCCTGTGCCAGGAGGATCACATTCTCCAGTACTCATATGAACTGTACCTCAAGCCTCTGCCTGCATGACCCAAAGTTGTCAGAGGACCAGGCAGGGCCATCCCCCTCTAGTGGAGGAGTGCCTTGTGCATTATAGGATGCTTAGCTGTGGCCTTCACTCACTAGATGCCTGCAGCACCATCCTCCAAGTTGTAAAAAACAAAAATGTCTCCAGATATTACTAAATTTATTTTGAGGAAAAGTTGTACCCAATTGAGAATCACTGATCTAGAGCTATATCCACTGCCCACATCCAAACAATATATTTCATGTGCAAATACTACAGTATATACTTTTTTTTTTTCCAGTACTGGGGATTGAACCAAGGGATAGTCTACCAATGAGCTACATCCATGGTCCTTTTAGTTTTTATTTATTTATTTATTTTGGTATGGACTTGAATCCAGGGGTGCTTAACCACTGAGCCAAATCCCTAACCTTTTTATTTTTTTAGTTTGAGACAGAGTCTCACTAAGTTACTGAGGCTGGTCCTGAACTTGAAATCCTTCTGCCTCTGTCTCCCGAGTCACTGGGATTACAGGTTTGTACCACTGTGCCTAACTACAGTATATACTTCTAAAAATTGGAAAATATAAACATAATAGCATTATTATACCCCCGAATTAACAATTTCTTCATGTATTCAGAAATTGTTCAGATTCTAATTGCCTTACAAATGATGTTTTTATACTGTTTGAAATGGGATACTAATAACATACCCACACATTATGACTAATTGATGGTTTTTAAATCTCAATCCATAGGTTTATTGCACATTTTTTTTTTTGGTTGAAGAAACAAAGTTTCTCCTATGGAGCTTCTCACAACTTTGATTTTACTGATTGCTTCCCCATTGTGTTAAAATATGTTTTATTCCTTCTGTATTTTTTGTAATTTAGTCTTAGATCAAGAGGTGGGATCAAAGCCAGGTTCTATTTACTTTAAAGGCATATTTCATACATAGTACAGAAGTCCAAAATATTTAGGGTGGTCTTTTTGTCATCTTATCAGTGGTTAATGCTCAGAGCATAGATCTAATCATTCATTGGGGGGGGTTAGGAAGCAGGGATAATTCATTGCATTCTTCATTATTTTCTTATCTTCTTCATTACTCATTCTGAGATACTCCTATTTAGACAGTTTGTATAGGAAAGGTAAGATGAATGTCTGATTCCTTCTCTGTAGTTTGCAGTTTTCAAAGTAATGCATGTTTTTTCTAGAACCCACCAAAGTTTTAGGGGTTCTCCCCCACCTATAGTACTGTGAACTCATGGGCTTAAATATATCTAATGGGTTTCAGTCCATTGCAGTTCTTATCTTTATTGATACCTAAACTTTCCATCTTTCACAGGAATCTCTTCAAGATGTCTCATAATTTTGACAATTTCTATCATTTTAAAAAAGTATATATACACACACACACAAAGTATTGTTATATCCACAGTCTTACTTGGTAAACCCCTGTACTTACTATATTTTTATAATTTCTTTACAACGATATTAAAGCGTGAACCTCAGGCAACATCTGCCAACTTGATCAAAATTCAAATTGAGGGACCTTACTTGACCTACTGAGTTAGATCCTCTGGGCCCCAGAAAACTATGGTTAACAAATGCTACAGGTGGTTTCTATGAACATTAAAGCTCTAAAACCTTTGATCTACAATAATTTACTTCTGAGCCTAATTTTGGGTATCTAATGCTTTCCATTTTAGACAGGGTCACAGGGATTATCTCATCCCCTTTAAGAATCTCCCACCACAATAGGCCACTCTCTGTTCTTATTGGCTATCACTAGTAGCATAATCATCTTGGAAGGAAGTGTTTCTGATATTTTTGAAACAACTATAAGTCAATGAATGTTTGACATGTTTATGACAAATCTAAATTATACCTAAAATTTAGATATGAGTATATAATAACTGGTTCTCAGTTATTGATTAGTTGTCATGATGGAAATTTCAAAAGACTTATTCCAAATGTTTTTTTGTTTGTTTGTTTGGTGGGGGAGTACCTGGGATTGAACTCAAGGGCACTCGACCACTGAGACACATCCCCAGCCCTATTTTGTATTTAGAGACAAGGTGTCACTGAGTTGCTTAGCACCTTGCTTTTGCAGAGGCTGACTTTGAACTCTCAATCCTCCCATCTCAGCCTCCTGAGCCACTGGGATTACAGGCACCTGGCCCAAATGTGTTTTGAACAATAATGATATTACATGTGCTAGGGACTGCTATGGTTCACTGTCATGGTTTTACTCCTTTTGAGTTTCTATGGTTGAGTGGTAGTATAAGTTTATTCAAACCATTTTGAATAAAGTATTATTTTTATTTGAAGCTGTGCTTATCTCATGCTGTCTTGATTACTTAGGAGAATATTTTACTATAAAAGGATGGTTTCTATGGAGGCCCATTGGCTACATTACTCTCAAGCACCTGTGGGTGAGCCATTTGACATAGTCTCTCACCTGACACTTTAGTAGTAGACTAGGTGTGTAAAAGGATTGTATTTGGACATATTGAAGGTTTTTACCTAGCCAGTTTCTTGGGACACATACACGAATAAGCCTTCTCTTGAAGCAAACAAAGTTGTCTTGAAAAAAAGCATTGTTTTGGGATCAAAATCCATATGTTAATAAAGCCTCTCATTTGTGCTTTACCACAGTGGTTCTGAACTTTTAAAAGTCCTGATGCTGAACCCCAGGTCAATGAGACCAGAATCTGTAGGGTGTAGAAACCAGGACTCAGTGATATTGAACTCACCAGGTAATTCTAATATACAATCAAGGTTGAGAAATGTAAGGAGTGAAGACAATAAGATCCTTCACTAAGACATACCAGACCCCCAAAGTATTAGATTCTCTTTTTTTCTAAAATAGGATATTTAGGCCTGGCCCAGTGTGGCATGTGCCTATAATCCCAGCTAATTGGGGGAGCTGAGGCAGGAGGATCTCAAATTGAGACCAGTTTGGACAACTTATTGAGACACTGTCTCCAAACGAAATTAAAAAGGCTGGAGATATAACTCAGTGATAGAGTGCTTGACTAGCACGTGCCAGGACCTGGGTTCAATCCCCAGCACCACATACAAAAATATGGTATTTGGTATACTTGTGGGCTTTTGGAAACATCATTTCTTGCCCGCATCACCCATTATTATTCAGAGATGTACATGTCACTCACAGTGTAAACACAGTGAATCCAGTTCTGGTTACATTGCAGAGGAAGAATCCATCAATGCTACTTTTTGAAAGATTAAAGAATGTGAAAGCATTTGTTTTCTTCTGTTAGGGATGGAACCCAGGGCCTCAGGCATGCTAGATAAGCACTCCGCCAATGTTCTACATCCCCAGCCGTGGCATCTTCTTAAGTGTGTTTTGTAATGACATTCTGCTTTGGCATCTACTGATTGAGTCAAATATTAAATTTATAGGGGCTTAATAAAAGCTTTTATCTAGCTAGGTTGTATCATTAAATGTCAAACAAACTAACTGAAAAGCTTTCAACATGAAGGCTATCCAGAGAGCAAAATGATTAGAGCATTGCAAATGTTGAGATACCAAAGCAGCAGGCAATGTACCTGGGCTTTGAAGTCCCACAGCCCTGAATTGGAAACTTGGCTGTTACTAACCATCTCTGTGACATTGGGCAAATTATTTAACGTCTCTAAGTACCACTTGTTATCTGCAAATTGGGCATGATGCCTATATCTGACAAGGAGTAGGGATTCATAAATTACTAAGTATTAAAATCATAATCCACTTTTTGTTCAGAATATCTGGAGGTCCAGCTCATGCTAAGAAAGGTGTGGTAGGTTGAATAACAACCTCTCAAAGATGTCTGTTATTGGTCCCAAAGTTGTCTTTACATAGCTAAAGTGACTTTACAGACGTGATTCAGTTAAAGATCTTGAGGTGAGAGCAAGTGTCCTGGTGGGCCTAATGTAATCACAAGGGTCCTTTTAAGTGAAAAGAGGGAAACAGACAACTTAGAAGATGAGACTGTGAAAGATGGAAACAGACAACTTAGAAGATTAAGACTGTTATAGCAAAGGCTAGAATGATGCAATTGCTGGTTTTGAAAATGGAAGAAAGTGGGACATGAGCCAAGTAATGCAGGCAGCCTCTAGAAGCTGGAAGGGAAATGGATTCTCCCTTAGAGCCTCCAGAAGAAATGCAATTGTGCCAATACATTGATTTTAGCTCACTGAGACCCATTTCAGACTTCTGACCCTTGTCCACACTTATGATAATACACCTATGTTGCTTTTAGACACTGTTTGTAATAAATGGTTGCAGCAGCCATATGGACCTAATACAGAAGATTAAACCAAATCTTTCTGTGCATTCAAAGATTCTGAGTGCAGGTTTACAAGATGAAGAGTCACTTTGGAGACCAAATCTTCAAAATCTATTAGTACAAATCTAAGGATTATAATGATAGTTTTGATGAACTCATTGAACTCATAATGAACTCATTGGTGTCACATTTGAAGGATACAGGCAAAATCCTTAGGATCCTGCAGTATTAGCTACAGTGCTAGGAAAGTGAGCCTAGTGGTTCAGCAAGAAGGAATAAAAGTGGATATGGAAGATCAATAACCAAGAAAGACAACTCTTTAACAGTATATGAACAGGTGTAAATGTGGTTAACCATTCTGGAAGACATATGATAATAGTATCAAAAAGCATGTACCAAAAGCTTTAAAAAGCCAAGTACTCTGAGTTAGCAACTCATAAGAAAATTCATCCTAGGGGAAAAACCTGGATTAATATGCATATCATTCACTTACTTAAAAAATCCTTTCATGGTTCCTGTAATTGCTTATAGATTAACACCTGGGGATACTAAAGGGCAACAGCAATATATCCATTTATGTTGAATAATTAAGACTGGCAGGTGTTCATACCCATCATAGCTTGGTATGGACTTGAACCTGGTTAGATTATTAACCTCTGAAGGTCCCTCAACCACTTTTGGTACATTTGGTCTTTTTCCATTAAAATCACCGTAAGAGTGATTGTTACTATCTGTTTCAGTGTTAACTTGGTGCCTGGCCTTGTACTTTTATCACCTAATTTTGTGAGTTAAGTAAATTAATTTTTAATATATGTGTGAAATCAAGTCATTGTTAAAAATCACCTACAGTCTTACTTATCCACTGACATCAGATAGTATATTTGGCATGTTGTGAATTCAAAGAATGCTCAAAAACAAGTAAGAATATTTATCCATTTTTTTTTCAGTTGCATTACGGGTTTGTCATATGTCTGGACCCAAACCCCAAGGTGGAGGAACCAAAATTTATACAGCATTCTTGAGTATGATGGCGGCTGCATTTGGAGTTTTGATTAAACTGCACTACATGTGTGATTATTACTTGTAAATAGATGATTAGATATTAATTAGACAATAAGTGATTGTAAAGCACTTAGAAAATAAAAGTGTTTATAAATACCACCAAGTAATAGCAACAATAATTCTTTACTGACTACACAGCTGCTAATGTCAGTTAGACTGATTTATTCCAGCTAAGGGCAACTTTAATTTATGTCATCATATCTGTTTTGATACAGCAAAACAAAATATATTTATAACCATTTTATCATCAACATTTAGGTAAATACATCTCATTTTGATTAGAAAAAAATCTTTAAATACCTTTTCAAACACAGGTACAACCATCATAGTATGGTGTCCTTGAGTACTAAGAATTCGGGACCTCCTTATTGCTTGTCTTTCTTACATCAATATTTTAAATATTAGATGTAAAAATTTATTTTCAATTATGCAGTTAGTTTTTCATGTTGGGTCTGTTCAGTTTCTCCCCAGAACATTACAACTGTGCTTGGAATTGATAAATTTTGGTCAAATGGATGAGTGAAGGTCACTTTTTTTGGCTATTATAAAAGTGGAAAAAGAATAAAATGCATTTAAGAATGAAACAAAAACAGTTTCCATTTTGTCATTTTTCCAAAAAAAAGTTTTGAAGCTCTATTATATCTCACCATTAATTTTTCTCCTAATGGCCATTATGGGTCATAGCCCTGTATACATCCAGTTCTTAATCCAGTGATGAATCCGGCAATGCTGCCTTGTTAATTTTTAAGTCATACGTAAATGCAGGCACCTACAATGAATCCAGATGCTTGTATGCATGCACAGATTTGAAATGAACTAAATGAATAAAAGTGAAGAGTTCTTAATGTTTCATGCATTCAGAAGAAAAGAGGGGAGGGGTTATACTGAATGATGAGAAGTATATGAGTTAATAACCATGTTAATAAAGCAAATCTAACTACATTAAACAGTAGGGAGTGTAATATGGTGGAAAACTGTTCAACTTTGATTCGGGAGGCCTGGATCAGGTGATACTTCTATCACTCACTGTATGACATTGCCATGTCATCTTATATGAATTGGTTTATTCATCTGAAAATTTTTAGTATTAAAATTTGGCAATCTCAGTGTGCTAATCTGATATAATTTAATATGTAAAAGTGCCACATGAGAGGTGAAATTGTTTCCACTGCAAAATATTTTTTATTACCATGACTTTCCCAGAGTGAATGGAAAAGACATATGCACAAGTTTCATTACTTGGTATAATGGAGATTTTTCCAGACCATCAGGATTTTTTTTTTCTTTAGATGGGATCTTGCTATATTGCTCAGGCTGGTCTTTAACTCTTGGGCTCAAGTGATCTTCTTGCCTCAGCCTCCCAAGGAGCTGAACTACAGGTTACAGGTGCACATCATCATGTCCAGCACACATTGTCAGGTCTTAGGCCCTAACTTTAAGCCACATCTGGAGAATGGGAGATGTGGCTCAAAAAATAAAAATTTGGGGCTCAGTATGTGGTTCAAGTGGTAGCGTGCTCACCTAGCATGCATGAGGTACAGGGTTCGATTCTTTTTTTTTTTTTTAGGGGGGAGAGAGAGAGAGAGAGAGAGAGAGAGAGAGAGAGAGAGAGAGAGAGAGAATTTTAATATTTATTTATTCTTTTTTTTTTTTTTTTTTTTTAGTTTTCGGCAGACACAACATCTTTGTTTGTATGTGGTGCTGAGGATCGAACCCAGGCCGCACGCATGCCAGGCGAGCGTGCTACCGCTTGATCCACATCCCCAGCCCCAGGGTTTGATTCTTAGCACCACATAAAAATAAAGATATTGTATCCACCTAAAACTAAAAATTAAATATTTTTTAAAATAAAAATAAAATTTGGGGCTGGGGTTGTGGCTCAGTGGTAGAATGCTCACCAAGTATGTGTGAGGCCATGGGTTGGATCCTCAGCACCACATAAAGATAAATAAAGGTATTGTGTCCATCTATAACTAAAAAGTATTTAAAAAATAAAAATAAAAATTTTAAAAGATGAAAAAATAATGAAATTCCATAAGAGGTAATACTGGTTTCTGGAAATCTTAAATTCTTCTGTCAATTTTACCCTCTATTTTCCATCTTCCTCCCTTCTTTGTAATAAATTCCTTGTTTGGTAAACTTGAGACTGTGAGAAAAAAATGAAAAGTGGAAGAATAGTGGAATCAGGAGTGATGGTATTAGGGAAAGATTTGGAATAAATGTTTTACATGTGGCCTTAGTGATAAATTTTAAGAGCAGTATGGCATCTGGAATGGCATAAAGATTATAGCTAAATAATTTTAAATATTTGGTAGAATTGTCCTAACATTTTAAAACAATGTATGTAAAATCTCCAGCTGCACTACTAAAGATTGGAAAATAGAAAATAATTAAAAAAAAACTTAAAATTAAAGCATTTTAAAAGGCTAAAATATATTTATTAATTACCTTATGATTTTCTTTTATCCACAAGTGATGAGGATGTGAAAGGTATTTTACCATTAAAAATATTAAAGCCAGGTGCTGTGGTGTACTGTTTCATGCCGGTAATCCCAGTGACTTAGGAGGCTGAGACAGGAGGATCATCAGTTCAAGGCCAGCCTCAACAATTTATCAAGATCCTAAGCAACTTAGTGAGATTCTGTCTCAAAAAAATAAAGAGGGCCAGGGATGATAAAGCACCCCTGGGTTAAATACTCAGAACCCACCCCCCCAAAAAAAAATTAGAACTTTACGATGGGGCACTGTAGTATCCTCTTAGTCTGAGAGGACCCAAAGGTAGACCCCAAGGGAAGGATTCAGGTTTACGTAGTTTATTTGGTAGGCAATCCCAGGAAACACCCACAGGAATGTGGGCAAGTGAGGCAAGGAAATACCCCTAAGAGGAGTCTTGTGTAAAGCTGCTATCAGTCATTCACACCCTAGGATAAATTGCTGTATTCAGGCAATTAACATTTATTACAAGCCTCCTGAGGGTCTGTGCCAGGCCTAGTGACAGTAGACACGCCTCTGAAGAGAATTAGACCTTTGTCATCACTTCCCTGGGCAACGCTGGACATGTTGACTCCTTTGGGACTCGAGCTCCTATCTGCAAAAGGAAGACAGAGTCAGAGGGATGCTGTTTGGTCTCAGGATTTCCTTCAGTGGGAATCATTTTCCACTGTGCTCTGAAGAAGCCGTAAATCATTAGATAAGCAACTGCAAGATACCTTTGTTAAAGTCATTGGTAGAAATTATTGACCTGAGAAGGGCCAAGGTTGTATGTTTTGTGTCACCTCAAAAATGACCCTCCTTGGCAAGAGACAGACAAGAACCACCCCACCACTGTGCATGCTGTGTTCAACAAGAATTGAAGGATTTTCAGCTTCCCCTCTGAAAGGAGAAAGGGCTCTACCTACAGCAGCTCTTGACTGACTTCCGTGTATATTTGGCTTTCTGTAATTTTGCTTTTGAAGAAAAGTTTTCCACCTTGAATATTAAACCTGAACACTTCTGAAAGTGACCTGATGAGAAGATTTTAGAATATCTATGAACCTATCAGCTCTGATGGCTTTTAGGCTCTTGCAGTTTTCCCTGTTTTCTGTAGGTGCATGGGCATGTTCCCAGGGACAGAGAGGTCTAGGCACAGGACTCTGGACCAAGGTGTTTCCATGAGCTGATCAGCCAGGCCTGGGCTGCTGTGTCCCAGCATCTGTGTGGTAGTGGAGGAGATTCTGCGGAAGCATAGGGGCTGTTCCTCCAGTTTTCCCAAGGCTACTCCTAGGCTGATCAGAGCCTGTCCTACCTACTTGGTGGGAGAAAGCTTCCCCAGAAATGTAACCATCGTCGCTCCAGAATTATATTGTAAGAAGTGCATTCCTGGCCACTGTGCAGAAAGAGGTTCAGGGCTGCAGTAATTCCTCTGGTATCGCAGTGAAGCAAGCAAAATGTAGTTGAAAAAAGAAACCTAAGAGGAAGGGCCTGTCTGCACAGTGATCTCATTGATGTGAAGAAACTCTGAATATAAAACATCTGATGCCCTGGCACTTGCCCCTAGCCCCGAGTTGGAGCTGTTTCTGGGGTTGTTCCAAAACAAGTCTCTTAACAACGTCGAAAGAAATGTTAGGGCACTCTCTCAACCTGCTTTCAGATACCAGGAAGTGCTAAAGTCTCCAAGTGACTTGAGCTGACTGAGAGGGGGACAGCCTGCTGCTGGGCATCAGGGATGCTCAGACCCCACCTCCTCTTGGGGGGCGTGGGAATGGAGGGTGGGAGGCCTGCTGGAATGGTTTATGGAAGGCCACAGGCTTGAGAGCAAACACCTGCCCAGTCCTTTAAGCTCCGCACACTTAGGATCCCAAGATCTGGCAGGCACTTTGCCAAAGGCCGCCAAGCAGCCACCACACAGGTGGGAAGCAGGGGTGGCCCTGGGCCTGGGACTCAGCATCTTCACGTGGTTCTGACTGCAGCAGAATATGGGCTTTGGGACTGAGACGTGACATGCTGGGAACACAGGGAGATCCGTAAAGCAGAAGGCATTTCCTCTCAGCCTGGAGGGATGGAGGCAAAGCAGAGGTCAGTGAGCAGTGACGGTCATGGTGGCCACTAAGGGACAGTGCAGAGGGATTGGCCAGGGCCACACCTTAGTGAGCTTTAAGACATCTCAGCTTGTGTGAGACTCTGGCCAAGCACAAGCTTAAATCTGAGGCGCGTGGTAGGTATCAACCTCATTCACTGCCATTGTACCTGGGAGAAGAATTCAAAGGAAATCAAGAGAATCCAGTGTCCAGGGAGTCCTAATTAGATAGATTTTGTTCCAACTGGGAGGATGAGGACAGACGTGGTGTGAGGGACTTGGTTGGAGTGGCAGGTGGGCAGGACCAAGAAAGTCTTGTGGTGGTGATCAGGCTACTCAGCCGAGGCCAGTGTGTCTCTTTGGTCTGTTATCCTGTGGCGGGATATAAACAGGCTCAGGCATGGTCCTCTGCAGTGTCTAGGTGGTGTGTTTGCTGCTGCTTGGTGAGGAAGCTCAGAGGGTCTGCAGTGTGTAAGTGTTGGGGATTTATAATAGTTGCCATTCTGACCAGAGTGAGAGGAGATCTTAAAATGGTTTTGATTTGCATTTCTCTAATTGCTAGTGATGGTGAACATTTTTTCATATATTTGTTGATTGATTGTACATCATCATCTGAGAAGTGTCTGTTCAGGTCCTTGGCCCATTTATTGACTGGGTTATTTGTTTTTTTGTGTGTGAGTTTAGCTTTTTGAATTCTTTATATACCCTAGAGATTAGTGCTCTATCTGATGTGTGAGGGGTCAGAATGGCAGCTATTATGAATACAAACAACAATTAGTGTTGGCGAGGATGTGGGGGAAAAGGTACACTCATACATTGCTGGTGGGGCTGCAAACTGGTGCAGCCAATATGGAAAGCAGTATGGAGATTCCTTGGAAAACTGGGAATGGAACCACTATTTGACCCAGCTATACCCAAAGGACTTAAACAGCATACTACAGGGACACAGCCACATCAATGTTTATAGCAGCATAATTCACAATAGCTAAACTGAGGAGCCAACCTAGTTGCCCTTCAATAGATGAATGGATAAAAAAATGTGGTGTATGTACATAATGGAATATTACTTGGCAATAAAAGAGAATAAAATCATGGCATTTTCAGGTAAATGGATGGAGTTAGAGAAGATAATGCTAAGCAAAGTTAGCCAATCCCCAAAAACCAAATGCTGAATGTTTTCTCTGATATAAGGAAGCTGATTCATGGTGGGGTAGGGAGGAGGGAGGTAGCATGGGAGGAACAGATGAACTTTAGATAGGGCAGAGGGGTGGGAGGGGTTAGAAATGATGGTGGAATATGATGGACATTACTATCCAAAGTACATGTATAAAGACACAAATTGGTGTGAATATACTTTGTATACAACCAGAGATATGAAAAATTGTGCTGTATATGTGCAGTAAGAATTGTAATGCATTCTGCTGTCATGTATAAATAATTTTTTTAAAAGTGTTGGGAATTTCCCCCCTATGAGCCTACCAATTCTATCAGTTTAACTCTCTCTTTGTTGCTTGTTTCGAACAGGTAGAGCATGATGTTGCCTGGAAATTTTGGAATTTCTAAGGAAGCAGGCAATTCTATTATAGGAACAAAGACAAGATCATGTTTATATTTTTTAAAGAGAGAGAGAGAGAGAGAGAGAGAGAGAGAGAGAGAGAGAATTTTTAATATTTATTTTTTAGTTTTCAGTGGACACAACATCTTTATTTTATTTTTATGTGGTGCTGAGGATCGAACCCAGAGCCCAGCGCATGCCATGTGAGTATGCTACCACTTGAGCCACATCCCCAGCCCAATGTGTTTATGTTTTCTAAATAATGGAGCATTTCACGGGCAGTCGAGGCCTCTGGGCTGCCTCTGGTGGGGCTGTTTTAGATTCAGTTGCAGATGGTGAAGGAGCCCAGCCTGTGCCCTCCTGCAGAACAGGGAGGATGGCTGATCTCATGCCCTGTGGTTCCAGCACAGCTGCAGTGGGATCTCCCATCAAGGAAGCCTCAAGGGGAGCTCAGTTGGAACATTTTCTATTAACTTAGAAGATGCTAGATAAGAAAGATTTCAGAACAGAAGACAGGTTTAATCAAAGCCAGAGAAGCCTGCACTGTGGGTTCAGAGGGAAGGAAGCATGGGGAGACTCTCGAATATCTGACCTGCTGCTCTGATGCTGGCCTCTGCTCAGGAAAACTGTGGGTCTCCAAAGTGAAGACAATCAAGCTGATCAGGGATCTGCCTGAGCAGGACGGACTCTGAACTGGGGAGAGCATCCACCCTCTAGGGAGCATTGCCATGTCCTCTGTGTACATTGAATGACTAATATTGATTATAGAGCCATGTGATGGAATGGTGAGCAAAGGTGACCACTGGTTACCTTGTGCCCGTCGCCATGGGATCACTCCTCCTGTAGAATGTGATAGGGCTGGTTACCATCAGAAGCCTGGGCATGCAGAGCCACAGCTTGTTGCATACAGTACACACTTACCTGGGCAAAAGGAGTCTCCCAATACTCTGTGCCACTCTGACTGCCTTCAACGGCTTCCAGGGAGGCCATGCCACTGTTTGCTGCTGTGAGTGAGGTCATGCCTCTGTTTGTTGTTCCTGGCATAGGCAGGGACCCAGTGTGACGCTGAGTGTCCACATTGAGTTGGGGTAACTGGAGGATCTCTACCCACAGATCTCGAGCCGTGTTGCCCCATTTACTAGGATGGGGCAACTCAGTTAAGCACAACATTAACCACATGTTCTTGGTTATTTACAACTTTTGCTATGTGTATCCTTGCTTCCTCTTGGATTATCTGTATAAGTTTAGTAATTTGAGCCCTACTGATAACAAGCTGGGTTTTTCCACAAACAGGACAATCTCCTGGGCACAACGGGAAAAGAAATTTGCAGACAAAAATTCTGCCTTGACAAAGTTCTAAGACAGGTAGGATTTGTTTACAATGGAAAGATGAATTGCCAGGTCTCTGTGGTTCATTTCCACGAAGCAGAAAATGGAAAGAAGATATATGACTAGGCTGCCTTAGAGAAAGCATGAGCACATCCATGAGTTTAGAGCACATCACATGTCTTTCTGTGTTTCTAGAGAGGTGGAGAATGCCTACCACAGAGTCCACGGGTAGCCATTGGCATCACAGATAGAACTGAATGCATGCAATGATAGCTAGGTGCCATGGAATGGCCAAAAGCTTTTTAGGAGAGAGAACTTCTCCCAGAAGTTATTTTTAAGTTTTTGTTTTTCTTTTTAAAATGATTACCCACTGCTCTACATAAGACATATATTTCAGAAATTTTAGTTACATAGTAAAATAAAAGGAATAATATTTTCACAATTATTTTTGGTATAATTTAGATATTGAATGTCCAATAAAAAGCTAGGGACTCCAGCTAAATAAAAATTTGGCCTAAGAACCCAAAGGGCATCCAGAGGCAACTGCATTTCAATTGTGGACACTCCATGCTTTCATTTCTCTGTGACCAGGCCAAGTGATAAGCTTAAAAAGTCTCACTGATGCTGCAAAGGGATGGTTCATTCACATGGCTGCAGTTCACTCATTACAACCATCGCCATATGAAAATATATCTCTCTCTCTCTCTCAAAAAAAAAAAAAAAAACTCCCGGTAGGGTCTTCAACATAACCCTTCCATACTCCTGTGGCTTCAGGGGTGGGTCTGTGCCAAGGATTAAAGTTCTAGGACACACATTCTTCCTTTTTAAAGATGTTCACTGTCTAGTTTCCAATGTGGGTTAAGAAAAAACAGCTCAATCGGTAGAAAAGCTGAAGAGCTGTGGGAAAACTGAAAAGCTGTAGAACACTGAAGAGCTGTGGGAACACTGAAGAGCTGTGGGAACACTGAAGAGCTGTGGGAACACTGAAGAGCTGTGGGAAAACTGAAAAGCTGTAGAACACTGAAGAGCTGTGGGAACACTGAAGAGCTGTGGGAACACTGAAGAGCTCCAGAACACTGAAGAACTGTGGGAACACTGAAGAGCTGTGGGAGCACTGAAGGGCTCTGGAATACTGGAGAGCTGTGGGAACACTGAAGAGCTCTGGAACACTGAAGAGCTCTGGAACACTGGAGAGCGTGGGAACACTGAAGAGCCGTGGGAACACTGGAAAGCTCTGGAACACTGGAGAGCTGTGGGAGCACTGAAGGGCTCTGGAACACTGGAGAGCTGTGGGAACACTGAAGAGCTCTGGAACACTGAAGAGCTCTGGAACACTGGAGAGCTGTGGGAACACTGAAGAGCTCTGGAACACTGAAGAGCTCTGGAACACTGGAGAGCTGTGGGAACACTGGAAAGCTCTGGAACACTGGAGAGCTGTGGGAGCACTGAAGGGCTCTGGAACACTGGAGAGCTGTGGGAACACTGAAGAGCTCTAGAATATTTAGGACCTCTGGACCCTGAAGAGCTCTGGAATTCTGTTAATTGCTCCCCCCCTTCCCCTGTGACTCTTCTTCATCCAAGTTCAAGTTGTTTACTTACTTTAGGAACAGTGGCTCTCTCAGGACCTCTCTCCAGGGGCCTCTTGTTACTTCCTCATAGTTCCCTACTTTGTAAACCTCCATGAAGGCAACCTCCATGTATCTTATTCATCCCTTTCATCCAGATCCATGATCCCAGAATCTGAGACTCCCAGTTGATTTTCCTGGATTAATAAATAAGGGGGCCTATTTATTTACCATAAGTTAATAGGAAATACTTATTTACCATAAGGTAATAGGAAATACTAAAGTAAGTTAGGTCCATAGGGATAGCAGCTCTCCTTCCCTTTAGACCTCCTGGAAATACCATCCTGGCCGCAGTGGAGGCCAGGTTGATGGGGCCTGGCAGCAAGCAGGCCATGTAGGAGGGTATGGTGCTAATCCAAGTCAGAAGGTTGAGGGGTCCGATAGGGTGACATGATGCTCACCTTGATGGCTAGCTAGGAATAGGCGGAGGGATAGGAGAAGCTGAGGGTCTCTTTCTGAGTCTGAGTTTGGATCTTTGATTAACATACAGCATATGAGAGGATGAACAGTTTTTCAAGGCAGATTGTGAGTTCGGCTAAGGTGACTGGGCAGTCAGATGGGAGAACCTCACTGGTGCTCATCAGACCAAGTCAGGGGCTGGTGGAGATGTGGCTGCTGACTCCACAGCACCTCTTCCTCTCCTCTCTGTGTGACTTGGGAAACTGACCTCATCTCAAGATATGTCTGGTTGATTTTAAAGGAATAGGCATGTGCTCCTCTCCTAAAGGAGAGGCAATAAGATATTGGGGAGCCTTCTGGGAAAGGCAGGGTCCTCTTCTCTCCTTGAATTCAGGTGAAGAAGCCCCCAGTCATGGTTTGGAGGCCACAGGAGGAGGCCAACAGTGTGGCCTGCAGTGGAGAGCGAGAACCTGCTTCCTCGTGACACTGAGCTTGTGCATCACCATCACGGAAGCGAGGTACCTCTAGGCTGCCTCTTTTTTTTTTTTTAAAGAGAGAGTGAGAGAGGAGAGAGAGAGAGAGAGAGAGAGAGAGAGAGAGAGAGAGAGAGAATTTTTAATATTTATTTTTTTTTTAGTTCTCGGTGGACACAACATCTTTGTTGGTATGTGGTGCTGAGGATCGAACCCGGGCCCCACACATGCATGGTGAGCGTGCTACCGCTTGAGCCACATCCCCAGCCCCTCTTTTTTTTTTTTTTGAGAGAGAGAGAGAGAGAGAGAGAGAATTTTTTTTAGTATTTATTTTTTTAGTTCTCGGCAGACACAACATCTTTTTTTTGTGTGTGGTGCTGAGGATCGAACCGGGCCGCACGCATGCCAGGATAGCGCTCTACCACTTGAGCCACATCCCAGCCCCAAGGCTGCCTCTTATGTGAGCATTTCTGCACCCCTTATCATCTCGGGTAAAGATCTTGCAATTGTTGAAAGAATCCTAACTAAGACAGCCAGGAGGTTGCCAACCCAAGGGTGACCGCTGAAGCCAGGAGGGAGAAGTTGCTTGGGAACAGAATTCTGGCAACTGTACACTTGTGATTGCTTCCAAGTCTGAAGCCTAAAGTATGACTCGGGATGTTTTTAGGTCAACCTGAATCTCTCCAAGTCTATCCTTCAAAAGCAGCCTCCCAGCTCTACATATTTACAAGGCACTTGGCTGTTCTGTTTCCATGGTCTCAGTGGTGTGTGGTGGTGCATATCAGGCAACCTACATACATGCAGGTTTGGTGAACCTATTTGTATATGCACAAGGCACATATAATTGTGGGAGATCCTCTTAAAAATTGGGGAGAGAAGAGATAAATAAAAGGCCCTACAACCTCAATGAACATCCCCCTTTGTTTAACTTGGAGATTACAGTGTGGAGTGAATGAGATAAAGCATGTAGTATGCTCAGCACATAGTAACTCTTCAAGAAAGTTTTGTTGGCATGATGGTGAATAATTTAATTCATAAATTATGTATGAATAATAAATAATTTAACCATAAAGTCATGTATCAAGACATAATATCTGGTTGTGGAACAAGGCCAACCCTGTGCTGGTAAGTTCTTCCATCACTGGTGTTAGCTCAGCCCCTCCCTGATGAGACGAATGCTCTTCCCTCCTGTCCTCACTCTGCCAAGGCCACCAACCAAGGGGCACAGTGGGACCTGAGCCTTGGACGTGTAGCATGTCCAGGAGCATATGAAAATGTTTTCATTTCCTTTAAAATCAGGAGTAAAAATATATACTTGCAGAATGAAGGTGTGTTCATCTTGGTTTCAATGCAGTCATAAAATCCAATTTTTAATATTTTTAATGGATTAATTGACCCACAAGGCAAAGGTGGCTAAGGCCCAGAAGTCAGAATGCAGCCCGGCTGTTCTGTCTCCCCTTTGAGTTGCTTTTTTTCTTTTCCCATCATTTCTCCATCTCCCTCTTCTCCAGACGTCCCCTCACCCTGTGACTCGTTCTCACTAACGTACTTGCAGCCTTTACCAGCCTGTACCCATAGGACTCTCTCATGACACGAGAAAAGAAAAACAAACCTGGTAGCAAATCCCTAGTGTTTTCCTGTATGAGCATTTTTTCCTGCCCCAGCTGCTTGGATCCTGGGGGCTCCAGTTTTGAAGGGAGACCCACGATCCCCTTTAGAAGGCGACACTCAGAACAGAGAGCCTTCAACATTCCTCCTGAAACACAGCCTCTGGGGGACTCTCAGCAAAGAGCATTGCCACTCCGCATTTTCCACAGTGAAGGAAGGGGACATTAATCAGGATTACTGCGCACAGAGGCTGGCTGAGCTGTGAGCACTCAGAAGAACGCCACTTCTCTTTTTGGATGCAATTCTGAGTGTCATGTGTGCATTGATTCTTGGGCTCAAGCCAAGTCACTTTGGATTGAGATGCAATCTATTCTTCTTAGGTCCTAGTAAGTAGGGGTATGGGCTATTATTTTAGGTTGGTGGTGGGTTTGGCTAATTTTAGATGATCAAGTTTCTTATTATGAACCTTCTTGAAAAACTAATGGGGAAACGTTATCATTTATAGCTGATGCTCATGGGACACTTAATGCTGAAGCACTGCTGGACCCAAGGAGACTGCATGCTTGGGTGATTTGGGGGGTTATATTGTTTTCCCATCTACTTGGCTGAGAATCCCTACTGCTTCTTAAATTTCTCAAATAAACCAGTTAAAGGGGAAAAAAAAGCACTCACACCAAAAGCAAACCAATACTAAACTTCCTCTTCCAGCAATCTCACTGTCCCCAGAGAGACGAACACAAAGTAAGAAATAAAGTGGCAAGGTTCCTGCTTCACAAATGCCATGAATGCCAATGATTTCTTCAAGGTGGATTTAAAACAAAGACTCCTCTGAATAGTGTACAGAGCATCAAGACTGTGGTCTCTGAGCTCAAGCATGTAAGTCAGGCCTCTGACTTGCCATAAGAACTCACACTGACTCTCCAGGATGGTTTCCAGATGCTTACTCTCTGCATGTAATTAAATTTTGGTAGAAATTATAACTTATTCAGCTGTTTTTTTTTTTTTTTTTTTTTTTTTTTTTTTTTTTAAGAATAGCTCTCAATAGATACTCTACGGTTTTCCCTGAGTTGTTTTGCTCTCATGGGAAGTGTGCCTCTCATGAAAGAAATCTCCTCCTTCCAAAATCTCGTCCTTACTCAAGCCCAGTCCAAAGTTGAATCAGGGGAGAGAGAGTGGAGGTGAGAGCTGTGATGGACTGGTCAGGTCAAACCCAGGATCTGGGAGGAAATTGCCGCAGAATTTGCACAACAGGGTAGAAAATTGATACAAATCAAATCATTGTGACTGAGTTCACAGGCCTGAAAAGGAACAAGAAAAAGACTACAACCGGTAGTAAATTAAATCTTCCGGGAGAAACAATATATCTCAGTAAAACAGGATCTGAGCATCGCCTTCTTATGTGTTATGAATTGAAATGATAAGTTTGTGAAAATATGTGTATCCAACATGCATCCACTGGGACACGGGAGCTGGAGAAGAGGCAGGTACCACAAGACGAGGAAGGGAACAAAGTCAGGGTCATGAGACCAGAGCACAGAGACGCCAACTGAGCAGAAATCATTAAAATACATTAGCAGAAGGAGATGGTAAAACAATCAAACACGGGGTGATAAAGCAGAGGGGAACCCCGAGGAGGGAGGAATGATTTGACAAAGGGGACGGGACGAGAGTTAGAAGGAGAGCAAGCGGTTCCACAGTGACCTGTTCCTCATGAAAAATGCATTGTCCTCAGAGGGGTTCTTTGATTTGTGTCTACAGCTCACCCAGCCCACTGGGACGCCTCGATGGGTTCAAAGCCTCCAGGATGATCAACCGGAGACTGGCATCTGGCAGACGCCTAAGGCAGCACGTCATTAAGTTACAGGGCAAGGCAATCTCCTCCTTGGGGGCACTCTCAGGTGACAAGTGTGTGGCATTCTTGCAGAAGTGGAGTTCTCAACAAAGAAGCAGAAACCCGAACTGAACCAGATGATGACCTGGGGAGATGGGCTCGGAAGGGACCAAGGCCACCAAACCTGGAAGTCCTCCGTTTTTGGAACATTGGATTTTTTTTTTTTTGCAAATCTGATAGAAGCCTCAGATCTCTAAGGAGGAAACCAGATGTTGGTGTATACAAATGAAATTCTGCTTTAGTCAAGAGGTTTGTGGGTCCCCTGAGGTTCAATTGTGGACCCTCAGCTTAAGACCTTAGATTGAGCATTGAATTGAATGGAGATGTTTTTTTTTTTTTAATAGGCACAGTTACAACCTCATGAATTACTGGAACTATTGAATTTAACTCAAGAGTGGGGAATAGAAGTTTTCCTTCCGGGAAATCTTTAATAAACCTCCGATGGAGTTTAAGTTTTTGGTTAGTTTACATATAAACCTTGCAATGCTCTAGAAAAAATGCATATAATACAAAAATAAATATTTGAGGGAGTCAGACTGAAAAGAAAATATTGGTTAAAAAGCCCAAATCCAGAGACAAAACCGAGAAGACCCTATCGTGTCATGGTAGACAAGTCACAACTTCGTAACTTGGCCACAGATAAGAAGGTGCCGGCTTAATTACAAGACTCATAACACTCCATAAAATAAAGATGAATTGAAGTTTGGACTCCTGGCTAGGGCACCGTAGGCTGCGGGTAATGGACAGCCAGCAGCAGTGGGCTGTGTGGCTGGTGGTTGCTCCCACAGGGAGAAGCCCAGAGGTCAGGGGGTTGGCATGGCCAGGCCTTCTCCACCTGTCTCCTGCGCTGTCTTCGGGGCCTGGCTCTCATCACATCTGCAGCTCTGTGGCCTCAGGTGAGTGACTGTGACTCCCAGCCTTGCATCTCTGGTGGAGGCAGGCTGGGGACAGAAGGCACTGGAGGCGCATCTCCATCTGTACCTTTACCTGGTTGTGGTCGCCAACCTAGAAGCTCCCTCATAGGATCCGAGGGCCACTTCTTGCTCAGGAGACCAGACAACTGAGTCCCTGCCTTTGGGGCCTTCTGAGAGAGGGGCGAAGGATAACCTTGGAAATGGCTGTGGCTGAGTGTCTTCCACTTATGAATGGCTCTTCCTCATGTCAAGTGACCGAACCTTTAGGTGTCCTCAAAATGAGGCTACTGTGCCCTGAATGTCAACCCTCCTGCACCCACAGAAGTGAGTTCCATCTCACGTCCCCTCTGTAGGCAGATGGCTCGGGCCGAGATGCAGCTGTGGAAAAGAGAGGTCCACAAGAATGTAAGCAGTCCACTCAAGTCCACAGCCCCAACACAATCTGGTTTAATTTGAAGGTGACATTTAGCTTATCTAGAGTAATGTGTGGACAGCAATGCACTAGAACCACCCATCTGTACAGCTGTCTCTCACAACTGGAATGGGAATCTGGGAGAAGAATAGGACCACATGGAACTAGAGGCTGAACACATCTGGACCACATGGCCTGCCCTGCTGGTGTGGACAGACTATGCTTTGGCAGCCAGCCAGGGCTCCTGATAAAAATTCAAAAGCATAATCAAGACAAGTGCCCCATGGATGACCCTCTCTTGACTGGTGTTTGAGCCTCAAGAAATCACGGTTCTTTTTGCTCTAGTCCCCCCTACATTTCTTCTGTTTCAGTGACCGTGTGTATAGCCCACAGCTCCGTGGTTTCATTGCTGGATGAACCTGCTCATTTTGTGGCCTCAGATTCTCTTGGACAACAGACTTGGATCTGACTAGAAATCTTCAGAGAACATTTCTTCTTTAAAAAAATATTTATTTTTTAATTACAAATGGACACAATAACTTTATTTTATTTTATGTGGTAATAAGGATTGAACCCAGTGCCTCATGCATGCCAGGTGAGCGCTCTGCCTCTGAGCCACAGCTCTATTCAGCGGTGGGTATAGAGGCTCAGGTGGTCTCTGGAGGGACAGCTTCACACAGTGAAATCAATGACAACTTCTTTCATGCTACTTTCAGTTGTAATTGCTTGGAATCAAGATATTAAGCTTTAGAGTCCCCGCTGCTTGAGGACCCGTGTAGTGGAGGCAATAGACTGAGCACTAGAGGACAAAGGCTCAAGGGAAGGAGGACAGGTGCACCCCACTGAAGAAGCTGGGGACCGGTGGGGAAGGGGCACAGGGAACACGGAGAAAGGAAAGCAGAGTGTTTTAAACATCCTGGTCTTAATAGGCTTAGATGGGGTAAAGCCCACATCTGCAAGGAAAGTTACAATTTAATTATAATTTTTTTTGTCTAATTCTGTTTAAGGTCTTTTGCTTTGATGAAAAGAACTAAGGCCTAGGACTTGTTTTATAATGAGAAGTGTTAATAGATGAAGGATCTGGTGAATGCAAAATTTTAATATATACCTGAGTATATTCTCCATCACCTGTGAGTATATTCTCCATCACTGACCCAACTTCTATACTCATGGTTGGTTTAAATACAACTTACTAATTGTTGTTTTTATTGCTAGAGGCATAAGGAGGTTTCCCCATCTTATTTACAATTTAGTAACAAATGAAAATGAGTATGATACACATTACACACTTATTTGCAAGAATAACAGAAAATGAAAGTTTAACAAGATGTGGGGAGAACCACCCCCCAAAACTTACTGTCACAGAAAGTTAAAGAATTAAGAGATGGGATGTCAGTCATCTGGGTAGAATGAAATTCTGGACAAAGAATTCTAGATAGTCTATGCTAAGAAACAGAGAGTGAAGATGCTCCTTTTATTCCTGCTATTCAATTATAAATTCACTGAGGGTAAAAACTATTTTCCAATTTTACATCTATTCATTCAATCAACACTACAGGGGGTCAAAAGTAAGTAAAAATAATCTCCAGTTCTCTGTGGCCTGGAAAGGAGCCATTTTCTCTACCTGTGCAGCTTTGGGGAAGATGTCACAGAGGAGGTGACATTTGAGCTGGCTGAGGGATTGGTAGCACTTTGATGAAAAGAAGATGAAAAAGAGATGAAAAGAACATTCCTGGGAGGAGACACAGAACCACTGTGGTGCTGATGGCCCAAGAGAGGGGCACATGTGTAGAGTGGAGAAGCACACAGGTTCCCAGCCCGAGAGCCCAGGAAGAAGAGAAATCAGAGCCAGTTTGGTCAGCCTGAGCAGAGGTCTGGTTCTGAGAGCCCATTAGGTTTGAGTTAAGGCACCCGACCTTATTGGACAGGTAATGAGGAGTCAGGGTGGACTTCTGAGTGCCTGATAGACTGGACTGTGCTCAGAGGGGAATGCACTCCCAGGCCCCCAGAGGGTGCCTGGAACTGCAGAGGACCAGCCCTCCAAGTCCAATTTATAAACCCTGGACAGTAAGATTAAAATAATGTAGAACAATTATAACAATATACTGTGATAAAAGCTATTTAAGATTTATGAACTATTTACTCCTGGAACTTTCCATTTGATGTTTTTAGACTAGAGTTGAACACAGACAACTGAAACCAGGGGAAAAAAAAAAAAAAACACTGATAGAGGGGGACCAAGTCGGGCACTGGGCCACTGAGCCACATCCCCAGCCCTTCTGTATATTTTATTTTTTGCAGTCCTGACTTTTCCCTCCTGTGTCACAGGACCACCTGAAGGTATAACACCGCTGTCCCTCAAACCAAGGCTGCGTGGCCCTTGGACAGCCACTGCGGCCCTGTCTCCAGGCAATGCCACTCCCTGGGAGCAAGGCCCTGGCCCCAGCTCCTTACCTAAACAGGTGGAGATTCTTTTCAGGGAAATCTTAAGCTTACCCTGGTTCAGTTTAACAGCTGATCTCTGTGAGTGCTCCAGTACACAGAGGGTCTTCTGGACCCGCAGTGGGTAGTGTGGGTCGCTGCAGCGAGCAACATTCAAATCTCAGTGGCTTCAAACCAAAAATGTTGATTTCTTGCCTCTGCTACTTGTCCCATGATGCAGTTGATGCCCCAGACCGAGTTAGGGTCCCATTTTAGTCATTTCCTGCATTGCTGTGGCCAAAATACCTGACGAGAACCACTTGGAGGAGGGCAAGTTTATCTGGGCCCATGATTTCAGACTGTTCAGTCCACAGAAGGCCACTCCACGGCTCTGAGCCACAGGGAGGCAGCACGTCATGAGCAAGGACCCACAGAACACAGCTGCTCAGCCCACAGGGGGTATCGGACGCGGGGGTTGGTGGGGAGGTCTCCACTGGGCAGGTGCACCAGTGACCCCTCTCCTCCAGCCACCCACACCCCTCCAATCACCACCCAGAGAGTCCATTCAACTGGACAGACTGAGTAGGTTCCATCTCACCATTTGAGCCTTTCGCCTCTCAACCTCTTTGTGCTTCAGAGGAAATGGCTTTCATTATGGTTTCGCTCCTAATTATTCTGGAATCCTCTCAAATTGTTCCTGCTTCAAAGTGAAATGTTCCGACAGCCCTGGTGCCAAGACCCAGGGGGCCTCCCATCCTTGTGAACGTCTTCCTCTTAGCACTTGGTTGTCCTTGGGAGACTGCCCCCGCCCTCTGCCAGCCCAGCCCCCATCTCCGGGGGAGGATGGCTTGCCTCACTTCTCAGTGGTGGCAGCGGCCGGACACCTGGTGGCTTGACAGGAATGGCTTCCGGCCTGCCAGAGGCACAGAGCAATGTCCAGCCAGACCTCCCCTCACAGGGAGCTGCGGCTCCCTGCCCCGTGCAGCCTGCTCAGGGCTCCGCAGGCCCAAGGGCCCCTGGTGTCCTTGCTAGCTGCTTTATGCAAGGGACACTCCTGTTCTCTGACACCTGGTGCTCAGGGCACTCCTCGTCTGGGCTCAACTCTTTGAACACAGCAGAAGGCCTAGTGCCTAAAATGTCAGTGATTAGGAAAATCCACAAGAAACATTTGCTCTCAGCTCGATCTGAGTAAGAGGACAGATGCTGCACCTGCTCCAGATCCCTGAGAAGGCCCAGGAAAAAGCACAAGGAGGAAAACTTACCCAGGAAGAGGGCAGGGTGCGCAGGAGCAGCGGGGGACTTTGGCACTGTGGCTGTGATGGCCACTGGCTTCTGGGCGCTTCGAGCTCTGCCTCAGGATCAGCGTTGGGATTCGCATTCTGTGGCTTTAAGGAAGAGGAAACTTCTGCTTTGCAAGAAGGTGAGGAAAAGGTGGAATGGGGTCAGGCTGGGTGGATGGGTGGGGGGATGGGTATAGAAACTGGAGAAAACTGGTCAAGCTTCCGTTCAGACCCTGGAAAAGTGCCCGGGAAGGTAGGGCCAGCAGCACTGCAGCCTGTGGCTAGAGGGCAGGGTCAAGTGTGGGGAGGGCCAGGAGGGGCTCAGTCTCCCCAAGTCATTGTGTTGAGTTCAAGAGAATGGACAGTGAGGAGATGGCAGGGACCTGCTCGAGCCGTGGAAGACCAGGTCTCGAGTGGGCTGTGGGGTCTGGCACTCTGCCAGGTGGGACCTGTGGGCAGGTGGGCAGCATCCCCAAGCACTACAGGAGCAGTGTGATGACTTCAGCCCTTTGACTGAGGTCTTCCACCGCAGCCAACCCTCTACACTTCCCAGCATGGGAGTGACCAGGGGAAGAGACCACAGTGCCCAGGCAAGGCAGAAGGCTCATGTTGGGGGACGGGGAACACTCGGTGACTTCTTGCTTTCCAAGCACATGGTGTGCTAAACCCAGGGCCAGTGGGGAGAGCTCAGGCATCCCAGAAGGGGGACACAGGACACCTATGGACTCTCACCGACCCTACGGCAAGGTTCACAGCACGTAGACTTTGTTGCTCGCAGAGCTGCAGGTTCCTGGACTGCACTGGCTATGGCAGAGGTCTGGAAATACCTTTGCCTTCATCACCGCTTGGCAGTGATGGTAGTTTTTAAGGTCTGTCCCTACACTTTGTTGTCTAGCGGTGTTCACAGTCTTCATAGGAGCACATGTTACTAGGCCACAGATTTTAATAGATGTTTTGAGAGCAATATGTTAATAATTGGATTTTATGATCCTATGCATTTTATTTTACAGTTAATGGCACTGCTCTGAGAAGGGTTTTGTAGACTTTATCTACTATCAATGGGGTCCCTGCAGCAGGAAAGGTCATGAGCATTGGGTTGCTGATGGCTTCCATGTCACCAGGTACTGTGTCCCTGTCCCATGCCCTATGGGTTCAGAATGACAGAGCTGCTCACTGTCATTCTGGGTGAGACAGCTGCAAATTTCTTGCCACAGTCTGTTCCGGTAATCCCAGGGTGCGTCAGCCTTTGAAAGCTGGCGATATTACAAAATGTGACAGGAAGGATCTGTCGCTTGGCTTCATTATTAAAATGAAGACTGATGGGGAGTTTGTGACATTTCTCTTAAGAGGGACATCTTCATGTGTCTCCTTCAACTTGACACTCCTCAGGGATCTGGCACTCCATGCAAAAGGAAATCAGTTTCTTCAAGCTGACTTGGCAAATAAATGTTCACACTTACCATCAAGCAAAATAAATGAAGTTTGAAAACATGAAGGCACCAGACTGTACTTCTCCAATAAGCCAAAGCTTTTAAAGATGATCATGTCAAGATTGGTCAGATACAATGAAACAGATATTTTGTGTTTTCTTCTGTTGGTTGTGTGTGTGTTTCTGGGGATTGAACCCAGGGGTACTCTACTACTGAGCTACATCCTCAGCTGCTTTTTGTTTTTTAATTTTGAGACAAGGTCTCACTAAGTTGCCCAGACTGCCCTTGAAGTCATGCTTCTTGCTTCAGCCTCCTGAGTTGCTGGGATTACAGGCGTGTGCCATTGTGCCTGGCTTAAATAAATATTTTCATAAGCTTCCCACAAGGTCAAGACCTGGAACAACTTCTATAGATGGAGATCTGGGCTTTAAGTTTTGAGTGTTTTTCACCCAGTAATTTCACTTCTAGGAATTTATCTCACAGGCAGAATTACAAGGGTATTATTTCCAGGATATTCTTCTAAAATTATTTGCAACAGTAAAAAAAATTAGAGACAACACAGATGCCAAAAAATGCCTGCAAAAGTTTGGTAAAATATGTTATGCTACCTCTTTTTGAATGAACTGTTATGTAGCTAATTAAAAAGAAAAAAGGTATTCTGAGAATATGTAATGATAAAGAAATGCATAATGTTGGAACTGAAACGCAGGGCATAAAACTACATGCTTAAAACCATTATGTTTTTAGTTTTAAATTATTGGTTGCACTTCCTTGTAATCTTATCCACATACCATGCATGTCGAGGAAAGCAACTGGAAGGAAGTATGCAAGCATCAGTACTGGCAGTCTTTGGGTAGAGGTATTGTAATGGTTCTTAGTTACTGCTTTGAATGGGTTTGTTCTTCTAACATTAGATGAGCAATAAGACATTGCTTTAAAAAGATGAGCTGGAGCCACAGGAGCTCTTGCCTGTTCCTGTTGCTGTAGACAGAAATTCGTTTTTCTGGTTGCTACTGGGAATCACTTTTCTCCTGACCTTTGCTCTCCTCACTGCTCTTGGCTTCCAGATGTCTGGGTGAGCCAGGCCCAGGGTACTCAGCTCTCAGGCATTCTCCCCTCTGCTGGAACAGAAAACTCAGCATCAGCAGGAGGCTGTTCATGTGATGTCCAGCAACCTGGCTGTCCACCCAGCTTCTTGGCATCAGGAGAAAGAGCTCAGGGGGAATTTGAGGCTTTTGTAGTCAAAATTGAGGGCTGAAATTGAATCAGGAGAAAATTTGAAAAGGCATCAGGCCCCCTTCTTTCTCCACCTGGGCTTCTGGTTGGCCCTTGTGGGTCCCCAGAGCAGATGGCAATGAGAACTCACTCTAGAACCACTTAACCTTCACTGACATTAGATTGAAAGTCATGAATTTCCAACTTTCAGCAATTATTCAGAATAAGGTATATAATTGGATGGGAAAAGAACTCTGTTTGGATAGATGAAAACACATTTTCTATTGATTTTACCTTGAAAGTCACTACTAGGAAGGCAGCCTTTTCTGTTTGTGAATTTTGTTTTAAGGTTCTGTTACTCGTACTGCCATTTAGGATTTTGGAAACACTGGCGTCTGTGTATCATTTCTGCTCCCTTTCTTAAACTTGGATCAATTTTCTCCTGGGTGAAGTTTAAAATAATAAAAACTGGGAAACCATTTTCTCAATGTCTCCTGTTGCATGGCAATCCAAACAAACAGGCCCCTTTCCTCTGTAAGAACTTCCAATAAAACATATAACAAAGGTTATGTTTAAAAAATATGATTTCCAAACAACATTTATTTCCCTTTAACTTGCTAAAAAAAACAAAAAAAAAAACTCAATGGACTTTTCGTGACTCACTTCTCAGCTGCTGTAGGATTAGGAAATCTAACTTCTGGGGAGGCCCAAGGAGCAGAGCTGGATATGGAACACAAAGCCAGCCAGGGCGGGAGGACAGTGGACAAGAGTCACCAGCAAGCCCTGGGCTGCCCAGCGTCTCCTCTCCCTGCATTTTTCCTTCTGGGAGACCTTCCCCTCACCCCAGCCCTCTGCCCTTTTCGGCCCTCTCCCTGCCCAGGGAAGGTTGTCCCTGTGGACTGCAGACAACGGCTCCCTTGCCCAGGGGCACTGGCTGCAGAGCAGAGGGAAGGGGCTAGGCGGGTGTTCATCTTCCTGGCTCCCTCCCTGCTGGTCACTGGGAGGCCCCTGTGTCCCTTCACCAGCAGTTTCAGAGCTTCCCGCCCCTCCCCAGACAGCTGCCCTCCCTGGGCTCCAGAATTGCTCCTGTCCCTTCGGCCTGGGGGTGGAAACAGCGCCCTGCTATCTCCCGCTGAACAGCCAAGTGAACTCCCATAGTCACGTCAGCTTGTTCGGAAACCTGACAACATGGCTTTGCCCCATGCCCTCTCCTGTCTCGGAGACATTATTTATATTTTAACTTTTTTGTCTTTTCAGAATCATGGGCTTCAGCACTAAATAGTCTGGGTCTTGACTGCAAAATGTCAACATTGAAAACTTCGACAAATTATTAATTGGGCAGAAAATCCTTGTATCAAAACATGGAAGCCTGTATGCCAGCCTCCAGAGGAATCGTGACAACTCGGTTAATGCACATAAAGGCAAGGCCTCACAGAGGCGTGTCCACCTACTTCTCTCTCCTTTTTCCTTGTGCCAAGTGAACCCAGCTGACTTTACCTGTGTGCTCATTATGCAGGTAAGTATTTTACGTGCGCTTATCTCTTTATACGAGCCTATTACTGTTATTCTCCTTGTTTTGCAGATGAAATAACTGCAGTATCCAGAGGGTGAGAGGATTGCTGGGGTCTGCCAGACTGAAGCTGCGGTGCTCAGGACCAATGGGGACTGTCAAGGCAAAGACCCACCACATACCACATCCTTCCTGTTTTTCACAGGGCCTACCAAATTGTCAGCCATACAGTAGGTGTTCAGTAAATGCTGACTTGGTTCCCAGAGTGCAGCACTTCCACCGGTGTTGCAACAGGCAGGCGGCCAGGAGGTCCACGTGGTGCAGGCAACCGCTGCCTGTGAGCCTCAGTGACAAGGAGGAGGCTGCTGGAAGGGCAGCCCGAGGGGCGAAGAGGGAAGCACGAGCTTGAGCTGGGAGGCCAGTGGCAGAGGACAGCTGGGCACAAAAGCCTGGACTCCTTCTCTGCCACCTGCTGGCCAGGAGGGTCTCCTCCAGCCTGCGGTGGAGCAGCCCCACATTGAGGTACCCTTTCCTGGGGCCTTTCGCACCTGGCCAGGAACCTTGGTGTTTGCTGGGGTTTATGTTAAAACCCGAGGTCCCAGGGAACCCTTTCCCCCAACACAACCGTCACTCCGCCAAGCGAGGGACGTGTGACAAAGCATCTGGGAGGGCCCATTGGCCAGGAGGGCTGGCAGGTGGTAAGGGATCCATGATTTCACAGTGCCCTCCCATCCTATGGGATATATGTAAAGCTGTCCCCAGCAGACACCATGGATGTCCACAGTTCCCAAAGTCCGCAATTACAACAGGAATTCCTCATCTAATTTAGGGTCCCAGTAGGAGGAAAACCCTGTCTAAGTGCCTGTAAATCAGATTTCATAGTGATACACGTCCACCACAACTTATATGGATCATAAATGTGACACCACTATAAACAATCCAGTTTCTTTGAGGATGTATTTGAGGATTCTTTTATTAGCTTTGAGAAGTCACAGAACCTCCATCAGAAAAGTTTTTCATCGGCTGTTACAGTTTATTGCCTGTCTTTTCTGTAGTTTATACAAATGTCTATTTTTTCTCTTCTAACATTTGCCTGGGCTAGCCAAGTACAAGTCCATGCTCTCCCTGGGCTGGGGTATCACAACCCAGGTGAAGACTCAGGCTGCCTCCCCCCACTCCCCTCCACAGCCCAGACTTCTCATGCCACTGAAATTTCTTTCTTTCCTTTTTTTTTTGCCCACAAGTAAATTCCTCTCTCTCTCTAATTCTCTGAAAGTTACCCATTCCTGAATTTTAATCTTTACCACAGTGGAGGGTAGGGGATAGCTGAGGTCAGGAAATATGGAGAGAATGTTAACAATTTACCACTAAAACATACATTAAGAATATTTTGGGTGAGTGTAATCTCCACGTTGAGCTTGTAAACCCAGGGTTCTCTCGTCATGTGACCACCTTCACATTACCCGCGCCCCTCTCAGCCTCTCTCCTCCCTTCCTAAATGAGCTCTCTGTGAAAGGTCGGCCTGAGGAAACATTGACAATCAGGTTTCCTGCCCCCTTCACCTTCAGCCACACTGATAACAGACACTGAAGGCAAATCACAAGCCATTCCACCACACAGGTTCCTTAACAAAAGAGAGCTTTACTCCAAGGTCTTCTTTCTTGTATTTAATAAATCACTTGGTTTTCGAAGCTTAATGCCCAAAGCTAAATAATATATAGAGAAAAGTTGAAGAAGACAGTGACCTTCAAGTTACTGTAGTAAGTCACTGAAAAAAGGGGCACAGAGAAAAGGGGAGGAAATAGGCCTAAGGAATGTTCACTGATGAAGAAATAATATATCGAGGTCATCATAACAAGAAGCCAGTGTGGGGCGTGGCCAAGTTCATCATTATCACCTTCCATGCCTCAACCCCAAGGTAGCTTCAGCTGCAGAGAGGGACCCAGAACTCCATGCCCGCCACAGTGAGCCAAAGCAGAGCAGCTGAGAAGCACAGTGGCACGCAGCAGGCCATGGCTGAGATGGGCTGCCATACAGCAGGCCACAGCCAAGCAGGGCCACCAGGGGGGTTCTGAGAGGCAGCCACACAGCAGGCCAGGCTGGGCAGGGCAGCCACACAGCAGGCCACAGCCAAGCAGGGCCACCAGGGGGGCTCTGAGAGGTGGCCACACAACAGGCCACCACTGGGCAGGGCCGCCAGGGGGGGCTCTCGAGGGATAGACATCTGGAAATCCCACTGGTGGCAGATTCAGCCCAGTGTGTGCATCTGGGAGGCACAGGCCTGAGCCCTGGGAGACGTGCATCCATCTTGGACCATGACGGCCACTTTATGCCAACTTGAGACACGACAAAGGAAGAATGGACAAAGACAGGCGGTTACAAGCTGTCCCCCTGCCCCAGGGTGGGGGGCAAAGAGGTAGGACATTTGCCAGAAGATACAAACTTAGTCCTTGGAGGGGCTCTAATTTGATGTTTGGATTGGGAACCTAGTGCCTACATTTGAATCCTGCCTTTACCACTTTACTTCAGGCAAGTTAGTTCCTCTCTGTGCCTCAGTTTATTATCTATCTGCAAATGGGAATGACACATCCCTGCATTGGTGCAAGATCTTAACAAGGTAATGCATATACACTGGCGTAGCAATTATTGTGTGTCCATAGGAAGTGAGGCAACTGGGTAAAGGACCCAGGCCCCTTTAAGTGCACCAGCCCATTCTCCATTGCTGTAATAAAGTGCCTGAGGCTGGGTAATTTACAGAGAAAAATTTATTCAACTCCAGAGTTTGGAAGCTGAAAGTCTTAAGTCAGACTGCCATGTTGGTTCGGCCTCCAGAAAAACCCTCCTGGCAGATGTGACCACAACAACGGTGGGGGGTGTCCAAGAGAGAGAGGTCCTGGGGGCAGAGAGAGTGGAGAGGCCACTCATACTTTTCATACCAACCCTCTGTGAGATCTAACCAGAGCCCCTCAGAGCTACCTCAGTCCCTTGCCAGGGCAGAGTCTCCAGTGACCTAACCACCTCCATGATGCCCACTTCTTCCAGCTCCCGCCACCCTCTTTTCTTCTCAGATGCTGTATTCTTGTTTATCTTTAAGAGCATATAGTCCCTGCTCCTGCTCGTGGGAGTCGGTGTGGTATTGCCACGCATGCCTGCAGAACACAGCGGCCACACCCGGGCACGCTGGTGCCCTCACGACCCCACCCTGCCCAGCCCCTTTCGGTACCTCGTGCTCACCACTCTGCTCTCAGGCTGACTTTTCCTCCCATGTGACAGAGAACATGGTATCTGTCTTGCTGTGTCTGGCTTTCTTCACATATCACCATGTCCTTGGGTCCCCATGGTGCCCACTGAGGACCACGTCTCAGCACACGAACCCTGGGGACACACGCACAACACATGCAAACTGTGGCACTGATGCCCACCTTGTGTGACGGTCTTTAACCACAGCTCCAAGGTAGGGTCCTTCTATTCCTATTGTTCTTACACCATCTAGACATTTAGCCCTTAGGTTGCTATTGGCAGATCGAAGGCATCACCTGTGCATGGACCTGCTCGTCTGTTTGCCTGCCTGTTAAAATCCCTGGTGGTATTTATGTGCTGGCCTGTGGGAAGGAGAGGATTCTAACCTCACCCTTCAGTGTTTGTCATCAGTGTGGCCGAAGGTGATGTGACAGGGACAGGAAACCTGATTGTCAACGTTTCTTCAGGCCAACCTTTCACAGAGAGTTCATTTAGGAAGGGAAGAGAGAGGCTGAGAGGGGCGCGGGTAACATGAAGGTGGTCACATGACCAGAGAACCCTGGGTTTACAAGCTCAACGTGGAGATTACACTCACCCAAAATATTCTTAATGTATGTTTTAGTGGTAAATTGTTAACATTCTCTCCATATTTCCTGACCTCAGCTCCTCCCACCCTCCACTGTGGTAAAGGGATCCATTATACCCAGCTTCCTCCTGGATTTGCCCTCATGGTGTGAGATCTTAGAAGTAAGTCCAAATACCTCCTTCCCACTCCAGAAGCTGGGGGGAAAAGTCCTTGTCCCATGGGGTTGTCACGTACATACATTCACTGAGTTAATTCAGAAGCAGTGCCTGGAGCTCATGGTGGCTGCTCGGATCACCTCTTCTACTTGCTCTTATCCTTCAACCAGTCCCTGTTTGCCTTCTGGTTTCATTATTGCTCTCAGTATTCCTCTCTGTTGACAGCCAGACACAGGGACATTTGGCTTGAACTTGGCCCCTCAGACTCTTTCTTCTGGTGTATCAAATGTTGTATGTTTGGTACAAGGACAGCAGTTTCTTTTTAAAAAAATTGTGAACTATAACCACACTAAGTGTGCATAAAACTACATGAAAGATTTATAAATAATTGAAAGCATGTGCCCATGTCGCACCATTGTTGAGATTATTACCGACCCCCCTCCCCCTCCCCCCCACGTTTCCTGAGTCCCCTTCACCAGTAGAAACCCTCCCCAATCCTCAGAGACAGCATCATGGGCCTGTGACCTGTGCAGTTGCAATGGGGTTCTATCCTCAGAGGCCCCGTTTTGTTTAAGAGGCTGTAATCACCTTTTGGAACTCTTATAACTTTTGAATTAGTGGGCCTGCATTTCAATTTTGCTCCGAAGCCCACAGTTTCTATAGCTAGTCCAACTTTCACTTTGAAGATGACCACCATCATGACTGTTCTGATTATGAGCTTCTTGCTTCTCTTTATAATTTTGCTGCTCATGCATGAATCTGGAGCTCTTTCTTCTCAACGGTGTGCTCTGACCTACTGTTCCTGCAATAAGTCCTCTCAGACCCATGGTTCCTGCTTCATGGGTCCCATGCCCTGGACCCTATTGGCTTCCTTATGGTATTCTCCCAGTGTAGTCTATTTTGCTTACATTCGCCGGAATTGACTTCTGTTGCTTGCAACTAGAGAAGCATAGCTAGGATGATCTGCTACTAAAAGACTCTTGGTGGTGTTGGATAGCTCTTCTTTATTTCTTTCTGCACCTACTCCAAAGTATGATGAACATTCCATAGATGTAAGATAGTTAGAAATCAGCCAACCTGACAAACTCTTAATTTGCAGCAGAGAAAGTTGATGTGTGAAGCTGTGAAAATAATTAAACGTATTTAAGAAAAGGTTACCTCCAAGACAGGCCATCATGCTCAAAGTTCCTGCCAACAACCTTGTTTCTTCTTAGAAAAGTTGCTATAGGCTGCTAACAGATGGTCACTTTCTTGAAGAATTCCTCCTCATGACATGGGCTTGAGGTTGGACCCCAAGTCCCTACTTATATGTGTAACCCCATTCTCCTGACCTCAGTTATTAGTGCAGGGACAGGTAAAGTAACGCAATAGGACATTAACAATCTTCCTGTGTCACTCAGCTTTTCACTGCTGTGACCAAACTCAGAAATCAGCTTACAATTGGAAAAGGTCATTTTGGCTCACAGTTTCAGAGGTTCCAGTCCATAGTCAGCTGTCTCCATTGCTTTTAGGGTTAGAGAGGAAGAAACACCATGGCCAAGTATATCTGGTCATCCCATGGTAGCCAGAAAGAGAGAGGATGAGCCGGGGACAGGACAGAGTCCCCAAAGGTACTTTCCCAAGGACCCACTCCCTTCAACTAGGTTTTTGTCTCTTACAATTTCCATCACCTCCCAGTAGTCCTTTCAGCTATGAATGCTTTAATAGATTAATCCATTGATGAGGTCAGAACCCTTAAGATTCCAATCACTTCCCCAAATCCCCATCTCTGAATGTTGTTGGGGACCAAGCCCTTCACACATGGGTCTTTGGGGGAAACGACTTCATATTCAAACCATAACACCTCCCTAAGAGGTGTATACTCACTCTATTAGGGAGGATGATCTCTGGGTTTGGGGACAAGGGCCTAGTGTTGCAACTGTGTAGGGAGACTCTTCCTACAACAGTGGAGACTGAAACTCTATAGCACACACACAAGGCAATAAGCAGGAGCCAGCAGGCAGTAGGAGCAATGAGCATCTCGGGATTTTGTACTCAATGGTGACACAAGAGCAAAGAGGAAAAGAACTGACAACTACCAGACTGCTCTTGAGCCTCTGGGGACACTGTGGTGTCTTGAGGGACATTTCAGCACTCCAAGACGCTTGGCATTACCACTGTCCAAATGGTTTACTCTGCTTCATTCCCCCCTGTGCATCCTAAAATAAACTCCCAACACCTGTCTCAGTCTTTGCCACCAGAAGTGGAGCCTAAAAATGAAACATAATGTACTTACAAATCCTGGACTTATTAGTTCAATGGAAGATTCTAAACAAAACCCCTCTGTAGATGTGCACTGTACCTAACAAACCATTCTTCTTACTAACAATGGAGCTTCTCTGTCCTCAGTAACTGCAACTCAAAGGTAGGTGAAACAGCTCAAGGCAAGCAACGTGAAAATGGCAACCCAATGAAGGGGACCCAGTAGAACCTGCCTGCCACGCTCCACTAAGAAATCTGGAGGCTCTGGATTACGTTTTCTCTCCCTCTGCTCTCTTGATCATATTCAGGCCACCAGAATGCTTCCCTAGGATTGAGACTGTGTCCCTGCTTGTGACCTTGTTCCTCTCAATACTCCACAAAGCAGCCAAAGCAATAATGACAAGATTGATCATAAAGTGACAGCCTATGGCTCTCGGCACATGGCCCAAGTTCTGCATACACATTTGAGATTGTTATGATGTGGCTCTTGCTTACTTTCCCAATCTTATTCTCCCTTTTCTTTCCCTATTCTCCCTTTTCTCCCCTATATGGCGATACATTCTCTCCTTTGTCCACTTACTTTTTGCGTGAATTTTCTTCTGTCTCAAATACTCCCTCTAACCCTCTCTTTTGTTTTATCCCACTCCTCTTTAAGGTTTTAACTGAAATGTCTCTTCCTCCTGGAATTTTATCCTGAAGACCAGGGTTCATAATCATGTACTTTGTGGAGTTCTCTCTTTAAATTAAAATTATCCTTTGGAATATAATGATAAGGGGATGAAGGAAATAGTCCAGGCAAATGGTCTTTGAGAAAGAAGAATGGGCCCTTGAAGAGTAAGTAGTGGTTGAAACTAAAGAAGAATCAAAACTGTGTATGGTAGAGCCATACTGAGAAATCCGAAGTCCAGGGCATCTGGGAGATGGCTGACTAGAGGCACTTCCTCTCCCAAAGAAAAACCGAAACTGTCAGATAGTTTTTAAGGGAGCAAGAAGATGAATGGAGAAACTGGAAAACGAAGACTCAGGGTGGCCTTGTAATGAACAGCACAAAGCTCCCTACAGGGACCACCTCACTGATCCAGTCCAGGCCAGGGTGGACACGTGAGAGTCTTTCATTAAGAGGAAAATGGTAAACATTAGACCCACAGCAGCTTCTAGTGATGACACAGACACCTGAAAACTTTGCTGTTGGGAATTCTGCAGCCTTTTCAGACACCAAGCTCAGCTTGGGTGCTAAAGAGCGTGCACTCAGGTGCTAAAGAGCATGCACCCAAGAGAGGGAGTGTGATCCAGGTCATGTCTTCCCTCACCAGGACCCTGCTGTGTAGCATTTTGAGATCATATCCACTGAAACCCCACAGGGCCAGAAGGGCCCCCCATCCCCACAGCCTGTGCCAGGTATCTGGCCCCTACTGCACAAGTGTGTGCACTTGGGGCCCATTTAAGCTGTACACTCATGGAAGTTGATGGGTGCCGGGTTTCTGTTCTCACGACTAAAATGCTCAGGGGTTACTCCAGTTGAATTGGGCTAACTGGGCTGCACGAAACAACCACACAAGAGACACAAATACCTTTTTCATTGGGCTCCTCTGACCTTAAGGGTCCACAGGAAGAGAGAGAGCAAGAGCACGTGTTGACCCCTTTCTACTGTTAGCAGGTTGACTAAAATCTGGGTAGGCCACACCCAAAGGCACAGTAAGAGGAGGGGACACACACAAGGCACTTCCATGGAAGATTCTATCCTAATCAGGGCAGGGAGTTATATTACAAAGGAACAGGTGAGCATAGCTTCACCCATGGGGCTGTAGCAAGACACACCCATGCATGAGACACTGACCCACAAAGCCAAGAAGGGTGGGGAAAGCTCTGCGACATTTCTGTGACTGAGCGCATCAGCATCCAGCTGGGGAATGTGACTCAGTCATGTGCAAGGTTGATCTCCCACAGATGGGCACCTCACTCTCACTAACAGACACATCACATTATGCCCACAGCTAGGAGACAGCTGTATCTCAGCTGGCAGAGCAACGCTGCAAACCCTGGCAAACTAGGCTACTGAGACACACACAACCCATCATTGATATTGCTAAAGAAGCTACATGGATACTACACAGCTGTGCCACCTGGAACCAAAGCCAAGGAAGTCTGCCCAGTCACCACCCAGGGACACATCTCCAGGAGAAAGTCTTTTACCATGAAATCCACCCTGTAAAGTTAGTAGTGGCAACTGATCCAACAGAATCAGTTGTGCAAACATCTACACAGTAACACCAGAAGTGTGAAAAATCAGAGTAACCTGATGCCCCCAGAGGAAGACAATAACTCTCCAGCAACAGACTTCAAAGAAATAAAAACAGGGAATTTTCTGAAACAACAATATCAACAACAAAACACCAGAAAAACAACTTGAAGAAAACTCAGTGAGATACAAGAGAATACAGACATACAGTTCAACAAAATTAGGAAAACAATTTGCAGTCTGAGAAATTCAGCAAAGAGATAATATCATAAAAAAGAACCAAATGACAACTTAGAGCTGAAGAATACAATAAATGAAATAAGAAATATAGGGAGCCGCCGGTGCTGGGGCGGCGTGTCAGGTGGTGGAAGAACGGAATCCTATTCTAAGAACATGGGTACTCAGGTATCCACCATGGTACTGGGTCCTGAACAGACGATGCCAGATGACAGTGCTTCTGGAGACCATGGGGACTCTGCCAGTCTTGGTGCCATCAATGCTGCCTATAGTAACTCCTCACTTCCACAGTCCACTGGGCAGTCGGAGGAGCCATTCACCACCTACTTTGATGAGAAGATTGCCATTCCTGAGGAGGAGTATTCTTGTTTTAGCTTTCGTAAACTCTGGGCATTCACGGGACCTGGCTTTCTTATGAGCATTGCCTATCTGGATCCAGGAAATATTGAATCCGATTTGCAGTCTGGAGCAGTGGCTGGATTTAAGCTGCTCTGGGTCCTTCTGTTGGCCACCATAGTGGGTCTGCTGCTTCAGCGCCTTGCAGCTAGACTGGGAGTGGTAACTGGGCTACATCTTGCTGAAGTGTGTCACCGTCAGTATCCCAAGGTCCCACGGATCATCCTTTGGCTGATGGTGGAGTTGGCAATCATTGGCTCAGATATGCAAGAAGTCATTGGCTCAGCCATTGCCATCAATCTCCTGTCTGTGGGAAGGGTTCCCCTGTGGGGTGGAGTTCTCATCACCATTGCAGATACTTTTGTTTTTCTCTTTTTGGACAAATATGGCTTGCGGAAGCTAGAAGCATTTTTTGGCTTTCTCATCATAGTTATGGCCCTCACATTTGGATATGAGTATATTACAGTGAAACCCAGCCAGAGCGAGGTTCTCAAGGGCATGTTCGTGCCATCTTGTTCTGGCTGTAAGACCCCGCAGATTGAACAGGCTGTGGGCATCGTGGGAGCTGTCATTATGCCACACAACATGTACCTACATTCTGCCTTAGTCAAGTCTAGACAGGTAAACCGGGCCAATAAGCAGGAAGTCCGAGAAGCCAACAAGTACTTTTTCATTGAATCCTGCATTGCCCTTTTTGTTTCCTTCATCATCAACGTCTTTGTCGTCTCAGTCTTTGCTGAAGCATTTTTTGGGAAAACCAATGAGCAGGTGGTTGATGTGTGTAAAAATAGCAGCAGTCCCTATGCTGGCCTTTTCCCTGAAGATAATTCAACTCTGGCTGTGGATATCTACAAAGGGGGTGTTGTGCTGGGATGTTACTTCGGGCCTGCTGCACTCTACATCTGGGCAGTGGGGATCTTGGCTGCTGGACAGAGCTCCACCATGACAGGAACCTATTCTGGTCAGTTTGTCATGGAGGGATTCCTAAACCTAAAATGGTCACGTTTTGCTCGAGTGATTCTGACACGCTCTATTGCTATCATCCCCACTCTGCTTGTTGCTGTCTTCCAAGATGTAGAGCATCTAACAGGGATGAATGACTTCCTGAATGTTCTGCAGAGCTTACAGCTTCCTTTTGCTCTCATACCCATTCTCACATTCACAAGCTTGCGGCCAGTAATGAATGACTTTTCCAATGGAATAGGCTGGAGGATTGCTGGTGGGATCTTGGTCCTTATTGTGTCTTCTATCAACATGTACTTTGTAGTGGTTTATGTCCAGGAACTAGGGCACGTGGTGTTGTATGTCGTGGCGGCTGTGATCAGTGTGGCTTATCTGGGGTTTGTGTTCTACTTGGGTTGGCAATGTTTGATTGCACTGGGCATGTCCTTCCTGGACTGTGGTCACACGGTAAGCATCTCTAAAGTCCTGATGACTGAAGAAGCCACCAGTGACTATACTAAGTAAACACTGGATCAGTCTGTCTGTCTTCCACAGGTAGCCATCAGAGCCAGTGTGTTTCTATGGTTTACTGTGTGAACATAGCCATAAGTATGTGCTGTTGCACAGACCCAAATTCTGGTTGGAAAAGCCTTTGTTTCATGTTCATTTGAAAGATGAAGGGGTTTTTTTTGTTTGTTTGTTAATGTTGTTTGTTTGTTTCCCTTTCTGACATCCTACCTGAGATCTAAGAACTGGATTAGGTAGCATCTTTGAAAAGTTAATATTTGCTGCTGTCATTCCAACACTAAATTCTTAAGTAGCTACCCAAGAGCCAGTTTATTTTAGCCTTTTGAAGGAAAATTCTCATGCATGATTCTAAACCAGCTTTTATGTTTTTTAAAAAGTTAGAAATATAGTAGAATTTTTCATAATACCAAGTACAGATGTGGTAGTTTTGTAAGTTTTGTTTATCAGAAGATAATGGATTTGAGAGGCTGAAAAACACTTTTATGCATATTCTTTCAATTATTTTAATTATAAAAATCTCAACTAGTGATTTCATCCATATAAAATATAAAATCAAGATAGCTCTGCCTCTGTCAGGCTCAGAATTCTTTTAACTTTCTTCCACTTTAAGTTTCTCAGCAGAAGTTAAGTGGGGTGGGAATGTATAATGAAGGTAAAAAATGAACAAACAGCAAAACCCACCTATACCTGGTGGTTACTAATCACGTCTGAAGGTTTTTCTCAGAGATTGAAAGGTTACCAGGATTTTTGTGGGAGTCTGAGGTTAATAACACCTCTTACCACAGAACTTTCCTGACGTTTACTCTTGAGTACATGTAGTTATAAAAACGTCACCCTCCTCCTTTAAGAGGGGGGTGATAGAAAAAGATGGCAACATTTATAAACTGACTTTCTCATGAGACTTTGGGGGTGGGGAGAGAAGACTCAAAAGGGAAAGAAGAACCATCTGCTTTATTCCTGAAAAACACCTCTTGCCCAAATCATGTTTCTCTGATGCAACACTCAGCTGCATGTTCAAGATGTCTTGCAAAGCAGTCTCAGGAGCTATATGGACCTAACCATTACAAAGCACGCTGTGTCAGCAAGTCAGTAGTTGTCACTGTGGTTCCAAGTTCCCTCAGCAAGGTGGCACCAGGCTGCCTCTCTTCAGCAGTTCCCTCAGAGGGAAAACAGACCACATGGCGGAGCTCTGGAGTTAGAGGAAATGGGTGTCTTCAGCATGGAGCTGCTGCTCTTTCAGCCACTTCTGACATTTTTACTTGTGGAGCCTGAGGCTGTGTGATTCTGTCAAATCAAATCACATTTGTCTGTTGGAGATCAATAAGCAAAAGTGTTCCGAGGCCGTAATCTGGTGAGAACGGTAATGGGAATGACATGGAAGGACTTCTCATTTTTGGAGCTTTCCTTCTGGAGTCCCGGTTGATTGACGTTCTCTGTTCATCTGAGTCTGCAAAAGATTATTACTGACATTTTGCACTTAGTCAAAAGCACAGACAGTCTTTTATGAGGCATTAAGGGTAAAGTACTGTGTTTCACTGACTGTCATTTTTCTTTGCCCCTGCGGTAATGCAGTAAAGAATCACAGATAACCATTCCACTAACTGTTCCCCCTCATACCTGCCCTCTCCCCCTACTACCGCCATTCTCCAAACTGGTCCTAAAGTTATTCTGACAATATCAAGATCTGACATGTTAAGTCATTATTTGGCTGCAGTAGGAAAAGTCCAAAATGATATATACATATATATACATAAATCCTTGTAAAGGTTGTATAGTAACATTTGCCTTTGCCCTGGGCCTGGAGGGTCCAGCCAGTCTTAAATTTACAAACATTTAGGAATCCAGGCAAAAGCTAATATTTCTGACTTATAATGATTGAATGTTTCTTCCCAGTTAAATTGTATTTTATAGTGCTATGATTGTACTGCTTACAGCATCAGAAACAGTATCTTAATTCATTCTATCCTCGCAGAGAGAAGGTATACTTCAACCAGTACTTTGAGTGTTAAAACCAATATGTAGAAATTTAAGTCCTCCAATGCCAGCATGTGCATTTTTATTTTTGGCAGTATGTTTTTGTGGAATGTTTAAGGATATACAATTGTATTTTTTCAAAGTGGTTCTTATTGTCCTTAAATGTGACTTAAATGTCCATAAATGAAATAATTGTACTGCTACAATATGCTGGAAATTAATAGGCATGGTGAAAAAATTTAAATTTGGCTCCTGTGAGGTTCTAGGAGCTAGTGATGTTAGAAGTGGTTAAAACCAAACTTTTAGTACCCATTTAACAATATGTGAACTTGATTTGTAATAAAAAATTTATTTCCTTCCCCCCCCCCAAAAAAAGAAATATAGGTGAGAGTCTTGTCAATGGACTAGATCAAGCAGATGAAAGAATTTATGAGCTTAAAGACAGATCTTTGGAAATAACCAAGTCAAAAATAAAACAAAACAAAGGGAAATACACTAATTAATAACCAGAAAAAAGAATGAAGAAAGCCTACAAGACTTAAGTAACATCATTAAGCAAACAAATATTCACATCATGTGTATTTCAGAAAGAGAAGAGAGAAAAAATCCATAGAAAATGTGTCTAAGAAAATAAGAGATGAAAACTTCCCAAATCTTGGGAAAGATATGGACATCTATATCCAGGAAGCTCAAAGGGCCCAGTTAGATTTAACAAAAAAAAGTCTCTCCAAGGTACAGTATTGTCAAACTGTCAAAAGATACAGACAGAGAATTCTAGAGATAGTAATAGGAAAGCATCATGTCACATACAAGGGACTCCCCATTAGACTAACAGCACCTCTCTCCATAGCATCCTTGCAGGCTAACATAGAATAAGACATATTAAATGTGTGTTCTGGGGGAGGGACTGCCAAAAATACTATTCCCAGCAAAGCTGTCCTTAAGAAATTAAGAAGAAATGAAGTCTCTCAAAGACAGACAACATTGAGGAAATCCATGCCCCCCAAACCGGCCTAATGAGATGTGCTTAAGGGACGAACACACCTAGAAGTCAAAGGATGACTCAAAAAAGTACAGAACTCACAAGCAGAGCAGGTAAGAACAGAACCAAGCACTACCAATGCAGAAACCGCCAAACCTCAAAGATAAGCAAGAAGAGAGGAAGAAAGAAACAAAGGATATACAAATCAACCAGAAAAAAGAAAATGACGGAAGTTCATACCTACCAATGAAAACCTTGAATGCAAACGTATTGAACTTCTGAATTTAAAATCTTTAGACAGGCTGAACAGTTTTTTTTTTTTTAAGTAAACACAGCAATATGCTGCCTCACTTCACTGACAAAGGCACATATAGACTAAAAGTGCCCGGATGGAAGGAAGATTCCCAAGCAAACATGGACCAAAGTGAGCAGAAGCAGCTATACCTACCTCAGACACCTTAGATGTTATACCCCAGACTGTGAGGAGAGACAGAGGGTCACCACATAGTAAGAAAGGGATCAGTGTAACTGGAGGAAATAACAATTGTAAATATATATGCACCTAATGTCAGAGCACCTGATTATATAAAGAAAATATTCTTAGATTGAAAGGGAGAGCCCGGCTTCAATACGATAATATTTAGGGACTTCAGTACCCACTTTCATCAATAGACTGATCATCCAGACCAAAAAATAAAATAAAAATCCATCAAGTAACTTGGAGTTAAACTATACTATAGACCAAATGGTTATAGCAGACATTTATAGACCGCTCCATCTAACAGCTACAGAGTACATATTCTTCTCATCGGTACATGGAACATTCTCTAGGATAGACCATGAATTAGGTCACAAAAAAGTCTCAACAAGTGGGTTTTTTAAAAAAAATAATTGAAATCATATCATGCATCTTCTCTGACCACAGTGGAATAAAACTGGAAATAAACAAGATGAACATAAGAAATTGTAAAATACTTGAAGTGAAGCATCATGATCTTTAATGACCAAGGAGTCAATGAGAAAATCAAAACATTTTCTTGAATTAAAACATTTCTTGAAACAAATAAAAACAGAAATATAACACACCAAAATGCATTGGATGGACACAGCAAAATAGTACTAAGAGGACAATTTATAGCAAAAGCACTTACTTAAATAAACAGAGATTACAATTAAACAACCTAAGGGTATAACTAGAAAAACTAGAAAAGTAGAGCCAATCCCAAAATTAGTAGAAGGAAAAAAAAGATCAGAGTAGAGATAAATGAAACAGTTCTTAAAACACATACAGGTGCACATGTATACACATGCACAAACTAACAAAACGAAGAGTTGTTTTTTGGAAAGAAAAACAAAGTCAACAAGCCTTTAACTAGGTTAGCCATGAAAAAGACCCAAATAAAATAAAATCATAAGTGAAAAAGGAGACATTACAACTGATACTACAAAAATACCATGGATCACTAGGGATTGTTATGAATTACTATATGCCAATAAATTGGGCAACCTAGAAGAATGGTTAAGTTTCTGGACATATATAACTGCCAAAACTGAACTTATAAGGAGAAAGAAAAACTTAACAAACCAATAATGAAAAATGAGATTGAATCAATAATAAAAAGTCCTTCAACAAAGAAAATTCCAGAACTGAATTGTTTTACCTCTGAATTCTACCAAGAAATATTTACACCAATTATTCTCAAACTATGCCCCCAAAAGTTCCAAACTCATTCTGTGAGGCCTTACAGCATTACTCTAATGCCAAAACCAGAGGAGGATATAGTAAAAAAAAAAAAAAAAAGGAAACTGCAAACTAGTACCCCTGATGAATATAGACGCAAAAATTCCAATCCAAAAAACTAGCAAGTTGAATGTATTAGCATATTAAAAAGGTAAGACAGCATGATCAAGTGGTATTTATCCCAGAGACGCAAGGATGTTTCAACATATGCAAATCAACAAATGCAATAAGTCATATAAACAGAATGAAGGACAAAACACATATTATCATCTAAATAAATGCAGAAAAAAACACTTAATACAATTCACTATCCCTTCAAAAGTAAAAAGTCCTCATCGAATTAGAAAATATCTATCTCAGAACAATAAAGGCTATAGATATCAAACACATAGCCAACATCATACATGTTCATGGATTCGGAGGATTAGTATTGTGAAAATGTCATATTGAGGAAAAGATGAAAGTGTTTTCCTCTAACATCTGGAATAAGAAAACCATGCCCACTTTCACCACTTTTATTCAACAGAATACTAAAAATTTTAGCTAGAGCAATTAGGAAACAGAAAAAAATAAAGACCATCTAAATAGGAACTGAGGAGGTCAAATGTAAATGATATGATTCACATGTAGAAAACCTAAAGACACACACACACACACACACACACACACACACACAACAAAAACTTGTTCAGGACTTAAAATGAATTTGGTGAAGTTCCAGGACATAAAACTCAAAATACAAAAATTAATTGCATTTTTACACATCAATAATAAACTTGCTGAGTAAGAATTCAAGAAAGCAATATCATTCACAACACACACATAAACCCTGAAATTAATTTGACAAAGGAAATTAATTATTTCCACAATGAAAAATCACAAAACACTGATGAAACAAATTAAAGAAGATGGAAAAACGTGAAAGATATTCCATATTCATGGATTGGGAGGATTAGTATTGTTAAAATGTCCAGATCACTCAAAGTGATTTATAAATTTAATAAATTCAATATAATCTCTGTCATGATCTATTTCTAGGAAGAATGCCCCAAAATAGAAAAAAAAATCCTAAAATTCATTTGGAACTGTAAAAGATACCAAATAACCAAAGCAATCTCAAGCAAAAAGAACAAACTAAATCTACTAACCCTTGATGTCAAAACATACTATAAAATATTAGTAATAAGAACAGATTGGTCCTGGCATAAAAACAGACACACAGACCAATGGAGCAGAATAAAGAACCAGAAATGAATAGATGCCTCTACAGCTAATTGGTCTGTGATAAAAACATCAAAAACTTACACTGGGAAAGGAGTGTTCAATAAATTTTGCTGGGAAATTTGGATATCCATGTGCAAAAGAATGAAACGAGGTTCCTACCTCTCACTATTTATAAAAATAAACTCAAAATGAGCCTAAGATCTAAGTGGAAGACCCAACGTATGAAACAATGAAGGAAAATACTTCAAGGCATTGTGGTAAGCAATGATTTTTACATGTGATCCCAAAGGCACAGACAACAGAAGCAAAAGTAGCCCAATGAGAGTCTATGAAACTAGGAAGCTTCTGCACAGAACATGGTCCAAGCAGCAGGGTTCAGGGGCAGCCTGCAGGAAGGGACACTAGGTTTACATACTATGAATCTGATGAGAAATTAATATCCAGAATAGTAAGGAACTCAACAAACAACCCAAATTAAAATGGGCAAATGATGTGAAAGGCACTTTTCCAAAGAAAACATACAAATATTAAAAAAAATATATATATATATTAATGTTCCTCATCACTAATCATCAGGGAAATGCAAATCAAAACCACAGCGAGGAGTCAACTCACCCCAGTGGGAATGGTTATAATTAAAAAGACAAAAAAAAATAACAAATGCTGGCAAGAAGTCAGAGACAGGGGGACGTTTATACACTGTTGGTAGGAATGCAAATTAGGGCAGCCACCATGGAAAACAGTATGTAGTTTCCTCAAAAAGCTGAAAACAGAACTACCATATGATCCAGCTACCCCACTACTGGGCCTCTATCCAGAGGAAATGAAATTTGTATATGAAAGAGATACCTGCACTTCCATGCTTATTGCAGAACTATTCATAGACAAGATACGGAATCAACAGAGGTGTTCATCCATGCATGAAGGAATAAAGAGAACATGGTGCATGTACACCCTGGAATATTATCCAGCCACAAGATAAAATGAAATCCTGTCATTTGAGGCAGTGCAGATAGAACCGGAGAACATTGTGTTAAGTGAGACAAGTCAAGCATGGAAAGGTAAGTATAGCATACTGTCACTCATCTGTGGAAGCTCAAAGGTGACTGCACAGAGACGAAGAGTAGACTGGCAGAGCCAGTCTAGGGAAGGTTGGAGAGGGAGGAGGGAAAGAAGTTGGGTGCCAGATTCCAAAACACAGGTGGACAGGTGGCATAAAATCCAGCTTCTGCAGACCAGTGGGGCAGCTACAGTTTACAACCATTATTATGTATTTACAAAGAACTAGAAGAAAGGAGTTTTGTGGTTCTCAAAAAAATAATGTCTAAGGAAATGGAAATGCTAATAACTGGTTTGATCACCATACCTTGTGCACATATATCCAATTATCACCCTGCACCCCCAAGTAGGTACAATTATTATGTGTTGATTAAACACTTTTTTAAAAAATCTGATGATCAGGGGGGAAAATACCCTCTGTCTTGTCTGTCTTTAGCTTGGTTGTAAATTCCTTAGGATGCTGGGTGCAGAGCGGGTGCACAAAGGTGCTTCCCCACCTATGGCCAACATCCAGGACTGCAGTGTTCGTGAGAGAGGTCAGAAGATTGGGTGAGATTCTGCGCAAAACACGGGGCCAGACAGGCCAACCACTGCTGAAGCAAGAGCCTAGGAACTAGGGGTCCCTTAGCAAGCCGTCCTCCTAAAAGTTGAGCTCTAGGCAATCCCCCCAAGGCCCACCCCACTTCTTTCATCTATTTTAACTGGAAGCAAAAATCACTTCTTCTCCACTGGTCCATACCTAACATAACACCAACTTGCCTGCTTCATGATTTCTCAAAATAAAAACAAAAACAACCCAGGTAGGACACCAAGTAAGTTTCAGTGAGAAGCTGTGTGTCTGTAATTGGAACTGTTTGGATGGCAGAAGGATAAAGTGCCAATGGTTAAGCAGACTCTTTAACTTCCACTAAAACAAAAGGAGATAAGAAAACCAGAAAGGTCACCTCCATCCTGGCCAGTGGGAAATGGTGAACCACACTATGCTTTTAATCCATAAGGGAAGTTTGATTTGTTTTCTCTTTTCTTTTTGGAAGACCTTTTTGGACAAAATATCCTTATTTTATTTGTTTTTATTTTCATGTAGTGCCAGGAATCGAACCCAGTACCTCACACATGCTAAGCAAGTGCTCTAGCACTAAGCCACAATCCCAGCCCACAGAAGACTGTTTCTTTAGGAGACCTTAATGTGAGTAAGCAGAAGGTGGAACAGCCGAGTCGAGGGACTGGAAGGGCATAGAACTGACCACAGCATTCTGGGTAAGTCACTGGGCTTCTCAGAACTCCAGTTTCTCCTCTGCAAAACAGGAATCTAGATAACAACCCAGTCTCACCGGCGGGGAGGCACCAGGGAAGAGACAGTTGAGTAAGAGCTGGCCTGCAGGGGAAGCAAGGCCAGGGACTCTGGGCCAGCAAGTGTTCCACGTGAGAGACGTGTTCCTGAGCAGAAAACACGAGGTCCAACTTCACGTGATACCAGTGAGCAGGAAGGAGCACGGGAGGCCCGTTTGCTTTGATCAAAATAATTGTTCTGAATAAACACTTTCTCATCAATGTGCTGTCATGTTTTGGGCGTCCTACACAGTCTATACCACTTCATGCTGGGTTTCACGCTCCTCTTTAAATCAGTAAGTGGGCAAAATACTTCACCAGGCTGAGGTTTCCCTTCCTGTCAATACTGAGAGGGGATCAGGAAGGGTGTCCAGGACGGATCTGTAGGGTCTCAAGGAAAGGCGGCCACTGGCAGGACTCAGGGCTGAGGGTTATGGGACCCGCACTCAGCTATATCCGCCATGGCAGGCTCCAGCAACGGGTCCCTGCGGCTTGTCCCACCTTGCCCTGGAGAGGCCTCAACCTTCCCAGCAGAGTGGCCAGCCAGGGTGAAGTCCATCTATCGCTCATTTGGGCACTGATCAGAAGCCAGGACTTCACAGTGACGCTGTTAAACAGCTATAGGATGTGGTAATGTCCAGCCAGGAAATTAAGCCAGCAACCTCCCTATCAGTTTCAGAACACTCATCAGTTGCATTTCATTAAAACAAGGAAAACAGGGTAGCAGAGAGAAACCAAAATGCCTGGATTGTAATTCCAGAGAAGTCCCTGTCTTCTCCCAGCCACATAGGCTAGCAGATCCTGAGTGTCATCCCCACTGAGCAGGAGGGGAGAAACCCAACACGCCTGGGGGGTATTTATACAGCAGGGCTTCCTCCTCAGCCTATTTGGTTAGGAGGAGCTCAAGAGCTGAGGCTGAATCTCAGGAATGTGTAAATAAAGTGACATTGACACAGACCTTTAGGAGCATTCACCACCCCGCTTAGGGCAGAGCTTCTTACTAGTTATTGGGCCTGGATGTCTTTGGTAGCCTGGGAACATTCAGCCACCCCTCCCAGGATACTGTAAGGCAGTAAAAAATACACTGCATTATAAAGGAAACCGAGTACACTGAAATAGAATTATGCAAATATTTTTAAAATGTGATAGATCTTTCTTTTTTACAGTACTGGGGATTGAACCCCGGGTGCTCTACCACTGACCCACATCCCCATCCCTTTTTATTTTTTATTTTGAAACAGGGTCTCACTAAGTTGCTGAGGCTCACCTCCAACTTATGATCCTCCTGCCTCAGCCTTCTGAGTTGCTGGGAATCTCTGTGGCATTTGCCACATAGGTTTTTTTGAATGTTCTTATTTTAGTAAACATTCAACACTGCAGGTTAAATAGATTCCATAATTTTGTGAGGGTGATGAGGGCAAATATTTTGAGATCTCTGGGACAACCGTAGGTTATATGAGTTATCTAGGCTTCCTATCAGTGATTAAGTCGCAGGAACCAACACAGTGCTGCAGTCTTTTTTGCCACATTTAGAATGGAAAAGTGGTTCAATCTCAGAGAAATGTTGGTGAAATAATGATGGGTCTCTGCAGCCTTCAGCTAGATCACGAGCTCTCATGGAACTCCATCCAGTTAAAACCTTGGACTTCAACACATTTGGCCCCGGGAACAGCTGGGACGTCATGGGAACAAGCTTCCCCTGGCTCTGCATTCAGAGGACAGCCCATGAAGAAGAGGGCCCGGTGTGGACTGCTTTGCTCTGGCGAGAGGCCCTTGTTCCCTTCCTCAGGCTCAGTTGACACATGTCCTCTGGCCTCTTGGGGATGTGAGGAAGCCAGGCCAAGTGACTTGATCTATTAACCGGACAGTCGATAAGACTGTCAAAACCAACCAGGGCTGGTTTCCAGGCCTGTCACTCAAGTTTCTATCTCTGACTCAGGAAGAGGCTGCGGCTCTCACTAGGTCTGACAAAGGTCCAGGAAAGGACTCTTTCCTGCCATCAGGGACTTCTCGTGGTCTCGTTGGTTGGTCAGGGACACAAGTGCCCAGCTCAGGACTTTTCTGCACCATCTGTAGGGAGTCACTGAAAAAAATCAGATGTGGGAGGTGTGTGCACAGGGAGGTGTGAGTAAGAGGAGATGTTCTGAAAATATTGCCACTGGGTAACTTAAATTCACTTTAGAGTTTAGCTTATATTCTTCATGACAGCATTAAGGTTGGTTGATGAGTTTTAAGTTATTTATTTATTTATTTTTGATACTGGGGACTGAACCCAGGGGTGCTCTACAACTGAGCCACATCTGCAGACCTTTTCATCTTTTATTTTGAGAGAGGGTCTGCTGAGTTGCCCAGGCTGGCCCTGAAATTGAGAGCCTCCTGCCTCAGCCTCCCAAGTCACTGGGATTACTAATCATTTACTTTAATTGCACTTTTACTTCTGTATGTGTTCATAGAAGATCATAAGAAGTCTCCCTAGAGTTACTGGATATGAAAAAAATAGCACCTGAGAGTAGATCAAATAACCCTTCCCTAGGAACATGGCACCAGAAGAGCTGCCCACTGCTGCCCCCTGTTGGTGTGCTGTGGTCCCCTCATTTGGCAATATTCATGACAAGAGGTGTAGAATTGAACTCGGGGGCATCTTGTTCTCTCCTAGATTTAGGAGAGGGCCCAGAAGGCAGGAATGTGAAAGCAATGAGCAGAGACAACTTCACAGGTCTCTTTTGAGGAGCTTTGCATTTCTGTCCAATTGCTTTTCCCTCCCACTTAAAAAAAAAAAAAAACCTCATGGAATACACACTTAGGTAAAATCACAAACACTGCAGAAGCAAGCTGAATAAAAGGTGGAAATCCCTCCCTGTGCTGTGCTGCATGCCACTCCGCAACTGAGGAGTGCCATATCTCTCCAAAACTTTCCCCATGTGCTTGTACATGGAACATATGTGAACACACACGCAGGGATGCAAGTACATGCACAGACTTCTTTAAACTAGCGGAAACACATGTGCTAGACAGTTTTCCTGTAACTTGCTTCTTTATTTCACTATATTTCTCAGATGCCTCTCAATGTTTGTACACACAGAACTATCTTATTTTTTTTCTTTTTCTGTGCTGGAGATTGAACTCAGGGGCACTTTACCACTGAGCCACAACCCCAGCCTTTATTTTATTTTATTTTATTTTTTAAACTTTGAAACAAGCTCTTACTAAGTTGAGGAGGGCTTTGCTAAGTTGCTGAGGCTGGCCTCGAACTTGTGACCCTCCTGTCACAGCCTCCAAAGTCACTGAAGTTACAGTTGCATGCCACCACACCCCACCCTTATCTTATTTTTTTAAACGGCTACATATGATTCCACAATATATATGAATGTGTAATCTTCCTTTAACCTTTTTCATACTGATGGATATTTAGATTGCTTGCAGGTTGAGTTTTTTGTCTGTTTTGTTAGTATTAGAAACAGCACTCAGTATTATCCCACCTCCTTTAAGCTTCTAAAAGCCATCTCTGAGTGTGGTTTTCTTCCCTGCCACTGGAATAAGAGCGAAGGCAAGGAGAAGAGGAAAGGGAGAGGATGCCCTCTCTTTTCCTTCTATCCATCACCTTCTGCCCACTTCCCACCATCCTTCCTAAGATATACAAAAGGAGAGCTCCCCCTGCTGGGCATGCGGTTCCTCCCCAGCTCTCTATGGGCGAGCTTGTCTCTGTATTCCCACTCAGTTTTCAGCCTAGGATGTGTTAAGAACACTTGTCTGTACACCTGCCCTGGAGGTGCATAGAGTGGGGTATCCCCTGCTCCCTGTGCCATGATTAACACACTACAGGGCCCTGGGACACACCCGGTGCCTGAGCTGAATGACCTGCAGGTACACCCTCTTAGTGTGCAGTGGTCCAGTTACCTCCATCTGTATTAGGATGGTGCATGGCCCAGACAACATCAGAGCCCAGGCCCGGGTGTCAGCTGAGAAGTCTTTCAGCAAGGCTGACGACACAGACTGCAGCAGCCTCTGCGGTGGCTTCCCCACCTCCCCTTGCTCCCCTGACTGCTGGGCTCCAGGAGACTGGAGAAGAGCCGTGCCCTTTGTGTCTGTCCCACAGGTTCTCCTTCTGCTTTTTGTTGACATTTTTACCTGTGCCCTGCTGGGTCTCTCCCTGAGCCAGCCCTTGAGTCACGCACGTCTCCAGCTGCAGTTCTGTGCAGAGAAGGCAAAGATCACAAGGGCTGGGTGGGGGGCCTTCTGAACTCCCAGACCCCAGGGGTGAGGCTGACCTTCACCTCCTGAATGGGCTCATGCAGTGTCATGGGGACCAGCCAGGTAGTGCTGGAGCAAAGGGTAACTGTGGGATAATGGACACTCACCTTCTGGAACACACAGGGCATGCCAGTTCCTCCACCAGGTGGATGCTCCCCGGTCCACCTGGACAGTCCGTCCCTCTGCTTGCACATCTGCACAGCGGCCCCATCAAGGGGAGCAAGAGGAGGGAGGAGCAGGGTAGGGGGCTGCTGTGGACTCGCCCTTCTTCACCCCTGCTCCTAGAGAGAGCATCCAGGAGGATGAAGGTCCTCCACCACTGAGCCACGAAGGCCTCTCACAACTGAGGGATCCTCTACCGTCTCTCTGCTCTGTGCCTGGGAAGAGACACCAGCTCCCGTCATACCTCTGGTGTGCCCGTGTCTATGGAGGGATCCACTAAAGTCAGATGCCTCTCCGCGCCCCCCATTTGACCATTTCCTATATAATGAATTAGATTTATCTTTGGTTTTTATAATGCAAATACCTCTGGGAGAGTTGAAGGAGCCTTAAACAACTCATTAAATTCGTCCTGTAAAGTGGGTTGAGCAAAGTGGGTTGGGGGACTCAGGAAGGCCAGGGAGAAGGGGTGTGTGTGTGTGTGTGTGTGTGTGTGTGTGTGTGTGCGCGAGCGTGTGCGCTCGTACACCTGTGTATGTGAAGACTCCTACTTTCCCAGAGGGAATATAGTTGTCAGAGGGAGAAATGGCTCTGGGTTTGCTTTTCACCTGGAGGCAGCTGGCTTCAGGGCAGTCCTCTAAGCATGCTCGGGGTAGGACGGGATGTGGACATCGGCCTGCTGCTCCTACAACCCTAGACTCCCACAGACCAGTTCCTCTTGGCCGCCCTCAGGAGATGAGTGTGTAGATGAGCAGATTAGGTCTTCGAAGTGCAGACTGCTGGGAGAGGAGCCATCAGCCCTCCTTAGTAGCCCAGGGGGGAGGGCAGGCTTCAGAGCAAGGTGAATCCTGGGCACAAAGCTCGAGCTCCCACATCACCTGCTTGTCCCCAGGCCCCCTCCTTCCTGCCTCAGGTGATTTCCCAAGCCCTTTTCCTACTTCCAGGTGGAGCTGCCTTCAACCCTGACCACCTCGCTGCATGGGGCGCCACCCAACAGCTGTCTTCTCTCGGGCTCCCTCTGCAGCTCGGGCTGGAGGAGCCTGTGCAGGGAACAGGCACAGCCTGGAAGGATTGCAGCCCCAAACACAAGGCTGAAAGCAGTGGGCCCCTCTTCGTCTTCAGGATCCCTGAAGCTGAATTAAAGAAGCAAGGCTTCCAATGCTCTGAGCCCTAGGACCAGGGTCAGAGGGCCCAGGCTCAGTGGTCTAGGTGGGCGCTCACTGACACCACCAACACCCAGGTTTCCCTCCCTGGGGTCTCCTCTGAAATAGAGTTTTAAAAAATGAACCAGAGTGGGCGTCGTGGCCTCTGCAGTAATGACTGACCACTGACAGCAGCAGGGCTCTGCTGACCCTCAGAGGGGTTGCTTTTCCCATGAGGTGTGAGCAGTTCTCTTTGGAAGGTCACACAGACCAGAGAGGTAATGGATAATAGGAAAGCGAGTTTGATGGTAAGATTTAATAAGGCCTGACATTTCCAGGCCTAATCCTCATATATATTCCATTATGGTGATGTCCAAGACAGACCACCGAGATGAGGCCATCTATGCACAGAGGGGGTGAAGGAGGGTGGTGGAGGGGAAAGGGAGAACTGTAGTCATAAAAATAAGGGCTATCACAAGTAATCACAACAAAACTCAAAAAAAAAAAAAAAAGAAAAAACCAAGCCCTGATTTCTAGTTCTCAAATAGCACCCCTTAAATTATCTTCCAAACGTCAGTGAAACCCTAAACTCAGCTCTTCATACGATTAAAACAATAAAATCCAGTGCAAAATTGAGCATGTTAAAAACCACATCATGAAATGGTGTGGTGGAAAGCCAGGGAGGAGAAGAAGAGCTAAGAGGCTTCCTCCCGACTCAGCCTGGACCTGACCCAGGGCAGTTGGAGCCAGCTGCAGGGCCTCTATGGGGCTGGGCAGAGAGTCTTCAGAGATTACAACAAAAGAGAGCTTAAAACTTGCTTGCAAAAGCCAGCAGCTCCCATTCTTGACTGTTGGAACCCAGAAAGCCAGGCCTGGGTCCACCCTGCCAGTGGGAGGTTACATCTCATTAAGGCATGGTGCCATCTGCCCTCCACGGAATGAGTGAGCTTGTGCAATTTTTGGATGGTGCAGTTCTTTAAAACAAAGTGATAAATTAAAGTGGCCACAGTAATGCAGCAAAAATGTTCCACGGATGGAAACCATGGCCATGGTGTTCAAGGCAGGGGTGGTTGGAAAGGTTCAGCGTCATCTCTGGGCCGAGTTACAAGAGTATCAGGCCCGTCCATCTGCTGTTGAAGTCTGGAAGCTGTGCTGTGTCTGTTGCCTGCCTGGGCAGGAGAAGTTTCTAAAGAGAATTTTGGATTGTTTCTGGATCCCCAGTTAACAGAGAATCCATTGAGGGGGAATAATTTTCTTCCCAGGAGTCCCTGCCTGGCCTCACCAGGCCAATGTCCCATGGTTCAGTGGCCCTGCTTTTGGTCATCTCTGGCAGCTATCCGCTCTCCCCAAAGCCCAGGCCCTATTTCTCCACATGGCACTTTGCTAGGTCCTATGTCCCACGCACCCTCATGGCCCAGCTTGAACCCCTGCAGTTCCTGGGTGACCCAGTCTGTGCTGGCAGCTCCTTTCTGTCCTCTCCAACTGCACCAAGGGTTGCACCTCATGGGGCCCAGCTGGGTGGCAGGAAGGAGGGTGTCCTGGGAGCAGCATGGACGAGGCAGTGGAGCATGCCCAGTGATGCCCAGGAGTGGGAGAGAAGGAGGGAACATGCAGGAGGAGGCAGGAGGTTGGGTTCAGATCCTCCCCAAGAGGTCACCTCCCCAGGATGTCAGTAGCAGCCCACGAGCTCACATCCAGAAGCCTCTGTGATTGCCTGTAGCATCACAAAAGAAGCAGATGAATCTCTGTGCTAAAGCAGGGCACGAGGGGACGAGGAGGGTAAGAAGTCAAGGTAGCTTGGGAAAGCGTTCTGACTTTGGTTCCCCTAGCAAAGGGTCCCTTTCTGTCATTGCCCCATCTCTGCTTGTGCTTTGGAAGGTGTGTGTGTGTGTGTATGTGTGTGTGTGTGTGTGTGTGTGTGTGTGTGTGTGTGTGCGTGCACACGTGCACGCATGTGCCTTACTGGACTCCACGCTCCCTGGGGTGGTCCTAACACAAGTACTGTCCCCAAAGGTCTCCATGTTAGAGGCTTGTGGTACTTTTGGAAGGTTCCGTGGGTCTGTGGAGATGGGGCCTTGCTTAGCCTTACAACACCAGCTTAGCTGCCAAGGCCCTGGGTTCGATCCTCAGCATGCCCAGCAGCATGCACACATACATACACACACATCCACACAGTGCAGATCACTGGAATGTTCCCTCCAAAGGAGTCCTGGAACCCTGGGTCTCTTCCCTTGCTCTGCTCCTACCTGGATATTCGATCACTTGGTTGCTCCTTGGCACACTCCCACCTTGACGGGTGTCCTCCCTGAAGGCCAAACCAGTGGGGCCCCCCAAACTGTGAGCTATGTGAACCTTTTCTCTTCAGAAAGGGAGTCCCTCTGGTGTCTCACTGTAGTACTACAAAGCCTGCTAACACCCTCCCCAGGACAGGGCTGCCCTTTTCATCCAGCCTTGTCTCCAGGGGTGAGCCCAGGGAGTCAATAAGTGCGTAAAGGATACGCACCCTCAAAGTGCTGGTGGCGTTTACAAACCTGTTTAAAGAACAGTGTCCCCACAGTGGGGTGTTAAGGAGGGAGTGACTTGGAGTTGGCACATGACTTTGAAGCCTGAGATGGTTCTGGGGTTTGTTGGGATTTCTGTGGGAGGGCTCTATGTTTTGTCAGTGAGGATGCCTCTCTTCTCCATCTTGGCACGCGTCCAGGTTTTGCGCTGCATGCTGCCCGTCAAAGACCATCTGAGAACCCCCACCCCCACCCCCACCCCCGCAGCAGCACAGTTTTCTGGCGCATTTGGCTCCACAGCTGAATCTTGACCTATGCTTAACTGAGTACCTAGTGTGTGCCAGGCACCACCCTAGGAAGTTGGCCTGTGTCCACTGGATCAGTCTTGTGGGATTGGGGAGCCAGTCCAGCCAGTCTGACTTCAGGGTCACTGCCTGTGACCAGTTCAGTCCACCACACTGCCCACCATCCCTTGTAGAGAATCCTATGATGTGATTTCTATTTTGTTTTGTTGAATATATGATTTAGAAACATTGACAATGATTTCAAACAATATGCATTTTTATGTGTTAACTTTGTGTGCCTGGTTCACCTTTGCATGACACTTCAAATAGGGCTGTGGTTTGCCTCAATTCTGTATGCACATCTAGAAATAATAACTTAAACAGCATCCCTTCACCTGGCCCTGGCCTGCCATTCAGTGACAATAACACACCATTACTGTATCGATCAATTTTACTTAATAATTATTTTGTGACTTTTTAACATATTCCCTTTCTCCAAGTTTATTAATTATTTTCTTGGATATGAGCCCAAAACAAGCAAATCTATTACTTATTGAAGAAAATATTTACATCAAACCATCAAGGAAGTAGAACCAGGTGTCAAATGTTGAATCTGAATGATAGGAATACAGGGAACTTTCTTTTGATCACTTTTTTCTGTTCCTTTTTATATAATCACACTGTAAAAATATGTAATTTACCCTACATTTAAAAAAAACTCTGTACAATTAAGGTATTAGTTAAAATAAAACAGACTGAAATGCTCACAGAAGGCTTTCTGCACTGTAGAACCACCAGGGCTGGTCTGAGTGTCGGCCCACATGCAGAGGCCCTCCCACCTTCTTTTCACCCCTCAGACCACAGCAGAGGCAGAACCAGGTATTCCAACATGTCCATCTGTCCTAGAGTACCGTTATCTAACGACAGTCCAGAGAATGGAATCCGGGCGTCCTGATGCCCTATCCTCTCTTTGTTCCTCAGATCCCAAACGAGCCAGCTTCCTGAAATTTTCTTTCTAAGGAGATTTTATGAAGCTGGCATGGTGGCCCACACCTAGAATTCCAGCTCCTTGGGAGACCAAGGCAGGAGGATCCCAAGTCCATGGTCATTATGGCAACTTGGTGAGACCCTGTCTCAAAATTAAAAAAAATAAAATAAGATAGCCTGGGATGGAGTTCCATGGTAGGGGGGCCCCAGGTTCAATACCCAGTACTTCCCAACAAACTAAAGGCTTCCCAGAGCAGTGTGCTGGGAGCCAGCTGACCATCAACTCCCACCAGGAGGATCTGAAGGACCAGCTTCCGCACACAGCTGGGTCTGTCCTGGAACCGACTCTGAACCCTCCTGGGTGGCTGACTCCTCATCCAGTGCATCTCCCCACTCTGCCCATCTGAGGCTGAGCCTTATTAGTCAGGCCGGAGTCAACGTCCCTGGACTCCCACACTGTAAGCACTGCCCCCTCCTCTTGCAACAGCAGCCTGCAGGGCAGGAACGAGGTCAACCTTATGGATCTTTCTGCACAGTGACCTTGGTGGGAACAGTCCCCTGGTGCAGAGGAGCATGTGCTGTCCTTCCAAGGACAAGCCCAAGCCTGTGCTGGCTCTCCAGAGCCTGGGGGCACTGTAGGTTGGATGCCAGGCACCCCGGCAGGGCCTGAGCAGCGTCACGAGAATGCCGAGCTGGGGTCTGTTCTGAACATGGTTCCCTAGGTGCTTCCTCTGGGCTCCCAGGCTTTCAGAGGTGTCCTGGGCACACTGTCCTGCTGCCCTCTTGGAACTCAGCAAGAAACCCTTTTAATAAAAATGTCCAACATTCTGGAGATCTCAAGTCCCTCCCCTGGCTCCTCAGAGCCTCAGCTTGTTCAGCCTTAACAGTCAGCGACTGACTCAGCTGGTCTCTGAGGACCCTCTGGCCCTAAAGTCCAATGATGAGACACATCTGAGGAAACCCTTGGACACAGGAAACAGGCACTGGAGTTTTCTCTCTTGAAACTTGGCTGGTTATCTATGCTCTAGTGGGGCCAGGGGCCTTGAGTGGGGGCTGCCTCAGCACTGGACATGACCTCTGAGGATGCTCCCAGTCCACTGCATGCCTCAAAAACTGGTCTCACTCAGGTCATTGGAAATTTGTTTTTTTGCAAAACTCAGTAAACACTTGTAATGTAAAATAAAAGCAAATTGAAAAGCACAGGGAGAATATTATGAAAAATCAACAAAGCAGAAATATATAGAAAATCATGTGCATATGTCAACAGTTACAAATATCATTTTGGGGGTGGGGTTATTCTACTAGCTTTACTTCATTTTGTTTTTTCAGAAATGGGATCAAATGAAACACATGACTCTGCTTGCTCCACTAAATAATGTGTGTTGGAGTTCTTTGCTGCGCTGACCCATGGGCTTTAACTGCTGCTCAGCAGATACACCAAGTTTTGTTTGCTTCTTTTTGTTAACCACTTTCTCCCTGATGGACATGTAGTTTGCTTCTAGGGGTTTTGCTCTTGCAAAAAAACACTGCAGAAAACTACCATTTTGATCACCTACTGGATAATTTCTCTAAATTGGATATTTAGAAACTGAATTATTGGGGGTTTGGCAATGCATGTTTTACATTTTTTAAAAATTTTACAATTGCCTGACAATATGGGGGGAATCCTACGTGTGCACAGGAGTGGCCAGGGGAAGCCAAGTCCTGGTGCAGGAGAGCCAGTTGGTGCTGGAAGCAGAGGCCAGAAGCAGGTGGGGATGCACTGTGAGGGAGGCCGCAGTGCAGTGTCCATGAGGCAGGGCTGAAGCACGCTGGGCCCTGGTTCAGGCTGGGCCTGGGGTCGCAGAGCAACTGCGCCTTCTGGATGTATGGCTGGGTGGAGCTTCGCTGGACGCTCCCAGGCCGCATGTCCAGAACAGAACCACAGCCCCAATCTTCCTGCCACGTCCCCGGCACCCTCTGCTGATGAAGCTGGACACCGTGTCTCCATCTCAGAGCAAGTACTGGAAGGTGGACCTGGGCTGAGGCAGTGCATTGCCCGCTGGATAACTGGCGGGATGGTCAGTGGTGGGTACACTCCTTCCTGGGGGCTGCAGAGGGTGATACTCTAGCTCTTCCATTAGCTTCTGGAAGGAGTGGGTCCCCATGTCCCCTCCTGGACAGCAGAGCACAGTGCATCCACTCCACTGACAAGACGTGCCTCTTCTCACCAAGGTGGGCCTTCGAGTCCCGGTCCTCCGTGCTCCAGGTCTGGTCTGAGCTCCGCTGCGGCCCTGCTGCACCCTTTCTTCCTGGTCCCTGCTTGGCTCCGGTGAATCTGTTGTCTTGTCCCTCCCGAGGCCTCTTCCACCCACGCGTCCCCCAACCGAGGGCACAACTGCTGCTTTCCATCCCTCTCAGCTGACCTCTAAAACACCCCTTCAACGAGTGGTGGTCAGTTCTGTGGACAGGGAAGGGAGCCCTAGAGGAGAGGTAGGCACTCCAGGCCTGGCAGCTGGTAAGGGACAGCTGGGATTAGCACGTGAGGCTGCTTAACCCGACCCCGTGCCGGGACCAGCAGGGCTCACCCGCCTCTTCGGACACCTTCAGGCCGCCTGGCTTCTCGTCACTTCTGTGTTGTCTTCTCAATTTCCAGGTCACTGACCATGTTCTTCAGGTTGTGTCTTCCTGGCCTCACCGCTGGACACTCTCTGGGATGAGCCCCACAGCTAACCCAGGCCTGCATTTCCATGTTGGGCTTTCTCTGTCTGTAACCTGGAGCCACCAGATTGCGGTTTATTGTTGCTCTCAGACAGGTGGGACACAAGCCAGGCCCCTCCAGTCTGGAAGGTTCTGTTTTTACCCCCCTACCTCATCATTCCTTCCCTCCCAGCTGTGCCCAGAGGGACTGAGGACAGGACAGGGAGGTCTCTCAGGGGCAGGCATCCTGGCAGGGGGTGGGAAGGGAGAGCACAGACCCTCCCTGAGACCTGCTCTCCCCATCTGCACTCCAGGAAGCCATGAGCCAGCTTCAGGTCAGCTGTGGGGACAGTGAAAATCCCACCAAAGTCCTCCTTCCCTCTCTGGCTTCTGGGCCTACCCCTCCTCCTCCAGACGGACCGGCCCCTGAGTCCCTCCTCCACCACACTCCTTCCTCTGCCCCTCTCTCCCTCCTTTCCTTCCTCCTGCCCAGGCTTTACTGGCAAAAATAAAACCAAATAACAGAGGAATGAGGAGCAACCTTCCCTCCAGGCTCTGGAAGCAGCTTCCTCACCTCCGCTGACAGCCTCGTGTATCAAAGTGCCTGGCTCTCGTTCAAGCCCAATGGCAGTGGCCCCAGAGTTATTGTGCCGAGATGAAGGCAAATCCAGGCAGTTTCTATTTTTAGGTGCAATTGTGTTTCTGGAAAAGCCTGTACATCCCATAATAGGAAATCCTAAGAGTGTGAAGACTGTTTCCTGCCAGTTGAAGCACTGTTGTCTTTGGCTGTTCTGACCATGGCAGAAAACCTCGAGTACAGGGCGGAGATGGAGGGCGGGGCAGGCAGAACCTGCCACTGGGGATGGTGAGTGAGGAGAGGGACCAACAGCAGTTGGGACAGCCCCAGAGGTGGTCCAAACTGCGGTGAGTGCGGGACCTGGGGAGGCGCAGCGGGACCTACCCCCTAATCTGATCACTTTGAAAAATAGTTGTGGGAACAGGGTCAGCTGTGTGCTTGTCATAGGAAATGGTGCCTGGTGAGGTGGCTCTCTTAGTGGCCCTGCTGGAGGGCAATGGCCAGTCTTTGGTGACAGTGCTGGTAGAGATGGGGCTGGTGTTGGCCAGATTAGAGAGTCACAGGTCCACTTATTTTAAAGTGAAACTTTTCTCAAAATGTTCTCCCAAAAGGTCCAGAAGGTCCTAAAGCCATGTATCTCACCCTTCCACGCGCACAAGTCACCTGAGACTACTATGCTCAACGAGGATTCTCATTCAGTAGGTCCAGGACAAGGGCCTCTGCACTTTGCCAGAAAAGTGAGTTTCTCCAGCTGCTCACTGTGCCCTCCTCTGCACAGGCTCAGGGCTGAGGTGTCTTTCTGCTGCTCCGTATTTGGCAATTCCTTGTGCGTGGCGTGGGTGGCTGTGGGGAGACCCTGCACAACACAGATGCCCGCAGCTGCTCTGTGCACACCTCAGGTGTCTTCTCTCCCAATTATTCAGGAAGACTGTCCCTGACCCTAGCACTCTCTGCCATGTCTCTGTGTTTATGTTCCCATGGCCTCTCTACAATTCTTCAAGAAGGCCAAATAAGTGAGCATTTCCTTAAGGTCACCCCAGATGGAGGGAGTTCTCATGTAAGGTTCTTTTAAACAATCTCTTGACTCTTGGGGAGTTTGCACAACAAAATATTTTTGAGACAGAAGCAAGCTTCCTAGACCATGTCAATGCTACTTTGAGAGTCATCCAATCTCATGTGTGTGAAGGATCCAGGTTGATTTAGAACTGTTCTTCATGCATATCTCATTGAGGAGCCTCAGAGGGAGCTTTGATTGAAGGTCATGACATGTGGTTTCTTCAGAACCATAGAAACCCATCCTGAAGAGGGGATGAAGATTGGGCATTCTGTGAGATTCTCAAGGATTCAGACAACAGCAGAAAAATTCCCTGGAGATGAGGTTGGAGACAGGGAAAATGGCCCAGGAATGACAGAGACCCTGGTGAAGAAGCTGATGTGTCAGGAAGAAAGGACAAAGTTCACTAACATTAAATGTCAGTGGGCACTACAGTGGACAGTGACTATGTCATCTATACTCCTAGAAGTTCAAATTTCTAGTTGGCTTGAAAACTTTGTTTTGGACCTATGAGATGGGAAGTACAGGCTGGGGGTCAGAGAACTATGGGATGAAGAATATTGGTGTCTCCTGTCCAGACCTGGTGGAGGATACTCTCCTGGTGCATTTGTAGGTCTTGCAGTTGGGAGGATGGACCAGATGGGAGAGTCAACCTGCTCAACTCAGGAGGAGCTACTGGCTCTGCTTCTCCCATCCACCAGGGCCCCAAATAGCCACTTGATTCCTCTCCCCCAGACCTGAGCAGCCACTTCACTCTCACTCCTCTAGAGCCCCAGAGTCCCCTCCCTAAGTATCCCCCACACCCACCTGTGCTATTCTGGGGTATGACTTTTGCTATAGAGAAAGCCAGTCTCTCTCCCCCTTCTGACTCTGAGAACCTTGTCTCATCCCAGGGCCCATCAGCTACTGGACCCTGACATTCTTCCTTGTACATTAAGGGGCTTACCCAGCTTAGACCTGCTGTGTGGTGAGGCTGTTGCTCCCGAGGGTCAATATAGGTCTGAGCTGGGTATAGAGATGGGAGCGGATGGGTGAGTTTAGGTCTGGGTCTGCTGCCTTTGGCCTATGTGGAGTCTGGGCAGACTGTGTATGTCTCTCAGAATCACCGTGAGATGGGCAACCATAGCCTTCAGGTCTCAGAGGCACTGAGGGTCAATGAAATACTGTGACATGGCCAAAGTGGCCAAGCACAGGCAGCTGAAGCATCACATGGATGCTTCTGTTGGTTAAATTTATCCCAAGCTTAGGGGGAGATTCCTGTGCTGCATCTGACATTATTGGTCTGTGTGAGTGGTGCTGACCTCCAGGAACTTGAGGCAGGGAGCAGTAGTATAAATTCCAAATTGTCCCCCACCAGTTTGTGAATTCCTCCAGGGTAGGTGGTCCTCATGTTCCTCCACTCAGCAGTTGGCCCATACCACAGCTATGTTCACTAAGGGATTATTGAATGAATGTGTGATTGAATTAATGATTCAATGACATGGGCCACAGGGATGAGGATCTGTGGAAAGAGCCTGGGGATGGGTCGCCCAACAACTAACTGTGACCATGATTATTCATCCATTCATTGTTGGAGCCTCAGTTCTCTCATCTGGAAAATGGGCACACATGGACACACTGAGACAGAGTAGACAGAGTAATCCAGGTCCTACAACTCCACAGACCCACAAGAGTGTTCATATGCTCAGCATCTTCTCTTGGCATTGTATAGGCACAGCCTGCCTAGGAGGGAGAGTGACCTAAGGCCAGGCAGTGGGGTGCCCACTATCCATGTGGCCTTTAATACCTATGGCACCTAAGTTGGCTTTTCCCTTACAGTCAGGCATGGGGGAAGATGTAGTCATGTTGGGTTGACCTTGGGCCAGTGGACCTAGGTACTCACCATCTGTATAGCTGTGGGACTCAGACAAGCTGCCTTAGTTCTTAGAACCTCTGTCTCCTCATCCACAAGGTGTGGTAGTATTGACATCTGCCTCCAAGGTGGTCTGGATCACATGACATAAAACATGTCAGATACCAACTCAGAGTTTCCCTGAAAGCAACCATCAGACAAGGTCACTATGTTGACAGGTCATGGCTGGTGAGATCATACCTGCAGCAGAACTGGGAGCAACTTTACAGTGAAACAGCAAACATGGAGGGCTCAGTAAGGTCCAATCCAGAACCCAACTGAACCTCTGAGGACAGGCTGCTGGAGACACAGCCCTTGTCACTGGGTGCCTGCCTCCAGTGCGCATTCAGAATGGTAAGCCCATCCTGGCACAGGGCTGCCACAAGAAGAGACAAATTACCAGTTTCCAGCATCCATCAATCCCCAGCAAGGCTAACAGATTGAGCAGGCAAAGAAGCAACAGGCCCAGAGTACACAAGGAGCCAGTTCCCAATACTTCTGACAGGGCAGCACCAGCATAGAGGACCAAAGAGAGGGGCCCAGAAGGGTGAAGTGTTTCAAGATGGTGAGAGTGGCATGGAGTGTTCAGGGCCAAGATCAACAGAGGAGGAAAGTGAGAGGATCCTTAGATGAAGCCACTTGAAGGCCATCAGTGCCATGGGAAGTGTAGAGAGAGGACGTGACCAGAGATTCTGGGCTTGAGGGGGGAAGGGAGGGCATGGAGTCCAGGAGTCCTTGGAGATGTGCTGATACTGGTATGAGTAGGGAGATGACAGCCCAGTGATCTAATTCTGACAGACAAATCACCCAGAGACTCTGGGCCTTGGTGTCTCCATAATAGACTGAAGATCCTCATAAGATCTTCCTCCAAGGGCAGTTTGGTGACAGAGAAGTAGACCCAGGGAGAATTGGGAAGAAAATGTCTCAGAGATATGACTAAAATCATAGTTCCTTACCTGTGATCCTAGACCAAGTAGGGACTGTGGAAGACCAGGGATGAACCTGGGCTAGCCCCAGAAATACCCAGATTGGGGATGGACAGAAATAGAAAAGGAGAGGAATTGAGGAGAAGTCTGCCCTAATCCCTAGGGAATTAGGATTAAAGCTGAGCTCAACTGAATGAGGGCCCCTAAGAATAGTACTTCCTAATCCTGGAACCTGTGAATGTATTATGGTCTGTAATCACAGGGACTTTGCCCAGGGGATGATGTTACGGGCCAGAGATGAAGGATTATCCCAAATTATCTGGGTGGTCCAAGGTAGGGGAAATAGGGAGGTGGGAGGTCAGTATAAGAGAAGGAATGTGAGAATGGAAGGAGATGAGGGAGGGAGGGAGGGATGGAGGGAGAGAGAGAGAGAGAGAGAGAGAGAGAGAGAGAGAGAGAGAGAGGGGGGGGGGAAGAGAAAGAAGAGAAGATGGGAGAGGGAGAGAGAAGAGGAGAGGGGGAAGGGGCAGAGAAAGCCAGAAAACTAGATTTGTAGATGCTGCACAGCTGGCTTTGAAATTAGAGGAATGGATCAGGAGTCCAGGGATGTGGTAACCTCTGGGACCTGGAAAAGGTCAGACAATGGTCTCTTCCTGAGTCCCTAGAAGAAGCCTGGCCTCCCAACACCTTGGTTCTAGATCCCCAGGATGCATTCTGGACTTCTGACCTCCAGGCCTGTGACAGAATAAATGCATGTTTTTTTTTTTTTTTTTTTTTTTTTTTTTTTTTTTTTTTTTTTTTTTTTGCCACTGTAGTGCAGTCATCTATTTCAGCAGCCACAGAAATCTACCACAGGAGTGGGGCACTCATTGTGACCCCTCAACAGCCCCTGCCCATGGTAACACAGGCATGACCATAGGCCCTGAGCCCCAACCCTGCTAACTTTCATAGTAGATTAAAGAGACTGGAGCTCAGGCACTGCATGAGCTGGTAGGGTGGGGCTGGACCGCAGACTCACCATTCATTCACGTTCACAGAGTGGCTGGATCTCTAACCCAGCTAGTCACTGCCTCACAGAGAAAGTCTCAATACAGGACCTAGTTTTCCTGCTAATATCCACAATTGAATGAAATACTCCCCCAAAATAATGACTTCCCTGTCACCAAAGGAAGATGGCAGGTGACCTTCTGTGCCACACACTTTAAAGAATCACTATGTTCTCAGGCCACAAATTGGTCACCTGTGTGTACATCAGAACCCAACTCCCCTCAGTGCTGAAGCCTTGATAAAACATTTTTCCACCTCTAACTGTGGTACAAGATGCTCTGTCTCATTTCCCTCCAGCAATGTCTTAGAAATTATGAGCACCTATTTCCTTGGACACACTGTTTCCCTGGGAGTTAGGAGCTCATCTTCTGAAGTGGTCGGACCTTTCCTCTTCATTAGATCTAATCTTCAATGCTAGTTTCTTTAGTAAAACTTCACCAACCATACATCTTCATCAGAGATTCAGGTCGATATTCATGCATGCCAGTTATCAACTTACTGCTTCTCAGTTCACAATTTATTCTTATTGCTTGCTGTATAAAAATAGATCTGGGTTCTTTAAATATTTTAATTTTTCTGGCACAACTTTAAACTTAGAATGTGCTGGAGAGATATAGCAGGTGAGAGGATTTTTACTTCTTGTTTTCTGTATGCTTTCTTCAGTCAAACCTTTTATTCTACTTTCTTTTTCCAGTGTCTGACACCTATCCATGGGCAATTAGGTAGCAGAGAGTTTCTGATGAAAATTTTTCCTGTGAGTAGTTTTCCCCAAAACCCTAGAAGACATATTTCTGCAAATTTTTAGAGGATAGATTTTAAGCAAGTTCTTCTGATGCAGTTCCAAAGCAACTTCACCACCATCCATGGTTAACCTCTCTCAAACAAGATCTGGATTTCAGCCCTTGGGAGAGGAATGTGGATTCTTTCTTGGATGCCCTACCTCAGGTTAAGAGGTAGCAGGTCATCCTTGATTTGCTCTTCCATTGTTCTTTAGTGCTCTCTTACTTCTCATTAACTAACTGCTCATTATAGTACAGTTCATTTATTTTTTTTAAATTGAATCTTTCTCGTTCAAACTACTGTACATTCTCTGCTGATTGGAACTAGACTGATTCACATTTGAATGCCTTCCCATAAGATATGTTTTTTTTTTCCCTATCAATTCATTTGTCACTACATTGTAAGTTCATATCAAGGCCTCTCCTCCATATATTACTCTAGCTGGTTGATAAGTGCTTAATAAATATGTATTGAACAAAAAGAAACTGATAAAACATTGTCCAACATTTGCCTACATTATGCATAATTGAAAAGTTTAGCCAACTTAAGTATCAAAGAAGTTCGTAAAATATTCTTTTTCAAATATAAATATATGTTTTCCCATGTTTCAAATAACCTAAATTAACAAATTTTTATAAAAGACAAATATAATAGTAAAATGATTGAATATAGAGGTATAGGGGATTTTGGCACATATATGCTATCAATGGAGCTAATCATACATAACCAAGTTAGAATTTCAGAAGAACATCAAATAGATAAAAATTCAAACTTTAATGTTTTATAAATATCCTCTTGCTACCCACTGAAACAAACTTTTAATATTTAGGTCTTTCATAAAAGCCCTTTGTTCATAATGTCATAGTACATTTAACTTTACGTAAATGGCTTCTGACCTCAACTCTCTGGCAAAGAAAATTGGCAATAGTAAAAAGAGAGGAAAGAAATTTAATAAGAGATTCTGCCGGAAAATAATATTTAGAATCCCTATATTTGTTTTTAGTTCCTTGTGCTAATTTTCTTCTTCCTGTCTTATTTGGACTGATAGGAAATTTATCACATTTCTCTCAAGAGGGAGATAGTAGAGAACATACAAAGAAAAATGCATTTTTAACTTCCCTTTCAAGCACAAAATAATAAATCTGGAAGAATGTGCAATTTTTCAGAACTAATGTTCCTCATTGACTTTACTCCAAACTTGTAAAATTTTTCCTATACTGATGGAGGGAAGAAAGAGACTTATACAGCATGTGGTTTATTTTGAGACAAAGAGACAAATAACCTGATATCTTATTTGATACACCTGGAACTAGGGGTGGGTGTAAAGATTGAATTAGTCACTGTATGAAATTGTAAAACAAAAGCTGTTTTCCTTACTCTCACACACTGAGTGAAGTATGGCGCACTTCTGACAGCACATGTGTGGGTTCTTCCCCACTTGACAAGTTCTCCAGTAGATACCAGCTGAACATCTTATACTGTAACTCAGTTCTGATGCTCTTACCTGGAGTTAACATCAGGTCCCACAGGATAAGGGCTCAGTCCCACAAGACTGCTGCACTATAGATGCTGATCATATGCCCCAGTTTGTTTTGCCTGTGCTCCTGACAGATTAACTATTACCTAAGGATTTCCATGACTCCCTACTGGTTCAATTAGTTTTCTATAGTATCTCACAAATAAGTCATGTGAAGTGAGAGAAATACTTTATTCATAACTTTTTAATTAATTAATTTTAATTCTAATTAGTTATATACATTATTTTAATGTATTTATATTTTATTAGTTCTAATCAGTTTTACATGACAACAGAAAGCTTTTCTATTCATTGTACACAAATGGAGAAGAATTTTTCACTTTTCTGGTTGTACTTCAAGTAGAGTCACATAATTCCTGCAATCATTACCTAGGGTAATGATGTCCACTATATTCCACCATCTTTCTTACCCCCATTTCCCCCTTCCCTTTCCCCCCATCCAAAACTCCTCCACTCATCTCATGCCCCCCCATTATGGATACACTTATCAGGGAAAATATTTGGCCTCTGGTTTGGGGGAATGGGTTTATTTCACTTAGTATGTTATTCTCCAATTCTATCCATTTACAGGCAAATGCCATAATTTTATTCTCTTTTATTGCTGAGTAACATTCCATTGTGTATATATACCACAGTTTCTTTATTCACTCATCTATTGAAGGGCATCTAGGTTGGTTCCACAGTTTATCTATTGTGAATTGTGCAGCTATAAACATTGAAGTGGCTGTGTCACTGTAGTATGCTATTTTTAGGTCCTTTAAGTATAGACCAAGGAGTGGGATAGCTGTGTCAAATGGTGATTCCATTCCAAGTTTTCTAAGAAATATCCATACTGCTTTCCATATTGCCTGCAGCAATTTGCAGTCCCACCAGCAATATATGAGTGTGCCTTTCCCCCCCCCCACATTCTCACCAACACTTACTGTTGTTTGTATTCTCCCTAACTGCCATTCTGACTAGCATGAGATGAAATCTTAGAGTAGTTTTGAATGGTGCTGGGAAAACTGAAAATCCATATGCAGCAAAATGAAACTAAACTCTTATCTCTCACCATGCCCCAAACTCAACTCAAAGTGGATTAAGGACTTAGGAATTGGACAAGGGACCTGCACCTAATAGAGAAAACAGTAGGCCCAATTCTTCATCATGTCAGATTAGGCCCTGACTTCCTTAACAAGACTCCTAAAAGCAGAAGAAATAAAATTAAGAATCAATAAATGGGATGGATTCAAACTAAAAAGCTTCTCAGCAAAAGAGATAATCAATGAGGCAAAGAGAGAGCCTATATTTTAGAGGCAAATTTTCAATACACATACGTCAGATAGAGCACTAATCTCCACGAAATATATATATAAAAAAAAAAAAACTAAACACCAAAACAAACAACACAATCAATAAATGGGCTAAGGAGTGAAACAGACACTTCTCAGAAGAAGAAGTACAATCTATCAACAAATATATGAAAAAATATTCATTTTATTCATTATTAAGCAGGCAAATTAAGAGATAATTAAGACAAAGTATAGGAGAATGGGAACGAGCTTGCCTGCCATCTCTGGGCAAGGCACCTTCTAGACACCTCTGTGCATTCAGCAACCCAGAAGTTCCTCAACTCCTGTCATTCAGGTTGTTAAGGAGTCTTCACTATGTAGGCATGGTTCATTAAATCTTGTGCCCTTGGTTATAACATTTGTTCACTCTCCCCTCCTTGGAGGTGAGGGGTAGGGGATTTAGGATTCAATTCTCTAATCACATGGCTGGTTCTCCTTGCAACCTGTTTACCAGGTTGAGACTATCCAGAGCTCCTCAGCCATCAGTCATTTTGTTAGCGTACAAAAGACAATAGCTTTAGAAATTCCAAACTTTTAGAAATCTTTGTGAGTCAGTAAACCAGGAAATGGGGATGTTATCCAAATATATATATATATATATATATATATATATATATATATATATTTATTATAAATCACAGTATCACAATCACCCAGAGCCAAGGATTTAATCAATCATGTCTATGTGGTGAAACTTCCATGAAAACCACCAAACTACAGAGTTCAGATAGCTTCTAGGATGGTAAAGGCACACATATGCTTGGAAAGTGGTGCACCCCAACTCCTCAGAGATAGGAGTTCCTGCACCTAGACTCTCCCAGATTTTGCCCTACCTGCCTCTTCATGTTGTTCACCTTTACCCCTTACAACAAACTCATAATTGCCAGGAACCTGTTTCTCTGAGTTTCGTGTGCCATTCTAGTAAATTATTGAAACTGAGTTTGGGGTAAACACTAATCAGTGCCTGGGGAGGCTTGTTCTTACTGGAAGTGAGATAAGAAGGACTCCAAGGAATGTCATAATAATGAAAAGGAAGAATGGAAACTGGTGACTTCCCTGTCTCTGATATTTAGGTGGTGATCAAAACAGAATATATTTACCATAAAATAACAGAATGTATTCATAAAGCATCTGAGGAAATCCTTTTGCCCAGTGGGCTTACAACCTAACTTATATATTCCTTTCTTTTGCTTGTGTGCACCCCTCTGCTGCATCTGGCCTGCCGTTGAGAAGCATGAGAGTCATAAAATGTCCAGACCCTATCCATTCAGTCCTCTAAGTTTTTTATTTGACATCAGTAAACATTATGCTGGGGCTTTTGTAACCTTGGGGTTTGAACACTGAGGAAGTATACACAGGTACCCCAATTTATAGCCAATTGGCTAGAGTTTAGGAGGCCAGAACTTGCACTTTGCATGGAAAGTGGGGTCAGCCCGGTAGAACTTAGCCTTTAACTTGTGGAGTCTGATGTTTACTCCAGGAAGTGTCTGAATTGAACTGCATTGTTGGACACCCAGTTTCATGTCTGGATTTTAAGAGAATTGATATTTCCTGTGAAAAACAAACAACGACAACAGAAATCAGAACTGATGGCAGAAGTGCTGTTTTAGCAAAAATAATTCCTCATCTTTTATTCCTAATGTCTCTTAATCCATCAATCTTTATTGAGTTTTATTATACTTTTCAGATTATAAACTTCTATAGGAGATGATCACTGTTCACTAATATTTCTTGTATTTTTCTGAGTAACACATGGCAGGGTATCCAGATCAATAAATGTCTGCTAAGTTTTCTCTGAGGTGCTTGAGCACTCAGGACAAAACTAAGACATCAAGTCCACAATCTCAGAGCTAATTGCTTCTTAATCAACACTTACAGGAAGAGTAAAGTATCAGAATGGAACTAATTTTCTAAAAAGATTGAGGGAAAGTAATCAAGCATAGTATTCTAGGAGGCAACAATAACATTTTGAAAGTAAATTGCAAATTGTTAAGATGAGATCCATGTAAGGAAAGTCAATAGACACTGGTAACATGCTGAGATTCTGTATAAATGACATTGAGTCTGAGAATTTTGTGAATAAAGCCTGCTGATTTAGGTCAATGTTGAGAAATTACTGAAAAAAAAAAACAATACAGATGATAATCCTTAAAATATTTATTCTTCCTCTATATGAACACTGATCATTCTAGTTGCTGATTGTTGGGGAAAGGAACTAAAAGATGAGCACTTGATTTTCATTATCCCTTTATGACCTAGTGACAGGAAATGTGTCTTTTCAATTGTGGTAGAAACTGAGCTATATGCATAAGATTTTCCCAAATTAATATTTTCCCAAAATTAATAATTTATTTAGGAATTAGCCATATCCAAAGACATTAAAACACATATTTTTAACATATCTTTCAGTTCTATGAAACCATTAGCCCTGTCCCACCAGAGCGTATTGTTTTCTTTTTCTCTTCTTTTTATTTTCTTTTAAATAAGCCAAAATATGTATTCTATGCCTAGAATAAAGAAAAACTTTACAGAGAAAATGATAAATTGATGAACTTAAGACTAAAGCTTAATCGTGCCTCCAATTCCTTTCCCAAGAGGAATATGTACATACTCTGCACATAGAAATACCTGACATTCTCTCTTATTGTGATATTGAAGCATAGTCTTTTATACTAGTGAGTAAAAGTAAATAAATGTTGAATTAGTGGTTTATTTATTATTTTCTATGATTATTTTTATAGGGCTCAAATAGTAAAATTATGGGTACTCTTGGAAGTTCATATAATAGAAATACAGGAGGATTATGATAAATTATGAAGTATTTTTTAAAAGTACTGCCCCAAGAGCACAAATACCAATTAGCAATTCAGTGCCATAAACTTTGCATGGCAGACAAAAGTGGGTTCTAACACTCTAGTTATGGTTCATTTCCAGGCCAACACTTTGTTTCACTGGAGGAATGTGGTATTTTTCAATGAAAACAATAACTATATGATACTTTGAGATGTATTTTAATTTCTTATTAAGATAAAGAACTATGTATGAGTACTCAATTAATCACATAAATTTGTTCCTAGTTTCAAGAGTACTGGGTCCATGCTAACCTGGAGGGAAGTGTGTTGTCAGGACAAAAGGCTGTTTTTGATTTTAACAGTTAAGCATATTTAGTAATGTTTCTTGTTTATACATGCAAGACATAGTCATCAGATTATAGATGAGATGAAATTGCAAGAGACAGTAATGCTTTGAATGCCTGAACCAAAAATAACTTAATAGACTGCAGGAAGAAGCGGAACCTCAAAAAATGATTAGGAAAACAAAGCCAAAAAATCAGGAGCATGAAATTTCCTTAGATCCCTACACTGTAGATGTGGACAAGCAGCAGTACTGTTGAAAACACTTTTTAGAGGTTACATAAGCAACCAGCTTCCTGTGAATCACCAGTTTGCTGTGGCCATCATTTAAGATGATCCTAACAGAGATAGCAGGGAGGTAATAGGACAGTAACTACAGTGAATGATAGTACCACTCTGTTATGTTTTTCTCAAACCACAGTTTTTAATATGGATCCTTAATTGCAATTAAACAGAAGTATGAACAACACATACTGTTGGAGGACATCAAAATGTTTTGTGAAGAATACTGTATATCTTGAGCATGCTTTTGAAGAAAGGTACAGATGGTTAGCTTGAAAAAGAAACAGAAATATATTTGAAGCACCTACAGGACTTTATTGAAAAGAGTAGACAGTCAAACAGTTCTTCCAAGAGTAAATGCAGGGGAAAAGGATAGGAACCACAGCAAGACAAGTTTTTGATTAGTAAATAAAACTAAATTTAAGTAACCATGCCCATTAACTAGGAAGCAGTGAGTTCTCACAAGATTAAAAGCTATCTTTCCCTGGAGTTGTAGAGAAAATTCAAGAACAAACTAGGATGATAGATCATATGTTAATGAAGTTCCATTTAGAGGTATAAAAATTTAGGATTCTGTCTCTTGCCACAACTTTGCTTGTCTGTTTCTGAAAATTGAGGTCAGATAAGGACATGCAAGATAGAAAGGATAAATGTTAATAAGTCTGTTGCATTTGGTCATAATGAACACCATAGACCTGCAAGTCCATCTGGCCTCCTTGGGCAGCTTCAGCTTTGACTTCTTAAGACCTATAGATCTATTTCTTCACCCTCTGTTCTCTGCCTTCCATACATGACAGCCTCAGACCAAATTTTAAAGATATGAAACAAATGCAGCTGTGGATGGATCTCTTTCATCTCTATGAGGACTCTCTATGAAAACAATGAGGACTCCATTACTCCTCTGTACATCACCCTATTTCTTGATGGGTACTGTCCTGATGCTACAAATATACTTTAAAAATATAGTTGTAGAGGAAGGGGATAGGAAAGGCAGCAAAATACAACAGACACTAGTACGCAGTATGTATAAACGTGGATGTGTAACCAATGTGATTCTGCAATCTGTACATGTGGTAAAAATGGGAATTCATAACCCACTTGAATCAAATGTATGAAATATGATATGTCAAGAGCATTGTAATGTTTTTAAAAACCAATAAAAAAAGAAAAAAATATAGTTGCAGTATGGGGTAATTACTTCAATAACTGTTATAGAGTTCTTTAATATAATAACAAAGAGACCACTTTTAATGCCGATCTTCCCAGGATCTGGAGCAGAGTCCTGAAGTGTTCCTACTGATAACTCAGAATTGATCTATTCTTGCTTCTTCTGGCTTGATTCAATTACTAGAATCTTTTTATTTTTTCCTTTTTTTGTGGGCGGGGGTGGTAGGTACTGGGGATTGAACTCAGGAGCACTGGACCACTGTGCCACATCCCCAGCCCTATTTTTTATTTTGTTTAGAGACAACTCACTGAGTTGCTTAGCACCTCCCAGTGGTTGAGGCTGGCTTTGAACTCGGGGTCATCCTGCCTCAGCCTCCAGAGCTGGTGGGATTACAGGCATGAGACACCACTCCTGGCTGTTACTAGAATCTTACCTTCATTCTCTGAAAACTGGAAGAAACCCCCAAAACTTGGACATAGCATCAATCAAGTGCCTACCATGTGCTTGACGCAGAGTTGTTTCTCTTACATTGACAAATGCATTTAATCCTTATGCCAAATTTGGAAAGTACATATGGCCACCTTAATTTCACAGATAAGAAAACTAACAGATAGGAAGGGCAGTAGAATACAACAGACACTAGTATGGCAGTATGTAAAAAAGTGGATGTGGAACCGATGTGAATCTGCAATATGTATACAGGGTAAAAATGGGAGTTCATAATCTGCTTGAATCAAATGTATGAAATATGATATGTCAAGAGCTTTGTAATGTTTTGAACAACTAATAATAAAAAAAAACAATAAAAAAAACTAACAGACACCTTAGGAGGAGGAACTTACTCCAAAGTAGAGTATTGGCAGGTGTTAGAGTTGAGGTCCATAATTATACACCCTTGTGTTCATCTCACTGAGGGAGGTGGAAAAGCAAGTGGCCAAGAAATGAGTGAGCTTTCAAAAACCTAGTTCTTAATTGCTGCAAATCTACTCCCTGTAAAGATCTGCCATTTAAAGGCACAAGAATACAAACAACCCCAAAATAATTAGCATGAGACCACAGGGACTCTGGAAAAGTGGAAAAATAGGAGGAGAAAGCCAGCCTCCCGGCTTCTTTTCATGCTCCATGGTAAGAATTGTAATAATGCAAGTTATCAAAGCTTATGAAATAATTACATAGATTTCAATTTTACCATAATTTAAATTTTTCCTCCTTCCTCAGAAGAACAAATCCAGTGAAATCACAGAAAATACACTCCAAGTTTTGAAACTTTGACCAATAAAACCTTGGTATGGATTTTTATTAATGATCTGATCTATTTTTTGTGGACACAGGGATGGAATGGAATCAGATTCTGAGAGAATTTAATGTTTAACTCACTATGGTATCCTGAAATTCTAAAATAAAAACTTCATTGTTTTAATGATGGTATATCTGCAAAAAATGTTACAAAGCATTTTGAAGTGGCAATAATTATTTTCCCTCACTCTGTAGCTCAAATTACTGTTTCTTTATGTTGGTATAGATAATTAAAAACACCAACTTAAATGAAAACATTACTATGTAAAAATGTTACAGTATAAAATCCCATTTGAATTGATCCCATTTCTTTCTGATCCCATTTCTTTTATTTGCAGCACGAAGTTCCTTTTGAACAATCTCTAGGTTTATCAGAGAAGTAGGAAAACATCAGATATTGCTATTTTCTTTACAGGATGTAATTTCATAGCATATATAAATACAATAATTGCTTCCCATAATTGTAGAACTTCAGAGTAAGGCAGGATCAATCATCACTACACACTATGGCTACTTGTCCATGCCGGGCAATTAGCTAAGATCCACTGCTCTTGGGTAAAAGGAGGAGGCTGATCCATCTCTTCTGCAGGTTTGCATCAGGACTGACTTTCTGGCTTATTTGGTATCAGGACCAACTTATTTCAGGAAATAAGACAAAAGGATACTTTCTAACATAACTATTTTCAAATTCATTTTTTTCTTTCCATTTTGTGAATTAAAATATCATGCAATTTATTATTTGGGGAATTTTGTATTAGACAATAGTCCCTAAAATATTCCCTTCATATAAGAAGGGTTTTGTGAATATTTGTTAAATAAATGAGTAAGTCAATGAATGAATAATAGTTTTTTTTTTGTACCTTGAAGTAATATTAACCTTTATCAAACTATTGTTTTCTGAGCTGTCAAGGACAAAATTACAATTTAGTTTAAAGATTTTAATTGACTATTTTCTCCAATTCTAGAATTAGACAATACTTCATTCCATAAAAGAGAGTAAGAGACAAGAAGGGGAAGTGGTTTATTAACAGAGAAATCTGAAAAAAATCATAGAAATACAAACACAAATATCAAGGAGTTCAGAGAACTCAGACAATGTGTATATTTGAAGGATACTGAAATCTTCAGAAGATTAACATTCAACATAAGTCTAAAAGATGTGGTAGAGTTTTGATAGGACGATTAGAAAGGAGACTCCAATTTATTTTTTCTTTTTTAGACTAGCTGGAAAGGTGTTGGATACATTGGAAACTGAACAGTAATAATGATTTAAGTGCCTTTTATGATGCTCAGAATTTACAAAGTCATTTAAAGAATTTCTATTATCAAGTTCTTACATCCATCCCACATTAGGCAGAGTGTTTACCATGATCCCTGATTTTTAGATAATGAAACTAGACTCACGGATTCCCCAAATTACAGAGATAATTGAAAACCATTACAGAGAAAAATCACCTCTCACCTTTGCAAAAATAAATGATTTTAATATTGCCATACTCCCAGATCATGTTAGCTGCAGAAAGCTATCACACTGAGAGCAAAGCTAGACCTTTATGGTAGTAGTGTCAACTCTGCTATGTGCAATGCTATTTGTTATGGTTTGGATAGGAAGTGTTGAAGGCTGAGGCCCCAGTGCAGCAATGTTCAGAGGTAGAGCTTTTCGGAAGTAATTGGATCAGGGGAGTTCTGACCATACCTGTAGACTAATCCATTGATAGTTAAATGAGGTACAGGGAGGAAGTGGAAACTATAGAATGGGACCTGGTTGAAGGAAGTAGATCACTGGAGGTATCTCCTGGAAAGGTCCATGGCCCCTTCGTGTTTCTTTCCCTGTCTCTGTTTCTCCAGCTCTCCCTCTGTCTCTCTGTGCTTCCTAGCTGCCATATACTGAGCAGCTTTCCTCCTCCATGCCTTCCACTATGATGTTCCACCTCACTTAAGGCCCCAACCATGAAACCAGCTGACCATGAACTGAAAACTCCCATACCATGAACTTAAATAAATCTTTTCTCCTTTCAGATGTTTTCCTCAGGCATTTGTCATAGCAACCAAAAGCTGGCACATTGTTTAACCAAGAATTTCTGAATCAGCATAATTGCCATCAACCATACTATAATATTATCATGTGATGAATGAAAACAGCTCATACTTATGACTAGGAACTAGATCTTCTGGAGGAAAAGAATATAGGAAGGGAGAATACTAGAGTCTGTACTGATTTAATGACAATTTGCTAGAAAAATGACCTGGTGTATGTCACATGGCTATCTTGGAAAAAGGCTTCAAATTCTACAGGAAAATATCAACAAACTTAAAGGGCATCACAGGCATGGTGATGAATGATATAATATATTATTAGATGTTGAGGGCAGGAAAGTATCAATTCCAACAGAGATCTGAAGTACTTCCTCCTGTAGAAAGTCTATATTTGTTGGTTTTAGGAATAGTTCCTGGATTCCTAGGCTGAAGCCTCTATGTCCTGAGAGGAGATTTCAATTTTAAAGTAAAATAGAGGGAGCATATTAAGGGAAGCATGCTTGAGAGGAAACCTGGGTCAGGCAGTATTTAAATGTCAAAACCATTTCCATCTTGTGCCCTTGGCTTTAAATGACTATTGCAAATGCTAATTTGTTTTAACCTTGGAAGAATAAATAAGAGGAAGAAAGAATATACATATTTTTTTACCTTTGGTGTACTGGATCTTTAGGCAACTGTCAGCATACTTTTGCAATTATATTTATTGCATTTGAAATAATGCAGAAGGGTGAATTTATAATACTTTTGTTAATCTTGATGCCAGATAGGATTCTAAGCCAAACATCTCCAGAAAAACACTTAACCCCCATGCCCCAATCATTAATCCCCCCCCCTTTTTTTTCTTTCTTTCTTTATTTTTTTTTCTTGGTACTAGAGATTGAACCCAGAAATGCTTTACCACCTAGGTATATCTCCAGACTTATTTAGAGCCAGAGTCTCATTGGTTTTCCCAGACTGGCCTCAAATTTGTAATCTTCCTGCTTCAGCCTCCTGAGTCACTGGGATTATAGGTATGCATCACCATGATAGGCTGTTTTGTCTTATACAAATTATGTTTTTACATCCTCAAGCCATTTTTAAGCCTCTGTTTATTTTCTGTCTGGAAAAAAAAAAAGAATAGACAATATGACCCTGCCCTGTCTTCCTGTTTTTCAATTGCTGATGTGATTCTACCCAATAAATAGCAACCAATGGTGACTATAGCAATTCAAATTATAAGGGGAAGGTGGAATGATGTGCAGACAAAGCTCAGACTCAAATTTGTTGATATTTGTAGCAGGAGGTTAATTAGCATTAGCAGATCAGCAGTTGCTTGGACTTACTCATAAGGTACTGGCTGCTCTCAGCAGTATAGTACAGAGGAAAACAAGTCAAAATAGTTTTTGTTCCTCTTACAGAAAAACCATTTACAAAAACAAACATAAAGTAATTGGATTCTTTTTTGTTTGCTTTCTGTTTCTCCTTTCCAGCAAAGTGTTTGATTTAGCTGCTGCTTTTGCTCCTTCTAAGCCTTACACGGTTTGAGCAGCAAGTTAGTTGTAATTTCTTTTTCCCTTTTTGATTCCCTATCCCCCACCCATCTCTCACCCTTTAGTGGTTGTCATTTTCCCCTTAGGCACAGGCTATTTCATTTTCAGTTAATGAGGACTATATATTTAGAGGTGGTTTATGTGTTTGGGTTCACATAGATCCAAGGCACACATTATCCCTCTGATCACTCTTCACCATTTAAATATTATTGAAGCTTCTTCTTGTCACTGTAAAGGGTTTCAAGGAGGTCTCTCCAGAGGCAGATGAGACCTCTACTTGGATCTTCCAGGCTCTTGACACTGCAGAGGAAATAATTTTTTTGCGTCAAGTTTTAGAAAAGAGCTTTATTAGAAAATGAGAGGTGAAGCTATGCATTCTCAGAGCACAGTGAGCTCTGTCTTGAGAGAAAGAAGAATTCTGGGGGCCTTAGGCTCTCCTTCTAAATGAATCTTTATGATGGTTGGGTGTGGCAAGGTACTGGAAACCACATTGACCTTGGGAACTCATTTCTTCGATGATGGGTCACAGACGTTTAAAAGATCTTCAGATTGTCACTGTATTTTCTGTCTAGATACCCTTTGGAATGTGCATAGATTATTATTATTATCTTCAATTGTTATCTTCGTTTGATTAAGCTTTAAAAAACAGGCAATTTTTAGGAATGAGTGAATATACAATAACGCTAAGATTTGTTGAATTCTCAGAAATTTGGGAGGAGTGACAGGCATGGAGGATGTTTCTGGGGAGTAAGTTTCATCTTGGGGCTTTAAATTTTACAGTTAACTCTCCTTTAGTTCCCTTTTTTCTCTTACCTAATTTCCTAACTGTAATCTTTGCAACATCCAGAATCACTCTTGTATCCAGTGTTTTTATCACAAACATAACTCAGAAAAGAGTTATACTGGTTTGACTTTTTTGATTTCTCTATTGGTGCCAATAGGAATTATTTCTTACAATAGCATTTCCTTCATTTCCTTTTATCTGTTTGCAAGAGAACTTAAAATAATTGACAAACCATCCCAAATATTATCAAAATAAATGTCCAATGTTTGGTATCTATAAAACTATTAAATCACTAGGTTTCTTATTATTTAATCATTTTTGATGTTTTATCAAAAGTTTACTGTCATAATCCATTGGGAAATATCAATTAATAATGACAGATCAATACATAATAACCATGATATGAATTAAAATATCTCCTGCTGTGTAAGAAAAGTTATTAGATTTTTAATGAAGATTTCTTAATTTCTTCATTCTTTCTTTTGTAGAAGAAACTGCAAATGGGTCTATGGAAAATTAAGAAAACATTTTTAAAAGATACTGATCACAAAGCAAGAAAGACTTAAAACTCTTGAGCAAAATTTACTTCATGGTGATAAGAGATGGGGTTGGATGTACCACCATTGTTTTTGCAGAAACATGAAGGGAAGATAATAATAGTATTTCCACTTATATTTTCTGAATCACAACTTTTAGATGTTCCTTAACACATTTAGCTGCAGCTTATATATGAAAATGATACTTTAGAAGATTCATAGATATGACTATTTTTTATTAAATACCATGATTTATTGATTAAAAAGTTGGAAATCCTTCAAAAACTAATTTATCTAACCCTGTTATTCAGAAGATGAGTACCAAAGCATTAGCAATTTAGGGCTAGGCTGGAGTTAAAAGTCTAAATCCCTCACCTTTTATCCAGCAGGTTTTCTTAAACCTACAATGCCATATGGGTCTTATCTTAAAAAATTATGGTTAAAAAAATCCTTGGACCTAATTTGATTTATATTTTCCTTTTCTCTGTAAAAATTTATAGAAAATATGATCTAACTGTATGGACTGAAGAATTGAACACATGTTAAATGTGAAGAAATTTGTCAGACCCAGTGGCACACCCCTGTAATCCTAGCAACTCAGAAGGCTGAGGCAGGTGGATCTCAAGTTCAAGGCCAGTCTCAGCAACTTAGTGAGGCTCTGTCTCAAGAACAAAACAATAACAGGCTTGTGATGTAGCTCACTGTTAGAGAACTGTGTCATCAATCCCCAGTATGGGGGGTTGGGAGAGTGGAGGGAATTAAGAGATTTTAGGATTCAAATTAACTATTCAAAGTTATGTATGCTTAAATTTTATTTCACATTCATAGTAATAGTCATATCTTGAATCTCCATTGTGGATAAAACAAACCAAAGGAAGAAGTCTTGTTTATAACTATCCTCTGTTGTTGTACTAAGCAGAAAACTGTTGTGGTTTCCTCAGCTTGCCAATAAATAACTATCTGAATCATTTCAGGAATGGAGATTGAATATGAATGCATGGTAAGTGGACAAGAGACATAAAATAAACCCACATTTTCTTTGGGAAGTGGAACCTTTTATTTTTTTTCCTTTAATAGTCTGATTTAGGTATTGTGTCTCAGAAATGTATGTACATGCATGCATACATACATACATACATAAACACATTTTAAAATTCCACAGTAGACTTTGATAAATAAACATCAGAAATAGGTTTGGGCTGCTTTATACTTGAATGTTAATTACCACACGAACTAAGAAAGAGAGTCCAGGCTTCAGAAGCAGGTAAAGTCAGTGTGGGTAGGGGGTTGGGGAGTGACTGACTGACTCAGATACCAGAAAAAAAAGTATGTGAATACCAAACAAGAATGATTATACAAAGGAATTAAAATCTGAGTAATAAATGTAAGAATTTACAAATTGATTTGATATAAATAAAAATTCAGGCTTTCATCTAAATAAATTCATATAATTTTTTTTGTATGTGTGTTAGAACAGGATTCATTGTCATGTATTCAGAAGAAGAAAAATCAGTTATTATGAAATAATTTTCCTCAATTAGAATGTAATTGGCAGAGGCTGGATTTGAACACATTAATGTCTAGTTCAACAACTGTAAATTCTTAATCATTATATTATACTGTCTCCAGTGATCAATTTCTTCCAATCCTTATTGGTACTCAAGACCACCAGCAGGTGTATGATTCATAAATAATATGGATTGACAGAAAGAACCAAGGATTTGCCAATAAATAAGCAAATAAAGAAAGAAAGAAACTGAAATTCTCCTATAGTTCTACCCATACAAAATATCTGTAATGTAATGTAAGAAACCTTGGATTCTTTTAAAAGACAAGTATTTTTTTCAAATTCTCTCACATGCTTAGCAAGCTGATGTCAGGAAATATGCTACTTTCTCATTCTTTTGGTATATTCTTTCTCATCATAATTCTTTTCTTCAAACACTTAGCACATGGTAAATGAGGGAAAAATCCATATGAAAAAAATGTGGCAAGAATATTGAGGAAGTGATTAAGAACAGATGGATATTTTGTAAGCACCAAAGAGCTCTAAAACAAATGAGTGTTCACAAGAGGTTTACAGGACTTAGCTAATTCCTATTCAAATACGGAGACACATATGTGAAAGTCAAATCCAGGTCTAGCTTTATTATGATTCACTAACAATAATAATATCGTGTAAGTATTTTTGTAGATGGTCAAATCTAACTACTTCTTTCTGATCTTCGTGTCATAACATGTTGTAAATGCAATTTAACTCTCATTTCCCAACTCAACTATTTAATTTCTTAGTCAAATCAACTGCCATCTAATAAGTCTTACAAGACAGTAGAGAAAATAGGCCTTTACTACTAGAAGAGCAAGCACTTTACAAATCCTTAAAACACAAGACTTGCAGTAGCCTGTAATCTTAGACATGTGGTTACTGAATAACCTCCAACTCCCGTCTACTTCCTAGTCACCCCCAATCAAAATACAGGGGTTTACAGTGGAAAAATCTACCAGGTCCAGGTGAAACATCTGGAACAAAGAGCATAAAACAGTACAAGATTACCAACCATAGATGATTACAGGTATGTTTATTGTAGGGAAGCAGGAAGTGTATGAGTGAATCCAACTTGTGGGTAACAATATTAGAAAAAAAATTGGACCCAGGTTTAATTTTTTAAATGTAATTGCTCAAACCAATTATAAATTAGTAAAATATGGATAGGTGAATGTAAAGACATCATCATCATTTTCCCCCAACCTGGCCTCAGTGAGAATTGATCAGCAACATCATCTCCTTTTAATGGGTAGAAACAGGAACACTGAGAAAGTTAGAGGAATGCTCTCCCTTTAAAAAAAATCAGAAGCAGAAAAGGCAGTCCTCAATTTCATTGGCTCTTATATGTGGAGCAGAAATTTTATTGGGCTGGTTCTCAAAGACACATAGTTCTGGAAGGATACCAAAAATCTAGGATACCAATAATATCTAATTATTGAACAGTTATCTAGGGTTAGGTACTGTGTTGGGAGTTCTGTGTGTGCTGTTTCAATTAATCTTAACAGCAATATACAAGAATTATTATACTGTATCACAGATATAAAACCAGGCATCTAGGTGTTAAATAATTTTGTCTTGTTTAAAACAAAAACTAGTGGACTTGGAATTGAGTCTAGACAGAATACAAAATCTAACAGAATTCTTTTATTAAATTTTACTGAAAAAAAGGATTATGACAACAGATTAAATTATATTTTGTAAATTTGATATGATATTTGGTATTTGGTGTTTTGGGTAAACAGAGTTTTCATTTGCTGAGTTCTTTTGACTTTCTTATTGGGAAAAAGAAAATAACATTTGGGACATATAATTGAATATAACTCCATGTACAACCTGGATATCTGATATCAAAATATAGTCCCTTCTGTTATGCAATCTTTGTAGGAGTTGCTAAATCCAAGGATAATGGGCTCTTTTCTCTCCCCTATTGCAATGAAGTCACCTTGTGCATGCATATTTGTAGTTAAGCATTGTCCATGGGACAACATTCATGCAGCATGAAATCACAGGTGAGGGCAGAATGACTCAGAACTTGCAGAATACTACAACCAGGCTTTCATTGTAATGGTCAGGGTGCCACTGTTCTTTATTGCTCTGGTAAGAATCAGAGTGCAGACAGTTTGGAATATTCATTTTCCATGGAGAGGGGACACATAAATTCCAGAAAGAAGCAGTTAATGGGCAATATTTTCCTTTTCTGTTTTTTTTTTCTGAGAAGTCCATCAACCATTTTTGTCTACCCCATAAAATTTAATTTCAAACTAATATTACCTTCAAATTTCTTCCTTTGTTTAATTAGTATCCTTTGGTGGGCACGTTTTACAACATGGTGTTCACTTGCAAACTTCCTTTTATCCAAAGTTTAGATTGCAATTCTCCTAGAAGAAATTTCTTCAGCATAAGTTTTAGCAAGCAAAGAGTCAAAATATATCTGGATTTTAAGTACTTAGCATTGAAAAGAAGACAATACATTTATCAACAACTATTGGAATATCTTGTATATTCCCAATAGTGTCTTAGAAACTATCAGGTACAGAAGAGAAATTATAATTTATCTCCTCAGAACTGTCTGGTGTTTTTTCACACACCCCCACCAATTGCCCAGAAAAGCAATGTTAAGAGCTTTTAATTTCTACGAAGGTTTCAAGGGCTTGAAAACTGTCCATTCACACTTCTGCAAGTATGTATTGTGTTTTAAACATTAGTTATGAGTGAGGTCCAAGATGTTCACTCTTAAGTCAGACAAGATAGAAAGAGTGGGAAGTAATAAATTATTGACTTTTTAAAACATTAAACGAAAGTGATTTCCTGAGTGGATATAACCTAAATTTGAAGCATTGGCCTACCATGTGTGACCTTGAAAATGACATTATTTTCCTCTAAGCTTTAGCCCCACATTAGTACCATGACAATCCTTTCTAGAATTGTTAAGAGGGTTGAATGACAATATATGTCAAATACCTACCACTTAGCAGCTGCTAAATAAAAAGTATTATTATCCCCATTTTTATATCAGTCATATAGAGATAGAGCCAAAAAAGCAAATTTAATAAGTATATATAAAATATGAAAATAGAAAATGATTTAAAATTGTGGAAAAAATAGCCCTCTAATGAAATAATCAAATGTGTGGGTCCAAGAGTGTCTTCTTGAACAGGTATGGCGTTTTCTCTTGCTCAGCCTTCACTCTTTATGTCATTGTATAGCCACATATCAGTGTACAAAAAAAAAAAAAGAAAAGAAAAATAAAATAGTCTATTGAATCCTTTAATGATTTTATTTTATTTTAACCCAGAGTACAACCCAAACCATCTCTTCTTCAGATTATTTACTCTTTTATTGAATTAGTGTACTTTGCTTTTTCAAGATAGATTAAAAATTCAATTTTTTTTAAAGAGAGAGAGAGAGAGAGATAATTTTTTTTTAATATTTATTTTTTAGTTTTCGGCAGACACAACATCTTTCTTTGTATGTGGTGCTGAGGATCCAACCCCGGCTGCACGCCTGCCAGGTGAGCGTGCTACCACTTGAGCCATATCCCCATCCCCAAAATTCAATTTTTTATGACACAACTTTACAGCAACACTCTGAATTAGTGCTACAACTTTATTTATTTTTAAAAAGTAGAAAATGAGAATCTTAGGGAAGACATAATTTGTCCAAAGTCACAAGTCTATCATGGAGGAGTGAATCTAGATTTTTCTGGTCATAATGGTTATATGTTGTAAAACTAACTGAAAGTAATAATAATTTTCTAACATTCCAAGCAAATTCACCAAGAAATAGTAAAGTGGGGCCCTTGTGTCTTTACTTCAAAGGCTTTTGAAATGATGCTGCCTTGCTAATACTCTCCTAAATTGGCTTGTCCTATGGGTACAATTACACAATAATCTCTTACAAATGCCTTCAGTAAAATGCTGAAGTTGTACTCTTAAATCTACAACTCCTAAAGAAAATAATTACAAATTGGACCATGACTAAAGCAGATTTTTATTTCTGTGCAAAGCATTAAAATATATGGAATAAACAAAGGCTAATTTATTTGTGTAAGAATTTACATACACATTTAATTGAAAGTGGCTGTTTGGAGCACCATTATACCTTTTTAATCCAGAAGGAAAGATAATGCTACCTACCTAAAAAAAAAAAACTCAGATGACCATGATTAAATCAGCTGTATATTTACCAACTTTGCTAATTTCTAATACCAAAAAAGGTTATTATATATATTTTAAAAAAACAGTTTCTCCACCTATGTACTAAGAATGCAGAACACTTCTGTATCCAGATATATGGGGGTGGGGTGTTTCTCTCATACTAAACAATCAACCAGTTCTGCCAAAGATTCTGCAGCATATCTTGTTGTGGATGCCAGCTAGGTATCCTCAAATTCAATCCAATTCTGACACTGTCAGATCTCATAGGTCAAGATTCAACTCTCCCTTTCTGATGTCAATCATAAAAACCCATTTGTATTACCTGTGCTTGTGACCAACTGTCTGTAAATAAAGATTCCCATGACTCTCTCCTTGGATGGGATTTATTTGTTAGAGCAGCTCTCAGAACTCAGGGAAACATTTACTTTTTACCAGCATATTACCAAAAATATTTTACCTGCATATTTTAAAGACTATATACTACAAAGAATTCAGATGAACAGCCAGGTAGAAGAGATATCTAGAGTGAGGTATGGGAGAAAGAATACAGAGCTTCCAAGCCCTTCTCTGGGCACACTACACTGGAGGAGCCCCATAAACTCAACTATCCTAAAGCTCCCCTAAACTGCCCTTTTGTGAGTTTAGGGATGCATAATTATGTGAACATGACTGTTAATCATTAGCTGTTGGTAATTAAACTATCCTTCATCCCCTTTCTCCTCCATGGAGCTTGAGAAATGAACCTGAAAGTCCAGAATTTGTAACAAGGCCTTAGTATTTCCAGGGATCTCATTAACATACAACAGACATCACCCCAAGATTCCAAAGGATTAAGTGGGTGTCAAGAAGTGTGGTAGATCAAATATATACTTTAAAATATCACACTTATGTTTTATAAAACACTACCAGTAAATTTTATTTTTAATGAAATGAATGAAGTACTTCTTAATCACTTAAAGAGTACTTATTCATTCTCTTTCCTGAAACTAAACTACATTTTCAATAATAAAGAATAAAATAAAGTAGGAGTTTCAATCATGAAATCAGATACATAGAATTAATATGTTGAGGTAAGCTGATGTAAAGAATCATAAGTCATGACCTTCTACTGTGCAGAAGGGATATTAGTCGAAAACAATACATGTTACATCTAGTTTGAAAAGGTTTATGTTTTCCTGTTGTCTAAAATCAAGTAAAATACAAGTTGAAAAATAAACCATGGTAGAGTAACTGGTACTAGATGAGCACAGTTGTTTAAATTTTTTTTTTTTAGTTAGAAAACTGGACTAAATAAATGAAAAAAAGCTCCTCGTACATTGAATAAATGACTGTACAAGATTGTGATTCATAAGGGAAAAAACAATGAAGACATTCTATGTGATTGAAATAGTATTTTGTCTGAAGGTATCTTCCAGATATTGGTGTATAGAAAGGGGAATCCAAGCAAAAAGGAGCAATTTCATTAAGTTGAAGAGGCAGACAGAGAGGCCAAGAAGTTCCTACCTAGGTACAGTATTATATATCAGGAATGAACCTCCAGTGATCTGCGTGTGTGTATTTGAGTCTTAGTCTGAACTTAAATGAGCATATGAAGGATGAGACACCATAAGCCTTGGCATAGAACAACTTCCAAGGAAAAAGGAAAGGTGAGCACCAGAAGTACTATAAACTATACAACTAATGGGACTCACATAGACTTTGGAAATGTTTGAACTCTATCCAGCCAAAGTTAAAAAGAACACTGGTGGGACTACATTTCAGAGAGGCCATACCTTAAGAGTTTGATTAAACTATGCCAAGAATTATGTCCACCCCCGATTTGCTTAAAACAAAGCCTAAAATAAGTTTCTAAAGAATCACATTGATCTATATATTAGCTATGAAAATTAATCTAGAAAAAAATACACCACTTGTCCAGACACTAAATAATTTATCAATATAATGTCAAGCATTCAGTCAAAAATCACTATATATGAATAAAAACAGGAATATGTGTTTATAGTACAATACTAGCTCAATATGTTTGAGGAGAGGTAAAACAAAAAATAATGCATTTATAACAAAAATGTATCATTCTTTGATTCTTAATATAGAAGAAATGCCATATTTTAATATTTTCTTAGCATTAATAACCCTATCATAATAATAGATGAAAATCTAATATAAATGACATTTTGCGTTGTCCTTTATTTCTTCAATGATTAAAAACAACTTAGTCTTCTTTGGATTAGAATTTTTTAAAAAAGTTGTAGTGATCTATAATCCACCAATTCACCTGTTCTTTCTGCTATTTAAACCATTGTGTGGCATGCATTTTCACCAGCCAATCAAACATTACTGTGGAAAGACCACAGTGATGTCCCAAGAGAGTGCTCTGAACTCATCATAGTTCTGACCTCAGAGATTTTCCCTGAGCTTCAACAGCTGAGGTGTTAGGAGCATAACTTCCAAAGACATATCCTCAGCTATTCTACCATAGAAATCCTGGGATCCTTGGATGCTATTTATGGTCAAACTAAAGAGCTTCACCAAGGCACAGTTCTTCCAGTTTGGCAAATTCCATCACACTCTCTAACTTCAGCCTATGTTCTTCTGTCACATGGGCCACCTACTTCTATCCTCATTTCTTCTTGAACAATTCAAATTTATCATCTCCATCTGTTCCCAAATGCCTTTTTCAAATCTTATTTGTGAGTACTGGAGGGTCAAATCTTAAAGGTAGGAAAGCCTCAATGTGATCTTTAAAATATTTTTTTCACAATCAATAACATAAGAAGAGTAACAACAATAAAAACAAAAATGACACAAGGTTCATGTTGTTAACATAAAATGATAAATAATTACTACTGAAACTATGTTGACTCTATCTTACTTTGTTCAAGGTATCCATCACTATCTGGAATTCTGCATTTCTTTTGGATTACTGATTTATATGTGCATATTGTCAACTTAGATTACACACTCTTTTCAGAAAGTTACCAACATATTGTATTATGTTTTGAATATGGACACTGAGCTCCCAAAGATCCATATGTTAAATGATTTATCCCTGGAGGATGATATTGGGAAGTGCTGTGACCTTCAGGAGGTGGCACCCTAGAAGAGGTCCTTAGGTGCATAAGCACTCAAAGGAGATTGTGGAAATCCAGTGTACTTATTTGTTTATCTCCTTCCTGGCTTAAGATGCAAGTGATTTTTTCTGCCACACACTATCTGCATGATATGCTGCTCTTGCTAAATACCTAAAGCAATAATGGTGCTGCCTAATCTTGGGTTTGAGCCTATAGAACCGTGAGCTGGCTAAATCTTTTTTCTTCCTAAGTATATAACCAATATCTTTTAAATTATATATATGTCACAATCAATAACATAAGAAGAGTAACAACAATAACAATAAAAATGACACAAGGTTCATGTTGTTAACATAAAATGATAAATAATTACTACTGAAACTATGTTGACTCTATTTTACTTTGTTCAATGTATCCATCACTATCTGGAATTCTGCATTTTTTTGGATCACTGATTTATATGTGTATATTGGCACCTTAGATTACAAACTCTATATGTATGTATATATATATATATATATATATATATATATATATATATCCTGGGATCCTTGCAAAATATATATATATATATATATATATATATATATATATATATATAATTTAAAATATATTGGTTATATTCTACTCCTTTGAATGACTTTCATTCACTTTCAAAGATGACTTCAAACATTTTCTCTTCACTCCTGACTCAATCAATATATGTAAGTCTCATTTCTTAGTGCACTGGGTAGAGGGAATATTTTTAGATAATCTGATTACTATTTCCTTGATCCATTCAGAGATTATTGAAATTGTATATATGTCACATATTTATAAATATATTTTTCTATATAATATTTACCATTAAATCAAACCACTTGTTCTTGAGAATATTTTGATTGACATCATTTAATTAAAGGACCAATCAACAAATGAACAGTGTTATTTTGTTTATTTACATTTATACTTATTCACACTCTGTTAAGTTCTCACATTTAATTTTTCATCACCCAATTGTATACTGAAAAATTTATTTTCATTTCCTCCCGAAGAATACAATTTGGTCCCTGTTTTAATTAGTATTGTTTTTCTTTAAAAAAAGATCAGAATATTTTAAGTAGGGGGTTATGTTCGGGAAACATGTCATAGATATTATATTAAAGTTCTTTGGGTTTTGACTTTAAGTCAACATCAACTGATTAATGTGAAAAATGGAGGCACACTATGGGAATACAAGCACACATTCATCTGTAATAATCCAGTTCTGTAACATAGTCTAAACAAGGACCATAACAGTTCACAGGCAACAGGATTCTAGACTCAATGGTGACACGTTAGATCATTGGCAATATGATCAGGTTGATGTAGTTTTCAAAGATCCTTAAATAGCTAAATCAATTGAAAAAAAAACAAACTACAAAAAAAACCTTTAACAGACCCATTAATATAAGTAAGAAAAGTGATGATGATCTATCTTAATCTGAAAGAGGAAAGCTGAGGATGTGGAGGCCTCCAAAGAATGCCTACATACTGATCTCTGTTTCCTTAATTCCCCTTCTCCAGTTTAAACAAACAACCAACCAAAACAAAACCCCCAAAACATGGCAACTCCTTAGAACCAGGGAACTAAATGATCTTTAAAATTTCTATCTTAAATATTTTGAGATAAACTGTATCGACTACATGAATCACAAAGCTTGAGATCTTATTTTATTAGTAGTTGTTTTGTTTTTAGTGTAAAGTACTTTAGAATTTCTCAGGAGAATGGTAGGTATCCCTTTTGTCTGATCGATTATATGACCAGAAGGAAATATGTCAATTAATTGACTAGTGTCTATGGGAACATTTTGACTGGCAGGTAGAATCCTTTATCTATGAATTACACTAGAATAAAATGACCCCAAATTCCAAGTTTTTATTTGTGCATGTAGATATTTGAGAGGCAAATTCAAATGAAGAATTCATTCTGATCATTTCTTTCTCTGGTGCAGAGCAGAAAGCATAAAGGTGAATGTTCATTCCTTTAATTTAGTGGCAACAGATATAAAATTTAAGATCCCTTTGAAATGCAGAAAATGTTCTATCTCTAGACCATCTGCAGCAAATTTACAGAAAACACTCCTGCATCCCTTTTAATAGTTTTATGCCACAAACCAGGAATTTCTCCAAGTTACAATTACATGATGCAAAACAGGTAATTTTCACCCCAATCTCGTGTTTTCATTCCAGATCTTAGTTAATGCTGTCTTGATGGTTGCTGTTTGATGAATCAGCTTTCCTGTTAACTAGAGGTGCAGGGCCATCATCCAATGAAAACACTCTGTATTTTATGACTCCCCGGGCTGCAGTTCTGCATATTAAAATAGAATTTCAATCTCACTGTTAGAAATAAAATCAAACCTAGCATCTGTGGTTTGAACAGAACTGAGAAAAATGCTGCTCATTTAATCTTAACAATATTTTTCATGCTAGACAGTATAAAAAAGAGGCCATGGATATAATTTTAAAATGCCTATAAATTAGAAATAAATTGGTAGAAATCAGCATAATAGTTCAGTGCATGGGTTAGTTCATTATATGTACAAATTTGCTGAAAGTTTCCTGTTCTAGTTAGAAGTTTGCCAAAATATTCACAAATTAAGGTCTCCTGCTGTTTCTCAAATATTACTGGTAGCAGATCACTTCTATTCTTATTGCTACAAGAATTGAGCCTCTCTGATCACTCTCTCAGATTTTCTTTTCTACCTAGAAATTATTGAACAATCACATTCCAGAAGAAAGAGAAATCATTTCATAGCTCACAGTAAAATAGCAATAGATTCATAAAACAACTGGGCTCTTTCAGTGAAAGGTTTCACCAGTTGTGTTCACAAAAAAACAAACCAAGATCACATGCAGACAATATAGCAAATTTCCCATTCATTGGTCAATTAAAAACCAATAAAGTATTATGGAGAATGCTCAATGTTTGCCTTTCTTCTACTTTGTCCTGATTCTTTCACACCTTCTCTCCTATACACACAAGGAATATATACTTTATGCAAGGATATTTAATGCTTTTGGTTCAGTAAAATTTTATTCCAGGAGAATATAATGTAACAAATATAAATATGATAATCACTATTTATTAAACACATACATTTCTCCAATATCATGCTAATTTTGTGCCTACTCTTCCTTCTGTTTAATTCCCCAATAACCCACAAAGTAGATGTTATTTATAACTTTCATTCAACAAAAGTAATTAAAATTCAGACTACTTAAGTAATTTTTGCCAAGTTAATCGACTGTATATTTGGAAATGAGAATTTGAACTGATGTTTTTGTCATTACAAAGTTCATAACCTTAAGTTGTAAGTCATATACAGCTAGTCAATTAGATATATATGGGGTTTGACATAGCTGGCATGTAGATCTCTGTAGCATATGGTCTTTTATTTATTTATTTATTTATTTTTACTTTTTCATTAGTTCTAATTTTTTTTTCTAGACATGTGCCTAGGAAAACTACCCCATTCACAATAGCCTCAAATAAAATAAAATATCTGGGAATCAATCTAACAAAAGAGGTGAAAGACCTCTATAATGAAAACTACAGAACACTAAAGAAAGAAACTGAAGAAAACCTCAGAAGATGCAAAGATCTCTCATACTCCTGGATGGGCAGAATTAATATTGTCAAAATGGCCATACTACCAAAAGCATTATACAGATTTAATGCAATTCCTATGAAAATTCCAATGATATTTTTCACAGAAAAAACAACCATGAAATTCATTTGGAAAAATAAGATATCCAGAATAGCCAAAGCAAACCTTAGCAAGAAAATTGAAGCAGGAGGCATCACAATACCAGACCTTAAACTATACTACAGAGCTATAATAACAAAAATGGCATAAAAAAAGGTACCAAAAACTTTCACTGGAGAAAAGATAGCCTATTTAACAAATGGTGCTGGCAAAACTGGAAATTCTTATGTAGCAAAATGAAATTAAACCTCTACCTCTCACCATGCACAAAAATCAACATAAAGTGGATCAAAGACTTAGGCACTACCACAGAGACCCTGTGCCCAATATAAGAAAAGGTAGGCCCAAATTGTCACCAAGTTGGCCCAGGATCTGACTTCCTTAACAAGACCCCTAAAGCACAAGAAGTAAAATCAAGGATCAATAAATGGATGGATTCAAATTAAAAAGCTTCTTCCCAGCAAAGGAAATAATCAATAATGTGAAGAGAAGGCATACAGATTGGGAGAAAATCTTTACCACATGCACCTTCGATAACGCATTAATCTCTAGGATATATAAAGAACTCAAAAAACTTAACACCAAAAGAACAAATAATCCAATCAATAAATGAGCTAAGGAACTAAAGAGACTTCACAGAATAAGAAATACAATTGATCAACAAATATATGAAGAAGCGTTCTGACAATTAGAGAAATGCAAATCAAAACTACTCTAAGATTTTATATCACTCCAGTAAAAATGGCAATCATCAAGAATACAAGCAACAATAAATATTGGTGAGGACGTGGGGTAAAAGGTACACTCATACATTGCTGGTGGGACTGCAAATTGGTGCAACCAATCTGGAAAGCAGTATGGAGCATATGGTCTTATAAAAGAAAAATATTCAGTGGAGTCCTCTCACCACTGACAGAACTGCTATTCTAGATAATTTTGACAAAGTGACTTATTAGAAGCACTTTACATATATTATCATATTTAGTCATCAAAAGTTCTAAGCAATAAGGACTACTATTATTTCATTTTATTGATGAGGAAAGGGAGTCTTAGAGAAGGTAAATGATATTTCTTTTGTAAAACCACAAACATAGGATGATTGGAACACTTAAAGTAGAATTAGTGAATCAAAGATAAATTGTCCATACTAAAACAAAAAAGCCATAAGAAGTTTTATGACATTTTATCTCAATTCATCTCTCTTGCAAATCAAAGTGCACACCTGAGAGACTTCCAACCTCTTCAGCATCAAACACCTGTTTCAGAGCCAGAGCACACATCATTAGGTTCTGAAATTTCATCAGGAGATTTAGATAAATTTATCCCTCAAAAATTCAATTTAACCAGACACCTTTACATGCAGTATTCTAATATGAAGTGCCACCACCAACTGTTTGCCACCAGATGCTTTTGACTATCACCTTTCAGGAGACTTCTTGCCTTTTACTCCTAAAAAGTTTTTAGAATACTACATTATTTTGAGCACATGAAACTCCACATTTGACCTTTAACTTCACTGGATTTCCCTTTTTCTTACCATGCAAAGTTATCATGCAGAGATGTGAAAGGCTAATCTATGGAAAATCCTATAATATTATCACATAGAAGATAAATATGATTTGAGAAAAAATTGCTATTACTCATGTGAAGTCACTTTAAAATTAAATGCCATGTAAGTTCTTTACATTTTTACAATAAAATGTGGTACAAGAATAAATATACCATAGGTTCATTGACAGCTGTTCTCGAATGGGGTCAAGAGATTTGCCTTCCTACTTTAAACTAGGTAAGTAGCTATCTTCTGTCTTTCAAGATACATACATAGCTGCAATGAGAAGCAAGTAACTTCTGCAGGGTTACAGGAGAGGGATGGCAGGAAAGCAGCTAAGAACTGGAATTCTCTTTTTCAATAAACAGGAGAGGTCAGGAGGGAGACATGAATTTAATATGTGTCTTACAAAAAAAAAAAACTTTTGCCTATGGGAATTATTAACTATCTTTTCCACAGATGTAGAGACAAAAGCTTGGAATGGAAAGTTTGGTTGTCAATAGTCAAACCATGGATTATTCATTTTCAAAGCCAAGGATCTTTATATAAAGTACAGTAGCCATTGCAAAATAATGTGTTCATTAATCACATCTCTACATGTGATAAAGAAAATGAGACAAGTTGTGCTAGCATATTATGAGGAAAGACATCAAAACTAATCATTTAAATAACTTTGATATCTTTATCAATATTCCATATAAACTAGATTCACATTGTTAAACACAGTCAATCCAATAATTTTATGGAGCACTTAGAAAAATGTTGACATAGTAATTTGAACTCTAATGTGACTCCAACCTTGTTATAGAGGGATACAAAATAATGATGAAATCCTGAGTCTCTATTACTGAGGATCTACTTGTGAAAAATGAATATGTTTCAAATACTTACAGATTCATCTAATGATAAAGTGTGTAAATTCGTTTTTATGTGTAGAAAAAAGAAATGAATTGGGCTGTGTCTCTGCATTGAATTCATGTGGGTGGGTCCAGGATGTGGCTTAAGCTATATATTGAAGGAAGGAAGGAGATATATATATATATATATATATATATATATATATATATATATATATATATATAATTATGGTTACATTTTAGATAACATGATGACTTTGAGATAATGAAAATGGTATAGTACCCAAATTCCTAATATTCAGATCTGAAATTCACAAAGTTTTGAAAGTAGAAAGTTTCAATAACTCACTTATTGATAAAAGAGAACTTAAATTGATATAAGAATTTTAATGGTATGCCAATTATTGTATTTATGTACTTAGCTTCAAAAATATTCATGTTTATTCAGAGATGCAATGATCTCAAGCCAACTAGGCTTGTAACATAATATATAGATATGTGATTCCTTTTGTACTTTTCTAAGATCAGAAATTTCAGAATCCTGTTAAAGCTCAAATACCCAGGACTCTGGGTAAAGGACTGTGAGACTTTATCTGTGGGAATGAGAAAGAGGGAAAAAAGACTAAGACATCAAGGTAGTCAGAATGAATAATGCAAAATTAAGTGATTACACAGAAACTTTAAGATAGGCTAATGGTAGAAACTGATGGAGGAGGTGTTAGGTGGTATCACTGATTCTTCAGGATGAGTGTAATATAGTAACAGTGACATTGAGGGAAGAATTGTACCACAATGAATTTGATATAATAGATAGGATAAAGAGAAAAGCTCAATTGATAAATCAGAAAATTAATGTGCTACTTTACTTTCTAATGGTAAGAGCAGGCTAAAATTTCTGATGCTTTAGAAGAGCTGCTGATGCATGTATAAAAACACATTTAACTATCATTGTTATTATTAACAGAGAAAGACACTATCTGAAACATGGAAGGAGAAAGAATTTAAGACACAATTTAAAGAAAATTATAGGATTAGGGACAGTGAACAACATAATTAATATAGCAGCAAATGTCGAAGTTGACCCTAAACCTGTGTTTTTGTGGTCTGGGGAAAAGAGGCTTATTATACTGGAAATGATAGAAAAACTTTGGTGGTTTCTCTGTTCACCTCAAGGCCTGAAGGTAATGGTCTTATTTTTAAAAGGGGACATAGAAGTATCATGGAGTAATTGTAAATTAAATCAAACACAGGAACAATAATGAAGCATGTATCCATAGATTATTACAAATTTCTAAAATAACTAGTGGATTTGTATTCATGCATGATAAACCACTAGGATACAAAATAGGCGAATTTTAACTATGTGAAAAGGTTGTTTGTTTGCTTTGGTCTTTTTTTCCCCCAGCAAAAGGATAAAATAATTAGATGTCATGAACATATTCTTCTCAATTCTATGACTCAAACATGGTCAATTTGCTTTGGACATATCTAATAAAGCCATAGGAATGTCAAAAGACTACCTGGACTAACACACAATCAAGCTATAGAAGAGTTTTTAATAGTCCCTGGAGAGGGACTAGAGGTGGATTGAAAGCACAATTTATAATAGAGCCTCTGACTAATTTTGGAATCCATTTTCTTTCAAACAGCCATGGTTTGACAGGTGACGTCCAGAATCACTAAATGAACTAATTTTATTATTCTACTTAACTGCATCATATTTAGTACATGGATTATTCTAGAAAAGAATATATTATCAAACCTTTTATGGAATGTGTCCAATAAATAAAAAATTTGATTATCTAAAAAATTTATTTGGGGGTGAAATCACTTTGTTTACCAAGGAATTTACTAGATAAATATTTTAATATTTTACCAAATGAGTGTCTCTATTGTAAACTCTTGTCTTCAGTTTTCCACTAAAAATAAATCTCATATATTTTTTATTAAGCTCCTAGCAATTATGGAGCTGTTTGTTGCATGTACAAAGATAAATGACATAATTCCTGTGTCCTTAGATGTTGTAGTCAAGTGTCCTAATACCAAATTCCAACAAAGCATGTCAGGTCACCAATCTGAAATAGATTACTAACCCGAATAATTAATTTATCCTACCTGATGATGCTGGAGTTTCCCTATCAATACGTTCAAGTGCATGGGTTATAAAGTTAGTCAAATTTTAGTTCAAAATTTTAGACAGTTGGTTAATACATTTATGAATCTTGGGCAACTTAATTTTCTGTGACCTCATTTTTCTCATTTATACTACAGAGATACAAGTATCTTTCCTATAGCATTATTGTGATGATTAAACATACATAGAGTACAGTGTGGCATAGAGATGTTATTCAAAAAATATTCCTTTTCTAAAATCAATGCCTCATTCTTGTTTTTCTATACTCCTCCAGTTCCTGTGGCTTCCTGGGTTTTTATGTTATCCCATCTTTTGAATACTGAGTTATCCATTAGTGATAGAAGGAGTGAACACTTATGAATTGAGGCCTCACTAGTTTTCTGCAACAGCAGTTTTATTGCATGGGATCAACACAGATGAACATGTGCTTAAAATATCATAGCAAAAAATTAAATTTGTTACTATGAATTTATGGTGTTATTAATAACTTACAATTTACCAAATATTTCTACATGTATTTTCTCATTTTGTATAATTATTTTTAAAGGTAGATGCTATAATTTTTCCTATTCTTTAGAAAAACATGGAGAATGTTAATGCAGGTGAAATAAGACATAGTACCTGATTCAAAAATAAATACACCTGACCCAAAATCCTTGCTCTGCTGGAGATGTGGTATAACTCTGACAATCCCCCAAAGGCTCAGCAGCTTCAGAGATTTTCTTGCAGGTTTTAAAGTGCATTATATTAGTTTCCTATTGCTTCTGTAACCATTTACCTCTATTTTAGTGGATTAAAAGCAATAAAAATTTATTCATTCACAGTATTTACAGTTTTGGAAGTCAGCAGTCCAAAATTATTTCAACTCAGCTAAAGTCAAGAGTGAGCAGGGCTGGTTTCTACTTGAGGATGTGAGGTAAGACTGTATTTCTTGGCCTTTCTGAGCTATAAGTGGTAGCCTGCACTCCTTGGTTTTTACTCCATACTCAGAGTACATCCCTCCAGCCTCTACTTGAGACATCAAATCACCTTCTCTTCTGATCGGACACCTTCACTTCATTTTTTGATTAATTGTTTTTTTTCTATTTAGTTGTGTATGGGGTGGGGGTGCTGGGTAGTAAACTAAGTGCTTGAAGTGTGCTTGGAAAGTGATCTATCATCGAGCCACAACCCCAGCCCCTTTGCTTCATTTTTATAAGGATCTTTAAGGTTACACTGGATCCACCTAGAAAATCCAGGAAACTCTCCCCCACTCAAAATTCTTAATTGAATTACATTTATAAGGTTTTAAAGTAACATAGAATCTAAAAATTACAGACTGGTCATATTTGGAGAGTCATTATTCAGCCTACCAGGAAGATTTCACTTATCTTCAAAATAACTCCCTAAAATTACATGGCTAGAAAAATTACTTTGGGAAAAATATAACAGAATTAAATATCATTGTTGGCTTTGAATCATAACAGAAATATTTTCATTTATTCTTATCTATTAAATTAGAAAGCTATATTTCCAAATATTGAATAATACAAAATACTAAATAAATAAAGCAGTATTAATAAAGCAGAATTATTTAAAGCATAGCATTTCTTTGTACATAAAACAAGGATTTTCCTCCAACAAATACATGTTAATGGAACAGATGTATTAAAAGAATAGCATTTTCATGTAACAAGGTTATCTATTACTTATGCTGTTTCTGTACTCACTTTCTTCTATTTCTATTAAAATACAATGCATTATATTCATATTCAGCTGTATTAGCCACCATTTCCAATATACTTGTTTATCTGATGCAAGGTTAATTCGGTATCAAGGAATTTTGTGGAATAAGAATTTCTTGTTATTGAACAGGAGTTATAACAACACAATCAAAGGCTTTGTGTTGGATGTGATACAAAGAGAAGAAAACAATTATAAAACTAATATAAATTAGGAGAGAGTATTCTAATAATGACTTTCCCACATGACATTTCATATTGTGCAGATTATGAACTGGTCCAGAATGCCAGAAAACTATATTTTTAATTGGTCTTTATAACCATCTTCCCAACCTCTGAAAGATATTAGCTAATAAAGGAGAACATGGCTTGCATTATTTAGGGCCTGAGTAATTAGCAAGTCAGTCTCCAGATAAAACTGATAGGCTTTATTATTGGAAAAAATCTAGGCTACCACATTAACTACATCTTTCCTATAATAAAAAAACACTGAGGTTGCAGAGATCTGCTGTAGTATCTTCTCATCTGAATTGTTTTCAATGTACATTAAACAAGTTTTTCTTTAATTTGAATTTAAATAATGGTTTCTACCAACTGGCTGAGAAACATTAATGCCTTCTTTTTCCTTTGGGACAAAAGAAACTGGTTTATGTATCACAAACCACATCTAATTCTTAGTTTCTCTTGCAGTCAATAGCAGCATTTGCTATCACATGCACTTAAATTGAAAAGTGCTGACCAAGGGGGAATATAAATTAAAAGGAAATTAAATACTCTCTAACAGATGAACAGAGTCATTAGTTATGTACTTCAGTGAAGTAAAAAAATGTAATCATCAGGGGTTCAGGATTTGTTTGGTTTTGCTTATGTGTATTGTGCATGAGTGTGTGTCACACACACAAATATCCAAATTAGAAACACAGGAAACTCTCAGACCTACTAAAGAGGCTAGCATGTAATAGACAACAAGCATCAAGTGAGGCAAAAATTTAAAATAAGCATTAGAGTTTAACTAAACATGATCCCATGTTCAGGGAGTGAAATAAAGGTGTCTATCCTCTGAGTATAAGAACAAATTTTCAGTGAACTAGACTCCAATTCATTCGTTTCAAAAATGTACTTTAAGGGCTTGTATTTTAACTCATTGGTAGAGTCCTTGCATAGCATATGGCAGGCCTTGATTTCAATCCCCAGCACAGCAAAAAAGAAATGAATTCCTATTAACTGAGTCCCAAAATATGTTCTAAGTTAAATAAGACATAGTCTTTGCCTAATAGACCTGTTATGTAATCTAAGAGAAGTTGGGGAGACTTTAAAAGGGGCAATATCCAATGACAAATTTTCTCAAAGATAAATATAAAAATGGAGGTTTAGAGGAGGGGGCATGGGAAGAATGGAGGAACTTTATATGGGCAAAAGGGAGGGAACATGGGAGTAGATAAGATGGTGGAATGAAATGGACATCATTACCCTGGGAACACATATGATTGCACAAATTATGCAACTCTGCACTGTGTACAACTAGAGAAATGAAAATTCTTGCTCAATTTGTGTACAATAAAATGAAATGCAATGTGCTATCATGTATAACTAAATAGAAAAAAACATTTTTTTTAAATGGAGGTTTTGTTATATCTTTCTAAGATACTTAAAAGTCAGAAAATATTGGTAGAAGTCAATTTTAATTTGGAAAAACAATCATAAGAAAATACTTTTAAAAGAATCGAGACAAAATGGGCATAGACTGGGTTTTAATTGCTATTGTAGAGAAAAATCATGTGGTCTAATATTTAAAAAACAAAACAAGGGCTGGGGATGTGGCTCAAGCGGTAGCGCGCTCGCCTGGCATGCGTGCGGCCCGGGTTCAATCCTCAGCACCACATACCAACAAAGATGTTGTGTCTGCCGAGAACTAAAAAATAAATATTGAAAATTCTCTCTCTCTCTCTCTCTCTCTCTCTCTCTCTCTCTCTCCTCTCTCCTCTCTCTTTAAAAAAAGAAAAAAACAAAACAAAAAATCATCAGTTTGAATTGTGAGATTTGGCTTGAGTCTCCCATTAAAGTGACCAGTGATTTGAATAAAAGTGTCAGGTAATATTACAAATATCAAAATGCATTTTATTTTCAATTAAACAAGATTACACTTTCACTTCTTTCCCACAAAAATATGCTCTAATTCCTTTAGCCTTGGACTAGTTGAGATTTTCTGATTCATTTGATATAATGCACTGATTGAGACCATGGGCTTTGTAGTCTGTGCTCCATGCTTTAGCCAGTTATTTGAGAAAACCTCATCAGTCTCACCTGTGAAATGAAATCATATTAATAACACTTGTGAAATAAAATCATATTAATAACTAATCATAATAATAATCATATAAAAAAAAACTAATGAAAAGGTTACACAATGGAGACAGCTTAGAAGGAACAAATTAGAAGGATCACCTAAATATAAACATTTTAGAATTCAGAGAAAATCTGAAGTAGTACAAATTTTCCTTTAGAAGTACTTTCTACTTCCTGTCATATGATGTGTAGAGGAGGCTGAAGTCAGAAAGGGAATGTACTGTGGAATGTATCCAGGTCAGAAGACACACTTTGAAAGCCAGAGAGATCACAAGCCTCACTCCCCAGTGTTCTCAGCATGAGGACATGAAAAGCCTCTACCTAGCTTACATAAGTTGAACTGATGTATTTTGTATCATCCAGTGACTCAAAAGAGCCAGGCCTTGAAAAAAGAAGATATGTCTTAACACTGGGCAGGGACAAAATATAATCAGAGTGATGTATTCTAGAGGATTATAGAGATTCAGAATAATAAGAGATAGATTCATACTTGGGAGAACAATGAAGGATTTATTAAAAAGAGCCTTTGAAATGGGCCTATAGAAGAACATTTGTGATTTTGATGCACGGAGATGAAGATAAGAGAAGGAATGCCAAGTGCAGGGGAAAGTAGGAAAAAAACACAAGCAGACACCAAATGAATAATAATTATCTTCCATCTCCAGAAACGTTGGGTAGTAGACTATGACAAAATACTTGTAATACTTTTTAATCTAGATTTGATATGGAAATTCAAAAATGTTTATTTTTAAGTTATATTTACTTTTAAAAATATTTTTGAGATATAGTTGATTTATAATAATTTGCCTATTTAAATTGTTTAATTTAATAAATAGTTTAATAAGTTTTGACATGAGTATACAGCTGTGAATGAACATTACACTCATGATAGTCAATATATCATACCTATAACTCCTGAAAGTTTTCTGATATTCCTTTATAATCATTATTCCACAACACTGCAGTGAATAAAAGCAATAATAGTGGGCATTCTTGCCAAGTTTCAGATCTTAGAGAAAAAATTAACAGGTTTTTACCACTGAATATGATATTAACTGTGGGTTTTGCATATATATGGCTTTGTTGTGCGGAGTAAAATTCCATTTGCTACAGTTTAATTATGAATAGTGTCCCTCAAAAGTCCATTTATTAAAGTCTTGGTCGCTAGGAAGGTGCTATTGGGAGATGCTGTGGACCTTAGGAGGTAGATGGGAGATCCCTAGGTTATTGGGGAAGTGCACTAAAAGAGAACTCTGGGACCCATTTCTGTGTCTCTCTCTGCTCCCTGGCTTGATGTGTAAGCAGCTTACTGTGCTATGAATTCCCACTGAGATGTGCCATCCTTGCTAGAGGATCAAAGCCTTATAGCTTTCCAATCTTGGTCTAGAATTTTCACAACCATGAGTTAAAGTAAACTTTTTCCTTTTATAATTTACTTGCTTCAGCTATTTCATTATAGGTGAAGCTAACTAATACACATCTGTATCATATTGGCTCAGAATTTTTTATCATAAAAGGCATTGGATTTTGTAAAATGAATTTGTTTTTGCATCTAGTGAGAGGATCGTGTGATTTTTATTCCTTTATTTAGTTAACATGAACTATTAGCAGAAGTAGCAGGAAAAACAAAATTTAAAAATGTCTAAATCTGAAAGGAAGAGGTAGAAATACAGTTCACAAATTATATGATCCTATTTACAGAAAACTTTGCAAACTTCACATACCTGCAAAACTAAAAACATTGTAAACTTGCAGAGAATAAAAATCAATATATAAAAATCAGTAGTATTCTTATACATTAACAATACACTATCTAAAAAATTAATTAATAAAATAATCCCATTTACTATAACATTAAAAATAATATAATGCTTAGGAATACACTTACTAGGGAAGTAAAAGAGTGCAAAATGTAGAACCTTGATGAAAGAAATTAAAGCATAGAAATCAAATGTGAAGGCATCTTGTACTCATGGATTGGAAAATTTAATATTGTTAAATATTCATACTACCCAAAGTGATTCATGGATCCAATCTAATCTGTACCCAAACTCTGAATTACTTATAAAAATAGAGAAAAAATTCTAAAATTAACTTGAAATCACAAAAGACCCTAAATAATCAAAGTAACTTTGAATGAGAAAGAAAATATCAGGAGGAATCTACTTCCTGAATTCAAATCATATTTTAATGCTGCAGTAATCAAAACAATTTGTTACCGGCATAAAGGCAGATGGATGGAGCAATGGAACGAAAAACAGAGCTCAGAAATGAACCCAGAACTTATGATCAATTGATCTTCAACATGTATGCCAAGAATATACAATGGGAAAAGGAGAGTTTCTTCAACAATTAGAGTTGGCAGAACTGGTTCTCTATAAGAAAAAGAATGAATTGAATCCTTATCTTATGTGCAAAATTCAATTCAAAATGTATTAAAGGCTTAACTATAAGACTTGACATGATAAAGCTTCTAGAGTAAAATAGCAGAAAAGCTTGGCATTGACCTTAGCAATGATTTCTTGGATATGACCCCAAAAGCAAAGGCAATCAAGCAAAATAGTAAATAAGGACTTCATCAAATTAAAAAGTTTCTGCATAGCAGAGGAGACAATCAATAGAATGAAAAGACAGTGCATGGAATGAGAGAAAATATTTGTAACTCACATATCTGAAGCATATAGAGCTCCTACAACTTAATAGCAAATAAATAAATAAATAAATAAACCAATATAAGGGCTGGGGTTGTGGCTCAGTAGTAAAGTGCTCGCCTTGCTTGTGAGACACCCTGGGTTTGGTCCTTGGCACCACATAAAAAAAAATTAGTGAAATAAAGGTATTGTTTCCAACTACAACTAAAAATAAAATATTTTAAAATTCCAATATAAGAATAGACAAAATAATTAAAATATTACAAAAGTAGACACGCAAATACCCAAACCATATGAAAGATGCTCAACATTGCCAACAACAGGGACAGGTAAACCAAAATAAAAAAGTATCATCTCATTCCTGTTAGTGTGGCTATTTAAAAATATACAAAAATATAACAACAGATGACAAGGAAGAAGATAAAATGATATCCTAGTGTACTGTTGGTGGGAAGGTAATTAATGGAAAAACTATTAAGGAACCTCTAATCAAAAATAGAACTATCGGGGCTGGGGATGTGGCTCAAGCCATAGCATGCTTGCCTGGCATGCTCGTGGCGCTGGGTTCGATCCTCAGCACTACATACACATAGAGATGTTGTGTCTGCCGAAAACTAAAAAATAAATATTAAAAAATAAAGTTCTCTCTCTCTCTCTCTCTCAAAAAAAAAAATAGAACTATCGTGTGATCCAGCTATCACACTTCTAAATATATATGCAAAAAAATTGAAATCAGGGAATTGAAATACATCTGTACTTCCATTTTCATAAGAGTATTATTTGCACTAGCCAAAACAACCTAAATCCCACTGATGGATTAATGGGCAAAAAAAAAAAAGTAATATATACATGCAATGGGATAATATTCATTTTTACAAAATATTTATTTAATTTTTTAGTTGTAATTGTCAATACCATTATTTTATTTATTTACTTTTATGTGGTGCTGAGGATTGAACCCAGGGCCCGACACGTGCTAGGTGAGCATTCCACTGCTGAGCCCCAACTCCAGCCCCTTATATTCATTCTTAAAGAAGAAAATCCTGTCACTTGTGACAAAATGGAAGAAACTAGACCTCATGCTAAGTGGAATAAGCCAGACACAGAAAAGCAAATATTACTTAATCCCACTTAAAATGAGGAATCTGGAATAGTCAAACAAATAAAAGCAGATAATAGAATGGTAGCTTCCACTGATAGGAGAAGCCAAAACAAAGAAATTTTAATCAAAGGTTACACAACTTCAGCTATGTAAGAACAAAATCCTGGATCTACAACTGTGCAGCATAACACTATAGTTAACAATGCTATCTTGCATATGTAAATGCTTGCTAAGAGGATAAATCTTAGGGTGTCTTTATCACAAATAATAGTATTAACAAAGTGGGTAGTTGGAAATGTATGAGTTGATGGATATGTTTATAATGTGGAGTGTGAATATGATTTCATGGGTATATATTTATCTCCAAATTAATCAAATCATGTATTTTAAATATGTACCACTTTTATACATCAACCATAATTCAATGTTTCCAATAAAACATATGAGTTGATAAAAAATGGCATTATATATAGCATATAATAATTTCAAACAAAGAAATTTAAAAATAACACTACATAGTGAAAATATCGACTAAATAGGGAAATATATAAGATTTTTACATTATTACTTAAATCTCTTTCAAGGATAATTGAGTCTTTTAACACAAAATTAGTCTTTTGGGTGTTGAATATTTTGTATTCCTATAACTTGAGTTTTCCTTTTGGAATTCAGTTAATTTACTTGAAAACTGTTTTATTCTCTTGGATCTTACATCTAAAATTTCTTAGGCATCCCCAAAATTAATTATCCCTCTCTAACAAGGCAAGTCCCTCTGATTACTCTACCAGTGCCCGTGAATAATGAGACAACCCAGATTGACTGGCAGGGACGGCACTGTGTGAGCCCCAGGAAACATTCTCTCCAATTGTTCTGGATATATTTTCCATGGCCTCATACAGGTTCAATAGACTCATCCTCTGGTCAGTACTAAAGATCTAGATAGTCACCATCAAGGATTCAGCAAAGCACAGTAGAATCTCTTTTAGTGCACATTTCCTCTCTTTTTTTTTCCCACTGCCTAAATCTAGAGCCCTAATCTCCCACAGTTCTCAGTTCCACCTCCTCAATTCAGGTTTTCCTTCAAGCTTCACTTGGGATCTCCCCTCTGTGCAACAGCCTGGAAATTTTCTCAAGGCATTCAGCTCATGCAATCCTAGAGCTCATCTCAGATATTTGACATATTTTAGGAATCTCTGTTCTTCATTCAAATCCAGACTTCTTTTGGATAAAATATACCATGTCAGAGGAACACTGGAAGGCATAGAAAAATCTCTGTTCCAGGATGTAGATTATACACCTACTTAGCGTCTTCCCCCTTTTTATTTATACACACATCCCCAGAAAGAAGTAGCCAGTCAATAAGAACACATGGATTATCTACAGGGGGAACATCAGCAGAGAGCAAAGGAGCTTTGTGGAAGAGATCTATGTTATTGTCCTCATTGCCTCATTTTTATTATTTTCTACAATGATCTCCAAACTAATGCTAGAATTGACATGAGGGATTCTCAAAGGAAACCCTGGACTACTGTCATTACTGATTCTAAAGTCTATTGCCAGCTTGGTGTTGTTAAAAGAGCCTTTTATTTTGGTAACCTGAAGCCAGACACTTGAAAGTTTCTAGGGTAACTTAAAAGGATTTCAAGTTTCATTAACCTAAAAAAAATAGAACACCCAACAATATCACCTAGTCCTTTGATGCTGTACATTAATCTGATTCAAATATTGTATAAGAAATTATATTTGTATAGCCTACCTAATCCTGAATGGGTAAGGCATATACTTTGTACATTAAAAGATGTATTTTCAGGTCCTGAAAATGTCAAAATACTGTGTGTTTTGCATCTTCTTTTCTGATACTGTTGCCAAAGAGCTGATTCCAACATGGTATCCATTTGTGGCCCCAAGGAGCACCTAAAAGAACTTTATTCATTATTACAGACATTCACATTTGCACTCCCTTTCCTCACAAATATGAGCCTTGAAACTTGACAATCTTTTCTGCCTGCTTGCAATTTAATATCTTTGATTCCAGTTAAATCTGGGACCATGAGTATATCTCTTAAATTTATTTCTCTTGTTAATCAGATGATAATCGCTGCCCCCTGCATAAAATTATTAGGAACTTACAAGTAAGTAAAATACATCTGTCATATATAGGCTCGGTAATTATACCACACACTCTAAACATTTTATTTATTATATTAATATTGTAGGCATCAAGCACTACTCCCTTGTAGTTAAAAGCTGAGCACTTTTAATATTCTCCTTACTGATGACCTCCAAAATACTCAGAAAAGTCTAAAGGATTCACCATCTTCCATGTTCAAGTAATCCTCTCCAGGAGCAAAGTCCTATTAATGACTGACTGTACACACCTTTAGTCATCACCTTGGAGGTCCCTGTCATAAAAGCTGAAGAGCAGTCAGACTCTTTTCTCTTCCTCTTCTCCAGTTCTCTCCTCTGCTTCCTTTCCATGCTGCAGGGCAAATATTAATTTGTTCTTAATTCCGGCAGAAAACTAAGGTAATAATGTTTTGATTTCTAATATTCTCAAACTGATATTTCAAGTAAATAAAAAATATATAAATTTCCTAAGCATCAATGATGAGTTAATTTCCAAAGAAGTCATTCTAACATTTTGACTTATAACAAAAACCTACAAAAGCCCTGATTTATTATCCAGTACATTTTTCTCTACTAAAAACCTAATACATGGTATAAAACTAAACACAAAGGTCTTAAAAAACATTAAACAATACATTGTGGGATTTTCTTTAAAAATGATTTCATGCCCTACTTTAGAAAATAGAAAGACATTTTTTTTGCAACTACTGGAGGAGGGGAGAAGGTATTAAAATATCATGTCTCTCATCAAATCGAAAAGAACTTTTTTTTTTTTCCGAATTTGGTGATACATGGTAGTAATTCACACCTTTTTCTCTCTTACCTTAAAATCCACAGCCCACATCTCCCAAAATATAACAAGTAGGACAGTTTCTGTGAAATCTTTAATAAATTTTCTATACCTATATAAGATTACCCTTCAGGTTTTCATTTTTAGGGGAGAAGAGTTATCATGGTTTTCACATAAATGAGAGATAATGTGCTCAGTGTTCTACACCATGCTGTTTTCATTTAATAGTATGCCTCGGAGATAAATATGTACTTATTATGGAATTTTTACTAATTTTACTCCCCCCCTTCCCAGGAACAAATTGTATTATTCTGTGTTTTTGTCCTTTTATCAATATTCAAACTCTTTGGTTGGTTGCTATATCTTAATTAAAGTCAGTCCTCTATAACTATGGGTTTAGCATTCAAGGATTTAACCAATCTGAGATAAAAAAATATTCAAAAAAATTAATTATGTCTATACTGAACATGTAGAGATATTTTGTTGTTATTATTCTCTAACCAGCACAGTATACAGCTATTTAAATAATATTTACACTGCATTAAGTATTATAAGTATTATGGAGATGATTTAAAGACTATAGGTATATACACATAGGTTGTATGCAAGTATTCTTCCATTTAATATAAGAAATGTGAGCATCAACAGAGATTTTAATATCTTCAGAAGTCCTGGACCTAATCCTCCTTGGGATTTGGAGGAAAGACTGAACTTACCAGGCATATCAGAAAGGAGTTTCAGAGCTTCATCTGTGCCAAAGAGGAGGAAATTGAAAAGGTGTCATGGTAATAAAAGCTTATTTTATTGGTTTCTTATCTGAATTGATTCTGCATACTTTCAACAGTTCTAGATATTTTATACTTTCACTCAAAAGCCTCCATTGTTCCCAAATATTTATTTAATCATATATAATTATCTTAACTGATCACCTAGGACCATGCAATATCTGCAAAACTTTATGTCCTAGTATTCCTCTACACATATCCCATGCTGTGTCTAAAGTGGCCTTACTAAGAGGCCCCCACATTACTACCTCCATGTTTTTGCTTAGTTTTACTCTGTTATGGAAGGCTTCTCCTTCCTCTAGTAGTAAAAACGTCACAGAACCTCTTTTCCCAAAACAGGGCACAAAACCATTTTAAAATAAAATCCTGTAACACATTGTTTACATGCCTTTTAAGACCTGAGTACTTCTCCTGCATTAGACATATCTGCATACCTAGTATCCCTTCTAGGGTGACTATTAATTACTAAAGAGCAGTGGCAATGTCTTTCTCTTCTGTGTGTATCATGCAGTACTCAGCACAATATCTGAGGTAAGTTCTCCATAAATATTTGCTTATTTGAACTCAACTGAATTTGGTACATTTCTACCCCAGCACGGAAATAAGTTTCTGATTTATAATGAGGATTTGTGGTAAATATTTCAGCTAGACTTACTAGAATTTATCTATTCCATTAAATTAAAGGCAACTGTGCAGTCGCCAAATAGGTACTTAATATTTTTCTATAAAGTAAACAGGTTTAAGTTTTCACTTAGTGATAAAGATCAAAAATAAAAAGGAAACTATCAGCAGTAATAGTTCCCATTACAGGGAATGAAAATATTTGGCTTTTAATAAGGTACAGACCAGAATGCAATGATAGAAAAAAGTAATGAAAAATAGTAATCATTTTTCCATAGATCTGATTGAAGTCATAAAAAAAGAAAAGGCTCTTTGGTGGCCATGTTGTCAAATAAGAGGAGAATAACAAAGCAAGTTAATCAAAAGAAATAAATTCAAATTTTATCTTCAAATAAACAACATAAGTTAAATTTCACACCTGACGGAAAAAAAAAAGTCTATTTCTTAGGGCTGGGTTCTGAGCTTTTCAATGCCTTTGGTTTTCTTCCATCCAAAATAAAGTCGAGGGATGAGTTCTTACTTGATATAATATCTCATTTTGGTCAAGATTATTTAACAAATTTCATCACTCTCATTGAAGTCCTGGAACTTGGCACATGGCTTTGACAAATTATCATTAGGAAGAACAGGGAATTTCTAACAGTTATTGGAGAATCACATCATAGGGAGAAGATGGTGAAAATGACCTTCACAATGCACTCATTTTTCGTTTCCTCAGTATCACAACTTTCCATCTGAGTTTCCAATATTTCCATTGTAAATGTATCAGATATCACATTTGTATAGTATGTATCAGATGATTTTCTTGTACTTACCAGAAGAAGGATACAGAAATCAGAATATGAAAAATATGATTTTCAATTGGAAATGAAATTCAAATGGAGAAAGTATTTTTAATTATTAAGGAATTTTTGAAATCCTATCTAACTTGAAAATGGAAGCTACATTTTATCTAATGGTAATATAATGAAGAAAAAAAGTAAAATATTGTATCCCCAAAATATAAATAGACAATTTAGGAGGAAAGAATATTAAAGCAGGAAAGTTAAAAGAAGCCAATGGATCAATCATATGTTGAGAAAATAAATGTATTTTATGACATTTTTTCAATTTCTGAATTTAGATTCCAAGTTTGTTTGGCTTTTTGTTTGAGTTATAGCAAGCTAATTAAAGAGGAAAATAGAGCTATTTATTTACAAAACTGATTATAGCCATAAGATTATTAAAAAAAATAGGAGATGAAGTTTTGACATTACATTTGATGAAAAAAATCTGGTAGATTTGGATATGTTGATACAATAGTTTCCTGAACATTTTTCTTATCATCAATTTTATAGCACATTTCATGGGTGTCCTATGAAATCCTAAGAAATTGTTATAAGAAACAACCCTTCCAAAACATTTTCAATATAATAGTTAATAACTATTGAGTGTGTATTATAAGCCACATTCAGTGCTAGGTACTAGGCATTTACTGTCTCATTTAATGTTCATAAGAAAATTGTTGGTGAAATCTACAGACGAAGACTCTCAAGTGAATTTTTCAAGGTCACACAAGTGCTAAAAGACACACTTAGAATTCAAACCTAAGAGTAGCAGACTGGAAGATGCATTCACCCATACATCTCAGAAACAAAATGAGTAGGGCTATTAAGCTATGTAACATATATTAAGTGCTCACATGCTAGATACTTTCCTTATCACTCTAGGTGTAACAATTCGTCAGATGTCATATCAATCCATGAGTAAGTAGCATTATCATCCTGCTCTAAAGAGGACTGAAACAATGCATGAATAGTTTAAACATTTGCTCAGTATCACACAGCTCATGAGTTCAGAGCAAGGGTTCAAGTCCTAAACTGCCTAGTCCACATACAATGCTACTTTTTGTATGAAAGTTTTAGATAGCTGGGCAGCAAGAAGCTTCAGCATGCATTTCTTTGTACTGTATTGGAGATTACTTGCCCTATTGAGGTTTGGTTGAAATAGAAAGTTCAAATGAAAACAGGTAAGAGGCTTTGGGAGTTATCCAACCATGAGATTATAACTAGTTTCATAATTGTAGAAATTGAAAGGAAAAGAATGGATTTAAATCACAATTTGCTGACGGGGGTTTTGAAGAATGAAAATGGCCACAAGTCTCTGAGTCATGCAAAATTCTTGTGCTGTTGGCAGTGGAAACTGGGAAGTGGAAAGATTCTGAGAAAGTAAATGAGATGGTGATTAATGTTTATATTTATTAGCTATTGTTTTGTTGCTTTATCATCATTTGAATTGATGGGAGGTTTTTTGCAGTATTATATTCATTTATAAAAAGAATACAAGTTGTGGAAGGAGCATTAGTAGTTCATTCTGATTCCATATCCTGGCATTTAGTAAACTTTTGATATTGGAATTCACTTTACATCCCTGTATCAGTCTTTTTAGTTACAGAAGGGCTATAAAGATCAAAATAGGTCATATATGGAATATTACTTTGTAACATATATAGGGATGAAAACTAAAATGATTATCAATATTTCTCTGTCTAGGGCTCTACTCATGGAACAAAACATCCCAGTTTTGTTATGCAAAAATCTTATTCTTAAACAAATCAATCAAACTCTCTGCCTGTTCTGTAAAATGAACTGCTAATAGTAACCAACTCAGGAGAGTATATTGAAGATCATTACATGATGGATTCAAGATGCTCGTGAAAGTATATAGCACTTAGTAAGTCAAGAAATGAACCACAGAGTAAGTCGACACATGCCATTGCTATTATTAATACTAACATTATTTCTAACTTTATAACTTTTATTATTTGGCTATCTAATGTTGATACTATGGTCTATTAGGCCATATAAAATTTTTAACTTAATATGTACAGAAAGTAGTACCTCAGTTTTCACAAGTATCCTAATATTTATAGATATTGATGATAATCTCCTAAATAGAAAAGTTTATCACATAATTAATACTCTTGGCTTATTTTCTAGTTGTGTAAATACAAAAAAAAGGATGCTTTGACTTATATGTGTACCTAAAATATACTGTACTTATTTTTTATTGAACAATCATAATTATTTATCATCCAGTTGTTTAAAGTATTTCTCTTACTATATAGTAAAAGAAGAGTAGTTCTGCTGTGTCACAAATTTGATTTAAAGACACAATGACCTTTAGTATTTTTTTCCTTCATTTTCAATGAGTATGTTGAATAATCCAATAGGGAAGGCATTTTCCTTGACAGAAATTTATTATAGTAAAAAAAAAAAAGTGCTGAGATTACAAAATGTTTTAAAATGTTACCATGTGAATATTATTTTAGTGCATATATTTCTACTGTAATGGCATTTGCCATCTGGCATTCTTGCAAATAAGTCTTCTTTCCTCACACACTGTACATCTTTCTACCTGTCTTTCTCAGTTTGTGTCTATTCATAATTAATCTCTGGGTTCATGTAATAGGCCTCTCCTGCATGTTCTCTTAGCTAAGGAAACAAGTACTCAAGAGTGTAACATCATAGGCAGGGAACAAAGGATTCACATTCCACACTCTGTGTTAGAGAGCACTGATATGATTCTCAGGAGCCAAGCTTCTTAGCAACGAAAGGAAGGATTTACAGCCCTCCAGCTTTCTCAGCTACCAAAGCTCTTGAAGGCTTTCAAGAGCTGACCTTCTTAGCAAAGAGCTAGATTCTTTTAATGCACTCACTTTCAAAAGGTAGCATACCTGTTTTTCCAGTGTGATGTGGATGCTATTAAAAGGGAGTTTCCATGGATACGGACCTCAGTGGGAATGAAATAGGATTGTCTTCTTTTCAGATTCATTGTTGCTCCAAATATTCATAAAACCTAGATCATGCCATCCTTTTATGCACCTTTCTTATGGCTAACATCTTATTTATAAAGCATTGTCAATGATAAGAAATCAATGCCTTTCTAAATGTGTAGGTTCAAACTCAAAGGTATTTGTGTGAGAGGCTGTAAGATGAACTTGGAGAAATGGTCAGTTAATTAGAGTTCATTGAGTGTGAGCTTTATTAGGGCTCATTCATGTATGGGTTTAGAGAACACACATTAATAAGAGAAACCATCCATTTCTTTGAAATAACACAGAATTTGTCAAATTTAGATCCTTCTTTAAATAACGTGAAATTTAGTTTATATGACAATAACACCACAGGGGCTGGTGTTGTGACTCAGAGGTTCAATCCTCAGAACCACATAAAAATAAAGATATTGTATTCACCTATAACTAAAAAATACATATTTAAAAAAATAATACTATAAAGTCTCCCCTTCATTTTCTCTCTTGTATTTTTAGTCAGTTAATTCTAAGAATATATATGCCCTATAATTACATATTTCTGGAATATTATCATCAAAATACATTAAATTTTCTTTGCCAAGACCTACCTGAATGTCAAATGTAAAAGAATCAGCTCATTTGTTGAGTCTATTATCTGCCCAGCGATAGGCTTGTCTCTGGAACTGCTATATGAAGGGGACATCTATGTTCTGGAAAGCTGATGAGACAGTCACACCACCCACTCTTCATTGAGATATAAGACCTTGCCAGGAAATTTTTCAAGCCTTGAGAAAATAGTTACCGAATATCTGAGATATTTGCCATAAATCAGTGGTGCAAGAACCCCTCACCTGGTAGAAGAGAAAGAAGTATACAAAATAAAGTTAGAATTTTCAAAGTGAGCAACTGATCTAACTTTTTGGTATCAGAATAACTCTTCACCTTGACAAATTTTACGAATTCAGGTCAGCAGCATCAGTGATTTAACAACCCATCGAAGCATAAGAGGAAAATCAGTGTTGTCTCAAAGATACAGCTGATCAAATTGATTGAAAATTCAGCTAACTTTACTGGATATTAAGGAATTTTAATACAGTTAATGAGTTCTTGATCCCCTTACATTGATTCCTGGTCAGATAAATACAGAAAAAAAACACATTTTTTTTCATGAGAATTATGTTATTTTAGTTATTAATAAGCAGAAATAAATCACTCATGGAAAATTCAAAATTAATTCGTGGAATAAAAAAACTTTACTTTTTAATGACTAAAAAGCTAATCTTTTTCATGTATCAGATCACTTTATTTCACTTGGTGTTCGATTCTCAGCACCACATAAAAATCAAAAAATTAAAATATCACTAATTTTTGTAAGAAAAATCAAGGAATTAAAATATCACTAATTTTCTGTATTAATGTCTATATGTGAAATCATGTCCCTAGAAATGCATGTCTACCTTCTAAGGAGTGACCTAACAACTCTGTGGCATCTCATTAATTTGGGAATTGCAATCTATCAGTCTAACAAACATCAATAATTTCCACAAGAAATTTATCTGTGTTTCTGTTTGTTTTGTTGTGTTTTTGTTTTTGTTTTTGTTTTGTTTTTTGTCTTGGTAATGTAAAGATGAGAACTAAAAGTGAAGACCTATTGTTATTCTGAAAATCCAAAGTTTAATATTAACTCTCAAATCATAACTTAAAACAATGAACAAATTAAGAGAAGAAAATGACTTTCTTTAAAGGGCACTATTTATCAGATATTCAGATGTCCTTTGAACAGTGCTTTTTCATGAAAAGTTGCACTTGAATGACCTCACTTAAACTTTAAATTGTTTCCCATTTAATTATGAAAAACCACAAACAAATAATGATTTTTGTCAAAAAAATAAAACTGGAGGAAAGTTATTTCAGGTTCTAGCCTTTATTTCATTAAATTATTATTAAGAAGTCAATTTCCAAATAACTTTAAAAGAAACACATTTAACATATGCTTTATTAACTGCTATTTGTTCTTCTTTAGAAAAGAAATTCTAAAATATTAATTATTCTCTTAACTCTCTATGGACATTTCAGCTAAAAACTTTGAAGGTTGGGAATGGTAGAAAAAAAAATTTTCACAGAAATTCATAAACACTTCAAGTACCACAAATAGGTTTTAGGGAGAATGAACAATTTATTAGATTTATTGCTTGTACTTGATCACATAACGGAAGTTATAAGGTATTCTACAAAAGAAGATAAAATTGAAGGTTGTTGGTGGAAACCATTATTGTAAAATAGCCAAACGAGAGATGTGACCCAGGACTAAAGAAGATGTTATTTTATCTTTTCTGTCACCTGTATATGTCTCTCCCTTGAGTCATTGCTGAGTGTTTTCCATTGTTTTATTTTTTATCCTTTTTGTGAAAGATGTCTTCTTGTTTAGTAAGCAGAATTAAAGTAGTTGAAGTTTATAGAGTCAATGACTGACAAACAGTAAGGTCAATGTCCATCCCATCCTGGAAAAATTGAGGTTAGAGCAGGTGAAATTATCATTCTGTTTTGTTTTTATGGCTCTAATGGAATGCCAGAGAGTCCCTGACCTCTGCTGCCACCCATGTCTTACTCTAATAGCAACGAGTAACAGTTGACACTCATTTAAAACAGGAAATAAGGCAAAGAATGGGCCAATATGCATGTTTGGCCAAAGAAAGACTTTGAAATAAATTCCAGAGGGCTTTCAAGAAAATCATAACCCTTATTCATTTGGCACATAAGCATTAAAGTTATGGTCAGTAAACACATACACACACACACACACACACACACACACACACACACAAAATAACCTGTACCATTTATTTTCTTTCTGACCTGAAGATCTATATACTAAGTTATCCTACAACATAACCATCCACACGTACACATTGTGATTACTGAGAGTATGGACATTGCTGCTAACTGGCTGGAAAATACAGGAGAGATGCTTTGGGCATAGAAGGTTGTTGAGCTGTACACCCAAATCTTTTTTTTTTTAAATTTAATGTGAGTTTATTTATTTTCAAAGAATTAGAGAGGGTTTTTGTCGCGACCCCTTGCCCGCAAGAAAGACGCAACTCAGGAATCTTCTTTCAGCAGTTTATTCAGGTCCTTGATACTTTTTCTTCTTTCAGCAGTTTATTCAGGCCTTTGTTTTGACATGTCTTTTAGCTTCTACTGCTACTCCTACTACTACTTCTACTGCTACTCCTACTGCCACTACTCCTACTCCCGTGTGCCCCAGCCTTAATAAAGCAGATAAAGCCCCAATGCACAACTGCCACGTGGACTTTTCTCATAGGGTGCCAAGTCACAGCGTGCCAACTCATTCTGATAAGGAGTTGTTTGTCACAGACTACAGGGGAAACCAGCGCCATCTTGTAATGGCGGCCACAGTTCACAGAAACGGCTCACCACAGGTTTTGTTTTGTTTTTCCCTTTTTTTATATGGAGCAATAGCACAGTTTTTGAGAAGAGTTCAACATGTGAATGGAGAATGCAAGTTCTGGTGATCGACTGGATACTTGATCACAATAGTGACAACAGGTGCACCACAAATGGGAAATGTTCCTCATGTATATTCAAAGAAAATATCAGGTTTCATCCAGAAAATGATGAAAAAATGTGTAGAAAGTTTCCATGAGGAAGAAAGCTATAGCAGAAATACAACTCAGGCTTAGTTATGACTAGCTGCAAATCTTAATTCTCTTACTAGAATGATGTACAAGAGGAGATTAATGATTTTGATTCATTATTTTCAATGAATTTGGATAATGCTATATATCTTTTGGTATTTTTCTTTTTATATTACTTTTGATTAAATGATATAGTTGTCATTTAATTATTGAACAACTAGCATAGAGCAGACACTAACTAAATAATTCTTCCCTTCTCATTAACTGATTATATATCTTTATTGGAAAAAAATTAATTTCATTTAATGTGGTGTTATTTGTTGGAGTTCCAGAAATAGAACCATCAAGTAGGATATTATATAAAGTAGTACTATGTTTTAATTTGGAATAAAAAGTTTAGACTGATTTGGCATATACAGAACACATAGACACATACAACACACATACTAAAACACACCTGCACTTTAGAAGATATCTGTAAAAATAAATGTAAACTACGTAGGACAGAAGTCTTATAAATAGGAAGTGAGCACATGATATCCTTTTATTATTTTTAACTTTTTAAATTATGCATTTACTGATGTTGTAATAATAACATATTAATGTTTATAAACTGCCTACTTTGTTCTTTAAAATTCTTACATTATTGATAATCATTCTTATATAACTTCTTCATTAAAAATACTATAATATACTATGATATCATATTATTACCATTTCTTGTCTCTCACACTCAAAGATACATTAATTCCTGTAATGTATATTAATTGATGGCAAATGCTTCTGTTCTGCATGCCGGATGATACTAGTTTCACTTCTTATATTAAAATAAAACTTAACTGTTATTTATTGCTTTAAAACAAAGAATAAGATATTGAACTCTACTAGTATTTTACTTATACTTTGCAGTGATCTGTGGGAAAATAAGATTGTATTTAATTTTCTTTTTAGTGTATTGTTTATGAGGATTTATTATAAATGCTCCACTTGGTTTGTATGGAGGATAAAGATGCTTTGAAACACTGTAAGTAACATAGTAATTACTTATTTTTCAGAGTTTTGTAGGATTCACTGTGGATACATGTTGAATCCTGGGAGGACTGCTCTTTGTTAATTTTCTTCATTGTGTCAATAAAATGAAACTTCCCATTTATTCTGTGATGAGTTTTGGTAAAGTATGTTTTACTGAAAAAAAATCATGCAATTGACTGCATAGAGTTTTGCAAAACACCTCATGTTTTGACTGTTATGTCCTGCCTGCTCCTGATTATTGTTATTTATTTCTTCTCCATTATTTGCTTAAGTTATTCTTTTTTAATTTATATGTGATAGCGGAATGCACTAAAATTCTTACTACACATATAGAGCATATTTTTTCATATCTCTGGTTCTATACAAAGTATATTCACACCAACTCATGTCTTAGTTATTCTATTTGTCTCTTTGTCAACAAAATTACTCTTGCTAGTTTTAATGTTTTCTACCTTGAATTCTACTTTAATATTTTTAATAATTTACTAATTATTTTCAGTTTTTTGATCACAAAGTTCATTGTACATACAAAAGCTGCTCTACTTTATTACATACATTGTTGAGGTCTTGAATATTCTTGCTTTTCTCACTATTTGATCTGGCTTTGGCAGAGACAGTATACTAAAGTCTCCTATTATTTTTGTGTATCTGACCATTTTGCCTCAAATCTCTTATACTTTCTGCTTTATGACAGCTTCTGCTTTGCTGTTTAGTAGATAAATATTCATAACTGTCATGTCATCATTGTAAGGCACACACTTCAGATTTATAAACTTCTTTCCTTTGCTTGTTTAACACTTCTGTGGCTGCACTCTACCCTGTTGTAACCAATTTTATATCCTTCCTGCTTTTTGGCATGTCTGTTATATTTTTGACCTTGAGGTTTTTTGAATGTCTTTGCTTACACTTGTCTCTTGTATAAAACAAGAGACCAAGATTTTGCTTTGTGAGCAACCTGAAGGTCTTTTGTCTTTTAATAAACAACTTAATTTCATTTCCATTTTTTGATATGACAATTTTTGTCAGTTCTGACATGTTACTGTGTTATGTGTTTACTGCTTTAGATATCTTTCATTATGAGATAGTTTTCAATACTCTCATTTTTCCTTTGATTTTCTAATACTTAGGATATTCTTTTAGTGTATCAAATTGTTAATCTTTATATTACTACCATCCCATGATACTCTCAGTTCTTTATTTTTGATTGCATATTTTTCCCCAAACTGATAAACAATAAAATTAGAATGTATCATTTTCCTCTCCCTCTTGCAAACCTCTCCTTCTCAACTATAAAGTTACAATGAGATTATCTTTTGGGATCCTTTGTTACTGTAGTTAAACAGCACATCCTGAACAAATGTTTTTGGCTTGCCACTGACAGTATTCTCTCTTTCCTTATATATACAATAATTTCATCAGAAACTACCTTGATATTGATGATTCTGGATCAATTCTCTTTTGTGCAGAATGTGCCCTTTAATCATTTAGATGCATGTTTTCTTTTATTTCAAGATCATTTTCCTAATTGTAACTTAAAATATTTGCTTTGTTCCATTGTTCTGCTATTTCTTTTTGGATTCCAGTTGTATATTTATTGGATCACCTTTGTATATCTTTAGTATTTCTCCCTTTGTTTTATACTCCACTTATACCCTCCTTTATTGCATTTTATTTTCTTACCTGTTGGCATTTTGATCTGACATTTTGCTATTTAGTGATTATTTCACAATGACTGATTTTTTCTATATGATTATTAATTCTTATCCATTTTTGTTTAGAGTTAATTATCTTAACCATTTTTTTCTTAGAGTTTTCAGTTTCTTAATGTTATTTTATGGTTGTAAATATAACATGAGAATTTTTTCTTTTTATTCATAATTTTTATTTTTACATTTTGAGACACGGTCTTGCTAAGTTTCCCGGGCTAGCCTCAAATTTCTTATCCTCATGCCTCAGCTACCACAGTTGCTGGCATTAAAGGCATGTGCCACAGTACATTTAAATTCACATTGGAATGATGTTTCATAGTATTATCAGATCCATTAAGTATTTTTTTCTCATGAATTTGCTTCTTGTTACTGAGATTTTCTGACCTTTACCCCTTTGGGGGAAGGGGGCAGTGCCAGGGATTGAACTCAGGGGGCAATCAACCACTGAGCCACATCTCCAGCCTTGTTTTGTAATTTTTCAAATTTAGAGAAAGGGTCTCACTGAGTTGCTTAACACCTTGCCATTACTGAGGTTGGCTTTGAACTCATGATCCTCCTGTCTCAGCCTCCTGACCTGCTGGGATTATAGGAGTGCACTACCATGCCCAGCCTTTACACTCTATTTTAATGTAATTATTTTACTCTGTTGTTGCATTATCATTATAATTATTAACGCATTTATTATTGCTAATTAAATGAACTTGGTTTTCTTGGTCAAATTATTAGCAGGAAGGTCCTATGAAGAGTTAAATTTGGGTAAGATAGATTTTCTCTTTTCCCAACTTTGTAATGTTTCACTGATTGAAAATTCCTCTTACATGTGACAATATTACCTTGAATATACAGTTCCTTTTCCTTTATCTTTCTCTCTGTTTTAACTATTCCTAGATCACTTCAGAAACTTGATTCCAATAAAATATGGAACACATGGCTGAAATGTTTATTTCTCCAAGAACAAAAATAATAAAAATATGTCTTTAAAATTATAAAGATTATAAATGAAGCCATAGAAAACTTGTTATCAAAGGTGATCTCATCACCTCTTCACTAAATTTGTAATTAATAAGGCAGTACCCCTCCTCGATACGAACTGATAAATATAATATGCAGGAGACTCCATATTGCATAACTATAGGAAGTGATACAGCACAGAATCCATGAACAACCGAGGATGGGAATGAGGGTGTTAGTCACAGAAAGTGAAGTACCCTTTGATAGAATGGGAGCTTTGACTCATTAAGAGTGGGCATAGCCACAACTCTTAGCATTGTATGTGTCTGCAAATCCTCCCTCTCCATTTATTTTATGCTCTTCATTGAGTCAGAGGGTTCAAAGGTAATGGAAAATGTTCTTGAATGTTCTTGGACCTCTCCTGTATAGATTCTGCATACTTTCTTCCTTTTTACAGAACATAAAAAATTTTGCCACTATTTGCCATATCCACTATTTTTCTTAGTGGGTGATGTACATGCCTAATTCAGGTCAAAGTCTCACTTATTTCTAGAATCTTAAAACTAAACAAAACATATAATCACCAAATTATACTCTATTAGTTTACAAATGGAAAAATTAAACTCACAAAGTTGAAGTAAAATGCTCACTGCACACAAGGAGCTGGTAACTGATCTATCTATACCTGAAATTCAGTTCTGAGGCTTTTTCTATAAAATTGTAAACTTGTGCACCTCTCCATTACTTTATAGGTTTCAAAAATTCTACCATATAATCTACTCTGAAGTGAAACAATTCAAAATCTTGAGGCTGGCAAAGAACCTATAAGAACATTTAATCCCATCTAATCACTGTACACTATGTGAATGATAACTCCCACTTTCAACAAAATTTGCTTAGATAATAATCAAAAATCATTTCTACAGATGCATTTGTTATTGAAATGTAAATATTATACATAAGTATTGTAAAGACACACTTAAGATGGAAGAAGAAACTTCAAAAGTCATGATATAGCATGAAATAATTTAATAATAAACATACATTAAATGATGTTTCAAAAACCAGAAGCAATACTCACTGTCACAACCATTGTAAAGAAATTTTCATTATACCCATACTTAATTTATATATATTTAGTTGCACACAGTCAGAAATAAAAGTGTAATCTTCTTACCTACTAAGTTAAACTGTATGAAACTGGCATTTTTATAATTGAAAAGCTACCAAACATATGAGCAACTTTATATCATTGATCCCACATGCTTCTGAGTGATTACAGAATGGGAGATATTAATCCTGATCTCCTCTCCTGCATGCATTTTGTAACATGAGTATTTTACTAGGTAGAATGTGACTCTATTTAAATTTATTTTTCATTTTTACCAGGGAAGTCTTTAAATACAATGCAATGGTATTGGACATAACATAAATTCATGTACAATACCTTTTTGAAAAGGAGCATTTTAAATGCATTATTAAGGCCAATTTTGATTATACATGTTTATTACATTTAAATTTATGACTTAAATATATAAATTTGAATAAGGTACACATTGATTTATCTGTGAGTAAATTGAAGCTATATCTAATATTTGCCATTAACTTTTCATATGATTTACATTTTTTTTTCTTTTTTAGCATCTACAAGACATTGATACACTAGTAACCTGAAAACTATCTGGACTACCTCCATGTTACACAAAGAATCTTGGAGAACATATTTTTTTTAAAAAATCACAGCTATTGATTGAATATTATACAACTTCCAATAATGATATTGCTATTGGAAGTCATCTCTTGAATTTCATCCTCCTGCAATTTCTTCCCCTTGTCACTAGAGTACACTTTCACTTCCAATAAATGGTTTCTTTGTTCTTCTCGGATCTTTAGTTTTATCTTGTATTAAGACCATCCTTCAGCCTGAGAAGTGCCTGTCAATAGTTATAGGTAAGGAAAAGATAGAAGTTGAGGTGAGCCCCTGTAGTGGCAGGTACAAAAGATGGTGATGGATGAAGTGGGGGTTGCTCCTGCAGCCATTTTGAGGACAGCACTATCATGACAGCTTCTCTGTTCTAAGGGCTGGCACCACTTGTGGGGAAAATGGAGCAAAAAAAAAATTAACCATCCATAGTCAAGGTCAAGAATGCTAAGAGGAGATTTTAATGGATTGGGTGTCAAAACATCATAGTGGGTATCTTTCCAAGTATTTAACAGAGGAAGCAAACTACAAGCAGAACAACCTGATTTCAAAATTCTGGCAGTTTCTTCTTTCATTCGGAATCCTGACTGTTCAAAATTAAATTGCAATAAAGATAAATGCAATGTGTTAAGTTGTCCCTGAGCTATCAGAATCAGATAAGAGGTGTGCAGCATTGTGGGGAGATCACATAAGATTGCGATAACTCAAATGCTCAATTTGTCAAATGGCTCTTTCTGTGCAGAGAGCTGAAGTATCGTTGTGTGAGATCAAGATCCTGAACAAGTGCTAGAAATAACTATTTTTCTTAGTGGATGAACAAAGATAAATGCATTCTGAATGATGAGGAGGAAAAACTAAGAGTGCTCAAGCTTACATATTTCCAAATATGTTTCTTCAGAAATAAAACTAACATAAATCGTTCATTTCCTCCCATCCTCAATCCTTTGTACAGTATTTTCAGTTTCTGTAAAAGAAACTATAATAGCATTTTGCATTTGCATAGTATTAGTTGTCTAAAAATTCAATAATATTATGGATAGAAATGGTGTAATTTATCCTTGCAATGCACCATTTGTGTAATTAAAAGTTTTTTTCCTTGCATTTTTTTGTTTTCAACATAGAAAAAGTTAAGATCAGGTTGGAATAATCATACAGATAATATAAGTGTGATAATTGAAAATTGCCATATTCATCATTACATTTCCATCAAGACTAGGATTTTGCCACTGTTAGATTGAAATACCACAATATCAGTTAAAGAATACTCTGCCTATCTGCATTTCAGCAAGTAGCTTACATACAGGTTTTCTTTCTATATTACTGTCTCTCCTGCAACACTGTTTTGGCTTGAGGAAATGCAAATCTCTGTTGACAATTACTTATATTGAGTTTTAAAGAGTGTAAGACACGATTGAATCAAAATAAACCTTTATTCTCAAACTGGAAAAGTGCACACTGATTACTAAATCATATGCTGTATCATAGTAGACTTTTTCGGATGAGTAATGGGCTTTCAAATAATACCAAATTATAATAAAGCCATTTAAAATAAATGTTTTCATAAATATTTAGTACATTGCTCAGATATATTATGGTCTAAATGGAACCTGAGTATATTAACTAGCATGAGAACTCAGGTCTCTGCCCAGAATAGCTTTTTAGGAAAAAATAGGTAAAGAATTCAGAAAATATATCAAGAATATTAGGTTCATAATTAAGAACTCAGAATAATTGGGCTTCTAAGAGTCAGAATCTTGGACAGATCAACAAGTCCAGGAAATTTTCTTTAAACAGAATTTTTCCCTATCACTGAACTTTTATTGTCATCAGAAATAACCAGATTCCTTTCCTCAAAAAAATCTTCAGAAAATCCTTTCCCTTTCAGGGACAGTGATGGATGGCATGTGGGCCAGAACTTTTGTGCAAATACACATATTTTCTGAATCAGGTGCCTGTATTGAGGCAGACCAGCCATCTCTTAATTTTCCTCCTTTTCCATCTGTGGTATTTATGATTTTGGGTACCTACATTTCCAGTGTGAGGGATGACCTAATAGGAATTCTGAATGATGCAATTTTATAAAACATAAAGATCTTTAGCCCAACTTCAAGATTTCATGTAGCACTAAAAATGGTCTTCACCAAAAACTGAATTATAAGCATGTTTAAGAATCAGAATCACAGGGGAAATGCTAAAAACAAAATTACTACTATTGGCTATCACAGTAACCTTTATTCGGGTACCATAACAAGTATAAAATGAGTAGCAGTAAATGATGTCTATGAGCCTTCAAAATATTGATAAAAATGAGTGAAAAGAAGAATGATACAGTGTGTATGTCTTTGTCTATGAATAGTACTATCATGTTTTGCCACTGAATTCAGAATACCTTTCAAATGTCAGGATTTGAAGAGACTAAGAAAGTTATTCTAAATGAATATCTATTCTAACAGCTATGATTCTTAACCTAAATTTTTAGGGCTCTACAACATATTATTATCCATGTATTCATAAAACACAAGTAGTTAAGCAGTTAGGTAAAACAATGATGGTCCCTAATATTTTATGGATAGTTCTGGAAGACACATTCAAAATGAAGGACCATTGTAACTTATATTTTCAGTTAAAGAAATAGTATTCATTTATTTGACCACTCACCCATTTTGTCAATAGCTAAAAGTACATATTGAGTGCTCACTGTATGAGAGGAACTTTTCTAGGTATTGGGGATATACATCAGTAAATAAAAAAGAAATTCCATGTCTTCACAGAGATTCTGTGTGAAAGACAATGTAAAACTTGTTTAGTATACAGAGTAGGTTAGAAGATGAAAAGTGGTACTGAGAAAATAAAGTAGGAAAGGAAGCCTAGGGCACACTTGAAGAGTGGGGTATAATTTAAATAGGATAGTCACTGTAAAGAAGATGAAAGCTAAGCAAAGACTGTAAGGGAGGTTAGGAAGCTTACCATGTAGGTATCTTGGGAGATAGCATCATAGGTATTGGGCATAAACAAGTGTAAAATGCAGAGACAGTAGTCTGCCTGACATATTTGAAGATGGGCATAACTGAAGAAGAATGAGAGGGACAGGAAGTAGTGGCAAAGGAAATCATAGTGGTAGTAAAGAGTGAGGAGGCAAATCATATAGGTGATTTTTAAGCTATTTTAAAGACAGTGGCTTTCATTCAAAGGAAAATCTGAAGATAGAAGGAGGGTTTTGAGCAGAAGAGTGACCTGCTGTGTATGCATAAGTAGATCTACCCAGAATGCTTTGCTGAGAATTCAATTTATGGAATAGACAGATAAGATAAAAGCTACAAGACCAGTTAAGAAGAAGCTATTTCAAAATTCAGTGCAAGGAGTATAATGGAGATAGACCTATGGTGATTGTAGGAGCAGTGATGAAAAATGGGAAGATTCCAGATATATTTTGAAGACAGAACCAACTGAATTTTCTGATGAAAGGTGTGAGACCCCAAACAAAAACAAACAATCCCCTTGGGTGACTACAGAATATTTTAGCCACAGTGTTTGGAAATGTGAAATTACTACTAAAAGACATGTGAACAATTGAAGCAGGACCTCATTTGTGTGAGTGGAAAATGGGAGTGATTGCAGCAAAGAGAAGTTTGTGGGAGATCAAAACTAGTGTGCCTTAGAGAATAAAGGTGAGAAATGGCCTAGAAGAAAGAATGAAGAATTATGATACCTGTGCAAACTCTAAGGTCCAAAGTAAGGAGAATGGGAGCAAAAATAATGCTACTTAATAAGGCTAAAAGGAAGGCCAGTGTCCTGGCAGGAGTTGGATGATTATAGTGATGAGGTGAGGAAATATTCTTTCAGAGATCACATTGGTACATAGAGGAATTTATTAGTGATCAAGAGAGGACAGGAGCAGTTTTAAAATTCTAGATTTTATATTGCTTTTTCAAATCAGAGTCCAGTTTATGTTTTCCAAATTTGCTCTCTATGCTTTTGCTTTGGTATAAAATTAAGTTTGTTTAGGGAAAAATGGTTTCTTCTGAAATCTTTTTTAAAAAATAGTTCTTATAAATAGACCTTTATTAATTTATTTATATGAAGTGCCGAGAATCGAGCCCAGTACCTCCCACATGCCAGGCAAGTGCACTACTGCTGAGCCACAACCCCAGCCCCTCTTCTGAAATCTTAACAGCATTGCCCAAAAAGGCGTTTCCTCAAAAGTTTGATGTTACCCAATAATTTTTTTAAAAAAATCTTTTATCTATGACCCCGAAAGGAAAATCAAAGTCTCTGATACACTAAAAAGTGTCTCAAGGCACTTTCTAATGAAATTATAATGGCAAACATTACATATATGTAGAAAGAGAACCAAATAATGAGGCTAGAAATGGGAGGCAAAAAACTGGAGACAGTATTTTTAAGACCCTTTTCTCTATTTCGTTCTTCCTTACACTCTAAGCTCCTTTAGTTTAGTTAATCGATACTCCTTTGCATTTAGCCTACTTTTTCTTTTAATTCCTGATTGTCCTTTTCCTCCTCAACCTCTAAATATCCCCCCTCTATCTTTTTTTTTCCATCTGTTTTTCTCCTTTACATGAATTCTTTCAAATGTACATAAGTGGTGAGTTCTTTTTCCACCACAGTCCTTATTTTTATCCTTCCTATCAGCACTGTAGGACATTTGTCATCTTATATGAGATTCCAGCAATGTGCATTCATTTGTACTTATGGAAAGGTATTGCTCACTATCCCTTGCCTTTGTTGGCAAAGGTCTCTCATTAATAATTCTGACTTCACTTGCTACCACCAAGTTAGTAAGCAGTGTGCAGTGACATTTCAAACATATTTAGAATGTCTAGTGAGTGTAAAAATGAAAACAATTCTGTTTTCTTAAGAATTAGTTCTGTTTCTTAAGACAAAAATAAAACCAAAACAGAGAAGAGAAGCCACTGAAAAGCTTTTTTTTTATTCTTTTAATGGGCAGAAATACTTAACACAACTTAAATATATTTTTATAAGTATTTGGGTTATTTGATATGTTTTAATCTTCTATTTTTCCAACATCCCGTTTTTGAAAAAATGAAAACTCATGGATAGTATTAAATAAAGCTTTCCATAACGCTTCCAAATATTTTCTGTAATATATCTGACATATGATGATACTAAGATGGTAAATTTTGGTGGCTAATTGCCACACTTCATAAGACAGATTATGTCATTATGAATCATGACATTGTCAATTACAAGATAAATAACTTTGGATGAAGTATTAACTTTTCTTATGTAAAATTATGGGCAATAGTACTACCTCCATAGTCTTATTGTCAAGATTACACATAGAAAATACTGAAAAATGTATCTGGTAAGTAAATAGTAATGATGCTAACAAAGTTAGCCATTACTGCTGTCTAACACTTTGGTATTTCTAATGTCCATACACAAATGTAAGTATGTTCATAGAAGGAAAGGAGAAAGTTTGGAGATACATCTGTAGTTTTCCTCCAGTTTTTATAAGCAAGCTTCAATAAAGGCAAACTTATGTATGGGCAAAGTTAATTAAATGATTTAAGTCAATTTATATGGCTAGTTAAATTATAACAGTCATATTTTATTTTATTTATTTTATCTTATTTTTTATTGGTTGTTCACAACATTACAAAGCTCTTGATATATCATATTTCATACATTAGATTGAAGTGGGTTATGAACTCCCAATTTTTACCCCAAATGCAGATTGCAGAATCACATCAGTTACACATCCACATTTTTACATAATGCCCTATTAGTAACTGTTGTATTCTGCTACCTTTCCTATCCCCTACTATCCCCCTCCCCTCCCCTCCCATCTTCTCTCTCTACCCCATCTACTGTAATTCATTTCACAAATAACCCAATCAACAAATGGGCCAAGGACCTGAACAGACACTTCTCAGAGGAGGATATACAATCAATCAACAAGTACATGAAAAAATTCTCACCATCCCTAGCAGTCAGAGAAATGCAAATCAAAACCACTCTAAGATACCATCTCACTCCAGTAAGATTGGCAGCCACTATGAAGTAAAACAACAACAAGTGTGGGCGAGGATGTGGAGAAAATGGTACACTTGTACATTGCTGGTGGGACTGCAAATTGGTGCGGCCAATTTGGAAAGCAGTTTGGAGATTCCTGGGAAAGCTGGAAATGGAACCACCATTTGACCCAGCTATTGCCCTTCTCGGACTATTCCCTGAAGACCTTAAAAGAACATGCTGCAGGGATACTGCCACATCGATGTTCATAGCAGCACAATTCACAATAGCTAGACTGTGGAACCAACCCAGATGCCCTTCAATAGATGAATGGATAAAAAAAATGTGGCATTTATACACCATGGAATATTATGCAGCTAAAAAATGACAAAATCATGGAATTTGCAGGGAAATGGATGACACTAGAGCAGATTATGCTTAGTGAAGCTAGCCAATCCCTAAAAAACAAATACCAAATGTCTTCTTTGATATAATGAGAGCAACTTTGAACAGAGTAGGGAGGAAGAGCAGGAAAAAACGATTAACTTTAAACAGAGACATGAGATGGGAGGGAAAAGGAGAGAAAAGGAAAATTGCATGGAAATGAAGGGAGACCCTCATTGCTATACAAAATTACATATAAGAGGTTGTGAGGAGAATGGGAAAATAAACAGTCATATTTTAAAGGTATAAAAACATTAACACTTAGAATAATAAAAGCAAAAAATGAAGTGAATAAAACAAACAATAAAAATATTTCTGCCTCTAAAATGACAATTTGTATTTGTATTAAGGCTTACTAATATTTTCTTATATTCAATCAAAATAAAAAAAAGTGCTTAAATTTATTCATTACAAATAGATATGATTTTCTTTTTAATCATGTTAAGAAATGTGTAAGGTATACTATCTTATTAAATTTTCAGATTTTATAAGAAATAATTTCAATGCCTAAATTCAAACTATGGCTGAATTAAACATGTAATTATTGTATAAATTTCAACTTATAACTACATATGAATAATGTCATATTCAATGATCAGAGAATGATTTTATGACATTATTTGCTCTTATGTTAGTTCATAAATTATATACAAGATTATTTCTGCACTAACTCATTTTTATGGCTATTTTAAAAACAAAAATCAAGATATATTATTCTATAAATCTGACTATACTTTTTACAAGTAATTGAAGTTTGGAGTGTAGGATGAAGATAAGTATATACAGTAACTTGATACAAGTGTTTGCTTTAAAGTCATTTGACAATATATCTGAGTACAATTTTTTTCCAATAAACCCTTGTGAATAATCAGAAACACTATAGGCAGGTGTATTCAGCAAAAAAACACATTTCTGTCAAATGTGGTTTAATACTTTCTTCCTTTCTATGTAGTATTGCCTTCTAGTACTTTATGAACTGAATTCAAAAGGAAATAGTCTATACAGTTGTCATCCTCCTACCTAGCCAATTATTGATTTCTGAAGTACAAAAATAAGTTCAAGATTTATTAATAAATTAAGTGAATTTCAAAAATCTTAGCTTTTAATTCAGATAATACTCAGCTTAATCCTAAAACAAACAAACAAACAAAAAACTTAGAAATTGGAGTGAGAATTAAATAAGAAAATTGAGATCCCTTGAATTACTAAATCGGCCAAAGGTATTAAATGTTGGTATTGGGGAAGGAACCTCAGACCTTGGATTATTAACTATTCTTCTCTACTACTCCTGCTTGGCTATAAATCATGCAACTTATGAAACCAGCAGAGATGGGAAGATGTGGTCTCTAAGGTCTTACAAATTCAGTCTTTAAGGATTACCTCATTATGTTAAAAAAGAATGGATCTTAGCATCTTAAAATAGCCATTAATTCTGCTAATGAAAAATGTTTATTTTCCAAGGTAATGCTGTCTGGCTGGGACTTAATGCATACTTTTAATCTTAAATTTATTCCACTTCATAACCAGAAAAAAATTCAAAGAGATAGAACTCTAAAAACATTGATTTCTAAGTTAGATTTTAAGTTAGTTAACATTAGCTTTATTTAATAAAAGTTATTGAACAGTGAGGAGTACACACTGCCATCAAAATGGTCAGTTTCCTCTATTTCTGGCTCTTTGTCATTATTACCCCTCCATCTCTTTCTCAGGGAGCTCTGTCTTACCCTCTTTTCTATACTCCCCAACCCTTGTTAACAACTTCTACTCTCAAGTGTGCCTTGAGATGAATATGTCCTTAGATAAAATGTTTTCTCTCCCATCCTCTCCAAACTAATTTCTTCCCACCAGCTCTTCAGTTTTTATAGGAAATAAGTATAGTCACATGTACAGGCACATACAATTTCATCCATGTAAATTTCCCAGCAGCATTGCTTGATACATGTCATCTCTTTAAAAGATTTACAAAAGAAAGAGGGAGAGAGAGAATATCACTGTCATTGAATATCTACAAATTCGTACACCCTTAAAGTGTATTAAAGTGGTTAAACCAAGGAGGTCAGAGAAATAAAACTTGAGTCTGACACATCCACACAAAAAGATACTTAGTTAAACAGTTTTAAAATTGCTTCTCTTTGTGGATTTAGGTTTATAAGTAAATGTTAAAGGAAGTGACTTAGCAAACAATTAAAAATCAAATTTGTAATGGATATATAGAATAACTCTCAGAAACCATCAATGTAAAAATTAAAGGAAGGATTGGTGAAGGGCCGACTTGCCTATTACAATAGTGATAGCCATGATAAAAATACTATGCTTTTCAAGAGAGATTCGTTGTTTTCAAACTACTCTATATATTGTCTTTCATTGTAATTTCTGTCATAGTTTGAAATTTTTAATTAAAAAATTATTTCCAATGAATAAAAAATTTAAATATGATCTATATTTAAAACATCCATAAAACCTTCTATGAGTAAGAGAGCAGAATTGAAAAATAGAGTCGATCCTAGATAGAAATAATTATTATCATAAATTTGTCAAATTTCCTTTAAGTTATCCTGTAAATTTCACATGACCAATTAAAACACAGGTGTATTTTCTCTTGTAACTATACAAGTTTTAAGGTTGACATGGAAAAAAATATTGAATGAAGTATCACCAGAAAGTTCTGGAAACAAAAGATAATGAAATTAGTAGTTCTTTATGAATTATGAAAACATTTTGAAATCTATAGTAATTTACAATTTATGGTATGGTTTCTAGGGGAAAAATATCAAAGAGACATGTAGGAAAAGAGTATAAAATTAAAGAATAACCTCAAATTCATGTGGAAATTTTTTAAAATATAGGTTTTCATAACATTGAGGACAAGATGGATTACACTGGTGAAGAACTCTTGAACCTTGCTGGAGGAGTCCAAACTCCATAAAACACATCAGTTTAATTATGGCAAAAAATATTTTTTAAAAATGTATGCACAAAACATTTACCCCACAAATTCCACATTTTGGAATTTTATATATGCATTCTTATATGCCAGGTTTATGTGAGAATTTTTATTGTAACAATATTCATAGTAGTAGAATACTAGAACCAAAGAAATATTTAAAGTATACAGCATCCATTAAATAGTTTACTATGCTATCTCCAAAAATAATGAGTTGAGTCTATGTGCCTATATGTAGAAATTTCAAATTTACACCACTAACAGGGAAAAACAATTGCAGAGGAGTATGTTATTGATTGCCTTTAAAACGTGAAGCAAAGCCAATATATGAAGAGATGTCTTTACATTTTTCTATTTCCTCCAAAAGAAGTGTTAAGTTTTTCCCTCTGAAGAGAGCTATGGATATCTACCAGTTATGAAGAGAAGGGATATTTAGTAGTTTTTGATTCTTTACACAGTGCACAAATTCTGGTTTTAAAAAAGAAAACCTTAAAAGAAAATATGCAGAGTGATGCAGAGAGGTGTCGGCAGACACTTTTATTATTTGGAGTTGATGCTAGTTTTATTGTCCATGTAGATTCAGAACAAATTTGAGAGTTTGACAGCTTTCTGGAAGCTTCTTTATGTATTGTAATATTTTTATTTGTTATATATATATATATATATATATATACATTTTTAAAAAAATAAAACACTAACACCTCTATGTAATATGTAACCTGAATGAGAAATTGCTTTGATGATATATTAAGCTATACATCATCAGGGCCAGCTGCCACTCTGATGATGTATTAGTGCAATAAATCTCAAGGTGTGACACATTGGAAAATGTATTACTCAAAAGAGAATGCTTTCTAAGTTAAAAACTGATCCAACATAAAATTCAAAGAGAAAACTATGAAGAAACAATTTATCTATTGCCAAGAAGTGATATGCAAGCAAAGATGTCCTCTCAGAGCACTTTTATTTTAGGCATTAGAACTTCAGCAAGCTCAGGGGAAATCAAAACAATGTTCTCTTTTCTTTAGCATCCAAAATCAATCCTGCAGATAACTGGTTAAAAGCACCCCCAAGATACCATCAGAGTGGAAAGAAGGTACAGCAAAAACTAGAGTTCTAGGAGTGATTGTGGGGGATGCCTGCAGACTGGGGTTATTTTAGAACATATTGCTAATTTATGTGAGGATTAGTTCTGAAGACTGAAGAACTAAAAAGTTGCAATGGAAATGCAGAACTTAAGTCAAGAGCTTGACAAAAGAACATGGTAAAAAGGAATGTAAAGTCAAGTACATATTGCATATCAAGTTCAAAGACAATTTAGGGACTTTCCTGGTCTAGAAACTGATGTCAGAAAAGAAATTTCATGGGTTGATTCTGGATATTGTCATATATCAATTATGTAACTTAAGGAATATCAACATAAGATTTTAGCATACAAACTAGAAGGCAAAATGGACTGAGATGAAAAAAATTCTGTTTCATCCATATGAAGCACTGAAGAATGTTCCCATGAAAATCTGTCTCTTTGGTTATTTCCAAGCTTGGGAGTTTTGAAGTGAATATAGAATGTGATCTTTTAGATGTTACACCTCTGGTAAGCAATGGGAGCAGCTAGCTCCTAATTCATTCATTTAAACATTAAGTAGATATTATAAAATTGATAGATGTGTGTCAGATAATGTGGCCAGCTCTGAGGATACCAGAGTGAACAAAACAGACATGGTAACTGTTTCCTTTGCTCATGTTTTGTCTCCTTTTTATCCCCTCGTTCTTTCAGTGTTCAGCTCATGTTTCATATGCCTCATGTAATCTTGCATGAGCAAATCATCTCAAAGTATGATCTCCCTCTTCTGAATTCCACTGAATTTCAGAATTGGAAGGAACATTCTAATCTAGTTCCACAATTCACTTTACAAATGAGAAAACTAGGACCTTAGATGACTGATTTATGTGCCCAGGGATCAACTGGCTTATGTGCTATCAATGATAGAAACCAGGTCTTCAAATTTTTTTCAAGAATGTCTCCTATTTATTATATTTGTGTACTTATAGCTCTGTGACACTTATTTGGCACATGAACTATACTTTTTTTTTTATCTTTACCTTTTGGTGCATAATATATACTTTTCCGAATTACACAGAACTTTTTGAGAGTACATCTAATTTTCTATGTATTTTCCTCCCTCTCAACCCGGGATTTAACAATCTTCCTGACCTAAGAAACTGTCTACATGCTAATTTATTAAACCTCTTAAATCACTAAGTTCTGAGAGAAGAGCCATGTCAAACTGTGTTCTTCATGTAATCTGAATCATGTCACTATTGTTTTTTTAAATGAATTGTGACCCTCTTCTAACATCACACTGAAAATGGGAATTTCATTTGTATATAAGAATGTGGCAAAAGCACTTGAAGAAATGCCAGTTATTTCCAGGAAAATAACTAGCAGATGAAGAGTTAAGCTGCCCAGTCCTATTCAGATTGATATATTTTGTTCTAGGAAGAAAAAAAATCTCAAGTAAAACTTTTAAACTATTAGACTGAATAAAATGATCCTTGTGTTAGCCAACTTTTCCCTGCTGAGACTAAAGTACCTGACATAAACAACTTAAAGGAAGTAAAATTTATTTTGGCTCATGACTCAAATTTATTTTAGTCCATGGTTGGCAGGCTCTATTGCTTTGGAACTGAGGTGAGGCAGAACATTCTGGCAAAAGGGCATGGAGGAGGAAAGCAGCTCAGCTCATGGCAGCCAAGAGGCAGATAAAGAAAGAAAGGGGCTAGGAATAAGAAATACCCTTCCAGGGGATGTCTCCAAGGGACCTACTTCCTTCATCTACATCCCACCTCTCATTGCCTGCCCTACCTACCATTATTCCATTCAGGTTGTGAATGGATCAGTGGATTAATCCACTGATGGTGTTAATACCCTCATGATCCTATCACTTCTCCAAAGCCCCACCTCTAAGCATTGCTGCACTGGGATCCAAGCTTCTGATTCGAGTCTTTGGGGGGATACTTTATATCAAACAATAACAGTCCTAAGACCCTCAATGCTGAATCTGAGTGAAATAGTTGAAGTAGGAAAGAAGAGGCAAATCAGTTAGCTAGGCAGTTCACTGGCAACAGACAGGAAGGCTTTTGTTGCAAGCATGATTTCTTTAAGGATTAAAGTGAAGAACTCCTGCAATCAGCTCTGGCTAATGAAATTGAAGATATTGCCACAAATTCCTGTAGGATTATTTTAAAGATATAAACTTAATACGAATATTAATTACTTCTACACATAAGAATCACTTTCCACTCCTCCCCCTTTTTCAGGTTTCATTTGAAAATCCAACTATACAGAAACGCAGTTTTAATTATAATATTGATTTTACTTCTTTGCTAGGAGTGGGACTAATTCAATTAGTTCTAATTATGTGTATAGAGTGGTCGGACTAATCTTTCAGGATGTTGGCCCACTAATCTCATACTACTTTTCTTCACATCCCAGTCTGAGAGGAAAATTAAGGCTCTGAAAGGCCTGAAATTGTGCATATGTTTAATAAAGGAAAACAAGGAAAAGGGTGAAATAGTCTGTAAAAGAATTTGACAATTTGACAGTGGTTTTTCAGATGCTAAGTTTTGCAAATCAGATTTTACTTTGCTTTTGCAATTAGCAACCCCAGCAGGGTTTAGAGAACTCTTATAAGAAGTAAGAGGAAGATTAATGGTACAGAAACAAAGAAGAAATAATGTTATCTTTTGATTTTAAAAACACTGAGGTAATATCAAATGAAGTAGTTTTAATAATTTATCTAGAAATGAAAAGGATGTTCTCTAGAAACACGAGGTGGTATGCTGCTATCAAAGCAAATTGTATTGGATAAACGCAGGAAAGACTTTATTCAAAATTATTGCAATAGAGGAGACTCAAGACAGTCTGATATCAATTCTGAAGAGTCAAAGGACAGGAAGGAGATTGTAAGCCATCTGTGTTTGCCATTTGGTTTTACTAAAGGAAAGTAAACTATTGTCTTCATGACGAAAGTTTCATAATTTGAAAAAAGGTGCTCAGAAAACTTGGGATCCTACCTCCCCATAGAGACTAGAAGATAAGGACACCATCTTCCTTGAGGGTTGCATTTTCAAGAGAGGGCTCCCAGGTCCTTGAGAAAGACAGTTCTGGGTATAAAACCAGTAAAAGACTATAAAGAGATTTTGAAAGCCAGAAGGCAGAAAAAAACTTAGAATTTCCCCTCATACCTTAGTCAACTCCTGCAAATCTGTTGTTGACAATGTTCATTACAATCTAAAGCCACCTGACCTCTTTCTCAGGCATCCAGCTAGACTCAGAAAACTTAATTAATCAAACAGAGTTTTCTATATTCTATCAATTGCTATTTAAGATCATGACCTTAAGGTTACAGTCTTTCACTTCCAATTTATGCTGGGATAAGCAAAACCTGTGAAATTTAATCTATTTGGAACACAATCCTCATATGACCCAGATTTTTAGGAAGGCCTTTGGTCCCAAGGTCCCCACTGTTCTATTTGTGTAATATCAGTGTAATCACCTTTTTTTTTTTTTTGGTACTGGGAACTGAACTCAGGGGCACTTGACCACTTAGGCATATCCCCTGACCTATTTTGTATTTTATTTAGAGACAGGGCCTCACTGAATTGCTTAGTGCCTTTCTTTTACTGAGGCTGACTTTGAACTCAAGATCCTCCTGATTTAGCCTCCAAAGCCACTGGGATTACAGGCCTGTGCCACCACGCAGCCAGTGTGATCACTTCATATGCCTGAATTTCACTCTGCTGATGGCCCAAACACTTAGAGCGTGTGCGAAAGCATTGAGGGGGAACCTTGTGTTGTTTTACACATCCTAATTCAGAATTAATCTTTCTGTTTTGGTAACAAAGAAATGTAAGGTGTAATCCTTAACCCTTTCAGAAAAGAAGATAGTTTAAACCAGATGAACATAACATCTTTAGAAAGTCTGTGAATTCCAGTTTTGGAATAAGGGCTTTTGCAGCTCTGAGATTTTTATCAGGTTAGTAATTTCCTGTTCTAAGAAAATAAATGTTTATAATTAGAGAAGGAAACAAAAACGACAAAAATTGAGTTTATCAGACATGCTTAGCAGAAAAGCCAAATTATTGTAGAAAACATTTTTAAAAAGTATATCAGTAATAATCTTGGTAAAGTTCTAAGCACTTTACTTATATTAATACTCACTTTCCCCATTCTGCATAACATGTGAATATTCAAAACTAGAAGGTCATTTATATTTTAAGCTCTTCCACATTACAAAAATGTCTTTCAAAAATACCTTAACAAACTGTAATTCCAATGTCCGTGTACTAGATATCTTGTTTTGTTCATAACAGTGAGGTTATTTCTTATTATCTTATCAGTTTAATTAATAAAAAACTATTTAATTATTGCTTGATTATTCACTTTTTAAATTAATATTGTTTGAGCTTTAAAAAATTTAATTGTAATTATTAATTTTTAATTTGTTTTATCCTACTGAAATAATGTGTGTGATATTGTATTGTATAATTTATAAGAAAGCATTTATGTATATATATATATATATATATATATATATATATATATAATGCTTTGTTTTTATTTTACTAGCTAGTGTATCTGTTCTTGTGCAATTCTTCCATATGGGCATCTCATTGAAAAAGTATTCAGATTTAATTTAAAATAACTATCACTTTTTTTTTTCCAAAATATATTTGGTTATTATAGACTATATAACAAAGCTAAACATTAGAAGTACATTCAAGTACAAAATTTCTTTTAAAAAAAGAAGAAAAATTCCACTGATTCAAATTGAATTCTACTTATAAATTAATATGTGAATTATGACATAATTTCATAATTCTAAAATCTTAGAACAAAAACATGGCTTTTATTTCCATTTAGCTTCTTTATGTTGCTTCACATTTCTTACAAAAAATTATTTATAGGAATTAAATAATCTAAGTAGTATGATGAATTTAAAAGATAACTATTTATATTTTATTTTCACTTTGCCAATAAATAGCACCCTTTCTAAATCCCATATTTAACAAATAAGTTTTCCACTGATTCTATTGTATTATTATTTTTTTTAAAGAGAGAGTGAGGAGAGAGAGAGAGAGAGAGAGAGAGAGAGAGAGAGAATTTTAATATTTTATTTTTTAGTTTTCGGCAGACACAACATCTTTGTATGTGGTGCTGAGGATGGAACCCATGCCGCACGCATGCCAGGTGAGTGCGCTACCGCTTGAGCCACATCCCCAGTCCCAATTGTATTATTTCATATGCATTTATTTCATTCTTAATATTGATTGGTTCTGTCTTTGCTTTCTACTAAGTGCATATTTCTTTCCTTATTATACTGATACTTTTCTAGGTTATTCACTTTTCATCATATTCCTGTTCTATGGAAATTTGTATAGAATATCACCTTTATACAACATGTCAGTTTGATTTAAGACTCGTATTGCAAGCTTACCATTCAGTCTTTTCTTATTTGTTATTTCATGTTGCAAGTGTGTTATCCTGAGAAGAGAATCTCTGGATTATCTGTGGCAGCCTGGACTTCTTCCTTTGCCACAGCAAAGGAAGCAGTACCTTGAAATAGCAATTCCCAAGACATTGTTGTGTGGAAACTTCAAGTTCCATCATTTTTCCAGTTTAGCAACTAACAGAAGCATTTCTGCCCTTTGTTATATTAAGTTGTTTGCAAAACTATGCAAACAATAAATACAACAAAATAATTATTAGGAATGATTTGGAAAGAGTGAGGAGCAGGAGAAACAGAGTTTTTGGCCTTCGGTGTGTCTAGAGAATAGAACATCATTTCTTGAAGATGAATTAATATTATCTTGTCTAATTTTTTGTGCTTCTCTCATCTTCTCATCTATATGCATGTGCTTTTTTTTGATTTCACACCAAATACATACACTTCTTCCTGAGCAGAGCTTCTCTAAGATCATTATCAATGCTATTGTGGTTAATGTCTGTGAGACTGGACATTCTTAGTGTCATTTTTCAAAGTGCTGCTGACTGTGCCTTCTAAGGAATAGTAACTCACAAATTACTTCTGTGTCTGAAGATGGAAAAAAATGTTAAGTCAATTTTTTGAATTAATTGAGAGATAACATTGATATAGGAATGGGCTAGTGCCACGAATAATTATCACTTGAAATTACACAGTCAAAAAGGCCAATTAAGGAACCAAATATAGCTAATGAGAAAAATTAATTGATAATGTTTCAAGCTGCTGGTCTGGTTCTGTATTTTTTCTATGGCTAAGTAACAACAGTAACAGTAGCAACAGCAACAACAACAAAAACAAAAGAAAGGAAGAGAGGCTCAGCTTATTTTATATCAACATGTTCCTGTGGATCACAGTTAAATTTTGTTTTAAGCTATATGAGTCCACTATTTTTTATCATGTCTATATGTATTTAGTTTGTTAATTATTTTCGGAAATAATTATACTTTCTTCCACATTTTAAAAATTCTAAAATTCTCAATAGTTGTTCCTATATTTTATACTTCCTGGTTAATAAATAAGTTCAAATTCACTACCCAGTTCTTGTTGTTCCCATTTTCTTCATGGTAATATTGCATACTGTATATGTTTTATGTTCTGGAAGACCTTCCCCCCACCAAAACTTTTTAAATAATACTGGATAAAACATAAAAGTTATAGTTTAATAGTTACTTGCTACATAGGCAATATAGTTAGTAATATTTACAGCCAAAAATAAAAGGAGGCAAAGAACCAAAAGAGATAAGGAGATCAATGAAGCTTTCATCTTGAGAAAGTTTCCTATTGCTCTGTTACTTTGAATTTAGTTTTCATGGAACATAGATAAGACAAAGTTTAGAATTTATCCAATATGTGATAAATAATAGAAGATACAGACACAAAATGTCACTGAATGAGCTAGAAATATTCTTGCTCTTTGCCCACCTGAAGATAGGAAAGAAAATCTGGAAGAGAGGGGAAAAGAGGGAAAAAAATAAGAGGAAAAGGTACATCTTATAAACCCAGACTTACAATCTAGTCTTTATAAGATTTTTCAGCCTGAATTTATTCTTATTGCTTAAACTAAAATAATGTAAAATGAAAATAAAGACGTATTATATTGGTAGTTTTCTTAGGCCTCTTACCGGGGAAACTATCTTTCTTGGAAGAATTCATACTCTTAATTTATACCTCAAAGGCATCAGTTAATATGGCAAAGAAATGTAAAATGCAGAAGAAAATCAGACACCACAAATGAATTAATTACAAACAAATCCAACCAGATTCACCAAGATTTTTTGACTCATAGGAGAAACAGAGGCACAAAGTGATAAAGAAACAAAAAGAGCTTATTTGGACTGATCAGATTTACAACTCAGGAGACAAAATTTTCCAGCAGCTAATATGAGTCTTAGGGAATTCAAATAAGTTTTAAAGCAAAACTCACAACTAGGAAGTTTTTTTTTTAACCAGGAATTTATATTGATATAGTCAGGATAGCAAGCTGTCTTGTAAGACAGGGGTTGAGTAATTTAAAGACTATGCATAAAGCAGTTTCAGAAAAGGAGGAGGAATGGACAAAAGCAAAGACATTCTTGGAAAAGGAAGGAAGTTAGGGGCAAGATGACCCAGGAGGCTATGTAAGGCTTGGAATGTTCTGCTTTAATAAAAACTATAGCTCTTATACTTAAACTACAGGCTGTAACAAGTTCTGGTCCCGTGGTGCTTCAGTATGTTGTAGGAAAAGGATGTACAGCTTACACAGGGTCAAAAGTTGATGAGGAGGTACAGAGCCTGGTCCTATCATGTCCTCTCAGCCAAATATTTTAGAGGGTCTCAATCTGGCTTTATCTGTTTGGTTTTAGTTTTTCTACTTCAGCTTTTGGAATTATCTGATTCATATTTTTAAAAACTAATATTCGAATATTTAAAGAAATAAAATCAGAAGACAAAAGTTGGATAGTGTTGAAAAAGGATAAAAATATTAAGCCAGATTTGAAAGATGAGTGTATCAACTTCAAAATATGAAAAACATAAAAATGTTATAAATATCCTAATATTAAAAAACATTATAAATAATCTATAAGAGAATTAATAAGCTAGAAGATATAAAAGATAATCAAGAATACAGCAGAGAGGGAGAAATTAGGTAAAATATAAAGTAAGTTACCTAAAAACTAATGACTGCAGTTATCTTAAAAAAAATCAAGTAATGGTAGTACTATCTTTAGTGTCCTGACCAAAAAAAAAAAAATGTAAACCAAGAAGACTGTAAAGCAAAAATGTCTCTCAAATTAATTTTTCTGATAAATGAAAATGAGTTTGCCTTTTTCCTCATGAGATGGACTTCTAAAGGGATTAGTTTTATTAGAAGGAAATGAAACAAAACAGAGTTCTGAGATGCAAAATCAAATGATTAATTAGATGATAAAATTTTTACTTAAACATATATCAACTATTTTAATCAAGAATAAAATCCTGATTACTTTTTTAAAAATTGAATTGAATTATCTTGGAAATACCAATAATTTGCTGAGAATGGTTGAATTTAAAGTGTTTCAAATATTTTATATTTTACTTAAAGAGGGCAAATATGTTCATTAACCTTTCATTTAGATTAAGGAACTGTGATGCAATTTCCAAGGAAATAACTATGAGAACAGAAACATTGTATTCAACTTTCTGACACATAATGGTAAATAAGTACATAAGCAATAATAATCCAAAGATAGTTAAGAAAATAAAAAGTACAAAATTTGATGATGCAATTAAATTCAACTCCTATCAGTTATTACAATGTATGAATGAAATAAATTCTCAAGTCCAAAAGAAATTAAGCAGACAGAACATTAAAAGTCAACATGCATAATTTTTATAAAATCTCCAATAAAATGTAGAGATGTTTTAATTCACCATGAAGATAAAGCAATTTGAAACCTAAAAGAATAGACTTAACATTGAAGGAAGAAGTATCAGAATTCCAAAGAGAAATTCAGATCATCATATTAACCAGAGATATGAACACCTATGCAATAACTACAAAGTCAGGAAGACAAAAACAGTAAGTATATTGTTTGAACAAGACAATTAACAAGCTTAGTGCAATAAATATGTATAAAATATTGCATATGAGCAGAGACTTGACTTTCATTTGAAGAGCTCATCAAGCATTTATGAAAATAACCATAAGCTAAGAATAGCACACAATCAATCACCAAATGTTGGAGCATACAGCAGTTCAGAACAAATTTCAGAGATTAGCATAAGTACCATGGATCAAGGAGGAAAATATAATGGATTTTTCTTGTTTGTTTATTTGTTTGTTTTTGGTACCAAGAATTGAATCTAGGTCACTTAACCACTGAGCCATATCTCCAGCCCACTTTTTATTCTGAAACAGGGAGTCACTAAGTGTTGAGGCTGCATTTGAACTAGCCGGCCTCCTGCCTCGATCTCCTGAGTCATTGGGATTGATTATAGCAGTGTGCCACTGCAGCCAGTGAAAATGATTTAATACATGAAATGAATATGACCAAAACTCATGCAACCCTGATAAACATGTAGCTAAAGTAAACTTGAACTTCGAAAAACTTAAAAATTGTGCCACACAATGAGATAACTAACTTAAGATATTAGAAAATGACCAGCAATAACATAGCCTGAACAAAATATTATATGATAATAAAAAAAAGTAAAAGAAAAACTATATAAAATGGAAAGTAAATGGCCAATAAAAAGAATCTACACTCAGCACTTTTTTTTTTTATTTTGTTTTGTTTTGGTTTTTTTCTTTGTTTTTTTTTTTTTTTAACTTAAAGAAATTGACAAATTTTTGGTAAAAAAAATGAATGGTTACAAGCTGACACTATTTGGCTTTTACAAATATTAACTAAACATAACATACAATGAATTTTTTTAAAGAGAGAGTGAGAGAGGGGAGAGAGAGAGAGAGAATTTTTAATATTTATTTTTTAGTTCTCGGCGGATGCAACATCTTTGTTGGTATGTGGTGCTGAGGATCGAACCCGGGCCCCACGCATGCCAGGCGAGCGCGTTACCGCTTGAGCCACATCCCCAGCCCACAATGAATTTTTAAATGCAATATTTACTGAATAATATGTATCTGATATTAAAATTGAATGGAAACTTCATATTTCAAAATTTAAGAAACTAGGAGCATATATAAAAAAATTTAGATCAGGAGGCATAACTTTTGTATGTTGGTACATGGTATATAATGTCCCCATAGATAGTAATGTAGATGATCTGTCTGGATCATTTCTTGCATCAGTAGATATTAGAAATAAGTTCTGTAACTAGAAGTTACCATCCAGAAGAATTCAACTTGAAGCAAGGGGTAATCTAAATAATTTTAAAATCAGTTCATTTATTAGTTCAAAATGGTATTAATACTTTCAGGAAATCATTTAAATTAAAGAAAGTTGTTCCTGAAAGATTTCATGATTCTATCATATTTATAAAATGGATAATTTTATTTATGCTCTTTTTGATCAATACATAAATAAGCCTCAAAACTTGACCTTGTAAAATATATTTTTTCCAACTATGAAACATGGAAGTGGAAAAATGCTCTTTCAATCTAAAAAAAAATGCTTGTAATGCTGAAATTATCCAAAAATTTACCTTTCATGGTGCCTTGTGTAAGGTATGTATTTGAGGTATCATTTCCATTTATCCAATATAAAAACCACGTCAAACTGGAACTTAATTTTTTCATATGAATTTGGTTTAGCTTATAGGTTCTGAAATAGCACTCCATGGTAGAGTAATTGTATTCTGAAACTAAAATAATGTCAAAACATGAGATAGTATTATCACACCATATTATAATTCCTCTAGATTATAACTTTGTGAGGATATATAATCAAGGCAACTTCACTGCTCTAAAATCATTACTAATTTTAGTGGCTGACTGTAATAAAAGTGTATTACTTATAGTCATCCAGAATTCATACTGTTTTTATATACATCCTTGGAGTCATTTTGCTTATGGTAGAGAAAGAAAAATAGAGGAGGATTATATGTGAGTATTTATTGGACTACACCTACAATATATTTTTCACTTCTATTGTCAAATTGGGCTGGATATAATATTAAATAATTTTGTTCTCTATTTCTGAACTTCATACTAAATTTTCCCTTTAGTAATTTTCTTTATTAAACTACTTTACAATAATGGATACACATTCAAAAACTTAGGTTCCAGTATATTTCACTGTCTCTCTTGCTGCTTACTTTCTCTGTAAACCACTTGTAAAAAAGTATGCAGCATGATGAATATTTAGTTATTATAAATAATCAGCAGAGATGCAATTACTAAACTAATACTAGCATCACAAAAGCTGTGTGTCCATGACATGGATGTAAGAGCAAACTCTGATAAATAAAATACTGTTAATTTATCTACTAGCACACATGAACAACTTAGACTTATAAAATAAAATATTTTAGACTATTTTAATTTTTATCTTATTTAACATAGTTAGAAAAACAAAAACACTTCAAAAAATGAAATAAATGTTAATCACAGGGTAAAGTGAACTCCCCCCAAACAAAGGCCAAATGTTTTATCTCATATGCAGATGCTAATTCACAATAAAGGGGAGGAGGTGCTAGAGACAATTTTCTGTAATTCTTATTTGCAGAAAAGTTTTATCAGAGTACTAATTAATATTGCCTACTTTGTTCCTACCAAATGAACTTCAACTAAATGCTCAAGTCAAAAGGCATTTTTGTAATAAGCTTCCAATTTCCTTCTACTTTATGACCTTCAATTTTGTCATTGTGTGCAGAGTTTGTTAATAACACATAAGTCTCCCATGCTAAGTCAGAATGCTCCATAAAATGAAGAGATTACAAGCTTACACTATAAAGTAGAATTTCCCTCTAGCAGAGATATAGTTTACTTCCTACTCTACGAAGGATCATGTAATTTTTCTATTAAGTCATTCTTTAATAAGTCATTCTTTGTTTTGACTGCCAAACTAAGCCCATAATGAAAGAAAAATTCCCCCACAAACTTCTCTATCATTAAGCATATGAATAATTCTAGCCATCTGATGCCTCCTGATGAAGTCCATTGTTAATTCTGTAATGATATCATCCTGATCCCAAGGTGAACTGACTGAAATCCTTTCCTTTCCCTTTATCAATTCTCCTCATTTTACTAGTTGATACCACCATACACCCAAGTTGCTAATACAAAATTTGTAGCTGTCATTTATTCCTTTACCTTCTATGTGAATGAATCATCCAGTCCCTATAATTATGTTTAAATTCTTTCCTGATATCTCCCTACATTGTACTATGATGTGAGAGCAATAAACACCTATTTTAATAAGCCACTAAAATTAGTGATTGTTTTAGAGTATTTGACCTACTTTAATGTATATGCTGTCACAAAATTATAGTCTAATCAGATTACATTTTGGTGTGCTAGCATCTTACTATGCCTTGGCATTCTTTAAACCTCAGAATATAATTATTCCACCATAGAGTGCGGTATTAGAACTTACAAACTGAAGCTAGACTCACCTAGCAGAAATTAAATGCCATTTTGTAAAATGAGGCCAAAATTTACATGAAAAAGGAAGTCATAGAAATGTAAAATCATAGAATAAGTTACCAGAGACTTAAAAGGGAAAAAACTTGTTAAAACAGTTCTTTTCAAGCTGTTTTTCTTTTTATGAAATTATAATAAGAATCTGTTTTATGTCTAAATCTGCTTTACACAGCTCTGTGCAGCAATGTGTCACTTCTTTCTCTGTCTTTTCCAATTCATTTCGCTATTTAACAGCTGAAAGTATACCTGCTCTGCCATTTCTAGAGACTAATTGGCACTTGCACTAATTGCATGAGGTGTAATATCAGTATAATGGCAGTCATCTTGTTTTGGGTCATGAGGCTACTGGTTCTCTGGGCTCTGTAACAAGTCTTTCCATTACTATATAATATCCTTTAAGTGGGTTTTAGATTTTATTTTCAGGTATTAATTGGTGCCCCCTTGAGTCTAAGAATTAGAAATGTCAAGAGTGACAGCAGTTATAGTGTTGATAGTTCACTTCACACTTCCTTTCACTTTCACTACCTGAATTTTTCTGATTATTTTCCCTTTTTCTGATTATTTCACCTGTTGTTACTTTGGCACAATGCAAAATGCCTTTCCATTAACTGTTTTTGCAGATTGACCCTAGTGTGGGAAATGTGTACTAGAGAGCTTATATTTTTAAAGTTTAAGGAGAAAATTGGACTTCCCAGACCATGATAGTTAATTATAAATTTTCCGTGAGTCCTTCAGAATTACTAAACTGATGTCCTACTCAAAATCATTGGAAATTCACATTTTGTCAATGTTTGAGATTCATGTCATTTTCTAAAATATTTTAAGATAAATGTATCATGTATTATAACTTATTGATGATGTCAATCCAAGAAAACCAATAATGTTTTCTTTATATATACATTTCCGTAGAAACATATAGGTCATTTTTTAACTCAGGGAAATTTTTTTTATTAATTCTTGTCTGTATTGATTGACACCCTACACACAGTACATATAAGAAATCAATAACATGAGTATAATTTATCTTAATAGGCACTTACCCTGGCACTTTGAGATTGATTTTGAGATCAGGTCAAGGAACCCAAAGCAGGTCATTGATGTATTAAGGTTTTATTGTATTAACTGAGTATGTGAAGTGTTTGCATTTCGAAACTTAGATAGGAAACATCATCTACAGGGGTTTCTTATTTAACACAAAAGGAAGATATCAAGTTAAATATCCCATTGGAATGAAACAAATGGTTTCTCTGGGACTCAGGCAGATAGAGCAGCTTTTGGCTTTGCTCTTCTGGGCCTTGCCTTTGTACCTTGGGGCCTTGCCTGTGTCTTACCAAGTTCTTTTACTAAAGCTCAGATAGGCAATTATGACTGACAACTTGGTTTCTATCCTTCCCTTCCTCTGTGAAGGTACTCTCTATACCTTTCATTACCCTTCTCCCTCAGGGCCTGGCATTGGTTTGTGGCTGGGGAAGGGTTTCTGAGTGAACACCACAAAGTTCTGCAGTGCCATTGTTAATTGCAAGGAGTGGAGTGAAGTACTCCCACCACTTCTAAACTCCCCTGGTGGATGGCCAACAAACTCTACCAGCAACAGAAAATGCTTGCCCAGGTCAACAGTGCCAGAGCCCTTCTGTTTGAAAACACTTATTTTAAAACAATGCACTTAAAAAAATAAAACTTGAAAATGGGAAATTATTTGGCATGGATTTAAATATGTAGTGATGCTTCATTTGGCAAAAATTCTCAAAGTAAAATTTCATGATGACACCAAAGCAATTTGTTTGATTCTGCTTCAGATATATAGATATGAAAGGACAAAGGTGTTTTTTGTTCTTTAAATTTATCTTTTTAAAAAAATATTTATTTTTTGGTTGTGACTGAACACAATATCCTTATTCCATTTATTTATTTTTATGTGGTGCTGATGATTGAACCCAGGGCCTCCCACTCTACCACTGAGCCACAAACCCAGCCCGTAAAATTGATCTTAATGTGTAATTTTACATCATATTGGAGACTTGTTAGTTTCTATTAAAAATGGTTTTCAGAAAAAAAAATCTCAAAACTGAGTTGCCTTATTCTAAGAGTTGTGTTGGAATAGTAAACACTGAATTAGAAAACAATGGGCTAATACTGGTTTTACTTCTTAAACAGAAGGCCACTAGGCAAGACATTTGGCTTCTCTATATTAGTCTCTCACCTGAAAAAGTGGTACTTTCATCAATGTTTTATATGTTCTACCCAAAGTCAGATTAAGTTATTTTAGAACTGGCTTTTACAATTTCTTTTAGTTTTCAAAAATACCACTATTGCTGTGGAAGTTACATTTTATCTTGAAAAAAAAAAAAGATTCAACAATGGGTGGAAACTCAGGGGTAGCACATTTGATGGCAAAGAGAGAATAAAAAGGTGCAGGGAAGCAGACTTCCAAAGGGCCTTGTCTTCTGTGAGCTGAGTAGACATTCCAAGGACATATGCAAGGTGCTCCATGAAAACAGGCCAGGCCAGAGGAGCTGGGTTACAATAAGAGGTGAGGACAAGAACCCTGTTCTGTGTCATTGAATCTTGACATTCAGTACATGTGTTCACTAGTGGGAGAACAAGGAACTCTGAGTCTTATGTAAAAAAAAAATGCTGGGGTCTTCTGGAACTTGCATCTCTATGAAGAATGTGAGCTTGACCTCGAATAACTGTTATCTATATTTTTGAACTTTCTTTAAAACCAATTTCTTCTGAAAATATGCTTTTTGTTTCTTAGTAGTTTACTTTAATATGTTACCCACATTTCTTTTGAAATAATTTTTAAATTGCTTTCTTGTGTAACAATGTTTACTAGGTTTATATTAAAGTTTTAAGTCAACATATGTAACACTTTACCTTTTATCATTATAATCTTTTAGATTAGGGTTTTCTCTATTTTATTATATTTCAACCAGTGTAATGATTTTTTTCTTAGCTTTTACTTTATTTACTTTTAAGTCCATTTATTTCATTGCACCTTATTTGTAATGTAGCCTAATTTATTTTTTATTATTCTAACCCATTATTTGCTTCCTTTTAACTTCTAAAAATATGTTCTGTTTATGTTTTTATATTTTAAAATGTACTAATGTGTGATACAAACACAGTATTTCACCTAGGTTGAAAACAGTTTTAATTTTCTTACAAGTGTGTGTGTGTGTGTGTGTGTGTGTGTGTGTGTGTGTGAGAGAGAGAGAGAGAGAGAGAGAGTAGGTAGTTGACCAGTAAGGAAAATATTTTATTTTTGTTTGCTTTTTAGCCCTTATTTTTGGAAAATTATTATTATTACTGAGACTCAGGGAATCCCATTATTTTAGGAAATAACTACAGAGGCAAACCACTATTGCCTGATCTTGTAGATGTACTGGGAAGGCCATTTCTGAACACTAATACTGCAGACTAAGCTACCCCAAGTCCTCTTTAGTCACATAAAAGTAAAACAACTTTGGGGAATGTCCCTAAGGATTGAAGACCATTTTGTATAAAGAAATACTATACATGAAAGATTGTCTCTCACCCAGTTTGAGGTAGACCAAATGTTGTGAGAGTGGAGATGAGCTGTGGTTGCCTTGCTTAGGCAATCTATACTTTTAGGAAGTTCTAAGAAATAACTTATTTTATCCTTAGTGGATTTTCAGGTTAGAATTCCTGAGGTCCAATTCTTACTGGACCTTTTTGTCAAGTGTATTATCCTGGGCTTCTTACTAAATTTCAGTTTATCTCACTTTCCACCTCTGTTAAATTGTGCCACTAAGTGCAATAATCTTATATTTAATTAAATGAATTTATAAATCGCATAGAAAAGTATTGATATAAAAGAAATGGCTAGATGAATTCTAGATGGTTTTACCAGCCCTCACCGTGATATAGTTCTAGGGACATGCTACAGCTGAGTCTTGAAACTCCTTCTTAAAGACCAAGTCTGGCCATCAGCAAAGTCAGACAGTGGAACATTTTTCTCTGCCTTTCCCAGAACATTTTAGTGTAAACCAACACCATTATCAAGAACAGAGGAGAGTTGGACCTGTTGACAGGAGGCCCAGAGTTCACATGTCAGAGTGCAAGCTATAGTAATAGGAGTACCCACTGAGGACAGAGGAAACAATACTTCATACACCCCATGGCATTCTAAGGGTACAAATCCAGAAAAGAATAGACTGGTCCTGTGCCATGCAGTCTTGAAACAGCACAGTCCATTTGCCTTATCTTCCTCTATGTCATTGCATTTTAGTTATCACTTTCTAATATAACAAACAATAGTATACTTTTCTATTGAATTAATTTTATGATTTTCTTCTCTCTACAAATTAGAATGAAACTCCCGGTATGTAATAATTTTTGCTCATACGCTTACTTCCTCAGGATATGTAATGTGTGTCACAGAATAGGTCCTCAATAAATATTCAAATGAACAAATAGTAAAATGCAAAAGATAAATTAACTGAGAAGGGATTTTTAAATACAAATCTAATGAAATAGAATAAAATAGTTAAATATTTTTAGTGAAAAATGAATGACTCTGGGCAAATAATGCATGGTAGGTGGTCTTTGGTGATTTCAAAAATACAGAACAGGAAATTAATAAATTGTTATGGCATGAAATAAAGAAAAATAGTGTCCAATTCCTTTCTTTAAGCTTATCAAAAGTGAGCTATTTTTTATTTGTTGATTTCACCCACTGATATAAACATGAGGTATATATTATTAAGTTACTTCCTCTCAGAAAATGACACAACTGTCCATCTGGTTACTAAAGTCAAATTCTTGAATCACTGTGCTTGATTCTGTTCTTTCCCTCATCCCTCATATTCATTCCACCAACCAGTCCTCTCAGCTCTGCTCAAACAGACCAAATATGTCCATGCCACTCTTTCTCCACCCCCGCCTGTGGCACCTTCTTCCTCTGGATCCCTGCAAGAGTATCCTAAATGTCCACCAAGCATCTGCTCTCACTTCTGTACTTTAATTTTTCTTCAAAACTTTCAGATACATCTTATGAATCACATCATGCAGTCTTCTGCTTAAAATCTCTCCTATGCCTTCCGATGATACTTAGAATAAAAGTTAAACTCTGAACCATGTCTGTAGAACCTCACCCCTCTGACTTTATTTTCTATTCCCTGTCATACTACAGGTTCACCTCCCTTAGAACCTCTGTATGTTTGGTAAAATTCAGGACCGTCTCCAGTAAACACACACACACACACACACACACACACACACACACATACTTTCCCATGGCTGGCTCTGCTGTTCTCAGGGGGATTTTTGTTTTTGTTGTTTTTTTACAAATAAGCATATACCTGTATTCTTTTCCATTTTCATATAAGTATTTGGAAGCACATTGTTCATTTATTTGTATTCTTATTTAATAGTTGCCACCCACCTAGATGTAAGGCCCACTATAATAGAAACTGCCTTTTCTTTTACATGGAAACATTAGAATGCAGATTAACATTTTAAAGGAATATGTGAGGTCTTTGTACTTTATTCAAAACTGGTAATTCCCATGTCAGAATTGATTTCCCTTGCAAAAATAAAAAAATAAAAAATACTAACCGTGTTTTACTACTACTTTGGAAACATAAAACATAGAAATGGAATCTCCTTTAAAATACTTTCCATGATCCTTTAACATTTGTTTGTTTTGCTTTGAGTACTATAAAACTGATACGTACCATCTGGGGAGTGTCTACCTTATGCCAAATTTATGTTATGTGGTATAAATACATTATCTTAAAGTTCAGTGTGAACCTGTGACAAAAGGAGTGTTGTTATCCTTATTTTAGATTTCTGGAAACTAAGGCTTAAATCCTATTCAACATATGTATGTTAATACTCTCATTTGATTAGCATACTTTCAACCTCAACTTTTTTTCTGTACTTAAAAACCTAAGTTTATCCTGAAAATGAGTTGAAAGCCAACCATCGAACATTCATGCAATACATATTTACTGACCACTAAAAATTATAATCAGGTAAGAAAGAGAGCATAATACCTGATATTTAAAATAAGTAAAATAAAATATGCCCTGACACAATAGGATCATTGATTATAAAATGAAGAAACTGAGTCAACAGCAATAAGAAGGATGATGAAGTACATGGAAGCCTAGAAACCGTTTGTAAGTTAGCCTTGGGATGCTTAGGGACTGCATCCTGTACAATAATGAGGGGACTGATCAGCTCAGGTGAAGAGCTTCTGCTATCTCTAAGACCTATTTTGGAAATTAGGCTTATCAAAGGCTCCAGGTATGTATGAAATACTTTGTCTTAATGCTAAGATTAGAAAGTTCTTAGATTTCCAAGAGAAACATTTCTGTTTCTCTATGAAACATATTCCAATTAATCTCAGTCCCTCATGCCTTACATATATTCTAATTTGTGTGATTTAAAATCAATGGCCACTCAACTGGGAATCCCTTCACAGTGCTTTGTAGCACAAAGTAAGGAGTGGCTACACTCACTACTCACTCGAACTAAGTAAACTATGTCATTTCCTTATGATTCAGTTTCCTTTAGAGTGACAGTTCTAACTTATCCACAAGGTTATAAAGGGTGGAGTCAGGGGAATCACAGACAACATATACCCCAGGCACAGAGTTGTGGCAACAGATTTAATCCTCATTTTTTGCTATATAATTCCATAGGAATTAAGAAAATTACCTCACATGCCTAATACTCTTATGCTCAAAATTCTTGTAATTGTCCACTGGCAAGAGCATTAGTCCAAGAACTTCAGGCTACATTCACGACAGTCTCTAATCTGACCCAATCCTATAATCTCAACTTTCATTTGCCGGATGGAGCACATTGTCAAGCATAATTGGCAACTCTTACAAGTCACAGTTGTTTAAAACAACAAGACACAAAAAGGTTATATTTATTAAAGAAAATGAATCTATTTTTCATATAAAAACTATATACTCTTTCTCTGGCCATAAAAGCCTAACATCTTCCTCTGTAATTCCACCCCATCTCTCCAATCTCAGCACTTGTGTCAGGTTGGATTATCCCCATGCGTGCTTATATTGGATATTTGATTGCAGGAGGCAATATTAGTTCATTATTATTAGTACCTATGAACTAAGTCTATGTAATTATTTTATTATATACCCATGACCAAAATAATTAGTTTAAAGTTGGGAAAGAGATCACAGTAAAAACCAATGAGAAGCAGTGAAAATGTGTCCTATTGTGTTTATGGGAAATATTCTAGCTCTCCTTTCTGGTCTGAAAAAGAAATCTTATCCTGAAAATGAGTTGAAAGCCAACTCCAGCACAACACTGAAGAAGGTTAAACGTGGCCAGATAAACTGTTCAAAATGGAGAGGAAAAAATGGGTTTTCATATAATTATCTTAAGTCCCAAATCCAATATTATATGAAAAAAATATACCTTTGAGTGATTTATGGAAGCAAATACATTTCTTTTCTCATTTTTCTTCTTTATACTTTTCCTTAATTTTTCTGCTTAGGCAAGTTAGGTCTTTCTGGGGAGTTACTTGAAGATTTCTGACCAATAATCTCCCATGTTTAAAAAACTCTGAAGAGTTCAACATGTATCCTTCTCATAAGAAGTTTACATTCATTTTGGAATAGGAACTAGAAACAAATAAAAAGTGAACTAGGTACACAATCCAATTTATATCCCCAAATAACCAATTGTGACAATAGAGCCAATGGTGCTTAAGGCAAGGATTTGATTTGGGTCTGAAAGGGTAATGAAATTTAAACTAAAATAAATAAATACTTAAATGTGAGCCAAAATAAATTTAAGTCTGTCTCAAAAATTTTAATTTTTGTAGCTTTGCTCTCTCATTCTAAACAACTTGACATCCTTTGTTTCTATACACTAGCATTAAAGAATTTCAAAGATTATATTAAATCTGGTTCTATGAAAAATAATTTTTGTTTACCATTGACTTTTAAATGTGGCTTTACTCTCATATTTGATGTCTGATTCCAGAAATCATTATCATGCCATTTGGAGATATGCTTATGTTTATCATAGTGTTTTCAACAGAATACTCTCTTTAAAAAATCCATAAAGTTAGCCAATCAAGAAGATGAATGGTCTGCAGCTGTTTTTTCCCCTCCTATTAACACTCTAGCCTTATCCAACTTCTTCATTTATCCTTCTGTTTTCAAAGGAGCTCTTAATTACTTCCATCCCCATTTCAGTTGTAAATGTCTCTTTATTACCATTCTTTCTTTAGAATAAATCCTCCAACCTATTCAAGGACCTGACACTTCACCACTGATTTACAAGTGATTCAATTTTATTAATCAGATGCTTGCTCTGGCTTTGGGATAGCTGCAGTACCATGGGTAGTAGCTGTTGATGAAGCGTCCCCTTTCTTCCTCCTTGTTTCTTAAAAAAAAATATGCAGGTACATTTGCAGCTTCAGCTTCTTTTTTTTGAGGAATATTGAAATTAAAAAGAACTAGTGAAAATAGAAAATCTTGTAATTGTCTTGAAAAGAGTTATTTCACACTGTTGGCTGTGGAAGCTATAGTTGCAGTGGGGATAAAGTTACCTATAAAGGATTTGTCTGAAATTTTCCATTAGAAATTCCTTCTTTATAGATTTCAAGCTACTGCTGAAATTACTGTCATGAGACCAAGCCATGACTCCATTGCAAAATATTCTAAAAGCATAATTAAACTTATAGGTAACCAGGCTATACAAGCTTCATAGATTTTAATATTTCTATGTATGTTCATAAATTCCTCTTTAAAATATATATGAGACACACTAACGATTATATATATGTATATATTATATTTATTGTTCTAGTTTTTCTCTAACTGTGACCAAAATATCTGAAGACAACAATGTTACAGTAGGAAAAGTTTAATTGGCACTCAGGGTTTCAGAGGTCTCAGTCTATAGATGGCCTATTCCATTGCTTTGGGCCCATGGTAAGGCAAGACATCATAGCAGAAGGGTGTAGAGAAGGAAAGCAGCTCAGAACATGACCACCAGGAAGCAGAGATAGAGCTCTGCTCACCCAAGGCAAAGACACACCAGCAGTGATCTATCATCTCCAGCCACACCCTACCTGCTTAGAGCTACTAACCAGTTAACCCATTCAAGTGAATTAATACACTGATTAGTTTAAACCTCTTACAACATAATCATTTCATGTCTAAACTTTCTTGCAGTTTTTCACATCTGAGCTTTTGGGGGACACCTCACATCTAAAGCATAACATTCATAATCTATTAGACACATACACTTATATCTAGCAATTGTGTTTGTGTGTGTGTGTGTGTGTGTACATATATACATAAATACATATTAAATTGTTCTTGGCCTAAGCCATCCACTGGCCATATTTTATATCATTGATGTAGATCCATGTATTTATTTCTATTTGACTTCCAAGTTTTCCATTACTTGCACTAAAAATAAATTAGATTAAAACTCCTCTGCAATTCTTGACAGTATGAAACCAGAGGAGAGGGTGTGAAAGGCTTACATACTTAGATTTTGTGCTTGAAACCAAGTTCTGTGTATGTTTTTACCAGAAAAAAAATGCATTGAGTGATGATGGGTTGGGGATACAGATAGCAAAGGAAATTGCTGTTTCCCATTTGGTTATTGCTTCATGTATTATTTCTATAAACAAAAGGAAGGAAGAGTTCACTACCATTTGGATATTAGAATTTCACATAAAATTCCTAAGAAAAAGAATAATTTTAGAATAGAAAGAAGGAGGCTTTATTATGTCTTCATTCACCAATTAATAACCATGTGGCCCTTTAGAAGCATTTAAAAATTCTCTTAAAATCAGTTTTGTTACTTGTAAAATAAACTTAACATATTTACCCAGCAAAGTCTCTGTGAGGAATGAATGAATGAATCCATTCTATTAGTTTAATCCATTAGTTTATTCTATGTATTTTCCAGATAGATCTTTTTTTCTGTCCTTTGAGTGATCCTCCAGGTTTTTTCCTGTCAATCTACCTCCTCTGACTTATGAAGTATCACAAACGTTATGTTGCCTTTTTTTGTGGATAGTTGGTAGTTTGTTCAGACTTTGAAATTACTTGTCAAGAAGATCAAGCTGGATAAAGTCACAGCATTGTTCCATGATCTCTGTTGAGCATCCATTTATTCACTTATTCTTCATGTCTTATAATCTCCTTGGAAATAGTGAAGATTTATTTGGATCATTGTCTTACTTTGAACTTATATGGTACCTATGTACAAAGTATTCTTCTGACTACCCTCTTTAAATTAAACTCCATTTCATTATCTGTAATTTCCCTGTGTATTTCCAAATTCTTCCCTAAAATATTAATTTGATAGTTTCAAGATTTTTTTCTTTCATTGTATGCTCAGCATATAGCATACTACCTTATAGATAATAGGCAACCGATCAGTATCTGGTGAAGAAAAAAAATGAATTAATAATAAATTAATTATGGCAAAAAGTGTGTTCTATCTTATTACTCTCAGAATCACCTTTTGACTTTCATTTCAAACTTTCAAATCTTACAGATGTAAAGCAATGTTGGAGAATGACACAGAGAAGATATAAAATCAAAGAGAATGTCCCACAAAGCAGAAAAAAGTCATTTCCAAATACTTCACCCGCTAGTTATAACACTGCAACTGGAGAAAACTCCTATGCAAATCCAGTCATGCAAGCCCCATTTAACTCAGGAAAATGTGTAGAAATTGATTGAGTGAGCAGCTGGTGATATTGTAGTCAGGCTCTCTGGAAGTTAATTGGGAAGCGTTGTGAAAAATCCTGACATTGTACATGTAGCTCTGCTGCCTTCCATTGTGCCCGAGACACTCATCACACACAGTTGCTCTCTACTATTACAAAATAACTGGATGCCTAGGAGTCTCTGATGACTCTCATCAATAGCCTGCTAAGAAAACGGAGGAGGAGGGAGTGATGATATGGAGCTAGAACTTCTGTAATTGGAATGAAAAGGCCCTTAATCTTATGGGTTTTTACTTCAGTCATGAAACATTTTTATTCCCCTACATATAAAAACAAAGTTTTTCTTTCAGGGTCTCCTTTTGCATTATACTCATGGAAAATCAAGAATTGAAATTCATAATTTTCTTTTCTTGGTGTCTTGTTTATACAGTTGCATGAATTAGGTATTGTCTTGAAACAAACCACCCAAATTTACTATGTAAAACAGCAGGTGGACATCTCTTATTTCTCCTAAGTCTTCAGTCCAACCTGACAGTGTTGATGTTGCAGAGTGGGCTTGCTCCTGTGTCTTATGAGCTGAAAATCTGCATGGTGGTCCAGGATGGCCTTGCCTGCAAGAGTATGACTCTATATATGTTGCTCACATGTTAGTGATACTCTACTCCATGCATTGAGCTCCTTGCCAGGAATCCAAAGATCAATAGTGTTCTTTGACCTTGATGAGTTTAGACACAAAAGAGGTAAATAGATCATATAAATGAATATTACATTCAAATACCATGCACAGTAGATATTCCATAGTTATGGAGAGAAGTTTGTGATATACAGGAGGGATGCCAGAGAGGAAATGATCAACCCTGAGTAGAGTGAGAGGAGGAAGCAGGACAAAATTTGTAAAAAGTGCTTCTCAAATTAAGTCTGAAAATCTTTGCAACATTTTGCCAGGTCCGTAAGCCAGGAGATAGCATCCCCACCGGAAAGGCCAGGTGAACAAAAGCACAGATATAACCTGAAATAGTTCAGTAATAGTTTGGTAGGAGTTAAGTAGCATGAGATAAAACTACAGAGATAGAGATGGATTATTGGTTTGGGGATTTGTGTATGCCAGACTGAATTTTAATTTTATCTTCAATATAATAATAATAATTATAATAATATATTTTAAAATTATCACTAGGCATTCTTTTAAATGACATGGGTATGCCCTTATCCACATTTTAAAAATATGTTAAGAAAGGGTAGAGAAGTTAAATAACCTAAGAGTAAGTAATACGGTTCAGTCCAATATTAGTCATCCCAAGTCTTTAACCACTATGCTTAGGGAGCCTACTAATGGAGGCCACTCATAGGTTTAAGTAAAAAAAAAAATCATCAAATTTCTCTTTTACTTAAAAACAAAACACTTATTTACAGTACCATGAAGGCTATAAGTTATTGAAAAAGGAATAACCATTTTGAGGCTATAGAAACCGTTTTGGTTAGAAATAATGAAGATTCAAAGATAGACATTAACAGTGAGGACAGAACAAAGGGATTTCTGACTTAATTGAATAGAAGGTAAGAGCACATGTGTTATATGTCACAGGTTCTGAGGGCAGAAAGCCTGAATCTGAATCCCACATCTACCACTCACCTAAGTGCTTGAATTTGTGCATAGTAATGTGGGGTAACATCTTCCTAAGTAAGATGTGAGCAGTAATTAAAGACATATAAAGTGCTCTGCAGAATGACTGATACAAAGTTACCTTTCAATAAATGGAGAAGTGTAGCAGGAATTTGAGATAAATCTGTGAGTAGAGTTTGGACACATATGCTATGAGGTTCAGTTGCTCAGTAAGTCTCTAGAGTTCAGGAGGAAGATTTATGATGAAAAGGTAGATTTGTGAGTCATTAGCATTGTTAAAGTCATATGTGGTTGGGATAACAATAAAATCAGAGAAAGGCAGCATTTAAGTGGTGGGGAGACCAAAATGCTAAGAAACAAGAACTAAAGAGCAAGGAGAAGCAGTCAAATAAAGCCAAGCTTTGAAGTTATTGAATGCCAGACACTATGTTAAAGTAAATAGGGATGTTTAACAGGCATCTTTCATTTAACATGATCAAAAGAGAACTTCAGGATTTTTCCAGCCATTTTCACAGTCTCAGTGGATGGCACTGCTGTTCATCTTGGGAGTCAGGCCAAAATCTTAGGCACCATACTTGATTATATTCTTTTTCTCATGGTCCTCTCCCTCCAATCCTGCAGTGATCAAATCCTTTGAAACAAAAAAGTGAAGTCTTGACCATTTTTATCCCCTATACCACTAATCTATAGTCAAAAGAATACATAAATCTTCCATTCTATTACTAAGAATGTAATATTAAGTAAAATTGAAAGCTCCATATATGATGAATCCCTGACTTAGCCTTTGCTTTGCTTCGTGGCATATAATGGGGCACTGAACTAATAATAAACATGCCAGAAATATTTGCTGCATGTAAATAAGCCAATTCATCACATCATGTTATTGAGAAGTAAAATCTTTGTAGGTTAGTTAATTTTGGCAATATGGTATATAGTGAGTTCACCATAATGCTAAATGTTTCTAGGGAGATAAAGACTTTGACACAATCAACATGCTTCTGAGGCATTTTAATTAATTACTGTGTTAACATTTTATTTGGGATATTTTCTGTCACTCAATACAAACTATTACTATTGAATTTATAATTTTCATGTATATTTTTCCCTTAAGTGTAGCTATTCATTCTACTTTATAATACCTTGAATTATGTATGTTTCCCTTTTGATTCTGGCTTTTCTTGTATACTTATAAATATGAATCATATTACCTGTGTTGACCTATTTTGAAATCTCTTCAATTTTGAAGTATATATTTTATTAACTTATTAAATATGCCTTTTACTATAAGATAGCTTAAATTATTTGCACAAGAGGCAAATTATAAGCAAACATATTGATATTTAAAGCCCAAAAGTAGTCTTGTATGGATCAAAACTGACACATATGATTGATTGAAGAAAGTTATGTGACAGTTGCAGTGACTCTGTGCACCAGGTAGAGAGATTGCAGAATGATCAAGGATGCCTAACCAGAAAAAAATTACTTGATTTAATGTCCAAGAATGCTGCGGGAAAAAACGGTGCATTACAAACAGGATTAGACACATACATATTTGATATATTTTCTCTTAGAAGAAGCCTGATCATAGGAAAGAGCTCTGTGTCTCCAAGGAAGATGGAGACTTCCCTGGAGTAGGTTTGGATCTGATTTATCCCCTAAAGTTTCATGAGCTGAAAGCTTGTTCCCCAATGTAATAGTAGTGAGAGACAGTGGGACCTCTAAGCAGGATTTATCCTTTTCTTGAGGAAGTAAGTTCCAACTGGGTTTGTTACCAATAGCGGGGTGTTATAAAGCCATCCTGGTACTTCCTGTGTCTCTGTCTTCCACAAGGCCTCTTCCACATGTTGTGCTCCTCTCACTTCCACCACTCCTGCCATTGTGATGCCATCCACTATGTTATATCACCACTTGAGACCCTTGCTGGATGAGGTGACCCAATTTTGAATTGTAGCCTCCAAATCTTTGAGCTAAATAGACATCTTTCCTTATAAATTACCCAGTCTCAGGTATTTTGTTAGAGCAACACAAAATGGTCTAAGGCAGTGGGCCAATCTCAGCAGCCCAGTCTTAGTTTCTAAAGAGGAGTTGGATCTACATGAAGTATGAAGCTATTCTTGAGAACACTTTCACACTGTTCCCAGGAACCTAGATAGATGCCCTGGGAAGAAGAGAAATATGTGATACAATCTAAAGACCTATGTTACTCATGTCACTAAAACTTCTCATGCAATACTCTCCTTCAAAGGAGCTGAATACTATAATAGGAAGCCATTATCCTTCAGGTTGGAGAGAGGAATGAAGACTGGAGAAGGAAATAAAACAGTATGAAAACCTGGTAGGTATTTCCAGAATAGATATATCCTCCTTTTTTAGAGAACCTGAGATGGGCATGCTTGGAAAGTATTGCTGAGGTTCTATAATTTAACAGAGTAGTAAGACAGCAGATTAAGGGAGAAACTGCTAAAACAATTTTGTATAGGAATAAGAAATAGTCAAAGATTATGGGAACATAAAATATACAGAAAAACCTTTTATTCGTCATTTTGCATACACAATCATTTTCCTATGGCAATCCAGCTTTTCTACTTCCATAATAAAACTTCAGTAATGGTCACTAATGGCCTGTTATTTATGGATTTTTTTTCATTTTTTAAACTATTCCACAAATATTTATGCAATGCTTACTAAAGTCTAGACATATTCAAGGTACCTGTTACTCAATAAATGCCATTTCAGTAGCGAGGTTAGGGAGGAAGGGAATTAAAATTGATTTTTATTATTCTTTTCAATTGGAGGACTTAAGCTTCCTAATTTTATGGTAAGTAAGGTTGATGATTTTATTTATGAATTTTGCCAGGAAACCTAAAAGTAATTAATTCTTCCAAAAACCACATTCACTCTTCCCTGGAGAATTCCTAATGGAGATGAATAGTGTGAGTAGATACAAATGGAGAGTGAGAACTAATGGAAATGAATAATATTAATAGATACAATTTGAGAGTGAGAAGTTATATTATTTTTTGTTGGCTTGTATCAATACACTACTATAAGATTTCTAATGAATGTCCTAAAGTTCATGAATTGACTTGAGCTTAAAACCCAATTCAGAGAACTTCCTGCTCCTAAAATAAGCCTTAATTCTAGAACATTAATAGTGTATCTTATTCCATTTATAGTTATACCACAATGTACATCACTTGTCCTAATATTGACTTTTACTTTCTTTATATATCATCATTATTATAAGCAATGATATGAACCAATTTGAGAGGTCCTGGGAGGCCAGGCAGGCTTTAAAAAAGATCCCTTTATATATCCATCTTCTCCTGAGTAGGATAAATACATGAGAATAGAATTATTGAGTCAAAAGGTACATACATTTTTAAGTGTTTTGACATAGGCTATCAACATACATTCACAAAAATATGTAAAAATATATAATTGTAAAGGAGATTATGAAGATATGTTCATTCCCTATACTTTTTCAAATGTGGAACATTGTAATATATCATTTTCTTTATCTTTTGATTGCTAATCTGCATTTCTATGTTCACTAATGGTGCTAAAGTTAGCCTTATAGGTTTGTCATTAACAATTTGGGACAGTACATTTCTGCTTCAAATAAAATAAAGATTTCTAGGACAGAAACTTACCCACTGATCCATTTAATTTCAAAGAAAGTCCAAGTCCCTAACAGAAATATTTCTGTAAGCAACTAACCATCTTTACATTTTTAGGACTGAACTGGCAAGAAGTAATTGAAACCCAACCAAAACTAGTTTAAACTATCAGAAATATTTTTATTTAAAAATTCCTAATAAGACACATGAACACTAGAACTGGAGTCAAATACTCTTTCTCCCATATGTATAATATTTCTCAACTCCATTTTTTTTCTAAACTTTTATTTTCCAGATATTGGGGTTGGAGTTAGAAGAAAACTTTTTTTCCTGATTACAAATTTGAAATTATTTTCTTATTTCTAGTTTTTAAAACTTCTAGAAAACATCTGTGAATGGCTATACTGAGTTTTGTTGTTGTTGTTATTTTATTTACTTGTAGGATTTTTTGTTTGTTTGCCAAGGGATGGTGGTAATTTGTTTTTTTTTTTGGGGGGGGTGGGGGGTGGGTGGGTGGTGTTTTACTTTGGTACCAGAGGTTGACTCCAGGAGCACTTAAACACTGAGTCACATCCCCAGCCCTTTTTATTTTTTATTTTAAGACAGGGTCCCAATAAGTTTCTTAGGGCCTTGATAGATTCCTGAGTCTGGCTTTAAACTTGTGATTCTCCTGCCTCAGCCTCACTAGTTGCTGGGATCATAGGTATGCACCACTATTCCCAGTGGGTCAGATTTTTATTAAGAGAATTGGATGCTAAAATGGGAGGTTTCCACTACATTATTGAAAGAAAAATTACTTTTTTTCCAAAGAAAGAAATATGATTTCTAAATGAAAAAAAGAAATGGGTTGTTTAGACAAGTAATGTGATTACTATATTATTAATAGTATCCATTCTTAAGTTATCTTTCCTGAAGATATTGACCAAGAGTACTGTAATGAGCTCTTGCATGTTTTACACCTAGAAATGAGAGAGAGAGAGAACAATTTGTTTAGATAGGACTTTCTGTCATGTTTGGTATAAACCTTTGTTTAAATGGAGTTAATTAGCCAAGTCATCCTGGTATCAATGACAGAATTTGGGAAAGAAAGAGTTTTTCCTTGCTCATCTACATAAAAGTGGAATTAAGAGGCTCAATGATCCAGTGTTTTTGACTCAGAAAAAAGTTGTCAGTTTTCATGGAAGGATAGATCTCATCCATATTAAACCTTATTAAACCTACATAAGTTCTTTTCAGGTTTTCCTAGGACAACCACCAGTTAACAGTTATGAACTGGGTAAGAGATGTAGTATCACAGGAAGGTTCTACATACCTCAATAGTCGTATATGCATATAGTAACTAGGTTTCACTTATTAAGGCATAAGGAACCTAATTGTAAATATCATACTATTCATTTAATATTTTGAAATCTTTAAGTCAAGATTAAAAGAAATATATTTCTAAGTGCTCATTCTTTTCCATAGGGACCATGGATATTTACCTAGTTAATATAACTTGCTAAGAATGAAAGTTAAAATTAAAATGTGATATGAATAAGAGTTAACTGCATGGGCCATAGATCATAACTACTTAGTAAAATTACCAGAAACTATATATGGCATATTTTCTTGTGGCATCATCAATCTTAAAATAATTGAATTGCTTATCATTTTTCATCCTAAAGACTTAACACTCTAAAACTATGTTCATGCAAATTCCCTATGTCTGTTCACTGATGACCCAAGAGGTAAACACCTAATAAAATATAGGCATCATGAGAACAGATTGCCTATATAAAACTTTTTGTCTAAAATTTACAAGCTCAACCTCAACATAAACTAGTAATTTTGTAATAACATTGCACTTTGAAGGTTACTGGAAAGAAGAAAGGGAGGGTTCAGTCACTATATTTTCAGAAAAAAAATAATATCTAACATAACACAGGAAAAGCTTTTATTGAAATAGTGACCAAAGTCTCTCTAGAGATCAAATTAGAGATGAAAGGAGAAACAATCAACAACAAAACTATTCAAGCTTTCTCTAAATTTGTATATAAAGTTAATTTTACTTAATGTATCTTCAATATGCAACCTTAGATGGAAGATATCTTAGTCTGGTGTTGCTATAACTGCTATAACAAGATACCTGAAGCTAGGTACACTATGATGAAAAGAGGTTTATTTACCTCACAGTTCTGAAAGCCAGCAATTTTATGATCAAGTGGCAACATCAGGCCAAGGCCTCTTGCTGCATCATAACATTGCAGATTGTATCACATGGTTAGAGCCCATGTAGAGTGGCAAGTGACACATATGGAAAATAAGAAGCAAGAGAGCAAGTCAAACTCACTTTAAAATAATATGCACTCCGGTTAACCAATCCAGTCCCACTAGCCAGGCACCAATCCCTTCTAATGTTGGAGCTCCAAAGGACCTAATAACCTCCCAATAGGTCGCATCAGATCTTAAAATTTCTACCACCTCTCAATTCCATTGTACTTAAGGACCAAGCCTCCAGCATATTAATTTTTGGAGAACAAACCATATCTCAATCATAGCAGAATATATTTTAACTTTTATGATACATACAATTTAATTTATTAATAACTATCTTATATTTCAAAGCTAAATTATTTATTGACTTCAAATAATTTTTTAAAATATGATATAGCTAAGATGTGATTCTTTGGAAACAATCCAATTGAAACTGTCTCTATTCAGTCATCTATGAGGATGTGGGTCATGCTAGAAGATTCATTTACCAAATAATTTATCAAGATATCAAACTTAAAATTTTTTCTTATAATATGATTTTTTCAATTAGCACTATGGGAATAATTGACAACTAAAATGATCTACCAACTTATAACTTACATGCCTTTCTTGCTAAATGCATTTTTAGTGTAAATATAATACTAATAATTTTGCCAACCCTTCCTTATTAAGGATTAGTAAAAGAGTGGTAAGTATGGCAAAGTATCAATTGTAGGTGTTCCCCACTTAGCTGCATATGAATCAGTCATCTTTTTCTGTTTGTAGCAGTAAACCTTGAAGCATAGTAAATCCAGAAGCTTTTCAAATTATGTTGGAGTTTACTTAGAATCACTTTCAAATATGGAAGGCATTTTGCCTTAAAAACTCTTGATACTCTTCTGAATTTGTTACCCTTTAATCTTACTGTGTCTGCAGGCTTACATTATTAATGTATGCATTAAATATATTTGAGCACCTGTTACATGTTAGTAAGTGTCCTAGGGGCCAAAGATACAAGTTGAATGCTTAATTTGTGGAATGGAGAGGAGAGAGAGAGACAGAGATGTGTGTGCACACACATGTTCTTAATAAAACTAAAGGGATAAATGAGTGGAAATGAGAATTTGGGGAATGAAAAGTAGAGGCAAAACATGTGTCTCCAGATTTGAAGCATGTAAAAAGTTTCCAGAGTAAACAAGGGAGTTCAGAAAGAAATTATTTCAGACATGAGAAATGACATGTTCAGTCTGATCCATCCTATTTGCACCACCTGGCCTGCAATATTCACCAGTGGAAAACATCAGCCGGGATACTCTTCTTAGGCCATATTTTTCAGTGATTTCTCAAGGTTGCTCTTCATAGCCATGATCTCACTCTTACACTGTCACTGAATCCACAGGTTATGAAGCAAGTATCTAGTCTCGCTAACCATTCTGATTTCACAGAGCAGGTGCGATGTTCGCCATTTGGGACTCAGCTAATGGTGCCTCACTCTGCCCATCACCCCTCACTCAATAGTCAGGTTACAGTCATCTGTTCCATTTTCTTCAGAGCTTATTATTCTGGTCATAATAGTCTGCCTTCTTGGAATGGCAGTTTAATTATATTCAGTGGCTTCTTTTTGCAAAGGTTGAGCATCTAAAAACACAATGAGAAGGCCATCTCCATTGCTAAGAAAAGAGTTTTATCTTTATGCTCTTTTATTATGTCCTTTGTATAACATACTTTTCTTTCTCCTACATTTGAAGGGAACACAGAACAAAGTAATCAAACCTTTCTAAAAATGTTAACATCCTAAGTGTCCTTGCTGTCCAAGAAGCAAAACCCTACAAAATACTTAATTTGTTCATGTTCCACTGTGAAGAGCTTATATAGATGGCACTGACTTAAAATGCAGAGAAATAAGTGTTCATATATAAGATCTTTAAAAGTTTGAAAAATCATTATTTAAAATTGAAAATTACATATATTGTACAATATGATACACACATATGTATACATAGCACACACTGAAGCTGATATATCACCTTCTTAAAATGTACAAATATCTATAATATTGTAAACTGTGATGCAGATGTTCATATTATTTTTTTACTGCTGAATTATAATTACAATTTTGGGATTCATTATGCTATGTTTATACATGCATATAACTGGATAAATTTCATTCCCCAGTCTTCCTTTTTTCCTCCCTTCTTCTCTGATCTGCTTGTTTTACTCTACTGATCTCTACTGATTTCTCAAGGTTGCTCTTCATAGCCATGATCTCACTCTTAAACTATCACTGACTCCACAGTCTTCTATCATTATTATTATTTTAATTAGTACACTATGATTTTATATATTTGTATATATACATATAAAACCAGGATTTATTGTGGTATATTTCTCAAAGGACATAGAATAATTTGGTAGATTTTGTTCCCCCATAGTTTACTATGTCCTTGTCTTCTCCCTCCTTCTTGATCCCCTTCTTCTACTCTATTGAAAACCTTTTTTTAATTAAGAAACTAAAATTGTTAAGTGTCCAGAAAACTACAGTGGCACATGCCTGTAATCCCAGCAGGGATTACACGAGGCTGAGGAAGGAGGATCAAAATTTCAAAGTCAGACTTAGCAACTTAGTGGGGCCCTAAGCAACTTAGTGAAATTCTGTCTTCAAATAAAATGTAAGAAAAAAGCTGGGGATGTCACTCAGAGGTTTAGTGCCCCTTGATTCAATCTCTGGTACCCCCAAAAAAATGTTAAGTGAAAGTTTTTGCTTTATCTTAAAGATAATATTACATATAAAACTATTCTGAGAGGTAGATTTTGTCATTATGATTTCTTAATTATTTTGATATTTTACCAACATATGCAAAAAAATCAAACAATTATGTCATTAGTTCTTCTTGTAAGCAATTTTATTATTTCTATGTTTGGTATAATAATCTTTACTTTCAACAACAGTTTTTCTTACATCTATAAACTGGTTTCTCAAAGAATGTCTAAATATTTCTGGAATTTGTGGTGAATTATAGATGCAAATAATTTAAAGTTTTAAGTTTGCTTATATACCAGTTCTTTATTTTGGGTATCAAGAAAATACTATAATTTGAAGTCAGTATATAAAAGTATTAAAACAAAATTAGGTTGCATATAACTCCCATCCTTTACCAACATTAAATACAGAATTTAATGGGAGTAGGTAATATCTGGCTGAATTGTACTAAAATTCTTTCTACGTTAGCCCAAGTAGTCCTTTAGAAGTTAAGAATTCAATTCCCCCAGTTCCCTGGTATATTTCTTTTTAACACTTGCTATTAATTTTAATGAAAATGATTGAAAGTAATATTCACTAAATGTTTTGGAAATTTTCCAATCTATGTTAATACTTAATTGAAATGTGCCTGAGGCACTTAACATATATTAGCCTTACACTGATGGTTGTTTGGTTTTGCACAGGACTAAGAAAAATTGTAAATAACAGCAATGCCTTTGGGCAAGGAGCCTGGAAATTACAAACTTAAGGTTAATGAAAATGACCTTTATGCATAAGTGTTACTGTCAGAGTTAAAAAAAAGAATGAGTTACTTGCTAGTTATGAAAGCTAAACAAAAATAAAGAGCACTCTGATACTCCACTGCCATTTTGCAATGTCTTGACCTTATATGTCTTTCTTATTTGGGATGTATTTCCTTTGTACAAAGATTTGTTGTAATATATAACATCCCACTTTTATCTATTTCCTTGGTTTTGAGTTAGTTTTAGGTGTATATGTAATACAACCATTTTGGAGTTTTTATTGCAAAACATCATATGATTTGTGATAAATTCTAAATTCTGCTCAAGTTGTAGAGAATTAACAAAGAGGGATATATAACTGCAGGATATTATTTTGGATCAACTTAGCAGATATTTAACTCTTTACTGTATCTCATAAATAAGGTATTGAACTACTAGACTACTCATTTTAAAAAAAGGAAAAATGATCTCTGATCACAATAATCTTGCATTGAATTGGGTAAACAAGAGATAGGTACTGACATAGCTAGGTAATCAAGATTTAAAAAAATAGCAAAAATCAAATCACTTCAATTAGAGACACACTTTCTTCCCAAATTTTTCTTTATAGCTATGAATAAGATGTCTTAATCACTCAATCACTCTAGGTTTAACAATTTATCAAAACTAGCATTATAGAAATTAAAGCACAAGAATTCTGGAAGACTTTCTTACTTAATTACCAAAAGGAGTTTTCTACTCAAAGATTAGTCACTAAACTGTCATTATTATTGCAGACATGTACTGCTAACTAATTTTAAAGGAAGAATTAGGAAGTTTTCTCTGAAAGATACTAAACACACATTTAATTAGAAATGTTTGGGTTCACTTGAGAAATCAGAACTCCTATTAGCAAATCTTTTGTGCATAGAACAACTGTAGTTATAACAGAATGTAAAATTGTGTACAAGACACTTGAGAAAGTATTGACAAAGATACATAAAATTTAAAAGGAGCACATATGTTTTGGGTTCTCTTTTCTGAAATATATACAAATTACATGGACTAAGGTATAAAAATGAAAAGATATTTACAGACATCAATTTTGTCATTCACTGTTACTGCAGCCAAAGGTATGTAAGCAACATTTGCATACATCTACCTTCAACTCCAAGACCAACAACATCAATTCATTCAAAAACCAAGTCTTGACCCCTTCAACATTTTAGGGTTGACTATCCTTAAATCCTTTCCCCTCTCCTGCTTCTGTTTCACATGGCACTTCTAGTTTATCTATTCTACTTTGCTTCCTCTTACTCTGTTTGCTCAATTGCATTTGGCTATATGCTCCTTTCAACTCTTCATCATAGGGTATCCGTAAGCCTCCAGAGCCTTATTCCTATTGCTCATTATTTTATCCATTATCCATTATGTCATAACATTTCAATTATTATCTCTGTTCAGATGGTTCAGAGTCCTGTATTCCCAGTTCTGAGTCCTCTCCCAAATGCTAAATGGTAATTTACCTCCCTCCCACCCCAACCCCTCAACGTCTCTATCTGGACTTGACAAATCTTGGGCAAAATTATTCCAAAAGTTCCTCCCTGAGTTCTTTAGTACCTACTTTCTCCTCTATGCCAAAATGTCCCTTGATCTCTTTACTTCATCCTACCATTCTTCCTTAGAGACTCAGGTTTGATGTCTCTTTTTCAGTTGTATAATTGTAACTTCCAAACAGAAGCAAAGTCCCCTCTTCTCCAAACACCCTTAAAATATATCTATGTTACAGTTTTTTTTCATCTACTAAAATATCCTATTCTTGGCAAAGTCTTCCAAAGCTAAGAATTTTTGAATCTTCTTGAATTCTTTCTCTTCTTCATCCTCACACTTAGTCACTTAAAGCTATAGCTTTCCCTAGGAAAAGCATCTGTTTTGATACCTTCTTTTAAAATTTCAGATCCCCTTTCTCAAGCCAAAAACTTCCTCATCTTTCCTCTAAACCACACTAGTAAAGATTCTTTATTTCTATATGTGTTCAAGTAGTTTATTTTTAATTATTATTATTAGGGATATAGTAATGGCAGCTTCTTCATCTCAGTATCTACCACAGAAGAAGAAGCAGGAAATATTAAATTCCTTTATATATTTGATTATTCATCTTTTTACGACCTGTACCTGTACCAATATACCTGGCATAGTAACCTCTTAACAATAGGTATCACACTTCTTTGCTGTTTGGTTCAATACTCTTCCACTTTAAATCCAATAAACTTTATTGTTATCATCACCTCCCTCATAATCACCAGCATCAGATATCATCATCATCAGTATCAGCATTAGCATCACCATATTAATGCCTTACACTCATTTGTCCAATTGTCCAGTTCTTTCATTTTCAAATAATATTATTATATTAACTGGTTAAAAAGGGTAACATACAGAGCCCCAGGATGAGCATGAGAGACGGGGTCTCGCTGAGTTGCTCAGCGCCTTGCCTTTGCTGAGGCTGGCTTTGAACTTCCAATCCTCCTGCCTCATCTGGGTTACAGGTATGTGCCATTGCACCTGGCCCCAATACATATTTCCACCAAGTCTCTGGAGCAGGCAGATGCTGAAGGTCCAGTAGAGTCTCTCTGCTTCCTGATCATCCTGTGAGCTGCTTCCCTTCCAACACACTCTTCCACCATGATGTTCTGCTTCACCTTGAGCCCTGAGGAAAGGAGCCTGCCATCTATGGACTGAGACCTCTGAAACTATGGTCCTCAACACTAGGAAGCAAAGAAGAGCCACTTACATTTAATTCAGGAAAATGTGAAGGAATACACCTGAACCGGTGCAAATTTATCAGTGAAGAAATGCGCAGGTGCAAGCAACAGGTGATCAAAGCAGCCTTTGTAGGACAGACTCAGAGTGACATTTGCCAAAAATTACAAACCTAGACAGCATACTGAGAAGTATGCCAGAGAGCTGATTAAGGTGGCCACCACAGTTTTCATCAATAAATATCCAGAGATTCAAAGACAGGCAGACCAGAAAGATAAAGAGGAGGATGGATCTCCTTACAAACCCAGAGGTCACTCAAATCGGGGTCTCACTAGTTCAAAGCCAATGGTCCAAATGTTTACAAGAAAAAAAAAGCGTGGCCAGACAAAAGGGGAAGCCTCCAATGGCCCCATAGGGCAGCACCCACTGCCATGCTCAAAAGCTAAGACTTGAACAGAGAAGGAGCGAATGTTTTCCCCCAAGACTTTGGTCCCAACCCCTCCTTTCAGTTTCTTCCCACTTGCTCAGAAGTCTGTGATTGACAAATATGGCAGGGGTCCCATAGACACACACAGCTGCATCTGATGCATGGGACCCAGCACCTCAGGAGGGCTCAGCTGCTGCAAGCCCCCAAATGAACCAGGAATATGTTCATGTTAACAGCCAATAGTGGGCCATCAGGTGCTCACTCCAAAAGGACATGCCACCCTGGCTCCAAGCCACACACTGTGAGCCACCAGCAGGAAGGGCCACAGAGCCCCATGCACTGAGGCTTACTGCACAAAAACACAAGTGGGACAGCTACTATATACAATTAGAGCAGGCTCCCACCTGGCAAGAGGAGAAAGCCACATAGTCAAAGAGCAAAACCTAGGTGGGCACAATGTGGTTGCCACACCAGGACCTGCATGGGACCACACCGCTGCCCTCCAACCTTGGCAGATGGCCCATGGCAAGATTTACATTGGTGCCTTTTACACAAATGATGTCCCAGGTCATCAGTCTCTGCTAAGATTTACATTAGATTTAAGAGTTGGAGAATCCTAGCAACCAAGATCCTGCACTGGGAGATAACAAAAAATTTTCTGCATCTTGAAGCGCCAGAGGATCTATGTATGCTCCCCTTCCCTAAATGACAGTTCCTCCCAGGGGCTTGAGGACACCATCCTTGGGACAGCACTGGACTCTGACTTAAAAGCCCATATCTATCAAGAAAAATGTCAAATACCTTGGTTACCATCTGACTCATCAACAGAACAAACAATAGCCACTGGGCCTCAAAAGAAGCAGGAGCTCTGCTCAATTCCAGTCCCTTCAACCTGCCATCAGACTAGAGAATTCTTGGGGGCTACTGGGTTCAGCCATATATGGATCCCCAATTTTCAGTTATGGCAAAGCTCCTCTATGAAGCCGCAAGGGGTCGGGGAATGAGATCCTCTAATATGGGGGACAACTAAGCAAAAGGCCTTTGAGGACATTAAACAAGCACTCACCAGTGCACCTAGATTAGGGCTCCCTGACCTCACAAAGCCTTTCTTTCTGTATGTCCATGATTGGTCTGGAGTGGCTATGGGAGTTTTGACTCAGATGCTGGGGACATGGCACTGTCCAGTGGCCTATTTGTCCAAGCAGCTGAACTCTGTAGCCCAGGGCTGGCCATCTTATTTATGGGTCATTGCAGCCACAGCTCTTCTGGTGTTGGAAGCTGATAAACTGGCCATGGGACAAGAACTGATTGTCAGAGTTCCTCATTCAATTTTGACATTGTTAGGACACTATTGGTTGACTAATGAAAGAATGGTCAAATATCAGGGCATATTATGTGAAAACCCATGTATCCACATTGAGGTTGTCAGAACTCTAAACCCAGCAACTTTGCTGCCCATTGGACCTGGAAAACCTTACCACAAATGTGTTGAGGTCACGGATGTTGTGTTCTCCAACAGACCAGACCTAACAGACCAGCCACTCAAGGACGCTGATGCAGAGTACTTCACAGATGGAAGCAGTTTAATAAAAGGTGAGGTATGTTTTGCTGGATATGCAATGGTCACTCTCGACTCCACTGTTGAGGCAGAACCTCTGCCTCAGTGAACCTCAGCACAAAAAGTAAAACTTATTGCTTTGACTCCAGCACCTCAGTTGATAGCAGGAGTCTGTGTGGATATTTACATAGACTCAAAATATGCGTTCGCTACCCTTCATGTTCATAGGGCCTTATGTAGGCTAATTAACTCAGGAGAGAGAAAAAAAAGGGGCATGATGGATGGGCAAGAAATTTTTAAACTTTTGGATGCACTGTGGGCTCCCAGGAAGGTTGTGATTGTATATTGCCAAGGTCATCGAAAGGGAAACACTGTGGTTTCTCAGGGCAACCAGAGAGCTGACAGAGAGGCCAGGTTAGCTGTCTGCAAGAAATGGGAAGAAAATCCAGGCCCAGGTTTAAATGCTGCCTTTCTGCCTGGCCAACTAGCTAACAGAATGAGAGCCAACATACTCCCAACATGAAAGTAAGTGATTTAAGACAGAAAAAGAAAATTTTCTCCCAGGTGGATGGTGGAGATTTTCTGATGGCCAGAATAGCCATCCTGGAGATTCTAGCCCCAGCCTTTATCAGACAGCTTCGCAGGAAGACATGTTGGACATACAACACTTCAGACAGTTCTGAGTCACCATTTCTATGTCCCCCAGCTCATGGGCAACACCTGGATGATCTGCAAACAATGTGAGGTTTGTGCTCACAACAATCCTTGTCAGGGGCCAAAGCTTCCACCAGGAATCCAAACTATAGGAGGAGCACCTTTTGAAGACTTGGAAGTAAACTTCAACTTCACTGAACTACCACGTTCATGGGGCTATAAGTAACTTTTGGTTTTTGTGTGTTCCTACTCTGACTGGATGGAAAACTTTCCTACCTGCACTAAAAAGGCTAAGGAGATACTAGGATGCTTCTCTGGAAAATGATTCCCAGATTTGGTGTCCCAATAACTATTGGCTCAGACAATGGGCTTTTGTGGCTGAGGTGATACAATTACTGACCAAGAGTTTAAATATCAGATGAAAGTTATGTTCTGCCTATAGGCTGTGAAGTTCTGGTAAAGTTCAAAGGATGAACAGGACTTTAAGGCTCAATTGGGTAAGCTGTGTCAGAAGACTCACATTGTGATGAACTTCTCCCTGTGACACTGTTGAGGATTAGATCCACTCCCACTAGGAGTGGATTTTTCTTTTGAGATAATATATGGGACGTCCACCCCTCTTACTAGGGTACTACAGGGAGACTTAAGAGAGGTAGGAAAATTAACCCTGAGACGACAGCTTCAGGCCTTAGGGAGAACTTTACAGGTTCTCAACCAATGGGTTAGAGAAAGATTGCCAGTAAGTTTGACCCAAGTGCACACTCCTTCAAGCCTGGAGATTGAGTCTGGGTCAAAGAATGAAATATCCAACCCCGGAACTTCTTTGGAAGGGCCCTTTCAATGTTATTTTATCCACCCTAACTGCCGTAAAGTTTGCAGAGATAGATCCCTGGATTTACTACACCAGACTCATGCCTGCAGCTGCGGACTGGGAGTGCTCTCCATATGCTGCTACATCCTTGAAGCTGACCATCCTGAAGAAAAAGGAGCACCAGAGAAGCTTGAGGATCAGAAGGACAACAGCCCTGCTCCAGTCACTCTGGAAGCTGACTGGTCTACGCACGGCCGAAGCTTGAGGAGACTATGCCCCTGTTTCAGCCACAAAGGAGGGACTGGCTGACCAATGAATGGTGAAAGACAAACTTCCCACCAGAACTAATGAACTATTTCAACCTCTGAGTTAGTTCTTATACTGTAATGCATTGCCACCCCTTGTTTCTAGATATATACATCATTCTCTGTTTTTTTTTTTTTTTTTTTTTTTTTTTTTTTTTTTTTTTTTTTGCTACTGGTTTGATTATAGTAACTCCTACTGACTGGACTCTGGGTAACAAAATTTTACTTATAGTTTTTTATCTTGCTTATATAAGTTTTCTAGGACTTGCATGGTTTGTTATTAGTTTGGCTTTGTTAATTTATGCTGTTTAACCTATGCTAACCAAAATGTTAGTCTATTATTTAGTTTGGTTTCCTTTGATAACCTTAAGGGATTCTGCCCTACTCCTATTCTAATCATGGAGATCATGTGAACCATGTGTCAAGACAATCCACTATAACCAAGAGGTGGTAAAACATATATTTAGGACCTGCCCCACCAGAGGAATGCTATAGATTGATGACTGTTTGGAAAGGAAAAAGAGGTCTATTGGAAAGAAACTTGATTTAGGAAGTCACCAATCTCGGGGTGAAGGTATCTGGCCACCACAGAGGATTATTGCCACTTATGCTTCAGCTACCTGGGCACAAAATGGCAGTTGGAGCTATAGAACTCCTATTTACATGTTAAATAGAATTATTCACTTACAAACTACACTAGAAATTATTATTAATCAGACTGCCACAGCCTTAGACCTCCTAGCCACACAACAGACCTGACACCAGTGGCTAACTATCAAAACCGATTGGCATTAGATTACCTACTGGCTGAGGAAAAAGAAATATGTGGAGAGTTCAACAGCTCAGATGGTTGCATCCAAATGAATGACAATAGACAAACAGTTAAGAATATAGCCAACAACACAAGAGAACTAGCACATGGTGCTAGTGCATACCTAGAAGGGCATTAAATTTTGGGTCCCAAACATGCTTTTGGAAGATGGTTTTCAACTCTTGGTAGATTTAGAAGCTTAACTGGTAGTGAGTATTTTGCTGTTAACCTGTTTATTGCTCCCATGTTTGGCTCCACTGTGCATTAAAACTAATGGGTCCACTAAAGAAGCTGCTGTTGAAAGGATGACAACAATTAAGGTTTTGGCATTATATAAGGCTTTAAGCCAAGATAATGGCAATGATGCTCTTAAATTTAAAGAATTAAATTATGGGGAGCATCATTAAAGGGGGGAATTGAAGTGGCACCCCCTTTCTCCACAGAAAAGCCCTCTTGACCATGGCTGATTTTAGGACTGTCAGCAAAAGAGTCCAATGTAGATAAACTTCCTATTTTCGTGTCGCCCTGTTTACTTGGCCACTGACCGAGAAGATACCAGCCCTCCAGGTGCTGGACACCCCCTTACTAGTTTTTCACAAACGTATCCAGTATAGTACTTTGAAGAAATGTGCAAACAAGGCCTCTGGCCTTGAGCTATCTACAGAGCTATCTACATTTGTAAGATAAGTTATAAATGGGCTCCATGGTAACATCTGGTAGCAAGAGGAAAGAAAGGGGAGAAGAAGCTCTGCCCTTCTCAGGTGTTGTCCTTGAAGAGTTAACTTGCCCAGAACACTGAAAGAAAAAGCTGCTTTTATGTGAACTTCTGCAGACTGTGAACTTCTGAGCCCCTCCCCTTACATGCTGGGTATAAAACTCTGAAAATCCCTGAATTTGGGGTTCAGGGGATTAATTGATCACAGCAAAAGCTGTGCCCTCTGAACCTCGCTGCAGTCAAATAAAATTGTTTCCTGCTAAAAAAAAAAAAAAAAGTAACATAACAATTTAAAATCAGATTAATAATTTTTTCAGAAGATAAAGAATAGTCTGAGAACTTAAAAACATATAAGAATTAGTATTACGTAAATGTAAGGGGTTTAAACTTCATAAGAAATAAGTGGTAAATAAATTATGCTTGTAAGCCATCAACAAGAGTCTTTCATCAGTCTTTCTGATACAGAAGGAGGATTCTTTTCTTCTGACTTTCCCTTTTCTCACCAGTGACTGAAGCTGAAGTTACACAAATTCAGCTAGAGTAAGAGGTTCAAGTCTTCCTATAACCTATCTCTTTATCCTTGAAATACCTCCACTTAGCCTTTATTACTAAAAGATTTTTCAGCAAACAGCATTATAACTCAAAAAAGCCAGTGCTTTGTGAAAAGCAAGGGAATCAAAAGGAAGGCGATTCTAATTCTTCTTCTTTTTTTTTTTTTACATAACAGTAGAATGTATATTGACATATTATATATACAGGGAGAACAACTTTGAATTCTTCTGGTTATACATGATGTGGAATTACACCGATTGTTTATTCATATATGAACATAGGTAAGTAATGTCCAATTCATTCTATTATCTTTCCTATTCCTATACCTGCTCCCTTCCTTTCATTCCCCTTTGCCTAACCCAAAATACTTCTATTCTTTCCTGTCCCCACCCATTACTGTGAGTTAGCATCTGCATTTTAGAGAGAACATTTGGCCTTTGTTTTTTGGGGAACTGGCTTATTTCAATTAGCATGATATTGTCCAATTCCACCATTTACCTGCAAATGCCATAACTTCAATTCTCTTTATGGCTCAGTAATATTCCATTGTGTATATAGACTACATTTTTTATTCATTCATCTGTTGAAGGGTACCTGGGTTAGTTATATAGCTTAGCTAATGTGAATTGAGCTTTTGTAAACATTGATGTGGATGTTTCACTATAGTATGCCTATTTTATTTCCTTTGTGTAAATGATGAGAAATGAGATAACTGGGTCAAATGTTGGTTCTATTCAAATTTTCTTAGTAATTTCCATACTGTTTTCCAGAGTTATTGCACCAATTTGCAGTTTCACCACCAATGTACAAGTGTACCTTTTCCCCATAACTTCCACAACATTTATTGTTATTTATATTCTTATAATTGATTCTGACTGGAATAAGAAGAAATCTCATTGAAGTTTTAATTTGCATTTCTTTAACTGCTAGAAATGTAGCAATTCTAATTCTTAAGAGCAAAGTCCAAGTGAAAATATAACTACTAACTAGGCCAGCACCACAGAACAAGCTATTAATGTGATTTAAGAAATTAATGCATATACATTTCTCTTGATGATATTCTGATGTCATCCTGAAGATTTAACCATTGGTTAGCAAGGAGTAAGGTAATCCAATTCTTCTTTATACTGAGGAATACTGTATAGAAAAATCCCTAATCTGTCTTTTTAATCACTTTTCATTTCACCACAATAAATGTTAATGAACAATATTTTTCATTCTATGCAACCGTGAAGTCTAAGCAGAACACAAGACAACACCATTTGGAAAAGTAACCTAAATTTACTGCTTAGTACCTACCAAAAGGGAAGAAAAACAAATAAAACAACAAAAAAAATCCAAAAGAATTAATGAGTATATATTATGAATAAGATCCTGTATTAGTATATATTATTTCTTCTAATCTTTATGACTAAGAAAAGTGGGTGTAATATTTTTTTTCTATTTATACTCAAGGAAAATAAAATCAGAAGTCTTAAAAAATTGTATCTGAGATTCAAATCCAAGTACAGTTTTAATTTTAATATGTTTAAAATTAAATTAAATAAATATATAAAGAACAGGCCTCAGTGACTAATAAATCAAATTATAAGCAAAATAAAAAAGAATTTGAAAATGAATAAAGGTAATTTATATAATTAATGCATCATATAGAGACCTTGTATTTTTAAACTCTTTGCAAAATTTAGGTTAAACATGAAAGATAGGATGTTAATTTGGTGAACAAATATATTCCTACCAAAAGAAGAGAAACAGTTGCTTCTCACTAAACAAATGTTGAGTACACAAAATCTATACAGCAACAGATGTTTGTAATTTGACAGTTAGCCATGAAATTTGAATTAAAACAAGATATCTAAAAATCTCATAATATAGCAAGAAGTGAGAAATGCAAACTCAATTTAGTGTCATATCTGAAATAGCAGTAATAGTAGCAAATACAGCCTTAAGGAGTATGGAATCACCCCATTTTCTAAAGTGTCCTTATTTATTAAGAGTTAGGAAAACAAGCAAATCCCTTTACTGTGCTTACACTTGCTGCAAATTTATCACAAACAAATAAAATAAAGATTCCTTAATCAATTAGACCTGTGACTTTAAGCATTCAGGCTTCTTGAAATAATCTTCCAATCAATGAGTTAACAAAAATACACCTGGAGATCTTGAAGATAATTAAGATGGGAGTCCTAAGATCTTTTAGCAACTCATGCTGTAATCTGTCTTAACTCAGCATCAATGAAAATGGTAATTTTTATCAAAACATAAATATAAGGTTAATTATTCAACCATATTTGGTTTAAATTCTATTTTACCATGTCAGTGAATTTTAGATCTACTTTGAAAGGCAAAAAGTAGCTTTTGTTTATACATGAAACAATGACTATCACGTCTACTGACTAAATCAAATCACTCCAAGGTTTAAGGTCAGGAGGTCTTGACAGAATTGGCATCGAAAACCCTTAAGCTAAAAATTCATACACTCAAATACATAAATTTTGACTCTGTTAAGTTGAATAAATAAGATCAGAAAGAAATGAAAAAAAAACAGTACTGTCAAACCATACTGTCATGTTTAATGTATCTTGTACAGAAGCTGAATTATTAGGTTCTGAAATTTTATTTACTTATAATTTATTTTAGAACTGACTTAATTAATATTCATAGGTTCCCTTCCTGTTCTTTGTTACTAAAATTAATACAATTTTAAAAATGGAGCTCGTGTTTGGTTAAGAGCTTAAATCTATTTTATTTTAACTTATGCAAAATTAACTAGAGAACTAGAGATAATTATCTGAAGAAATCAACTAAAAACAAAGTTCTGCAGCACTCACATATAATGAATAAATAAAAAAGATATTTTAGACAAAAACTTTACATGTTATTCTTTCATTTCATTTTAGAGGTTCACTTTTGGCATGGTACTTAATTTCAAGGAGCACGTGGTAGGCAGAGTAATGCCCTCCCCCAAAATGTTCACACTTTAATTCAAGGAAACATGATTTTCTACAAGTTTCAGAAGCATCACAATTACTGCCACCACCTCCATCCTTACCCATGTCCCATTGAAACACATTTCATGCTTCTAATATCAGGCACTATAAGATAATAAATCTATCTTGTTTTAAGCCACCAATTCTGTGGCAATTTGTTATAGCAACAATGAGAAACTAGCACAATTATACTTCATAAATCTATTACTCGTAGTTCCTGGTTAATTTCTTAGCATTAGCACTCCTAATACTTAACACAGTGCTGGGCACATTGCTAAAGTGACTACATTTAAGAAATTGCCTAATTTAACTTTCATAATAGATAAATTAATCAGACATATGTATTGATTCCACACAGACACTTCATAATTTCTGCTGCAAATCACTGAATAATTTTTAAAGGCATTTGTAAGATCAAAAAGACAGGACTTTCTTCTCAATTTTCACTTTTTTGTGACAATAAGTTTTCACAAAAGTACAAAGGCATATACATGTATACAACAACATTAGAACAATGCTATGAAAATATCATTCTGAATGTTAAAGAGAATGCAGGAAATAGAATGTTATTTCTGAACACTTATAAAAGCACAAATGGAAATTTGATTCTTTATTCATAGCACAGGTCAGCTAAATACTGATAATAATGCTGATTCAAATTAACCTAAATATTTGTAATTTTTGTACCTATATACCTAAACAAGAAGAAAAATAATATTTTCATGACTGCTGATTCTGAGGTAAATTTCTCCTTTTTCATCAGAAAAAAATCATAACTTCCTATTTCATAATTAAACCAATTGTAAAATTATATAGGTTAATAAAAAATTTAAAAACTTATTAGTTTGTGATTATACATGCACAAATACACTCATCCTACTTCTATTTTGCTATTCCTCAATTATCACTAAAGAAAGAAAAGAATATAGGGGAAGAAAGTCCCAAATAACTCATTAAGTACATACAGACATGTCTTTTCTACTAGCTTTGGCCAGGAATAAAAAGAGAAATGCTTCCTGACATCCTAACACAGCACAACTGAAGGTAATGTGCTAGATTTGAGGGAAAGAAAAGAGGATAAAAGTATTTTCCTAGCAAACCTAATAACTTGTAATGGAGGAGAGGCATGGTTAGAAACACCAGAATGTATTGAATAAATAATTAGAAAAGATGAATATGTAAACATCCTACCCCACTGTAAATTAGAAAAAGAAAAAAAAGAGCACTGTCGTGTTTTTTTTTTTTTTTGATTTAAGCAAATCTGAGTCAAACTAGTCCTATTTTGAGACTACCAAAGGATTTCCCAGGTAAGAAAACTGTGTATATTATAGGTTTCTTCATAACTCACAAGATATCATTCTATCTGGGACAAAGGTCAAACAACATTAAGAGAACATAAATCCAATTCAAACTAGCCCAGCTGATGAAATTGAAGGACTATTTAACTTACTTTGAAACTCTGAAAGATATAATCAGGTTAAAATACGGGTAACAGATTAAGTGAGGTGTGAAAGGAGTGTAAGAAAGAAAAAGCAGATTTTAATATATGATGATCAGGTCTGTTTAACTAATTGAAGACTAATCTGAAGTTCACTCTTGAACATAGATTCCAAATTTTATCTGCAATCAACATTTCAAACAAAATTTGGAAAAGACAGACAACCACAATGGATCCATGTTAATGCAGTAATGTAGGGGTGGTTTAATATCTATGTGTTATTAAACTTATTAGCAAATTAACACTGTAGTTTCATTCTTTATAGAAAATTAGAAAACTCAACACCAATTCTTGATAATATTTCTTACAAAATATAGGAGAAAAAAATATTTAGAAAAATTAAAACAAGCTGGGCTTGGTGGGGCAAGCTTGTAACCCAGCAGCTGGGGAAGTTGAGGAGGAGAATTACCAGTTCAAAGCCAGCCTTAGCAAAAGTGAGGTGCTAAGCAACTCAGTGAGACCCTGTCACTAAATAAACTACAAAATAGGGCTGGGGATGGGGCTCAGTGGTTGAGTGCCCTTGAGTTCAATCCTTGGTATAAAAAAAAAGAAGAAAAAAAAAGAAGACGAAAAAGTAAAATAAGTTTTAAATCTTTGTGAAGAATATGATAAAGATATATATGATAATTGTTTCTATTTAACACACTTCTGAAAGTCTTGGTATGCTAAAGAAGGAAAAGAAATAAAATTATTATAATTGTAAGCAATATAAAAACATTATTATCATTAAATACTATAATGACTACATAAAAACAAAAGCATCTGTGGAAAAAATAAATAAAAGTTTAACATTGAATCTGAATATATGGCTGATATGCCATAATAAAATAAATTCTATGTACAAGGAGGAAACAAAATATAATAAATGTTATCACATCATCACCATCATCTAGCATTTAAAATAGTTATCAAAAATAAGACAGTTAAGAAATTTCTAATCAAAACTTGTAAATGTTATATAGAAATATATAAAATTTTATCAAAATGTATTAATGATGACTTAAATTATTAGAGAGATATATCATTCTCTTGAACTTAAGATATCCAAATTTATGTAGATTTAATATAAAAATCAAAATTCTGATAAAGTTATTTTTGGAGGTAACTGGACAAGTTTATTCTGAAACTTCTATGAAAAAAGGAACCCAAAAGCCTCAACAAAAGATTCCATGTATATGAGTATAAATCTCTGGTGTAAAAAAAAAATCAGAACAATGAATGCATCCTACGGAAATACACAAAGTGATTAGAGGAGGCCTGAGAGAACTCTTTGAATTATGCTAATGTTCCATGAATTGATAGCCATTTGAGCCACATAAAAGGTGTATACATACCTGAAAGTAATCAAATTGTACAACATGCTTTGTGCATTTGTTTACTATATGCAAATTTTACCTGAAAATGTTTATCTAAACAAACATTGAAATATCATTAATGATATAATGATATGATGAAGTGTTTGGTGTCAAAAATGCTGATATTCTCAACTTAATTTAAATACATCAAAAATCGGTAGATTGATAAGAGAGAGAGAATAGGGAGAGCTGCAATAAAGCAAATACTCATATATTTTTAAATGATAGTCAATTTATGAATAACCAAAAAATCTTATACAGCATGTAACCAAATGTAACTGGTATGACCAGTTTGAGGTACAAAATAGCACAATCTATAAATTGAAATCCAAGACCCTGCAATTGCACTTTTTTTAGAAGCTTGAACTAATCATTTAGAATGTCACAAGATACATCATACACAGCAAACTGAATAATGCTCAATCCTCAGAAATAGATAACAGAATGAGATTTGTTTTATCTATAGTGGATTATTATGGAGAACATAAATAAAACCTGTGCCACACATGTATAAGTTTTAACAGAGACTATGTAAATGTATGATATACTTCTTATGCATTTTAGAGACACTTTTATGTATGATAAAATTATATTTTTAAAAGGGGGAATGATAAATCCAAACTTCAAATTAACAATTTATTCTGATCACAAAGTAGGATGGGCTAAACAAACACATACTTCATGAAGCATTGTTTCTTATATTCTAGTTCTTAAATTGAGTGATGAGTTCACAGCTGTCAATTTTGTTGTTATGGTTTACATATTGCATCATATATACATATATATTAGAGTATATATATATATATATATATATATATATATATATAATATGTATATTTCATATTTTTTCTTGGAAGAAAAATGAAGTATTCAACCTCAAAAAAGACTCAGACCATTGCTCTTTATTAGAGTTAAGTGCTATAGTCTAACATTTTAATAATTACAACTTTCATTTTAATAATCAAAAATAAAAATCATTCTGGCTGGAGTGAGATGAAATGTTAGAGTAGTTTTGATTTTCATTTCTCTAATTGTTGGGATGATCAACATTTTTTCGTAAGTTTGTTGATTGAAGGTATTTCTTTTTCTGTGATGTCTCTGTTCAGTTCCTTTTTCATCTCACTCCACTCAGAATGGCAATTATCAAGAATAGAAGCAATAGCAATTGTTGGTTAGGATGTGGGAGAAAAGTTACATTCATACATGGCTGGTGGGGTGGCAAATTGGTGCAACCAATCTGGAAAGCAGTATGGAGATTCCTCAGAAAACTTGGAATGGAACTACCATTTGACCAGCTATCCCACTCTTTGGTTTAGACATAAAGGATTTAAAATCAGCACATTACAGTGACACAGCCATGTCAATGTTTATAGAATCTCAATTCATAATAGCTAAACTATATACGTGCATGATTACACTACTGATGTGACTCTTGACTCTGCACAATGTACAGCCAGTGCAATGAGAAGTTGTCCTCCATTTGTGTGCAATATATCAAAATGCATTCTACTATCATGTACAGATAATTAGAACAAATTAAAAGTTAAAATAAAAAATATAAAGTCCAAAAGGAAAGGTGAGAAAATTAAATACCTAAGAACCACTACCCTTATTCTATGCAGAATTTTCTTTCATTCCACATATGCTTATGCCATTGCTGGTGATACACAGGAGTGTTAATACTCTGCAGATGTGCTTATTATTCTGTACCTCAGTTTATGACAACAACTCTGGAGTTGCTGTTATTTCTCCCATTTATCACAGGAGAAAATTTAATTTAAGAAAAGTGACCTCTCAAATCACAAAACAGGGAAGCTGAGATGGCAGAATTGGAATTCAGTGTTGCCCAAAATTTGAGACCAAGATTTTTCTCATTACATGTAGTCCCCAGCGATTTTAAGGGATTAGTTTCCTCAACTAAGTGGACATATCATACATTTAAAAAAGAAATATTTTTAAAGAAAACCCTCAACATTAAAATAAAATAAGTTACAATGGGATTGTTCCAAGACACTCTGATTTTTAAAGATTTCATCACTATCCTCAAGACAAGAACTCCAATACTACCTTAAGCTCAACTTGCAAAAGATGAGCACTCTCTCATACACTGATTATACTTCAGGCTAAAAATATCATATCAAGATGGGACTATTCCTACAAACAAATTGCAATAAAATATAATCACCACAATTCAAGTGTCAATTTCATATTTGTCTTTGAATTCAGATTTACTGTAGCTCCATGAAAATATAATAGATGCTACTAATCTAGTATGCTTTAGTTGTGACATGCGTTTATGGCTCTTACGTCTATGAATAGAAATAGATTCTCATTTCAATTTCTACATAAATTTCTTTGAGGGAAGCATAGATGTTAACCTCATTTATTTTAAACCTCAGGTTAGCTTTATATGGGCCATCTCTTGGCTAGCCTCCAGAATTGCTGCAAATATTAAAGACTTAAAAAATAGGAAAGTAAGAGTAAAGTACCTAATATACACTCCAGTCTTTACCCAAGCCTATGCCACAGTAAGAAGTGACACAGAACTTCTAAACATCTACTTTGTACATAATTCTCCAAACATTTTAAATTAGATACACAGCTGCGGTTTTCTCAGAAGTAATATGAGGTATCCAACTTCAAAAACGGCTCAGACCTTTGCTCTTTATTAGAGTCAACTGCTTTCTTCTTTCTCTGTGACAAACTCTTTTTTCCCCTCTCAGCTGATGACCTTGCTTCACACTTTGTGAAGAAAATAGAAAAAGAAAGGAAAACCTTTAGTTCCTACAATAAATCTGCCAACTCACCTGTGTCTCTTCTCATATTATCTGCTCCTTTTCTGTTACAGTTTGGACATGAAGTGTCCCCCAAAAGCTCTTGTGTTCATGCAGAAATGTTCAGAGGTGAAATAATTATATTATGAAAGCTGTAACCTGATCAGTCCAACCCAGTTTGAATGGAGGTCATAGGTCACCAAGGGCATTCCCTGGAAGGGAGCACCAGAATCCCCTGAAGTCTATTCCCTTTTCTTGCTCTGTTTCCCTGCTGCCAGTAGCAGAGCATCTTTCCTCCACCACACCCTCCAGCCCTGACATTCTGTCTCACCTGAGACCCAGAGCAATGGAGTCAGTTGACCAAGCACTAAATCTTTGAAACTGTGAGCTTAAAATAATCTTTTCCTCCTCTAATTGTTCATGTCAGGTATTTTGATCACAACAATGAAAAGCTGCCTAACACACTTTCTTAGATGAGAATGAAGTGTCCCTTTTCCCTCCTAAGGCCAGTCTTTCCAAATCTGTTCAGGATTCCATTCTCTTTTCTCTCTTTCCTTTCTATTCATCTTTCCTTCCTACAGGATCCTCAATCTTTCCCTCTCTGTGTTATCATTCCCACTATTTAAAACCAAAGCAAAACAAAATAAAGCAAGTTTCTATTGATCCTGTATACTTACCATTACTATATCTTTTTTGTTGTTGCAGCTTATTTGATCAGAACAGGCTTGAGAGAGTAGTCCACAAATCTGTCATCCAGGATCAACTTTCTTATATCACCATCTTTCTTTTCACTTGAACTCCTGAAACCCTTCTTGTCAAAGACACTAGTGGCCTCAGTGATGGCAATTTTCATAGGCACTTCTCTTCTGTCTCAACCCCTTCACTGTAATTGGCTCACTTGCTATTCCCCATTCTTGCCACAGGCTCTTGACATCCATGAATAATCACACTTCTGGTTTTTGTTCCGTCTCTTCTGACTCAGTATCTCTCTGTGTGTAGGGGTTCAGGGCCAAAATATAGGAGACCAGGGCACCTTTTCTTTCTCCCTACTTATATTTCCTCACCAGAAGATTTCTTCTACCATTAATAGCAATATGCATGAATCTTCATGTCCAGCCCTGCTCAGTTCTTTCACTTTCATAACCTTATATCCAAGTATTTATGATAAATCTCCATACATATATCTAAAAGGTACCACCTTGACTTGTCCCACAGCAGCCAGATTGATGTTTTGGAATGTAAAATGAAACTAGGTTCAAAATCAAGGGGTTGTCATCACATTTAGAAAAACATATTAATTTTTTAAATTTTCAGATTATACAGGGCAGATCTGGCTCTTAGCTGCTATTCCTACATCATTCCTAACCACATTTTTCTTAATTTCCTCTGCTCACTATCATTTTACATATCTTTTGGACTTGACTATGACCATGCATATATAATTTATCATTATAATGTACTTTAATAGTGCTAATAGTACTATTCCTCACTTGTATTGTGTAATTCTTTAATTGAATTCAAGTTAAGATTTGGATTAACCCAATACTCATATTTCATTTTTTTGATCACTCTTAATAGTGTTGAAAATCTTCATTACTGATTTTTGAAGTAGCTTATGGAATTTGATGAAGAGAGATCTTGGTGGTGCTGTTTACATCATCATTTCAGATCCAAGACAAATATCTGCAACTAAGACCACACAGGGACTTCACTGAGATAATTGGATGTACCAGATCTAGATTCTTAAGGAATTCTGATTTTTGGTAACTTACAAGGATTCTCTGGACTTTACTTTTCACCATACATAAATTTTTAGAAGCAACTTTATTTGAAAATGTAGTTTCTAATAATGAGTGATAAAACATTTTGGTTTTACTCTACCATAAGAGTAAATTATGTCATATTTCCCCTCATAAGAAAGTTTGAGCTAAATGACTAATCAATCTCAGTAAACATTTTGTCTCTGAATGATATCTATTCTTTTATTTTTTAAATTTTAATTTGACTTTATTTCAATTGCTGAATATAATTATGTTTAGGGTAAACTTTAAAAACTATTCATAACTGGAATATATAAATTTTTAAGATATAAATTAAAGTACTTCAGCAGTTATCCTAAAATGGAGCTCATGGGTTTTTAGTAGATGACAAATTCAGTACATACCTAAGCTGTGTGATGTAGTTTTTAAAAATCACTGGATTTAAAGGTGCATTAATAAAAAAATATAATTATGCTCTAAAGGAGATATAAATAATCTCACTGTAACTTGGGCTTATTATTCAGCATTGTTCCATATAAATAGTAGGGCAAGTCACATGTGTGCTTTCAAATATTCTAGTTGCAATACTAAAACAGTAAAAAAAAAAAAGTATTAATTCTGTATTTACTCTAATATATCTAAAATGTTATCATTTTAGTATATAGTGAATATCAGAACAATTGTGATATTTTACTTTTTTCTATATGTTTTAGATCCTCTTTTTATCCTTAGATTAGATCTAAATCCACATTATCTATATTTCAGATATTCAAGTGCCACATTTATCTAGTGTCCAACATACAGATCAGTTTAGTATTAGTGAACACCAATGTAAGACATAGCACATTTAAGAAGATGTTAGAGGAAGTGAGACTCAAATTTCCATCTTATAAAATACATGGGAAATTTAAATAATATAAACAGAGAATGGATACATCATTTCCTCTGAACTCTACTTCAGTGATTCTGTAATACAGCATTTTAGATATTTCTATTCGCATAAACATGATTTTGTACTTTACCTCCCGCTGCAACAACTTTAAATGTTGCAAGTAAAAAGCTGCTAAAAATTACAAATTGCCACCTAAGCCTCTCTGCCTTCATGATGATAATTAGTCCTATTTTTGAAGGACCAGAAATTATTTCCAAACAATTAGATTCATCTCTAGGAAAACTTAATCTCTTTCTCTTCAAAATATGTTTTTGGAAGAAGAGAAAAATAATGTGTTTCCACTTAGAGTTGAGTTTTAGGGGTTTTACTTTTACTTTGTCTCTAAAATTAATGAGTTGGTGAGAAATTATAAAGATGAAGAGAATGAAATGGAGCAACAAAGGGTTTTGTGCATATGAACTAGGATGGCTCAGAAACACTGAACACATGCTTATACTATTTTTCTATTACTTCTTTCAGTGTAATCTTCTCATTTCTATTTGTTCACCTAACAAATTCAAACTAGAATTTGAAATAATTTTTAAATCAAAAAGCAATAAATTATGCTGAGTTTTAAAAAGGATATTTCATATTTAATCTTTTGTCTGAGTCCATTCTGCTGCCATAATAATATAACACAGTCTAGATAATTTGTAAATAATAGATGCTTGCTTTGCACATGACTAGAGCTGGGAAGTCCAAGATCAAGGTGCTAGCACATTTGGTGTCTGGTGAGGTCCTGTTTCATAGATGATGTTTTCTCACTGAAACCTCATATGACAGAGAAAGAGGAAGGTATGACTACTGTGCCTTATTGTAGTGGTAGAGGTGTATGTGTGTGGTGGGGGTGGAGCAGGGCAGAAAGACCAGGCAGCTCTCTGAAATATCTTTTCAAAGGCCTAATATTAACTATGAAGATAGCCCCCAGGCCTAATTACCTCCCAACAGGCCTACATTTTTATATCATCACCTTGGAGTTTAAGTTATAACATATGAATTTTGGAGTGGTATATACACTCAAGCCATAGCATCTTCTTTTAATCTGTGTACGTTTTCCAAGATAGTGACAGATTATATTTGGGATATTAACTAGTACTTAACATAGGATCCAGCACAGCAGGTAACCAACATGTAATCCACATGTTAAAGATTGCTGGTTTTGTTAACAAAATATAGATTTTGGAGAAAAATTCCCTATCTTTTATCATATGTGTGTCGATTTAGACCTAATCTCTATAATGCTGGAATACAAACTATTAGGGTAAATTTTGCTGTTTCATTCCCTGCATAAAGCAACAGGAAGACCATATCAATGCTCAAAATTATGTCACCTGGCTGTCTGCTTCATCAATATCCACGTAGACCAACAGAGCAAATAATCCTCATCATAAAGGACTTACTTTCAAGTGGCACAAAAAGTGATAAGAAAAGAAAGTTTATATAAACATTGGGTGATAGAAACAGTAAGATATGCAGGGCTGGTAGAGTTAGAAGTAATTTAATTTAGTTTTCTTTGGTGAATGTTGAATATATACAATGAAGATACTATATCCATGAATTTTATACCACATAACATGGGAATTATTTTAATCTCCTTTGACAAACATTTTAGATTAATTGCTTTGATCATTTTGAGACAGAACCAGTTATTTCCAAGCAATATGATGAGGATTATTCCTTGTATCATTTAAAAAAATCAATTTCAATAAAACTTATCTTAAATATTGTTGCCTTTAACTTTAGCAAATCCTCTCTATTTGTCTGGGGTTTTAGATATTCAAGGCACTTTCATGTACACTTACCCATTTGATTTTCTTAACAACACTATGATTTGATGTTTATGCTGTAAGTAAAGACATTAAATACAATTTATCTTTCTGAAAAGAGAGGACATCCTAAGAGACTGCCATAAAAATCTAGTCTTGCCTTTACATAAAAATCTAGTCTTGCCTTTATAAAAAATCTAAAACACCTTCACCTATCCTTGCCTTTGCCAACATCTCTCTAATCAGCATCCTGTAGACATGCTTTGCCATCTTTATGCAAAAACCCAGAAGTTCTTTCTCATAAACCTCACAATATTGTTGTTAGAAGCCTGATGTGGAAAGAGAGGAAATTGTTTTCTCAGATTACCTTATTGAGATCTCACATTTCTCCATCTGACACAAAACCTGGTTGCAAGTTTCTACTTTGTTTCTATCTTCTACCTGCCACATGCACAAGCACAAAATTTCACATATTGTGAAATTTTCAGCTCTGTAATGCATCATCTGTATTAATGCTACTTATACTAAAATAATAAATTCAAGATTTATAGTCAGTAAAAAATAAAAATCACATAACTTCATAACCAACAAGACTAGTTAGATCCAAGTTTAGAAATAAAACACTCTGATGCAAATTTAAGTTATCTTTTGGAATTGTATTTTGTATTGCTTTTACTCATGTCTCTTGGTATTGTTTCTTGATGCTCAGTTTCAACCAGGCTTTCAGTATCACTCAGCCATCCTTTTAATTATTCCCTAGTTGACTACACTTTAAATAATTTTCATCAGTTTGAAACTTTACTTTTAGAACACCAAATCAGCTATTCAAAATATTTGAACAACATAGAATTTAATTTATGTTACTTCAACATATTATTTCTCTGCATTATTTAAAAGATATGAGCTCATTCAACTGCCTTCCTTCAACCTCATTTCCTCCCCTGTACCTTGCCTCTTTTCTCTGTATCCCTTCCCTAAGATTCTAATCTGTTCCATCCTCACACTGTTTTTCCATTGGCTTGTTAATTCTCACTCACTATTGGATTGTTCTCATCTTCCTAAGCAGAGGTAAATACATTTATAGAAAATCAAAATCCACTTGCATGTACAATAAAAATAACTTCAACAACCTTCCAACAATGTTCTTTTCTCCAGAGATTTGTATTTAAAAATATCCACTGCCCAATCCCTGGTAATGCCTTAATAATTTACAAAATATATAACACCGTGCCCCTTAATATCTCTTCACTAAACCTGCTGCTGCCAAGACTTCTCCCTGTATCAATTATCTATCACTGCATAACAGCCTCTCCCAGAGCATAACACTCACTTTAAGGATTACTTATTCCACATAAATTTAATTGTCAGAGGGTGCTCCTGATAAGCGGTAACCAACTGAGATGACTTCAACAGGTCTTGTTTGTCTCTGTGTGATCAGTTGACACTTGTCTGGAGGCTGGACTGTTGAGGAGAGGATAGTTGGTTGACAATTGGCTGGGACAGGAGCAGTGATCAGTTTATATTCCTTTCATTCAGCATGGCAACTACCTAGGCTTCTTCATATAGTGATAGCAGGACTCCAAAAATAGTGGAAGTGTGCATGGTTTTTGAGTCCTAGATGCAATCCAGTATATTAAGATTTCTGCCACATTCCACTGACCAATGGAAGTAGCAAAACAAAACAAAAAAAGCACAGAAATATATTCCCCCTTTTCACTGGTAGAACTGCAGAGTACCATTATAAGGTCATGGATTTAGTGATTGATGAAGAATTGGGCTATTGTTTATTTAGACTCTACAGTGTTTTGCTTAAATTCTTCATTGCTTTAAACAGTTCCTTCTTTTGTCAAAGCTATCTTCTCTAGATCTTCAAGAATTACAATCTACAGATTTCACCTTACATTGTTTTAGCCTACTCTTTTCAACCTTTTTATTTAGCCTTTGTTTGGTCCTTGAATATGTGCATTTCTCTAATTCTCTTCTTGTCCTTTATCTCTTATAAATGGGCATATTTCTCCAATAATTATGTCATCATTATCTTCTGTCTTGCTTCAGGCTCTGTTTTTAGAGAAAATGAATTAAGAAACATCCTTCTTCACAGTTTTAAATGAAATCAGACCTTATTATCTTGTAATCATTGTTCTAATTTCTTTCCTAGCATTCCTACCTCCATTTTCTTTTTCTGTTCCTGTAATTATCTACTGCCTCTGTACTATTAAAACTATCTGATTGTGGCCTCCACATATGCTGTATAATTCTACATCAATCAAGTGGAGAAAGCAATTTGATTTTTCTCCAAAGAAATATTAATTTCTCATTTTGGAATTTAAGAACTTCTACTATTTGACTCCAGTCTATCTTATCCAGCTTATATAAAATCCTATACACCTTTCCCTTCCATCATATTATAATCTCTTTATTCCTCACATGTACCCTATTGATAGCCATCATTCATGTTCTCTCAGACTTGAATAACCATCTCATAAGGTGTACTACTGAGGTCCAGCCCCGGCAGGGGGGAGTGAGGGACCAGGGGGTCCTGAAGGAGGAGTGGCGTCCGCAAAAGAAGAAGAGTCTGGATGACAGGTTGCAAGTTACAAGCAACCTCCAGAAGACATCTCTCTACCCCTGGAGGGACTTTTATTTTTATACCTTTTTTACATGTGTTTTTTCAGGGAGTTAATGGATAGCTTCAAAGCCTGAAACTTCTTTGATTTACATAATTTTCAAGAATTACAATCTTTTCTGACATACATTGATTATCTAAGATATTGAATACATTGTTCAAAATATTTTTCTGTAACCTTAGACAGTCATGATTAAACTTTTTCATTTTAACCTCAATCACTAGGTGCTAGGTGACACAACTAGACTACATGACTCCTGACCTATTTTTTACTTCTAACTTTAAAGCATACCTATAATTATTTCATTAACTTTTAACTTTAAAGCATACTTATGATTATTGATAAGCTTTCTTACTTCTAAACTAAAATCCCAGTAAAACACACTTAAAATAGTGAAAGTCTATTATTTAAAAGCCTACTATTCTGAAGTGCCTCTAAAATATATCTATGTTAATTTTACATTATTCTATTTTTAATTTCCAAGGTAATTTCCTTTTTTAATATGATCTATTCAACTGCTTTCTTAAAGAACTTCCTTGATCCTTGGTCAAGCACACCAATTCTTATGTCTTTATAATCTGTAACTAAAGGGTAGGCTTTACACCTCAGCTCATTTGTCATTTATATTAACTATGTGTTTTCCATTTTCATCATAAGTTTCTGTGTAAGTAAAGGAGGGCCTATTGGTTGGGGAATGTATTTTTATTAGCCTCTTGTCCTTGAGGGGATAACATAAGCTACATACGGTAGTCCTGGTACTGTTGGGACAGCAATTGTTTTTCTATAGCTAGGCTATTGTACAGGTTGTGGTTTTAGGATGGGGTTGGTGGGGGGGCTAGTGTAAATTGTTAACCATGAGATAAATATTTCTTGTTGCTCAGGCTTGAAGAATAACACTATTGTTTCTATCCTGAGAGATATTGAAACACACCTCATGATCTGTCTCAATTGTATCCTTAGTCTCATTCTGGGAGTTTTCCTATAATCTCAGGCAATATGTACTTTTATTATTGACTGACATATGCCCTGTTAACCTTATCATGAGTATCATAAACAAAACACTTAACATTCCTAATGGGTCCAGTTTCCAGATGGTGAGGCCTTGCCACAGCATCCCCCATGCTGTGACCCTGTCAGACAGCGGGTGCAGGAACGCCTTCAGGAAAAATCTGTTCTTCCTAGTTTATGGAGTTAATATCATCATCCCCATGGTCTTGTATTTCATATTATATTTCTGAATCTCTGCATTGGATATTAAATATTTTAAGTGATTAAATGGTTTCAGAGATTATATTAACAGTGGTCAGGCATTTTATGAATGAGTTATTAAAAATAATAAGTATCTATTGAATAGTATTAAATCTTTTATATATGATTTTTTTAAAAAAACTTGAGAATTAATGTCTTAGATTCTTGCCAATTTTATAAACCTAACTTTGTACATTTAAATTCAGAATTAGTTAAAGAAAATATCAAATAGATGAATTGAACAAGATCAAATTTTGAGATATGTCCTTTAGTTCAATGGAATTTTCAACATGTATTAAATGAAATATAATAAAATTTAAAGCATAAAATAAATAATTAGCATCAGTAGTCACTGTATGTATGCTGAATCAATCAAGTTTCCCATAGGAAACAGATTGGTCACCTAAAGTGATCAATTTAAAATAATTAAATAAAAATTTATTTATGAAGAATTGAGTAGGGTTTGGGATACTAAAAGAGACAAAGTAGTGCCCTGAAGATAGGAAGAGGATGTTCACAACTTCTTGTCTAGAAATGGTATGGGGCTGAAGCATTCATTAGAATCTAAAAACAGAGGACTCTGTGGAGAGCTGTGACCTTAGATAGAATGATAAACTAATGAAGGGCAAATCCAGACCTACAACTCCTGTTCCTTCTGATAGCAAATCCAACCAAAGACCAACCTGGCCCCAGGTCCAAGGAAACAAGAAAGACCAATAATGTAATAATATAGAGTAGAATGTAAGGGGTAGATAATGAATATGGGAAACAAAGTTTTGATTTCTAGTTATCATGTATTGGATATTTTATTTTCATTTGGCTCATGATTTTTGGTCATGAACCTCAGTTTCAGGAGAATAATTCATACAAATGTGTTTTATCAAGAAATATATTGGTTTATTAAAAATATGAAAACTTTTTTTTAGTTAAAGGGAGTTAGTATGTCCAATTATTTTGTATTTTTGAAGAAATTAAACTTCTACATCAATAATATGAAAAAAGCCATTGTGAAAGAGAGTAGTTTCAGAAACCTTTTTGATTATAGCTTTCTGCTTGAGTACATAATCAACTTCACAGTCAGATATTTTCAAATCTTAGAATTATTAGTATTACCGATGTGCCTTATTAAAAGCATAAAAGTGCTTTTATTCTTCTCAGAAAATGTTATGAAGCACACAGATTCAATAATATAACCTTTTGGATTTGCAGGTTAATTTTGTGCCTCCTCTTATGCTTGATAGGTACCAACATGTCCTGGGTTCCCACTTGAAATATAAAAAAGGCCAAGCAAAGAGACTTATACCAAAAAGATTCTGAGAAATTAGTGCTCATCCTCAAGAAACAGTAAGATTAAACCAATTTAAAAATCTAAAATAATTTTAATGACTAATACTTTTTGTACTAAAAGCCAAAGAACATAAATAAATTACGCCTTATCAATAATTTTCTTACCTTGGTGTTCTATAAGGTCTAAGACTCATAAAATCAAACCCTACAACTGAGCTTTTAAACTCCCAATCTTCAGTCTCTACAAGGATCTATAAATGTTGTTAAACAGACACCACAATTTACACATTATTTACTATAGTAAGAACACATTAGAACTCATACAAAAGAATAATTTTTAAAAGATAATATAAACAAAAATGTAAAGAAAAGATCAATAGTTTTTTACCTGTTTTTCATTATATCTGTATATTCTGCTTTGAAGATTATTGATCTGTAGGATATTCTATAGCTTATCCTCTGAAATCAAACAAATTTGACTTTCTTAATATTCATTATACAGGCAGTGAAACCCAAAGATCCTAAAAAAAGTCTAGATTCAAGGATGAATGAAGAAAAAGGACAAATTTTTTATACAGAGGCATTTTCAAGGAAAAAATTATAGGATTTAATAACTGTTTAAATATAAGAACCATTAGAGAAGAAGTTCAGAATCATTTCTATATTTATTTATTTATTTATTTATTTATTTTTCTTCAGTAATTAAACAAATGCTGATTACTTAAATTATGAAATAAAATAGATGGGAAGCCTAAGTTTATTACTATTAATTTGAAAATGCCTTCATGTTTGTTGGCTATTCTGTTTTTCTCTAATACAGAGAATTGTTTAAGTCTTTTGCCTCTTTTTGGTCTGGTGTGCTTTCCTTATTGATTTACAGGAGTTCCCAATATATTGAGATATTAATTAATACTTTGTTCATTTTATATTTTCTTTTTATCTTCTTCACTTATTATAGACTACTCAACTGTGCTAACTTTTGAGAAAATAGTTTCTTTAGTCAAATCAAGAGCCTTTTAATTTGAAGAATGTTGTTTATTTAAGGAAGGTTTTACCATCATAAGTCATAAATGGATATTCCAAAACTGTTTCTTAATATTTTATAAAAGTTATCTTTTAAACTTAAGTTTTGAATCTAATGTAAAAACAGTATATATGTGATATAAGGTGTCAGGCAAAAATAATTTTATAATTTTCCCATTTGTATAATCACTTTTTACTGTAGTTCTATTGAAAAGTTCATCTTTGTTTTCCACTAAACTTCAAAAGAAAATTCTTCTACAAACTAAGTTTGCATACAGATGTGGGTATGGTTCTGCCTTCCTATTCTACTCCTGCAGTCATCCACACAGCACAAAAGATACTGTATGATTGCTAAAATGTTGCAATAGAACATGTTTCAGTTTTCCTTTTATTCTATAGTTCTGATTTTGCTTCAGAAAGCATTCTTGTGCTTCTTTTCTGTCAATGTGTCTGACTACTCAAAGAAATTCACTATCCTGACTTTTTATGATATAGCTGAGTTTTAACTTTAAGTCTTTGTTATCTGATATAAATTGAATCATAGAATGTTTTGTGTGTATGCTTTGGCTTCTTTTGTTCAATTTTGTGTTTGTGAGAACTCCATCTTTTGTGTGTCATTGTAAAGTTATTGTTATCATTGTATAATATTCCATTTTCATTGTTATTAAGGAAATTCCCTAATTTGAACTAACTTAAAGTATAAGAAAATGTGCTTTGTTACAATACTGGAAGCCAAAAATAAGACACATTGCAGGCATGACAACTAAATCTTCATTGATATCTTTAAGAAATAAGTTTTCTTCTATCTTTCTGTCCTGTCATTCTTGTGATCACAAGGTGACTATATATTTCCCTCTGTGTTCTGAAAAGTACAAAGAAAACCTCTCCCCAGTCAGGGAATATAAACCTTTGTCTACAAAAAGACATTTTCATCATGAAAATTAGCAAAATTTTCAAAGTTCTGCTCTCTTCAATATCATCTATCCATCTGTCCCCAAAAGTAACACATGTAAAAATCACAAAATTCAATAACAGCCACACAAAGAGTAAAAAACAAAACCTTTTTTATGGAATAATTATAATAGCCAAAAGAAAGACGACAAAACTAGGAAACTGAAGATCATTCACAACAGACTTCATAGAAAAAACAAGAAGCTTTTCTGTTAAAACCAGAAACAAATTACTTACTATTTCACCACTATTATTTAATGTTTGTTTGTTTTCTGGAAGCATTTCTCAGTGAAATTAAACAACAATAATATGAAAAACAGGAAAAAAAGTCTACAAATGGAGAAAAAAGAAAAACTTTCATTATGATCAAGTTCATAACCCACTTGAATGAAATGTATGAAATATGATATGTCAAGAGCTTTGTAATGTTTTGAACAACCAATAATAAAAAAAATAAAAAATAAATAAATTCAATAAAACAATAAAAAAATAAATGTGATCATAGACCTAAAAAGTTAAGAAGATAAAATTTTCAAAATTTAGTTTACAAAACAAGAGAATTAAGCAATTTTAATTTAAAAATTAAAATATTTTCTTTCTATGTTCATATTTTAAATCATTCACAATTTGGAACAGCACAAAGAATAGCATTTGTATTAGCAACTTAAAAATCAGTACACTAAATAATGACATTAATTAAAATGCCCAATATCCATATAAAGAAAATTTCACATACTTTTGGGAGACAGAAAAGGAAAATGGCTTGAACAAATGAAGAGATCACGCTCATTGATAGGTAGATTCATTATCAATATCAATTCTCTCTAAATTAAAATTTGAATTTAATTTGATTCAAATAAAAAGCACAACAGGATATTTTGTTTCAGAACTATAATTGTGATAATTTGTCTAAAATATTCGAAATTAGGAAAAATGTTATAAAATGTACTGAAGGGTTTTACCATTGCTAAAAGGAAATATTTTATAAAGTTATAATGTTTAATCAATATGGTACAGCTACATAAATAGACTGAAAGATTCAGGGAAGAGAGGGCCAGAAATGAAGAAAAAAGGCAATTTTATAATTTTGTTAGGAAAAATGAATTAATCAACAAAATTTGATTAATTTTTAATTAATTGGTGGTTTTGATAAAGCTGGGTCTCTGTACCAAAACTGAACTCAAAGTAATTTCAAATGAATCCGATTTTTCAAGTTTTTACATATTTATATAAAATCTACAAATCATAGAAGACTGAAAAATTGATCACATGAAAATTTGTAGATTAAAAGCAGCATGAAGTTAGGAGATTTTAGGAAAAAAATACTGTTTGCACAATTACCCTTCAGCACTCCCAAAGGTTCACATGAAAGGAAATATAAATGTCTCTAAAGTATAATCTATGTGAATGTCAACTTCTAAAGCAGTATAAATGGTGGTTTTAGCTTAATCTCTGTTGTTATGGGAGACATGCAATTTTAAACATACAATGTTAACCACATTTTTCATCAGTGATATAGCTAAAGACAAATATTTGGTACTATATTACCTGGCAAAAATATAAAAAACAGGCAGTGGCAAAGCTTTTTTGTTGACATATTATCAGTATGAATTCTGAAGAGAGTAATTTGCTATTGTCTTTTGCAATTAACACTGCATGTGCACTGGTCATGGTGACTTGACATAAGCATGTAATTCCGGCATCTCTGGGAGGCTGAGGCAGGAGGATAACAAGTTCAAAGTCAGCCTCAGCAATTTAGCAAGGCCTTAAGCAACTTAGCAAGACCCTATCTCAAAATAAAATATAACAAGGCCTAGGGATGTGGCTCAATGGTTAAGTGCCCCTGGGTTTAGTGTATGGTACAAAATAAATAAATAAATAAATAGCTAGATAGATAACAATAAACAAAAAACTGCAGATCCTTTTTCATCTAAAAACACCTTTATATGAATTTATCACAGACATATATTCATAGAAATAAAAAATAAAAGATATGTATAAAAATTTGTAATGTAGCATTGCCATAAAGAGCAAAAGTTAATACAATTCAATGAAAAGAATGAGGCACCTGGGAAGGTCCTGATTAATACCCACATAATAGCTTTGCTTCTGCTTGTATTTGATGGTAACAGTAAATATTCCCTCTTCTTTGTCTTGTACAACTGCAAGAATGATGATTCTGGATACTAACAAGCAAATTATTTTATGATACAGGTATTGAAACATTATTGTTATACATAATTGGATTCAATTTGACAAAGTCAAACATGTATGGAATTTGATATACTTCATTTTAGTCCCTGTTGTCCTCCCTCTTAACTTTCTTTCCCCTCCGCCCACCCCCATTCTCCTTCCTGTACTCCATTGATCTTCCTTTCATTCCTTTAATTTTTGTTTGTTTTATAACAGGTTTCATTCACTTTATTTTTCTTGCATAAAAACCCCCATGTTGTAGCCACAGCTGGAGCCTGGGTCCACTGCACAGATACTCTAGTGTGAATTTTCACAAGATGGTCCCTGAATTCCTGATAGGGAGATTTGGTGAACAGTTTCTTTCCAGAAATTGGGGGTCAGGTAACTGCATGTCTTAGACACGGCATAAAAGGCTGCATTGGTTTTAGAAGAGAAACAGCCAAAGAAGATTGGTGGCTTGAGAGGAGAGAAACCTCCCACCCTTAGACCAGAAGCCATTGAACTCCTAGCAACTGAGAGTCCACTTTGGGACAGGTCTTCAGGGCATAAGACAGCCTTCCTCTCATTCCTTTAGAATAGGCCATGTACACAATGGGCCTGAGTGATTCAGTGGAGCTGAGAAAGGGGTGTTTATTTATTTTTGATTCGTGCTTATTACATATACAAAAAGGTTAAATACCCTGGGTTATACTTATGTATGCACACAGCATGAGTTTGTTCAAATCTTTCTATATTTCCTCCCCTTTCCAGTTCCTCCTCCCTCATTCTCAAATCTCATTCTTCTACTCCACTGAAATTCCCTATATGTTTATAATATCAAATCCCACTACACATATTTTTTTTCCTTATTTTGCTGTAGGTTCCATATATAAGAGAAAACATTTGACCCTTGACTTCTGAGTCTGGTTTATTTCATGATGTTCTCTGTTTCCATCTATGTACCAGGAAATGCCATAATTTTAATCTTTATGCTGAATAAAATTTCAATGTGTATATATACCACATTTCTTAATTCATTCATCTATGTATGAGTGGACCTTTTTCCCCCACATCCTCTTCAGCATTTATTATTATTCATATTCTTGATAATTGTAGTTCTGACTAGTGTGAGATGAAATTTCAGTGCAGTTTGAATGTGCATTTTCTTCCCTAATTGCTAATGATGTTGAATATTTTTTCATATATTTGTTGGCCATTTATATTTATTCTTTTGAAAAATGTCTGATTAGATTCTTTTACCCATTTATATGTTGGGCTATTTGGGGTTTTTTTCTTGTGGGACAGCATTAAACTTTTTGAGTTCTTTATATATTGTGGATATTAATCCCCTGTCAGAGAAACATCTGGCAAAGATTTTCTGTCATTCTGTAGACTCATCCCCTTTGATGTGCAGAAGTTTAATTTGATGCTGCTCCATTTTTTTGATTCTTGGTTTTATTTCTTGAGCCTTAAGGGTCTTGTTAAGGAAGTTGGTGCCTGCACCAATATATAGAGTGTTGGCTTTATATTTTCTTATAGCAGTTGCAGTTTCTGGTCTAATTCCTAAGTGTTTCATTTGCTTTGATTTGACTTTTGCGCAGAATAAGAGATAGGGATCTAATTTTATTCTTCTGTATATGTATATCCAGTTTTCCCAGCATCATTTGTTGAAAAGACTATCCTTTCTCTAAGATATATTTTTGGTATCTTTGTCAAGTATCAGATGAGTGTAAATATGAGGGTTTTTCTCTGTGTTTTTTATTCCATTGGTCTTCATGTCTATTTTGATGCAAATGCCATGCTGTTTGTTTGTTTGTTTGTTTTTACTGTAGATCTGTAGTATGGTTTTAAATCAGACATTGAGATGCCTCCTGTATTGCTTTTCATGCTCAGAATTGCTTTGGCTACTCTGGTTCTCTTATTCTTCAAAATGAATTTAATTACTGGCTTTTCTAGTTCTGTGAAGAATGTCATTAGTAGTTTGATTCAATGAATCTGTAAATGGCTTTTGGTAGTATGGCTGTTTTGACAATATTAATTTTACCTATTCAAGATCATGGGAGGTCTTTACATCCTCTAAGGCCTTCTTCAATTCTTTTCTTAGTGTTGTATAAATTTTATTTAGAGATCTTTCACATCTCTGGTTAGATTAACTCCCAAGGATTTTTTTTTTGAGGTTATTGTGAATGAGATGGTTTCCTGATTTCTTTTTCAACAGAATCACTGTTGGAGTACAGGAAAGTAATTGGTTTATGAAGGGTGATCTTGTAACCTGTTACTTTACTGAATTCATTTGTCAGCTCTAGAATTCTTCTGGTGGAATTTTATGGCCTCTAGATATAGGATCACGTCATCAGCAACAAGAGACAGTTTGACTTCTTCTTTTCCTGTTTCTGTTCCTTTAATTTTCTTCTCTTGCCTAATTGCTCTGGCTAGAGTTTGGGGAACTGTATTGAACAGAAATGGTGAAAGTAGACATCATTTTCATTTTTCCTGATTTTAGAGGAAATGTTTTCAGTTTTTCTCTGTTCAGTATGATGTTGGCTTTTGGTTTGTCTTATTTAACCTTTTTAATGTTGAGGCAAATCTGTTCTATCTCTAGTTTCCCCAGTGTTTTTTTAACATGAAAGAGTGCTGGATTTTATCAAAGGCTTTTTCTGCATCTATTGAAATGATCTTATGATTCTTGTATAGTTATTTTTAAGTGGTGAATTACATTTGATGGAGGTATGTTGAACCAATCTCACAAACCTGGGATCAAACCCACTTGATCATAATGTATTTTCTCTTAATGTGCTTTTGAATATGGTTTGCAGATATTTTGTTAAGAATTTTTTGCATCTATGTTAACCAGTGATGATGGTCTGTAGTTTTCTTTCCTTGGTGTGTTTTTGTCTGGTTTTGGTATTAGAGTTATACTGGCTTCATACAATGTATTTTGGAGTGTTCTCTCCCTTTTGGTTTCATGGAATAATTTGAGAAAGACTGATGCTAGTTCTTGAAAGGTGTGGTAGAACTCAGCTGAGAATCCATGTGGTCCTGGGCTTTTCTTTGTTGGTAGACTTTTAATTGCTGTTTCATTACTTGGTATTGCTCTGTTTAGTTTATATACATATATATAATTGTCAATACCTTCTAGACTTTCTCGTTTTGAAGTATAATTTTTCAAAATAGTTTCTAATGATCCTGTGGATTTCAGAAGTGTTCCTGGTGATATCTCCTTTCTCCTTTCTGTTTATTTGGGTCCTCTCTTTCTTTTGGTTAGTTTGACTAAGGGTTTATCAATCATATTTATCTACTCAAAGAAACACCTCTTTCTATTTTTTTATTCTAAATTTCATGATTTGTGGCTGTGATTTTAATTGATTCCTGTTTCCTACTGATTTTGGAATTAGTTTGTTTTCCTTTTTCTTAGGTCTTGAAATGCAACATAGCTTATTTATTTGGAATCTATTGTTTAATGTAGGTACTCAATGCTATTAATTTTCCTCTTAGAACTGCTTTCATATTGTCACAGAGATTTTGATATGTTGTATCTCTGTTTTCATTTGTTTCTAAGAATTTATTTTTTCTCTCATTTCTTCTATGGTCCATTCTTCATTTAAAAGAGTATTTTTCAATATCCATGTGTATATATGGTTCTTATTATGTTTCTTGCTACTGATTTCTATCTTCATTTCATTATGATCTGATAGAATGCATGGGATTATTTCATGTTCTTTGTATTTGCTAAGACTTATATTGTGATCTAAAACATCATCTACTTTAGAATACTTTTCTGAGCTGCTGAGAAGGTGAGTTTAGGTGTTTTGGTATGAAATATTTTGTAGATGTATATTAGGTCTGCTTGATTTGTAGTATCATTTAGGTTGGGAATATCTTTATTGATTTTATGTTTGGATGACCTGTCTATTGATGATAAGGGTGTGTTGAAATCACTCAGTATTATTATATTGGGATCTATCTTGGATTTAATGTTAGGAAGAATTTTTAAATGCATTAACATTTGGGGCTAATGTATTACATATTATTAAGTCTTCTTGTTGGATTGTTCCCTTTATTAATAAATAATGGCATTTTTGTCTCTTCTGATAAAGTTTTGCTTAAAATCTGCTTTGTCTGACATAAGAATAGTTACTCTTGCTTGTTTTGAAAACTCCATTTGTATGAAATATTTTTTCCATCCTTCTACTTTCAGCAAGTGTGTGTTTTTGCCTGTGAGATGAGTTTCTTGCAAAGAGTACATAGTTTGATTGTGTTTTTCAAATCTAGTCTGCTAATCAATTTCTTAATCGGAAAGTTGAGAGCATTTAAATTCAATGTCATTATACATATGTGTGTTATGCCATGCCATTTTGATTTGTTTAATTCTGACTTGATTTTCATTTAAGTGGTTGCACTTTTAGTGGTCTTCATCAGTTTGGTAGATTTGGCATTTATTTTAATGGAAATATATCTTTGAATATTCTTTGTAGTGATAGCTTAGTGATCAAAAACTCTAGTAGTTTATCTTTGTCAGAGAACATGTTTATTTCTTCATCTATTTTGAAAGATAACTTTGCTGGATATTGCTATTTTGGCTGACAATTATTTCTTATAGATATTGCAATATTTCATTCTAATTCCTCCTTGATTTTAGGGTCTAAGATGAGAAGTCAGAAATAAACTTTACTGGTTTGCCTGTAAATGTAACCTGATGTTTTTCTCTAACAGCTTTTAATATTCTTTCCTATTTTCTATGTTAGGAATTTTGATTATGATGCACCATGGAGAGGTTCTATTCTGATATTTTCTATTTAGTGTCTTATAAGCCTTCTGTATTTTGTTGTCTTTCTCATTTCTAATATAGGGGGGCGGGAATTCTGTTACTGTTCCATATAAGTTGCTCTTAATGCCTTTAATTTGTATCTCCATATTATCCTATATTCCAATGACTCTTAAGTTTGTCCTCTTGATGCTATCCCAGAATTCTGATCATGATCTTTTGCTTTTTTTTCCTTTACTCTATAGTTGTGTATTCAAGTTCATATACCCTGTGTCTGAGACCTAAAGTTCTGTCTTTACGGCCTGACATTCTTTTTTTTTTTTCCTACACATTTTCAAGTTAATTTTTCTACACTTTCAAGTGAATTTTTAATTTGATTCCTTTTGTCTTTCATTTTCAGGAGTTCTGATTTGTTTCTTTTCATTATTTCCATTTCTTTATTGAAATGGTTTTTTATCTCCTGTATTTTCTCTCTTAATTCCTCTCTTAGATCTTCTTTGAGTTCATCAAACATTTTAAGAATCAGTTTTTTATAGTCTTTCTCTGGAATTTCATCTAATTCCATAGCTGTGAAATCCTTTGTTGGGGTATTGTCAATTTTGGGGGGACATTTGTTTGCCTATATCATCATGTATTCAGAGGTCTTGGACTTGCACATAAATTGATATGAATTTCCCTTCCTCTTTTATACATTTGTCCTTTTGTGTATAATTACCTTTTTTGTTCTGGAACTTTTCAGGAAGTTCAGATGTCCAGGACATCTCTCTTTCTCCCCCATATTCGAGGAGTGGAATACATCTAGGAGTGCAAACTGAAGTCCCTCTCTTGTTATTACTCCATGGGGCCTGATTGTTGATTATAGGTTGCTGTCTCCCAGTTAAATGTGTTGAAGTATTATTAAGGCTAAGGTAGGGCCAAGTAATGCATTGGATGAGATTTGCTGTTATTTGTCTGAGTTTTGTATATTTTTTCATCAGGACACGTATTTGGCAACTTAAAGTGTTCCAGTCACTTTCCATCCATTCTTAGAGGAAGATGGAAGCCAGGAATAACAATAATATTGGCAACAGATGTACAGCCTCTGTTTTCTAACTTGATGTCTGTTACACTAATTGTCACCTATGTAGGAATAATGGAGTCAGTACTTAACATAAGCACTAATAAAAAATTCATGAAATAGATTAGGCATAAAGAACAGGTATCTTTTACATCATCCACTGTATTAATAATCACAAAACATGAATGGGATGGAATAGAAATTACATATACCATTTAATCAATTTAATGGGAGTATCATTTCTTAACTGAAGGGAATATAGAGTGGTGGGAAGGCAAGAGAACATCTGAAATATTTGAAAGTGAACAGATGAAAGGTAGTGATGACAGCTATAGGAGGAAGAATACAAAAATAAGAAATGTAATTTTTAAAAAAGCAGGAGAAGAGGGAACAGGAAATTTTGAGTATTAGTGGATGTTAAAAGTGAAGAAGCAGCAATAAGAGGGACAAAAAACAAGGTACAAACAAATGTAAGATCAAAATAACACAAATATACATATAATTATGTACCATCTACTCAAAGCAAAGCTAAACAATAAACAAGTGAAGAAGAAAGTAACTAAAATGAAAGTAAAATTATAGTAACACATATATTTGAGCCTATCTGCACAGTGGGACACCCACACACACACACACATACACACAATCTTACAGAATTTTTTTAGAGTTAAAAAATAAGAAAATATGATAAAATGATTTTAAAGAATTTTTTAAAGATTAAAGAAAAAAGTAAAAAAATAGGGATACGTATGGGGAGGTAGAAACACTTAAGGAAAACAAACAAAAAAAACAAACTCATTTATGCTGAGTGGGTCAAAACTGGTGACAAGAATAAATTTTCATTTTTTTGTATTTATTTCTAGGGTATATAACCCTTGGGTTAAGGACTAAGGATTGTTAAATTTATGTGTTCCTCACCTAGCTGCCAGTCATTGTGTCTAAGAGCCAATTCTGATTGTAGAAACTCTCAGCTTCCCATCTCCTAGTATAGGCTGGGATAGACTGGTAAATGCTGACAAACTGTATATTCTTGTAGTGTGGTTGGTGCAGACTTCCAAATTGAAAGCTGAAGCAGCTGGGGTTTGGTCTTAGTTGACCCTTGAAACTCTTTGTTTTTTTTATTTATTTATTTTTGTTTGTTTGTTTTTGATATTTAATACATGCCCCTGTTGACAAGGAGATGTTGATCTCTGTGGGATGTCTGGAACACCAGGAACCAAGGGATGTGGATGTATGCTCTCAGCACAGTTTTTTTTACACCTATCTCAGTCACTGTGGTCCAGGAAGACTCTGGGGCTCATACTAAGGTACTGATGGGTCTGCTGGCAACTCCTGTCTCTGATGGTAGCCTCACAGCATTGATAAATGATTCCTATGCCAGCAAACCCAGTTCCTGCCCAACTATCTGCCCACGGGCCAAGCAATTTTAGTTGCTTTTTCACTCAACAAACTCCGCCCCCCCCCACCCTCTGGGTCCATAAAGATCAGCCTCCCTCTCTAGTCCACAGGTTCCTCAAGGACTCTTTTTTTCCTTTTTTTTGCCATACTTTTGCCTCTTGCCTGTGCTTCTCCTATTGCTGCTCCTAGTCAAGCAGGTGCCATCTCTAACATATTATATCTTATTTTATGTTCAAAGTTTCTGAGTGTCTGTGTCTGTATGGTTTCTTTTACTGTCTAGTTTTCAATTTCAGTGAGTTTCCTTAGTTACCTACATTGCTAAGGAATAGCATTTCCACTTTTTTAAGTTTGGTGCTAAGCAACTGCTGGGAAGTGCACTCTTCCTTTAGTTTACCATCTTTTTGAAATCTGTTGATACAGGGTTAAAGATATGGGGATACAGGTTTTACATGGACAGTTGACAGAGGTAGATTCAAATGTTTTCTTAGCTGAGTCATACAAAGAAAATAGTGCAAACATATTGCATATATGTTAGTATCTTAATGGGTAGATTAATATAGCATTTCACTAAATATATTTTGGAGTAAAAAAAAAAAAGATCTAAATGATTCCTATGCCAGCAAACCCAGTTCCTGCCCAAATATCTGCCCACATTCTATGTAATGGACTGGATGTTTATGTTCCTCTCAAAGTTTATATGTTAAAATCCTAATCCCAATATGCTGGAATTGGGAGGTGAGGCATTTGAGAGGTAATTGGTTCACAAATGGGAAGACCTCATGAACAGGATTAGTAGCTAAAGCTCTCACTTTCTGAGATGTGAGGATTATATGAAAAGTAGGCATTATGTTGACCTATATTATCATGTCCGTTCTATTCTGAACCAATTTTCTTCAACTACTTGATTCTGTCCTCATCTTTCTGTAAGCATTTGCCTTTTATTTCCATGTTGTCTTGAAGAACATAGATCAAAATGTGAAGAAACAGAATAAACATCAATAGAAAATAGGATTATAAATATTAACAAGATAATTACAATTTATTTAAAATAATATTTTTAATTATAACTATAATAGGATTATAATAGTATTCTTCCATCATCCAATAATGCTCTTGAAACTTTTGAAACACACATTTAATCTGGGAACACAATGAAAATTAACACCAGAAATCAGTTATGATTAGAGAAATTATGTTTAACAAAATGATACTGAGAAAAATATGAGAAATAAATATAAGCTATACTATTTAATTATTCAGCATACTTAAGACTTTTAATCACACTGAGAAATTCAAGCCTCAGTAGGCATTTACATATGTAAAAGAGCAAATGTATACATCAAAGTCTTCTTTATATCATTATATGTAGTAAAATTTGAATTATATTTAAGGTAGAACATTAATTAATTCTTCAATTCAGAAGACAAAAGTCTAAATTTTAGAGCTAAAGAGTTCTCTTGAACATCATTAATATTTTAGAACTTGGGCATTCAAATTAACTCTAATTAAAAATTCTTGAAAACTGTCACAGCGCAACTTACCAGCAGCATTGTATTATAGAGAAAGCTTGAAAAAAGACAGAAAACTGCATGCTAAATTTGGATAAGATGAAATCTGACCATTAGTAGAGTACCATGTAAAATGTAGATCCCTTGAAAGTTAACTTGTTAACAAAAATTTCTGAAGGACACAGGTAAAATCCTCTAAGGTCTCTTTCAGCTCTAAAATTGCAGAATTTTAGTCCATATAAAAAATAAGATGAACAGAAATCATTTCCCCCTCAAGTTATACTTTTAGATTTACATATGAAATAGAATAATGTTTACTAAGTAGAGGCTATTAAAAACATATTTTAATGTCATACAATTTTCGGAGATGGTTTATAATTATAGGGATGCCCTCTACAAAATTTAGTAGCTATATTTCCTTATTTATTTTAAGCAATGTCTTAGAGTTTATACCCATATGGGTAGTACATATGGGAATGAAAATGCCAATATTTTTCAATTTATAAAGCAAACACATTATATTTCTATTTTAAAAGTTATACATATTCAAACAAAAACATCTGTTCATATACATAAATGACTTTTTAAAAGTTTTTAAAATATACAATGTCCCTTACATCAAAGGAAATGGATACTACATTGAAAATTCACCTATCTATGTGTATATACATTTATGTCATTCATGAAGGTTTTCTGAAGATTTTGTAACAAATTCTCAGTAAAATTTATTCCATTTAGCAAAATAGAAAATAGTCTTTGACATTGGAATCAAGATCATGCTGCTAACATTTGTTAGTATATATTATTAATTCAATTTATTAAATAATTGGGTGTTAGTTTCATTCTGGAATATTTATGAATTGGCAATATTATGTGAGAGTATTTAAAGAAGACCAAATGTTTTTAAATATTTTTCAAATATTTATAATATTTAAGAAGTTTAGCAAGGGCCATTTATTCTATGAGCTATGTAAGTACTTATTTTTATCCCTTTGATTCATATCCTAACTTTTATAAAGGAAAAGATAAAATACTTTTTGTGAGTAGCATCTATAAAAATGTAAAATGCCAATTTTTCTCACTGAATTTGTTTCCTAAGACACATATTTTTGGGTTTTATTTCTAAAAATTGTAAACTGTCTTACTGAAAAACTGATCTGAAATTATGAAAATGGCAAACTACAGTTTTAGTTTTAGATCAAACTGATCCTAGACCAAGCTTTCTAATAACATACTTTAATATAACAAAACATTTTTCATATGACTTTATTGGTTACCCTGGAAAACATCATCAAAATTGAAATATATATTAGCCTTGATGCATCTTCTATGGCATTTCCCCTCAGAATTTTTAATGCCGTTAAGGAATTAAGCTCAAAAGTAATCTGTGTGAGTAATCTTCTTCAATAATTTACAAAATTTTTTTTCACCAGTAAATTTAACAAATTTAATATTCAATCAGACTTATGTTGTAAACAATTTTTAGACAAAGTATTTAAGAACTATACAACCAACTACTTTGTTTCGTTGTTGAATATTCACAATTTTGTTTTTAAAGAGAGAGTGAGAGAGAGGGGGACAGAGAGAGAGAGAGATAATTTTTTTAATATTTATTTATTTTTTCTTAGTTCTTGGCAGACACAACATCTTCGTTTATATGTGGTGCTGAGGATCGAACCCGGGCCGCACGCATGCTAGGCCAGTACTTGAGCCACATCCCCAGCCCCAATATTCACAATTTTGTAACAAGTGGCAAATATTTTTGAACATTATATTAAATTACCCACTTATTTTATAAGGTTTTATCTCTCCTATTTGCTTATGAGGAAGGAAAAATGTCAACATAGTCAAAATTTACATGTCTGATAATACTCATAAAGTCATATACAAGCAAAATCGAGAATGCAATACAAAATGTTAAGCAAAATATGCATTTTCAATTTTCATGCTTTAAACTGCAAGTCTCACCAATTGAACACTCAAATTGAAGCAGGCATTTTGCTTATCTCAATAAAATTTTTACACTTTGAGGTAGATGCTATAGTCCTTTTACTAATGAGAAAACTAAAGAATAAAGAAATTAACAAATTTAACCCTAATTTACAATTAAATAGCAGTAGGGTTATAAACTGTCTTCTAAAAATATTTTACTTTGTTTCCTAGTTAGAATATGAAGTAAAGGGGCATAGGATTAATTTTCATATACTTACCTTTTCTTGCCAAGTTGCTTCTACATTTTAGCCATAGGGACAATTTAAATATTCAAAACTGAGTATCAATCATCTTTAAGCAAAATGGAAAGTGTTTTCAATACTTCAAAGTAGAAGAATAACAAAAATGAGTTTCCATTGCACGTTGGTTTGTAATAATTATTTGTGATTACAATAAATACTCTGAACTTTTGGGCTATGCCATGTGTAGCACATATTCTATGCCATATGTAGTAACCAGCTCTACTCATCATTTGATTTTCCCTGATGCTTTCCATTATTTAAATACTCTTAAATCCATGAGGCTCAGAAAACAATACTCCAAAGTATGATGCTTTGTCATGCTTAGTAATTTGTGAACTAGAGGGCCCTGGAAGAAGTGGTCTCTGACTTTTTTCCTATATTTCTTTCCCTGCTTGCTGCTCTCTTCCTGGCAGGTTATTCAAAGTAGAACTTGCTTTTCTCAAGGAAGCTCATAGAAACATAGAACATAGAACAGCTTTTCCTCAATTACAGAATGCAGATATATTTTCAAACTCTCTCATCCTTTTCTGCTCAGGAGCAGGCCATAAAGAAATTCTCTGATCTGTTTTGTCTGATAGTAGGTCAAAAGACCCTTAACTCTAGAAGGGGTCTTGTCCTTAAGCCCAAGGAAAGAATGCCATATAGAGAAGCCAAGATAACATACAGGTCTTTCCAGGCTATAACCAATAGGTCATATACTTTTCATGAAATCATAATTCTACAGGGATGTCCATTCCTCCCATCTAGTCATAAACACAGGTTTCACTGAGTTTTTCATTTTAATTTCCAAAGGCTCTTGTTTTACCTAAAATTTAGATTGGATAAATTTGCCATGCTTTTTTCTTGTTAGCCTGTCTTTAATTATAGAAGTATTGACCATGACCTTTATGATGGGTGAAAAAAGAGGTCACACTTTTTGCCTCTATAGTTTTTATCAGGTACAAAGTTATCCTCTTCACTACTTAGTAGGCCAAAGTGTTATTCATGAACAAAATGCAAAAAAATGTGATCTTAAAACATTTTGTTATTAATCTCTTTTTCCTGACCACTACAAAAACCATGATGAAAACCAAAATGATTCCACTTGGGTGTTTTTGATGTACAAGTAACTTACAATTTCTTAAAAGCTGTTAAACAGTTAAAATGATACAAATTAGCTACACATTGGTTAACCTCTAATATTAATGCAATAATAATGAAAAATGCTTAGATGAACTAATCTTTACGTTATTTTAAAAGATCAGTTACATAAAGTAAAAAATTAAATAAATAAAACCTTACAAAGGATAACCAAATCTAGATATTAAAATAGGAAAGCTATACATCTCTTACAGACACATATAAAATTTTAACACACTTCAAATAATAGTCATGGGAAGCTTTTAGATCATTTTTAATGGACTACTTTTATTTACCAGTTCTAAGGATTACCTATAGGAATATACTTAAAAATTCTCTGGGGTGAAACAAATCAGTTTATATTAAATGTATGCCGACTAAGCCAGGGGCAGACAAGAATTTCTAAATCATAAATATCTTCTTCTTCTTTATAAAAAGGTAGTACTTCGTGGGATATCCATTGAATACCTATTTATAAAAACACACACTCAAAAGTATTGGCCACACAAGAAATAATAACTGGCGGCTTTAGTGGATTAAAGAAAAAACATCAAATTCGACCAACTCAAGAAGCATTATTCAGCCCTCAAAGAATCATTATTGAGAAACAAAAAATACACTTAGAAAGGTTCATGAATTAGGAAGAGCTTCCAGGAACCAGTTCTTGCTGTTTCAAAACCCGCGCTTCTGTTGCAGGGCCTCTTCCGGTGGAACCAGCAGGGCCCAGAAGCAGGTGCCCACACACAGGGGGGCTCCAGAGCCCAGACACTGGCAGGACCCCGCGGGCAGAGGCAGGGCGCCACCGGAAGTGTCAGGTGGTGGGCTGGAGGCACTGAGCTCAGTGGTCCAGCAGTATAGGGTGGGGAAGCAGCAAGCGCGGAAGGAGGGGCGCTCAGGGGCCCCGCCTCTCCCGGCTGAGGCCAGAGGCTACAGCCAGGGCCCTGGGGGCGCCGGGTCCTGGGCCAGAGTCGGGCTCCTGCACAGGCGGCTCCTCCTTGTCCACACGCGGGCCCGGCCCTTGCTGTTCGAGGTGCAGCTGCAGCAGGGCCCTGCGGCACATGGCCTCCAGCTTCTCCAGCCGGGCCCTCAAGGCCCTGGGGCTGCCTGGTTCATCCTCTCGGCGACCGCCTCTCTCCCTCCGGTTCGTGCCAGCCTCCGGGGGACCCAGGGCCGCCTCTGCGGCCATCCAGTCGCCGCCCTCCCCCTGGAGCCGCAAAGCCTGACGGAAGAGGCTGCGGTTCTCGCGCTTCAGCCGCCGGTTCTGGAGCCGCAGCCGGGCGTTCTCCTCGCGCAGCCTCGCGTTCTGCCGGTCCTGCTCGTCCCGCGCGCGGATGGCCTCCAGGTGGCTCTCTGCCAGGTCCGCGAAACGCTCCTCCAGCTGCTGTCGGGCGCTACCCGCACGGCCTCGCAACTCCTGTCGCCTCTGCCGCGCTGCGGAACCCGGCCCAGGCGGCCTGGCCCATCTGTGTCCCCGCAGCCACAGCTCCCGCGCCGGGTGGCGCCACCACGCATGCACCACATCGGTCCGGTCCTAACCGCGCCGCCAGCGCCAAGGGCCCAGGGGCCGCGCGCCAAGGCGCGGACCAGTTCGGGACCTGGCGGGGCGGTCCGGCGACAGCTGGCTTGTGGCCAGAAGAGGCCGGGAATTTGCCCGGGTTGAGGCGTGTCCTGTTTCCCGCGGCGGAGCTACCCCCCTGGGCCTGCTATCTCTGGGCCCAGCTCACACACAATGCCCTGGGGGGAGCTCTTTCTGCTCATCCCTCTGACCGGGCGGGGAAAAGCGAGTATCCTCTGAGGTTTACTTGAGCATTGTCACAATGGTGCATGTGTTTTGTTTAGATTTTGGTCTCAGGCATCAATGCTAGCAGATCTTCCAATCTCTGGGTATCTGGAAGCAGAATGCAAACTACATAGAATGTATGTATGGCCTTATCAGAGCTCACTGAGTGCTTGTGTTTCACAAGCCTCAGGTAAACTCTTTCTTTCTCATGTTTTCATGCAGGTACCTACTGGTCTCATTTAACATCCCAAACTAATTAATATTATTTACAGCATGGCAGCAGAAGTACATATTATATAGTCTGAGCAGTAAGAAATTCATTATATATAAAATCACACAATATATACAGAAACATATATAGATAATGTAATTTAAACAACATTTTCACAAGATAATATTTAGCCTTTTATACATGATGTCTTTATATGTCCTATTTAATCAAGAAAATATTTTCAGTTATTATCTACTAATACATTGCAATCTATAGTTACAAAGATATTCTAATAGTTACACAAAGCTATAACTAGTGGCAAACATGGTTTCATGATCTTAAACACAAAACATTTTAATAAAAATTGTATTGTTAAAAATTATTTATTTTTCTGCTTGTAGTTTCCATTGAATATAGGAATAATTATTAAAAAAACATTTTGGGTAGAAAAATGCTCATTTTTTGCATTCTTTTTTCTTTTGATTATTTTATTTGAAGTTTTTAAAGAGATTCAAAAGATGATGTTTTAAAAATCTTGTAAATTAAAAAGTATGATAAAGAGGCCATCACTTGAAAATATCAGAATAAAACAATTGTGATGTCTTACAATTTTAAGGAATTTTCAGCAAATTTATTTTGTAACTTGCTGCTTGTTTTTTAATGTTGCCTGAAATCACAGATTTTAACTGTGCAGAGTATATGGAAAATTCCTACACAGACCATCCACAGAAATCCCAAGTGAGAGGAAACCATTATATGGAAAGGCCTCAAAAAGCATTTTGTAAGAAGATCAAACAGACTCAAGGAAGATTAAGTAATTGGATTAAAAGCCTAAAGCTGGTTAGCAGAGAATGGGGCCTGGAATCCATGTGTCCTGACCCATGGTGTGTTTTGTTTCTATTACTCCAGCATTCCCCAGTCTTCTCTGATCTTCACAATTATTTAGGATACTTATTAAAAATGAAAATTTTCTAAACACTTCTTCTGGAGATTGTGATTCATTAGATCTCAGATAAGACCCAAGAGTGCCCATTTTTAACAAGTATCATGCTTGATTTTTACAACCAGACAAGTTTAGGATATAAAAGCATAAAGTATGCTTCTAATAAATTTATAAACCGGATTATTGGTTTCTGGTAAAATACAGAACATTTGTCATTAAAGGTAAACAGGTGAAGTGCAACAATTTCTCACAATTCCTTGTGTATGTAAAAACAAATCTTCCATCTCTTAAATAAGACATTTGTTTTGCCCACTTAGAAATTAGCAACAATGTTCTAATCATAGAACACAGTTTTGTTTCTCATTCTTTTTGATTGATTCTAAGACTGTAAGGACAATTCATTGAAAAGACTTTAATACAGTTTTCCCTCTTTGATTTGATAACTTTTACAATGTCTCTTCTTCATTCCCTTGGTTACATCTGGAAAGTTGCAATCATCTGGAATTGCAACATATCTGCTCTGTCTCTTGAGTTCTAATGCCCATCCCTCCAGATGCCATCTGCTTTTTGCATATATATTATTCCCTGAAAACTCTGATTTCCCAACTCCCACTTTTTTTTTTTTTTGCCTGAACATACTTGTATTATAATCTAGACCTATTGGTCTGTGCTCATATTCTTGATCTTGGAAGCTGTCTTTTATACCTTGACCATTCTTCTACTAGTTTCATATGGCTTCTTCAAATGTTAGGTCCTAGGTTCAGTTTTGAAAACCGAGACATTTTTCATGACTACCAATGAGCAATAGTTGACTATTTCCTCCACTAATTTTCATTTTAGCACTGTACTGATGTCCCCTTTTAACAATCTATATTTATTTCATGTGCATACTTATTTATGTGGGCTGCACAAGACTATTGAGTTCTGTGAGAGCAAGGGCCATGCTGTGTTTACCTTTTTATTTCTAGTACTTAACATAACATCTGTCTCCTAATAGTCACTGTTCAAGCTGGACATAAACTTCTCATAGTAGCCTATTAATTTTTCTGTACTATTTCTCTTAGTGAAAAGAACCACTGATCAACCAAGTATCCAAAACAGAACTGTGTATTGGTTATCTAATGAATAAATCTATTAGATCTATCAATGGATTCCTTTAATAAATTTTCAATGTTATTTTCTTCCAGTCTGTTTACCTCCCTCCCCACCTTCCTTCCTTTCTTTTTTTTTTCTTCAAATGTGTATAAAGTGCTCCCTGTGTGCTAGGCATACTTCTAGGCACTTTGGACTAAGCAATGACCAAGAGACAGAAGCCTTGCCTTTAATGAACTTACCCTCTGTTTCTCCCACTTTTAAAAGTTCTGTTTCTTACTGGGATTACTCTGTCAGTCCTTTATGTCACAGACATTCATTGGTCTCCCCATCATTAGTTTTATAACTTTCAAGTCTGCTCCTCATATTACTCTCCTAAGTTAGAAGACCTCTCCTTTGCCTTATGATTTGAGTGATTTTCCCTTCCCTTAGAGTGCAAGGCAGCCGTTTTGTGCTATTTGTCTGGTGTTTGTGTTGTGTGGTGCAACATCCTTTCCAGGTATCTGTCTCATCAGGTTCCTAATACATATTTCACAATCCAAACTGCTTCTGGGCAACAGCAGTGCCTTTCTCAGCTCTGCAACAAGGTTCACTTATTGCTTATCTTTCCTTTCACCTTTGGCTAGCTAACTCCCATCCCTGATTCACAACTTGGCTCATATTTCACATTCTCTTAGATAAAGTCCGCACTGCCCCTGGTTGGACCTCTTTTTTTACTTATTTTATAGCATGGAACACTTATCCCTTTCAAAGTGTTGATCAAACTGTACTGTAATTGTCATTCTATTCCTTCCATTATGTTATGAATTCATTGAGATACCAAATTTGAAAATTTTCTTAGCCCCCAATAAAATGGAAGCAAATGAAGGATTTTGTTCCAATTTGAGGTTTTGAAATTTTAGTCGAATTCCTAGGCTTTACAATCCTAGATCTCAAAATTGTACTGTTTTTGCAGAGGATAGTGATGATAATGGCTAACAGGAAATATTATTGCTTTTCTTGATTCATATTTTCTTCTGAGGCAAATTTGGATATTGGATACATTATGTTCTGAGCCAAAGAAAATTCAACCTAATCGATTTACTTAGGCATGCCTTATGGAGTCATAAAAACTCAATACTAATTTAGGCTCTACTTAGTCACCATTCTTGCGATTAGGATTCTGGCCAAAGCTGTCCTTCTTGGGGGCTGGATTTTGTATAGGATTTGTCAAAGCTGGGCTTTGTGAGATAAAGTGAACCTATGCTCTGGGGAAGGTGGCGTTGGAAAGTACATCAAATTTAAAAACAAAGTATTTAGGAATTGGATAGTAGTAAAGAGTCAGTATGTGCAACAGGAGAGTCTTCAAAATGCAGAATATAGAGGATTTCTTGGACAAAATGCATGGGCAGGACCAATTTTCTAAATGGGAATTGTTAAAGATGTTAAAGAGGCTGTAAAGCTACTTTGTATTCCTATAGCCATAAGACCTTGGAAAAGGAAGAAGTCTTACAATAACATTATAAGAGGAGTGGTTAAGGGTTGGATATTTAAAAAAAATAGCTCAAGTCTATGCTAAAATAAAAAATGTAATGGATTTAGTGTAGTGGTTCTAGAGGGCAAATACAAGATTAGCATATGAAATCAGAAAGAGACATACTAACAAAAAATAACAAATTTTCTCATAGCTCAGAAAGTTCAGCAATTAAATTGTAGAATAAATTGCCTTGTAAGAGGATAAATGTGCTAAAATACAAGCTGATTATCCATCCATCAAAGATGTTGCACGTAGATTTCTGCTCTGAGTTGAATGCTTTTGAGTTGGATAAATGCTCACATTTTCCTTGTAACTGAAGTCCACAATTGACTTTCTTTTCCTCCCAATTCAGAACCTCACTTTTGACAGCAAATTTATGATGTCCAAGTTATCATCTAAAGAATTGTCTACTAGTAATGGGTGGATTTCAGCCATTTGATAGTTGACACTGGAAAGGAGATGGCGTGTCTCAGAAAATACTTGTTAGAACAACCCAACATCTCAGATGAGAAATACAGAGGAAAAGAATCAGATGATCACAAATAAAATACCCTGTCTATCAACTGGGCAAAGCTAACCTTAAAATGTCTCAGTATGTTTAACCTCTGTAGTTTATTTTTAAATACTATATTTATTTTACTTGCAATTCCATTAGATGTTCAAATAATTTTCACCTATCCCAAACATATTGTACAGTGACTCATTGGACATCTGTGGAAAGTAAATATATACAGTGTATTTTTAGAGTAACAAATATGTGTGTATGCATTTATAGTACAAACAAAATTAAACCTGATCTGAAAAAAAATGAATTCTTTAGTCCTGACCACTCCTGTACTAGTTTCATCTTTAGAACCTACATTTCCTTGCTTTAATTTTCAGAACACCTCCCATCTTCAAATTCCAAACTTAATGGAAAATTGTCCTTTATTCTGTACACTGTTTGCTAGAGAAGTTCCTCTGCAATGACTGTTGAATGCTATTAATTCCTATTTATGGCTTTAATAGTTTTGCATTGATGAAAAAAAAAAAAACAGATACCCTTGGTACATCTACCTCATGGGTTCATCTAGGAGATGTTCTATTGATCCAAAACAGTCATATTAATTTCTGTTAAAGATGAGAATGTAATAAGAAAGCTCAAACAGTATGCTGATAAAGAAATTGCTTGTTGTATCACAAATATTTGCTGTGTATTTTTTCCACTTATTTCTTCTAATGGCTGTCCTCTGCTTTACATATAGCTCAAATTTTGATTTCCATACTGTTGTGTGAATTAACAGAAAAAGAAAATGAAGAGTACCCATAATATTTTGTGAAAAAAAAGAATTAAAAGTAAAAATATCATTCATGAATTTTGAATTGTGGTGTTCAGGTTTATTTGGATAACTGGAAAGTTTTTTTTGTTTGTTTGTTTTAGATAAACAAGTTCCCTGGTATAACTTTTCAGAGTCTTAATTACTGCATTGGAAAAATGAGGTAGGATATAGAAAACTAAGCATTTTCTAGGTCAAACAATAATATTTTCTTTCTTCTCTTTAAAATATCAGAGATTTCTAACCTACCAACATCTGCTGGATCCAGCCATGCATAATCTTTAAAAAAATAGTCTATGTTTCATTTATTTTCAAAATAATTTTTCATTTCAGCAGGTTTGCATGAAGTAAAACATTTAATATAAATAGATAAATTTCATGAGGGAACTCCTTTGACAGTGTCCTAAATGAATAATCAGAGTAAAACTTTGCAAAATTATAGTAAAATATTCTTTTAAGTATACTAAATTTTAAAGTCCAATTTTACTCTTCAAACTGGACAATATTCTAGTCATCTTGTTTAGGGAGCATATGGGAGTGCTACAGAACAGTTAGAGACAAAAATAGAGTCTGGGTTAAAATCAGCCAGAAGAGACCCAGGAAGAATAGGTCTAGTGTAAAAGTAACACCAGCACAACAAAGGTATATTACCATGAAAGTGCCACACAGACTGGATATCATGTGGCTGCAAAGGTGGTACCAAATCTGATCAAAAGTGCCCAGAGCAAGACAGAATGGAATAATCAGAAACTCATGATTCAGACTCAAACATGAGATCAGAAGATGAAGCAGAAGCCAACTCAAGCAAGAAGTAACAGGAAAGGGATGGTAAGCACCTGCCAGAACATTTGCATAAATCTAAGCCAAAGACAAGTATATTCACCCAATTCTTGAAGCCAGGAAGGAGATAAAACACAGCCAGCAAGTCACATGGTGTTTTACTTGGATCTGAATGTAGTTGTCATTACAATCAATAAATAAAAATAGTCAGTTTGTATACATATAGACATTTAGAATTTATATTCCATGAAGCTATAAAAATGAATATAGAAAATATTGATTTGTATTGATTTTCAGGATGTATTTCCAAGTGTAGAAAGCAGTGAAGTGGAATACTTACAGTATGTTTGCTTTCAAAGAAGAAAGAAGAAAATATTAATATATATGCTCATTTGTGCAAAACAAAGTTCAAATAGAAAAATTCATAAATGAAAGAAATGAATAACAGAGAGAAGATAAGAATGGAGTAGAAAGAATGAGTAAAAGGAGGTGGGTTGGAAGAAATAAGGGAGGGAGAGATACTTTCCTGGGCATATCTTTTATATAGAAAGTTGAACACTAGAATTTCAGCAAGATTTCACACACAGAACAGTAAATAATCAAACCCAAACTAACAAACTGCAATTTAAACAATAACAAATGAGTAACATAGCCTTAATTAAGGCATCAGGAAAAAAAAAGTAGATTAAACAACTTCCCAAAAGAGGAATTTCCCAAATACTAGAAAGATACAGGAAAAAAAAGAAATAAGAAAAAGAAAGAAGGAAACAAAGAACAGAATTATACACAGTGGTACACTACAGTCAGTAAATGTTAGTTTCACTGCCATATGCATTAGCAATTCTGAAGCTATCTTATATGAATGTACCTTAAAGAAATAAATATAGATCATGAGACACAAGTTTATTTTGTCAGCAAAAGGAGTTACAAACAAGCCAATGGAAGGCTGGAATGAACTCTGGGATGTTGGACTGGAATTACACATTTTCATTGAACCTCATGGTTTTTTAAAAATAAATATATGAGTAGACAAAAAAATAGATTTAGACATGGGTATGTATGCAATTATACAACAAGTACTTTCCAGTTCTATTCACTGAGATGGCTTAACAGTAATAAGATCTAAGCACCGATGAAGACACCTCATCCTTAGATCATAGTTGCAATTCTGAATAAAAACAGTTTCCTGGAACAAATGGATGATTCCAGGGCCAGGAAATTTATGGGCAGATACAAGACAAGTCCAGAATATTTTAGATTGCTAAAACATTAGGAAGTGAAGAAAAATGTGAAAACAGAGAGTCACAAAAGTTGATTTAAAGGAACTGCCCACAAAATAGTTTTAGAATGAGGACATCTAGAAAAATCACCAATATCATAGTAATAAGACATTATTGCCATCATGTACCTGCTGATGACACTTTCAAAGGGCATGGACTCATTTCTGAACATTTTTTTTACACATGAATAACCTTAATCTAATAGGAGAAAATATCCTCAAATTTAGGACACTTTGCAAGCTAAATAAGGAGAATTCTTTGAATGTGTCATGGTCATGCAAGACAAAGAAGAGCTGAGAAATCCATCCCAGGTTGTAAGATAATGAAAATACCTTACCACTAAAAGTAAGGTGTGGCCCTGAGTTGGATCCTGGGTCAGAAAAAAAGATGCAAATGAAAAAATTCAAAAAATTCCAATAAAAACTACAGATTAGTTAACAGCATTATCTCACTATTAGTTTCTTGTTTTATATAGTTATATTTATGTAAAAGATTTTTGTTTAGGGAAATTTCATGAAAAGTACCCAAGCACTCAGCCTTAATGTTGCAATATTTTAACATCTAAAATTATTCTAAAATATGAAGAAAAAAAAGGATGTGTATTAAAAAATAGCACTTGAAAAGTATATCAGAGTACTATTTGCATTAAATGTAATATTAAATCAAACTTTTCCAATCATCAATCATTCATCATCATAGCAGGGGCTTGATTATATATCATTCCCTAATTTGGCCAAGTCCTTAGTTTATTCAATGTTTTCCTGAATTCTATAACCATTTTATCTGGCAATTTTATCAACATAGAAACAAAACTTCCATTGGAGTAATTTTCATCTTTAGATTTTTTTAGGCATGATATTCCACAAAATGTATCTGGGGGACTAGATAATGTGAATTTGCTTGTAGTTTCTACCTAGTGACAAGGACACTGACTGGCTAGATGCCTTCTGAGTTTATTGCAAAATTGTACCATAGGAAATGTTTGACAGTTTGACCAAATGACAGCCCCTCTCTGTTAAGGAAGAAGATTGACAGAGATAATCTGATCAACTAAGTGGGCCCTAACTATCATCAGGGTGACAGGTGTTACACCTATTTTTCCTTGTATGTCTCCGATTATAGCTTCCAAGGCTACGTAAGCAAACTTAACCCACTATCTATACAAAGATGCTGGCAATCTTCCAGAGTGTTATAGACACAACAGCCATGAGCCAGACACCATTGTTCCATATGAGCAACTACCTTGATTTCATTAATGACATTGATCATTGATATAATGCAGAAATGCATTCCCTGAAAATTATTCTGTAGAATGATGATTGTTAAGGGATTTAAATCATGTTTACTAGATGTAGAGGAAAAGAGCTTTTATTTGTAAATGTAGCTGTAAGAAAAGATAACATAGCCAGGTATTTTTCTGTTCTTATAAAAATGAAAATGATGAAAAATTTAAATGTTCACCTTTGGTATTTAAATACCTAAATTTAGATCTATTCCTGAAGGTTATATCCTGACTTCATTAAACAAAGAATTGGTTAAATTTAGGAAAACATAAAGGTTTTATTTATGATGTGAAGCCTCAAAATCCCCTCAGGATAATCAAAATCCTGATTATCTTCAAATTGTATTATATGTTTCAAGAGAAGGAAAAAGGAGATAGCATGTTATAAAGTAGATTTGGTCATATAAATTACTAATAATTCTCTTTTTCCTCAGAATATCTTAAGGACTAGTATCTTCTGGAACATATTCTGAGAAATGTATATTAAGTAACAGCAAATCAATCACTAAGTAATCTTTAAGTGTAAGATATAGAAAAGTCTTTGTGTTTATATTTGTGCTGAGGAAGTAAGGTTTAATCTTAGACATCAATAAGAGATCAAATAATAGCAGTATATTAAGATGCCAGATCAAATGATTCAGACAATCATCTTTCCAGGAAAAAATTGACATGATGTAGAATCAATAATGGAAGCAAAAGGGGGAAATTGGAGCTAAGCTTTAATGTGTAAGTACCTTTTGTATACTAGACAACAGACCTATATACAGAGTACTCCATACACAGTAGGTGTTTATTAAATGCTTGTTAATTAACCAACTAGCCTAAATTCTATAGGCCTCAGAGGAAACTTGGCCTGGCTCAATCTGGAGAAGTCACTAGTAAAGTTTGCAACTGGCAGTGAGGCGGTGAAAGAGCCTTGGCAGGAAATTCATTAGAGGCACTTTGAAGAGATGGCCCAAGTACTTTCTCCAGCAACCTGCAGTGAGATGTTTCAGGATGTTATCCTTATCCTGGAATACTTCCTTCAGAGATAAAAACTTGGCTGGAGTTTTAGATGCTTTAGGGTATAGTCTGTCATCTCCATCTGTCTCAAAGAGCATGTATAAATATCTCCCTTCTAAGAAAGAACAAGCCCATTAAGTTATGACTGTGTCATCCATCCTTCCACCTACTTCCCACTCAATCAAAAACAGTGGCTGAGCAGGTCATACAAACAAGGCACTATGACGGGTATTAGAAGAGGCAGAAATTTTTTTGCCAATTTATCTGGTAGAAAAAAGGCCAAAGTATATATATATATATATATATATATATATATATATATATATATATATATATTTTTTTTTTTTTTTTTAAATTTTCTTCAGTATATGGTTCATATCTTACCCAGCTCTGCACTTTACTGCCACATACTACCATAGTGTGTACTCAATAAATATCTTTACCCTGAATTACTTAGGACCTATTTTTTAAATCCTATATACAGGAAAATTAATAATATTGCCAACTCATAAATGATTAACTAGTTTGAAAGAAACTTTGGACATTCTGGCTACATGGCAGAAGAAATAAATACTCACAGGAGCTTCTACTTCTGCAAACACTAAGAAATATAAACTGAAAAGCACTAGATAATGTTAATTTGTGTGTTAGTCAGCTTTTCATTACTATAACAAACACCTAAGATAATTGACTTAAAAAGAGAAAAGATTTATAGTGGTTCATGGTTTTAGAGGTTTCAATCTATGATTGCTTGACCCTGCTTTGGACCAGTGGTCAGGTAGCACAACATGGAAGAAGTGCAAAGCAGAACAAAACTATGACCAGGAGCAAAGGAGGAAGACGACGAAGGGGCTGGGGTCACAATATCCCCTTTGTGGGTACATCCTCAGTGACCCCCCACTGTGCTGTACCACTTAATTATTCATTATTTACCAATAGTACCACAGAATGGGGAACCAAGCCTTTAACCCATGGGCCTCTAGGGACAGTCCAGATCCAAATTACAATAATATAGGAGATGGAAAGTGGTAAACTGAAGTGGAAACTATTATAATGATTTTTATGGTACTGGAGGAATTAAGAGACAAAGTAGATTTAGATTGTGTTAACTGATGTATGCAATAGTCCCCCTTATCTGCAGGGTCACTTTCCATAATGTCTGCTACTTATAGTTAACTGCAATATACAAAAAGTATCTAAAATATATTTAAAAAATATTACATGGAAAATTCCAGAAATAAATAATTCATAAGTTTAAATTTTAATATAGCATTGTTATAATTATTCTGTTTTGTTATTTATTATTATTCGTCTCTTACTATGCTTAATTTAGATATTAAACTTTATGTGTGTTCATGAAAAATATAGTCTCTACTGGATTCAGTATAATCTTTAATTTCAGGCATTTGCTTAGAGTCTTGAAACCTGTTCCTTGTGGGCAAACAGTGTATATTATCCGTGATACATATTGTAAAAATATAAAAGCAGAATTTGTATGTTATATCCCATATATTCCAAAGCTGTAAAGGAGGAAAAATAAGGAATGACATACACTTGATCAATTTTATAAATAAGAAACCATGAGAAATAAACGAATGAATTACAACTAGAAAACATTTTAAAGGAAGGTGATGGATAAGCATATATCAGTAATCACAATACATGGACATTGGTTACTTTGTCTTTAAAAAGAAACATTCTAAAATAAAACCCAGGTTATACTTTTATATCATAAAAGGTTTTAATAAAATACATCTGTTAGTACAGAAAAGTTAAAACAAAGAGATTAAATCTATTAGCACTTGTGCATATGCACACATGTACATGAAGAACACCCCTAAATCATGTTACTGTCATTTGAAATAGACTTGATGTAAACACAAACACACACAAACACACACACACATATACACACTACTGTTAATTGATGATGAACTGACCATGAAAACTCACTAAGAAACTTTAACACTCATGAATCTGTGCATGCTTATCAGCATGGCTTTATCACATTTGTCTTAGTGCACTTGCACCGCTCTAACAAAATACCTAACCCTACGTAATTTCTAAATAGCAAAAATTTACTTCTCATAGTTCTGGAGTTTAAAGGTCCATCAAGTTCTCAATAATGTTGGTAACCAGTGAGTGATCACTCTGCTTTCAAATTGGTGCCTTTTTGCTGCACCTGCCAGAGGGAACAAATCTGTGGCCTCATGGCAGAAGGGAAATAAAAGATCAAGCAGCTTTCTGAGTCCTCTTTAATATGGTGTCAATCCCATTCACGAGGGAAAGAGCCCCGTATGACTCACTCACTTCCGAAAAGAACCCATCTCCTAATACCATCACTTTGGGGTTTAAGTTCCAACATATGATTTTTTTTTGAGGGAGACACACATTCAAACCATAGCAATATACATAGAAAAAGAGATAAAAATATAAATTGACATATTTCTAAAGTTATTAGGAAATTATCACAGTTCTATCTAGGGGCTGAAAAGTTAAGTATTCAATCTTTTTCAAAGAACTCACATTGTTCAAACTATTGTGGAAATTTGAGCTAGATATTGAAAGTTACTTAGATGAACAGGATAGAAAAATCATTCTACATAAAAGACTTGCAAAACAGTTTCAGAAATCAAGATCTAAGTAAGTCTGAAGTGTATAATTATGCCATGGGCTGATATTTTGAATAGCTTTATTTTTCCTAAATAATCCCATCTTTTAATAAGATAGGAAAGTAGCCTATATTAAAAATTCAATATTGTGCTGGGTGAAGTTGCACATGCCTATAATCCAAGCAGCTCTGGAGGCTGAGACAGGAAGATAAAATATTCAAACCCAGCCTCAGCAAAAGTGAGGTACTAAGTAATTTGGTGAAACCCATCTTTAAGTCAAAATACAAAATACGGTTGGAGATGTGGCATAGTGATTGAATTCCCTTGAGTTCAATCTCCATTACCCCCCCAAAAGAAATTCAATATTGTTATGCTGCCACAAGTCTAATGAAAAGATCCATCTCAGTTTACAAGTAACCAGGAATTTTTTAAAAAGTTATTTTGATATATGTCCATTAATTTATATATAAAAAAGCAAGAATTTTGAAAATCTTGCTTTTGTATATATAAACAAACAAAAAGTTAAAATGTCCATATATTATCTGTCTTTTTCAAAATGTAAAAGTTTTAACAGGTCAAAATTATCTTCTTTAATCTTGAATTCCTGTCTCAGGGACTAAATGCAGATGTAAATTTATAATAATTACATCTGATTGCATTAAACAGGGGATGGGCAATCTAATATCCTTTGATCCTTTATAAAACTATAACATTTAATGAGCTGTCTCTATAACTTTTATGTATCCAGTATTGTTCATTTGAATGTTATTAAATATTTTTAAATAAATTATTCTAGAATTTGTCCCCTAACAAAAATTAAACCTTGAATAATCAAAGAGCAAAACTGTTGAAATTATAAGAATTTGTCATTCAAAGTTAGGATTCAGTACGATAACTGTCCTTATTTGTTCATTGTTCAGACCTGTTTATGAGAACAAGAACCTTACAGATTTCATTTGATGATTTATCTTAATAGCTCTGATACAAACAAATAATTATTATATTGATGTATGGATGAATAAACAAGCTAAGAAGTAAACAAATAATTGTACAATACATACCAGGAAAACCCTTCTATTCGAAAAGAAAGGCACCTGAGATTTTTAAGAGTCTTTGGTTAAATTCCTGTTCATCACTGGCATTTTGTTCTTTTTTTTTTTTTTTAGAATTGCCTCAAGAGGCTGGGGATGTGGTTCAAGTGGTAGTGCGCTCACCTGGCATGCATGCAGCCTGGGTTTGATCCTCAGCACCACACACAAATAAAGATGTTGTGTCTGCCAAAATAAAAATTAAAAAAAAAACTAAAAAAAAATAGAATTGCCTCAAAGTACTCCTGTGCCTAGAATAGGTGTCATTTCTAGAAGAACCAAAATATAATCCACATCCTTTAAAGGTAGAAGTAGAATTTGGCCATATCTAGGGCTGAAACTGGAACTACAGTATTGTTTTAGTTCTGTCAGTCTCTAAAGAATATGGTAGATTCTTTCTGGGTACTACTAGCCAGAACTTCTCTACATTGTTCATATATATATATATATATATGTGTGTGTGTGTGTTTCATTTAATATATATATATAAAATATATTCATTATATATATATATATATATATATATATATATATATATATTAAAGAGAGAGAGAATTTTTTAATATTTATTTTTTAGTTTTCGGTGGACACAAAATCTTTATTTTTTTTTATGTGGTGCTGAGGATTGAACCCAGCGCCCTGTGCATGCCAGGCAAGTGGGTTACCTTGAGCCACATCCCCAGCCCCAAATATATATATATATATATATATATATATATATATATATATATATATATATATTATTTTTTTTTACTCCAGCTGTGATATCACCTTAGAAACTGTATTTTGACTCAAACTCTGGCCTCCTTAGAGTATTTCTTACTGTTCAGAGCCTGTGCTATCACCTCAAAATCAAGGTAATACCTCCTTCATGTTCAATGCTTTCAATTCATTCTTCACTAAAACTCTTCTGTGTACATTATTCTCCTAGCCCCAGAAGAACGCAGAGTTCTCTTATTTTAAAAGGAAAAAGGGAGGGATGGAGAAGAGTTGGGAAGGAAAAAAGAGAGGAGGAAGAATGGAAGGCAGGGAAGGAATAGGGAGGGAGGAAAGACTTTAGAAAACCAATGCTTATTTCTTTGAATGAAGCACCACAATCACCCAGAATTTTCTATTTAGATCAAAATAACATAAGGAATCCTTATGAGACCATTGTTTCATTATTTGAAAGAACTTGCCAATTATAGTTTTCCTTGAAGAAGGAAAGGAACTAACATAGGAACAGGTTACTGGGCTTGTGGAAGTAAAGATCTTAAAATAGGAACAAGGAGTGTATTCTCCTGAATACATAAAACTCCAGTTCACTAATGACAATGAATTTATCTTTACCACATAAAATGTGACTTTTCATAACTGCAAAAAATAGTGTAACCCATCATTTAAAATTAAAATGAGAAATCTATATATGGGCAATAAATAAAATAAACATGTTTAAATGTAAATGTAAAACACAAACTGCAGACAATGAGCCCAGAGGAACATTGTGATATTTAGACGTTTGTCAGACAGCCTTTTTCTGTTGTGACAGCCAAATGAATGTTATATATAGAGGGACTCTCTCAGCAAGATAGACGTTCTTGCCTGGTTTCCATTACTATGAATACAACTGTAAGACATTTGAATGAGTGGGAAGCATCCACGGGTGCAGAGAGTTGGAAAACATTCAGACATAAAGTACCAAAACAGTCAAATGCTTGCAAATCCAATATGCTCATCCATAATGATTAATTCTCTATTTAAAACACATTTTTGAAGTCTAGGACAATCCAACATGCACAGTTAACAAAAGCCTTTTACTTTGACCTTCTCACAGATGTGCTTTAAAAGAAGGAATATGGAATCTAAACTTCAACAATTTACAGTTCTAAAAGGTGTTTTTGCCCCAGTGCTTCTATGTGAGACAAAAAATAATGGCAATCATCATATCTTTACATCTTCTGTAGCTTTTGTTCTGATTCTTTTTGTTCCTGTTCTGTGTAAAGTTACAGGACTTAAAAAAGCAGCTGTGCAACTTCCTTCATAAAAATAGTGATTCCCAGAATCGTGGGTTTAATTTGATTAATGATCTCAGCATGGGTTCCATTATATTCAGCTGGAAATTCTTTGAGATCTTTGGATATGACAAATGTGTGTGAATTTTAAATTTCTGAAACCAAGCAACGATATGGTTCATGGTTCATCATTTACGACAAAATTTTGATAATTTTTCTCTTCAAACTTTTAGGAAGGTTAGGACATAAACAAGTGAACCTTCTTCCATACTGTTCTCACCATATCCTGCTTCTGAGAACAACTGGTTTGGATTACTCTACCCTGAGAGAAGTGTGCTTAGCATATTATTTTTCACTTTTGACTCTATCTAGTGAGATAATTGATATAGGGAATATTTTGAGGTGTGCAAAGTAAGTATTTAGAAAGAAAAAGAAGCATAAGAGGAATATTAACACTCTGGAAATATTTGTTTTGTTAGCACTGTCCTGAAAAATTTTTTTAATATGATGGGCAACTCCTGCAAGTCCTATAAAATGTATGAAGAAAATATTGTCAGGAAACCTGGACTGTGTTTTAGTTTTGGAATTTTATTGAATTTGTGAACACATTAGTTGTGGCAAAATCACATTAAAATTTATTTTGGATGTGACCACATAAATTAAGCCAATTAAGAAAAATGTGGGTAGAATGAGAAAACTGTAATTATTTTTTGAATTCAAACCTTTCCATGTATTTTTTTTTAAGAACAACATGTTCACAACAAACTCCTTTCAAAGTATTTGGGGACTTAGAAAATGGAAACATATTACTCCCAATATTCTAATCAGAGTAAGATCCTTATATAACATTTTTGTGTGCAACTTTTCATGACCTTCACATTTTTAAAAAGTTAGTTCTCAAAAGATATTTGAATGCAAATACATTTCCAGTTTCTGTAACTAAGTATTGCCTTTTATTTTCAACAAAGTCATAACCTTTCCCTAGTTTACAAATGCACTTAACTTTATTTATTTCATTCAGATACTTCAAAAAAATATTACCAACCTAAAAATACATAAAAATAAAGCTATGTAAGAAAAAGATAGAAAAATAAAATATGGAAATGGCCAAAAGACTTAACACATACCTCAGAAAACAGGGCATCTTAATGGCCAATAACCATGTGAAAACCTGATAAACTTCATTGGTCATCATGAAAACGGCACTTACAACAAAAAATTAATAAATTGACAGAATGTCTAAAATGAAAAAGAAAGATATTACTAAGTTTCTGCAAAACTATCTGTAAAATAGTACAACATTTTGGAAAACTGGTAATAAACTAAAACCGAACAACTATAGAATACAGTAGTTATAACTCTACATATATACATATTGAAATTTAATTCTACACCCAAAAACATATAAAAGTATGTTCACAATGACATCAATAGCAATAACTTCAATTGGAAATTGTCAGAATGTCTATCAAAGATAAAATGAGTCTGTAAATTTTGGATTATCAATACTACAAAAGGATAAACAGCTATGAAAACAGAGGTAGCCCAATACGCAACAATATTAGTGAACCTCACAAATAAGACTTTAAGCTAAGAAAATCTAACTCAAATAGTGCATATTTTATGAATCTATATAAATTTAAAAGACAAATGTACATGAAATCTATGTTTTTAAAAAGTCAGAATAAAGATTAACCTGCCAGAGTTTGTACTGATTATGTTGATTTTATCTGAAAATTAATAACATGGGTGTGTTCACATAAACATTTATCAAGCCATACACTTATGATTTGGGGAGAATAAAAAGTATCTTCACTAAAAATAAAAGTGCCCAAAGGTGGATTTACACCTGGGAGAAACCTCAGAATCTGTGTAGACAGAATTATATTTTGGAAGAACTTATATGAGCATCTTATGTTGCTATGTATGACAGAATCCCATAGACTAGGTAATTCATAAAGAACAGAAACATATTTGTCACTGTTCTGACTGCTGGAAGTCTAAGATCAAAGTTCCTGCAGCCTTAATTTTCCAGTGAGAGCTGCATCCTGAAGAGGGAGCCATAATGTGTCCTCCCTGGGCAGGAGGCATAAGGGAGCCAGGAGCAAGTTAGCCCAATATTGCCTGTAGTCTCTTTTATAAGGATCTGAATCTCATTCAACAGGGAAGAGCCCTTGTGGTCCATGTCCCTTAAAGGCACCAACTTTCTGTACTAGCACATTGACAACACATAAATTTTGGAAGCACACATTTAAACCACAGCAAGTAAGATCTTTTAGCTGAATTCCACTGTCTTTTGACTTTGACTTCCCTCCTTTCTCTGTCATTAGCATTGCTGAAGGCATTTTGAAGATCCAACTAAAAGGAAGTTGAGGTCAATAAATTCAGTTTGTTACTAGCAGGGTAGAGTTAGGTGATTTGCAGTCATGTCCAGGGACAGCTACATGATTGGTTACTATCTTTTCATAAAAATGGCTTCCAGGAATGCACCGAGGACCTACAGGTATTGTGAGATAATGCATCAGGACAAAGATGCCAAGGAGAAAAGAAAATGTCTGTTATTCTCAGCACTGGAAATCTACTGCAGAAGAGAAACACAGATTGACTGCCCCAATCAAAAACTATTCTATGGAAAATTCTTCCAGTCACTCAGTTTGTAAAATTTTAAGTGAATGATTTGTTTCTTTCCTGTCTACTCAAAGTGGAAGTTCTCTCCTGCCAGAAATATATTTTCTAAGGCAGAAAGTGTTATTAGGCAACAAACATACTTTTATGGGTATTAAAGTAGAATTTATCAGCATTCCTGTGTTTGTAAAGAACAAACTTTCAGCAGTTCTAAAAACAGTGAGTATGTCTCTGTGCCACACTCTAGGTTTATGCACCTGGACTGTCAATAATAAAAACAGATTCTGATCAACCACGGTGCCAAAAGACTGAATTCTCTCTCTATTCGTTCTATGGAAAACGACATTATAAGATTATTGTTGAAGACATGAAGAGAATGGAGGCAAAAAAAAATGTAGGGAAAAAGGAAGATTGGCAATAAAAACATGAATGTTTCCTGAATTTTGTGATATATCTGGTATTTACTAAGTTTTTGTTGCTGTAATTTAAAATTTTGTTATCTCACTATCATTATGCATTTTGTACCTTTTTTATATTTTTAGATTGTACCTTTTTATTTTTTTTAATTAACCCCCCCCAAGTTGTGTACTATTCTGGCATCCACAAAACTCAAATCTGCTTTTGTATCCTTACTTCTTTGTCTTACTAAAACCTCTCCTTTCTTTGACTTTTGCTGCTCATGCAGTGTCTACATGTAACAACAATTCCACCATTATTATTTCAATAAATGTTTATTAACCAGCTGCAAGGTGATAATAGGGGTGTAGGGACATATATTATGAAAATGAACTTTAAATTTTTGATGCTTATCCAAGGGGTATTAACACAAGAGCCTAGGAAGTGCATGAACCATACAAAGTCAGTTCAACTTCTAGTGGAAAGCAAAGCCTCTTTCTCCAAGCACACAGCATCTCCTCTGTGTGAATAATTTAGAGCCAGCACTTTGGCACAGACTGACCCTTGGTTAAAGACCAGTTCATTTATTAGTTGTATAGTTGTTACCATGGATAACACCCCAAGCCTCAGTTTGCTCATATATAAATGTGGATGGTAGTGGAATTAGAACATTTGGAGAAGGAGAGGGGAAAATCTATCAGAATTCATTATGTTTTATTTCCTCTTCACTTGCAAAGATTATTGAAAATACTTAACTCAGTATATAGAATATAAAAAAATTAAGAAATACTACATAGTAGTGGGATCATTTAAAATACTGTACTTAAAAATATAGCACAAAGTGACTTCAAAATTGTTTGGTAATTATTCATGATGTTTTATAAAATGTCTATGAGCATAAGTAATCCATGATTTGATACTATTAAGTCAGATATCAATACTTAATAATAATAGTAATTTTATTATTATTTAATGGAAATCTTTTTTTAAGCTTCACAAAGAACTCTGAAATGTCTCAAATTACAGGAAATTCCAAAATTTTTCTGTTTCTCTTGCCTTCTTTTAAATCCAGATTCAAGTATTGCACTATTGAGTGTTTTTGTGATTTCCTAATATTCTTGGCTAATGATAAGTGCAAATAAGGAGAAATTTTCTAAACAGTCATAAATACTTGTTAACTAAGTGCAAAAAGAGTACTATGAAAGGCATGAGGTACTTTTGGTTTAATTAAAAGTAAACAGAACAACTACATTTGAAGTGCTGAACTGGTCCGTTACTAGTACAAGCCCTGGAGGTCAAAGGCCAGCAATCTAAGCCCTGAAAAATCCAAAGCCAGTAGAAGCACCCTCAACCACCTACTGCTTTGTCATTTCTGACTATTTACAGAGCTTTTACCTCAGTATAGCTTTTATGTTCTTTATGTGAGAAAAAGGATAAAAATTTCACATTGCTCTCCATGGTAAGTATTTTGGATTCTGATAAGGCAGACGCTCCTTGGGTGTATGTCAAAGAAGTGACAGCAGCAGTACTCTGTGTACATGCTCTCATTTCCAAGTTCCAACAGGAAAATGCAAGGTGCTTCTTTCACATACCTTCTAGAGTCACCCCTCCTTGTAAGTATAAAAACAAGCATATATGCAAAATGCAAATGTATTATAACTACTTTTTTCCAACTTTTTAAAGTTTTATTTAAAAATATATAAATCCATATTTATGTTTAGAAACATAAACAATTTACTCCCTTCCTCCTTTTCTTTCATTTCACAAAGAAAAGAAATAACAAAACTCTGACCATTCCTAGAATATATAATTTATTTTATCCTTATGGGCAGGATTGAGGGAGGTGTTTAAGATGCAAACTTTTTCCTTTAAAGTTCTGAGATGAGAACATTAAATTATTGATGCTTATCCAAGCGGTATTAACACAAGAATGATTTCCCTTTAACTAAGAGAGCTATAACAAAAGAAAAAAAAGATGTGGCACCTCTGAGAAAAATAACATAAGCTTCTTGCATCCTTCTAGTGACTGAATGACCAACCCTAAATTGGGCAGAAAGCAAGAGCACCAGCCCAAAGGAAGGCAGCATATTGTAGGTCTTCGCAGTCTCAGCCTGGGTGTTGCCTTGCAGCTCAGGCTTACTATCAGTGAGATCCCTCTCTCTTCCAGTCTAGGCAGCTGTAGAATCTCTATAGATCTCAGCAGATGTTACACAACAGCAGGAACTGGAGTGCATGTCCTCTGTCCAAAGGCTATCTGTAGAGAAGGTCAAAGCCCCATCTGTCCTGAGATTCTAAGCAGGACTCTTCATGGATCTCATCAAGTGTGTCTGGCCACTGGCGGACTAGGCCATATGTGCAAAAACAAATCAGGAATCCTTTCAAACTATAATCCTAACTTCCAAACATAAATTTACTTTTCAACATTTTTTATTAGCATCTATGTTTAGCATACTCCATTATAAAAAGATCATTTTATAGTGGTTAAAGTTATATCCTCCATGTCTTAATTACTATATTAGATAATATTTGGTAGCTGAAATAAATTACAAATTGGTATTTGCTCATGAAAAATAAGAAGGAGTCTGAGATCCCACAAAGCTGTATTGACTTGTGAGCCTCTTACAAGTACAGAGGAATGCTTTGACTTATTCTTGGCCACAGCAGCAAAGAAAAGGACAAAACTGGCTTTGAACAGCGGTTTTGATCTCCTGATGTCAAGTACAATGTAATTTTCCTTATACTTTTCCTAAGTACCCTCAGAGAACAAAATATAGCATAATTTGAAATATTTCTCACAAGAAGTGAAATGCTAATGAACTGTCTCCCATAAAAGAATAACTAGTAATATTTCAAGTATTCTCAGAAGTATAATTCACTGATATTTAACGAATGACCATGAGACATGACACAAGTCACTTCATATACATGCCCATATTTACGCTGGATATAATCTTTCAGGTAATGTTAATACAGGTAACAACTACTATAATTTCATGCTTCCTATATTTTCACTACAGACCAAAGAAGTTATTACCTTCTCTGTTTTTCATACACAACACTAATTGTGAACTTAGCATAAGTTTAAAATATATATGTAAATTATTTTTCATGTTAAGCCAACTTCATATTTCATGTCACCAAGTCTGATTTAGGGTCATGAAAGATAATCCTATCACTTTGTGACTCTGTTTCTGGTTGCTATTTATATGTTCTGGAATTTCCCTGAAAGGATCTAGAACTGAATATGGATTTTTCTCTCTTCTAACAGATTTTTGCCTCTTGCAAAGTCCGGAACAGTTTACTTTAAAAAGACTCAATTTAGAAGACTCTGCATTTAACCAAAAAACTCATTAATCAGAACATTTTATTTAAAGTATGATACCTTCTGTCATAGCAATCTCCAAAAATTCCCTGTTTCTTATTTGCAAGATTAGATTGTAAAATACACTGCACTTCCATCCTAGGTTCATTCTTGTTCTCTCTCACTCACTCACATCCTTTACTCTGGGGAAATCCAGCTGCTTATGTCACAAAAGCCCAATGGAAAAACCAGGTGGTGAGGAATTGATGCTTTCGGCCAACAGGCTCATGAAGGAGTTTTGAAGTGAATCTTCCAACCCAGTCAAGCTCCCAGTAGACTAGAGCCCCAGTTGACCCTTTGATGGCAACTTTAATTCAGACAAGGCAACATCTACAGCTGTGGTAGGTCTTCTCCCAGCACTGAAGAATTTCCTTTTCTCTCAGGGAAAGGAAAATGTAAAATTCACAAAACTAATATGTAACCAACTAATGAGAGACCTATGTTTTCTGGTGTGTGTGTGTGTGTGTGTGTGTGTGTGTGTGTGAAAGAGAAAGAGAGAGAGAGTATTAGAGGCAGATTGGGGAGGAACATATAGGAACTAATGATAAGTGTCAGCATTCAGCTAATCTATGAAGACACCACAGTCAGCATTCTTAGAAAACACAAGTCCTAAAGAAGCCGGAAGAGGGTAGACATAGTGGCATGTCATAATGGCATGTGGGCACTGGGCATGGGTTGTAGGATGGCAGTGGGGATTCTGCAGAAAATAGCAAGTTTGTCTGGGCAGTCATCAAGAGCCAGGGGTAGGAGGAGGATGAAAAATAACGTGAAAATTCACCTTTTAGTTCCAAACAATTATTAAGAGGGAGAATTTTTATTGATTTTAATCATCAAAAGAGGTGATTAGAAGCAAGAGTGGGAGGGCAGAGGAGATTAAACTTTGCCATGGCTACTACATATTTTCTGCTTCCATGTAAACTTCCCATTGTGGATGTCTGTTGTGCAACATGAGAGAACTGTTTGGCTCTAAATGCCTCCTCCCTGAAGGCAGCTTCTGTGCATGCCTCAGTCCTGAAGTGAAAGCAGTTTCTATTATCATTTCATGGACCTTGAATTCTAATTGGTACTTTTGGAACCAGAGCTCCTGTTCCCATGGGATTCTCATTCTCACCTCTTAGGGATGGTTGCATCTGACCTTTAGCTACTTTTCCTTGATTTACAAACAAACATAACACCCAGAACCATTTGCACAGGCACATGCCCACAGTAGACTTCACTAAAGGTGGCAATGCAGAGGGGCTGCAGCAGCAACACATTAAACTAAGATCTGAGATTTCCTTGTGGTTTGGTAATGATTTTTTTCTGACTCAGAACAATTCCACCATCTCTGTCTTTGTCTTTCCTGCCATGTTACTTAATCCAATTTCTCCTTCTACCCCCCAAAATTCCAAAGTTCAGCTCCCTGTAGCTCCAAACCAAAATTTAGTTTCAGGCCTACTTTTACCTTTTTAAAATCCAGACACTGATTAATGTGTTCTGTTAAACACGGTGCCCTACACTTTGGACCTCACCCACTCTTCCTGTCATGGATATAACCTGTGCTATCCCCCTAATCCACTCTATGGCAGCAGTGGCGGCAGCAGGCTCCAGTTAGTTTGGTTGGTTGCTTGTTTCCTCTGAGGCACCTGGGAGTGGACTTAGTATATTCTGACCTAACATTTTTAACTCTTGAAGGTGATATTTAGTTAAGTGGTTTGGGGAAAGCTGTTAGATGTGAATGAAGTTCATACTGCATGACTGATTCCAATCTCATATTCTAGCTTAAAAATTTTTGCCTACAATCACTTCAGTTTTCAGACAATCCTAAGTTGCACGCAGTGTTTTTCCTTAGACATGATCTCATCTTATCCTCATAATAACCCTATGACTTTAACAGAACAGGTATTATATCAATAAGCATTATGTCAGAGGATAGCACAGAGAATTCGATGTTAACCATTGAAAGGCATAAAAAGAGAACTCTAAGGCTGCACAGAGGTAGCTACTACATACAAGAAATACTAACCCTTAGGGCGTAATTGGAGGAAGGGCTCATAGAGGTTGAGTCAGTCCTTTGAAGCAGTAGCCTTGGTGTCTCTGAGCACAGAGGGATCCTTTTGGGCTGGGATAAACAGACCTCAAAGATGTAATCTGCAACTGGTGCTGGCTTCTGTAGCCAGGAAAGATGGAACAAAGCTGGTTTACAAGTGTTGAATAATATAAATGGGGACTCAAAGACTGCTGTCAGGTAAAGAAGCCCTAAAGTTTGGCATGTAGGTGCCGCAGTCCAGCTTCAGCAAAATAACGGGAGGAGGGGGTGGGGGGGGTGACGAACAACTTGTGTACCTTGATACAGAAGGAGTGAAAGCTGTTTATTGTAGGACCGGAGTGATATTTATACATTCCACACAGCTTATCTCAATTAGCATAAACTAGATAAGGAGTCTCCGCACTTAATGGCTCGCTGGTGTTACTTCACAAACCACTCCCCTCTGGCATTTTGCCAGGTGCCATCCTGACTTGTTTACAGACTCTAATATGTAGGAAATACCACAGGAAGTCCACAGAAAACAAGAAGGAAGAAGTCAGTCCTCTCAGTCCATCCAGGCTTGAGGTCTCCCTTTAATGTTTGCTATTGGCTGAATCTAATAGACAGCCAGAGAGCAATGCAAAAATGTAGTGTATAGATCCCAGCTCCAGGATATCAAAGTCAAATGCACACAGGAGAATTTGAAGGTTAAGGCCAAGAACTAAGTAACCAGAAGAGAAAGTTTCTTGGCCTTATTACAAAAGATGTGATAAAATAAAGTACCTAGTAAACATAATCAAAATATCTTGCTAAGATAACAGTTGGTAAGTGGCTAGAACTTGTTTTCAGATATTTTGATTATAAGTGATTGGCATTTTTATTATACAGCATTATCTGGACCCACAGAATTGAAATATCTCACCTACATACTTACTTCAATGGCAAAAACTAAAACAAAACAAAACACACAAACAAAATACCCCACTTATTTCAAAATATCCATTTTTGCATTTCTTCTCTAGGTCATGCTTCTTCAAAAACATTTCTGGTAGATGAGGGGAGGTCAAGTGACAAGGAAGAAACCTAGGTTGGGAGGGGGAAGGACCTTCAGGCCACAGTTTATGGCAAGAGAGAGCTAAAGTGGCAAAGGGAACAGTAAAGCTGAAAGCCTGTTCCTTTATGAATTCATTCATTCATGAAACTATTATTGTGCATCTAACTCATTCCAAAAAGGATTTTAGGTAATGGTGGCTCAGAAGGGAATAAAAAAAATACTGTTCAGGCAGTCAACATTATCTAGCAAAGGAAACAAATAATAAGTAATATAAATAGTATCTATAGTATGTTAGAGAATATAGACAAATTAAAAAAAAACAAGGAAGAAAAATAAAATATATCGGTGTGGTTGGAATTCTCTATTGGGGTTGGTAGAAAAGTTCTCATAGAGAAGATGACATTGAAGCAAAGACCTGAAGGAAGTAAAATTGTGAGCCATGTACCTATTTGGGGAACATAAATTTTGGAGGAGCCGTATATACCAAAACATATGGTGGAAGAGGAAGAATGAAAAATCCAAGTGTCAGGAGCATCACAAACAAGGAAAGTAACAGGAAGTGGTCCAAGACAAGGAAGGAAGGACCTGTTCCTATAGGGCCTTGTAGGAAGATCTCCATCACAATACACTGTATAGGGTACTGATTTTTTTATTTGCTACTTCTCCCTGGAGGACAATTTTGTATTCTTCTTCCTTGACATCATGTGAGGATCTGTGGCAGTGAAGTGTGATTACATATCACATATGTCCCTTCAGACAGAAGCGGTAAGAGCTGGGGTGTGGTTCTCCAAGTTCTCTTTTTCCTTTTCCAGGGTGAGTAGCTCTAGTGGCCTAGTTCTCAGAAGGCAGGTGATACAAGATCAAACTTAAGGTAACCTGAAATGAGCATCTATAAAAGGAGGAAATCATCCCCTGGTATGGGAAAGCAACCAAGATCTTCAGTTTGTTACTTCAGTGGCACCTGTACTATATTGAGTGATAATTACTCCTGGTTATGTGTAATCACTATATAGGCCTCACTTTGTTATGTTCTACTTTTTTCCTCAGAGCACTATTGAGGTTAAAGGAACATGGTTCATTGGACTTGAGAATCCTTAGCAGTTCCTTAGTTATTCCTCTCAAAGAATGTGAATCAGATGGTCAGTGATGCATTTAAAATTTTTTTCACAAGGAAATCTTTAACTTGTTTTTTCAATTGACTATTGGCCACACAAGTTACTAGTTAAAGGAAAAACTCAGAATTTTATTCAGAAGTCATTCCATCTTTAATAAATGTGATGTCACATGCTTTTTTCATAAAAATTAATGCTGTATTGTATCTTGTTGTATCAAAGTGGAGGATCAAAGAATGCAAAAGGGAAAAGGAAGAAATCCCATCAACCATCTCCCTTATGTAGTGTCTGACCTGTCAGCTTGCACCTCACAGGCAGCCATCAGCCCTACAGTCTCTTCCCTCAGTCTCCCAGTATCTCCTGTGTATCTTTCTTTGCATGCACACCAGCCACTCTGTTTTCTGTCACTACATCCTGGCTACCAAACACATCAATTCATCTATTGAATAAATAGTGGAGAGGAAAGAGCAAAGTTAGGATTGAGAAGATTCTAAAGGTGATTATATAAGATACCAAATAATAATGATGAATTACTCAAATATTGGCCTAATATCCTGAAAAAAATCACCATGGTCTTCTATACCACTGCCAATATCTGAAGAAATTATCTAATTTTATTTTATAGCACTTCCTTAATTACATAATACATACCTTAAGAATTAAGATCCTGTCTCATTCACTTTGGCATCCCCTATATTTAACAATGTTATTTAGGTGAGTACTGAAAAAAAAATCTGTTGAACTAAAGTAAAAATACAAACAAGAACAACAAACAATTGTATCCCTAAGGAAATGAAGCTTTTATTTGAAAAAATCATTAAAATTAATGTTGGGTTTTCTCCTCTCTTTTTCTCTTATTTAGGACATGAATTAGCAGTGCTTTCCCAGATACATCTAGACATTTGCATATATATGGCTGTATATATTATATGGTGATTTACAGAGGGAAATGTATATGTAATTTCAGGTTGTTTATATTTCATGTCCTTTTCTGTATTGTGGGGAAAGTCAGCTGTAAGAGTGAATTGATTGTTTCAGCAGACATCTCAATTTCTGTACCTTTGATTTTCCTATCATTTAATACTGAAAGCTAATATATTCTTAAACCCATAAACTTTATTTACTGAATTTCTTTACAATGTAGCTGAGGAGGAGTATAGAGGGAAAATAATATGGCTAAGATGTTATTATTAATATATACAGGAGCTGTCATGTAAGAATGATTAGAATGTTGTTAATATGACTTTAGAAGAATACACATAGCCTCTAAATGGTAACATAAATTACATCCAGTGTTCATATTGGTGTTGCTTGATGTCATTACTGAAGACAATATAAATTTTACACTCTAAGTTAGCTACAGCCTTCAATAAAGATTGAGCTTTCTCACACTGTTCCTCCTACAACAAAACTAATTAGGACATTACACCAGTGACAGCTAGAATCCTCAGGATGTTATGTAATCTGCTGGGATTCAGCACTATTTTGCCCCATTAGATTTTTCTTACTCAAAAAGAAAATCCTGGATTTGTTATTCTTTGACACTTTTACAGATGAAACATGAGCAGCATTACATATATGAGTGCACATCTTTCCTGTAATTTCAGCTTCACAGATTTTTATTGAATAATGAATTTAAGAGAAAATGAAAACCATTGAGAGACAAGGAAATTCAAATCTACTAATTACATAATTTATTCTTTTGGAATAATCCACGATAGGCTAATAATCTGGAAAATCAGTGGCTTTGAAGAGGTTGAGGATACATATGAATATTTTTCATTGTACCTGGGTTGCCACAATAATTATAGTTTACTTTCAGTTTTCTTCAGCTAATAGTTTGGAAAAATATAAACTAATCTTCTAAAATGTGTTTTCAATATCATTTCTTAGCATCATCCTAGTGAGCTGAGGCTCCTTCAGTCCTTACTGAATTTTTGTTGTTTGGGTGGTTGTTTTAATTTTCCTCTTTCTTTTCCACTCTCTCCTAGCAAGGGCAGGCAACTGCATCTTTTTCCTCCAGCAAAATGTGACTTAAAACTCCTCTGCACAGAGTGACATTTAGTGAGGGAATTATATAATAGATACCCATTGTTCCAAGAAAAAAAATAGCTTTTAAGACAGGGAAAAATCCATAAAATCTGGAATGATGAATTAACTTGGATAAGAAGATACACAAGTAAGAAACAAATTACTCATATTTTGGCATTCATTCAGATTCACAATAGCTGGAAGGGGGAAAAATGACACTGTGCTGTCTCATTTCCAGTTTTAACCACTTGGGGAAAAGGTATAGAAGTTTGGCCAAACTCTGAAAATGAGTTTTACTTGCCTCTTCCTATTTATTAAGTATGTCTGTCACTAACAATAATGTTTCTTATAGTGGTCAATTTGCCCAAATATGTATTTTTTTAACTTTCTATCGTTTCAAGCCACATTATTCTTACCTTTTGAATAATATGATCAATTCTGAGACTTCAGTTAATAAATATTCATAAACAGCATGAGGCAGTGGAAAGATTGTGGGCTTTGGAATTTTGATTGTTAGAAGATGGATTTCTACTTACTCAATGGATAATCCTGCAAAGCATATATCTTTTATGATTCATTTAGGAAGTAGAAGCAATAATACCTTTCTAGTATGAGATAAAGTCTAAAAAAAATGTCCTTTAGTAAATACTTAAATATTATTATTCTTTTTCCTTTCACTTTACAAAAGATTTTAGGGGCTTTCTTCAGAATGTCCATAGAATTTTTTTCTTCTATGTATATGTGAATTTCTTTGTTGTCCTTTATTATGTTTATTTTACAAAGTTCTATATTTAACAAAGCTATAATCACTTGGACTTTTCTCCCCTCTGCTATAAGGCACATGTCTTCTTAAAATGTTTGAGAATGTTTTATTTTTAAAAAAGAAAAAAATGTTTAATTAAATAATTTAAGTAAAATATTTCAATGAAATATTTTTATTGCATATATTTGACTATACCATGATTAGAATGTATCACCTGAAACATAACAGATATATGCAATAATAATCTGATATATTACATTTATAGTTAATCTCATCATTAGAAGTTTTAATTGAATATCTCTGGTAACTAGCTACTTTTAATCTACTGAGTTTTCATTTAGATGAAAGAAGGAAAAAAGAACAACAAAATAAACAAAAAAAAGAAGGAAGAAAGGAAAGAATGAAGGCTATTTTAAGAGACCAGAATAATTTTTTTGAAGAAATCATTGTATTGATTAACTCAATACAACTTTGAAGGAATGTATTTATTAAACTTTAAAGGAAAGGATTTTATAATTTGGGGTGAATAACTGTATTTTCATGAAATGTTCATAATTATTAATAGCATTAGATGTCTAAATGCATTTTAATCTATTTTTGAAAGTTTCCTAAGAGCTGTGTTTGCTTGATTGCAACTGAATTAATTCATCTACAATTTTCTCCCTATTAAAGATTCTATCACCTGTAAAAAAAAAATTGGTCAAAATTAATTCTTATTTCAAGCTTCAATGTAATCCCAACTGAAACATTTCCTATTTATTGTATACATTTCTCCTTTGCAACCTCCTAGGAATCATGGTCTCCATACCAATATTTGTTGATTAACAATTGATTAGCATTAAACAATTTGGATGTAGTCACGCACTACATCCAAAAGTGAGAAGTAGAGACAACATACTTTTCCCATGGTTATTCTGGGTTTTACTTGCAGCTCTAGTTTTTATTTGCTTTCTGACTTGAGTTATATAATTTATTATCTCTGATTCTCTGTTTTCTCTTCTGCAGGATCTATGGTTAATGGGAAAAATAAGGTAAAGCTTCACACAAGTTGCCAAGGTGGAATGAAAATAATGGTACCTCATATCTGGGTTTCTTTCCTGGGCCATCCAGACACTGTCATTTATGTATTAGATAGTCACCTGTGCACTTATTTCCCTATTTTGAGCACTGGTAATTTTATCCAATGGAAATATTGCCTAAATAATGGTCAATTGGGTTGCCTATTTTTAGACTGTCATTAATGTCTCTGATTCTACTTAAGTGGATAAATTCCTTATTATTACAAGTAACAAATATGAAACCAACCACAAATTGATTGCTTTCACTATCTGTAATTATGGATAGAAAGAAGGGAGCCAGTTACTAATGTTTATCAAATGATATGTACTAAGCTCTATACTTCCACTTAATCCTTTCAACATCCATGTGAACACAGGTAGCATTCTCTTGATTTTTCCCATGAGAAATAAATGAACAAAAACAAAAAACACCTAATGCTTAGAAAGGGTATATGACTATCTGGGATGATGAGATAATCTGTGTTTGTCATTCTTCAATGTGTTAATTAACAAAATTGATTTGTCTCCAATAATTTGGATGTGATAATGTTGCTACTGAGAAGTAGAGCCAGCAGATATACCAGGAGGATATTCTGAGAGTCAAAATATCTGAGTTCAAATTGAAGCTCTGCTGCTTATTTGCTTTCTGACTTGAGCCATATAATTTATTGTCATGAATTCTCTGCTTACTCATGTACAGAATCAATGGTTAATGAATGGATGCTCTGATTTTTGGAAAAGTGATAAGGTAATATTTCACATATCTACATATGTATAAAAATACTTCATAAAATTCAAAGACTACACTATGTGGTGGGTCAACCTATTCAAAATGTTTAATCAATAGGTACAAACATTTCTTGCTTTGCATGGTAGTAAAAGCCAGAAAATGAGCTAGTAGGCTGAAAAGACACAATCTTAGCAATCAATGGGAATATTTATAATATTTTTCTATGGCTTGAAAACTCATTGTGAAAAGTTAAAATCTTGTGAGTTCAAAAGTATAAGGAGTCCCTGTATGTTAAAATACACTCTTGTATGTCTATAAAGAACAAATAATTTTTTTTGAAAAGCATGATGTTAAATAATGCTGCACAGAAAATTTTTAAAGTATAAGGAGATGAAAAAAAAATTAACATTTTATTAGTACACTATACTTTTAAACACTGCAACATTGAAAATTAAAAATATTTAATTTTGTTGTAGAAACTCATACTGAGTAGTTTGAACAGTGTTTGCTTTCTTCATATTGGATGACTTTCAATATAAACTGAGAATTTTTTCTATGCCTTGGCAAGTTGTCATGCTCCTTTCTATATTTGGGCCAGGTTCCAACATTTTACTCTTTGTACATATCATAAAATATTTCCAAGAATTTCTTTAATGTAAGTTTTGGCTGCCATCACTTCCCCTTGGACAGGATCCTTTTCATCACAGCCACTTTCCTCATTTCTCTCAATAAAGTTTTCCTTCAGTTCTCTGGTGACATGCATACAGTGTCAGAATTAGACCATGATTAACCTCCAAGGGGCTACCTCCTTCTTCTGTAACATCATTTACATTTGATTCACATTCCATCCTTAGGTTTACCACTTCTTTTTCTTTGCTACTCTTTGGTCTTCTTTGGCCAATTTCCTCTTTTGATTATCCATTTTTATAAAATGTAACATGGGTTCATCTTAAGAAGACAAGGAGACAACACACCCATACACTTTAATGTCTGTATACAAACCAAGTAACAGACTCACCATGATTAATCACTGGCATACACTTAAAGAAGTAAAGTGATTGGTCACTGATCATGATGTATAATGGTTATTTGTAGATGAGTTTGTAGATGGAATATGTAGCTGCAAAACCCTTTTTTGCAATAACTTGTATTTTAGATAGGATGCTAAATGAAATTTGGGTTGTTATCTTTGGAGACTTGCATTATTTATACTAAGGTAATTACAATGAATATTTATCAAATTGAGAAAATGAGGACTGTCTGTTTGATAAGCTGTTTGATTTCAAAGTATGTATGTAGCTTTTTGCTCTTCATAATCATCCAAGCTAGAATCTATATTACACAATAAACACATATTTGAGGATTTAGATATTGAAAAATGCTGATTTATGGCAATCAGCTAATAGAAATAATTATAGAATCTATAACTTAGGTAACTTCAGTACTAAATCTAGGCCTATGACCTACTCAGTGTACTGTCTCTGGAACTCTGCAATCACATCAAGGCATGCCATGTATCAGCAAAAGATTCTCTTGGACTTAATACTTCCAAAATTCCCTTTAAGCTCATAGATTTGAAAACTTTTTCTGAGAGAGTTATCAGTAAGAATCATTGAACATTTTCTCTGGGACATATCTGTTAGACATTACAGATTCATTATTTTGAAACTTTTTAAGTGATATATCTGTTGGACATTACACATTCATTAATTTGAATCTCAATCATAATGCTGCCAACTAGGCATTAATCATTGTCTGTAATTATAGTTAAAAAATAAAGGCCTAGAGTCATTGGGTAAATTTTCAATGTTAGACACTTGTGTCTTAACTGGCAAATCCTAGCTCTGTTTTCTGAGGTGATGCTTTCCAGGTTGAATAAATATTCCAAGGAATACTTGAAGATATGCCAATACATAGATTCAACCTAGAATGTTAGAATTAAAAGCAATTCTCCTTCATGAATTAAGAAGCATGATTAAGCTTTTGGGGTTCTTTGTATATCCTGGAAATTAACACTTTATCTGAGGGGTGAATGGCAAAGTTTTCCCATTCTATAAGCTCTCTGTTCACACACTTGATTGGTTCCTTTACCAGGAAGAAACTTTTTAGTTTGATACCATCCCATTAATTTATTGTTTATTTTATTTCTTGTGCTTTAGGAGTCTTGTTAAGAACTTGGTTCCTCAATAAGACTCCTCAATTGAATGTTGAGTCTACATTTTCCTCTAGTAGATGTAGTGTTTTTTGGTATAATACCTAGGTCTCTAATCACTTTGAGTTGAGTTTGGTACATGGTGAAATATCGGGGTTAAATTTTATTCTATCACATAGGGATTTCCAGTTTTCCCAGCACCATTTGTTAAAGAGGTTATCAAAGAACCCAATCAATAAATGGGCAAAGAAAATAAACAGAAACTTTTCAAAAGAAGAAATATAAGGGCCAACAAATATATGAAAAAATTTTCAACATTTCTAGCAATTAGAGAAATGCAAATTAAAATTGCACTGAGATTTCATCTCACTCCAACCAAAATGGCAACTATCAAGAATACAAGCAATAATAAATGTTGGAAAGGCTATGGGGAAAAGGGTACACTCATATATTGCTGGTGGGACTACAAATTAGTGAAACCACTCTGGAAAACAGTATGGACATTTCTCAAAAATCAGTTATCCCACTCCTTGGTTTTTACACAAAGGACTTAAAATCATCATACTACAGTGACACAGCCACATCAATATTTATAAAAGTTCAATTCACAATAACTAAACTATGGAATCAATCTAGATACCCTATAACAGATGAATGGATAAGGAAATTATGGCATATTTACATAATGGAATATTACTCAGCCATAAAGAATGGCTATCCAATTCCAAGGAAACAAAGGTCAAATAGTCTCTCTGATATGTGGATGCTAACCCACAAAAAGGGGAAAGAGAAGAATAGAAGTTCAGTGGATTAGACAAAACAGAATGAAAAGAAGGGAGAAGGATAGGAATAGGAAAGACAGTAGAATGAATCTGACACAACTTCCCTATGTACATTTATGAACCTCAACATCATGTACATCCGCAAGACTGGGATCCTAATTAGAATAAAATATATTCCATGTTTATGTAAATATATCAAATAGTTTATACTGTCATGTATAAAGAGAACACACACACAAAAAGAAGCATAGTTAATATATACCCTCTAGCTCATGGAAGTCTAAGAAGCTTTTTGCTTCTTCCAGATAGATCAGTCAGCATAAATCTGGTCCAAAGGAGTTTATTGTGCCTTTCTTACCTCACTTCTACTGAATATAATGAATGATTACAAGTTTTCATAACATGTATACCACAGATGCTATAAAAATTATCACAGATGCTATAAAAATTAGCTCATGATATATTTGTACAAATACAAAGGCTTTTCAGTGTTAGTAGCTTATTTGTTTTCTTCATGTGTTTGTTTTAAGGCCACTGCTCATTTCCCTATATTTGATCAAGCTATTTTTTAAAAATGATCTAATTTAAGTTGCAATTTTAATATATCTTGAAAGGTAATATATACCGAAAAAGGAAGATCAAAGAATATAAATCATTGTAATTTTGCCATATGGTATTGTCTTGCAATTTTTTGTGAAATATAAAATGTACTTTTAATTTTGAAATATAACAAATTGCATCTTTTATATTACCATAATAAATGTAGAGGTAAGGAGAAGCATTTGAAGTTTTCACTAAATGGCTCAAAACCAGTTAGAAAAAGTAAGACTTTTACATGGGTAAGTCTTGAAGAGTATGGATAAGTGATAATTTTCTCACCCTATTTTGAAAATATTAGAGCTATAAAATTGAGAAACTGCTTACCATTTAATGAAGATTTTTTAAGGCAAAATAAAAGAAATATTTATCATTATTTTCTCTTAAAGTTATCTTACAGCTTTATTCCTTAATAATATATTCTTCTTCAGTTTCTGGTACCCCACATATTACCTTGTCTGCAACCATCCCATCTTAACTCTTCCCTTCTTGTGTGTCAGGATGTCATTCCTCCCCTCTATAGTCAAATCCTCTAACCTGTGCTCTGGATCTTATCTTCTCCTTTACTCTTGACTCATGTTCCATAAATTTTCCTTCCACGTTTTTTTGAATCTCTCTTTATTCTTGGTCATAATGATAAATGCTAGCTCAAGTCTTCATTAAAACCCTTCAATGACCTTATAACATTTCTAGCTTATTTTCTCTCCTTTTCTTGAAGTAATTATAGTCCAGTCACATTCACTCTGAAACTGTATTCTGCTTCTACTACCCCACTGAAATTGCTTTGTAAGTATTGCTGGTTATCTCCCAAATGCTAAAACTATGGATTCCGAATCCTACCTTCCTTGACATTTCTCAGCATAGGATTCTGGAATGATGTTTTTCTTGAAAATCACTCTTTCCTTTGCTTCAATGATTGATTTTTCTGGTTTTCTCCTTTCTAAAATTCCACTTGTTTCAATCTGCTTCATTTTTTTTTTACACTTTGATGTGCCATTACCCTTGGCTTTCTCCTATTCTCACTTTACATAAACTTCTTAACGATCTTATTCTCACTATTCCTTGTCTAATGTAGATATAATAGAAATCATGTGTATACATTTGTGTGGATCCCTCTATGAAATTTAAATAATATTCATAAAATGTCTCTTGCGTATACCCTGGTACTACAGTGTCAATTTTATTTTTCTTACTAAAGTTGATCTTTCTCTTGCTCTTCTTATTTTATTTAATCACACACTGTATTCTCAGTCCCCAGGTCAGTAATATCAAAGTGTTTCCCTTAACCATATTTATTCTTCACCTCTCATATATGCTCAGTTATCAATATCTGGGTAGTTTCATCACCTAGATTTTTTTTAATAAGCCCCCTCCTCTTGACTCCCACTTCCAGTGACTAAATATAGCCCTAAAATTTTGGGAATTGTTAACTGGCATTAGACTTTATTTTTTCCTCTCCTAAATCTGTCTTCAAAGCACCATTGGAATGACTTTTACAGGCATAAAGATTGTTGTGAACAGAATATGGCATATTCCTCTGCAAGCTACCATTGAACTACAGGAGAAATGCAGGCCCAAAATAATGTTGATAAGAGGAATCCTGGTTACCTTTAAGGGGGGATATTTTGTGACCCTTTTCACAGATCAGATCCCCAAACTTGGGAAGATAAGAATTATTCCTCCTAACCATAAAATCTGTAAGAAATTATGGCTAAGAATACAATTAGAACTGGTCACCATGGACCAAAATAACCTAGAGTTGTTATGGCACTGGAAACTTGAAAGTCTGATGTCATCTTGCAATCAGTCAAAAATCAAGAGGTGGACCTGGTGGGATTATCTGGAAACTTCTCTGGAATCCCCAATAAAACTGGAGTGCAACCAGGCACTGTGTGACACATGCCTGTAATTCTAGTGGCTTGGGAAGCTGAGGCAAGAGGATCACAAGTTCAAAGCCAGCTTCAGCAAAAGAGAAGTGCTAAGCAACTCAGAGAGACCCTATCTCTAAATAAAATACAGAATAGGGCTGGGGATATGGTCAAGTTCTTCTGAGTTCAATCTTTGGTACCCACAACATGCACACAGTAAATGCATGCTGTCCCTCTCCTCTCTGAAAGGACCCCACCACTCTCTTCCTTGAGAGTGTTCCTATTCCTTTTTTCTATCCCTTCAATAAATTTATGTCGTTATTTTGAGTGGCGTGTTTGAAATCTTTCTAAATTGATCTCAAGATTTGGGATTTGAAGTAGGGTCTGTTCACTGACTCAGTTTCTCCAAAGGCCCTAGCTCTGTAACAGTCACATGATCAGTCTGAAGCTCCTCCTCCTGTCCTCTAGCTGGGATGCATGCACTCTTTACATCAGCCATGCAGATGTGCTGGCAAGCCTTCAAAGCATGGGGCTCTCTTACTCCTGTGGTTAGAGCAAGGTCTTCCTCCTGCTGGAATGCTCACTTCCTGGATCCTTACATGTCCACTTCACTGCATTCAGGATGCCCCTGCTGTATGACACCTGTGCAAAGCATGCCCTGACACCACAGTGTGACACAAGTGCCTTTGTGCTTTGTGTTCCCTCTTCCTATTTCAATAACATACATGTACGTGGTGTCCCTTGGTTTTAGTTTTCATCCCACTTTTACTATGATCCTCAGTTTATTGTCTCCCATGCTAGACTGTTAACACCCTAAATATTGTGTGGACCTCACATCTGTATATGCATTGGGTACAGTGTCTGGAATTCAATAAGACCTAACTTGTGGATTTATCTAGTTATTAATTTTACTACCACTGAAAGAGAACACCATTGATTTTTCTTACTTGGGAAATGAGAACTTGGGCTTCCATAATCACTCACATCATTTTGGTGACACTGATTACAATTTCTGTGTGTCTGTGTAAAGTACTGTTCATATTCTTAGAATGTATAAGTATGCTAGGCCCTGAAATATGTTTTACTGAACTTAGATTTTATTTCTTTTAGACACAAAGGTATGGAGTCACATTTCTGAAATGCATGTACATGTGTGTGCACGTTCAGACAGGAGTGACAGAAAGTGATGTAGTATACACTACAGAGAACTTATTGGTGCACACATGAGGTTTACTATTGGACACTCAAACAATTGGTGATTTTAGTCAACTAAGAAAAACTACAGGCCACTTTTGTGTGTATGGGGTGTTTGGGGGTGGGGATCCAGAATATTTGAGCTGCTAATTTAGCCAAATTAATTCATTAATAATGCAATTATTTATTTCAATTTAATCAAAATCAGCTGTGTTAACAGAGCTCATGGTATCATATATATTCTTACATAGTCATTGATGGCATTGAGAGATGTAAAAACACTATTTAATTTTGAGGAAGTATATTCAGAAGTAAATACTTATATAGGCTTTCATTAGGTTGTCACATTCAGAGACCTGGGATCAGAAAAGAAAGATTTTGAAAATAAATTCATGCTAGAATTCATAATTCAAATTATTTAATTGTTTCAAATTCTCTGTTTAGTATAATGTGAAGCATACTCAAATACAAATAAGTTCCTAAAACAAAATTTTGATAAGTACACTACATTTTGCCCAATCTGGGTAGTAGTTTCTTGATTCTAATGGACAATGAGGACCACTATGTTCAGGTATGGATATGTAACAACATATAAAGGTTGAATCCATAAAAGGTAATGGGAATAATATGATATTCATGTAGGCATCTTATTTTACCTAGGCAGGATTTATGAAGGTTTACATAGCTGCATAAATACTGCACAACTAGATGTATCTATAAGTAAGGAAAATGTGATTAAGAGTAATTAATTGTACAAAAGCAAGAGAGAAACAGGAAAGTGTTGAACATACAAATTCTTGGCAAATGAGGCGCTGCATCCTTAGTCAAGGAAGACAAAAATTAGTTCTAAGATATTTTTAGGAGTGGTAGAAGACAAAAAAAGTCAATGCTACATGTCATTGCACCTTTAGGGTAGAAGCATGTCTATGCTTGGGAACGGAATGAATTATTCCAGTTACTGTGAAGTACATTTATTCTATAGAGTTTTCCAGAGATAATTCTGCAGTATAAAAGCAATGATGTAACCAACTGCTTTTGACGTTATCCAATATAGTTTGATAATCTATATGCCACAATTAAAATCAGCACAATCCTTTTAGTAGTGGCATCAATTTAATATGCTCTCTCTAAGTGATATCTTTGTCTTGGTTGACAAAAGAATGGGTTGTAGAGACCACAAAAATTCACTCATGACTCAAGCAAATAAGGGATATTAGAATAAGACAAGTAGGTATTAAATATCTTACTGAGCACATCCAAACCAAGGGATATAAATACAATTTTAAAAGTAATAAACCATTTACACAGATTTGGATATGAAAACTAGATTTGGCCAGCAGTTTTCGAATTTTGTTTTAGAGAACTAAGATGCATGAATATGTTGTATAAACTCCAAAAATGCTGCATAAGTATTGCTTGTCTTAGCCTATGTTTTGTAAGTTACTGAGTTAATGATGCCAAGATTTTACTCTCTGGCAAGTGTGTGACATCTAGCTGTTCAGTTTTAGCAGTAAAACAGCTATTAAGTAGATAAACTGGGGTAAAAGTGATATTTACCTGCAAAAAATTGAAAGGAAAATTTAAGTATAAACCTAAACAGAGGGGCTTTCTGCTTGGACTGTTGATATTTCCCTTAGAATGTAATTTTGAACTTCTTAGGCATACATAAAAAGATATTAGAATGTAAAAAAATAAAACCCACAAATTTGATGATTCTACAAAAGATAGGACACAGATGGAGTTTTGTAATGAAAACAACATTCATGAAAACCTAGCATGTCAACAACAAAAAGAAAAGCCTGAATAGGATTTTGAGTCACCTGAAACTACCAGTGCTAATTCCTTCCACACATTTTGTAAATGTTCAATTCACAAAAGTAGCACTTGAATAACTAACTGCTCTCCACTGGCCAAAACTTAAAAGTTAACGTGCACTTACCTAGCATGTTATGCTTCAGTTCCAATTTTCCATTAATTTTTAAAAATTGTCATCACCTATTATTTAGCAAAATCACTTTTTTTTCTTTCTCTTTTTCTTTTAATGGTACTGAGGATCAAACCAAAGCCCATCCCTCATGAATGCTGGGTCGGTGTTCTACCACTCAGCTACACCCCCAACCCTTTTTATTTTATTTTTACATGGGTCCTTACTAAGTTGCCAATATTGGCTTGAAAACCTCTAGGCCCAGTCTTCTGAGTAGCTGGGTTGACAGGTGTGCACCATCACACCTAGCTCCTATTATTTTTAGTAAGCACAGATAGTACATTTTTAGCAACAAACCTCACTATTAAATCTATGCCTTTCCTATGGAATTATCGAATTAACCAAACAGTAGCACTCAGTCACTCCTTCTCTCCCAAACAATAATTATTAATCTTTATCCCTTCACTTGGAAACATTTTTCTTCTCTAATGCCACTTTGGCCACTTTAAATGGGAGGCATTTATTATGTGATTTAATAATCCATATTCTTCAGATGACCTCAAAATTCCCTTATTATCAATCATATCACACCTAATTTAGTATAAGTCTTATTTGAATCCTTGTTCTATGTATGGCACAGGTTGAAGATCTCCAAAAGGTACTTGACTCCTTATGGCCTACGGTTCTACTGCTACTGGACAGGGGATAGGAACCAAACTCACCTTGGGTCATAGTGACTAATCTTAAACTTATTCAAGAAACAAAGGGAAAATTGAGACCCATAGTGTCAGGAGTATTAGAAAAAGTAATCTAATATTTCTATACTACAAATTCTTTGACTTAAGAAGGTCAGTGGAATTCAGGGCATGGATTAAGATACCATACCAGACATTTATGCCCAGGAAGTGACAGATCCTAATATTATTTATTCTTTCCTCAACATGACTATGCAGTTCTGAACCAATGTTATTTCTCCTTCAGGATCTCCTCACCTTCAAGTGTTTGATACTTGATTATCTTTACTTAGTAAAACTAACAGGGTACATGAATTGTCATGTACCCCTGGATTGTCCTTGTTCCAGAGAATCAATGACTTTGATTTTCATAAACTTTCAGGATCTCAAGTTCTTTTATAATTTGATTTTTAATCTAATGATGACCTTCTTCTAGCATTAAGTACCAAGACAAATTTCATAACCCTCTTATTGTTCTATCCTCTGAAGGAAAAAAAAAACATATTGAAGAAGAAAATGCATTTTTTCAGCAAATTCTCTTTCTTCTTTCCTTCCTTCCATCCTTCTTTTTTTCCTTCTTCCTTATTATTTATTATTTAATGATTTTTCTCATGAAAGTACATCATTTATTTCTGAGTGACAAAAAGCCATTTATATCTTCTCTTCAATAATTATTAAAAGAAAATGCAGGAGATTTCTAGGTTTTCTTGGCTATTGTATACTATGGATTTCTACATTTTTTGAAATTGACCTGATGAAACAGTGACACAAATTTATGTTTGAGAAAACGAATATGAACATATATTTTAAAAACTAAATTTATCACTTTAACTCTCTCTAAGTGACCTGACTACTTTTTGCACAATCTGGCTATATCCATGATATTTAATCCTTTTGATTCTGTGGGGAAGGATTTGCCACCTGTTTATTAAACACTTGGCAAGTTCCTAGAGAATTCTGCTGATAGATAAAACCTTAAAGTCTCTTTTAAACCTAACAGTTCAAATATTATAATGCTGCAAAGTCTTTGTTAAGTTCTGAAAGTATGAATGTATCTCAAAGAGCCAGCTTACATATGAATATTTTTTTCTCCTTTGGAAGTTGCTATCCATCACTATGGCAGTTAGAATGAAGTCAGTCATGTTTATTTCTTTACTAGAAAGAGAGAGAAGAAAGAAAATAAATTGCTAACAAATTCAATTTTTTCATTTTAATACAAGTTTAGTTTCTGAGAATTTCCAATGTTCCAGGAGGGGTTATTAGATATTTATTTGGATAATGCAGATCTGAATGTGCTTGATAATGACTCATCAAAAGTGAGAAACTGTCAAGATGGCAATGCCAGAAAAGATCTCAGTTCATCCTTGGATTGAGGTGGGCAGGGGGCAAAGCAACAGACCTGATTGCCCATATGAGAACATTAAGTTTCCAGAAATGAGAAAGTTAATATTTACAGAGTTGACATCTCATTCATACAGGACACTTTAGGAGAAGCAAACCTAACCTCAATAGCAATCCTTGAAGGTCTTTCCTTTTAACTTTTTTACCAAGAAAATATTTTTTTGAAGTTCATCAGACCTATTTTTATAAGATTGTAATGGGGAACTACATTTGTGGCTCAGTGGTACAGCACTTGCCTAGCACGTGTGAGGCACTGGGTTTGATCTTCAGTGCCCACATAATAAATAAATAAAAGTATTATGACCATCTACAACCAAATTTTTTAATAAAAGATAATAATACCAGCTGGGATTGTGGCTTGGAGGTAGAGCGCTTGCCTAGCATGTGTGAGGCACTGGGTTCGATCCTCAGCAAAACATAAAATCAAAAATAAAGATATTGTATTCACTTATAACTAAAAAAATAAATGTTTTATTAAATGATAATAATAACTAGATTCATATTCATAGGAATATCATCTGTTATCCAAGACACTGCCATTTTGTAAGCAAATTTATCCAAATAATATACAGGATCCATGTGATACAGACAATACTATCTTCAAGTTCTAGTCAGTCTTTCCTCTGTCTCTTCCCAAACAGTATATACTGATGGGGACTTGGTCTTAAGAAATGGCAAAGAAAAACATTTCTTGAAAAGGAGCTTATATTACTGTTATCAATTAGCAAAGAAAGTCTATAAGCTTCTAAATACTAAAGTAACACAAAGTAAGAAAGGTGCACTTACTTTCGTTAGACAATAGCATTTTAGAATTTTCTATACAGAGTTTTGCAAAACAGAAATAGACAATAGAATTCAATTTTCTCATAAGCAGTTTATGTATCTGAGGAAGTGAATTTCCACAATAATAAACACTAGTAGAATTTATAGTACATGTTTGGAGCATTTAAGTATATTAGGAAGCTATTTGATGATAAACAAACTACAAAACCCACATGGTACTTTGTTTCATGCACATGTTGATCATCTTTCATAAATCATTAAAACAAGGTAAAAGGAATAAAGAGAACAAAGAAGATAGAGAAGGAAGAAAAAAGAGAGGGAAAGAAGGAAAATGGTAGAAAAAGAAAAAGAAAAAAAGAAAAGTAAAATATAATTTTTATCTTCTAGATGAAAATGAATATAGGTTATGTGATGTGAGAAACATGCTTAACTGCCCAAAGAATGGGCTGGAAAACTTGAGGTCCAGCTAAATATAAAATGTGAGATTTTAATGACAATCTCAGAAAATCCAGCGCCTGGTGGTCAGGCACACTCAGAGCAGTTACAAGCAGCATTTTAGCCCCTAGAGCATAAGATCCCTTCCCTGGTTGCTCATGGCTGAGTACTATGGAATGCACAATCTTCCCAAACTTCCCATAGGTCTTATGGTCTCTTAAATAAACCTTAGTTGTTCCCATTTCCCTTTGTTTTCTTGGGTCAGGAAAGTCTTCTTGTGGTGAATGCATTCTGAATGCAGCTCTTACTTCTTTACCTAAGTTACTATTTCTGAACAGAGAAATTTCTATCTCTGTTGGTCAGATCAACTCCTTCCCCCACCTCCTGTTTATCAAGGGGCTGTTGAGGTGCAGGGACTTTGGATCTGCCACATTCATAGTCTGTGGTGTTATTTTGTGAGTTAACTGCTTACAACTTTTCATTCCACTCTATTTCCCCTCTGGCTGCTTTTCATACATCCCAATTTTATACTTAAGGCTAATACTGCATTATGAAAAGACACCACCGAATTTTCTATTTCTCACATGTGAGAAGGAAGAATCATGGTAGACAAAGTTCATAGTATGCCCCCATTTTGATGTATATAAAATTCATTTACGGATATTAGTCCACTTGTCAGAGATTATATTTCTATTGGTTTGGGATGAATTCAAGAATTTAAAGAAGCAATCCTTTAGGTTTGGCTGAAAACAGCCTGAGGACTTGGCTTTGAAAAATACCTTTCTATTTGCCAAGGAGAGGGAAGGGAAGTTCAGATCACAATTCAATTCTTTTTATTAGCCCAATTTTATTCTTACTATTGTCTCTTTTTCTCAGGGTTAATATTTTGAATTGTGGGTAATTTCAGCTTTTCAAAGTACTCTTTCCCAAAATACATTTTTACTTAAAAAAGATGGTTCAAGAATGATGATGTCTACTGTTCTGTTTATATAAATTTGAGCCCTCTCTTTTTATTTTCTCCAGTGGACATGTACTTCCTGGAGGATTAACATTCTCTTGTGCATTTTATTCATTATAGTTCTTCATCAGAGTAAGTCAATTTCTGCTTAGAAATATCTTACAATTTCTTATATAATTTACTAAGTATCCGTGATAATCCACAGGTAATAATCATTACCCACTTTGGGTTCAATAATGTATAAGCTATATTTATTCCCAGTAACCTGAATGTTGCATGAGGGTAAGGAATTTCGGCACTCCGTTTTGCCGACATGGAGATATTTTTGTATTTCTATTACCCTCAGAGGAGGTGCAGAGGCAGATGTAGGGTTAAGGAATGGATAATATTGACTCAGAAGCAGGTGGCAACTTTCTTTCTTTGTGTGCCCTTTATACTACTCTGCCACCTGTTCATAAGTTATTCTTCTGGTTCTTTTCAAATTAAGGAAATAAGTAACAATAGAGACCAGCCATGCTGTTAAAAACAATTGATCTAATTTTCATTCTCCTTTATCTATGGTTTCAATTCTTCTATTGTAACATTTAGTAAACATAAACAAGACAGAAAGACACACATGGCCATTAATTTTACTATAACAACTAGAGAAGAGAAATGAAGCTCCTACTATTGAGATGTAGTTTGAAATGTAAAATAATGACAAGTGTGCCTCAGGCACATTTCAGCCTCACAGATCAATTCTAAAGAGCCCCAATTCCCTAAGGATCTTTGTTCAGGTTACAAATTCTGCCAGTAAATCTTGAAATAAGATGAGATTTTTCTATCTAAAGCTGATTCCTTCAGAGGCTTGAAATGCACTTTTTGAACAGCTTCTTTTCTGCCAAGTTCTTTAATGGTAAATGGGAAACAGAAGTACCTAGAACTGGGACATAAATATTCTAGACTTTTGAATGTACTTCTTTTCAATTCACTTGATTTATGTTAAATGTGTGGATATACCAGCTGCAAAGTGGAAATCTTTCTGCTATTTCCTAAGCTTTTTTTTTCCTCTTAAGAACTGCTTTCTCAGAAATTATGTACTTTTTCCATTTACCTTTTCCCATTCCTGCATCCTGGGGCAGGGCTGTGTGTATGTGTGTGTGTGTGTGTGTGTGTGTGTGTGTGTGTGAGAGAGAGAGAGAGAGAGAGAGAGAGAGAGAGAGAGAGAGAGAGAGAGATGGATGAAGGGGAGATTGGAGCAGTTATTATGACAATATTGTTTGAAAGTGTAATACCTGAGGGGAAAAATGAAGAACTAAAGGATTGCTTTATAGTCACTAAATTATCATGAAATTCAGCAGACTTTTGATAAATTGGCCAGACCTTATGAATAAAATGACTTTATGAAATAATGAAAATATATAAAAGACTGATATGAATTTTCTTTCCTCTGATAATAAATAGACTGAGTACGAAAGGGCGCACAAGGAAGTCTTGTCCTCCAGTTTGACTTTCCTTCATCCTACTTATTTTGTGTACCCCCTTTTGACTCTCATGTTCCATTTTTTGAGACTACAGGATTAACAAGTGATTGACTTAAAATCATAGCCCTTTAGAGAAAAGGGGGCAAAAGGGGTTAACGTTGTGTTTTCACATGCAGAAGAGATGGAAGGATGGAAAGGGGAGGCAGTCCTCTGGAGCCCCTTCTATAAGGGTATGATTCCTGGTTGCCACAACTAAATCACCTCTTCATAGCCCCAGCTTCTAATGGCATCACTTTAGCATTAAGATTTCCACATGGAAATTTTGGAGGGACATACACATTCAAGCCTTAGGGTAAGATAACAGAAACCCCTGATGTGCCCATTTTGATCCAGGTTTATATCTGTTATCCTGGTACAACTATTACTAACACCTTTGTTCACTCTTAAACATGAACTAGTTTTGTATGACAAATGGCAAAGGCATTCCATGTGGAAATTCTATATGGAAAATAAGGTATAGAAGTTAAGAGATGTGCCCAAATTTGAATAATTATTTACTTCTGTCTTTAGGGCCCAAATTCAAACCAGCTTAATCTTCCTAGAGTTCTACTTATAGCACTTCAGGGTTTTCTTACTTTATATCTCTTTGCATTGCAATTCATTAATGATTTTAGAACACAGATGGAAAGGGCAAATCCACCACCCCCTAAAATAAAAGAAGCAGATAAATTCTCCAACATGAACCATCTCCTACCTGATATAAACCAAAATGTTCTGTTTACTTCCTTTTACACTAGTGTATATTGTCTTTTTTGATATCAAAAGATGTGTATGGGATTTTTTTAATAAATGAAAAATCCACAGCTGCTATAGACTAGGGGTAACATAATTCATTCACCATAAGAAAAATCAATCATCAATCAAACAGAACTCACTATAGTCTTTTAGTTACCCAGGACATACCAGCTGCAAAATATTTGCTTCCTGCTATTTAGCTCTGGGTAGCAGGATCTTGCTGTTAATGGGTAATTATGTCCTACTAAAATGAATTGGTACTGAATGCCTCCTGAACCTCTGGTTGGAAGGACTTGAATCTGAAGATTGTACCCCATCAGGGCACCCAATAAACATAGGGCAAAAAGGGTAAAAGAAGTCTTGTTGTTTCTCTATTCATTTCCTAGGCATTAGGCATTGGGCAATCTGTCAGGCATCTGCTCCGTCTAGGCTCTGTGTAATGATCTGGGAGGATCACAAAGTCTAATCTGACACAATGGCTATGTAAATGTCATATGAGTCCCTTGTACATTTGCCTGAGGGCTCCTTTTTTTTAAAGAGAGAGTGAGAGAGGAGAGAGAGAGAAATTTTTTAATATTTATTTTTTAGTTCTCAGCGGACACAGCATCGTTGTTGGTATGTGGTGCTGAGGATCGAACCCGGGTCGCACGCATGCCAGGCGAGCACGCTACCGCTTGAGCCACATCCCCAGCCCCTGAGGGCTCCTTGATAGGGCACATTTCAAAAACGATAAAGGTTATAGCACCCTGTGAAGGATTTATGCCATGCAGTCTACTGGCCATGATTTAGTTTTGTAGCAGACATTCCATTTTAAATTTAGGAATTAATCATTTAGCCGAGCTAGTTTTATTGGGTACTATAGAATATACAGGAAAGAATAAGGAAGGAGATTTTTGTACACCATTGATTTTGTTAAATGAAAATAATAAATTCTTATATTTTTCTACATTTGATATAATTCTATAATTCTAGTAAGGAGACATTAAATTAAGCAAAATCCGCTTTTGCTTTAGAATGGTCCAAGAACTTTATAATCAAATAACTTTGGCAATTAATCATTAATATAACCCAACAGTACAAACACCTAACTCTAAAAGTCAAATATAATATTCTTATATTGAATACTTAAATAATTTATGGAGTATCCTAATAACAATGGAGATTCACATATATACATACATTTAACATACACATAGTAATTATTATCACCAAACCAATTTGTAAAGACATTTCTGAAACGAAATAATTGTTTTCACCTCATAAACAGTAAGGCACCTGAAGAAACTTGAGACATGTTCATCTATTAAAATTGCTCTTTCATCCTGTAAGCCCAGAGTTCTCATCCCAGCCATGTTAAAATTGCTATGACTGCTTTTAAACAATACCAACACCTGAAAAACTCACCTCCTTTCTTCTTGTGTAGGAAGCTATGGAGAAAGCATTACCAAAGCCCACATTTGTAAGATACATGGCACAACCTAACATAAAGGCAAAATATTCATAAGAAAGTAAAGATCAAAGCATGTTAAGAAGCATGTTGACACAAATTTAGGAAGGCAATAATTAGTCTGGGGGATCTTGCTATATTTATCACACATTATTTGAAGGAATTCATAAAGTTGTGAGAATTGAATATTGTTGAAAGATTCTGAAATATGTATATCTGAAAATAGCATGAAGTAATTTTAATAACTGCTGTTTTATTTCTATAAAAAATTACTATGCTGTTCATGTTCATCTAATAAAGCAACCAACCATCCCAGTCTGTCTAGGCCTAAAGTATTTCTTGGAAATGAGACTTTTAGTGCAAAAATTGGAGAACTCCTATCTACTCAAAACTCTAGAAAAGAAGAGAAGGAAATTGCCAAATGTCACCTAAAGTTTAAAACTACGTATTCACATCCTCCTGAAAAAGCAGTAAGTTGAGGTAAATGACCAGCTCCACTAAATTTTTTTTAATATTTATTTATTTATTTTTAGTTATATGTGGACACAATATCTTTATTTTATTTTTATGTGGTGCTGAGGACTGAACCCAGGACCTCACGCATGGCAGGCAAGTGATCTACCTCTGAGCCACAACCCCAGCCCCTCCACTAAAAGTTTTGATTTACAGCCCAGTGAATTCACACTATTGTGGATATGCTTTGCCCACATTCCCCAATGCTTTCCCAGATAAAGAGCTCTTTGATTTTGTCCTTCTTTATGGTTTGTTGTCCATATTTCTAATAATGCTGTGTTGATTCTGTGAACAGACTTTGGAATAAGTTCCAATGTATTTTATTGTCTATCCTCATTTATCTTTGTCTATTTTTATTCAAATTGTTCCTCTTCCATTTCATACTGTGGCTATTTTTTACACGTTGATTCATTTTTCATTTTATTTATGTTCTTTGTTTAGCTTTTCAGTATGAATGTCTTTTTATTCAATATGAAATATTTCAGACATACAAAAAAGGATTTAAAACAAAAATAAAAGCACCTATAAAGCCACTGCTAAAGGTAAAAAGAGCATTAAAATAAAGTCAAAGCCCCCTTACTTCAATTTACATACCTTCTCTAGAGCAAAGGACTATCCTAAATTTGATATGCACTTTTCTCAAGTAATCTTTACAGTTTACAACACAAATATACATGTATATGTATATAAGATATATTATATACTAATATTATATAGATTATATTATATACTTTTAATATTCATATAATGAAATCCTACTATATGCATTATCCTTCAACTTAAAATTTTGTTGTGTATGCAAGATTCACAAGATTCAGCTGTTTTATATATATATATATATATATATATATATATATATATATATATATTCAAATATTTTAAGGGCCTAATAGTATTTCATTACATAAGTACACTTTAATTTATCCCTTCTCTTCCATTGATTAACATTTAGATAACTCTTCAACCTTTCGCTATTTAAGATAATCTATGTATCTATTTATCTATTAGTCATCTCCATAAGTACATGTGAGATATCTCTAAAAAATGTACCAAGGAGGAGTTGATTGATGATGAGGGATATTCACCACTTTCTGACATATCATGAAGACCAATGGACTTAACTATTTATGTACCCACCAGCACAACATGGACGCCTCAATTGTTCTCTGTATTTCCCAACACTTTTCACTTTCAGTGTTTCAGTTTTTGTCAACCTATGTCTGAGAAAAATTGTATTTTTGTGGAATTTATTCATTTCACTGAATATTAGTGAATTCAAGAAGTTTTTATTGAACTTTTTGACTATTTTGTTTTTCTCTTACATTAATTTTCTGCATAGATACTGTGTCCATTTCTTTGCTGGTCTGTTTGTCTTTTGCTTGAATTTTTACAAGAATTTTTATATGGCATAGATATTAATTTGTCAGTTCAACTTATTCTCTGTGGTCTGTCTTATCAGTCTGTTATAAAAAGTTTAAACTTTTAAAAAACATTTTTCTCTTTATAATTTATGCTTTTAAATATTGTTAAACAACATTTAGGCACTCCATGTGTTTATGTTTGATTTGAGATATGTTGGGATTGAATTCAGAATCTTTTGCATGCTAGGCAAGCACTCTACAACAAAACTACATAACTAGCTTCCTACATCCCAGCCCAATGTGGTCTGATATTGCTGTTTTAAGTACTAGAGTTTGAACCCAGGTCTTCTCACATGCTAGCCAAACTCTATCACTGAGCTATTCCCACAACTCGCTACCCAATGTATTTTCTTCCAAACATTTTGAAGTGGTCTTTTCCAAATTTAGGTTTTTGACTTACAAGATGATTATCATGAACAGTATAAAGGAGTCTTATGGGTAGAAGTGTGCCTTCTCCAAGTTCCTTCATGAAGTTGCAGCCTCAGTACCTTAGAATATGACCTCATTTGGAGGCAGAATCTGTCCAGAAGTGCTCATGTTAAACTGGGTCATTAAAATAGGCCTTAACCCAATACGACTGATTTCCTAATGAAAAGCAAAACTTGTGGACAGATACAGCACATAGGAAAATACTATGGACAATAAAGGCAGAAGCCGACAAGAACTTACCCAAGACCATCAGCAAACCACTGAAGATAGGAAAAGGGGATGGAAAAGATGCTTTCCTAAAGCACTCAGTGGAACCATCTTGGAGTTCCAACCTCCATAACTATGACATGGTAAATTTCTATTCTTGCAGTCCCTTGGTTTGTAGTACTTTGTTATTGTAGCCCTTTCAAATTAGTGGCTTTATTTATTAATTAAGTTTTCAATATTGTAGATAGATTGTCCCAAATCCTTTATAGAACACTATGTCTTTTACTTGCATAATTGAATTATCCTATTTCTGTGAAATAATTATTTTCCACACATCTGTATATTTCTTATCTCAATACTTCTGAAATATATATCAATATGACCTTGTGAATTGCCTTATTTAATTTAGTGAACTGTTTTATTTACTATAGCTTAATCACTATTGCTTTGTGATATGTGGTACTGTGAGATCCTTCCACCTACCACTCTACCTCAGGAGATTTTATTTTTCACATTGCTAATCCATATAAACTTTAGAATAAACACATTAATTGTGATGGTTTAGATATTAGGTGTCCCCCAAAAGCTCATGAGACAATGCAAGAATGTTCAGAGGTAAAGATTAGATTAGAGCTGTAACCCAATAGGGGGGTTAATCCACTGATATGGGTTAATTGGGTGGTAACTATAGGCAGGTAGATTGTAACTACAAGAGAGGGTAACAGCGGGGTGTAAATGTGGGGTTTATGTTTTGTTCCTCATGAGCAGAGCTGTCTTTCTGCTTTCTGGCTTTCATGTCCTGAGTGCTTTCTTCACCCACACCTTTCCACCATGATGTGCTGTCTCGTCTTGGGCTCAGAGCTATGGAGGCAACTGACCATGGAATGAACCTCTAAAACTGTGAGCCTAAATAACCTTGTCCTCCTCCATGTTGTTCTCATCAAATATTTTAGTCAGAGTAGCAAAGGACTGACTAAGAAAGCCTTCTTTCTTTGGGTCAAAATATATTTTTCCTCTTCTATGTTGTTAGGGCTTTTGGTCATGGTGAAAAAAAAAAAGATAACTAAAACATGAATTTGACTAAATAAATAAATAAATAAATTTTAAAGAGAGCCAGCTTCATTTGAAATGGAGACAACTGAATATTTATGATAGAGTATTTCTATACATGATACTTCATATCTCTCAATTTGATATCCTAAAATAATTTTAATAAAGTTGATTCATTTATTTCATAAAAGTATGGTATCTTTTGATTGATTCATTCTTTATTTATTTATTCATTTTATTTATATATGACAGTGGAATGCATTACAATTCTTATCGCACATATATTGCACAATTTTTCATATCTCTGGTTGTATACAAAGTATAATCACACCAATTCATGTCTTCATACATGTATCTTGTATAATAATGATCATCACATTCCACCGTTATTTCAAACTCCATGCCCCTCCCTTCTCCTCTCTTCCCTTTGCCCTATCTAGAGTTCCTCTATTCCTCCCATGCTCCTGCTCCCTACCCCACTATGAATCAACTTCCTTATATTAAAGAAAGCATTCAGCATTTGACTGCACCAATTTGCAGTCCCACCAGCAATGTATGAGTGTACATTTTCCCCCACATCCTCTCCAACACTTATTGTTGCTTGTCTTCATCATAGCTGCCATTCTGAATGGAGTGAGATGAAATCTTAAAGTGGTTTTGATTTAGATTTCTCTAATTGCTAGTGATGATGAACACTTTTTCATGTGTTTGTTGATTGATTGTATATCATCTTCTGAGAAGTGTCTGTTCAGGTCCTTGACCCAATTATTGATTTAGTTATTTGGTTTTTTAGTGTTTAACTTTTTGAGTTCTTTATATACCCTAGAGATTAGTGCTCTATCTGATTTGTGAGAGGTAAAAATTTGCTCCCAAGACATAGGCTCTCTCTCCACCTCACAGATTGTTTCTTCTGCTAAAAAGAAACTTTTTAGTTGGAGTCCATCCCATTTATTGATTCTTGATTTTAACTTTTGCACCAGAGGAGTCTTATTAAAGAAGTGGGGGCCTAATCCCACTTGATAGAAATTAGGGCCTACTTTTTCTTCTATTAGACACAGGGTCTCTGATTTTATTCCTAAGTCCTTATCCATTTTGAGTTGAGTTTTGTGCATGGTGAGAGATAGGGGGTTAATTTCATTTGTTGCATATGGATTTCCAATTTTCTCAGTACCATTTGTTGAAAAGTCTATTTTTTTATCTAATGCATGTTTTTGGCACCTTTGTCTAATATAAGATAATTGTAATTTTGTGGGTTAGTCTCTGTGTCCTCTATTCTGTACCATTGGTCTACCAGTCTGTTTTGGTGCCAATACCATGCTGTTTTTGTTACTATTGCTCTGTAGTATAGTTTAAGGTTTGATATAGTAATGCCACCTGCTTCACTCTTCATGCTAAGGATTGCTTTAGCTATTCTGGGTCTCTTATTTTTCCAGATGAATTCCATGAATGCTTTTTCTATTTCTATTAGGAATGTTATTGGGATTTTGATTGGAATTGCATTAAATTTGTATAGTGCTTTTGGAAGTATGGTCATTTTGATAATATTAATTCTATCTATCCAAGAGCAAGGTAAATCCTTCCATCTTCTGATATCTTCTTTGACTTCTTTCTTTAGGGTTCTATAATTTTCATTATATAGATCTTTCACCTCTTTCGTTAAGTTGATTCTCAAGTGTTTTATTTTATTTTATTTTTATTTTTTGAGGCTATTGTAAATTGGGTAGTTTTTCTCATTCCCATTTCTGAGGATTTATCACTGTTATAAAGAAATGCCTTTGATTTATGGGTGTTGATTTTATATCCTGCTACTTTGCTCAATTCATTCTTAATTATGTGTTTTGTTCTGTTTTCAGTCACAACTATTAGTAAGTTAGTAAGAACTATTTCTTTAAAAATACATTTTCTTATTGGTGGGAGAATGCAATTGTTTTCTATACATTAAATTTACATATGGCCCAGTGATTTGGCATAGGTCTGTAATCCCAGAGACTTGGGAGACTGATAATCTTGAGTTCAAAGCCAGCCTCAACAAAAGTGAGGTGCCAAGCAACTCAGTGAGACCCTGTCTGTAAATAAAATACAAAATAGGTCTGCAGATGTAGTTCAGTGGTTGAGTAACCCTGAGTTCAATCCCCAATAACCCCCCCTGCAAAAAAATTAAATATGATGATATTGTTGAATTATCTGGTTAAGTTAGTGTTTCGAAATTCTCTTAGTTTCATATAAAGTTAATCAAATAATAGGTAAATAGCCTTCTACTTTTCATTAATTTTTAAATTTCATTTACTAAGGCCTGTTGGAAAATGTTTAATAACATATTGTTGTTTTGTTTGTACCTTAAAAAGTTAATGTCTCTGATTCCTATATATGTTGATAAGTATGATATTTTATAGTTTTTTTAGATAAATATACTTTAATCAAGTCAAAGAAACATTTCAAGAACCAATGTCTCTGGAGTGGGGAATCTCAGGGCATATTCAAAAATAGTCTATGAAATACACATTTGAACTTCTATTTTTACCTAAAACTATTTAGGTAATATATGAATTGACTGAAGTACATGCAAATTATGTTTTTAAATGCACTTATAACTATTTAATTAATTAATTTATTTAGTCAGTCAGTCGGATCACAGTCTAAAATAATTGGAGACCATTGTCCTAGATGAAAATATCTCAAATTGTTCTCCAAAGTGTACTTGGTCCATATCACCAAAGCCCCTTTTCACAACAATGAATTACTAAATAATCTGTGAAATAAAGTAAGAGTGCTGGGGACATGGAATGCAAAATTGCTTTTTTACTAAATTTCTAAGTCATTATTATGCAAAGAAAAGTTTCAGGACCATTATCCTAAATTATAAAGATCAAGAAGTTTCTAAATATCCTTTTAGTCTCTTCTTTTTGTATGTGTGAAAACTAAAACTTTGGTTCCTCCAATTTTGCCTTTCTCATAGGAGAAAGTCAGTACTAAGTATAAATATCCAATTTTTTACTTATATATGACAGCAGAATACATTACAAATCTTATTACACATATAGAACACAATTTTTCATATCTCTGGTTATATACAAAGTATATTCACACCAATTCATGTCTTTATTCCTGTACTTTGGATAATAATGATCATCACATTCCACCATCATTAATTACCCCATCCCCCTCCCTTCCCCTCTAACCCCTCTGCCCTATCTAGAGTTCCTCTATTCCTCCCATGCTCCCGCTCCCTATCCCTCTATGAACCATCCTCCTTATATCACAGAAAACATTTGGCATTTGTTTTTTGGGGATTGGATAACTTCACCTAGCATTATCTTCTCTAACTCCATCCATTTACCTGCAAATTAAAAAAAAAATAAGAAAAGCTAAAACAAAATTCTCATTCCTATAAACTCAGTTCATCATTTTAGCCCGGTTGTTTTTATTGTGCTTCCAGAAAAGAGATGGGAATGATCATGATCTGTATATACAGAGAGTTTGGCTTTAGTGTTAAATAGCATTTGCTTTGCACATTTGTGAACTACTTTTTGTCCAACTGTTAAAATGCCCTCTTACATGTTAAGATTTTTCTCATAACTTTCATCCTAACATTATATTAAATAATTATAGTAAAATGGAAACACCCTACATCCCAACCACTTAAGACAAATTTGACAGAATTTTGGCCTTCATTTTTCACTGATTAGGAATCTGTATTCCTCACCAAACCCCATTTTCCCTAGGAGATCTCTAAGAGGTTCATCACAAAGTCCCCATATTCCATTCAAAAGGATACTTGTTTCTGCTTCCACTTCTCTGGCTAAATAAAGCAGAGTACACCCTTTAGTTTTTTCTCTTTCAAGGTCTCCTATTTATTATCCTCCACTTAGGCTTAACTTTTTTCTCCTGTATTTTTTAAGGCCTCCATTGGAATAACACATGTAGGCGAAACCAATAAAATCATCACACTGCACTGCCTGTGTAGACTACTGCATGACTAGGTTTGCTTCACATAAAATTATACCAATCACCACAAATGTACCTACATAGCCTATGATTATAACCAATATGTAATAGTAAAATATGGCCTAAATACATTGTTTAAATTCACATTAATATCAATTTATTCTACATGTTGACTCTTTGTCAAACAAAGGTTTGGAGAAATTATTCTCCTGCTAAAAGTTCTCAGCTGGACTTGAACTATTTATTTTCTATTCATTTCAAAAGGATTTGTGCAGAAAGCTTTATTTCTTTTTAAAAATATTTCATTTAGAAGCATGTTGAATGAGGAAAGTAATAGATTATATTAAATTTTGACCACTGTTTGTGATTTTAACTAAATGATAAATATTAATTACTATTTAAAATACAGCAAAAAGTTAAAGCTCTTAGTTGCTAACTATTGTGCACAGCAATCTACCCAGTTAATACAAATTTAATTTATAATAATTACTTTTCTAATACATAAATTATATGGTACAGTATAATAAGTGATAATAGTACATATTACAAAACAGGCTGACATCTTAACAAAAAACATCCTAACACATGGCTATTATACTGGAGGAAAATAGTACTGGGAAGTAGCTATACTTGCAATTCATTTAGAAAATGAATCATAATGCATTAATGCCTCTGAATAATTTGCAAATAAATGAACCAAAAAAAATTACATAAATGACCAGGCATAGGTATTTATTTATTTGATGTGGGGGGGAAATGAGAGGAATTGGAATAAAGCCTGTGTTAATAAGTGCATACACATGTGCTAAGCCATTGTATCATTTAACCAGCAGAGGTCTGAAATGCAATTACTTTCTATTTATTATTTTGCTGATTTGTTTTCTAATAAAATGTTATTGCCCAATGATAATGTTGAATTAACTACATAATGACGCTCTTGAAGATTAAGTAGATTAAATCACAGAATCCAATGACTGAAGAATTACTTCAGAGATCATCCAGTCACTCCCAAGTCTCCTAGTAGCAAAATCCCTTTTAAATCATTGCATTAAGTTGGCTGTTAATTCTGTCTATGACAATCCTCCAACCAATATTCAAACTCCTCTCTCACTAACAAAATCTTAAGCCTTATCAAGACTTCAAAGTGCTTTATTAATTCTTAACCATCTCAGTCAGTCTCATAGTTAAAATTGGCCATATAATATAGGCCAGTATGTTCCAGTATACACACACACACACACACACACACACACACACACACACAAACACACACACAAATTGTATACACACACACACACACACACACACACACACAAATCGGAAAAAGCAGAAATCACCTAGAATTCTGGGAAAGCATTTTATTTTCTGACCAAAGGAGCAATAGCTATATTTTTTTCCTTTCTGAATATTGAAGTAATGGAAGAACCTACATCAACTTGTGGTCATGAAAGAAAGGTCAAAAGAATTATTACCGACATGACCCTGACATCTGTGAACCCTAAGCAGCATCTAACTACTCTCAAATAATTTGTTATGTGAAAATAAAACAAAAACAACATATTTCATAGGCCATAGTGATTAGATGTTCTCTATCTCTGCCATTTATTATAGTCTCAGTTTGTAAGCTATCATGAAAATATTTCAGAGGTGTAAATCGAAAATCTTTATTAATATATCATTACCAAAATTCTTTCAACTAGATTTCCATAGGTGCTTTCAACATCATCCATCCCAGGTTGAAATAATGATGGTCATCTTTCAAGCCTACTCATGATTATATACTTCTCAACTCAGTTAAGGGAACCGTCATTCACTGAGTCACTGAAACCAAGAGCTATAAGTGTATCTCCCCTCCTTATGGGCTCAGTATGTTCTCCACATTGGTTCATTTAATCATTCTAACAACCTGATGAGTCAAGTATTGATATTGTTTAATGTAAAACTAAACTAAGGAAGTGTTAAGTATCTTTCAAATCTTACACTACTATTTAGTAACAGAGCTGGAATTTAAACATAGACAATCTGATATACCTGAAGAATCCTCATGTTTTTATTTTCGACTCAGTCTTTACATTTATTAGTTTACTGTACCCTTGATTGCTCTACTACTGTCTGCTTCCTGTTAGTGTTGCTTTGTCTTCTGCAACCATGACTACAAGCAGATCTTGATCCTAACACACCACCCTTTCCCTGCCATCTTCACATCACAGAGAATATTTTCCGAAAATGCGAATCAAGTCTTATTACTCCTTTACTCAAAGCCTCAAGCAATTAATTAATAATTAATCAGTCATTCTTTGTAAATGAAACAAACAGTACATTAGACTAGGCTATCTGTTAAATTTCAGACCAGAGCTCCAATAACTGATTGCTTTAATAATTAACTAAGCATGTTAACCATACATTAAAAATTTAAGGAGAAATCATTCTTCTTTATGTGCCTAATATAAGATTGAATCGTTGTGCACAGAATCAATAAATAAAGAAACAATGGCAAAGTACAGTGAGCAGACAGATCTCACTTGTTCCATATAGCATTTTAAAAAAATGTTATGAGGGTCTGGAAACAATGGTCTTATATTCCTTTAAGGCAACTATTGGCTAGAACTGCCCACCCAGTAATTCTGTTTAGGCCCTGAAATAACCTTTTGTGTTTATACTCAGCCTACTGTACTATTTGCAGGATGGTTTAGTGTCATGTAGATTTGAGCTTGGGAATGTTGATCATTGATAGTAGAACCTTATCACTGTTACATTTGCAATCATCAGTAGCAGCAGAAGCATTATCATTTTTACTTATGTGATAGAACAAGAGTATCATTGTGGGGGATTAAGTCCCCCACATGGGCACACCCTGCCCATGGTGACAGAAAGGAACCTTGAGTTGAGAGAAACAATTTATAAGCTATGAAAATTAAAATATTTATAGCAACCATATCACATGACTATTGAAAAATTAAACAATAACATAACTTGAAAGCTTCTAGCAATCTCCCTGGCTTCTATTAGGTACCAAATTGGACTGAACTTTCTTTCCATGTTACAGGTATAGAATGGATTTTAATCCTGCAAAAGTTATAAAATCCCTTGGAGAGTCTATTGAAAGCTGTGAACCCTCAACCTAAGGCAAATAGAATGTTTTTAAATTTCGACTTCACATAAAATTTTAGGATCTCAAGCTGTTCACAGGCTATGGAAGTGGACCTCAGGATGTTCAATGTAGGCAATCCTTCGTAGTATTTATGGATTCACAGTAACTGGGGAGCTGTGAGAGAAATGGATATATGCAGCAAGATTGTTTACTGCAGTGTTTTCAATTGTACATAAGGAAAATAATAAAACAAAATAGTTTGATTTCCAGATACAAAAGCTTCTTCCAGATATGATCATGAAAAAATTATTCCATAGATTAAAGAGTGAACATAGAATACAATATGCTATGATTGATTTATTAATAATTCTCATGGAACAAATAGATAAGTAAACAAAATTGAATTTATATTCAAAATCTTAAACAGTGTCCTAGAATAAATGTCTGGAGTATATATACCCCCAAAATATGGGGAAATCCATTAATGAGTCATAACTAGATTCTCTCTAGTCAGGATTTTATGATCAATTCATTCCAATCCATACCACATACTCCTGTCTTCCTATTCAAACAAAAGGATAAGATCTATTAAAACATATTTATAAATATATAATATTCCCATTCTTTTTCTAGAGATAAGTCAAAAGGAAAGGAAACTGACACTGAGACTCTATTACATATAGGACTGTGAATTCATTTGATCTTTGCAGTATCTCTGTGAAGTAGTTATTACTATGCCTACTTGATAAAGACTAAGTTTATAGGTAATTGTTAGCAATAAACTTTAAAACCACTTGAGATAGAGGGTAATAATCAGACATCAGTTATACAAGTATTGTAATATTGTTATTAATTTGCTTTAAGAGTAATCAATTATCCACCTAGAGACAGCAGTTTAGGATTTTGGGTAGTCAAGTACGAAAATTATGTGGCCACTTATTGTAAGTCTAGTTTGAGTTATAAGTGTGAATGGATAGATGGATCCACAAAGTTTAAATATCAGCAATTTGCCACAGCATGCTTTTAAATATGCTATATTGGCAGCTTCATAATATTTTCTGGGAGCCAAGCATAAATTGATCCATGTGGATCCAACTCTAATCACAATATTTCAGAGAGAGAAAAATATTCTGGGATGCTTGAGTTCTAGAGTTTAGAAACCATATTGCACCATAAAGCTGCCTTTGAAATCTCAGAAAGAAAAAATATTCGTTGAGAGCCAAATCAGATAAGTGATCTGGTTTTACGTTAGTTGAGTGATAACAGTTGCTTTGCCAATTTGCTAAATTTTAATATATTTGCTAACCTAAATACACATAATTTCTTCCTTGATGTCTCTTTCCCTCAGCACTCTGTCCTTCTCCCTTTTGTGTCTGATTATCATAAAATGAACATACTACAGAGCTTTGCTATTTCTTAAAAATGTAAATGCCGAAAATAAAATCTCTGCTGAATGTCAGAGTTAGGCTGCTTTCCACCATTTACAAAATGCTGGGCTCATTTTCACATGAAGCCATGGAAATTGAGGCATTAGATCACAAAATGAAATGTCCTCACAGGGTATTCCTACATGGAGGGTCACTGACAGATTTTATGGCCTTGGATCCAGAAATAAATACCATTGGGTAAGTGTTTGTACAGTCTGGCCATTAAGTGCAATGATTTGTATTTCCTCAAGAGATCCCTTAAACTACAGTGCCTTGTGTTTTCAGCAGTTTGGCAGGAGTTGTATTTTTTTTAATCCTGCAGTTCACTGTCCAATAAAGTGTGCTCAGGGCACAACACTTCTCTAGTAAGCATGAAAGAGAAGAGGTGTGACGGTCTGGCTTCAGAGTCTCAGAAAGATCAGCCGTGTATGTAAAGCACATTGAATGCTCATCTGTTTTTAAAGCAACTTTCTTCATGGATGAGGATACTGTCTTAATCCACTTTCTGTTATTAATAACACCATACTACAACTGGGTAAATTTGTAAAGAACAGACGTTTATCTTGGTTTATGGTTCTGAGTCAAGTTCTACTGGTTACATCTGGCCTTCTTGTTGTCAAGAGTCCTGAGGTGACCCAGGAAATCCCCTTGTAGGAGACAAGGGACTATGAAAGTGACCTAGCTAAATTGACTTTTATAGGAGATTCATTCTCAACATACCCCCAAACCCATCAATCCATTAATCTACTAATCAACCCTTAAAGGTCCCATCTTTCAATGTATCATAATGGAATTAAATTTCAACAAGGGTTTCAGAAGGCACCTACAACATTCAAACCATATCAAAGTCTTACCCTGTTTTGACCACTCTGTGCTCTGGGACTGTGACTACAATAGTCAATAGTCTAGATAGTTACTCTAACAGTTCTTAAGAGGGTTATTCAATTAGAAATCCATAAAAATTAAAAAAAAGTTCTGGTGATGATAAGTCAATAAATTTTCTGAAATAAATACTACCACTACTTACCAAGGAATTTCCTTAAGCAAGCAAATATATTTGCAAGTAAAGATATTTTTAAAAGGGGCTGAAATTGTGGCTCAGTGGTAGAGCACTTGCCTAGCATGTGTGAGGCACTGGGTTCGATCCTCAGTACCACATATAAATAAATAAAAAATAAAGATGCATCAACAACTAAAACATATTTTTTTAAAAAAGATATTTATAAAAATATATCCTCAGTGGAGTAATCTCTACCTAAAAATTGTTCCCTTCTACAGTAAAACTTAGGTATTATTTTCCAGCATAATTTAATCTGTTTTTTCTATTTTGGATGCCCAGTGCTATTTATGTAATTCATTAGTTCATTAGTATTCCCTTACAGGTGTTGGCTTTGTTCTTTGTATTTCTTATATGATTGCTAAACATTCACTTGAAAACTTCCTTAGAGTTTAAATAGAATTATATTGATTTATATGGAATTATTTTTTTCTGAAATTCTCTGTAAAAAAATATTGGATGCCTGCTTTGCATATTACCCAAGGAATAGTATGTATGTATGCATGTATTTATTCATAGTTTGCAATTCTGAGTTTTATTAGCTTTCAACTTTTTGTATTTTGTGTATCTTGACTTTTAAATGCCTTCAATGTCATCTAATAACTAAGAAGGAGTCAGAAAAATTAATAATTTTTTTTCATGAATGTGTTTTCTTTGAAGGCCAGGCTTACAATGAGCTTTCCAAACTAGACAACAATCCATATCTACTTCTATAACTATGTTATGTATATATGTGTGTGTGTGTGTATGTGTGTGTGTGTGTGTGTGTGTACACACATATATAAAATATAAATATATAATGTAAAATACATATGTGGTAAAAGTCCCATAACTCTTCTTTTTGTCTGTTACTCCCACAGTTCAACAACTGAAGTTCAGGAGGATATTTCTAATTTAAACTTCTAGCATGTAACTGAAGCTCAAGTTCAAAGACGTTCTGTGCCTTTCATGAGGTAGCAATTGAATTAAAGTGCCAATTTTAAATGTGAAGATATTTACCAGGTACAAATTTCAAAATATATTCAGTCCTTTTAGTGAACAGCTATTATATAACTGGCACTGTGGTAGTCTCTCTACAAGTGCAAAGATCCATGACTCAAAGGATCTACTTTTTAGTGGGAAGAGAGAAAGATACATAACTACAAAGCAGAATCAAGTACTAAATTGAGTGGCTTTATAATTTGAAATCCTACTCTTTCATTGGATAATCAAGAGGATACACTTTGAGCAAAAATAATTTATTCATTAAAAGGACTACATGATCACCAAACAAGGTGAAAGAAGACATCATGGGGGGGCAGTATTTTATAAAAATGGAGAGAGTAAATCAGTGAATGAGCCTGCATTTCTACTCGCCATTATCTTTTAAGTGAAATGTTAAGAATTATGAAGAAAATCACGCAGTATCAGGACCACATAGTCAATGATTACTTAAATATATCTTAAAACTATTAGAGAAATATAACATGGATATGACAGTTTATCATGGAAATTCAAAAATTTAACTTAGATTATTAAAAATACAAAAAAGTGATCAATTGAAATTTCTAATTTTGCTTAGGTATTTCAATTTCAAGAACATTTAATGTAACATAGATCTACAAGAACTTTTTTAGTGACTACAATGTATATAATGGAGATGCTTGTTCAGTTATCAGTGTCTTTAGTAAAAGTGTTGTGCTCTTTTTTTCTTTAAAGATTCAATATTTCAATATTCTCATGGCAATTTATAGGACCTTTTCTCAGTGGTTGGTCATAATTTCTGTTTTTATTTTGATATGTTGAAAGCATAAGCTAATGCTCAGTGTGCTTTGTAATAGTTATTTTATGTCATAGGACACTTAAATTCTCTCTTATAAGATCCTTATTTTCCCAGAAGCCTGCAGCAGGGCCCCGGAGATCCAGGCCAACTGATTCGCGTGGCCTGCCCTGCGGCTACAGAAGGCGTGGCGCCTCAGTGAAGCCATTAATTGGCAAGCAGGGAGGTTAGGGAAGGCCATTAGGTGGAATCCCACCAGCCAAGCCCACAGGGACCCTTGGGCCGAGCACGGGATCTCAGAAGGGGAAGGAAGCGGTATAGTCCCATCCCCCACAGCGGACACTCCACCGAGGCAGTCAGCGGCCACCATCCGGGAAAGCTGAAGGATACACCGCCACTCTCCTTCAGAGTGCAACATCAAAACAGGTCGGTGTCATTCAGCTCACCCCCCAGACAGCGGGAATTCGCATAAAATCTCTCCTAGGCTTGCCAGGAGAGGGAGTATCAAGCTGAGCCTCCATAAAGACTAGGGGGAAACCAGAGACACCTGACCTCCAACCCCTCCTCCCAGTAGCAGCCAAAACGAAACCTGGCTAGCCAGCGCTGGGGGAGGGGCAAGCAGAAAAAATCAAAGTGATAGAGTGCCAGGGATCCCAGCAGCCTGCAGCAGGGCCCCGGAGATCCAGGCCAACTGATTCGCGTGGCCTGCTCTGCGGCTACAGAAGGCGTGGCGCCTCAGTGAAGCCATTAATTGGCAAGCAGGGAGGTTAGGGAAGGCCATTAGGTGGAATCCCACCAGCCAAGCCCACACGGACCCTTGGGCCGAGCACGGGATCTCAGAAGGGGAAGGAAGCGGTACAGTCCCATCCCCCACAGCGGACACTCCACCGAGGCAGTCAGCGGCCACCATCCGGGAAAGCTGAAGGATACACCGCCACTCTCCTTCAGAGTGCAACATCAAAACAGCGGACACTCCATCCAGGCAGTCAGCGGCCACCATCCGGGAAAGCTGAAGAATACACCACCACTCTCCAACAGCTTGCAACATCAAAACAGCCAGCAGCAGGACCCCGGAGATCCAGGCCAACTGATTCGCGCGGCCTGACCCGCAGCTACAGAAGGCGTGGCGCCTCAGAGAAGCCATTAATTAGCAAGCAGGGAGGTTAGGGACTGCCATTAGGTGGAATCCCGCCAGCCAAGCCCACCGCCCACGCCCGGAACAGGCCCAGCGACCTGCCAGCATTTTAGTCACGACACCCCAATTGGAATAGGGACAGAGCAGAGCCGCCTTCCACTCCCGGAACAGGCCCAGAGAGCCGCCAGCGTGGTAGACACGTCACCCCAATTGGAGTAGGGGCACAGCCGCCGCCCGCACCTGCAAGGGAGACTTTTCAAGTATACAAGAGCAACATAAATAAATAGGGGGTAAATTTCAAAACATAACAGTTGCACCAAGCAGAAAGAAACGCAAGCAGTATGAAAAGACAAGGAAAGAAAGGACCACAAGCAATGCAGGTCAACTCAACTTTAGAAGAGGTAATAGCTGCAACAGATGGAATATCAGATAAAGAGTTCAGGATATATATGCCTCAGATGATCTGGAGTCTCAAGGAAGACATGAGACAGCAAAATCAGACAATGAAAGATCACATTGACAAACAAATCCAGGAAGTAAAAGATCAATTTCACAGGGAGATAGAGGTAATAAAAAACAAACAAATTGAAATTCTAGAAATGCAGGAAACAATAAACCAACTTAAAAACTCAATTGAGAATACTACCAGCAGAGTAGATCACTTAGAAGAGAGAACATCAGACAATGAAGACAAAGTATTTCAACTGGAAAAGAACATAGACAGCTCAGCAAGTCTGCTAAGAAACCATGAGCAGAACATCCAAGAATTATGGGACAATATCAAAAGACCAAATTTAAGAGTCATTGGGATACAGGAAGGCACAGAGCTCCATTCCAAAGGAATAAACAGTCTATTCAGTGAAATAATACGAGAAAACTTCCCAGAATTGAAGATTGAGACAGAATCCCAAATCCTAGAAGCCTACAGGATGCCGAATGTGCAAAATCATAAGAGATCCACACCTAGACACATTATAATGAAGATGTCCAACATACAGAATAAGGAGAGAATTTTAAAAGCTGCAAGAGAAAGAAAGCAGATTACATTTAGGGGTAAACCAATCAGGATAACAGCTGATCTCTCAACACAGACTCTGAAAGCTAGAAGATCCTGGAATAACATATTTCAAACACTGAAAGACAATGGGCTCCAACCAAGAATCTTGTATCCGGCAAAATTAAGCTTCAGGTTAGAAGATGAAATTAAAACCTTCCACAATAAACAAAAGTTAAAAGAATTCGCAGCTAGAAAACCATCTCTTCAAAAAATCCTTGGCAAAACATTACAGGAAGAGGAAATGGAAAATAACATTGAAAACCAACAATGGGAGGTAGGACAGTAAAGTGGGGAAAGTAGTCAAAGAGGATAACAAATCAGGTTTAGTAACATCAATAAACAAATATGGATAGAAGAACAAACCATATCTCAATAATAACCCTAAATGTTAATGGCTTAAACTCACCAATTAAGAGACACAGGCTAGTAGAATGGATCAAAAAACAAGACCCAACAATATGCTGTCTACAGGAGACGCATTTGATAGGAAAAGATATACATAGACTGAAGGTGAAAGGTTGGGAAAAATCATATCACTCATATGGACCGCGGAAACAAGCAGGAGTGTCCATACTCATATCTAATAAAATAGATTTCAAGCCAAAGCTAATCAAAAGGGATATAGAAGGACACTTCATACTGCTCAAGGGAACCATACAACAACAAGACATAACAATCATAAATATATATGCCCCAAATAATGGTGCAGCTGTGTTCATCAAGCAAACTCTTCTCAAGTTCAAGAGTCTAATAGACCAACATACAATAATCATGGGAGACATCAACACACCTCTCTCACCACTGGACAGATCTTCCAAACAAAAGTTAAATAAGGAAACTATAGAACTCAATAACACAATTAACAACCTAGACTTAATTGACATATATAGACTATACCACCCAACATCAAGTAGCTACACTTTTTTCTCAGCAGCACATGGAACCTTCTCAAAAATAGACCATATACTATGTCACAGGGCAACTCTTAGACAATACAAAGGGGTAGAGATAATACCATGCATCTTATCTGATCATAATGGAATGAAACTGAAAATCAATGATAAAAGAAAAAAGGAAAAAGCAAGCATCACCTGGAGAATGAACAATAGGTTGCTGAGTGATCAATGGGTTTTAGAAGACATCAAGGAGGAAATTAAAAAATTCCTAGAGTTAAATGAAAACACAGACACAACATATCGGAATCTATGGGACACATTGAAAGCAGTTCTAAGAGGAAAATTCATTGCTTGGAGTTCATTCCTCAAAAAAAGAAAAAACCAACAAATAAATGATCTCATACTTCATCTCAAAATCCTAGAAAAAGAAGAGCAAAACAACAGCAAAAGAAGTAGAAGGCAAGAAATAATTAAAATCAGAGCTGAAATTAATGAAATTGAAACAAAAGAAACAATTGAAAAAATTGACAAAACTAAAAGCTGGTTCTTTGAAAAAATAAATAAAATTGACAGACCCTTAGCCATGCTAACAAAGAGAAGAAGAGAGAGAACCCAAATTACTAGCATACGGGATGAAAAAGGCAATATCACAACAGACACTTCAGAAATACAGAAGATAATCAGAAATTACTTTGAATCCTTATACTCCAATAAAATAGAAGATAGTGAAGGCATAGATAAATTCCTTGAGTCCTATGATCTGCCCAGATTGAGCCAGGAGGATATAGACAACCTAAACAGACCAATAACAATAGAGGAAATAGAAGAAACCATCAAAAGACTACCAACTAAGAAAAGCCCAGGACCGGATGGGTATACAGCAGAGTTTTACAAAACCTTTAAAGAGGAACTAACACCAATACTTTTCAAGCTATTTCAGGAAATAGAAAAAGAGGGAGAACTTCCAAATTCATTCTACGAGGCCAACATCACCCTGATTCCGAAACCAGACAAAGACACATCAAAGAAGGAAAACTACAGACCAATATCTCTAATGAACCTTGACGCAAAAATCCTCAATAAAATTCTGGCGAATCGGATTCAAATACATATCAAAAAAATTATACATCATGATCAAGTAGGATTCATCCCTGGGATGCAAGGCTGGTTTAATATATGGAAATCAATAAATGTTATTCACCACATCAATAGACTTAAAGATAAGAACCATATGATCATCTCAATAGATGCAGAAAAAGCATTCGACAAAGTACAGCATCCCTTTATGTTCAAAACTCTAGAAAAATTAGGGATAACAGGATCATACCTCAACATTGTAAAAGCAATCTATGATAAGCCACAGGCCAGCATCATTCTGAATGGAGAAAAATTGAAGGCATTCCCTCTAAGATCTGGTACAAGACAGGGATGCCCTCTCTCACCACTTCTGTTCAACATAGTCCTCGAAACACTGGCCAGAGCAATTAGACAGTCAAAAGAAATTAAAGGCATAAAAATAGGAAAAGAAGAACTTAAATTATCACTATTTGCATATGATATGATTCTATACCTAGCAGACCCAAAAGGGTCTACAAAGAAGCTATTAGAGCTAATAAATGATTTCAGCAATGTGGCAGGATATAAGATCAACACGCATAAATCAAAGGCATTCCTGTATATCAGCGACAAATCCTCTGAAACGGAAATGAGGACAACTACTCCATTCACAATATCCCCCCCAAAAATAAAATACTTGGGAATCAACCTAACAAAAGAGGTGAAAGATTTATACAATGAAAATTACAGAACCCTAAAGAAAGACATAGAAGAAGACCTTAGAAGATGGAAAAACATACCCTGCTCATGGATAGGCAGAACTAACATCATCAAAATGGCGATATTACCAAAAGTTCTCTATAAGTTCAATGCAATGCCAATCAAAATCCCAACAGCATATCTTGTAGAAATAGATAAAAGAATCATGAAATTCATATGGAATAATAAAAGACCCAGAATAGCAAAAACAATACTAAGCAGGAAGTGTGAATCAGGCGGTATAGCGATACCAGACTTCAAACTATACTACAGAGCAATAGTAACAAAAACAGCATGGTACTGGTACCAAAACAGGCGGGTGGACCAATGGTACAGAATAGAGGACACAGTAACCAATCCACAAAACTACAACTATCTTATATTTGATAAAGGGGCTAAAAGCATGCAATGGAGGAAGGATAGCATCTTCAACAAATGGCGCTGGGAAAACTGGAAATCCATTTGCACCAAAATGAATCTGAATCCCTATCTCTCGCCGTGCACAAAAGTTAACTCAAAATGGATCAAGGAGCTTGATATCAAATCAGAGCCACGGCATCTGATAGAAGAAAAAGTTGGTTATGATCTACACGATGTGGGATCGGGCTCCAAATTCCTCAATAGGACACCCATAGCGCTAGAGTTAACAAATAGAATCAACAAATGGGACTTACTCAAACTAAAAAGTTTTTTCTCAGCAAAAGAAACAATAAGAGAGATAAACAGGGAGCCTACATCCTGGGAACAAATCTTTACTCCACACACTTCAGATAGAGCCCTAATAACCAGAATATACAAAGAACTCAAAAAATTAGACAATAAGATAACAAATAACCCAATCAATAAATGGGCCAAGGACCTGAACAGACACTTCTCAGAGGAGGACATACAATCAATCAACAAGTACATGAAAAAATGCTCACCATCGCTAGCAGTCAGAGAAATGCAAATCAAAACTACCCTAAGATACCATCTCACTCCAGTAAGACTGGCAGCCATTAGGAAGTCAAACAACAATAAGTGCTGGAGAGGATGCGGGGAAAAGGGCACTCTTGTTCATTGCTGGTGGGACTGCAAATTGGTGCAGCCAATTTGGAAAGCAGTATGGAGATTTCTCGGAAAGCTGGGAATGGAACCACCATTTGACCCAGCTATTCCCCTTCTCGGTCTATTCCCTAAAGCCCTAACAAGAGCTTGCTACAGGGACACTGCTACATCGATGTTCATAGCAGCTCAATTCACGATAGCAAGACTGTGGAACCAGCCTAGATGCCCTTCAATAGATGAATGGATAAAAAAAATGTGGCATTTATACACTATGGAGTATTACTCTGCATTAAAAAATGACAAAATCATAGAATTTGGAGGGAAATGGATGGCATTAGAGCAGATTATGCTAAGTGAAGCTAGTCAATCTTTAAAAAACAAATACCAAATGACTCCTTTGATATAAGGGGTGTAAACAAGGACAGGGTAGGGACGAAGAGCTTGAGAAGAATATTTACAGTAAACAGGGATGAGAGGTGGGAGGGAAAGGGAGTGAGAAGGGAAATTGCATGGAAATGGAAGGCGATCCTCAGGGTTATACAAAATGTCATATAAGAGGAAAGGAGGGGTAAGTCAAGAGAATACAAATGGAAGAAATGATTTACAGTAGAAGGGGTAGAGAGAGAAAAGGGGAGGGGAGGGGAGGGGAGGGGGGATAGTAGACAATAGGACAGACAGCAGAATACATCAGACACTAGAAAGGCAATATGTCAATCAATGGAAGGGAAACTGATGTGATACAGCAATTTGTATACGGGGTAAAAGTGGGAGTTCATAATCCACTTGATTCAAACCGTGTAATATGATGTATTAAGAACTATGTAATGTTATGAACGACCAATAAAAAAAAAAGAAAATTATAACTGTAGAATGTAAAAAAAAAAAAAGATCCTTATTTTCCATTTGTCTCATTCTTATCAAGTACCAAAATCCCAAAAAATGTTTGTGTCTAGCACACATCTCCCTGCCCTCCTCCACCGCTCACCCCCCCAGCCATTCAATGCTTTCTCCTAGTCCAGCACCAGCTCAGTAGACTGAGCTCTAGAACTGATTTTTAGGATGGCTCTGCAAATCTCAATGCATTTGGGCTTCCCTTAAATGCAGTTGCCTCTCATGTGTAGCACTTGAACAGTGTCTCATGTGAGGAAATCATACATAGTTTATTTTAAAACCCCTCAGCTCCCTTGTGGCAATAACCAAACATAGACAGCTAAATCGACGAGAGCCTCTGTTGTTTGCTACAAATCATAATATCAAATACAGCATCAGGCACACTGAGGAACACCCCAAAAGCAATTTATGCTGATGAACCCCAGCTATTAGCATAAGTAGCACTGTCTCTCTGTGCCTTGCTGAAGCTAGATTGGGCTAGGTGTGTAGAAATCAGAACTGAGGGGAACTCAAATCTCTAATGGCTGTACTGGAGTATAATTACAGCTGGTATGCATACAGAAGTCATGTTTAACATTTTCAGAGTACAATCAAATTCATCCTTTTCAAGAGTCTAGGAAAAAAATGAGTAAAATAGCAATTCTAGGGATTAAAATAGCCCCAGGAATTAGGATTCTTTATAAATGATAAACAAAACAATGACATTGATGAAAGTGAATTTCTAGACTCCAGGGGATTATGATATCGAACTAGAAGTGGGATAATTTTGCCAAAATAACACAGGAGATAAATTACCAGGTGTACAATGATGGATACTTAGCAAGTTTTTAAAAAACAACAACAATAACAATTTAAAAAATAGAATTTTATGCTTTTTTCCCATTCCTTCCTTCAATTGAAACATAAAGGTCAAAACTGTACATTGCTAGTTTCGATTATAATAAAAAGACAGGCACAGGTATAGTAATGAAATTAATCAGAGAGCTCCATCAGTGACAATTGCTCTAAGTCCATTTAAAAATCATATATTTCTACGATAGCAGCCAGAAGTGATGTGGGTCTAAGAGAAGAAGGATGAAAATATGTTAAGTAAGGGAAAGTGGCATTGGGGTTCTGAGGTCTCAGTGCCCTGGAGTCAGTATCAATCAATTTTGAAACAAATGAGAAGCTACTTGTGTGTGACACAATAGGTAAGATGTCATATTTCCTATAAGTGGGTTTTTGATGTCACAGTAGAAGTTTTCACCTATGTCCTTTTATAATACATGTCATATTCTAAGTTGTGGAAGAAAACAGAATATTGGAAGTTAGGAGGAGGTGTGCCAGCGGGGACACAGAAATAGGCTGTATGAAAAAGTGAAGAGTCACAGGGTATATTATGCAAACATAATTTTCAGGGAGCTGAATGGAGTTCTGTAGCTGGAGCTCACTTAAAGAGAAAAATCCTTCATCCAGATACACTGCAAAACCTATAACCCAGGAGTATTTAATTTCTTACACTTAAAAATGGGATTTAGAAATGCTTCAACATATTGAAAATTTGAGTTTTCTAAACTGTCTCCAAAGAAAAGAAAACAAAATATTTCCAAAGCATGTTCTCGCACTAGCTCTGCTGAAGAAAAATGACCAAGATTTAAACCACAAGTCTCTTTCCTTACTGTTTAAATACTAACAAATTTTTACCCAGGAATGCAAGACAGATCTTAATGTTGACATGCAGGATTATAAAACTTTGCTGAAGTGTGCAGCAGGAACCAAGGTTATAGTGTGGTTCACACAGATCTTTCTTTATACTATAAAAATAGGCATGCAAGGCTGCAGTAGTTTTTCCTCCCTCCCTTCCTCCTTTCATTCTCTTTCTTTCTTTTCTTTCTCCTTCTTTCTTCTTCTAACTACAACATCCTGCAAAAAGCCTATTAAGATATTTGAAGTTGAAGCATGCTTACTCATAAGGATGTTATGTGCACCTACTCTTCTTTAAGGCTGAATAATATATATTTCAGCTGTAGCAAATTTTGAAGAGGGCTAAAAATATTAATCTGACTCTTTTTTGTTGACTGGTAAATATATTCATGTTTTGGTTTCCATGGTAGATTGCTGGACTATTTTACAAACTCTTAGGACCCATGACAAATCACAACCTGAAGTTTCTCTGTGGCCTTCATTTTGTAAAATGTGAGGTATTACAGGAAATATGCATGATATCCATGCAATATGCATTTTTTTAAAAAAATCATTTTTTAAAAAATATCACAGAGGATAGAGGAGGCTGGATGCTGTCCTGGTAGGCCTAAAGGAGAGAACATGTATTCAACAAGAATTATATGCTTTAGACTTAAAATTTAATGAAGTTTGCCTTGCTAGGCTTTGGACTTGTTAACCTGAACGTGTGATCGCTTTCTTCCTTCTAGTTTCTTCCTTTGGGGTGATAATGTCTGTACCACCATGGTATTTTGGAAGCAAATACTTGTTTGATATTACAGGTTTATAGATGGGAAAGATTTTGCATCAGGCTGAATCATGTTGCAAGTCTCACTCATATCTGATGTAGATAATATTTAGATAAGACTTTGGACTTAGACTTGATACTGGAGTAGGTTGAGAGCTTGAGGGTTGTAGAAATAGGGACAAATGCATTTGAAACATGAAAAATATGAATTTAGGGGTCCCAAAGTATTGTTTTATGGACTGAATTGTGTTCCCTCAAATTCATACATTGAAGCCCTTTTCCCCAATGTGACTGCTTTTTAAAACAGGGCCTTTGAAGATAAGATATAATTAAGGTTAAACGAGGTTGCAATAGTGTGGCCCTATTCCAATATAACCAGTGTCCTTTTAACAAGTGGAAGAAACATCAGGAATGTATACCCATGGAGAAAAAGCCACAAGAACACAGTCAAAAGGAGACCTTCTAAAAGCCAAGGAAACAGGCCTCAGGAAAAAACATAACTGCTAACACCTCGGTTTTGGTTTTCCAGTGTCCAGAACCATAAGAAACAAGTTCATGTTGTTTAAACAAGCTGATCTTTGGTATTTTGTTATGATATCCTTAGCAGATAAATACATTCTGAAAGGTGGAGAGAAGAAGGCAGACTGTTTAAGGACCTTGGGACTCCAGAAAATATACAGTGATGTGGGCAACTTGGGAATGCCTATGGATGCAGACAAAAACATCCCAGCCAAAGCTCCTTCTCTTGAGCTGAAGTATCAGGAAATGGGCAGCCTGGACACTTTCTAAATATAGAAAAATTTTAATCAACTTCTCTACCCTAAATAACATGACAGAAAAAAAAAAGGTGTGGCTCTACTCCCAAACCCACCAACAAAAGTAGAGTGGAAAATTAGACTTCACCTTTACTAAGATGTCGATTTTCCCAGTTTCAAGAACCTTTAAGTTTTCCTTCTAGGGTGATGTCAGAGGAGGCCAAGTGGAAACGTAGACTAATAACTATCACTCAGCAGAACCAAGCCTAATACTATGCTCTCAATAAATGTCATATGGGGAAAAGTAATTAAGGACGATGCCTTTCCCAGATGAGGGGGTCTTAACAAAGGTCTTTTCCTGTCTTTGCTCAGCAGTAATGAGGAGCATCTTCTGCCATCAAGAATGATGGTAAGTGTGGACCATCACCTTTTACCCCATCTGACATTATTATGTTAGTGTACTCCTTTCCTCTGCCAGAGTAGTATCATAGAAAGCCGATTAAAACCAAGGGCTTAAATAATATCCAAACTTTCAATGTAATAGCCAACATGATCATTTTAAGTTGGAAAACATTTATCATTATACAAGCAACAGTGAAAGTGTCAATATAAGTAAAAAGGGACAACAAATGGATGCCAGCTCTGAAAAGAGAGAGGGTTAAAAGTAGGTGACTGATATTTTAAAGCAGTACATCAAAAAAGTGCTCCAAAGATCAGTTAGAAAAACAGTTTATGAAAAAAAAAAGTCTCAGCGAAGAGAGAAAATAAAGAAAAAGAATAAAATTGTAGAATTGAAAAACACAAAAGAAATAAACACCATGTAAAGGCTGAAGAGCAGAATGAAAAGCCAAAAAGAAACAATTGGTGAACATGAAGAGAAAATAAAAACTGATCAGACGTTCAATCTGAACAAAAGAGTGAAGGCAGACCAGAAAAAAGACCCTCCGAGACTAGCAGGAGGACAGTAGAAGATCTAACATTCATGTCAACAGAGCCCCTGAAAAAGGAAAAGGGCAGTCCTAAAAATTTACTTAGAGAAATAATGGTGAAGAGTTTTCCACATGTGGCAAAGGAGAGAATATACAGATTCAAGAAGGTGAGTCAAGTCCAAATAAACCCAGAGAATCTTCCAAAAACCATGTCATACTCCAACATAGCAAAATAAAGACAAAACCAATCTTGAAATCAGTGTGACAGAAAGGATACATTATGTACAGGTGGTGGGGGATTAAAACATTAATTGATATTTGATCAGAAATTATGGAGGTCAAAAGGAAGTAGCACAATATTTTTCATGTGCTGAAAGAAAAGGATAGCCAAACCAGATTTCCCTATACAGAAAAAAAACAGCCTTCAGAAACAGGGGAAATTAATATTTTTCCCAAAAAAACTTTTATAATTTGTCATAAGCCAACCTCTGTTAACAGAAATGCCAAGGAAATTTCTCTTAACATAACTAAAATAATAAAAGGATTCTTGGAATATCATCCATGAAAAGCCAAAATAAAAATAAAAATGTGGGAAAATACAATAAATTTTACTCCTTACTTGAGTTTCTAACTTTTCCATTGCAATTGAAACTAAATTATAATGTTTTCTAATGTGATTTTAAATGTATGAAGAGGACATATTTAAAATAAGTACATTAAAAGTATGAAATACAGAAATTTAGAGGGAAGTGAATTTCTATATGTTATATGAACTGGTAAAATCCTGATACCCACAGACTCTCAGTTATGTGAATCATACTTAGAACAAAAAAATAATTGACACATTCAAAATGCTATACATAAATCACAGTAGGGTTCTAAAAATACTTATGTTAGCCATACTAAAACAGGAAAAAATAGGGGGAGGGGGAATGAAGAAAACAAAGAGGAAGCAAAACAATAGAAAAGTTAAGCTCTATCATATTAATAATGGCATTAAATGTAAATGGTTTGGGGCTGGGGATGTGGCTCAAGCGGTAGTGCGCCCGCCTGGCATGCGTGTAGCCCGGGTTCGATCCTCAGCACCACATACAAACGAAGATGTTGTGTGTGCCGAAAACTAAAAAATAAATATTGGAAATTCTCTCTCTCTCTCTCTCTCTCTCTCTCTCTCTCTCTCTCTCTCCCCCTCCTCTCTCACTCTTAAAAAAAATGTAAATGGTTTAAATACATCAGTTAAAAAGGCAAATATTAAGAAGGTGGATGAAAAAACACAATACAAATATAAGAATTTCACCTCAAATGTAATACAGGCAGTTTAAAAATAAATTAATGAAAATGTTATACAAATATTAATAAAATAAGAAATGAAAATCTACTTGATTTACTTCTCACTAATATAGCTTCAGATGGGCCATATTCTAGTTCAGAAGATAAGAATTTTAAGGACTTGAGGGCTGGGGCTGTAGCTCATTGGTAAAGCACTTCCCTTACACATGTGAGGCACTTTGTTCAATCCTTAGCACCATATAAAGATAAACAAATAAAATAAAAATATTGTGTCCATCTACAACTAAGAAAAATATTTAAAAAGAGAAATTTTAGGACTTGAAATAATACAGAGTATATTTGCTGACAATAATGGAATCAAACTATAATGAATAACTAAAATATAAGTCTCCAAATACTTGGAAACCAAACCTCACACTTCTAAATAATCCACCTGGAGAGAGGAAGTCTTAAGTAAATCCATACTGAACTGAATGAAAAGTGATACCAAAAAATATTACAAAAAATTTATGACACAGTTAAAACAGTGCTGAGGAGAAAATTTATAGCTCTAAATGAAAAGAGGAAGTCTTGATTCAATCTCTCAATCTAATCTCTCTTCTTAAGCACTTAGAAGAGCAAAATAATTACAAATCCTCAGAAGAAATAATAAATATTAGAATATAATTTAATAAAACTGAAATCAAAACAGAAAAATCAGTGAAAGAAAAAAATCATTCTTTGAAAAGATCCATAGAATTAACAAACGTAACAAGACCACAAGAAAGATAAAAAAGATGTAAGTGACCAATCTCAGAAATAAAATAAAACTTATCTCTTAGGATTTAGTTGTCTCCCAAAAGTGAGAGGTGTCTCCCAAAAGTTCATGTGTGAGACTATACAAGAATTTTTAGAGGTAAAAGGATGGAGTTATAAAAGCCTTAACCTATTCAGTATATTAATCCCCAGATAGGGATCAACTTGGGGAACTGAGGCAGGTAGGGTGTGGCTGGAGGAAATAAGTCATTGGGGCATGACTTTGGGTTTCTATCTTGTCCATTAAAAGGAGAGCGCCACCCACTTCCCTTCTTTCCTCCCTCTCCCCTTCCTCGGGCCATGTCCCCAGCTGCTTTCCTTTGCCATACACTTCTATGTTCTGCCTCACCTCAGGCCTCCAGAAATGTAGTTGCCTTCTATGGTCTGAAATCTCTGAAATCATAAGCTACCCCCAATAAAATTTTCCTCCTAAAATTGTTCTTGTCAGTCCTTTTATTCATGACAGTGTAAAAGCTCACAAAAGCAGCATGTGAAGGGAATATTTTTGTCAATAAATCAATGTAATATGTTCCATGTCTATTCATATTTTAGTGTGGCTATTAGCTATTTTCATAATATCTAAATTATGGAACCAACCTAGATGCCCTTCAGTAGATGAATGGACAGAGAACTTTAGTATATATACACAATGGAACATTACTCAGCCAGCATTAAAAGAGAATGAAATCATGGCATTTGCAGGTAAATGGGTGAAGTTGGAGAATATAATGCTAAGTAAAGTAAGTGAAACCCACAAAACCAAAGGCCGAATGTTTCCTTTGATATGAGGATACAGATGCATAATAGCAATTGAGCAGGGAGCATGGGAGGAATGGAAGAACTTTAGATAGGGCAAAGGGGAGGGAGGGAAAAGGAGGGGGAAAAGGGAGTTGGAATGATGATGGAATGAGTTAGACATCATTAACGAATGGTGTGAAAATACTTTGTGTACAATCAGTGTTTTGAAAAATCGTGCTCTATATGTGTAATATGAAATGAATTGCATTCTGCCATGATGTATTACAAATCAGAATACATAAAGAAATAAATGTGGTTATTAGTTCTACAGAAACAATGAAGGGAGCTTATATGTCAACTTCTCAGTCTAGTGATAAAATGGGGCCATATATTTCACACTGGGATGCCCAGAAGTTAGTATGCAGAGGCATTTTCTTACATGGATCTCTGGTTTTTATTTCACGGAACTTTGTCTGGCTGTAGCCATTCCAGAAGCCAAGGGATCTAAATGCACAGGTATTCAATGAAATCCTGACCTGCACTTAACATAATTTATGTCTTTTTTTCCAGAACACATGAATTTATGACTTTTACCTCTCTTCTAGTAAGATTCCCAAGAATGCAAAGCTTTGCTCTGCTTAGGGCATTCCTATGACCACGTGGGATTATGAAGTGATCTGGATTTGAATCTTCTATAGGTAGGTGTACAAATAATTACCCTGTTTTCAGCCTTTCATTCACTTCTCACACAAAACACGAACATATATCTCTAAGCTCTGAAATTTTAAAAAAAGTCTTCTGCCATGATATTGTTCTCTTCATTATCAGTATTCTCCTCACCAAGCTCTTGATGTTCCTATTCTTTCCAACCAGCTGAGTCTGTTACCACATTCTCATTTCCTTTCCAACCTATCTGCCATTGTCTCCTCTCCCATAATCTTTGTCCTTGTGGGTTTATACCTTTTTAGAGTTACTTTTAGTGGCCATTAGGGAGGAAGCAAGCAGCAATAAGCACATGCAACTGAAAGTCAAAGTGTGAAGTTTTCAGAAGTGTAAAAGGGAGAAATAGGGAAAAAGTTTGACATACTGTGGAACAAAAAGCAATAAAGCACCAGAATGCTATTCAAAGGAAAGGTATAGATATAAATTGGAAAAAAAAGGAACAAAATTCCTTGATAATGAAATGAAAATAATCAATGAATACAGTCAAGAGGCTATAATTAATATGATGGAAAATACAATTAAATAAATAAAATAGTATCATATATATTAATTTACTTAAAATGTTATTTTTTTAACCAAGATGAAATTGCTTTAATAATCTGCAATATGATCTAGATTCAAGGGTGGAAAACATGTTTCATTCATTTCAAAATTTCCACTGTGTAGAAGAGTGCCTGGAACATAATGCAATTGGTGTTGCTTGAAGATCTTAAGCTCTCACAATTTAATATAATTGAGAGTCACAATATAAACTTAGTAATTTATTAAATAGGAATCTGTACTTATTTAAGGAGATTATTAAAATAAAATACAAACTACATTTGGGAAAGGACCCCAGGCTCAGAGAAATACAATGTTAAGTGTTTCAATTGTGAAACATTTTATATTGCTTTTGGAATTGATTTTGGAAATTCAATAAAAACCTTTCATTTTTGATACTGGAAATTGAATCCAAGAATACTTTATTACTGATCTCTATCCCTAACCCATTTTATTTTATTTTATTTTATTTTTTTAAGCAGGGTCTTGCTAAGGTCCTGGGGCTGATCTTGACTTGCGACCCTCCTGCCTCAGCCTTCTAGAAGTTTTATAAAATCTTCAACAAAGTTAAAAAAATGTTATCTATTTACATTATTTTGGACATATTATTCTTTCAAATATATAGAATGCACCTATATTTCAGCATTCGGTTGTATTTCAGTTAGATTCCAGTGAATAAAAACAGGGAGAAATCCCTTCTCTAATGGAGCTTATATACTAAAATGGTAGAGACATGATGGAAAAAGTCAGTAAAAAATGTGGCCCATTGCATTTTTGTCATATAATTTATGGTGAAAAGTAAACAGAAGAGGTGGAAATGTTTCTGAAAGTTTAGCATTTGAATAAAAACTAAACTTGATGGTGGAAGAAAAAGGAAAATTAACAGGCAGTGTAAAAGCCATACCATGCTTTGTGTTTTGAACTTTTAAGGAATTGAAAGAAGACAAGTTTGGGCTGGGGATGTGGCTCAAGCTGTAGCGCGCTCGCCTGGCATGCGTGCAGCCCGGGTTCAATCCTCAGTACCACATACAAACAAAGATGTTGTGTCCACCAAGAACTAAAATGATAAATAAATAAATATTTAAAAACAAAAAAAAAAGAAAGAAGACAAGTTTGACAAAAGTAGGGTGGGGCAAGTGATAAAAGTAGAAGATAACTAAGACAGATAACAGGCGAATAGGTAGTGTAATAAAAAAGTGGGGGTTTTAAAAGAACTTTGGGGTTTCACTATGAGATGAAAAACCCAAGGAGGATTTTGAGTAGGAGAGTAAAATCTCAAGAATTCCTTTCATCTGAGTTCCTGACAAGTTCTGACAGGAATGAGGCAGGTTTTATAAATTCTCAGTAAATAAAAAACAGTATCCACATTGGCTATTCCTTTACATGTTTGATGTTGACCTTCTATTGTTATCATTAAATCTTGATCCTGCAGAAAATTTATTGTTAATGGCATGAAAACTTTTAGCCCTATCTATATGCAGGACATTTGTCACTTAAACTTATAGGGCTTTTCACTGAATCACTGGGTGTGATCTTATGTGCCAAAGAACAACTGCTTACTTTTAAAATTGATTAGCCTAATATAAAAAAAACTAAAAGGTCAAATTAGGAAAAACTATTGTCAATACTCAAAATATCTCAAAATAGATTTACTAAAATATAAACATACTTTTGTGTAAAAAAGCCTTTTATCAATAGGATAAATATAAGTATGCTATTTCCCGACATAATGAAGAATGTTAAATATAAGTCAAGAGCTTTCTCATTTAGCATGGCATGGTGGTGAACACCTGTGATCTCAGTGGCTTGGGAGGCTGATTCAGGTAGATGGCAAGTTCAAAGCCAGTCTCACAACTTAGTGAGCCCCTGAGCAACTTGGTGAGACCCTGTCTCCAAAAAAAAAAAAAAAGCAGAAAAAGGGGGGGGAGATAGGAATGGGATGTGTCTCAGTGGTTAAGTGCCCCTGGGTTCAATCCCTGGTACAGAGAGGAGTGGGGGTGGGAGTGGGAGAGGAAGGTAGGTTGATTTCTCATTTAAATTAGAATGAGATAATGATCTATGGTAGGTAGAATTTGAAGATGAATTCTAATTTCATTTCCCTGGTATAATACCTTATATAATTCCCTCCCATGGAATGTAAGCCTAACTTGTGAATATGATGAGATTCTACTTCTTATGATTAAGTTACTAATCAGTTGACTCTAGATTAATAGAAAGGGGGATTGTCTTAGTAAGAATGGTCAGTAGGATTTATGATCTTCCAAAACTGTGAGATAATATATAAGTGGTTATTTGGTGGTAATATTTTATGCAGAAATAGAAAATGGAAATGGATTACATAATATCATTGAGATAAAATAAAATAGTATATTATAGAAGAAAAGTTCTATCATAGGCAATTGCTATGATTTTATGGTTTGAGTGTGACCCAAAAGATTTATGTGCTCAACATTTGGTCTCCAGTATGGTAGAATTGATGTGGTAGGACCTTTAAGAGGTGGGGCCTACTGGGAAGTATCCAGGTCATGGGGGGCATCAGCCTTGAATGAGTGCACTGTAATTCCTTGGGACTCTGTTTAGCTTTCATAAAAGTGGGCTATTCTACAAAGATCATGCCTGGGCCTGAATCTCTCTCTCCTCTTGTCTTATATATGCTCTTGCCATGATGCCATCTGCCATGTAATGTAGCTAGAAGGCCCACACCAGAGCCAAACCATACCAGTGCCATATGCTGTTGGAAATACCTTTCCTTTACAAATTACCAAGCTTTAGGAATTTTTTATAGTAATAAAATGAATTAAGACTGTAAGTGAATATTATCTGAACTTGCATGAGTAATAATACATATATATGTGTGAAAAATAATAAGCTACTAAAGAACCCAATTCTTGGCAGCAATAAAATAATTATAAAAATATGCTAATTGAAAAATATATTTTTTTCAGTTTTAAAAATTTGATGTTACATTTCTTCTTTTAGTACCATCCTCTCTTCCTACTGAAGTTCACTATTGAACTCAATTTTATTACTGGATATGATGTTAAAAATGATATATCTTTATATGATTTGTTATTTCATCATTATTTATTTTCTCTAATAGATTAGAGAACATCTCTTTTTGTTTGATGTTTTTCTGCAGGACCTCTGTATAGCTTGATCCTCAATAATTGTGATGACTGTTTATAAATGGTGAAATGAAATGTTATGTAGATGTTAATTATACCCAGATTAGTTTATAGGCACAAAATATATTTGTGAATGAATAGCACAAGTGATTTTTGATAAGAACCTTTGGTATGTAGTGAAATCATAATCACAGAAAGATATATTATTGAAACATGTTCCTGAGTGTGCTTCTTTGCTTATTTTACCATCAAGTTCATTTATGAATTATCACACTTAACTAGTGTCTAAATAAAGACAGTGTGGTAAAAAAGAGATTGTGGTAGAATTCGATGAAAGATAAAATGTATGAGTGAATATTCAATCATATAAATCTAACATAGAGCATCAAAGGTTTGGCAATTCCTTTGATTATCTTTGAATCAATACCAGTAACCTTTATTCTACTGGAGATAATAAGTGTTTGGGTAATTACATCAACCAAGGATATTACCATTCAATATTATGATCACCTTTTCGTAATTATTTTTACACTTATTTTTACATGTTAGTGTTTATTCTTTAGTATATTTAATCATTTATCCAACAAATGAAGCAGACAGTTAAGGCATAACTTTTTTCAGTATATCTAGAAAAAATCAAGTCTAAGACATTTTATTAAGGAAAATGTCCTTTGTAATGACTGAGAAATTAGTAGGTTCACTTCTAGTATCTATGGTGGGAAATAGGCAGAGGATAGAGCTCATGTATGGGAAAAATCTTAACAAAACTTGGAAAAATATCATAAATAATCAGAAGAAGGGTATTTCTTCATAATAATGATAACAGAAAAGAGAATGACAAGGAATAAGAGAAAAAAGAAAGTAAGAACAAATATCATGATGAAGAAAATATGGAAGATAAAAAAGGATTGTCATGGGAATGAAGGGAATGAAATGTTAAAATATGAGAGAAGGGGATGTGTCAATTTTATGAAAAACATACATTTGTCATAGGTGAAGAAAATATCAGAGTAAAAAGGTAAGGTAAAGATAAATATAATAGGAAAGAGATAAGAAGTAAAGTAACTGCATTGCATAGAAAGGATGATTAGAAAAAAAAGTAGTTTTAGGAAAGAAAGAAAATGAAATGAGAAGCAAAATGAATGTGAATGATTATGAAAGGCAGTGGGGTGTATTTGAATGTATGTGAGATTGATGATTTCAAGCAATATTTGTAGAAGGAAGCTGATGTTTTCTTATTCTTCTGGAGTTAATGGGCACTTATGCCATACAATAAACAAAGTACATCACCCCTCAATATGATCATTACTCAGTTAATTTTTGTAGTGATTAAATGTTAGTGTTAATTCTTACTATATGTAGTCATTTACTTAACATATAGAGCAGACCAACAAATGAACCTAAGAAATGACCCCATCAGTTCTGTGCATGTGCACACATTCCCATTTGTAGCACCATCTCTCCTCACCTTCATTCCCAGCTCTTTTGAAGGGAACTCATTGTGGAGGCTCCTCACAGTGTCAGAAATTGAAGATTAATGAGGGAGAATGCTTTAAAATCTAAGGTTCTTCATGATTTCCCAACAGCAAAGCCACAGGGAAGAGCAGCACGCCTGTGCCATTTCCACCTAAAAATGAAAAATGAGAAGTGTGTTGTTTTTTTCCTCCTTTGTCTTATTACAGAAGAGGGAAACTCTTAGGGGTTGGTGATGATTTGGACCTCTTATGCTAAGCCCAAGCCCTATAACTAACCATCCCATACGCATACTCCAGAGTTAACACTCTCTCTAATTGGGTTCCAGGCATTGTCCTGCATCAGTGTTCAATACATAGGTGATTGGTACTATCAGTGCTGTTGTAGGGTGTTTATAGGTGTGTTTAACATGATCTTATTATGTCCCCACCATCAGGTTTCTATGGGTCTTTCACACCTCTGGGTGCTATCCAACAACTTGGACTTCTAAATAAAAATTGAAGTCTGAGTGTCGTGACATACACAGAAGTCCAAGTTCATTCTGTTAATGCCTTTGCCATTCTTATGCAACCCTCCTATTTGCCAATCCATTTTCACTGACTTTTTAATTTGATTATCAGTAATATGCAGTTATCTCATCAGAAAATACATTAAGCACAATGGCTAAATTATTAGGTTAGAATTTCATTTTCTTCGGCATTTTAAGATACTCTGAGTAAACTAATAGTTAATGCTTTGGGGATGATAGCCCTCCTTTATCAATGTACAGCTTACCACTCACTGTTAAATTATTTCTTGAAATGGTTGGTGCTGAGAATAACATGGAGAAGAGAAACATTAAATGCGTTTGACTAAGCTAAGAAGCCCACCATATATTTTAAATTAGTATGTTCAGTATTATCACCCTTAATTCAGTCCTATCACAAATACACTGTTGTAGGATGGCACATTTTTCAAATAAATAGGGACCAGAGCAATGGAATTAGCCAACACTAATGGAATAGCAATTTTATGGAATTTTTTTTTTCCTGTTCAAATGAGCTCCTAAGGATAAATGTAAAAGACTCTTTGAAAACGAACTGGCATGATTCAGAAATCCCTTTTGACACATTTCAGTGACAAATTCTTGGTTTGTGAAAAACCACCTGGGTGCACAATCAAGGTGAAATATCAGAGGCAGAAGGGCAGTAGGGCGTGAGGGTAACATACACCCAAGGATGGGGCTTTGAAGCCTCAGGTTCCACTTCAGCATAGCCTTTCCTTTTAATTTTTGTGTTGCTCCCACATGAAAGAGGGAAGAGCCCCTGAAGTCAATTTCAGCCTCCTAGTTTAGTGCTCAGGACTTCATGCTTCTTTAAGACCTGTGATCTCCTAGATGTCTAACCTTTCCACTGTTTTGATCTCCTCATATTCTTCTACAGAAAATTGCTGCTGACTTTTAACCCACATTTCTCTCTCTCTTTCTCTCTCTCTCTCTCTCTCTCTCTCTCTCTCTCTCTCTCTCTCTCCCTCCCATCTTTTCATTGGCAAAGTCACATACCAATGATAAACTATTAATTTTAACATATGCATATCAGAATGTTGTAGAATATATAAAGAATAAAGAAAATACGTAAATATGCAACACCATACAAAAGTGGTAAAATTCCTCCTTTCACCTCTTTTAGGAATTTATTTTAACTGGTATATAAAAATTATGCATATTTCTGAGGTATTCATGTTGGTATATGTACACAACTTGTAATGATCAAATCTAGGTAATTAGCATTTTGCATTTCCTTAAACATGTATCATTACTTTGGGAGACTCAAATTCCTCCCTTCTGGTATAAGTATATAATAAAATATATAATAAATTGTTGCCAACACATGTCAACATATTTTGGTGTAGAACACTAGAACTTATTCTCACATCTTTAAGTACTTATTATCTAAATATTTTAAAGATTAAAAATGTGGAAATGTATATTATTAGTGTCAGTTTTGTCTAAATCAGTATGATTTACTTTGTCTTCACATTTTTTGTCAAGTTTTAGTCAATCTGAAGTCATTTATATATACACTCATATGTTCACATGCACACATACAAATACACACATAAAAATGAATGCCTAAGTGTGCATATTGCATATAGATATCATGCAATATGTTTTGAAGGATAAGCAATTGTAGTTGTCCTTTTGGAAACAGAGGAAACAGCAACCCAGTTTTCATACCACTGCATAGATTTTTAATGGAATTATTGGAATGTCTTCATGCAAAAAAGATCCACTAAGAAGGGCAATGAATGATATGTGGTTCCTATTTCAGTATGTTTCTTTGGCCTCAAGTGAAAGCACTGAGGAGGAAGCATTCCTGTATGTCATATGCAGGTACTGAAGCACATTTATTGTGACATTTGATGATAGTAATGTGCCTTGGTACCATATTATGTGGTGTGTCAGTCTTAGATCTCACGTTGCCATAACAACAGAATTGTGTGTTTAGTAGAAAGAGGATCCTTTTTCCCCCCAGTTATTTTTTCTTTGATGTAAAGAACTTGCTTCTTTTCTCTGAGATCATTCACAATATGGCATGATAGAAGGAGCACAGGTATAATTACAGAAACTTTAATAGAAAAAAAAAATATTTTTTTAAATGACAGCTTTAAGTCCCTTGCCATGTATCCCTGGACTGGCTAAAGATGATTGAAGTGATTCCTGTCTGTATCTATCACAGTGACCTTTCCCCCTTATCAGAAACCAGCTATGATACAAAGGTTATGCTTTTCTTGATTAATCTATGTGACAGGGGCAAATTGCCTGTTTTCTTCTGTTCCTGATTTTTTTTCTATAGAGTGCTAGAGGCAGGAAACTACTATGCTTCACTAGTGAGTCATAAGGAAACTTGATAGAAGGTCTCCAGTGCCCACTGGCCCTATAGCACCTGATTGATGTCATCCCCAACTTAAGTAGGCTTTCTTCCTTGAACTGAGCCCTTCAGAGGCACAGGAGGAGGCATTTAGTCCTCCTCTGCAATGGGGAAAGTAGGTCTGTTGTAGTGTACTGTTAGTCTTGTTATCTGTATTTGTGAAGGCAGCATTTTTTTATCATTGTTATCTGTGTAATGACTATTTGTGTGTGATTGTCATTGTCTTGATCATTTAAAAATATAGGTAATGGATCAGACGATGAACTTTGGTGGATTTAATGACATTTGACTCATGTTTGTGTATGTGTGTGTGCATATGTGTGTTATGTCACATAATTTATGCAAGCGTTTTAAAGAAAAGCATAGAAAAACCTTTGTAATCATTGATGATTATTATTACAGGTGTAGATAGGCATGTACAACGCTATCAGGGCCTCTTTTGGAAAGTGCTGATCTGATGACACATGATTTTTACCCCTGGACATCATTGTGCTTTCTTTCATAGCAGTATAGAAGAGTTTATCAAGTTGGCACATAAAAACTGTCTGGCTGAGTATCAAACCAACCCAAATAGCTATTGAGAAGCATTATACTAGGCGTCTAATGCTTTGTAGCATTAACATGGTGATATTGGATTGTAAGCTACTTACTATAGACTTTTCTTTTATATACTCAATGATTTCAAAGCAATATCATATATGTATGTGTATACACACACATGTACTAGGAAATATGTATAAAAATTTAATATCTGGTATGAATATCTCATCACAGTGGTTCTTGAATCTAGCTGTGCATCAGAATGACCATGGGGAGTATTGCAAATAAAAAGTTTTACAGGCACCCAACACGGATGTTCTGATTTAGTAGAACAAGGTAGGGGCCAACAAACCTGAATCCTAACAACTTCTCAGGCTATTTTTACACACAATCCACTTAGGGAAAGAGTTTGATAGTGGTTAAAATATTAAAATTTATATTATTTTTTCGATGAAAAAGAAACAATTGTCCCATTTTCTACTTTAGCTTCCCCTTTTTTCCCATATATTTAAAGCAACATAAGAAAGAGACAATATGATACTCTACATGACAAAATATAGGATGTATTCTGTTTTCACAACTGAAAAATGTGTCAGAAATAATATTGACCTTAGAGAAAAAGATTCTAGGATGCTTTGCAAAATTATCATTACCTTATACATTCAAAGGCACTGAATTTAATTTTTGCACAATTAACCTTGAATCTTAATTATTGAAGCATCTTAAATATTGTGCTCTATTGAAATTTATCTCAGCAAAAAGCAAGGTTTATAGTCCATCATTTCAAGTCTATTTTTGAATTTTCATTTATGGGGCTGGCCATCATTATAATATTAAGTAATTAATGAGATATGAAGAGTGAGACTCTTATGGAGCCTTAAATCATTTAGAGTCTATTCAGTACTATTACATCTTTGACAGAGGAAAATAAAATCCATGATGAAAATGAGAATTACAACCTCTTCTAAACTAATTTGACTATGGTTTTTAAATATCCCTTGGATCAACTCATTAGCTCTCCCTGATAACCATTCATCTCAACACACAGGTGATTGACTCAACTTTATAGTATTCTGTTAACTCCTCAGATACAGCTGACAGGACTGAAAAATGTGTGGGATTATTTCTCATGTGTCTAACGTGATCCTGCATATTAAGTTTGGCTAGTTGACAGCATGTTCTCTCAAAGCATTCCTCCTTTAAATTTAAGCTCCCATAGTCTTTCTTTTCTTCTTCTTCAGTGTTAATTAAGTGCCCCAAATCAAACAGTAATTGGGCCACAGAAGGACTTAAACAAGGACACTATGCAGACATGTACTTATATTTACTTTAGCTGGTTCTATTTTGAAATGGGCCAGGAAACTGCTAGGAAAAGTTACTTCTCTGCTTAGACAAGTGGAACTTTAGTGAGATCTTTTGAGTATTCTGCCAAGACACTTATACCTTATTATAGCCTTTCCCAGTATGTGTGCCTCTATGTTTTCTATTCTTCAATGAATTGACCCAGTTTCAAGTCCTGGCTTTTGAGATTTTTATTAATTTTACTTTAAAAAAAAAGAAGTCATAAACTCCATGTTAAATTAAACATACTTTAGTTGATTTAACTATGAGACTAAGAAATGCAAAAAGCACAAAAATAATATAAAGTTAGTAGTTAAAATGACTCCTTCAATCTGTGGTAATCTCAGGCCAGTTCCTTACCATACTATGATTATTTTCTCCTATGCAGATGGGGATAAAGATATGTACCTATGTTTCTGAGGTCGTTGGGAGTTTAAAATAAAGTAACATATGAAGATGATTTGAAATTATGAAGTATTGTATGAGAAAAAATTATGGTATTAAAATATGGAACCTCCAATTCAAGATCTGAGTTGTATAGTAAAAGAGTGAACAGGCCTTTGTACACAAAAGACTGAGCCAGAAATCAGAACCATAGTGCAGATATTTCTTCTGAGAAACATGGATAATAATGTCTATCACTTAGAAACTGCTCTGAAGACTAAGGAGATAAAGTTCATCTCTGAACTGCCTTTCCCTCCCAACCTCCACTTACATCATCCTATCTTCCAAATTCATTCATCTCAAACTTTTAGAAGTTTACATGTAAGTTTTATTTAAGAATTAAAAAGAAATCTCTCTCCTATGGCTTCCAATATACCTGCGTAGCTCCATCATGAAAAAGTATTTCACCATAATTGTTTTTTTTTTTTTTTGTTTGTTTTTTCACTGCTTCTTAGGTTATACCATAAATTCCTTGAAACATAACAATTGACTTAATTGGCTTTACATTCCCAAGACCTGCCTGACAAATGTTGGATAGTTAGCACTCCATAAAACTTTATGGAATTAAGGTAACTAGCTCAGGAAAGGACATTCAATTGATGCTAACTATATAAAAATTCTATTTTTTTGCTTATAATATTTAATTTCAAATTTTTTCTCTATTGTTTGAAATCATAAAAAACACCCCTCTGTAACATTGGTGTTATGTTGAATATTATTAAGGGAAAGTTTTTTTCTATAATAAACTGAATATTACAGTAAAATTCCATTAAAAATTTCCTCTGTATCTTGTAAATTGCAACACCATTCCTCTAAAGACATGTGTGCTATATTCATACCTTAGAGATCTTACTAGTGTTACTTAAGTTCCAAACCACCAGCAAGACCCACCTAAGTGGTTCATATGTCTTTTGATACAATAGTCATATATAAAGAATGTGTTTAGCCACAATGGAATTGTAGCTGAGGTGGATGGTATGAAATGAACTTTACAGCTTCTCAGAAATTCCTAGATGTGCAATAGTAATGAATAAAAAGGAAAAGTTTCTCACTCTGCCAGTCTTCACTCTTTTCATCTCCAGAATTGAAAAAAATAAGTTAAGTGATCTCCGTCTTCAAGTACAAGTAGTATTTGGAGCTCCCTTGGAGTAGCTTTTCCAACAGTCTGTCCTCTTACTGACTCTCTGTGTGTACATGTAGTGCATTTCACCATCCTCCACCTTCCTCATTTCCTTGGTCCTTTCTTTCTACTTTCCTCAAAAGTATGTAGAAGCAGACATGAGGAACCAAAGGAGTAATGATGAAGTTTGGAAACCGAGGTAGGAACTTCTGCCTCTGATATTTATAAATGCTACCTTCGCCCCCAAAGAACCTTAACAGCATCTGACATGGTGAGAATCACAGATCCATAGATGGATGGTCCTTCTGAGGACAATAGATACAGAATTTGTATGTTTCCTGTGTGAGAAATCTTCCAAATGCCAAACCTAAAAGTCAGTTGTTCCTGTTCAAAACACAGCACCCTCCAGAGAAAGATAATGCTTCTTTCATCAGAGAGAATGAAAGGAGTTTTCAACAGTTAGTTATTCTGGAATAGGAAAGCCAAATATTTGCAAGATATTTTATATGTGTGTGTGTATATATATATATATATATATATATATATATGTGTGTGTGTGTGTTTATGTATATAATAGTAAAAATGCTCAATGTTTGTTGGGGCAGAAAAAAAACCCTCTGTAGCTAATACAAGTATCGTATCTGAAGATGCCTCCATTCACAGACAGTAGCACAGATATCAAAAGGATGTAAACACAAAACAGTGTTTAAAGCAACTAAAAGAAATTATGAGGACATAGAAGTGATGACCCATACTGGAGAAGTCCTCATAGTGGAGATGGTACTCATCTCAGATAAGGAAAACTGTGATAATATTCACACTTGAATATAGTAAAGTTTTTCAGTGACTATATTTGTTTACCAATTTTGAAATTAAGTTGGTTTTAATCCATTTAATTGATTGGAAAGTTAATGTGAAAATGAACTGTTCAAATGTACTCTAACAAAAGTACATTTCCTTAATTTCCTACATTCCTTAAATTGAATTTGAAACAACAATAAAAGGGAACAAACTATAGTTACATAGGATAAAGACAAGTTTGAGAAAAAGCAGCCAAACACAAGGGTAGTTACTATATAAACTAACTTTCTGTGAAGTTCTAAGATAAACAACTATATGGTGATATAATGGTAGAGGTAAAAACAGTTTTCATGGGGTTGAGTGACTGAAAGAGGCTTTGTAGATGGAGGCAGGGGCCTCTGCATGACAGTAAGATCACTTTTTTATCTGGATGGCAATTATAAAGCTATAAACTCTCTGGGAACTTTGATACAACTAGAGTAAGACTTGTTCACTTTTTTGTTATGTATGCTATCCTTTATTTATTCAAATTCAAAATAAACAAATATATCAGTCATTAATGTAATGCATAGAAGACATATGAGGCAGTAAAATCTTCTTGTTAACAAGTCTCACATTTAAGACTCTAGCTGCTACACTCATATCTCTATGAACAATTTGTCATCTCCACGTATCCAAATAATTTGACTTGTTGCTTTGGTTCATTCCATCTTCTAGTTTAGACCATCTATCTACCTCACCCTTCTCTGGGGAGACCCTGTTCAATACACAAACCTCATTGTGGTTTCCCTCTGTATTTAAGAGCTCCTGATCTAAATATCTTTGAGCATCTGTAAAGGAAATTTTCTTTTCTGCCTATTTTAGTATGTGTGCTTGTGCTAACATAACTTTTAAACTTAAAGCTTCCTTGAGTCAGAAGTTGTGCTATAACCTCTAGAGATCATTTCCATCCTGAACTACTTGGCATGGTACATGGCCTATAATGGAAGCCATGCCCTATAAATAGGTGTCAAATTGATCTTTATATTAATTTTAACTTTAGTTAAATCTTTATATTCCATACCATCTTGTGGGTGATTTTTCCAGCTCCTCAGGTACTTTAACATAATATAACTATTAAGAGGAAGTTTCTATTGTTTAATATTTCAATCTACAAGATCTACTTATAATTTTTTTTTTTTGCTACCAAGAACTGGAAATTGAACCCAGAGGTACTTAACCACTGAGCCACATCTCCAGCCTTTAAAAAAATATATTTTATTTAGGATCTCGCTGAATTACTTAGGACCTTGCTAAATTGCTGAGGCTGGCTTTGAAGTCTCCATCCTCCTACCTCAGCCTCTCCAAGCTGCTGGGATTACAGGCATGTGCCACTGAACCTGGCCTGCAGGATCTATCTAAAAGGAAAGAGTTCCTCTCTTATGGGAATAAATGTGCATGTACAAGGAAGGCTACAATTGACTTCTGATGCCTCTCTCTTTTTCTAGTTTTCCTAATATCACTATCTTTCTTTCTTGTACCTGGAAAGCAAAGGACTAGGATCAGTTATGAGACTAGAAGGTGAGGTCAATGATGTATTCTTCATATTATCACACAAAATTGAGAAAGTTGTGGTATAGCTTCAAACCAGAAGCCACTCAATCTGCATTGGCCATCACTCTTCACTTCAGGTCTATATGGATAGAGATCAGTTCTGTCTCTTGGTTGAAGGATTATCATAATTTTCATTTTTAAAAAAATTTCAAGCCGGTTCATTCCCTCTGTGTTTGCTATTCATACCTCTACAGTCACTTAAGTCATGTAGACAGTTCTATATAACTTTCCCACCTGCCACTCATTTGGCACATTCTGCTGCTTGAGAGAACATGAATCAGCTGTAAACAGGTACTATGGAGAAGCTTCCAGATTGTGGCAGTTAAAGCTCCGATTTTTCCCTCCTGATGAAGAGGATGTTTTTCTCCAACCCTGAAATATTGTTTTCTTGATACAAGTTTTGCTTACTCCTTGCAACCCTGTTGCCTATGGTTTCAAAAACAAATTTTGCCCTTTGAATGAACCATGGGAGAAAAAGGGATCATGCAAGACAAACCACATTTGCCACTCAGACCCTGTCATAGAGTGAAGCTGCACTAATTAGACATACTTTTCTGTGGTTACAGATCTTCATCTGTCCTGTTGGCTGGAAACAAAATTCCTTTTCCTATTTTATTCTCATGCATCTATAAATTTATTCTTGCTCTTCAAATATGCCTTATAGATAATTCCATGAAAATAATATGTATTTTTTTTTAATTGAGCATTAGTAATGAGGGGAAAATGCACTGATAGTCTTGCAGAAGAGCTTCTAAGTGAAACATAAAAAAAAACTAACTAGAGGGGGAAAAAGGGTCAGGAAAACAGGATTACATTATAGCAGCAGATAAATATTTTTCATTAAACATTCAAAACAACATCTGTTACTCTCTTTAACAGTGTGAAGATTTTACTTTATTAAGTTTGGGGTGGTTAATGACTTTAAAAGTAATTTGCAATTTAAACATGCCTCTATCTAGTGGCTAATTCATGACAAAATCTTCAGTGTTCTCAATTCTATTAATTTCCCTCTCTTTCTTTCTCTCAAAAGTGACAAAATGGTATGTCATTCCTTTGAATTATGATAAAAAATAAATGGGTATTCTGGAACTATTTAGACTATAGCCTTTCTCAGTGTTTTCCTGTCCCATTCCCATACCCACCCACCCCCTTCTTTTTTTTTTCCACCAAGAAAGGATATTTAGAGTCTAAAGAAAAATTAATACAAGGAAGAAGCTCTCCTTCTTTCCTATGTTATTCTCCAAATTGCCAGCTGATGGTGTCATTACATTCTTAGTCATGATGGCTTTCTTCACAGAGCTAGAACCAGCCTTCCCAAGGTGTTTAGGAAATGCAGATCATAGTACAAAATTTCAGCCCCAAAGTGAGAAGACTTGACCGTACCTACTGTATAAAAATTCAGAGGATACTGGACCCATAGTGCTTGCCTATACAGACTGAACCTTCATGGTGGTTTCAGCTTTAGCTTCTTACCACCCATAGGAGCTATGCTGTCAAATCAACCATGATGTGTGGTGCTTTAAGCAATTGATGGTTAGAGATTGTTTCTCATATCTTCAACCAACAGCTGAAGTCAATACAAGGGGGACATCACAATCATTTAACCTAATGCCATCACATTCCTCAGGATCATACAGTACCACTGTTGCTCCCTTGGTGCTCAATCCCTTCTGTACTTGGCTTTTCCTGGTCCTGATGTTTCCCCTTCATCACTGATCTATGCCAGTTCCATTCCAGCAGGTTCCAAGTTGCTTAACATATCAGTACTATGAAGGATATATCTGAATTATATCCTGTGTCCCTTGATTCATTAGTCCAGGTATCAACCATTCTTTATATTTAGGAGAAATGGTGCCATATTTTTAAAAAAGGAAAGAGAAGAAACAGGGAATGAAGGAAGAAGCATTGTATGTAACTAAAACATCGCATAATTTCCCCACTTGGTACTATGTTTTTTTTTTTTTTTTTAAAGCTGTACTAAGTGCATGTTCAAATAGATCTCAATTTATTTCACAAAATACATCTATAACATTCCCTTGAATATATCTATAACATGTTTAAATGAAGTGATTACTAAAGTTTCTATTAAATAATCCCCTGAAGACAGAGAAAACTGCAGTCCAGAAGATCAAAGACATATTTGAAACCAATCCAGGCATGACATTTCATATTTTATTGATAAATTCAGGGATTTTTTTGTATTTGAAATTTTAATATGGAGTAGTTCTTTCCTCTATGTTTGTTTTTGGTGCTTGGGTTTTATTTTTGTTCTTTCACAAGTTTTGAGCAATTTGTCTGATATGATTTGGTATCATATCCTTCATATTTTTAATACATAGTTTTGCCTAGATTTTTATTTTGTTTAGAGTTTTTCTGAAACTGAAAAATATTTTGTATATTATTTTCTCTTTATTGTAGTTAGCCATTTAGCACAAATTTAGCAGTTGCAACAGCATCTATCTATTAATTCATACTTCTGTAAGTCAGAAAAAAAAAAGAGCATGTAGAGTTGGTCTTCTTATACTGTTGGCCTGATAGAGTTCTCTCTCATTTGTGTTCTCTCTCTCTTGACTTCTGGGACAAAATCTTCCTCTTCCTCTTCATCCTTTCATTGGAAGAAGTCAATTCCTTTCAGTTTCCGGAATGATTTCCCCATTTCCTTGCAAGCTATGAGATAGAGGTACTGTTGACTCCTAGGTGTTGCCTGCATTCCATGCCACATAGCCCCTTCCATCTTCAAACCAGCAACGGTATGCTGAATCCTTGTGCATCAGGCATTGCCTCTCTGTACTGCAACCACATGGAGAAAGCTCTCTTCCTTCAAAGACCTCAGGAGATTAGCAATGCTCACCCAAATACTCTCTACATTTTAGGGGTAGTTGTGCTAGAAAACAACCTAATTAGGACACTAAAAATCTACCCCATTCGTTGTATTGAGCTTTAAGTAGAGTGATTTCACTCATTGGATCGAGGAAACTTGGCACCCTGTTAAATTCTGTCAGCCACATTATTCACATACATTTTCTTACCCCCTTTTCTTTGATCATGAGGAATCTCATTACATGTGGATTAAGCTTTTGTGAAGTTTTCCTATAGCTTCCTGATCACCTGTTAAAATTTTTAGTCTATTTTCTCTCTGCATTTCATTTCAATTGTTTCTACTACTTTTTTTTTATTCCAACATGTACAATCTTTAGTTATATCCAGTGTTTTTCTCACACATTATAGATTCATTTCTTGAATGGATTCTTAAACTATCTTTTATATCTCTTCTTAATTTTTGACCATATGGAATACAATTAAAATTACTTTTTAAAAGATCCATCTACTAGTTTCAATACCTGTATCTATTCTGAATTGTTTTCAATTACAATTATTATCCTCATCATAATATAGTGTATTTTCCTGTTTATTTATGAACTTTTGCTTATATACTAATAAGCATTGTAAGTTTTACATTGTTGTGTCTGGATATCTTTGTATTTTTATAAGTATTACTGATTTTATTGTTGTTATTGTTTTGACTTCACAGGGATACAGTTAAATTACTTGCCTGATCTTTTTGGACTTGTTTTTAAGATTTGTTAGGCAGGACTAGACCAGTGATCAGTCTTGAATTGGAATAGGACAGAAATCGAGAATTCAGTTCTGGATATGTTATGAATAAAGAATCTACTAGACATACAGGCTGACATCAGGAAAATATTAGTGATGAGAATAAGTTTATTTTAATAATGCAACTAAGCAATTTAACAAATATATAAACTATGTGTCATTCAACTGAAGGAGTCTAATAAACTTGGCAGAAAGAAGATGCTCTTTGTCTTTTTTATCTCTTTGTCATGGTTCAGTAATTTTTAGAGTGTAGTCTCTGGATCAGCAGCAGTAGCATCTCCTGAGAATGAATTAATTATACAAAGCTGTGGCTCCATGGTGCTGGGCCTACTGAAGCTTCTGCTTTAAGGATAGGGCCAATTGCCTGTCTTAACAATTTGATAAGCTCAAGTGTGAGAACCACCATGCAGGTCAATAATGCTGGAGAGTACTTCAGGATCACTGTAGTCACCTTAGCTGCCAGGTTCCAACAAAAGAGCAAAATTTTCTGTATGAAGAATAGATAAGCTCATTTCATGTAAAGGAAGAAACATGAAAAGGCACTGAGTCTGAATGACATTCAAACGAATCCTTTCCTACTTAGTATATTTAAGTTTATATATATGGTCTTTATTACTTGAAAGAGCCATTCATTCTGGGTACCACTAAACACCATGTCCTAATTAGAAAACTCAGCCCAAATCTTTATTTTCCTATGGATATCATATAATGCAGGTTAGAAAAAAACATCAAGTTTCAAAAGTGTAAATTTTAAAAATATTTTGTGATATTGAAATATATAAATTTATGTGATACTTATTCAATTACTAATCCTATATTCATAATTTTGAGACCAGAAACCAGCCAGAAATCAATTTTCAGATACTCTTACAGCTGTAATTTTCCTACAAAAACTTAGGACAATATCTGATACATGGTACATATTCAGTATGTGTTAGCAAATATAATTTGTTATTTCAAAAGATCTTTACACCCCTTGGATTCTAAAATGTATCACAGGAGCACTGTGATTCATAGCTAGTGTTCTAAGTAATCTCTTTCTTTAAGGTATATGCATTTACACACCATATAAAGTAAGAGCTTGATTAATCACATTGTTTATAGCCCTATTTGAGTGCTATTTTGGGAAAATGTGGTCTTCCTGGGTAGGTATTACAGATACCACACTTCCTCCTCCTAAAATGTAAAAGATAGATGTTTTCTGTCCAAGTTCCCCATAGACAAGTTAGATTACATGCTTATAAGAGGAGCATAATGCTGAGACAAGGTCTGGTAGGCCAGCAATGTTTAATTGGCTGTCAGGTACAGGGATGTAAGTTCAGGACTGGGGGTGGAATATGAAGCCAGAGGTCTGAAGGCAAATAAAGACAGGAAATTAGTGGGAGGTGAAGAGTAAAGCAGGACCACCCAGAGCTAGCTCAGGATGAGGTGAACTCAGCTGGACTTCTCCGTACCTCTCCAGAACTCCATCTGGATGACTGCTTTTCTCTAAATGAAGATATGGTGCATAGTCTCTATTTTAATAGTTTCTATTTATTTCAGGTTTTCAATAATTCTGAAACAAGAATTCCATATTGCATTGCAGATAGCAATTCTGAAATGGCCTATACACTCTTTTCCTTACTTTTCTATTTCTGTGTAAAACATTATTTTACTTATCCGTGGATTCAAATTTCAGAAGTATACTTATCAACTCTTTCTATTGACCATAGCCACCTTTCCCACTCCATTAAAAATTGGTTAAAAAGTATTACACTTAATAGTGTAATACAATACACTGGAGAGTATATCAAACATATGGATGCAGTTATATTATTCAGAAAACTTGCTTGCACTCTGCCATGGTCAAATCAGTTGAAGATCACTTACCATTAAAGTTTTCATACCAGAATTTTATGGAAAATCACTTTTTCCATAAAGTACTGTATAGAAATTTGAGATTTCAGATCGTTTATTTTCCAAATACCTTAGCAGATTCCAAGATTCTCATTTGCTTTTGAGAAAATCTTAATCTTATTCAAGTAATGATACAGTCATGATAATGTGGACTGCCTCTGTGAAGAAGGGTGGCTGCCATCTGTCTGGCAGGAATAGAAATCAGCTTCCTCAATTCTGACAGCAGAACACCTAATGCAACTTCTTGGTCAGTTTGTCTCAAAAGCATACAACTCTTTTTAAATCAACAATATGCCATCCAGGCACTAAGTCCAAGATAAAACTATGAATTAGCTCTGACCCAGCATTATCCATAGGTTGCTTGAAGCTTCTAATACTTAAGAAAAAATAATATCATTTGTGTGATAGTCTTTTATTTTTTCAGGTTTAACTCTATCCTGACATTTAACTAATCAGAAATAATGTACCATCATAATGTTATTCCAACTGTCTCTTTAGTGGGAACATCAATTATCCATTGAATGACCCAAGATGTAGATGATACCATGCTGAGTACTTTGAAATATCAGAACAAAAGTCAAAAACCTTTTAGTGATAATAGCAAAATCTTCCATCTGTACAATATTATTGTGTCTTTTAGAATCACTATTAAAGCAAAAGCATAATATTCCCATTTTTATTTCAAATACTCATTTATTCAAAAGTATTGCCAACTGACCTTAGAGTACTATAGAAATGTTGTGGGAAACCAGTACACACGTCAAGGAAAAATGGTTCCTATTTCAAGGAAAAGGTATATTAAAGCAATCTTGAAAAATTTGCAAGTGAAAAAAATAGCTATATTAAAACTTTAAGATCATTTAAAAAATGATAAAAGATCAGGTTCAGATAATGAACCCCCTGGGAAAAAATGGGGAATTGCACTTGAAAACTTAGTTTGTAGGAAGCTTTTCCCTTCGAGGGAATAACTTTTATCTTTCTTCTATTAATATTTCTTACATAAAGTACAAAATGTTTATATTCATGTCCTTCTTGTTTCAGTGATGGGAAGTTTATTTCTTAAAATAAAATTATTTACATTAAAAAGGTCAAATGATGAGAAATGCTTTCCTAATCTTATTTTTATCAAGGCTGTCACAAACACAGGACTCATTCCTTATCATTTCAGGTCACATCTATTTCTCGATTCCTTTTCCATTATTTATAGTGACTCTATTGATCATTTTTATTTTAACTTTTGCACTGTATGTGGTTGAAGACAGTATTTTGGGAAAAAAAGTGACTAGTATTTTAGTCAGATTTTCATTGCCATGACCAAAAAACCTGACAAGAACAATTTTAAGGAGAAAATATTTATTTGGCACTCACAGTTTCAGAAGTCTCAGTCCACTGACAGCTGGCTCCATTCCTTGGAGCTATTGGTAATGTAGAACATCATGGCAGAAGAGTGTGGTTCAGGAAATTCTCTCAGGCCATGACCACCAGGAAGCAGAGATACTTCCCTCAACACAGATGTAATATATACCCCCAAAGCCATGGCCCTCACTTCCTCCAGTCATATCCTACTTGTCTGCAGTTACCACCCAGCTAATCCCTATCAGAGAACTAATACACTGATTAGGTAAGTCTCTCATAACCCAAACATCTGACCTCTGAACCTTTTTTTGCATTGTCTCACACATGAGCTTTTTGGGGTATACCTAATATCTAAAACATATCAGCTAGCTTAATTTAAAATATGCAAACACACAGACTATAAACCTACATATTAGACATTCTTAATTCCATATTAAGTATAGCTTTTTCTAATGAGCATCTATGACATTGCCATAGCATGATCTTGAAATTTGCTAAAAAAAGTATATTTTAAATATTCTCACCCCGCATTCACAGACAAGATCTCATAATCAATATATATCCAACATGTTGTGACCTGAGAAAAATTCTGTTAAGAGCACTCTTAGTTTTCAACTTAATCTTTGTTAACAAGACCAGGATTTTGTAATGTGGATTTTATGAGTGGCAACATGTTGAGCCCAGGGTATCATGTCATATATGTCTTGTTCTAATTCTCACTTATCAAAGTCCTCATTACATCTGGAGTTAGACTTGTGATCCAGTAAGGGATCCAGTAAGGCAATCTGAGGGAAGATTTCTAAAAAAGAGTTTTCTTTCTTATAAAAAGTTCACAGAATTGTGTGGCCCTGTCATTGCCCCTAATTTCCTCGACCAAAGAGCTGTGATGAAGATATGGCAGATATTGTGACCATGCAGCATGATACAGAAGCATGGGAGACTGCAGCTTCATAATGTTGGAGGAAAGCTGAAAATCCTGATTGTTCAGGGTGGAGGAAATGAAAAGGGTTCCAACTTCCAGTTATAAGAGGAATATGCTCTGAGGATCTAATGGACAGCATGAGCATGAAAATCAGTATTTTGTATACTTGAAATCTGCTTTAAAAAGTATATTTTAAGTATTATCACCCCCCACACACAAATAAGATAACTACATGGGGGATGAGCATGTTAATTAACTTGATTGTGGAAATCATTGCATATTGTATGCATACATCAAATACCACATTGTATAGCTCCAATATAAATGGTTATTTATCAATTCTACCTCAGTACAGCAAAAATGGAGGTACAATGGCATTGTTGAGAAGATGAATTAGTATTAGCAATGTCTATGTGTAAGTCTTCTAACTATATAAGAAAAATAAAGTGCTATATATTCAAGCTACTATTTTTGAAGATATCTTTGTATGGCAACAGTAGGTATCCTTAACTTGTATAGAACCATTAATTTTTATTTCTAGGATTTAATAACTTTTCAAATTGTTCTTTAATAAAGATGTCATGTATGCCACTTACCACCTTCCCACTAGAGTGATCTAATGAAGATCTTCATTAATTTTTTTTTCTGAGCCAGTTGGTAGACCTTTAATAACTGTTTGTTAAATAAAAATTAATTATCTCTTCATAATGTCCATTTATGTTTTATTGCTACATCAATTCTCTTCTCCTTCCAATAATATTGAGGTCAATCGATTTATTTTTCTGGAGCATAATTTTCATCATAACTTTTTCCTGCTCATAAATGTGAAATGACTCCCCAGTGTCTATAGAAATCCAAATTCCTTACTCCATTACTTAAAGTCATTAAAAACCTAACTTTAATACAGCCAGCCTTCTGTATCCAGGGGTGCCACATCTGTGGATACAAGCAACAAAGAATCTAAAATATTGGAAGAAATGCATCTGTACTAAACATATACAGGCTTTTCTTTCTTATCATTATTACCTAAACACTACAATATTTACATGACATTTACATCGTATTAAATATCAGAAGCAATCCAGTTGTCATTTATGTGATGCAGGAGAAAGTGCATGGGTTATAAACAAACACTACCCCATTGTATGCAAGTCCTTAAGCATCTGCAGATATGAGTATTACTGAAGGATCCTGGAACCAATTTCTTATGGAAACCAAAGGACAACTTCCCAACCTAATTTCACATTATTGATTATAATCCAAATGAATAGTATTGCTGTCAATTTTTATTACATATTTAGCCAATTGGGGGAAGTGAATGTTAATTTCCTTCCTAGAAAGACCAAGCCCTTCACATTTTTGCTCATGAATCACCTTTCTTTTAAATTCTATCTCAAATATAAGTTTTTCTCTAAAACCTTACCATAGCCCAATTCCATGTACCTTCACTAAAGTGGAACTTATTATATCCTGTTCTAAACTATGATCCAATCATTTATTTGTAATTTTATAATGAATTTATATAATGCTTGATATTGTAAGTTTCTGTGCACAAGATTCTTTCTACTCCATGGTTATACCCCTACACAAATGTGCTTTTATGAACTTTGTTGTTGTATAATATGTAAGTTTTAATATGCATAAAGCATAAAATTCACAAGTATAGCCCTTGACAAATATTTAGGACCATGAACACTGTTGGATAACTACCACTGAAGTTAAGTTTTCAAATATAATCAGCATCCCAAATCCTTTCTCATGTCCTTTCCCAGTGATTACCTCATGCCAAAGGTGACCACTGCTCTGATTTCCATCATCATATATTAGTATTGCCAGTGTTTGAACTATATGTAAATGCTATTATTTTTCAGATATTCTTTGTGTCAAGCTTCTTTTCCTTAGCATATGTTTATGAGCTATATTAGTGTTTCTCATATATCATTAGTTTATTTCCCTTCATGAATTTATTGTTTCTTTTGTATGAATATACCATAATTTTATCCATATGCATATTCTATCTGTACATAATTTCTGTGTTTATTGATAAACATTTGGTTTGCTTCCAGATTTTTGCTGTTATGAAAATATTGCTATAGAAATTCTTGTATATGTGTGTTTAGGGGCACATTAGATACATTTCTACAGAGTATATAAGAAGCTTTGAGTAATAGGGTGTGTATATATATATATATATATATATATATATATATATATTCAGATACTCAGATTTACAAAGTGGAAAAATCTATATTCTCTCTACCTACAGAACAGGTGAATATGAAAATATATATATATATATATATATATATATATCTTTTCTGAAATATCCATTTTGTTTATTTATTTTTATGCATATTTTCATGCCAAATATACTGTCTCAAGGACTAGTTTTGTAATAAATCTGAATGTATGAAAGAGTAAATGTTTCATTCTTCTTCCTTCTAGATTTTTCTCTGACATTCTTGTTATGATAGTAACATAATTGTTAGAATTACATTGAACCCATTATAGATTAACTTAGGAAAAACTGCCTTTTAAAATTTCTGAGTCATAATCTATAAAAACAGAATATCTGCTTATTAGAACTTTGCATTTTTGTCAGGATTATTTTATACTTTATATTGGTGTCTTGTATCACACTCTTTAGAATTATTTCCAGTTACTCTTTTTTTTTTTGTTTGTTTCAGGTCTTATTGAATGGTGAGAACCTCCAAATGAAATAATTATAGCAGTTTTTCTTGTCCTCTCTTTCTCAGTCTCATGTTTTACTCTTAACATGATTCTTGCTGGAGGAGTTTTATAGATAGTAATATTTTAAAATCTAATAAAACCTATTTCTAGTTTGATTAAAGTTCTTAACATGAATAGTGAGAATTCACCTTCTGACTGTAGGTAACTAGTATAGAAGTTTCAAGCCCATGGTAAACAACTTAAAAACTGGGAAGTCTATAAAACAACTTCTTTTAGACATTGCATCAAGTAAGTGATGTGGGGCTGTGATTCCCGAGAAGGGAAACAATTTAGGTGACCCCTATTGAATTTCCAGCTTTCTTCCTGGTGGAAATTTCAAGAAAGCAATGCAAGAAAGGGAAACTCAAGGATAATGTCACAGTATTCTTGCTCAGAATTAGGACCTGATATTGGAGTTTGACTAGGCTAAAGCGGCTGGAATTTGTGGGATGTGACACCAGAGAGGAGGATGCCACACAAACAGCTCCAGAAATATAGACAGCTGTTCCCTGCCATCTGTTGTCAAATACTAAGCTGCGCATCAACAGTGCACTGGATTATTTGCGGGTATGTTTTGTATTAGTCTGCTCAGGCCCCAGTAGGAAAGCATTTATTTCAGGCTGAACGGCTTAAACAATAGAATTTTATTACTCAATGTTCTGGAAGCTGGGAAGCTCAAGGTCAATGTGCCTGCTGACTTGACTCCTGGTCCTCTTTAGCCTTTAGAGCACTACCTTCTTGCTGTGTGCACATGTGACCACTGCATTCCCATAGAGAGAGCAAGGAAGAAGTAGGAGAGAGAGAACACTAATGCTCTAGTGTCTCTTCTTAATAAGGCCACTGATCTCATTTGTTCAGCCCTGTACTTTTTTCAAACCTTATTTAAACTTGGTTGCTTCTTTATAGGGCTTATCTCCAAAAAGGAGTCATGTTGGGAGTCAGCTTCAATGTATAAATTTGGCTGGAGGATACCATTCAATCATAGCAGATTTTGTTTTCTGTATCTCCACACCTCTTTCATGTCTTAGTGTGCATAGAAGTTCTTTCTGGCTGTATCTGAAAAATTACTTTTCAAACTGTGTAACCTCTGTGCCATATTCTTTTCCTGCATCAATGATTATTTTCCTTTGGAAGGCAGCTTGACTAGAGTCCAGATCACCCTAATCCACTCAAGATCAATCAAATTTATGGTTAATGTATAGTGTTAATAAGGCTCGGCTACTTTCAGTTCACCCACATTCCTAAGATGTGTCCCTAATGGATCTCCAGCTCAGAGCCTGGAGTGTTACTAGGCACTCCCCTTGTTGGCAAGACCAGAGCTCCAATTATTGCTTCCTTAGCTACTGGAGTTTGCTGAAGACTCTACTCTCCCTGGAAGCAGCTATCTGATTTACCTCTTATTCTAATTGCTATGTTCACCTCATAGCAAGGATTCAATATATCCCTCAAAGGGAAATACCCATAGCATAGTTACTATTCCATTTTCCCCATCTCTAAACTCTCAGCAATCATTGTACTCAGGCCTTAACTTCATGGTTCCAAATAAAAACTACTCACTACCCTTATGTGATTGCCCAAGCCTCCTCAGCTTATCTGCTTTGGTTCTGGTCTCAGCCTACCTTTCCCAAGACCAAAAACAGGCAGATACCTTGAAGAGAAAACGACCTTTGCTCCTCTGTCTTCAAGCCTCCTTCTCCCATTTGCCTCTGCAGCAATCTGACCTTTTCAATTAGATTCTATAAACTTGTATATGGCTCTTCTAAATGCATTGATTGAACTGTTGGTCTTCCATGAGCTTCTCTATAATAGTCAGATAAGAAAGTATACTTCCTCAGCATATCATTTAATGACTAATATTTTATAAACATTAAAATAAATAGTGGATATATACAACAATAAACAAATCAATAAGTTAATACTTATGGTAGTTATTGTGTTTGTTCATGTTTTTAGTTAGTAAATACACCAAGATGAAAATGATGAATTTAGTGCTCAACTTTCCTAGAAATCATGATAATATTCAAACTATTCTTTAAATTGTTGCTTTTTGTAGGACTTGGGGTATTACAAGAAAGAAACAAATGAGAGAGACAATGGGGAAAGAGCTTATAAAGAAGTTACTCTTATATTTCTCATTTTCTTTTCCCACCCATTCAATTATTGAGAACTCACAATACTGATTAAATTAATGTATGAACATAATAGATATATTTAAACTTTTGTGCTAAACCTTTTAATTTTATGAAAACACAGAAGTATTTTAGAAATCACTCTTCTGAATGTTGGAGTCACGGTAATAAATACATGCTCTTTAATTTAAGAGCATCTGATGCCTGGCTGTTTTTATTTTTTTAATTTTTTTATTTTTTATTTATTTTTTTTAAAGAGAGAGTGAGAGGGGAGAGAGAGAGATAGAGAGAGAAATTTTTTTAATATTTATTTTTTAGTTCTCGGCGGACACAACATCTTTGTTGGTATGTGGTGCTGAGGATCGAACCCGGGCCGCACGCATGCCAGGCGAGCGCACTACCGCTTGAGCCACATCCCCAGCCCCTCTGGCTGTTTTTAGATATGATATTCAATGTAAAATAAAGAGATGATGTATTAACGTGTATATTTCATTATTTGTCATTGTATTCGTGGCATTAAATTTTAACAAAAGCTAATAAAATGGGTTAAGAGCTTGGCTTTTTCTTCACAATGAATGAGAAAACAAGAAGTAAATGGGACTATAACCTAATATCCAAGTTTTCCTCCAATTTAAATTTGGCAAATCTAACAGTTTGATATTTATAGATAAATGATGTAATACAGAGAATCACCATCTGATGCAGTGTTATGATTTTCAGATGCCTACATAAGGGCATGAGAAATGTCCAACCTCTAAGCCTTGATGTTCAACCTATTCTATTACTTGGATTTACAATTGGGGATAAAAATCAAGGATAACTATGGAAAAGTGCCTGTGGCCTTTGACTAAAGGAGTCTATAAGTGTAAATAAAAAATTGCACCATAGAGAACTAATCAGTCAAAGAAATCTTCATTCAAGATAATTGCAACATGGGAAAGACATATAATACAATAGGGACAGAAGTTGAATTGAACTCCAGTGAAACAAAAGCATTGAGGTGAACTAGAGACCTACTGGGCTGTAGGAGGACTTAGTCAATGCCCTGGCCATTTGTGTTTGCTTATAGGCTTTAATGGAAACTGGGCTCCATTCCTCCCACAAAGACACTGAGAAAGGGGAAGTTCTAAGGGATGATCCTTAAAACTGGTAAGAGTCTGGGGAAAGATTTATACCTTAAAAAAATAAAAAGGAAAAAATGAATTGCAAATGAAAGTTTTTGTAGGTAAATGCTCTAAGAAGAGGGAGCTCAGGGGTCCAGTGTTAGAAAGAGTCTGTCTAAAACCTAGTCAAGCTGAGGGGGAGGGACCTTAAGGCTGCTATGGTCACAAGCTGGCTAAAAAGCTGTTGATCCCATACAGAAACTTCTCAAGCCCTCTCTTGTCCTCAGTCAGTTTGGGGAAGAACAATAATGTAAGCTCATTTAGGTAGATGATGCAATGAATGCACTTGATGGAAGAAGAAACTCACTAGTCACCTCCTTGGGAAATGATGGACCTCTATCAATGAGATTCAAGAGCCTGTTTTCCTAAGCACTGTACCACACATAAAGTAGAGCTTATTATGACCTCTTTCCCCTTTTATGCCCTGTTTATCAGTGTGGTGCCCTCATGCAAATCACTATGGGGCAGGCTAACATGTATAGCTCTTTTCATTATAATTAATTAATTAATATAATTAATTAATAATTGTACATATTAATATGTAACCTTAGCCCCAAATTTGAGTAAGGTTCAAGGACATTGGTTACTGAATAGGACATAAATCCTTTGTATATACTAAATAGCTCCAAAGAGAACAGAGAGGGCTGACAATTTTGTGTTTTATTAGCATCATCAGAATCATGCTGTAGGTAGCTTCCCATAATCACACCAATTAAAACAATGAAACCCTTTTTAATAGATAAAAACACATTAGCCTTTGTGATAAGAGATTTATCTTTTCTCTTTTAGTTTAGAAACAACCTTCTGAGGGTTATATTTTCTTTAACTTGAGCATGACAAAGCTGAGTTATAGAGAAGCTAAGTAACTTGCACAAGAGGCACTGCAATCAATATTCCTATTCATTACAGTTAGGTTCTGGGGTTTCCATCCACATGTGTTGATGCCAGTGTCTGTCCTTAAGGGCGACCCTCTACTACTGCATTCTGGGCAATAGGTCAGCTCCTTCTTTCCTCCTTTCCTTTGTTTCTTCACTACCTTCATTTTGTTTTCCTGTCTTCCCTATTTTCTTAGACTGCCTTCTTTTAGCTATCTCACAAACTTGAATAAATTGTTATTTTGGGGAATATCACATTTCCCCAAAATTAAACACTTTTATATTTGAGCAATTTGAGTAATGTAATATAGGTGACTCCCTAAATGAAAAGCCTTACCCTGAGGCATTTATAGTAATTTAATAAGAAATGAAAGATTAAGGTTAATTGGAAAAAATTTAAAAATATTTGTATTGTCCTAGACATAAATTTATATTTATATAAATGATAATTCAAATATAACCATCTTAGTGTATTTCATTGATTTATGGTAGAGGATATTAATGATGAAATGAATTCTTCATTCATTCAAATGAACTGTGCATTTACACCTTCAATAAAATGTTTGAGGTCCCCTGTTATTGGCTAGCAAACCCTATTAAGGGTTGCTACTGATAATGTACATAATTAATGAAATGTAAGCTGTGCTTGTTTGGATATCCCACAGTGTTTGGATGAAAACAACACAATGATAAACAAAAAGGGCATAAAAGGAGAAAGAATGTCATAATCTTTATTTCATGCTAACACAATGCTTAGGAAAACAAGCTCTTGAATCTCAATGTTAGAGATCCATGGCTTCCTGGGGAAGTTCCTAGAGCCAAGGCACTTGCCTTTGTAAGTAAGAGTTGCTTTTTTTCATTTAAAGAAGAATGGATAACTATATAGAAATATGACTAGACAAAAGGATAAGATCTAAATGAAACAGACCAAAAAAAAAAAAAAAAAAGCAAACAGCAAGTTCTGTTTGGATTCGTCTTTACTTCTCTGGGTACCATTCCTTCCTCCTGAGAAAGGCTCATGACTCCCCTAGAATGAAGAGTTTTATTAGGGACTGGTCCTACTATGAGGTGCCACTATTAGGCAGGGTAGAACAGGAGTTCTTCATGGCCTGCTGCAATACAGAAAGGCAGAAAAATATTAAAACATGATTTCTAGTTGTTATGGGCCACCTTGGGAAAGAAGAATTCTGATTTCTAAGAATCTGTTCATAAGGAGGTAGAGAAGAATGGGCAAGAAGAGGAGGGCAGAAGGAGATCAAAAAGGAGGTCTGAGTTCCCTGCAGAGCCTTTTCAGCATGCCAAAGTAGAATAATTTGGGGAATCATTTTCTAAGCCCCAATATTGCAGACAGAGCAAGAGAAGGACAGTCAACAAACCACAATGGCATAACACTAGCTGGAGTTGGGGTTCATTCAGATCATTGAGGAATAGCTCTGAGTTGAGCCTACAGTAAGCAGAGAAGAATGTCTGCTTCTATTATGATTTTTGAAACTCCTTGGTATTAAAACCATAGCCAAGTTCATGGGTGAGAGGCTGGAGAAACATTATCACAATTTGCCTTATGGTTTGCTCTGTTTACTAAGCAAGGCAAAAACAGGTGGGCAAAAAGAGAGAGAGCAGGAAATGGAAAGAGAAGTGAGGGACAGAAATAGCAACAAAGGTTTCAAGCTTACCGCAGCTTGTTCTTTTATTTCAAACCCAGAAAATAGCTCTGGGCACGTTTGCCTTGATGAACTGGAAAAGTTCCACACATTAAGGCCAGAAACCCTGACATAAGGCCATATTGAGAATGAATACAACTTTTCGATGAAGGGCTAATCTTGTACAAACACATTGCCGAGTGTTTTCAGGTCCTCTAATGACCCCCAGCTCTCTCTTGCACCATATTGTTAATGGAGAGGATATTTGAATTAAACATGGTGCAGATTAAACTGGTGGATTATTTTCCTTGCATTTTAAAAATATCATTCTGCCCTGTGGCAAGACCATTCCTAACAGAAACAAAATATAACTGAAATTTTCTTTGCTTCATTAGCGGAGGCTTGAGAAAATTTAAGGAGACTGTTCAACTTCCTTCCTTGAAACCTGCCTCTATTTTTCTTTCTAACACACTGTAGGATAACAGTGGCTTCAGAATAGGAATTAGATTATTAGAAGGGGTGCCAAATTGATTTGACCATTTGGGTATTAATTTATTCAAAAAGTCTGTGCATGTTCCCTTTGTGCCAAACTTTATAGTGGAAGCTGGTAAGACAGTGGGAAAAAAGACAGAAGGTTGTGTCCTTACAGAGCTTCCCTTCTGGTATAGTGCTGTGTCTACCATTCAGTTGTAAACCAGTTACTTAGGGTAGGAATACTGACCAATGCATTGATTCTCCCATAACTGTCACAAACTCATGGTGAGTATATCATGTTATGAAGCACCGATTTCCACTTACTTGACAATTTAATGTCTCTGTGTTTTCAATTTACTCAATTTATTACTTAGCAAATAAAAGGCTAAGATAAAAGAGTAGCCTTCTGACAGTGCTGATTTACCAACACATCTCTGCTATTATTTATCAAAAACTTTTCCAAAGAAGTGGGTAAAATAACAACATGGTGACCAAGGAAAAATGGCCTATTGTTTCCATTTACACTGGAAATCTGTGCCACATCCTGAAAGGGTACCAACTATTGACAATACCCAAGGGACAGTCCTGGGACCACACTGAAGAGGTCCATTATCTAGAATGGTTTTGAAATCAAGTTCCAGGTAAGTAGTAGGGATTAAGTAAGTGGTTCACTTCATGAATCAGAAACAAATAAATAAATAAATAAATATGTTGATATAACAAAATGTTTCTTGTTTACAGTTTTATTCATTCCACTAAGCCTAAGTCCAAGGTGAGTTCTGAAGCCATAAAACTGTCATACAAATGAACTGTTACAAGGGTACAGAAAAGGAATTTTGGGGCTAAAGAATTTAAAATCATGTCAATGAGAGTTGTTGTTTCCCTTGTATATTATTCAAAGAACTAAAGGAGAAGATATTAATGAAAGTGTTTCACAAACCCAAGATGACTTTCCCTGTGAGAAGTGGTAAGATTATCATTACTGTTGTAATGCATCCCAGAGACTGAGACAGCATGGTTTTACGTCACAAGGTCATTGTGCCTCAGAAAAGCACATTACGATTTTGTTGATGCCGTCATTCAGACATGCTTGAGGTAGGTAACTCTGACCCTTTATTATCTCTAATGATTTTTCTCTGTTGAGTTAAAATAGAACAGTGTACCTCCTGCCTTCCTTCTGGGTGGAACTATATGTGTGGGTTATAAATTGAGACTTATTATAATGAAGAAAATAGGAAAGAGAAAATAGCTTGCTTATCAATTTGTCACAGTATGAGAGTACTAGGAAGTATTCTCATGCTGTCCTCAGAGGAAGAAAACTGATTTTCCTTTCAACAAATATGCATGGCCCAAATTTCTAGAATCTGGTCCAACATGGCAACTGCAAAGCTTCATGAACAGCCATCCAGAGGATGGTATTTTGAGGGGAGGAGCTAGGGCAAGATCAGGGAGAGAAGGCTAAGACAGAAATGCTAAACAAAAGAATATGAAAGCAAATAAACTATGAAAACCAGAGTGACAGAAAAATATTAAGTTAACGCATGAGAACTTAACAGTATCCAGAGTACAAAGGGCTGTTCCTATGTTTTTGCCTGTAACTTCTGCATGCAGACCCATGTGCTCATACACACTCTCTCATAAGTTGCATTTCTGTAGGAGTAGGCACTGCAAATAGGATTAAGAAAATGTACTTTGCCAAGTGATTCTAGAAATTACCAGAATAGGAAGAGAACTAAGCCAGTACAAGATACGTAGGTGAGCTGGTCACTGCTACTTCATTAATTTGTCAGGGACTCCATATCCAGCACACCTCTGAGTGAAGGTACAAAACACACCTTAACATAACTGCACATGAAGGGCACATCCATTTATCTTTCTTTTCTTTCTTTGGCAGTGGTGATTGAACCCAGGGGCACTGTATCTCTGAGCTACATACCTAGCCCTTTAAAATGTTTATGAGACAGGGTCTTGCTAAGGTGCTGAGGCTGGCCTCCAACTTGGGATATTCCTAAATTGCTTAAATTAGTCATTGCACCTAGCTCATTCATCTTTCTATAAAGGCTACTCACAAGGACAATAAAACCCAGGTTCTTTTGTCTTTTATACTCTTGGAATGAGGACACTCTTGCTATTACTCTTGAAAAGGTGTTGTAGTGTTTTCAGAAGCAATGTGTACTGGATGACTAGTGCTGACCAAATGGGAAAAGTACTCAGAGTGTTTGCTGTACACACCACTGTCCTCAGACTTTATGATATTTACGTGCATTTTTTCTCACTTGAAGCCAATCCTTATTACTTGCTTTTACCAAATATCCCTTGTGAAAACACATCTCAGGCTGGGAAAACTTTTCCTTCATATTGTCATCTTTCATCCAAGCATCTACAGTAGCAGCATCAATTAGAAATGTAACAAATGCTACATTTTCTGGTATCTGTTTTTCTAAAAGTTAATAAAAATCAGATAAATTAATTTTTATATTATCATTTTTAACACAGTATATCTAAAACATCATTGTAATATGTAATGGACATAAAAATATTAATGAGATATCTTACCTTTTTCTGGTAGTTTGATAGAGATGTGCATTTTACACTTACAGCACATTGACTATTGCTTTCCTAATATTCAATAGCCATATGTAGCTAGTAGCTATCATACTGGACAGTGAGGATCTAGGGCTTCTCCACTCTCTATTTGGAATGAATAAGGTTTATAAGCTCCAAATGCTAGTGGGGCACAACAAGTTAGCACTTCAGCTGGATGTTAGTGACAGATGTGCTAGCAATATCTATGAGAGTTTGACATCAGCTTTCAAGGCAGACATATAATATTGCCCCAAGCAGACATACATGTTGTCTTAAACCCCTTCTTTTCACCCCTTACCCAAAATAAAACCACTGCAGACTTGAAGCAACACCAAGGCTTACACACAGCTCCAGGTGTGGAGCAAGAGGAAAACCTTCCACTCACTGTGATTAGGTTTCCACATTCTGGCAAAGTAAGGAGGGAAAATGTGCTCTCCTCATGACCTATCTTAAGGTTTATGCTCTTCCACAATGAATCTGGTCTGGTTGGGATGAATGATGGAATAAAGCAAAAGTACTGGTGTATCAACCCTGTGGTCAAGTTGTTAAAGTGACTGTCTTGCTACATCCCACATTGCTTTAGAGGAAGGCAGTATCCTTGTTCAACAAACATCCCTATAGAAGGGGGTGACATTATGAAGAACTCGTTCCTGCAAGAGCCTCATGAGTGAGCCTAGAAGTGGATCTGCAGTTCTGCTCAGGTCTGAGCTTATTCAGGGGCTGTATTAGGTCTAGAAATCTTCCAAAAATTAACCAGGTCCTCCACAAATTGCAGGGGAGAAAAAAAATCACCTTTCTCAAAGGGCTTAGGACAAATTCTGAGAACTTTGTGTCAGAGGCAACTGAAAGTATAGTTATGCCCTCAGTTTAGAATTTCACCTAGGATCAAAGAGGTTCCGATCCTTCCTAGGGCCCATATTCCAGAAATGTTAACTACATTTTAACTAATGTTAACTGCATTTGTAAGGAAGCCATGCCATTGGGCCCAGCATACAAAATGCTTTATGGGAGCTTCATTAATCTTATTAAATAACGTGTCTTTGCCGTTCATTGATTAGACACACAAATCATTCACTCCCATAAGGAATTGCAAAGGAATCTAAAGTCACTCAAAACCCAGCCTTGTGCTGCCTGTGGTTGTCAAGGTAACAAACTTCTTACAATTCCAAGTAAACAGACCTCTGCAGACTATTTTGAAGCCACTATAGGTATTAGCCAGCCTCCTGCCTCCCACTTCTTAGAACCCTTTCCAGAGGCATTCTCCAGAGAACTAATCAAGATATAAAGTTTATCCACAGAAAACTAGGAGAAACAGGATATTCTTTGTGTTCCATAAGCCTTAGATGCCAAGTTCTTTGGAGTCAAATGGGAGCCCCCTCTGCTGTTAGTGCTTATTAAGGCAACTGTATCCAGGCCAATTCCTCAAAAGGAGCGACTGGGATGTGGGATGAAAAACTCTACATGCTTCTTTAAAATGAGCACAGTAATGATTAGAAATAGAATTATTTCTTATTTGCTTTTATTGAGCAGAAGAGTATTAAGTTTTATCTCATGCTTCAAATATTATCCTATGCAATTTGCAATTTGATTTGGGGGGGGACTAGGCACTGAACACAGGGGAACTCTACCACTGAGTTATTTACCAACCCTTTTTCATTTTGAGACAGGGTCTCACTAAATTGTCCAGGGTTGTCACATACTTGGTGATCCTCATGCCTCAGCCTCCTGAGTTTCTGGGATTCCAGGTATGACTCAACACAGTCTGCTATGCTCTTTATAAAGATGAAGAAATTGAAGATCAGTATGTGGTTGAATTCTTATTAGAGGGACCTAATGGTAACTTCCACAGGAAGTAACAGAAATACTATAGAGATGGTTTGGAGAGAGATGTCCAGGTGTAAACAAAGGGGACACTAGAACCCAGTGATCGTGGAGCACTCCAAAGCTTATTTATTAATAATCTTCAGTTTGACATAATCAAAATACATTTTTAAGAGAGTCCATTAGTAGGCTTCAAAGAAAGTGGAAGTTTCTCTAAATAGTAAACTCATTCAGTTTGCTACACTAATGAAGTGATACACGTTATCCATGCATAAACACTATTCATGAGGACTATACAAATTTTGGGGGGTCTAAATATTTCAAGTGGTCCTTCTTTCACATATCTTGGATTACATAAACTTCAACTTTTTTATATTCCTTGTAAATATGGTTCTTTCTTCCCTGAGAAAAACTGGAAATAATGCAACATTTCTCCCAAAAGTTTTGTATCTCAGAGTAGATTTGGGAAGAACAAAAATAGCATAGCTCTCAAATTTCCTTATTGAAGAAAAACGTTAATGCAGTTCTAGACAGAGGTCAATGCATTGATCAGTGTAGCTTTAAAAAAAGGAGGCCAGTCTTTTCACAATGTTTATAATATGTCTCTAAATTATTAAAGCATTGTTGATTTTACTTTGGTCTTTTTGCTCATTAAGAAAAAGTTTTGATTTGAAATTTTTCTATAAAATAGTATTTATTAAATAATTCTATGTGTATCTCCAGTAGATATGTTTACTTTAATGGTACCTAGGAAATTTTCATTTATAAATATCATTAAAAAATTAATTTCATAGATACCAAACAAAAAACTGAAGAATTATGAGTACAATCATTTAAAAATGAAAATTTATTGAAATTGAAGGGTAAATGGAAAAGATAAGACATTTTTTTCTTTATCTCCTGCTTTCTGGAAAGACTAGCTTTACTGAAGGTTTGAATGTGCTTTCTTGCCCCACAGTATAAAAAGGAATCTAACCAACCTCATGTAGGTTCACATTACTGATATTTCTGAAAAAAATATGATTGTCTTCGGATTTTCTTTAAAGATTATTTTCATTCATCTCTAATTGCCTCTGCTTTCACTAATCACTTTTTCATTCATTTAATCATTCAACATATTATCTGTTGAACACCTACTTTTTGCTAGGCACTGGCTGTGAGTGGCTGGCTTAAACAAGACATGCTTCTTACTCTCTTTTTTTTTTAAAGGGAGAGTGAGAGAGGAGAGAGAGAGATAGAGAGAATTTTTTAATATTTATTTTTTAGTTCTCGGCGGACACAACCTCTTTGTTGGTATGTGGTGCTGAGGATCGAACCCGGGCCGCACGCATGCCAGGCGAGCGCGCTACCGCTTGAGCCACATCCCCAGCCCTACTTCTTACTCTCTTGAAATTTATAGTATGATAGGGGAGACAGATGATAAGCACATATACCTGGAGATAAATAAATAATTTCAAGTAGTAGTTAGTGAAATGAAGACAATGGAACAGTGTGATCTAAAAGAATAAGAAACCAAACTTTAAAATTAAGATTATAGGGACTGAGGAGATGTGTCTCTCTGTAGTACAGCACTTTCCAAGCATGCTTAGCAGGCCCAAGACCCTAGATTTCATTCCCAGGACCACAAGAAACAATGATTTAAATTGAATAGTCATCTAGAATTGGCAAAGAAGTAGAGACCTGAAGAATGCAGAAGAATTGACCTGGGGAGAAAGTCTCCAGGCCACTAGTGGGGAAGCTACATCCAAAAATTCTTGAGAAGAGAGAGCTTACTGCTGCCTCTGAAATCTTGAAGAGAGTTCTTCCACACCTTCATTTGACTCTCAGGTCATGCCACTTTATACTTTTATTTCCTTTTAATGTATACATTCTGTTTTCAAAGCTGCTGAGGGCACAGTACTGGTTTAGAGCCATTTTTATTACTAACATAAAGCTACTTTGAATTTCAGCATCACAAACCTGAATGCCTCCTGAGTTGTGCCTGGGACTTGATGAAGAAGCAGCATTTCAACTCAGAGAAGGGGGCTTTTGTCTTCTTGACTGAAGCAGTCAAGCTTCTATATACTCTTAGTATGGCACAGCTATGTTGAATCTCACACTTGATCAAGATCTGTGTAAACATCTCTTGGGGCCTTTCCTCCACTAGCTTCAAAATTGGATGCCAATGACTCTCATTAACAGACCAGAATCTGTGTTTCTATAAGAAGTAGATTCTGGGAAATGTAATTCCATACTTCTCTTCTGCAATGTTCCTTTTCAACTCAGCATTTGTAGTTTTTCCATCAGCCATGTTTAAACCTTTAAATTGCAATTTTAAAAGCAATGTTCTCCATTTGACATGATGTGACCTCCACTGAATCAACCAAAAACATTCTAATACAAAAAGTACCCTTCTATCCCTCTTGAAGCATACTTTAATCATGCTTTTGCTTATCTAGGTATCTTAGGTTAAAAGGACAAAGTAGTCACCAACAAATATGGTACTTATATTTGCTTTACTTTTGGAATATCCTATTTTTATGATACTGAAAACATGAATGTGAAATTTGGTACAGTTCTGAAATTTTCATGTTGCTGAATAATAAGTCCCAGATGATTCAGCCAGTCAGTTCCATGGAACCATGTTGGCTTGCATTCTTGTGACTTCTAATAGATAATCAAGAGAATTGTATCTTGAGTGCTTTAACTTAGGATCCACGTATAAATATATACCATATAATGGTATGTTCTAAGATAGTTCATAAACTGTTCAGTGGTTCTCACTAAATAGGTTTTGACCCACTCAACAAATTCCTGAAGCGGATTATGATAGAGGGTTTATTGAGATACAGAGATAGTGAGTTATTCAGTTTTCTGCAAATAGCAGGCAACTACTGAAGTATTATGTTTTTCTTATTTTGTTTCATATTCTGCTTTTTTGTGGAAGGTCTCCTTTTCCTTTCCTATTTACTTTGTTGCCTGATCTCTCAATAAAGAGTCACACCATCATATTTGCTCTTTGTAATTTGATTTATAGTGGAAGAAATCATAGTGTGCCTCCCAGAAATATCTAATTACATATGCAGATTAACCTGGACAGGTCAACACAACAGTGGTCAGACTGCATTTTTCAGATACTTTTGTGTAATGTTCTGCTTCTCACTGGTTTAGTAAACATGGCAATAGAGTAGAACATTATCATTATTTTTAAACTGGAGTTTATATCCCACCATTTAAGTTTCCTAGAGAATATATGAAACCATAAAACAAATATGCCCTCTCCCTGGAGCTCTCATTTTATTCAAAGTCCTGTGAAATATTACACACTTAAGTTGTATAAATAGATTATTAGAAGAATTCAGATTCTCATAGATTTCAAAAGCAAAAGCAAAAAAAAAAAAAAAAAAAAAAAAAAAAACGGGTCATACAAATAGTCAATTCATCTACCTCCTCAAAGATCAAGGTGAGTAACATGACTCTACAATGCCATTGGTGGTTTTGGATAGGAAAGGTTAGGTAGCACTGCTGCATGCTCCTGACACCTTCATGAAAGAAAGCATTGAAATGATTCCACAATTTAGTCAACACATATAGAAAGATTAAAAGTACAGCTTGTCCTCTGGCTCCCCTGTCCTTCAAATGGACCAGCACAGCTAAACAGACTCATTCACTTCCAAGTGCACACTGCCTCTTTAGCACAGATCCCGTTGTTTAAAAGCCATGGGGTCTCAGAGTCCACACAGCTGAGTGCTCCTTTTGTGTCTTTCAACATTACTATGTGACATCAGTCAAACTATCCGTGCCACTTTTACCCTCCCTTCTCTATATCATGAGGTTTTAACCAAAATTTGAAAAAAAAATAGCAAACTGAAAAACAAAGAACAATGTTTTTATGAATGTTGGAGCCAGGGAAAAAAGAAAGCTTAGTAAACATGTAGAGTCCAGTAAAAGTGAGGTTAAAGATAATGTTTTTCTCCCCAGTCCTATCCAACCTTTTCAGTTATGAGAAAATTGAGTTAATCACCCTTTTAACTCTGGGAATAACTAAGAAATGCTTCATCTCATTAAGATAAAACATTTCAATCACAGAATGTATCAAAAAAAGGCAAAAGTTAAATTGGCTTTTACTCTACTAAAAATATGGTCTTTTTCTATTTCCTGCTTTTTGTCCTTCTTCCTTTTCTTTAGGAAAGTAGAAAGTGACAGATTTGTGAAAAGTAGGAAGACAACTAGGGAAATACAACAGTCACAACAGTTTCCCATATTTATTTCCAGTTCATTTTACACCTGATCCAACTATATTGTTTGTTGATATTCTGTTGGTAATAGGCATGAGCTGTACACCTCTCTTGCTTTTATTAATATTTTTATATAAAGACAAGGGAATTTGATGAAAATTTGCAGCAATGATCTGAGTAATCTTTTCATTACATTCTCAAACTTTCCACTTTTTCACCCTCAGATGAAAAATGAAAAATGCTAACAGTGTTAGGAATACATGGAGCAGGTGACATGCATAATTCTTCCACCATTTCTGGGAGCATGTTTTGAAACCCTATCATTTAGAGTTTGGTGATAAAAAGAGGTGGACCCTGGGTCTACCTATATAGAGATGATGCATGAATAGACCATACGGTGAATAAAAAATATAACAGGTTACCATTTTAAATAATGGATTGAATTGATATTTTTAAAAATACATGAAATCTGGTATTCACATACAAACATTCAATCCAAGTAGTCATACATCTAGTGGTAATATTAGGGTTACAAATTATACCAAACTGTGTTTGAGTTTTGCTTCGAAAATGATGATGGAATTCAAAAGTAATGTGTTATAAAAGAAATCTCATGAAAAAGCAAGTAAAGCAACATGGAGAAATACATGGGTTCTGATACATGGAGTGAATGTAAGTGAATCATATGCATATCAATTTGTCAATATTGGATGAAATGATACATCTGAAGAAATAGGAATTTAACAATTTTGAATAAAAATTTACTTCAAAATACACATAATGTCTCATATGAATATACTTTCATTGATGTTAAACTGGGTCACTTACTGTAAAAATATTAGGGTTAATACTCAATATTCACGGAAGTTCATTTTGAGTATTCAGAAATGAACATGTATGTCAAGAAAATGAATATTTCTGAGAAATATCTTGTGAAAAGTTGATTATAAATCCACCCAGATGGACATGAAAGAATCAGGTAGTATAAGTATATGACACATATATTTCATGTTTGCAAATCCATACTATATATTTAATATATTAAAATGTAATAGTACATATGCCATTCAAAATTCTAAATGGGATACATATCCTTCACATATGTACCCAAAATATTCATTTTCCTCTACATTGTTTCATGTATAAACTTGTTGAAGTATAAGCTCACCACAGCTTGAATTTTCAGTTACCTCAATGTATTGGGGGGCAGTGATCTCTTCATGAAATTTGTATTTTCCAGAGTCAGAGTACTCTCAAGAATATACCTGTGATGTCAGTAGGATTATATATGTGTATATACAAATATACGTTGTGACCCAGGCGACAGAGACAGGGAGTCAGGAAGTTACATATTTGTTAATTTTGAAAATTCATGGAGAAATAAAAGGAGAAAAATGTGTGAGAGGTTGTACAATATGTATCCCTGATGAAGCAAAAGGCAAGTCCAAGTATACACCATGCCTCCTATCCAATGCCTCTACTTCTATTCCTTTAGGATTATTTTTATTGATGTTACGATAAGTAGTCAGAGTCTAGTAGGTTATGGGTTAGTGTCAGAGATTCAATATTTCAAATGGCAAAACGGAAAATGAGTCTAATATATATGCAAACACGTGCCACATAAAAACCTTCCACTGTCATCCACCACAATGCCTGGACATTACTATCACCCCAAATAAGACACAATGAGAGGAGAAGAGGAAAAAAAATCTGTGAATACATATCTCGAATTGGAAATTCTGAGGAGCTCACAAACTTGGGTGTGGCAGAAGAGATCCCCAAAGTAGGGGACAGTGTAAACATTTCACAAACATGGAACTTTGCTGGCCTAATGACTTCTTGACTGTCTGCCTCTGACATTTGTGCTCTAGAAATATAGCTTTGTGCTTTAGCTTCCTTTGCAGTGAGACCATGAAAGCTTGGTCTCAGTCTATGTGAACAGGAGGACATGGTTTCATATTTTCCAATATGAACAGGAGGCAGCAGAGCTGAATCCTCTCTTTGTAGGTAACTGTGGCCATTTGGGTATGAATGTCTCCCTGGGTGGATTGTGAAGCCTTTGGATCACCCTCCAGTTTTAATGGCATTTCTTGCAGCTTCCATGGAAAATTGGTGTTTGTTTTTGAAATACATAAAGGTCAACCAGGACACAGTGCTGGAGGGAGCTCTGTCACGTGGGGTGAGTCAGGGTCTGAAGGAAAAAACACAAACTGGGCTGCTACCCCATATATCTTTCCCACTTGAGCCTAGCAACTTGATTCTGAGCATTGCACCAGATCCTCTCCCCACAACAACATGCCTTTATATTTTAGGGTCTGCTGGCTGCACCTTGTCAGTCACATGTCATTTGGAAGCCAATGACAGAACCACAGGGTCTCACCACAGATGTTGGTCACACACCTGCACTCCATTGCTCCAGGCCCAGTTCCCTGCTGGCTCATACTCACTGGCATCTCTGTTCTTCACCATGGTCATGGATTCCACTCAGTCAAAAAGGGCACTCGCTGATTCAGTCATGATGAGCAACAGGAGATCTAAAGGTTCTCCAGGGATTTCTGGTTATGGGATTCTCAAAAACTTCATGGTATTGGCCTAGCCATATTTCAAGAATGAAGAAGTTGGCACTGTGGGTTTTGATTAATTCATGAGCCATTAAGTGTTGAGGAATCTGCTTTCAGTAAGAGCTCTGGAGTTCGCATGCAGGCAAGGCTTTTCAAGGAGTGGCGAAAGGTCACAGTAATCCAGGCCCATTGGGGTGTAAAATATGAGGTTCATGTGAGTTTGGGCTCTCAACTATAGCTGAAAAGGCTTAAACAGCAAAATCATTTGAAATCCTGGCTGAGATTCCCAGTGCTGTGGAGAAAGCCACCCTCAGCCTAGATCTCAGTTTTCAAAGGCTCCTCTGATGCCTGGCCTTATAAAATCCCAACACAATTCATGGCAAGAGTTCTCTGAGATCAGTTCCAGAACTGAGTCTCTAATGGCATCACACCAGAGTTCAAGCTGAGGTGAACCCAGTCATCTTTTCCAACCACCACACAAAAGACCACTATTCTAACAAAAACACTCCCACATATGTGGCCCTCATCTTCTTCCATACAGACACTCATCATAACATTCTGGATGGGGGTTTCCATAGGGGGAGCAGTCTAAGATGGTGTGCAAAGTAAGCTCTCATGCCCATCATATGCCAAATGTCATGGTGGCCTGGACACCCTTCCTGAGAAACAGGATAGATAAAATGGGCCTGTACTTAATACTGCTCTGCTTCTCAAATTCGAGGCCTCCTGCCTGCCAGGGGTAGATTCTTTATGTGTACTGGACTCATGAAAAAACCCACACTCCCATGTGCTAGTTACTGGAGGGAAACAACTCATTTGACCCAGAGGATCCCTGTTCTTACTTCATCGGGGTCAGAGGAAGTCAAGTGACTTCATCCAATATTACACTTCTTTTTCACTTTTACACTTCCTTTTAGATTTGGATGGACACATGGGATTTTTCTTGAGTTTTCTGGGGTGCTGAGAATGTAATTCACAGCCACACACAGGGCCAAGAGTCTGATTCAGACACAGCTTTTACAAAGCACTTTACCTAAAAGACAGAGATTAGGCCTCTTCATTTCCATTTGAAACTGTTTTCTTGAGGATTCCAAAAGGAGTGCCCCAAGGCAAACACCTCCCTGACAATTACTTTTCTATTTTGATGTTAAAGTTCAATCTTTATTATTATAAATAGTGATAAAATGCTATTGTGCATTATATTATTTTGTGTTTGTAGCAGTGAATGGAACTCCACTCTTCATAGGTCACATTTTGCAATTTCCCTATAACAAATATTTTTTAAATCTACTTTCCACAACATAGACAATAGAGTGTATTATCAGTCTTGGATTTTTCCGATTTGGTAAGTAATGAATTGGTATTACTATGTAATTTTATGTGTTGTTTTGTTAAGCTAAACACAACTTCCTGTCCATAGGGCCATTTTCTTTCTTTTGTATCCAATGTCTTTGTCCTTTTCCCTGTCAAATTGTTTTATTTTTCTCTCTACTTTTCAGAGCATTTTATATATTGTTGATTTTAAGGAATTGTGTATGATCTCAATGGGAATAATTTGGCCCAAACCTCTCCTTGGCTTTGCCTTTTCTGTATTCAATTTTTATTTTCTGGATTGGAGATTTTATCAATTTTCACTTATCACTTCTGAATTTTGAATCATACTCTAGTCAATAAACACATGAAAAGTAGGCATGTTTTCTATTACTAGATTATAGAATTGGATATATCAATTAGAGCTTTTTTTATTGGCTTACTTTTTCTTGCATTTCATCTTTACTCGATATTGGACCCATTAGAGTCAAGTTAAAAATAGTGCTCTGGAGGGTCATCAGGAAGTGCTCTCAGGATCAATGCTTATTGACAGAAATGGAAATATCCAGAGTTGCACAGAGGAACTAGTTGGACTCTGATGCAGTCCCCACAAATCTTTCAGCCTGCAAATCTAAGGGGAGCTCCGAGCATGGGAGTTTTCCTGTGTTGCATTGAGGGGAGCAGGTGTTCATGCTCTTATATTGATTGATCTCTGAATATAATCTATGACCATAAAGGAGACTTGTCCTTGGAAGAGTCATCTCTCTCAACTCAAACCAATTTTCAGAGAAGGCTAACAGCTCGGAGCTGGCTTCAGGTAGTCATACAAGCAACTGAGGTACAGGTCTTCCAATCCTGAGGAAGAGTTTCTATATCCATAGGCTATCCTTGTAGCCTCTGTTCGTCCAAGGGAGATGTTGAGATTTTAGTGAATGACTTAAAAAAACAAGAAAATCTATCTGTAGCTGTTAATAACCACTGTTTTAACCGTGGTTGTTAAAACATGAGATGTTCCATTTATCTCATTTCATATTCATTCATTTTTTTCAGATGCAAAGTTTCTACACTTAAATTTTATTTCAATTATCTATTTTGCCCATTATTTTATTTTAATACAGTCGTAATACTTTGTTATTAGTATCTTTTTGTATAGAATGTAGAATGATGCTTTGCATTTTTAGCCATTTTCAATTTTGTTTCTTCTTTTGGTGAACTGACAATTTACATTTATTGATAGAACAGATATACAACTGACAATTTACATTTATTGATAGAACAGATATGCTTATTCGAAGCTCTCTTATAACATTACATCTAAAAAATTACTGTTTGTTTACCATGTGTTTTTTTTTAACTCTGACCTTAATTCTTTCACAAAATATTTGTGAAATTTTTTCTGAATTTATTTTGGCTTTTAAAATGAATTCTTCTCCTATCATAATGGTTACTTTTATACTAAGGCTCTTTTCTGGTAATTCACCTTGCTTTTCCTCATAAAGTCTCTCACTGTTTGGTTTGTATCTTTCTGGTTTGGTGTTCTGTGGACTTTATTGCATATTGGATATCAGTGAGTTGATTTCACTTATTCCTGTCTTCATCCCCCAAGAGTGGTTGTTTTTAAGCACTTTGTCAGAGTCTATATAATTTATCTTCACTCTTTTTACTTTGAACTTAAATTTACATATTTCTAATGCTTTTTGCAATGTTATTGTTGATGTTTTCTTATCTTTTGACTAAATGAAAATTTATTCTTCAGTAGGAAGGGCTCCTGGAAATAGTAAATTTTGATTCTTTAAGTTTTTTTAAAATATAATTACTGATATATGTGAGATTAAATATATCATCTTACTATTTACTTTCTATGTGTTTAATGTATCTTTTGATCTTTTACCTTACTTTATTTAGTTTATTTTTGACTCATTATTTAAACACTTAAAAATTTCCCCCTTTTTCCCCTGGCATTTATTCATGTAGCCTTTCCTCTTCTTTTAATGGTTTCCCTAGAGATTATGTTATTGCAATTTGTATTAACTTTGAATTTGAAATAGTGTTCTTACCACTTCCTGGATAATGACTGACCTTAGAACACTCAAGTCCCTGTGTGTCTTCCCAACTCCTATGGGTTTGTTATTATGCCCTTTAATTGCCTCAGTGTCATCAAGTTCACAGACATTTCTATTATTGTTTTATACAGATGGTATTTCATTTGTTTTTGTCATTCTGTTAAAACCTTCCACTACTCCTTATTTCATCTTTGTCTTCAAACTGCCTTTTACATTGTTTTCTTCTGAGAGATTCTGTTTTCTTGCATTACTTTAAAGTAATTATGTAAGTTTTCTTCAATTTGTTTACATGAAAATTCTTTATTTAGCATTCATGCTATCTTGAGAGTTATTTTGTTTTTCAAACTTGGGAATCTACTTTACTTCTTTAGTGCCCGTGTTCATATTGTTTCTCTTGAAGCTGTAACTTTATCAGTGTTCCTTTGAAGAGCCCAACACTCTGCCTTTGTGTTTTGAGATCAGCAGTTATACAACATTCCTGAGGTTGATTTATTTATATTCATCATTGTTTAAGGTTCTAAGGTTTCTTGATTCTGAGACTCAAAGTTACTTTTACTAATTATTTTTGTAAACTTTCAGCCATTATTCTTTTGGAATATGGTTTCTGCCTCATTCTTACCCTCCTCTACATGTGGAACTCAAAAGATATGTTAGTCAGAACTTCCACTCATTAATCTCCTGTTCTTTTTCCTGAATTCTAATTTTTATGTTTATTGATGTGTAATTATGGATATTTTTTCAGAATTGTATTAAAGTTTACTAATTTTGTTTTTCAGTGGTACATAGTCTGCTATTAATGCTGTACAATAGGTTTGTAATTTTAGTAACTTTTAAGCCCTATAATTTCTCTATAGTTATTTTCAAAATAGCAGGGTTTTTTGGTAAACTTATTAGTGTCCTTTTGTATTCTTGAAAGTAATAAACATTATTATTTTATTACCTGTGTCTGCTTGCTTCTTGAAATTTACTAAGATTTCAATGTGACAAAATAAATCATAAGTTTGACTGATTCCAAAGAGAATGGAAGGAAAACACTATGAGAAGCAAATGGGAATGATTTAAGGGGTTTGCTGCAATTTTTTAAAAGGCATTATTATTGTGGTAGCTAGAGAGTCGAATGAAATCATTTTTACTAAGTAACACAGGGCACAGAGAATGTCTCAAAAAACATGTGGCATATATACACAATGGAATATTACTCAGCAATAAAAGAGGATAAAATCATAGCATTTGTAGGTAAATGGATGGAGTTAGAGAAGATAATGCTAAGTGAAGTTAGCCAATTCCAAATAACCAAATGCTGAATGTTTTCTCTGATATTAGGAGGCTGATTCATAGTGGGGTAGGGAGAGGGAGGAATAAATGAATTCTAGATAGAGCAGAGGGGTTGGAGGGGGAGAGAGGGGGAATGGAGTTAGAAATGATGGTGGAACGTGATGATCATTATTATCCAAAGTACAGAGTATAAAGACATGAATTTATGTGAATATACTTTGTAGACAACCAGAGATAAGAAACATTGTGCTCTATATGTATAATAAGAATTGTATTGCATTCTGCTGTCATATATAAATAATAAAAAAGTATTTAGAACTAAATAAAAATAAATGTGCAACTGGTCAAAATTGGTGAGACAAAGTATAAAAATTACCTTCAAAAAGTTTATCTCATTATGGGCTGGGGTAGGGGCTCAGCAGTAGAAAACTCATCTTGCATGTGTGAGTCCCTGGTTTCAATCCTCAGCACCACAGAAAAATAAATAAAATAAAAAATAAAGGTATTTGTGTCCAACCAACACTAAAAAAATTAAAAGTTTATATCATTAAAGGAGAAAATAAGAAAAAATAAAAAGTATTATTTGAAGGAATTAGAGAGAAAGAAGAATTTAAATAGAAAGCCAATAGGAACAAAAAGAAATAAAAACAGCAGAAATCAGTGAAATTGAAAACAAGAAAACAATAGTTTTTTTAATGGAAGAAGAAAAATGGATTTTTAAAAATAACAATAAAAGTTATAAACTTCTAGTCAGGTTTAGTAAGAAAAATAGAAGACACAAATCATCAAGATCAGAAAAAAGGATGGGTCCTCATTACTGATATATGTCATTAAAGGATAGCTTTGTTAGTCAGTTTTTTGTCACAGTGACCAAAATATCTCACACAAACAACTTAAAATGGGAAAATTTATTTTGGCTCACAATTTTAGGGTTTTCAGTGATTGTATGACATCATGGATTCTGGCAGGAGTTGAGGCAGATCATCATGCCTGAAGGGCATGGCGAAGAAAGCTGCTCAGCTCATGCTATCCAGGAAGCAGAGAGAGAAGAAGGGACAGGGACAAGAAGAGGTCCCAGAAGAACACCTCCCAAGGACACTTCCTTTAAGTAGGTCCCAGTTTATACTTCCTCCAAGTATACCATTCAACTTATGAATTCATCAATGGATTGATTCATTGATGAGGTCAGAGGCTTCGTGATCCAATCACTTCCCCAAATTCCTACCTCTGAATACTGCTGCATTGGGGACCAAACCTTCAAAACATGAGAATGGAGGTACATTCCAAATCAAAAAACATTGTAATAGGATATTACAAATGAAACTAAACTCATATATTTGACAACTTTGCTCAAGTAGATAGTTGAAAGACACAAACTACCAAATTTTTCATAAGAAGCTCTAAATAATATGAAACAGCTTATATTTATAACAGAAATTTAATCAATAATTAATGACATTGCATTTAAAAAGCAGAAGGCTTAAATGATTTCCGTAGAAGAGAAAAAAATTCCCCATGTGTCATGTGTCTTAATAAACCCTTAATTAATGAGGTAAACAGAAAAGTGTGATGACCAGATCAAAGGAGAATTTTTGAAAATACGTATACATATCAGAAAGATGAAATGAATTTTAAACATTTGTTAATATCCACATAACAGTATTTAAATATATCTTTATGAAACACAATTTTCAATTTTTTGACCAAAATAATTTCCAATATTATTGGTATTTTACAACTCCCAGAGTTTTAAAATAACTAGAAGTCCATGAAAACAGAAATAACCTGTAGAATATGTGCAATCACTTTTGATCATTTCAATGACTTTTACAATCTTTCCTGACACTTTCTAAGAATTGAGAGGAAGCTCTTGCAGAAGCTCTAATGAATTGTAGAAAATAAAAGTGATGTGTTTTTTTTTGTGAAGAAATATGTATATTTTGCAACTGACAATGAAGTTACCTTCCAACACTACTAATATCATCTCCCACTAATACCAATCTGAATTGTTCCTCATTAATGTACTGCAGAACCGAAGGCAATGCACCAAGTTAAACTCTCCAATATTTAAGCATAAATTTACAACAGCACTCATGCAGGTGCTGCCAGAACTTTTTTTATTAGAGCTTTATAGTTATACATAGTAGTTGGGTTCATCCTGACAAACTCATACATGCATGAAAACTGATTCCAGTTCATGCCAGTGTTTTAATTGTGAGCAAGGGAAAATACTTCTGCCAACCTCAGTTTCAACCTCATTTACATGAGGACTCCTTAAACCATGCTCTGCAGGATCATAAAATTTTAGAGAAACTGCCTTTTGTTTTAATTGGATTACCCTTACTCTTACACTGAAACATAAGTTCTTGAATCTTAGGTTTACTTGCCAGATGAGTGGCAGAAATAAAAAGAAAAAAATCCAAACATTATTTTGACAATCTTGGAAGCCTTCAGCTTGTGATACATGCTGTTTGTCTATCCCTCTATCCAACCATCCAATAAAGACTAGGATAAGCTTAGTGTCATTGCTAAGTTATTGTGATATGCTTATCAAAAATTAGCAAAATGTTCTGAAACCCAGTCATATAACTTCCAAGGAGTTCTGTATGCCAATCCATGGAAGTGGCAAAGTGTTTTGTGGAAACAGCAAGGTGTTGTGGGGGGAAAGAAACACAAATTTGTTGGTTGCTTCTCTTCAGGCAACTATTATTGTATGTGAAACATGGGGGTCTAAACTCCAAGCCCTTCATAAATATATTGTGAAAATTAGGGCTGCAATTGGCAAAAAACATTCATTCACTGAATGTTCCTTTATTGTCAACATTTGGTTAATTCTCAGATTCAGTTCAATTGCTGTTAACAATTGGTCTCAACTGAACACTTACATTCTCATTTTATTTACACTTCATAAAAATTGTCAGACTTCAGATAGTTCTGATAATAGACTCTTGTAGCTTATGATAAATAATATCAAATAATATCATAAAGAATATCAAAATCACTATTAACCAATTTATAACCCATAGAAAGTATTTGGGGCTATAAAAATTTTTATTATATTTTTATATTTTTATTTTTGGGTTATCTAATTTTTCTCCTTTGTATTCATTATGAATATTTTCATCTATTTATATGGTTTATAACCATATAAATAATATGTGTATATATACATTAACCATATATGTGATACATATATATATATATATATATATATATATATATATATATATAGACAGAGAGAGAGAGAGAGAGAGAGAGAGAGAATGAGAGAACAGTTTCATATGTGTGTGCATGCCCTAAATAAAACTAGGTATACATTACAAAAAAAATATAAGTTCACACCAGTATGTTTCCTATACACTAATTCAGAAATCTTCAACAACAAAATATTAACACGTTGAATCCAAAAGTACAAAAAATATTTTCAAAAACATTATGCTTTCCAAATTCCAATTTATTTCTTGTTCCCCAAACAGTTCTTGTGTTTCCTTCTGTCAGTAAACATATGTTTGCCTAAAATAATTCTGTGGGGGTGAGAAAAGCAAAAAAAAAAAAGATTGCAAATAAATAAAAATATAACAAACATTGATTGTGGTTATGTTAATATATCTAATTTTTACTAAGACTGAAAAGAAATTAAGTAACTATGTGCTATTATAACAAAGCACAATTAAATTAATGCCGTTCTATTTGGTTACATAACAATTCAATAAAATATCCATAAGCATAAATTATTAACAAACACAACTCAGAAACAAAAATGAAAAGAAAATTTAAAAAAAATGGTTCAAATATTTAATTCAGTATCATACGTAGAAATTATTAAAATTTGTTCGAACAAGATACTGAATAAAGGAAGTTTTAATCACCATTATCTTCATAGGAGATTAGCAAGGGCATTTTGCTATGAGGAAAACTATACTTTATTAAGTAACTAATGGGCCCCAGGAAATATATTCATATTCATTTTAGTTTAGTGTCAATATCAAGCCAATCGGATAATGTTCTACCAAGTGCTAGAGAAGAGGGAACAGGAAGAATTAAAAGTACACTTTAGAATTCACAGCATCAGATTGGAATCTAGCTCTGTTTGATAATGGAGATGTAAGAGCATTTGACATCAAGGACTAAACATACATATTTTCTTTTGAATGTCAGGTGGTTAATTATAAATAGTATCAAATACAAGCTGCCAAGTATTTGGTCCTTAATGACTTAAACAAACAGGACACTCCTACTTTCTTCTCTTTCTCCATTTCAGTTTATTTATACACACACATTCTCTCTCTCTCTCTCTCTCTCTCTCTCTCTCTCTCTCTCTCATTTGCTGCTCATTCAAAAAGAGAAAGAAGGCAAAATAGAACAGCTGAACTGTTTAATATTATTTTGGAGAAAATAGACTTTTTTTCCAGTTCAAACATGTTTACTGTGTGGAATCTTCTTGCTCCTGGTGTTGTGGTCTCTGCAGTATATCAGACATTAAATTTTTGTATAAGGAAAGAAGCCATTGCAAGAGCAATGAAGCAAAATTTGGACCTGCTGTACATACTTTTGTTGTGTTGTATTTTGCTTAGTCAGTAAAACAAAATCTTTCTGAGAAACTCAACAAGCAATGAAATCTACTACTTCTTAGTACATGGATATTGGTAGACAATTTTTCATGAATCTTACATTTTGTATGTGTAGAGTCATCAACAATATTTTATATTCTTTTATACAATCCCTTCAAAGTTATGTATAGGGTATATAACCTAAGAAGATAGAGATAATATGCCTTTCCAGGCCAGAAGGAAAATTTGTTGTTGTTCAATAAAATCGCAATAATATTTCCTTCTGGAATAATGTCTCCTTCTGGGCACATTTCCTTTCAGCCTATTAAAAAATGTCAGGATTCCCTAAACTGAGAGTTCTTTGATGTATGCCATGGTGTGCATGTCTAGAATTCACTGGGGTATCCTGCTATTGCCTGTGTAAATTGAGGTTTCGAGAACTTGGGAGAATTGACTCTACTAGGATACACTGACAACCATGCACATGTCTGCATAGATGAAGCAGGCAAGGCTTAATTGCAGTTTGTCTACTTCTTGGAAGAGTGCATTTCTGAAACAGGAGATCTGGGGAAGTTTGTACAGAGTACTTAAAAGCTTATTGTCTTTCTCTAGGAGATTGTCATAAGACATTTTTTCATGGTCTCTGGTTTCTTATGAGGCATGATGCTTTCTCACCTCCTTAACATACAATTATAAGCACTAACATTGCTTAGCTATAGCACAGCATCAGCTCCTCAGCGATAGGGTGTCCTAACTCATGTTATATTGTCATGTCATATGCTCTTTTTTGTTTCAGTGCTGTTACATAAGACAAAGGACATGAGAAGCAGGTACCTTTGCTTACTATCTCAGAACATGTGTCTATAATTCCTTTACATGACTCCTGGGTCACTGAGGTTACTTACTACTGCTTGCTATCTCTATATGAAATAAGCTGTCTTAATTGAAATAGATCTCATCTTTTCCTTACTGATCAAATCTGTCAATTTCTCCTTGACAAGCAATCAGCACAAGAACATGATGATACTCCAGCTATTCTTATTAATTTCAGTTGTAACAATCCTTTGTCTCTGAGCTAAAGACTTGTGTCTTTTGCTAGCATCCATGAAAATGTATCAGGTACATTCATTGTCTTGCAAGTTGTATAAAGTATTAGGTCTTTCAGAGTTCATGATCATGACATTGGTTAGAATTATGTCAAACATGTACATCCAGCTAGAAAATGGTAGATAAATGTGGTATCTATATCTTGGCTTCTCAAACAATAGTGCCTATCATTAATAGCTAAATACCTAAAACATATAGGAGATAACTGTAAAGCCCTCATTTTAATTTAGCAAATTTATAGCTTTTACCATAATCTTTACCTATCTCTTTACCTGGCACAACAACAAAAACAACAACAAATAGAAACCCTATATCAATTACATAAACAGTTGGCTATTTTCCATGAACATAATCTAAAGGGGATCCATAAATATGGTTCAGAGCATTTGGTTTCTTCTGTGCTTAGGAAGTCATTATCTGTCGAAGTTGGGAGCACTTAAACTGTTTTGAGACTTTAAAATACAGATGTTAAAAAAGTTATTAGTTTAAAAAATGATCCTTTTTGGAGTTGAATGTACTTTAGTGCTAATTATAACTTTTAATGATTGTAAAATGTCCTGGGAGACTTTAATGCAAAAGACTATGTTTTCACTGTAAATTTTCCTTTTCCATACACACTGTAAGGATAAGGAAAATGTGTTTGAAAACCCAAAGGACAGAGCTAATTGTGTAAAGTTCACTAAATGCTAACAGTTTCTCAGTGACCCAGGAGTCATATAAGGGAATTAAAGACACATGTTCTGAGAAATCTTTGGCAGTATTAGTTCTCTAGAGTTAAAAAAAATGCACTGAGAAAAATTTCAACACTAATATTGCTTGCCTAGCCTATAATAGATGTTAAGTCAAAAAGAATGGGAAAAATATCCTATAATTTGCAGTTCTATTAGGGGAACTTCCTGATTGTTTCTAATTGACTTGCTGAAAACTGTGTGGTTTGCCAGAAACATACCTCTAAATTAAAATTGCTCACAAATTCTAAGAAGTCAGGATCATTGGCACTGTAAGTTGTGAGTTACAAAATTAGTGGTTAAAGTAATGCTCACTGAAAACGTTATTTCTCATTCTAGACTTGAAATCAGAATTGCTTCATACAATAGTTCATTTGTACTCAATCATTTAACATTTCTTTCTCTAATTCTTTGCTCTCTTGTGGTTGCTGCAGTTCAAGGGGCTAAGTGGTGAAACTTCTCCTAATTATTGTCAGATGTGTGAGCATCATGTTATTGCTCCAAGAATGAAGTGTTTCTTTTGGAAATAGGGCAAGAACCTTTTAAAAGTAAGTTATCTCTTCCACAGAATTCAATGCTTGTCAAAATTAGGTAATTTATCTCCAATATCATTACTTCTGATAATTATGTCTTTCCTCCTTTGTTTAACCATTTATCCTTAAGATAAGAGATAAGAGTCCTTATGTATGTCCCAAGGAATTTCTTATGGACTTTTTCTGATTTTTTTTTAATTTTACATGTATAAAATGAAGATTAGGGAAGTGACTCAGTGGTAGAGAGCTTGATTACTATGCTCATGGATCTCAGTTCAGTTCCCAGCCCTGCAAAAAAAAAAAAAAAAAAAAAAAAAAAAAAAACCAAATAAACAACAAATCAATAAAACCTATAAAATGATATGGGCAAATGTATAGATGAATCTTGACAGAAAGTAAAGTCCTAACTGAATTATAAGATGGTCAGTAATTTATTTATTTATTTATTTATTTATTTTTTATTATTGGTCTTTCAAAATATTACATAGTTCTTAATACATCATATTACACGGTTTGGTTCAAGTGGGTTATGAACTCCCAATTTTACCCCATATACAGATTGCTGAATCACATCAGTTACCCTTCCATTGATTGACATATTGCCTTTCTAGTGTCTGATAAAGTCCTAACTGAATTATAAGATGGTCAGTAAAATTTTTGAAATACATGAATTTGTCACTACCAGGGGCCCTTGTAAGAGTTTACAGAATTAATTATATTAATTGCTACAATTTAACAAAAAATTAAACTCCCAGAAACTTTTCTAAAGTTCATTTATTGATGTTAGGATTCTTAGAAGTAAGCCAGATTTATGAATTGATGATTAAATACAGGTTTTCTACAATTCCTACATTAGTGGTAAAGTACAAAAACACCTTTTCTATAACTCAAACAATCCATTTGATAGATTTAATTTGAAAAAAAATTAATGAATCAATGTTTTGATAAAATAATGTGATGCCTCTTCAAGGACCTCACATCATAGATAATCTCATCAGTGTCACTGAATATTGGGTCCATGGTACCATGGATTTTCATAAAAACAAAAATCAATCTAATATAATAGAAATCAGGATTAAGGTGTAATAATAGTTTTATGATTCTTCACTTCTCTTTTCTCTTCAGGTTTTCTTTTTTTAAAAAAAATTGCTTTTCTGAGAGTAAATGTGAAAAAATTGTGTCTGTTGGTTTATGATTAATTTCTACATCTTATTTTTGCAGGGATGTGTAGGAGCTATGTTTTAAAAAGGGAGACTGACATCAAAATTTGAACAAAGCCCAAATATATTATGCCAAATAAATGCATTTGGTTCAAATTTATTAATGTGTAGATTTACATAGACTAGGAAAAGTATCACTTTTGCTTCAGAGTCCTCTTGAAATTTGGCTTTGATGGCCATCTGTGTTACTTTATTTAAACCTATATATTGTGGTGAAGGTTTTTTAAGGCAAACATGTTGATACACCTATCAGATTTCAAGATATCAAGTCATAGATAACAATAGAACACACACACACACACACACACACTAAATTGAGATAATAAATTCAAAAGATGTGGAATGGAACCATCACATAACCCAGATCCCCCAATCCAAGGTATTTATTTAAAAGAATTAAGGCCAACTTTCTATAGAGATTCATGTATGCCCATGCTTGAAGAAGCATAATTCACAATAGCAAAGTAATAGAACCAGACTACTAGTATCCATCAATAGATAAATGGATAAAGAAAATTTGGCATATACTTACATATATATATATATATATATATATATATATATATATATATATATAATTTTATTCAACCACAAAGAAGAATGAAATTGCCACTTGTAGAAAAATGGATGAAACTTGAGAACATCATGTTAAGCAATATAAGCTAAACTCAGAAAGCCCAGAGTTGAATGTTTTCTCTTGATATATGGAAATTGGAGAGGAAAAAAAAGATATCATGAAAATTAACGAGAGGCCAGTATGATAGAGGAAGGAGACCAAGGGGTGGTAGAAAGAGAGGTCAAGGAGAGGTACTAAGGATTGAAATTGATCAAATTATGTAGAGTGAACACATGCCAAAATGAAGCAAATTATTCTATAAAATTATTGTGAATCAATAAAAATATTCAGAATATATAAAGAACTTAATAAACTTTAGAAAGAACATGTAATCCAAATAAAAATTTCACACTAGTAAGGCATAAAGTGAATGCTTAGTGTTGTATTGAAGCTTTCAGAGATGGGTGGGTATTCATATCTTCTGATTAGAAATAGCTTGATTGAAGGGATTAGCAAGTGGTCTAGTTCTTATTACATAAAAGGGAAGAATGAAGATTTTGTCGGCTGAAGTTTGCAGGCTTTGAACTTCCACCCCAGTTTAAGTGAGGGAGAGAGAAAGCAGGCATCCTTATCTGCCTCCCTTATCTGCTTCTCCATGTGTGGGGCAAAGGAAAGGGTAGAGAGCCAGGCCAAAAAGTGTCATCACTCCTATATAAAACAGAGTAAGACAAAAAAGATAAATAAGGAAATACTATTCTATTTGAAGACAGAAATATTGGGAATTAAATTAAAAGTCAAGCTCTATACTACTGTTTCCATTCTGGTCATGAACTCTAATAAATCCTTTTATAAAATGATCCCCTTCTCCAGATCCATGTGAGGTATACCTCACAATCACTGCAAATGACAAATATTTTCTGTTCTAAAATGACCTACCTTGAGTGTCCAAATGGAATTTGATTTTTTTCTGCTATGTTTCTTTGGTGACTTTTTATATTTGTCATAACATTTTCAATTTTGTGTAATTGTTTGTTATAGGTTGTTGAATTCTACTTTTTTACTTTCCAGATTGTTGGATGAAAGCCTAAAGCTAAGAAAAAAAGTGTTCATATGAATTGTGTTGCATATCTCTCATTTGTCCCCTTCACCTTCTTCATCTTTCTCTATTCTTCTCTCTACCCCATGGAAACACGTTGGAGTCTCTTACCCTCTGGCTTTTGTTTGGTTTTGCTCAGTGGGGACACTAGCAGATATAGAAGGGAACAGAGTGAGTCAGATCATTTATTCCTCTGGTTCCATCTCTATGGTTCACCTAGGAGTCACTATAGTCTTCATGAAAGTTCACGACCCCCCTTCAGGAGATCTCTCCGAACTTTCTTCTCCAGTTTTCTGATAAATGCTTCCTCCTCTCGTTTAACAGAGGTCTAGCGTGCTACACAAACATTTATGATTCCCTTCACTCTGCACATCTATGTCTATGGTCCTATTATCAAGATCGTCTTAAAAAATCTTAAATATACCACTTATTAGCTGTTGGGGATATGTATAAACACATTCCCAGATTATTGAAAAGTCCTATACACACTTAAACAGGGATGAGCATGGGATGGAATAACTGGAATTGAAAACTTCATCTTTATTAGTTTTCCAGAAATTCAGAAGAAGATTCATTCATTAATTTTATAAGAACAGAAAGAGGTTTGCCGTTTGTCTCTACTTTCCAAAATATAGGTATATAACTTGATTACAAAAAGGGAAAAGCCTGGCAATTCATTTTTGAGTAACAAATTGTTATGTTGCAGAGCTTCTCAAACCGTCTCCACATAGCCTCCTGAGTATGGTGTGATGTACTCATTTTCTATTGCTGCTGTAACAAATTACCACAAACTGTGTGGCTTCAAAAATTCATATTTATTATGCATTTTTTGAAGTTTAGACAGGAGTGTAGACATCCAACAAGAATTCCACAGGGCTAAAATCAAGGCATCTCCAGAACTTCCCTCTTTATAGAGGTTCTTAGAAACTGCTTGCATTCTTTTCAGTCTTCATAATTTTTAGTTTTACAAATTCTTCGGAAAACAAAGTGCTTACAAACAAATAACTTTCTTTCCAATATTCATCATGCATCAGAGAGAACATTGGTGAATTATTAATTTAAAAGACTCCTTTTCATGCACTAAAGGATGAAGAGCAGGAAACAGAGACCTGGATCTATCACACTAAGATGCCTAAAAGGAAGTTTTGTTCTTTTTTGGATTTAGAACCTATACAATAAGAAGAGACTTTCTCGGGCTGGGGATGTGGCTCAAGCAGTAGTGCGCTCGCCTGGCATGCGAGGGGCGCTGGGTTCAATCCTCAGCACCACATAAAAATAAAATAAAGATGTTGTGTCCACCGAAAACTAAAAAATACATATTCAAAAAAAAATCTCTCTCTCAAAAGAGAGAGAGAGAGAGAGAGAGAGAGAGAGAGAGAGAGACTTGCTAACCTGTCTAGCTTATTTTATTTTATTAAAAATTATTTTGGCTTGATAGGCCAAAAGCCATATATAACTATTTTTTTCAATATCCATTGCCTTAAAATATGCATGCTCTGATTTTCTATCCCAATCTCTGAGCTTGTTTAGGCTGAAAAATGGCCCCTCAAAGATATCTATGTCTTAATTCTAAGACCCTGTGATTATGTTGCCTTATATGGAGAAGAGATCTTGCAGACATGATTAAGGAACTTGAACAGATTATACTTACTCAGTGTAATATCATTTCTTTTAAAGAGTCAGTGAAGGAGAAGAGGATATGAGAATGAAAGCAGAGGTCAGAATTTTGCCTGTCAGTTACCATTAGTAGCTTAGAGAGAAATTGCCTTAAAACTCCTTTCTTTAAAAAGATAAACAATGAAATAAAAGTTAATGTGTTAAATTGAAGAAAACTGCTGAAGAAGCACTGGGATTTTGTTGTTCGTCTTTTACATGTTCAAGAGACTGAAAGACATTTGCAGTGAGAATCAAAATTATAATTCTGTTCATTCATTCTATGTTTTCACATATGAAATACTTAATCAACCTTCATATATCTGGATTGTTGCTCTCATGCAAGGTTATACCACCTACTTGCTACCCAATCATTCTGTGCTCTGAATTAGGTGTCTAAAATTGCCTTTTATCTTGTTTTCAACATAATGTTTAAATTCTCTGCTAAGCATGCCCACATATTCTCTGCTAATTGCTTTCTGGCTTTATAGTAAGTTCAGGATCATTGTGAATGCAAAGACTAAGCAATCTTGATTCTTAAATAATGTACAAATTTCACAGTAAAGGAGTCAAGGAAGGGATCAAGATCTTTGTATGTGTAGACTTCTCTCTAAAATTAAATGACTGGCAATTTTGAAAGCTATAGAGTGAAGCACAGTAATTTTCTTCCTCTTGGTGGGAGCAATCTTGGGCCTCCTACTTCCAATACTGACCCTTTCCCTACTCCAGATCACCTTCAGTCCTCCTTCAGGTCTCTTTTATGTGATCTTGTGCTGACTATGATTGCTACATTCTTTATACTTCAGTGGTCTGAAAGGTTAGATTTTGCACAAAGGGAAAATGATATTTTGATCTTCTCGTACCTTGCACCAATATGAAATGATAGCCTCCCTTACTAGATTGCTTTTCAGACCAATGAAAGCCATTTTCTCCTTTGCTCTTTTTCTTCATTTTCCTCATTTTTAATATGAGAATAACAGTCTTGTTTTATCTATATCTCAGCATAGTCTTATTTAGTTCTAGTAGTCAATACTGTTATAGTGTTGTGAAGCCTTTAAAGATTCTATCATGTTGATATTTATTTTGTTATCATAAGTTCCACAAGTATATATAATTCATTCCTTTTTTTCTCTATATAAGATATCTTATGGGAGTTATAAGTTAGTGCTTGTCTTCTCATTCTATTCTGTATTAGATTATGATACTCAGTTCTTATCAATGGCAAGCAATGAGATCTGAATATTATGTCTTATTCATGTTTGAAAAGTAGCATCCTGTTTAGAGAATACCAGTGAACATAAATCACATTTCTCTACACATAGGTCAAAGGAATAATAAGAAAACTAGAAAATGTACTTTATGAAAGCCAAAGGATGAGGATTAAACCTTGAGGACAGTTATCTCTAATTCAAAAGCACACAGACTCTGCACAATACATATGCAGTATGTATTTAAATATAAAACATTTGTAAATGGTAGCAAAGGTCTTTATTTACAAAGTTTCTGTTTAGTAATATGATTAAGTGGTGATATGAATCAAAACATCCCACCAATTCTTCATATTTAATAAGAGAATGCCTTTTATAAAAAATTAAAAATCCATGTTTAAATAGTTTAAACAGCAATTCCCAGGATTTGAGGAATTTGCCTCTCATCCCTATTTTATTAAAATATCTAATATTTTTAAAAAAACCCTATTAGCTTTTCCTATTTTATAAGTTGAAGTGAATAAAAATATTTCAGATATCTAACAAGTTCTCTTTATATAACTGTGGATATCTTAATTCCAATATGTAACTGAACAACATAAAATATAAAACCCTGGAAGTTCAAAGTTGAAATTATTTCTGCTTCTTTCAATTTTGTTTTCAAATCACTACTTTTACTTTGTTTTTTGTTTGTTTTATTTTCAAATGCACTATTTGTGCTGATCCAGCGATTGTGAAGGCGGCCTTTACAGACAGTCGCTTAAAGAAACTATAATATCAGGAAGTTTAAAAATCCAGCCGAGCAGAAAACAGTCCATTAATTCTCATAGAGAAGCAAAACAACAACAGCAAACTTTAGTAAGAGAAGTTTCTTGTTTAAGAAGCCATTAGGAATGCTGTGCTTTCTGATGAGTTTTTTTTCTAATACACAAGTGGCTTTTTAAAATTAACCTGATATAATATCAGTCAAAAACTTTAAAATAAAAATTACTATCATATGATTGAAAACAAATAATAGTTTCTAAAAACATGAATTATAGTTTTTAAAATACTATATATATATATATACATATATATATATGGAATTATTATTAATACTCACTGTAAATTATTACACACTGTAAATTATTATTAATACACACTGTAAATGTCCTTAATGTATTGCCATTGCTTTTTTATGGTCTTTATCATGAAACTGCCTTGAACTGGAATGAATGCTTCATATATTTAGGCAGTTAAATAGATGGGCTGCTTTATCCTGACCTTTGGAGAGTCTATATTGAGTTGGGGGCTCATTTCACTGCTTTTACATTTACAACTCTGTCTTCCAATGGCAAGGGTATTTCAAATGTTTTCTAATCAAGCATGCACCTTTACTAAAAGGTCAGTGTACTAAAATGCTATATATCAGGGATTAAAATTATGATTCATCTCTCCCATGCAAGAAAGTCTAATTAGAAATGCAGTACATTCATTCTCTTCGGTCAAAGTTGTCCTTGAATATCACAACTCTACATTGAGGGTTATGGCATTCTCTTGATCAGGAGGCAACATATTCTCTAAACCTTTGTTGACAATATCATTTCTCTTAGTATTTTGTACTTTCTCTTGTGAACTTTGAAATGCCCTTTCAGAGTGTTCTTCAGAGGGTCTTTACTGAAAGGCTAAAACAGCAGCAAACCAAAAGAGCATCATGCATTATTTTGTAAGGAACTCATTTCCCTAAAGGAATACATCATTTTACAGTTTTACTCAATTCCACAAACAACAACAAATTGAGCAATACATATGCTAAAAGCAAAGAAAAACAAGTCCACAACCCTACTGGAGAGAGGTAAGCAGATGAAATGTTGGATGTCATAATGATGTTAATGCTCAACAAAATAAGAAGCTTCTGTAAAATCATAGGGAACAAAGACTTTTAATAGTTACATTTTATGACTGAACTTTCTTACTTAAGATATATTATGTAGGTAATTCTATAAATTACATATAGAGCTGTCAAATTCTTTTTTAGATTCTTAAAAGTATTGAATTGTATGGCTCTACCACAGTTTGTTTATTGTCACCCTTCCTGAGAAGCCTGTGTTATTTAAGACTTTTAATATTATTTTTTAAAGTGAGAGTAAATGTTGTAATGTGTGTTTATTTAAACGTTTACTTACATGCACTTGTATTTGGGTGGACAAATTTTCAGAAGTAGATTTATTATCTCAACAACAATATAATCTGAAAATACTGCTACATATTACCAAATCCCCTCCCAATAATGCTAAATAATGGGTTTCCATTGATAATTAATGAATGTTCATTTCTTGTGCCTTGGCCTCTTATTGTTACTTTTATTCATTTTATTTTTGTCAGGACCTTATTAGAAAATTGTTCAAATGCCATTTATAATGCATAAACAAGCGTAGTATACCCACACTGCACATTGTTCTTTGTAAAAACACGAGTTTGTATTTCAATAGAAAACTATGCATTGCCTATAGTGTACCCATCCAGGTTATCAGTCTCTAGCCCTGTTCATTATCTTTGGGCTGCTGTGCAATTTTTTGTAAGTCCTAATAACTAAGAGGTATGTAACTTCTGTCTTCTCTCTTAATAATTTAATTGACTTGCCATTCCCCAAAGTCAGTTTTGCCTTCATCTTGATATTCTTTTACTCCATATAAATATGGGCTCTTCTGATTTTTCCTTTGAAACTAATTAAATATTCTGCCTGGTTCTGCAACATCATTCAATGCAACAAATTCTTTAATAGAGTTCACTTTTATATATTCATATGAATCATGATTATACCTTTTTTGGAAAATTATGTGTATATATATATATATGCCATATATTCTTATATATATGTATCAGACATATTATACCTATATTGAATTATCTGTATTTTAATTATTTTTGTCAAAGAAATGTTTTATCAGATGGAGTTAAACTTGCAAAGAAGATTTTATTCAAGACTAGTGCAATGAAGATTCACCATAGAGACTGAACTCTATTGAGTCAAGTGGATCAAAACTGGGTCAGTTTTATGTGCTGTAATGAACAGTATAAAAGTACTAGAACATGTTGCGGGCAGGGTCAGTGTGATTAGACCATTTTGGTTTGCTTAACACTTGGTTCCTATCCTCCCGTAGAGACTTCTATATAGAATCTTATGTTATAAATGGACAGCTCTCAGTTTCTTCAAAAAAAGGCATCCTGGGTTATGAAACTTGTAGGATGCTGAAAGAAGATAAGCATTTCAAAGGGAAAGTTAAAGACTTTACATTTTAAAGTTTTATAAAGCAAGTACTCTAATCAAAGAGAGATATAGGTACAGGGATTAGAAGGAAGCCTGTATAAATTTTTGTTAAACTGAGGAAAACATTAATGCCATCTTGGTCATTGGCCCTTTGTACCATTCAGTAAACTAGTAATAGAATCATAATTCCAAACTAACTTACAGATCATTTTTCAGTCCTGACTCCTGCTGTTGACATCATTCATTTCACTGACCAACATCTGATCTCCAGTTCAACATGGGTGATTCTACACTTTCCATCATTAAAACTTATGGTTCCAGTTCTTTTCTCTCTTAGTCAGGCTTCCATATTTGTAAAACTTAGTACATTATGAATGCTTGGCAAATACCTTATGCCTATCCCATGATCTATGTAACACTTAGGTGGAGAAGCAGAGGATTTCTGAATCAGTCCTAAGAGGCAGCAACAGGAACCATGTCTAACTGTAAGTAGGCATGGTGTGGTGGCAGAAGCAGATGAGTTGCTTAGTGTCTGGGAGGTGGTTCAACACATCAGGACTCAACTCAAGGATGATTTGATGTTACTTTAGCAATTTTCCTAGCAACCTATCCTTTAAAGTTGATTCTTTGGTGCTGCTAAATATTGGTGATTCAGTTTTCCCCTTTAATCATTTATGTGTGTTTAAATTAGCTAGAGTAAGTTTCTAATACTTGCAGTTATGAAACCAACACTACTCTGCATAGCAACTGCTTTTACAACAAAAAGGAAGGTAAAAACTTCTTTTTCATGAAGGAAAAAGAAAACATCTACATAGCTTTTCTTAAGGGATTTATGATCTTAAGTGAGGAAAATCTATACATGAATTCCAAACCAATTTTTTATTTATGTATCATATTTAGTTTTTATAATCATTTCACCTGTCTAGATTTAAAAACAAAAATGATTTACAGGTAACTTCTATAATTGTATTTTTTAGGAAAGTAACACAATATCAGGATAACAATTTGAATAGCCAATGTTGAATTTAGTAATCTATGAATGTCTTCAATTTGCTGGTTTATTTTTAAAGCACAAAGAACGCAACAGACTTTTACTAGAAAGCAAATTATTCACAGTGTTGGCTCTTGGTAAGTAAATCCTTCATGTGAAATCTTATAAGAAATCTTCAAAGTTGTAAATATGGGCAATTCTCCTGATGACTCAGACATTCAGCAGTTACTGGGTTTTCTAAAAAGCCAATAGAGAGACTATTTGAAATGAAACCACCTCTCGGAAGCTTAATTCTATTTTAATTACCTAAGGACTTGAGAGGCTTCAAAACATTGACCCATCTATATTCCACCAGCTTTGAACTCTGTGCCATTATAAATGCTTATCTTTGCAGTATTTGATATTTGTTGTTTGAATTTTTTAAAAATAAATTTCTATAAATATATAACATAGAATTTAACCTTTACCATTGTAAGTATACAATTCACCTCCATGAATTAAATCCATATGGTTGTACAACCATTGATATCATCTGGAGTTTTTCATCTTACAAAATTGAAATGTACCCATTAAATCATGAGTCCCCATTTCCTCCCCTTAGCTCCAACATTTCATTTTCTCTCCTTTACAATTTGGCTATACTATCTATATAAGCAGAATCTTATATAAGGTTTCTTTTGTATGCGGAATCATATAATGTTTGCCCTTCTGTAACTCATACATTTAAATTAGCACATTGAAAGGATGATAAAGTCTTACTCTTTAATATATATGTATATATCACGAATATTGATACACACACACACACACACACACACACATATATATATATATACATGAAAATATTCAAGGTTCAAGTTTTAATAATATTTTTCTTTTTTTTTTTTTTAAAGAGAGAGTGAGAGAGAGAGGGACAGAGAGAGAATTTTAACATTTATTTATTTTTCTTAGTTCTCGGCGGACACAACATCTTCGTTTGTATGTGGTGCTGAGGATCGAACCCGGGCCGCACGCATGCCAGGCGAGCGCGCTACCACTTGAGCCACATCCCCAGCCCTTAATAATATTTTTCTATGTGTATAATGCATTTTGCTTATCCTTTCATTCATGGAGGGATACTTGGGTTGTTTTCAATTGTCAATTGTGATTAATGCTGCTATAAACATGAGCATACAGATATTTTTTCATGTCCCTCCTTTCAGTTTTTATGGGTACACACCAAGAAGTGGAATTTATGTATCATACGAAAGTTATATATTTAAGTTTTTGAGAAACCACCTTACTGTTGGTATAAAGTGAAATCTCCCTGTTTCCATTTACATTTCTCTAAGGCTTACTGATACTTTTCATAGACAATTGGTATATCTTCTTTGAATAAATGGTTATTTCATTTTCTGATTGTATTTTAATTGGGTGGCTTGTTTATTTTGGTTTTGATTTTGAGTTTTAGAGATTTTTTGTATATTCTGTATATTGATCCCTAATCAGATATGCAAGTTATAAACATCTTTTCCCATTCTGTGGGTTGCCTTTTCACTTTATTGATGGTATCCTTGAAGGATAAAATGTTCTAATTCTGATGAAGTGAAATTTTTCTATTTTCTTCTTTAGGTGCTGTCCTAGAAATCATCAAATACAAGTCAAGAACTTTTCACCTGTTTCTTTATAAGAGATGTTTTGTTTGTAGCTCTTGAGTTCAGGATTTTGACCCAATTTAAATTATTTGCATAGATCCTATTAGGTAAAGTTCCAACTCATTCTGCATGTGAGTATCCAGTTTTTCATCTCCATTTGTTGAAAAGACTATGCTCTATCCATTTAATAGTTTGGTACAATTTTTGCATATTATTTGATACATTCAATGGTATATTTTCAGTTCTCTGTTTCATTTTCTTTGGCGTTTTCCATCTCATTATGCCTATAGCCACACAGCTTTAATTACTATAGCTTCATAGGAAGTTTCTGTATTACAAATATAAACAATCCTATTTGAAATTCTTTTTCCACATTATTTTGGTTATTCAGGGTTCTTTGAAATTCCATACAAATTTTAAACTTGGCATTTTTGTTTCTCTAACATATCATTTTGATAGAAATTTTATTGAATCTGTAGCTCAAGGAGTCTTGCAATACAGTATTGACATCTTCCTAATAGGAAGTCTTCCATTCAATGAACATGGTATGGATTTGTATTTACTTATGTCTTCCTTAATGTCTTTTAGCATTTTTGACTAGTTTTTATCTTCGAATCCCTTACAACTCTGGTTACTGTAACTCCTAACATGAATGTTTTCTGTTCATGAACTCCTAAGTTTATGCTGTATATTGTGAAATCAGAATAAATACAAGTTTATGGATTTCACTATGAGTTTAATAAATGTCTCTATAGTTCAGCAACTCAAATGCAGCATGTAAAAATAGAGATGTGACACAAAAATTGAAGTTCAAGTTTTCTAAACTCTAAACCACTATGTCTTCATTGAGAAAACCCTTAATATTTTCTGGTGGTATATTCAGGAATTATTTCATTCCTAGTTTAATTTTTTATTATTATTGGAATACAAACAATGGTACTACAAATTTCAATTACATTACAATATAGTTGATTTTACTTACCTCTGTACTAAAATGAATAACATATAGCACAATGGGCATTTTAGAAGTAACATTTTTCAAATGTTCCAGAACATATTAGAGACAAATAAAATGTGTTTTAACAGTCATTAATTTAAAAATAAATGCAAAACTTTTGCCATCTACAAAATTGTCAAATGCATCTGCAAGTGATCATATGCCATGTTTGCTATTGTTTGCTGAGTTTTTGTCAATAAAGCTGGTGAAAATTAAAAGTTTGCAAACTGTGCGAATATTCACATGGAGATATGAGTCAAGAGACTTCATAAAATCCAATAACTCTGTTTGAGTAATACAATATTTAGAAATATTGAGAAACTGATTTTCTGAACTAACTGCCTATAATGGGAAACATAATGGTTTCTGTTTTGGAATAACATAAATTGGGAACCCAGAATTTGAAAGAGATAATACAATTATTAAAATGATGGTGTTTAAAGAATTGGAAGGGGGAAATGATGAATTTATAATTAGTCAAAATATAGAATACATACAGATTATTCTCTTTTGTAAAATAAGTTAAAGTAAACATACTACACTCTATGAACATATACACACATGTACTGAGGGAAGAGACCTGAAAATTGAAAGTGAACAGGATGACAGGTATATTTAAAACATAAAATTTTATATTGTGTCTATAGGTCATGCTATAGGTTAGTTTAATACATTTCAGAAATCTATTGAAATAATTATATCCTATGTACAGATCTAAAAATTTTATATGTAAATTTTTATTTCATAAGTAAATCTTTTTATATTTTAATCAAATTAAATTCAACTCAGATAATCCTAAAATCCTTTCATATATTATGTAGAATCACCTTATAGGAGGTTTTACCCTAAATCAATAAATAGAATGTATAATTTAGAAACTAAGAATATATTTATTTCCCTTAAATATAAAATACAACATGGTGAATCTTTAGTTTTTGACTTTCCCCAATATTATTTTCATGATATTTCAAAGATTTTATTAAAGAATAGTTTACTACATTAGTTATGACTCTTTTCATACTTTTTTCCTCTTAAATATCTAATTGCTAAGAGATATGCAGACATCATGCTATTTATTTTTTCATACTAATACTTTTGTTCCTACTTAATAGTTGGCTGATTGTGGTTTTCTCTAAGGAAGGAACTTAGAATTTCCCTGAAGGGTTTTAACAGCAGTCCTAGGATTCAAAAGTATTTTTAAATTGAGGTTTCTGTGCCAGCCCATGCAGAGTAGAACTTCTGAATATTTAATAAGAAGAGCTGATTAGTTGCAAATTGTAGTAATCTTTAAAATACCTTTAAAGTCTTTTATAATATATAATTATCTTTCCTCACATTGCATTTAAATTTAAAGTCAACTTAAGAAAAATATAGTATTTTAGACACTTCTATATATGAGAAGGGAGACAACAATAAAGAAGTAAGTAATTCCTTTTAAAAGAGTTAGATTTTCTCCAGTACAATTATGTGTGATTGAATGAGAAGGCCTCACTTAGGTGAGGCATTTTTAATTAAAAGACAAAGAGAAAACCAGACATGAAAGGGATGATCACGTGCTAGATTCTGAATTAGCTGGCATCCTCAAAGTTCCAATTTTAGTACTTCAAAAACTTTGTCATTCTGTATAGACAGGGACAAAGTCATGATATGTGAGAAATGGAGCAGAGCTCAGGCAGTGTGCATTTTACTTCAAGGAGACATTTGGTTCAGCCTGTTTCAAAAACTGAAAACTTGCTCTCAAATGGATGTTCTCATGACCTAGAGTTCATATGTACATTTTTCAGACCATGTAATTTGATAAAGCTATGATTTTGTTATTTATTGAATACTCTAAGTAGCTGAAAGGACTTTGTGGCCTTTCAAAAGAGTTTATGTGGCCTTTAAAAAGAGTTGGAAGCTATTCATTTATTACTTTAAATAAGAAATGTAAAAACAAACTATGGCTTAAAGTAGAATTTTCAAAAATTACTTGTTAGCTCGTTTTATTTATAAATCAGAGCTTTAAACATATATATAATTTATGAATATATATTATACATGAAAAATATTTGGTTTTGACTTCATTTTCTATTCATTTTATTATTATTTATAACATAAAGCAATATCTATATTAATTCATTAGGCTAAGAAATAAAAAAGTGATGTATGAATTAAAGGAAATCTACTTTTTTTCCTTTCATGCATCAATTTTTTCTTTCATTTTTATTTTGTAAACCATAGTTGGAACAATATATCAGACATATGTTATGGTTTAGATATGAAGTGTCACTCAAAAGTTCATGTGTGAGACAGTTCAAGAATTTTGAGAGCTTACATAATCAGATGATTAGATAATTGGAGGTGTAACCAAATCAGTGAATTGATCCACTGATATGGATTAGCTGGGTGATAACTGTAGGCACTTAGGTAGGATGAGTCTAGAAGATGTAGCAGTGATGCAAAAGCTGACTAAAACAACATACATAGATATGTTATTCCATTATATGTAAAATATGCAGGAAATAGGCAGTATAATTTATATTTTATCCTAATATGCTATAAGCTTTTAAAATCTAGTTATTTCACCTGCTCATTGTAGTGCCATCATCTACTACAAGTTAGACAGAGACTTTGCAAATGAGGCCCTTCTCTTTGCAGGGAGGAGGATAGAGAGGGGAATATACTATGGAAGCCTAATTCATAGAAATTGGAGATTAGAAGACTAAGATTTTATTGTCTTCCCAATGGACACCGTGATGAGAAAGCATATCATTCCTGTGGTTTTTCTTGAAATTTATAGCATATCCATGTTTACTATTTTTGTTGATTTGTATTTGTATTCAGTAGGAAACAAAATTATTAAAAAGTTCTAATTTAATACATAATTGTAGTGATAAAGATATATTTCATTCAGCAACTGAGTTCTGCTCAGAAACAAGGTAGCACTTTGAAGTTTTTTGAATGCTATTTAAATGCAATCTATTGGTTTTGTTTTTTTTTGTTTTTGTTTGTTTCATAGAGTTACAGTGTGATATATTATCATATGATTATAGTATATCAAATATACTATCATCTTTTAGTCTATAATGAGGTCTAATTATATTAATGTAATATACTTGAATTAATGAAGAAAAATTGAAAGTAAAATGATAGGTAAATTATACCTATATACTATGGAAGGTGTTAAGACTTAGATGTGAGGTGTCTCCCCAAAGTTCAGGTGTGAGGTAATGCAATAAAGTTCAGAGGTGAAATGATTGGGTAATGAGAGCATTAATCCTCTTGAGCAGATTAACTGGGAGATAACTGTAGCCAGATAGGTTGTGGCTGAAGGAGATGGGTCATTGCTGGTGTGCCTTTCTAGGTTCATATTTGTACCTGGTGAGCAAAGCACTCTCTGCTTCCTGTTAGCCATATCCTGTGCTGCTTCCCTCTGCCACACTCTACCATCATGGTGATCTCCCTCATTTGGGGACCAGATCAATGGAGCTGGACATCTATGGACTGAGACTTCTGAAACCATGAGCAACAAATATAATTTTCCTCCTTTAAAATTATTCTTGTCATATGTTTAGGTCACAGCAATAAAAAAGTTGACTAAAACAGAAGCTAAATTGTTTGGTCATACAATTAATTTTCAACACCTGTAATTCTAGTGGCTTGGTAGGCTAACGCAGAAGAATTGAGGGTTCAAAGCTATCCTCAGGAATTTAGCAGGGCCCTAAGCAATTCAGTGAAATCCTGTCTCTAAATAAAATACAAACTGATTAAAACAAATAAAAAATTTAAATAAATAAATAAAATACAAAAAGGGCTGAGGATGTGGCTTTATGGTTAAAAAATCAACTCTCATGGCAAATTAAATTTGTAAAGTTGAATTTTACCTATTTATAGTTTTATTTCATGTGCTGACTTGTTTTAATCTTACCACTGTCAATGATTCTTTAATTATAAAATTAGCTTAGGTAATATTTACATGTACAAATAATAATATGATACTATCACATAATATATTTGGATTATATTTTTCTTTTTGATTGAGGATGCTACTGAAGTACTCTACAAATAGATTAAATAGGAAAAAAAATTACAGAAATACTCCAAAAGATAAAGTGGACACTCTTTACTACCACAAAAGAATTAAACAGTGGGAATCTTAGGCTTATTATAAAGGAATAGTAGCACAGAGAATTGATTTGATCTTCAGAGGGGTCACTGTAGAAGATATCACTTTATTTTTGAAAAACACTCAAAAATTTATCCATAATCTACTGCTTACTTTTTATTTATTTGAAAATGAAGAAAGTTACTCATTGGTAGTCTTAAAAATTGGGGAAATTAAATTTCCATCATTTTACTTTGAGAAAATCCTAGTGATTCTCTGAAATAGAAGATCAGCATTAGAGATAAAATCTCAGGAAAAACAATGAAATAATGACAGTTTTCAGGAAGTTATTTGAGGTTTATGCTCAGTTTTGTTGCCTTTTTCTTTACCTGGTGTTAACCTGCAGTTGCCTCTGAAACCAGCTACCAAGAAATAAAACAAACTTCATTAGCCCAAGGTATAGTTTTTCAAAAGTTTGACTTCCTTTCAGACAACTGCTAAATTATTTTGGTCATGCCTACATTTTCATATGGCTACAAATTTGGGGTTCCCGCTTTCCACTCAAATTTTATAATTTGCCAAGAGACCTAACATAACAAAGGAAAATTATGCACTTAATATTACATTTGTAAAATAGATTTTAATTTTAAGCATTTTTCATTCACATCAAAATTGAGCAGAAATTACAGAAATTTCCCATATGCCAGATATTCTCACCTACATACAAGCTTCCTCATTATCAAAATCCTGCACCATAGTGCTTCATTTTTTATGACTGATGAATCTATATTGAGCTAATGTTATCACCCAAAGCCTATACTTACTTTTAGGATTCATTCTTGGTATTATACATTGTATGGGTTTTGAAAAATGCATAAGGAGATGTATCCATCATCATAGTATCATACAGAGAAGTTTCACATATATAAAACTTTCTATCATCCACTTATTCATTCTTTGTTGTAACATATAACCACTGATATTTTCATTGTCTGCATGACTTTAAATTTTCAGAATGTTTTTTAGTTGCAACAGTACAATATTGTAGTCTTTTCAGATTAGCTATTTTGACTTACAAATATGTATTTAAGAGTTTTCAAAATGTTTTTATATATCTTGATAGATTTTTGCATTAAGTAATGTTTCATCATATTATGAAATTTAATTTTCTTCATCTCCTCCTTCTTTTTATTCTTCATCTTCTTCTTACAATTCATTTACCTACTGAAGGACATCCTGGTTTACTTCCCAGTTTGGGAAATTATATATAAGTCTGTTTTAAATATTCATGTACATGTTTTTGTGTGTACACAATTTTCTAACTTCTTTGGTAAACACTAAGAAGTATGATTGCTGAAAATAATTGAAGATTATGTTTAATTTTGTAATAAACCACCAAAATTGCCTGTATAAGGGAATGTACTATTTTGCATGCCCATCAGTCTATCTTTGTCAGATTGTATGACCTCTGTTCGTAAGTCAAAGAAAGATTGACCATGTTTATGGGAATCTGTTTGGGCTCTTTATTCTGCTCCATCATCCTATTTGTTTACTGTTTCTCCAATATCATGCTATCATGATTACTGTGGCTTCTTACCAATTTTTGAAGTTATGCAGTGTCAATTCTCTGATCTTGTTTTCCATCAAAATTGTTTTATCTGTGCTGGGTCTTTTGCCCTCCATGGTAATTTAAGATTGGTTGTTGATATCTATACAATACAATTGTTCCCCTTTTCTGTGATTTTTACTTTTCATGGCTTAAGCTATCAACAATGAAACACAGTCCAAAAATATTAAGTGAAAAATTCAAAAATCAACTATTCATAAATCTTAAATTGCGTTATGAGTAATCATGAAATTTCTCAAAATTAGGCTGCATCCCACCTGGGACAGGAATTACCCATTTGTCTGATGTATCCACATTGTATAGGCTGTCTCTCCATCAGTTTAGTTGCCAACTTCATAGCAGATTAATTATAGAGATATTGCAGTGTTTGTGTTCAAGCAGCCTTTATTTTACAGATTAATGGCTCCAAAGTATAAGAATAGTGATTTTGGCAATTTGGAGTTACCAAAGAGTTAAGGTACATCCTTTAACTGAAAGTACATAGATACTTTAATAGCGAGAGGGAGTGGGAGAGAGATAGTTATCACACTAATATAACTTTTATTACATTGTAGTAATATTATAATTTTATCATAAGTTATTGCTACCAGATTTTTATTGTGCTTAATTTAGTAATTAAATGCCATCATAGGTAAGTATGTTTAGGAAAAAAATCAGTATATATAGGACTTGGATTCAAGGATAAGGGGAGACTACTGTAACTTGCCAGGTTTTTTATTGGGATTACATTGCATTTTTACATGTTGAGAAGAATTGACACCTTCACAGTAAGTTTCCCGATAAGTGTTTCCTGGGCTCTTTGATTATTTATTTTCATCAGAGTTATAGTTTTGCTCAGATAATTGAGAAACATATATTGTTAGATTAAACTTAAATATTTGACTTTTAGGTTAGTGAAGAAGTGGTAGTTTGATCTTCATTTTCAAATTTCACTTTTGCATTGCTGATACTTAGGAAACCAATTGAATTTTGCATATTAACTTTCTATATTTCAATTTTGCTATAATCAATATTTTATTCTTAGAATCTGCTTATTGATTTTTAATATGATTAAAATTTATTGTATATAATAATTATATATAATAGTAGGATTCTGTAATATATTTATACTTGCACATAGTATATTTTGGTCAATTTCATCTCCCACTACATCCTTTTTCCCTTCTTTTCTTCTCCTTCCCCAGACCATCTTCCATTTCTTTACTGGTCTCCCTTTGATTTTTATAACATCCTCCTCCACTTTTTTTTTTCTTTCTTTCTAGTTTCACTTATGAGAGAAAGTATGTATGACTCTTCTGAGTCTGACTTTTTTCACTTAACAAGACACCAAAGTCTTCTTAGTGTTTTTTTCTGCAAAGAATAATAATTTTCTTCCTCTCCCTCCCTTGGTCCCTCCCTCTCTTTTTTCTTTTCAATCAATATACTTTTTATTGAATCCTTGACATATTGTGTTAGCTAGGACTCCTAAAAAGATGTTGAGGAGCAGTAAGAGGGAACTTTCTCATTCCTTGCTTTTGAGTTTATAGTAAAGGCTGAAAATTTTTCAGCTTAAGTATTCTATTGGCTGTAAGCTTTTTTGGAGATATTATTTATCAGATTAAGGAAGTTCCCCCGTCACTGATAGATTGCTGATTTTTTTTAATCATGAAAGGTTAATGGATTTTCTCAAATTATTTTCAGTATCAATTGATATAATCATGTGATCTTTTCATTTTCATCTTATAGATATGATGGGATATATTAATTAATTGAATATTAAACCTTTATATTCTTTACCCAGGATAAATCTAAATTGGTTTTAATATGTATTTTTTAAATAAATTGTTGGATTATTTATTAATATTTTGCTGATTTTTAAAAAAATTATGCTCATAAGGCATGTTGTTGATTTGTAGCTTTATTGATTTTAGTATTGGGATTATGCTGGACATAAAATGTACTAGAATATATCCTTTGCTTCTATTTTTTGAAAAGATCATAGAAAATAGTATAATTTCTTCCATACATATTTGATATAATTCACCAATGAACCCATCTGAACCTAGTGCTTTCTATTTCATTAGGCTGTTAATTATTTATTCAATTTATTCTATGGACATAAAACTATTCAGGTCATCCATTTCTTCACATCCTCCCAGTTCTGATATTAGTATATTTAAATCTTTTCTCTTTTTTTCCTCAGATAGTATGTATAGAGGCTTCCTGATATTATTGAACATTTGAAGGAAAGAGGTTTTTTTAAAATTTTTTGATTCTTATTGATTACTTCTTTTCAATTTTATTTATTTTCACTCTTAATTTTTATTAATTTGTTCTGTTTATTTTAGAATAATTTTAATATTTTTCTAGCTTCCTAAGATAGAAACTTTATTATTAATTTCAAATGTGTTTTATATAGTCAATGGTATAAATTATCCTCTTAGTACTGCTTTTGATGTGTTCCACACATTTTTTTTCAGGAAGTTTGGATTTTTTTTTCTTTTTAAATTTATATATGACAGCAGAATGCATTATAATTCTTATTACATGTATAAAGCACAATTTTTCATATCTCTTGTTGTACACATAGTACATTCACACCAATTCTTGTCTTTGGATAATAATGATCATCACATTCCACCATCATTAATTACCTCATGTCTGGGTGTTGGAGGGAAAGAGAGGGGGCATAGGATAATTAATGTTCCACACATTTTGATAGGTTCTCTTTTCATTTTTATTTAGTTCAAATTTTTTGTCCCTTGAGATTTTTGTATTTGACCTTTGTTTTTTTTTTTTTTTTTTTTTTGAGTGAGTTGTTTAATATCTAGATGTTTGGCAAATTTTATATCTATCCTTCTGATTTCTAGTTTAATTTTCACTGTGGTATGAGAGAAGATGTTGCATATTTTTTAGTTCATTAAGGTATGTATTATGCCCCAGAATAAAGCCTACCTTGATGAATACACAAATAAATTGTGATTGGATTAAGTAGTCAATAGGCCTCAATTGTGTCCACTTGATTTATAGTGCTGTTGATTCCATTCTTATTCCAGTTTTCCATAATACCCACAGACCATGGTGTTATTACCTAGCCCAAATTGCAAACCTTCTAATTATATTGTTGGCATTGCTGCCATGAGAGTCATAGATTTGACTCATCCGGTTAGCACTAACTACACAAGGGCTCACCAGGACCATTTTGGCATAAACCATCAGGGCCCACCATGAATAACAAAAATGCTCTCATTACTAAATTAATTACAAGGACTGAGAGGTAACATCATAGTTATTACAAACAATATAATATAATATAATAACATTCTAACACATATTTGTGTAATTCTTACTGCAAAATTAAAATATTTAAAAAAATAACTGAAACAGTAACATTAGTGCAGCAAAGAAAAATGTCCAAGGGGAAGTTCTGGTACTTAAGTGTGTGAAGTAATGAAATAAAGTGGATAATGTAGCAAGAAATTTATAAATTTAAGGGTATACACTAAAAGTGTACAAAAAATGGGTATATGAAATATTTGAGTACTGGAAAGGGCAGAATAAATAGAGATGATCAAAAGACAAGCAAGAAATAATTCATTTATTTCATACAGGCTTATTGAGATTGAGGACTTGATTTGAATCATACTGAATGGTCATCACATATGGTAAAATAGTATAAATTTAATTAAGGTTTATTTTTTGTTTCTCTTACTCATTCTGTATGATAAACAGAACATCATTCCCTTCCTTTTTTATTCCAGAGAAATTTTCTTATTTATTATAAGCTTGTTGGAAAATATAATTAAAGAAATAATATGACGTCTGCACTTGAGATATCCCAAAAGTTGAAATTGGCATAGGGACATTAAAGCAACTATTTTAACACTGACTGACTAACCAAGGGGGTAAAAAACATTATTTGTGCAATAATAAACAGAATATCTCGGCGAAAAATGAAATTAAAGGTTAAGGGTTAAACAGAAAATATACAAATTAAAAACGGAATATCTGAATTTAAAAAGATGGGCAAAAATACGGATGAAGGAGAGAAAAATTACCTATGCAGAGGAAACCAAATGAGACTGACATCAGAAATAATGTAAGACAGCATCTTTAAAGTGATGAAAGTAATGTACATGTGTCAAACTGTGGTCGTGTATTCAGGGATATACATATGAAGAAAGAAGGTAAAGGAAACCACTCTCACATATGCCAAAACACAGATTTCGAACCCACATTACTGTGATATAAAAAGTGGTTATTGGATCAGGCCAAGTAAGAACAGGTAGAAATTTCACATCTTCCTGTAAGAATGAAGATTCCAGAAATGCCTTTTTTTTTTCTTTAAAAATATCATTTTTAAAAATACATGACAGCAGAATGCATAACAATTCTTACTACACATATACTCCACAGTATTTCATATCTGTGTTTGTATATAAAGTATGTTGACACCCAATTAAAGTCTTCATACATGTATTTTGGATAATGATGTCCAGCACATTCCAGGATCCTTGCTAATCCCCTGCCCCCTCTATTTCCCTCCCACCCCTCTTCCCTATCTAGAATATAATCAACAAAACTAAAAAAAAGTTACATTGGTGGCCAGTGGGGCGTAGAGGTGCTACAAAGTAGCCAAAGAAAACTTCTGGAGGGGCGGGAGTTGTGGCTCAGTGGTAGAGTGCTTGCCTAGCGTGTGTGAAGCACTGGGTTCAATCCCTGGCACCACATAAAAACAAATAAATAAAATAAAGGTATATTTAAAAAAAACTTCTGGAGGAAAGAGAACTACTCTGTGTATCTTGATTTTAGTGATAGTTACATGACCATGTGTATTGGTGTAAAATAATACCAGGGGCAAAGACAGAAAGCCATTGTTTGATGGATACAGAGTTTCTGTCTGAGATGATGAAAAAGTTCTGAAATAGTGGTGATAGTTTCAACATGATAAATATAAATTAATGTTGCCGAAATATACACTTAAAGACAATTAAATTGGTAGGTTTTATTATGTAGATTTTACATAAATAAAAAAATGAATAAAACATTGGAAGAATAAAAAATTTATATTTTTACCTTGATATTTAAACAAACAATTTTTTAGGTATTCAAAAGTAACATGTATGTAGATAAAAACAAAATAAAGATATTCTTTTCTATTTAGGGTCAGAGGGTCAGTTTGATGATTTTCATGCCACTCCCACACAGAAGATCTGTTGTATGAATATTACCTCCTTCTCCTCTTGCATTTTCTTCTTCTATTTTTTTTTTAAATACCCTTTAAAATATGTAGAGACTAATCTTAGTCTGAAGCCTTACAAAAATATATCACAAACCAGACTGGACATGTGGGTTTTAATTTATTATTTTTTAAAATATTTAATTGGTTATTTTATTTTTTAAATACATGACAGTGGAATGAATTACAATTCTTATTACACATATAGAGCACAATTTTTCATATCTCTGTATATAAAGTATGTTCACACCAATTCATGTCTTCATAAGTGTACTTTGGAAAATGATGTCTACCACATTCCACCATCATTGCTAACTCCCTGTCCCCTTCCCCTCCACCCCTCTGCCCTATATAGAGTTACTCTATTCCTCCAATGCTCCCCCAACCTACCCTATTATAGGTAAGCCTTCTTATATCATAGAAAACGTTCAGCATTTTTTTTTAAGGATTGGCTAACTTCACTTAGCATTATCTTCTCCAACACAGTCCATTTATCTTCAAATGCAATGATTTTATTCTCTTTTATTGCTGAGAAATATTCCATAATGAATGTATGCCACATTTTTTAATCCATTAATCTACTGAGGAACATCTAGGCTGGTTTCCCAGTTTAGCTATTGTGAGTTATGCTGCTATAAACATTGGTGTGGCTGTGTCCCTGTAGTATGATTTTTTAAACTCCTTTGTGTATAGACTGAGGAGTGGGATAGCGGGGTCAAATGGATGTTACATTCCCAGTTTTCCAAGGACTCTCCATACTGCTTTCCATATTGGCTGCACCAATTTGCAGTCCCACAAGCAATGTATGAGTGTGTCTTTTTACCCACATCCTCACCAAAACATATTGTTGTTTGTCTTCATAATAGCCGTCATTCTGACTGGAGTGAGATAATATCTTAGAATAGATTTGACTTGCATTTCTCTAATTGTCAGAGATGACGAACATTTTTTTTTCATATATTTGTTCATTGATTGTATATCCTCTTCTGAGAAGTGTCTGTTCATGTCCTTGACCCTTTTATTGATTGGGTTACTATTTATTTATTTATTTTTTTATTTATTTATTTTTTGTGTATAGCTTTTTGAGTTGTTTATATACCCTAGAGATTAGTGCTCTATCTGATCTGTGAGGGGTAAGAATTTGCTCCCAAGATATAGGCTCTCTATTCACCTCACAGATTTTTTTTTTCTGAGAAGAAACTTTTTAGGTTGAGTCCATCCCATTTATTGATTTTTGGTTTTAATTCTTGCATTATAAGAGTCTTATTAAGGAAGTTGGTTCCTAATTCCACATGGTGAAGATTAGAGCTTACTTTTTCTTCTATTAGATGCAGAGCATCTGGTTTAATTCCTAGATCCTTGATCCACTTTGAGTTGAGTTTTGTGCATGTTGAGAGATAGAGATTTAATTTCATTTTGTTGCATATTGATTTCCAGTTTTCCCAGCACCATTTGTTGAAGAGGATATCTTTTCTCCAATGCATGTTTTTGGCACCTTTGTCTAATATAAGATAATTGTAATTTTTTAGGTTAGTCTCTGTGTCCTCTATTCTGTACCATTAACTTACCAGTCTGTTTCAGTGACAATACCATACTGTTTTTGTTACTATTGTTCTGTAGTATAGTTTAAGGTCTGGTATAGTGATGCCACCTGCTTCATTCTTCCTGCTATGGATTCCTTTAGCTATTCTGGGTCTCATTTTTCCAGATGAATTTCATGATTGCTTTTTTCTATTTCTATGAAGAATGTCATTGGGATTTTGATTGAAATTGCATTAAATCTGTATAGTGCTTTTGGTAGTATGGTCATTTTGATAATATTAATTCTGCCTATCAAAGAGTAAGGTAGGTATTTCCATCTTCTAAGGTCTTCTTTGATTTCTATCTTTAGGGTTCTGTAGTTTTCATTGTATAGATCTTCCACCTCTTTTGTTAAGTTGATTCCCAGGTATTATTTTTTTGTAGGTCATTGTAAATGAGGTAGTTTTTCTCATTTCCCTTGCTGAGGATTTGTAACTGATATATAGGAATGCCTTTGATTTATGAGTGTTGATTTTATATCCTGTTACTTTATTGAATTCACTTACTAGTTCTAGACGTTTTCTGGTGTAGACTTTTGGGTCTTCTAGGTATAGAATTATATCATCAGCAAATAGTGTTAATTTAACTTCCTCTTTTCCTATGCATATTCATTTAATTTCTTTTGTCTGTCTAATTGCTCTGGCCAGTCTTTCAAGAACTATGTTATGTAGAATTGGTAAAAGAAGGCATCCCTGTCTTGTACCAGTTTTAGAGGGAAATGCCTTCAATTTTTCTCCATTTAGAATGATTTTGGCCTAGGGCTTAGCATAGATAGCCTTTACGATGTTGAGATAAGTTCCTGTTATCCTTAGCTTTTCAAGTATTTTGAACATGAAGGGATCCTGTATTTTGTCCAATGCTTTTTCTGCTTCTATTGAGATGATCATATGATTCTTTTCTTTGAGTCTATTAATGTGATGAATTACATTTATTGATTTTCTTATGTTGAACCAACCTTGAATCCCTGGGATGATTCCCACTTGATCATGGTGCACGACCTTTTTGATATGTTTTTGTGTTTGATTTACCAGAATTTTATTGAGAATTTTTGCATCTATATTCATTAGAGATATTGGTCTAAAGTCTTATGTATAAAAATTAAAGTAAAAGGTCTTACTTACCAAGAGCTTTTATCATTAATCTCAAGAAAACACCTAGTTATGAGGTGAACAGATTAAAAGTCATCTATGATTAAAACTAGGAAAGACCAATGATATAATAAAAGTTGGAGTAACAAGTAAGTGAGACAGGATAGTTCAAGTAAATTTTAGTTGTCAAAATATCATGATTTTAAAGGTTTTACTTGATTTCTCTTCCAACTTGCATTTTGCTACAATCTAGAAGTACCACTTGAAAATCATACTTAATTCTGTCTGTTCTGCTAGTGAAAATATAATGTAAAAAATACAGAAATTATTTTCTGGTAAAATTGCTGGTACTTTCTCATGTTGACTTTATCAGAAACATATGAAAATTCTAATAAATCAACATTAAAAATTTTTAAATAAATGAGAAACTTTATTTTAGTAAATGCTTACTCAACTCCACATTAAGCTCCACTTCTGGAATATCTAATTTTCCCCAATTTGTAAGTTTGAAATCGTATCTCCTTTTATAACCCACACAAAAGCATTGAAACTTCAATTAATTTTGAACTTGAGAGTTCAAAATTGGAAGAGATATTTTGACAGATTCTTCTTAGTAACATTTTTTTTTTGCTAAAATATTTTAAAATTTGTATTTGAGGCATCGTCAATTTAATTGTACTGTGTTGTTCAAGTACATGCATATATCAGTATTTGGGGGTAAGAAAATGCCATTTGGACTCTAATACGTTTGAAATAAGAATAGATGTTTAATTTATTTCCTATATTAAGCAGTTGGATGGAGATGTGGCTCAATGTTACAGGATTTGCCTAGTTTGTGTGAATCCTCAAGTTTAATCCCTAGTACCCCACCCCACAAATCATACATTAAGCCATTGGAAATCTAATCATATAATGTTATATGTCTTGGGAAAAAAAGAGAAGTAAACTCACTGCCTTCAAGTTGTTCCTAAGTATCTGAAAAAAAAATACATAAATAAATATTTATGTATGTATATACATATGTGAATATATGTATATCTGTACATATATGATATCTGTACATATATGGCTATATATACATATAAGAATACATATGGAACACTATTACTCAAGAAATATAGTAGAAAACTAAACTAAGCATTGTCATTATTTCATGGTATAATCTTGAAAAATCAATAACTTCCCTAACAAAGACTATTTACATTCTCCTCTATTTAATACAGTCTAGCTATGCTGACATATTTTATGTGTCTGTCAGCTTGAACATGGGGTACAGACAGCAGCGGCAGATTGGAGACCTCCATATATCCTGAATGTTGAATTAAAAAAGAAAAGAAAAGAAAGGAAAAAGAAAATAAAAGAAGAAGGAACAACAAACTAAGTTTGAGGCATTCTTCCCTCCTAAAATTTCTTTAAGAATACAACATGGATTTTTATTCTAGCAAAGGATTTGGAAGTGTTCTTTTTTCACTAGACCATAATGGGTTCTTATTTTTAACTATAGATGATAGTATAAGGGACCATCCTCTGATTTCAAGCTCTTTAAGCTGAATTTCTTTGCTAGTTTTACTCATTTATTAGCAAGTTTTGTACTCTTTTGGTGTAAGAATGGAGATTTTTGAGAAGTTCTTACCATTTTGGTGTTTTAAAGTTGAATCCTATTAATCACCTGTCTTTTAATAAATTTTGTTCAGACATTTGCATGCTTAATTGTTAAAAATAATTGGAAACAGGAGAGAATGTTTTGTTAGCATGCACAATTCATGCACACTTTCACGGGGAGGCAGAGAGACAAAGCCCTCCATGAAGGTGAACTGTAGAAATGTGGGTGCCATCACCACGAGCTTGTGGGAGGCAAAGATCCTATGGGAAGAGAGCAGGGATTGCTACAAGAACATGTTCATGGACATGATAGAAAGACCATAAAACTACACCCATAAAGTATGCAGGAAGCAAGTTTGGAAAGGCAACTGAGAATAGAGCTAAGGACTAGCCACATGAATAGTCTGGATGGTAAAGTCCCCTGTGTCTGCCACTCCTAAAGAACTGTCAGTGCGGGCAGCACCCTCACCTGGATTCTTATTACTGCCCTCAATAGTAACACAACCAACACTGCATCTGAGCTAGTAGATCTGACCCTCCACTGGTGTGCTATTCCATGGGGAGAAATGGAACAGGAGGAACTTTACTTCCTTCAGTTTTAGACTCTTGTTAATACTATCACAGCATGTGATTAAAGGTTTAATTTTTTCATCTCTGGCTTAGTGTTTTAACTAGTAACGACCACACTTGGCAGCTTAGTTGTCTCTCTCCCAGCTCACTGGAGCTTCTTGTAGTTTTAGTTACAATCACTTCCAAATACATTTTAATTTTCTTTTGGTTTATTCTTTACCATAAGATCTCTTCAGAAATGTATTATTTGGTTTTCAAATTCTTAGAAAATATTTACTTATCTTTCTCGTATTGACTTCTCACTTCAATATATACCTAGAGGCTTTAGAAAATATTTTATAGAAATTAAATCATTTAAAATTTATTGAAAAATTTTATGGTCCAGAATATCATCTATCTTAGAAAATGTTCCAAGCACACTTCAGAGAATGTCTATCCCACTGTTATTGAGTGGAATGTTCTTAAGTGTCAGTTAAGTTCCTTGGATAGTCATATTTAAATCTGTATTCTTATTGATAATGGCTTCTTACTGAGAGAGACTGTTTGTGACCTACAACAATTATAGGATTTTCAATTAATCCTTGAAGTTCTATGTCACAAGCTCCAAATTACATATTATTGTTACCTAAGAAGAAATGTTTTAAAGAGGTTTAAAAAAATAAGGAAAAATTCTTAGGCATTCGCCCAGGGGGCTAGTGTCTTCAGTGCTCTTCATTCTTTTGCAAAGATCCACCTTTCCATCTGTTCTCAGTTGAGTTCTTTTGAAAGAAGTCAACATTTTTAAATGAAAACCTGAGAATAATTCTTTCAGGCTTTCTATATGAGAAAATGCCTTTATTTCATTTTTATCTTGAAATATATTTTGAATGAGTATTGTAGGTTGACAGTTATCTCTCAAGCACTTTAAAGATGTGTCTCATGACTAGTTTTCATGGGGCAAGGTAGAGGAACCTCTTGCAGTACTTATTGTTTTTGCTCTGCATCTTCTTTTTCATTGATTTTTTAAAGTTTTTTTTTAATCTTTATTTTTAGGCTTGAAACTTTTTTATTTTGGTGTGTTTCATGTTGTATTTTTTTGTGTTTTTGTTGATGATTTGTTAATATTTGAATCTGAATAATTGTAGTTTTGTCAAATTTGGAATCATTATTTTATCAATACTTTTTCTTTTTTCTTTTTTTATTTCCTGGTGCAGGGGATTAGAACCCAGGGCATTGTGCATGCAAGGCAAGTACCCTACCAACTAAAATATATCTCCAGCCCTTCAATACTTTTCCTTTTAAGCCCTTCCCATTTTTTCAGAGTCTCTGTACCTCAAACCTCTTGAATTATATTTTCCACATTTTGATCTCTGAAGGTCTTCATGTCTAATCTCTTCTATGTTTAATCTGCTATAAAGGCTATGTAGCATATTGTTCATCTCTGACACTGCAGTTTTATCTCTAGAAAATAATTTGGGTGTCTTTTTTATATTTCCCACGTCTTTCCTCAATTTTTGGACATATGGAATACAATTATAATAAATCTATTTAAGTCCTTCCTTGCTAATTCTAACACCTGTGTTAGTTCTCAGTTGGTTTAAATTGATTGATTTTTCTCCTGATTATAAACCAAGTTTCCTCTCTATTTTGTAAGCTTGATTAACTTCACTATGATCAACATAGAAAATTTTAGCTTTTTGGGTGCTGGATATTTATGAATTCCTATAACAATTCTTCCACTTTGTTCTGAAATACAGTTGCAGTTGAAACAGACCCATCCTTTTGGTATTGCTTTTTGATTTATTGGCCAAGTCCAAATCGCTGCTCATTCTAAGGATAATTATTTCCCAGTAATGAGGCAAGATCTTCTCAAGTGCTCTATGGAATGCTTTATGGGAGATCTTCAGTCTGGTTGGTGGGAACATGTTGTATTTCTGGCCTGGTGTGAGAGCCTGGCATTATTCTGCAGTATTTTGAGATGTTTTTCCATGGTCCTTTCTTTGCACATATTAAATGATCAGTACTCAACTAATCTTCATTGAACTCCAGGATCTCTTTATGCGCATCTATCTTTACTAATTGTTGCATATTAATTTTTCTGAACAGTGAGTTTTGCTGTGGCATACTTTGTAATGCAGTAACAACAATTAACATTACTTCTCAAAAGCCCTCCCCCACTCTTTTCCTTTCCATTGCTCCAACCTATTGAGTTCCTTTCTACTTTCATGACATACCTCTAGCTTCCACATATAAGAGAAATCATATGTTTCTTGTCTTTCTATGACTGGCTCACTTGGTTTAATATGATGGTTTCCAGTTCCATTTATTTTCCTGCAAATGACATAATTACATTCTTATTTATGGATGAATAAAACTTAATGGTGTGAATTTTGATTTAGTCATTCATCTGTTAACCAGAAGAAAAAGTTCTAGAAACATCATATGAATATCATATTTTCTTAGCACTTGGGAAGAGACTGAATTATAAAATTAAGAAAAGCCAAATTGTTTTTTATTGATTCATATTAATGATGCAGAATAGTGGGTTTGAGTGTGGAATATCCATAAATGCATACAACATAACTTAATCCATTTTACTCCCTGATTCCTCCCTTTAATCTTCTCTCCTTCCTGCCCTGATTCCCTTCCTCTGCCCTAAGTTCTCCCTTCTACTTTCATGAGATTGCTCTTTTTTTCATTTTCTCTTTTTCTCTTTAGCTTCCATAAATGAAAGAAAACATGTGCCACTTATTTTTCCAAGTCTCTTATTTTGCTTCACATTATTCTCTTTACTTCTGTACAATTTTCTGAAAATGGTGATTTCATTTCTCATTATGGCTTAATAAAACTCTATTGTGTATATATACATTTCCTTTATCAGTTTAGATGCTGACAGACACCTATGCTGATTCCATAGCTTCACCATTGTAAATCATGCTGCAATAGATGTGGATATGCAGGTATCGCTAAAAGTGTGCGATTTTTTATATAAATACTGGCATAGCTGGGTCATATGATAGATTGATATTTAGTTTTTTGAGGTATACCCATGCTGATATTCATAGTGGTTGTACTAATTTACCTTCCCTCCAACAGTGTATAAAAGTTCTATTTTATCTCTATTTTTGCAGCATTTATTGTTTGTATTCTTGATGATTACCATTCTGACTGGAGTGAGATGGAATCTCAGTGTAGTTTTGATTTGCATTTCCCTGATGGCTAAAGATGTTGAAATTTTTCATGTAATTTTTGACCATTTGTTTTTCTTCTCTTGAGAATTGCCTGGTTAGTTCATTTTGCCTATTTATTGAATGTATTAATTGCTTTTTGGCATTGAGTTTTTCTAGTTCTTTGTGCATTCTGAATATTAATGCTAGGTCAGGCAAGTAACTGTTAAAAGATTTTTCCCAGTTCTATAGGTTGTCTCTTCATAGTTTTGTTTCCTTTCCTTTGCAGAATATTTTTAGTTTGATGACATCAATTTACTGACCCTTTTTCTTCCTGAGCTATAGGAGTATTATTTAGGAAGTCTTTTAACCTTTATGTTGAAGGGTTTCCCCTATGGTTTCTTGCAACTGTTGTATATTTTCTGGTCTTATACCTAGATATTTGTTCCATTTTGAGTGATTTTTTTTAGTTGTTGATAGACCTTTATTTTATTTATTTATGTATGGTGCTAAGAATTGAACCCAGTGCCTTACACATGCTAGGCAGGTGTGCTACCACTGAGCCATAGTCCCAGCCAGAAATGACTTTTGTCTGCCCCTTTATAACACTGTTCTACATGTTTGTTTTTATGCTAGAATGATGTTGTTTTTGTTACTGTGGCTTTGTGGTATAATATGAAGTCAGGCATGAATGACGCCCCCCAGTTTGCTACTTTTGCTCAAAATTTTGGTTATTCTGGGTCTTTCTCTGTTTTATGTGAATTTAAGGATTTTTTCTAGCCCTATGAAGAATATCATTGGTATTTTATAGGAATTACATTGGATATGTAGATTGCTTTTGGTAATATGATCATTTTAACAATAATTATTCTTCCTATTTTTATCTTCTAATAGCTTCCTTGATTGCTCTTTTAGTGTTCTAATTCTTCTTTTAGAAGTCTGTCACTTGTTTGATTAGATTTATATCTAAATATTTTGTTTTTTAAAGCTATTAGGAGTAGAATTCTTTTCGTGATTTTTTAAGCAGTGAATTCTTTATTGGTTTTCCAAAAAGTTATTGATTTTTGTATGTTGATTTTGTATCCTGCTACTTTACTGAATTTGTTTATCATCAGTTCTTTTTTAAGTATTCTTACTGTGGGCTCTATCCATCTTTTTCTCTTTAGATCCTGAATACCATTTGGTTATTTCAGACTATTCTTTCCAGATCCGCCTTGGTTTTCTCTCTCTGTGCTTGAGAGAGGAAACTCACTCAAGAAACAGTCATAGAGCTCCTTAGTCCTATTCCGCATCTCTCAAGGATCACTATGTTTATTATCTCATGTCCAATATCATTAAAGTCTTTATATACATACATACATATATATATATATATATATACATATATAAATATAATATGTATAATATATTATAAATTATATATAGTTTATATATTTATAGTTTGTGTTATTTGTATATTGTTTTTTTTTAAAGGACAGGAGAGAGAGAGAGAGAGAGAGAGAGAGAGAGAGAGAGAGAGAATTTTAACATTTATTCATTTTTTCTTAGTTCTCGGCGGACACAACGTCTTTGTTGGTATGTGGTGCTGCTGAGGATTGAACCCGGGCCGCACGCATGCAAGGCGAGCGCGCTACCGCTTGAGCCACATCCACAGCCCCTGTATATTGTTTATATATGTACTTTGTAAATATATAAAGTATATATATATATAAATATATAGATTATATATATATATATAGTTTATTGTTTTAGTTGTTTCAGCCATAGGGTAAATGCTCTCCTTATTATTAAATCTTATAATAAGGCATAATTTTCATTCATATTGTTTTAACACCTAAAAATGTATAAGGATATAGCATAAAAACACTCATTTGGGCATTTTAAATTCTGTGAATTAAGTGAAATATTATTAATGCTATAAAATCTACGTGATAAATTTTATATACATACATATATATATATATATATATATATATATACATATATACACATATAATAGACACATATATATAAACTGTGTGCCTCCTCTGCTTCCATTCATGAATATATAAAAAGATATATAAATACATGTACAAAGATATACATGTATTTATGAATACACAAACATTTATCTACAGGAGAGAAAAATGATACTTAATATTAGACAAGAGTGTTGTTATTGTTAAATGAGAGAACAAATGTGTTTTTAGAATACAGTAGAAAGGAAGGATGTTTAGAAGGCATATTAATAGTCATAATCAACAACAGATTGATTAATCAACTGCTCCATTGGGAGGACAATTTTATAGTGGACAATTGCTTAGGCTGCACTCTCTAAATTGGCAGGTAAATATGAGAATAGTAAAGGAACGAATTTGAACACAATCAGGTCTTACCTAACATTTATTTGAATTCGTTTGACTAAATAGCATCCTTCAAAATAAGATATATACTAATTTAGAAAAGTGTTTGATGGGATATTGGAGATTTGGCTAGTGACAATTTGTTCTTACTTTAATGGTTACTCCTGGGAAAACAATTTTTAAAACAAGTATTAAAATAAATTATTAAAGACTTCTTATAAAAGCATTAGTAGCTCATTTAGTGAGGTTAGGTATTAATAATGTTCAGGCCTTTAGGTGTGTGATGCTAATTCACATACATTTGATCCTCTTCTGCTTTCAATCAACACAAGAACACACTTCCTTGAACACTTGTGGTTTCACATAGACTGGTAACTAGTTATCACCAGTATGACAAATTGATGTAAATTGTGTCACATCTTATTCAAAGAACAGAATTTTCAGTGTGAGATCCTCCAACTCTATCATTTTTTGTCATGAAAATTGTGATTATATCCTTGAATGAGAAAGAAGTCAAATCTTGAACCATTGTAAGTCACTGAGTATGCCCAATGATAATTGCCTTACAAGAATTTCCTCAACCCAGAGTAGATTTTATATGGTTGAAAAACATTTATATTTTGTTATGCCACTGAACTATTTGACTTTACAGCAGCATCTAGCTGATTCTATCCAATGGAGAATATTTTGTTATAGGTTTCTGATATGATCATGAATAAAATAATATGACTAGTATGTAAATGTTTTGAATATATGGTTATAGTTGTGGTAAATAAAATATTAAGAATTATTAATTAACTTTAATAGTATGCAAAACTAGAAATGCATGTTTCTATTTCTGAATTATGGATAAAACAATTAAGAAATATATGATGTGAATCTAATCTTTAGTTCACACTTTTCTAGTATTTCATATTAACACATGTGATTCCCTGACATTATTTACATTTTTAGTTAATGTGTCAATACAGTCATATAACTGTCACTGATAAGTCTTGGGGATGCAATTCGTGTTAATTGGAAAGGTGAAGATGTTACTGCTCCAGAGAAAGGTTTTAATTAATCTAGGATATAAATATTAATATTTATAACAATTGGGCTTAAATTTAGATGTATGTAACACAAAATGCTAGAGTAGTTTAAAATAGAATGTGTTTATACTTTTACACAATTATTCAATTGCAAAAGATTCACTGATACATGGATTGGAATCTCTCTGATGACATTGTCCATTCAAATTTTATCAGTAGAATTTTACCAGACGAAAATTAAGGCATGGTTCAAGACAACAAGAATGTAAATAAGTGTATGTGCAATGGAAACAAATATTTATGACTCTTTTTATCAGTAATTTTCTCTAATTCTTTATGTTTTCCCCACCCCCAACCTTTCCTATACAATGTTACCCCAGAACATTACCAAATATCTACTTCCTGCTACTATAAGGTAAGACATACTATTTACACCATATGGAGTCTTTTAGAGTCACATAAGGGAAAAGTTGGTTGGGAAATATTTTCCAATCAGTCAAAATAAAGTATCTACTGTAGCTTTTGTTTAAATATTCATATGTGTCAGTCCCTGTGCCAGACATGATTTAATCTGCTAGAAATAATGTATTGTGCAAAGCATTATCCACTTTCACAAAGCATTTTGAGGCTTAAAGAATTTCTAGTTTTTGTTCAAACTAATCATAAGTGTAGCCTAAGTATAATGATGAAGAGATTCTAAACTCCAATGCTAAAATACTGTTTCAGACTTTAATTCTATTATGAATCTTAGCCATATTTGAAGGAATTTTTATATTCACTTACCAACTAAAACTCAGTGAAGTATTGAAGTAGATTTTTATGAATATTCTATGATAATTCAAGTGGGGTTATCATCAAATAAAGTTAAACATTAAAAACCACAACATCACTGACACAAAAAACCCAGATTCTCTCCATATTGTTCTTATGGGAAGTTAATTTTCTGGTCTTTGGCATAGTAATAATATACTGTCTTCAGGTTTCTTTTTTTAAAATTTATTTTTGTAGTATTGGGAACTGAACTCAGAGCCCCTTTATAACTGAAACCCACACTTAGCCCTTTTTATTTTACTTTTGAGACATAGTGTTGCTAAGTTGCTGAGGCTATCCTCCAACATGTGTTATTCTAGCCTCAACTTCCTGAATAGCTAGAATTACAAGCATGCACCATATGCCCCACTAGGCTTTTTTACTCTGTCATAATAAAAGCACAACCACATTTCATTTAGATCTATATCTGATTGTGATTCCTTTATGGAACTCGTTGTCTCCTATATTAGTTTCTCAAAACTTCAATTTGATTACACATCTAAAGTTGCACCTCTTACATTGCTAAGTGTTCCTTCTTTGTTCTTAGAAGAACTGCTATATACTACACTATACTATCACAGAATTTAGGGTTTCCCTTGAGTCCAACCTAGCAGACATGCATTTTAATAGTCTTTGGAGTCAATAGTATCTCAACAAAAGCTACTTCTTCTGAGTACCACAATCTTAAGTGGTAAATCATTGTATATGGCCTATTTATTCATTAGACAGTGGTGAAAATAGGAAAAATGTGATTCCTTTACAAAATGATTTATTGACAAAATGAAATCCTGTTTAATCAAATATCTCTTTTGATACTTTCTGTAGCTTGATCAATACTTATAGACATTAGTCTCTTGTTTTAGACTAAATGATGATGTTCATAAGTCTATGAGATTATATATAAATTAAACAATTAACATGTGCACAAAAAAAGTTTCTAACAGATGTACAAGAGTCAACCTCTAAGCTGCAATTATAAAATTTGTTTCAGGATCTTCTTTACATCTCCTTTAAAGACTCAATATAACCTAAATGCATTTATTTTGCCTACATTTAACTTTATTTTATTTTATCATTTCCATGGATCTATTGGATTCTTTCTCCTTCATGTATTATTGCCTTGGTTTGAATATGATTCATCTCTACTAAAACTCATGCTAAGGCTTGGTTACGAGTGTGGCAGGATTGAGTGGTCATGGGACCTTTAAGAACTAATGACTTCAGGGAGACTTCACTCTCATGAAGTTATTACTGTAGAATCCAAGAAAATTGATGTTTTGTACCCTAGTACCTCTGTTCTCTATTTTTCCATGTGATGTCTTCTGTACTCTAACTTGCCCTTCTGTACTCTAACTTGAACTTCCACCTTTTCTGCCATGCATTGTACAATAATTAGCTCTCAAAAGAAGCTAGCTAAACAGATATTAGTGCCATGTTTTTGACCCTCTAGATATATGAGCTAAGTAAACCTTTTTTCTTTATAAAGTATCCAGGATCATATTTTACTATAGCGTCAGAAAATGTACCAAGATAATAATCAGCAATATTTATTGAACATATAGTATTTGCCAGTTACTGTATAATGATTTAAGTATAGAAAAATGAATGAAGGTATATAGGAACACTCATGCAATGGAGGAAAGAGGTTAAGCTCAGTTAAGTCTCAGATGCTATCAGATGGTTGCATGAGGTGTCAGTGGATTAGAAGAATGGTGTGCTGAAATCATGTTGGAGAACAAGCTGTATGAACATTACACTTGATCTGTGGGTGATTCTTGAGGAAGATGAAAACTGAAATGCTTCTCAATTAGAAGTTGTAGCATGGTAACAAGATATGATATGTGAAACTCCTCTTTGAAGATGATACTAAAAATATGATAGGTCCTTAATGATTGACAAACTGTATTCATAAAAAAATTTACAGATATGCCAATATAATTATAGCATATATTTTCACCAACAGATAATTTGTTTTTTGTCAAAGGGCTGAAAAACTGATGGAAAATAACTTCAAAACTTACCTTTTATATTTTAAAGCATTTTAATATTTACATGGTGAATTTCTTAATGTTCAATGTTTGACTAAATGTTTTCTTTCATTTTAAGAAAATTTGATTTTATTTAATATGAATGCCAATACTTGCAACTGGCTTTATTTTCATGACACTTTCAGACACACAAAGGAAGTTTTGATCCCACTGAAATATTATTGCATTTAGCTGGAACAGTCAACATGCTCAGACCACAGTGATCCAAACCTTGGGTACTAATATTAATATTGAGCTGCTTTCCATGTTGTTCCTAGGCCTTGAATGTTTAACCCCAGGAATTCTGTAAGATTTATTCTTTCAGAGTCAGATCTCAGCTTGTTAAATATTTCAGATCAATTCCCTAGCCATCTGATCATGCATAGCTCTGAAATTTCCCAGTCATCTTCTATCACGTATCCTTGTTTGACTGCCTTCAGAGCACACCAGTATCTCAGATTAATTAAGTTGTTTTCTAATATGAGTTTAATTTTTTTATCTTCTAATTAGAATGCAAGTGTCATAAAGAAAATCCTATAGCTTCCTTATTCACTGCTGTGACTTCAAAGACCAGAATAAGGTCTACCCTGATAAGCTCTTCCCAGCTCCAATTCACCTTCACCCCTGAACAAAACTGCTGCTTGGGCTTATGCCAGCTACCACCAGTGAGGCCTCAGCTCTGAAGGAGATCCAGTGGAAGACCTCATGTTTTGCTTTCACTGCTGAGTTTGTGTCAGCATCAGAACAACAAGACAGAGCCCTAAAGCATAAGAATGAGATAATTCTATATAGAAAAGACCATCAATTTGGTGGGGTGGGGGACTTCCAAGGGTAACTTTATCAATTTTGCATAAATATGTCTGTTATCCCTGTCCACATACATATGAAAGAAATGATACCATTTTCCAAGTCCTGTTCCTGAAGCTCAGAAAATATCAGAAGAGTCAAGGAACAGAAGAAGTTGTTCTTTTAGGCAACTAAGCACAGGCTGCCAGTTTCTACCCACCAGGCAACTCAAGGAGCAACTGCATTATTTTCCACGCAATACGTTGCTCTTTGTTAACTCTGTGTCAACTGTTAGCAGGAGTAGTGTGTTAACAAATGCATGGTATAGTCATTAAAGCTTCACCTCTAATCTGTGAGAGAAACAAAGTAAGGGCAGTAATAAAGAACTACAGCTAATACACAAAGCAGAACAAAACCAACTGAGGATAAAATTGGAGAAAGATTTAGTAACAATTAAAGTATGACATCAGTAGGTGATAGGAAATTTTTAGCTTCATTATAACTTAAAGAAGTTCTACAGATGTGGCTCAGTGGTAAAGAGGCCCTGGGTTAATCTCCAGTATCAAAATAAATAAATAAATAAAGTCATTACACTATATATAACTGCATTGTATTGATTATGGGATGTGTGTGTGTGTGTGTGTGTGTGTGTGTGTAAAGGAGGAGAAAGAGGGAGACAGAGATACAAAACATTTAAGTTTAATATAAGCCATATTCTTTAATCATAATCACCTAAGATTACAAACACATAATATATTGACCAACTAATATATTTAGTACTGGAAAAATTAAGAAATACAAGAAGTTGAAATTGGAACCAACATATAATTTAAATGGAAATTATAAAGTAACTGGAAAGAAGTTAGATTTGTGATGATAGGAGAGACTTCCTTTCTTGACAAGCAACCACTTTGTCACTCAGGAGTTTCACATATACTCACTAATCTTAAAATCTGTCATTTAAAATAATTCCTCCGAAGATCTACAGATTTCTGTATGTTATAAGCTTTTGTAATTGCTAGCAAAGAGTCAAAACCAAGACTGTTAAATTCTTAATTTCCTGATATCTAGTGACGGTCAAGGTATTTGCACCTGAGCAAGCTGTTGGTGAGAGGTCCAAAGTATGACTTATGGGATGCCTAACCCCATGGCCACCTCATTTCTGCTGCCTAAGCTGTGCCCCCCCATGGACCTTGCAAGAAAATTGTGCACAATGTGAATAAACATAGGTAGTCATTTCTCAGGACCCTGTTTGTTATTTTTTTTCCCTGTTTGTTATTGATAAGTATATGTGATAATATACAAATGGGTTAATGTATTACTTTTAAGTCAATATATTTGCATTTTTAATATAGAACTTTCTTCAACAAATTGATACAAAATCCAAAAAAAAAAAAAAAAACAAATACAGACAGATTTGGCCAAAGAAATAATACATTTCTTATAAATAGATTTTAGGGAAAACTTCAAATTATTATTAATGGGCAAAGGCTGAATCTACCTATTCACCATGTCTACTCCTTAAAATCTATCTCACAGGAGCTTTAGAAAAGTTTAGATGGTAAAATGTTGAAGGAACTGAAATCTTCTGATGAATGCTGGTATAAATATGCACTCTTTCTTTGATGTAAATTTTGCAAACTAGATTAGAAATTGAGGGAAATATTAAGTAGTTGTTAAAATTAATGTTGAGTCTTGGCTCTGATTTTTAGCAAGTGGTTTAAGTTCCCAAATGCTTTCTTGATAATAGTCCTTTATGTTTTGGTTAGTCTATCTTGTTTCAGAGGCAGAAAATGGAAAATAGTGAAGGACAAAAGAGAAAATGAGTCACTAAGGAAGCTGACATCTCATTAGATTTAAAAAATGCAGCCTGCTTTTCCATGAATATCATTAAAGCCCTGAGAAGACTAAAAGGTCCTATCAAATTCCAGGCAGTGGAAGCAAGCAAAATAGCTCAACTAACTCAAAAATGAATCAAAATTAATTTAACAACCTAGTAGGCCACACCATATTTTTAAGAGAAATTATTCCTTCACATATTTAAGTGTTTTGACCTCCTTAATGTCATGAAAATGTTCCAAGTAAAAGCGTTTGAACACATAAAATTGATATATAAGAGTAGCACTTTCATCAGACATTAATCTAGCAAGCTTATATTATAGACATACTGTATGCAGAAAAGCATAAGAGAAATATACATGCATATGAAAAAAACACAAATAAGAGAAATTAGAGGTAGTTAATGGTGGTTGAGGAAATGAGTTGTGTGCACATAAAACAAACAGTGAATATAGAAAAATACCAAATAGTAGAAAAAAAGTGTACATAAATGTAACTCAAAACTAGAAAATAAAACAAAGAAAACAATTAGTACAATAACATGAGAAGTGGAATTAAGAAATTAAGAAAACAGGATTCAACTTAATTATCTTTTACTTATTTGGTGGGTGACCTTGGTCAAGCCAAGTGTCTTTCAATCTCTCATTCACAAGTTAAGAGTAAATACTAAAATTTATCTCAAAGGTTTGATGTAGGGATTAAATGAGGCAATGAATATGGATGAGCTTTAACAATTATAAGTTACTAAGACAGTTTGGTCAGGGAGAGTCATTTAGTTTGGGGAGGATATTGCTGCTCTCCTCATGAAAGTAGTTACACAAGATAACTGGATGGGGTCTTTGGCAACCTCAATTTCTACAGCTTCATTTTAAAGATAATTAAACTGTGGCTCACAATAGTTGAAATAAAATTTAAGTCTCCTTTTTTTAAAAAAAAGTTACATTCTGGGATGTTGAAATAAGTAAACACACAAAGCTATTATTATTTATCCAGTTTACTAAGCAGGGTTTCATGGAATGGATACTTAACCTCTTTTTGATTTTAGAGATGTAGAGATGGGCAATTTATGGTCATGCTCCTCAAGAAGCTCAAATTCTACAGGGAAGACAATTATTTATATTCATCCCACAAAACTATATAAGGATAATATATTTGAATACTTGTGGTAGAAGACATATGGGATGAATGTTCACTTAATTTATAAATGTACTATATGTCCAAACTCATTCTAAGTGTAGATGTACACCCCATCCTTTTCAGTTAGATAAAATTTAAGCTAAAGTCCCCTTGCCACTAAAATCATAGCCATCTATCTTGTCTTTCACAACTTACTCATGAGCAGAAACCACTTAAAGCAAATTGCATTATGGAAAAATAATGTTCATAATTTTATTGTAATTTGCTGATAATATTTGCTTAAAAGATCACACTTGTCTACTATTATTAATAATAGCCAGACTCTAATAGTCATAGATTAGATTGCTTTAATTATATTACTAGGAAATCTTACAAAGTCTATGTGAAGAGAAGGTTTTCATATCTAGTTAATCATATAAGTTTGCCATAGTCAAAGGTTACAAGTCCTATTAATTTTATTCAAAATGACAGTAGTTCCTTAATGACTATACATGAATTATTATGACTTATATTTTAGTGCTGTTGCTTAACAGAAATCCCTGTTTTCTCTCAGCACTTGCTTGTCAAGTCATTCATGGTAACATCTTCATGGCATGACCAGAGTTCCAATGATTCTCTGGACATTCTGTCCTCACACCGCCACATTTTTAGTATCCTTGCTGTGAGTACTGATGTGTCTGCATTTTGGATTGACAGGAACTACACCACAAGTAGAATATTACAGAATCAACTAAATGTGTATTTATATACATTATTTGACTCCCTGTCAAGAGATCATGATCAACAAGTGATTAAACACAACTTTAAAACAAACTATGTTTTCTACATAAGCTCTTATCCATTTGGTGAGATTATTCTAATGCGTTTTACATCATATAACAATAGACTGTTACTCTGGAGATATTTTATAATACAGAATCTGTATTTTACAAATGTGTTTTGTAATACAAATTCCTGCATGATGGTTGCAAAAGGTGAAACGATGTGGCAATGCATTAAGTAAAAAGCTCATCATCTGCCATGACAGCCCTCACTCTCCATTCCACCACTCTGATTTAACTAATGGCGTATAAAATATACAGATATGTTTAAGTGAACTCCAAAGAAAGAAAGTTGCTTTTTTGTCTTTACCAAAGTATGTATAATCACAGTATCATCAGTACTCTATAAATTTACTTATTTTATATAATAAGACAAATATATCCCTAATTTAAAGATCTGAAACTAGCATTTTATTAATTAATTTATATAAATTTCTATTATTCCTCCTACCTAAGTAATTCAATTAACAAGCTGGTTTATCTATATATTCCTTACTTTTCTCAATAATCATATAATCACACAATCATACTAACATTTATAAAATAGGAAACTGGGGTTTCTTGAATCATGAAACAAGATCTTTTAGTTGAATTTTCTACAATACTTGTTTTTCTCAATCAGAAATACCTAATGGAAATCCCTCCAACACAACTAATATAATTTTAATTACACAACTTTACACTGAGCTGGTAGAATATCAATTAATGAGAAATCACTCTAAATTTTTCTCATTTTGGACATTGTTTTGAATACACATTTTTAATTACTGAAACTTTTATTTATATGAAAAAGGTCTTAGGTGCAATATTGATCAACCAAAGAGTACAAAGAGTTTAATTTTAGTAGATGTTGCCAAAGAACTTTCCAAAGAAATTATTATTTTCATATTTTCACAAATAATATAAAAAAGCCCTTCCTTACCTTCACAGTAAGAATTTATTCTCTGGGCATGAACGTGTTCAATTCATACGCAGAGTCATGTCTTGTTTAAATCTATAGAACAGATTGAGTGACAGGGTTAGGACTCAGCCCCAGGTTTCTGGTCACACATGCAGAATTTTTCATACCACAGTACTAGAGAAGCATTCCACCAACTATTCCAAACAGCAGCAGTGTCTAGAGCTAAGAAAAACTCTATTTTTTTAAAGTAGTTGAATATTCAAGATCAATGAATGTGATTGGTTTAAATTTAGGTTTAACTGATTTCTTTGAGGAATAACTTCTTGGTCTTTTTTTATTTATTAGTACATTACAGTTATACATAATAGTGGGGTTCATTTTCATATAATTTTACAAGCTTGGAAAATGTGCATGATGAAAACACTTGTAGACATTATTCAATAAACTTGTTTGGCCAGAAACCCTCACCTTTTATTAATGTTACAGAAAACACAGCCTTCATTAAATTCAGTTTTGTAAATATTGCCCTATGAAATAATTTACCCAAAATTCTAAAAAGAAAAAGGAAAAAATAATACTGCCTCTGTACTGTGGTGTTCTTTTCTTCTCGTAAAATAAAAAAATAAATTTAAGTTTAGGAACCCCAGAAATCTCAAAGAACATAAGCACAATTTTATGCTATACCCATCAAAATTCAACCTCAGAAGAAGGTTAAAACATTTTCTGAGCTGGAAAGCTTTCCCCAAATCCAGCTTGAGCCCTACAGGCTAATGATTACATAACAAATTCCTAGCCTTTGTGGCAGTCATAGTTGTTACACAGGGCAGCTTGGTTAACTTTATAAAGAATAACTTGAACCTGATCTCCAGCTGAAAGGATAAGAATACCAGAAAATGGGAATTTTGAAGTAAATCCATTTCCTATTCCAATTCATGGGACATCAGGCTATTCCATTAAATTCATTAATTATTTCATTCATAAATTTTTCAGGTTTTCGTCCATTTTTCAACAGACATTAGTTCTACTTTTTGTACTGGTTATTGTGCTAGGAGTAAAATGATGCATGTGTTGTGTTAAAAATGATGTGTGTGCAGTATTTCCTACAGGTGAAGGAACAAACTGGATTTCTTCTCACATATGTAAGCTGCAGACATATGACAAAGTAAACATTGTTAGTAATATAAGAGGCAAAACACAATTCTTTTGAAGCCACAAGTCATAGTTTTAAGCTCTAAGTATGGTATGCAATGGCCATGTGTCTACCTCTCTATGCCTACTGGTTTCTTCATTGGAGAAATGTTGAAAATAATACTGGGTCTGAAACATGAAATGGTTGCTTTGGAACTTAAATACAACATGCTCAAGACAAAGCAGAAAGCAGTATAACTTTCAAAATGCCATGAAATATGTTTTTAATTTCAGATTTACTTTGTGATATCGCAACAGAGAATTTTTGAAAAGTTACCTCAAATGAGTAAAATATACATGATTTGTATCTATTCATAATGGCTTAAGCACCATGAAAGTTCATAAAATGGGAAATGAATCTTGATTAGAATATATATTCTTGAAAGAGTTGTAAAATTTTTATAAATATTCCTTAGCATAAACATGAATTGTTTTGCTTTAGCATTTCATTTTCTTTCATTCCAGCCCTCTAGTATCTTGATCATTTGAAAAAATTCATTGGTGAAGCTTGCCCTTTCTTTCTTGCCTGAACAACTATTTATCTGAAAAAAATTATTTTTCAATCACTATCTAATCCTGGATCGAACAACAGTAGGTTCCAAATCATAAACATCTCATGTGGAGTGAGTCATTTTCTAGGTGTTGGAATTTCCTTTCAAAGTACAATTTTCATGACAAATTCAAAATCCAATCTACTGGCAAAACAGCCACTTCCAAGAGAAAAAGCAAGGCATTTTTATAAACCATGCATTAGTTCTACAGTAGATTCAAAGTTACATAACCTGCAATATCATTACTTTGAAGCAACATTTTCTGAACATAAGCTATGTACAATATATATATGAAAATATATTGGATTTTTCTATTAGATAAGTGTGTGTGTGTGTGTGTATGTGTGTGTGTGTGTGCGTGTGTAAAACCAAAACTGTAATGTAGAAATATGACTGTTTCAGTGAACAGTAGAAATTTTATTGCAACTAAATTTAATCTGTAACACTTGTACAATGTCTCTAACAATGCAACAGCATTAAAGACAATTTAAAGTAAAATTATAGAAAACCACCTCACAAATTTCTAATGCAGTTAAATTCCAGTTGATAGGCAATTATAACATTTGAATGAGTCAAAGATAACAGGACATTTTTATTGTCAATAGTTTCTAAGTTATCATCCCATTAACAACTATTTGTATTTTAGAAGTATTTCTGCCAATGTACAATATTAGAAAATTGTTAGAAACAAAATAAATAAGATTCATTTTACAAACCAGAATAAAATAATAATATCACATCTAAATACTCGTAGACACATTGAAACAAGTGGCATCAGAAAAATGCAGGACAGGATATTTCTATCATCATTTCCCCCACATAACCACCAATTAAGATAGCTATCCTTGGACAAGAGTACCTCTGGGGAAGATCAAGAGTCAGCATAAAAGTTCCAAAAATCTAATAAAAGGTACATTACAGAGATTAAGAAGAACAGTTTATTCTTATCCATGTCACCCTTCATCCAAGGCAGCACAACTGAGTGCAGAGAGAGACAATGTATTCTAGCAATTTCTCCCAGGGGAAAATGAGAGCATAGTAAGTGAGCACCCAGAACCACAGCCCCTCAAATCACTATGCACTAGGTGCATTTCTGTCTTGCCCAACAAGGATATTGAGGTAATTGGCAGAGCTGAGTGATTTCAAAAACTGTGAACAGGGAAGAGAAGCTGGGGTAGTCCACTGACTGCTTTTTTTCACTTTTATCAGAACCCTGCCCATGAGCAACACAGGATGTATCACATGAATTGCATCCTCCCCAGCTGGTCCACAGATACTACAAATTCTTAACACATCTCTTATCTCTTTTCCTCAGACTGGTTCTACGAGCATGCCCTTGCTATTCTGAATACAAGCATCTTGACAAGTGATTCAGCTCCTCCAGGACAAGGAAAAGATTCACAAAGGTGAGCTTTCAGTACACTAACCTAGGGAAAACAAATGGATGACTCTCTCTTCCTTCTCTGTCTTTTTTAGATGAAGAAAAAACATGAAATCTTAACAATTCACTCAAGAGGTTTTGAGCATCACATCCATAAGATCAGTGTGAGATAACCTTGGAATCTTGAACCAAGCTGATAGGTAAAGTCACTTATCTCTTAAATCCAGTCAGTAAACACTGGAGAAGGTGAATGTTTTTTTTTCAAATATGAAGACAACAAAATACATAAAAAGATAGGAAGAATCTTGGCAACATGTTGCCACTGAAAGAACATGCTAATAAATACAGTAGCCAATCCAAGGAAATACAAATTTATAGTTGTTTATAAAAGAATTCAAACTATGGAAGCTCAATAGTTAACCAGAAAATGGAGACACACAACTCAAAATTTGGAAAAAAACCCACAAATATAAAATGAAAATTTCAATAAAAAGAAACGAAAAGTCAGATGTGGTGGCACATGCCTGTAATCTCTCCCAGCCATTTGGGAGGCTGAGGCAGGATTATCATGAGTGCAAAGCTAACCTCAGTAAGAATAAGGCACAGTGAGACCCTGTCTCAAAATAAATTCCAAAAAGGGCTGGGGATGTGATGCTCAGTGGTCAAGTGTGCCTGAGTTCAATACCTTGTACCAAAAGAAAAGAAAAAAAAAAAGAAAGAAATGAAAAAGAATCAATCAGAATTCCAAGGAATTGAAAAATATGACAAATGAAATAAAAAATGTCAACAACAGGTGTTATCTACCAAAATAATAATATTTGAAATTAAAGAAATGACATTTATAAATATTGAGTCATAAGTCATGAGGAAAAAAAGAATGAAAAATAATGAGGAAAACCACAAGATTTATGGTACACAATCAAAAGAACTAAATATCATATTATGGGTGTTATAGATGGATAAGACACAGAAACAGAGAGACAAAAGCTCATTTTAAGAAATAATGGCTGAAAATTTTCCCAGTGTGTTGAGAATTATGGAACTCCAGGTACATTAAGTTCAAATATTTCATGAATTTAAGCTAAAGAAAATGTCACCAAGACATTAAACTGTCAAAAATCAAAGACAGAGATAATTTTGAAGACAAAAGAATAAAATTCATCTCATACAAATCTACCAACACCCTTAAGGGCAGAAATCTTCAAATAAGAAGAAAGTAGAAAAATATACTCAATATGCTGTAGATAAAAACCTGATAACTGAGAATATTTTATCCTAAAAGCTTCAGAAATGGAGAAATTAAAGACTTTTCCAGACAAACAAATGCGGAGGGACTTCATTTTTAACATTAACATGTTAAAGAATGCTAAGAATATAAGTAACAATAAATGCTGGCAAAGAGGTGGGGGAGAAGGTACTCTTTAAACATTGTTGGTGGGACTGCAAATAGCACAACCACTGTGGAAAGCAGTATGGAGATTCCTTAGAAAACTTGGAATGAAAGCAATATTTGACCCAGCTATCCCATTCCTTGGTCTATACCTAAAGGACTTAAAATCAGCATACTAGATGCAGCCACATCCATCTTGAGCTTAACTCAAGTAGTGAAGCTATGGAAACAACCCAAGTGTCCTTCAATGGAAAAATGGTTAAAAAATGTGATACATATACATAATGCAATATTACTCAAACATAAAGAAGAATAAATTATGGCATTTGCTGGGAAATGGATGGAACAAGAGACTATCATGCTAAGTGAAATAAGCCAATCCCCCAAAAAGCAAAGACCGAATGTTCTCTCTGATTTGTGGATGCTAACCCCAAACAAGGGAGTTTGGGGTGGAGAATAATAGAAATCCATTGGATTAGACAAAGGGAAACAGAGGGACGGGAAACCGGAAGAGAATAAGAAAAACAGTAGAATTAATCAAACATAACTTTCCTGGCCTTGTATTTGAATAGATGAACAGGGTAACTCCTCATCTTATACAACCACAGGAGTGGTATCCTAAATAAAACCAGTCATAGTCTATGTATGTATAATTTGTCAAAATACATTCTACTGTCATGTATAACTAAAAACAGCAAATATAAAATTTTAAATAAAAAGAACGGCAATGTTCTTCCTGCTGAAACAAAAGGATGTCTCCTACTAATATTAATTCATATAAAAGTATAAAATATACTGGTAAAAGAATAATTTCCAATTCAAAATCACTTATAACCTTAGTATAAAGATTAAAAGTCAAAGTATTAAAATAATTATATCTAAAATAATTTGTTAATAGATGCATAATATAAAAGATGGATATGTTGACACAAAAATGTTGAGAAGATTTAATGAATTTTAAACATTTTATGACAATAATGCTATAATACCAGAAATCATGAATGGAAAGAAAATGGGAAGATTCACAAATATGTGAAAATTATACAACATACTAATGAGCAACCAATACATCAAAGAAGAAACCAAAAGGGAAAACAAATTATTTTAAGGAAGGTGAAAATGAAACAGAAAATAGAAAAATCTATGGCATGCAATAAATGTGTCTCAGAGAAATTTATGGTGATGGATTCCTATATGAAGAAAAAATAACTCAAATTATCAACCTAACTTCATATCTCAAGGAAATGGAAAAAAAAGAATAAATTAAGCCCAACCTTAGTAGAAGGAAGGACATATCAAATATCACAGCAATAGAGACTAGAAAAACAATAGAAAAGATGAATAATATTAAAGTTTGGTTTTTGCAAAGTTAAATACAATTGCTAAACCTTTAGTAAGGCGAAGATAAAAATAGTGAAGACTCTGGTAAATAAAATCAGAAAAGACCTTATGACCAAAAGACCTTAAAAATGATACCAGAGAAATATAAAGGATTTAAAGAGTTTGAACAATTATATAGCAACAAATTGGATGACACAGAGCAAAAGAGTAAATTCCTAAAAGTGTAGGACCTACTATCTGAATGATGAAGAAATAGAAAATATGATCTGATACATAGTAGATATTAACTCAGCTCTTTTAATTTCATTCTGTCACCTGTGGATATTTCTTATGATTATCTCATGAGCTTTTTGAGGTATACCTCATATCCAAACCATAACAATCTCACTGCAGTTAGTAGGCAATGATCAATAATACAAATAAAAAATAAATCCTGGAGAGGATACAGGGGAAAAAGAAGTCTCATGTGCTATTGGTGAAATGTAAATTAACATACCCACTATGGAAATCAGTATCAGTAAAGAGGTTCCTAAAAACACTTGGAATGCAACCATCATATGACCCAAATATACCACCCAAGGCATTTATCCAAAATAATTAAAGTCAACATTCTAGTGAGATTTATGCATAACCATTGCTGCAGTCCAGCTGCAGCAAAATAACTGGGGGGTGACGAGCAACTTGTGTACATTGATACAGCAGGAGTGGGAGCCGTTTATTGTAGGACAGCTTATCCACACAGCTTATCTTAATTAACATAAACTAGATACAGCGGTCAACCAATAAGGAATCTTCACACATAATGGCTTGCTGGCGTTACTTCACAAACCACTCACTCCCTCTGCAAAATGCCAGGCGCCATCCTGACTTGTTTACAGACTCTAACAAACCATGTTTAAAGAAGCATAATTCACAATGGCAGAGTAATAGAACCAGACTTAATGTCACTCGGGAGATAAATGGATAAGGAAAATGTGGTATATAAATACACACACACACAAACACACACACACACACACACACACATTTTATTCAGCCAAAAGGAAGAGTGAAATTATGTAATTTGAGGAAAAATGGATGGAAATTGAGAGTATCATCTTAAGCAAAATATACTAAACTCAGAAAGCCAAGAGTTGTGTTCTTTATCTTTATATTTGGAGATTAGAGAGAAAAATTAATATCATGAAAATAGAAGAAAGACCAGTAAAGGAGAGGAAAGAGATCGAAGCCAGGTAGAAGAGGAGGGCAAGGAGAGATACTAGGGATTGAAATTAATTAAATTATGTCATATACAGTGTAAATATCCATAATGAAGCTCACTAGTCTAAAAATTATTATGTGTAAGTAAAAATATTCAGAATATATAAAGAACTCAAAATAATTTAGAAAGAACAGTAATCCAATTAAAAATTTGCCAATGATCTGAATAGACACTTCTCAAAAGAAGAAATATAAATAATCAATAAATACATTAGATAATGTTCAATGTATTTAGACATCATAAAAAAGCAAAATCAAGACTACAATGTATTTGTTATGTTTCCCCAATTAAAATGGGATGTTATTTTTTAAAAGGCCACAAATGTTGTTGAGAACATGGAAAACATTCAGATTCTTTATGGGAGTATAAATTAGGACAGTCAGTCAAGGGAATAGCATGGAGATTCCTCAAAATATAAAAATAGAACTATTCAATACAGGTATCTCATTCTTTGGTTATATCTAAAGCAAATGAAGTAAGCACACACACACACCAAAAAAAAAAAAAAAGACACCTGCCTAACCATGTTTATTGTAGCCCTATTCACAGTAGTTAAGATATGGAATTAGCCTAGGCACCCATCAACAGATGAATGGATGAAGAAAAGATGGTACTTATACACAGTTGAATATTAGCCATAAAGAATGTAGCCCTGTTGTTTTCAGAAAAATGGGTGGAAATGGAGGTCGTTATCATCTTAAGTGAAATTAGCCAGACACAAATTGACAAGAATTGCATATTTTCTCTTATATGTGAAAACTAAATAAAACTTTTTTTTTTTAAAGAAGGTGACTTAAAAATAGAAGGACTATTAGGGAATACCAAGGAGAAGAGTGGGGAGAAGGTAGAAGAAGGATAGATGGGCATGATTAATGCACAATAAATGGATATATAGAAATATTACAGTGAATATTATTTATTTGTATAATTAATATGTGTTAATAATTATAGAAATAAAAAGGCTTCCAAAAGGTTAAAAAAAAAAGGAAAGGAAAGGATAAAACCAGCTCCTTCATAATTTTTGACTTTCAGGTTTTCTGTCTTGCCATGTTATAATGACACAGGCCTTCACTTCCCATATAGTGATGTCATCTGCATTGAGGCCTCACAGGAACCTGAAAAAATGGGTTCACCAGAAATTGAATTTTGGCTTTCAAAATTAAGAGCTAAATAACATTTTCTTTAAAAATATAAGAAAAAGGAGGAAAAATTATGTCTGGAGAATCAATGTACCAACCATGATTATAGTTAATGTATTGTATATTGCAATTTGCTAAGAAAGTAAAGCTTAGGTATTCTCATCACATACACAAACTAGGTAAATATATGAGGTAATGAATATGCTACTTAGATTGTGATAATAGTTTCTCCTTTTATATGAATTTCAAATGATCATGTTCTAAACTTTAAATGAATATTATGTTTTTGGTAAATTATACTTCCATACATCTGGGGATAACTCACTTAAACTATGGTAAAAGAATGTGCTATTACTCTGGTCTCAATGTCTGGAGCTCCCGAAAATTCACATACTAACACCTGAGCAACAAAGAAGTGAAGAATTTGGGTAGGGATTGGGTTATCAGGAGAGTTGATAGGAATTGTGCTCTTTCAGGAGAGATCCCACAAAGCTGGCTTTTCCCTCCCACCAAGTGAGGCACAGGAAGAAGGAGTTGTATGCATAGGAAACGCTGAAGGTTTGAGACATTGATCTTGGACTTCTTAGCCTCCAGATTTGTGAGAAACATGTTTTTTCTATAAACTATCTGGTTATGGTATTTCATTACAGCATCCCCAAAGGACTACAACAAGAACTATATCTTTCATTTAGTTTTGTGTTTTTTCCCAAATTATGTTTTTTAAATTGAAGTCTGTAGTTCAGTATTTGAATATTCCAATTGACTTAATTATTAATTTATTATGATATTTAATATATTTTAAGTATTTCTTTCATACATAACACTACTACTATGTAGGTTCAACTTGAAATATCTTCTTTTGCTTTATTATATAATGAACATTACATGTTATCAAATTTGTATTTTCAGATAAATATTTTTTTCAGTAATGCAGATGACAATTGGAAGTATATTATGTCTTCCACAGCAAATGCTCACAACAACAGCAAAAGTAAAAAGCAATCCTGAATTGTGTGAATTTCAAATGTCTTCAAAGCTACAAAAGAGGCTTAATTTTTCCATAATGCCTTACCTAATGCCTTACCTCTACTTTTCAGCTTTCCAGTCTAGCTGAATGGAATAAAGTCCGCATGACTACCTACAGAGCATCAGCTATAAAGGATTTAGGCAAAAAATGTCACTTTTAAAATGTATTATTCAAATAAGTTACTTCCTTTCAAAGAGTGATACAGAGAAGAATAAAACCTGCAGACCGATAGGGAGGAATGACTTATGAATTCACGACATTTTGGGAGTTAGGAGCAAGAGTGAACCTCCATTTAACCTCCTTTCTGGCTCTCACATGTCTTTAAAAAAATTGCCAAGGCAGTTTCATTTAACCAGCTGATTCTAAATTGCTCCTTGAGGCTGATTTTGTAAAACTTCTTTGATATTTTATGGTTCTACAGTTTTATGGGCACCATAAATGCCACAAACCTTAGAAATGGCATAGTATTTCAACAGGAACATCTTTTCTTAGAATCAGGGTGCAGCTAAGTTACTGACTTCTGAAATCTATTAAGAGTCTCACTCCAGTTTAAATTTCTCCCAGCTCCCTAAGATGACCATTAGTTTAGTGTAACATTACCTAAGTACTTTTATTATAGATCTTCATTACTTAAATGTCTCCTTTTTTCCTGACCAAGTCATCTATGACCTGTATAGAATACAGCAATTTCAGATGTCTGCCTACTAAATTAAAAACTTAGCAATACATCTACGAGCATGGTAAACTTTCTCTTCAGAAAGCTCTAATCACACAAGCATTGAGGATTGATATTACAAAGAAAGAACATTTATTATTTTTCTACCAGGACACCTAGCAATTAAAGAATTAATCTAAACTCTTTTAACTGTGTTGAATATGGAAGCGGATTGCTGCACGATGACTATCAAATACCACTGGCAGAGCAGAAGGAACCCTAGTGCTGGTTGACAATGTGTTTCATAATTTTCAATGTATTCACATGAAAACCTCCCTGAATGGTGCATTAAAAAAACATAACTTTCATTTTAATTGTTAGAAAAATAACTAGGATGCTAGTGTTTCCAGGTTTTTAAAATGTTTCTTTTTAATCAAATCCCTCTTTCTACATTCCGTATTTCTTCACAATTGTAGCAAGGCAAGTGATATCCATAATGGATGCAATTTCCTTCATTATAAGTGAAATCACTCCTGCTAAGATTTTAAGGACTCTTCAGCATTTTTGCTTTCCCTGAGAGAGCAATAATTGTTTATCCTAAACCTTAACATTGCCACACAGGATGAAGAGGGAGTCTCCAGATACACCTACAATGCTTTTGCTAAGTTTAACTTTTCAAAAGATGATATGGATTTCATAAATACATTATTGCAGTTTGAGTCAAGAAGCAGAAAGCTCATACAAAAGGCTGAAAAGGGAGTCATTTCAACCTCAAGTAGAAAGCTATTATTATCTCTATTCAGGATGCCAATTAAAGAATATCCAAGAGAAAACAACGCTAGTGGAGATAATAATGAACGTTTCAGATTAGCTTCCAAGAGCTGCATGTTTTTAAGACTAGAAATAATGAACCAGAGCCACATCTTATAAATTCCATAAAGGTTATTACCACCATTAGTTAATATAAGTAGAATGGATCAGTGAGAATGGAATGACTTTAAGGTGATAACACCAAATTATTTTGCACTTAAATACACTAAACCAATGTGAGCTTTCTTTTTTATATTAGTAAAGCAGTATACAGTGGACATGCCTAGCTATTATCTACTTTCCCAAGAACATATCAGAGAACAGACATTCTTAACCAAATTTCAAACTCAGCACGTATCTTTCAAAAATTAAGTCACAACACAAGATTTTGTGGGTAATAATCATATTTGTAACCACAATTACAAACAATGATGATAGCAAAGATGTCTGTATTTGCCGAGAGGTAGATATATGTTATGTATTAGTCATCTTATGCAATCTCTTCAGAAGCCCTGTAAGAATATAATATTAAACATAGTATAAAGATTCAATCAATAGATACAATAACTTGCCCATGTTGATGTAGCAGGTAAATGACTATAGTCAAGATTAGGCCTAGAGCCTGTCTTGGCACAATTTATTGTTCATTTAAGTACACTTAAATGATTGTAAAAAATAACAGCATTTGTATCAAAGTGCAACTTACATTTTCATAATCAATTTGATAACTATACAGTCCTGTGAGGTAAAAATGATATAGGATAGGTTTAACAAGGCAAAACTGTTTTTTTTTTAAAGTCACCAAACCAACAATAGCTGAGAGAGAATTTATAGTTAGCCTTTCCAATTCCAAATATAATGTTTTTTTTTTTCAAATATTCCATAATAGGATATGCTTCAGGACAGTTGCTGTCAACTTTTCTTTAGTACACACACTATTCTTGCAAAGAACACCTGACCACTGTCAGATAATAAAAGACAAAATTTTTCTAAGTATAAAATGTATACACTTGCTGACATTTTGGTAATATATTTAATATTCATGATAGGATTTTATAATATAAAAGTACTAAATTGGTAATACATTTTATTGCTATGACTTTAAATATATTCAAATACATAGTTCTGTACTTGCTTAACAATATTATACTATTTTGTATGCATTTTACTGCTCTTAAAAATTAATAACAAAAAAAGGATGCTGGAAATTATGTTTTTATTGAGAATAATAGGCATTATTTCTATTAATTTCATGTTTATTTTATCTTAGTTACTACAGTACAATCTCAGTTATGTTTCTGTAATTATTATAGTTTTAGCCTTATAAGTAACTCAGCATACTTGATATTGACATCTTCATTCTCATAACAGGAAAATGCTGATGTAAGAACCAACTGTTACTCAATGTCATAGAGCAAGTTGAATGACAGAATCAACTTAAACTGAGCTTTTTAATCATCATGCAATGTTATCAAAGAATACATGAATGTTTCTATATCCATATGTTATTATAATAACACATATGTGTACATATATAAAATACTTCACTCCAATAAACATAGAAAGCTTATTAACTGAAACTACAAAGTAAAGGGGGTAACGGTAACCATTATTCAAGATTAGCAATTTTAGCTTTGTTGAATGGAGATAAGCAGATGATGCAGAAGAGAATTATGTAGTATAAAATTTAATTCATTAGTCCACTAATTTACAACTCAATCTATGTTTAAATGCAAAATATGGCTTTTAGTATTTGCCTCTTGATTTCATCTCAGTGCAAATCATCTCTTTTCTCCTAAAATCATACATTTGAGTCAACTGCTAATATAGTGTTAGTTTGTTTTATGTGAGTGTATTTTCCGGAATGATGTATTTAGCCACTATTTTTAAAGAAAATGTTATGTAAAAATTTTGGTACAGAAAAATATTTGCCCCAGTACAGTGTTCTTCCCATGATGCAAAGAGAATTAATGGTAGAATATGATTAAATTAATGAATTTGCATGGCAGATAATTGTTATAAAGTTACTATTTAAAGGAAATAAATTGCATGTTAAAGTTATCTAATTTATCATATATATGTCATGTGATATAAATATACACTTTATGTAATGTAAATATTCATGTAAGTATAATACAAGAAATATGGACATTGTGATAAAATTTTACTACACAACAGAGAATGTAAATTTAAGTAAAATTTATATTGTTCTGATTTTATTTTTAAAATCTATTCCTCATTTAATTAATTTATATGTTTAACATAATTTCTCTTATATTTTCTGGCAAGCCAGTGTGAGGTGCTGGTAACATGGAAGAAATTTCAAAATGTAAATGATTTTCTGAAAAAAAAAGTCAATAATATCTAGATGTATTCTGAACAAAAAGAGAATTATGACCTATTAATTATTTAAATATAGCATAAAGCTACTATGATTATTAAAGCCTAGTATTTATACAAATAAAGTCAAGTGGATAAAAATAAAAATTGGAAACTAGAAACAAATTCTTTTCCAAATTACAAAAATAGATTTTAAAATTAGTGGGGAAAAGTGATAAGTTATTCAACAAAACTACTGAGAAATCCAGTTAACATTTGGAGGAAAATAATAGGTAATTTTCAGACCTTGTACACTCTATATTAACATTATATTTAGCTAGGTAAATATATAACTATATAAATTTAAAACAAATTATTTGAAGCAAATATTCATGAATGTTAAGCTACTTATATAGTGTTGATGTCTTTAGGAAGTAAAGAAAATACAAAAGTTATAAATTAAATATTGATGAAATGACTATTAAAATACACAAAAATCTGTATACCAAAAAAAATGAAATGCATAGCAGAAAAAATATAATTACACCAAAAGGAAAAATTCATATGGGCCACTCTTAGTATATACATCAGGAAAAAAGATGTATTATATGTAATAGAATATTCATAACATATAAAATTTAATGAATCACGTTTTATTTGCTTGGTAATAACTTAAAACAGATCAACAGTCAACAGTGTTATTATAACACAGCAATTATGAATTTAAAATTATGTAAATGTTTGCTATTGTTTTATGCCATAATAATTAAAGGATGATTATATTAAATTTAAATAATTATACATTTATATTGCAAATATTAGAAGGTGGAATCTCTGCTTTTTATAATAATAGGAATTATGTACTTCTCTATAGTTTTATAATTTTCAACTCCACTATAATAGATGTATATTGCATTTTAACTAGAAGCAAAGCACAACAAAATAGTACATTCTAATATTTGAAAAATTAAAGATTTGGTCTTAATAGAAAATCTTCTCTTGACTTATTCTCTATTTTTGGTCGCTATATAGTGTTTTTTTATTCATTATTCTTAATCCTTGCTAAATTAATTTTTCTTTTTTGAATTTCCCTATAAATACTACCTCATAAAAATTAGGTGAGAATTAAATGAGATAGTATGTTCTAGCAGTTAATACAGATGACATAGCACATTCTGACCTAATATTAATTATCTTCTAGCTTATTCATTCTTAGTTAATGTGTAAAACATACCTAACATTGTAGCAATAATCTATGTTTTAAACAGACTACCCTAAATTTAATCTTTATTTGTTCAAATTGGTACTTTGGGCAGTTCTCACCTAAGGTGGCTATTCTCTGCTCTAGTTGAGGGCAGCAGGGCTTGCTCATGTATTTGGTGCATTGATGGGGGTAATGGCTGATCTCCTATCTTCTGCTTCTAAAGCCTGACCATTAATTGTGTGTTGCTGTTGGCTCAAGCACATGGGTGATCTCCATGTCCTTTCTCCATGGATAAATCAACCTGTCTCATGGCAGCTGAGTTCCAAGATGGTCAGAGCAGACTCTGGAAATCCCTTTGTTTCCTTGACTTGGAAATATCAATTATACCATATTGTAATGTTCAGAGCAATTCACAAGGGCAGCCCAGGTACAAGGAGTATGAGATTTCCTCTTTATTAAAGGAATAAGACAGTTGTATTGTAAATCCACGTGTTAATGAGAGGTCTTACTCACTGTAGATCAGATCTAAAGCAATGTATTCTTGAAGATTGAATACTCTGGAAGTTCTCAGGAAAGATACAGATTAGAAAAACGTATGAAGTCCTGCTTTAAGGGGGAAAAAGGATCTAGATAATTAATGGAAGAAAGAAAATGAAAGTTTTGAATGATACGCTTCTCTATGCATAGCACACTTTAAAAAAGAAAATTTAATTTCACTGTATCAGCATGGTTTATGCTAATGGAGAACAAACATTAGTTCTGGTATCACTGCCTTCAAGTCAAAACCCTAAGAAGTTTTGACAGATCTCTTAGATAATCACTGGTCACTTCATTAAGAAAAGTAGAATTATAAGCACCAGAGAGGTTTCTGGATTTTCAAGGAACATGTCCAGAATGGGCAATGGTGAGGAACTGCAGTGTTAAATTGCTGACACTTTTTGATGATGTTCTTCAAAATGATGCAGAACACAACTGAAAATAAGTATTTTGGAATAGGTAAATAGATGATGAACTTAGGTAAAAATAGAGTACTTCTTCAGCTTGGAATAGATGTCTAATAGACTAGTAGGTTGATATATAGAATGAAATATCAGTGAAGACTCTGGAGGTATCATTTGGGAAGAGTATCTTGTAACTCTAGACAAATTAAATATGGAAAAATCCTTATTATCACATTATTATAAAACACTAATTTAAAAGTGACTTGAGGGCTGGGGATGTGGCTCAAGCGGTGGCGCGCTCACCTGGAGTGTGCGGGGCCCTGGGTTGGATCCTCAGCACCACATAAAGGTAGAGTGAAGATGTTGTGTCCACCGACAACTAAAAAGTAAGTATTGAAGGTTTCTCTCTCTCTCTCTCTCTCTCTCTCTCTCTCTCTCTCTCTAATGGGGAAAAAAGAAAAAAACAGTGACTTGATACAGCATTATGAGCACTCAAGTTTTTATTCTTCATATCTTCATATCACATTTTTCAACAAACACAAATTACAAATAATTAGTACCTATGTTGATTGCAAATTGTTGCTTTAGGGAGGTTTTTTTGTGTTCAGTAAAAGAACACAAAATAATCTAACATCAGTAAAGGAACTTAAAATTTTCATTCTCCACAATTTCACAACAGAAGAAAACACACACATATCTATACGCACATAAGCACACAGAGAGATGGGAAAGAACATAATGGAAATTATGAAAGTCATTGACTTAATGATCTTTTGCTTTTAAAATATCCTCATATGACTTAGTAGTGAAGCCTAGATATACAATATATTTGTAGTTCCAGAGATAATTCAAAAGTTTAAGGAAAGTTCGTGCTATTGCCATTAAAAAGTCATGTAAATTTCCCAAAGGTAGACTCTCTTAAGAGAAAAAAAGAAAAAGGAAGGTGGGAATGTGATATGTCCTTATGTATAAGTTGGTAGAGTTACATGTTCATTTAATGCAGATATAAAGTTTTTGTCCTGTCCTCTTCAATGAGGACATTAAAGTCCAGACACACTGCATGAGGAGCTGCTATATCTACAAAGTAATATACATATAGTAATTGCACAACAGTGACAGGGCAGTGGCAGAGCAATGTCTTTTTATCTGGAAAATGTCAGTCTTTATAAAAACAACATTCAGTTGCCAATACTTCAACATTTATCTTCCTTAATCTAAAATCAATATTTCAATGTGAACTAATTACACTGGGCATTAACTAACAAAAGCATCTTGTCTTTTCAAGTGACTTGGTAATAAAAGGATGTTCAGGAACAAGTCAGCTGTGGATAAATGCTAATTGGTTGACTGAAATTTATTAAATTTTATATGAAATAGATGAGTCCCATTTAATGGAAAAATTTTAATGTTCTGCTGCTAAATTTACAGAATCATCCTCATGTTCAACTACTATAACTGAATGGAGAATACTAGAGACTACTTTAGCTTTAAATATTTGGGAAAATAAGGATCCACATACTTTATTAATACAGAAAAGGACATATATCTATAATAGATAATGGAAATCACTTGATTCTGGTAGAACAGGATGAAAACACTTTGCCATTTTCACCTAGATTTTTCTTTCATGAAGACCACCCTTCCTACCACTTGCTCCCATTACTCACTCACATATTTGAGTCCATTGACAAATATGGTAAATATCAAATCAGAAAATCTTCCAAATAGCAGAATACTCACTAAAATATAAATGCAGCCTTAATTTATATATAAATACAGTGAAATTCAAATAAGAATATGCCATTCTCTGATTCCTAAAAGCTAAATCGATAATATCATTTTCTACCTAGTATGTAAAAAAAAATGACTTCTATTAGCATCCAACTGTGGTTATAACAAGTCAACACGAATTAGTGGCTTAAAATGCAAATTTTTTTTAAGTTCTTTTTGTCAAAAACCCAGACTGTCTTGCCTAGCTCAGATATCATCAGCAGGACTGTGTTTCTTTCTGGAGATATAGAGAAGAATGAATTTCCTAGTCTGTTTGATCCTCTAGAAGGTGCATAAAAACTCATGATGCCCTTCTTCTTCTGTCTTCAAATGTTGTACCTCTCTCACTTTTCTTCCATAGTCACATTCCCCATTAGCCACACTAATTTTTAAAGTTTAGTGTGATTTAGATTTAGCTCACTTGGGTAATCCAAGATTTCCTCCCATCTCAGTCTACTTTATCTTAAATGCATCTGCAGAATATCTTTTAACATGTGAGATTACTTATCCACAGTTTATAGGGATTAGATGCAGACATTATTTTGAATTTGAGGGGTTGAAAACTATTCTGCCTACCACATATCTGTAAGAGTTTTTACTGAGAATAAATCAGGCACATTCAGGGAACTTCTACATACTTCAAATAGTGTCTTTCCCTCAAATGTGAGTACGTGGGAAAGGGACAAAGGCTATAGTAAAATCTGATACTAAGAAAAACCCTTGTCTGCCATCTATACTGACAGACAAAGATAAAAATTATTTCATGCCTTCCAAACCTGTAACTAGTGCTTCTCTAAGACAAAATATAAATCACATATAGAATTCCAGATGAATGTGACTCTGGAAAATGTAGCTCCTAAGATTTCAACACTTTTTAAAAAAACCAGAAAGAAAAAAAGGTATAGGGATATATCCTGCTTAGTATAAAAAGCATATTCCTAGAAGTTGAATTAAATTTAAATTTCTAATGGGTGGTATGAGTTGACTCTTTTATTAAATGTTTAGACTATTTATTTCAGTTGTGTTTGCAATGGAAAATGTTTTAGTTGCAAAATGGATATTGAATCTTAAATTATTAAAATACTAATATATATTTCTCTCTCTCTGTGTGTGTGTGTGTGTGTGTGTGTGTGTGTGTGTGTGGTGTTGCCCAATCTGTCTTAAGTAACCTTTGTTTGTGAACCATTTTTTTTTAGTCCTATGCTTCTCAGAGGAATTGTGACATGAACCATGCTATGAATTTATCAAATGACTTCATTTGCTTAGGCATATCTCTACTTTGGACTTCTGAATCTCATTGGGCTATCTTTAATTTATTTTCAAGACTGGAAGGTTGACAAGACACAATGTTTTGTCTGAACTGCATTTAGTAAACCAAAGTGATTTTTCCATATTTTTCAACCTTTCATGACAAGTTACAGACCCATTTGCTCAAAATAGGGCAATTTCAAAAGGGAAGAGGCTGTTTAACCTTCATTTGACTTTTAACAAAGGAATAACCAAAACTTATATTGCTAAATTATAAGATCTTAGGGATTTGTTTCAGACTGCAAATGTAGTTTATACCTTATTGTCTACTGAAGAAATGTTATTTTAATGTATTAATTAGCACAGGAAAAAATTTAATTGACATCAGCAAATACACACATAACACTTATAATTTCACAAGACTCCTACTTTTTTCTGTAGTATTTATTCTGCATATATCAAGTGCTAAGCACATATATGCCATATTAGAAAGTGGCCTCTATGGGCTGGGGCTGGGGGCTTGGTGGTAAAGTGCTTGCCTCACACGTGAGAGGCACTGAATTCAGTCCTCAGCTCCACATAAACATAAATACATAAAAATATATTGTGTGTATTTACAACTAAAAAATATTGAAAAAATAAAGTGGCCTCTATGTAAAATTAAACAATAAGACTTTAGACCAATAAGACTTTGTTCATGGTGTAATATATTTAATGCACATTATTAGCTAAAACACTTATTGTGGGAACTCCAACAATTTCAGAAGAAATGTTTTGTTAATCCCTTTAGTACAAATGGGAGAATGGCATGATCATAATGCCTACTTCATAGGTAGTTCTGCAAAAGCACATAGAGATTAAGACTAGATCAACAATTATAGAGAAGAGCCTAATTCCCCTTTTCTGACTCTCACAAACCTTCTATTTGTCGACTTGTTTATGCTTTTTCTCTGGTATACATTTGACATTTGGGAAATAAGAGAATCATATCTCCGGAGAGAAAAATGACATTGATAAACCTGGCAGAGACTTGACTGCCACTTCCCCAATTTGAAAGACTTTCCATTTTGACACAGAAAATGAAGTAGTTATAAATGAAAAACAAGCTTAAAAGAATACTTCTTCAAAGCAAAAAATAGTTTTACATTAAAAATCACGAAGAATCACAGGACTATAAGGTCATCAAAATTACTCAGAAAACAGGAAGGTTTTCTTTCTTCTTTCTTTTTTTTATACAAATAAATATGAGTCGTCTCTAAAGGTATAATTAATTGAGATGGAAAAGGAAACACTGAACCAAACTAGAAGTAGGTCAGCTTATTTGAGGTTCTTGGCTATATCGGCTCTGACAGCTGGCTGAATATATATATATATATATATATATATATATATATATATATATATATAGAGAGAGAGAGAGAGAGAGAGAGAGGATATACAGGTTCTAGTGATTTATTGGTCTTTCTTCCCCTTAAGCCTATTATATAAAAACATAGAAAAGAAAACCTATAGTTTTTGCTTCTTGCTTAGGGATAACCTACACTATGGACATGAGTGTAATTATGAAATGGTGTGAGCTGTACTCAAGTGCAGGAAACACATTGATTGATGAAATAAAGTGCTAGTATTGTCTGCACCTATAGATATTTTATGTAAATGTTACTTCCATATTCATATATCAGGAAATGTTTAATATGTAAAAAATTCAATACAACTCTCCACCTCACTAAACACCCATAGAAAATTTAAAATCAGAAATATTTACATCCCTCCCTTTACAAAAAAAATATTAAATATTTCAAGTAATAAAATTCTAGGAAAGTCAAAGTGACCCTCCTTCAGACACAAGCAAATCCCACCATGCTTGATTCATGAGACTCATTTGTCCCATTTCAAGGACATCCAGAACAATTTATTACATGTACTTCCCAAAGTAACCAATTACGTGTAATACTGCTGGTTGGGGAGAGTACACATAATTTTATTTTCCATTTGGCACACTAAATCCTATATCCTTAATTTAAGTAAAAGCTTTCTGTCTGTGAGCCTGGCTTATGTGTTTTGAGAATCTTCTTTCTCAGGGAGGATTGAACTCAGGGGCATTCAATCATTGAGTCACATCCCCAGCCCTATTTTATAGTCTCTCTGAGATGCTTAGTGCCTCATTGTTACTGAGGCTGGCTTTGAACTCAGGATCCTCCTACCTCAGCCTCGGAAGCGGCTGGGATTGCAGCTTTGCACCACTGCACCTAGCTTTGAGACTCTTCTTATGTCTACTTTCCTGTTCTCCAGTCACTTTTCTTCACATTCTAATCCACTTAATTCAGCACCTTATTTCTTCTTTTTCTTATGTCATGCCACTCTTTGAAGAGTGTAAAACATATTGTAAAAAATTCAATACACTTCTTCTACACTCTGCTTCCTACCCCCAAACCTCTGTAAATGGGCTTCTCTTCCCACCATTCCACCAATGACATACATGAGCTTATTTGCTAAGTCCACTGGAAAAGACATGGCATGAATTCCTGATACCAGACCATTATACCCTGTGGTTTGCTACTCGTTCTTATGTGGTTTTCAACAAATTAAATTTTGGTGTATACTTCTTTGTCTTCTTTTGCATCTCTTATTCAGCAGAAAATTTATCCAGAGGAGCACAAATTGTGATTTCTCTACATTTCCTTGCTCTTCCTAAAAGATTTATGTAAAAGCTCCAGATAATTATTAAATTTATACATTCAAATACGAACACACATACTCTTAAATCTTAAACATCATCATCTCATATGCATATAGAACAACATATTTAAAAGTGAGTTAATATTTGAATAGCACTCATAAGTGACCCTTGGCCATAGTAAATAAATATCTACCAAATAAAACTTAAATTTTACATAATAAAGTTTTTAAATGTCTGCCACACTAGATTTGAGTTCTAGCTTTACAACTAATAAGTATGATTCTATAATTCCTGATTCATAGTATTGTAATTTTATGAAGGTTAAACTAAATAATTATCATGGAACGTGAAGAAAGTACTTATATATGCTACTATTTTTGTTAACAGTATTTTAAAGTAATTTTTGTTTTACTATTTATTTTTCCTCTTGGATATTTTAAAGACTATCTTATTTTATCTTCCCAAGATTGCTCTAGTCCAAGACCTTAAAATTTCTTGCATGTATTGCTGAAATAGCCTTCTCATTAGGTTCCTGAACTTTCTACTTCCGTTTTTGAAATTTCAATTAAAATATTCTTTTCAAAACAAAATTGGCTATAACACTCCTGTATTTAAAACCATTCATCATTCTGCATTATCTTTAAGGAACACTTTTATTAAACTCCTGAATAATGCAGTCACAATATTCTACTTTTCCAGCATTACCCTCTGATCATCATGCCTACTCAATTCTATGATACAATCATACTGAGTCAGTTTTAGTGCACCTGATGGATTATGGTCATTGTCGTATTTGGAACTTTTGGTATGAAGTACTCTCCTTCCTGCCTCTATTTTACTGTGGTTTGTATACCACAGTGGTGGTGTTGTTTTTTTGGTTTTTTGTTTGTTTGTTTGTTTGATTTTTCAAAACTACTCAAGACCACTACACAAGTTTCTCTGATCTTTCAGCCTAATTTTCTTGTCTCATTTCTATGCTTTCGTAGTGGTCTGATCATTTCTCTATTATACAACAATAGTTCATATTTTAATCATCAGTTCATTCATCAGGAACTATAATTGTCTCTGTGTTCTTGTTGCCAAGCCTAGTGTCTGATGCAACATAAGGAAGTAAGAGATAAAATAAGATATGTGAAAAGTAATATAGAATTCAAATCATCAGTTTTAATATAAAATCTTGGAGGGTAATCATTATATGTTACACTTTCTTGCATTCTTCATGGCATATGTCAATTTTAATTTATTAATCTTTGTGTTCTTTTCTGGTTTTTTAAATCATCCAACATCTCTTTCTCTTTCTAGGGAAAATGAGCTCCAGCAGAGGGTAACAGTGATATGAACCTGGGATTATGGCATGTTTACAAAATGGACTTAGGGAAAAAGGCCAGTCCATTTTCCTCAGGAATTTTATAACATGCATGTCAGTGTCTGTCTTACCATAACTGATTCTCCTAAACAAAATTTTACCACATTGGATAGAAGAAAGAAAGTTGCTGTCCTGGTGAACTGATAACAGATCAATAAAATTATTAATAAAAATTGAATACCACATCAATTTTATTTTGTTCTTTCAGACATTTTTTTCTTATATTTTCATAATTAATACACATAAGATTTTAATCTGGACTCCAGATATTCAAGAAAACATCCAAGAAGTTCCAAAAGAGTTGCAATACATTTACAAGTATAATTACCCTTAAAAATTACTTAAGAGATCTTCTAAGCCTTATCTCTATGTGCCAAGAAAATATAGTTAAAGGAGAACACATAAGGAAAGAAAAAGATAAGGCAGTGTTTAAGGAGAACATTACACAAGATCAAGCAAGAAATTTCCCCCAAACTAATTTCAAATTGTTGAGCGGCTTTTGTTTTAGAAAATAACAAATTTTTACATACTGCCATATTAGTAACTGTTGTATTCTGCTACCTTTCCTGTAAAAATGTGGATGTGTAACGATACGATTCTGCAATCTGTATTTGGGGTAAAAATGGGAGTTCATAACCCACTTGATTCTACTGTATGAAATATGATATGTCAAGAGCTTTGTAATGTTTTGAACAACCAATAAAAAAGAATAAAAAAAGAAAATAACAAATTTACTTGTAATTTTACCAAGGTCTCATATATGGTATTAATATAACTCCAAATATGACACTTTTCCTGCTTTCACTGTAGAAAATACCATTATTTTGAACAATATTTTAAGAAAACTTGTTCCTATATTCATTTAAATTTCCAAAACATTTAAGATCTATAGACACAATAAAACTTGGTTTGTCCACTATAAACATTTAAGACATTCTCTAACTCAGTTGTCCACAAACTATAACCTATAGGTCAAATATGGTTCATCACTTGTTGTAATGAACCACAATTGTGCTGATTTCTTTTCTTTTTTTTTAAATTTGCTCTTTTTAATTATACGTAACTGTTTGTATTTTAACATATTATACATATGTGGAATACAACTTCCTATTCTTCTGGCTGTATATATGTGGAATTACCCTGGTCATGTATTCATATATGAACATAGGAAAGTAACTACAAATTCATTCCATTATCTTTCCTCTCCCTTCTCTTCATGCCCCTTTGTCTAATCCAACATACTCTTATTCTTCCATACCCACCCTCCTTATTGTGAGCATCTGTATATCAGAGAGAACATTTGTCTCTTTTTTTTCAATTGGCTTATTTCACTTAGAATCATATTCTCCAGTTCCACCTGGAAATGCCATCATTTCATTTCTGTTTATGGTTGAGTAATAGTCCATTTTCTTTATCCATTCATCTTTGAAGGGCATCTAAGCTGGTTCCATATTATTCCTATTGTGAATTGAGCTGCTGTAAACATTGATGTGGCAGCATCACTATAGCATGCTGATTTTAAGTCCTTTGTGTATAGATTGAGGAGTGAAATAACTGGATCAAATGGTGATTCCATTCCAAGTGTTCTGAGGAATCTCCATACTGCTTTCCATAGTGGTTGCACCAATTTACATTCCCACCAGCAATGTATAAGAGTACCCTTTTCCCCACATCCTCACCATCATTTATTATTTGTACTCTTGATCATTGCCATTCTGACTGGAGTTAGATGAAATCACAGTGTAGTTTTAATTTGCATTTCTCTAACTGCTCTAAATGTTGAACATTTTTTATGTTTTTGTTTTCTTCTGTGAAGTGCCTGTTCAGTTCCTATGTCCATTTATTGACTAGGGTTGTTTTGTTTTGTTTTGTTTTGTTTTTGTTGTTGTTGTTGTTTTGTTTCTGGTGGGGTTTGTTTTGTGTTAAGTTGTTTGAGTTCTTTATATGTCCTGGAGATTAATGCTTTATCTGAGGTATGGGAGCAGTGAATCAACTGAAAGAGAAATTATGAAAACTATCCCATTCACTATAGCCTCCAAAAATAAAATATCTAGGAAGCATTCTCACAAAAGAGATGAAAGACTCTACAGTGAAAACTACAGAACACTAAAAAATGAAATTGAAAAAGACACTAGAAGATGAATAGATCCCCCATGTTCTTGGATAGGCAGAATCAACAATGTCAAAATGGCCATACTACCAAAAGCACTATACAGATTTAATACAATTCCTATTAAAATTCCAATGATGGTCTTCATAGAAATTGAAAAAGCAGTCATGAAATTTAATTGGAAAAATAAGAGACCCAGCCAAAAAAAAAAAAAAAAAAGTGAAGCAAGAGGTATCACAATACCAAACTTTAAATTACATTACAGAGCTATACTAACAAAACAAAACAAAACAAAACAAACAAACAAAAACATGGTATTGGCACCAAAACAGACATTTAGACCAAGGGTACAGAATAGAAGACAGAGAGAAAAACCCACATAAATACAGTTATCTCACACTAGACAAAGGTGCCAAAAACATACATTGGAGAAAAAATAGCCTCTTCAACAAAACGTACTGGGAAAACTAGAAATCCATATTTAGAAAAATGAAATGAAATCCCTATCTCTCACCCTGTACAGAACTCAACTCAAAGTGGATCAAGGATTAAGGCATTAGACCAGAGACCATGAAACTAATAAAACAAAAAATAAGCCAGAATCTACATTATGTCAGCTGAGGAACCAACTTCTTTATCAAGACTCCTAAAGCACAAGAAGCAAAATCAAGAATCAACAAATTGGATGGTATCAAACTAAAAAAAAATCTTCTTCACAGCAAAGTAGACACCGTGCACAATTTTATCTGTCACTTGTGGATGCTTTTGTTCTATGTTGGGAGGGTTGAATTTTCTCTATAGAGCTTTTATTAAATAAAATAAACTAAAACTGGAACCTGCAATATTTACTTTCTAGCACTTAGCAGAAAAAATTTGGTAACCCATACTGAAAATGTTTTTGTACTCTGAGTCAACAGCCCAATGAATTATAACCTAATTTTTAATGTAAACAAAATCCACCCTAATTTAAGAATATATTATTGTAATGAGTAGTTGAGTCTCAGCCAATTTTAACATCCAAACTTCAGTCAACCATAGTCTGCCAACCAATCAGATCTGATCAGAGCTGACCAACTACAGACAGAAAATGCCAAACTGTAACCTACGAAGTTGTTTCAGTATATCACTTCTTTTTTCTGTCTTTATATTTACTTTCTTTACACATTCTTGGATGTAGCTCTCTGAACCACTCTTGATACTCAATGATTCCCAATTCATGAATCAGTATTTGCTCAAAGTCTGCTAACTGCTATCTATCCTGCTAACTTTAATCTATCTGAAGATTTTTGTTTAATAATTGAAAAATCCATATAAGTTGTTCAGCAGTTGAATTACTCCATCTTTGGTGTTTTCAGCTCTGAATAGGCAACATGATAGGTTTGCCTAGCTTATAAAATTATGAAAAAAAAAATCACAAAGCTCATATTTATTTGGGCAATGCAAGAAAAACATTATATAATACAGCCCAAGAGTATGTTGTCAATATAGGTGGGTGATGGGTCAGTTTGGAGGCAAGGAAGAGGGTAAGTAAAATAGGAGATCTGATCAGACCAAGACAATCTGAGCCTCAGCAGTAACAGTACACTTCAGCTTAAGAAAGATAAATAAAATATATGTGATAAAGAATCTCAATAATTTTAAAATCCGATGGGAAAGGATCGTGATCTTTGAGAAGTGAAAAACAAAGGAGATAAGGCCAAAAATATTTGGAGCTTGCTGCCTTCTGACTTTTCTGATAATTGTACAGGTAGTATAACACAGGCCAAGCTCCTCTGTCTGTGAGAGAACTTGAAAAAATTTCAGAGATTCCTCTAGAGTATTTATATCAGGCAAATACATAAGACTGGGGAAAATAAAACAAAAAAAATGTTACCAACTCCTTGATTTCTGTGCTTTCTATCAGAAGAGTCAGATGAAGGCCCATTGACAAGGAAAAGGCCTTTTATTCTTATATTCAAGCACAAAACAGGCAGCATGTAGGGAATAGAAATTCCAGGATAACTCAAAGAATGGACAAAAGTGTTCAGGCTTTATGGTGGCTATGGGACCTGGCCTCTTGATGTCATCACATGGAGAGATGGGATTTTACTTGAGGTGAAATTTTACTTGTTCCTGCACTGTTCTTCATCATCATCTTGCTGTGACACTTGTCTCATTATCACCTTAAATATCCAACCAGAGACTGTAATTTTTACTCAGCTAATAAGGGTTAATTATAAGTTATTTCAGTGACTACTGTATATATGTGCTTTTCTCTTATCATCTGGATTTTGCCTTTATCATCTGAAAGAATCACTGATACTACTTTCAGAACAGGGAAGACTTCTGTCCTGTCCTGTTTGGTTTGATTTTTTGATGTTCCTGTTTTTCTTGACTCCAGCTTCTTTGTATATTTGCTAACTACATAGTCTTTGAAGGCTGAGCTGACTTCCAAAACTTTCATCACCAGGTTCTTAATTCTATCAGCCTTGAAGACTAGTTTTCTTTTTAATTCCCAAGTTTCTGGTATTTTTTTAACCCCATAGGGGTGACAAGAGTCAGGGCTTGTTTAGTAGTCTCAAGAGTTATGGAGAAAAATTTCCAGGATCTTACCAAAGGTAAAACTGATGACTATTACCACATTCCATTATAGGAAGCCTTATAATTCATTAACATTGGTTGAATTATTCAGGTTGGGTTAGCTAATAATTAGAGAAAAATCAGTACTTCAAACACTGAAAAGATGTCAACCTAAAAATATTTGTCAAGCAAAAATTACCTTTTGAAAATATAGAAGGATGAAAAATAGCTTTTAGATACACAAATGCAGAAAGTATCAATATTCTGCCATATTGCATTAAAAGAAATGATAAAGAATGACTTTATTAGAAGAAAAATTATACCAACTAGAAATTAGTTTCCTAAATATGCAAAGAATATCACAAGTGGTAACGATGTTGGTGAATGTAAAGATTATTTGCATATCACTTATACTTCTTTAAAAGGTAACAATTTAGAGGAAAAAAATACAAAGCATTGCATGGTTTATAATATAGAGAGAAGTATAAGAATGTTTAAAATAGTAGAAAGATAGGAAGGAGTATATTGTGTGAGTCTGATACACATAAGATGGTATCATGTGAAGGCAGATTGTGTTAAGTGGAAAATATATAATGTATTGATCAATAAAAATGTTGTAGATATAAACTAATAAGTCAAAACAGGAAAACAAATAAAGATATAAATATTAGACACTTCATACAATACAAATAATACAAACATATATTTAAAATCCATTTATTTTAATGATGGCAATAAATATAAAAGGGTAAAACTTTCCATTTAAAAAGTATAGACTTTGATAATGAATATATATGAAAGACCAAATCCATACTTTTTAATAGAAACCCATATAAATATAAATGAAAAAGTAGATTTAAATATTTAAAAATGGAAGAGATTTTGTTCCTAAAACTAAATTAAACTCTGTAATGACTATTTTCATAATACAGAAAATAAGTTTCGGAGCCTATAATATTACCGAGGATAAAGAAGTATGCTCATATTTACATAGAAGACAATTCATCAAGGGGACATATAAATCCAAAATTAGGAAAAATCTGTAAGAATACAAAAGACTTGAAAAATATCTGAACCAACTTTATGCAATTGATATTTAGTAAACACTCCATCTTAAACCCAAAATTAGCAAGAAAAAGAAATCTCAATGAATACACAAGAATTAAAATCATACAAATATTATTTTTCCAAAATAAAAATTATATTTAAATAAACAAATAAAAAGTTTTGGAAAACATACAAATATAATGAAACTATATACCATAATTATAAGTAACATCTGAATCAGAAAGAAATTAAAGGAAATAATAACTATTTTAAACTGAATAAAACTAAACACACAATCAATTAAGGTTTATATATATTTGCTAAGGCAGTCTTTAAAGCAAAGTTTGTTGTAATGCCCTATGTTAAAAATAAAAATTTCAAAAGATGACATTAGTTTTTACCTTGAGAAATTAAATAAAGAAAACAAAATGAACCAAAGTGAAAAGAAAAAAAATTAAGAATCAGAGTGAAAACTGAAGAAAAAAATCAGAAAAAAACTAGATAATATTAATAATAACAAAGACTGGTACTTTCTGCAGGGCATTCAAATCAAAAACCTAAAAAGGGAGATAGGACATTTATTAGAGTTCCAGGAGTGAGAGAAGGTGCAACATTACATAATCTACAGATACCAAAGATATAAGCATGGGATTTTATACACACTATGTACAAATTACTTTGACAGTTTAGAAGAAATCTTTGAAAGACATAAAGCCCCAAGGTAATCCAAGAAGAAATAGAAATTGCCAACAATACTAAAAATACTGAATTAAAAATATCAACAAAAGAAATTTTGGCGCATATGGCTTCACTGGAAAATTCTATCAAATATTCAGGGAAAAATCACTGATACAGTATCTCCCAGAATTAGGAAATACTTTGCTAATCTTCCTAGGATCTTCACGTTACTTTTATAACAACAGCAGAGAAAGACATTGGAATGGAGAAAAGTACAAAGCATATACCACATGAACATATAAGTAGACTTTTTAAAAAATTAAAAAATTGAAACCAAAAATACATTGTGAATGTTTATCTTGGTAATTTAAGATTAAATTACCTTTCCAGCATCAATCAAAATATTTCATGATAATAGCATGTAACCATCTCAAATCTGCAAAAATTGTGCTTTGTAAAATTAATCATTGATTTCTGATAAAATCTACAAATACTGGGACTGAAAAGGAAATCCTATCAATTTTATCAAAAGTACACTTATAAAAATACTTGCAGGTAGCATAATATCTAATGATAAAATATTGAAGGCTTTTCCCCTGAGAGCAGATACAAGACAAGTGTAACATGATGAATATGGATTCATCATGTCTCTTCAATATTGTCTTAGAGGTTCTATTCCTTGCAATGGAACAGGAAAAATAAGTAAAAAGCCAACCAAATTAGAAAGAAAGAGACAAAAGTGTTGTTATTCACAGATAACAAAAACAACCAAAATAAAAAAAAATCTGTATAGAATATACAATGGATTTTTCAAATATGCTTCTAGAAATAATAAAGAAATTCAGAAAGTTGGCAGAATGAGACCATGAACATACAAAGGTCAGTTATTTTTTGATATGCTAAAACAAAGATTAGAAGTTGAAATGAATATACCTTTTAAATGATAGTAAAATAAAATACTTAAAGATAAATTTAACCTTAGATATATAAGATGAGTGTACTGAAAATAACAAAATGTTGCAGTATTGTTAACATAAGTGGTCTGCAAATTTTTGTACAGATTCAATGCAATCATATTTAACTTTATTTTTAGAAGTTTACCAGTTGGATTCTAAAATTCATGTACATATGTATGTGTGTACAGGTTACCCAAATCAACTTTAAAAGGAAAACAAATTTGCTAAGTTTATATTAGTTGATAATCTTACATGATATTATTAAGCTACTACAATCAAGATAATATGACATTGGTATCAAAATAGGCAAGTACCTCTATATAAAGAAATACGGAGTCCAGAAAGAGTCACATATCTTTTTGTTAATTTTTGACACAGTGTTCTTAAAACTAAAAGTGGTGCCAGAAAAACTCTAGCAAAGCTATCTATCTATCTATCTATCTATCGATCTATCTATCTACCTGTCACCTTTGATCAATGCTTCAAGCCACATAAAAAATATACATCAATATGCTCTATAGACATAAATGAAACAATGGATGTATAAATGTTGAAAAATTTAGTGGAAAATCTTAAAATATTAACCTAATATCCATACTTTACCAAAATTAAATTTTTCTGTTTGAGAAGCATTATTGATTAGTCTACTAGGACAGATTTAGGAAAAATAACTGCAAAGCAAAATACATTTGTGATAAAAAACTTTTATTTTACTATAAAAAATCTCTCAAAGCCCACAAAGAAAGAAACTAAGCCAAATAAATGGTCAAATATAATGAGAAAAAGACTTAAATACACACTTCAACAAAAAGAACATAGAGAGCTCAAAGAAGTACATAAAAAGATGGTTAGCATTACTGTTAGAGAAGTGCAACAGAGGCACAATGAAACACTGGTATGTATCTAGTAGAATGGTCTAACAAAAAAAAATACTGATGTTATCATGTCCCAAAGATAATACGGAACAAATAAATTTCTCATATATTCCTGCTATAAATTTGAAAGCATATAGGGACCATGAAAATCAGTTTGGTATTTCCTTATACAGAATAAATTAGCCTTATGATTTAGTAAACATTTTCATCCATATTTTTGCTTGAAAAATAAATTTTTGAAATGTTCGGAGAAAAAGGTATAAAAAATGCTCATAATAGCCATATTTTTGTTGTAACAAATGGGAAAAAAAAACAAACAAATGGAGTGCACATGCACAATAGAATATTATTCAGAACTAAAAAGAGAAAATAAAAAACAATATTATACACTCAAGAATTTGGATGGATTTTAATTGCATTACACTGAGCAAAAACAAAACAAACTAATCTCAAAAGTTTGTATACTGGATTATTCTATTTATATAACATTGTTAAAATGACAAAATTATGCTAATGATTAACAGATCAGTGTTTGCCAAGGGGTGGAGTTGAGGGGAGTATATGACTACAAAGTAATAATATGAGAAATTTTCTCCTTGGTGACAAAACAATCCTGCATCCTAATTGTTGTGGTGGTCAACTGTGATATAATTTTGTATCATTGTTAGCTGAAGTTTTTTGTTGTTTTTGAAGGAGTATATTACAAAACTCAAGTAATGTGAGTAATGTACAAGGTTTTTAAAATAATATTATATCAATACTAATTTCCTAGTTTTGATTAGCGTCTTGTGTTTGTAAGATATTCTTAGTGAAAGATGACTCAAATATACACAGAAATTCTCAATGCTGTTTTTTAGATTTTTATCTCAAAATAAAAGTTTAAATAATCAGTCTGCAAAATTTCTACTATTTACTTATAAGATAGTTCAATGATATTATTGTGAACCATATGCTCTGTTGCCTTTTCTTTTTAAGTATTTTGGAAACCACTCTTCCAAGCAGATAAACACAAAACGTGACCATACAAACATATACACAGTCTCAACAAAAGCCTTACTTAAACCCTATTCCACTATTTATATTTCTCCCAAATAAGGAGTATTTTACTTTCCTCAGTTGTTACTACAAACACATGTCCATCATTCATGGTTAAATTTGAACATTCCTGACATTTCTACTCCTATAACGTCACATTGATTTGAACTCTAAGGCACATAACCATAGGATTATATGACATCTCCAGACTTTGACTTATCACTCTTTATTTACATTAGCTTGCTGTATAGCTCAATAGTTTCTCTAACTTAAAGACTGGACCTACGATGTCTTTTGCAGTAATTGATTCAAAAGTCAAATGCCAGATTTATATTGATTATCACCATGAAGTCACTCATGATCATTGTGACTCCTATAACATGGTGGTTAATTTTGTATGGCATATCATGATAACCTAGAATAATGAAAAATGACATCCTTTCTGGTTCAAAATGATTGTTTTATCTCCCAATAAAGTGAAAAATAACAGTTGTCACCACTGTAGCGAATTACATAATATTGCAGGACAGAGAAGTTTGAATTAAACCATGGCCATGGGTCAAAGATAGAAATTGCTGAGAGAATGGTACAACATATCCTACGACTGATTAATTTGTAGCTAAAATGCCTTATAACAAACGACTGCTTATTATTAATTTCAAATAATTCACAGACATTGTTTTCAATGCTGCTTTATGACTTTATAACATGTTTCCCAGGTTGTTGAAAAGGTGATTATCACAATACGTATCTGTACTTATGTCCAGTTAGGATAACATGCATTTTTAGATGTAAGATGTTGTTTTTAATAAAGGTTAAATAACTCTTGCCAATACAAAAACAAATGTAGTTTTAGACATTGATAAATTTAAACTTTAAAAGGCCTAACATACTAACCTACGAGAGAGTTACCATAGTGGAGATCAGGCAGAATCCTACTGTGTGGAGTTTGCTTATGCCCTCAAACAGAAATAGGGCTTCTGCCACTACTTTCCACAAGATTGTTTTAAATTACTTTGAAACAGTTTATTCTCTATGTACCATCCTTATCTGAGATTCCCTTAAGAAAAATATTTTATGCTGATTTCTTAAATGTAAATAGGTTTTATTTATCTCAATGCCTGAGACAAAATCAGAATTCAGGGGGAAAAAAGTCTGTAACAAATACATTAGTATCCATCATCTGCTATGGGAGGAGTAGCATAAAAGCATTTTGAAGGGACTGAAAAACTGACACTAAAGTCATCATTCTATAAGTAACTGAGGATCACTGGTAGAGGTCCCAGGAGTATATTTTCTAATTAGTATGTGTAGTAAGGTTGGTCAAAATGATCACAGAAGTTCATGCAATGCACTGTTTTTGGAAAAGATTGTGTACAAAAACAAGGAAAATATCAAGTGAAAATGTGGGGAAAAATGTATGAATTAAATATATAATCAAGAATATCTGTTCCTCTCAAGTATAAAAAGCCCAATAGAATTTATTTCATTTAAGTGATGAGAAACTAGATAAACTTATAAAGTTCTAAATTATAAGTTCAACAGACATATGAAGGGACAAAATAATCACACATACAGAAGTCCAAAAATAGATGTGGCTCTCCTCTGGAGATACACAAATTTTTACCTTTGCCAAAACATTAAATAAAGAGATTTTCATCATTAAACAATAAGAAGAATCTTCGCTTATTTTTAACCCTAGAGTGAAAGAGCTGGACATTTTAGGAGCAGTGGAATCCCTGAATACAAACAAGTCTGCATTTTTTTTTCATTATTTTTTTCCAAATCTTTCAAATAGTGCTCATGAAAAACAGTAAGTGTAGGACTTGAGACTGATAGCTTGTCTGTCCCCTATAACACAAGTGTGCAGATCCTGCTTCGATTGTGTGGCATTACAGGAGAACCAAAAGATGTCTGGAACATTTAGTACCTTACAAGGTAGAGGTCCCATCTTTAGGCAGGGTACACATAGTTTAAGTCTGAAAAGAAAGCCAAAGATTCACAATGCCCAATTTCTCCTCAAGCCTTGAAGAAAGTGAAAAGCAATTATAATTTATTTTAGTGGAGGGGAAAGAATGCAGAGTGAGTCTTGTGATTCAAGTATGCTGAAATCTGGGGAGCAGTATATTGAAATAAACCATCTGGGACTCTAGTCTTCAAACAAGCACCAGATTGTAGTAATCAACCACTATAAGAATTTGAAGCCTATTGTGCACTATAGATAACTATAATAATAAGAATATTCAAACCCAGCAAATGTACAATGTAAGTGGACTCAAATTTCATAGTAATGTCCTGACCAAAAAAGAAGTGTGTTTCTATCTGGACATAAATATTATTCATGTCAGATTCCTCTGTTCCATATGATCTTGAAGGTATGCTAAAAATAAAGGTGGCTGCAACATTCAAAATTACCCAATGCTATTGTCACATTAATATTATTATGTTACTCTTCTTGAGGCATAATTTATATATTGGTTCACTAATTTTAAGCATATAAACTTTCACAAACACATACAGTCTACATAATCATCACAATAAATGTAAAGATCAACATTTCATTTAGTGAACATTATTTGACTATTCTCAAATCCATTCAAAAATATTTTGCAATTAAATATGCATATTTATAAGAATTGCATTAACAATTCATATTTATTTATTAATCCACTATAAATTTAAGGTCATAAGATAAAATGTATGTATGCATTATGCATTTATTCCACTCCCTAATTTGCTCCCGAAGAGTTATCACTCAAAAAATATTGGAATGCAGCAGACACATTACACCCATGTTTTTAAGATGTTATATGTATTACATGTATTTTGATTAGATATTAGATTTTATCTTCTATTAAACATATACATATATTTATTTGCATGTATGTGTAGATGCATAGAGAAAGACACAGAAGGATCAATTTCTCTGTAGATGAATGGAATATATTTAGTTTCCTGGAGAACTACACTGGAGCTCTCATTCACATCTTTTCTATTCTCCTACAGCCTGGAAACTTACATTCTCTATTTCTTGGTTTAAAACCATATTTAATTTCTATATGCTAAGAAACTACACTGAACTTAGGTATATAATAATATTTAATGATTTTTCTGGCCTAAGTACTTTCTAAATAACTCTACTTTTCTATACTTTTTTCAGACTATTTTATTATTCATGATATTGCCCACATATGGAATTGTCAATATAAATGCTGGTTTAATAAATGTTACACAATATGTCAGAGCATGTTGTGAACATTTTTTTTTCTTATAAAATAATTTAGGCCACATACTAGAAATCTCCTAAAATTATCATCTATTAAATTGACCTCTCTTTGCTTTCTAAAAAATTCTGAATAAATTTATTTGTATCTCAAATCTACAAATAAATTTTGTAGTACATCCAAGGCATTAAAACATGAGAAATATTATGGAAAACATACAGTGCAAGGAATAGTAGCATATCAAAAAATAAGATAACTTAAATTATATGAGGCATTAAAAAATATCAGGGAGGACTTTAGCAATGAGAAAGAGTTAGGTAAAGAATCTGAGTAGGGTATAAATAGAATTCGAGAAATAAAAGCCTTTTCAAAAACCTGCACAGTGGAAGGGGAGTAAAGGTAACAACAATGATAACTGTTAGGTGAAACTAGGGAGGACATTGTATAAAAAAAAGTCATGCTCCATTTGTGTACTATATGTCAAAATGCATTCTATTCTAAAATAAAAAAGATAAGAATATGTTTTAAATAGTGTATAAAGAACAACTGGAAGAAGTAGGTCACTGGGATGTGCCTTGGGGACTACATCATGTACTTGTTTTCTCACTTTCTTTCTCTGCTTCCTGGTTGCCATGTGCTGAGCAGTTTCCCTCTAGCATGCCCTTCTGCCATGATGTTTTGCCTCACCTCAGGCTCAGAGCAATGGAGTTGACCCACCATGGACTGAGATCTCAAATATTATAAGCCAAAATCAACTTTTTCACCTCTTAAATTGTTCTTGTCAGTTGTTTTGGTCAAGGTGATAAAAAGATGATGAATACATATGGAGAGAGAATAAAAGGCCAATGGTAGAGCAGAGGTTGAGCATGTAGAGGCCATGAGATACATTCCCTGTACAAAAAAAAAAAAAAAAACTTGGAAATGGCCAGATGCCAGATGCAGTGCTTTACACTGGTAATCTCAGCTGCTGAGGAAGATGAGGCAGGAAGACCACAAGTTCAAAGTCAGCCTTACCAACTAGGCAAAATCCTTTCTCTGAAAAAAATTTAAAAAGAGCTGGAGATGTTGCTCAGTAGTTAAGTACCCCTGGGCTCAAACCCCAGTTCAAATATATATATGGTGGAAAAGCAAAGTAATTTTGACCCAACATTAGAGAAAGATTTTTTTTAATTATGTTTGAAGGCAAACAATTTTACCAAAGTGAAACATAAAAAAATGCTAACACACTGAATATAAAATTAAATCTTTGCCACTATTTTAAAAAAACATAGATTGTAGGTTTACTTGTATTAAACCTCTCCTTTCACTTGGAAGAAAAACCCACAATATTTAACCTATGTATTAAGCTTAATTAAGGAATCTAGTCTATTAAATTGGTTGAACAGGCTTTTTATTATTCAATGCAGTTGCATTTGGGGTAGAAAAAACATGACCCTTTGGATACCTGGTCTAGGGGCACAACTGTAACCCTAGTGACTTGGGAAGCTAAATAAACAGGACCACAAGGTCAAGGGCAGCCTTAGCAATTTAGTGAATATCTAAGCAACTTAGAGAGACCCTGTCTCAAATAAAAATATATAATAAAAATGATAATAATAATGATAAAGGACTAGAGATTTAGCTTGATAGTAAAACACCCCTGGTTCAATGTGCAGTACCAAAAAATTTTAAAAAAGAAAGAAACAAAAAAAAGAAAGAAATGAAACTTTTGTTGTGAGAGTAGTAGAAATTAACCTATAAAAATTCTAAATAGAGTTAACCACTAACTGAAGAGGAAAAATAATACATTTTTAAAACATTGTTTCTTTGATTCAGCTGGAGAAATTTAGAATTTACTGTTCATGCTCTAGTTATGAGGATAAATGCAAAAAATGAAACAAGAAGATAAATTTGATATAAGCAAATTTGTTGAAAGTTCAGCTTTTCTTTTTACCCTACTGTTCTACAGTCAATTAAGTTTGAATGCTGAATAAATCCCAGGTTTTAATATGAATCTTACTTCTGTATGTAGTCTTTTTAAATTGTGCCATACATCATATTTAAAATGCTTTCAGGCTATAATTGGTTTACTTAAACATAGATGAGCATATATGGCTGCAAGCTTTCTCAATTAGCTGATGATGCTCCAGCTCCCATTTCCCTGTATCATACAGTTGGATTGAAATTGGACTTAAATATTTGAAACTTACTTGTACAAGACATAATTAAAATATGAACAAGAGAAATTTGGCTCTAATCACATCAATTTTACCAAATGCTTAGGTTTGCCCATGATTTAGTATTAAGAATATCTAGAAATAAAAATGTTTAATTTGGTGGCAAAATATAATTAGCCCCAAAGAATATTATTGTACAGTAAATGCAGCTTTCCTTGTACTCCATGTCTAAGTAACTTTTAAGTAAGATTTTCTATTACAACAGGATATGCAGTAGGTTTGGGGAACTAGTTTTGCAGATTTAAAAACAAACAAACAAACATTTGAACTGTTATATAAATTATCCACTTTCCCAAAACTAAAAATTAGCCCACTTTTTAAACTAAATATCAATTTAAAAGTTTGCAAAAATGACAGCAGTTACTGCCTTTTCATTATTTATTCTGACCAGTCCACTTAAAAAATATTAATAAAAACTTTGATGTTTCTAAATGTATACCACATATTATAAGTATAAAAAATTTTATAAGTGGCTGGTAAAATTTGATAGCCAGAAGTAATGTATTACAAAATACATCAATGATAAATATTTGGGATTGATCATTTTAGGCGAATATAAAAGAAAAAACAAAGACTTTTGCTCCTTATTATAAATTCTAAGATTAAAGAAACATTTTGGTATGTCTTCATTACTTTTTCACTTTTGTTAATATATTAATATTAATATAAATACCTGTGAATTACAATTGCAAAAAAATGTTTGCCAAAAAAAAATAAACATTACTGTTTTACCAGTGAAGAAAATGAGCAGATGTTATTGATACTCTTACAGATATTTGGAAAAGAGACTCCTGGAATGGTGTGCTTATGTTCTGATTTCTGAGTTTACTTCCTCCATATGCTAAATTTAATTCCAATTATATTGATATCAATTTTATAACTTCTGTCCCCGTTCATCTACTTCAATACTCAGTGACTACATTACATTTTTCCATCATAGGAAAATATGCATTTGTGAATCAAATTATTTTTTGTTGTAGCTTGCTTTAATTTTATTTTTATGTTTGTTAATTTTATCCTTGGTTTCAAAAGAAACAGCAGTCTTAAAATGTTGCTGCACAATATTAACCTGAAGCAATTTATCAAAATTATAATTCTGAAAATGAGTGCATTGATATCCCATCTCTGTCATATGGATCACTGATGTCTCAAATTCTTTGCTAAATGAATAACTCCTCTTCTGATACTAATATTCATAATTTTTATCCCCAGAATATCTATTTATTGAGTATCAGCAATTCTCACATGCCTTGTATGCACATTTAAATTTGAATATGGGACATATTTTTGCCAGCCTGTGACAAATGTCCAGAGTTTTGTTTTTGGAAATTGATAGTTAAGTTGTTATTCAAGGTGAACCACTGTCATAACCTCTCAGGTTGGTTCCCTTGAGTGGCAGGATACCAAGACCCTCAAATGTGTAACTGGAGAGTCTCTCAAAAGAGATGTCCATCTTGCTTCATGGTTAGATGTATCATTCAAATATTGAATGAGACATTTTGTTTATCTGGGTTTATAATCTATCAGATTTTGTAATTATAACTTTCAGGGTAAAAGAAAATTGAATAAAATATTGTTTGATACTTTTATATAACGTTATTGGCTTACTGCTCCCCTTGCAAATCATAATACTTATTTAATTATGAAATAATCTAAAGATCAAAAATGTATGATTATCATTGTGGATGGATTCCTGTATTGAAAGTTAAAAACATGATGAATGTTTTAAGTATAAAATCATAATAAAAATAACCTGACTTTATAGTGAGGTGACTACAAAATTAAGATATATGCATACTATCTAATAGAATGGAGTTATTTTAAAACCACAAGGTAAATGACATAGTTATTTTGATATGGAAAGTAATACTATTACATAATTGACAGTGTTGATATAAGCATGAACACATTTTTAAAGGACAAAGACAAAAAACTTAAATTTACCCTTGAGGAAAAAGCCCTGGGATTAGAGAGAGAATTTTTTTTCTCTTTAGTTTTGTGTATGTTTATTTATTTTGCTTTGGATTTTAAAAGATGTATATATATTACTTTTGTTTGGTAAGAAACAATAGATTTTAGCTGAACATTGTAGTCATAGTTTTTATTTTCATTTTTAAAATTTTTCACATTTAAACTTCAGCATATGCCACATAATATCATACATTATAAGTTAAGAGATTTCTGTAGTTTATTAAATGCATATTGCAATTTTATCCTTACATTTTTTTTTCTTTCCCTTGCTGTTTTGAATACAGTGATCATGCTGAGCTGCAGTGTCATGTTCTGAGTCATAAGGGGAATGCAATTCAAGTTTTATCTCTATTAAGTGAATGTTTTCTGTAAATTTTAGTGTTTAATCTTTATCAAGTTAAAAATTCTTCTTGTGTAGTTATCTTTCCCTGAGATTTATTAATCTGGAATATTTGTTAGATATTAGCAAATACTTTTGCTCTGTTTTGATGATCATATGAGTTTCTCCAGTTAAATTATTAATGTGATCAGTTGCACTGATAGTACTTTATACTATTGGAGTTTTAAAATTAAACCTTACTGATATGGTATTTATTATCATTTTAGTACAGTGTTCTAATGGATTTAATCATATTTAACATTCTGATAGGTATCAAGAACTGAGTGGCCTAAGATTTTTAGTCTACTTGCAAGCCAATAAGATGGTCTGCTACAACTTCATGTATGCTGGCTGTTATGGTTTGGATATGAGCTGTCCCCACAAAAACCCAGCAGAAATTGATTCATTATTTTGTGTGTAAATAGAAATTAAACAGATCATCTAGTATGAATGCATTATTCCATTTGTATCTGGAAAGTCTTTGAACTATCAGAACCAAGTAAAAGGAAAAAGATTTTGCTAAAACTGTGAATGGTATTGCTGGCCATTCCTGGATCCATTTTAGAAAGCAGTATTTCAATAATTTAATATTAAATGGTTATGGGTTTACTTCCTTACATATGTGGTTTGTTGGTTTGTATACTTATTGTTAACCTGTTTCTTTATTAGGTTACATGTGTCTTTAAAAGATGTCACTGTGAAAAATATGCACACTGCCATAATCGCTGTGGGAAATTTTCTAGCTGAAGTCAATATGCAATGCTTTGATCCCTATTCTTTATTAAGCTATTCGATTTTATTTTTTTAATTTTTTTAAATAGAGAGAGAGAGAGAGGGAGAGAGAGAGAGAGAGAGAGAGAGAGAATTTTAATATTTATTTTTTAGTTTTCGGTGGACACAACATCTTTGTTTATATGTGGTGCTGAGGATCAAACCCGGGCTGCACGTATGCCAGGCGAGCACGCTACACTTGAGCCATATTCCCAGCCCAAGCTATTCGACTTTAGAGGTCGTTCTTCACTCTTGTGCAGAATCTTAAAGACTAACTACTATGAAGTAGGTGTTCAACAAATGTTTCCAATACATTCTAAATGCCATCAAAAGGAATTGCCACTGGAAAACATTTCAAGTTATATACAACACAGATAAAGAGAAATAGTACTAAGACCTGAGTACATGACAATAACCATTTTAAGTTTAAACTATTAAATCATATGGGTAGAAGATTGAATATACTGGGAGGGACTAGGGTGAATTCATTAATGTGCTATTTTTATTTATATTATAATGTTATCAATAAATTTTAAATATTATCCCTTCCACTCCCTGGTTCAATTTCTCTCTCTCCCCCCTATAATTCCTCAAGGAGTACTTCATGGATTTTATGGGTATATTTTTCAGTCTGTATATCTGAAACTTTATTAACTCTGTAAGTTTATAAACCATGTCTATATGGTATAGCATGAGAGTAGATTTGAATTCCTATAACTGATATAAATAAGATAAAACTTCTGTGACTTTCTCTCTACCTTCAAATGTTTTTAATTTGTATCTTTGAAAAGCATACATCTTATGCCTTTAAGGATAATTAATTCCTTTCCCTGATGTACATACAGTGTTTCCTCACTTACCCATTCTCTTTCTAATTGGACATATTTGTTTTCTACATTCCATTCTGGCACATAACAATGCATTCAAGTACAACAACAAGAATGGGATCCTAATTAGAATGTTATACACCATATATGCATAATATGTCAAAATATACTGTACTGTCACGTATATATAAAAAGAACAAATTTAAAAATACTGCAGTCACACAGACTTTCATTTGCCTGCTTGAACACACCATGCAAGAGACTTCTAGGTTGTATAACTAGTAATAAAATCCTGTGGTTATATAGTATATAAATTTTTCTAGATATTGCCACAGTTATTTGACCAAATGAACACTTCTGCGGGTACTTCCTTCATCTTTACTGAGAGTTAATATTGTCAGATTTTAAATTTTTGTTAATAGAGTAGGTCAAAAATAATATCTCATCATTGTTAGTGATGACACTTTGAAAGTGGTATTTTTTTTTTCTTTTTTTATTTCTCTTCTTGCATTTTTGAAAAATAAACGTGTTTATTTTGAAAATTGAGTAATGAAATTAATATTTTCCATTTTTAATCCATTAATTTTAATTCAATAGTATTTATTTTAACATTGTGTTGATCACTCTGAATATAGTGATAAATCAATTTTTTGAAAACACAATTTTCACCACTGCAGAACTTGCAGGCAAATCAGGCAGACAGATATGTTAAAGAAAATAAAAACAAAACCTACATCATTGCAAAAATAAAGAATATGGGAGCACAGAAGTAGCAGAGAATCATGAGTAAATAGTTCTAAGGGAAGTATTTCCAGATAATGTTTCTGGAGATGTGACAGATAAGCTCTTCTTAACTTTCTTTTGAGGATCTTTCCAGATTTATTTTATGATTTCCTGATGCAATTTGGCAAGAAGATTGTCTAAGGCCTCCATTCAACAGGTTATTCTTGAGTACTCACTATGTGCCAGTGAGAATTAAATATTTTTCATAGCTTATCTTAGGTTAATCTTCATTATTGAACTATAATATTTGAATTATTAAATTACTTTTAAGGTAATAGAACTGGAAGAAACAAATTTAAATAATTTAAGTAAGGTCACACATATCTTTTATGCTAGCCCCAAAGCTTTTTTCTGATCCACTTATGCTATACTATCTGTATGTTTTGTTCTTTTCTCACTATTGTTTTTTGTGTCTATGGGATTGCAAGCAGTAGTTCTTTGGGGAGGAACAAAAGATTTTCAAATTTCTACATTTCCTGAACACAAAATTCTAAATGATCTCATAATTACTAGGAAAATATTTTGTTTAGTTTAAACCTACTGCTACAGACACTGACATGCTTTCAAATTAAGGAAAGTTATTGCATGTATGATAATGTTTGTTGTCAATTCATGGATCACATTCTTTTTTCCCCCAGAAAAAGCCAAAGCAATTGTGATTTCATAAAGAAAATAAAACAGAACTGACATTTGAATGTGGTCTATTACTATATGTCTACTTCCATGAAATCCAACTTACATATGATGAAATGGAAATAATGTAACACTGCATATTCATATCCTAGAATGGTATTTATTTGGACTTCTTTTTCACTTGTAATGTTCCACACATACAGTCTTACAATTTGTGCATTGAGCAAGCCCTGGAATAACTCAGGACTAGCACAGCAGGCACAGAGTGAACAATTCATTGGGTAAGAGAGAAGTAATTTAGCATATGTCCTTTATTCCTTATATTTGTGACTGCAGTCATCAAGATCTAATTTTATTTAAGTAAAGCATCTTTGAATGTTTAAATGATTTGTACTAGAACCTGTGTCCTCATGCTAAACAAACAAACAAACAAAAGATTTATCATGATGAACATAAAGGAAAGAGAGAAGTAATTGATTCATTGGTCTGAATTTTCTTCTCACTTAATAAATTCCCCCTTTAGCAACAACAAGGCAAAATAAGAAGGTAGCATAGGAGATAACTTAAGCACAGCTAGCTTTGGCACTGCCAGTCACTAAAAGCTTATCTAGCATTTCCTGCACTCTTCATGAACAGTCCTTCAGCTCTGTGTTTAGAATAATAAAAACCTTGTAGTTCCATAAATGTTAATGTTGTAGGAAAAAACAGCAAATACAAATTTGCCACAGTGTAAAATTCTCCATTTTGCTACTTAGCATTTTGAAAACTGATATAAGGATATTTATTCTGATACATTTCTGCTATGTACTTATAAATATAATAAAACTTAACAATTACAAATGTAATTCATGATCCATATAAAATGAAATTCAGAATTTCCTGACCCCCCTCTCTAAATATATATATATATATATATATATATATATATATATATATATATATATATTTATATTGTATATTTTTTAATAAATGCATCATGGAATCCTTGATACCAAAGTCAGTAGACAATGTCAGAAATACTCCAAGATGATATCATAAACTTTTTATGTATAAGTTTGATTTTTAAAGGTTTTTGGTGCTTTCTTTTACTATTCCAATGCTATAGACAAAATGCATATATTACACTGAAAGTGTAATGAAGCTGAAAATCTCATTCAACTGGAGGCCTGAAAACAGTCCTTCAGACAAACTTTCTTTCCTTCTTAGATTATGGACTATCTTCTATATTTGTCAATTTATGAAAAAATATATGCTGCATCATATCACAGAGGTTGATCAGAAATATAGTTCATTGTATTATTGATATGAAAAGCAGACACTGAAATATTAATTTCCAAATTATTTTCATTCTTATGAATATTTAAATTATACTTATTATCTATTATTCTACCTCTAAATCAAAATTGTAATTAATAATCATTTTCTTCACCAAATATCTGGCATCTTTACTACAATTCATTTTTCACACCATATAGATTTTAACATAGAAAAATTATGACACAAAGAAGATGAAATAGGCTATTTTCTACAACATCAATACAAAGGTAATATAATGTACATTAGAGTGCATCTACAGTGGATTCCTGCATTAGTATACATACACAAATACATCTGTTTTATGTATATGGGAGATAACATTTTTGAAAGTCAAACCAGAGGAGAGATCTTGCTGAATATTCTGTGACTCTAGAAAGGTTTACATTTTAAGCATAATTGATTATTCTCGCCTTAGAACAAGGAATTATATTGACCCCTCTCTAAAAAACTGTTTGAAAGCATTTGATGAGATTAAAATGATCTCACAATAAAGTAGTTATCTGGAAAAAAGAGAACACAATAGTCTTTAAAAGAAATAAAGAGAGACCTGAAACACAGAATGGTATAATGTCCATGATGCTTGCAAAAAGCACTAGATGTGTGTAATAGATAGCCTCAAAGATGGTCCCTAATGAACTCTATGCTGTGGAACATACATCAGTATTGTAATCATCTCCCCTTGAGTGTGAAATGGACTTATTTACTTAATAGAATATGACAGAAGAAAAGGTATGTCACCTCTAAAATTAGGTTATTAGACAAAACATGATTTCTATCTTGGGCTCTCCCCCCACACCATGAAATCACTAGCTCTGAAGTCATCAATTGTGTCATTAGGTAAATAGATATACAGGACACATGGTGAGTAATTAAACACCCTCCTCGCAATCGCCAATTGCATGAGCTACAGAGTGGTTATCCAGCCTTTTATGTGAGCTTGAAAGTAGTTTTTCAGCCTTTTAAATGACTTCAGCCCTGGCTGACAACTTGACTGTATGTATCCACATAAGATACCCTGAGTCACAACCACCCAGATAAACCACAACAGAATCCTGACCCAGAGAAATTATGAGATAATAATTATTGATTGTTTTAAGCTTGGGAGTAATTTCTTATGGAGCAACAGAATAATAATATAATGTATAAAAAGTAATAAAATGTGCTCAATAAAGAAGATGACATAAACAATAGAAAGAGATGCAAACGTAATGCAGATTATGGAATTAGAAAATAAATATTCTTAAATGGCTCTCATGAAAGCATACAGCATGGATAAACCATTATATATAATCATAAAATGGAACTTGATATAAGGAGATAATAGAAAGAATTTCAACAGAAAAATGGAAACTCTAAATAAAAATCATCTATTTATACCACTGTTCCTGTGTAAATCTGTGTATGTAAGTATGTGCACATATGGGCATACAGAATGAGTGAACAAATTTTAATTAATGTTGATTTTGTTTTTAGCTGGATAGTAAAACTTTTCTGATTAATTTGTCTTTGAACTTCTTTATAATTTTAATAATTCTTGCATTTTGTGTAGTTTAAGTAATTCTTCATAAAATTTTCATTCTTAATATCTCCCCTGAATATCAAGACCTCAAAATGTTAGCTTCTGAATATAGCAGTAATAATAATGAGACATTCCAAAAACCATTTGTTTATGGAAGAGTTTAGAATTTCTTATTACTTAAATACAAACAGAAAATATTTTATGTGTCAAAATTAGAACATATACTTGAGTAAAAAGCAGAAATTTCTATTCTAGAAAAAGTTGGAGTATATTATAGTCATTCTAGACATTTAATGTCATAATATTTTATAAATTCTACAAGTTATCCTGTAAGTTATGAGTTACATGTATAATAAACATCTGTATTACAGTGACTGGAAGTACATCTGTAGGATATTCAGAAGTACTCTAAAAACAAAGAAAAAAAGATTCCTTGTTCTACATTTCTTGGCATGCATGGCAAGCTCAGACAAAAATGTGGAGGAGTCAGCTGATCTTTGATAAATACAACCTCTCTATGATGATCATTCACTCACACTGCCTCCGACACATTCATAGACTTTCCTATTGAATGATTGAGATCCTCATGTGTTTATATCATCCCCAAATATGCACTCATAATGTGATCACAGACGACTGCTATGATGTGCTGTAGGATAGTCAAAAGAGTTTTGGTGTCTTTTCCAATATTTTCACAATGTTAAAATAGTGAATATAATTTCTTCACTATGACTGAAAATTACATAATATTTTGATGAACTTCTTGAGAAGAAACCCAATGGCAAAGTCTCATGACACAAATTCTAGATTAGAGATTATGGCAGACTGATTTTATGAAAAGGAGACACTATATTCTTAAGTTATATCCTCATAAGACTCAAGAAGTCTTTCCACATAAGACTCAAGAAGAGGTCATCTACTCTCATGAATTAGATTACATATCATTATCTCCTTGCAACACTTCTCTAAAAGCATGTTTCTGTGCCCTTTTTAATTTCCAAAGAAGTATAAAAACAAAAAAAAAAGTTGTTTTATTTGAACTTTTCATAATTTTAAATTTCATATTATTAGCAGTACTATAAATGAAAAGGGGGCAGAACTAGTAGAATCCACCTAACTTTAGTACTGGAAACATCTATTTCTATAATTTTACATTGTACACCTCACTATTATTTTTGCAACACTATTGCATATTTCATAAATATAATAATTTTAATAAATTAGGACAATCTGCATAAACAGATCTTAGAACATTTCTGAGTAAGCATGATGTTCTGAAATATATTATAGCAACAGTGACAGTGTATAATTCATAAAACAACATTGATGTGACAATACAGTGTGTTATGGTTTGGATGTGAGAGATCCCCCCAAATTTCAGCAGCCTTTTTCCTTAGAGATCAGCTGTTGAGTGGGCTATTCCTGGTAGCAGCATGGAACAGGAGGCAGGAAGTGCCAGAGATGATTAAAGAAAGGGTGTGCCAAGAGAAGAATTATACACAACAGCTGGAAAATGTGGGAGAGGTTTTTAGATATGGTATGCAAGTCTTTTCAGAAGGCACCTTAATAAAAAATAATAATAAAATTAAAAACACACATACAGCTGAGCTCTGAACCCTAAAAGAGAGGAAGGCATAAAGGGTCATGGCAACTATTAGACTTCCTTTCAAGAATTCTGTCCAAAATGCCCATTAGGAAATAGAAGATATTTGAAGAGAAGAGGTCTGAGGGTATTTTTTTGCTACTTTCAAGTTCTCTTGCAACTTAAAACTTAATGTTGTCACACTGATGTGAAAGAACCTAATTTTCTCCTTCCAGCAGGAGAGAAGTCTGCTGCCTTTAGAGTCTACAGTAAAGCAGCAGGCAGCCTAGAACCTCAGAAGAGGGGGTGGGTTTAGGGTCACACAGTGCACACTCACACCATGCCAGAAATGGGAAATGCAGTTTGGCCTCATCTCCACCTATGAATTACTAAGACAACCAGTGTCATAAATGTCATTGTTATGAAATAATGTGTTTCTCCCCAGTTCAAAAGCCCTAATCTCTAATGAGATGGTACTTGGAGCTGTGGCCTTTGGAAGGTGATTAGAGTTAGATGAAATTATGAAGATGGAACCTACATGATGACACGAGTGTCTTTATGAGAAGAGAAAGATAGCAGAAGGTGTTTTTTCCTCTTTGTCAGGTGAGAATAGAGCATGAAGTCAGCAGGCTACAACACACAGGAGAATTCTCACCACAACCTGACCTGGGAATTCCAGCCTCCAGAATTATGACAAATAAATGTCCGTCATTTAAGTCAATCTGTCTGTAGTAATTTCTTGTAGTAGCCTAAACTGACTGTAACAGACATTGAGAGGGCAATGCAATCTATCTTATTCCTTTAATGATGGGAGCATGAGAGTTTTCTGCTTAATTGTAAGTGATAAAATTAAACAGAGTTTTCACTTAAAATCCTGTACAGTGCCTCTGAGAACATACTCATTTTAGGAGTTAATTCAAAATGGTTATGAATTTTTCAAGAAGGTTGAAAATAAGTATTTTCTTCAATGAGGTGACAATAAGCTTCATGCTGGCAGAATATGATGTTTGTGAAATAAAACAATAGGAGGATAATGAAGAGTAATTTTTTTGACAAATCATACCCTAATACAAAACCTAACAGTTCTGAATGGAAATAACACCTCTCATATTCTATGAACCAATACTCCATAACTAAGGAGAGATCCTGGACCCTGCTACTGGCTGGACTTTTGACTTTCACACTGTTGTGGCTATAATGGCCTCTTCTCCACTTGGCCTTCTCTTCTTAAGATTGACTCCTCAATTTAGGTTCCGGGATGGAGTTAAAATTCAGGTCCTGCATGAATTTTGATCATGTAGCATTGTAGGTATTGGCAGTCAGATCAACAGACATGATAGAGAAGAGGGAAAATTTCTTGCAGATATGTGGAAAGGGTGACCATTTTCTTCAGAGAGTACTTACAAATAAAGAATTAAAGATTTCAAAAGTTCATTAGCAAGCTTATTAAAAGTATTATATAGATTAATGTTATTTTGTATATAAAATATTAAAGGGTATAGTTTGATATCATCCTTTATAACTAAATTTTTAAAATTCTGTTTGCCTTACCTCCTTTAAGAGTTTTCCTTCTAGAACTCTAATTTCCTAGGTCTTAAGAATAAAATTTAAACAGGTGGACCATTGTGCAAAGTAAAAGTGCCACTTTCTCCTGCTGAATTCTGGGCAGCTTGGCAGAGATTTTCAAATGGGTTTCTCATCCTTACTCAATAACCAACAAGGGTTTGTTGTTTTGTTTTGTTTTGTTGTTGTTGTTTTGGTTTATGTGGACTTTTATAATATACAACCCTATGGGACAACATCAGGTAATTGGATGAATAGATGACAGATTTTTTAAAAACGTGTGTTTTAAGGTATGGAGTTTTTAAGAAAGGGATAAAAAATGTCAAAAAAGTTGGTCATAAATTTTTACTTAAAAATATAACTCAAATTATGATTTCCTTTTTGGAAGTCAAATCATCAACAATAAACTATAATTATTCATGCAATTAGCAGTGCCACCATTCACCCAATGCTCTGACTTAAAACCCTTTGTATCATGCTCAACACCAGCAGTTTGAATTGGAATAAAGCTTACAAGAAAAATTTTAAAAAGCTAACTGCATCTATTTCCAAAATATACCTGAAAAGTTCTTACCAATCACTAAATACACTAATCCAAGTCACCATTGCTACTCTCTTGGACTACTGCAGAAAGCTCCTAATTATTTTTGTCTCCATGTTTTCATACATCTTATTGTCAAAAGCCAATTTTATGTTTAAAACAAAAGTTCAATTGTTACTCCCCCGCCCACCATCCCTCAGACCTTCAGCTACATTTAAAACAAAGTCTAATGTGGCCATCAGGTCCACCATGGTCTTAGTACCAGCTACATCTCATATAGTAGATTTGCCTCATCCTTGCTCTTTTCCATCCAGCCACTTTAGCCTATTGGCTGTGCCTGTCACATGACTAACAGTAGTGAAGGCCTTTCCACACTGCCTGAGATGCCTGAAGAAAAACATCCCTTTTATGATTGCCCAGGTAATTCCTTAATTCATTCTTGTCTTTACTCAGGAATCTCCTCAAATCTCACTTCTTAATAGCATGTTCTCTAATCATCCTATTAAAATAAATTTCCTCCACTTTTTCACAGCATATTTATATTATAATATAGGACTTTGTTATTTCCAACAATAGTGTGTGATTTTCAATGAGTCAACAGAAGCCCATTTGCCTTAAACACTTATCAGCTAAAACTATGAACAAGTGTTTATAAGTATTTTCAAGAACTAAAAAAAATATTAAAATGGGATTTTGACTATCTCTTAGTCATTTCTACTAAGCAGAGTTTATCATTCCTCCTTTTTTTATTGATTGTTCAATATCATTCCTACTTTGAAAGATGCATTTTACTTCAAGTAATCAGGAAACAGTATTTGATGAGAAATGACAGAAGCTTATTTTTAGAAAAATATTATAAGCATCTAACAGTCTTTCAGTTTTTCTCCAGGCTTCTTTCCTCCCTATTGTTCTGTTCCCCTGAATGTCAGGGAGGTGTTTGCCTTAGGGCACTCCTTTGGGAATCCTCAAGAAAACAGTTTCAAATGGAAATGAAGAGGCCTAATCTGTGTCTTTTAGGTAAAATGCTTTGTAAAAGCCTTGTCTGAATCAGAATCTTGGCCCTGTGTGTGGCTGTGAATTACATTCTAGGCACCCAAGGAAACTCAAGAAAAATCCCATGTGTCCATCCAAATCTAAAAGAATGAAAAAGAAGTGTAATATTGGATGAAGTCTCTTGCCTTCCTCTGGTCAGGCTCCTGACCCCGATGAAGTAAGAACCTGGATCCTCAGGGTCAAATGAGTTGTTTCCCTCCAGGAACTAGCACACAGGTGTTTGGGTTTTTTCATGAGTCCAGTACACATAAAGAATCTACCCCTGGCAGGCAGGAGGCCTCGAATTTGAGAAGCAGAGCAGTATTAATTACAGGCCCATTTTATCTATCCTGTTTCTCAGGAAGGGTGTCCAGGCCACCATGACATTTGGCATATGATGGGTATGAGAGCTTACTTTGCACACCATCTTAGACTGCTCCCCCTATGCAAACGCCCAGCCAGAATGTTATGATGAGTGTCTGTATGGAAGAAGATGAGGGCCATGTGGAAGTGTTTTTGTTAGAATAGTGGTCTTTTGTGTGGTGGTTGGAAAAGATGACTGGGTCCACCTCAGCTTGAACTCTGGTGTGATGCCATTAGAGACTGAGTTCTGGAACTGATCTCAGAGAACTCTTGCCATGAATCGAGTTGGGATTTTACAAGGCCAGGCATTAGAGGAGCCTTTGGAAACTGAGATCTAGGCTGAGGGTGGCTTTCTCCAAAGCACTGGGAATCTCAGCCAGGATTTCACATGATTTTTCTGTTAAAGCCTTTTCAGTTATAGTTGAGAGCCAAAACTCACATGAACCTCATATTTTAGACCCGAATCGGCCTGGATTCCTGTGACCTTTCGCCACTCCTTGAAAATCCTTGCCTGCATGCAATCTCCAGAACTTTTACTGAAAGGAGATTCCTCAACCCTTAATGGCTCTTGAATGAATCAAAACCCACAGTGCCAACTTCTTCATTCTTGAAATGTGGCTAGGCCAATAACATGAAGGTTTTGAGAATCCCATGACCAGAAATCCCTGGAGAACCTTTAGATCTCCTGTTGCTCATCATGACTGAACCAGCCAGTGCTGTTTTTGACTGAGTGGAATTCATGACCATGGTGAAGAAGAGAGATGCCAGTGAGTAGGAGCCAGCAGGGAACTGGGCCTGGAGCAATAGAGTGCAGGTGTGTGACCAACATCTGTGGTGAGCCCCTGTGGTACTGTCATTGGCTTCCAACCAGTTACCCACTGCAGATTTCTTCTCTTGACCTCTGTTGTGTCCATAGCATTACCACTCTCCTGGTTTACAGACCCATCTGTCCCTTATCCTGTCATCACTGAGCCCATTGAGTCAACTTTATATTATCTTGGGTGTTTTGAACCTATTGCCCAAGATGCTGGCTTTGTATTCCATTCATTTGTATTCCATGTCACTTTCTCATTAGTAGCATCTGCTGTCTATACTTATTTGTAGTAGAGTTCCTCCTTGCATGAATCTAGAGTTATTTGTAGCATTTACTGTGTTGGGAGTAAGAATTTGATTGTGTTCCCATCTGAGGCCATATCTTAGTGTTCATTATTTGCCTATAGAGCCTAGAATATATTAGGGACATTGAGTATTTTTATGAAATTAATAAATGAAACACTCACATGAAAATATCTGATAGGAGCAAAATGCTTTATTAATTAGGTTTCAATTGCCAGTGATAGAAACACAACTTGGAATGGCCAAAAAGGGGAATTCATGATCACACATAACATTAAAAGAAGATCCAGGCTTAGTGTTCTTCTGGGACTCACATAATTTCATTTTGTCTGGCCCCTCCTCCTTTTTCTTTTTCCTTTCAGAGTCTTGCCACTCTTCTTCACTCTGGGCTGAGTTTGTTGTCAGATAAGTTTGCTCCCTGGGACAGGAAAATAGTGTTCTGTCCTCAACATTGTCTTCCTGCCTGGATCTCAATAAAGTTTTGCTGGTTGATGGAAGGGAACTGATGATGAGGAAGAATGAAAGAAAAAATCAAATAAGAAGTACTCCCTCTCCCTATCTCACTATGAGTCAATCACCTTATATCAGATAAAACATTCACCATTTGTTTTTTGGGGATTGGTTAACTTCACTTAGCATTATCTTCTCCAACTGCACCCATTTACCTGCAAATATCCTGATTTTATTCTCTTTTATTGTTGAGTAATATTCCATTGTGTATACATGCCACATTTTTTAAATCCATTCATCTACTGAAGGGCATTTAGTTTTGTTCCACAGTTTAGCTATTTTGAATTGTACTGCTATAAACATTAATGTGGCTGTGTCCCAGTACTATGCTGTTTTTAAATCCTTAGGGTATAGACTCAGGAGAGGGATAGCTGAGTCAAATGGTAGTTCCATTCCAAGTTTTCCAAGGAATCTCCATACTGCTTTCCATATTGGCTGCACCAATTTGCAGTCCCACCAGCAATGTATGAGTGTACCTTTTCCCCCACATCCTCGCCAACACTTATTGTTGTTTGTATTCTTAATAGTTGCCATTCGGACTGGAGTGAGATGGTATCTTAGAGTAGTTTTGATTTGCATTTCTCTAATTGCTAGAGATGTTGAACTTTTTTATATATTTGATGATTGATTGAATATCATCTTCTGAGAAGTGTCTGTTCAGGTCCTTGACCCATTTATTGATTGGGTTATTTGTTTTTTTGGCCAACATCAGTCCAAATGGAGAAAAATTGAAGGGATTTCCTCTAACAACTGGAACAAGGCAGGGATGCCCTCTTTAACCACTTCTATTTAACATAGTTCTTGAAACACTGGCCAGAGAAATTATACAGATGAAAGAAATTAAAGGATATGTATAGGAAAAGAAGATCTTAAATTAGCACTATTTGGTGACAATATGATTCTATACATAGAAGACTCAAAAAACTCCACCAGAAAACTTCTAGAACTAGTAAATGAATTCAGAAAAGTAGCAGGTTATAAAATTAAAACCTATAAATAAAGGCATTTCTGTATATCAGTGACAAATCCTCTGAGAGGGAAATGAGGAAAACTATTCCATTTACAATAGCCTCAAAATAAAAAAGTATTTGGGAATCAACATAACAAAAGAGGTGAAAGATCTATACAATGAAAATTACAGAACCCTAAAGAAAAAAATCAAAGAAGACCTTAGAAGATGGAAAGATCTATCTTGCTCTTGGATAAGCAGAATTAATATTATCAAAATGGCCATACTACCAAAAGCACCATACAGATTAATGCAAATCCGATCAAAATCCCAATGGCATTCCTCATAGAAATAGAAAAAGCAATCATGAAATACATCTGGAAAAATAAGAGACCCAGAATGGCTAAAGCAATCCTTAACAGGAAGAGTGAAGCAGGTGGCATCACTATACCAGACTTTAAATTATACTACAGAGCAATAGTAACAAAAACAGCATGGTATTGGCACCAAAACAGACTGGTAGATCAATGATACAGAATAGAGGACACAGAGACTAACCCACAAATTTACAATATCAGCTAATTTTCATCTTATGTTTTTTGGTGTGGAGGATTGAACTCAGATGGGCTTAACAACTGAGCCACATCCCCAGACCTCTATTTAATATTTTTTTTGAGACAGGGTCTTACTAAATTGCTTAGGGCCTGGTTAAGTTGCTGAGGCTAGCTTTGAACTCATGATCCTCTTGCCTCAACCTCCTGAGAGCTGGGATTACAGGCATGTGTCTCTGCACCTAGCTAATTTTTAAAAATATTATTTATACTATTGATTTACTATGCTCTTTTAATCAGGGGAATAAATGGATTGTTTCAGTATCATGAAATATCTACCTTCAGAAATGCTACATTCAGAAATTTCTATATAAATATCTATATCCTGAATGAAATGGAATTCCAAGACAGATCTACTAGTTGAATCATGCAAAAAAAACAAACAATGGGTGGATCTGGTTGATTTTACATGCAGGACTTCCAAAATATTGGTCTAATTTAAGTTTTCAGAAAATTGACTTACATTGTAGAATTTTAGTGCTGGTGTTGCTAATAACCATATTCTAGAATTTTTTTTTTATCTATCTCATTATACACACACTCTGGGATTATTTCAACAATACTGGAGGTCTGCTGGTTTTGACAGTACTATTGTTCAGGTGTCCTACTAGTATCTGTTTAGGAATCCTTGCTTTGAGTACATTTACAACATGCCTATAAAAGGAATGATTTAACATCAACCTTTGTTGATGGTTTAGTTTGCAATTTTGATATAGAGTATTCTTTGCTGTTACTTGTTAGGGTTCTAGAGGCATTGGAATTGGTGTCTCAATTTGCAACTTGGTACCTTTCACATGACCAAAGGCAAAAAGGCAAGAGAGTATTCCCTTCAGCTTCTACCCCTTTCATAAATGTGCTAATCTTATTCAAGAGGGAAGACCCTCATAATGTAATCACTTCTTAAAGACCCCAGCCTTTAATACTATGCATTGGGAATAAAATTTCGGCATGAATTTTGGAGAGGGTACAATCATTCAAACCATAGCAGGCACCCAGTAACATTTTTCAAAAACTCTAATTTTTATTTCTTAACAGTTGATATTAGGTGCATTTGGATAGAATTTCAGAGTTCATGAGTGATCTCTATGAAGCAGGGTTCATCTTGCCAAAGTTGTTCTAAAGAAGCATGTGTCCAGAAGGCCACCTCAGGAGGATAAATCTTTGTGTGATGTTGCACAGTCCAGGAAATGAGAGTGGAGAGCCACAATGGAACAGTGAATGGGAAAAAAAATCACGAACACATACTATTTTGTATGTGAGAGCACATATTCACTCCTCTACTTCAGGATTTAGTTCCCATCAATATTGATATTTTGGGCAAAACATTCTTTGCTATGGGGGCTGTCCTGTACATTGCAGAATGTTTAGTAGCTTCTCTCCATTAGCTGTCAGTAGCCAGCCCATGGTGTGACAACCAAAACTATCTCCAGAGCTCCAAATGTTCTTTGGAATTCAAAACCCATCCCATCCCATTGAAAACTATTGCTTTGTGCAGTCAGCAAAGCAAATGTAAATTTAACTATTGAGATTTACCCATCAATAACTCAATAAAAATTATTATCTCCCTACACTATATGGATTAACATTTGGTAACTGGAACTCCATTTTCTCACAGTTCAATCTGTTTAGGCATCCAGGAAACATGCATTGCAATTTCAAGCATTTAATTAAGATATTAACAAGTCAATGGGTCCTTAAGAAAAAGGGAAGGAAGGGTATTGAGTAACAGAGGTAAAGTAACCACGCCTTCAAAATTTTTTGAACAAGCTAACTGTGCTGAAAAATCAAGATATTGAGATTAGAAAAGTCTCTAATATATTATATAGTGAAATCACTTTAAAATATCACACTTTAAAATCCATACCACAGGGTAATATATCAAGACATGACTTGTAGCATTTGTCAATTTCTGTGGTATAAAGACTTCTACCATCTCACTGCAAGCCACCAATGTAATGGCACTGAATGGAAGGGGTATGAAGTTGCCGCCAACAATTAGTATTCCCATTAAACAGAAAAAATAGGAATAAATAAGCTCAGTGTAAATAATTGTAAGATGTAATATTTAGGAAGCAATGAGCTACTTACTATTTTTTGCTTTTATCATGATTTTTTTAAAAGCTCACACTATTTAAGTTTGAGTAATGGGTATTTTTAAAAAGGAACCTGTAAAATTCTAGAAAGTTGAACAGTTCACCCTTGAAAGCTGTGCAGGCCAGCTGTGGCACACTGCTGCCCAGGCTTCTATCCTGCATGGTGCCAATGGACTTGTGAGAACCCCCATGGAGACTGTCTGGGGACACACTTAACTTAGGTCCGTCTGCTTAGCTCTAGTACATCAGAGCTGCCTGTTATAACAGATCATGCTGATCTAGACAGAGGAGCAAAAAGAGCAATGACTAGGGTTGATTAAGACAAAAATTGTTTCTCAGGCTTGAATCTGAACTGTTTATGGCTCATTGTCTGAAGTGCATGCCAGCCCAATCACAGATGCTTGTACTTAGACTGAATTCTATTTATAAAAACAAAAATAATGTGACCTTTCTTGCATCATGTAAATCCAATAAGCTCCCCCAGGGTGTTGCAGGATGAGAACAGCCACTGAATACAAGAGTATGCTTTGCAAAAAGAGCTTGCTGGTCCCTCTCCCCTACTCTAAACCATTCCAGCTAACTTGACTGTAAAAAGATTTCATTGTAGCTGTAATACTGGTTTTATGCCCTGCGTATATCTGCCAGCAGATAAGGAAGAACAAAACCCCACCACTGTACTGAAACACAGTTGATGAGGAGAGTCAGCGGCAGAGGGATGCGGTTATTACTGCTCTTTAGCATGGGGCAGCCCTCTTAAATCTAGGTGGGTGAGTTGAGTCACCCTGAAGTCTTATTTCCCGACCAACAGTTTAAACTTTTCTAATAAAAAAACCATTATTTTTTTCTTAAAAGCGTTGCAGGTATTACAGTATATCAGGCCTTAAAATATAACTATTAATGGACAATATTCAAATAACATTTAGAGTGTTGTGAAAATTTTCTACAACTCTTGGAACTCTGCCTTTTCTACTGCAGGCCAATACCTCTGGACATGCCTCACTTTCCTCATTTACTTTTAAATGGGCCACTTGGATGGATGCATATTTTAGAAAGCAGATGCTAGTTTACAATAAAATCAAAGGGGCATAAAGACTGGAAAATCATGACATAATGCTGAAAGCTGGAAAATCAATAAAAATCGTAATTTATCACCAAAGGTCCCAGAGTGCTTTAAAATATCACACTTGGCTAATTGAATTTAATACTAAATTTTAAAAAATCTTTTATTCAAGCTAGATTGCAGAGAATACCTAAAGTAAATTTAGGCATAAACAGGTCACCTTAATGTTAATCATCTAACTTTTGCCCAAATTTAAACATAGCTTGTTTTTATAGTTTATCCCAAGGACAGGCAGTCAAAACCTGGTCTAGACACTGAGTATTAACAGGTCTATGTGGTTTTTTTGAACATTTGAAATCACTTTTGATACTGAGGATTGAAGGGCACTGGAACACTGAGTCATATCCTCAACCCTATTTTGTATTTTATTTACAGACATTAGAGACAGGGTCTCACTGAGTTTCTCAGTGCCTTGCCATTGCTGAGGCCATCTTTGAACTTGCGATCCTTCTGCCTCAGCCTCCCGAGCCACTGGGATTACAGGTATGTGTTACTGTACCCAACTGAAATCATTTTTAATATAAACTTTTGTACCTGAGAATAATTTTAGATTTGCAGAAGTTGCAGAGATAAGAGTGTTCCTGCCACCCATCACATTGACATCACAGTTGACTTTGTCATAGCCAAGAGTCTGATTTTGGCCCACTGCTATTAAGTGATCTCTAGCCTTCATTCAGATTGAACCCATTTCCCACTCATGCCCCTTGTCCTGGTCCAGGATTCAACCAGGACACCATTCTACCTTCCATCAGGATGTTTCTTTAGTGTGGGTGGTTTTTCAGACATTTTGTTTGTTTGTTTGTTTTTCATAATAGTTAGGTTCTTTGTTTTGTTTTGTTACTGGGGACTGAACCTAGAAGTGTTACTACTGAGCCATATCCCTGGTCCTTTTAATTTTTTTTATTTTGAGGCAGGGTCTCGCTAAGTTGCCCAAGATGGCCGTAAACTTGCAATCCTCCTGGCCTCAGTCTCCTTAGTTGCTGGAATTACAAGCTTGGGCCACTGTGCTTGGCTCTCTAGTCCTTTTAATTGTTCATTTTGAAACAGGGTCTCACTAAGTTGCTTAGAGCCTGACTAAGTTGTTGAGACTGGCCTTGAACTTGAGATCTTCCTGTCTTAGCTTCGGGAGCCCTGCTGGGATTGCAGGCTTGTGCCACTGTGTCCAGCTTCATGACAGTTTTGAGGAATATCAGTCAGGTGTTTTGAAGAATTTCCCTTAATTTGGGCTTCTTTGCTCTTTCTGGATTGTTTGATTGGGGCTGGGATGTTGCACAGAGTTGAAGTGCCCTCCCCATACCATGTTGAGGTTATATGATTCCAACTGTAACCCATGGCTGGTGACGTTGACTTTGTTTGCCAGGTTGCTCTGGTGTAAAGTTCCTCTTTCTTCCTTATACTGTTTTCCTTGGAAGTGCCTCACTGAGCCCAGGCCACGCTTGAGCTGGTGGGGGTGGTGATGGGGGTGAATTTAGACTAATCTCTGGGGAAGTCAATGCATAGTGTTTGAAATCTTTCTGTAAGGAAAACTGACCTTCTAAGTTTGGAAGAGTTTTAAAAGACATATTTTATAACATCAGCTGTGAGCTTGTTAAAAGTGATAAAATCCACACTTAATAGTTACAATCTTCATGATTTATATAAGCTAATGCATTTTAAAAGTAACAGAGACTATCAAAGTACAATGGAGAGGGCTTAATTTTCCAGATTCTCCTGGTGAAGGGATTTTTGAAAAAAAAAATCCCTTAACCTCTGTAGTTTGCAATGTCCAAACTCTTTCAATTGCATCCTGTATAAAAAAGTATGCAACCCAGCATGCTTTCTCATTTAAAAACCATATATAGGTATCTCTGGACTGTTGTAGTGTTTATGTAGGGAAACAGGGGTGAGACCAAGTTTAAAGGCTGCATTGAGAGTTCAAATGTAAATAGGATTTCAGTGATTGCTGGGCCTTTCATGGGTATGTCCCAAGCATCGTCTTCAGTGCTCTGCGTGTCTAAATGGATCATAACCAAAAGGCTCTGGGGTCAGATCTGTGATGTTCACAGATGAAAAAGTGGAATGACAACATTCAGTCCTGCAGCAGCAGGTGACAAACAAGAACTCCAGTCAGCGTGAGCACTAACCACGGAGCTCTGGGTGAAGTCCTAGCACTTCTCTTCCTACCTCACTTTGACGTGTGTGCAGTCTGCTCGGGACTGTGTGCACCCATCACTGAGAGCACTGTGTCAGAGAGGCTGAGCTCGAGACCTGTGCAGATCTGCCTCCATGTCCAGAGCTGTTTGTGTCTCATGACTGGCCAGTGCTGTGTTGCCCATTTGTCCTCTGGGAATGAGGCTTGCTCTTTTCCTATGTCCTTGATGGAGATGCAGTTACTAAAGACTGCTTCCTCTGGGAGCAGCTGTACGTTACTGCTGCCCAACTCTGACATCAACCTGTGTGACAGATGACTTCATTTGTTCCTTCCTGCCTGCTGTGGCAGTAGCTGTGGCTGCTCTTCCACTGTGTGTTGGAGGAGGGCGGGAATGGTGCCCCTCCAGTGGGGGGAAAACTGTTTGTATCCAAGACAGCAGTGTGAAAATGATTCCACTGCCACTTAGCACTATTTAGGTTTCTCCCATTTCTTACTTTTAAATATCACCCAGAAAACAGTTACCTGGGTGATTATTGCTGAAAACATTCTCTGGGTTGCATGGATTCATATTTTCTTTTTGCAAACAGATGTGTGTTGTTTGTGTTTGTGAAAGGCAAACCTAACTCCCGGAGATAATTTAGAAAATATAAGAAAACATAAAAATAAATTTAAAAGATACATTTTCATCCAAAGATAACCTTGTTAATGATCATTTATAGTTCTTTCTGTTGATCTGATTTCTGTATGTAAAAAATATATGTGTTTTTGTGTGTTTGTGTGTGTGAATGTGTAAATATAGCCAGGTGTGGTGACTGAGGCCTGTAATCCTAGTGACTGAGGCAGGAGGATCACAAATCCCAGACCAGCTTTAGCAACTTCCTGAGAACCTATAACACACACAAAAAAATAAAAAATAAAAAAAGGCTGGGCATATAGCTCTACAGTAAAGCACCCCTGGATTAAATCCCTAGTACTCACCCAAATATATGTACCCCAATATATATGCATCAATGTATGAATATGTTTATATATACATATAAATACACATACACACACACACACACACATATATATATATGTGTGTGTGTGTGTGTGTATTATGCTACAGTGTATGAATATGTTTATGTATTTATATATGTAGCAAGGTGGATTATATGTTTTATCCTTTTTAAAAGGATCTGCCAAAACTTTTTCTTGTTGATTAATTTAAATAATTGATCAATTTATTGGACCTGTTGCTTTTAGTTAATTTGTTTCACTATTACATTTACATACTTTCCACCATTGACCATCCATTCACTTAATTGTTAAATTCCAGTATTCATGGAGAGCGGTTTTGGAATTGCTAACTCGTGCTTTTATGGGAAGCAACTGTGTCACCTGGAAAGAATGTTCATGTTTAGTCTCTTGGGTCTTTAAACTTACCAATATCATGTATGTGCAAGGTTCTAGAGTCTGCACCATCCTTGTCTTTCACCCAAATGCAGTGAGGTCATTTCATACATTTCTAATACAAATGGAGTTTTTGCTCATATTCTACACTCCATCCTCAGATCCTCTGATCAACTAAATTATTCTTATTTTAATTACAATATCAAATTTCACTCTTGTCCTATAATGTTCTATGGGTTTTATCACAGAGAATAGATTCACTGCCTCCAAATATTCCCTATGCCTCTCCTATTCAATCCTTACCCTATTTAAATTCTGAGAAAACGTCAGTATTTTTACTATTTGTATAATTTTTCAGCTTCCAGATGTTCTGTCATATGATGGAAGTTTACAGGATGTAGTCTGTCTATTCACTTGCTGTAGGACTTGTTGACCACTTCTAGTTTTGGATAATTGTGAATAAAGCTGTTATAAACATCCACATGCATGTTTCTATGTGGGCCTTTGCAATTTTTTCACATCATTTTGGCACAAGACTGATATATTGTGGGATCAGCCTGTGTTTAGCTTTGTAAGAAACCACTGATGTCTTACATTGTGAAGGGAGGTACCCTTAGCCTTATCACTCCCAGCAACCAATAAGAGAGCTCCTGTTGTTCAACACCCTTGCCAGCAAATTCTGTTTTTTTTTTTTTATTTTAGCCAGTTTAATGGGTACATGGTGGTATCTAATTATTGTTTGAATTTGCATTTCCCTAATGACAAATGATAAACGAGATTAAGCATCTCAACATATGCTTATTTCCTGTCGATCTCTCTCTTTTTTCATCCATCTCTCATCAGCATCTTTGGTCAGGTATCTGTTAATATAGTTTGCATATTTTTAAATTGGAGTTTTTGTTCTATTATTTTGAGTTTTCAGAATTCTTTTTATATTTCAGATACCTGACCTTTCTCAGACATGTATCTTGCAAATGTTTACTCTGAGATTTTGGTTTTTCTGGTCATTCTTGAACAGAACACAGCAGATTTTAATTTTAATAAAGTCCAACTTATTGCATTTCCTCTTGAAGATTATGCTTTGGTGCTGTGTTTGAGTATTTGTTATCAAATTCAAGGTCACATAGATTTTCTCTTGAGGTTTCTTCTAGCAATGCTATAGTTTTGCATTTTACATTTTGGTATATGATTTTTGTCCAAGGTTTAAGATCTGTGTCTGGAGTGTTTTGTTTATAGATACTTAATTGTTCCAGCACTGCTAGTTGAAAAATTACACTTTCTCCAACAAATTGCAAATGATGCTTCTTTAAAAATGAATATGTTTATGGTATATTATGTGGTGTTTTGGCCTGTGCTCTTAGCATTCTGAGTGTGTGTGTATGGGGATGGGTGAGGAGAGAACAAGAAAGGCCATGGCCAAAGCAGAGGAGGAGGAGGAAAGAAAAGATTTGTTGTATCTGCCTCCAATTTCTTGATAGTTCTCTTGATATTTTATTGCATTTTAAATTTTCTTTCTGTTTTGCAAAAACTTTACAAATTTTCTTCCTTATTCACATATTTGATTATTATCTCCAAACTACTCTGTAGTAGGTAGGAAATCAGTATTCAAAGCAACGTAAGTTTTAGCAGTTGATACAGCAGTAAAGCATATAATTTAAGAGTATAACATCATGAATTTAAAAAAAGGGTTTTGTTCCCATTTCAGCATTTATCTTGGATTAAAATACCTAACTTCTTGTTGCTTTTTTTATTTGTAAGATGGCCATAATGATTTGTGTCTATGTGTATCAAGTCTTAACTACACAATTTTTGTCTCATATTATTATTATATAATCATCAATTCATTATTGATTAGCAGCAATTGGAATTTTAAAAGAAAAATAGAGCTTAATGATTCCCAAATCATCCATGAATGCCTTCAGATAAGATCAGGGTCCAAGCATTCTGCTGATCACACACACAGTATAGTTCAATACTTGCTCACCTACGTTGACGGCAGCTTGATTCACAACAGCCAAAAGGTGAAAGCAGGTGGAGGGACAAACATGGCACAGGCCTATGGTGGAGTATTACTAAACTTATTCAGGAATGAAGAGCTGACCCAGGCAGCATCATTGATGAACCTCAAAAACATATGATACCAAGTGAAATAAACCAGGCATTAAAGGAAATATTATGAGACCCCACTCACAGGCCATGCCTAGAACAGGTATTTCCTCAGAACAGAAAGCAGAGTAGAAACCACCCGGGGCTGGAAGGAGAGAATGTTGGGGAGTGATATTTTAACGGGAACAGAAGTTTTCTGTTCCCATTAAAATATCATTGATTAGCAGCAATTGGAATTTTAAAAGAAAAACAGAGCTTAATGATTGCCCAAATCATCCATGAATGTTTTGGGATGAATCAAAGTTTTAGAGATGGATAGGGGCAATAATTTTCAACATTCCAAATATACTTGGTGCCACTGAATTTGTACACTTAAAAAAGTCTTTAATTGATACATTATATACATTTTACCTCAATAAAAACAAGAATAAACAAATAAAAAATATCACTCAGGCCTACCCGTCCAATTCTCACTTGGATGTTCTGCCTTTCCTGACTGACTTTGTATCACTCAGGTGCAGAGTTCCCACCAACTCATCTGTCACCCCAAGCCTGACAGCAGCTCACATATGCTCTTAGGCCAAGGACCTCACAATTGCTCATAGCTTTCAAAAGTTATTTGTCACATACTAAACTAGATAATATAGGAGAGGAACATGGGGCATAGTTTTGACATAACTGTGAAGGTCTGTCCTCTTTCTGACCTTCCAAGGAGTTCACCGGTGCTCCCTCCGAGAGAGATCACCGGGGAGCCACCTCCACCAGGGGCCGCCTTTGGCTCTCTTCCTGGGCCCCCCAAACAGCTGTTGTATGTTGTGCATCAAAAGGCACTGGTGTGGTCAAAGCAGGAGATTTTACCCTTAATTTGTATGAAATGAACTTAACTTGAAATATCACAAAGCTGACATGCTGTATGTTCTGGGGATTAATCACATTTCCCATGTCTACAGATTCAGAAATCAAAAATATTACATTAATAGGATTCAGAGGCTCAAGTCTACTGGGGTGTCAGGGAGATACCCTGCAGGTAATGAACAAAAGGCAAGGTTCATAAAGCTCTTTCTTTGATATCAGAAAACATGCTAGAATGAAAAAGATAATTATTCTGGGTCAGTGTATGGTAATGATTGGAAACATTGAAAGTGAAACACATTTTATTTTGAAATGTATAAATTAAGAAATTTTATTTGGAAAAAAATTTGCCCAAATTTACATTTTACACATGCAAATTTGTTTCTGATACATATTATTTAAGGAAGGAGGAAAAGCATTCTATAAATGGATGGGTCAATTATTTTACCTGAAAACTCTTGGACTCAGTTGAACAATTTGCCAGTTAAAGATGAAAGAGATAAGTTTTTCCCTTTCTCCTGAGTTGACTTTCATGGCCAGTTTCTTGGGGATCACGCAGTCAACCAATACCACAGTAAAATGTATACCTTTATTTAAGAGTTTGAGTTACAGTAAAAAAATTTATGGGGATACCACTTGCAAGTCTGATAAAATATTAAGGCTATCCCGGTAATACAATATCAACTGTTGAATGTTTTTATATGGCATTTTTTTGTTTCTTCCATTGGTGGATAGATACTGACATGATTTGGGTCCCTTGATCAGGTAGATTCAATTTATCAATTTTATCCCCAAAGTCTAAAAGGCAGGATGCATACAAACCTTTTCTCACTAGGAAACAGGCCAGAATGTTTGAGAAAAGATGAAAGGCAAAGAAAACTTTCCTATAAAATACCCTTTGGGTTTTTGCTAAAGTAAAACCCTTTCTAGGTTCTTGTCAGGTGGAACAGGCCTGCTGATCTGAAACTTTTCACTTCTAAATACTGTACATAAATTATGTGATTGGGGAGTTTACTGGCATTCATTTGATTCAATCTTTGCAGCTAACATAGTTGCTTTTCAAACTGCCAACTGTTAAACATGCATTTTAGGTACAAATAATCTTTGAATAACAGGCCTCATAGGGAATCATGGTTAGAATACTTCAACTGATGAAATTCTAGCTATTTTTTTTAAAAGAGGGCTTAGAAAAATTATGGGCAATGTGCCATTTAAATGTAGACAGAGCCATGGATTGAACTCATAAATGATTGATTCTTTTGAGGTCTTATTCTCTGTGTAACTTTAGATAAGGAAATGATTAGATATGTTCAAGAGATCCAAAACCTATTCACATGGCCAAATCAGACAGAGGACAAGATTTTTCTAAATTAGAAAAGGTGTTGTATTGATCAGTGGACTTTCACAGTATCTTTTATCAATCAGCTCAATTCTAAGCAGCAAATAGAAGCAGTTTGTTATAATAGTAAAAGATCAGAAGAAAGCTAGAAACCAGAGTCTAGGTTTTTGAGACAGTACTAAGTGCAGTTGAGGTTTAAAACGTAAAACTAAGCTTTGGTTTGAGATGTAATAATTTCTCCCTGGCTAACTGATTCTAGTCAAGCGACTTAAAATTCTGTGCTTCTGTTTCTTCAACTGTAAAATGCAAATGTTGATGATATTACCTTATGGATAAGACTCAAATAACTTTCCCAAAAGAATATAAAAATGAAACCTTTCATATGACCTTTCACTCCTTGGTTCCATTCCAGATACTGAACAGATGAGTTCTCTTGACATGGCCCCTGCATTCCCAGTGGTGGCTTTTCTCATCCTTAAATGATCCCTCACATTGGTGTTCATAATTTATCTCAGGCATTAAAGATGATGTGTGTTTGTGATGAAAAAAGTCAGAGTTCTTTAAGTCACCTGGAAGTAATGTCCTCTATCTATGCTTAAATTCAAAGTGAAGGTTGAAGGTCTCAGGGAAGTGTTCATCTTGGTGATTTGGAGACAGGAACTCTCCTGGATAAGCCTTCAGGTACCTGGGGGCAGTCTGTCAGTACGCCTCCTGCTGCATGGAAGACTCGGATGAATTCAGCCAAGCTAGAGAGCAGGTGGCATCTTCTTTCTGTCTTATTTTTTTTTTCTTTTGAGAGGTACAGTTAACTTTTGTTGAGGACAATATGAAATAGTGGAGTACTCATGTATAATAAGCATTTCACATAATTGTGTCATTTAAGACAGCAATGTTAAAAGGTTGATCAGCTTACTCCTGTCTTATTAACGTGCAAGACAACATTTGGGGAAGTTAAGCAATATCCTAAGGGCACACAGTATAAGCACAGATCTCTCCATTTACAAGGTTTATGCTGAACTATTACAACAGATTTCAACAAATATTTATAAAACACCATCTTATTTTGGGACACTGAAATAGGTTCCTAAACAGAGCCTGCAGTTTATAGGTCTTCCTGGATAGAAATAAAAACAATTTAGCTTTCACATTAAGAAACTCATTCAATATATATTTAATGACATTGGACTTTGAACTCCTCTAGTCTAATATGATGTTGGATTCTGTTGTAAAGGAAGAGACAGTCACAGAGATTAGATAGTCGAGATCAGGGGCCAGCAAACTATGGCCTGCAAGTCAAATCTGTGTAATATCTAGTGACCCCATGGGGCATGGAATTGTGTTCAAAGCCCTGGTATAATGATGCCCCTGATCATCACTGCTTAGCCAGCTGTGTGATCATACATAAATTGTATAACTCTCTGAACCTCAGATTCCACATCTGTGAAACCCAAGTAGGAATGGAGGACTTGAATGAGGTGGAGAACTTACAGTAATGAGTTCCTAACCTGTCACTGAGAAATCCGACCCTGAGAAATATTGTGTGAACAGGTGTTGCTCCTAGTGTTGCAAATGAAGTTTTATTGGAACCCCGGCACACCCATAGGCTGGCACACACCTGCAGATCCTTTTGCAGTGCAGCAACAGAGGACAGAGGACACACAGAGCAGAAGATTTCCCTTACCCTCAGGCATGGTTTGCTGACTCCTATTGTAGATCAGCTTCCAGGAGTTGAGGAACTCACAGAGCTTCCTCTTGGAAGTGGATCCTGGGCTTTCTTCTCATATTGATGGGAATTGTCTGGGAGTGGCAGGAGTGGGATGGGGGTGGGAAGCAGGCGAGTGCAGATGACAGGCTCAGAGAACCCCTTGTGAAACTCCTAGAAAACTTTATAAGACTTGAACAATTCAGTATGAACAGGGCATTAGTAATCACCATCCCTGCTCAGGAATCTTGGCATTTTTAGTTACTTCTAAATGTAGGAGTAGGGTCACCGCCACTGCTACCCCCACCATGGCCACAATAAGCTGCATCGTTGACTTGGGTGAGCCATTGTGCTTTGTGAAATAGGTACCTGCAGGGCTGTCAGACAGGTGTTGGTTGAGGCAGGATGCATCTGTGTTGGCCAAGAGTCTCTATCCTGAGCCACAGCAGAGGGAACAGCCTTGAGTGGGATGATGAGAGATTCCCATGGAGACCCAGGACATACAGCAGACTGTCCTGCATGGTGTGGTCACTCACCACTTCCTGGGGGGGGCATGTGCTGCCCCCTGGGAAAACATCCTGGGATGGGCTACAACCCCAGTCTCCTTACCTCTCATCTCCCAGGCTTTGATGTGTGCCCTTCTAAATCTTTCTTGCCACCACCCAAATCCTTATTCCATTATTTTCTTCTTATTAAGGAGACTCAGGCATCCATTAAACAAGCATTGGGATCACTGAGGGTCCGTAGAGTATATGATTTAAGTGTGGTTTGGATGCCCGATTCTCCAAGTTCAGATCTAAAGTCTGTGTGACCTGGAGCAAGGTGAGTGTGCTTCTGGGGTCGACCTGCTGGGTACCTGAAGCTCCGCCTCACCGAGGAGCTGTGCCATCACTTGGCTCACAGCAGATGCTCTTGTTTTAGTTAGTAACCAAAAGACCTAAGAAGAGCAACATAGAGGAGGAGATGTTGTTTGGGGTTCTCAATTTCAAAATGCCAATTCCATTGCATTGAGCCCAAGGAGAGGAAGAACAATGAGGTGGAAGGGTCTGGTGAGGACAGCAGCTCAGGGCATGGCAGCAGGGAGACAGAGAGAGCTACATTCACCAGAGACAAATTATATACCCCAAAGGCAGGCCCCCAGGGACCCAGCTCCTCCAGCCACACCCTACCTGCCTACAGTTACCATTCAGTTCATGTATTCAAGTGGATTAATGCACTGATTAAGTCAAGGCTCTCATAACCCAATCATTTTGCCTCTAAATTTTCTTGCATTTTTTCACACGTGAGCTTCTGGAGGATACCTCATATCCAAGCCATGACAGCTTTATATGTATGAATTATGCTTATTATATCATTGTCTGAAAACCCAGTTCCTCTCTCCTGGTGAGCAGGGCTTCAAAATCTTCAAACACTCCTGGAGGGAGAGGGAAACTATCAGCCTTCTCTGTGGGGCTGTGCGTAGGGTAGACATGAGGAGTGGGGGATAGGATCTCTGGTGGCTCACACTCCTGTGGAGCAAAACTGGCACACACACACACACACACACACACACACACACAATCAGTAACCAAGTTAAGTATTATTTTAACACAATCTTCTTTAAAAAATAATGCAAAATCTATGATGAACAGAATATCAAAACTGTAAGTGAGGAAGTGCTGTATGGAGTCATATAGGTGCTTGGGGTCACAGAAAAAGTCAGTAATGTGAGCGGGATGGTGACTTCCTCTCCTCCAGCATAGTGTGGGAAGAAACCAAGAGAGGCAAGGGACCAGTTTACAACTTGAACAGCAGTTTCTTGCCTGGGCCTGGAATGAAGGTTGGGAAGAAGTAGGTGGAGAGAGAGAAGGCTGGAGAGGGAGCTGCTGTTTGAACAGACTTGCCACAGATTATAAGGTTTATCCCCAGAGCCAGAGCAAAAGGGGTCCTTGCAGGGTTTTAAGCTGGGAAGTGGCATGATTTGATCCTCCTGGTTCATAAGTTGGTGAAGCTTAAATCTGTAGATTCTAAACCAAATGGGTTTCAAAACACTGCTCTTTTTAATGTAAAACTAGCAAGCAATTTAAAATACAATAAGCAAATCTATATGTTTTGTTTATTATGAATGGATTTTGAGATTAGACAGCCATAGATATAATTCTGTTCAACATTAGCTAGAAGAAAAATGAAAGAAAAAGTTGATTCCAATGAGCTTACTATTAAAACTCCCCTACTTTGATAACTGCCAGTTTTGTGAGCACCCTTGCTTGAATATTTGTGAATAAAATTGAGAAAAAAAAAGACAGTTAAAAGAATTACTGGATGATGCTAAGTCGTCAATCTACATTTCAGGATGATATTTTTGGCAAGAAGGGATCCATGATATGTGGTTGCTTTTTGTTGTAGTTTGAAATTACCTGATGGTAATTCTTTAAATTTTTCATTTAAAATGAAAGGTTAATAGTTATCCTGCACAGTTCTTGCAAAGTGGAAATGAGATTGGAAAGTTAAAATATAATTAATTTACTTTCCTATTATCCCTTCCTTGGAGGAATATTCATGCATTCTGAGCAGATAAGTTTTGAAAGAGGCACTAAATTGCAAGTGTTCACATTTGGATTCAGTTTAAAAGTTAAAAGCTTTCAGACCAAATAAATTAGACAAGCAGGCAAGAAGAAGCTCCATTTTAATATTAATGAGTAAATATTCTACCTTTTGTATGTTGTGTGTGTGGCTTCGGTTTTAGACCCCGAATCTTCTTGAAAGTTGCTGTGGGATTATATTTGATATGTGCTTTGTTGAATATATTGTTACTATTTGTACCTGTCCCAATGTCAGCTGTGTCCTTGGGTGATGCAATGGGGAAGGTGCTATTGAGACCTACTGGAATGGTATTTCTGTACCTTGCTTGCCGTGTTTCCTGTAGCTGGCTATTGATTGATATGCCACTTAAGCTTTCTCTGGTTGCAAGCAAAAGAAGTGATATGGAAAGACAAAGGTAAGTCCCCCAGAATCCAAAGAAAAGACAAAAATAAATAGTGATGTTGCTTAGCAGGAATCCAAGGTAGAAGTGCTCACTGTGGTTCTCAAGGATGGCCTTTGCATGTCCCAAGGTGGAAGAGTGAGTTGTATTTAGCTGCCTGTGCTTTATCCTTCATTTACAGTTTACACAGATCCTGTTGATGGGTAAAATGATAATAGGATTTCTACTTGAAGAATCCATTCATAAATGGCTGGTATGTGTCCTTCTATTTTTTACATTACCAGATTTTTCTATAGTGTAACATAGATGTGTCACATGTCCAAACACTGAGGGAATTAAAGAAAAATGTTGACTTACTGATTTATTTATTCATTCAACAAATATTAATTGATGAGTTAACTGTGTCCTAGATACAGTGGCTTCCAGCACTGTGGAAATGAGACAGACCTGGGCCAATGGAAGGTACAGAGGATAAACAATCAAGAGGTTTTAAGGAAAAGGATGCACTTGGAAGGCTTCAGGCACTGCCAAACAACAAAATCAAACCAAACCAAAACCAGGGCAGTGGCTCAGAAAGTGATACAAGTAGAGAAGGGCACTAATTTAGGAAGTCCAAGGAGGCATTTTTGAGAAGATGTCATTGGAGCCTAACGGGAAGGTGCCATCATACACATATCAGGTTTCCTTGCAGGCGATCACTGCAGGCAAAGGAAACCAGAAACCTAAAGGACATAGAGCCGTGGCCAAGCTGAGCACTTGAGTGAGAGATCTCTGGGGTGAAATGGCAAAGGAAAGGAGAAGCAGAAGGAGAGCAAGGTGGAGGGTGTGCGCTGCCTTGGGGATGAGGGAGGAGACAGGCCAGCATCTTGGGAATATTGCACACCCTCTTCCTGGTCCCCTGACTCAGAACATGTCACCAAATGAGAACCCTTGTGCCCTAAGCCAGAATCAGGTCCTGAACAGAGACTGGGAAGTGGCTGGCAGAAGAAATCAAAGGTAAAAAAAACTCTGAAGACTATGTCCACCTTTGGATCCACAAATAACTCTGTTTTGTCATTAAACTAAAAACCATGACAGCTTTAATTTGAAGTCTGGTGATTACTACATCCAATCTAATTTTGGCAAAGTAGTAAAGCATTTTGTAATAACTTTAATATCTTTGTTTTATTCTGTGGAGGTGTGTTTTCAAATATCCTTGAAATTCTCTGATTATAGTTATAAATTGTATCTAGTATCAGTGGAAAATTAAGTTAGGAGACAATGAAACTTTCAAGTTCTAATTAAATTTGTGCACCTTTAATAATTAATCATGAGGTTGTAGCAAATACTTTAGAAACACTTGCATCTTGCAGCATTGTCTGTGTGTGTGTGTGTGTGTGTATGAGTGTGTGTGTGTGTGTGTGTGTGTGTGTGTGTGTGCGTATAGAATATAGTGTTTGGTACAGGTAGGGGTCATGTATATTTCCTGTGTCCCTCCTAACACCATCTCACATATAAACATGTGCAACTGGAGAAGTGATAAGTAACAAGCGGTTAAGTATTTGTATCACTTAGGGTGAGTTTTTGCCATTGGTTAAAAAAAGACTCAAAGTCTAAATGATGGACAAAACAAAAATAGAAATTTTGCTCATTCATGTAAGAGACATGAGACAGCCATTAAAAGTTAGTGTCATGCTTCCATTTCTTGAACCCTCAGGGACTTAGATTCAGTCTTTTATCATTTGGGGGTTGGGTAGTCTGGATCTTTCTGATACAAATTTGCTGCTATGGTGCGACCCAGTGTATTCAGAGTTCACACAGCAGGGAAAGGAAAGAGAGAGAAGAAAAGCACAAAGGATAAGTACCAGCTGTCACTTTGCACAAATCACCAGAAATGCTGCTTGGTGCCAGCCTTCACATCACATGGTATCCACCATTTGTTTACATGGTCACAGGAAGATGGAAAAGAAGCATACTTTATTATTTTTGGTGTAGGTTACTCTATGTCCAGCTAAAAATGGAACACTTTCAGTTAGAAACTCCTCTAATATGGAAAAGGGAACTGAATATTGGCAGGGGAGCAACTAGCTCCTAAAACAAGTATGTAAAAATTTTTTAATTCCTTTAAAAATGTGACAATCAATTTAAATACTAAATTTATCTCCTTTATATCCCTTGAGTAGTTATATATTATTGCAAAATTAAAATACTTATTTTATCACTTTTATATCTCTTAAATAGTAATGTATCACTTTATAATAAGTAGTAATATGAATTTAATAGGAAAGTCAGATAGTCCCAAAGAATCAATGGAAAGAGTGTAGCAATCATAAATTTTGTCATTTTCAGGGAGGGCTCTATCTTTATTAGCTGTATGATAAGTCAATGTTCTGCTCTGTTTGATTAGAAGTTCTGGTATTGCCACTAAGGAGCCATGATCTTGAGCCTATCACAAAATTGCACAGTAGTGTCATAAATCAGCAGAATGCAATCACTGCTACTAATAAAGGTAATAACACTGATATTTTAATAAAAATATTCACTTCACTTGGTGCTTTGAAAACTAAATGAACTGATATAGGTCGGAGAGTCTTGTAAGCTGCTAAGGACTATGATAACTGTCATCATCCAGAACATCTGAGGTTCAAAGGAAGTTCCCTTTGTGACTGTTCTAGGTCAGGACACTGGCTTTGCAAATTGAATTAAAGTATTAACATGGGGATAAGGTTTCCTATGATCCAGGATGTGTCAGTCTCAGAGCTGGTTGTCCTCAGAGACCCCTGGTTATCACCCCTGTAGTTCAAGCTCAGCAGACAGTTGCAGGGCCTATTGCAGACCTGTGGGCAGTGCCGCCTCGAATCCTCCATCTGTAACAAATCTCACTGTATGAGCTCTCTCTAACCGCAAACAATTAATTGGAACAAACATTTATTAAACATGTGCAAGTTTTTCTCGTGGTTCTGTGGGAGATACGTGGATGAATGAGGATTTTCTAATCTCTAAGACAGAAAAAAAAATTTACAACAATTGTTAAAATGATCAATTTGAGAATTCTATTCAAGGCAGATGGGGGAAGTGACATAATGTTTCTAAAACCAAGGTCAATTTTAGTGAATAAATAAAGATTTCTATCTTTCAGATTAAACTGCTAATATTCTTAATAAAGATTGTAACTCTGTGTGTGTGTGTGTGTGTGTGTGTGTGTTTATGTGTGCTTTTCCTGTTCTGTTCCATTTTTCTTTTCTGACTATTCCTGTCTCCTGAAGGGAAAATACTGAGAGGGAGCTGAGGGGGAAAGTAGACTGATTTATAGAACAATTAAAATGTGAGTTGGTGAATTGCCTGTAAAAGCCAAAATTATCATTTAGAAAACTGTAGACTGTAGTTTTTCCTTATTTTCTTTTGAGCTGTAACATTACTATAGATTATTTTATTCCTGTTTCATAATGTATAATGTAGTATGGTGACTATAAATTATTACAATATTAATTATCCATGGATAGTGGTGCTTTGCATATAAATAAAAGCAGTTTTTACTAATAATGCATGGTATAAAACCTTAGTTCCCAGTGTCAGTGAGGAAACACTACAATAAGATTGAGTTAAAATTAATGTATCAGTGAATTTCAGAAAGAATAGGAAATTGGAGCTCAATAAATTGCTACACCGGTAGAGAGTTATGATTGAAATTTTGAGGGGGAGAAATATAAATACTGTAATAGGGAAAGAGTGTATTGGTAAGTTACAGGCAAAGGATCAAATATGGTCCCTTTATATAAATAAAGTTTTATTGGAAAGTGGCCCAGACCTTTCATTTACATGTTGCTGGTGGCTGTTTTTGGAGCACAATGGCAGATTGAATTGTTGCCACAGGATTTTTGTTGCATGCTAAGACAACTACAGAGAAAGTCTGCTGATCCTGTGTCACTAGCTTGGCTCAACTCATGGTTCTTAATTCCCTCTCTCTGTAATGTTGCTTGCCTTTACTCAGAGTTCTGGCTTTATTGTCCTTCAGGTTCCACATTCAAAGCCCCCTCCCCAGGGATCTTTCCCGACAAAACCCCCATCTTCTTCTCTACCATAGTGTTGGTGGTGTTTTTCTCAGTACTTCTCATATCTGAAATTGCAACAAGGAGTGGCCAGGGGTACGTATGTGTTCAAACTAATTAGCTAATAGTAGTTGGGGATCTCATCTGTCTCTTTCTCCTCCTTATCACAGAGGTCTGAAGAGTGTAGCTCATGAATCTCAATGAGTGTTGACAGAATGAACGAGAAATAAGCCATCTTGGATGTGTCTCCATGGGCAATAATGTTTATATCCCAAACATATTCAGTATTAACCTGGATTACAAGGAGCAAGTGTGTGTGTGTGAGTGTGTGTGTGTGTGTGTGTGTGTGTGTGTGTGTGTTGGAGGAGAAGGTGGTAGCACCAAATTTGGTGGCTTATTAGAAAATGTATTTCTAAATTTGAAGTTTTCTGTACATTAAAAGATTTGTAGAGAATTTCATAAGAATAATATGTAAACATTTCCTCTTTCACTTGGGGGGGGGAACCATACCTGTCAGGGGTTTTATGCACAATTTATAAAGGGAATCAGAGCTTGCAATATACACTGAGTATCAGATGTGAGGGTTGCATGTGAAGTGTCCTCCACAGGCTCCTGTGTTGAAGGCTTGGGCCCAAGTGCAGCGATGTCCACAGTGGGCCTCTGGGGTTATTGGGGATGGTAAGGGACATGGGACCTAGTTGAAGGAGTGGGTCATTATGGCATGTCCTGGGGACTGTATCTTGTCCTTAGCCCTTTCCTTTCTCTTTTTCTGCCTCCTGTCTGCTATGAGGCAAACAGCTCTCCTTTGCCATGGTGTTCTGCCTCATCTTAGGCCTGAAGCAATGGAGCTGGCCGACTCTGCACCAAAACTGGGAGCCACAGTACATTTGTTCCTTTAGGTTGTTTTTCTCAGGTATTTTGCTCACAGCTCTGAAAAGCTGACTGACACAGATGTGGTATGATCGGCTGTCCCACAGTAACACTCAGAGAGCATGGCTACATGAAGCTCAGTTCATCTTACTGATTAACTGATCTGAAACTATATCTATTTGCTTAATTTTATTGCCTTCAAAGGTATTTTTTCCAGATAATGGATGCTAGTAAATATTTAATTCAGTAATGTGAGTTCTGTTTTTTATGGAATATTTATTACAGGATTTTTCTGAGTTTTTTTATCTTCAATTTTGCCACAATAAATTTTATGACAAAGTTTTGAATCAGCTGTACTTTATGTCACCATTCTTTGTGTGAGGAAGCAAAATGTTATGAGAGTGTTTATAAACTCAACTGTGTAATTAATTGAGGAGGCTCACAACACTCCTCATTCTCCTTCTGAACTTTCTTACTAATAACCTGACCTTCCCAAGTGTCCTTGAAAAACATTGCTTTGTTTATCTTATTAGACTCCTCAGGGAAAATGAAATGGCCCTCGCTTTTTATTAATTGATAATGCCTGTTTTTTTGTTTTGTTTTGTTTTTAATGTCATGGTGAAACATTTTGCTTATTTGCACACTCATCAAGCATTTACTGAGACTTTTCTGGGTGCCAGGCTGTGCCACGGCTGCCATCTCTCATGAGAACCTCAGGAGTATCTGGTTGAGGAACATCCTTCAATCTGTTGAGAAGCTTCTCTGTAGAACTCAGGTTCACATGCAGGGGTGGTACAAGAAAGGTGAAACTGGGATTTTAAGACTATCATAGTCCATTTTGTTTTGTTATTGTTGTGATAACTGAATATTACCAACTGGTTGAGTGGTAAATAATGGTTTTATTTGGCTCATGATTCTGGATGCTGGGGAGTCTAAGAACGTGGCCCCAGCATCTGGTACATGCCTTCCTGCTATATTATATCAGGGCTGAGGGCATCCGTGGTAAGTGTGCCAAGTGTGTTGGCTGGAGTCTCTCATCTTCTCATAAAGCCTCAGCGGCCATCATGGGGATCCACCCTCATGACCTCATCTGATGCTAATTACTTCCCAAAGGACTTTTTCAAGTCCCATTAATATGAATTAAGGAATTAAGTTTCTAACATGAGTTTTGAAGGGGATAAACACAGAGTCTATAACAGAGTATACATAGAAAAGTACAAGAAATATAGCACTTTGCATATGAAAATTCTTACCTGAAATCTAGTTTCTTCCCCTCTCGAATGATCTGAATAAAAGACCTCAGTACTGTGAGTAGAATGTGTGAAGATAAAATAATAATAGTCAATTTCATGAGTATTCAATGCATTTTAGCTGTTTTATTAAACTTATTTTTGCAACACTATTCTTACTTCCAGATGAGCAAATGCAATTACTAAGAACACAGAGCTGATGGTTGATTGGGTCTGGTTTTAAACCAAAATCTTATTCCAGGGATCTAACTCTCTGTCACCTCCAGCAGCTTCTGGCTTCTGGTACTCTCTAAAATGACAGAGTTTATTTTGTCTCTCAATATTGCACTAAATATCCAGGATTCAAATCTTGTTTTCATTTCTGTTTACAGTGGCTATTTGCTGGTATGGAGATGCATGTGTGGCCATAGAAATGAAAGGGAAAATGGAAACCCATGGCTCCCAAGTCTAAGAATGCCACTATCCCACCAACCACCTTAGGACTACTAGATTCTTAGGCAGAGACAAAACCCATCACAGCCAGGAGTGTACACGCCAACACCCCTGCCCTTTACATCACAGCCTGGATTCTGCTCTCGATTCTTTATTTCAGTGGTTGGAGCATTTAATAATCTGCTTGCCGAGCCCTCCAAAGGTGGATTTTACCCTTCCATCTAATTTGTAGTGACTCACCATGTCCTTCCATCACTGGGTTTTTCCTTCACCATGCTGGAGTGTTAACTACAGCTACCATGTTGTACAGCAGATTGCTTGAGCTTATTCCTCCTGCTTGACCCATTTTATATTCTCTGACCAACATCTCTCTGTTACCCCAACCTCCAGCTCTGAAAACCACAATTCTACTCTGCTTCTGTGAGTTCAGATGTCTTGTATTTCACACATACATGAGATCATGCAGTATTTTTCTTTCTGTGCCTGGCTCATTCAGTTTCATTTAAAGTCCTTCTGGTCTATCCGTGTTGTCACAAATGATAAGATTCCCTTCTCTGTATGACTGGATAGTGTTAGATTGTCTGTCTTCATAGTTTCTTTGTCTAGTCATTGATCCATGGACAGTGAAGTTCCTTCTGTTTTCTGGCTCTGATGACTAATGCCACAGTGAACATGACAGTGAAGATGTCTCTTTAGCCCACTTACTCCATATTCTTTGGATATATCCCAGTAGAGATATTGCTGGGTCTGGTTGATACAGTAGATCTTTTTAAACAAATTTTAAATACAGTAGATCTTTTTAAACATTTGCATTGTTTTCTACAATGGCCGTACTAACTGACATTCCCACCAACAGTGTAGGAGAGTTTCCTGTTATCCACGTTCCTTCAAGCACCTGTTATATGTGATCATTTTTATAATAGCCATTCTAGTGGAGGTGAGGTGATATCTCATTGACTTAATTTTCATTTCGCTAATCATGTTGAACATTTATATTTTTGTATTTTTTACCTTCCTATACCTGTTGGTGCTTCATATGTCTTTTGAGAAACATCCCTTCAGCTCCCTGGCAAATTTTTAATTGGGTTATGCTTTCTTTCTGTTGAGTTGTTTGAAATCCTTCTATATTTTATTTACTAATCTTTTATCAAATGTAGGTTTGCAAATGTTTTCTCCCATATCTTAGGTCATCTCTTTACTCTGTTGGTTATTTCCTTTGTTGTACAGAAGCTCTTTAGTTTGAGGTTGCCCTGTCTGCCTATTTTTGCTTTTGTTGCCTGTGTCTTTGAGGTCATATTTAAATAATCATTGTCCAGACCAACCCACTAAATCAATTGCCCCCTTTTGAACCTCATGACAATCAAATCATCACTACATACCTGGTTGTACCTGCCTTCATTTACTCACTACATCTGTGAAAGTCTCTCAGCTTATTGTATGGGTCCGGGTTTTATGTCTGTGTCTGGTTCCATTGTAAGAACATAGTGAAACTTGTTCATTTAGTTCATTTATGGTTGCTTAGGCTGCTTCAAGTTTGAAAAATTTTGAATATAGTGGTAAGAAACATCTTTGTACACAATTTTTATTGTACATAGACACTAATTTCCCTTGAGCATACACTTGGGAGTGAGTTGGTATGTTGATATTGCCAAGTAGTTTTCCAAAATTATAGCATGAAATATACCCTCAACAATAATATTTAAGAGTTCCAGTTGTTTCACATTACTTTGGTATTATGAGTCATTTTATCAATTCTGGAGAATGTGCATTGGTGTTTTTTCATTACACTGATGTGGAATGTTTCTTTGTTATGCCTACAAGGTTCTCCAAGTAAGACCACCCTATTTAAAAAAATATATATAATTTTAGTTGTAGATAGACATAAAACCTTTATTTTATTTCTTTATTTTTATGTGGTAATGAGGATTGAACCCAGTGCCTCACACATGCTAGGCAAACAATCTACCAACTGAGATACAACCAACCCCACCCCCACATGTTTTATTTAACAAATCATCTATTGAGGGGTCATGAGCCTGTTTTTGGTATGTTTTCTGTATAGACCATATTCTCTTTGTACTTGTACTGTGATAAAATCCAGAACTTGAAATATTGGCTCAAAAATCATATTAAAAGTTTGATAATTGTAGTTTCTCCAAAAACATGTGCCTATTAATATATCTGTCATCAATGTGTGAAAATTCCTTTCCACATAGTCTAGGCAACGCAATATATTACCAATAAAACAAAACCCTTATGTTAATCTAGTCAATGAAAAGTGAGATCCATGTAAGTTTAATTTTGCTTTATTATTTTTCTGAATGATGTAGAAAGCCTTCTAATGTTTATCAGCCATATGAAACTCATTTTCTATGAGTGCCTGATTATGTCATTTGCCTAATTTTTAGAGTAGGATTATTAGTGTAACTCCTCACAGAATCTCTTTATATATTTTAAACAGATACTTATGTAAGTGGCTGACACCCTTCATTTAGATAAAAGCATTTTAAATAAAAAGGAAAGAAAAATTTAACATAAAAGTGAACCCCCACATTCTAACATTTTAAAGCATTCAGCAATACTTTGGTAGTTCAGCATAGCCGGACTTCATATCTGCTGCACCCCACTGGGTTTATAACGTGTTTGCTTGCCTAGTATTTTATTTAATCCTTATAATAATGCTATTAATTTTTATATGTATTCCCTTTATTAAAGATAGTAAGAAATTGAGATTTTAAGTGATTTGGCTAAGGTTGCATGCCAGCCCCAGGGAGGACCTATGCAATATGGTTCCATGTAATAAACGTGTTGTGATTTCCCAGGCACTCCCTCCCACCCCAAGTTCTGGCACAGGTCCACCTCTGAGGCCCCACCATTTGTGTTTATTACTGACCCCGGTAGCATCTGTACACATAAGCTCTTTCATATAGTAGGAAAGGAGGGCTGGAATGAGGTAAAGAAACGTGGATTAATTTGATCACTCATGATTTCTGATTAGAGAGTAATTAGAAGGTCATACATACTGAAAAGCTGAGATCAACAAAATATACCAAAGCAAGGAATTAAATTAGTATAATGGTGCGTGTGTGAAAGAGACGGAGCACCATCCACACAGTTTACCATGTTGTAAAAACATACTGGAAATTAATGGACGTTGGAAATTAATGATGAAATGTTTTATTTTCCCCCTGAGGCAATTATGCAACAGGATTTCACACATGGTATGATTTGGTTGCATGAAGTGTTCATATATAATAAGCCACCCTTAGAGAGAGCTTCCTATGTGGTACGCACTGTCCTATACTTTATTCATGGTAATTTGCTTAGTCCCCCAAATGTTTCCCAACTGCAACTCTGGGAAACAGATAAATTACAGGGGGCCGGGGAGGGAAGAAGAAAGGGAAGGATAAAGAAGGAGGAAGGAAAAGAGGAAATAGCTGATTATTTCAAGTGACAAAACTAAAGTTTAGTTTAGTTTTAGTTTTTTTTTAAATTTTCTGTATTTTCTTCATGTTTTTGTGGTTATTGTTATTTTTTTATAATTCCTATACATTTCTTAGAATAAAATAAAAAAATTATAACATGCCTGGAAGAAGACTTAAAAGAAAAAAAATCTTTTCCCATCAGTTTTTATTAGCCCTTTCCCCAAACTTACCAATGGGTTAGGAATGCAGATATCCGATTAGAATTGGCAAAGCAGGGGTAAATTCCGAGAGGACATGATGTACAAAATTGGAAATTTTCCTGGTTCATCACTAGTCCCACCACATTATTATACAGGACAGACATGTCCTGCCTGTGGCTTCTCTGGGGTCCAGGTGGTAAAGTGGAAAAGATCCTGTTTTCTGGGGCTGATGCTGTCTTTGCTGTACAGACCCACACTCTACACCAATCTCTTTATTAAATTGCACATATGACCCTTAGCAATGTGCCCAGAGGTCAGCACAATCCCTCCTGAAGCCAGATTTGAGGACTGGTGCTTGTTGTTACATGTGACTGTCCTGGGATATGAGAGAAAGTGGGAGAGAACTTTAGGGTTGTCTTAAAAATGGGGAGATGGACTCCAGTAAGACCGGCAGCCATTAGGAAGTCAAACAACAATAAGTGCTGGAGAGGATGCGGGGAAAAGGGCACTCTTGTTCATTGCTGGTGGGACTGCAAATTGGTGCAGCCAATTTGGAAAGCAGTATGGAGATTTCTCGGAAAGCTGGGAATGGAACCACCATTTGACCCAGCTATTCCCCTTCTCGGTCTATTCCCTAAAGCCCTAACAAGAGCATGCTACAGGGACACTGCTACATCGATGTTCATAGCAGCTCAATTCACGATAGCAAGACTGTGGAACCAGCCTAGATGCCCTTCAATAGATGAATGGATAAAAAAAAATGTGGCATTTATACACTATGGAGTATTACTCTGCATTAAAAAATGACAAAATCATAGAATTTGGAGGGAAATGGATGGCATTAGAGCAGATTATGCTAAGTGAAGCTAGTCAATCTTTAAAAAACAAATACCAAATGACTCCTTTGATATAAGGGGTGTAAACAAGGACAGGGTAGGGACGAAGAGCTTGAGAAGAATATTTACAGTAAACAGGGATGAGAGGTGGGAGGGAAAGGGAGTGAGAAGGGAAATTGCATGGAAATGGAAGGCGATCCTCAGGGTTATACAAAATGTCATATAAGAGGTAAGGAGGGGTAAGTCAAGAGAATACAAATGGAAGACATGATTTACAGTAGAAGGGGTAGAGAGAGAAAAGGGGAGGGGAGGGGAGGGGAGGGGAGGGGGGATAGTAGACAATAGGACAGACAGCAGAATACATCAGACACTAGAAAGGCAATATGTCAATCAATGGAAGGGTAACTGATGTGATACAGCAATTTGTATACGGGGTAAAAGCGGGAGTTCATAATCCACTTGAATCAAACCGTGTAATATGATGTATTAAGAACTATGTAATGTTATGAACGACCAATTAAAAAAAAATAAAATTTATTGGTTAATTAGAAAAAAAATAAAATAAAAATAAAATAAAAATGTCTTTAAAAAAAAATGGGGAGATGGATGTTTCCCCATTTTCTTCCATCAGTTGCTTGCCAGGGGCCTCTATTTATTTAATTAATTCCCAGACTTTGGGGATGTCCTTCATTATAGGTGAACACATGGTGTATTCCAAAGGGAAAGATATTTTTTTTTCTGTTATTGGGTTGGCATTTGAAAGCCTGTCATCCTTTCTGAATGCTGTATCTTAAATTTCTCAACTGACCCACCATTAGAGATTCTGAATTTTCAAGGAAGAATTTTAAGAAAAATATTTGGAGATGCATCCTATTAATTTTATTGGAGAGTAAGCAAATTCAATTTCCTCCAGTGTGGTGTTCAGCAAATAAGAAATCATTAAGCTCATACATTCCATTCACTGGAGACAGACAGGTCTATATTCCTAAAGAAAACTGAGCTTGCTCTTGATACTTGTTAGCAATGAGGAAAAGGTCCTGAAGTTTCTTAGAAGGTGTACACGATATCTAGAGGCAATTACAGAGTTGGGCTTTAAAATTACTTTTATGAAAAGGAACAACATTTGTCATTTTTGTCTAAAATCTTGATTTATCACATTCTGGGAGCTGAAGTTGAAATGCCGTGTTTTTATTTTACCTAACAGAATGCCTTGCCTGCAGACAAACAGAATGTTGGATTAAAACTTTTAATACTCTGGGGCAAAATCTGCTGGTTTTAATAAGAGACAAAGGCTCATTTGGATCTTCTCTTCATACACAAACAAGCCAAGCTTCCATTTATCATGTTCATTGCCTTAAGTCTGGTTGCACAGCATTGAAAAGGAGGTGGTTACCAGGGCACACATGGCCTGCAATGAGGGATAAATTTGAGGATCTGTCAACAGATGTACTCGCTCTCACAGGTAATTGTCTAACTCCATCTTCTTTCATCTGTAGCCAAGACAATTTCGAATGGATATTGTTGACAAATGTATCACTTTATGCAAATAGTCTCAAAGAAAAATGAAGTAGAACTCCATACAAATAGTGTCAGTAAGGTCATCTGTCTTAAAAAATAATAAAGCTCATGGTGATTGAGGCCTTCTCTAAGCCAGACACTCTGCCAGACACTTCAAATATATTGATTCATGTAATCCTCGAAGTAACCTTTTGGTTTCAATAGGTCTGCTGTTCTGTACTTTAGATCAGAAGGCACCAGGGGAGGTCATGTGACTTGACCATGGTAGTAGATTTTAGGGTTTGTCCTAGGAATCTGACATCAGAACCCAACCTAACAACCCATTATACTATGTAGCATAACAGAAGCTAATTCATGACTTTTTCTTTATGGCATGAAGATGGGCTGAAACGGACCAGAGGACAGCTCTGATATAAGGCTGTCACCAACACACATCCTGGCAGGAAGCAGATTGGTTAGGGTGTGAGGGGAGATGTCAATCATCATAGCACAAATTCAAAAAATGCTTACACTGGTAAAAGTAAAACATTGCTGGCACATATTTTATTAGGGTCTGCTTTTAGTCTCCTTGATTGACATTTTCCCCAGGCTTTATCTCATGTATCAGGGCATGATCACATTATGCTAGGAATAGAGAGTGGCAGCAGCTTAACTTCATTGTGCCATCTAGGTGACTAGCTACGTAGACTTAAACAAATGAAGGAACTCCTCTTGGTTTTGATTTCTGCATCTCCAATGGGGTGTGGTTACCACCATCTTGTAGGATTCCTTTGAGGATTTCAATGAGAAGACATTTGCCAAGAATTTTGCAAAGGGAAATATGGTTTTGATTAGCAATAGTCCAGCCTTCACACTAAAACCACCCTTATTACCATGTCAGTCTATGGCAGTGTGAGGTTAGTTTGCTGTTGCTTTAATATGACTCCTTTACAATGACAGAGATTTGAGCCCCCAAATGGGAATTATCATGATCTTAAAGCTGTGTGTTTCCATTCAGAGTGAAGTAGAGTTGAACTTTTTCTTTATAATTTAGCTACTGAATCATTTGGGTTAGTATTTTCAGCATTGTGTCTTTTAATTTAAAAAAAAATTCAGTTCTGTTCGATAAATATTCATTAAGCATCTACAGTGAGCTAGGCACTGTGCCAACTGTTTATGAGGCACAGATATCTTCTCAATGAATTTATACTAAAGGAGCAAAAGCAGCCACACCAACACATCCATCCATCTATTCATCCATCTACCTGTCAATCCACCCATCAATAAACTAACAAATAACATGAAATGAAATACACATGGTAAAGAAAGCATTTGGTGTTCCAGAAGTCTCCAAATGAAGATGATATCTGATTTAAACAAAATTAGAAATTTCTCAGGGTTTTAACTGGGAGAGAGTAACATTCATTTATGCACTCATTTATTTATTTAGTATCTATTATTTAGCTATTTTGTACCAGGCATGGTGCTAGGTGCTCAGGGTAGGATAGTGAGTAAATCTGGTGCTGGTTATTTTTTCTTATGGAAATCCTCACTGAATGGGGAAGAAGACACCCAATCTGCAGTTTTGATGATGTTAGAGTAACAATGTAAATAACATAATGGAGTAGAATTACAATGGAATACAGGAAGGAAGAGATAATTGCAATAGCCCAGGTGCTATTTTATGAGGACTTAAGATAAGACAGGGAAATACATTTGTCTGAATTATCCACAGAAATGCATCAGATTATGCACTCATATTTTTCTGTTAATCTATATGCTGCAGACATAGTATTCATTTAATGAGAAAAGGTAAAACACAGAATGGTGTTTCCTTGTCTGCCTCGAGTATTCACATTTGTGGTTATTTCCAAATGATGTTACTCAGAAGGATAGAAATGGAAATAGAACCAACTCCCAATAACATAGAGTGGATAGATCTTAAAAAATGAAACAGTGAATAATTGTCATGAAAATGACAGTCTTGGATGCAGACAAAGGGAACAAATTCTAATTTCAGATTGTGCAGTCAGGCAACAGAGCTAAGCAGAAATGAAAGGCTTTGTAAAAATCTCATGTCATAGTCTAATTTTGAACACAAAACATCCACCCACTCCAAGAACAGATTAAAAAGTGCTTAACCTTAACAAATCTGTATCTGAAAACTTTTCTGTGGGGTTCTGATAAGATGAATGAGATTCAGTTATTGGACCATTGGAAATTAGCCTGCTTGTCTATGATGCTCAATATTTCTAAAGCTATGCATTGAATTTAGCAAACATTTACTGAGATTCTAGCAGGGTAGGTGCCTTCAACAATGTGAGGTTGAAAAAAGACTTAATTTTGCCTTCTAGAAAGTCTTGGTATCTACTAATATGCAAATCACAAAGATGGCCTAGCGCAGTGATAGAGTGTAGACTTTGAAGATATCTTTTGCTTCAAACTCCAGTCCTTTTATTTAACATCAGTGCCTGTAAACACATTACAGGTCTCTCCCTTAATTCCAAATTTTGCCATTCCTCCAATGAAAATATTAGTAATATTAGTATGGTATGAATTTTCTAAGCTGAAAAACCAAAACCACAAACAGTGGATTAAAAATAATGTACATTTATCATCTTGCAGTGTCAAGGGAACAGAAAACTAGGAGCCAGCTTACCCTGGTCTACTGCTCAGGCTCCAAAGAGGCCAGTCTGAAACCAAGAGGCCAGTCTAGCCAGGTCCTTTCTGGAACTTGGGGATCCTCTTTTAAGGTTGTATGGTTGTTGGTGGAATTTGGCCTTTGGGGTTATAAGACTAAGGTCTCCACTCTCAGAGTGGCTGACAGCCAGGGCCTGTGTTCCTGGCCCAGTGTGTTCTCATGGTCCTTCTCTCGACATAGCAGTTCACATCTTCAAAGCCAGCAGCAAAGCTCCTGAACAGCAGACCCCTTTTTAAAGGAATCACCAGACATTTTCCCTTTTCATTACATAAAGTTAAGTGATTAAAGATTTTAATTATTTTTGCAAAATCCCTTCATCCGTGTCATATTCTGCTGTTTAGAAACAAGTTCCAAGTCTGGCTCACATTCAGGGACACCAGATTCTCATGGGCCAGGGAATCAATGAGTACATCTTAGAATTCTTTACAAAGGGTTTGGATGGGCTGTATAGCTCCAAAACATAGGCATCTGTGACTTAATAGCACACCATTGTGGTCACATGCTGAGACCCCTTACCAAAGTCTGCTTAGAACTTTCAGCCTGATGATGCCACAAGCATCAAGACAGTATCCTATATGTTAAGTGAAATAAGCCAGACCCAGAAAGACAAATGCCACCTGAAGTCGCTTACATATGGAATCTGAAAATGTTGGAGCAGAGAGTAGACTGGGGATTGCCAAGGGCTGTGTGGATGGGGTGGGAAAGTGGAGGATGTTGTTCAAAGGATAAAAAGGTGTTTTAGAGTTCCCAAAGTTCTGGAAATCTAAGGTACAATATGGTGACTGCAGTTAGTGATACTATATTTTATTCTTGAAATTTGCTGAGAGAGTTGATCTAAAGGTAATTTGATTTTTAATTTTTGCATATTGGAAATCAAACCCAGGATCTTGCAAATGCTAGGCAAGTGCTCTACCAGGGAGCTGTGTCCTCAAATCCCTATGTTAAGTATTATTAGCACAAAAAATAATGTAATTAAGTGGTGATAGAAATGTTAGCTTGGTCGTGGTGACCATTTTGCAGTGGATACGTACATTGAAACATTACTGTGTACATATTAAACATATGCAGTTTTAATTTGCCAAGAATATCTCAATATAGCTAAAGAAGAAAAGGAGAAGGAAAGGCGTACTTACTTAAAGATCTCTGGGAGTGTAGGATGGGCCTCTGAAGCTGGTTCGAGATGGCTAGAGAGAGCCAGTGAAGGTCACTGGCCTGGGTTTCCTTACAGTTAGGGGTAGAGTCCGAGTCCACATCTGTACATGCTGATGGGGCTGGCTTTCCCATCAGCATGTACAGATGTGGGCACAGGTAAGCAGAAAGGTGAGACACAAAAGCTGCCAGAAGCCAGATATCAAAAAATGGAGTCAGAGGGGTCCTGGCACCTACGTCACAGCAGCATTGGGGTTGCCAGCCCAGCTGGTGTGGAGGAAGTGGGGGGGAGGGGTGCAACCATCCTCCATATTTCTCTGCTTTTCTTAGCCTTGCTCTTCTGACTTAGGGTCTTTGCACAATTCATGATGGCTCTGAGACCTTTTTTATCCTTTTTGTCCACATTCCAGGCAGCTGGAAAGAGAAAGGAGAAAAGTCTAACACATGACATTCCTCAGCTATCTGTCCTTCATTTAAAAACTTCCTGAAAGGTCCTGCAAATAATCTTGTCTATGCCTCATGGCAGCACCATGAATTAAAGAGGGCTGGGAGCCTCAGGGGAGTGGGAAATGCAGGTTTCCTGCTGATGCAGTGGGTAGGAATTCAAAGAGGAGGAAGATTTTTCCTTGGATCTCAAATACCTAGTCCAGTGACTGGCTTTTTCTAGAAATTCTATTAATTAAAAAATATGCACATTTAGCTACTTCAAATAATACTAATCTAGGAGAATTATAGATTTTGTAGAAAAATGGGTGAAGAGTAGAAAGTGCCTGAGAGTCCTCACTCTTCCAGTTCTTCCCAAAGTGATCTTCTTGTGAGATTGGGAACTATGTTGGTGTGTCCCCATGAACTCAACTCCAGACTTCCTTTGGAAGTCACCAGCTTCTCCACTGATGCCTTTTTTTCCAATTCAGGGTCCTCTTGTGTTTAGCTACCACATCACCTTCTCTCTCAGGTCTGTGATGCCTTTCTAGAATGTTCTATTTCTGAAGACCTTGACAGTTCTGAGGATTCCTGGGCAGTTGTTTTGTGGACTAGCTCTCAATTTAGATTTTTCTCATATTTCTCATGATCAGCATTTTGGGGTATATCATCACAGAAGTACAAAGCATTTCCTTCCCCATCACAAGAGATAGTACATGTGAAGTTGTTTTGGGGTTTCTGAAGTTACATTTTCCTCCCCTCCATAGACTCTAATTTGGAAGTGGGTCACTGAGTTTAGCCCTTACTCAGTGGGTGTGGCAGGGAAGGGGATGAGGCTCTGTGTTAGCTTTTCACCTATGTGATTGAAATGCCTGACAAGAACAACTTAGAGGAGGAAAAGGCTCACAATTTCAGAGGTTCAGTCTCTGGTCTGCTTTATCCCTTGCCCTGAGCTTGTGGTGAGGCAGAGCATCATGGCAGAAGGGAGTGGTGAACAAAGCTGCTCAGAGGCCAAGGACGGATATTGTCCATCCCTCAGTAACCCATTTTCACCATGCACATGCCAGCTGCCTATAGTTACTACTTTAATGGGTCCATTTGAATTATTAATCTATCAAATTGACTTCACACTGATGAGGTTACACACCTCACAATCCAAATTTTCCACCTCTGAGCATTGCTACATTGCCTAACATATGAGCTCTCTGGGGGACACTTTTATATCTAAACCAAAACAGATTCCATCTCCTGTAAGGAAGGGATCTAAATATACTATCTGGACATCTTCATTAAATTACCCCTCTTCCTAGTTTATTTATTGCAATAATTTATTTGTATTAGTATGGATTGTACATATTTTTGTACATTTTGTATAATCAATATTAAATTATTTATTGTGTTTCTCAAGTCGTTTCAGCTCTGGCCACTGGGAACTCTTTTAAATGGCCTTCATGACAAGAGACTGTGGGCTCATCAGGAACTTTCCCTACTCCATCTTCAGAATCACCTATTTCTCTAAGGAGCCCCTTTTATTGGAAAATGGTGCTAAAAACTAAGGCCTGGGAACAGGATGCACATTGAATTTTATAAATGTCAGCTGAGTACTGACATGATGGAGATAGTGCTAGAAAACTATGGCCATGATTAAATACCAGGGGAGAGTTACAGTGTAATAACGAAATGTGCTTTGTGAATGATATCAATGAAGTTGTCTATACATCATCTCATTTTATTCTCCTGCAAGCACATGAATGAGATATATTAAATCACAAAATTCTCCAATTTATGCATGAGAAAGGGGAGGCCTAGATATGGCCAAGTGCTTTGTGCATGTCACAGAACTAGTGAGTGATAGAGATGAAACTTGAAGTCTCAACTTCCAGATCGCTCACTTTTCCTTCACAGTATGCTGCCTCCCCAAAGGATGTTTTTAAAAGAGTTGCTTCAAAGTTTTTTTTTAATTCTTTTAGTTATTGAGTAAGTCAACAAAATGACTAGTAGTAGGCCAGGCACTGATCTAGAGTAGAAATTAAAAGTTGGGTGGAGCCGTTCCTAGCAATGTTGTAACTGGAGAAGAAAGTCAGTTAAAGAGTCAAAAAATAAGTATATAGTTTCTTGGAGTATGAAATACCATGCAAAAATATCATTTTCTGTCAGATGAATGATGAAAAATGGCTACATTAGCCAAGGAGGCCCTAAGTGGATTAAGGCATGGCGGATACAAAGAAATCAGATATAAAATGATACAACCACAGAAAAAAAGAAGGTTCCCATGGCTGGAACAGACTTGGTATATTCCATGAAATATAATGAACGCTAGTGTGCTGGGAAACTTGGGGGGTATATTGAAGAAGATAAGGCAGAAGAAAAGTTAAGCAGAATAGACCTCATAGGGCATTAAGATGGTTTTGTTTCTACTATTGCTGGGAGCAGTAGGAAACCATTGTAACAGTTGGTAGGGGAGTTAGAAGATCTGATGTGAATTAAAAAAAAAAAAAAAAAACTCTTCTTACCATTTGTGTCAAGAATACACACCAAAACTTCCTTCAAAGTTAAGATACCATTGATTGTAATATCCACTCTTGTTTTGATATGCTAAAATTTGAGACACACACAAAAAGGGAAAAGAACAGTAAAATTCTAAAGTGCCTTCCACTGATTGTAAGATGCATTCCAATTTCAAAGGTGCTAAAGCGTGGAAAAAAAGAATATCTTAGAATACATGGATTGCAGAATGGTTGGTAAGAGAAACAAGCAGTGAGATCAACAGGAGATGGTGGCCATCCTGCAGGTGGGACATGTACCTGGAATAGGCTGGTGTCTTTGGGCTGGAGATTGTTGAACTTATTTTGGTGTAACTGGAGGTAAAGTAGCAGGGCCTATTGACAAATGAGATGTAGGTGTGCAGGAGAGAGAAACAAGACATTTAGGATTTAGGTTGAAACACGGGAGTATGGACATATCTTCATTGGGATGGAAAAAGACATTTTTGAAAGGGTTCTGACTTCAGTTTTTGGCCCCACGAAAGTTGGGATAGCCAGGAGACTTCCAAGTGAGATTAGATACATGGTTGAATAAAGGTTATCTGGCTACAGTAGAGCCAGGGGAGAGCTGATGATATTGATCTGAAAGCCATTCACATGTGGTCATTAAGGAGGATATAAACAAGATGAGTGAGAAATCAAAGAGACCATGGGAATTCTTAGAACTTAGACTTGGTCATGAGAAGAAGAACCAGCAAAGAAGTCTACAAAGGAAGTCAGTGTAGAAAGTGGCTGCAGGTGAAGTTTAGAATCACAAAAGGGAAGAGTGTACAATGGAAAGGAGTGCCAACCAAGTGGCACACAGCTGAGAGGTTGAGTTTGATGGAGAACGAGCAGTAAGTGTGGGTTTTGCAATGTGGAGATTAGCAATAACACTCTGGGCTTGTACCAAGTGCTCATATGTTAATTTACACCTTAGACAAGTAAAGATAAACCTCTCAGAAACTACTCATGCTGAATATTAACCTTGACCATATTGCCCTTTGTCTAGTTTTTTTTTTCTTTCTCATTTTATAACTCTGGTCCTTCTGTAAGATAAAGAATATTTGTGTTTTTTTATTTTTAAAAATGCTTACAGTGGCACATGTATTAATCAATTCTGAAGTTATTTGTTCAAATGATAAAATTGAATTATTAAGCTTTGCTTTTGAATTGCATCTGAATTATATATTAGTTTATTTATTCAATAACCTTTCTTTTTTATCCTAAAACTATTTACAAGAATCTTCAAATGTATAGAGGAATGCTTTACTTTTAACAATCAACCACGTCCTGAGGGTATTGAGTTTGTTATTTCGACTAATTTTGGTATTGATCATTCTCTGAGTTTCGTAGCTTTGTCTAATTGTGAGATGTTTTACATTATAAGTTTAAATGTGGCTATTGTCATCTAGACATGGTGCTGGATTTTTCTGGAAACATCAATCCTGTCTTTGGGTTATTTAGAGACTAAAGAGCCAGTGATGCTGGATTTATTACAACTCTTTATATTTTTTCATAAACTCTTTATTTCAGAAGAATTTGAGACTTATAGAAAAATTATGATGGTACAGAGAATCTGGGGTACCCCCAGTTTCTCCTATTAACATCTTGTAGTAATAATGTACATTTTTGCAATAAGTAAACCAATATTATTACCATGTGATTATTCATGGAAGTCCACCTACTGTCCTTTGTTCCGAAATCCCATGGAGAACCCACATGACATATGGTTATCTTCTCCTTTGCCTGACCTTGACTTTGCTAGTTTCTCAGGTGTTGCCATGATATTGGTGGCACTGAAAGCTTTGGTAATTGGTAGATGGTTCCTCCAGTAGGGCTTGTGTGTGGTTGTTCTTGTGATTACACTGGCTTATTGGATCTGTGGGTGGAGTAGGTACAGTGTTATTCTTGTCACATGGTGTCAAGGGTACACCCTGTCCTCATAACTTGTCATGGTTGATGTTGAACATGGGCACCTGGCTGAGGCAAGTTTCTCCTCAATGGAATTTCTATTTATTCACTTTTCCACATTGTATTTTCAGAAAGACGTTACTCTGTTCATTCCTCGCTTACTTAGTAGGGAGTATGCTCCATCTTTCTGAAGGCATCATTTTCCTCCATAAATAATTCTGTGGAATTCTGCAGATTTATCTCTTTTATTCTGTATTTTTTGATCTATACATTCAGTCTATCATTTATATATATATATATATATATATATATATATATATATATATATATATATTTTATTAAGGAGCCATAAATATATATATATATTTATTTATCTCAGTATAGACTCATGGATTTATATTTTGTACTTTGAGTTATAATCTAAACAACACAGATCGGCATTTCTTTTATTTACTTTTCATATATGTACACATACATATAATTATATTACTTTATATGTATCTTTCTTAAATTACTGCATATTATCCCATTGGTTAAATGTAGCATAGCTTATTAATTAATTTACTGTTTATGGTTCCTTTGTTGATAATTTTTCTTTTTTTTTTTTTGATCTTACTAGTTTTTTTTATTGTTCATAGTTCAAAATATTACACAGTTCTTAATATATCATATTTCACAGTTTGATTCAAGTGGGTTATGAACTCCCGTTTTTACCCCGTATACAGATTGCTGTATCACATAAGTTACACTTCCATTGATTTACATATTGCCATTCTAGTGTCTGATGTATTCAACTGTCTATCCTATTCTCTACTATCCCCCCTCCCCTCCCCTCCCCTCCCCTCCCCTCCCCTCCCCTCTTCTCTCTCTACACCCTCTACTGTAAATCATTTCTTCCACTTGTATTATTCTTCTCTTACCCCTCCTTTCCTCTTATATGTAATTTTGTATAACCCTGAGGATCAACTTCCATTTTCATGCAATTTCCCTTCTCTCTCCCTTTCCTTCCCACCTCTCATCCCTGTTTAATGTTAATCTTTTTCTCTAGCTCTTTGTCCCTACCCTGTCCTTAGTTACTCCCCTTATATCAATGAAGTCATTTGGCATTTGTTTTTTTAAGGATTGGCTAGCTTCACTTAGCATAATCTGCTCCAATGCCATCCATTTTCCTCCAAATTCTATGATTTTGTCATTTCTTAATGCAGAGTAATACTCCATTGTGTATAAATGCCACATTTTTTTATCCATTCATCTATTGAAGGGCATCTAGGCTGGTTCCACAATCTTGCTATGGTGAATTGTGCTGCAATGAACATCGAGATATAGAAGAAGACCTTAGAAGATGGAAAAATATACCCTGTTCATGGATAGGCAGAACTAACATCATCAAAATGGCGATATTACCAAAAGTTCTCTATAAGTTCAATGCAATGCCAATCAATATCCCAACAGCATTTCTTTTAGAAATAGGTAAAACAATCATTAAATTCATATGGAAAAATAAAAGACCCAGAATAGCAAAAACAATGCTAAGCAGGAAGTGTGAATCAGGAGGGATAGTGATACCAGACTTCAAACTATACTATAGAGCAATAGTAACAAAAACTGCATGGTACTGGTACCAAAACAGGCTGGTGGACCAATGGTACAGAATAGAGGACACAGAAACCAATCCACAAAATTACAACTATCTTATATTTGATAAAGGGGCTAAAAGCATGCAATGGAGGAAGGATAGCATCTTCAACAAATGGTGCTGGGAAAACTGGAAATCCATATGCAACAAAATGAAATTGAATCCCTTTCTCTCACCATGCACAAAAGTTAACTCAAAATGGATCAAGGAGCTTGATATTAAATCAGAGACGTGGCATCTGATAGAAGAAAAAGTTGGCTATGATCTACATACTGTGGGGTCGGGCTCCAAATTCCTCAATAGGACACCCATAGCGCAAGAGTTAACAACTAGAATCAACAAATGGGACTTACTCAAACTAAAAAGTTTTTTCTCAGCAAAAGAAACAATAAGAGAGGTAAACAGGGAGCCTACATCCTGGGAACAAATCTTTACTCCTCACACTTCAGATAGAGCCCTAATATCCAGAGTATACAAAGAACTCAAAAAATTAGACAATAAGATAACAAATAACCCAATCAACAAATGGTCTAAGGACCTGAACAGACACTTCTCAGAGGAGGACATACAATCAATCAATAAGTACATGAAAAAATGCTCACCATCGCTAGCAGTCAGAGAAATGCAAATCAAAACCACCCTAAGATACCATCTCACTCCAGTAAGATTGGCAGCCATTAGGAAGTCCAACAACAACAAGTGCTGGAGAGGATGTGGGGAAAAGGGTACACTTGTTTATTGTTGGTGGGACTGCAAATTGGTGCAGCCAATTTGGAAAGCAGTATGGAGATTTCTTGGAAAGCTGGGAATGGAACCACCATTTGACCCAGCTATTCCCCTTCTCAGTCTATTCCCTAAAGACCTAATAAGAGCATGTAACAGGGACAGTGTTGATAATTTTTCACAAAAAAACAAAATTACATAGACACACATGCAGATAAAAAAGTTGAGGTTCATGGGAGTGACAAAGGGCAAACTTCTGTTATTTATAAGCCATCTAGATTTTTTAAAAGTCAATTGCATTTCCTTATCTGATACAGTGACATTTATGCAAAAGATATTTTCCCAGAGACCTCTCATGACCTCAAACTCACACAATTCAGAATTATTTTTCCTGTAAAAGTCAAGGGTGGAAGGTGTCTTCTCAGACCACATAAATCAGCAACCATTGTTACATCTGCCTCTGTTTTCTTTAATGATGCTTTAAAATTCCACGGTATGTTTGCTTATATCTCATATCATGATATTCCCTAAATTAATAGTATTGCATATTATTGTGCTTATTTAAACTTCTTTGTGGCATTTTATCATACCTGATATCATTGATTTTCAGGTATGATTTCCAATGTCTGCACAAAACAAATAACTCTTTAGCAGCCACTTGAAATATATTGTTATGGGATCCAAAAAGAGTTTAAATTATAACATACTGTGTTAGCTGACAGCAAAACCAGACAGGAATCCATTTAAAACATGATATTCCATATAATACTTCCAAAGGTTAACAACCATTTCCAGTTACCAGTTAGTGAGTGGGATTACCGTGAAGCAAGCATGAACCAGCAATTTTTGCAATTCCCTTAACCAGCTCCAAAGTCATACAATGCTGACGACTTCTTGGGATAGTGTTGTTGTTTAAAATTTTAACTTGATATTTAGTAACATTTTTTAAATATTAAATTATTTCATATTTAAATTAAATGTGACATACATGCATGCCTATGTTAACCTTGTCTATGTTGATATATTTATGAAGATGACCCAGATAGAATAATAAGATAACAAGATGCTATGATATGGACTTGTGACAAGGTTTTACTGATTTTCTTACTGCATGTGGACCAAAGCTAAGTGTAGGGAGCAATTCACATGTGGGTACAGACACACATATACATAAGCATTGTGTGCATCTGTGTGTAATGGAGCATTTGTGGAATTACTAGGCACTCTATAACTATTTCAGTTCTGTGTCATGTCACATTGAGCTCTATGGAGGAGCAGGCATTTGAAGAGGATAGAAAATAAAGAAGTACTTGACTTAATTCTAAAATAAATTTGTCTTAGTATATTTCCAAGAAGTACTTAAAACTATTATATATTATATTTACATTTTAGCACTGACTTGTAAATTCATAGACAACAATGTAGCTTTCAACCTTTTCTTATTTTTGTAATTTTCCAATATTTTAGAATTTTATGCGGATCCTCAGACCAATGACCAAATAATGCAAAATATGCATTATACTCATCTCAAACTCCATGAACATTGTTTTATAACATCAAAATAAATATTATTACTTACAATTTTATATATATTTGGTTTTGGAGAATGAAATCATTTAATTTGACACACTTCATCTGTCTCTAAAGAGCTAAATGTGATCTCACTGTCAGCATCAATTTTCTTCAGAGGTACAATCATGGGTGAAATCCTCATCATTGCCATAGTAACTGTAATTAAAATGACCATATTTTACATATCTCCTTCTCAGTGTCTCTGGAGACCCAGTTTATATATTTGATTCCATTTTCTGCTTTTTAATTTTTTTTTTTTTGGTACTGGGGATTGAACCCAGGGGTGCTTAACCGCTGAGCCACATCCCCATCCCTCTTTAAAATATTTTATTTAGAGACAGGGACTTGCTGAGTTGCTAAGTGCCTTGCTAAGTTGCAGAGGCTAGCTTTGAACTCTCCATCCCCCTACTTCAGCCTCTTGAGCTGCTGGGATTATAAGCACTTACCACTGTGTGCCGGGGCAGAATTGACAAGATTTTAACATGTGGTTAACTTCTTAACGCTGCTGATTTGGGATTTACCAGCCTTCACAATCCCCTGAGCCCATTCTTTATCATCACAGTCTCTCCCTCTTATGGGTTATATTTCTCTGGAGAATCCTGACTCACATGGTCTCTACTCGGCAAACTTGTCCTGGGACTGACCTTACTATTTTGCTAAACAGGTGTCATCTGCTGTGGGCTCTTAAGTTCACAGACTTTAACTCTCATGATCTCTTTTGGTTAGCTTTTTTTGCTGCTGTGAGCAAAGACTTGACAAGAACAATTTTAGAGAAGTAAAAATTTATTTTGGAGCACATGGTTTCAGAGATCTCAGGCCATAGACAGCTGGACCCACTGCTTGGGGCTCAAGGTGAGGCAGAACATCACAGCAGAAGAGTGTGAGAAGTGCTTAAGATATCACACCAGGATGGGGCCAGGGGCACGGCTTTGCTCAACAAGCTCAAAATATAAACCCCAAAGGTGTGTCTTCAGGGACCCACCCCTTCCTGCCATTAGTTACCCGTTAATCCCTATCAGGGGATTAATTCACCAATTGGGTTAAGGCTCTCATAACTCAATTATTTTACCTCTAATCTTTTTGCATTATCTCACACATGAGTTATTGGGGGACACCTGATATCTAAAGCATAACATGGTCCTAGTTACATACACCTTCTCATTAGTCTCTATAAGGAGAAAGGAGGCACAGAGCAATATTACACCATCTTCCCATCACCCTACCTGCTTCTACCTGCATCAGTTCATCTCAGAGCACAGTTTACTTCTTATTGTTATTTTGAATAGATCCCTTTTCCATTATTACCCTATGCCTATGGAGGTGTCTTCTTGAAAAATGTCCTAATTCAGCAGTTTAGACTTCACATGTGTAATGACAATGTTGTGGACACTGAAAACTTGAGACATTTGGTCTTGATTTGTCCAAATGCAATTGCATGTTCTTCTGTTCTCAGGGCATTTAAATCAGGAGAAAAATCAATGAGATGATGGGTTTGAATCACTCAGGAGACAAAGCCACTGAGCCATAAATGATCCATCTCAGTAAATACCTTTGCATTATCTCCTTCTAATGTGGTGATGTAGAGCCAGCTATAGAGCACAGGAAAATAACTAGAAATAGATTTTGTTGATATATTTTGGTGAATGATACCATCTGCTACAATTGTCAGTAGTGCTTTAAAGCAGACTTTATCAAACTCAGCATTATGGAGCTTTTGGACTGGGCAGTTTCCATTATGGGAAGAAAGAAAAGGAAGGAAGGGAGGGAGGGAGGAAGGGAGGGAGAAGTGGAGGGAGGAAAGTAAGGAAGGAGCAAAAGAGAGGCAGATAGAAGTTTATTAACTTCCGTCTATGGATATGCATTACTTTAAACTTTCATTGAACTTTAAAGCTTAAATTACTTCTCCAAAATAGGATAATGACAACTAAAATACCCTCACAAAAATGGTCACCGTTCCTTTGGAGAGTGAGTTTTCAAAAACACATCTGTGTATTTTTCCCCACCTACCTATTTGGGAGAGTAAGGCAACTACTATAAGAATCAAAAAGATTGTTGTTTGAAAAGGTGTTCTGGGTCCACTTTCCTGCAGAGAACTGTGAGAGCTTATGACTAATTTTTGGCTACTCAAAAAAAAGTCACTCCCTTAAATAACTTATGATAAAGCCCTTCACAGTCTTCACAGGCAATTTCAAATGATGTTGTTTTTTTTTTTTTTTTCAGAAGTTGAGGGTGACTTAACTCATTTTCCCCCTACTTTACATAGATTTATTTTTCCCATTTACCTCCCATCAATAATGTGTCATATATTTCCTTTATATTTTAAATTGCTGAGCATTCCCTTGGAGATTTTGTTTCAAAGATGAAAATACCAGATCAAATCTTCATTTTCTGTTATTGTAGGCAAGACGCTCTGTGGGGTGCTGTGGTGGAGACTCAATCAGGTGAGGGCTCAAAAGGCTTTCAATACAATCTGGAAGGTGACATCAAGAAAGCCAGGCTGGGAAGGTGAGAGGGTAGCATGTGGGGCATGAGCTTAAATGGTAACCAAGAGGGTGGCGGACATGGCAGGGCACGATTATGATTCCATTCCCTGCTCTTGTGCTATGAAATTCTAAGCAGGCTAAATTTAATTAGGATTTGAACATGACTAATATATTGACTCACCTTGTCCAATAGATGCCTAATTTCCAGTCCTATTAGTATTCCACTTAATTTGTGTCTAATGTGTATGTGTGTGTGTGTGTGTGTGTGTGTGTGCATGTGTGTATAAAATAAGGGTTTAAGTTCATGCTAAAATCACAAACTGCAAAGGAAAACACCCTTTCTGGATCGATGGTGAGTTCTGAAGTGCAAACCTACTTTCAGTTCTCATTTGGAGCCCTGGGGTAGCCACTAAGGTGTCTGAAGTTTTGCATTTTGCTTTCTCCTTCTGATCAGCCTGACAGAGTCAAGATAGCCCTCCATTGTTTCTTGCCTCCTCTTCAGCATTCACTACATAATGAGCTAAAATCATGGCCCAATTTTCTTTAATATCGTAGTTCTGAGAATGCCCTTTTGGTGTTCCTCCCAAATGAAATACGGGGCTCTTTCTTATTTTTTGTCCTTCTTTTCTTTCTAGGTGTAGGAGATTTGTCTTGTCTTCTCTCTCTCAGGGCTGTGAATTTGTCTTCTCTTTTATTGTTATCCAAAAGTTAATTTTTCTTATCCTTTGTCCCCAAAATGAATAATTCTTCCCTCAAGCCCCCAAGAAAGTGGATTTGTTCAATGCTTTCTGTTTTAGTGAATTTCCTTTAGTGCAGGCTTCTTGAAATTAAATTTTTCTTTTCTGCTTTTTTACTCTCAGCTAATATTTCTTTCCCTCTCCTACCCCCAAATGGATGGTTCTCATAGTGTTTTTGTTTTTCCCTAGTTTTCTGATAAGTTGAAAAAGCAATATTAGGACTTAAAGGGATACCAACAATGTTCTCTAGGGTCTTCTTCCAGGAAGCTGTGCAAGTGATTAATTCTGTGACTATCAATGGCTTATTCCTTCTCTCCTCATAGCTCTCTAAAATATACAGGTCTAAAATATAGATGTCCACATAATTAATACAAGATTTTTACTTAAAATTGAATATATCCCCTTTTCTCTAGAATTCCTAGACTTATGATCGGTTATCAACAGGCTTGTAATGACTGACTCAATGGTAAGCACATTTCTTGTGGCTTCCTGGGGAGACTGAAGCTTTCTTTGTAGTTTGAAGGAAGCTTTCTCTGAAACTTTTCTTTTTCTAGTTTGTATGATCATGAGTGGTCAGGACAATTGTTCTGCCTGGCCCTCATATAATCCCTTATACACAAGTATTTATTCCTTCCTCAAAGACTCATTGAGAATCTACACTGTTCCAGACACTGGACCAGGGGCAGGGTAGGTGGATAACTGTGGAGCTCTGGGTCACTTCTGTGGGACTATCAATTAAGGAGTTGGTGTTGAAATCCATGAACTAATAGACAATGCAAGCAACTGAGCACATCCTGGTTTCCTGTTGCAGGGAAATGCAATCCCTTTTACCATTTTAAAGACATCTGTTTTTTCCATTTCTTACAAGAAAGTGTTGCTGCCACTTACTGAGAGGTTACCATGAGCCAGGGACTTGAAGTCCTTTAATTGCATTATCTCATCTGACCCCACGGGACTGCTAATAAGAGTGACCACTAGTATACATTCTACCCATGTGCAAACTGAGTTTCCAGAATGGCTAAGTGTCCTTGTGCACACAACTACAGAGTCCAAGGCAGGTCCAGGAGACCTGACGCCTACACCTTGGATCTCTTTGAGCTGAATTAACTCACTTGGCTCTTTCCACTTTTAGTCAAATGGTCACTTTCCATTTCTAATAGACTTTCTCTATCAAACCGGTTCAAACATTTTTCCCTCTAAACCATTAATGGTACACTTTGGACAAATGCTTATTGAATGATTATTTATTTATATTTTATTCACTCAAGTGCTTGGGAGTCTAATGATTACACATAAGAGTTTGCACACCATAATTCTCCCAAAGAGATGCTCAGTAAATATAAATTGAGTGAGAGAAAAGTTAATGGTTAAGGAACATTTTTCTACTTTAGGAGGACCTCACCATCCAAATCCACCCAATAAAATCTAATACAGTATAATACAAAATAATGTGTCAGTAGAGGGATAAACACAGAGGGATAAGAAGAAGGAATTCATAGTCTGGATTTTAGACTCAGAGTTTAGGAAGAAGACATCTGAATTGTGTAAAGGGAAACCAAGTTCCAAAATTCAATTACAGACCTGAACAAATGTGAAGAACTGTGTACCAAGAAGAGCATATGGGTAAATCTAGAGTGGCTGGGACATTATCCCTCGAGAAGGGTTGTCCCGAGTGCTTAGAAAGCTGAGTATCATTTCTGGCCTCCAGCCACTGGATTCTAGCAGCACTCCTCACCCCCAAATAGTGCCAATCAAAAATGTCTCCAGACATCTCCTAATATCCCCATGGGCTAAAATCCCTGGCCAGATAGTGGAACTTGTGTTCAACACAGAAGTGGAGGATACATGATGGAAGACAAGCTTGTGTCAATGGGAAGAAGAGGTTTTGCTAAAGGAACTGAATGACTTCACAATGTGCTTTGACTCCTCAGGACTGATTTCTAAAGGAGAGCAATTCAGTCATCGTTTCAAGAACAGCCTTGGAGAGTAACAGTTGTGGTGTCTGTGTCATTCTTCTCATCCCCCTCTTGGGCATTATCAGCTAATATCTGTGTGAATTAACTTGGAAGTTTCAGACAATGATACCAGTGCTGGTAAAAGCTTCAGAAGGCTGCAACTTTAAGCACCTGTAGACAACGAGCTCGCTTGTCACTCATCGGATGATGAATTGGAATAGAGAATCCATTTTTCAATGACTTTCTTGGCCTGTTTCCCCTGAATACGTCCCATTGAGCTCTCTCTCCAAGAGCCTGCTATGTGCAGACACTGGGTTAGATAAGGCAATGAACTGTTTTGGGATCTCAGGGAAGCAGTATTGCTCAAGCTCATGGTTGGGGGTTACCTGAATGTGTGTGTCTATGCCACTGCTTTTCAGCTTCTGATGATGATGATGTTATTTCACTTCTGCAAGAGGTAGCTTTCTCATCTGTAGAACAGAGACAACACTGATAATACCATGTTAGGGCTCTTGCTATAGTTTGGATCTTACATTTTCCCAAAGATATGTGTGGTAAAGGCTTGTCCTGGCCTCATGTAGGAGTTCTCAGGCAGTGGGAGCATCTTAGACCTCTGTGTACTGTGCCATATTAGAAAGGCAATGAAGAGAGGGAGTGTCAGAAATCAAGCTATTTTCACCAAAGGGTGAGCACTCCCTTTGCACAAGTGAGTTGTGGCAAGCTTACGATTTGTAGCCTCGCTAGATTCTAGTTAGTAAGAGATCCACACTCTTGGTGCAGAGCTAGTACTTTACTGACTTGAGCATGTTAGGCGGTCCCAGAAGGCATGCCAACCATTTTTGTGTTAAAGCAGGATTGTAGCCTGGGCAGGGGGAGATTTGGCTCATTAAATGCTCAATGTTAAAAGAAATAAGGAGGCAGAGAAAATTGGAGCTACCAAAAGGAGGCTTGTGATTGACACCAGCTCCCCCCAGTTTTCCAGGGGCCCCCATGAGTGACGCATAGATGCATGTAGCAATGAAGGCCTGTCACACCGTGTCAAAGGAAATGTCATCTGCAGCTCAAGGCGGAAGTTTTAGAGCTGAGGGAAACACACGTGGGATGCAATATACATACCGAACCTAGCATTAAATCAAAGCACATTAAAGGAGTTGTTGCAGAAGAGAGCCCGGTCTGAGCACTGTCAGTTTCTCTGTGTTCCCAACTAGGCACATCACAGAAGAAATTCATATCAGCTGTGTGGAAAATTCATCTGTTGATCTTAAAGCAACTGCCAAGCTGTCTTTGGTACATGAGAGCTGGAAGAAATTTCTTTCTCAAATCAGTGTTTCAGACGCAAACACTCACCTGATGGGTTAAAGAGGGAGGAAGGGTAATGGAGATGAAGGTGAGGAGACGTGCGGTATGAGAGGCAGAGGAGCTGGAGGAGATGTGAGGAAGAAAATTAAATGAACCTTAAGTGGCTCATAAAGGCACCTGCAGGTTTTAGATAAGTCACCTGTCATGAGACCTTTTCTTATAGAAAGGAGTTCGCCCCTATTGATGATGACGGGTCCACACTTGATTCAAAGCCATGTTCCCAAACTGGATTTTCAGCTTTATTTCTTGAAATGAAGCATGAGCTTAGCTCAGATACAGGTAGAGGTCCTCCACTGTCGTGATGCCTGACACTCATGTTTGTCTTTCTATGATGCCCTTAAACTCGCCCTTGCCAGTTTACCCTTGAAAAAAGTAAAGTGGGAAAGTCCACCAAGAAAATGGAGATGATGGTCTCAATAAGGGCAGGTCTGAGGGTCCCTGGGTGGTTACTGCTGGGCAGTTGCCACTAGAACTCCATGCAGGGCACAGCAAACGAAACTCTGCTTATTCAGTAAACAACAGTTTTTTTTTTTAATTTTTTTAGAGAAAAGATTTCTAAGTCTTTGTGGTTTTAGCAGTCAAGTGATATCAAATAGCATTATTTTTTTGACTCTCAATTTTATTCTTTGTCCATTGATTTTTCCCCTAAAACAAAAATCTATGTTTCTTTAATGATTCAAAAATATCATATATACATATGTAAATTCTAATTTAAAATGGATGTATACTCTGGTGTACTACATTATGTTTTTTCATAATATATCTACTTTATGTTTCCATTTCTGTGAATATAGACACATATTAATAACTGCCTACCTATTATTACATGAAATAATTATTTTGACCAATGATTTATTGATAGACTTTTTTTCCTTTTAAACAATAGCCATAGCACGATGAAAATCTAAATTTCCATTGTGTATCTTTGGGCAATGCCATTTTATTTCTTTAGTAAAGAATTCCTAGAAGTGAAAGAGCTGGATCAGAGGATACATGTAAACTTTCTAATACACATTGGTAAATGAGCCTATGGAGAGATGGTTCTATTTCATGTATCCATGGCAGTATATAGTCACTTGTCTCATTTTAAACAACTGAGAAGTGCATAGCAATCTCTTCTTTACACCAAGTGGGCCAAATGCTCAGGAACAGTAGGAAATGTCCCTGAGATGAAACCCACGTCTAAGTGGTTTATAACTGTTTTCAACAAGCCTTTGATGAAATTAATGTCTGGAGTTGGCCAGGACTAGGGAGGGATCTTGGCATAGTAATGCTTAAAGTACAAAAATTATCTGTTCAAAATTAATCCAAAGTATTTAACTAAGAAGGAAAGTTGCAACATATCTCGGATTTTGTAGGTCAGAGGTCAGGATCAGCTGGTTCTTTCATACAGACTCAAAGGCCAAAATCAAACTGTGGGCAGGAATGTGATTTTGTCTGGTTGGTGAGTCTGGGGTGAATGTAACCCCAGTCCCATTCATGTTCCTGGTGAAGTGTGGCTTAAGTCACTACTAGGACTGCAGTCCCATTTCCTTGGTGGCTGTGAGCAGGTCCTGTTCTCGGCATCTGGAAACTGCCTGCAGTTCCTGGCTCATGGTCTGCTTTAATACATTTTCAAAGCTGAAATCAGTAGCTCCTCATAGTCTGACCATTGCCCACATGCCTCTGCCTCGTCTCCTCTCTGCTCCTGAAGAGTGCATGTCTGTTTTCCCTATCGGCCTTGCAAGCTTTGTGAATACATTGGGCCCACCCAGGTGATCCAGGATAATCTCCCTGTCTAAAGTCATAAGTGGCCACCTTAATTTTATTTGCAAATTCCTTTCAGAGCATCACTTCATGTCTTCTAAAAGGTCCAAGTACAGAATATCAAAGATTCTTAAGTTTAACAATCATTCAATTAAAATATATCAGACTTGAAATTCAAAGGAGTAATGTACACTCTGGGTCTTCGAAGAATTTTTTCTGCCATTAGTTATAGAGAAATACAATTAGGGAGTACATACATGTGTATATATATATGTGTGTGTATGTGTGTGTGTGTGTGTGTGTGTGTGTGTGTGTAATTTTTTTATATATACTGATCCCTTGGGGATCAGTACATATAAAAAATACTGATTTTATTATAATGATCCCTTGGGGTTTATAGCTCAGTGGTAGAGTGAGAGGCACTGGGTTTGATCCTCAGCATCACATAAAAATAAATAAATAAAATAAAGGTATAGAAAAATACATTAATCCCTAGCACCACCAAAAAATGTGTGTGTGTGTTTGCTTGTGCATATATATATATATATATATATATATATATATATATATATTAGATATAACTCATTCTCAGAGAAGAGCTAACAAGAAAACTTACATACACCTCTGCTGTCTTCACAAATATATTCAACTTTCAAGTTGTTCATGTTGATTCTCAAGAAAAATTGCCTTCCCCCAAAGAAATAGGGTGTAAAAGCTAAATAGCAACAAAGCAAATACTAATATTTTGCTTCCTTTGGTTTTAGTGAGAAAGTTCCAAGTCCTCCATCACAGAAATAGATAGCTTTCTTGATCCACTTTTACATTTTGATTTATATCCATTTCATTGTGGAGAAGGTGGGGTAGAATAAGAGGACAGATCCATAGAAGAGGGAGAAGCCCAGCTGGGTGGGATTTGTGGTTTCCACATCTGAGAAATATATGGGCACTGGGAGGAAGTAATGATGCTCATCAAAAGGCACCATAAAAGCACATTCTGGAAAGAATATGCTTGTCTCAGTTTCCACTCAGAGGATTAACGATTAGCTTGTACGGCAATTCCATGACATGCCCTTCTTATCTTCTTTGCTGAAATTATGTTTATGTACAGGGCTTCAGCCATTGATCCAAGCACATCATGTTAGAGTGGAGTGCCCAAGATCCCAGGGGAGACAGGAACAGGATTCATTAATTTGCATATATTAGTTGAGCTCTAGTTAGAGGGGATTGGTTCACTTCTCAAAAGAGCTGGTCCCCTCAGCCTGCGGACACACACGCAGGGACATACACTGGGTGGACATTTATTTCTCTAATTCACAGTCAGAGGTGGTGGGACAAGGCTGGTGACCCTCAGAGTTATGGTACTATTGTCTCCATTTTATAGCTGAGAGTCTTTGAGGGATCACATACTCCATTTACATTCTCATGTCTTGTAGGTGAAAGAGCCAGGACTGAGGCAACAGAAGTCTCCAGATACTATACTTTGGACACTGGAATCTGGCTGCTCAATTGGGAGATGAAACAGTGTCTTGATGGCACAAGTGTCTTGTTTTTTGAAAAGGTAGAATAGATCAAGAAATAGCAAATTGAGTGTTGTTGAACATTGTGCTATTTCTGTAGAGTTCTTTGTTCTTCCTTCTTGATTCATTAGTTCTTGGCTTGTGAAGGTGATTAATTTTGTCCAATGAAATGTGGGCAGAAGTCATGTTATGCAAATTTTTTAAGTAGTTTTTTTTTTACCAGAGTTTTTTTTTTTTTTTTTGCTTTATTTATTTATTTTATGTGGTGCTGAGGATCGAACCCAGTACCTACGCATGCAAGGCAAGCGCTCAACCACTAAGCTATAACCCCAGCCCCATGGTATGCAATTTAAAGGAGAACCTTTAAAAGCTTCCATAAGTTTCCACCTCCCTTGAGCTGTTGGCTTCTGCAATAATAGCTAGATTTGGGTAGATATTGGCTTTTTAGCTTGAGCTCTGGAATGAGAAGATGTTGGAACAATCCAAACCTATTATAAGCTTGGAGCAGAGCCAACACCCCTGTCCCCATATCCCACCTGTGAGGAATAAATACAGATTATTTGTAGCCATCAAAGTTTGGGGATTGTTTGTTATGCAACATTATCATAGCAAAGGCTGACTCAGACAGCTGTGCATCAAATATATAACTTTCAATGAAAACAATTTAAATAGACTGTCAAGGTTCACAAAATAGCCATGATAAATACTTCTATTTAGTAAGTAATGTTCTTTACATCACTGTTGTCTTATTCTCTTTCAAGACAAAATAACAATTTCAAGAATAATAGCAATTATTGAATACTGTGTGGCAGATAGTTTTTCTAAGCTCTTTACATGTACTAATTCAAGATAATACATATAAGGATGTTGTCCCATATTATATGGTTGGACACTGTAGAAGCTAAATAGCTTTTTCACATTTCATACAGTGATTTCAAATGACAGCACAGGCTATGTGCATGAGAAATTTGAATCCAAAGCATTCCTGTCCACTATGGAATACTGCCAAATAAGTTAGGATGTTTTAACATAATTTACATGTGGATTTTAGTACAATGTGTAAATTAGTAAAATTGTAGCTTGCTAATATAGGGGAAGGGGTGCTAGTGAGTTAGCTTTCTCTTTCTCTCTGTCACACACACACAAACACATGTTCACACATGTGTGCACCCACACATATACACACACACACTCACACTTTACTGGATGGTGAATTTTGTGAATATTGTGATCTCCCTAGAAACACAGGCATACATGAGTAATTTGTAAATGTGCTTCAGGGACTTCCCAAATTGACAGGATCATTCAAGGCCAACGGTTGAGGAATACTTACATGGAAGATGTTTCCTTTATTTTCTTTCCTGTACAGTGAACAGGTGCTTGGTGCTCAGTTAACATAGTGCACCCAGTGTCAACTCTGACAGGTTTTTTTTGTTCATATTATTTTCATTCTGTTCACCTCAAGTGATTATGGTATAGTTTCCTCTGGAAAAGTAACCTATAAAAAAAACTCCTGGGATTTTGATATTTTAGAATTCTAATGGTTACTTATTTTGGAAGAAGAGATATGACATCTTGTATACTTCTGCATAACATGAAGAGAGAAAGATTTGAACCTTCCTGGAAAATTCATCATTAATTATCAATTTAAATAATTTAGAGTTACCTTATCCCACATGTGCACACACCCATATCTCATAAGGATGGGCCACATGTGATACAAGCAGGCAATACTGTGTGATATCCTTTAGGTCATTAGACCTTTGATACATTAGGTGTGAAGGAAGTTGCAGCACACCAGACAGTGATTTGGAATACAGTATGCCACTGACTTTGATTGTTCAGTCAAATATCATTAAGTAAAAATTCAGTAGAATTTACATGAAGAATAAAAGGAAAACAATATGGATGGTTAGTATCTTGTCATTTTATCCCTTCAAAATGTGTATTCCCTAGTGATGTAAATGATAAGAAAAGCATTCTCTTATTGCCTTCAATCACTCCACATTGATGTGCCTGAAGACTGATTCTTTCAAAGTACTTCTGTCTCATTTCTGTCCTAATTTGTGTTATATTCACTGTATTTTTATCACTTTTATTATTGTTTTTACTGGGCACTAACTTTTTACTGTCCTCTTTGTTTTAGAAACTTTAAAACTTACTTACAAGTTCAGATCCCCAAGGAAAGGGAATTGGTATTTCTAAAGATTTCTCTTGTTTGAAGAGAATTATCTAGGGCTGGGGTTGTGGCTCCATGATAGAGTGTTCGTCTAGTAGGCGTGAGGCACTGAGTTTGATCCTAAGCATCACATAAAAATAAGATAAAGATATTATGTCCACTTAAAACTAAAATAAATAAATAAATAAAGAGAATTATCTAAACAGATAAACTATGGTTAAATGGCAGAGCTGATGACTTTCCAAATTTGTCTGGCACTCACATGGACAGACACGAATGGGATTGGAAACTGCAGTAAAGATATCTCATCACAGCAGAAGTGCAAACCTACAATATTTACTGTATGGTGCACTAAGCTGTTTCCACATGATCAATGCCCATTTTTTTCTGGGGTCTTCTGACTGTGTATAAGTGTGTAAAATCCTGACATGTGGAAACACAATCATGATATAATCAAATGTCATCTATGTCACTGTGCCTCATTTGCAAAAGTGTTCATCCTTGCTGCAAACATCCCCAGGTCAGTTAAGAAAGCAGACCCTGGCTTTACCCATCATATTTCAAATTAGCCTTACCATGAACCCGATGTCTATCAATGTGGACAGCTTATTTGTCTGTGCCCTAATATGACAGTTGTTGAAGTCGGGAAATGAGTTTCTCCTTCTAGTCGTGTGAGTTAGAAGATTAGGACAGGTATACTCCAATCAACCATTCATATTAGATGTTGAAGAATCATTTTGAAACAAATGCTAAATTTCAGGCTTCAGCCTCACACTGTCTTATACTGAGCATTAATTTTCTCACACATATTCTAGGTGCTACGAATGCTTTTTTCTTTTTAATTAAAATAATCCTAAACTATATACTAAGTCCAGATTTAAACTCTGTATGTTCTTTTCTCCCACAAATTTGTTTTGATGTGATATTTACCTGTGAACTTCAACAACTTGATTAGTTGAGCAAATTAATAATCAAAAAAGATAGATAATGAGCAAATGAGTGAACCATGAAAATGACAAACTTAAAAAATGATTTCCATGGAGTCAATCAGAGAATGCCAAATGCAGCCACTAGGCCTTCTTCCTAAGATTTCACAAATTTGCTTAAAAGCTATGCCTACCCTTTAAGAGGCTTGACACTTGACATTTTCCCAGGTTCTAAGTAACTTGGGTAATAAAGGTGTAGGGAAATTGAACTTGTCAGCATATTAAATGCATTTGTCTCTTTGAATATAATAAACCACCCTGGTGGAATGGGTAATAGTTACAAGCATAGTTTTGTAATTTATTACTATAGTATTTAAACTCTTTTTGAACTTTTATTTATTTTCTCTATATGTTACCCTTACATCAAATTTAAAACTTTACTTGGAACAAAAGGCATATCAATATGCTCTGTTTTACTAGAGCCTCGGCATTATGAGGTGAGAGTATTTTGTAGTCATTTCAATTCGAAGTTTGAGTTCTGGCTGCTAAGGATTTATTTAGTGTCTCTCATCATTATGGGTGATGCTATCTTTTATCTGATGTGTTGTGATATGTTTTATTACCTGATGCATTTGTTGAAGATATGGTTCTAGATCACATTCAGAGGTCACACACTTAAATGCCACATGTATGAAGTGAGCTGAGCATTTGGAATGTATGCTGCACTTTGCCTTGACCCTGATGGAAAGCCTAGTTGAATCCCTAGGCTCCAGAGGAAGCATGCTCCCAGGGGGCTAGGACCATCCACCCAGTTTACATGCATGAACTTGTCTAGTCTTCATAATAATCCCAGATGGCAAGTACTATTATTATTATTATCCTCAGTTTATTAGGTGAATAAATGGGGGCACAGAGAAACCTATGTTAACACAGGCAGTTACTGAAAGCCAGGATCCAAGTCCAGTATATTGGTGCCAGAATAAGACCCTTTCCCCGTAAACTGTGTTCACTTAATTCATATATCTGACACACACCGCATACACTCTCTGTAACTGTAGATTATATACATATTTTTTAAATGAAGGCAAATATTGTAAACTGTGTAAGACATGTAAATCTGAGCAGAGGATAAATGTGTGCTTAGAATGTTGTTTCTGTATTATGATTTACTGTTTGAAATCTTTCACAACAAAAGACATGAAGAAGACAAATTCAACTTCCTATGCTGCAGTGCAGACATGGAGCTGCCTATCATGAAGACAGGGCTGAGCACAGTCAATTTCCTGGCTTTGTCACTTCTGCAGGACACACTTGCTTCCCATTACACTCTCACATGTATTAACAGTCATTAAGCATTATGGTTTGTAATTATGGTGTTTACTGAAGAAGCCAAATGAAATATGTGGAATAAAGATGACTTGAGGGGGTTGACAGGCATATCCTTTGTGAAGGAAGGAGGGTTGACTGCATTTTGCAGCTGAGCCAAAGTTGAAGAATTGAGCAGAAAGTTGTGTAATGTCCACTGGTTGTTAACGAGATGGCAAACCTGGTGCTTCGAATGCTTTTTGTGCTTAATGTCTAAAGAAGAGACAAATGGAATAAAACAAAGGGATTTTCCAAAAGGTCATGACTTCAAAGATCAGCTGTTTATGCCACACTACTCCTGATAACCAAAATATAGAAACTAACTAAATCTCCCTCCACAGAAGAATGAATAATGAAAATGAGGTTTGTATCTACACACAGTAGAATACCACTCAGCCTCGGAAGGAAATTTTGCAATACACAACAATGGATGCCAACCTTAAGCCTGGTCTGCCAAGTGGAATAAGCCGGTCATGGATGGACAAACGGTATATGAGCTCACTTACAGGAGCTGTCTAAAACCGTCACATTCATGAGACCAAAGAATGCAATGCTGGTTGCTAAGTTCTGGCAGGAGGGGGAAATGGGAAGGTGTGGATCAATAGGAATACCTCTTCAGTTAAGTAAGAGGAATAGGCTCTGGAGATCTGCTGTCCCACGTGGTACCTGTAGCCAAAGACAATGGAGTTTTCACTTAAAAGTTTTGTTGAGGTGGCAGAGATCACAGTAAGTGTTCTTATCACAATAAAATGAAATTTATTAAAAAGAGGGAAAAAACCACATGCATACGGGCTGGATCTTCTCTTGGAGCACCTAAAATAAAAGCAGTTTAGAAACACAAGTGGAGATTTAGCATATGAAAACAAGAAAATTTGACTTTTGGCATGAGAAAGACAGTTGAATCTGACAGTTTTCTTTTTTCCTTTTCAATGTGAGGCAGTACTGTAGGAACATAAATTATCTGCTAAAGAAATGTAGATGTATATGCGATTAAGCTGGATTTGTTATGACCTTCACTGACAAAATAAACAGTTCTGTTGTGAATAAGTCTTACCTAAATGGAAACAAAAATGCATTAAAGTGAACAAGTTTCAGAAGAATTATAAAACTCAAGCTCCTCAAGGATACTTAACATTCAGGGGATGAAAATAGCAGTTTTCAAATGTGTTCCACCACAAATACTTCTCCAGATTACCCCATCCTGACAGTGCCTCTGCCTAATCTGTTTTTCCTCTTCCTCCAGCTCTTTACAAATTAAGGAATGGTAGGCATTTCCACCTAATTCCCTAAGTTTGCCTTTTACTCTTTGATGGATGTGAAGTCATTTTTAACACTCACACTTGTCAGTTTCTTAATTTCTAACATGTTATATTGTGTTCTAGAGTCTAAAAGTTTATCCAGTGTTACACTCCCTTGATTGTGGATGTTGGGGACCCATGAAAGGTACTTTCTGGCACCCAATTATGCTGTGGCCACCACAACATTAGGCACCATCACCTCTCTTGGCTCTAGGAAGAAACCATTCTCCCCATGGAGCCAATATCTGTTGTGTTTCTAAAATTATAATTATTCAATTTTTTCAGCCCAGCATTTATCACCCCACCTTAAATAATAACACCCCAATTAATTTTCATTTGAGGGGCAATCCCTCTTTCCATCATTGATCTGTGTGATTTGAAAGGTGCAGGGAGGCACCAAAATTAGGTTTAGAATTAGAGCCACAGTTCATTGTTATTCTTTTATCAGCCAGTCCCCAGCCCTGCACAAGGACACCTTTTGGTGCTGCAATATTTGGTGCAGCTACTGGGAGGAGAAAAACTCAACCCAGTGATGATATTGAACAGTTTGAGTTTGTCAGAAGGGCAGAGTCAAGGGCTGGTGACTGAATTTGAGCCTGGGTGTCACTCGTAGTAGAAGCCAGACCTCTCCTGGGAAGGTTTAGTTTTAAGAGTCAACACAGTTGCTTGTCTTGCCTGAGTCCATGGAGAACTTTTTCTAACTCAGAACTTCAGGGGTCCAGAGTAGACCACCCTTTACTCCTGGGCAGGGAGAAATGATTCCATCACAGAAGTTTCTCAGGGACTATCCATGATCTGGCTCTCAGACCTCCAGTGCTCTTCTCTGCAGGAGTTTCCTCCAGAGAACTTAGGGAGCCACCCTACAGCCATATTATAGGCTTTCTTAAAGTACAGATTTGGGAGTAAAATATTTTCATAACAAGACACACAAACACACACAGAGAGAGAAATTTATACACACATAGTGTATGAAAATTGGCTCACAAGGCTTTGAAACTCAGCAGGTGTAAACTCTGTGAGTTTGGTCAGCAGGCTGGAGATCAGGGGTGATCCAGCCCGTGTCCTGTGTCCAAAGAAAGTCTGTGCACAGAACTCCTGCTTCCTGGTACACTTGGATGATGGAAAGTAATCTGCTTTCCTCAAAGGCTATTGCTTGAACTAATTTTATCAAAAGTTCCTTCACAGAAACATCTCATATAATGTTTGACCAATATCTAAGTACTGTGGTCTAGCCAACTGGATGTAAAATATCAATCATCACAGTAAAAATTGATATTTGGTACATGGAAAGAATATATAACATGCCTATGTTCTATTTGTAGGTTAAAAAGAATAATAGTGACGCCTACCAATGGGTCCACCGCCCACTCAAGTGCTACTCAGGATGAGTGCTGCCCAGCTTTCGATACCCTTTTGCGGCCTGTTCTGGCTTTCTCTGTTTTTGAGTTCCTTGCTCTCATGCATTTACAAAGCCATTTCTACCACATAGGCCCATGTCCTTTGGTAACTCTGGTCTGGTTCTGGCCATCGTTTTCCTCATTTGCCGTCACCTGTGCTTGCTGCTCTTCTCTGAACTCTTCTTGATTCACCTGTCACCATGGGTGGCTGTAGCTCATTCATTTTTACAGGTGTAAAATTCCACTGAGAGGCTATGGCATATTATTCCCATCCAGTGTCTTTTCAGTAGACCTTAGAATTATTTCTACCTTTCTGCATTATTGGAAATGCTGTTGCCAAGATGCTTATACCAGTAAGTTTTGGAGATTTTCTAGGGTAGGGGTTTCAAGGAGGGTTCCCTGAAACAGCTAGAGCTGGAGTAGCAGCAGTATTAGCCTCATCTGAGAATTTTTTCATGCTATGGCCTGAAGGTTTATGTCCCTCCAGACTCATGCAGTGACTTCCTAGCTCCCAAGGTGATGGCCTGAAGAGATGGGGTCCATGGAAGGTGACATGTGAATGAGCTTTTGTGAATGAGATCGGTGCACCTGCTAGAGACCCCAGAGGGGTCCTATACCCCTCCGGCAGGTGTGGATGCAGCCATAGGGTGGTACCTATGAACCAGGATGGCACCCAACTTGTGTTGGACGTGGACTTCTCAGCCTCTAGAACCATGAAAATAATTGAACCCTGCTCATCAGCAGTCCAGCTTTTAATAGTTCATCATAGCAGCCAAAATAGACAAAGATGGTTAAACATCCAACTTCTCATGTCCAAGCCAGACCTGCTTCATCAGAAAATCCAGGGCGGATCTTTAGGTTCCCAGGTTTTCTCCAGTGTAGGACCTGGTTCTAGTGTGCCAGGTAGTGGCCCACTAATTCTTGCCTCAGTTTACCTCACTTATTAAGCCTCTTTTAGTGGAATATTTCTCAGTTCTCTTCATCTCTTGCCTGCATGGTTTCATCTTTGATCTTACCAGTTCTGGGCCTCTTAAAATGTCTTCTAAATAATTAACATTTTCTACCTAAATTCTAATCATAGACTTGACAATTTCTCTCTCTACAATTACTCACTTTCTTCTGCTGCTTTTGCCCCTTTCCATCTATTGGTTTAAATATTTCAGGTTTTATCTCATATTTATTTTAATTTCTGATCTCCAATCTGTTCTCACCCTCTTGCAGCACCTATTATTTCTGTATTCTTCATCTCATTCCACATTTTCCCTATGTTCTTACTTTTTAAAGTACATCATTCTTACTCTTGGCAAGATATGAGTCTAGAAATTTGTGAACAGAGAATCTCATGTTACAGCTGTAAAATACTTGAGATATTTTTGCTGCAAGTATCTTAACACCTGTTTTAACCTTCCTAAAACTCATGTACAAGAGGCTATGGCAAGACGTGATCCTCTTACCCTGTACCACATGGTCTGTGGCTGGTTGGTTTGCTGGAACCATATTCCTTATTATTAACTCATTCTTATTGTCTTTGGATAGTATTCTTTTCAACTCAGCTGGTTAGACTCAGAAAAGTGGTAGAATTCCTACCCTCCTCCTGGACTTTAGCCCTGGGCCCTTCTTTTGGCTCATATGTAAAACGTCTTGTGATATCAGAGAGACTATCCCTAGGGGATGAAAAGATTCCTAGAAGAGCAGCAGAGTCACATTTTTAGACTCTGTAGATACCAGGAGAATTTAGCATTCCAATGGGAAAAATGAAATTTGGAATTGGTTACCCAGTCTTTGTGTGTAAGAATTCCCATTGGTCTGTGTTGATACAAGGAATAATAAAGGAATAAATTAATGAGAGTAATGATGCTTAAGCGTCACTGCTTTAAACACTGAATTGTGCTAAACTTTAAAGGTGGTACAGTGAAAGGATTAGAAACATCAACTCTGGATCCAGCTGTGTAACATTGAACAGGGATTAGGAAGCTGTGGACCTTGTTAGCTGGATGACTTTGGGTAACTTACCTAACTTCTCTGTGCCTCCATTTATTCATGGATAAAATGTGGATAATAACATAACTTTTCTAAAGATAAATGGGTCATTATATATAAACTGTTTAACATGGTGCTAATAAGAATTGTGTTTTTACTGTTATTACAATTGTATAACTCACATTTTTGTGATTGTATAATGATATTTCCTTAAAATTTAGAAGATACTATCTAGCATTGACAAATCCTTATTTTAGCCAATGTTTTAATTCATTTCAAAATTATATTTTATAGTTGATGGGAAAATATTTTTACTTTTCTTGAAAAAAATGTTTTTTAATAATCCATTAAATATTAAGGCAGCTTTTTATTCATTGGAATATATCACAAAGAACTGCAGATCTCAAGAAGTTGTAGCTTAGAGTTGACTGCTGAACAAAGAGTGTGTTAACATGCATGTGTGCACACACACACACACACAGCTTATGGTTACATGGGCTTGCTGTACAGTTTAAGTTCTAACACAAAAGAAGCACATGAAGCTGGAGTTCAGATATAATTTTCCACTAATTTAAATTCTTTAGTGATGAATGCTTACTGAGCCAAGTTACACACATTGGTGTTAGGAAATAATTAGGTCCATAAATAAGTAATTCAAAATAGTGAGGACTTATGAATTGATATGCATTGTAAACAAGCCAACGTGTGGTCACCCTGCTAGAATTGAAAATTAAGGGATGAGCTGTCCCTGTAAGACTTGGCCTTCTTGGGTCTACTATGAGAAATACTTTCACATAATTTCTTTGGAAAGTCTTCCCTATTTTTCTCAAAATTCTCAAGAAACACTGAAGAGAGTCAACAAATGCAGGCTGTGGAGACAATCCACTTAGTTTTTTAACATGCTTGAGAGTTGTGCAGACTTGAGATTTAAGTGAGCTGGCTGTAGTGTGTGGCCATAAACGGTTCCTTCTGAAGAGATGTGTCCACATGGACCTCAGAGGCAGAGTAAAGACAACATTTTACTTTGAACAACTGTCGGTTCACACCTTGGCTATTTTCCATGTGTTTTAGGGCTAGAAATGAGGATGGAAAAACAGTTTCCTTTCTCATGCCAGCTCTGATCAGTGGGTGGTGAGTGGCTGCCTGGACTGTGTGGTAAAGCAATCAGAAGTTAATTCCCAGCTCAGAGAGTGCTGCCATCCATTATTCATGTCTGGCCTCCATGGTGGGAAGGACAGTCTGTGCTAGCCAGGTATTGTCCATCTCAGGTGGAGGTACATATTGGAAAGGAAAAGTTCTCCCTTTTTTTTCAACTCTGAAATGATGTTTAAGGGCTTGGATTCATTTTGCATATTTATTCACAGAATTAAAATGCCAGACTTTTCAATAGTACCTTTTTATTTATTTATTTTCTTAACTAGTTAGCCTAGCTGCAACCAGTCCCGATAGGAAGGTCAGATTTACTTTTGTTTCCTGTCAGTTCAACACCTGCCACGGGGCAAGTGGTCCATAAATTGTTGTTAATCGCATATTTGTTAACTATTTATGGATCAGCGCTATGGGTCAAGAACTTTCCATACACTCAATAGTGAACCACAAAGAAATGTCATCTCTCTCAATAGAGCTTGTTTGTTAATGAATAAGCCCATCAAAATTGATATCCTGATGGTGGTTAAGTGCTACTAGGTCCAAGTGCCACACTCAGGGAGACAGAAAAATGGTGAGATCTGCCTGGGGATTCGGAGTTGGGGAAAGGTGCTTTGAGAAGAAACTTTTAATTTGAAACTGAAGGACAGGTTAAATTTTTCCAGCTAGAAGCTTTTGAGTTTGTTTAGAACTACAGCATTTCTAATAAAAGAAGCAGCATGTGCAACATCTGGGGACAAGAAAGAGCTTGGCATAAGTTGAAAGGCTGTTTGGGTTGAGGTATTGTGAGGGAAGGAAGAGTCCCTGAGAGTGAAACTGGAGGGAATGGGAAAGGCCAGGCTCTGCTGAACAGGGAGGCCCTGTAAATAGCATGGGGTGCATTTTAAGAGTCCTAGGAAACCAATGAACATCTGGAAGTGGGTTGTGTGTGAAGCTTTATTTGATTGGCATTTTTTAAAATCACACTGAATGCTGGGAGAAGAATAAGTTATCTAAGTTAATTTGCCTAGGATCCAAAGGACAGAATCGGGTGGGTAACCTGGCACCAAGACCCATATATATGGCTACTCTCCAATAAATGATAATGAACACATGGACAAGAAATGAGTTCTCCAGTTTGCAAGAGTTCACCTCCTCTCCTTTGGTCTAGGATGACTATAGCTGAAGGGAGAAGTAGTGATGTCCTTTACACTTGTCCCCATTCACCCCCAAACATAATGTGTCTTCCTGCTTTAGCAATATATCTGTCATTATGGTGTCACTCTCTTAATTGGAATCACCCATGCTCACACTTTCCCTAAACTCCCTTTTCCAAATTGAAGAAGGCCAAAACAGAAGGAACCCTGTTTTCCACCCTTCAGAGAGGTGCACTGGACAGGAGATGGGAGACTTTCCTTCACCATTTTTGTCATCTGTAGACTTGATCTGGGAATGATCATTGCCTCTGAAGATTCTTGAAGGGGTGTTTTGAAAACAAGCTTAGTACATGCAGTAAACAGTGCCAGAGTGGAGGGAGGAATGGAATATGATTTCCATTACCTTTTTTTATTTTGATTTTTTTGGTACTGTGGATTGAACCCAGGCATCTTTACCACTCAGCCACATCTCTAACCCTTTTTATTTTTTATTTTGAGATAGGGTCTGTCTAAGTTGCTGAGGGCCTTGCTAAGTTGGTGAGGTTGGCCTCGAACTTGTGGTCCTCCTGCCTCAGTCTCCCAAGCTGCTGGAATGACAGGCATACACCACCAAGTCCACCACTGTTGCCTTTTGTATCAGGATTCTCTGACATCAGGCTCAGTTGCCCCCTTAACCCTTTTGCAAGCACCCACCAGTGAGCAATCAGAACGGCCATTTGAGCTGCTTTATGTGAAATGGGAAAATAACCGCCAAGCCCAAGTCCCTTGGCAGCCTTTCTGAGAGGGTTTGGCCCACATCTCATCAATGAGGCTTAATAATGTTGTTACATTTTGTTAAGGGAACATTGTTTGGTCTTTGATCAAAACACAGGTTCCTTCAATTAAGCTGGTTAGAGAATAGGACTTTTGTAGTTCACATTGCCAGCAGCAAGAAAAATCCATTTTCCCCCAATACAGAGATGTTTAAATACATCTTAATTGTACTGATTACTTGGAGAGTTTTATTCTCAAGACTTGGCTCTATTTAAAGGGCTGAGTGCTTTTTGAGAAAAGCAAATCTGGCTGAATACAGCCAGCTAAGATCGATGGTATTTTAATGCCTTACTAACTAGTTGTTTTATTTCATTTATGAACTAAGAAGTAGAGCAGATATATCACAAAACATTCTGACAACGCAAAAGCTTATCTTCTGAAGAACACCCCTTCCTTCCACCCTCAGACTGTCAGCTCCCCAGACACCATTGCCACAGCAGAGATGGGAATGGATTCTCATGTCTTCTTCCAGACCTAGTTTATACCCTACTGTTGCATATGCTTCACTTTATGAGGCACAGATAGAGCCTTCTATTACCCTCACATGGTAGGAGGGTGGGCAAGCTCTGTGTTCCTCTTTACCTTATAAGGGAGCTAATTCCTTTCCTGAGGGCTCTGTCCCCATGACCTCATCACCCCAAAGGCCCCACAACTTAATACTAATGTATTAGGAATCAAGCTTCATCATACTAATTTGGGAGGACATAAACCATGCAGACCCCAGCAACACCTGCCATTTTGTTTACTCCCATGTGGGCCTCCTATGCTCACCGATGTGCTCCCTGCTTTTTCCCACTCAGTTAGCTTAGACGTAATTTCAAGATTCTAAGTGATTTCAATACTCAGGTGAACAAACCCTCCAGCACCTGAACTCTCACTGTCATTCTCCTTTGGCGATTTCCAGCCTATTTTTTTTTTCTTGACCATATTCTAATCTAGACTCGTCATGACCAACGAAGGCAGCAGCCCTTCCTTCTCAGTTTCATGATTCCTGGTCTCCAGTTGTTCCCTCTGCATTCTGACCCTTTTATTGGAATTCCAACATTTTTTTCACCATGCTGAAACCTATCAACCATGCAGACTGATATCCTAATAGTCCATGAGCACCTCAAATCTTCTCCTTTTACTCTTCTGAGACCACAAGGACCATTGTGGTCACATTCCCCCATATATTCTTAAATTCTCAAATTTCTAGTCATACTCATCAGAGAAGACCCCAGAATGGGTAAAGTCCAACTTTTGCCTATTTCATACCTAACCCTATGTGTTGCTGTATTTCTACTTTTTCTTAGTTGACTCTTTCTCCCATTCTCCTGGGACACTTGCTTTTCTTCTCAAACCCTCAGAATCTCACCCAGCTTGGATGATGGTGTTGATCTTCATCTTCTTGATAAACTAGCAATCACACCGAGAGCTTACATGAAAACACAAGTCATCCAGCAGCTGATGGGCTCCTCAGTCATATTCTGGCACTGGAAATGCGGGTCTGGCAGGCCTGCTGTTAACATCTGCAGGGCTTGGAGAATGGATATAATTGGAGGTCCCCGCTCAGGCCCAAAGTCCTTCTTTTTCAAGTTGTATTCTACTCTCCCAAGCACAGAGCAGCCCTTCCTCCAAGAAGCTGACCTGGGGAGAGAACCTCCTACGTCCTGGATGTGGATTCAGACCCTTAGAGTAAAACATTGGGTGCTGTGTACATGTTGTACATTGTAGAAGAGGAAGCCCTGGTTTCTGATGGACATCTAAGGAGGACAAGAAGGAGCTTCTTAGAGCATGAGGTCTAGGACTGTGGCTCAAGCTACCCAGCTGTACCAGTGGCTTATCCCTCTGGTTTGTTAAGTGACATATCCTGCCGCAGTCTGGCTGGGCACAAATAACCGGGAGGTCACGAGCCACTGGTAGGTTCAAAATAGGAACTACTTTATTGCCAGAACCCAATGGGAACCCCACCGGAACTAAACGGAAACTCTGTGAGAACTCAACGGGGAACTCAACAGGAACTCCACAAGAACTCAACAGGAACACAACGGGAACTCTGCGAGAACTCAAAAGTGGCGGGCACCCGAGGTAGCAGGAGCCGCCTTATTGCAGGACAGCAGAGGTTCATATACACAACTGAATACATAGCTTGTTTCAATTGAGCATCATCCAGTTACAGCAATCAGTCATTATCTTAATAATTATACACAGCTTAACTTAATTATGCTTGCTGGCATTACTTCTCAACCACTCTTTCTGGCAAAATGCCAGGCACCATCTTGACCTGGTTGTGGCTCTCAACAATATCCCACAACTTGCATAATTCTACCTCTTCTCTTTTCTTATTTTATTTGCCTTTGTGCTGGTGCTATTTTTTCTTCTATGGACAATTTTTAGCATACACACATAGTGTAATCACTTGCATCATACAAAATAGAAACCCAGTAACATTTGAGGCAGTTCATTAGGCAGTAAGGGATAACTACAAAGCCTTCTAACATAATCTTAAAATCAGTCATCCTATGAATGAATGAATATACTTCTCATTCACATAGTTCAAACTTTATACAATCTTCTGTCTTCTCTCCCTTCCTCTCTTCCATAAAGCTATTTCCCTTCAGCTAATACCTCATTTCTCTGCTCACAAAGACAAAACAAAACTCTTAGAATGCATAGTCTAGAATTGCTGCCACCATATTTTCTCTCCCATTTCCCTCAGATATCTGTTAGACTTTTCTCATACCTGCTCCACATGACTGCTCTGGATGAGGTCACCATGGCTCCAGTGTTGCTAAAACTAGCTGTTAATCCCCACTCCCTGTCCTCCTTGACCAGCAGCAGTCGGCCAGCTGTTCATGCCATTCTTCAGCCACTTCTTCTGTTGGCTTCCAGATCATCACTGATTTGGGGATTTGTGCATTTCATTGGTTGTCCCAGCTCATTTGTCAATCTCTCCCTTCTGAATGCTCCAGAACCCACAGGCAGCTGCTTTCCCTCTGGACACTCCTTTCTGAGTGGCCTCTCTAGTCCTGCTCTGGTAAGTACTATTTAGGATTGTTGGCATGGTAATAATGAGAAGCAGAACAATTTTAGTTATTTTATTATTTCTCAAAAATTCTTGCTGGGCTCAGTGGCTCATGCCTGTATTCTCAGTAACTCTGGAGACTGAGGCAAGAGGATCAAGAGTTCAAAGTCAGCCTCAGCAACTTAGCAAGGCACTGTCCCAAAATAAAAAATAAATAAATAAAAAGGGCAGGTGATGTGGCTCAGTGGTAAAATGCCTCTGGGTTAAATCCCATGTACTAAAAAATAAAAATAAAAATCTCTAAGGTCAAAGCAAGCCCACATTGCTGCACACACAGGACAGACCCCCCACCCCAGACACTTTGCCTTTGACTCTCCACTCTTGGGGGACACAGAGAAAGTGTCCTTGAATGGCTGTTCCAAGTTTGTCTGTATTGTCTAAATTATATACGATAATGTCATTATATACGATAATGTCTTTCAAAATTTCTGGTTTGGACAGTTTTCTGAATGTTGACAGGTTCTGCTGTCTGCACTTGCATGTTTAATACACTTCTCAAACTTCATAAGTCCAAAGCCAACAGCTACTCTCCTCTAGACTGCTCAAGCTACTGTATTCTTCTTCATTGCAGTAAATAGAAATTCCATTCTTTCTTTCTTTTACCCAGGCTTAATGCCTTGGTGTGCCTATAAGTTCTCTGCATCCTACCTCTAATATAGCTATAGATAATTTTAGCTATACTGCATGCACACTTAGAAGGACTAGTAAATTTGGACCTTCCTCATTTTTTATCATTCCCTCTATATGACAAAAGATTTTTAAGTAACTGTTGTGAAATGAAAATATTGAAATACTGACATAAAGAAACGCAGACAGGAAAATTTTCTTCATCTATATATGAACATTCTAGCAAAAAAGGAAAAATATAAATATATATGAGAAATAACTATGAGAAAGGAAAACAGTAACAGTAATCCATTTTAATTATATTAATGCATATAATTAATGCATTAATATATTAATGCGTATAATTAATGCATTCTATTAATGCATTAATAGTGTCCATACATTTGTCTTTCTCAGTAATACAATCAGGGCTTCAGTTCTCTAAGCAACTTGTTAAAATTTTAAACCCCCAAACTCCAGTGGTCACATCAAGGGACAGACTTGAAGCATCCCATGTTTGCTTTTTCTTTACTGTACTCTCTGGGTAATCAGTGTTTATGTCACAGCTACTATTTAAATGCAGCACTGCTTGGTCCCTCAGGAGTTCAGGGGACAAGCTATGCCTGAAGCGATGTTGAGGGTTTCTACAGAGCCCGGAGTTTATGTGACTGATTCTGAATGTGTCCCAGCCAACTCATAACCGGGGGTTCTCCAAGCAAATTTCTATCCACAAAGCAGGGTTTACTAAAGGAAAACTAACAGCAGTGGGCTAATCTGAAATATTTTATGCCTTATTAAATAAAACCCACTGGTAACCACAACAATTGATAACCACTAAGAGGAACAAAGTATCTCATGGGAGGATTACTTTCATTGCCAATATTTCCTAGAATTGTTGGCATGGTAATAATAAAAAGAGATTCACTTTTAATTATTTTATTGTTATTTAAATATTCTCTATGGTCAATGTGTACCCTATTGCTTGTACATGGGACCCCCTCCCACCATCCTGCATTGGATCTCTACTGCTTGGGGACACAGAGGAATTTCTCATGACTTCAGTGGGAGTTCAAAGCTTTTCTGTGGTGTCTACATAGTCAACAAAGTTTGCAAAATATTATTCAAAAAACAAATTGACCCTTACACATCTTTTATCTTAGTTACAGTGAGGTTTTAAGTTGGTGGCAATCATTTAAAAATATGAAGAGCACATAACAATCTGCATGGCTGGCCACCCTTGTAATCCTGATAGCTGCTACGCCATGTAGGAACTTCAAAAGCATCATGCTAAGTGAAAGACATCAGTCTGAGAAAGACTTATCCTATGACTCCATTTACATGAAATGTTCAGAATAGGCAAATCATAGAGACAGGAAATAGATCTCTGGTTTCCAGAAGCTGGGAGAGAGAACAAAAGTAATTGCCAATGGAAATGAAGTTTCTTTTTTGGGATAGTGAGCATGTTTCCATTGAGTTTATGGACATCGTTGCAGAAAAATAAATATACTAAAATCCAATGATTTGTGTACACATAACCAGTGTATATTTTGCTGTGTGAACTATGTCCCAATAAGACTGTTAAAAAGAAAATAAAAGTGGGGGGAGGCAACCAGAACATCAGATGATGATGTTACTCCTCCCAATTGCAAAACTTGCTGTTGATTAAGGCTTTTTACATTTTGATGGAAATGTCCTCTTCCTTATCACTGTCCACACTCTTCCTCACTTAACTCCCAAACCTGAGGCCATGTCACAGTTGCTATTTGTCACTGTTTTTGCATTGTTTTTCTTACATTACATTTAAGAGGACATTATAATTTTTTGTATCCATGTCCTCTAGCAAATGTAGGAAGTTGCAACATATTTCTAAAAATGAACCAATTGTTCTTCCATGAATGGGAAGCAACTGAGTTTTTTTATGAGTTCATTTTAGTTATACATTAATGAGGGTTCACTCTGACATCATTATACATGTGTGGAATACAATTTGCTCTAATTAAGTCCCCCTGTTTCTCCTTTCCCTCCCCCAATATGTTCCTTTTCATCTACGGATCTTTCTTCTATTTATTTATAGTTTTTAATTTTAATTAGTGCCTTGTGAATATACATAAAGGTGAGATTCACTGTGTTATATTCATATACATACATTGGAAAGTTTGGTCAGATTCATTCCATTGTTCTCACCCCCTCCTGTTTCTTCTCCCTCCCCCTCAACCTCTGTTCTTCTCCACACATCTATTTTCATGAAATTCCCATCTCTCTCTCTCTCTCTCTCTCTCTCTCTCTCTCTCTCTCTCTCTCTCTCTCTCTCTCTCCTACTCATATTGGTCTAGATTCCACATATCAGAGAAAACATTTGACTTTACTTTCTGCGTCTGGTTTATTTCACTTAGCCTGATGTTCTCCACCATCCATTTACCAGAAAAATGCCACAATTCCGTTCTTCTTTATGACTAATTAAATCTCCATTGTGTCTATATACCACATTTTCTTTATCCATTCATCTGTTGAAGGGAACCTAGCTTGGTTCCATAGCTTAGCTACTGTGGATTCTGCTGCTATAAACATTGGAGTGCCTGCATTCAGTATTCTGACTTTAGATCTTTGGGATATATACTGAGGAGTGGGATAGCAGGATCACATGGTGTTTTCCATTCCTAGGTTTTTGAGGATTCTCCTTACTGATTTCCACAGTGGTTGCAACAATTTTCAGTCCTACCAGCAGTGTATGAGTATACTATTTCCCTCACATTCTTGCCAACATTTATTGTTACTTGAATTCTTGATAATGGCCATTCTGAACAGAGTGAGATAAAATGTCAATATAGTTTTGATTTGCATTTCTCTGATTGCTAAAGATATTGAACTTTTTTTCATATATTTATTGGCTATTTTTATTTCTTTTGAGAAGTGGCATTGACTTAAAAACACTCCTAATGCATAAGAAATAAAATCAAGATTCAAGAAGTGGGACATCATCAAATTTGAAAGCTTCCTCACAGCAAAGAATGTGAAGACATAGTCTACAGAATGGAAGAACAACTTTGCACCTCCTCCTCAGGGGATTAGTGTCCAGAATATATTAAAGAACTCATAAAACTTACCCCCCACATAAACAAACAAACAATCTAATTAATAAATGGGCAGCTGAGTTTTGCTCTGGCCTCCAGTTTCGTTCTGCAATCTGTGTCTTGGAGTTCTCCCTAAGAGGAAAGGCAAGAAGGAGCAGTTTTTGATCCACTAGAGTACCCCAGGGTGGGGGCCAGCATGCAGGCTGGGCAGCTGGAAGTCAGACCTATTGATGGAGCTTGAATGGAGAGCATCCACGCTGTGCCCACATTAAACATTGTGAAGTCCTCTTCTGACATGTGCCTTACTCAAGTATCATTGTGAAGTGGATCAGAGGACCGTAGCTTCGATCTTCATAAAGATAGGTGCAATTCTTTGGTTTTCACCCCAGGCTGACCTTGTGTTCCCAGGCCATGCTTCATTAGACCCCTCAAATTTTGATACTTCCCCCTCACTATAACAATGGAAAGTGCACAAGTGGAACATAAAGCAAAAGTCCCACAGTGGCATGACAAAGCAATTCTCCCTCCATCGCCCTCCCATATCTATGCACGCACACATTTCTAAAAATCCACCATTAATATTGACATAAGTGCAGTAGGCAGTGCCATCTTATGTACAGAAACAGCATGAAACTCATGTCATTCTCATGCCAGCTTGCTGTGTCACCTGTGTTGGGTCCTGGATTAAATGCATAAGTTCAATTCTGAGTCTTTCACTTACTAATTATATGCAAAAGATATGTCCCTCTACATTGTGGTTGCTCTAGCTGTGGAATGGCAACAATTCTGTTTATTATTAGTACTATTATTCTGCAGGATTGGGGGTTTTGTAGCAAGGATATTGGGCAGGAAAAACACAGGCAGACTCTAGATGCAGGCACCATGACACTGACTCTGTCCCTTACTCAGTTCAACTTCCCTCTGTCTTCTGCATTCTCCAGCTGCTTCCAGGAACATAGCACAGACCAGGGAAGGCTGTGTCTGTCCTCAAAAATGTTGTCTCTTCTTGGTTCTAGTCTGGGCATTAAATCTCTTTGTTCTAAATACAAATTCCACAGCAGTTAGTGAAAGACTTGAGGTGACCACATGTACACTGGAGGTCCACTCGCCTATAGCTTAGGGAGCAGAACATTGCAGAGCAGATGTCAGGGCTGGGAACCTACACGATGATGTTGTGGAGTGGTGGGGAGAAGGATGACATGGAGAAAACACAGAGGCCGTCCCTGAAGCACTATACTTGACAATGTTCACCTGTTCTCAGCACCAACACATCACCCTGCTCAGTGTCCTCCATGGACTTCCATCTACAATTATTTCATTAATAGGATGTAAGTTCTCTAATGTGATAGCCTTCTTGTTGAGGACCTCAGGGTGACCTCACACACAGAGGTGTGTGTCTCAAGTTGGGTATTCCAGATGCAGAGGCTGGGGTAAGATTTTTGTGCAGATGTGTGTAGAGGGATCCTCTGAAGAGAAGTAAGAGCAGCAGACATCCCACAGGGGAAGATGCTGACAAGAAAGATGTGGGTTCAGTTCTGCAGTGGTCCACTTCCAAGTCTGTATGTACTGGAAGGGTTTCCCAGAGCTTTCACTGCTGAAACCAAACAAGCCCAGGAAAATCAGGGCCATCCACCACTTGTTCTCTGCCTAATCTCACGGGGACTCTAGAGCATAAATTCATCATATAATCCGTGCACTTGGGAGCTAGTGAATCCCCATCCAGATGAGTCAGTCATGGACAAGAGAAGTGGACTATGAGCTGAGGATGGTCTTGGTGAAGGTAAATCTGTGAGCTATTGGCAGGCAATGCTCACAGCCCTTGTGATGGGCACAGCTCCTGGAAAGGGGATCTAGGGGAGGCACTAACAAAGGGGACAAGTAGCATTACCATAAATCTGTGTTTGATGAATGAATGGTATACATGAAATTGACCATCTCATCCCATGTTAATCAAATTAATCTGACCTTTGTGTATTTGGAATTTTGATATAAATGAGATGATGGAAGTTACTTGAGGTCCTTTCTTGTATGTCTTGCTAATATCTTACTTTTTACAATTAGAACACTCTGTGCCTTCAATCTCTCTCTCTCAGTTGGTATACACAAAGTTTATAACTTGCTGACTCAGACTCTCTCTGTCTGTTAATGCTCGCTGGGGGTAAGTTAGGGAATTTGAAAGAATGCACTAACTTCTTAATGAATCCAAGATGCCTTGTAGGGAATGTTGGTACTATTCCAAAGTGACAAATGGCATCCTAGTGGGGCAATAGAGACAGCCTTTTCACAACTCCAAAACAACCAGTGTAAAAGTTGTAAAGAGGTGAGTAATCAATTGTCTCTTCTACTTAATTTCAGATGACTTATCTTGAGTTCCTTTCACTTGCTTCTTACTTTCAACTTCCATTTAAATAATTAAGTAATTTAAAATATGCAGTATGTAGGCTGGGCATGGTGACACATGCCTGTAATCCCAGTATCTCAGGAGGCTGAGAAAGGAGGATCACAAGTTTAAAGCTAGCCTCAGCAAAAGTGAGTTGTTAAGCAACTCTAAATAACTGTCTCTAAATAAAATACAAAATAGAGCTGGGGATGTGGCTCAGTGGTCGAGTGCCCTGAATTCAATCCCTGATACCAAAATAAACACACACATACACACACACACACACAGAAACACACACACAGATTATGCATGTCTACGTATGTTGTGCTATTTATATGCATTGCATACTTGTGAGTGTACGTATAAATAATATAAGTAATACATGTATGGATTTTCTTTCTTTCTTTCCCTCTGCTTGTCTTTCTTTTGTACTGGAGATTGAACCCAGGGCATTTCATCACTGATCTGCATTCCTAGCCCTCTTTATGTTTTGTTGTGAGATAAGCTCTTGCTAAGCTGCTGAGGCTGGCCTTAAACTTATGATCCTCTTTCATCGGCCTCTTGAGTCCCTGGGAAGACAGGCATGTGCCACTACACTGGGCTTCTTTCTTTTCTTTAGACACTATCATTGGCAACTTAGAAGGGTACACATAGAGCATTGGGATTATAAAAAGAATGAACAAGAAAGATGAAATACCAGCACCTACCAATATCAACGCATAAGAAAGAGAGGAAGCCAATAATATGTTTAATATAAAGCCCCATATTGTAAAATTCCACACACTTGATAGAAGGAACCCTAAATTTTTCTACATACCTCTAACATAAAAAAGGGAAATTTCTTAGTTAACCATGTTCCCCAAATAAGCAAAAATTAATCCTTTATGGAAAGTGCTAGAATTTCTCAAATGAAGAAAAAGCAATTGTCTCATGATACTCTTCATATGCTCTATATGCGTGTAATGTAAAGTAGAAATATACAAATATATATACATATATAAATGTGTGTGTTCTTGAAACAACTTGCAGTAATACTTGGTTAAAATAAAAGGTCTTCTAAGGAAAATGAAGGTAGACAAAGACTCAAACAATGCAGGTATGTCATCAGCATGACAATAAAACAGTAATAATCCTGAAACACAAAGGCTCAAACAAATACAGAACAGCTGTGGAGAGTATAGGAGTTGACTCTCTTATGAAGGGTGAGAACTTGCTAGGAGAGGGTGTGAGGGGATTGGAAGGTGCTCATATGTAAGGAAATGCAGTGAGGGGAGGACAGGTCAGACTCATTTCCAAGACAGACCTTGAGTTCAGTCAAGCTTGGGGAACCTGAAGTGAGTGGGCATCTCCTGTCCTATGCAGTGGTGTTAGTGTGTCACACTGGGGCTGTGGATGCTGTCAAGAGAACATCACAGGAGTAGAAACTGCAGAGGAACACTCTGTACTGTGTGTGTGTTTGTGTGTGTATGTGTGTGTGTGTGTGTGTGTGTGCATGTGTGCGCGCGTGCGTGTGCAATAGCTCTGGCCCTTTGCAGGTGCTAGGCAAGAGCTCTGCCGCGAGCCACGTCCTCAACCCCACACTGTACTTTTAGCATGGTAACGTGGGTGATATAGGGCACTAAGCCAACCATTTTCCTACAGCCATGAGACAGTTTGAACAAATAAAGATTTTCTTTGTTTTTACAAATAAAAGTCAATGTAAGTTTCCTTGTTTTTGCTTACTTCTGTGTTGTGCAGTTTACCATTTACTAACCCAGATTATCGATATCCTGTCTGGTGATCAGCTCACGGATATCTGGCAATTAACAAATAGATGATGCTTTTCATAATGAAAAGTCCTATATCTGCTGGTTTTGGAAATGCATTGATGTAAGTTGGCAGCTCAAGTCTAAATATGATTGGTGAACGAGGCCAGGAATCAATGATTATTTTTCTTAAAGTGCACTATATATGGTGGAGTGTCTGAGTATTTCATCCTGTGTTCTTTTATTATAATGTCTTTAAGGTGAATAGCAGGAAACAAAAGAATTTCCAAGGTTTACCATGAGATCTTGCCTAATAGTTTAAAATTCAGTAGGTTTCGGCAAGTTTTCCCCATAACAAGTAAAGATTGATCCTCAGGAAAAATCAAAGTTACTATATTATGTGGGCTGCTCCCTTGAGAGCACTTGAAGAAGAATGAAAATAGGCAGGTAGTCCAAATGTAAATGGTATATTCAATTTGGAAATAAATGACTAAAGGACTGAAGAACTATTGAAAAAAAAATGCCTGCCTCGGGATTGGGCATTCAATCCAATATTCTGAAGCAACTGGATTTACCAGTGGCACTTATTACTTTATGAATATATGCAAGCTTTATGGTGTTATTTTTATGTCTTTCTCCTTAAAGGAAGAAAATACCTAGAATTCACAAACATAAAAATAACTAGATACTAGAAAAATTTAAAAGGACACATGGTCATCCATCAGTAATCAATCACTTAAAATTAACATGTTTTCCTCCCAGAATCCAGTAAGTTGTGTGGTGCCATGCTGTGTAGGTTAAATTTATAAATCTTTGTAGGTTTAAGTTTCAGCAAGATTTTGTTTTTCTTTTTTCTTTCTCCCTTGAAATTAATTCTTCTGAGAATTCACTTCTAAGACTACAGAGAAACAGGAATCTGACAGTCCCTGGCTGACTCTATCAGGGTGGACAGTTAAATAACTTGGCAGGTTTGCAATACTCCTCCAGCTGGGCCACTGGGAGTTTGAGTTTGGACCTGAGCAAATCCATATTTTCTCTCTCTTTCTCTCTCTCTCTCTCTGTCTCTCTGTCTCCCTTTCTATCTATCTATATATGTATATATATTATAAATATACATAGTCAGATTTTATATGTTTTATATATATATATATATATGAATATATATATATGTATATGTGTATATATATGTATATATATATATATAAAAATTTATATAAAAATATATGCCCATTAGCAAAATGAGTGGGAGATATGACTTTTACCTATATATCAAGGAGTAGGTGGGGCCTGTTTTATCCTTTCAGCTCAGATTATTCCTCTCTTGTAGAGATCATTAATCCTTTCTTCTCTCCGAAATTAACTTATTAACCTCCCATGTGACCAAACTCAAGAACTCACCATCTTCAGAAGTGGGAGGCACAGCTATTTGTTTAAACAAATGTTCATCCCTTCACTGTTTCTCACTAACTAAAGTATGGCTGCGTTCAGAGAAACTAATCTTCAGGTGTTCCTGGCTCCCTTGCAGCTAGGGCTGACTGTGGGGCAGGGTGCTAGCATCTAAGATGGAAACAGATTTCACTGCTAGTTCTTGGAAATCTTTTGATTTCCTCAAAAGAGAATTACTAACCCTGATGAAGCTCCTTCCTTCTTATTCTTGCAATGAAGACCGATATAATGAGAATAAAAGGCAATAAACTCAACCCAGTAGCAACAGCAACAGAAAATAGAAAAAACCTGCAACCCCGTGGTATCACTTGGCAGTTGGATCAATACCAGCAGGCACATATGGCTAAAGATCCTATGATGAGAGCCAATGAGAAGTCCCTATTCATTTCATCTTCTAGGTATTGGCTAGTCTGTTTCTGCAGCGAGCTTAGCTAACCCCTTCCTACAAGCATATTAGCAGTCAAACATTGTTGGAGAAGATCAGCCTCAGTGGTTGGCTCTATTTTAATTCATTCTTAATGCAATATTCACTTGCAAAGCCTTCTATCATATTTTGTTTTCCTGGTAAAGGTAATATTTGTTGTTGTTGTTGATGTTTGACTCCTTAGTCACTAACTCCTTTCTACCTCCTGAAAAAAATCATTTAAACTTTCTTCAGGAACTGGAAGCCCTCCTACATGCACCTTCTTACTGCACCCCTGACCACCCTCCTCACTCCATACCATGTGTGTCCCCTTCCCGCATCCCTTCCCACTGCCCTCACTCTCACCAGGTGCACCTTCTTTGGCACCCCCCCCGCCTGTCCTCCTTATTTTGCTTCTCTTAAAGGTGGTCCTTTCATTTCTGTTGTGCACCTGTAGTGTCTCTGTCCTTCACCCTCCCTTGGTTTCTCTCCCCCCACCCCACATCTTCAATTTGTCTCTCCTTCCTAGATCACTAAATCATCAGAACATAAAATCATTCTCATACTTTCATCTTATACTAACTGGCCTCACCTCTTCTGCCTCCTCCTTACCCACTTCTCTGCTCCCTTTGCAATGAGACAACGAGAACGTGATTTCAACATATTGTCTCCATCTTCTGAATTCCCTTCTCAGCTCATTACAGTCTTGCATATCTTCCTACCGGTTTATCAATACCACTCTTCTGTAATCATCAATCTCCTTGGAGACAAACGAGCTGGACAGGATTTTAAAATCTATCTGCATTAATTTGTACAATTTGTCAATCTCCCTGAACTGTCTTCCTGTTCATTATGCTTTAAAACACTACGTTCTTGGTTTTTTTCTCCCTTCCTTCTGGTTTACCTGTTTCCAAAAGACCTCTAAAATATTATAATTTCTCAAGTCTATGTCTTAGACAGACTCTCTTTCTCACTTATCTATATTTCTCTGCAAATGATATTATTCTTCAAATAGTAACAACATACATTTCTTGATGACCTTTCTTCTGAGCTCTGGACCCATGCATTAAAATATGCTTTGGGTATCAATTGGATGTCTAAGGACATCTCATATATGACAAATTCAAATTAACTATCCCCCATACTCCAATACTCTTTAGTTTTTATATGTGTATGTGTGTGTATGTGGGTGTTTTGTACTAGGGATTGAACTCTGGGATGCTCACCACTGAGCCACATCCCCAGCCTTATTTTGTATATTTAGAGACAGGGTCTCACTGAGTTGCTTAACATCCTGCTTTTGCTGAGGCTGGCTTTGAACTCACAATCCTCCTGTTTCAGCCTCCCGAGCCACAGGGATTACAGGTGTGCACCACTGTGCCTAGAGACATTCTTTAGTTTTAACTTTCTCTCTCTCAGAAAATGCTGATCCTCATCATCTAGTTATTAAGGCCAGGAATATGGACATCATACTTGCATTTCCTTGTTTAATGTCTTAGGTCCAATCTCTTGGTAGGTCTTGGTCTTTCCTCCTCAGAACCTACCTTGTATGCCACTTTTACCTTGTTCAACTATGAAACACCCACAATAGCCATTTACAACAAAAGCACCCACCTTCAGAACTAAAACTAAAAAAGAATTTCAGTCCTGAGTGGTGATGAGGCTGTGGAGCAATGAGACTTCACACACAGAGCGTCTTTGAAAAGAAGAGGCACTGCCAGCTAAAGCTGAAAAAATGAGCAATTCTCTTCCCAGAAGCACAGCTCAGATGCATGCACACATGCCCCACGAGACATGGAGAAGCATGCTCACATCAAGAGGCCTGAGTAGAGGCAAACCAATGTACATCAACAGTGGGGTAGATACAGACACCAAATTGAGGAATAGATATAAGATGGAATTCTATACAGCAGTGAAAATGAAAAAATTAGAGGAGCATAAAATATCACAGATGAATCAAGATCTATGAATTTCTAGAAGGATTTTGAACTTGTATCCATGATATTTAGCAAAAGAAATCAAACAATTTGCATTTCTCTAATTCCTAGCGATGATGAACATTTTTTCATATTTTTGTTGATTGATTGACTGAGAAGTGTCTGTTCAGGTCCTTGGCTCATTTATTAATTGGGTTATTTGGGGTTTTTTGGTCTTTAACTTTTTGAGTTCTTTATATACTCTAAAGATTAGTGTTCTACCTGATGTGTGAGGGGTAAAAATTTTCTCCCAAGATGTAGGCTCTCTATTCACCTCATTGATTGTTTCTTTTGCTGAGAAGAAACTCAAAACTACTATAAGATTTCATCTCACTCCAGTCAGAATGGCAGCTATTATGAAGAAAAACAACAATAAATGTTGGTGAGGATGTGGGGAAAAAAGTACACTCATACATTGCTGGTGGGACTGCAAACAGGTGCAGCCAATATGGAAAGCAGTATGGAGATTTCTTGGGAAATTGGGAATGGAACCACTATTTGACCCAGCTATCCCTCTCCTCGTTCTATACCCAAAGGACTTAGAAATAGCATAATATAGGAATGCGGCCACTCAATGTTTATAGCAGCATAATTCACAATAGCTAAATTGTGGATCCAATCTAGATGCCCTTTAATAGATGAATGTATAAAAATGTGGCATATATACACAATGGAATATTACTCAGCAATAAAAGAGAATAAAGTCATGGCATTTGCAGGTAAATGGATGGAGTTAGATAAGATAATGCTAAGTGAAGTTAGCCAATCCCAGATAACCAAATGCCAAATGTTTTTTTTTTCTTTGATATAAGGAAGCTGATTCATAGTGAGATAAGGGGGGGACATGGGAGGAATAGATGAACTCTAGATAGGGCAGAGGGGTTGAAGGGGAAGGGAGGGGGCAGGGGGTTATAAATGATGGTGGAATATGATGATCATTATTATCCAAAGTACATGTATGAAGAAATGAATTGGTGTGAATATACTATGTATACAATCAGAGATATAAAAAATTGTGATCTATATGTGTAATAAGAATTGTAATGCATTCCTCTGTCATATGTAAATGAAAAAAATAAGGAAAAAAGAAATTAAATGAAAAACAATTTTATTTAGGAAAACTTTAAAGACCTTGAAAGGTAAGCAATAATATTTAGCAGTTTATGCTTAGAAAAGTATAAAGGAGAAAAAGGTAATAATTATAAAAGTCAAAATACAAGCTACCCACTGGGAGCATTAGGGAGCAGAAAATGGATTTCTGGAGTGTCGCAAGGTTCTACTCCTTTCCGTGCATTTTTATATCACTGTATACTTGTAATAATTAACTAGTCTTAGTTTTTTGCCCTGCGCCTTTACATATAAGTGCATTGGTAGTTGTGTGTGTGTGTGTGTGTGTGTGTGTGAGTGTGCATGTGTATTCTGGTGCTATGGATCAAATCCATGCCCTTGTGCACACTAGGCAAACACCTGTGCATACTCAGAAGCATCTCTAGCTCCTTTATATACACATACACAAACGCATTATATTTCACAGTAAGATATACAAGCACTGAGTTTAGAAATATCTTCCACAGACGAACCCTTTGGGAAGTGAAATGCACACACCCCTGATGGTTGCCAGGCCTGGACATCACCTGGGCCCTTTGCTGCTTGCCAACCACTGCACAGCCCACACTTGCTCCCTGACCCTTCCTGCAGGTCACCTCGCCTGTTGCTGTCTCTGCCTCACAGCCTCTTGTCTGCCGGCCCCTTCCAGGAAGCCCTCCCTTGGCTCTGTGCTTGCTGAGCTTCCTCTCCTGCTGAGCCAGGTTACAGTGTCATCCCTCCAGGGAGAGGTCCTATATCCAAGTCTCACCTCCCACCCTCTGACAGCCACCCTGTTTGCTTTCTTCTCTCTACTCAGCTTGTTCTTCTTCCGGTGCTTCTTGCTAATAGGCTGACTGTATTCCCAACCCTTTTGGCTGTCGAGGGAGGCAGAAATCCTGTTTGTTTTTTCTTGTGATGCTAGTGCTTGGCACACACTAATTCTTGGTTAAATATTGCAGTAAGAAAATCAATAGATTGGACTTCGCGTCAAAAGAAGGCATCCTATTAGGTGACATATGCAATAATAACTATGATAGAGGAGGAAGAGGGGAGGGGGAAAGGAAAAATAATAGAGATCGATGTAAAGGAGAAGCCAAACCACTTCCATGCATCTCCACATACAAGGTCGTGTAGGCTGGGGGTTGACTCTGGTATTGAGCAGTGGTGTCAGAGAGAGGCTGCACAGGAGGCAACAACGGTCATGTTCTCCATGTGTTTCCTCTAGATAATGGATCCTTGTAAGCCAGATGAGTCCCGTCATTCCTTTCCAGATTATTGTTATATGAAGGCATTAACCACAGTGGCCTTGTTTGTCACCACAAGGCAACGGCCATGGTTCTGATGTGCCTTAAGCAGGCCATTGTCCTTGTGGCAGTGCTTAACACTGCTTTGGAAGTGAGCTCAGCACCTGGAGCTGCAGTTCCCTGGGAGCTCGTCACTACCCTGGCCTCTTGGCCCGGGTGGTCCCTAAACACTGGTCCTCTGGCACACTGCGCCATCACAGGGGCTCTGTCAATCCATGCAAAACATCTGAATGCAGATGAAGTGACCCAGGGTGTTAATCATTCAGCTTAAAAGCTCCGTGTCTCTTCATTTATTTTCAAACAAAAGAGCAGCAGCACATTAGGAATGAAATTGGGACGCTAGTTAATTCCAATTCAGTGAATTTCCAAACAAGTTCTTTATATCCATAAACCAGAAATATTTAAAAACCATTTTCATAATATTAAACTGGAGCTCTTTTCTATTACTCATAAAGAAAGAAAAACACATTGATGCTGCTAGCCTACACAGATGCTCCAAAGGAATTTTCGTAGCAATGTATTAATAATATATGTATTAATTAATAATACATTAATACATTTAACTCAGGCAGTAAAATATGCGTTCCAAAGAACACTCAGTCACTTTTCCATGTTAATCAGTCATCTGAATCGATATTTTGTATCAGGTCTGTAAGTTTAAATGAAGGGATGTCTCAAAGAGCTCACCCTCATTTTTTGCATCTTAGTTAGTCATCAGAATTGATACCTGGTATCAACTCTATAAATTTAAATGCATAGGATGTCAATTTTGTTACAAAATAAGATTATGAAATTCAAACTGTCAAATCTTATAAGACTTGTTCAGGCCAAGTAATGTAGGCCCAAATTCATTAAGGAAATGTATTTTTGTAAGAATTAGAAGGTTTAATTTGAAATATAAGATTATTTTTGTAAATTTATCCACTATAAAAATAGTTGGAAAAATCACTAATGTTGTTTTGCTAAAAAGCAACTTAAAATTAACTATTATTAAAACAGTGTGTCAAATACCAAAAATAACTAAATAAAAGAAATGTGTAAGTCAAGTTTGGAACACTTTTGAGATTGTTGTTTTATTTTTGACTTTGCCGCTGCAGAAAGTTGGGCAGGTGCATTTGCAAAAAATGGGCTTCAGGTGCATTTGTAAAAAAAAAAAAAAAAAAAAAAAAAAACTGTCCTTAGAACAACAATTCTAACAATAGCAGGGTGTCTTTTCTCAGGATGCATTTGATTGTCTAATTCTTATCAAGGATCTGGACAGTGATACACATGTTTTTCTTCGTAGTATTATAATGTTGTCTTATATTGTTGGTTGGTGATTAGAAAACTACAATAAAACCTCATCAATTTATAACCAAACACTTTGTTATATTTCCTTATTGTCTATCTGTCCCTGTATATGCATACAATGGCACTGATAGAAACATATCTGATATAATTTTATATATTTTATTTTAAACATTAGATTATGCCATTCTTTAAAATAGCATCTTTATCAAAGTATAATTTACATAAAATAAAGCTCACTCATGTTTAATAGTAAACTATTCCTGCTTCCCTAAAAGAGTCCTATCTGGTTGTGATTTATTACCTTCTAATATTTATGACTAAATATAATTTTCGAAGGTTTTATTGGGATGTTTGAATCTGTATTTATGGCTGAGTTGGTTCTGTACTTACTTCGGTCAGGTTTCATAAAGGGTTAGGTTTAAGTATGGCCAAAAAAATCATTTGAATTTCTGAGGTAGCACATAATGGGACCAATGTTATTGGGAATGAGAAATTGAAACAAAAACTAAACTCACATGGTCTAGAGTAATTGTGTGTGTGTATGTCTCTCTCTCTCTCTCTCTCTCTCTCTCTCTCTCTCTCTCTCTGTGTATATGTAAATTCACTGACAAGTTATTAAAGGAAAACAGTTTTTTTTTAGTTTTACTACATCTGGACACATTTGGGGCATGACTAAGTTGAATCACTGCTCAAATTCATTAGTACAGAGTTGTACAGCTTTTATAATTTCTAATAGGCTCCCAAATATCTTATTGTACTTCCAATTTAGGTTCCTTCTTTTGGTCCACTCCCTTTCTTTGACTGGATAAATTTTTTAGTGGTTGTTTTGAAATCATTTCTTAATTTACATGTCATGTGTTTCTTCTTATATCCACTATTGTTTTTGATGCCCCCTTTTATTTCTTTAGATTAGATAGGAGTCTATCAGTGAATCCTTTGGGAGGAATTTGAAGAAATCATGATTCTTCCATATCATATGATCAGCTTGCATCTATAAGTAGAACAATATTTATTTACATGAATCACAACACATTTATCAAATAAGAACGTTAATATTGTTTGAATTCTATTATCGAACCTATACTACATATTTGAACGTTTAATATAATGTCCCAATAATGTCCTTCATAAGCAATATTTTTCCAGTTCTGAGATCCAATCCAGGGTCACGTGTTTCTTTTAGCTGCAGTGTCTCTTTAATTTCCTTTAACTGAAAAACAGTTTCTCAACCTTTCTTTGTTTTTCTTGACATGGGCAATATTGCAATGTTCCGCAGTATGGTCTGATTGCTTTTCAGAACTCTCTGTTACTCTTGGTTTTGTGCTCCATTCCCATGGCTCAATTGAGGCAGCACACTTTACAGAGTTGCTACACATATGGTATGTTCTCCACATTTAGCACAGAGGCACACGAGGTCAACTTGAGCTACTGTTGATTAGGTCACCTTTGCTCACCTGTCCTAGGTAGTCTGCTGGAGTTCTCCACTGTGACATGACCTTCTGCCCCCATTTGCAATTACTATGGAGTCCATGGGAAGATGCTGTCCACAGCACAGGGAATGACCTCTATTGCTAGTTTTTGCCTGAGTTGGTTATTGGTATAGTCCTTGCAAAACAGTGAATTTCTAAGTTTTTCATTTCTTATGCACTTATTAGTAGGGTAAGTATTCTATTGGGAAATAAATTTTAAAAAATTTTTAAAATTCTCTTTCTTAATGAAAATACATATAATTGGATCTGTACCAGTATAGATGCATGAGTTCATTTTTATTCAATATGTTAATTTAATTTCTGTCAATAGCCTTTAAAAATCTCAAAATTTTCCAGTGTTGACAGCAAGCTAATTCTTAAGTCCTTCTGGTATCTTCTCATCAATTTTTGTAAGCTTCCTTATGTCTTGGCATAGATAATTCCTCAAAAATCTCCTGATGGTTTCTTTTTTCTAACCACAGAACCAAACTTGTTGTGCACACTGATGTCTAGTGGACACTTACCATCTCTAGTTGCCCTTTATACACATGGAAATTGTCAGATCATAGTAATGCTTCCATTTCCAACTGAGAACCAGAGGGTCTTCCATGATCCAGGAAGGGAGCACGCAGCAAGGTTCTGCCCTTTGGTTTGGGAAAAGGTCCACCCATACATGCTCTGTTTACATCTCATTGGACAGAACTGTGATGTGAAGACCCCTCAAGAAAAGATCAGGAAAGGATTTTCTTTCTATAAATGAAGACTATATCTGAACAATGAAAATCAGGATTATTAGTAAAAGATAAAAAGAATAAAAATGAACATTGGGTTCACAGCTATCAGGGGTCACCACAATATGGCCTCTCAGCCAAGAGGAAAGTGTGCAAGTTGATGTGGGTTTAGCTCTGGGATAAATGCAGTGCATAGTCAGTCCCTCCTGTGCCAAGGAAAAAGTTGTTTTTGCTTCCAATGAATAGTATTCTGTATACACATCATTTTACTTTCTAATGACAGCGTTCTCAGTGCTAAAGGGAGCAGAAAGGAAATAACTTGTTATATGCATGCTCCTATGTCTGTGCCAAGGGTCAGGCCTAAGCAAATGTGCACTGCACAAGAAGCAGCCCTGGGCAGAGTCCAAGTGACCTCCGACTCACCTTGACACCTGTCCTTGTGCACACCTGGTTCTTTTCTATGTCCAGCAGTGTCAGTGGCGTTGTTTTGACTCTCGCCTGCCTTCCCAAGCTGCACCTTATCACCCTTGAATAAGACAGTGTTGCTTAAAAGAATTACTATCTTATTTATAAAGATATTTATATTTAGAAGAATGGAATCACTCCCTAAAGATCACATGGATGTCCGTAATCTAAACCCCCAAAGAGAAAACTGCATCCAAAGCAGGTCACTATGCTCCCTCTGAACAGAGGAGGTATTTCCTGCCTCTCCTCATGGAGTGGTTTCTGAGGGTCTAGCACTGATTGGTTCATGGTTTGGAGATTCAGATCAAAAAGCACCATTGTGTGTTGACTTAAATGATCCTGCATGGAACTCCATTTCCATCCTAGAGGAAAAAAAAATATCACAGCAGTTTTCTGAGTCTTCTGGGAGAAAGAAGGAAGAAGATCCCAGTCACATCCCCTGAAACAGACTAATCATTTGTGTTCAGTTTCCAAGTCACAGTTGACCTACTGCTGCTCACTAACCACACTTGAACTATAAGGAAGGGAATGGTGTTGAATAGTTTGAAATCAGTGGAAAAGTGTTGCTCTGCTTTCTTTCCATGATAAAAAAAAATCCTTTTAGAGATGAGTATATTCTAAGATAATTTTGCAGATATAAAATATCCCTATTCCTTGTCCAGGCTCCATTGTACAGCTGGGTGGAGGTTGGACACTGATGCATGACACTCTTCGCTGCGTTAGAGTCAAATTACTTGACTGTAATTTGACAGCTTACCATAATGGCCATCTAAAAATGAATACCACCCGATTCAAACACTAAAATTCTAGTTTACCTAGACTTTTGCCATATATCTAACTGTCCCACAGATGACTCATTAAGGAGAAAAACAACAGTTCCACTCTATCATTATCACATTTAAACTGTACATTAATTTGGTAGGAGAGTTTCATCATGATTTTACTTGTTCAGAGACTAACAAAACAATATTCCCAAATTCTCAAATTCTATGTAAATTTCATATTTATTGTCATAATAGCAATGACGATGTTCTAGAGGGTTTTCCAAAGTTTGTTCTGAGAAGCACAGTCATACTAGATGTTCTACAGAAGGTGAGAAACTTGAGACAAATACATTTGAGAAATACTTCAGACTGCATCCTGCATTTGGGTATTTTGTGTTGAATATAAAGTTTTGCAAACTTCTAGTGAAACTTTTTAATTTTTTTTGTGAATCGAGGGTTTGACTGCAGAGCTCTGTGATCATAAACTACTTATTCATATCCTTTGAAGGGAGGATTTTTCAGAACCACCTTTGGAAAACACATTTCTAGAATTAGGTAAAACACTGAAATTAATTTCAACATTATATTTTTAAAGGTTAGTCTTCTTACCTTGGCTCTGATGCATACTAATTATATTTCTATAGCTGAATCGCCTTCTAAAGCATTTAGAGATTTTTAAACCTACAAGAGCACCTCTGGAAAGTCTCAACATACTTTTGCAATCAAAATGTCCAAGGGCCTAATGTGGGAGACAGGTGCTCTGCCCTGTCTCCTACCTTTTCAAGGAACAACAATAAAGCTTTCCATAGCCAGAGAGTCCCACAAATTGATGGAGAGTATGAGAGAGGGGAGAGAGGGATGAAGAGGTCAATCTCAGGCACAAACTAAAGTTTCTCTTGCTGTAGTTCTTGCACCAATAAATCACAAAGGATGAAGGAAGTAATTCAGATTTATGGAAAGATGTGCAGAGAGTAGAAGGCATGTTGTGGAGACTGGGTTCCAGGACCCAGTTAAGATGTCTTGGCACCCAGTTCAGCTGATTCTCTACATGCCAGCCACCATGCACCTGGTTATTCATCCTGTACCCTCCCTCCTGGGATCCTTCAAATTTTCTTTTCATCCACCATTTCCCCACAAAGCCTTAACTTCAGTTGCTTCTCACTGCTGAGGACATTTTTCTCAAACACAGCTCCAGTTTTCAATCCTACCTCTCTCTTCTGCCTCCATCTATTGCTAAAACATACAATTGTTGCTTACAGCTCGCTGTGTTAAACCAGGTTCCTCAACCCCACTTTTATTTCCTGACACTAATTAGTGCTTGCTGCACAACTAATCAATCTAATTTCTCTTTTTCCTTTCCTGAACAGACCAATTCAAGCTACTCCCTTCATCTCTTGCATATATACTGCTCATTTCTGACCCTTCCATGATAGTGTTTGCTATTCTTTCTACCTCAACTATCCTGGTTGCTACTTAGCACAAGTCCTATGTCTCTTGACCCATTTGGAACGTTCTTCTTAATGTGAAAAAAAAAAACATCCTGCCCAGTACTCATCCTCTTTCTTCCCATGAAGCAATTCAATTTATTCTGAGGGATCCTCCATTTTTTACCCTTAGTTATTGACTGGGGATTGGGGGAGTGATCAGTGGTCATGATACATGAGCTGATGGGATGCTTACTCGGCCAATCAGAGCCACAGTGTCACTGCAATTACTTTGAGTGAACTTGGGATGATTGCTATCCAACAAGAATGGCCTCCAGACCTGGGCTGTAATCCTAGGGAGAGACAGGTTTCCTATGTATCTTTATTCCTCGCCTTCAGATAGCATTTACTGAACTCATAGAACATGAGTCTAGTGCTGCTAATGAGCAACTCCATGCCACAGTGGGAAAATCTCCTGTGAATGAAGCCATCACAGAGAAAAGGCAGTCAAGAGGTAGAAAATAGCAGCCAGACTCCTGCATCCTGCTTGGAATGAAGGTACCCTGGCATATGCAGGTACTAGAGGTCAAGTTCAATTAGGCTTTTGAAATTTGCAGTTGAATGGGAATTGATGGACCCTGAGGCCTGCTTTGTAACAGAACATATAAGAATTGCTTTCATATCAGCAACTCACCTGGATGCTGCATCATGTAAGCTGAGCACAATCCTATGATGCAGACATGATCACACATGCTTAGACATTGAATGATTCAAAGACCACATGTACAGTTTTGTCACTGTGCCTAGTGTTTCTATTTTGGTCATTGAAAGAGTCTTATGTCTTGATTCTGAAATCCATCTTCCATTTTTTTTGCACTTACATTTGTCAGTAATATGAACCAACACAGACACTGAAAGTATCAGCATGCAGTGTGTTACACACACCATCCTGCCTGGAGATGTTTCTTGCATTATCTAATGCATTTTGCTTTCCAAATGTACACACCAGAACCTGACAAAATTGTTATCCTTGATATAATCCGAGCCTGAGACCAGCCAGGTCAGAGCACATGAGGCACATCAAAAATAGAAAGTCTACTGTGCCAACAGTCTTGGTCACTTTCAGCCCAGTGGAGGGAGCTGGTTTGGCACTGGAGATATGGCCAGTCCAGCAGGCTATCAGGCATAAAATTGCATTTCTCCTCCTTCATACCTTATGCAAGCCAAGGAAGCTGGTTTTATTTCCAGTTTGGCAACAAAAAGGAATAAGGTGCTAATCTTTCAAATGAAGATGGAAATAGTTTTCCTACTGACTGACTTTTCAGCCCTATTTCTAAGTGAACTATCCTTAGGGAAGCAGCCCAGGATATAATTTTACTGTCACATAAAACGTTTGCATTGTATTTTACTCAAATAAATTTTATGCTTTGACAATTTCTCTCTCTCTCTCTCTCTCTCTCTCTCTCTCTCTCTCTCTCTCTCTCTCCCATTTAGATGGAAGGGGTTTCTTGGAGTAAAACTTTTAAAGAATCATGTTGCTTGATGCCTGTGCTTGTTCTGCCTGAGGAGCACATGCAGAGGCCACGTAGCGGATCTCCACAGCGAAGGGCATTTGGCAATCTCATCTCCTCTAGGCACAGAAAGCTGCTGTGTGCTGTGAAGAAGAGGAGAAAGAAAAAAAGAATGAGAGCAAGATCAAGAACAATCTTTCCTCTTTCTTTTCTCTTTCTCCCAGAGCTAAAGGGAGCATCTCGAGCTAGGCGCTGGCTCACGTGACACAGAGTGGCAGGTGGGAGACAGAAAAATCGCTGTTTTCTTTGAAGTTGAATTTTACAATAGAGGGAAATGATTGGTTTGGGTTATTTTCAGTAAAATGAGGAGGGGAAAAGAACTCTGATGTAAGATGTATTAAGTAACATTTCCCTGATTCTTGAGGCTTTCAGGTATTTTTTTTTTCCCACACAGGTTGAGAACTTGATCTGAGATAAAAGACCAAAATTGCTTTCTTTTCAGACCACTTTTAATTCATGTCAACTTTTATTGCATGTGAATTATGAGGAATGATGAAATTTGCATTTTCTCTCATCATCCCCATATCTAAGTGTATAATAATTATTATATTATGTTGTCCTACAAATCTGGGTTCTTCGAAGTGATTACTGGATTACCGTCATCTTAAAAATGTAATTCTAAGTAACATGCCTTATTTTTAGCGAAGGAAAATCACTTGTCTATGAAGCTATAATATGGGTAGAGGTGTGGATGGAGAAATAATATTAAATGCATTATGGATAGGCTGGACTGTAATAAGCCCAGGGAGACTTCTTATTCTGAAAAACAGCAGGTGTCCATCATGGACCAAAGGCTGGATAATGACAAATCCATTAATAGAGAGAGTCAGAGGGACTGAAGGGTGATGCAGGCGAATACAAGGTGCCACTCAAAGCCCCAGTCCTGCTGTCCCACTGTCTCAGACAGGAAAAGGTCAAATGAGCTTTTCTCCTTTACCAGACCTCTGGGCTCAACTCAAGGCTCACAAGTGTGGCATCCACAGTCTGTCCCCACTTTCCCCTCTGTGAAGACTCTGAACATAGCCTGGGGAGAAGGTGTTACCCCTTTTTGAGTCAGTCACTTGGGTGTGACGCCTGCTGTCTGTGACTACTGCTCTCTGATTACACCAAGGGCATGTGACATGCTTCTAGCTCCTTTTCCCCAGAGGAGTTTGGAGAACTTGTTTTCTAACATCATCAAGCCTTGTCACGTGAGATTTTGCTAGCTACCGCCCCATTCCTCAGCTCCTTCTATTCCAATCCCAGCCCAGCCTCCTCATTGCTCTGCCCATTTCCCCAGGGACACGTTTTTGGTTTTTGTTTTTTGTGGTGGTGGTTGTGCTAGGGATTGAACCCAGGGCCTTGTGCATGCCAGGCGAGCACTCTACCAACTGAGCTATATCCTCAGCCTCCAGGGACACTTTTTAAGTAAGTCCCTGTCCCACAGATCTTTGGAGAAGCCAGCTGAACCTAAATGCATCTGTTGTGAGAGAAGGTTTCTCTACATGGTGGCATGAGAAATGCACCACAGGAGGGGGTAGTGAGAATTTTGCTTCCTCCCGAGCTCAGCCTAAGGGATGGGTGTCAGGGGCAGAAGGGGCACCCATGGGGCATGCAGAGTGGTTGAAAAGCCAGACATGGAAAAGCTGAATCCACTCCAGCTCCCCGTAGCTCAACTCTGCATCCTCGCATGCATAGTCCTGGGACAGTACACATGTCCTGCTATCTCAAGATGTGTACTGTGAGGTGGCTAAATCAAGCTAATTCACATATACATCCCTCACATGCTCACTATTTTGTGGTGGGAAAACTTCAATCATATCAGGAGTTTACACTGTGATGCAAAAATAAAATCTTTACAGATTGATGAATGTGGTTCCCATGTACCAAGAAAGGGACACAACTATGCTAAAGCTTTTGGAAAAAAAAAAAAAACTTCCAAAAAATCTTTCTTCTGACTTCAACGTAGAGGTCATTCAAGAAACAAAATGTGCTTATTTCCTTCAGTGTGCCTCCCAGGCCTGGAGGCTGGCTTCTTTCCCTCCTTAAAAGAAGTCCTCCGAAACTTCTGTGGGTTTGTTCCCTTCTTTCATTTAAGTCACCCCACAGAGAGGCTGTGCATTTTGCTGAAAGCCATAGCTGAGTTGGAATGACACATGGCATTTTTGCCAGAATGGAGTGGTTGAGAGGTGATACAAGCAAGCCATTGAGATGATAATGGTTATGTTAAGCTGTGTATATTAGACCCCTGCTGTCTGCCTTGGCCTGCTACTTTGGAGTTCTCCAGGGGATTCCCGGAGAGTTCCCATTGGTTGGGGAAGTGCTGGAGGAGGGATTTCCCATTGGCTGTGTGGTGGTTCCTGGAGGAGCTGCGTAGGTGGCGTTGGGGAGAGTTCTGGGGGAGCATGTGTGGAGTGTGTTGATGGAATTCAGAAATAAAGTTTGTTCCTGCTTCAGTGGCTCGTGATTTGTGCCCAGCCAGACTGCGGCACCATTTCCCAAGTATGCACTAGGTATCCTCACAGCCCCATGTCCACCCCTGCACAGGTGCATCGCTATGTGAAATTCTTGTGTTCATTTGGTTATTGGTTATCCCATGTGTTACCCCACCAACAACCAATCTCCAGGTAGCCAATGTCTATTTATTTGCTAGGACTTTAGTGCCTTGATCAATAAATAATGATTGACTATATAATAACATTGATTTTAGAAAAACTGAAAAAGAGAATGCATATTAACTTTTTAAAGTTAATGTTTCTGCATCCAATTATTGTACAAAATGGTCATTTTTCAGTCTGAATCCCCCTTTTCTTTGCACGGGTAGGGCCATCTGTTAATTTACAGTAAAATTGTTTCTGCAGATGGGTGTTAAATTATATGCATGATCAAGAAGATATGGCAGAACTTGTCACTATCCTTTGCCAGTGGCCTTTTAAGCATTCAATTTAGAGAGGGGATCAATTATTCAGCATAGAAGCCCCCATTGTCTGCCACGGCCACTTCAAAGCAGTTCTATCCTGCCACAGAGGAGTTGTTTTTGGAGGTGACCTGTTCTTCAGCTTTGAGGAAACCTGAAGTTCCCATGTGCTAGCTGGTCCAGGTGTCTTGAAGACTAGCCCTAAAAATTGCAAAAGAACATTTTTAAAACAGAAAACCAGGGTTCACTGTCTACAGCATGACTGTCCTCTAACCACATAGATACCAGTTGGGAAAATTAATTTCACTCTCCCCCCCTACCCCGGCCACAGAATGTTTTCCTCAAGCACACCACAGATTGTGATCAAATTATTTTCCACTACCCATCAGATGAGTGGTAGAAATCAATTTAAGTGATTTGTCCATTTTTTGGCATTATGGATGTTGGCAGGAAAAACTGTGCCAGGCTACACTTAGAAGAGAATTTGCCATCTGTGATGAACGTCTACCAATTATTTTTCTTAATTTGGAGCCTGTCATCAGTTCTAATAAAAAGGAGGACACCACAAAATTTTCGCTCCTGATGAGATTAAGAAACTATAGCATTACATTTTAAAAATGGCACACACTGCTTCAGAGTTGATGGCTGCAAGTCCATGGGATACATGACTGTTGCGATTCCCTGCAGAAGGTCTTCCCATTCAGGAACATCCCTTCAGTTTTTCGTTGGAGGTCACCTGCCTCCAGGCCTAGCCAATGAAACTCCAGTGTGACCACCTTGCCATACCTTCCTCAAGCCCAGGGTGGGCATGTGACCAAGGCTGACCAATCAACCCTGTGGTAATCCAAGGTCTATGGGATTTGGTTGGGGAACAGCAGTAAACTGCAGTAAGCCTAGATCCCCATGGGGTTTGTGGGAGCTGCCAGAAAGGAAAGGCTCCCATGTTGCTGGACTATGGGCTGTAAGGGTACAACTCTGCAGTGTCAGCCGCCAGGATTGGAGGAGGCTCCATGAAGGCAAAGCAGCCCAGCAGAGACAGTGCTGGAGGATGAAGGGCTTGAAGAGAGAGTGAGGGAGAATGCACCTAAGAGATCTGGCCGTGCATCCTAGATCTAGCTATGCCTAAGGGCAGTCACACTGTCTAAGACTCTTTCAACTGCTTCGAATATCGAATTTCATTTTTTAAGACAATCTCATTTGCCTTACACTTGTGTCGTTTGAACCCGAAACATTGCTTGACTGCTGGAGTCAGCCTTCCAAACCCTTCCAAAGCTCTCGAATTCTTTAGAGTTTGCATGACTAGTCTTGTCATTCATTTAGTCTTTGGGTCCCCATCAAAGACCCAAAGATTTTAGTTTAATTATGAATTTTATATGAGCAATTTATGAGCACAATTCCTTATATGAAAGCATTACCGGTCTTCCTAAAGGTGGTTCAATGAGCTGCATTTACCAGCCGCTTTGTGACAATTCTTGTTCAAAGATGGGGTGAAGCCAGTCTCTGGGAAGCTCAAACTTAAGAGTAGTTTGTATTTTCACAGGCATTTTCAATTTATTTCGGGGCCTAGCTCAGAAGAAGAGAGGAGGAAGATTACCACATAATCTATTCAATTTCAATTTCAAAAGATGCTGCTGGTGATCAAAGGATACTTGTGAGTAGCACATTTCCATAAAATGAATTTTGACAACTTTCCCCCAAATGTGTGTCTTACTTTAGCTTCTGATTTGGGAGGAAAAATGGAGGTTGGCAGGAAAGATAAATGAAAGTGATACTGCCAATATTCAAGGCTGCATGTAGTCTGCATCTTAGAATTTCTGGACTTTTTGTAGCAAGGCCTTAAGCTAGCGTTTTTAATCTAAAGTGTGCGCCACCTGCACCCCAGCTCATGATTTGTCTGGACAGGGCTGTACATTTTCCTGGGAAATAAATGTCTTAAAGGAGCGCCCTCTTCACTGGTTCCCAGAGCCCCCAGTTCTCTCTCAGATCAGGCCTGCTGGCCTCATTGTTGGGGAATCCTTTATATGTGTGCTAAAACACACCAACTGTTCCCAAATGCCAGATTTTGGAATTGCTGGTGTCTAAATGCTGCATACTCACAGTCTTGAGGGGACCTGGTTTCAACTCATTATTTCTGTACAAGTGTTGTGATTTGCTCTCCCTTTTTAATGGAAATATTTTAAACAGTAACATATTACTATATGAGTGTTTATAAAATAATTATCATGGCTGAGGTTATAGCTCTGAGGTAGAGTGCTTGCCCGGCATGCATAAAGCCCTAGGTTCAATTCCCAGTACTGCAAAAAAAAAAAATGAATAAATAAATAATAAAAATAAACTCTTGACTGTCTCTTTGATACTACCTGAGAGACATTCTTGATGAGAAGATTATTGCTTGTACTTTCTCTTAGAAACCTGTAGCAGACACATCTTGAAGATGTGAAAATCTGTCTAATTTGAGATCTAGTTCACAGAGCAATTTCACTTGAAGAACAGGACAGGACCTCAATCACAAATTGAAAATGAAGAAGTAAATAAATGCACATTGAACCAGATATAGTTCTAATTTTTGAATAGTTTACTTTCTGGTCTTGTACTGTACAAATAGATTAGTTATGGTAAATTTATTTGGTAAATACAAGATTCAGTTAAATAGCATAAAGTCAATCTGCAATAGTTCAAATTAATTTCTTAACTGTAATTGTAGCCCTATTTGACACATTTTTTCCAAAATTCACAATGGTTGTTCTCTTGAGTTTAAGTTCAAACAACATGGAAAACTGATTAAAATGACTGACACAAAGTCTTAATTTACCTAGGGGTTTAAGAGTTCTACAAGTGAGAGATGTAAAACAAATACACAATATTCATCTATTTATTTGGTTATTGCATATTTTGTTCATTTAAAGCCAGACTTGGTCTATGAGGGATTTAAGGCAGAATCTTCAGTAAAAAGGGATTGACACTTTCTAGTATGCATTGCCTGTCCCAGCTGCCCCTGCATGTATCAGCTATCTAATGCTGTGTAAGGAATAATCTGGAAGCATAGCAGATTACCCCAGTAAAAATCTAGGGTGTAGTTTCTCTGTGTCAGAAATTGGGGCAGAGCTTATTTGGGTGTCTTGGTTTTTAGGTGTCCCAAAGGCAGCTTTCAAGGTGTTGACTGGGGCACTAGATTCCTAAATCTCAATACAAGTAGGATATGTTTACAAACTCCTCACATGGAAGGGCTTGGAAAATTCATTCTCAAGCTGACTTGAATGATTTTTAGCAAGCGTTAGTTTCTCTTGTCTATTATTTGGACTCATCTGTTTCCAGCCATGTTAGAGTTTCCATGAGGCTACACAGAATAGGAAAGTTATATTCCTCCAGAGAGAGGGCTCAGAGAAAGAGAGAGAGAGAAAGAGGATGAGATAGGTATTTTTATAAGCTAATCTTTGTAGTGATGTCCTCTAACTTTCCCTGTAGTCTGGTTATTAGAATGAGTTGGGAAGGAGGTCCAGTGGCATAATTGGTTATTGTATTATGCTTAAAAAAATGAACTTGTAGGTCCAGTACACACTCATAATGTGGGTGTACGTGTGCAGTGTGCAGATGTGCAGATGGGGGGCATGGAGGCATTTAAGAGGCTGAGTACCCCCTGTATCACTGTTCTACTGTAGTACACTGTAGTGGTTGAAGGCAGAACTCGGGCTGACCTAGGTTTTAATTCCACATCTAATACTTTCTAGCAATGTGATGTGGTCAATTTCTTAACATTCCCCCTTCATTGATTTTCATAGATTAAAAATGGAATCAAGAGTTCCTTCCACCAAAAAGGCACACTCATACATTGCTGGTGGGCCTGCAAATTGGGTGTAGCTAATCTGGAAAGCAGTATGGAGATTCCTTGGAGAACTTGGAATGGAACCACTATTTGACTCAGATATCCCACTCTTTGGTCTATACCCAAAGGACTTAAAAACAGCATACTACAGGGACACAGCCATATCAATGTTTATAGCAGCACAATTTATAATAGCTAAATTGTGGAACCAATCCAGATGTTCTTCAGTAGATGAATGGATAGGGAAACTTTGGTATATATACACAATGGAACATTACTCAGCATTAAAAGATAATAAAATCATGACATTTACAGGTAAATAGATGGAGTTGGAGAATATAATGCTAAGTGAAGTAAGGGGAAAAATGTTTTCTTTGATATGAGTATGCCAACTTATAAATGGGGATGGAGGGGGAACATCGGAAGAGTGGAGGAACTTTAGATAGGGCAAAGGGGAGGGAGGCAAAGGAAGGGGGCAAGGGGGTAGGGATGATGGTGGAATGAGTTAGACATCATTACCCTAAGTACATGTATGAAGACATGAATAGTGTGAAAATACTTTGTGGACAATCAGTGACTTGAATAATTGTGCTCTATATGTGAAATATGAAATGAACTGCATTCTGCCATCATGTTTAACAAATTAGAATAAATAAATACTTTATTAAAAAAAAGTTCCTTCCACCTAGCCTTGTGGTATCCTGTGCAGTAATAACCTCACTCCAGATGTCCTGTGCACAAGTCCTCAGCAGACTACCTCTCCTCCCCTGTAAGTCACATGGCATCACAACTATCTTCCCTGTTAGGCATCCCATTGGTAAGAGCAGAGATGTTTGTGTGATCCTGTCTGGGTTTCAATCCAGGCTCTACCACCTCTCAGCTGCATGAACAAGGGCAAATCTGTGTCTGGAAGAGGAAGTTCCTCCAATCATTAAATGGGAAGAGAAAGAATCATAAGAAGTGTGTAAGGATGGGTTTAGCATCTGCCTGGCAGATGATAAGTGACCAATATATGATAGCTCATACTCATATTGAAACAACCATTCAGCAAGATTTGTTCAGGAAATCAGTTGTTATTGTGACAGGTATGGATAATAGAAGCCCACCTTGGAGAATCACTTACATTCGGGGGTTGTTTTTCCACTCTTCTGTCTGTCCCCAAGTGCCGGCTCAGAAAATGTCCCAGATATAGCCAAGAGCTTCTTTTTAAAAAGCAATAGTGGACTAATCTGCAGGGAAGCAAGACCAGTGAAAGTAGACTTGGACCACAAAACATAATCCTATTGGGTAAACCAGGAAGCCGAAGGAATAGAGAGAAATAGCGATGCTTCTTGGGCAGATATGTAGGGCACAGAAAAGGAAGTGATATGAACAGAAGGGACTGTAGAGAAAGCATGCTCAAAAACTACCAGCTGTTCTTTGCAAACATGCCTTACCTTTTTACCTTCGTTTGAATTTTATGTCTACCTGGGGGAAACGAAACAGAACACACCATCTCTGCTATGGGGCAGTATTCAGTTCATATCAGAGGCAAAGACTGGGAAATGCTGATTTGGAAAAAAAAAATTATAAACTGTGTTCCTGCTTTCCTGTTGATTCTTTTTCTCTTCATTTTCTGAACCCTCAACCTTTTGCCCCACCTTATCCGAACTGCTACCTGGAGAAAACAGGCTAGTCCTAGAGAACATATTGGTAAATTCACATTCATCTTTGAAAACAATTTTCCCACTTGTAGTTCCTGTCAGGCTTGTCCAATATCAAAACAAGACCTTGTGGTGCTCTGGAAATTAACTTGGTTAAGCTGCATCATGGCAAGCCCACTCCCGTAATGATCACCTACAGGCTAGCGAGGCAGGGCATGGTTCGGAATTTTAAGGAGGAAGTTTCCTTGACTGTGTCTTTGGCCTGGCGTGGTGACCAGAATGGGATCACCTCTTGATTATCCAAATGTTTATGTCCCCTTACACACAGCAGGGGCTGAGCTATCAGAAATGAGTCTCAGGAGGAAAGGCAAAGTGTATTTCTGTAAGTCTCACTAGGGAACCACTCTAAAACACACAAAAATAACCGGTTAATGTCACTCCAGATAGTTTGTAAGCACAGCACACTGTTGTACTAGGTACAGTGCTGGGCACAGTGGTAGGCCGGGACGTGGGCACAGTTTATTTCGTTGCTGTATCTTACCACACTTATATCCTTGACTATATTTTTCTGTGTGGAGGTCCGAAATCATATAAAAAAGGGTCATTTTTGACTCAATCTCACCCTCTTTGGATTTAAAACTGGCTCCTCCAACCCCTGGAGGCAGAGGCTAGGGTAAGTTTCCCCAATGCCCCGTGCCCTAGCCGTCTCATCTGTAATTTAGAAATGCTAGTCAAAGGGATTTGAAGAACAAAGGTTCAGCTAAACAGACAGAACAGCATCTATTCAATAGCAAAGGCCCAAGCAAAGTTAATTTCTGTTGTTTGGAACTGGAACTGTGATTTGCATTTTTATGCCATCAATAAACACTTTAAAAGATCTTCTCCTTGGACATAAAGCACCATAGAAAGAAATGAATTTTAAATAGAATATTGGCTGTGGGTTTTCATTGGTTTATATTGTCAACATTTTCTTGAGTATTATGGCATATATTAATTTATTTAGACTGATTTCTGTAATAGGAATGTTTTTGAATCTGTGGTCCTCATTTTGATAAACTTTTTTTCTTCTCCTTTACCTGATATGTTGATACTTCTTCTTGTTCTTATTTCTATGTGTTTTTTTTCATCCATATTGAAAGTTACATATTCTACTTTTATCCTAAATTTAACATCTTGGTCTCTCTCAAATAATTAAGGGAGTACAATATTTAGACTCTGATTACACCCTCACATGGTATGTCTTTGGTCAGCATTTTATTTGCTTCCTATTAATCCAATAAATTACATATTTTATTATTTTATATTGACATTGTTTATTTACCTATATCTGCATGTGTCCATGTTCCCATTAATTTTTCTCAGATCCTTCTGAGGGATAACTTAAAGCACCATATTTTAAAATACATGATTTAAAAATTCCATTAGAGAAAGCCTATAGGTAGTAAAAGTTTGTAGTTTTTGTTTGTATAATCATGGCTTCATTTTGTGATTGTTCTTGAAATATAATTTCATGAGTAATAGCATCTCACTGGGGAGTGGGTTCCTTCTAGATCTTTGAGAGATTCTTGCCCTGCAGAGAAGAAAGCTGTCGAAATCACTCTTCCCTTGGTTGGGCTCTGTTTTCACACTGACTGCTCTTGGGGCCTCCTCTCATCTCCATCCTTCTCTGGGTGCCCTAGAATGAGTCTGTGTGAGGCATTTCTTCATTTTTCTCTCGTTTTATTACTTTTAAAATGCATTCATCATCTCTCAAAACAGTTCTATGCCTCAGGCCTCTGTTCTGTCCTGGTGGACTCATTTTTATCAGACTCATTTTTACCTCCCCAGTCTCCTCACCTCTTTCTCGTAGTGTCTCTCCATCCCTGGTTTTTGTTTTGAGTAATTATTTCAGATTTTCCTGTTCCCTAATCCTTTTTGCTTTTATGCTTAATTTGCTGTGTAACTAACCAATGCTTTTCTCCTTAATGACAACAAATAATTTTTTTAAAAGGTTTAAATCCCTATTTTATTCCTTTTCATTCTACTTGGCTATGTGGGATGCTTCCTGAATTTTTTCTTTGTTATTCCATACCTTTGAATTTCTGCAGAAGTAGCAATCTCTATGACATATGGAATCATTCTGTTATGGGAGATTCCTGGAGCCTAATTCTGCTGTTGGTTGCTTGTACTGACATTTACACACACGGCTTGTTTTTTTCTATATTTCATGATCTTTGATTCCAAACTCATACATATTTGATCTTAAACTGTGGGAAACTTTGGGCTTAATTCTAGGATGTATTTTTACAAAGAGGGTTTCATTTGTTCTTAATGGAAAACTGGAGGCTTCCCTCAATCGGAATATAAAACTCAAAACAAAAAAAAAAACAAAAGCAGGGATGGACATCCTCACCCTAGGTACATGTGTGATTGCACGAATGGTGCGTCTCTACACCGCATACAACCAGAGAATTGAAATGTTGCTCTCCGTTTGTGTACAATGAATTGAAATGCATTATGCAGTCATGGACAACTAACTAGAATGAATAAAAATAATTAAGAAAAATAAAAATAAATAACGACCCCTTTCATGACGCCCATCTTCATCTTGGAGTTTTCAATATGGCTCCACCATTTAACTCCTGTCCTTGTAGCCAGTGGGGCTTCCACCATCTTTCCAGGCAACATCTCTGTACCTCATCTTTTCTGTTTTTCTGCTTTTCTCTGCTTTAAATTTGGTAAACCGAGTGTGGAAAAGAAGTAGTTTATACTGAAGGGAACACAACTAACCTAACAAGGACTACTCTTCCCTCCCTCTGACACCCATGCTGGCTGGGAATGTGCAGAGGATCTCCCTCCACACAGGCGCCAGAGCCACTGCAGGATTCACAGTGCAGAGAAAGCAGGTGTGCCCATCATACAGGAAGAGGGGCCACAGGTGGTGAGCCAAAAGATCGTTCCTGCAGGACTGGGAAGATTTCATCTGCAATTTCATTAGATAAACAATTTTCACAGTTTGTCAGTAACATCTCATCTGTTATGCAGAACTTCATGAACTTCTTGGTGTGTAGAGACAGGTCCTATAGTGGTTATTGTTTGTTTTTCTAGGCTACAAATGCTGGATCTGAATTAGAAAATTTAGCATGGGTCCTCCTTGTGGTTCTGGCTCTGAGATCTTTAGTTTATCCTTTAATTTCTCTGCTTATGTTTTCACATCTAAATAATAGAGACAGCAATACCTTTCTTAGAGGGTTGCTATAAAAATACAATTAGCTGAGTAATGTGGTCTTATGTGATGGCGTACAAAGGAAGATGATGTCTCATTATCTCCCTCCATGAAGTTCTCAGTAGGTAGCAGGTTCTAATCCACTGCCTCCCTGTGAGGCAAATCAGAGCAGGATCACCGTGAGTTTTCACTGTGATAGTCACTGTGACTTAGACGTCTGAGTTCATTTTCAGAGTAATCTGTTCCTCTAGAAACTCTAAGTTGAATAGGGAAAGGAGAAACCTAAAACATGGGTGGATATAAAGCTTTAGAAAACTTATGATGATAATATATAACCATTGAAATCCTATTCTCTTATCTGCAGTTCTTCTTTACACCCAAACAGTAACAATGACAAAGCAAAAGAAGTAATTCAACATAGAAAACATGAGACCAGAGGAAACGACAGGAAGGTGGAGTAGAAGGGAAAATGTAAATGAGGCCCAGGGATTTTTGTTCATTTGTTTGTTTTCATTTCTAGCACCTTTTTTAGTGTCTGCCTTAATCAGAGTGACAAAATATGTGCTTTTTGATCAGAGTGGAGTTAAGCAGATGAAAAGCAGTTCCAGCGAACCTCATTTGTATTATTTCTATTGTCCCAAGGAATCTGTATAATGTACATTATTGTTAAGAGTCTGGACTTTGGACCCAAAACACACTTAGATCAAACTTTGACTGCATGACTTCACACATGCAACTTTATTTCACTAAGTTTAGCTTCATTTTCAGCAACACAGATGTAACAATGGTATGTCCTCGCTGACCTGTAGGCGATGGTTACTATATCACTCTTAACCTCTAGCTCTTCTCATCTCTCTTCCCCGCTTCCCACCACTCCCCCTTCCACAACCCTCAATACCATTGGTGCTAGCACCACATTGTCTGGTGCCAGTGGTTCTTTCTCTCTTTGCACATCGGTGATCAAGTATTTGCCTATTAATGATTCATTTTTCTTATAATCAAGTATTTTTGAATAAGGAAAAATAAATCTAGATTGAATTTTTCCTATGAGGAAAGAGTAAAATATAAAGGCATATTAATTCTACATCCTGTGATACTTGAAAAGACTGCAGAGCCTAACATTATTACTGTGGATGGAGCCCCAATTCATTATATTCAAGGAAAAATAAATGACAACTATTAGCAAATTATCAAACTCTTTTTGATGAACAATGAAAGATTAAGAGACAGATTTTTTTTTGCCTATACCATGATAAGAAAGGAAAGAAGAGAAATGATCTGTTAATGAAGAAAACCTTTGGGAAAAAGCACATTCATTTAAAAGAAAAATGATAAATCCAATAGTATTTTTTGCCTTGAAATAGAAATTTTAATTATTGTCCCTGTTTTCACACAAAATATTTAGTAAAAATATTAATTTTTGGTACCTTATAGATTTTGGGAAATTTGATTCCATTAATTGCTTTGTCTTTCCTGTGATCCTTCAGAGAAGAATAGAAGAATCTAGCAACATTGTGAAATTAGAGCAATTCAAAATGATATTAAAATTGGGACTATAATGAACTTATAAGGGAAGGGAATGAGGAGTGGAAGTGGTACCTGGAGAATTCAGGAAATCCCTGTACTCAGAGGAAATTAAACTTTTGAAGCCAATATTCTAACAATGTTCAAAGAAAAAATCTCTAATCTCTCAGCCTGAGATTTGAGTGTTAAAAACTGTGTTTGGATCTTATCATCTTTCATCTCATACCTCAAATGAAAAAGCATTTGAGGGCATTATATAAAATTTTATCAAAATAATATAATTTTTGTCAAATTTTCAATTAACAGATGCCAGGAAATGTACTATTTAACAGGTATCACCCTGTCTTAATTTCAAAGTCATTATTAGCCGCATATTATAGATGAGAAAAGAAACTGCAATTTTCCCCAAATGTAGAGGTGAGACTCAAGCCAGGTCAATCTATTCTGAACCTCTTCAATATGATATTTTAGCATCCCTTGGTTTCTTCATTTAAAAACAAGAGGAAAGGATGTCTTTTTATAGCCAACAGAAGAGGGGTTTTTAAATGCTTGTGGTAAAGGAGTAGGCACAAATGTCTGATGGGTTTATAGGAAGAGTTTGTGGAAATAGATGTAATTTGAAATGCAAATAAGGGAATTCGTGAATGAAATGAGAAGAGAAATCGAAACGGGGCCCTCTGTAGAAACACCAGTTGTGCATAGCAATGTCATGGGTAAATGCCCATCTGATAAGAGGTTTTAATTAAACTAAATAATTTATTATCCATTATACTTCAATGAATTAAAAAGGATATAATCTAAGATGCTTTATTTCTCTGAAACAGGATCGCATACCATAAATTCAGCACATCATGTGTTCTCAAGCAAGAAAATGTCCAGATTAATAAAATGCAAGGGAGATAGTAATTAATTTCTATCCTATTTTAACCCCTGGTACATTTATCCAAATACTTTTCTTATGCAGAGCTAGACATGACATGTTCTTGGAAAGGCACTACATGAAAACAAGTTTTTTATAGGGAAAATTTTAAATTAAATATAAATGGCAGACATAGCTAATTCAATGACAGATATTCACTTTGTAATCATACATGTACATGCCCATAAGGTTGTGTGTGTGTGTGTGTGTGTGTGTGTGTGTGTATATATATATATATATATATATATATATATATATATATATACCTCTACATAATTTTCATACATATACATCCACACATATATCTAAATTCACATATTACTTACATTCTTATGTATAAAAAAATACATATTCATATCATTAAAATCACATATGCTTCATCAGTCTTATGTTGCATTTTTATTTTTAAACTCTTAACCATCTGTAGTGATTAGATATTAAATACAAAGCACAAACCAAAAAGTGCAAATAAAATGTAAAGGGTCAATTAAAGAAAACAAATACTGAAATTGATTATCCTAATTCTTCTTTTGTCCATAAAAGAAATGACTAGTTTTATGGTTCAGATATGAGATGACCCCCAAAACCTCATGTATGAGACAAGAATATACAGAGGTGAAATGATTGGGATAAAAGACCCTTAACCTAATCAATGCATCCATCTACTTGAATGGATTACTTGGGTGATAACTGTTGGCAGACAAATAGAGAATGGCTAGAGGAGGTAGGTCACTGGAGGTGTGCCTTTGGGGCTTATATTTTGTCCTTGTTGAAGAGAATGCTCTCTCTCTCTCTCTCTCTCTCTCTCTCTCTCTCTCTCTCTCTCTCTCTCTCCTGGAATCATGTACTGAGCTGCTTTCTTCACTATACTAGTGGAAGGCTACCATGATGTTCTATCTCTCCTTGGGCCTATAGCAATGGAGCTGGCCATCTATGGACTGATACTTCTGAAATCATGAGCCCCAAGTAAACTTTTCTTCTAAAATTGTTTTTGTTGGATATTTTGATCATGATAGGAAAAAAGCTGACTAAAATAACTGGTAATCATTTCTTGAGATTCATTTGAAGGAAAAAAAAACATGTAATTCTATATGTATTTTTACTTCAATATGTTCTATTTCATTTTCATATTCATCAGTGACCTCATATCATATGCATTATTTTGAATTTTGATTTTTTTCATGTAACCTTTTCCACTTTAAACACCGATTTGTTCTTTTTAAGAAACTCTTAACATTTTTAGGAATGTAAGTTCCATTTTCTATGTAATGATTATTTTATATAATTCTCAGATATTGGCTCTCACAGTGATGCTGTAATTAATAATACTTTCAAGAAGTAGAATAGTTGAATGATAAGATGGGGGCATTTAAAATTTTAATCACTGCTGCTGACTTATCAATTTAGGTGCTGTTAACAGTGTTTCCCCTTAACTTAACAAATACCCAGTATAGGTAATAACACTGATTTAATGAAACAATTATTTTATTCAAGTTCAACATTTGTATTATAAAACTTTATAATATTAACAACTATTTTTGTTAAAAAAGAAAGCCAGCGAGCCATATTTATTACTTGAGAAAAAAATTTAAGATGCTGTTTTTCATTCAATGTTTCAAGATTTTATGGCTCTTATAAGCATAAATATGGATGTAAAAGGTGGCTAATTAGTATCCTATTTTGAAAAATGATTATAGCAAAGATCATTTTTAAGGAATTTAACCTATATTTTTCTGATAATAAAAGCTGCTTTTGTTTATTATTAAGATGTGGAAAATAGAAAAAAAAACAAAGAAGTAAAAAAAAAATCTTACTTTTGAGGAACATGTAATTTTCTTAAATCATTAATTTATAATTTTGTGTAAATATTTCTTCTGTACTCCTTCCCCCTTGTTAGACCCTATCTATGAACCTCGCTACCTAGCTGGACATAGACACACCTAACCACACGTGGACAAGTGAACGCGTAAATACATATGCACACTATATTCATTTTGCTTTATATAAAGGTCACAAAAAAAAAACAAGATCTGAATTGTGCCCTACAGCATCGTTTCCAAGTGCTCTTTGTTTCTCCTCTGGTCTTCTGGCAGATATAAGCCCCCAAATCTTTCAGGTGTGTCTTAGAAATTTATATCCACCTCATGTGAAACAGAAAACTATGTTACTTCCAAATGGTTCTCGTGGACGCATGTGCCTTTTCCTCAGCCTTTAGTTCAGCAACTGAACTCATGTCCTGGGGCATTTCCAAAATGGAACAAGACTTTTTCAAATCAGAATCCCAGAAGGTCGGAGTGTTGATATCAGCATGGCTGTTTGCTGCCTTCTGGACACATAAACTCGTATTCCTTAGAAGGCAGCATCCACTTTTCAATTACAATTCCCTTTCCTTTGTTTGAATGATAGTAGATACATCATAAAAGGAGATCTCAAACTTTTTATGTTTATTTCCTCACTTTTCTCTACAATTTGAAGTTTTTTTCCTACTTATTTCACAATTGCATGCATTTCATTGTAATGAAACCAATTTAATCTCTATGCAAAAGTCTTTTGTTTACCTTCCTTCAAAACATTCTGCTCTGGGGAGGCAGTCTCAGAAAATTCTCCATGCTTTCTAAACTAACCCACTGGTGTGACTTGTTACACTGATTGTAAATTTATTGCAGATATGCCCTTTGCCCACTGATAGAGAACTAAAGGAAGGGTAATCATTTCATATATATATTCTTTTTTCCCCTAAAATTCATACTTTGAGAGTTGAATTATTGGGACAATGCATAGGTGGGGGTAGGAAACCCATGGGTGAATGATAAAAGTTTGTCATTTGTCAGTAGGAACCTTTATTTCTGAAGAGTAAAAGAAAAGGCAACTCAAGGAGCTTTGGAGGAGAAGCCAGGTCAGCTCATTCCAATATGCACTCCCTTTTCCTTTTCCAACATACAGAAAATACCAAAAGAGGCAAGTGATGAAGGACCTTGTTTTCTTCCTCCTTCAGTTTATCAAAGAGTTATAGCACTTAAAGACTGACAAGGCAAAAAGTGAGTGATTCTAGAGTCCAACTTTAGAAGAGGAGATAGTACGATTCCAAGTGCAATCTATTCAGAAGCCTTGCAAAAAGCGAATTTAGGCTTAGAGGGCCAGATACATGAAAGGATAGAAAATATAACTCGGATGTGTTTGGCTTTGTTTTTCAACTTGATTTTTAAAATACATAAGTAGTATACAAATGTATATTGGTCTTTAAAGATTTACAAATTGCTGTATGTAAACAGACAAACGTGTGATACAATATCTCATTTCTAATCTTCAGAAGCTTTCTGCACAGTTTTGCACATCTTCCAGAAGTCACTATTAATGTCTCTGAAGTGTCTAGCACTCTGTGATGTCCAAATGCAGAAGAAGGAGATCCCACAAATGGCAAATGGGATTGTGGTATAAACATTTTTTTTTTTTTGTATTTTACTTTGTCTTGTTCAAATCAGTAGCTAAAGGCCAATTTCTTCTATCTTAAAAGCCTCGTAGAGTTCTGGAGTTGAGATGCACTACAATTTGCCTAACCATTTCTCTTAAGTGGACATTTAGGTCATTCTAGGGTATCACTGTTTTAAGTTGCTACAGAAATAACATTGAAACCTACGGACCACTTACTTCATCTCCCTGTGCCTCAGTTTCCTTCTCTATAAAATAAAGAAGTTAAGATTCCTGCCCACAAAAGAGACACCTATCATGAGTTCTACAGTTGTGCTCACACTTGCTTCTTTATTTCTATGGTGCTGATGACGGTGATCCTTGTCTGTACTTGTGCTCTGGGCCTTGGGAAATATTTTTAGAAGCAATAAGGACAGGGAAAGAACTTGCATACAAATTTTGTTGGAGACTTCCACTTGTCTTCCCAAAGGCTTTGCCATTCCTCATGATTCACGTATGTAAGAATGAGTTTCCCCAGGACTTTGCCTGTGGAGCAACTTTCCATCATGTACATTGGTCAACAAGATGGCAGCAGCAGCATTCCAGTCGCTACATTGTTTTATATTCATTTAATCCTGTCAGGAAGTTTTCCCTTTTCCCTTTTTGTTTTGTAGAATTTTCACTTCTCTTCAGTGAATTAGTATTCAATCCAGGTCAGGTCATGGATGCTCGTAAACAGACCCCTCACAGACTTGGATGATGGGGACAGGACTGAGGCTCCATGGTACCTGTGCCTCAGCTCTGTCGTCTCTCCACCAGAAAAGGAGCCGGCCTGGTTCGATTTACTTCCAGAACTAGAAAAGCTGAAGCTCACTGATGTCTGTTTCTGGATACTTTCATCAGATCTATTTGTCTTCCCTCATTATTATTACACAACTTGGTTTAATATGACTTTATAAAACATGAAGATGTCTAATAGGATGACTCTAGAATGAATCTTTCTTTCTGTTCAACTTTTCAAATTATATTTATTGTCCTTTCATTTTGGACTTTGTGACCAGCTAAAAATGGTCAAAGACAGTCTGTCATGATATTTGTTATAATGACTTGGAACTTAAAATTTGACAAGATGATTGATGCTGATAAAATAATAGAGTCCTCCCAATCTAGAGACAGGATTTTTTTTCCCTCTGTTATTTAGGTATTTCCTAGTAAAATTCCAATTATCTGCTCACTGATGTGACATATTACATTGCCTGTTACTATATATATATATATATATATATAATATATATATATATATATATAATATATATATATATATATATATAATATTTTTTTTTTGCTTTGGTAATTATTTTCATTACCTTTAATTTATTTATTTATTTTATTCTTTCCCTGTCCATATTGCTTATAATTATACATAACAGTGGGATTTGCTGTTACAAGTTTGTATATATTTGTACAAGCACACAATATTAAAATATAATTTGGTCCTTTTCAGTTCCAAATATTTTCCATTTCATTCTCCTCCTTCTAAGTGTTTATTGCTAATATAAAGAAAAATTTAGAAGTATTATATATATATGTAAATATATATATATATACATATATATATATATACTCATATTTCAATATGCCTTATTGAACTTAAAAGAGTTTTTAAATTATTTTTATTCTATGTCACATTATTCAATCTTTTCCTATGTAGTCTTTATGCTTCAAAATTTATCTCTTTATTTTTCTTATCTTATTGCATTGACTATAGGTCTTTAAAAAAACTGAAAATTATGACATGATGATTACGATAAGCCAAGTAAGTCAATCTCTGGGCTCTAGCAAATAAGCCAAATGAGTTCCAATATCTGAGGATCCAGATAATTCTGTCCCTAATAAGTATTTTATTTCCACTAAGGGTCACTATATTGTAAATTTTATGCAATGATATGTTGGTAAATGTTTAATGAATGTTTCTCCAGGAAAAAAAAAGAAAACAAAAGAAACAGCAATTCAGATTTGTGATGTTTTCTGATTTCCACATTAGAAATTTTCTGATAACTGGTTTCTTTGATGCCCCTTTTCTTTATAAAGCTGGAATAATATTGAGCTTTTACTCAATATTTTATATATATATATATATATATATATATTTTTTTTTTCATCAGTGTTTGTTTAGACTAACTACAGAGTGATCATTTTTGTGGATGTATAGGACACCAATGTGCTATGATACCACAGTCTACTTGGACATTGGAATTATTTCCAATTTGAAGCTGTTAAAAGTATTAATGAATAGAAATTTGGTTTATTCTTCTGGCTGGAATTGTGTAGTAGAATACATGTATATTTCACTACAGTGAATCATGCAAAATTTTTCGAGAACATTTTATCAAGTCATTCCTCTTCTCTGTGTTTGATATTGTGATTCACTCCATTCTGTCAGTTGTTACTGTTAGTCCACTTAATATTAGTTTTTGTAGACAATGTTTAATGCTATTTCATTGTGTTTGAAGTTCATTTCTCTAAAGGTAATTAACTAATTTTTTTTTTACTTTTTCTTTTAGTCACTTGAATTTCTTTTGTAATTGAACTGCTGTTTTTATACTTTCCACATTGTTACTTGGTTGTCTTATTTACTTATTGTTTGTAGGAGGTATTTCACATAGCCTGGACATGAGTCTTTTACCAGTTATATAATTGCCAATATCTTATTTTTAATAGCTTGTCTTCTTAAAATACTATATCTTTTAATGAAAATACATTTCTAAATTTCTTTTTATGGTGTGGGTTTTCTATGTTCCTTTTAAAATATTTATTGCCTCTAAAACCAGGAAAACTCAGAGTGGATGCTGGAAATTCCTATTGGAGATTGGAGACAGGATGGCCTATTTTATATAGCATTGAACAATTGGCATTAATGTGGATCTTACTAATAAGATTTCTACAACAACATTTAAAAAATGTCAACTGGCTTCTTCTAGCTGTATCTGATAAAGTATGGGAAGCAAGAGATGAAGTAAAAGGAGGAGTTGTTTACATTTCAGCAGAATTAAAGGAAGTGTGCAGGACTCTGGGTAATCTCTAGATGGCAACACATTGAAATATAATAACTATATTCAGGGTAAAGGTCAAAGCAAGACCTTTGACCTTTCTTAAAGCCTCAGGAAGAGTTAAGTTGGTACATGGTCAATGCTTTTTAAAAATATATTTATTTTTTAATTATAGGTGGACACGATATCTTTATTTTACTTTATGTGGTGCTGAGGATTGAACCCAGTGCCTCACACATGCTAGGCGAGTGCTCTATCTGTGAACCACAACCCCAGCCTGTAGTCAATGCTTCTTTGTAAATAAAAGGGCTCTTGAAAACCTCAAAAGATTATTTTATAGAACCCTGAGGATCCAAAATAGATCGAGACTCTCCCACCATGCACAGGATGGCTGTATTTTAAAGAAATTAGTGGGTTGAAGTAAGATTCCCCAAAGAAAACCCACAAAGTTTTAAAATAGCTTTGAAAATAGAACCAATTTTTTGGTTAAAGAAAGAGAGAAAGAAAGATTAGGGATCCCCTCCCAGGAAGTAGAATTAGACCCTAATCCTGGAATTTGTTCCTGACCCTAAGTGTAAAGTGAATGAGTGGCATGTGCTTAGAGGGTTTCAAAATTGTTATGGGTCAGTTATTATCTGCTTCCTAATATTTTCCAATTAGAGCAGGAATATGTACTATTATGACTTTTGCCTTGTTACACTATTTTGTTGAGTGTGTAAGGCACAGGTCACTTTTTACTCAACAGCTCTCTCATCAAGAGGAGCTTCACTACGGAAACTCATTAATACTGGACTTGGTTTAGATGACAACTTGTGTTTTGATCATCGCTGTGATCAAAATAGCTGACAAAAATAACTTAGAGGGGAAAGATTTATTTCAGTTCATGGTCTCGGGGAATTTAGTTTGTGGTTGGCCAGTTCTATTTCTCCGGGCCTAAGGTAAACTATAACATCACAGTGGAAGGGTGTGGTAGAGGAACGCTGCTCATCTCATGGCAGCCAGAAAGCAGAAGAGATAGGGCGAGGAATCAGCCAGGAGAAAATAAACCTTTCTAGCACAAACCCCAGTGACCTACTTCCTCCAGTGGGGTTTCACTCCCAGTAGTCCATTCAACCATCCAAGGATTAACCCACCCATGAGGTCAGAGCCCTCATGATCCAGTCATGGCCCAAATGCCCCAACTCTGAATCTTGCTGCATTGGGGACAAGGCTTTTAGCACATGAGCTTTAGGAGGACATTCCATATTCAAACCATAACAGCCTGAACTTCAAGTTTGAAGCTGAGCCTGATTCTATAATTGTGAGGTTTAGTGACTATGATTTCCTCTGTCAGTGTCCATCCAAATTTCCAACATGACCTTGCCATTCTTCCTTCCAAAAGTTGTCTTCCAACACCTTAACTTTTTTGGCATGTGACATGATTTTGCCAAGGAGCTCTCAGTGAGCTTGACACAGACACAGATCTTGAGTTTTAGGGATTGTCCTGTAACCAGATAGTTATTGCAATGTGTGTGCCATCTTGGTGGTGAAGTCATGCAGGCAAGTGGCCCTGAGGAAAAAGGGACCCTCTGGAGAAGGATGAAGAGGCTCCAGCAGAGATTAAGTGTCAGATGTGAGAATGATGCTGAGATTTCTGCTGTCTATGAGAAGTTCCAAAGAGAGCATATGACGCCAGATGGTTACTCAACTGTTTTCATCCGACCTCAGCTATGAGAGAGAAAGCATTTCTAATATTACTTAAGTCACTAATATCAGGTTGGTCTGTCACACAGCAATATGCACTGATACCATTTTTGAAGTTAAGAAGATTCACAATTATTGGGTAATAATTGTCTTTAATCAATTTTCAAATTGATTTGAATTCAAACAGCTTTTCAGAGGAAGTTTTGGTGCTTAAGGAAATTATTCTGTTTTTCTAAATTATTATGTCTGAAAGAATAGACTTTAGAATATCCATATGTGAGAATTAACAACCTAAAAGCAGATTGCATAATATATTGCTCAAACTCTTCACAGTCATAATTATGAGGCAGCATTTGTACAATAAAATTTTGAGCATAAAGCATGAAATGCTTCTTCATTAGAAATGTGCACCCTTGATCATATTCAATATTAAATGATTCATTAGACAAATCTATGTTGAATAGAGCTGTGGTTTGCTGTCACTGGGTCCTCATGTGAATGTCCTCAGGAACCTGCCTGGTGTCATTCTTTCCTTTAAGCTCTTAGTCACAAGAGCTCTGCATTTCATCTATCCAAAAGCTGGTATGCTGTGCCCCACCATCCAAAGAATATGGAAGGCTTAAAACAACTTTTTGCTAGATATTTGTTATATACTGAAAATGTAGCATGGTTCAAGCAACCCCTTCTTTCCAATTGCTTTCTTTCTCATGGACTTTGAGGTAGACAAACACTGGGGAGAAAATATAGATAATTTACTACAGAAAATGTTTTTTTTTCCTTGATATACATTAAAGAGTACAAACTAATAAGAAAAAAAAATCACAAACACCCTACATGAAAATTTCCCAAGTCTCTAATGATTTTTTCTGTTTTGCTCAGAATAATTTCCCCCCAGAATTTAATGGATAAAAAGAATACTAGTCAATATCACAGTATATAAATATTTGAAATAATAGAGTATATCTTTCTATATTAAGCACTGTGAATTTTCCATAATAAACCTCTAATTTGTTAGTTTACAGTAAAATGAAAAAGTCAAAATAAAAGGAAAATGTTAATGAAAACATTGCAAATGAAAGTTTTTGTGTTTAATTGTTTTTCTACTAAATTGAACATTATTAGAAAGAAAAATACAAACTATATGACAATTTCAGTTGAAAATATAATAGGAGGCCAAATTTTAGATCAATTGAACACCTTTTTTGGTTTGTTTGTTTTACACAAAATGCAGTGATAATACTAAATAGTTATAAAAGAATTAGAATGTCTAGCTCATAAAGTGAAGACATTCAGGGTAGATACAGTGAAGTTTTCTGTCTGCATTTTCTCTAACAGTTGAATCAAGGTAAGCTCTGAGCCATACTATGAAACTTAACTTGAATTCATGGGCACCAAGTGATATTCGTTTTCTCACTGTTCATTACCCTGGTGATTACAGTATTGACTGAAAGCTTAGTTTAATTTGTATCAATTATCTAAAAACCATTTCAATATACTTTTTTACCCTTCTTGATCAAAGCTTGCCTGAAAACATGTTAAGTGCATTTCTGCCCTTGAACTTCATCTGTTAAGTGCATTGAAGTTGTTATGAGAAGTGTGTCAAGCTAATCCTGCTGATGTGATGATTGGTTCTTGTCTTTATATGCAAATCATATATTTCCCAAATCTCTAATGGTTTTTCTCTTTTGCTCAGAATAATTTCCCCCCAGAATTTAATGGTAAAAAGAATACTAGTCAATATCACAGGATCTATATTTGAAATAATAGACTATATCTTTCTATATTAAACACTGTGAGTCTTCTAAAATAAACCTCTAGTTTGTTTAATTTTAAAAAGAAAACAATGAGCCAATCAAACCAACCATTTGATTGGTATTGTCAAGCAAGCTGTCAGTCTCACAAAGTCTTCACTTACATTTCTTATTTAGCTCCTAGTATAACTTGAAGGAAGTATCCCCCATTCTATGAAGGTGTGCACTAAGGCTTGAATTAGCTCAATAATTTACTCCTGGTCACTTAATAAGTGATGGATGAAAAATTAAAAGTGACAGAACAGCCAATATCCATCCCACTTTTCCATATTTTTCAAGATCTTTTTGCTCTGGATCATACTGTAGCTAGTGAAATAACCAGGAAGCAGTGATAACTTCAAGATTAGTCCAGACACTTCTGGATGAAAGCCATTGAATGAACTGGGACAAAGATGAAATATAGTCTAATAGAAAGAGATAGGTTACTGTGCAGGACAATCAGGACTGGACCATTTTTGTGCTTTAAAAAAAAAAACAAGAAGAATCATGCTTGACAAGAAGAATCATTCAGAATTAGAGGTAGATTTTGTTTAGAGATCCAGTTTTATACCAGATTCACATGGGTCAAAGGGCAACTATGCCACATTTAGATCTGTGTATACAGTGACATGAATAATTCCTAAGCCCGATGGATAGTGCTATGATTCAAAATTCCACTATTGCCCATGTGTTTGTATTGGAGACGGTGCCTTTGAGAGGTGGTGAGGCCATGAGAGCTTCCTCTAATGCCTTGATCTTGGATTTCCCTGCCTACAGAGCAGTGAACAAATAAATCTCTCTTCTTTATAAGTTACCCAGTCAGAAACATTTTGTTATAACAGCACAAAATATACCAAGTCAGATGGTGTATTACTTATTTGAGGTTACTTGAGGGTGATGTATCACAAATTTCGTGTCTTAAGGCAATATCACATTCATTACTTCATGATTCCTCTGGTCAAGCCCCTCTGGGGACAACTTAAATATGTTCTCTACAGCAGTTTCAGACGCTTACAATCAAAGTGTCTCCAGGATGCATTTTCCTCTCTAGGTTTGATTGAGGAAATGGCCCTTTGTGAACTTATTCAACATGCTCCAGAATAAATTTCCCATCAAGAGTGTAATAGCTAAACAAAGTATGGTAAATGCATATAGTAGCATATTATTCAGCAATCAAATGGAATGTACTATCAATACATTCCAGAACATGCATCTCAAATAGTGATTCCAAAACAAGGAAACCAGATTAAAAAACAATACATACTGAAAAATTACATCATTTGTTAGAAAAATTTAAACTAATCTATAGAATCAGAAAAAAATCTGGAGTTGAGGACTGGGGATGTGCTCAGAGGTATAGCTCTTGCCTATCATGCATGAGGCCCTGAGTTCAATCCTTAGTAGCACAAAAAGAAAAAGAAAATCTGTTGCTATGGGAAACAGTGGTAGGATAACTTGGAGAGAGGGATCACAATGGGTTACTTAATTTTTAAATATGATGCTAATGTTTATTGTTTGAGCTTATAATTGTACACACATAACATCAAATTAGACCCTTTAAGTCTTATTATATGTCAACTATACAATTTTAATAAAGCTGTTTCATAAAAAGGAGAAAATTATAACTGCTTCAGGGAAATTTGATCATGTCCTACATTATAAAGAATCACATCTCTGCCCTAGGACTTGCTAGTTTAAAGACATGTTCTAAGTGCTACAATTCAGATATTTCATATGATTATTGTCATGCTTTTGAGTTCATTTCAGCGAATAATGATGGTAAGTATGTATATTAAGTAATGCAAAAAACGTTTATTACGTTCTTGGAATGGTCATTTTATAATGATTAGAGTTAGAAACTTACATGTAGCTTTGCTGTTGAATTCTTTTTAGCCTATATTAATGTGATACCTGAGAGGGAACAGGTAGGATACAACTTCCTTCTTGCAACTTTATTTTCCCTCCACTTCAGTTAGGTCATTGAAATTTGCCAGTTAAGGATGATATTGAGCCTGAATTGTCAGCAAGGGCATAAACTACTGTCTAAAGCTCTTTCCCCACATTTATTGATGAGAGAAAATGTACTTTCTGGCAGGATGTGAACATATACACACAGTATATGGGAGTGTGTGCAATAAATATGCTACAGTTTGTGATTTATGCCTTTTCTCTTATGTGGTCAAAAGTGTGGTCAAAAAGTCCACATAAAGGAATAATCCTGTCTCTTTTAGGAGGGACATTGCATGACACTTTCCAATTTGTGTGATGAGTCCCAACTTCCAATTCTTCTTCACCTTTGACTTCTCATCTTATTACTTGAGCACAAAATATATTTAAAGGATGAAGTTAAAATGGACATTGTAATAAGATGTAAAGTTCTCTGGAAAAAAAATCAATAAGCAAATAGATCTTTGGGTAGAATCCAACAACAGTTTATCAGATTCAAGTGATCTTGTCTCCAGTTCTCTTGCGTCAATATGTCTGCATGCAGTAACATTGGTTTCTCTCTCTCTCTCTCTCTCTCTCTCTCTCTCTCTCTCTCTCTCCAGGAAAAATGATGATCTTTTTTACAAGGAGCTAGACTATTCTATGTCAGTTTTCTCTTGATTCAGGCTTTTTCAAGTCATGGTTTATATTCTTTCTTTCCTGTGAGTAACTGCAAGCACTCCCAAATGATGCAGAAACTACCAAAATGATTTTTAACAAATACTGTCCAAAAACAAAACACAAACCATGATCCTTATAAACTTATAGTTTGGGTAACTATGGCTAAAATATCTGCTCTGACAAGTGGGGAAGAATTGATAAAACCATCACCAAGCCTAACCCTTAAATACATGCTCCCAGGGCCCCATCTTCCAAGGCTACCTGTTCCTGATATAAAGCTAAAATGGAGGAAGTTGAGTGCATTGGCATCAGCCTAAGGTGGACAGCAAGAGAGCTTGGTTGAACTTGGGGGGATCACAGCTTGTACAGATTCCCCTAATATGGGGATCATCATCCATGGGAGTAGTTGGGCTCAACCCGGGAGATGAGGTGAAGAAAAACCCTGAGAAGTCTCTGCACTAAGAGAAAGTAACCTCTCTGCAGTCATGATAAAAAGTGGGTGCTAGATTATTCTAAGTGAAGTTAGCCAATCCCTAAAAAACAAATGCCAAATGTCTTCTCTGATATAAGGGAGGTTACTCAAAACAGAGTAGGGAGGAAGAGCATGAGAAGAAGATTGCCATTAAACAAGGAAGAGAGGTGGGAGGGAATAGGAGAGAGAAGGGGAATTGCACAGAAGATGGAAGGAGACCCTCATTGTTACACAAAATACATATGTGATGGTGTGAGGGGGGAAGGTAAAAAAGAGAGAGAAAAGTGTCACAGTAGATTGGGTAGAGAGAGGTGATGGGAGGGGAGGGGAGGGGAGAGGGTAGGGGGGATAGGGAGGGCAGCAGAATACAACTGACACTAGTATTGTTGTATGTATATACATGGCTGTATAACCAATGTGATCCTGCAATCTGTATACATGGAAAAATGAGAATTCATACCCTATTTGAATCAGATATATGATATAGGTCAAGATCATTGTATTGTCTTGAGCAACTAATAAAAATAAAATAAAATAAAATAAATAAAAGCCACAAAAAAGTGGGTGCTAGACTTCCCCTTCTGACTTTATAAACTCCTATCACATCCTCAATGAGTCCTCGGGAACCACTTCCTGAAATCAGAAGACTAATTCCAAGTTGGTTCTGCTGTTTTCATTTTTAAAAAAAGGAAGAAAGAAAGAAAAATTACCCTACTTCGCCCAATCTCGGGTGCCTACCATCAAACACACATCTGAAGATGTTTCTTAAACAAGGGAATGACATTCTGGAAAGAACTACAATGCAGACCCATTCACACACAATTTCTTCACCTGTGCTTGAGAATTGATTTGCCCCTCTTTTCTCAAAAGTAATTCTAAGCCAGAGTTTTTTTTTTTTATATACACCCACTCCATCTCTAATTATTCTATCTATTCTTGACCCTAAATAACCAATAACATTCTACATGCTGAATATATGTAGAATGACAATTTAAATTATCAATGTGTGTCTTGCAAGTTTCATGAAGACAGGCCCATATGTGTGTCACTAATTTCTTGCCACAAGAGCATAAATGTCTGAAATATAGCAAGTACTTAATAATTATTTGCTGATTGAATGAATGAAAGTATGTAAAATGCCTATGAATTAGTCTCTGGGATTTTTTTACTGATGCTTATAAACTCTATTTCTTCCCAGGGTTTTGTCAACTTGCTAGATATTTAGCAGGTGTTTCTGTGTCAGTTGGACAGTGTTCCCTGGAAGCATTCTCTAAGGATTCCCACCAGATCTGCTGAGCATCCAACTGGTGAAGCTGTGTTGGCTACTATTAGTAGTTTCTCTCCTGATGGGCATTGCCTGCCTCTCTGACAGCAGTGGTTGCCGATGCACCAACATTCTATTAATATAATGGGTTTCAGATCTCAAAATTGCAGCATAGACTCTGGGAAGGGGGAAGGAGAGGTTTTGGAGAGAGATTCTTTTCTTATGTTCCATTTTGGTTCAGGTAGACACCAAAGAGGACACTCGAAGAGCCCCATGGACTGCTTTGCAGATTTCCTTCACATCTTCCCATTTTTCACAGGTCTTGGACACTAATCAACTTGGGGTTGGGTCAGAAAACAAATCTAAGAGATGCCACTCCTTTCTCATGGCTGCCCACTTTTTGTAAACTGTGTTCACCCTGGGCTCCCTGATCATCCTTGGTTTCTTCTGTGTGGATGACTTTCTTCTGGGGGAGAATGCAGTTCAATACCTCATTCAACATATTTGATTCTTATTCAGAGAGAATCTGCGATCCTGTCACTCTTGAGCTGAATTACACATATTGATCAAGTATAGAATGGTTCAGGGCTTCTAAACATGTGGAAACTGATGAGCTGAATGAATATCTGGAAAGGTGTTAGGAATGAAGCTTCTCCAGCCCCACCCCAATCCTGCCAAGGCAGAAACAGGTATGAGTATTTGGGGTGGGAGGGTAAGGCTTTGTAGTCAGATGAGTTTTGACAAGCTTTCTAGGTGGTTCTGAAGCATGGTACAGTTTAAAAACAACTCCAATAGTACTTCAGTGTTTAGGTACAAGTATCAACTTTTCCCCTAAGACTCTGAGACCTGAGACCATTTATTTTTCTAAAAATGCTCTTTCCTCTCATGTAAAATGAAAATAGCAAGACTTCCGTAAAATTTGATAAAGCTCAGAGTATTTCAGTTAGCATATGGTAACCGAGTTTAATATTCTAACATGTAAAAAAAAAGAAAAAAATAACACTGTGTCTATGACACAGCCTTGTAACAAACAAAAGTGACTTCTGTCTTGCTGTCTGTCAGGAAGAGAGATGCAGAGGAACCACAGCTCATCCAGCAGGAAAAGGGCTACAGGCTTATTCTTCTATGCTCTAATCATAGCACCAAAGGCCATAGTAACTTTTTGGTAAGGTAAGGGATTTGAAGAATGCATAATTATTTTTTTATGAAAGTACAGGAAAGTTGATATTAAAGACCTTTAAAGGGACAAATCTCAGCACGTTGTACTTTTATATATGAAAGTGATAGGCAGGTACAGGGCTAGAAAGATCAGTGATCCGTAAGACTGGCGCTTTGATTAGAGGAGGGCTCCTGGAATCTAGTTAGGCAGCCTCCCTTTTTTCTTTCGATTTCATCCTTAAAAAGTTGTGCAGATCAGGCCAGCCCTGCTCACCAGCTCACAAGTACAAAGAGTCGGGAGAGGGTACCTCAAGACAACCCATCTTCTTCAATCATTTGGAAGGAAACTTTGGTGATAAAAGCAGAGCTATGAGCTGGTGGATTTTGAAATTCATAGTTAACAAAAGCCAAATACCGGGCCATTAAAAAATTCTATCAATGTGATGACGGGGGATGTTAAACACTGCTGCATGTGTGAGAGGGAAACCGACTGGTAAGAAATAAATTGAACATGATACACTAATGCTTTCCAAAAGTGGAACAAAAATGAGCAAAGCATACAAATTGCTGGAGATAATGGTTGCCATGGCAATTGTTTCTCCAGATCCCAAACTGTGAAAACTCAGGAAAGAGTAATTGAAAATGAAAGCCCTTAGTAGACCTTCCCCTCTATGATTTCTGTTGCTGCTGCAGGCTTGGTTAGTGTGACTCAATACCCCTGCCTGGCCCTATGGAAGCCTCAACACAATTATCATTTGCTAAACAAGGAAGAGGAAGATTTGCTTAAGTCCCACTAGGAGCAGCAGGCATTTTCTGAAAAGCTTTGTTGTTTGCAAAACACCCCACACATTTCGCTGTAGTGTGAAAAGAGTTGGCACCATTGTTCTGATGCCTCACTCCACCATAACAAGTGGTTTTCTTCTCCCAAAAGTACACTGTGGTGGGATTACAATTTTTTTTAAATCTAGATTGCAAAAGCTGGATCAGGATAGACAGCACATGAGCAGCTTGGTTTTCTGCCTCATGTGTGGCTGTCGATCGCCATTTCTTCCACATAATTACCCATCTGTTTGAGAGGGAAGTGATGCTTACTGCATCATTTAAAAGAAGTGCACCTGTTTGTAGAAAGGCAAGAACAACCCAGTTTGCAGTATACTTGGCTTTCAGACTTGCCTTCACTCACTCCACATGTTGTTTTTTTTCCTCCATGATTAAATTACTCTGACTCCAGACTTTCCAAATTTATCTTTTCAATTTTCATTTATCATTCTTTGGATCAGCTCTACAGCTTGAGAGGTATCTGAGGGAGGAAAGCTAAAGAAAATTTAAAAATAAAGGATAAGAAAAAGAGTTTGGAGCTGAAGAAAGGGTTAGAAAATAAAGGTACCCACTCTCCTGAATTCTATTACCACATTTGAGGACCTTTTCATCTTGCCGGATTGGTTGGTGAGTAATGTTAACATTTGCATTTCAAGGCAGACAAAGCTTTTACGGATGGCCAGTAACCAGGGAAACTTAATGAGAAGTTACAGTGGTTGGATTTGAAGCAACTTGTTTTCTGTGGTCACCAGGCAGCAGAAGGCTTTGTGCATACAGAGTGCACTGCTTGTTAGGTATCATGTCTAATTAGCTGGGACCCCAAAACTCTGCTAATGATATTTTTGTGCCAGGAGAGTTTGAGAAATTGAACTTCCAGTTGGATGTTTTAATGTAGCAGGAATGACCAGAAGTTGCATACATTAATAAAACAGTCAACTGGGGCTGCAACTCAGAAACGTGTCTCTTACTTCATTGGATTCTCAACACAGCACTGTGAGGTGCTCGATCAGTTTTCCATCCTGATGCAACAAATTGCCACAAACTTTGGTTGACACAACACTTGTCATTTATTGTCATGGTTCTGTCTGTTCAATACCATACCATCTCACTTGGTTAAAGTCAAAGTGTTTACAGTGCCTCATTCCGATCAAGTGACACGGGGAAGATATCTGATTCCATGATCATTCAGGATGCTTACAGAATTCAGTATTTTGTTGTCATGGAACTAAAGTCTCCAGCTCCTTCTTGGCTATCATCTGTAGGTTGGAATTCCTTGTCAAATCTTTTTAATATTCCCTTCTTCATCTCTGGGCTATAGACAGAGTATCAAATCCTTCTGCTTTGAATCTTTCTATCTCTAGCTGCATAAGGCTCTCCACTTTCAAGGGCTCATGATTGGATTCACCCAGGTAATTCAGGATAATCTCATGTTTTAAAATCATGATTTAGTAAACTAATCATATCTCTGAATGCCATGTGGCTTAACAGGAATTAGAAGGTGGACATGCTTGGAAGGCTTGTATTTGTTCACAAAAGATGGCGAATTTATTTATTTTTTTCCACTTTGCAGAAGTCACTAGTTAAGAGTTAGTTAAGAGTTGTTAAGTAAACTGCCAAAGGTAACACAAGTAGTGAATGCTGGAGGATTTAAATGCTGTTTTGATTCTTTTACAGTCTTTTAAAGAACCATATCATAGCATCTCAATATGGCTAATCAATAATATAAGTGGAAATTGTAGGCATTTTGTCATTCCTTTTTTTTCAAATGCATCCTCCTTATACAAGCATTTTATGATATACCAGAAGCTACACTATTTGTTAGAGTGCTTTTGTTTGTTTGTTCTTAAGAAGAAGCAATAATGTCTCAAGCTCTGGAGATACCCAAGCATATATAAACTTGTGTTTCAAGAGATTTCCGACTAGTTACGTTAATTGAATTGTACTGAAGAGGCATGGAAATCTTCAAAAATATTTCCAAGGCTTCCTCTGGCAACTTCCATCATAGTTCCCAATGCATTACTCTTCCTTTTATGAAATTATATCTCCCCGCCTTTGCCGTGACTTTGTGGTAGATGGGATATATTTTCACATTCTTGGACTTGGCCAAGTAACTTGCTGCTGCAGTCCATCTGCAGCAAAATAACTGGATGGGGGGTGTGACGAGCAACTTGTGTACATTGATACAGCAGGAGTGGGAGCCGTTTACTGTAGGACAGGAGGGGTATATATACATTCCACACAGCTTATCTTAATTAACATAAACTAGATACAGCAGTCAACCAACAAGGAATCTCCACACTTAATGGCTCACTGGCATTACTTCACAAACCACTCCCTCTGGCAAAATGCCAGGCGCCATCTTGACTTGTTTACAGACCCTAACAACTTGCTTTGATCATAAGAATGTTAAAGTTAATGGCACTGACCAAGACTTAAAAATGTTTGGACACTTTGGCTTTTTCTTTGGTGTTACCATGAAAAGGCCATGCCACAGGTGGCTGCTGGACCCTAATAATGAAGGCATGTAAAGCAGCCCTGGACCTAACCCACAGTTTAGAGCCCAGCCCAACCCAGTCCATGCAAATGAGCTAACCCTTATGGACCAAGAAAGCTGTGTGAGAAAAATATTGGTTTTTGTGAACTACAGAAAATTGAGTTTTGGCTTTTTTTTTTTTTTAGTGAACTAAAAATACTTCAAAAAAGTAAACCAAAACATAAACTCACCCTCTCTCAGGAAATAACTTCCACCAATAATCAATGGTTTAAAGAGCCATGTGGTTTGGAGAAAACTAACTCTTAGCCCATTCATATCTCAAAACTGTTCAGGGACTTTTCTACAATAAAAATGCTCATAGGGATGATTCCTATCTGCTGGTGCCTGAACATTCCAATTGAGTTCTGAAGATATAGGCAGAAGGAGAAGCAGAGATATGGAGCCTGGTCTAGCTGCTCAGCACACAGCAGGCCAATTAAGCTGAGCGACAAGGTATTGAGCCAAGGAAGGTGACTTTGAAAAGCCAGCTAGGGCAGAAGATGGAGGGCTCTGTCACAAAGCCCATCCTGCCAGGAAGCCAATTTGGGCTGGTGTATTTAGGTGGGTGATGGGTGTTCCCAGTCGGGTGTGCACCTTCTCACACTGAGTGGACCAGATGATGCATATCCGATCCACACTGTTGTCTAGTCAGTTCTGCACATACCAAGAGCCAAAGATCAGCATTTCCTCCGGCTGTTCCTGTCACTGCTTACCCATGTGCAGTTCCTGACATGTTACACATGGGGCAGGCTAGAGGGGATAGCTGCCCTGAGGCCTTTGGTAATAAAAGAAACACCCTTCAGGCTCCATTGTAATATTGAGCCCAGGTCAGAAAAACACCTCTCAGCCCCTTTTAAGTCATATATTTGAACCAGAATCTGCCATTTACTTTGCAATCTTGACCAAGGTAGTTAAACTGTTGAATACAGGACTTAAAACCCGCTTCTTTTGATTATTAGGATTATAAAATGAAAAAATGTATTGAAAACATTTAGCACAATGTTTAGAACGTAGGGAGAGCCCAATAAATGTTAGCTACCAAACACATTTGTTAAGGAAAAGTGGCTACGTTCATTCATTTATTCATTCATTCATTCATTCAAATGAATTCAAACTCTACAAAGGCATCACATATATCTTTTATCTTTTTAAGACAAATAATATTTGATAAATAAAATAATGTATGAAGCAAAGTCAGATGGATAGGCCTTATGATATCAAAATAGGACTTTTTAAATTTATCTTATTTATTTTTATCTTTGGAGGGGTTTTGGAGAGTGAACCCCAAATCACTTTATCATTGAATGATATCCCTAGCCCCTTTTAAATATATATATATATATATATATATATATATATATATATATATATATATTATATTATATTTAAGACAGGGTCTCACTAAGTTACTTATGGCCTTGCTAAGTTGTTGAGACTGGCCTCGAACTTGTGATTTTCCTGCCTCAGCCTATAGAGCTATTGGAATTTACAGGTGAGTGCTACCATATTCAACAAAAAAAAAGAAAAAAGAAAAAAAAATAGAATTCATATGTATTAAGATTGTCATAAATTGAATCACCTTTTTGGTATTTAGAGCCATATAGGGGTTTCCTAAAACAATAAGGTAGGCTTGCTAGAGAGTTTCTGCATCATCAAAGGAGAACTTCTAAGGGGGAAAAGTATCCAGAGGGAAAAAATATGGACCAGTTAGCCAACACTGAATAACAAACCACTTTGGAACTCTGTACCTAAACCAAGCACTTAGCTTACAAAGGGTAGCGAGGGCTAATCTAGAACAGCTCCTTGTTTCTGTGGTTAACTGCAGACTGCTTTGCTTAGCTTCCCTGGGATCTCTCAGCAGTACAGAATCTTGACTAGGATGAATCGCGGTCTCAGCTTTGTTCCACAGGATCTGCCATTGCCAGGAGGCCAGGCTGTATATGTTCCCACAAAAGTTTCAGGGGGTACAAGGCAGAGCAGTAATGTTCAAGACTTTTCGAAGCCAGGCCTGGAATTAGCACACAGCACTTCCATCACATTCTGCTGTCTGATTCAAGACAGAAATACATGAGAGGCAAGGAGTGGGAAACACAGTCTACCTCTTGATGAGAGAGCTAAAATGTCACACTGCGCAGGGCATGGAGAAGAGTGGGGAAATTGGAAACCTTTTTATGAGACATTCATCACACAAGATCCAGCTAAACTTTTCAGCTACGAAGTCTTATTGACAGATTGAGGTGAAGCGGCTCATTATTGTTCCTTACCAGGGATTTAGCTTTGGTTCTTGTGAGGTCAACAGGTTACAAAATTGTTTTCCTAGGCAGACGGTATTGTGTCAATGGAGTACTGTGATACATGCAGAAGAAGGTCTGGCCAGAAGCAGGCAGAACAGTCTGACCTCCTGCCAGGAGATGGGGGGCTCTGACTATTGAGGTTAGCAGGAAACACCTGATGCAGAACTCAGCATTTCCACTGTGGCAGTGCCACTGGGGAAGGTGACAGCACTGAACACAGGGCAGTAGGAGGAGGTTGGGGATGGCCTGTGTGCTGTGGGAGCAGAGGCAGCAAATGCAGAAGCTATTAAATGAAAGATGCACAGCCCCAAATAATGGCTGATTTTATAACTCTATGTGAGAAGTCCTCAGGGAAATCCCAGAAATGCCTTTAAGAAAACCACCAAAAGTTAAAACAAAATTCAAAATATTCTATGAGACTGTAAGAAATGTAAATAGTGATGGTATTAACAGGCAATGAAGACTTCCTCCTTCCTTTCCAATATCTATGCACTGGAAACTTTAAATCATCAGGAGGCCAGAGGTAAGTCAGGAATAGATAACTAGGGTTAATGAGCAACTGCAATTTTAATTGTAAAGGGAGGAGGAAGAAGATGCGACATGAATTGCATCTTTTACAGATGAGAATAAATGTAGCATTTGGGAAAATGTTAAGACACAACTTTTTGTCTGAATAAGAAAATGGACTAGAGATAACCAACACTGGTCATCATTTATAATAGAGGACTTTAAAGGGGAATCAATAGTTATGATTTCTTCCTGGTCAATATTCTTAATCTCAATCAGAGCACTACAAGGAGGTTAATTAAGAGAGTTCAGGGATCCATTTTTCATGATTTTGGATTCCAGCTTTACATTTCTATCCATGTGTTATCTAAGCAGAACATCTGTCGGTTTTATCAAGTTTTTGAACATCTACATCTCTTCAAGCTTTAGATGATATTCTTGCTATTATGAAAAAAATTAGGAACCCCCACTCTTGTCTCTATTGACAAGTACCATGGGATCTTTCATCAGCCACTTGAGATTTTTGTGTCTTGTTTTGCATATCTATGTAATAGAATTATTTATGATTTAAATCAGGAAAATGTGAAGAAATGATGACACAGGAAACATTTAAAATTTAAGGTCTCATAGAATCTCTGCTTTTCCAGATCATGATCAGGCAGTTTAAATTTAATTATATGTCAATCTCTACTTTTACTAGTTAAGTGTTGATAAGTTTCCAATGCAGAGCATTCAAAACTCAGCAAGCCTGTGGTTTGCAGTGCCTGAAATGTTCAATATCACAGTATGATTTGATTCCTTCGCACTGGGTCTTTTTAAAGAAAGAGAGGTAAACATCCTGGGCTACTTTTTATCTCTGCTTAAACCTAATGGGGCCAGAGCCATCTTATTTTTGCATGAGATTGGTGACACAGTGATAATAAGTTTTTTTCCTAGAGACTCAATTATTTTTAATGATTTACACAAAATAATTACTGTTGACAGATATCCAAATCCTTAGAGCAAGAAAATATTCATTTTCATGTCCAGTTTTCTGTCTTCTATTGATTGAAGCTTTTTACAAATAAATGGTCAGATGTCAGACACTGAGAAATTTCAAGGAGAGCAGGAGGAGAGAAGACAGAGCAGAGTTCTGAACAGTGAGCTGATAAAGCATCATTTTAAAGAAGACATTCACACATGAAAGCACAGATGAGTTGAGTGTTTGGGCCAAGATTTTTGATTTAAAGTAAAATAAATCAAATTCATAAAGACTTAAATGAAGAAAGGATCTACTAATTCACATGACCTAAAGAAAAAAAAAGTGGCGTGTGCTTCAGGTGTGGCTGGTTCCAGATTTTAAGAGTGTGTTTCTCTTAGTTTTCGCCTCTTTAGGTCTCCCGCATAGAACAATCTCTCCACATGGTGGTCTCCCAGTAGCCACAGATTTGTGTTCTCTTACAGCTCATAATGTGGACAAGAAGTGAGCACTCTTTTTGCTTATTTTCTCTGAAGTCTTGGAATTAAGGTTCACAGGACAGTATTGTTCATTATAGTCATAGAAAACTCAATATGCCTAGTCAATGGAATCATTGGGTAAATCAAACATAGCTAATGAATTCACAACTAGAGAGGGCTTAGGGTTATCTCACAGGAATTGCATGATTTCCCTGAAGCACAGGCAACTTTTTTTCTTTAGGTCATGTGAACTAGTAGATCCCTTCTTCATTTACGTCTTTATGAATTCCCCGACAGACAGAAAAGCCAAGAACAACCGTCTCCTGCATTGCACCTACAAATTTATCTTGAGTTTGTATTGAATCATTCCACTGAGACTTTGGATCTTCTATTTCAAGTTTCTCATTTCATGGATGTGAATTCTGAAGCAGAAAGGACTTCAGAGGATGGTCTGAAATTGGACAACAAAGATAAGAGCCAATAAAGGAATATGGAGTGCATATTCCCTCACCACATTGCCTAGAGATAGTGTGTACATTGGTGGGTGGAGACTACAGACCTCACCATTGGTTTTACCATGGAGCTTTTTTTTTTTCATCATTTTTTTCTATTCCATCCTCCTTTCATTCAATGCATGAGTTGGAGAGTTTTCCTAATCTAAGCCTTCCATACCTCTTTCCTTAGCCCTTCACAGTGTACTTAGCTTTAGTCCAACATGTGTTTGAAAAGCACTTGCATGCTGAGTGTGTTGCTGGGATTGGATATAACATTACAGATAACATATTTCAGAGCAGGAGAAAGGCAATCAATATAAAAAGTGCTTAGCGGCCAATGGCAGGGAAGACCTAATTGAGGAAAGATGGGATATTAAAGCCACATCTGAAAGATTAGAAGAGAATAGTCATACAGAAAGCCAGAGGGAAGGACATTCCCAGGGAAGCAGACTCAGCCCTGTGCTCAGATGTTAAAGAAATAGGTTTGCTTAGAGCCTAGAGAAGGGAGGGGCTGGACCTTGCTAATAATTGTGGGCATGGAGTCCAGATGGTCTCGGCTAACCAAGTCTGCTGTTACAGCATGAATACAGTCACAGGAATGTGGAAATAAGTGAGCATGGTCTGTTACAATAAAGCTTTATTTATAAAACCAGGTGATGGACAGATAGACTGACGGAGGGGCAGGGGGATATTGGAGCATAACCGCAAACTTGAATGTTGGAGGATCCTCAAGTCAGTGAAACATTCATTGGCTTCAGTCCTTGAAGGTTCCAGATGTTGGCTTAAGAATATTATAATTCTGTATCATTCCTTTTCTTTCTTTCTCTAAATTACTATCAACATGCAAAAGCAGGTTGTGTTACTTTCAGGATGACAAGGGTGTTACTTCTTTGGCACTAGGCAGACTCCCTATGTCTTTTAGGGTCAGGCCTCTCATTGTCCTTGAGCCTGTCATTTCTTTGGGCTCGATCACAAGAATAGAGAATGATATCCATATGACAAAGACAAAAACAACAGGAAATAATCATGAAAATCTAGGGCAACTCTCAGCCTACCGGAGGGTGACTCAGGAGAAGTGCCATGTGTGTCCCTTCCTTGGGGTTTCTCTGAAATGAAACAGTGAATAAATGCCGCCTAACTTCTATTTTCTGGTTCAGAGGTTTCATTTGACCTGCATTTCAGCTGTGTGGTGGCGTTTCTTGGACCACAGAAGCGTCATGTGGAAGAGATGTGTCAAGTGTGTCAGGTTTTCTGAAACCTCATGTTTGAAGCACAAGCACATTCATATTTACTAAGAGAACAGAGAAGGGGAAATCAAAGGACCAAAAGAAAGTTTGATGTGCTGTAATCAAAAAAAGAAAGTAGGTTTTAAACAACTAGGAACACAGTTCATTCAGGAGATTTTCCACAGGAAACAAATTGCTGGTCCACAGATCCAAGAGTCTCCAATCATCAAACTATATCCTGATTATCAGCAGTGGAGAGTGATTGGTGCCACTCTCCTCCTTCACAGTTTTAGGAGAAAATGAAAGCAATATCAATGTAAAAACCTAGAATGTTCATCAGCCAGAAATTGCTCATCAAAAGCATTGTTGTGCTAATGATATTGTGGAAATGGATGTGCTTGTCCTGGGAACAGGGCAGCAGAGCCCCCTGTGGACAAAGAGTGAGCAGGGAGAGTCAGGGGCATGCTAGTCCCTGGCCCACCCTCAGCATCCCTCATTTTAAAGCCCTTTCATTTCTACCTGTTCAGCTGCCTGTACAAAGTTCAAGAGGAATTTTATTTCAGTTTCCTCTCAAGACTAAAGGGTAGGATTGCAATTCATCATGAACATCAGTGGGGACTACATGAATAGAAAAATTGCACTCATGCTCTTTTGGTGGCTGTTAATGTACTCATACCTTTGTCATATCTTAAAGTAGCATTTAGTTTAAATAACAATTTAATAATACATTTAATAATGAAATAATAAATCCAATAGTTTAAAGAATAATTTAGGTAACTAATATTTCTAAGTATCATTTAACAGTGATACACATTTACTAACTTTGGAGAATAAAATGGAAAAGATTAGAAAAGCATGAAACAATCTGTGACATATTTCACAGTCAACTGTGGTAACAATTGATGTCAAGTTTCCTATTCCGTTTTTCTTTTGTTTGTGTTTTTATGAATATGTCTAAACATTAAATTTATCTCTAATTTGCCTAATGCAGATTATTTTGTATACTTTTATAATAAAACTATACTAGAAACTATATTTTTCATTAATATTTATAGCATTTTCCTGTGTCAATAGTAGTATTCTGGTTGATAAATTAAACTGTTTATCTTATTAGAAGTGTATTTCCAACATTTGCTATTTTACAGCAATTCAATAAACGTATACATAGTATTTTTTTCAATTAATTTTATCTTACTTCAGCCAGAAAGGTTCTCTCTCCTTAAAGAGAATATCAAATGTATACTTTAAACCTCTTTCAATGAAAATACATAGTTGATTGAAAATGTTGTTAATAAAGGAGAAAAAAATTAAAATGAAAGAAAATTAAGTGAATTAAAAACAGTTATTCCTCTCAATTGGGTTAATTCCTTAGACAGAGTTCATCTTATAAAATTTTATTTAAATATTCCTTTTTTTCCTGCCGATGCATAGGGAAAAATAACCGAGGCTAAGTGATTAGAATATATTGAAAATCTGCAAAGGGCTTCCTTTGTGGAAGGCCACACTTCTTGTTGGTGAGTTTGAGGAAGGAATATGGGAAGTGTATATGGGAGGCCAACAACCGTGAATTAGTGTCAGTTTGCCCTCAAGTGAGTCACTTAAGCCTTTTGCATTATAGTGGCCAAATCTGTAGAGGGGTGATCATCTTGAATTCTAACTTGTGGAGGTATGGAAGGGATCTAGAAAACAACAGCGGTAAAAATGTATAAACAGTTAAACAATAGATACATTTTAAAGAATTGTGTATTTAGCAGTTTACTTTTGTAAATTGGGCTTTTGATTTTAGTATGACTAGATATGGCCATATTATTGTAATTTATAATAACAAGAGATCCCATGCACCCTCTACTCATTTCCTCCCAAACTATAGCAAGATGGTTATTACCCCCTTACAGAGTGGTAGTACTGGCAGGAGCACTATCAGGACTCACACCTGCCTGTCACTAGGAGGACCCCTCCTGGTGCCTAGTTTCCTTCCACCCACACCTCAATTCTTAATCTCTGGCTACCACTTGTCTATTTCCATTTCCAAAACTGTTATTTCAAGAATGTTTGTAGGAATTATAGGGCATAGATCTTTGGGACTGGTTTTTATACTTAGCATAATTCTATGGAGATTCATCAGGATGGTTATACATTTCATTGGTAATTTCTTTTCATTGTTGAGAGGAAATAAAAAGTGTGGATTGACCACTGTTTAACTGTTTACATTTGGAAAACACCTGGATTATTTTCAGTTTGGGGATTTTACACACAAATCATCTATAAATATGGTTGTGTGTTCATAATTCTGCATTTATCTGGGATAAATATCCAGGAGTGCAAGTATGGGTCATACTAGTTTCAAGTTTGTTTCTTTATTTTGTTATTTTTTATAATTAAGTGTATTTTTTATATTTTAGATGCTTTTTTGCTTTTTATTGCTTATTTCTATTTTCCTGGGAATTTTTATTAGAAATGGGTATTGAATTTTGTGAAATTATTTTCCTGCATTGATACAATCCTGTTTTGCTTCTTTAGCCTGTTAATATGATGAATTGCCTCTACTGATTTTTAAATAGGAAAATAGACTTGTACCTTTGATAAACCATATGATATTATGGTATGGTGTATATTTTACACATATATGTGCACACACGCAAGCACATATACATGAATATGTCCTTAAAGGGCATGCACATCTGACTTGTATTTACAAAAATGTGGAACGTTGGTATTGGTGGTAGGGGTTGAAGAAATTCAAAACTTTGCTCCCCGCTCTTGACTAGAAAAACCTTCTGGTCATTGTGACTTTGCATAGCCTGCTAGTGTCCAGCACTGTTGATATATTCACAGTATTGTCATCAGGATCATCATCATCGTCATCTACTGCACCTATGTGGATTTAAATGCAAGTAGCTATCTGTCCATCATGGCATATTCTCTATTAAGTCATGGATGCTGGACAGTCACCAACAACACTTTCGAAGGCCAACTCCCATCTTTCAATTCCATCAATGTACAACTCACTTGCAAAGTTTCTTATGTTTGTTCCAAAGTTTTCCAACACACATCCCCACTTCACAAGTTAATCACCGCTAAATTTTTATTACATTTTTGTATCTCATTTGAAGTACATTTTCCCCAAGGACATAAAATTTAAAATGATCATGAATACTGCTTTAAATGACTTTATGAATATATGATATTCTTTTCTAAAAAGAACAACAAAGCCCAAATGTGACACTGACCTGGCAGGGAGGGTATCTAGTTGAGAAACAGAAAATTTCTCACTAGGCTCATCGTTGGCAAGACACAAATTTGTATCTTAATAATATTACAAAGTACTAGGGCATGCACATGCAGGATATTTATGAATGTTGAAATAGAAAACATGATAATCTGAGCTACCTAATACACCCTGGATATGGTTGGAAAAAAACATCCAATTCCTTAATCATTGTAGAAATTGGTATTTTGTCTGCTTATTCAATTTGGGAAAATGCCAAAAGCAAGATTCAGTATGTGTATTGAAATTCTTTATCCCCTGTAGCTCTTGTGTGCCAAGAAAGGCTCATGGTGTTTTATTGAATGGGAAAGGGGCAAGCTACTGCAATCTTAGAAATGGCTAGCTTCTTTTGGACAACATTTTTTAGGACAAAACTGCTATTGAATTTTAAAATGTTCATGGGGTGTAAAGCATTTTCATTGTGATGAATATCCCTGTTAGAGGCCTTGGAATTTAATTAAATGTCCTGAATTACAACTGTCTTAACTGGCCATAAAGATATAGTTTCCCTCAGATCTGTGAGTATCTTGCTGCCTTATTTTATCTTGTGAATTTGAATGTCCATTTTTTTAAATAAATCAGTAACCTATTCATTTGGCAGGTGCTATTAGACTTCAGCAATTGAGCAAGCCTACACTGCAGGAAGGACAAAGGTATATGAAACAAGAGCATTGCAAACCAGTCGAAGTACTCTTGGCTGATCTTCCTGTGCATTGTTAGGTATGACCTGCATGTGCCCTTGACTTCAGATTTGGTGAGGTTTTCCATGCAGTTTGCAACTTTCCAATACCACAGAATTATTTTGGTCACCTGCTGCCAAGGGTTTTTTTTTTTTTAAACTGGAGAATACACTGATGGTTCTGGGCAGTTCCCACTGACTTTAATGTAACTCTAAAAGCTGCCCCTTTGGTACTGCTTAGAAAATTTAAGGGCTGTGCTTTCTTTCAGGGTACTATTTCCTCAGGATTAAATTGAAATCTGGTGTGATACTGAGATAGACATTTCCATCTAATGCCTGTGGAAAATTCAGGAGACATGTCTCTAACAGAATCTGCAGTTTATTTTCAGATCAGCTCAAGAAGTAACATGGTGTTGCCATCCAAGGTTAGCAGAGACTGAATGTGTATGTCTGAGTCACATAATATTTAAAAGAAGTTAGAAAAAAGTAAATAGATAAGCCCTAAGTAGGACCTCTAGCAAAATGTAGCATTCTGCCTGTTTTCACTGGTGAGCTAAGAATAGTTGTTTGCATTTTTAGTGGTTGAAAAATTTAAATAATATTAATGACATGAAAATCATATGATCTTCAAATTTCAGTGTCCATTAATAAAGACTCATTGTAGCCCAGCAGCGTATGGCTGCTGTTACAAGCAGAGTGATATAGTTTGCAAGAGAGATGATGTGATTAATGCAAATCATAAAATATTGACTATTTGATTCTCTATAGAAAAAGTTGAGAGGCTACTCCTGATAAGATTACAAATATATGTTCATGCTATCTCCATCATTATAAACATTTTGTGTAATACATTATAAGGATTTTTTTTGAAAGTTGTTGCAATTTTGTATGCTAATAATTGTTTGTTTATATTTTAATATTAATTTGGTTATCATGAAATATTGAAGATAATTTATTTCCTTATATTTTCAGTATTTTAAAACATTTCTACAAATACAATTTTCTTTTTTAGAAAAAGAAAAATGCTTCAATTTTTTTACCATAAAATTGATATAATTTTACTTTATAAAAAGTTAAGGAGCAAACAAGAAAAATGAAGTCATTCTCAGCCTCACAATGGAGAGAATTTTAATATGTGCATGAATATGCCCAGAGAGTGCCTGGAAAGGAGTGAGCAGATGCACATATCATTTATTTAAAGTATGGAATAATAGCTCATGTGTTGTTTTGTAATCTGATTTTGGGGTTTTAAAAGGTTATTCTTTGTTATAAATTTTATGCTTCCATTTTAGAAAATTCAAAATATACCAAAAAATGATACAATTCATTTGTATGGCTAGTTAGAGATAAGCAATGTCATCATTTCAGTTTAGTATTTCCTGTTTATCCCATTTATAATTTATCTTTTTATTTTACAAGCACATTTCTACATATCTTTTTTTTTCCAAAAGCATAGTTTGGTGGTACTTGTTACTTAATAACCTTTTTCATTCTCCATTCCATCATAGGCATCTTTACATAAAAGAACATAAAAGATCCTGTTCTTTCATTATAATCTTTGCATATGAATGTGAATTTTTATCTTAGAAAGCATGAACATCTTTTTATATCAATAAAGTAATTTAAAAATCAGCAATCTAAATGTTGAACAGTATTCTATCATGACATGCATTTAATGGGTGAGTATGTATTGATAATGATGTTCTTTTAGATGAATATTGATTGACATGCTATTGGAAGATCAGTGCCACATTCTTCCTCCTTTGAGGTCATCTCCTTCCCTTAACTCTTTCAAGGACAGGTTCCTTCTTACCACTCAGCTTTCAGCTCATACATCACCTTCTCTGAGCAGTGACCACCTAAGCCGTTGCCTCCACCTCTGGTCACTATATTCAATACCCCTGTTTTATTGCAAATAGATCTTTATTTAGTTATGTCATTTGGTCCGTTTTTGCTTGTCAGAATATAATCACATTCAGAGTAAGAAGCTGCCTTGCCTCATACTTTTCAGTCTCTACAATGATGCCTGAAAAAAATCAATGCAACAAATGGATGAGCAAGTATTGCTAAGTTTAAAAATTAAATAAAAAAACTGGTACAAAGAGCGTGCTGCCATTAATATATACCTATGTGTGTATGTGAGAGAGAAAGAGGGATGGAAGGAACATGGATGGCTGGACTTATGGCTGGCTGGATAGAAAGAAAAGTAGCTAGCCATCTGTCCACAATCACTTTTCCTGCTAGCCTGAGCAAAGGTAAACCTAACATTATTAGCAATTGCCTTGGGTTTGTAATATTTAAACTATATCTTTTCAATGTGATTTCTAATTTTTCCTCAACATACTTGAAAATAGTGGTCAACACTATGAGTAAAATGAGCTGTGAATGTGTACTTATTTCTAGAAGGAGAGGGTGGAGGTTTAGTCTACTGGATCAGCCTCAGATAACATGTTCCTGACTAATCCCACCTGCAACAGGTAATTTTAAGCTCACCTTGTTGAAGCACCGCTCTGCAATGCCGCTGCTAGCACAGGGTTGGCCCATCTGTGGCCCAGTTTGCTCTAATCCACACTATAAAGCCGGGACCCTTCTTGTTTGAGCAGAGCTCAGTGTCTAGTGCTTCCCTAGGTCTGAGGAGAAAGTGGAAAATGAGAGGTTTGTGGGTCTAACCCCACTTGTGAAGGAATTAAAAATGGGCATGAGATAATGAGGGGCCCATTCTAGGACATCAAAGAAAGGGTCTCTCAGAGAGCAGCCTTTGGATTGAGACTTGAGCCTAGTTCAGTTAGAAGAATCATTTTCTGAAGGACAGTGAACACAAAGAAAGTTGGGTGTGGCAAGCCCTGGAGAGTGACCCCTGGAAGTGAAGGCTTGTTGGAAAGGAGCTGTGGTAGCCACTAAGAGGCACCATCGAGCCCTCAATGTCCCTTTACCAGCAGAGAACGTGGCAGCTTAGTTGAGTGGCATTGGAGTTGACTTCGATGTCTTTCCTTCTTCAGGCATGGCTTGTGGGGACCCTAAATTGCCACAGGTATAAGAAATTGTCAATTGTTCTAAAAGTGACAGGTGATATTTTCCTGCCTCTCACCAGCTTGTCTAGAGACTGATTTTTGTCATCATCTCTGCCACTTACAGTATTGAATTGGACACAGGAGTGGTGGTGCACACCTGAAATCTCAGCAGTCTAGGGAGGCTGAGGCATGAGGATCATAAGTTTGAGGCAAACCTCAGCAATTTAGCAAAGCCCTAAACAACTTAGGGAGACCTTGTCTCAAAATAAAAAGAGCTGGGGATGAGGCTCATTGCTTAAGCACCCATGGTAGCCCCCTCTCAAAAACAAAAAATTTGAGTGGAAACAGAGAAATTAATATCAGCTGTAATCCCACCCTTGGTAATAAAGGCAATTGTAAAATAGGTCTTCTTCTACTGCCTTATTTCTGTCTCTCTCAAGTCATGATTGTTACGTAGTTATCACTTTAAAGCCTGTGATCTTCACAGGCTTCACAGGGATGGTCTATCTTGCACTCATCATTAAGCAAGATTTAGCATTTTATGGAATTTGTGACACAACCACACACAGGCACATGCATCCATACACATAGGCACACACACCTATAAGCACAGGACTTCAGAGATATTCAACTGTGATACAAATCTTTGGTGAAGATTCTCTAGGATGTCAATGGATTTTGTTTTTTACATTTATCATAAGATAATGTTGAGCATTTTAGGTCATTTTTCTAGACCTTTCTTTCTTTTTTAATGTAAGCAACCTCCCCTGGTAACTAACTCATCTTTGTTTTCTTCTTGGCTTAAGCCTCTCTATTCACTGTGTCTTCTCTTTTGTGAAGATATTACGGATTTATAAGATATCCTACATCCAGTTCCTACTATTACTAGCATCATGATAGAGTACATTTGCATTATTGTTAACTAAAGTTCACATTTATTGATATCTTTAGTGCCCACTTCCAAAATCCTATCCAAAATACTATCACACACATAACCACCATGTCTTGGCTGTGACAGTTTCTCAATCTTCCCTGTTTTAGGTGACCTTGTGTTTTAATCAGCTTTTTCATCACTGTCATGAAAGGACCCAACCAGAACAACTGTAGAGAAGGAAAAGTTTATTTGGGAGCTCACAGTTTTAGAGGTATCAATCAATAGACAAAAGGCTCCATTCCTTGGAGCTCAAGGTGAAGCTGAACATCTTGGTGGAAGATTGTGGCAGAGGGAAGAAGCCCACATGATGATCAAGAAACAGAGACAGAGAGAGAGCTCCACTTGCCAAATAAAGATATGTACCTCAAATCCATGCCCACAATGCTCCACCTCCTCCAACCGCACCCCCCCTGTCTTCAGTCGCCAATCAATTAATCCCATCAGGAGATTAATTCACAGATTGGGTTAAGACTCTCCCAACCCAATAATTTCTCCTCTGAACCTTCTTGCATTGTCTCACACATGAGCTTTTGGGGGACAGCTCACATCAAAACCATAACATTCTGCCGCTGGCCCCCAAAAGCTCACACTCATCTGAATCATGCAAAATATATTTAATCCATTCCCAAGGGTCCCTATAGTCTCAACAATTCCAAGATTGCTCGAAATTTAAGTCCAAAGTCTTCTCTGAGGCTCTAGCCAATCTCTCATTGTGTACTCCTATAAAATTAAAAGTGACTTACAAGTGTCCAATAATAATGGTACAGAGTAAATATTTTCATTCAGAAAAATATGGGCAGACAAAGAAGAGATAGGATCAAAGCAAGACTGAAATCCAGTCGTGGGGGACATGGGCAAACATGTCCCGTAGCTCCATGTCTGGCATCTGGGGCCTGTGGCATCCAGATGGTCTCTTCAAAGGGCTTGTGTAGTTTTGCCCCTGTGGCCTTGTTGTTTGCAGCCCAAGTGGCTTTTCTGTTGACTTCTCTCTGCTCCATTCCTGCAACATTCCTAGGATGATGTTACATATTACTGGCATTTCTTAATTGTGGGAGTCTCCACTGCAGCCTCAGCTTCTCCTCACATCTCCATGCTTTGACTTCTCTGGGTGTGACTTCAGGGATCCCAAACCTGCTACGCATTGCCTGGCCTCCAGGACTTTCCTTTGAAATCTTGGTGGAAACCTCCATGACCCCCTAACTCCAGCATCTTGAAATCCTGCAGAACCAGCACCATGTGGTTGATGTCAAGATTTGCCACCACCTTGAGCAGTAGCCAAGCCTTTGTGGACCCAGGCTGCAGCAGACTCTGAGTGCCTGGGTGGCTGAGCATGTTATAAAACTTCCTAGGCTCCCTACAGCAAGAATGGTGGCCCACCCCACCTGTCTCTTCTCAAGAGAATTTGTACTTATACTCCCTTGAGTCTGAAATGGATATGGTCTTGACAATTCCTGAAATGATCTCAGTCATCTTTCTCATCAAAGTCTTTAGTATTTCTTTAGTGGAAGTAATATCTTCAACAACTGCAAATTCCTTTGTTCCAGTTTTACACCAGACTTTCAAGTCCAAGTTTTTCAAATCTTCCTGCTCTATTTTCTGCTCCTGTTTATCAAAATAAACATGGCTAAAAGCCACCAGCAATATCCATGTCACTGCCTAAATGCAAGGCTGCCTAGACATTTCTTCCACCATATTAAACTTTTATCAGCTTCACAAAAAGTCTTAGGACACAGGCAAAATGCAGACAACTTCTTAGCCAAAACATAACATGAATAGCCTCTACTCCAAACTCCAATAGAGTTCTCCATTCTGAACCCTCTTGAGCCCTGTTTTCACTGTCCGAAGTCCTATTGGCATTCTGGTCTTCTGAGCTCCCACAAGAATTAGCCATTAAGCTCCACTTACAACCACCTAAAGCATTTCCAGCTTGCATTGCTAAAGATCTCAAAATTTCTCTCACCAATTCCAAAAAGCTCAAAAAACACTTGAAACACATGGTCAGGTTAGTCACAGAAATGACCTCACTCTTGGTACTAATTTCTGTTTTACTCAGCTTTTTCACTGCTGTGACTACAGGACCCAGCCAGAACAATTGTAGGGGAGGAAAAGTTTATTTGGGAGCTCAGTTTCAGAGATCTCAATCCATAGACAGCAGGCTCCATTCCTTGGGGCTCAAGGTGAGGCTGAACATCTTGGTGGAAGAGTGTGGCAGAGGGAAGCAGCTCACATGATGATCAGTAAGCAGTGAGAAAGAGAGACCACCATGTGCCAAATATAAATATATACCCAAAGCCATGCCTGCAATTCCCCACCTCCTCTAGCCACACCCCTCCTGCTCTCAGTTACCACTCAATTAATAGTATCAAGTGATCAATTCACTGATTTGGTTTAGATTCTCACAAACCAATAATATCTCCTCTGAACCTTCTTGCATTGTCTCACACGTGAGCTTTTGGAGGACAGCTCACATCCAAACCATAACACCTTGACACTTTTGTGGTGTTTGGGTTTGGTATTTGGGAGAGTTCCCCATTTAAGACTTGTGTTATATTTTACTTCTGATTAAAATGGGGTGATGGTTGGTGGGGAGGAAGATCCAGGTAATGCATCAGTCTCATCATGGCATATCAAGGGCAGTATATCATCAACATTGTTTGTCACATCTATGTTAAATTTGATTGATGTGCTCAGGTGTGTTTGTCAGGTTTCTCCACTGCAATGTTATTCTTTGTGTCCCTTTATCCATACTTTACTCTTTGGAAGAAAATCACTATGCACAGCCCTCCCTTAAAGAGTGGGAAATTATATTAAACCATTTTAAAAGTTAATTATTATAAATTATTTGTAATTCTTCTGCATGGAAGAGTTTTCTATTCTCACCCTCTTTTATTTATTACAACTTCTCAGACTTTTATTAAGTCATTTATTTTTATCAGTATGGACTCATGAATATTATTTTATATTTTGAGTTGTAATCCAGTACCATTTTACTTTGTTTCTCAGAATTTTCCAGCCTGGCCCACGGGGAGTGCTTTCAGCTGACCTTTGTATCCCTTTGTCAGATTACCCATAAATGTGGTTTCTTTCCCTTTCTTTTGATTTTTGAACACATTTAAAATTTTTGGCACTATAGAGTACTCCAGAATTCACTCATGTTTCCTGGCCTGGTCCTATAATCATCCATTTCCAAATAAAGCCCTGGGTCCTTTCACTGGAGATTGGTATCAGAAACAAATATATGGGTGATAGGTGTGTTATTTGGGTATCATTTTTCCCCCTAGGCCCTTCCAGCTGACAGAGCAAGGAAACATTTGTAAGAGCAATAACTTGTGCATATGCTCTTATCTTTATACATTTCTATATGTGACCATCTGCATCTTTACTAAAGTAAACTTGAGTTTTCATAGATGCATCCAGTTCTAATCCTTTACTTTATAGATCATGCTCATGTCTCCCCTTGTTTAGCCAAAATGTTCCTCTGCAACAGTGGGAACACTTGCTCCTACCCTCTGCTGTTCATTCATTTTTTCACCTCCATTACACAGGCATAGTGGGTTTGTAACTGTTAATCTGTCCCAGGGAGAACAGCTTTATTGACTCACCTGCTCCTGAGTGATTCTTGCCTTTACTCTTATAACCTCATTTCCAAGGGGGATTCACTTGGGTGCATTTTCTCCTGCTGCTTCAGGGAGGTGACCTGTAATGCACATGCCTTTGTCACATACTGCATTCTATTCCATTCTATTCCTCCACTTCCTAAGTTATTACTTTCAAAATTTGCATGCATTAAAGTTCATTTTTTTTGCAAGTACATGTTGTCAGATAGTGTTTCATGTCCACTACTGCAATATTGTACAAAATAATTTCACAACCTGAAAAATCCCCTGTGATTTTGTGTGTTCAACCTTCCACCCAAACCCTGGCACAGTCATCTTTTTACCCTCCTATATCTTGGCTTTAACAGAATGCTACATAAATGGAATCATACAGCTAAGTAACCTCCTAAGACGGGTGTCCTTCACTTACCAGTATACATTTGAGATGAATCTGCATCATGATGTCACCCATATTGCTGAGTAGCATTGATTGTGTGGGTCCCACAGAAGGACCTGTGCCATTTTTGAGTATTTGTTTTTTCTCCCATGGAATCTGTCATGACTCCTATTTCCTTTTTCTAACTACATTATCTTCTTATAATTTGTTTCAAATGAGTTAATAATTATCTACAATTTTCTTTTTCTTATAAAGTGACTCTTAATTTCTTGGGTGTTCTATTGAACTATCAGTGAATTTTTATTAATGTAATGATGTTTTAATTATTGAATTCAATAATTTGTAGTAACTTTTCAGACTAATGTACCCATTATCACAATCCACACTTAGAAAATTTCCATCATACCCTGAAGAGCCTTTGGACCCATTTTGTTTCAATGCTCTTTGTGCATGCATGTGTATGTGTACATGTGTGCACATGTGTGTGGTGCTCAGATGGAACCCAGGGGCTCACAAATGCTAGGCAAATGCTCTGCCACCGAGTTGCACCCCAACCCGGTTGCACCTGTTTGCATAACTCCCTGTCTATACTGACCTCCACCCTTGGTTAGCCATAGATGCACAGTCTGTGTCTCCAGACTTGCCTTTTCTGGTCATTTCATATAAATGATCTTTTGTATATAGTTTCTCTTACTGAGGTTAATTTGAAAAATCTATCCTTGTGATAGCAGGTGTCAGCAGTCTACCCTTTTTAGTGCTGAAGAGCATTCAATTTTATGAGCATACCACATTTTGTTTATCTACTCACCAGTTGCTGAACATCTGGGTTGCTTGCAAGCTAGAAATTACCTGTTGGCTTCCCAAAGTACTGACATAGGCCCCCATTTTTTACCACTGCTAGGAGATGCTGGGTAGTCTGCCCCTGGTTTTCTTAGCAGCCTCACCTCTTCTAACATCCTTTGCTTGGATGCAGGGTGTGTGCTCCTCCCAGCTTGTTTTTGCCTGGTGCCTTTGGAAGCGACCTTAGCTACACACCCTCTTTTCTTTGCTACTCTTAGAGGCTTCCTTTCCAACATATACATTTCTTTTTTTTAAAGAGAGAGTGAGAGAGAAGAGAGAGAGAGAGAGAGAGAGGGGAGAGAGAGAGAGAGAGAGAGAGAGAGAGAGAGAGAGAGAGAGAGAGAATTTTTTAATATTTATTTTTTAGTTCTCGGCGGACACAACATCTTTGTTGGTATGTGGTGCTGAGGATCGAACCCAGGCCGCACGCATGCCAGGCGAGCGTGCTACCGCTTGAGCCACATCACCAGCCCTCCAACATATACATTTCAACTCATATTTCTTCCTTTGGCTGTGCTCGCTCCCTCTCATGTCAATTAATTCTACTTTTAATTTCTCCACGCATTTATAGCCATCAGTTATCACTCAGTTTATGCATTTGTCCATTTATTGTTATCCATAAAAGTAGATGGCAATCTCTGTGGAAAAGGGATCTCCTGTGTCTTATTCCTGATCTCATTTCCCATGCCTACAATGGTGTATGACACTCAATAAATATTTGCTGAATAAATATCTATATGCCTGGTGCTAGTAAGCCCAGGGCACTTAGCCATAGCTGAGTTATTGCAGTGGAAGTAAGATGGTCTATCTCCATCCCCAGTTTCCTATGCAGGTTAGCTGATCTGTCTTGATTTGGCCCATACCTCCTGAGATGTGGATGACCATGATAGTAACCATAATCCTGACTACCATCTCTCCAGATTTTACCCTTTGAATTAAGATATACTAGTGGTATATTTACTCTCATAATTTGCTTTTCTAGGTTATTTTGGTCATGTCTTATCCAGAACCCATCTCTGATACTCACTGATGACATATGTTTCTTCCGGTTTTTATGTTTGTATTTCCTTCATAATGAAATCAGTAGGCATCAATGTATGTATGTTCACACTTATTCCTGTGGATGTCAGATATAATAGACAAATTTATTTTCCTTTCTTCTTTTTTTGGGGTATGGAGGATCCTAGGTATTTAACCCAGGGATGTTTTATCACTGACCTATATCTCCAGTTCTTTCTTTCTTTCTTTTTTTATGTTGAGACAAGATCAATTGTTGAAGCTGGCTTCAAGCTTGAGATCCTTCTGCCTCAGCTTCCCAAACTGCTGGGATTATAGGCATGTGCCATTGCATCGGGAGACAGATTTCTTAATGGTCTCAATGACCTTGGCTCCCTGGTGTTATTCCCAATGATTATCTTATGTCATATGAGGAAAGGAATTTTGCAAATGTGATTGTTTGGTTGTGTATAAAATAGGGAGACCATCAGTACAGGCTCAATTGAATCCCATAATTTCTACCAAAGCAGAGCATATTCTGTAGCTGGCAGCAGAAGGGAAAGTCAGAGACAGTCAAAACATCAGAGGATTCCTCAGGAGAATGATTTTTTTTCTGCTGCTGACATGGAAGATGACAGGGAGTAAGGACAGGATAGTGGCCTTTAAAGGAGTGAAGAAGGTATCTGGTTACCAAACAGCAGGAAAAGGGGCACTCAGTCCAACAACGGAGAGATGAATTCCACCAGCCACCTGAGAGAGCTTGGAAGCAAATTCTCTCCCAGAACCTCCAAGGATGAACCCTTTCTGCTGTGACCTTGATTTTGGCCTTGTGAGACCTTTAGCGGAGGACATAATCAAGGCCTCCTGGACTTCTGACCTACAGAAATGTGAGCTGATAAATGGGTGTTGTTTTAAGATAATACTTTTGTTGTAGTCTTTTATACAACAATAGAAAACGAATTCAGATATGCTTCTAAGCTGTCATCTTACCTGGATAAAAGTTTATCATATTTCAATCGGGTTTATTCTTCTTAGTAAAATCCATGCTCTATTGTTGAAATCGAGAGTTCATATTTCCTACACCAATTATTAGGTGTAGGTGCCGAGAGTTTAACTTTTTGTCTGCTGTCTTCTTTTTGAAACTATTTTTGCAATGGTGTTAATTATTTGCAGGCCAGGGGCCACTGGTAAATATTGTCAGAATGCTTTGTGGTGATAAGAACTGACAGAGATGTGCAGCTTGTGGTGAAATTCTCTCCCGTGTCTCTGAAATTCCATCTCACATTCTGCTCATGCTCCAGCAGTGGCTTTGGGTTTCACATTTGTCTCTCAATCTTTGCACTCTCGTTGTTCCTTGGAGCTGTGAATTGCTCATTTTCAACAAGCGTGTCCTTGTGTCCTTGGGTGCTGCTTTGGGCATTGTCAGTTATTAGATACAGGTACCAGCATAACGGGTCAGGAAATGCTGGCCCTTCAATGGAACACTGCTTTGGTTTTATTGAACCAAAGTTTGCCTAGAAAGTTTTGTAGAAAGAGGAACGATCAGCAACTAGAATGTTGCTCTGAAGACAGAACATTGTGGACTATAATTCTGCTACTGTAAAAAAAAAAGTCTAATCTCAATTTGGCTTTCTGAGAATCTCAAAGCAAGGCAAGGTGCATAGGATCAGAATATTAACTTAGTCATTGACTGGCTGTGCATTGCAAGTTAATTATTTATCTTCCCTGTGACTTAGTTTTTACCTCTATTCATGAATTAGTTACCTAGAAATCTAGTTTTTAAGTTATTCAATGAATTAGTGATTCTCAAAGTGTGATCCCTAGACCAGTAGCAGCATTGGCTGAAAACTTATTAGGGATGCAGATTGCCAGGTCTCACCCAGACTTAATAAATCAGGAACCATAGGGGTGGGCAAGGGAGCTGTCCATGCTTCAACCAGATATCCAGGTGGTTCCTTGGGGAAGTTTGAAAAATACTGCCATAATATAGCTCGACATGGTCTTCCCAATGGTCATGGCATATACTTAATAAGCATGGGTTCACTTGAGAAAAGCAGATATGAATTAAAATAGAATTAGATGGGTGGTAGAAATTAACTGAGGTTGCCAGGGCATAGCACACATGTAATTTTGAAACATGTAATTTATTTTAAAAAATGACAACTAGAACCTATATTGCATATTTGCTTGTTTTAATATAAAAATAATTCAAAAAAAATTTTGAAGAATAAAAAACTCAAATCATTAATTAAAATTAAGTGATATGAAATCTCCAAAAAGGAATGTCAGTCTGCTTCTATAGCTTTGATAGCCCTCCAACCCACATTGGGTTACACTGAGCCCTGTGAGTTTGAGATGCGTGGCTGTGACTTGCCTGTCAGGTAGAATCATGTTGGACTGGCAGAGTGTGTCTTCTCTTCTGAGTGTGTTGCGCTGCTCATTTCCCAGGTATCCAGTTGGTCACTTCTATCTCAAAACCTACACTGGTCAACATGATGCTGGGTTTTCTGAGGGATTAGTGGGAACTGTTAGATATTGCTGCAAACTCTCCGTGTGGGTGACTCTAGTCACTGTGGTGACACTCTTCTTCACATTATTATGGCTGTGTTTCCTGTTGTCTGAGTTGAGGAAAGGGTGGGGAGACACTTTGGTAAAAGAGAGTCTCTTCTTGAGTCAAATTGAAAACTCATAATGCCTATTCATAATTCATTTCCTGGAATATATATATATTCTCATACATGTATTTTAACTAGAAAAATGTCCATTTATAGGAATTTTTTTTGGAGTCATTTGGGTTAGTATTCCATGTCTAGAGGCCAACTGGAGTTTAATCAAAGAAGTTGGTTTAGGTTAAACTTTGAAGAAAGATTACTACCTCTTTTGTCTTTGATCCAGAGTGCTAGAGTTGTCAAGGCTTAGCAGAGAATTTAAAGCAGGACTTCCAGATCTCTTTGACACTTTGTGCTTCCTTATAGTATACGTTTTCACCCTAAACATCATACATAGATTTCAAAGAGCCATAGGTTTGAATCCTGGCTCAACCACTTATTAGCTATATCGTCTGGGCCAAGTTACCCAAGTACTTTGAGCTTAGATTTTCTCACCTGGATATTGTGAATAAGGATGTCTATGCAACAAGGGATCATATGAAGTATACTTTTATGTATTTAGTGTAGAGGTTAACTATGTCCTCTGCAGCAGATAATTGCCGCAGTCCGGCTGCAGCAAAATAACAGGGGGGTGACGAACAACTTGTGTACGTTGATACAGCAGGAGTACGAGCCGTTTATTGTAGGACAACAGAGCTATTTATACATTTTGCACAGCTTATCTTAATTAGCATAAACTAGATACATCAGTCAACCAATAAGGAATCTCCACACTTAATGGCTCACTTTTGTTACTTCACAAACAACTCCCTCTGGCATTTTGCCAGGCACCAATCAGACTTGTTTACAATCTCTAACATTCCCCTGGCAAAATACCAGGTGTTATTTTGACTTGTTTACAGACCTTAACAGATAATAAAATTGGGACCAGCCCAGTGACTTTAGTATTCACAAACCAAGATGGGATGGAAACCAAAAGACTCCTTTCCTGCCTTCTGTCCTATTCCTTTTCTGCACAGTCACATTGCTCTTCAAGTTATTTATCACAATGTGCACATCATTCCCATGTTGAACTGCTGTGCTCTGCTCTGCCTATCCTAGTTCCCCTTAAGTTCTGGAATATTCTTATACTTCATTTAGGTCTCTGCTTAAATACTACCTCCCCAGAAGGCCCTCAGTGCCCAATCCCTGCATAGTCACCCCCCCCCACCTTGGCTTATTAATGATTACTTTGCTTTATTTTTCTTACATTAATCCACATCCAAACTAATATATTGATTTGTCTATCCATTTGGGGTTTTGGTATTTATTTCTGTTTCCCCTAGGATAAAATATTGTCTTCCCTGAGGTCAAGGACCAGCTTTTCTTTTTATCATTTAATTTGTAATAAACCAAAATAGGCTTTGGCAGTAAAAGGAATCCAATTCAATTTGGTCAATAAATAAAGTACTTAATGATAAATAAACTTATTCAACACATTGTGGCATCTGCGATTGCTGACTTCCTATGGGGTTCTCCCAGTCCCTTGAGTGGTACCACCTATCTTTGATCAGGGTTCAGATGAAAGTTCCTGCATTATAGTGTCCAAATGCGAGGATATTCATATAGAAAAAGGAAAAAATCTTCCAATGTAAACTCTGCAGATATTGGCAATGGCAACACCAACACAAAGTTATCCCCATCTGCACACCTAAGGTGCTGCTTTGTGACCATCGGCTGCCCAGTAGGTAGCTTTGCTACTTGTTAACAGAAGACTCAGTCTCCAGCACAGATAACTGTGTTCCAAGGTTGATAATGGTCTCTTAATGACTCTTTAGGCCCTTCTCAAAGTTCTCACAGCTGATGGGGTCATCATTCCAAATGATTTTGTTAATTGGGAATTATCCAGAAGGACTATTAATAGAAGCCATTACTGAATTTGCCAGATGACAAAGGACATGTTTCTGTTTTCTTCTCCTTGTTATTTGTGTTACTTGTTTTCCTGTTTGGCTGTGACCTTCACCGCAGGACGACATGTTAACACCTCTGGATTCAGTTTCAGGAGTAGTTTCTGATTGACAGAGACGAGTTGGGTGTTGGATGGGATATGGCATAAGTAAGCCCTCTATGTGGCAGCTAAACCATGATTCCATGATGTACAAAAGCGGGGTGGACACAGGCCAACCACCTCCTGGAATAATAGGGTTCTCATACCCACTTCCATCCTCAGGGCTATGGAAACAGGTAAACATGATGGTCAGTTCCTTGAGTCAGATCTCCATGATTATTTTTGGAAAGACTCAAGTCTCAGACACGAAGATGAAAGAAAAGCAGCTTTTGTAAGTCTTTGGTTAACTTTGGTTTAAAATTCTAGTTTAAATATTTAATAATTTTGTGACCTTGGAAAATACCACCTATAATCTTATAATGCCCACATTTCTTCATCTGTTAAGTGGGAAAAATAATTGTAATTACTTTAGAAAACTGTGGTGAGGTTTAATAAGTGATGCTATAGAACATTTAGAATAACATATCCCAAACAAGTGTTACATAAGTATAATTAATTATCTATTGCTGCATAAAAATTATCTCAATATGCAGTGATTTGAAGCAACAAGAGGTATACATTTGTATGGCAGATAGAATTTGAATAGGGGTTCAGGGGGGATTATTTAGGTCAGCGTTTCTCAAGGGCTGCACTCATCTAAATAGTTGACTGGGGCTAAAGATCCTTTTTCAATATGGTACACACATATGGCTGGCAAGATAGTGCTGGTTGTTGACAGAAGGCCTTTGTACCTTATTATGTGGGTCTCTCCACAGGACTACTGAAGTGTCTTCATGCTGTTTTGACTGGTTTCCATGGAACAAAAGATGCAAGAGTAAAAGAAAGTGGCAATGTAATCTATGTCCTAGCCTCAAAACCACAGCATGGCTCCTGCCATATACTTTTGTTCAACTAGAGAAAACCAAAGACAGTGTAGTAGTAGTGGGCTACATAAGCACATTCATGCCAGCAGGCCAGGATTTTTTAGGATTATTTTAGAGACCAACTACTGTAAAAATACTATCTATTATAATGGTACACTTTTTCCAAGAACTAATATCAATCAATATAGTTCATTTAGAATAAATAATCTGAAGCAAACAGTGATGGGGCTGGAGAAGTACACATGGATCCAATCCCTGAGAATCTCTTCAGCTGCGTCTAGAGGTTAAGACTTTTTCCCCTCTTATCCCAAGGGCAATGGAAAACCACGGAGGAGATTTTAGCTGGAGGATGAAGGTCAAATTACCTTTTGATAAAGGTCATTCTGACTGCTATGTAAAGACTAGATAAAGATAAAACAAAAAACAGTGGACAATATCGATGGTTTGGAATAAAAGGTAGCAGAGAAACTTCAGATTTTGCTTGGCTTTGGGATATACATTAAAGGAAAATCATGAGTCCTGCCATTGTTGCCTGACAGTGGAGGGTATAGGAAGATTATGAATGAAGAATAAAATGGGTTTGAAAGTAGAAAAAAAAATTTTGGAGAAATGAAGAGAGGTCTAAATGAGAAGGCAAACTTCAGACATGGAAAATCAGGTTTATAAATACACATTCCTTTAAAAGTTTCCTCCCTAAGAATAGCCTCCAAAAAGACTAATAAAATTGAATTTGCCAATGGCATCCAAGTCTCTGTAAAACTGAAATGTCACTCCTTTCTTCTCTGGTTTTAGAAAGTGTTCGGGGCATGTGCTGTTTTAAGGTTTCTGGTTCCTGTGAGGTGGTGCATCCATCTATCTGGACTTTAATCTATAGGTGACTGTCCCCAGGAGACCTTCATTAAGTGAAGCATGCCTTGCCTCGAGCCTTGTGACCACCAGAACTAGGGTCAGGAGTCCTACTATAAGGACTCAGGAAGGGCAGGACTTCTTCTGTGTTGGGGAGGCCACAGGGGGGTGGGGACTTGGCCTTCACCATCTGGCTGTGGCCTTTGTAAGGAGGAAATAAGGAATCCTCACAGATGGGGCACTGAGACAGCAAAGCAAATGATCTTGCTGTGTGGACAAAATGTGTGAAACATTTCACCAGTGCATCCCTCTGACAGCTCCTGGCATTAAAAGACACAGTTTTCTATACTCAGCTGTTTTTAATTTTTTTTTTTTGGTGGTTGGTGTTCTTATTTTTCCCCCAACAGGACACCATTCCCCTGCTGCAGAGGTGAACAGAAACTTCATCTCTCTGTTCTTGAGATCTGAGAGAATTGCTTCCTAGGTGAGGATTTCCGTGGTATAGCAGGATAGCTTATCAGAGGGCATATAAAAAAGCCAGACACCATAAATCCTTCCTGGGTATAAATAAATGGAATAGAATAGAACTCAGCTTCTAATGGGTTTCTAGGGACAAACAACCCATAGAGCAAGTATTTACTGACTTGCTGTATGCCCAGCAATTCCGTATGGACTTTCAAGAGTGGTGAGAGAAAAATACAAAAAAATACAAGGGGCGAATCCTCTTTTTTTTAGGACTATGGGTACCACTTTCAATATCATGCCAAGTATTTCCATTTGGTTCTTTCCACTGTGACTGCTGCTTTTAGAATCACTTCCACAGTCATCTCTACAAGTAAGAGATTTTTGTAAGAATTAATTAGTGTTCCATAATAGTTAAGTTACTAATTCTACTATGATCATGGCAATGGTAACAAATAATATGGTGCTCATTTGACTAATTATTGCTACTATGTATTATTATGTATCAGTGTTTGTGTTGCATCTTTAAACCTATTTTATGATTTAATCATTCATTTTACCTTATGACCTCGGCTTATTTCTAGAGGTGAGAATTTCAGCAGAAAATAATTAAACATTTCTCTAAGTGTGACTTAAGGCAAAGAGTCCAGTTGTTGAAAATTGAAGGTGCTCAAAAATATTTGACAATTAACTTATTAACCCTACAGCTTATACTTCATCATCATCTTCTAGCCAAAATAGTAGCTCTTGAGCCAAAATTGTTCTATGACATTATATTTGGTTTACACGGACTGTTTTTTAATGTAAATTAAGTGATATTATAGAAATTGTGAGATTTAGATGTCACATGCACTGTTGTTTTTACGACTTCTTTTGAAAAAAATTGTAAGAATGGTCCACCCTTTTCCTATATTATGACCTGGAAATAATTTCCTGTTTCCAACCGGCTGTTGAGTCCTGGTACTCACAGTATCTGTTCAGGCCTCTTTACCTGCTCAAAACCTGTGATGGTTTCAGTTTAAGGCCTCTGAAGAAATGCTCAGGAGTGGCACGTTTGCACAGCCTCACAAATTTAATGAGTAAATTTGACGACCTCAGAGTGGACCGTGCTAGGAAACCCAGATAGGAGCAGAAGGCAGCAGTGATATTCTGTGCAGACAGTAAGTGATGAAGAGATTTGAAAACTGAGAGGGACCAAGGTTCTCAAAGAAGCAGGATGGTGTTTCATGGCAGCATTTGACTTGAGGCACTATTGATGACATCAACTTTGCAAAAGTTGAGAGTAAAAAGAAAAAGAATTGTTTTGCATAATATGTATAAATAATAGAACACACAACATCTCTATTCTCCTTAACTTGGAGGCACAGTGACTTTTAGCAAGAGCACTGGATGGAGGATTAGCATTCACCAGAGTTGCATCTGTTTTCGAAACTTGAAATGGCCTGAGAGTAGGTAGGTGAAGCTCAGCGCACCTAAGTCCCTGGAAATACCCTGGGAGATAATTAGCACTGGAGAGATTCAGAAAAGAATTCTCATGTGGCCACTTTCTGCCTCACTGAACTGATTTTTCTTGCCAGACCTCAACCCCTATGGTTTTCTCTGTCTCCTTGCTCCTGATGACCCCAGAGGGAGAAGCAGCAGTAACATAAACATCCAGAAGCCAAGGACAGCGCCAATTATAGTCAGCTCCGTAAATGGCACAAGGCAGACGCCAAACCTCATGAATCTCCCAGCTAGCAATTGCTTTAATTCCCTGTGTCAAAGAGAGGCCAAATTGTCCACCCTCAAAATTTCAAGGTCACAGAAACCCTAATTTGCCAGTTTCACTACACCTATGCTGAACTCAGAGCTCCAACCCCAGGTCCACTCTCTTAGGTTTACTCTTAATGCTGAGTGTGTCTTCCTCCTTTCTGCTATAACAGTGTATCTTGGACAAATATCATGTGCTGAATAAAATATCTTTTTGGCCAAACAGACCTTATTTGAGTCCTTTGCATGATCTCGGCTTGATTTCTAACTTTCTCATTCTTGGTTTCCTTTTCTGTAAAGTGTGGAATATAGCTATTAAGGAAACTACATTAGTTCAGGTATGTAAAACATTTAGACTAGTGCCTAGCACATTTGGAGCACTCAAAATTCATTACTGCAATGTCCCGGTTTTGACAGTGGCTGTTTATAGGCTCCTCATTGCTAGGAGGAGGTATTAAAAGGCAAGTGAAAAACAAGAGGTAGCATGGTCCTTTCTATAGAACTTGGCAAATGGGTGTTCTTTGAAACAGATGATTATAATTCAGAGGTATGGATGAGAGGTCCAAGGACACTTCAATGTCAAAGGCAAGGGAAGAAGTTGTACGGAGGCCTCTTCAGAAATGTGAGAGAAAACATTCCGTTCTGTGCTTCAGCAAGTCACAGGTAAAAATGCTAGTGACAAGTGCAAATAGTTTGCTCAGCACCTGGAAAGCATAGGGTGTGATCCTGTTCCACCATGAGGGGCAGGCACCTTGGGGTGACCACAGGTGTGAATGAAACAAGAGACCCATTAATTCAGTGGTGGCAGGAGCAATGGAAGGCTAATTGCTTTTCTGGAAGAGTCACAATCGGACCACCATCTTTCTGCTTGTATACATTTATAGCATCAAGCAGCTTCGTGTGCACCCCAAGGCTCCGGGTGGCAGGCAGCACTCTCAGTCACCCAGCGTCATGCGACATTTCTATCAGCCTGGTAATCATTTTCAGCACAGTGTCTCATTAAATCAGCCTGCAGTGTTGGGATGCTTCGCATCGTGGTAGATTCATCGAGACACCCAAATGCTCATGGCTGTCCATCAAAACAGGCTTCATTAGCAAATATCGAAAACAAGAGAATCCCTCCTCCGCTCCACTCCTCAACAATCAGATGACTGGAGTCACCACAGATCCTTGAACAGTTCCCATGATTTACAGTCCCAGCAAGTGGATTATTTTGTATGATTGTTGGAGGAGTGAGGGAGAAGGGAAGAGAAGCGCTTCAGAGTTTTCTTTTCATCTTTATTTTACAGATTCAAACTGCCCCATCCCGGTTTTGACAGTCTGCAATGGCAGAAAGCATCACAATAATGGTATCAAAAGCAAGAGAGTGTCCTTGTGCACTCACAGCCATAGTTTTGCCTCCATTAGTGGAAATTGTGAAGCTTTAAGAGCAGACAGATATATATAGCCACAGGAGGGTCAAGCTTCTCATTTTACTGATGAAGAAACAGAGGCCAGAAGCTTGATGGGACCTGTAAAGGCACAAAGTCTTGCTGACATCTACTGTTTCTTCCTTGTGAGCTCCTTACTTTCTTTAAGGGAACATCCTTTTCACTTCTTAGTACTTAGGACTCAGGCAAAGATAGCCAGGGCAGGCTGAGCCCGCCAACAGGCTCCAAGGTCCAATGTTGGCACAGCCTCAGGCTTGGCCAAGTAAAGCCTGGATTAATTATGTTCCAGTGGCCCTAGCCAGGCCCATGACATGTAGTTCTTGGAATTGACCTAGAGCCAGTAGGAAATTAAACACTCTTTCCTATTAAGGTTACTGAGCTGGCATGGGATGGTCCCAGGACTGCTAACATAAGAGAAAAACCCACCTACTGAAAAAGCCACCCCAGCGATCAAGAAAGAGAAAAAAGAAATAATATCTGATGATGTTCTTGACAGCTTACATCCAACTGCCTGGGCTTTTTCTGTAGCCTGGGATAGCAGTACTCTTATTATTTAGTTTTACTTATTTATTTTTAATTCAGGCCATTTTGACTTAGATTTCTTCACCTGTAAACTAAAAACAGTTCCTGACTGCATTAGAGCTAGTGATATCTCTGATCATCTGAGACCTAGAACAGGCTTCTTTCAACTCTCAGAAATATCATGCTTAATTATGATCTCCATCCAGAAATAACCAGGTATGCAAAATGTATCTTCCACTTGCAAATTGATTCTTGCCTCACACATGTGATTTTGAACTCTTGTTTTATCTTGTGTTCTGGATGGCTATTTCTGCGTAACAAACCATCATCATAAAATATTTTGCTCATGATTTGGAGGGTTGACTGAGCTCAGATAGATTCATGACATTGCCATCAGATATTGGCTGAGACTTCAATCACCTTAAAGGATTGTCACCACAATATTTGGTACCAGGAATGGAGAGAGTTCAGAGATGGACTGGAATAGCTGAGGTTTCTTTGGTATCTTGTTCTCTCTCTGGCCTCTCCAAGTTCACGGCAGCCCAGGGTTGCTGGACTTTGTGCATGGCAGCTGAAGACTCCTGATCAGGCATCCTGAGAGTAATAAGCAGAAGCAACTTGGACATTTCTAACTTAGCCTGCAGCCTCATTTCTGCCATTTTTGATTCATCAAGAATCCAGTTTCAGGGGCTGGGGATGTGGTTCAAGCGGTAGCGCGCTCGTCTCGCATGCGTGCGACCCGGGTTCGATCCTCAGCACCACATACCAACAAAGATGTTGTGTCCGCCGAGAACTAAAAATTAAATATTAAGAATTCTCTCTCTCTCTCTCCTCTCTCACTCTCTCTTAAAAAAAAAAATCCAGTTTCAAAGGTCAGGAAAAAGCCATCCCTCTTGTTGGGAGAAATATCCAGGTTTTGTTTCCAAAGAAGTATAAATTGAGAAAGTTGTAAAACTAGTAAAGTCCCATGTACTTTTCTTATCCCAGTTGTGACATCTTATATCACTGCAGTGCAATATTAAAACCAGAAAATTGGCATTTCTATATTATTAACTAGGCCACAGGACTTTTCATTGTTTACCATTTTTTTCAAATCTGCATTCATTTGAGGTTTTGTGTGTTTCTATGGAATTTTACCCATTTGTAGATTCATGTTAACTACTTACCTGTCCATATATAAAATGGTTCTGTCAGCCACAAAGAACATGCTTGTGCTACCTGGTCCTTTGTGTGACATTCCTCCTAGTATGCTCTACATCTGTGTTTTTTAGTTGTCATTCATCTGTTATCCATATCTGTAGATTTGTCATTTTGAGAATAATATATATGTGATATACAGTGTGCAACCTCATGATTGATTTTTTTTTTCAGAATCATGCCATTAAAGACTATCAAGACTGTTAACAGATCAATAGTTCATTGTTTTTTATTGCTAAGTTTTATGTCTTTATATGGATGTATTTGCTCTCTACTTATGCTGTTCCATTGAGATGACCTTCTTGTAGACAGCATATAGTTGAGTAATGTTTTAATTTGTTTTGCTTTTCTTAAAATTTACTCTATTTTAATTGGTTTATTTAACTATCTACATTTAAGATAATTATTTAGATTCTAGGACTTAAGTCCATATTATTACTAGTGCTTTTTTATTTCTGTGATCTTATTTTCTTATCATCTTATGTTATTTAAACATGTTTTGTAATTTCATTTTCATTTATCTTTTATGTTTTTAAATATATCTCTTTGTATAATTTTTATAGTGGTTTCTCATATTTGTTTCAAAATCTGTCCAGTTTCTTATAAATTGTAGCTACATTGCTAGATCTTCCAATACTAGCTGTGTGCCTCAATTTCAGTGAGTTTGTCCTAAAATTAGACTCTTAAAATCCAATCTAATTTAATTCTGCAAAACCATATATACTGAACCAAAAATGGTTCACCCTGCATGCATACCATGTTATCTTCATCTTACATTCTGACTTTAAAACCTAATATGTAAGAATAATAAGTAGTTTCATGGCGCACTGGTATGAGAATGATGATTGACCTTTAGAATAACTTAAGTATTGCCCTGTATTGCTCTTGGAAAGACAGAACTGAGATTCCCATGTTCTTCTATAAAACTTAACAAGGAACAAAGGGTATGTAAGTATGATTTTTAAAAGACACAAATTCAAGATAGAAATACATACTGAATGGCTACTATGTGTCAGGTTCTGGGCTTTCACCTGTATGATCACTTTAAATCTTCACAATAGTTATAAGATCCATTAGCATGAATTGACATGATAGAGATTTAACAGCAAATCAAAGTGGAGTGAATCGTACAGGCAGACAGGAATCCTCTGGAAACAACCTTTGTGCCAAATTCCCCACTAGGGACTTTGAGACTACCAAAAATATACAAATGCCATTGCTGTTTCCTTTTCTCAAATTTCTGTGAGGATGAGAATTTTGAATAAAATGACTGTGTGCTTCGATGTGTGCATGCATAAACACTGGTTTTAATGGGCCAGTCACAACATTTTTTCCATTTTTAGTATATGCTTCTGTAAATGATAAAGACTCTTGCACCAAAGCCATGATTCTCCTGAAGTATCTTATGTTAATAATAAATCCTCAATATCATCTAATACCAAGAGGGCTTAAAAGGTGTTTATGATTATACATGATTTTCATTTCATCTTCATTAATCATCTTACTTAGTTCCCAGAGGTATAACAGATACACAAAATCTGGTAAAGAAAATAAGGTTAATGTGGGTGAAATTACAAGATCTAAAAACCATGGCCACTTACAGGTAGATGTGAGGCTGTGAGGTAGAGACAAGAGGCATTTGAAGTGTTGAGAAAAATGAGAAGCCGGAGACAGTAGGCTCTCTTGGTGGGTACAGAAGACTTCTCTGTCCTGTCAACCTGTCACTCATAGCTCTTGCCAGGCTTGCTTGCTGCTAGTGATGACGGCATCCACCACAGTCTCCTAGCAAATAAAGCTTTCTTTTTCATGGAGTGATGGTGTTTTATAGATGAAACAAGATGCCTGCCAAAGAAAATAGAATTTTTGCCTCTAATTATAACAGCTTAATAACATAAGGGATAGTGCAGAAAACTTTTTAAAATTCTGGGCTGATGCGAACCTGCTGCTGGATGTCTGCCAGCCTACCGCACCTGCAGCATTTCCCCACTAATATTTCAAAGTGTCAGCTTAAGTGGCCTGAGAGCCGCCTGCACAACTATGGTAATTGCTGAGACATGCCTAGACCAGCTGAGATAATAGGGCACCAGGAAGCAGGGGAAAATTTCAACAGCTGGGGTTCATGCTACTAATTTTGTTTTCTTTAAACTTCATGGAATGACAAATTCCACTAAGAGCGGATCCAGAATTATACAATTACCAGTTTCCTTCTTTATTTCCTTCTTTATCCATGTGGTCAGTCAGTAAATACATAGCAAGCATGGATCATCAAAAATATGGACACTTTCCCCTCCAGCACTGCTGGTGGATGTTGCAAATGCAGCCCACTATCAGGCTGAGTCTCTCTCACCACTGTGTCCTTCTCAACCAAGCTCCAGGCAGTGGCGATCTTGCACAGTTAACATGTGATACAAAATCCATTTTCATTTCTATGCATATTCTCAGTACTCTCTTAATATCTCTGGAAGAGAGAAGCAGACCACGAGGTGCTGACCATGCTGTGACTATGGTATCTCCTTATAAACAGATTAACAATGATGCAGCGCTCTGAACAGCACAGAGCATACCCTGTATATTTTTAGAATCAAGCACAGGACCAAGAACAAGGAAAATGCAATGGGTCACTGAACAAAAGAACCATCACACGTGTTATCTGAATCCAGAAGTGTAGGATGATAGGCATATAAGCAAGATAAGAATAAATCCAGCAATTGTAATAGAAAATAATTAACGTGACAGCTAACCCATTGGATTCTTTAAGCCAGGCAATGCACAAAAGTATATGTGTGGACACTTAATGCTCACAGTAGCCTTCAGAGATGATTCTTTTATTGGACCCATGTTTCCAGTGGGAAAACTTGAGGAGATTTTTCTGGGCTCTTCTTCTGTTGGTTGGGTTCTCAGAGGCAAAACATGGGAAAAGTAAGGAGCCCTGAAAAGACTAGGTCCCTAGGAGTTATGATTCTCAAGCCAGTGGATGCTCACTGCCTGGAAATGCACTGGCTGCCTTGCAAGGATTCCATGAGGCACTGCAGATGCAGCCTCTACTCCTGCAGAGCTCTCACTCCCAATATTCACCCCACTCTTCAAGGTTTGGGGTGCAGCATTATTTTGTAACCTTGGTTGTCTGAAAGACATAAGAAACATTGTTGCTTTTGAAATGTTTTCATATCTTTTTTTTAACTGAGAGTGGAAGTGAAGACTTTTAGCTTATTGATTGTTGGACGTGAAATGATGGCTTTTCTTTTCCTTCTCCTGTGGATATCTTTGGTAATTGGACATTTATAATTTTATTGCAACGCAGGCCATTAGCTTCTTCCTTCACATAATCTGTATGTCCTGTTTAATTTCCGAGAAGATACATGTAGGAGCCATCCCTAAGTGAAATCACAGAAAGCAAATCACAACTTTGTTTTCTGTGATTTCACTTAACTACAGTTAACTGTGGTCCAAAAACATTGAATAGAAATTCTCACAAATACACAATTTATACATTTTAAATTGCATACTGTTCTGAGCAGTATGAGGAAATTTCAGGCTGTCTGATGCATACTACCAGGATGTGTGCTGTCCGTTCTTCGGCTGGTTATCTGTGCTGTGTATACTACACCTGTTCTGCCATCACTCTGCAGCAGTCTCAGTTATCAAACCAGCTGCTTGGAATTGCAGTGCTCGTGTTCAAGTAACTCATATTTTACTTATAATGGCCCCAAATCACAAGCATAGTGGGACTGGCAATTCTGATATGCCAACAGAAGCCATATAGCACTTCCTTGGAGTGAAATGGCAAAAGTTCTCAACTTAGGAAAACCTCATGAACTGATATCGTTACAATTTACAGTTAATTATCATTGCTAATTGCTTACTATAAATTTATAAATTAAACTTTATCAACGGATGTCCCTTTAGGAAAACTTGGCAGGTGTAGTGTTTCAGACATCCATGGGGGCTTGTAGGATGCGCCCCCTGCAGATCAGGAGCGTTACTGCAGCCTGCCCTTTGCTTCTAGTATTCTGCTTTCTCATTGGAATCTGTACTCCTGGACTGTATCTGTATGTGGGATGAGGTGCTTTCCAGGTAGATGTCCAGCTTCTCCGAATTGATTTATTGGAAAAGAACCTTTTGCGCTCCCTTGGCTCTTTTTGTACCAAGTGTGCCTGGTGTGTTTCTGAGCCCTCTATTCTATTGCTCTGTATCCTGTTCTTAAATTCTCCCATGTGTTCTGGTCAATATGTAAATATGGAAGTGTAAATTCTCCAATTTTGTTATACTATTTCAAGAATATTTTGAATGATTTTTGACTCTTTGCATTTCTCTATAAGTTCTAGAATTAGCATGTAACTTTGTACAAACAAACAAGCAAAAAACCTGGCTTAATTTTGGGTTTGAATTGCAGGAGAAAATTACACATGGATTCCAATCTGTTTTCTTAAAAATTAGGAAGGATATGGCACCATGTGAAGACATAATTCAATATAGTTCAATTTAAAACAGTCAGGAACACATGAAATTTCAGGTTAGGTGCTACAAATCATCAAACAAATGGGGGAGAAAATAAACTTAAGAATCCAAAAGAAGACAGATAAAACATAATGAAAGGAAAAATGAGATCTCTGAGGATGGATCCAACAGGAAAAAAATACATACACATTTCTGATTGAAGTCAAAGCTGATACAGAAGTATTATGGAGCATGAGTAGAGGGAGGGAGGCTCTCCTAAGCCACCTGGAAAGTTAGGTACATGAATAATTTGGAAAAAATATAATAAAGTATTTTTTATGAAAATAATAATAAATTTCTGCCTTTGTCTTCTGCCAAAATCTATGGAATTTAAAAAAAAAGAATTTCATATTATAGACTCAAAGGAAACTTCAGTAAATCCACAAAATAATTATGCCATAGGCCATCTTTACAGATCACATGCAATAATAATTCATAAACAAAATTCCTAAACATAAGGATAAATAACGATCCTCAATAATCTTTGGGTTTAAGAATGAATAAGTAATATAATAATAATCTGCTGACAAAATAATAAAAATATACACTATGATAGTGAATGTAATAAAAATTATAGTTCTAGGAAAATGCATGACCTTAAACATTTGTATTAATGTAACTATCACAATAAATAGGCTAATAGAATGAAAAACCAAAAAGAAGAAATAAGTAACAATGTGTACAATTACAAAGCAATGATAAACATATATGTTAAAAATTGTTCAAAGTATGATAAAAGTGAAGAAAGATTGATAAAATGATTTTAAATAGGCAATTAAATGATTTAATATGAAACCATGAGTAAATGCCTGTAAAATTCTACATAGACAAATGGAAAAATATCAATTTAAAGATTATTTTTCTTAAATGACTTGTTCAGAATTAAAGTAAGTGTCTCACATAGAAAACTTAATGCACATTTAGAGAAGATATTAAAAGTATCAAACTTTGACTATTCTCTAGGATCATGTGATTTTAATATGATAATATAATTCATATGAAAATCTCTAAATTGTAGGTCAAACATGAAGTATTTGTTTTGGGAATTATTTAAGTAATTCACTGAAACTTAAGTATGTAGTAATCTTCCAAATTATTCTAAATGAAACATTAAAATTTTTCAACAACAAATTTGCCAAGCTGGCTATAGAAGATGATATTCAATATGGAGTATCTTCTGTTTCTAATTCAAATGCTGTGAAATTTTAAATATTAAATTTATTAGCAGAGCTTTGGGACTTCAGCAAAAACTGGCTGCATAGATGTGAATCATTCAATTTAAAAGATACCCAATTACGTTTATTTCCCTAATCTCAAACTATTATTATCCTTGCTTGCTTCTGGATGTGACTTCTTGTAATTCACAAGATCCTTGTTTCTTCTTGTCTCAGGTTATCACTAATCATTGATCAAATAATCTTTGAGGTAGCTTGGAGCCTTACAAAATAGCCTGCACAGTTCCACTGAGTAAACTAAGAGTCATCAATAACATTGATTTGGATCAACACTTCCAAGAACTGTTTCTCTAGATTTGCTACTGGGAGAGGATGATTGTCCTTCACCACATAAGCCTCTACAAGCCTGCTGCTTCGTGTTCTACCTGAGTCTTCATTCAGCTTCCTACTTATCTACCAGGAACATGTGAATCACCCCTCCAACACCCATCCCACCCCTCCACCATTCTAGTCCATTCCTGGGTATCTTGCATTCTGAATCGGTCCCTCTCAACTCAGCTTGCTTTCCACTAGATCTGAAAGTCAGATTTTCAGATATGACATAGAAGTCACTTCTTTTAATTGTCATTTTGATTTATCATATTCTGTTATATGATAACCTCATCTTTCTTTTGATGAAGCTCTTCCTCACTTCTTCAACAATAAAACATGACATGTTTGTTCTCATTCATTCCTTCATGCCTAAGGAGAGAGTCAAGGTTACTGAAAGGATAGGAATAGATGAGGTGTCCCTTGCACACTATGACCACACTTGATAATATCTGGACCTTTGGGCACCCCCATCCAATGATCAGGCATGGACCACATCTAATGTGGACATCAGCCAGGAGGCCCAGGGCAGGCTAGGTAAGCAATGTAATACCATGTATTCTCCGGACTTAAAGTGAGAGCCACAGAGTTGAGGTGCCCTGTGTGCATGTCTCAAGGTGAACAGCCTCCTTGGTGCCTATGATATCTGAGTAACTACAAAATTCACCCAGATAGCAACTCTCAAGTTTTAACTTTCTGGAAATAGTGGAGATAATCACTATGGATGGGCAATAGGAATTTTCAGAGACTAAGGCAGTCATGGAAAATTCGATAGTTTTTCCTGATGACCCCATGCCCAACTCTAGGAAAAACACATTTTTTGCTGACCTGAAAGCTCAGGTAGTAAAGGTTGTCTTCATCCTCGCCTCTCTAGACCTTAGTACAGTGTCCAATACCTAATTTTAACTAAAATATTTCTTCCATACTTATTTATGCCTTCAGTGTTCTTATCAAGCTAAACATTCCCAGAGGTCAGGGTACATCACAGACAGCCTCCCTGAGACCATCTGATGCAGAGTCAGATTCTCAAATATTTTCTTATTTGAATCAAATCTTCTAATTGCTTTGGCATTATGTTCGTCATCTTAGCCACTGAGCAAAAATTGGGGTTTCTTTTCTCCTTTTTCTCTTCTATTCTTCCCACAACCTAGATCAAGAGAATATACTCAGTTTAATGTGAACAGTTAAATAAAAATTCATTTGTCTATGGTCTACCCATTCATGAAGATCATTGTGAACACTAAAAGGTTTAATTTTTTTTCTTACTACAAAGAAGACAGGGATGTAAAGAGAGATAGCCTGACTCATTCTCTGATCTTTGAAACTGTTCAGTTGAATCAGGCTGTTACATGTTAGGGTTTGGAAATAGTTTGGTTGTGTCCCACCGAGTTTCCCATGTTTGACATTTGGTGTGGAAATAGTGGTAGGCCCAGTGGGAGGTCCTCAGATAATGGGGGAACTGCCCTCAAAAGCATTAAGATAGCTCTTGGGGAGCCCTGAACTCTTATGAAAGCAAGTTGTCAGAGAACTAGCCCATCCCTAAATCGTCCCCAGAATTCTTATTTGGAGATGTGATCTCAACCTTCCACACCTGCTCCTGACATCTTGACACCACCCATCACGAGACCCTCACCAGAGGCAAAAACAGGAAGTCCAACTGATCTTGGGTTTTGAATCTTCAGAGCTGACAACTAAATGCACTTCTTTTTAGAAAGTCAGCCTGCCACAGGTATTTCCTTAAAGTAACAAACAATGGACTATTACATTATACGATTCACATTTAAAACATAAGATGCCCAGTGATGCCTGCAAACTGTTCTTTCATTCTTTATTTGATTATGCACTTACCATATGTTTTATTGTAATTTCTATGTGACTATCTACCTCACCTTCCCAAATATTCTGTTCCACTCCATCAAGGAGCCCTCTCTTCTCTTGATGTGTCTTGCCCTTTCTTTAAACCATACCATTTCACATTCCTTGAAATGGCTTTTTAAAGTTCCTAATCTAGCTAGATATAAGTTCTCCTTTCTGTCTCCACAAATCATTTGCATCTTTCCCCAGGAAAACTCCCCTTCTTTAGGTGAAGTGCGCCCCTCTATACTTACACACACTTGACCTTTGTTTCTCTGTTCATGTGTATAGAAACACAGTTCCTTGAAGCCAAGACTGAATTTATTTATTCTGCATTCTGCACTCAGCACAGTCAGAGACTGAAAGTAAGATCTCAAAGTGTTTTGGGACTGACAGATGGGCTAACTCTGCTTCTCAGCTGGGACACTTGGCAACATGTGAGGACTTTCTGGTTGCTAAAACTAAAGGCTGCTATTGGCACATAGTGTTATAGGGAGGAGTGTTGAAAATAACCTACAATGTCCAGATAGTTCCTCAACAAAATGCCAAGAATACAGAGGCTGAGAAAACTAGGAACTTATCCCCACCCCACCTTCCCTCCAACTCCCATTCCACATTCTTCAAGAAAGAAGACTCAGACTGGTTCCTTAAGTTGGGAATTTTAGAATTTTCAGTGTTAAAAAAGGTTTCAAGCAATCTAAAGTAACTTAAAATGTAAAGGAGATGGGGTGGAGTTTTTTTCAGGAATCTGTGCTATCAACAGCACCTAGCACGTCTGAGCTGTTGGTGGGGGGAGCATTATTTCTTCACTTAAGACCATTATGTATCATTTAAATTGTTGCATGGTAATGGTACCCTACATTCATTTTCTAGAGCCTCAGATATGCTCAATGCCTGCCTTATGAGAGAAGGCCTTGAATTTAAATATTTTGCACTGGCTGTTAAGCCTAGGAAACCTCTTCTTCCTTAATCACCTGCTTCTTTGCTTTGGACTTTTTGAGTATGTTCCCTCACTAATGGTGTTGTTTTGCATTCTTAGTAACATTCAGAACTTTCATTCTTGAATTAATGAAAATATAATGCCTCCAAACCAAGTTTTCTGGTTCAAAATTGTGAATACAAAGAGAAAATTCAACATGAAGTGCAGCTAATGTAGTTAAAATTAGCAACCAGTTTCAAGTCACATTATGGAATAAATTAATTAGAGGCCGGTGCTTGCCTGTGTACATGTTGTCATTAACTACACAGTAGTACTCCCCAAACTGTGTTTTAGAAATAATTGAAAATTTTAAAGCGTTCTTGGACCACAACGAGGTTTCCTTTCAAAGAACATGCAAAATGCACCCCCCTAGATAAAGATTTAACTTACAATCAAAAAGAAATATCTACCAATTTTGTAACCAAGAAGACAAGTTACCATGGATATAGTCTCAGCAGAACACACATAAATTGTGTGTGTGTGTGTGTGCACGTGTGTGTGCATTCAGCTTCTGCAGCCAATAGGTAAAAACAGAGAGTGAGATAGAGAGGTGGATGACAAGAGAGTGGGAACAACAGAGGTAATTATAAACACTCACACACAACCCCTAAGCACACACATATAATACAAACAGTCTGTTCTCTTGGAAATTAAACTTATATGTGCTCATTTTCAAACATTTAAGTGACATACAGAATACAATAGAAAAAAAGTGGCACACAAAACCAATCTAACCACAGGGCAAATATTGTTGTTCATTTTTTTCCTTACAATGTCTTTCATGCACTTATTTTTGCAGTAAAATGCAGACATATACATGTATATATAGGTATTCATATTTGTATTCATATGTATTAATATTTGTATTTTGCATTGCTAGATTAATAATAGAATTATCACATAGAATTTATTCCACTGCCTTGCCACGTAACATATTGTGAACAATTTGCCGAGTCATTATATTTTCTTTTAACATGACTTTAAGTGCATACGTAATTACTTACTATAGCTAAGCTATAGTAAAATCTTTTAATGGAAAATGGAGATTATTTTTACTTTACACCATTGCAAATAGCACTGAAATTGCCATTATATAAAGTGACACTATATGAAGTGCCTTCACATGTAAATTTGTTTTGAAACTGAAGCCAGACCAAAGTTTTTATCCTGATTTTCATCTCTGAATGTGTTATATTATATATATTACACCAATTTATAAAATATTATTTAAAAAGTAGCATTTAATGAACATGTAATATTTAATGATACAACTGTGATAAGATCTACATTTAATTTTAACACACTTGAAATTTATGCTTCAAATTTAGCAATAATATAGGTAAGATAAATATGAGCATTGCCATACATGAGTAGATGACAGACAGTACAGGTATCAAGTGGCTACCCGCCATTGTCCTGGCTTGCAAGTCCACTCTTTCTCAAAAAACAAAACTTGTTTCAGGTCAGCCGAAGCTAGTGCTATCATCTCAGCTTCATAAGTTTAAAATGCCAGTATAAAAACCCTGCAGAATTCGGGTGGTTCACTGCTGTCAGTCTGGACTTGTGTGTTTTCATTCTCTGTGGCTTCTAAGGTTTTGCAAGGGGAAACTGGGAAAGTGTGAAGGATAGATGTTGCTTAGAGACCATCAGAAGTCAGAAAGGTGCTCATTATCTTCCAAATTTTACATTGTATGTTGGATTAGAAAATATTTAATTTGGGGTACAAGAAATTATACTGTTGTTTCCCGGTGAATCTTTTCTTTCTTTCTTTTGGTTTGCTTTTATGAAAATTAGACTAAGGCAGGTATAGTGTTTAAAACACTGATGACACTCATTTTTGCATTTAATATATATTCCTATATCAAGTATCTATTTTATCTTTATTTTGGCTAAGAATTATCATGAATTTTTATTTGAGCTTTTCCTCCAAAATGTGTTTAACTTCTCAGCAGTATATCAAATAAGCATTTATTTCCAATTAATATGTGATGCTAAATTTATTATTAAATTCTTGTTTCTGTTTCTGAGCCTCAGTTTCTGTGATCTGTTAAATACTTAGATAAACCACACTATTTTCATTAATATACTTCTCTCATTATAAATGTGTTGGCCTGATTTTAGTACCATTGGTTTACACAGTATTTTTGAATATTCTTGCTCATTCATTCTGATAAACTTATGAATTACTTTTTCAAGGTAGATGAATATTCCACTCTGTTTTTAATTGGATCTAATTAAGCTCACACGTTGATTTAGAAAGAATCATCATTTTTCACAACATTTAGTCTTTATATTTAGGACTATGATATATTTCTCCATTTCTTCAAGTTTTCTTTTATGACCCGCAGTAAAGTTTTATGATGTTTTCAGAGCAATCTGGCAATTACCAGTTACAGTTATTCCTAAGAAGTTTTTTAAAATATTTTCTTGCTATTTAAAATTGAATTTTCAACTATATTCTTCAAAAAGTTATATTGATTTAAGTATGTGATATAGAAGAAAGTACATCTGTTTTTCCATTTTCACCAGTGGTGGGTGAGAGGGCTAAATTACAGTGAGAATATTGCAGTTTGGACCCTTTTAAGTAGTTCCTAACTATAGTGTTGATTATGCAGCACCCAAACAATAGATGCCTTTAGTCAATTCATCCAGCAAAAATAGTTACCCCTTGTGTGCATCACATGGAAGATTTCTCATTAGTATATATTGTTATGTAAAATGTATTTCCAGCCAAACACTCTTGACTTCTTTTGTGTTTTTGTGCAGATAGAGTCCAAAAGGGAGTATATTTATACTCTTACTGCTGAATCTATCCGTTATAAAGAAAAAGGATCAACATTTCCTGGAATCAGGGAAATCCAGGATATAATTGTTTAAGAATGCTACATTGCAGTTTCTGAGTTTATCCTAAGTTTCTCTTATTTGTTCATGTGGAATGGCTGCATCTCTGACTCCAGGGTTTATGATGCCAAAAAGGAACCTTTGCAGACTAGACATTTGAACATATTGTCTTTCTGTCTTATAAATCTCAAAGCCACAGCACTTTGTACAGGGAGTTATCTATGAAAATGTTAATTATCGATGACTTTCAAAGATATAAATTATCAATTGTATCTGAGTAGCTCAGATTTTCCTCTGAAATGATAATTAGGCAACTTAGGTTTTGGTATTATCTGACAGGATGCTGTAAATTCAGCTAACACTTGTCAAGAGGCTTGAGGCATCTTTAAATCACAGATCTTAATGAAGCCTTTGTCAGGACCCAGCTAAGTAAATTTGTTTTAAGTATCAGAGGGAATTACATTTCCTTTTGTCCTTCTATAGTCAGGATAAAAACAAAGGGGAAATTAACTTGGAAAGTTAATTACTTGCTACTGGGTAGAAACAAAAATCCTAGCAATGTTGTCCCAAATGCGTTTTGGTAAGCATTTAAAGATGAAAGGCTAATTATAAGCCAAGTGCAAAATCAAAATTAAGATTCAGGTTGCAATGAATTATTGCATCAAGGAATTTGATTCTTTATTGACAAAGCAGATTCCTAAACTAAATGTAGACTATTTTAACATAAAAATTGAAGCATAGAAAAATTAGATTATTCACTATGGGAACATAAACCAGAACATTGCAGTACATTTTATCATTATACCTCTTCCTCCTCTTCCTGCCAAAGAGTAGGGTATAGTTATCCAGAAGAAGGATGGAGCATGATTCCTCTTCTTCTGCTTCCTCTCTCATTGATAACTGTTCTTCTACTGTGCTGCATTCCAGAGAAAGGAAAGAGAAAATGGCAAGGCTTTCCCCAGCTACATTCTCCAATTTAGTCCTTCAAGATCTGGTCTTCATGGCTCTTTGCCCTTTTTCTACCTGTTATGAGTTGAATTATGTCCATCAAAAAATGTGCCTTCAGAGGCTGATTTGTGGGTTAGTGGTAGAGCACTTATCTAGAATGTGTAAGGCCTTGGGTTCCAACCTCATCACCACATAAAATAAATGGATAAAAATAAACCACAGTAGCTTTAATAAAGTTACTTAAAACATGTGTCTGGAAATCAATCTTCAGAACCTCAGAAAGTGCCCATACATAGAAGTAAGATCCCTATGGATACAATGAAGTTAAAATGAAATCATCAGGATGCTCCCTATTTCAATGTGGCTGGAGTCAGTATAAAAAGGGGAAATTTGGACCTCATGGAAAGATGATGTGAAGACACAGAAGAAGGTCATGTGAAGGTGAAGGCAGAGGACAGGGATGCACTGTCAAGTCAGGAGACCCCAGTATTTTCAGAAAAGCATAAGAAATTAGAAGAGGGACAGGGAACAAATTCCCTTTCACAGAGCTCAGAAGGAAACCTCCTGCCAAGCCCTTGATCTTGGACTCAGGTGTCCTGAATGGTGACATGATACATTTCTATTGTTTAAGGCTATTGGTGTGTGATATTTTGTTACAGGAGCCTCAGGAAAGGAATATTCTAGCCAGTGAAGACAGGCCACAAATTCTCTGTAGGCATTCTGGCTGCTCCTGGAAACACGCACACACAAGTTCAAAAATAAATTACCTGAATTTTAAACTGTTTTTTCAGAGACAGAGTTTGCATGTGAGTCCTAGCTGGCTAACTCTCAGCTAAATCAAAACACTGATATTCTTTCAAGAAAAATAATGAAGTCTGGGGCATCCTCATATGAGAATATAATTCCAAATTACTAGACATACAGAGAACCAGGAAAATAAAAGTAAAGACATTTAGTTGAGATGACCCAGATGTTTTTAAGGGTAATTAAAGCTATTATAACATTGCATAATAAAATAAAATAAAATGTGTGTAATAATAATAAGACACAAAATAGAAGCAAAGAAGCAAAGGCAATTTAAAAACTACCATATTGGAAATTGAAAGTTTCCACAGCCTTAGTAGCTATCATTGTATTTTATTATAATTTTTAAAATTTTAGGCTTTCTAGTTGGTGTGTGACCATATTGCATTTTGGCTTTAATTTAGTTCCTAATGGCTAGGGATGTAGGAAATATATTCCTGTGCTCATTTGCCATGTAGTTATTCTCTCTGGTGATGTGTCTTCGGATCTTATGCCTATTTTCTAATTGTATTGTTTCCTAGCTTTTGAATAGTGAAGCTAGCCAATTCCTAAAAAAACAAATACCAAATGTCTTCTTTGATATAATGAGAGCAACTAAGAACAGAGCAGGGAGGAAGAGCCCGAAGAAAAGATCAACATTAAACAGATACATTAGGTGGGAGGGAAAGGGAGAGAAAAGGGGAATTGCATGGAAATGGAGGGAGACCCTCATTGTTATACAAAATTACACATAAGAGGTTGTGAGGGGAATGGGAAAGTAAACCAAGGAGAGAAATGAATTACAGTAGATGGGGTAGAGAGAGAAGATGGGAGGGGAAGGGAGGGGGGATGGGGATAGTAGAGGAGAGGAAAGGTAGCAGAATACAACAGTTACTAATAGGGAATTATGTAAAAATGTGGATGTGTAACCGATATAATTCTGCAATCTGTATTTGGGGTAAAATTGGGAGTTCATAACCAACTTGAATCTAATGTATGAAATATGATATGTCAAGAGCTTTGTAATGTTTTGAACAACCAATAAAAAAAAAGAGTTTATATTCTGGATACAAGTCATTCATTGGGCATACCTCATTCTCCTTGGGAGGGCTGGTTTGCATTAGCCAGTGTAGAGGAGGTGGAAGTAACAGCATATATCTTTATTTATATTATAAGAATGTTTTGCTTGTAGTGTCTTGCTGGTGGGTATTTTCTTTTAACCCTTTGTATATATTATGCCAAGTAGAATAAATTTGGACATTATCAACTGCAGCAAACCAATATTATCCATCGAAATTTGTCCTCTTCTTTCTCAGCACCACATAAAGTAAATTAATAAATAAAGTGAAGGTCCATCAACAATTAAAATAGATTTGTCCTCTTCATCTGCTTGTTTTGGGAGCCATTCTACTGATGACACCTGTATTTCTTACTGAGGAGTTCAGAGTTTTTGTATTGAGCTCCAGAATCCAGTATCCAGAAAGGTAATACCTTTCAGATATATTCTTTTCCTCCCAGATCCATCACCAACTCTTTTTCTTCTTTAGAACCCAAATTTCTCAGGAAAGACTTCCTTAACTCTAAGCTAGGAACTACTTGCTAAATATCCAAATCGTAACTCTCAGAGGAGGAAGATTAAAAAAATTTAACTATGACATTATAAAAATCTATAGTTCTCCTTAATTTCTACATCTGACACATTTGTCTCTTAAAAACCCACCTGGATTTTTCTTCCTCTCCCTTTTCCCTCGTTGTTCTTCTATAATTATACCTCTCAATAAATCCTCAGCCTGTGCATTTTGCTTCTGACCATGTTTTCTACATTAAAATTGGCAATGACGTTGGCAAGTGAGTGATTGACAAGAACAGTGGTTCACTGCAGTTGACCATGTTCAGATCCAAAGCTTGGGGGACCTGGCCCTGGGCTGCCCCTGCACCAAGGTGTGTGCCTTTCTCAGAGATACTACCTGAGCACTCAGAGGAGCCCAGTGAGTTCCTGTCTGGACTTTGAAGGAGCATCTGAGAAGGGCAGTGCTGGGCTCCTCTGTCTGAAGGTCTTCACAGACCTTGTCTTTGTCCTTGGACCCTCAGAGAGCAGCTGACTCCATGCATATGTATGAGGAGAAGGTTCTACCACCTCATTGGCTGCCACACATTATTTACTCCTGATGAGAACTCTGTACTTGTCCTTTGTGGAACACATCCAGACATTGCTTTTGATTCCCTCTTGCTCTCAAAGGGCATTTTAAAACAAGGAACAATATTCAGGCTGAGTGGTGTATGATTCAGGAAAGAAGAGCAATGAACTCAAAGACAACTGTTTTTATTAAACGAAAGTTCACTGCCAGGGAATTAAGCCATCTTACTTCATCATCCTCTGATTCTATTGCTCTTAAGAGACAAGAGTACCTTATTAGTTTATCATATTATTGGAGACCTACTATATATTTGTTTTTTTCAGCTCTAATCCAACAAATATTGATTAATCACTTTCATATACCTGATATTGCTATATATCTAAACTGAGGGGAATACAAATGTAATCTGTGATGTCAAGTCCATTCTCAAATCACTTACAGAGGGAGAACCAGAGGAAGACCTGCTGATACACATGGAATAATCAGACAACATGAGACAGAGCCCAGGAGAAAAGTGCCAAAGGAAATATCCACCATGGGAATGGATGTGGCATTCCATGAGGGGTGGGGAGGGCTCATATTGGAAGGGATCCTTGAAGACATCTTAGAGGTGTAAAAATGTATGACTCGTAGTGCACTAGTATCCTAACAAATGATTGCCTGCAATGGGAAAGATACGAGATGCATCTTGGGTAAGAAATTATACTAAATTTATTTTGAATACTGTATGAGTGTCCTTGACAAACTGGTAGCACTTGGAATTAGTGTGATATACACAGGGGGTTCATCAAATAGTAAGCTATGTTTGTGACAGAGTGAGCCTAGAGAAAGACGTTCAGGGTTGGTGAAACGATGCCACCACTTCAGCAGTGTCTCAGGTCCCTTTGTCCTTGCTCAGCTGTGCTTTACAGATGGCTTTTACTCCCTTGAAGTGCCCATATCCAGTAAGTGCTTCACATGGAGCTCAGTTCCTTTGTGCTACCTGAAAAGTTCTGCAGTGTCCTGTGCTTTCAAAGACTCTGGGCATTGGTTTAATTGTTCTGCTAATATCTCATTACATTTTCTTTTCCTCCTGTGCCCAGTCTTGATTCCTACTCCTTCTACTCCACAAGGTTTGATCCTGTGAGAACTCCTAATAATCTCTTTGCAGACTAGTTTTAGTCTCAGGGTCTATTGCCTGAGTAAACCAAGCAAAGAGACTCCGTTAGTCAGCTTTTCACTGCTGTGACCAAAATACCTGTAAGAACAACTTAGAGCAGGGAAAGTTAATTTTGGCTCATGGGTTCAGAGGTCTCAGTTCATGGTTGGTTGACTCCATCACTTTTCACCTGAGGTGAGACAGAAGATCCTGGAGGTAGGGCATGGCACAGGAAAGCTGCTCCACTCAGGGCAGCAAAGAACCAGAAATGCAGTATGAGGAGCCAGGGCCAGGTACAGAATTCCCAAGGGCATTCCCCCAGTGTCCCGCCTCCTTCAGTCCTACCTCACCTTTCCACAGTTACCACCCAGTTAGTCTGCTCAGATTATTAATGCATCAGTGGATTAATCCTTGGATCCAGTTAGAGCTCTCATAATCTAATCAGTCCACCCTTGTACAGTCCTGCATTAGCCCCAGAGCTTTTGGGGGACTCCTTTTATGCAAACCACGGCAGACACACTTCAAGTAGAAATAAGTTGAACATTGTAAGAAAGAATGCCCATATCAGGAAAGCCATTTTTTTCTCAAATACCCAGGAGAAGTGTGATGTATTCTAATTGATAGAATTGCATCTCATGGCCACCCTTGATTGCAAGTAAGACTGATAGTGCACACTTGGTGTGGATGTGTGACCTTCACAAACAAAATATGTGACTATCTTACTTTTCCAAAAGATCCCCAGAGGCTTCAGCACAGGGGAGGATTGAATTTACACAGCCACCATAAACAGAAAGCAGGCTACAAAATACTTTTTTTATTTGGGCACACTGTCTCCACAAAAATTAGGACTTATGAGGAGAAGGAAAGAAAGAAGCTGGGTAAATAATTATGTGTATTTCCCACGTGTAAAAATCATGCTGCTAATAATTAATACTTAGGACATTCTTTTACTTTGTGTCAGATACTGTGCTGGGCAGATGTATATATCTGGTCATTTCATTTTCTAAATAGTCCCCCAAATCGGTCGGACACAGAAATCCCTGCTTTCCCTTGAACATTGATATACTGCTGATGTTATTTTCTTTTTTTTTGGTAGGGCCCAAATAATTCACACAGAGTTGTAAATACCTATTTAATGCCATTCTTAATTTGTGAGCTGTAGATAGTTATGCTAACCCCACTTAACAGTAAACTGAGGCTTACCGCACCTAAGTTACTTTGTTGAGGTCACACAGCTGCTAAAGTGAAAAACTGGGATCTGCCTGACTCTTACATATTCTTTTCAGCACCTGGTCCTCAGATCATCTGTTCTGGATAACAGATTACAGCTCTAGGACACCTGGGTTTTATTGTGACAGTGCTACTTGTGCACTTAATATATTCAGGCCTGTGCTAGGTAGCATCAGATGAGAAATTACCTTGTTATCCTTGAAGAGTTTATCTGAGTGGTAATAAACAGAAATGTAAATACCAAGGAAGACACCAGGTGCTCATTGCTGTAATAGTAGTATATAAAATATACAGGAAAGGGAGGAACAACTGAGTCTACCTAAGACTATGGTAACTTAGGGCTTGCAAGGAAGTCATGTTAGGGCATTGGTAAGATGTTATCTTGGGAGCTCTCAAATAATTTCAGAACTCCTTCTAGGCTTCTGATAAGGGTTCACTTTGGGTAAAGTGAGGTGACATTAATATGAGCAGAATTTCCACGTTAGTTTTGTGACAGAATAAATGAGATTTGTTTTTCTCATGAAACTGCAATTTCAGTGGGGATTGGCACTGATGGTGTCTGCTCCTTAGCATCAGTGGGGATGTTCTAGCTGGACTTGGCAGAAGGCATGCTCACTCACACATCCAGCGTTTGACACTGACCTCTTTGTCGAAACTTCAGTTGACTTTGTTCCAAAGGAGTGTGTGTGTGTGTGGGTGTGTGTGGGTGTGTGTGTGTGTGTGTGTGTGTGTGTGTGTGTGAGAGAGAGAGAGAGAGAGAGAGAGAGAGAGAGAGAGAGAGAGCGCGCGCAAGACAAAGGCAGACTCTATTGGTCGCTGCCATCCCAAGACCTTATTCATATTGAAGAAGAGGAAAACTCCAGCCCACCTTTGAATGGGAGGACTACCAACCACGATGCAGAAAGACCACGTGGTGTGGGATACAGCCATCAACCTGCCCCGTCCCACCTTCTGGCACAGCAGCTCCCAAAACGTGCTTACCATCTCCCCCAGGACTTCCAAGACCTTTTCCTTATGGTTCAAAGTCCAAGATACTACTCCATAAATGAGGTTTAGGTATGGATAAAGTGTATCATATACGACTTCTCACATCTCTTTGAGTGCAGTTCCTCTAGTTGTCTATCCATGTGAACTAAGAGAATTCACCACTCACCTGCCTACAAGCCAAATGCAGAGTTGTGAGTGTGCATGGATAACAGCTGTGGATCTTCCCATTCACAAAGACAGGGGCTTTGGGAGGTGCACAGAAGCCGTCTATGGGGATTTCGAAATCTAGCTAGGACATGTTGCTAGTTCTTTAATGGACATACCATCCTATAGCCTAGAAATAATTTTGACTTTTGACTCCACTTTTGAGCTTCTGATTTCACATAAGTGACCCTTATGATAGGAAATATCTGGCACTTATAGATTAGTAATTTTCTTATATTGTTTCCTGCCTACAATACTACAATTGTCAGGGGCCCAAACTAACTATTCTTTCTGTACTGTCTCTGTCAACTCCTACCAGATAGTGCTTAAGAAAACACATTTTCTATAAAAACTTCTTCGCCTATTTGGAGTTGTGTTAGGGACATTTCATCAACAGAAAACCTTCCCTATAAATCTCATCAAGGCAAGTTTTTCTCTAATTTGAGGTTCCTCTAAGACCACTGGGGTGACACAATTGTCTTATCCCTAGGAGCACTTCTGTTAATGGAGAGCATCTGCAAACCATGCTTCCAAAGTCCCTGTCTATTGTAGGCATCTTCTTAAATCTTTCTGAGGTCATAGAAAGAGTTCTGTGGTTATGGCCTTAGCTTCACCTTTAGACCTAATTTTGCTGACAATGTCTTGGGTTCAAACTTGCTCATAAGTCCTTTCATAAGTTTGGCATCCTTTTCTATCTAAGGAGGCTGGGCATAAGAAATAGTGTCATTATTTGTGAACTCAAAGTTTCACAGAGTCTTTATATTTATTGGCCTTTATAATAGCTTGCCTTTGCCCTCTCTCATTTTTTTTTTATTGGTGAGGTGAAGAAGCCAGAGGCTTCAGTCTTCCTTTAAACCTCCTTGGCAGGACCATTGGCTCCTTAGGTACATTTCCCATTTTCTACAGTAGCACAAGCAATATAACTGTCTGACACTAACAAGGATCCCCTCTTCTCTAATGATGATCCCTTCTTCTCTAGCTTCCAATAACATTCTCCTCATTTTATTTTAATGTCTCATTTTCTCCCAAGCCCACTTCAGGGTCACCTGGCATCTTGTAACAATCCCTTCATGACATTTCCATTTCCTTCCACTGCTCCATTCTGAAGCCATGGTCACATGTTTCCATTGGTTATAGAAACACCCTACTTGGAGGTTCCAAACCTGTTCCAGCTGCTCTGGATCAGTAATGAAGTACCTGGAACCTTTGTGGCTTAGAATGATGACATTTATTCTGCTGAAGAATCTGTGGTTTGGCCTGGGCTCACTAAGCATGACTCCTAGCTCCACTCCACTTGGCACCAGCTACAGTGGCCCAAAGACCAAGGGGAGGAATCATCTGGGGTTCATCACCCATTCCTCTGGTAGTCTATGCTGCACTCCACTGAACCCCCAAATGTGGCTTCCCCATGATCCTGGGTCCTTCATGCATGTGACTTTGTTATGAGAGAAAGGACACACACACACACACACACACACACACACACACACACATGCACACACAGAGAGAGAGAAAGAGAGAGAGAGAGAGAGAGAGAGAGAGAGAGAGAGAGAGAGAGAATCTCCATAATATGACCTAACCTCAGAGTAACATATCTATCCATCTACCATACTTTATTGACCAGAATAGCAGCATGCTCCTGTGTGAATTTTGGGGGGGGTATGGGTACTGAAGATTCAACTCAGGGGCACTTGACCACTGATCCACATCCCCAGCCCTATTTTGTATTTTTAATTAGACACAGGGTCTCACTGAGTTGTTTAACACCTTGCTTATGCTGAGGCTGGCTTAGAACTCATGATCCTCCTGCCTCAGCCTTTCAAGCCACTAGGATTACAGGCATACACCACTGCGCCTGGCACCTGAATGACTTTAAAGAAAAGGAACATATGCCCTGATTTGGGGTTGGAGTCTTGGTTGGAGGAGTGTCAATCACATTGTAGGCAGAGCAGAAGGGACAAAATGCAGACACCCACATAGACCTATCTTTCAAAGGTATAAGCTGCCACAAAGGAATAATGTGAATGTAGCTAGGATCATGGGTGAGGCTGACCACTTGAAGATTAAGGACAATTATTTTGGAACTCTGACAGGGGTAAGTTTAATTCCTGTCCCTGCTGCCTGTGACCTGTGTAACATAGACCCCATACAGCAGTGTCTGTCTCAGTTTCCTCACCTGAGACAGGTCTTACTTTGGCATAGGGAACATGTCTTAGTCCACTTGGGCTGATGTAACGCAATCCATTAGACTGGGAAATTTATAAACAATGGATGCATTGTTCATAGATATCAAGGCTGGGAGGCCCAAGGAGGAGGCTCCAGCAGGCTTCACGTCTAGGAGGCTTCTGTTATCCTTCAAAGATGGCACCTTCTCACTGTATCCTCATGTGGAGAGTGAGTGAAAATCACTATTAATTCTTTTTGATAAGGGCACTAGTTCCATTCATGAAAGCATGGCCTTCATGACCTATCACCTCCCCAAGGCCCAACACTTAATGCTATTATGGCATTAGAGATTAAGTTTCACCATATGGATTTCAGGGAGACAGACATTCAGACCAAGCAAAGCCTTATTTTCCACTTTCCTTACCTCTTCAGGCCTAGAATAAGTGTTTCTTTGCTCTGGAGCCATAACCAGTTATGGCTTTTAGAGGACTTGATGAGGATATTAATTGCTATACTTATCCCAAGGTGGGCCTCATTCCAGCTAAGCCACTGAGACCCATACCTCTGGGATCTTGAGCTGTCCACACAGAGACACAGAGAAGGAAAATGGGTTGAGATGGGTCATGTCAGCCACAGGAAAGATGCAGAAGACACTGTTAATAAATCCTTGGCTAATGAGCCAGCTTTCCAGAGATCTGGTCATCCAACTCTTTCTTCGTTTCTCTGTATTAACAAGTAATATTCTAATAAGTGTTTTTAGGCTTAAATTAATTAAAGTCTATGTTAAATGCTAACTTGCAAGCTGACACAAGATAATAAGTCCTATGTCAACGTGCAGTTGTGAATATTCAAAGTATTCATTAATGAAAAGCACCTGACACACTCTGAGGATTTAATAAAAGTAGTTCATTGTCAATTATAGTTTTATCCATAGAGTTCACAGCAGATTCACCTTCCACCCTCCCTCCTTACATCTCAGCAGTCGATCCAACCACAGTATGAGGCCCACACAAGTTCCTCTGCAGCCAGGGTCAGCTAGCTGTCCTCCATCTATGCAGGCATCATTCGGAATGGCTCTGTCAAAAAGGACTTGTGGGGAGGCATTGGAGTTCATGTGGATTTCTGTTACTGGCATGTACTACTTTCATCTCTGGTCTCTGTCATGCACCTCAGCTGCTGTCTCTGTGTGTGACACTTTCTGCAGGAAGATGTTCTACATTTGAAGGTGACCTTGGTTACAAATTGATGTTCCCCTTTCCACAGGGGTGGTAGGTGTATCAGACCTCCTCTTCAGCTCTCCACAAATTAAGCAATTTGCCGTCTCCTTCTAGTCTAGATGGAGCCATCCTGATGGGTTTGCTGTGCCACCGAGTGTCCTCAGCATCCTCTGCATTTTAATCACCTGGACACAGGAGGAAGTGGCTTCTGACAATCCAGGAACATTTCTTCCACTAGGAAACTCTAGGAATCCAGCTTTATAATTCACTGGATAAAATGGCATGCAGTCCTTGGGTAATACAATCCTGATGGCTGGGCAGCATTTTTATTAGGAAGAGCTGACATTATCAAAGGGTATTGCCAAGGGATCAGGAATAAGGGGAAAAACAAACTTTCTTTTAGAGTAGTGTAGCTTCAGGTTAATTCCACATTAACCAAGACCTAATTTGTGCTACTAAAATGTATTGTGTTTGTAGGTGAGTTGGTGCAGTGCTTTCATGAGGCTCCAGGTCTGATCCTCAGCACTGAAAAAACAAACAAACAAGCAAACAACAACAAAAACCCCCAAACTATTGTTTTTGGTGTAAATGTGAAATATAATACATGTTATTTAGCCTTTCTCTTCATCACGATTTACACAAACTTCATGTGAAGATGATAAAATGTATGTTTAGCAGGGTTTAATGAGATCATGCATATAAGGTGACTAGCTCATTGTTTGAGCCTAGTACACACTTATTACATGTTATCAGTCACTTTAATATTGCTTTCCATCCTTATAACAAAGAAAGGAAGGCTATTTTGATATAAGCATTTGGAGCAAGTAAAGAGAAAGAAAGTGCACTGGATTTGACATAAGACCTTCTGAACCTTGACTTCAGAAATCCTTCATTGACAAGGTTATTTCACTGATCTGAGCCTTAGTTTCCTGACAGTGAAGCAGAATAATAAAGTCTTTCATGCTGAGCTATTATTCACATCAGACAAAAAAAAAATTTCCATTCTCTACCCCAATTGGATTGCATGTTGATATTCGATAAGAAGATTGTCGCTATTGAGATGTACCTTTCAGGAGCTCAGTAATACTTGGGTGACCTTGAAGTGGGGGCTTGAACTGAATGACCAGTATCATTCCTTCCAACTCTGATGTTTTAAAACCGTGTTCAGTCAGATGTGGTGGCACACACCTACAATCCCAGAGACTCCAAAGGCTGAGGCAGGAGGAACCCAATCTCAAGGCCAACCTCAGCAACTAAGCAGGGTCCTAAGCAATTTAGCAAGATCCTGTCTCAAAACAAAAAATAAAAGGGGCTAGGGATGTGACTTAGTGGTAAAGTGCCCCTGGATTCAATTTCATATACTACTGCTACTACTACTACTACTACTACTACTACTACTACTAATGTCATATTTAGAAGCAATATTGAAGTCCTGTGTAGTTCATTAGTAATACCTATAAGGAGGCACTGCATCTGTTAAAACACATTTCTAAGTTTTTTCTTTAAATAAACACTCTATTCTCAAAGATTTTTCTCAATTTACATTTGGAGCACACACAGATTATTAGAAAATAATCTAGAAGGGAGGTGACAGCTATATGTTTATGGTATTTTGGAAAAAAAAGAAAGAGAGGAAGAAAACTGCACCCTTCTGGAAGGAGGGGATCTTTTCTGGATATATGAATCAATGGGGGCAGAACATTTAGGGGACAAATGTTTGCATGCTGGTTGAAAAGGGGCCAATAAAGTCATCCTGAGAGCACCAAAGTCAAGAAGAAGCAAAGTAGTGTGACTCAGGGGAGCAACCGCTCACCTGTCAGCCAGGTGGGAGTGGCGGCTGCAGTGTTGATGGGTGGGCTCATTGTGAGCTTTGCTCTCAGACTGTGTCGGAATCCCTGGGTCTCACCATCAGGGTGGTTGCTGGTTAGCCATGGACATCATCAGGGTTCTTGACCACTTCATGTTGTGATATTTTCCCACTGGGTGCTTCTTGCCTTTCAATGTAGACTGTACGTTCTTCTTGTTGCCAGGGTATGCATTCATTTCGTAGGCTCTGCCAATCACTCTCTGTCACGTGATGCTCACTTTGGACATTGCCTCCATGAGGCAGGCAGTCCTAACTGTTCTGGTCTGGGAGACTGCAGAGGCAATGGGGCCCTTAAGGGTCAGGAGAGGCTGGTTTTTGGCCACAACAGGGGTAGTGTGCTATGTCGTTCTGGAAGGTTATTTTAGATGTTCAGCTAAGGGCCTGTTCCTCATGGTCTTTCAAAAATTCTGTTTGTAAGTTACTTAGTAATATGTTTTCATTTTCTTGCTGCCTAACCATCTTGAGGGAATTTTGTCATTTGAAATCAACAACCCTGGCAGAAGGGGATATTTAACCTGGCACTCATTCTCTTCATACATAAATCAGGATTTATGAGTAGCTATCAAGGAGTAATTTAAGAGCTGAACAAAATAATTCATTAGTTTCGAGGTAACCAAATTATCTTGTATTGCAACTAGGAATTTCAGAAGGTAGTATAAGTGATTTATTTACCAAAGATACCTTATTTTTCCCAAATTCCTCAAACTGAATGTATGGCATCATATGTATACATGCCAGCCAACATGAGCCAGCAGTGGCTGCTGGCTTCTGACTGCTGGGTACCCCTGAGGAATTGATGCTGACACTGTGCAGAAGCTTCCCAATCTTCACTTGGCAATGGCACTCTTTGGCTGTCTGTGGTTCTGCTGATTTACTTGATACCCTGCTGCAAACTTCTGTCTCTTGCCTTGTTCTGCAGTGTGACATCTGGCTGGCTATCCACTTCAATATCTTTACGAAGTTGCTGTGTTGCACCAGGTAATAGTTTCAGAGTATGAGAACTGGAGTCAACTTGAGAAATGTATAGCTTAGTGTCATGTTGTACCTGGTTGTGCTACTTTTGAACTAGTAGTGGTACAGAGATTGGCAAGGAGCAGTTGGTAAAGGGGCTTCTATAAGAGTCACAATGAGTGAGGAAGTGGTGTTTTCTTTCCCAACCATGAGACTTCCTTGGGCCAAAGGAACGTATGTGTAGGAGCCCCCACATCACTGGCAGCCATTCATTCTATCCTAGGTCCCCACCTCGGGGGAGGGGGGGCAGTTAGCACATCCTGGATACAAGTTCGCAAAATCTTCACTTGGCCTTTCTGTTATTTTCACTAAAACATTTCTCCTTACAGAGATTTCCTAAGCCCTTCCCCAATGACCTTGTTACTTGTTATTACTCTGTCTCTCTGTCTTCTTTCCACCGTATTTACCACTTTTTAATCTATCTTGATGGTGCCTTTCTAGTCTCTCTCTCCTTGCTCTCTAGAATGGAAGTTCCATGTCATTACAGCCCGCCTCTCTTTTGTATCTACAGAAACGAGCTCAAGGCCTGGCATCTAGTAAGGTTTCTGTGGATTATTGGCAAATATATTGATCAGCCTATTTAACTCAAGGAATTCTTTGCATCTATACTCTGTCAGCAACTTGGGAGAAGAGGAAAAAGTTAAATAAACTGATCAGCTGTCATAAGACCATTTTCTGAGGCTCTGATCTTGTGCAGATACCTGGGAAACTTTTCCATTGTTTTTTTTTCAAATGTCTCATCAAAATAGGCCTTAGACCAGACCTTCCAGGGGAGCTGTTGCTATAGTTTTACTGGTTTTGGAATCACATTTTCCCCAGTGATGTTGGCTCCACCAGTGGTGGGCACAGCTGGGAAAGCAGCTGGAAGAAGAAAAACAGGGAGGACAGGGTTCAGCTAAAAACTTTGCTCATTTGGGTGTTAAATGGTTGTCTCTTTGTTTACAGGACTCTAGGCAGCAAGTGTGTGCTGAAGGCTTCAGGGATGTCTTTTAGATAGGAAGAATCAGGCTTTCAAAGTGATGAAACAGGTGGTATGCTAATTTTTTGTTGTTGGTGGTGGGGGAGAGGTAAAATCACCATATTACTAAGTAAATATTTCACAATCTGTTGAGCAAATAATATCAGGAAAACAAAACAATACATTAAATAAATAAATAAAAGCAAACAAATTCCCAAACATCACAGTATAAAAATAGAAATTTTTGTCTAATTTGTACCAGTTGTATTACTACAGGTGTTGCTAAATTTCCTATGTCTTCCAAGTGCTCAGTTGCTCACAACAGGGACTCAACAGCTTCAGCTCGGGACGAGTCTCCAGCATCAGACTGGAAGGCTCATTGTCACTGAAGAAGAGCCAGAGTGGGATTGTATTATTTTGACTTTTATCTTCCCACTTGGTTTCTTTCTCTTCTTCCTTCTGTTTTCCTTTCGCTCCTTCTCGTCCTGCCATTCCCTTTCCCTTTCTTTTTAGGAAGGTCAGTTTGTTTATCTGTAATGCTGAGCTCTCAGTGTGACTATCTTAATGTGGCCTGTGCGGATTCCTGGAGGTCAGACATTTTGCATTGGGGACAATGGAGGAGAGGGCACTGTCACCAACCCAGCAGCCATTATCTTTCCTTTGGTGAGTGCAGCTTGCTACTTATTTGCTGTATTTCATGAGAGCTAAATTTCTGACAATAATGAGCAAGCCATTATCAGCTCTTCTGGGAGAAGAAAGGAACTGGCTTATGCATATCAGTTTGAGAGTGTGAGTAATGTCCATCCCTGTCCTCTTCCCCTGTGCTGACCTCGTTAGAGCTGGAACCAAGGGTGAGGTAGGAAGCCAGTGGTCTGTAAGAATGGAGATCCAGGCTGTCTTCAGTTTTACAACCAAATCTGTAAACTACTTTGTACAATAAGAGAGGTCTGTATATAAGAAGTATATAAGAAGGTTCTTCCTTGTCAATTGATTTGCTTCTGATTCTTTGATAGGTCAGCAGTAGCAGTAATTAATAAACTTCATATGCCAACTACAACTCTAAGCATTTAACCCACATTGTCTCCCCTAATGCTTACAACAGACCTTATTAGACACGTGCTCTGACCCTTTTTAAGCTGAGAAATAGGTGAAATGCAGAGGTTAAGTTTTCTGCTCAGCACTTCATTCTGGAATGGAGCCAGATTTGAACCATGGTGGTCTAGAACTGAATATCATGCTGCCGTCACATTGTGAAGACTTGAACTTCTGTAATTTCAGATTCGGTCACCACTGCTGAGCTGCTCTGCTTAATAGCTGTTATACCCTAAGTTACTAACCATGCATCAATCTCCTCCTCTGTAAAGAGAGAGCATCACGGTGCTTCTCAAGGCTGTTTGGAAGAATTGAATGCTCTGATATTATTTTATTAGACAAGACAGCCTGGGCTGGAATTCAGGAACAATTTAGCTTCCAAACCTCAGTGGCTTCAGACAAAATGATTTATTTGTCACTCTGTCTCATGATCAGTGCACTTGGCAGGGCTTCTGCCCATGGAACTCATGGATCCAGGCTAATGGAGGGTCTAATAGCAGAAGATTCACCTGCCCACAGTAGTGCAGGGGACAACTGGAGAGTTTCTTATTTTCACTGCTACATCTGAATGCGACCCACACCCAAACCATTTATCAGAACTAGTTATGTGGCTTTGCCTAGCTGTAGTTGAGTTAGAAAATGCAGGGGGAAAAAATAAGATTGTGGGAGGTCATGATTCTTTTTGCTACAATATGAGGTCTTTCCTAAGATTCTTGCCACGTGGCCTTCACTTAGTAGGTAGTTCCTATTGCCATTATGAGGCCGATCATAATTAAAGTGTTAACAAGAAGTCATTCTCTCCATTGGGCATTGCAAAACTGATTCTAGAATTTGAAGTCCTTAATATCATGATTTCAAATGGGTTTTGAAATGTGTGGAGATTATCAGACATGTCAGATGATGACTTTTTCAAATCTCAACAAAGTGTGAATTCTTTTCAATTCATGGGACAATTGGAGTAATTCCTCATACAGCAAATTCCCTCTTGTTTAGCGATTCTCTCTAGCCCGTTTCTGTTACACTCACCTATCCATAAACAAGAAAAACTTGGGTATTGTTAAAGGAACCACTTGCCCATCCAGTTGGCTGATTGAATATAAATCATCTTCATCCTTTTATGCCTCATCAGCTCATTTATAAGGTATTGCCCTTTATTATAACAGATTTTATGATATATTGTGATGACCAGCCATGGGGAGAAAAAGGTTTAATGCACTGATATCTAATTTTATTATCTCTGGTACTTATTCATTTTTTAGAAGCATTTCTTGACTTTGTGCCAGTTTAAGCATGAAGCTTTAAAAAGTAGATGATGACAGGGTCGGGAATTAAACCTTTAAATCAGAACAGGATTGGAAAGACAAATCACAAAGAGATTTCCGTCATTTAGCATCCCCCCTAGCATGTTAATAAGTGGGGCTCACAAAATAAAAAGTACATTACCAACCTGTGCTCTAACAAATGCAGGTGTGCCGGTGCTGCTTCCGGCCCAACGGTGATTTATGAGCTCTGGCCAAGATAAGGAGAAGATGCAAACACCTAGTGAGTGGTTTGTTTCTCAATTTGGAAAGTAACAGAGCTTCAGTGGATTCCAGGTTAAGAAACATGCAATTTGTGTAACTAAAAAGAGGTGTTTTCACAGCTCAGTGGTTGAGTATTTTCCTTGCGTGTGTTGGGACTTGGATTTAATCCTCAGCACATCTTGGTGTCTGGTGTCACTGTGAAATATTTCACATTCCTCAGCCTTTCTCCAATACTATGTTTGTGCAAGTGCTATATGAAGATAATGATAACTACATCCAAAGCACCACACAGGGTGTTACTTACGTTAACTCAGGTTATCTCACTTTGTACATAAAAACACTGGAAAAAGAGCTATCATTTTCCACAAGTTGAAATGGGAAAAGTAAATTTGCAGCTAGTCAGGATGAACAGGGGAACTTTTGTGCAGCATAGTGACTGCAGTTAGTAATAAAGAGTCCGAGCATTTCAAGTATTGTAGACTTGGAAATTGCTAAGATAATAGATGTGAAATGTTCTTGCCACACCCAAATAAGAAAATAAATGGTATGTATCTGATGCGGTGACTATGATAATTACCTTGATTAATCATGTCAAAAAGTATACATCCATCAAAAGGCCATATATACCATAAAGATAAGTAATTCTTCTCAATGATAGTCTAATAAAGCTGAGGATTTTTTTAAAAAATATACAAACCAGAAAAATAAGTGAGGTAAACTAAAACTTGTTTCTCACACAGATTTTCTTCTTCACAGCCAAATACAGATGCTCCTCCCCCTGGGTGAACTGGTCCTTGCCCAGATTCAGTATGGCTGGCTCTGTTATCTCATGTGGTTCAATGCAAATCTCCTGGTGTTGAGGGCTCCTCCCTGTGGTGATCGCCCTTGACTGCCCTGCGAGCTGATCCCCTTACTTTAACCTGGACCTCATCTGGCTGTCTGAATGCACTGTGTGGTAGTATAGTCTTTGCTCTTTGTGTCTTTATTGTTCTTGTGTGCTTTTTCTACTGGAATGCAAGATTTGAGGGTGGGGGCATTTTATATCTTATTCGATTGCTCCATAAATACTTTATCAAGTTCATCAATGTCTTTGAGCTAGAGGTATTGACACTCTGGAGGGAGGAGTCAGTTGCTCAAGGTCACAACACATGGGAAGGCAGAGCCAGGTCTCCAACCACGGCCTTAGCTATAACAGGGAACAGAATATGATGATTTTCACCCTCTTAAATGTTTACCAAGTGTTAACCCAGTTAGTTTCACATTGTAAAATAGTTTTAATTCTCATTGGGCAGATGAGGAAAATCAGACCTGGTCCACGTGCTTTCTCACTTGACCATTTGCTGTTGCAAACCTGTCCATTCTAGGCAAACCCATGACCTCATCCTCACAATCGGCATTCAGGGCATGTTGCTGTGCAGCCATTCTGCCCTGCCACATTGACATCTTTAATCATTTTAAAGGTAGTCCTGACTTGACCATATTCTTGTTTAACTGCCTTAAGCAAATTAATTAGTTTTGTGCATCCCCTGATGCCATTAATTCATTGTCTATAAAACCTCCGACCTAATTGAACTTTTTAATATTGTGTCTTTACTACCTGATATAAGTGTCTTTTAAATTATAAGAATTGCTATAGTTAATGCTTTATTAAATAGCTACATACATATGAAAGTATGAGAATTTTTCCAAGATTGCAAAGTAATCAAAATCCAGATTAAAACAAGGATGATTATTGTAAGTTAAAAAATACCAAGAAGTTTGTTCATGTAACAAGTAATAGAAAGTTCTCATATTTCTAACTTGCAAAGATATCTGAGTTTATCAGTAACTATTCACTAACTGAAACATAAGAACAAAGAATGTGACCTTCAAACTCACCTTGAAATATCACTTCATACCTTCTAGGATGACCACAGTCAAGAAGACCGACAATCACGAGTGTTGGCAAGGATGCTGAGAAATCAGAACCCTCCTCCACAGCTGCTACAAATGTAAAATGGCAGAGTTCCGTTGGAAAATAGATGAACTGTGCTCAGAAATTCCTTTTCTAAGTATATACCCAAGTGAAGTGAGTGCTTATGAATAAGTCCATAGCATGGCTCAAAGGGCAGAAATAACCTCAATCTCCATCAGTTGATGCATGGCTGGATAAAATGTGCTATATCCATATAGTGGAATATTATTTAACAATGAAAAGGAATGAAGTGCTTGCACATGCTCACCATGGACAAGATTTGAAAATGTTATGCTATGTGAAAGGAGCCAGTCACAGAAGGCTACTGATGGTATGGAATGATTTCTATGAAGCACCTTGTACAAGCAAACTTTTAGAGAAGTCAAGTAGATTGATAGTTCCCTAAGGCACTCAGTGGAGTCTGAATGGGGGTAGACTGATAATTGCTATGAGCTCTGTTGGGAGGGTGGCAGAAATGTTTCAAAGCTAGTTTGTGGTGGTGGCTGCAAAAGTCTGTTAATAAACTAAAGCCTATTGAATTGTACACTTACGTGGGTGAACTGCAAGGTATATGAATTATAGTTCATTAGAACAAAATTTTAAAAGAAGCAAATTAGGCAAAAATAATACTTAAAGAAAAAATACCTAGGAGCTAAATTAGGAGACAATGGTTGGGATAACTTGAGTATCAATATGACTAATAAATGAAATCTAAAAGTCCAAGAATTCATAATAAGAATTTAAAACTCTTTCGATTCATTTCAGGATACCAAGGAGGCAATTTATTATTCTAAAAATAGATAAATAAAGGGAAAACCAAGCTCTTAACCTGTTTTATTGAAACAGCACTTCAAAGTAACCTAATCATTGGTAATGTTTTTCTCTGCAAACATATCCAGCTAATAAATGAAGAAAGACAAACAGAAAGCATTTAAGACAAACAAAGCATTTAAGAAATCCATAAAACTAATAAACATGGGCAACGGTCACCAATTGCCACTAACATATTAAAAAGATATTCCACTGTCTAGATGTCTCTGGATGGAGTTGTGTGACAGTAGCTACATAGTTTTAGGAAAACTTTGTCTCTTTCTCCAAAACAAATCAAACCTCTGAACAGAGATATGTTCAATGAAATTGTGGAAAAGCATACAGAAAAGTTTGAATGTTGGTGACTCAAGGTGGCAAACAACCCAATGTTAGAGTAAGATTAATTGCAAGAGGGAAATGAGGAAAAATTCTTGATTTAATAAGAATTAAGAATATATCAAAATGTGAAGTGTGGGTCTTGTTTGGATTTAGATTAGAATAAACTAAATGTAAATATGCAGAAGTGACAATCAGAAAAATGTCAACACTAAATGAGTATTTTATGGTACCAAGGAATTACTATTAGTTCTTGAAGTGATAATTATATTATGGTTTTATAATTAGTAAGAGTTCTTCACTCTCAGATATACATAGGGAACTATTTATGGGTAAGATTGTAGAATGCCTAGAATTTGCTTCAAATGAAGGCAGCAGTGATAAGAATTAGTGGGAAGAGAGTAACACAGGAATGATCCTGATTTCTTCACTGTTGTTGGTCAGTGATGAGCATACAGGGTACTTTATACCATTATCTCTATTTTTGCATATGCTTAATTTTTTTTATAATAAGAAATAAAAATGGGTGCATTTAAAATCACCATCATTTGGTTAGAGTAAATCTGAACAAAAGAGAGACTTTAAACATGAGAAAAATTGTCCATCTGAGAATAGGTACAGAAATTGAGAGGTGAATATGAATGTAGGGGAGTGAGTGATGTAAGGGAAGGGTCATGAGGGACTGAGGATCAGGCCAGATGAAGCCATTCTACTCTCCTGATGTAGTCTGGGAAAGTCAGATAAGTGTGTCTCTGTCATCTTCTCAGTCCTATTTATTTTCAAATAAAACTTTTTATTCTTCATTTGAAAAGAAAGTTGAGGAGGAATACTGAAGAACACCACATTCACCCAGGGGCCACCCTAGATCATCTATGTCCAAAATTCAAAAAAGAACAAGAAACCAAACATGGAAAGTACACTCTGGCCAAGTGAGCCAACCAGTTCCCTATTAAGTAAACCTAGATAAAACAACCACAGTTACCCTTGTCAATATATTTTGGATTGGTCAGTGGTATTATAGAGAGATTCACTCTGGCTGTTTGGTTTGTCCTGATGATAATGAAAAATATCAATTTATGAGCTACAGTTTCCCTTAAATTAACTTGTTATGTAAAACCATATTAAAAATGAAGATAGGCAGTTCTGACAATTATTGCTGGCAATTCCAACTTTCCATGTGGTAAAGTCACTAAATGCTATTTTGCAGAGCTCATCTGATAATTATGAATGCATTTCATAATCATGCAGCCTATCTCAGCTGCATGGTGGGGGTTCATTTCAAACCTGAGGTTTGGTCAGAGCCAGTTAAATTAGTTAGCACTCAGAAGTGTTCTGTACGTTTCTCAAATCACCTTTGTTTGTCTTTTATCAGCATGGCTTAGACTTAGGTGGCACCAGAACTTGTAAACTTAGTTTGATGAAAGAGAATATGGTAAAAACTTTTTTTGTGCTATGATGACTTTTAAAAGCACCATTTGGATTTTCATGGGATACTGTAGCACAGTGAGATTTTCCTTTCTTCTTTATTTGTAATACCATTATGAGGGAGATCAGACATCACCTTTGAATTATCAATATATACCCACTGAAAACATCAACTTAAAAGAAACATGTCTATGGAGTCCTGAGCATACAATTGGAAATTTCATTTGAAAAAAAATGTGGATAAGAAAATGTCTGGAGTTTGGATTTCAATTTCACTTCCTGTACCTTTCAAATTCACTGATTTTTCTGCCTATAAAAAGAGAGCCAAATGTGTGGTACTAACAGAGATTGGAAAAAATAGAGTCCGTAAGTCAAGCTCTGCTGCTGATTTTTGAAGAGCTGTGAACACTTTAAATTACTGACTTGCCGTTGTAAAGAGTTGGAGGAAAACACGAATAATATCTTTGACATATGAAAAGGACATGTGATTCAAATTTCGCTGTCAGTACAGCTGAGTTGGAACACTGCTACACTCTGGGTTCATGTGTTGTCTTGGCTGCTTCTGGGCTACAAAGCAGAGTGGGTGGCTGTTTCAGATTGTATGGACCTCAGAGCCTAGGAAGTTTCCTACTTGTACGAACTTCTCCCTCCCCTGAGTTATATTCAACCTGGAAGGAGCTATGGCAAAGGGAAAGAAGATATTAGTGAGAGAGGTCATCTGAAGGCTTGAGAAGGAAGTGAAATCATTAGAAAAGTCTAATGAAAAAGATAAAATATTACAGGGTGTGACTGTGTGTGTTTGTGTGTGTGTATGTGTGTGCACGAGCACACACACACACACACACACACACACACACACACATGTGCAAGCAAGTACATGTTTGGATTAAACCCTCTGAAGATCTTCAGGCCACAGATCTGAAGCCAGCCGCAGCTGTGAACCGTTGCAGAAAGTCTGTCCTGATAGTTTGAGGCTGTCCCTGAAGGTGCCCTTGAATGTTCTCACTACAGCTGACCTATTGCCTTGCCACAAGTCAGAGCCCTTTGGGACTGGGACAATGAATTCATAAAGAATCCTTAGTCATTCCAAAAAATGACTACTCAGACAACCACCATGTGCCTTTGGGATGTGAAAGCATTCAAATGCTAAAATGCACACTTGGCATTGAGGAGGCCAGGGGAGCCCTTGGTTATCCTACAGCATCTGACCTAATTAGCATCCAGCTGTAGGAAGCCCCACATGCACTGACCACCTAAGTTATTTACCTTTGGACTAAAATCCAATCGTTACCCAACACAGACTCAGGAATTAAGCATAGCTGGGGCTCTGAAACTGTCATTTCTTACTGTTTGTTGGCTACGTGTCTCCTGAAATGAAATGTAGCATTACAGGGAAGAGAGTTTGATTGAGATAGCACATTTGAAATTTTGAAAACTTACAAAGACCAAAATACATGTAAAGGACTATTATAGCCGTTCATCATAAGCATTATTATTGCAACGTCCAGAGTGAGGGGTAGACATGCAGTGTATGCCCTCTGTTTGAGCTTCAGGCACTTAGAGTAATGATTAGTGTAGATTCAGCATTGCAGAACCTCCAGCCTGGAACTTATTAACCTTACTAATGTGATTGACCTAAAACAACAAAGCAATGAAATTCCTTGCAAGTAACAGTGGGTGTCCTGATATGAGAGATCAGTACTGTTAGATTAGCCCAGGGAATCCAGGAAAGAGGAACCATTCTTTTGGCTTCTTTTTGGAACCAATCATTCTCTCAGCAGGAAATCAAGGAAGGTGCTGGGTGCCACTTTGGCCTATCTCATCTGCAATTTCAACATTTAGGGGTCCACAACTCACTGAAGGAGAGTGATTATCCAGCAAAAGCAACCAAAATAAGTTCCCAAACTGGATTTTATTCTAAAAGGTCAGTGGCAAAGATAATAGATTGGATCTTTCTTGGAAGAAAGAGTTGGGGGCAGGTGTGGCCAATCCAAATATCTTAAGTGGAATGACATCAAATTAAAAATCTTCTACACAACAAACAAGAGACTAAAGAGAGAACTTACAGAATGCGAGAAAACCTTTACTGGCTATTCTAATATAGAACTAATATCCTCAGCAATTAGTATCCAGAATATACAGGGTAAAACCAAAACAAAATTAAAAAAAACTTACCATCCCAAACCAAACAACCTAATTCATAAGTGGGCAAATAAACTAAACAGACTCTTGTGAAAATAATGTATATAAATGGCCAGCAAAAATATGGGAAAAAATAATGGTCAACATCTTTAGTAGTTAGGGAAATGCAAATCAAAATTACACTTAAATTTCTACTCCAGCTAGAATGGCAGTCATTAAGACTACAAATAGTAATAAATTTTGGAGAAGATGTGGGCAAAAAGGAAAACTTCCTATTGTTGGTGGGATTGTCAAATTAGAATACCCACTATGGAAATCATTGTGAAAGTCCCTCTAGGGATGGGACTTCCATATGGCCCAGTGTTTTAGTCAGCTTTTTTGCTGTTGTGACCAAAGAATCTGAGAAGAACAATTAGAGGAGGGAAAGTTTATTTGGGGGCTCATAGTTTCAGAGGCCCCAGTCCATAGATGGCTGATGCTATTCCTCCCAGACCTGAGATGAGGCAGAACACCAGGACAAAATGTTTGGTAAAGAAAAGCAGCTGGGGACCAGGAATCAGAGAGAGAGCTCCTCTTGACAAAGACAAAATATATACCCCAAAGGCACACCTTCAGGGTCTCACCCCTTTTAGCCATAGTATATCTGCCTATAGTTACCACCCAGTTAATCTCTATCAGGGGATTAACACAATCACTTCACCTTTGAACTTCACTTTCAATCTCATAACTCAATCACTTCACCTCTGAACTTTCTTGCATTGCTTACACATGAGCTTTTGGGGGACATCTTATATCTAAATGCTAACACCCAGCTATACCACACCTTGTTATGTATTGATCCTAAAGAAGTAAATTCATACATGTATACCCATGTTGATAGCAGCACAATTCACAGTAACCAAACTATGGAAACAGCCTTGGTGTTTGTCGATGGACTAATGGATCAAGAAATTGTGTTACACACACACACACAAAAAAAAATTATATAAGGTTTATTCAAACATAAAAAAACATAAAATAATCTCACTTGTGGGAAAATGGAAAGAACTTGAGAGCATTACTGTAAGAAAAGTAAACCAAACTCAGAAGGTTAAGAGTCATGTTTTCTATAATATGTAAATGTTAGAAAAAAGAGTTAAAAAAACAGTGGTTGGGGAGAGGATCTCTTGAAAATGAAAGGGAGACAAGTAGAATAGAGGAAAACCAGGGGGAGGGGTAGAGGGAGGGAAGGGGAGGGAGTGGGGAGCAAAGTTGATCAAATTATGTTATATTGTGTGCACATACAAATATACAACAACAAATGCACCCATAAAAATAAAGAAATAAATAAAATTTAAAATGTAGAAAAAGAATCCATTACCAGAGGGAGTTTTATGCTAGCCAGTCATGATCCATTAATCATGTGAAAGAAAGAAGAGTTGGAGAAAGGAAGACTCTTTATAGGAAAAAATAAAAATTATCATGATTACAATCAGAATGACTAGAAACCCAGATGGATTTAATTAGCTTAAAAGTGAAAACTACCTGTCATTCTAGGGGCAGGTGAAGCATCTCTCATCTCTTGTTCAAAAGTGAAGAGAGCATACCCATCCTCTCTGTGAGTTTCTTTGGTCTGCCATCATTTCACCTTCCACTGGATAATCTCTCCTTTTCCATGCCTTGTTTTCCATTGGTTTGTAATTATAGTCAAGCCTCTCTTACAAAGAAAAAGAAAATGATCTTTTCTGAATTATATGTCCTTCTCCAGATAAAGGCATCTCTTCTCCTGTCTAACCAAATTTTGTCTCTTCCCAATTGCAATCTTCTTGGAATAAGTAATTTATAACAATTTTTAACAACTTTCTCCACTTCCCAAATTTCAGTATTTCTATTTCAACTTAACTGTTTTTTATACTTTATTTTATGAGTATTTTGTTGATGAAAGTTGTTGTATTTTGTCAATTATGCTTTCTGCAGCATGGAAAAGATCATGTGACATCTGTTGCTTATCTTCTTAACATAATGTATTATAAAAATTGATGGTTGGATGTTAAACCAACCTTGCATTGATGGAAACCATTGCACTTGGTTACTGCATGTGATTTTTTTTTAAGTTTTTTGCTATATTCAGTTTGCTAGTGTTTTGTTGAGGATATTTTTTTAAATCTATATTCTTAAGAAACATCTACCTACAGATGTCTTTTCTTTTCATGCCTTTGCTTTTGGTATTGTCTCGGGGGTACCGAATACTACCCTCAAGTTTGATGATTTTGCTAAAAGGAATTTAAAAACCCAGAAAAAAACTGATTCTCATGGTATGATTTGTTATACACAAAGATAGATCAAAATCATCAAAGGAAAAGGAATGTAGGTCCTTTTGAGTCCCAGAGAAACTGAAAACAAACTTCTAGTCATCTCTTCCTGTGGAAACACACAGACAATACTTAATTATCCTAGTAATGATATATGACAAAATTGCAAGGAGCACCCATGCAAGTGACCTCAGCTACTTATTCTCCTGTCCCTCATCTCCTACCACCAGAAGTCAAACTGATAAGTATAGTCCAAAGGTCCTGATACCTCAAATTAGGAGTTCCCGCTTAAATTATATCGTTATCACAAACTATTTGGTTTGGCTCAACTTCACAGATATACAAAAAGACTGTTGTTATTGGACCAGATATTCCAAGCGCTCAGAGGTTACCCTATGGAAGTCACTAAGAGATAGTCTTTTCTTTGGAACATGCAGGGTTGGATGCTCCAACCTGTGGCCTTAGTTCTCATGCTATAGCTATATCTCTCTTTTGGGAAACACTATCCTTTCTTAGCTATGGGGATAACTCATGATCCTTGACCTCTTTTAGAATTTCTCAACACTGTCTGTCATGTTTTAAATCACATCCCTGAAATGCTGTTATTTCTCCGAGTTTTGTACTGGGCTTTCGTCTCATCCTTCTGTAAAATCCCAGGATTGCACCAAATAATTTTCTTCTCTTTTTGAGAGTCATCTACATGTTGACAGCTTCTAGCCCACTTATATTTCTGCCCACATAGATTCAACCACAATTAGCATAGTGACCAGCATGTTCAATCCTCACCTTCTCAAGTAAGTAAAACCCAACATGTCTTAAGCCAAACTCACTGGGACACCACTAAGACATGTTTCTCAACCCCTGCCCTGTATGTCAATGAAGGGTACCTGTGATTACTGAGTTCTTTGAACAGGGAAACTTGATGTTAACCAAGTTCTGTTTTGCTTTGCTTTGTTTTTACTTCAAGAAAGTTGTATATAATCTTTGGAGTAAAAAGATTTTCAGACACGTGCTAGTCTTGGTAAAAGTCAGAAAGACAGGCTGTAAAATTTAGAATTTTAAAGAACATTTTTCCCACTTCAATGTGTTTTGAGAAAGTATTTGTGGTAGTGCCTACTATTTGTGGTAGTGCCCCACTATGACCTTGTACACCCTCTCTCCTGCCAGAAGATCTCACTCTTGTGTCCTGTGCATGAAAGAGATTCTATAAATGCTGATTTAATTAAATTAATTGTTTGAATTTTATGTCTACCCAATTATGTGCTTTGATATGCCCTTTGCAAATTTAGCTTGAATCTTTGACAATAAAGGTGACTTTAGCCTCTGGATGCAGACTTCAGTATTCATAGAGGGAATGCCAAGACTTAGGATCATAATTCAGACAGGTGCATATTAGGTCAGTACAAAGTAAAGTGCATTTGACTTTTTGGTTGCTGCTTAGATACCCTTTCTTCTGAAAGTAAATTGGGAGCCTTAGACAGGGCCAGGGTTAGGGTGAGGAAAGTGAGATGCTTATTCTGAGCTTGCAATTTAAGGAGCACCAAATACTTAGAAATCCAAACAAATAATACATAATGCAACCATGTTTAATAATCAAAATTAAAATTCATGAACAAACAAAAACTAGCTGGTAGTTCAGGATCTTGAATTGCTGTATAATCAGAATATTTCTTTCCAATGAGCCTACAGTGCGTTAGGGCCCTGCATGACTAGGGCCTCCCCCACAGGGTGGGCTCTTGAGAATTGACAGTGGTGTGAGAACAGACTGGACAACCCAGGGCTTTCTATTTAATTGTGACTCTATATGGAAATGCTTTCATTAACAATTTCACTTTCTTTGAAATACAGAAGTATTTTAATAAGTCTGTATAAACCTGTACATATTTTTCCCTTTGATTTAGGCTTCAGCATAACTCTGCAGAACCACTGTCCTTGGAAATATCCATTAAACATCATGTTATAGAAAGCAAAAGATGGGCACCTGAATCTCATGGACAGGGTCTAATGCAAGCACGGGATGGAGGCTAGGAGTAAGAGGGCACGAGGAATCCCCCCGTGTGTCAACATCCACTGAAGGAGCTATAGAATCAAACAAAGTAAATTGTCTAAATAGCCAATTTTTCTAAAAGCAAAGAAAATTGGAATGGCTTTTTCTTTTCCTTGCTGCTCTCTCCAACCTCACTTCATAGCAGACATCAAGAACTGCACCTTCTCGATGTGGCATGGACAAGGAGAAGGGTGGTATTGACATTTTGAAAGTGCTAATTAATTATAGTTTCACAAGTTAGTTATTCATGGAGTATTCAGTAAATAATAACATTATAAATAACAACTTCTATTCACCTACATGACTTATAAGATAAATTATTCCCTATACATTTGAAGGCTTTGTGTTCACCAATCATTCCCCCATCTCCTTTGACCTATGGGAGTTACCCATGGTCTTGAATTTAATTCACAATGAAACTTCTGCTAATGATGAGTCAGCTTCCTGAGAAATATATAAAAGAGCTTTGCCTATTTGAAATATATATACATGGCACCATCTGTACATTTTCTACCTATCAGACATCACCTGGGATATAGTGGAGGACAAGGAATCTGATAAGGTATTGCTGGGGGGGGCGGGCGGTTCTTGCAAACTGACTTAGCAGGGTTTTTGTTGGTGGTGTTTTTTGCTAAAATAGGATTTTATGTGTAAGTACACAGATGGGCCTAGCAGAAGTTTCAGACACCCAACTAGAGTTTGGCCAAGCAAAGAATCTTTGTCAGAAGGTAGTCAGATATAAAGGAGGGGGATTCTTGCTAACATGACTTCAGGCTTTTGCTGAAATTGAGTGATGCCAAAATTCACTCTGAAGTCTGAAGGCTGAAGCCCGGTGGAGAGGGCAGCTATAGGAATCTGACATAGTCAAGGGAGTCATATAGGTAGGTAGGTAGATAGATAGATAGATAGATAGATAGATAGATAGAAGTGGTTGAATGGGTGGAGATATAATTGTATGGTCAATGGTCAGATAAATAGATGGATATAATTGTTATAGATGATATAGATTTCAATCATTTCATTTTGCTGGTGTTTTTTATTTAAAGACTCAATCTACCCACTGACATGTAGAAAGATTAGAAGAAATTAAGCCAGAGTATGTTTATGTCTGGAAAAGAACACACTGGCAATTGGCTCATTCACTTTTAACTTCTGTATGCTATTCCACTGCACAAGTACTTTCAACTTACTTATGATGCATTCTCCCACTAATGAACTTTTAATATCTATCTATTTTTCCTCATAAGCAAATGTTGCTAAGGACATTTTGAACTTGTCATCTTTTCCAGTATGAACAGAGCAGAAGACAGTGGCTGCTGGTGAACATTGGTATTACTAGATATTTCTGAGCCCATTTCCAAAGTAGTCATGATGATTTAAAGGCCCACTAGAAGAGTATAAAAACTCTCCTGTGGAACATCCTTGCCAATGAATGCTAGTTAGACTTTTAAAGATTTTTATCAATGAATAGGGCATTATTTTATGTGCATTTTTCCAATAGCAATGAGCTGACTCAATCTTATATGTGTCCATTATTTATTTACATTACCTGCTCTAAATTTCCTATACTTAGCTTTTGTCCATTTTTCTTTTTGGTTGTTTTAATTTATTTTATGTTGCATTTTAAACCTCTTTAAAAATTTTTTTTTGGATACTAGTTCTATAATCCTTCAGTAGTGCAAGCAAATATCTTCTTCTAGTGTATAGCCTATCTTTAAAATTTTAAAATATTTTTTGATGAATTAAAGATTTTAATTCTTTGTAAAGTTAATAAAAATATTGTTTTATTACATTTTTTTCTTTAAAAACTATTCTCTTTCCCCAAATAATAAGTTTTATTTATTTTCTCCTAGACATTTAAAGATAATTTTCCTGTTTATACTTTTTTTGCTAATTTTCTAAGTGATAACTAATGATCTAAGGACAATTTACTGTCATTACCGCTCATTTACAGATATTGAATTGCAAAATATGCATGGATACCTTTGTGGGCTCTTGACATCCCATTGATCTTCTATTTCTCCATCGCCATCATTGGACTCACTTAATTTCCATAGTTGAACTCAGGAAAAATCACTTCGCCTTCTTGTTCTTCTAGATTGGTAATTTGAATTACAATAAAAATACTGTCATCAGTTTTTCAAGTTACAGCAAATGTTCTGTTGGGATCTTTATTGAAATTTTATTCAGTTTTGTTTAGCATGGAGACACCTGATATCCTAATGGTCATGATTCTTCCTGTCCATGAACATGGTATAACTCTTCATCTACTTAGGCCTTATATCTCATTTATCAATAAAAATTTATAATTTTACCTGAAATTTTCACTCTTTTATTAGATTTTTCTTAGATATTTATACTTTTGTTTGCTATTTTGAATGATTTTTTTTAATTTTATATTTTTTTGTTGCTGCTGTGTAGGATATATATATATATATCTTTTTTTTTAACTGAGGTCTTACATGCAGTGACCTTGTCAAATGCATATATATTTATATATTACAAATATATACACAATAACTTACATTTCTCTTGACCCTGTTTTCTGTGTCAGAATGGTGGGAAACTGGCTTTGCAAAAGGAGTAAGGCCATTCCAATGTGTTTGCAATGTGTTCAAAGACACTGTAATCTCTCTGACTTTTAGCTTTATTGTATCTGTACCTAAGAAATAATAAGTGGTGCCTAGCATGCATTTTGTAAGCATGAAGAAAGATAATGGGTGTGACATACTTGTGCTATCTCACAAATTTTAACTCCTACAGATATCCTGTCAATTTGAGAGTGCAAATCAGGGTGAACTTTCTTGAAATTTGAAGGAATTAAGTGCTGGCTTAATCTACATGAGGGTTTCTCAGTCTTGATACTTATAAAGCTGTATTCTGGAAAATTCTTTACAGGGACAGGGAGCATTCTATGCGTTGTGGTATGTTAGTAGCACACTGACCTCTACCCACTAAATTTCAGTAGCATTCAGCCCCACCCATCACAATTATGTCAACCAAATGTATCTCCATATACTTTGGGGACCAAAATTCTCCTTAGTGAGGAACCATTGGTCTTTGAATCACTTGTGTCTCTCATATAGGCTCCAAACATTCTGCAACTTCATGTGATAAATATCCTTATAATTCTGATATTTTTCCATCCAGTCTTATCTCTGCGTGTCCTTCCCTGAATCTTGAAGGTTAGTGGACCAACAGTGATTGGAACTGCAGAGGTCTGGCCTAAGACATTGTCTACCTTATGCTTGATCAGCTTTTCCTGCAGTCCTTAGAAAAGGGAGCCATTGCCTTCTTCCAGAGCTGGCTGGTGATCTGTTTGCCTTGGTTACCCCATGAAACTCCCTCCAGTGCTTCCATCCACAGCCTGCTGGGCTTTATAAATGTAGAGGACATGATCTTTCAATTTGTAAAGCTTAGACAATGGTGTTTCACACTATTGTAAATGGGGTAGTTTTCCTACCTTATCTTTTAGAGGACTTGCCACTGATGTACAGAAATGACTTTATGGATGTTGATTTTATATCCTGCTAATTTGCTGAATTGATTTATGAGTTCTAGAAGTTTTCTGGTGGAACATTTTGGATCTTCTAGGTATAAAATCATATTATTGGCAAATAGTGATAATTTTAGTTCTTATTTTCCTATCCATATTCCTTTAATTTCCTTCATCTTCCTAATTGCTCTGGCTAGAGTTTCAAGAACTATGTTAAATAGTAGTGGTGAAAGAGGGCATCCCTGTCTTATTCCAGTTTTTAAAGGGAAAGCTTTCAATTTTTCTCCATTTAGAATTATGTTAGCCTGGGGCTTAGCATAGATAGCTTTTCTTGTTGAGTTATTTTCCTAGTATCACTAGTTTTTCTAGTGTTTTGAACATGAAGGGGTATTGTATTTTGTCAAATGTTTTTTTATGCATCTTTTGAGATGATCATATGATTCTTATCATTAAGTCTATTGATATGATGAATTACATTTTTTGATTTCCATATGTTGAACCAACCTTGCATCCCTGGGATGAACTTCACTTAATCATGGTGCACTATATTTTTGCTATGTTTTTGTATTTGATTTGACAGAGTTTTACTGGTAATTTTCGCATCTATGTTCATAAGAGATATTGGTCTGAAGTTTTCTTTCTTTGATGTGTCTGGTTTTGGAATCAGGGTGATATTTGGCCTCATAGAATGAGTTTGGCAGTGTTCCCTCTTTTTCTATTTTATAAAATAATTTGAGGAGTATTGGCATTAGTTCTTCTTTGAAGGTCTTGTAGAACTCAGCTGTGTATCTTTGTGGTCCTGAGCTTTTCTTGGTTGGTAAGTTTCTGATGGCGACTTCTATTTCATTGCTTGAAATTGATCTGTTTAACTTGTGTATATCATCCTGACTCAGTTTGAACAAATTATGTGACTCTAGAAATTTGCCTATGCCTTTGGTATTTTCTATTTCATTGGAGTACAAATTTTCAAAATAATTTCTAATTATCTTCTGTATTTCTGTAGTGTCTGTTGTGATATTTCCTTTTTCATCATGGATGTTAGTAATTTGTTTTCTCTCTCCTTCTCTTCTTTAGCATGGCTAAGGATTTATCCATTTTTTTTTACTTATTCAAAAAATAACTTTTTCTTTTGCTCAGTTTTTTTCAACTGTTTGTCTTATTTCAATTTCATTGATTTCAGTTCTAATTTTAATTAATTCCTCTCTTCTACTGCTTTTGATGTGATTTCTTCTTTTTCTAGAGCTTTGAGATGTTACATTAGGTTATTTGTTTGTTGACTTTTTCATCTTTTAAGGAATGAACTCCATGCAGTGATCTTTCATCTTAGTACTACTTTCATAGTGTCCCAGAGATTTCAATATGTTGTATCAGTGTTCTCATTTATCTCTAATATTTTTTCAATGTCATCTTTGATGTCTTTTGCAACCCATTTTTCATTCAATAGTATATTGTTTAGTCTCCAGGTGTTGGAGCAGCTTTTATATTTTATTTTATCAATGACTTCTAATTTTATTCCATTATGATTTGATAGAATGCAGGGTAGTATCTCTACTTTTTTATATTGACTTACCATTGCTTTGTGGCTAATATATGGTATATTTTAGAGAAGGATCCATGTGCTGCTGAGAAGAAAGTGTATTCACCCTGGGGTTGAGGTTATGGCTCAATGGTAGAGCATTTGCCTAGCATGTGTGAGGCACTGGGTTTGATTCTCAGCACCACATATAAATTAATAAATAAATAAAGGTCCATCAACAACTAAAACTTTTTTTTTAAAAAGTGTATTCACTCATTGATGGATGCAATATTCTATATATGTCTGTTAAGTCTATGTTATTAACTGTATTATTGAATTCTATACATCTTTTGTTTAGCTTTTGTTTGGAAGATCTCTCCAGCTTGAAAGAGGTGTGTTAAAGTCACCCAGAATTATTGTGTTGTGGTCTATTGGACTCTTGAATTTGAGAAGGGTTTGTTTGGTGAATGTAGGTGCTCCATTGTTTGGGCCATATACATTTATAATTGTTATGTCTTTTTGATGAATGATTCCCTTGAACAGTATGAAATATCCTTCTTTATCCATTTTGAATAACTTTGGCTTCAAGTTTACTTTATTTTATATGAGGATGGAAACCACTGCTTGTTTCCATAGTCCATGTGAGTGGTAATTTTTTTCCCCACGTTTTACCTCCATCTTTTCCTATGAAATGAGTCTGTTAAAGGAAGCATATTGTTGTATTGTTTGGTCTTTGTTTTTTTTAATCCAGTCTGCCAGTCTGTCTTTTAATTGGTGACTTTAGGCCATTATCATTAAGGGTTATTATTGACATATAATTGACATAATTTGTATTCCTGGGCATATTTGTTTATTTTTGGTTTTTAACTTGACTTGGTTTCTCCTTTGATTAGTAGTTCCTTAGTATAATACCACCTTTTGCTGATTTTCACCATTGTTTTTCATTTCCTTTTCCAAGGATTTTCTATAGTGCATGCTTTTCTAGTTGTAGATTCTTTTTTTTTCCTCATGGAAGGTTTCTATTTTGCCATCAAATCTAAAGCTTAATTTTTCCAGATATAAGATTCTTGGTTTGCATCCATTTTCTTTCAGAGCTTGGTATATGTTGTTCCAGGATCTTCAATTTTTCAGGGTCTGGGTTGAAAAATCCAAATCAGTATCTTTCCAGCTTCCCTTCTCATCCAATAGGTGGGGTGTCTGTTACTTGTTGGTATATCTAACCTCAGGGTGGTGAAAGTTATTAGGGTGAGAAAGTTATTCCTTCTTATAACATTTATAAAAAGTTATTGATGGATGATGATTGGTCTTGGGGGCATGGTTCCTGGAGGTGGGGTATAGCACTTGCCCTTGAGATGGGAGACTCACCCCAAGGATTTCCTTTGGGGCCCACTCATGTGATGTGGGCCTGGCCTTATCTCCTTATATGGCTTGTAGACTCCACAATTCCTAGTCTATAATTTAGTCTCTAAACTGGATCTCCCTCCCTCCCTGCCTTTCTATTTCCCAATCAGGAACCTGTCTCTCCGGAGGTCTTATGGGCTGTGCTCTGGCGGTGCACACCTGTCATGGAGAGCTGTTCTATATTGAGCCATTCAGGACCCAGTTTTGAGACCAAGTTTTGCAAGCTATGGACTGGCTGCATAGTCACAGGCACTGTGCCAAGTTAGCAGCTATTGGGAGGTGGGGGAAGTTGGGGACTTTGGGTACCTTGATACTGCTTCTAAGCCCCAGATGGCCACATAGGTGTCCCAAGATAGAGGAGGCTGCTTTCAGCAATGGGGTGTCTGAGAGTTGGGTGAGGCCAGGCAGTGGTGTTGAGTGGCATGTTCAGAGTTGCAGCTGTGCTATGCAGTATTGTGGCTGGAGGCTGTCACTGGACCCAGTGCAGTGTCCCCCAGGTGCAGGCTACCGCATTGTAGGGGACAGTGGCATTGGTTGCAGTGCCCAATATGGAGGCCACGGGAGGAGCCCCACGTTGGTAGGTGGGGATCCACATAGGAGTGTTGCTAGCGCTCCTGTGCATGCACTGCAGCCGGATGTCCTGCGCAGGTGGGTGATCAGGAGTCCTGCATGGGTGCTAATACAAGTGGTCCTACTCAGGCACCTGGAGGACCTGTGTGGTCAAGTCGCTGGGTGTCCTGAGCTCTACAGTTACTTTCTTAAGATCAGCATGTTGCAGTAACTTCAGAAAGTCAAGGGGATGAAGGTGCAGGTTAGGTTTGTTGGGGACAATCAACACCTGTGATAACAGATCTTCCTAGACTTTTTAATTTCCTTCAAAACATTTATAAAAAGTTATGGATGGATGATTGACAGATGGATGTAGAGATACTATCATCATGAATTTCAGCAGCAAAAGATAATTTACCTAAGTTTTCATTTTGAAATGCTTAAAGAAGATGTAAACAAATGGTATAGAGAGTTCTCCATGCCCTTACTCCTGCTTCCCCAAATGATAATATCTTAAAATAACAAAAATTCAATATCACAAGTTAAAATTAACACTGGCATTTTCATACTAACTCAAGTTCAGAATCTTTCTTAATTTCACTCATTTACAAACACTTTGTGTGTGCTTCTGTGATAATTCAACACTTGTATAGACTCATGTAAGCAACACCATAATCAAGAGGTGTTGATTGTCAATGCTCTGTCACCAAAAGGAAGTCCCTCCCATTGTCCTTTTATATTCAACTCCCTCCCCCAGCTCTGTCCCTCAGGAGACTCTGATGTGCTCTCCTAATTATAATGTTGCTGTGAGAGAATGTAGCAGAATTGGAATTATACAGTATGCAAACACTTGGCACAAGCTTCCTTCTTTTGAGATGCATCCAGTTTGTTGCATGTGTTAGTAGATTCTTTTGCCCTTTTTTATTGCTGAATAATAGTTCATTGCATATATGTACCAGATTTGTTCTTTCATTCACCTATAGAAAGCCATTTGTGGCATTTGCAGGTTGAAGTTAATATAAATAAGGTTTCTATGAACATTTATGTACAGGTTTATGGGATAAATACCCATAAGTGCTATTTTTGAATTATATCATAAGTCTCTGCTTTAATTTTACAGGAAACTGGAGACTTTTCCTCCAGAGCAGTCATACCATTTGTATTCCCACCAGCATTATAGGAGAGATATTGAATTTCTGAATCATCCTTCAAATTTATCAGTAATTTAATTTTATCTACAAGAGCAGGCAGATTTATAATTTTTGTTCATTTATTTTTGATGGTGGGGATTAAATCCAAGAACTCTTGCATGTTAGGCAAGCTCTCCATCACTGAGCTACACCCTAAATCTTTTTATTTGAATTTTGAGACAAGGTATTGCTAAGTTGCCCAGGCTGGCCTTGAACTTACCATCCACCTGCTTCAGCTTCCCCAGTAGTGGGGATTAAAGTTGGATGCCACCAGATTGGGTGTGTAACAACCTTTCATTGTGACTTTGCTTTGAGTATGTAATACCTAACCATGAGAAGCATTAATGTACTTATTTGCCACCCTTACATCATCCTGGTGAAGTTTCTGTTCATGTATGTTGCTTGTTCTCTCAATGGATTACTTTCTTATCGTTTCATTTAGAATGTTCTTCATATATTCTTGATATAAGTCATGTGTCAGATATGTGACTTTCAAATATTTTTTCCCAGTCTCTGGCTTTTCTTTTTGTCCTTTCAACAAGGTGATTGCATTGAATAAATTTTAAATTTTGGTAGTGTCCAATTCCTTAATTTTCCCTCTTATGAATCACAACATTGGTGTCTTGTCTGAGAGCTCTTTGCCTAGTCCTCCTTCATGGAAATGTTATCCCATTTTCCTCTAAAAGTTTGATGACTGGAGGAATGAATAAAATGAAACAAAAAAGGCACTATTAATACACTAAAAAATGAATAAACTATATTATGTGCACACACACACACACACACACACACAAATAATCCCTACATAGTCACCTACATATTACTCCTCAAGCTTTCTGCAGAGAGGAACACGCCTCGAGGAGAGCTTATCTATCAGACTTCCCAGGGGAGCACATGTGGGCTGAAAATTGTCTAATACGTTAAATTGTATGAGGACTTAAAATGCATCTCTCTCATTGACAGCAATGATACCCTGCATTTAGTGAACTCTTTGAGACATGGAAGTTCAATGGTATTTGTTGAATAAACAACCCTGTGACTGAGGAACAGACAATTAACGTCATAAAAATCAGTGATGTCTTTCTGTTTGCAAGGTTTACATCCTTGCAGATGCTAAGGTAGTTGGTTACTTGAACTATAGGGAGGGCATTTTTCAAATGGAGACTTCATCTTCAATGAAACAGAATGAAATGTCGGTGTTCTTGAGCTGCTATTTTTTAAGTACCCTTAAATTGGACAATATGCATATTTTGGGGTGACATAGTCTCAGATCCTTTAAAATGAATCACCCAGTACATGTATATAAATATTGTAATGTATTTCATATATAGTATAGAATAATATATAATGTGTATAACACACAATAAATGTGTGCATATGTATACACACACTTAAAATGAACAATTTCAGGGGAGTTTAGAGATAGTTCTCAGTTTCAGTTTTTAGGGGAAGTCTAGGAATCTCTTGCACATCTTATGCCATGTTAGTTATGAAAAACTCAGCAGAAAAACTAGACGGGAGTGGGCATGTTCTGATGCATTCCGTCAAGTGAGGAGTGAACAATAACATGGAACATTCTGGAAATGAAAGTTCTGTCTTAGTTGGGAAGGATTCATGACTCAACAATTACAGACAGAGTCATCACAGGCACAAAGTTATCCAAGATGTAGCATGCAAAATGGAAATTTCAAGTAGAGGTCACACAAATGACGTCACCTCTCTCGGATAGCAGCAGTCTTGTTTTCATACCACACAGTTCCTAAGCTCCTGGCTTGACATGGTTGCCATGTAGTAAGAGTCCACTTGCCTGCCTGGGCCAAATGATCTGCATTGACCAAAGAAAGGCTCACAGATCCAAATGACAGTATGCAAGTTACAGAGGATTTGTCTTTTCCTAATTCTGCTCACTGTTCTCCAGCTCCTTGGCTATTGTGGATACAGCTACTACTGTAAGGAACACAGAATAGATTTAAAATTCAAATTCACTCAAAACCTACAGATCTGCGGGTCACAACTCACAAATAACTGAAGGAAAAATAAATATGTGTTACTGAATAACACTGAGACCTGAGGTTGTTTGTTACCTGCCATTATCTTACTACTACCTAACAAATACAATGCCATGTTATATAAATGATCTTATTTTAAATTTGATTATTTTACATTTTAAATTACATGTGTTTTGAAATTTATTTGGATTACAAAGTTATACACAAGTTGGAAACAAAGTCTTCACATTTGCACATATTGGAAAACAAAATTATTGCTATTATGGGGAGTCTAATACATTTTTAGTTTTTTATTTGATTTTAAATACCACATATATTAGCTAGATTTGATAAATACTGAACTCCATAAAGAGAAAGATGGTGACAGGGGAGGAAATATCCCTGCAAAATGAACAGCTACTTCAGGGCAGCATCTGAGAATCACATTGAAAAGTGACTCTGAGCTCTCGGTGGGAATGGGGAAGCCCACGGGCAGGGCAGGGTGTGGACAGAAGCAGGCATATCAGGACACACTGGAGGACCACAAGAAGTTTCCTCGTCTGACTCATGGTCTGTTTCCTAGGCACCAGGGAGTGGCACCTAGATGTGATGTCTTGTTTTGCTTTAAAAATATTTTGGGCCTAACATTTTACAGTTTAAAAATATAAACTATCTTCTTATATAAGAGAAGCATCTTATTTCCTGAGGTTTGATTTAAGGTTGTCTTGACAATGTCTATTCATTTTTGAAAACTAAATAATTTAAATTCCTTTTATTGGTTTCGAAGTTCCTCCATAAACTTCTACATTTTCAATTTTGGAAACCCTCAAGTTTAAAAGACTGATGGAAGCATTATTAGGGATTTTCCTTTAAAATTAAGAAAACATATCAATTTAGGAAAAGACAGGCTTTTCTTTCCATAAATCAAACCCTGGCCGTCAAACAGTCTTTGAGACACATTTTCTACAGACAATCTCTGTTTATGCAGCATGTGGATGCAAATGGGCATGTGATACTTATTTCCTATTTTATTTTATTTATTTATTATTATTTATTTATTCCTTGGGAGCTGAACCATTCAGCAAGCACAATAGATTTGCATGGAAGGTACAACTTTCATGAGATGCCCTTTTGCTAGCATGGCAATAAATTAACAGCTCTGGAAGCAGAAGAAAGTAACAAGAATACAGACCTGGTAGGGCTAGTGGCTTTTCTTCTTGGATATGATCCTCCAGTGGCTCTCAAGTTCCAGGTCATCTCTCTTGCCCGGACCCCTTTCCTTTCTCTGTGCGTGTTCTACTGTCTTCAGTCCCGGACTTCAATTCTCCCCCTCTTCTTGGGATTTCTGTCCCTGTCTTGCTTCCTAGGCCATTCTCTGCCTTCCAAATTACTTAATGACACATGGTAGCATTTGAGTAGCCCCTCTGGGACTTTGCTGGCTATCTTTATCAATGTGATCATCCCTCCTCTGGTGGCCCTGAGCTGTAGCCTACCTTGATATCCAGATGCAGACACCCCAACAGCTCAAGTGTAGCATCTGGGCTAATGAAAGCCCACACCAGTACTGAGCTGGGGGTTAGAGGATGTTGTTTATGGGCCAATGTGTTCACAGCTTTTATTCCTGGACCTTCCTGTTGCTTATGTGCAAACAGTGTTTCTTCTCCTTGAGATCCTAAGCACTCTCCAGTGCCATTTAGAAGAGGTAGAAGGAAAGAGTGATAGAGACAATTTTTGCAATATTAAAATCCCCAGTGTAGACAGAACCAAAATTATATAAATAGGTCAAAGGCAGTGATAGGCAGTGAGGTTTCTCAGCTAGAAAGGTCAGCTCCAAATTAAAGAGAACCACAGGAGTGTGGAGGAGGGTGGAAACCCTGATCATCGCTCCCCTTTAAGTGACCAGGCTTTCATGAGAGTCTCCTCTACTCCTGAGAATGGATGCTTCTTCCCTGGCTGCTGGACTGCTCTGCCTGATCTGGCTGTTTCTTCAGAATAAAAAACCTGGATGCCCCTGTGAGTGGGAGGTGCCTTCTCTTCAGGGAGGTCACCATGCCACCACTGGGCTGGTAGCAAAGAGAGTCAGGTCCTCAGGGTAGACAGTGGAGCTTGAAGGCACGACCCTATATTTTGTGGTTTTATTCTCCTAGGCCCAGACTTTGCAAATTCCTAAGTGTTAGCCAGAAATGGCCCTAGGTTAGGAGTTATGCAGGGAGGTGGAATTTAGAGTAACTGCTCTGTAGAACAGATAACTCTTGCCATTGTTGGATAGGATGACTCCATCTAGTTTTGAAATTTAGCCGGCATTTGTGACTCCAAGTTTGGACCAGAATAATGCTGCCATGGAGCCCTGGTATTTGTGACTCCAAGTTTGGACCAGAATAATGCTGCCATGGAGCCCATGTGGATATGCTGTCCACAAAGAGAAGAAGAAGCCCTTTAGACACAGGTGTTGGGGCAATACAGAGAGGGCCCAGCTACCTGTCTCTGCAAGGTCACTGTCTTTCCTTGTCCAGTCAACACATCATTGGGCAACACTTAACGGAGGGGCCTTTCCTCATCAGGCCATTCATTCCTTCCTGGCTTGCTAAATAAGTGACATGTGCTAGACATTAAGGCTCTGACCAGTCAGCACTGACCATCATTTTGTGTCAGGCACCAGAAGGGCCAAGCCTGCTTTCCTGTCCTCCAGGATCATTTGTTCAGCAGGTTCCATTCACAGCCACGGGTGGAAGCCAACATCACACAAAGTGGAGCTTCATATAAAAATTTAAAATGATATGGAAATTTATGAGTTTGAGGGTCCAGAGGTACTAAGGAAAGGGAGAAATCTAGTTAGACCTTAAAGATGAATACCCATGTGAGATGTAGGCAACAGGGAGTATTTTAGGAAGGAGACAAAGATAGCTCTAGAAAAAGAACAAATCCACAGCAAAAGCATTAGAAGGCAAGAAATAATTAAAATTAGAGCTGAAATCAATAAAAATTTAAAATTTACAAAACAAAAAGTTGGTACTTTGAAAAGAATAAATAAAGTTGACAGATCCTTAGCTACACTGAAGAAGAGGAGAGAAAAAACCCAAATTACCAGCATATTTCATAAAAAGATAATATCAAAACATACACTACAGAAATACATAAAATAATTAAAATTTATGTTGAAAACTAATAATTCAATAAAATAGAAGATATTGAAGGCATTGACAAATTTCTTAACTCATACAACTTATCCAAATTGAATCAGGAAGATACACACAATGAAATAGAAGATGCTATCAGAAGCATACCAACCAAGAAAAGCCCAGAGCCAGAGAAATACACAGCCAAGTTCACCAAGACCTTAAAAGGAGAACTACCATCAATACTATTCAATTTATTCCAGGAAGTAAAAAAAGACGAAGCACTTCCAAACTCATTCTATGAGGCAAATATTACCTTGATTCCAAAACCAGGCAAAGACACACCAAAAAGAAAAAAGAAAACTTTACACTAATATTTCTAATAAACATATATGTGAAAATTCTCAATAAAATTCAAGTAGGATGCAAGGTTGGTTCAACATATGGAAATCAATGAATGTCATTCATCACATCAATAGACATAAAGATAAGAATCCATATGATCATCTCAACAGATGCAAAAAAAAGCATTTGACAAAATAGAGCACCCCTTTATGTTACATACACTAGAAAAACTAGGAATAACTGGAACATATTTAAACATCATAAATGCTATCTATGCTAATCCCTACATCAACATCATTCTAAATGGAGAAAAATTGAAGGCATTCCCTCTAAAAAATGGGAGAAGACAGGGATGCCGTCTTTCACCAGTTCTATTTAACATAGTTCTTGAAACACTGGACAGAGCAATTAGACAGACTAAAGAAATTAAAGAGATACATATGTGAAAAGAAGAACATAAATTAGCACTATTTGCTGATGATATGATTCTATACATAAAATAACCAGAAGCTCCACCAGAACAAATTCTAGAACTAGAAAATGAATTTAGCAAAATATCAGGATATAAAATCAACACCCATAAGTCAAAGGCATTTCTGTATATCAGTGACAAATCTTCTGAGAGGAAAATGAGAAAACTACTCTATTCACAATAGCCTCAAAAAAATAAAAAAAATAAAATACATGGAATCAACATAATGAAAGAGATAAAAGAGCTATACAATGAAAACTACATACCCTAAAGAAGAAAAAATTAAAGAAGACCTTAGAAGATGGAAAGATCTGCATTGCTCTTGGATAGGCAGAATTAATATTATCAAAATGACCACACTACAAAAAGCACCATACAAATTTAATGTAATTCCAATCAAAATCCCAATGGCATTCCTCAACGAAATAGAAAAAGCAATTATAAAACTTATCTGGAAAAATAAGAGGATAGAGTGCCAGGGATCCCAGCAGCCTGCAGCAGGGCCCGGAGAGCCAGGCCAACTGATTCGCGTGGCCTGCCCTGCGGCTACAGAAGGCGTGGCGCCTCAGTGAAGCCATTAATTGGCAAGCAGGGAGGTTAGGGAAGGCCATTAGGTGGAATCCCACCAGCCAAGCCCACACGGACCCTTGGGCCGAACACGGGTTCTCAGAAGGGGAAGGAAGCGGTACAGTCCCATCCCCCACAGCGGACACTCCGCCGAGCCAGTCAGCGGCCACCATCCGGGAAAGCTGAAGGATACACCGCCACTCTCCTTCAGAGTGCGACATCAAAACAGGTCGGTGTCATTCAGCTCACCCCCCAGACAGCGGGAATTCGCATAAAATCTCTCCTAGGCTTGCCGGGAGAGGGAGTATCAAGCTGAGCCTCCATACAGGCTAGGGGGAAACCAGAGACACCTGACCTCCAACCCCTCCTCCCAGTAGCAGCCAAAAGGAAACCTGGCTAGCCAGCGCTGGGGGAGGGGCAAGCAGAAAAAATCAAAGTGATAGAGTGCCAGGGATCCCAGCAGCCTGCAGCAGGGCCCGGAGAGCCAGGCCAACTGATTCGCGTGGCCTGCCCTGCGGCTACAGAAGGCGTGGCGCCTCAGTGAAGCCATTAATTGGCAAGCAGGGAGGTTAGGGAAGGCCATTAGGTGGAATCCCACCAGCCAAGCCCACACGGACCCTTGGGCCGAGCACGGGTTCTCAGAAGGGGAAGGAAGCGGTACAGTCCCATCGCCCACAGCGGACACTCCGCCGAGCCAGTCAGCGGCCACCATCCGGGAAAGCTGAAGGATACACCGCCACTCTCCTTCAGAGTGCGACATCAAAACAGGTCGGTGTCATTCAGCTCACCCCCCAGACAGCGGGAATTCGCATAAAATCTCTCCTAGGCTTGCCGGGAGAGGGAGTATCAAGCTGAGCCTCCATACAGGCTAGGGGGAAACCAGAGACACCTGACCTCCAACCCCTCCTCCCAGTAGCAGCCAAAAGGAAACCTGGCTAGCCAGCGCTGGGGGAGGGGCAAGCAGAAAGAATCAAAGTGATAGAGTGCCAGGGATCCCAGCAGCCTGCAGCAGGGCCCGGAGAGCCAGGCCAACTGATTCGCGTGGCCTGCCCTGCGGCTACAGAAGGCGTGGCGCCTCAGTGAAGCCATTAATTGGCAAGCAGGGAGGTTAGGGAAGGCCATTAGGTGGAATCCCACCAGCCAAGCCCACACGGACCCTTGGGCCGAGCTCGGGTTCTCAGAAGGGGAAGAAAGCGGTACAGTCCCATCCCCCACAGCGGACACTCCACCGAGGCAGTCAGCGGCCACCATCCGGGAAAGCTGAAGGATACACCGCCACTCTCCTTCAGAGTGCAACATCAAAACAGCGGACACTCCATCCAGGCAGTCAGTGGCCACCATCCGGGAAAGCTGAAGAATACACCACCACTCTCCAACAGCTTGTAACATCAAAACAGCCAGCAGCAGGACCCCGGAGATCCAGGCCAACTGATTCGCGCGACCTGCCCCGCAGTTACAGAAGGCGTGGCGCCTCAGAGAAGCCATTAATTAGCAAGCAGGGAGGTTAGGGACTGCCATTAGGTGGAATCCCACCAGCCAAGCCCACCGCCCACGCCCGGAAGAGGCCCAGCGATCTGCCAGCATTGTAGTCACGACACCCCAATTGGAATAGGGACAGAGCAGAGCCGCCTTCCACTCCCGGAACAGGCCCAGAGAGATGCCAGCGTGATAGACACGTCACCCCAATTGGAGTAGGGGCACAGCCGCCGCCCGCACCTGCAAGGGAGACTTTTCAAGTATACAAGAGCAACATAAATAAATAGGGGGTAAATTTCAAAACACAACAGTTGCACCAAGCAGAAAGAAACGCGGGCAGTATGAAAAGACAAGGAAAGAAAGGACCACAAGCAATGCAGGTCAACTCAACTTTAGATGAGGTAATAGCTGCAACAGATGGAATATCAGATAAAGAGTTCAGGATATATATGCTTCAGATGATCTGGAGTCTCAAGGAAGACATGAGACAGCAAATTCAGACAATGAAAGATCACATTGACAAACAAATCCAGGAAGTCAAAGATCAATTTCACAGGGAGATAGAGGTAATAAAAAACAAACAAATTGAAATTCTAGAAATGCAGGAAACAATAAACCAACTTAAAAACTCAATTGAGAATACTACCAGCAGAGTAGATCACTTAGAAGAGAGAACATCAGACAATGAAGACAAAGTATTTCAACTGGAAAAGAACATAGACAGCTCAGCAAGTCTGCTAAGAAACCATGAGCAGAACATCCAAGAATTATGGGACAATATCAAAAGACCAAATTTAAGAGTCATTGGGATACAGGAAGGCACAGAGCTCCATTCCAAAGGAATAAACAGTCTATTCAGTGAAATAATACGAGAAAACTTCCCAGAATTGAAGATTGAGACAGAATCCCAAATCCTAGAAGCCTACAGGACGCCGAATGTGCAAAATCATAAGAGATCCACACCTAGACACATTATAATGAAGATGTCCAACATACAGAATAAGGAGAGAATTTTAAAAGCTGCAAGAGAAAGAAAGCAGATTACATTTAGGGGTAAACCAATCAGGATAACAGCTGATCTCTCAACACAGACTCTGAAAGCTAGACGATCCTGGAATAACATATTTCAAACACTGAAAGACAATGGGCTCCAACCAAGAATCGTGTATCCGGCGAAATTAAGCTTCAGGTTAGAAGATGAAATTAAAACCTTCCACAATAAACAAAAGTTAAAAGAATTCGCAGCTAGAAAACCATCTCTTCAAAAAATCCTTGGCAAAACATTACAGGAAGAGGAAATGGAAAACAACATTGAAAACCAACAATGGGAGGTAGGACAGTAAAGGGGGGAAAGTAGTCATAGAGGATAACAAATCAGGTTTAGTAACATCAATAAACAAATATGGATAGAAGAACAAACCATATCTCAATAATAACCCTAAATGTTAATGGCTTAAACTCACCAATTAAGAGACACAGGCTAGTAGAATGGATCAAAAAACAAGACCCAACAATATGCTGTCTACAGGAGACGCATTTGATAGGAAAAGATATACATAGACTGAAGGTGAAAGGTTGGGAAAAATCATATCACTCATATGGACCGCGGAAACAAGCAGGAGTGTCCATACTCATATCTAATAAAATAGATTTCAAGCCAAAGCTAATCAAAAGGGATAAAGAAGGACACTTCATACTGCTCAAGGGAACCATACACCAACAAGACATAACAATCATAAATATATATGCCCCAAATAATGGTGCACCTGTATTCATCAAGCAAACTCTTCTCAAGTTCAAGAGTCTAATAGACCAACATACAATAATCATGGGAGACTTCAACACACCTCTCTCACCACTGGACAGATCTTCCAAACAAAAGTTAAATAAGGAAACTATAGAACTCAATAACACAATTAACAACCTAGACTTAATTGACATATATAGACTATACCACCCAACATCAAGTAGCTACACTTTTTTCTCAGCAGCACATGGAACCTTCTCAAAAATAGACCATATACTATGTCACAGGGCAACTCTTAGACAATACAAAGGGGTAGAGATAATACCATGCATCTTATCTGATCATAATGGAATGAAACTGAAAATCAATGATAAAAGAAGAAAGGAAAAAGCAAGCATCACCTGGAGAATGAACAATAGGTTGCTGAGTGATCAATGGGTTTTAGAAGACATCAAGGAGGAAATTAAAAAATTCCTAGAGTTAAATGAAAACACAGACACAACATATCGGAATCTATGGGACACATTGAAAGCAGTTCTAAGAGGAAAATTCATTGCTTGGAGTTCATTCCTCAAAAAAAGAAAAAACCAACAAATAAATGATCTCATACTTCATCTCAAAATCCTAGAAAAAGAAGAGCAAAACAACAGCAAAAGAAGTAGAAGGCAAGAAATAATTAAAATCAGAGCTGAAATTAATGAAATTGAAACAAAAGAAACAATTGAAAAAATTGACAAAACTAAAAGCTGGTTCTTTGAAAAAATAAATAAAATTGACAGACCCTTAGCCATGCTAACGAAGAGAAGAAGAGAGAGAACCCAAATTACTAGCATACGGGATGAAAAAGGCAATATCACAACAGACACTTCAGAAATACAGAAGATAATCAGAAATTACTTTGAATCCTTATACTCCAATAAAATAGAAGATAGTGAAGGCATAGATAAATTCCTTGAGTCCTATGATCTGCCCAGATTGAGCCAGGAGGATATAGACAACCTAAACAGACCAATAACAATAGAGGAAATAGAAGAAACCATCAAAAGACTACCAACTAAGAAAAGCCCAGGACCGGATGGGTATACAGCAGAGTTTTACAAAACCTTTAAAGAGGAACTAACACCAATACTTTTCAAGCTATTTCAGGAAATAGAAAAAGAGGGAGAACTTCCAAATTCATTCTACGACGCCAACATCACCCTGATTCCGAAACCAGACAAAGACACATCAAAGAAGGAAAACTACAGACCAATATCTCTAATGAACCTTGACGCAAAAATCCTCAATAAAATTCTGGCGAATCGGATTCAAATACATATCAAAAAAATTATACATCATGATCAAGTAGGATTCATCCCTGGGATGCAAGGCTGGTTTAATATACGGAAATCAATAAATGTTATTCACCACATCAATAGACTTAAAAATAAGAACCATATGATCATCTCAATAGATGCAGAAAAAGCATTCGACAAAGTACAGTATCCCTTTATGTTCAAAACGCTAGAAAAATTAGGGATAACAGGATCATACCTCAACATTGTAAAAGCAATCTATGATAAGCCACAGGCCAGCATCATTCTGAATGGAGAAAAATTGAAGGCATTCCCTCTAAGATCTGGTACAAGACAGGGATGCCCTCTCTCACCACTTCTGTTCAACATAGTCCTCGAAACACTGGCCAGAGCAATTAGACAGTCAAAAGAAATTAAAGGCATAAAAATAGGAAAAGAAGAACTTAAATTATCACTATTTGCAGATGATATGATTCTATACCTAGCAGACCCAAAAGGGTCTACAAAGAAGCTATTAGAGCTAATAAATGAATTCAGCAAAGTGGCAGGATATAAGATCAACACGCATAAATCAAAGGCGTTCCTGTATATGAGCGACAAATCCTCTGAAACGGAAATGAGGACAACTACTCCATTCACAATATCCCCCCAAAAAATAAAATACTTGGGAATCAACCTAACAAAAGAGGTGAAAGATTTATACAATGAAAATTACAGAACCCTAAAGAAAGACATAGAAGAAGACCTTAGAAGATGGAAAAACATACCCTGCTCATGGATAGGCAGAACTAACATCATCAAAATGGCGATATTACCAAAAGTTCTCTATAAGTTCAATGCAATGCCAATCAAAATCCCAACAGCATATCTTGTAGAAATAGATAAAAGAATCATGAAATTCATATGGAATAATAAAAGACCCAGAATAGCAAAAACAATACTAAGCAGGAAGTGTGAATCAGGCGGTATAGCGATACCAGACTTCAAGCTATACTACAGAGCAATAGTAACAAAAACAGCATGGTACTGGTACCAAAACAGGCGGGTGGACCAATGGTACAGAATAGAGGACACAGTAACTAATCCACAAAACTACAACTATCTTATTTTTGATAAAGGGGCTAAAAGCATGCAATGGAGCAAGGATAGCATCTTCAACAAATGGTGCTGGGAAAACTGGAAATCCATTTGCACCAAAATGAATCTGAATCCCTATCTCTCGCCGTGCACAAAAGTTAACTCAAAATGGATCAAGGAGCTTGATATTAAATCAGAGACACGGCATCTGATAGAAGAAAAAGTTGGTTATGATCTACACGCTGTGGGATCGGGCTCCAAATTCCTCAATAGGACACCCATAGCGCTAGAGTTAACAAATAGAATCAACAAATGGGACTTACTCAAACTAAAAAGTTTTTTCTCAGCAAAAGAAACAATAAGAGAGATAAATAGGGAGCCTACATCCTGGGAACAAATCTTTACTCCACACACTTCAGATAGAGCCCTAATAACCAGAATATACAAAGAACTCAAAAAATTAGACAATAAGATAACAAATAACCCAATCAATAAATGGGCCAAGGACCTGAACAGACACTTCTCAGAGGAGGACATACAATCAATCAACAAGTACATGAAAAAATGCTCACCATCGCTAGCAGTCAGAGAAATGCAAATCAAAACTACCCTAAGATACCATCTCACTCCAGTAAGACTGGCAGCCATTAGGAAGTCAAACAACAATAAGTGCTGGAGAGGATGCGGGGAAAAGGGCACTCTTGTTCATTGCTGGTGGGACTGCAAATTGGTGCAGCCAATTTGGAAAGCAGTATGGAGATTTCTCGGAAAGCTGGGAATGGAACCACCATTTGACCCAGCTATTCCCCTTCTCGGTCTATTCCCTAAAGCCCTAACAAGAGCATGCTACAGGGACACTGCTACATCGATGTTCATAGCAGCTCAATTCACAATAGCAAGACTGTGGAACCAGCCTAGATGCCCTTCAATAGATGAATGGATAAAAAAAATGTGGCATTTATACACTATGGAGTATTACTCTGCATTAAAAAATGACAAAATTATAGAATTTGGAGGGAAATGGATGGCATTAGAGCAGATTATGCTAAGTGAAGCTAGTCAATCTTTAAAAAACAAATACCAAATGACTCCTTTGATATAAGGGGTGTAAACAAGGACAGGGTAGGGACGAAGAGCTTGAGAAGAATATTTACAGTAAACAGGGATGAGAGGTGGGAGGGAAAGGGAGTGAGAAGGGAAATTGCATGGAAATGGAAGGCGATCCTCAGGGTTATACAAAATGTCATATAAGAGGTAAGGAGGGGTAAGTCAAGAGAATACAAATGGAAGACATGATTTACAGTAGAAGGGGTAGAGAGAGAAAAGGGGAGGGGAGGGGAGGGGAGGGGGGATAGTAGACAATAGGACAGACAGCAGAATACATCAGACACTAGAAAGGCAATATGTCAATCAATGGAAGGGTAACTGATGTGATACAGCAATTTGTATACGGGGTAAAAGCGGGAGTTCATAATCCACTTGAATCAAACCGTGTAATATGATGTATTAAGAACTATGTAATGTTATGAACGACCAATAAAAAAAAAAAAAAAAAAAAAAGAAAAATAAGAGACCCAGAATTGCTAAATCAGTCTTTAGCAGGAAGAGTGAAGCAGGTGGCATCACTATATCAGACTTTAAACTATACAACTGAGCAATAATAACAAAAACACCCTGGTATTGACACCAAAACAGACTAGTAGACCAATGGTACTGAATAGAGGACACAGAGATGAACCCACAAAACTACAATGATCTTATATTATACAAAGATGACAAAAACATACACTGGAGAAAAATAGCCTCTTCATCAAATGGTGCTGGGAAAACTGGAAATCTATATGTGACAAAATAAAATTAAACCCCTATCTCTGACGATACACAAAACTCAACTCAATATATATCAAGGTCATAGAAATTAAACCAAGACTGCATCTAGTAGAAAAAAAGTACACCCTAATATTCATCATGTGGGATAAGGCTCCAACTTCCTTAATAAGACTCCTGTGGCACAAGAATTAAAATCAAGAATCAATAAATGTAAAAAATCAAACTAAAATGTTTCTTTGTAGCAAAATAAACAATCTGTGAGGTATATAAAGAGCCTATATCTTGGAAGAAAATTTTACCTCTCACACATCAGATAAAGCATTAATCTCTCAGGTATATAAAGAACTTAAAAAGCTAAACACCAAAAACAAAACCAAATAACCAAATCAATAAAGGAGCCAAGTGATATTACCAAAAGTTCTCTATAGGTTTCATGCAATGCCAATCAAAATCCCAAAGGCATTTCATGTAGAAATAGATAAAGCAATCATGAAATTCATATAGAAAAATAAAAGACCCAGAATAGCAAAAACAATTCTAAGCAGGAAGTGTGAATCAGGCGGTATAGCGATACCAGTCTTCAAAATATACTACAGAGCAATAGTAACAAAAACATCAAAGTACTGGTACCAAAACAGGCGGGTGGAACAATGGTACAGAATAGAAGACACAGAGACTAATCCACAAAATTACAATTATCTTATATTTGATAAAGGTGCTAAAAGCCTGCAATGGAGGAAGGATAGCATCTTCAACAAATGGTGCTGGGAAAACGAGAAATCCATATGCAACAAAATGAAACATCTCTCACCATGCACAAAAGTTAACTCAAAGTGGATAAAAGAGCTTGATATCAAATCAGAGACTCTGCATCTGATAGAAGAAAAAGTTGGCTCCAATCTACATATTCTGGGGTTGGGCTCCAAATTCCTTAATAGGACACCCATAGCACAAGAGTTAATAACAAGAATCAACAAATGGGACTTACTCAAACTAAAAAGTTTTTTTCTCAGCAAGAAAAACAATAAGAGAGATAAATAGGGAGCCTACATCCTGGGAACAAATTTTTACTCCTCACACTTCAGATAGAGCCCTAATATCCAGAGTATACAAAGAACTCAAAAAATTAAACAATAAGAAAACAAATAAACCAATCAGCAAATGGGCCAAGGACCTGAACAGACACTTCTCAGAGGAGGATATACAATCAATCAACAAGTACATGAAAAAATGCTCATCATCTCTAGCAGTCAGAGAAATGCAAATCAAAACCACCCTAAGATACCATCTCACTCCAGTAAGATTGGCAGCCACTATGAAGTCAAACAACAACAAGTGCTGGCGAGGATATGGAGAAAAGGGTACTCTTGTACATTGCTGGTGGGACTGCAAATTGGTGCGGCCAATTTGGAAAGCAGTTTGGAGATTCCTGGGAAAGCTGGGAATGGAACCACCATTTGACCCTGCTATTGCCCTTCTCGGACTATTCCCTGAAGACCTTAAAAGAGCATGCTACAGGGATACTGCCACATCGATGTTCATAGCAGCACAATTCACAATAGCGAGACTGTGGAACCAAGCCAGATGCCCTTCAATAGATGAATGGATAAAAAAAATGTGGCATCTATACACAATGGAGTACTATGCAGCAATAAAAAATGACAAAATCATAGAATTTGCAGGGAAATGGATGGCACTAGAGCAGATTATGCTTAGTGAAGCTAGTCAATCCCTAAAAAACAAATACCAAATGTCTTCTTTGATATAATGAGAGCAACTATGAACAGAGCAGGGAGGAAGAGCAGGAAGAAAAGATTAACATTAAACAGAGACATGAGATGGGAGGGAAAGGGAGAGAAAAGGGAAATTGCAAGGAAATGAAGGGAGACCCTCATTGCTATACAAAATTACATATAAGAGGTTGTGAGGGGAATGGGAAAATAAACAAGGAGAGAAATGAATTACAGTAGATGGGGTAGAAAGAGAAGATGTGAGGGAAGGGGAAGGGGATAGTAGGGGATAGGAAAGGTAGCAGAATACAACAATTACTAATAGGGCATTATGTAAAATTGTGGATGTGTAACCGACATGATTCTGCAATCTGCATTTGGGGTAAAATTGGGAGTTCATAACCCACTTCAATCTAATGTATGAAATATGATATATCAAGAGCTTTATAATGTTGTGAACAATCAATTAAAAAAATCAAAATACTATCAAAAAAAAAAAGAACTGCCATATGTGGCAAAGCCATAGGAGGGACTATGTTAAATATAGGGAACAGCATGTGATTGTGTTAAGTTTCCACCAGTGTTTGATAGAGCTGCAGTAGTCATCAGTAAAGAATTTCTTTGCTTTGTTTCAAAAAAAAATAACTGATAAATAATGCAATGGTTTCCATAAATGTCCATTCTGCTGGTGGCTCAGAAGACCAAAATGCAAATATAAATGTGGACAGTAAAGGCCATGATGACAAGGTTTCAATGAAAATAATTTCTCTTGGGCTGGGGATATAGCTTGGTTAGTAGAGTGGGGCTCTGTGGGAAGTCGGAGGAACAAAGGGAAGTGTGGGATACTAGTCTCTTCCTCTTCCTGTTTTTTTTTTTTCTCTCCTCTCTGGTGCTTCCTGGATCATGATGTAAGTGGTTTTGCTCTGCCATGTACTCACCATCATTGTCATATGGCACACCCACCAGAGGCTTAAAGCTGTAGGATCATGGACTGAAACATCCAAAACATTGAGCTAAGCAAACCTATTTTTTATAAGTTAGTTTACTCAGATGTTTGGTAATAGTAACAGAAAGCTAAACAATACCTATTATAACTCTGTATATATATGACCAACCATGTGATATTTCAAAAAAATCTATATATCTTTTGTAATATTGAGAATCAGGACAAACATATTTCTCCTCAAATATTATCATTTGTATGGAAAACACTCAAAAATCCTTTTTCTTAGCTTTGGAAATATAATGCATATTATCATTATCTATAGTCACTATACTGTGCAAAAGCACACCTTATATCTTACTCTTATCTAATTATAACTTAGTACTGATATATGGATCTCTCACTATTTGCTCCAGCCTCTGGTAATTATCATTTCTACTTTAACTGCTATGAGACAAAATTTTTAAGTTCAATATATGAGTGAAATCATGCATACTTATCTTTCTATGCCTGGCTTATTTCACTTAACATAATGATCTCCAGATCTATTTTGTCACAAATGACAATATTTTATTTTTTTCATGACTGAATAGCATTCTATTGTGTATACAAATTACATTCTCTTTGTCTATTAATTAGTTGATGGACACTACATTTTTTTTCACATCTTGGCTACTCTGAACAGTGCTGTGATGAACATGGAAGTGCAGAAGTTTCGTTGACATACCCATGTCATTTCCTTTGAATATATACCCAGTAATGAAATTGACAAATCACATAGTAGTTCTATTTTTAATTATTTGAGGAACTTCCATAATAGCATTGGTCTTGATTAATTTGCTAGGATATTTTATGATCCCAGGCAAGTGTCAATTTTCCCACTGCTATCACCATTTTTATCATTTTGTTTATTTTAATATGCCAGATGACAAGAAGTCCAATGATCACTAAACTTTATTTGGCCATAAAAAAGTTACTTGAATAGTTACCTTTGATGATAAAAATAACGGTGAATATTGAATGAATAATCACTGTACTTGTGTCTTCCTCACAATGACTCTGTGAAATAGTATTATTTTCATTCCATTTTACAGATGAAAGCATGAAGAAGTCAGGAATTTGACCAAAGTAGTTTGTAACTGACTGAATCAGGATTCAAACTCAGCCTGTCTTGTGAACCTAGGCTACCAATGTTCATTCTATTCTCCTTGTATAGTGATGTACCTAAATAGGCCATTGAAGTTCTTCCCTAAAAAATATCTAAGGCTAGTACCCTTCCCTTAAAGGTCTTAACATGAGAATGGCCTCTGTGAACAGATGATTGTTGCAATTTCCAATCCAAGATTTCTAATTCCAATTTAGCCCTGCACAGGGAGCAGTGACTCTTGTGGACTGGTGTCATTTGAATGCTCAATTTTACTCATCACTACAGAACACACAGACAGATGTCCTGCAGCCCTCTGGTCACAAGAAGCAAAGATCTCATTATCAAAAAGAATCATATCTAGGGCTAGCTCATTTTAGGGAACTCTATAAAGAGAACCATTGGATAAAGGGGTGGCTGACAACTTCAAAATGTCTGTCTACTTGTCTGTGTTCTCCACTTTTCCTATCATAAGATTAGAGACCTAGGTCGGTAGGTAGACACATGGAAACACACAGAGACATGATAGAGATGACAAATAGACACAAAGAATAGAAGAAAAAGAAATGAAGAAAAAGGAAGGAAGTAGGAAAAGGGAGGAAGTAAGGAAGAAATGGAGGAAAAGGGAGGAATGAAGGCAAGAAGGGGGAAGAGATGTGGAAGAAAGAAAGAAAATGAGAGAGAGAATAGGTAGATATGATGAGTAGATAAATATGACAGAAAGATAGATGGATAAATAGATGGAGAGAGAGATGTATAGACAGATATATGATTTGCTTCTTTAGTTACACCATCTCTCCCTTTTTTTCATGGAATGATGTAATTAGTAGTTTTTTCTTTCCTTTAATTTTTGTTTCCCATTTTTTTTTTGAAATTGTGTATGAAATGGGTATAAGTTTTTACATCAGAAGAAAGTTGTGATTTTAAGCAATTTTCTTATGTTTTAGTTCTATAAATCCTTCCTTAAGTAGCAAAATATGTTTTCAGATCATTGCTTTAAAAATCAATTGAAACAATTTTTTTTGGTGTGTGCCTCCTATGACAACCTCTTCTCTACCAAATAACACTGAGTCTTCTTTTCCTTCCACTCATATTGCTCATACCCTTCTTTGTCTCCATCGTATTTTTTTTAATTATTTTTTCTTTTTATGGCTTGGCCTTCATCTTCTCCCTTCATTCCATATCCCCTATCCACAAAGACTTCAGTGCATTTGATCTAGCTTTGCTCAACAATGCCTTCCTGTTTGACAAATCAAATGCCCTGGATATTTTTACATGTCTTTCTTTGTTCTCTGATTTTACTTGTTTGAGCATCCTTGCTGTGAGGAACACCAATCCCTTCAGGAGATTCCTCTTTTCATTTCCTCAGTGGGAAAGCACATCTTCCTATTATAAACTTTTGATATATTTGCTTGCAAAACTAATGATGCTTTAATTTTTTTCTTTACATTCTTTTGACGGATATATGTAAACCACTTCCTTTAAAATATAAGTTTCAAGGGTGAAGGAACTTTGGATTGTGCAGAGGAGACTGAGGGGAGGAGTGGGGCTCTGGGGATGAGAAGGACCGTAAAATGAGACAGTTATTATTGCCCTATATACATGTGTGATTATAGTACCAGTGTGACTGTGCACTATGTACAGCCAGAGGAATGAAAAGTTGTGATTCATTTTTGTACAATGTGTCAAAATGCATTCTACTTTCATGTATAACTAATCAGAACAAATTAAAAATGAAAAAAAATCTATGAAACTAACTAAATAAATAAATAAATAAAATGTTAGTTTCATGAGGATGGAGACTTTGTATTGATCAAGTCTGTGGCCCCCTCCACCCCCCCCAAAAAAAAATAAGGCTGAGCATGAATCAGATTCTTAATTCAATGTATTTTCTGCATGGGAATTCTATCTCAAAGAGGATCTCTATATATTCTGCTATGCAAAGATAAATGTCATCCACTGGGTCCATTCATTAACACTTTAAAAATTAGCCACATAAAAACTCAAAGGAAAAGAATATTATCATATTAAACATACTTGTTTTTAAAATATTTCAAACCTCATGTGATATTTTTTCTTAAAAAACAAATGCCTTTTTAATATTTTAATAAATGAGAAAAATAAGAAAATAAAAAGTAAATTTACTGTAGCATTTTTTGTCAAGATTTATAAAAATTAGCTTCTAGATTTCTAAAATACAAAACTTAAAAACAAATAGTTATTTAAAAAAATGAAACAACCCAAACTCTCTAACTAATGAATTGTGTCAGAATTTAGTCAAATTTTTAAAATTTTATCTTAGCTTTTATTCTTCTTTACCAATAAATATATTTTCTGCCATATTATTGTTCTTATATGTGGTTGTTCTGATCCCTTAATAAAACATGTCACCTTATTGTTTTTATTCTTCTTTACCTATTCTCTTTATCTTTCCTATCTGGCCAATGTCACTTTTCGTGGTAATGTGCCTAAAGTTTTACTATAGCATTAGGCAGCAATGATATTTTTCAGAGCTGAAAAATGTCATTAAGGCTTAGAGAGTAAACTGGAATTGAACCAGGAAAGTGTCCTTGGACAGACAAGCCCTTCATAATGACTGTGTTGATGGGGGCTGAGCTAGACTCTCTACATTGAGGCTGAGGCACCGTGTTATGGCATACCAGGATGAAGTACTGATAAAACTGACATTCCCTTCTCTGGTTCTCACTACTCCTGGCACAAATTTTCTCAACCTTTTTATCATGTTTATAATGATCAATAAGCCACAACAATTTTAAGGGACATTTAAAGTCTAAATTATTGTTTTTCTTGCTACTTAAAAGAAATAATTATATTTTGTTGTTTTTAAAATAGTTATAGTCAACAAAATGCATTTTGCTTTACCAATAAGTATAGAAAAAAAATGCAAATACAAATTGCACGAGAACTCTTTGAGAAAACAGACCATTTAAAACATACCATTTCCAAATTCTGTATTTAAATGACCAGGGGGTGGTGGGGGTTGGCAAAACACATTTGAAAAGAAGAACTCAGCTTCCCAGTAGGGACACCAGATTCCACATTAAGTTTAGACTTGTTGGCCTTTTTAGAAGGGATGGAGAATGATATCTTTTTTACCTACTTGTATATGAAACCCATTAAAAGACAGAATGAGCAGTCAAGACATCTATGGCTTCCTGAATAGCACAGGGAAATGTATTTCTAACATAAAACAAATGTACAGTAGTTAGTGCTGGACCAACAGGGGCCTTCCAGATCCCTCTGTAAACCTTTTAGCAGGGATTAGCAGAGCAGGGCCTCTGGTTTTTGCCCAGAACCTAGCAGAAACTTTAGGAAGGAGTGTGGCAGGAAGCTTGGAGGATTTTCTTTCCCTAACTCATGGGTAACCTAACTTACTTTACCTTCACTAGGAGAGACATAACTGGTGGAATAAAAGGACAATGAGGTTGCAAAATGAGATGGGCAGCCATAAGAAATTGGACCCCCCCACACATACCCCAAAATCAGCTTCGTGGATAACAGCAGAAAAACCACAGATGCAGATATGGGCTTAAGAAACTGGGCCATATTGACACATCTGTGCCCCAGAGCAAAGGCCCTCTCAAAACAAAGGACAAACAGCAGCACCATAATCTGGTTGGACCAAAGGCTGCATGTGTGGCTCATGGACACCAAAGTCCCAATCCAGTAGTGCAAAGAGGGCGCTCCCTCAAAGCTAACCCACCCATACAAACCCCTGGACAAACTCAATTTGGTAGCAACACACTTGGGTCCCTGGGAGTTTGTGAGACCACAAACCCATTGGATCTCAGTCATGGTGGTGCAGCAGTAATGAAAAGGATTCTCATTAGAAGATCATTATCCCCCATCCCATTCCCAACAATGTTTACTGACATGTAGAGATCAGCAAAAGTGAAGGAAGAGAGAGAGAGAGAGAGAGAGAGAGAGAGAGAGAGAGAGAGAGAGAGACCCTGCTATTAATTATATGTCTCTTTAATATTATAGTTGATTTGACATAGAAAAGGAAAACAAAATAAAACCATAAAAATGTCAAACAAGATAACAAAAAGGAGATAAAATCGATAAACTCTGTAAGTACCCAAGGAAACTTATTCTTCCTATAAAGAAAAAGAAGTGATTATTTCCTTCCAGCTTTGTTATAAAAGGATACATATCTATGATCTTCCCTCAGTGAATACAAAAGTAATGTTAGTGTTTTTCATGGTACTTGCACATAGTAGGAAACAGAGGAATTTTTATGAGGTTTATGAGAGCAATATGAGATTCTGGGTGTGCTACTCCAAGGCTTTGCCTCTGCAAAAATCACAACGTATGTTAAATTAACTTAAATGCAATTATGTGTGCTTAGTGGAAGAAATGGACCTCAACTTCTATATCTATTGTTTTATTTACAAACCATGTAAAAAGTCCTTAGGTTCTAGGTTATGCATTAAAAGAGATCTCATTAGGAACAAGATATAGTGCTCTATTCCCCACAAAAAAAACTTATTGGATTATAGGAATATTAAAAACTAAGGCAAGAAGGATCTACTAGTTTCACAAGAGGTCAATGGTAAAAAAGTGTACAAATGAAGGTGTGGTTTCAAAATCTCCAAAGAGAAAGGACATTTATTATAGTTTCTTTCATTAGTCTTTTTACACAAAAACATTCTAAAATATATAATATATATATATATATATATATATATATATATATATATATTTTAAAAATGGTACATTTCTGCTTATTTGTAAAAATGTCCATTAAAATGAACTAAATAAAGTAGGGCTAAAAATTGTGATTCAGGAAAAATCTACCACAGAGTTATGGCTAATAGAAGAGGACTTCATATGAAGTCTAAAAATATATGAATAAATTATGCATCTCAAATGCATGTTGCTAAACAGAGGTTCCTTTCAAAACATGATTTAGGCAAGAGTATATTATCTGTTTTATCAGTGTTCTAATACTAATGTACAATTACCACTATATCAGCTTCCTAGTAGTCATTTGACTTAAAAAAAAAAGTCCTCAAATCCACATAAATGTTGGAAAGTTCCACATTGATGATTCTCTTATAGTCTTGAATGTCCTCTATTATACTACAGACAAAGGATGTTTTTCAGTTCCCATGTCCCTTCATGTGTCAGCTGTATTTAACATTGTTAGCTATCTCACTGAAAAACTCTCTTTCCTTGGCATTTGACCTCCAATTCACCAGTATCTCTTCCTACCAGGCTGGTTTTGTGCCTTCATTATAATCTCATCTCCTTCTGCTTTGCCTTTCTCTTATGTGTTCTTCATCTTTGGTTCTACAACTGTTCTTTTATCAAAATTGGCTCTTCCCTTAGAAAAGGTTACCTGTACTTAGGACTGCAATTATCCTCTGTGCCCTTGATATCTCTTCAGAGTTCTCAGAGGTATAATCACCTATATAATAATAACATCATTTGTAAATTCCAAAACAGTCTCAAAAAAAACATGTCCAAAATTAAACACATCATATTTCACATTAACATTGTTTTTTGCTCCAGTGGTTTTTATCTCAGTAAAAGGTTCTCCCATCTATGTGGCTGCATAAGTCAAAAACCTGGGAATCATTCTTGGTAACTCTGCCCTGTGATAAGAGATTTATTAGTAATGCCTTATAAGATCCCTCCCTCAAAGCATGAAATTAAAAATAGTTACAGTAAAAGTAAACAAATATGTGAGTAAAAACTTAAAGTATTGCTGGAGAAATGGTTACATACTAAGAGTCATTGAGAACCTTATCCAAGATCTTTCTTGATTATCACTCCATTGTATCATAACCTTTGTAAGAAAAAATGTTGGACTCAAATATGTGGCACTCTGAAAGTGAAATATTTCCCCAACTACACAGGGTTTCTATGGAGCAGTGGCTCAGTATGTACTGGGAGGAGCCTTTAAAAAGAGACATTGTTTCTCTCAATGCCAATGGATAGGTCTGCTTTGAATCATCACTTATTATCAAAAATGCATTTGGACATTAGCGTTCAGAATGCCATTCCAACTTCAGCCCTGTCCCCAAACAGGGTGGGTGTACCAGCTCTGGGAACAAATTAAAAGGTTTTAACTTGTTTGTGTTCTTTTCCAGAGAAAAGGCTTCTGAAAAAGATACATTTTCCATTCTTTGCAAACTACAAGATAATGCATCTACAGTAACTGTCCTGGTACTTTTAGAATAAGCTGGGCAAGCCTTGTTGCTGCCTTAAGAGATTTTTAATTATATAGTTTATTTCAGTAATTGCTTTATTTTATAGTGCACTTACTTCCTGTAAGTGCACTTTGTGTATGTGGCAACTGTTGTTCCTTTAATTATAAGGTTAAGTATCACATAATTACAGGGCAAATACACAGTTATTTTTGTCTTGTGTGGAGGTAACTTAGTATTTGTACAAAGGAACCAAATGGTGCTTAGGAGTGTGTCTTTTGATTTCCATATAAATAGGTTTCAACACAAAATAAGAACATATATCGTATTTTTTTTTCTTTTAAATCATTTGCAAGTGCCAGACCAAAGTACACCTTTATGAAATAAGTTATATTAACAATGAGGCTTTCATTTTCTTATACTGTTGGGAAAACTTTCATAGTTTTTAAGAAAAACATTTGTTTTGGTTTGCTACTTAGTAATTTCAAGCTTTATCTTTTACTCTTGTTCTCAATTCTTAGCTTAAATCTAATACATTTATTTGAAAATATAAAAAAAAGCCTTCACAATTTAGAGTATACTTAAGTACCAATTAGTTCACAAACTAAAGGAATAAAAATGAAAAATATTAATATTCATTTCAGTTTCTTTAACTGTTAAATTACTATTAAAGATTTGTTTTGTTAATTTTTGTACATGGAAATTCAACATTGCATCTACTTTTACAATGATTCTAGAATTTAAAAGATTTTTTAAGCAAAGTGTTTTATATGTCTTATCTACTCATTAATCATGCATAATAACCAAATAGATGTCATTCATTAATTATTCTATTCTACAGATATATTATGTCTGTAGAATAATTCTTACTTTTTTCTAAAAATGAAATACCCTTTGTCCAATATGCTCATTATCTAGTATGACAGATAAACAGATAAACCAAAAATTCCAAATTATGCTGAAAGTTCCCCAATATTACTACATTGAAGACCCTAATACAGCAAAAAGTGATTCATCTGTTAAAATGAGGGCAGATGAAGATGGGACCAAGGAAGGAAATGAATTATATGTTATAGATGAAAAAGTACCAGATGTTCAGGCAAGATGGATTTTCAAACATAATAGATATTTGCCTATGGTTTCAAAAATTGCAACAATGACTACTGGCTATTTAAGCTAGATAAAAATATACATATTAACAGTTTGATTTTTAACAGGTCAAATATCTGCAGGATTTTCTTAAAGACTCTGAGAGTTTAGAGTCTACCAATAATAAGATTGCTTAAAGGCAAAAAGAACTATAGGTTTTTCCCACTGATCAAAGTTTATAACCCTGGTAGAAGTACAATAAGTTATTTATACCTGGTAACTAGAGGACATGAACAAGTGGAAACACTGATGCCACAAGGTGGGTACCCAGAAGACTGACTTTAACACATTAGATTCCTTAGAATGTATGTGAATCTATGACTGTGAAATGAAGGGGAAGGAGCCATCTCAGTGGGGTTGAGAGATTCCTCATGTTGATGTCAGATGAAGAGTTGAACGATGTTATTAAAGAGTTAAAGCAAGTGTTCTATGGTTTAATGCATGCCTGATATCTAATGTGAATTGGGATAGAAAAATATCCTCCACCTATGATGTGTCAGCAGTTAAGTTTCCAAGATGATCATAAAAGACAACAATTAAAAACAAAATAGAATGTGCACAGTTCCCCTTGCAATGTTTACTCCTTTTCCTTGGACTGACTCCTGCCTTTACATACGGACAGTGAATTTGAGCCTCAAATGCCAAATGATGATTATGAAATTTGTTTTTTTTTTTTTTTTGTCAACTCCTTTGTATTCCCTATGGGCCTTTCCTTTAAGTCATAGCAGGATCCTCCAATACAAATGAGTACTGGACTAAGCTCTTGAAACAGGTTTCTCAGAAACAAAGCTTCTGTGAAGTCACATCCCAATGTGTGGAAGAGATGAAGGGTTACTGGGAAACAAGTACCCTGGAAAATCTATCCCGATGGTAAGTGTATCTTGAGATGAGACTGCACATGAAACCCAATACACAGAAGGTCACCTCAGCTACACACTAGAGGGGCTTTGTGTTTGTCTAACTTCAAGAATATGCTTTTAATTTTTCAGATAGAGCTATTTCAGTTAAAATTAAACATATATAGTCATCTCATGTCTTAATATTATGAATTTCATTTATTTCTTTACTTTTACTTTTTATTTATTTTTTTATATTGTGCTAAAGATTGATTTCAGTGCCTCACACATGCTAGGCAAATGCTCTGCTACTGGGCTATAGGCTTAGCCCTAAATCTCATTTATTTCTAAAATAATAATAATAATAATAATAATAATAATAATATTTTGATTAAATCACAAAGAATTCTTTTTATATAATACACAAAATCACATTATAAAATGAACTGTGAAATGGTTCAGAATAAAAGGTAATTAACTCATAAGTAGAAACTCAGATATGTCTTCTTTTTTACTTATCAACATTTCAAAACTAAGGAACATGCCTCCTCATCTAACACAATACCAACTGAAGATGCACTTTATGCTCAGTTTATTGGGTAAAGGAAATATTATAAAAAGAAGAGAAAGGGATCAGAAAAGAATAGATACCTCAGTAATTTTTTACTTGACTTCCTGTGTAACAGGACTACATACTGAAAGGTATAGTATACGCTATACTGGACTATTTCAAGCTATTTTACAGTTTATTTTCTATGAAATCTAAGCAACTAAACAAGATTGAGGTTAAGATTTTAATCTGACAAGTTTGACTAAAATTACTACCTACTCTTTAAACTTTTTTTCAATTATAAAATTTTATAATTCTTAAGATTTATAAGAAAGACTACAAGAAGGGAAACATAATGAGATGCTATATAAGAAAGCAGCATTTTTCTTATGAGATACTTTTTAGTAGCATTTGATTAATTTAATTGATAATTAATTTCATTGATTAATTATTTTAAAGTCATATAGTATGGATGATATTTTGAAACCAATTCACCAATAAATATACATGCACACACATACACTACTGAAAAATATTGTCTAAAAATAATTAATCATGACTCACAAATCTTGGAAGGCTCTTTCCATTTGTCTAAATGACCCATCTGAATGGCACAATCGTCACAGCCTACATTTCATCATTGACCAAAAATAATGTTTGGCTCTACATGGCCCTCAGGCAGAACTAAAATAATTTCCATTATGCTTTTCTAACTATTAGTTATATATTCCCACATTGCTGCTTTTCCAACTTGTGCTGGTTACTATGGTATTTAATTTTAAGAGCAATTGGCAACCACATGTTTTGCATGATTGAGGGAATCTAAACATCTGAAACAATGTTTCCTCAATATGTTCTGTGCATATGTATTCTGTGTCCTTCAATATGATGCTTAGTTTCTGACACAGAGGAATCTGAAGATCAGAGTTTTCTCTGGGCAACTGTCAGCACAGTCTGGATGTTTTTTCATATGTTTGCAGTGCTTACCAACTTTAAGTCCTCCTAATGTACAGAGTAGTCCCAAAAGATATACTTAAATCATGTTTATTTGCATGTTCACATTTTTTCACATCAAATTTCATTACAATTAATCTTTGTATTACATAAACATGTAAATAGTTTTTCTTGGTGGATAAAATTTATAGATACCTGAAATAGGGAAAAAATTGTATGTTTTTTTTCCTCCTAAACCAAAGTAACTTACAACAATCCTAAAGTCTCTTTTCGCTTCTCCCAAATGTTTTATATCTAATTATATCGGGGAGGAGATCCATATTAGGAATTGGTGTGTCTTGCACACCTTTCTTTAATTTGGTAAACTCTCAGTTTGGCAGAGCATGTGTTCCCAGCCAAGGGCCATTTAGATAACTCTACCAGTTTAGAGAATGCAGCAAATGGGACTGAAGCAACCCAGAAGTGCATCAATCATCATTCTAACACATGTCATGTTGATAATAAATACAAAAAAAAAAAAAAACTGGGAATACATAGCCCCGAAAGCCAGAGGGTGTTCTGTATTTCATTTGGACATTGTGGCTGATCCCTCCTTCTTATCTGAATTTGCTGATGTGCTTGGTAAACATGATCTTAGCCTCAGCCATTCTGTATGAAGATCACAACAGGCAACTATCCTCACTTTGTATTTATGTTCCCATGGGGACACACATATTCCTTAGAGAATTTGGAGACCTTTCTGCTTTGATAAGTCAACTGAATACATGCATTTCTCCACATTAAGGGCAGAAAATGTAGTGATGAGAAAAGGAGATAGCTTTCTTCCAGACATAGTCCTTATCCTTGATATTCTCTTAAACAACAGGCGGAATTCTTCAAAGACACTAGGAATTCTGAGTAGTAGAAAAAGATAAACCTCAATACCTCCAGAATGAGTGAAGCTACACTTGCTGTGATGGAAATCCCTTGTTAAGTATTTGCTAAACTCTTATTAGACCTAGTTGGTGTAGCAAGTTGTTAAAGGTAAGATAAATAAAATAAAAGCTAATACCTCAGTCTAGTGGCTGAAAGTGAAACTAGCCAGCATCTATGACAATGGCTGCCTCATTATCTCCTTTTATTATATACTGGAATGATTCAGTCACCAGTTTGACAAGATTAAGGTACAAATAAATAAAGGATGAAGGTACAGAGATATGAAAGAGCAAACCCATTTCATTGATAAAATAACTGAGATGTAGAGACACTTAATAACTTGCATAGGCTATATTTAACTACCAAAAGCCAGAATGAGTAATAATGTCTATCTCTATGACTTACTCTTTTTGCAACTTTATTATAGTATGATGGTCTAGACAAGGGCGATGACAATTTATTTGCAGGACTTATTTCAGCTGGCATCTAGATCGGTGTCACTATGTCCACCAGGAGGCTTGTGATAATTATTTGTTTATTCCTCCAGCAGGCATGGTCCAGGCTTGTGCCACCAGGTCTTCTTGTGGCATCTGGAGTGTAGTGCTGGTAGCACATTTGCTTGTACTTATGGGTGCTGTGGTTTGAATGATTTTGTTCACTCCCAAACTCAAGTGTTAATAAATTAATCTCCATTGCAACAGTGTTGGAAAGTGGTGCCCCTGAAGAAGTTTAGCTCATGAGGGCAGGGCCCTCACAAATAAATCAATGCCATTATAAAGAGGGCTGTGCAGGAGTAGAGTTAGCCCTCATGAACAAATTAATATCTTTATAAAATGAGCCTGAAGGAGTGGGTTTGCTTCCTTTCCATACTTCTGCCACTTAAGGGCATGGTTTTTGTCCTTCCTTGAGCTACCATATTCTGCCATGTGAGAACAGCACAGAAAAAAGACCCACATCAGATTCTAACCCCTGAATCTTGGACTCCCTGTCCTCTGGAACTCAGAAAATAAATTCTGTTCTTTAAATTACCAAATCCACATAATTCTGTTATAACTATGCAAAAGGACTGAGATAGTTTAGATAGGAGTCCTCCTACATTTCTTACATCCTGAACATCCATACCCCTGCATAAGTTCCTTAGGGAAGAAGTAGGTCCAATAGGAAAGAAAGTAAGAATTCAAAGAAACAATGATTACTCAGGAATCCTCTGCTTCCTACTTATGGTATCTGTTTCTGGAAACAGTAATCATGTGACAGTTTAGGTGGGTAGATCATTAGCTTCCATCATCATAAAAATTCAGCTGTGCCTCAGTGAATTGTTTTAGAAACATTCATTAAATGTATATAAGCAGATGTAACTGCAAAACAATAGTACACTTTGTATTTTGGAATAATTTTATATTTATATGAAAGTTGTAAATATAGTACAGAGTTTCCATATATCCTTCATCCAGATTCTTATACTTCAACATCTTCTATAACCACGGTACATTTATCCAAACTAAGAAACTAACTTGTGTTCAAGAATTCAAATGCTTACTTAGAGACACAAAAAATGCTTGAGTAGGGCTGGGGCTGCAGCTCAGTGGCAGAGCTCTTGCCTAGCATGTGTGAGACACTGGGTTTGATTCTCAGAACTGCATATAAATAAATGAGTATAACAAAGTTCCATCAACAACTAAAAATAAAATTAAAAGTGGAAATTAAAAAGTGCATGAATAAGAATAAATTATCAATGTTTGGAAGACAATATTATAATGATGCATTTCTTCTGGAATTAATACATAAACTTTATATACTCTTTATAAAATAACAGTAGGATTTGCTTTACAACTTGACACAATTTTAAGTTTTATTTTAGAAAAGTTGAGGCTGAGCAAGGTGGCATATACCTGTAGTCTCAGCTACTCCAAAGACCAACGCAGGAAACTTGCCAGGTCAACACAGACAAGCCTGGATAACTTGGGCAACATAATCAGACTCTGTATCAAATTTTGAAAGTGGAATAATAAGAGAAATGTATCCTAGGCAATATTAAAATATACAGTTTATTTAAAATAATTTGATTTTGATTCAAAAATAGAAAGTCCATCCAAAGAGAAACTTCAGAAATAAATTTATATTGACAAAAAATGTAAATGTTGCAATTCAAATCTGTCAAAAAAAGGATTATTTCTCACATAAACATTTTTTATAAAAATTACCAGAGTATCATTATGATTTTGAGAACCATATGTCAAAAGAAATTCTCAACTTATTAAAACTACTAAATAGGCTAAGAGGACTAAAAATAAAAGCTCAGAACAAAAATTGAACATAAAAATATGCAAAAGAAGCTAGAATATGGTCAAAAATATTTAAAAATAAATCAATTCTAAATGGCATGGAACTTTCCAGAATATACCATATTTAACTGGGCAATATTTATCTTAAAAATGACTACTCCCAGGGCTGTTTTAGAATGACAATTGTGTGAAGTCAATGGATAGAATTCATAAAACCATTCTGTGAATTGATTGGCAACATGTATGTAAGATATTACAAACTCTGTAGTTCCAATTTTAATGACCAATTCCAAGGAAAAGTTAAAACATTCAGATAAAGATAGGACAATGACTACCACAAATATAGTTATTATTGCATTGCTTAATAAATAAGATAAAAAATAATCTAGAAGCCTTCAGTAGAGAGCAACTGAGAAAACTGTTTTGCTTCACATAGATGTTGAAATACTAGAGATTATTAAAAATGATTTTGAACAAATATGTTTGTTAATTCAGGAAATGTTGATGCTATTCTGTTAAGTAAGAAAACAGACTATAAAGCACATGAAATATAATAAATGGAAAACATCTGGAAATATATAGATCAATATGTAATTTTAACAATAACGATTCATATTCTTAGTGTTGCTTGGTCTCATTGTCTATATATTCATTATACATTCCAGCTTAAATTAAATATAAGTCATAAAAGTATCTATACTAATAAGGTAAATTAAATAGGCAAATAAATACTAAGTGAGTTTTCTTTGTACTAAAATTTGCCACCATTAGATACTGAAGTAATGGTATGAAAGGGTGCTAAAAATTTACAGGAAATGAGGATATATGTTCCATCATTAATATCATTGAGTTAAGTTAAAAAGTCAGATAAGGGCCTAAGGTCACATGGAGATTTTAATGGAGTGTATTCTTGATTCAATAGAAATGTCATAGACAAAACATTTGCATCAATGAACTACACATGAATTAAAGATAAGTGAATCAAAAACCTTAATGTACTGATTTGGAGTCATAAAATCTGTATAATTGTTAAATGTTTCATTAATTTACCAAAAGGTTCCTACTTCACGTCTTTTTCTATTACAAATTGGTGGTAGTACGACATGCATTCAGTCTGCACAAAATACAAAATGTTAAGATAATACTTAGAGATCTTTTGAAGGAAGTGAAAAATACATATCATTAGAAAGTATATTCAGCATGAGAAATATTTGTGACTATAGATAAATTTGGAACTAGTATTAAACTTCCAATATACCTGTTATAATAGTAATAATAGTATGTACAATATAACATGGCATAATTTAAATGCTTGAACATGTTATTTCATTTGTAATTCACATATATCTAAGAAATAGATAAATAAAACCCTTATAACTCTTTGTGTACAAATAAAGTGTAGAGAGATAAAGATAAAATATATAATCTTCTGGTTAGACAAGTGGTCAGTAATGGGTTTCAGTCTTCTCAAGGAGATAGTCAGTCATGTAAAAAATACACACACACACACACACACACACACACACACATATATATATATATATATATATATATATATATATATATTGTTTTATATGAACATTAGTTAAAAAAATCAAGGAAATCTATCTTGGAGAAGAGATTATGCTGGATATTGATGGGTTCTAATTTCAGAATACAGTAAATCTTAGATATAATTTTGACACCTTTTAATGGAAAGAAAACGTTTTTTTTTTTTTTTAGTTTGCTTCTTGCTACTTTGAGAACTAATAATCTTGAGTTCATCTTTAAAATGAACATATTAATCCCACAGTGTGGATTTGATTCTGAACCCAAGAAAGGAACACAAAAGTTACAATATATAGATTAGAAAATGTTTTAAAACTATTAGTTAATTTATCAAATTCAGACTCCATGATTATATTGTAAAATAAAAGTTCTGAAAATAACTATAAGGTTCAGTGATAGAGTATTTTCCTAGCATGTGTATAGGCCCTGGGTTCCACTGTACTGTCAAAATTAGTAAATATATAATTACAGTCTTTGGGACAAATAGCTGCAATAAACTCTGAGCATTTTAGATATTCTGAAAATATAGTATAATTAATAATAATATGCTAATAATAAAATTAACATAATTTTTTGTCTTTGTTGTTCTATGATGTCACTGCCTATTTGATTGTTGAGGTGTATTTTGATAAACTAAATATTTTCTCAGGTTAAAGACAATATATAAGTTCTTAGGAGGTTGACCATCTTCTGGGTACCTGAATTTGAGAACAAATATTAGGTGTTCGGAGTTATTTTAAGACCATCATCAAACCCAAATATTTTATGCTGTTTTTCTTTTCTTTTTTTAGAAATATTTTTCTTGATCTTGGGATTGTATAATTCTTGTGTTACCCTGAATATGTGAGCATTCTCAGTAAAAGCTGGGGTATAATTTTGAAATAGAAGCTGCAAATAGAGACGTCCTAAGAACCGGTGAGGATTCTCCAGATGCCCTGTATTTGGCTCTTTAGAGTTTACAAGCAATGCTTGCTCTACGAAATTTGACTTCAGGTATCACTAGATTTCCAAATCCACAAGGCTAAACTCAAAATCCTTTGAATCACTTGAAGACCACTGGTCTATTGGTTAAAGTCACAGTCTGTCACTTGAAGACCACTGGTCTATTGGTTAAAGTCACAATCTCTGAAATGAAGCAATTTGGCTCCTAAATCTCCTGTAACATTTATTGCCTATGCAAATTTCAATTAATTATTTTATTTCTCAGTCTGTCTCGTTAATTTCATCTGCAAAGTAAAGATTTTTAAATAGTGTATACTTTGAAGTTCATATAGTTTGAAAACAACATGGATAAACATATTTTATAGTCCGAATGATCTCTGAAAACACGTATTGAGTAAATGTTAGCTATTGAGCTGGGGTTATAGCTCAGTGGTAAAGTGTTTGCCTAGCATGGGTGAGGTACTGGGTTTGATTCTCAGCACCACATATAAATAAATAAATTAAGTAAGGGTCCATCAACAACTAAAAATATTTTTTTTAAAAATATTAGCTATTAATAATTGTCCATCTGGATACATTGGTATACTGGGGGCATGATACTCCCTTTAAAACTCTTAGGACATCCAGCTGGCATCTATGTTAGGATTCTCTTGGTAGACATCAAATGTCCTCAGAGCATTTTAGATATTCTGAAAATGTAGCTAATATTAACATAGATTTTTGTCTTTGTTGTCCTACGAAGTCACTTCCCCTTTGCCTGTTGAGTAATATTTTAATCAATTAGTTATTGTCTCAGGTTAAAAGACAAACATAAAATTTTTTCTTTTAATTGTGGATTGCTTTGAACAACTATTGGCAACTATTGTCTAGCAGAGATTGTACTGAGTAGCATTGTGATCCTCAGCTGGTTTAGATTTATGTACTTTTGAGGTTTATGTTGTCATCTTAGACTTCCAATATTGTGTGAAGAAAAGGCAAGATATTAGTTGTTAATCCATTATATGTGAATAATAAAATTATGGAGAGAAAGGGAAAAAAACTAGAAGAAAGTTATGAGAAACAGAAAGGGCAGGTACCTCACTCAGGATGAAGGTTGAAGTTTTTAAATCTTGAGTGTATTAGTGGAAAAGGATAGAGTCTAGGAGGACTACAGGCTGGGGAGGATGGCAGGCTGGGATCCTTGGGCAAAGGAATGAAGGGAAAGACACACAGGTTACAGCTTCTGGTAACTACATAAACTATACTGCATGTCACATATTTCTTCTCAGTACTAGCACTCTGTTATAATATCAGAGAAATATGACAAATAATTATAAAAGACACACAAAGACAGGTGAATCTTTGAAGTGTTTCTGCTTTAAGAATACATATGAACAATCCTAATTTATAATTTATGTATCAATTTATTGTTTGGAATTTAAAGTATTTTCCCCTAGAAAGACTGTTTTAAATTGAAGTTGTGTTCCCATATAACCACCAAATATCTATAACATAAAATAACATCTATTGGATACTGCTGAAAGTATAATTTTCTATCAGTGTATAAAAAGCTTTGGATAAGATTTGCCTTGATTCCTGATTAAAGAAAAGTAAAACACTTATTAAATCATGAATAGAAGATAATTCCTTAAAATGATATAGGAACTTAACAGTGAAATAAGCATTAAGAGAAATTTAACATCCTTACTTACAATCAGAATGAGTTGAGGAAGTGTGACATCAGTATTCTGGAATTTCTAGCCTTTGCAATCAGAATCAAAGGAAATTATAAGCATTAAATAAGAAGAGACAAATTATTTTTATTTGTATATTATATAATGAATATCAGGAATAACCAAGGAAATGAATAAAAATGTTTTTTTTAGAAATAATAAGTTATAAAATGTAGAGAGATTAAAAGCAAGCATACAAAATCCATTTCACTATAGAACAGAAGTAATCATATGGACTATAATAAAATATATTACATTCATAATAGCAAAACAAATATAATTATTGACATCAAAGACAGTTTGAGGATCTATATGAAGAATACCATAAAATTTGACTGAATGAGATTTAATAAACGTATATAAGCATTTCTTTTTTAAAATGTAAATTTTCTCAGCTAATTTCTGTAATTTTATGTAATTCTCATCACAATTGAATAATTTTTTAAGAAGCAGGGTGATGATTAAATAATTCCAAATCTTATTTCCAATGCAGAAGAACCTACATATAGATTGCAAGGCCAATTAAATGGTGAAAGGGAGTCTTTTAAAAATAATGCTGGAACAAAAGAACATCCATATGGAAAAAATATACACCTCACATTATACACAAAATTTGACTGAAAATGAACTAAAACATAAATATGTACATTTTTTTGAAAAAGGAAAATCTTTGGGGCCTTACATTAAGGGAAAATATTTTTAGAATAACACCAAAAGCAAAAGCCATTAATGAAAAAGTAGATAAAATATATTTTATTACAAGTTCACACTCCGTAAAGGACATTATCAAGAGAATAAAAAGATAGGCCTCAGACTGGGAGAAAATACTTTTGAATCTGATGTTATACAACAAATTTGTACCTCGAATATATTTTTTAAAGTTTTCAAACTGACATAATAAGACATTTATAAATTACTTTGCAAAATGGCTAGAATATTGTATAGATTCTTCACAAAAGATAATATGTGGATTGAAAATGAGTCCAAGGAAAGAAGTCCAACACCATTAGTCATAAGGGAAATGCAAATTAAACATACAAAGGGCAGAGTGAAAAAATCCTTTGATATGTTGGATTGTTCTGTATACTGAATATAGCATTGGTTACCAGATTTTATGTCTAAATCTCATAGAACTGTGTACCAAAAAAGGAAATTCTTTTTATTTTAAGTTTTAGTGCTTCAATTATAACAAATATATGGCTAAATGAATAAAAAATATAATTCTGCCCAATATGTCCTGGAAAAAACTCAACAAGTTATTTGAAAAAGCTAGACTCCAGAATCAAAATATCTTTAAACATTTGACATGTCATATAGATGAATTTTCAAGTGGGAAAAGATATATGAATGAACAAATGGATTACAATGTGGGGTAAAATACCCCATTTCAAAATAAAAATTATTTCCATCTGAATCCTGGTTTTATTCAATTAATTAATTAATTTAGTACCAGGGTTTGAGCCTGTGGCACTTTATCACTGAGCCACATCCCAGTCCTTTTTATTTATTTATTTTTTTTGAGACAGAATCTCACTAAGTTAACTAGGGCCTCACTAAATATCTGAGGCTAACCTTAAACTTGTGATCCTCCTCACTAGCCTTGTGAGTTGCTGGGATTACAGGCATGTGCCATCACTCCTGACTTAAATCCTGTTTTTAAAACAAACCGCCTAAAAAGAAGGTCTAGAAAATATTTTCTTTTTTCTTTTTCTTTTCTTTTGAGTACTGGGGATTGAACCCAGGAGCATCTAACCACTAAGCTACATCCCCAGAAATTTTTACTTTTTGTTTTGAGATAGGGTTTTACGTTGCTTAGGGCCTAAGTTGCTGAGGTTGGCTTTGAACTCATGGTCCTCCTGTCTCAGTCTCCAGAGTCACTGGGATTATTGGCATGTGCCACTGCACCTGGCTGGAAAATATTTTCATATTATTAATCAGAAGGAAAGAAATTTGTTAGCATAACACCAAAGGTATGACTCATAAAGTAAAGCTAGTAGGTTTGAATACATAAAAATTCTTAAAAATATAAACTGTAAAAGGCAAATGATGAACTAGGAAAAAATACATTATTATGTAAAGAGCATTTTTACTGCCAGCCTTAGTGTTTCAGGACTTGCTAATTTTAATACTGCTTCTGCCCAACTCCAAGGACAGGTAAATCTAGCAAATAGGAAATAATTCCCCCCAAATCATTCAGGAGCTATCAGGAAAACAAAACAAATATTGTTTTGTTTTGTTTGTTTGTTTTGTTGTTGTTTTGTTTTTTTAGTGGATATTAACCCTTTATTTTTCCATATGAGTATATCAATGATTATTAATTGCAACTAAAGTCACAAATATATGCAATAAAAAATGAAATGTAATTCAAAAAGCTCAAGTGAAAAAAATATTAGATAAAACAAAACATACACTTATCCATATAAGTGATAAGTCCAGAGTGATTATCTAATATGTATGTACCCAGCCACCAAATGCTATGTCCTAGACACTGCTTTTCTACATCTTGTCTCTAGCTGACACCCTCTTGTATTCTCTCCCATATGGTCCCAGATATTTCATGGAAACAGCAGCTTTAGGTTTACATTACAACATACTTATTGTAGTATATGGCTTTTTAAAAAACAAAATTGTCAATTTCTTCTCATGATTGGGGAATTCCTACATCAGACTTAAGTTGCAAATACTGAACCTGATCCCAGACTCTGTCTCACTGTTATCATGTGCCAATCATCATTCTATTATGAACCATGTCTAGTAGTCATGTGGCTTAACCCCAGTCACAGATTTTCATTTTAATTTATGTTTGGTCTCAGAGATCTTGTTCTTGTTTTAAACATTCCTTAAGTTTTTTCTCCAAGTATTTTACTTCTAATATTTATGTACTTGAAGCAAACTATGAGGAATCTTAGAGTACAAACTTCTAATTTGTCTTTAGCTAGAAGCATAAGCTGAACCTGGGAGAAATGAGCCCCAGTATCCAGGGAGCCCCAGTATCCATATTCTTAATATTGTATAGAAAAGATATTAATTGGTATGAGAAGTATTTGAGATCCACATCTGATTTAGTGGCCAAATAAAGTATAAGAAATCAGTTAACTTTGAATTTTGCAAAATTATCGACTGTGTATAGGGCAATCAGGTGCCCAAGAGAGGGATATCATGACCCTGGGCTGGGAGCTGGAAGAATCTTCCAGTAGACATGGTTTTAAAGACCATTTCCTTTTTTTAAAATAAACCCTTGGGAGGGACTTATGTGAAAGACAGATGCTTCCTGGTATTCATATAAACCAGTGAAATTATCAGCAATGATGTGCTATATCCCAAATAAGGCAACAACCTAAAAGAAAGCCAAGGATTGGCACAAAGGCAAAAAATAAGCCAAATGTCAACATTTCAGAAATTATTAGCCTGATTAGTTCTACTGTTGATTTGCTGTGAAACCTTGAACAAGCCAGTTTACTGGCCTGATCTCCTCTTTTTCCTAAACTTTCCACCCTCACCACTATCTCATAAGGATTAATTTCTCATCTGCAAAGCAATGCACCAATTAATTTCCTAAACACAGGAAAAGCAGATGCAAAAGTAGTTCAGAAGTCTCTAAACCCATTTTCTCTTTTTTAGATGATTTTTCTTTATAGTGTAATTTGCAGTGTCATCTTAGTTTCCTGATCTTCAATTTCTTCACATATTAAATAAACAATCCTTACCCTTGGGATATTGTGAAATTGAAGAACATCGATTAAGTGTGGGAGGCTCCTTGAATGGCAAAAGATACTGAGTTAAATAAAAGTGCTGCCATTATCCTCTCTGAAAAAATGGAGAGGGAAATCCAGCAAGGTCAAGTGAGTTTTAACTGACCTGAGTGAGCAGTGCCAGGGATTAATATTCACAGAGAAAGGTACACTGTTTGCCCCACCCTCACCATGCTGCTTACCGTCCTTCAGCCAATTTCAAAACACAGACTAGCCAACTTGAATTAACATCATTCATGCAATTTATAAGAGAAGATGTCAAATGCCTTGCTGAAGTAGGAATAGATATCAGTGCCAGTCTCTCCATTGCATTTCCTGGCAATTCTGCTGCAAATGATAATCCAATTTGCTGGAATTTATTTATTTGTATCACTCCTTTTCAATTATATGAGGTGGTTATCACCCCAACCTCTGGGCACATGTACAGTTGTTAATGTAGAAATTTAAAACATTAACATGTTTTCCAGCTGGATTGCCCATTTACCTCAATCAAACAAGAACCTGATTGAACAGCTGGGTCTTGCAATGTGCTCCAAAGGCCAACAGAGACTGGTTCTTTGTAAGGGTTATAACTCATTCATGATCAGAGACGATAGCTAGAAAACCCTATACAGGTGACTTGTGACCAAAATCTTGTGGCCATTTTTGGATGTGTCTTTCGCTAGCAATCAGGGCCTGATCAAGTTCAGCCACTGGAGAGTCAATCCATAATTCATTTCAGCATTATCAGCAACATATATTAACACTATCACTAGTCTCTTTGGTTGTAGTTTGGGGAAAGCAGCTTTTGATTTAATGGGTGTGGAATAAGGATATGTGTTAGAGGCTTAAGAACTTCTAGTTGAATCTTACTGGTATTGCAAAGACCTAGCATGTTCTGCAGATAAATGAAGGGAGGAAATACAGTTGCAGGTCTTATCCAAGGATGGAACCTTTCTTTATTCTGGATGTAGATGGTCCTTATCACCTAACACTTAACTCCAGATAATGGCAGAACTTTAGTAAACATAATTCAATAATTCAATGATTACAATATTTCCAATTTTTCTCAGTTAACACAAATTGACATTTTAAAGACTTGGAGAATCAGATATCTAGGGGCAGGATAGAGAAACATAGTCCCTGAACTTCTTGAATCTTTGGGTGACTCAAGGACAAACTTCATAAATAAATGGGCATATTCATCTATCATAGGAGAAGTGAGAGGCAGAGAAAGTCTGCCTCTTCCCCCAAGGTTTCCAAGGTATTTTAATACATTTAGGTTGGCCTGGAACTCCACAGTTTAGGAGTCTTAGAATAGTGGTACCCTTGGAGATCTCCAAGTTTTACCTGTTGTTGGCTCCAGGGTCAGGTAAGGGCTGTACCAGACAAGACTCCTTTCCCTGAGTGTTTTTAACAACTTGTAGGTGGTCTTGTTGCAGCTGCTTAGCCTCTGAACTATATGGATTTGCCCTTCTTTGAACTGCAGACACTTTTAAAGGAGAAATAATGATGACAGCAGCAGTAACAGAAAACCTTAACAAATACTGCCATTGTGAAATGTGCCACATATTCTTAATAGCTGGGGCTGAGGTTTAACTGGTAAAATACAATACAGCATCACCATCTTGCATAGATCTTAAAAGTGCAGAGAGAAAATTACCAACTTAAACCAATCTTCTCTACCTCTAAAACATTAAATATAGGAAACTAAGGAAGTAAGCTGAGTTCATCAGACCCTTTGCAATGGTATGGTGTTAGTATGGCCAAGAATGATAACAGCAAAATAAAAAAAAAGTCTTCAGGTTACAAAAATTAAAGGAAACTAGAGCTGTAGCTTCATAATTACTATTGGCATCACACACTATAATAAAGAGTTCCTCTAGCCTAAGCCATATCCCTGTTCTCAATCTGCAACTGCATGCAGTTCCATATCACTTGTGGGATGTCTACCTATGTCCTTTAGGTGAAAATTTCAAGCATAAGTTTTGCTGAAGGCAGCTCAAAGTCCAGTTCCTAACAATAATAGTGCAGAAAAGATGATCATCCATACAATATAGATACTTAAGTTTGCATTACAAAAATGATAGATAGCAAAGTTATTGTTGTCTTCTCAAAAGGAAAGAACAGGGAAACCACATTTTAAGGATCTGATAGCAGACTTGGTGTACCATGAGTTTTTGCTTCCAGATGACAACTTGAAAATGTAAATCATGATATAGAGCAAATGATAATAAACAGTTGCATTGTAGTCCAAGTAATTAAAAAATTATCTCTGGATTAATCTGGGAGGGTTAAAAAAACCACATTTTGTCACTGATTTCACTGTAGATAACTTTTATCATGGTAAGAAAGTTCTCTGCTATTCCAAGTTGTTAAAAAACTTCACTTTTCTTTGGTTGTTTTAGTTTTAAATCATGAACTGATATTCTTTAGCTACTAAAATGATTATATTACTCCAGCTTTAATCTGTTAATGAGATAGCTTCCATTAACAGACTTTTCTAACTTTGAAACAACCTTGAATTCCTGGAGTAAGTCTAATTTTATAGTTTATAAAATACCAGATTAAAATTTTCTTTTTTAAAGGATTTTAAATCTATATTCATAAATGACACTGGTCTGTAATTTCCTCCCTGTTTACATGGTCCTTGTCTTTTTTTTTTAAAGAGAGGGGGGGGAGGGAGGGAGGATTTTTTAAAAAATATTTATTTTCTAGTTTTGGGTGGACACAACATCTCTGTTTGTATGTGGTGCTAAGGATCGAACTCAGGCCGCACACATGCCAGGCGAGCACGCTACCACTTGAGCCACATCCCCAGCCCTGGTCCTTGTCTTGAATGGTATCAAACCTTATGAACTAGTTGGGAAGTATTTCCTCCTCCTTTTGTGTTCTCTGAATAAATTTGTAAAGATTGGCAGAATTTGCCCTTGAATGAGGGTAGAACTTGCCCCTGGAAGCAATTTTGTATCTGCTATTACTCATTTAAAGTTTGTAATTTTCCTCTAACTTCTGTCTTACATGTATCCCACCAGCTCTGATATTGTATTTTAATTATCAATTACCTCTAAACATTTTAAGTTCAAAGTTTAATTTTTTTTTGGATACAAGGGTTTAGAAGTATACTTCTAACTTCCAAATATATAGGATTTAGCTATCTTTTTTTGGCATCGATTTTTCTTAAGTTTTATTGTGATCAGAAAATTATACCACTCCTTTGAAATTTGTTGAGATTTGCTTGAAGGCCCAGTGAAGGATTAATTTTTGTAAATATTTCAGGTATATTTGAAAAGGAGAGTTTTCTGTATATATCCTGGGGATCAAAACTAGTGGCTGAGTTCTGTGAGAATGCTTCATTGGTACAAACACAGGTGGTCACAGCAGTTCAAACTAGAAACAGCAGAGCTGCTTAGAAGAGTGTCCAGATTCCCTAATGTATTTTTAGTCTTTCAGCTAAATACTGGGGTTGTATATTCTTGACCTTAAAGTGTACATCTGTGATATAACCTTGCTTTTTATTATTAAGCAAAACAATTAGGAGAAATTTTAAGCACTGTGCTGCCTCGTCTGGAGGCTTCTCAACTGTCTTTTCTAACTTATCAAGGCTCTTCAAGCCTTTGGATAGAAAGAACCCTTTTGGATCAGAAATATCCGCAATCAGACACACACACACACACATGGCATCAATGCTGATGTGCTGGCCTGGTTCCTAAGGTTCCAGCTGTCTTTTATAGCTGCGGGCCAGCACAGGTTGCACTGGAGAAGACCAGTGACTGACAGGCCCTAGCATCTCCATTCCAGCAGAGCCTGATAATGACTTCTGAGGACAGGATGACTTGATCCATCCTTACACTTCAACAGACTTCTCAGAAATCCAGACCTGTTTGGTCCACAGGATAACATTGTTTATGGGGCGACGAGCGGGGAAAGAATCAGGGTCTGAGAACCAGGCAACAGTTCAGAGTGTTCAGTTGCTGAGAGTAAATATGTGCTGACTCAAGGAGCCATTCATTCATTCATTCATTCATTCATTCGTTCATTCATATAGTTGCTGGGTATGAACCACTAAATTAGCCATAGCAGATTGGTTTAGGTATCAGGATTAGTTTCAGTTCCATTCAGTGTCTGAAGAAAAAAATAAATTAACACTTATCTAACATATGGCCCCTATGTCCCAACTCACAGAGTGAGATATAAATAAACAAGAAAGGAAAAAAAAAATCTCAGAATGCAGACAGGCAGGAGGGGACAAGAGTCAGGGGCCTGGGTAGTGGGAAGGGAGACAAAGGTGAGGGGCTGGGCTTAGCTCACTGACTTGACTTCTCAATTTGACTGAAACTATATAGTAAATAGGTGGAATTAGGGACTCCCTAGAGCCCTTCCTTGTTCTAACTTTCTGTATTTTGTATTGCTCTTGTTGTAACAATAGTGGTAAACATATGTTTTCTAAATTTGTTTGTTTTGTTTTTTAGTGCTGGGGATCGAACCCAGGGCCTTGTGCATTCATGGCAAGCACTCTACAACTGAGTATATCCTCAGCCCCAGACACAATACTTTTATTTTACTTATTTATTTATATGTGGTTCTGAGGATCGAACCCAGGGCTTCACACACGCTAGGCAAGCACTCTACCACTGAGCCACAACCCCAGCCCCTAAGTTTTGTATCTAAAGAAAAATTCCAATTATGATCACATTCTACTTTCTTTTCCTTATTTATTTATTTATGAACTGTGAATGGGTTATGTAGTTAAAGATGAGCATAGATTTCACAGAGAAATGGCTAGCAAATTGTGGACTTAAAGTCAGGCAAGTCAGTTTCCAGCTTGGCTGAAGACTGGCCTCATTATGAAAGACCCCAAGGGCCCCAAAGGGGAAAAGACAAAACCTTGGAGGCTCTCCTTACATCTTCTCTGAACTTGATCAGTTCATATTACCAAAGGTGGAGTGTTAAAACTCTATCTTGAGTACTCCCTGTCCTTTCTCCCCAAGTGATTAACAGGAGGACTGCTGGGGGAAAATGGTAAAGAGAACTCGGCAGGACAGAGTTTACAGTTAGGCCATTACTAAAACCTTCCTGACATAAATTGTGAGTAGCAATGAAGAAATAAGAAACATAGGGAAGAAATATAAAAGACAGAGAAAAGAGAGCAAGGTATATAGATAACGAATGAAGTACAAAATTGCAGTGTACGATTGTGTTTTAATGTCTGGAAGTGTGTAGTGCACCATCTCAGTAAATCACTTGCTCAGGATAAAATGTAAATCATGTGTGGAAACACACACCTGACGTGGAAATGAGAGTTTCCCTCCTCACCCTCTCTGAACATATGAGTGACACCCAGCTTTAAATAAACTAAGGTAGTAATGATGGTGAAGACCTAGGAAAAGGACTTGTGGATGTGGGGCAGGACCACAGGGCAAATTAAGAGAACAAAAGGAAGACTAAGATAAAGCTCCAAAAAATTACTATGTTGGTCTTTCATTATAAAACCTTTAGGAAACAGGTGTTTTCACTGATTAGAGGCGAGAAGTGGGTGGTCTACAAAGTGAGGACCAGATTGGGCACTAACTTTAAGTTTCCCTAGATGACTATTCAGGGTGCTTTGTTAAACAGAGGAGAAAAGGTAGTTTTTAACTAACCATTGAGCATCTTGGAAGTGAATTCCCAATTCCACACTTTGGTTACAGTTCCAGGAACTTTAACTATGTTTGGCTATCCCATTGGTCAATACTTAGAAGTGATCAACACTGTGTGTTTTTATGTATCTAGAGAAAATGACTGGAAGGAGACATGCAGATGTTAATAACAGTTAGATCTGGGTAGTAATGCTATGAATAATTTTTGTTTCCTGTTAATTATTTCCTTTATATTTCCAAGTTTTCTGCATTGAGCATGAGTTCTTTTGCAAAATGGAAAATTAAAAAAAAAACTAAAATGACAAACTTGGGCTCAGGAAAACAATAGTCCCACCTACATTTCTGCCCCTTTGTGTATTCTCTTATTCAGATAAAGACGAGTTTTTTTTTTTCTGACTCATTCTTTGTTTCCAAGTTGTGTTCCTTCACAGAGATAAGAGGAAAAGCAAGAATATCACTTAGAAAGCTAAATGATGATCTCACAGAAAGATGATATCACTTAGAGTAGGAAAATAATGATGAGAAAGAGAAGACAAATTTAAAATATGCTTGTGTGTTCACAATGACTGGGTAAACTTTTGTATGGTAAGGTGTGGAGGCAGGGTTTGGGAAGGTAATTGTTGGAAAATCTATCCTTGCTTCCTCTTCATAACCTTCGTTTCTGATGAGAAGGATATTGGCCCATCTCTCGAATCCCCAGGTTGCCTCTCCTAACCAGCTGCATGGAGAAAGCCCTGGAGCTTGATGCCCTCCCAACTGCAGCCCGATTGGAGAGGCGGATAATTGCATGAGTCTGGCTGGGAGCAGGACACCTGCTGTATGCAGGCAGCCATGGAACTGGCAGGGTTCAGGGCTTCCAAGTGAAGGAGCAGGCTTCTGTGCACTGGCAGGCTACAAAGAAAGGAAGTCAAGGCCAGACCATCAGGATTCATTTTAGCATCCGTGGCTGGAGGGAGAGAGACGGCAGTGGTCAAGCTGAGTAGAAGGCTAGAATGTGTCTGCGGCAAAAGTCTGTCTTGATTTACTACATTTAAGAAAAGATCCATTTCTCTATAAATCTAGTACTCATAGTGTGATATGGCCTATAAGTCAGGAGGCAATTTCCAAAAGAGGTGGTGAAAGGGAAGGTCATTCAAAGGCTATCCAACCACTGCTGCTGGCAGAGTCAGGAAAAGCAGTTCCTCCAGCCCAGAAATGGCTGCAAGTCAACTAGAGATTCAAGGTTTCCCATGCAGATGTCAGAGAAAGCTGCAGAAGGCAGAAGCCAGATGATTGTAATGGTCTGCAGGGCAATGCCATTATTTCTTCTCCTGGCTCCTACAATGATTCGTCTGCTGGCCTCATTATTTTTGGAAGGAATGATTACTAATGAGGATGCATTTGATGATCAGATTAATTAATGGCAGAGTGGGATAACTAATGATGAGATGAAACCTCCCATAGTTAAGTTTTATTAGGCTTCTCTTTCTCTTCCCAGAAGTGAAGAGATTTATATTTGCAGTTCAAATTTAATAACTAAAAGCCGCATGTATGTTATTTTCCTTTGGCTAGCTCTTACTCTGCTAATGCAAAGACCAAATTAGCGCTGTGACAACGAGTCAGAAAACAGACCATGGGTTTTTGCCATGGTACTGTTACAATGCACAAACACTCGAAAGATAGAACTCCCCAGGCTTTTGGAGTTGGAGGTGTAGCTCAATGGTAGAGCACTTGTTTACATGCACTAGACCCTGGGTTCAATTCCCAGCACTGCACAGAAACCAACAAAAAGCAAACTTCCCAGGCTTCTGCAATCATGGTCACTATAGTTCTAAGGCACTATTTTTCAGAGAAGGCCTCAAAAAGTTATGGGACAACAGAAGGTGTACAGAAGCTGTGGCCAGACAGATTTGGGATGGAGTCCAGTCTTTGCCAGGTATACCTGCATGCTGGGACAGTTACTTGACACCTGTAGGTCTGTTTCTTTCTTTCTTTTGGGGTACCAGGTATTGAACTCAGGGGCACTTGACCACTGAGCCACATCCCCAGCCCTATTTTGAATTTTATTTAGAGACAGGATCCCACTGAGTCACTTAGCTCCTCACTTTTGCTGAGGCTGGCTTTGAACTTACGATCCTCCTTTCTCAACCTCCTGAGCCACTGGGATTATAGGTGTGCACCACAGTGCCCAGATGTAGCTCTGTTTCTTTCTGGAAAAACTGGCCTGGGCTTATGCTTTGAGCTGTTGTGAAGATTGAGAAAAATACTCTACAGGTGCTTCTGTGAGGGAGTAGCCTTCCTGGAAGTGGCACAAGAGCAATCGCACAAGCTATATGGGATCAGGGGACTTTGGATCTGGACTCATCTACACTTACTCTGTGAATCCTGAGTCTTCTCTTAAATTTCTGCAGCTGTTTATATTTTTTACGTGGAGCATGGCAGTTGCCGTCTGCATCTGCATAGTAGCTTTTTGAATTGGGTTTGCAGATGTGGTCTCATTGTATGACAGCTAAGCCTCAGTGAGTCAGAAGGACTCACTCTCCAGGTGAAGAACCTAGGCTCAGACAGCCTGATGTCCCAAAGCAGAACAAAAAACAGTGAAGCAAGAGCCTCCTTTTCCTTTCACTAGTTCAGTGTCATCTTATTATTCATGCCTTCAGTGGTGTGAACACAGCTTCTTTCTTCCCTCATCTTATGATATGACTTCTCTCCAGGGAAGACAGCAAGGTACCCCATGGTCCACCCTTGCTTCAAGTTGCTAATAAAAAAAAAAAAAAAAAAAAAAAACCCTTAGGGAGGTTCTCCTCTCCATTATCTTTACTTTTTGTCTTTCTGTCTTCTCCAGAGTCCAACAGGAAAGTGATTTGAAAACTCCCAAGCCCCTAACAGATGTCAGGTGCAATCATTTCCACTAGGCAGGACTTTGTAATGTAAAGCCCTGGGCCAAGAATTAGAGAATTGATTTCTATTTTTGGTTCCAAGTGTAGCCAACAATCTCTGCAAGAGTCTCCTGCTGAAGTGGGATAGCTACCTTCTCCAGGTGTAAGGGGGAAGGCACGATGCAAACGTCAGAGCATGCACATGTTGCCAGTAGGAACTCTACAAATGACCTTGAGGAGGCTAATGAATTTTCATCATGTGGGCTGTTACTATAATGCACCAACCCTAAGTATGTGCCTGAAGAATGGAAAGAAAATGAAATGACAAACTCTGGGATAATGAAAAGAAAGGGAGATCACAGTGCACTCAAAATCTGGCTGCTCTTGTGAGCCCTGATGTTTTAGACATTGGACCCTTTTAAAGCTCCGTCATCTGAGAGATGTCCATGTTATTCTGATTCAAGTAAAATGCCAGTGGCTTTTAATGTGAATGTGGGAAACGTCTTGCAAATTATTTTCTATGCCAAAAAAAAAAAAAAGGAACTGCATCTGGGTAGTTGAAATGGAATCAGATAAACTTGGGGTATGTCTGCAGTCACAGCTTGTAAAGACTCCAGGTTTTTATGTGTCTATTTATACATGCATATATTTTTGAACTTTTTAGAGCCGAAGGCTTTACTAAAAGTAGTCCTGTGGCTCTATATGGTAATAATGATGTTTTCTTGCCCTGTCCAGTGGTACCGAATTCTTATGTGCATGATGTATAATGCTTTCATATATTAAAGACATTATGATAATATTGTTAAAAGCTTCTTTCTGGATGAGTCAACAATGAGATCATCACATATATATTATTATTCCTTCCAACTGGCCATTTCTGATAGTCAGAGACTCTACTTAGACAGTCAATGTTTTTGACTAGCATCTAGATATTGCATAAGAGCCCTTAAGATATAATTTATTATAAAAAATGTTGAATTTCTTCTCATAGAGGGATTTCTCCTTTTCCCTTTTTCTTGTCCGTGTTTATGCCAGCTTATTTTTTTTTTTTTTAGTTTTAACAACAGATGAAGAATTAGTTGTTCTTCCACAGCACCTTCCCATATCTCTGCAAGTCCTTCTCAACCTGATTTGGGACATTTTCTACTCTTCTACTTTCTGCATAGTCCCTGGTGCCTAGGCTCCTTTGTACCATCGTTTTTGTTTTTTCTGTTTGTTGTTTTCTTTGGTTCCCTGCCTCCTCTGTCTTCTAAGAAGACAGACTGGGTGGCTAGCAAAGTTAGCCATTCCTCTATCTTTATGGCTATCACAGCCCCTTCATGTCTCCTTTCCCGACTGTTTGTCTTCCTTTTCCTCCTTCTAACTCCCTTTTAATCCTAGAACAACTATTTTTTACTCCAAAATATGCTGCTTTAAGTTGCCTTCATAAAATTTGCTTGCTGTTCTTTCTTTCCTTCTATTTCTGGATGGCCAGAATAATTTGCAACACCCTCCCCACCTCTACACCTGGCCACATGCTAAATAAGAATCCATCCAAAGACTGGGTTAAAGTGAAAAGCCCCTGAAACAGGTTTCTGTTCAAGATATCAGATGCAGCATGTGTATGTGTGTGTGTGTGTGTGTGTGTGTGTGTGTGTGTTTCCCTTCCTCTAGGAACTTGATTCAAATATCTCTCAGTGAAGAAATTTATATGAGCAAACCAAACAGAAAGGGAATTCCAGGGAGTTCATGGTATATGACAGGTTTTGCACCTGTAGCATCCTCTGCTTGCCTTAAAATGGAGCCTGCTGGTCAGTGAGCCCCCAGCTACCATGTGGGAGAAGACAGCCAGGCAGGAGTGCTGGATGCAGCAATGAGCAGACCGCACATTTAAACAGACAGATGGTGAATCACAACCTCACTCATGAAGAAGCCTGTCATGAAAGAGACTAAAATTCAAAAACTGAACAGCCAATACTGGAATTAATGGAAATGTCTTGGGAACAAAAGGAATTTAAAAAATTCCAATTAGTATTCTCAAAAAGAGTTGAGAACATACCATAAAACAAAACAAAACAAAAAGAATGTGACTACATGAAAAGAGAATAATCACAGAACAAAATAAAGCTTTGGAAATAACATAATTATCAAGCAGAAACTTCAATGGAAAGGATGAAAGAAAAAGTTAAAATGGAAAATGTTAGATAAAGAACATCATCCTCATAGATCCATTATCTGAACGGTGCTTATTTCAGAAAAAAATGAAAACCTGAAATGAGCTGGTTGTGGTGGTGCATGTCTATAATCCCAGTGGCTTGGGAGGCTGAGGCAGAAGGATCACAAGTTCAAAGCCAGCCTCAGCAACTTAGCGAGGCCCTAAGCAACTACGTGAGATCCTGTCTCTAAATAAAATACAAAAACGGGCTGGGGATGTGGCTCAGTGGTTAAATGCCCCTGAGTTCAATCCCCAGTACCAAAAACACAAAAAAGAAAACCTGAAATGGAAGGATTTGAAAACTCTCATGCTAAGTGAAATAAGCCAAAATCCAAAAACCAAAGATCAAATGTTCTTTCTGATATGTGGATACTAACCCACAACAAGGGGGGTGGAATGAAGAATAGAAGTGCAGTGGACTAGACAAAGGGGAATGAAGGAAGGGAGGGGGAATGGGAATAGGAAAGACAGTAGAATGAATCTGACATAACTTTCTATGTACAATATGACTATACCACCATGAAGCTCCATATCACGTACATCCACAAGACTGGTATCCTAATTAGAGTAAGACATACTCCATGCTATGTCAAAATAGACTCTATTGTCACGTATAACTAAAAAGAACAAATAAATTAAAAAAAAATAAAATCTGAAAACAAAAGTGAAAAATGATCAAGAGGAGAGACTCCCTTGTAAATAAGCCCTCAAGGCATATTGGTCTCCCAGTCTCCTAGCACACCCTTCTCGATGGGCTGGGAGAACTGGGTCTGCTGCACTTTTGAGGATTTTCACAGCTTTCAAGAGTTTTGTTTTTTAAAAGAAATTATCTCTTCCCTAAAATTTTCTAATCATTAAGAGCAGCAACATCTGCACCCCACCCACCTGCATGGCACGGAATCAAACGCCACCTTCACCTCCACACTCTGTCTACCCACCACAGCCACCTACACCTCCACAGCTACCACTGACACCTCATGTGCCACTCCTGTTGTCATTATTATTGTCTTGATTTCGACATACACATCATACTTCATTACATGTAAGTGTAGGGGTGCAACCAAACGTGAGCTTTTCTCTATCACTAAGAAAAGAAAAAGTAATTATTAAGCAATTATTGTTTACACAAGTTTGCAGTAGGCCTGATTAACTTACTCATGTTCTACTTTGAAAACACTTACTTATTCCTTAATAGGTACCCCAAAGACGACTCTTGCCTGACTTCAGCAAACTAACTGGGGTTACCCCATCGGGAAAGCAGTGATAATTTAGTTCTCCAGGTTCCATAAAATCAATCTGAATTAGTGAGATTCTGTAATGCAAATACAGAAAATCACACATATGTTCTTTGATTTTAAGGAGAAAAATACTTGCTATTTCCCATTTTCCCCTATCTTTCCTTGCTGAAAGTTGTTCAGACAGCTGTCAAGCACTGGCCCTTACTAATGTCGAGCTAAGAGCATTAGAGAGCCATTGTTCTACACGGGCCAATGGTTTGCTGGCCTAAGACAGCTGGTCTTCAGATTGGATTTGCTAACACTACTGAAAAAGCATCAGATTAAAGTATTTATGAAAGTAGCTTCCAACAATCACCCTTAGTCTTACACAGTTTTATGCTCTGCAGTTTTTAATGGCATCTGTTGTTATCTGAATATTTAGTAGTCCTGTCCATATGACTTACAGAGGCTTCAAAAAGAATTTTTGAATTTAAAATTTATTGTTTAAAAATATGATACTTTGACCTTTCCTCATGAATGAATGCAAAAATATTATTTAAACTTAGGTCTGGATAAAAGCATAATGAGATACCGCTATGCACTTACTTCTAAGGCTAAGATGATAAAACCAACTGTGCCAGAGTTAAATGATGAGGATGTAGGAAAACTGGAATTCCTGAGCAGTCCCATGAGAACACACAATGGTACAAGTGCTTTGGGAAACAGTTTCTTAATAAGTTGAACAGGCTTACATACGATCCAGAAATCCTACCTCTAGATATTTACACAAATGAAATGAAATATTATGTCTAAACAAAAAGCCAGTTGATGAACATTTATAGCAGATTTATTCACATTTGCCCCAAACAAGAGACCACCTAAATGGTGACCAGATAAACAAACTATAGTTCTTCTCTACAATGGAATACAACAGAGCATAAAAAAAAGGAATGCATTTCTTATACGCACGGCAAGCAATATAGATGAATCTCAAATTCAAAGTGCTAAGTAAAGGGTGCCAGACTCAACAGGTTGCATACTACAAAATTCCTCTGATGGGACCTTCTCGAAATGGCAAGAACAGAGGCTGGAACACAGATCAGGAGTTGCTAGGAGTAAGGCTGACTAACGGGGGACATGACGGAATGATGATGGAAGTGACATATTGATTGTGGCAGTGATAGCTATGTGGTTGTATGCATTTGTCAAAATTCACAGAACTACACACCTAAAAAGAGTAAATTTTATCATATGTATTTTACCTCAATGATCTTAACAATTCAGTGTAACCTTAAGATTTGAAACATTGAAACAAGAATTTAAAATATGTTCTTTTTTTTGGTACCAGGGATTGAACTCAGGGGTACCGACCACTAAGCCACATCCCCAGACCTATTTTGTATTTTATTTAGAGACAGGGTCTCACTGAGTTGCTTAGAGCCTTGCTTTTACTGAGGCTGGCTTTGAACTTGCCATCTTTCTGGCTCAGCCTCCCAAGCTGCTGGGATTATATATTATATGTTCATTTTTAACACCTGAAGATACAAATGAAAGTAAAAATAATGGCTATCCCCATGGCAGAGATGTGTTAGCTTCACTACTGTCTTATGATTTGGTAAAGACTCCCATGTTACCATGGATACAAGCCATTGTTCCCTTTTGTATGAACCTAGAATATTATTAAATTGTGAGTAACATGCAGTGCAGGGGTAACTCAGAAACATCTGAAGTCACCCAAATGTTTTTCATTTTTAAGAACCCTGCCCATGTTTTCTTGTTGAACATGTGAGCAACTGTGATATAAGTGAACTATCCTTCAGGGATTAAAAGAAGAAAAAGTTTTAAAAACTTGGTGGCTGGGGCTGGAGTTGTGGCTCAGTGGTAGAGTGCTTACCTAGCATGTGTGAGGCACTGGGTTCAAGCCTCAGTACCACATAAAGATAAATAAATAAAAGGTATTGTCCATCTTCAAATTTTTAAAAAAGACAACAACAATCAAAAAAAAAAACTTGGTGTCTAAACTTAAAGAAAAGTCTAAAAAAATGCTAGTTCTTAGGTCACTGAAATTCTTTACTCTGTTTTGTTTGGTATAGGAATAATTTCCGAAATGTAGATGGATTGAAGAACCAAGGACACATGGGAGGTATTATCGTTGGAATCTTCACCTTCCCCTAGAGGCCTATATGTATATGTGGTGCTGTTGGGAGGTGGTGGAACCTTTAAGAGGTGGGGCCTAGTTGGAGGAAGTTAGCATTGGGAATGTACCCTGGAAGAGGATATTGGGAACCCAGCCCCTTTCTCTTTCTTTTTCTCTTTGCTTCCTGGTTGCCATGAAGCCAGCAGCTCAGGAACTCCCACCATGATGTTCTGCCTAAAACAGGCCCCAAAGCAACAGGATCAACTGACCATGCACTGAAACCTTTGAAACTGAGCCAAAATAATTCTTTCCTCCTTATAAGATGATTTATCTCAGGTAGTATTTATAGCCAAAGAAAGCTAACACAGGAGGCTAGCTCCTCCTCTCCTTGCTGGTGGGGAAGACCATGGTTTCCTAAGTGGCTAGGGGGTAGATTAAGAGTAGGTTTTAAAATCAGGAAAAATCCTTTTCCTGGGATCCAAGTGAACAAATTGTGGTCCTTCACTCACATGTTAAAGGATATGGTAGAAAAAGGACTCTTAAAAAGCACCTGAGAGCTGTATTAGAGATGTGCTGCCACTCACCTAACTGGCTGTTAGGTGGTGCATCCACCTAACAGCCAGGAAAACTCAGGCTGCTGCAGATGCCTGGCTTGAGGCTTAAGAGCTTCCTAGAAAAAGGACTCTTAAAAAGCATCTGAGAGCTGTATTAGAGATGTGGTGGTGCATCCACCTAACAGCCAGTAAAAACTCAGGCTGCTGCAGATGCCTGGCTTGAGGCTTAAGAGCTTCCTAGTGCTAAGGGAGCACCACACACAGCCCGGTGTCAGATCTTTCTTACTCACCTTCTCTGCCTCGCCTTCTCTGACTTCTTTTAGATTTAAATCTTAAAGGTCTTACCTGCTCTTAATCTTTTCAGGAGGAAAAGAGTGCCCGTTGCCTAAAGTGTGACAGCAGTTTGCAGGCTGTGTCAGGCGTCATATTCTTTGGGGAAATCTACAGATTCTCACCCTGGCAACTTTCTCTCCCCCACACCCCACGTTGGGGCATATGGACAACCCTGGAGCCTCACACAGCAGCTGTTATATCGATTTCCAAGTACAGGGACCTGAACAACGACTGTAATGACATTTTCCTGGGTGGCTCTGACCTCTGAATCTCACTGATTAGTCTAACACACACTGTGAACATCAACCAGTTAGAACTCAAAGCCAAGTCTCAAAAAATTGCTTTAAAATGGCAAGAGATGTTTAAGACATAATTTCTGTGACCTGGCCATTAACGTGCTCACTTCCCAATCCGTGATTCTTTTTTATATCTTTCCCTCTCAATTATTTTTCCCTGTGTGGCTCAGGTTTCTGTGGTAGTTATCCCTAATCACCGAAACACTTTGGTCGGCAATTTGTGCTCCTGGGCTTAGAGGGCAGTCAATATGGATGGGAGAAATTGGAAAAAAAAAAAAAAGATCCTTATCATTAAATATTTTAATATTTCTTTTGTTTAAATAAAAACAACCATTTTTTTCCAGAAAATATTGGTTGGATTTGAATATTCAGAGGGGTCGTTAAAAATACCTATGTGTAAATGATGATAATTTATGCTTTATTATTCTAAGATGACTCAAAGGCCCAAATACCTAAAGAACATCAATTAATTTTTTCAGATACAAATCCAGATATGAATCTGATTTCCTCTCTCCTCTACTTCTTGTTTCCCACAACACATGCTCCTTTTTCATACTCCAAAGCCCACCGTCTTCCCTTCTTTTGTCACAACTTCCATAATTACATAGCCTTAGATTCAATATGCCAGGCTCAAGTCTGGCACTCTGTTCTAAAGTCACCCAGCCCCACCTCCAGGGCTTTCTCCAATCCATCAACAAACATATCTTACATCTGACTAGAAGCTACGTATGATCCTGAAGCAGAAACAATAGAGTTTATATTTATACTGATCTTATAAACAAAACAAACTGCTTTCATAAACATTAGTGGTGATGCTTTGGATGTGAAGTTCTGTGATTAAAGACCACTTGCTTTATAACAGGCCAGGATTTGCTGACCATTTGCCAGGAGGCCAAGCTTCACATACAATCTTTTGCCCTCCTAAATTCTTTCCTTTTATTTCCTACCTCTGGGGAAAATTTTTTCAACATTTTTTTGTTTGTTTGTTTTTGGATACCAGGAATTGAACTCAGAGGCACTCAACTGGTGAGACACATCTCTTGCCCTATTTGGTATTTTGTTTAGAGACAGAGTCTCACTGAGTTGCTTAATGCCTTGCTTTTGCTGAGGCTAACTTTGAACTCACAATCCTCCTGCCTCCGTCTCCTGAGCCTCTTGGATTACAGGCGTGCGCCACCATGCCTGGCTCAATCATGTTTCTTAAGCTTGACTTTTCTCCAGATTCTACTCGTCCACAAAATGTAACTGGCACTTTTCTTTCCTATGAACTTAGCTTTATGGTAGTTGTTTCTTCTTTATCCTTTCTGGCAAATGGCTGCCATTTTGTTCCCATTAAACACACATATCCTTTCCTCATTAAAAATACACAAATAAAGTGCCTGGGCCTGGTACCTGCTGCATGCCTTGCATGGTTTGCTGCAGGAACTGCAGCTGCTGGTCCTTGGTGAGGTTTTCTTCTGTTCGAAAAAGCTGCTCTTTTTCTTGTTTCAGCAGCTCCACCTCATTCCTGTAGGCGTCCAGCTGCCAACGGAGACTGTCATTCTCCTCTTTAAGAGCATAGGCCTGAGCAGCCAGGGCTGAAGGACAAACAGAAAGAGTTCAAGTGAGTTTTATTCTTGCTTAGATTGAAGTCTCTAGTGGGAAAGGGAGTCTCTCACCTAAACTCATAATGTTCACACTGTATCGGCTCAGATTTAAGACCCAAATGTCTTGCCTTGGGGCTTTTATTTTGCAGCTGGTGAGCATCACTTCTGTTGGAAGTTTTTGTGATTTTGTTTTTGTATTGTTTTTTGCTTTTGCAGCACTGGGAAAGGAACCCAGGGCGTTGCACATGCTAGGCAAGCACTCTACTACTGAGTTCCACCCTCAGCCCCTTTATGGACTTTTTATCTCTTCTATTTGCCTTGTCTTATGTATGAATGCTTCTTGTAGGCACAGATCAATTCCTTCCAATTCTTGTCTCTTGACCTTTTCCCCAACCCCAGACACCCACATACAAACTGGCCTGTATTGCTCAGTGATGAGGATTTTCAGAATTTCAGGCAACAATCACATCTACCACATTGTTGTCAGCTCTCATTTTGCAGGATTGCTCTGCTACTTGAAGGGCTGCTTTCTTTCAAATAGTCAGCTGTTCCCTTCCACAGGTTGAGGCATGCAGCAGCCTCCCAGGGGAGAGAGGAATTTATATGCACACCACTCCTTCCTGCTCTATTGCTGGGACAAATTGCACAAATTGTTTTCTCTAACTCCTATCAGAATGGTAACCTAGTTCCATCTGTTTCACCAACAGATTAAAACTCTTTTCCCTGCAAGGCTGAGTGCTTTCTCTCCTCCTCCTCCTCCTCTCCTCCTCCTCCTCCTCCTCCTCCTCCTCCCTGAAACCTGAAATTCCCAATGTGTAGATTCTGACTTCATTCACATCTCCATCTCACTGAGAAACCAAGACAGTTCACTCAGGGTCTTACATATCTCAAGGCTTCAGAAACAGTTGAAGCCAAATTAAAGGGAAGACAGGGTGGTACAAAACCAAGATAGAGGAGGGGAATCCAGCTCCACAGTTTCTACCCTCTTGCCTCATCGTCTCTCTAATAATATAAGGGCCTGTTGAACACTGAGAGAGCACCAGACCCTGGACCAAGAGGGTCATCTGAACTGACACACTTAACCCTGACTTCCCACTCAAGCCTAGGACGAAGGTGTTCTGATCCCCATTCTTACAGATAAGAGAAATGAGGCCCAGAGAAGGCAGATACTTATTTGATCACACAAAGTAAGCAGCTGGCACAGTCTCCAAACACAGACGGCCAGCACAAGAGTCCTTGCTGTCCACCTTGTCAGTTCCTGTAGGTTTAGTTTACCAACTGCTCAAAACCAGTCTCCTGTTCCCCTCTACTCTCCCACAGGTGTCCCATCACTCCCTCCCCCTCACAGAATTCTACTTTTGTCAGCAAGAGAAAAGTGGATGGAAATCTGAGAAGCTGGTTATGAGAAACTCCCTGGTAGATGTAACTTCTGGTATGTAAGAGCGAGCCACTGAGCAACAGGCTCTCAATACATGCTCATTTCAAACCCTGCCCCAATTTCCTGCATTCAAAGGCCAAAGGAGGTCAGCCTCCCAGATGCTCCACCTGCACACTGCAGTAAAATGATCATTGGGCTTTACTGAGGTGCTCTGAGACCTCAGTGAATTCTCTCCACAAATATCAAACATCAAATTATGTTAATGATAGTTTTACAGTTAAGTGTTTTATGGTATTCCACTCTGTAAAATGATTATCTATGTGGAGCACACACTGAAATACTAATCAAACAGAACGTGCAATTAACCAGGAAAGTCCCCACCTCGAGCCATTAGGCATCAGTTAGTCAGCAAACATTCACTGTATACTTCCCTGTGCCCACATATGTCTGAGAATATGGGATCACAAGATGTGGGGACAGAACATGTCTCTTCTATCAAATAACTTAAAATCAAATAGAAACTGACACATTTAAAAGGCAACTGACACATTCACAGGAAGAGCAGCATGACCACTGGCATAGAGTGGGATGTGACAAAGGAAAACACTCTATAGGAATTTAGGGAAGAGGAAGAAAAATGCAAACTGGAAGAATAGAAGAGGGCTTTGGAATATGAAAATTCCAGGACTGGGGACAGATGGCTCAGTTAGAAGCAAGATCATAAGCAAAAGCCCTGAGATGAGACTAGAAGGCAGAATATGCAGAGCAGGAAGGAGAGAGGCTTGACCAAAAAGGCAAGTGTCAGTCTGGAAGCTGGGAGAGAATGGTGAGCCACGTGGGGGCTGTCAGGAAGGTCAAGCTCAGTGGCGTGGCCAATTGAGAGCTGAAGGTGCCTGGGAATTGGTGATTTAGGAAGATTTGTTTGGCAATGGTGCGTGGAATGAACAGGAGGCTGAAGAGAATGAATAAAGGAAATTTTATTTGGTGTAGATGGGTGTGCAAAACCAAGGAGCGGCCAATTTTACGGTTTTCAGGGACGTAGAAAATCAGAAATGACCCAGGGCATACCCAGGAGCACGAGCTAGTGCTTTTTAACATCCTGCAGGCCAACATCAAGACTCTTCTGCACCCTGAGATACCAACTCCTGACAACTCAGTTCACCCATCCACAAGGAAATGGTTATGAGACATCGTTTGAAAGAAGGATGTTGTAATAGGGCAAAATCACAGAAAACGCAAATGATAAAAAAAGTGTTGGCACTACACAAGCACATTACTACATTTAGTGGCATTCAAAGACACTTAAGTCATTTCCTTAGGAAGCTCTATTTGGCCCCTTTTCAATTCAGAGTGGCATTTTTATTATCATAACTGATAGCAGGTGTTTGTGAAGAAATCGATTAGTATGCAGGGATGGAAATTACATTTTCCAAATGAATTGCATAGTTTGCAAGATATGCTGAAATCTGTGTAGCAAAATGCAGGCAGCTATAAAGCATGTGCCAGCAACATTATTTAAATAAATTATCTGAACATAAATACATATAGGAAAGTGCACCATCCATTATTTTAGGGACTCTCTTATAGGCCTATGGAATGGTACTGCTGAGAGCTCTTATTCTTGGCTAAGCCAAATGACCACTTTGCCTGCCAAGCAGGATACAATGCTGTTTGCATTCCAGGAATAGGAATGTGATATATTTAAAAGAAAAGGAAGGAAAGATTGCTGTAATGCTTTCCCCACCAAAAAAGAAAAAAAAATCAATACCATAGCCAATCCCATCATCATTTTTATAATCGGAGCACTAACTGATTTATATTCCTGATTAAAGGATTTCAAGCTTGATATTTACAAAAAAAAGTCTGGTCATTCATGTGGCAGCAAAGTGGCTATCTTTCAAAGGGTGAGAAATCACATATTGACTCCACTTGACTTCAGGTCACCTGTTGTAAATATTATTTAGGATGGGGCTGCCACCCTGGGTCTACCTCTCAGACAAGGCTACTTGGAAGAGACTACATTATATATATTTTTTTAAGCCAGCTCTTTTTTTTTTAAGAGAGAATGAGAGAGGGGAGAGAGAGAGAGAGAATTTTTAATATTTATTTTCTAGTTCTCGGCGGACACAACATCTTTGTTGGTATGTGGTGCTGAGGATCGAACCCGGGCCGCACGCATGCCAGACGGGCGCGCTACCGCTTGAGCCACATCCCCAGCCCCTTAAGCCAGCTCTTAAGGAAACAAAGTCCCAATTTCAAACCTCATGTGATTTCTCAGTGTGTTAAAAATTCAGAAATTTGAAGGGTCAACTCTTTCATTTCTCTTTCTCTTTAGTTCTGTTACACTCTACTAAATTAAAGTTTTGATGAATGTGTCATCAAATTTCCATGATAATATTTATCCTTAAGAGAATGCACAAGAAATCCACTATTCAAATAAGTGTTAGGATTAAAAATAAACCACACTGTGCATCTTTGGGTAAGAATCTCCAAGGAGTGCACTATGTTCTTATAAATGGAATATTTAGTTAAGAGACATTCCATATGGACTAACAATTTTCAATTTTAAAGGGGATACAATAAGGCACCCTAAATATAAACTATTCTGAACATAAGTAAATCTTCCCTCAGTGATTTTAAAAGCACTGTTAAACCTAGTGCCTCTGGTTATTAATGATTGATTTACTAACCATTTATTAAAAAAAAACATGGCAAGAACTGTAGTATTTACAATAAGGGTGAGGCCAACATGGTCATACTTTTATACTTGCTCAATACTTTAGAAAAATTCTGAATATTAGAATTTTCTAATTGAGTCAAGAGTAAAAACAACTGCAAAACTTTTGCTAGACAAAACTGTTGCACTTCAAAAATTTCCTAGTAAAACTCCCAAAGTGTCACTGGTATATGAAAATTTATCCAATGACTAAATTGCACTGCTAAAGAAAAGTTGTGAAAGTATTACATCGCTTCCTGTGGCATCCTTTACTAGATTCACTGTAAACCATTATTCTTTATATTAATTATGGTCAAAGTGACCTCCTCCTCCATCTACTGTATTACGGTGTTTCCATGGGAACAGATAATGGCATGCTTAACTTCTTTAAGTAAATAATCTGGTGAAAGCCTTGAAATCTCTCTCTTACCAGCCTGAGCCAGTCTCAGAAAAATAATTAGCAATATAAGAAAAATGTGAGTTATTTTGGGTTATGTCCCAGTAAGCTGACAGTATCTTTTTCATGCTCAGGCAAGAAGTAACTAAATAATAAAACACTTTAACATATTGTTGCTACCAATATCTGGATTTCTCCAGAACTGTTAATCTTTGTGTCTTTGGGGAACACTGTGTTTTGCATTCTGCCTCTACTTTGCCAGATGTCTTCCTGGAATGCTGGGAGGACACTGCTGAACTGTGAATTTCTTTCCCACATTCAAAGAGAATCTTTTCCGAAGGATCCCACTTGCTGCTTCCCAGATAAGAAACTCTACAGATAGGTCTAGAACATAGGAGGACGGGGATGGGTTCAGAGCCTGAAAGATGACTCCACAATATCTGTGTGCTTCCAGGGCTCCCTCCTCTGCTGTGACTGTACCTTCTGGTCCCCTATGAAACAGAGGCTGCATCCATGACCTAGTGACCTAGGGACTCTCTCTGGGCTCATCTCAATTTTCCAGTGGGGTGCCTGAGGTCTCCAGGCACTATTTTAGGGCAGACACATCATGCTGTGTACCCAAACTCTTGTTTCTCTTTGAGTGGTTCAGTGCTGCTCCTAGAGGGAACTGCCCTGGGGGTTGTAGGTGAGGAGTCCTCACCAGCAGGGTGTGAGGGAGTGACGTGTGCCTTCCATGCAGTGCCTCGTTTTCTTCCTGCTGCTGGAACAGCTTGGGTCTCGGAGTTAGTCCAAGAAAGGTGCCTTAGACTGTTCTGGGATCCAGAAATAAAATGCTTTTTTTGGTTAAGCCACTGAAAATTTTGGACTTACTTATAATAGCCACTGGTGTTACTCTAACCCACTGTTCTTCAAGTGCTTTCTGGTAGGCAGATTAAGACACACATTCCTGGGCCCTACCACCAGGGTTTCCAGTTCCATGTGCCTGGGATGAAGTTCCAGCATCTACATTCCTCCAACTCCCTAGGTGGTGCTGATGCTACTGGTGCTAAGACCACAATTGACAACCACTGCTCTTTCCATCCCCTGGGTCCTGAACTGGGCCTTGTTTGGACAAATCCTTCTCAAGGAACCACACGTGCCACTTTTGTCATCCTGCTGTGTGCCTGTGAAAGCAATCCTGTCTCACTGCTGTTCTCGGGTCCCATGGCCCTGCTCCAATGCCCTCAGCACCTCCTTCTGGGGTCAGGGGAAGACCTGGGCAAAAGGTACAGTCACCACTTTGTTTTCCTTCCCCTATTTTCCCCAAATATCAGCGTCTTGGCAGTAGTGGTGGTAACAGCTAGTGAGTTCCATGTGCCAGAAGCTGTGATAAGCATGTCACTTGTACAATGTCCATCTCCTTTCATCCTCACCAAAATATGACACAGTAAATATGATTATTATTTCTATTTGCAGGTAATGGAGCTACATTTTAGGGAGACCGAGTTAGCACAGCTTGTTGGAGGTATAGGGTGTGCCCTCCTCCTACTTTCTAGACCTATCAGTACCGTTTCTTACCTGGGAAGCAGCCAGTGGGATCCTTGACATCAAGTGGCCAAGGTTCACCTGTGTGCTGCAACCTGAGAAAGGGGGAAGCTAGGGACCCTACTGTGGTGACTAGTTTGTTCCTAACAGAAGTGAAACATTCCACTTCTGGCTCTGTTTGGGGAGTGCTCTGCTGGAGAGAGGATCTGTTAGAAAGCGGAGGAGGTGGTCAATCTATTTCAAAATAAGCACATGCTCTTTCTGCAGGACAAATCTGTGGATGATCCATGCAAGTTAAACTTCCCCTTCTAGAAGTCTGCAGGCCTGACTTGAGCCACGTGAGGATCCCTCCTTCTGATCTCTCCTGGGAGAGGGCCATAGTGATACCCACTAATCCCTAAGCTCCAGAGCCTCATTTGTTAAATTAAGTCTTCATTAAGAGAGCTGTGTCCAAAGACTCATGCTGACCTCGGGATTCCTGAAGAGCCAAGGCAGAGTGCTGCCCATCCCTCTGAACTCAGTTATGTATTACTTTTGTAGGTATATGGGCCTTCAGTTAGAGTAAAGGCACCAGAGACTCCTCTTCCTATTGATTCTGACCTCCTATGGAGCTGTCCCCTGGTTCTACTCTCAGTGGGACAGGGACAAGGACCAGCCCCACCTCAGTAGACTGAATGAAGGATCTGGGTCCTTGGGCTGCTTTTGCCATCCGTGCCTCCCAGTGACTCCCGGGAGAGCTGGAGGGCACTGTGGGATGTCTGCTAAACAGCCAGTCTTCTGCTTACAGAGCCTCTACTGGTGCCAACAAAGTGCAATTGATCTGTTTTTCAGTAACACCTGTATCACCACTGAAGCAGCAATCTTCCTCAAATTGCTCATGGAAATTCCTTCTGCTACATTTTTGTAGGATTATTATTATTACAACTTAGCATTGACATAACATTTTATGTTTGCGGTGTGTATTATAGTCTGCGCATTAGCTATTATTAGGGAGAGTTAAACAGACGCATAAGGCAGTGTCTATTTCCATCTTTGTATGAGGCCAGTGGAATAAGGGTAATTTCGAGAGTGCAGGTAAGCTAGAGCCTGTTATTATAATGGCTTCAGTGTGAGTCTGGAGGCACAGCCGGCAGCAGGTGACTCAGAGAAAAAAAAATCCTCTGTCCCTCCCCGACATGGCTCTTCCTAATGAAGCAGTCTGCATAGTGGCAGCCCTGTCAGGTGCTGCGGGGCTCCTGACATGATTGAGATTCACATCATGCCTTATCACTTTTCCACTTGGATTGTTATCCTCTGATACCTCCCCCAACCAGCCCCATTTTCCTCAGAGGAAAATAAGCAAAATAAAGAGGCATGCTCACTTCTTCCAGGAGCAGGTGAAGTCTGTCATTTCAAATGCCGAAAGATGCTCCGTTGGGTGCAGGGTAGCTTTAGAGTCCTCAGAGAAACCCAGAGGGGGGTGGCTCCTGCAAACATGGCCAAGCTCACACTGAGCTCAACTGGGGCAGGGCAGGCCAGGCCAGGCCAGGGAAGCAGGGTTCTTGACTTCTGCCTGGCCTGACCCTGGGAGCTCCAGCCCAGCTGCAGGGAGAATCACAGGTGCTGTGGAGCCAGGTGAAAGCCGTGAGAAAGCACTCTCTCCACACTGGGTGGTGGCAGGAGGGAAAGGGGAAAAGGCTCCTGGCTGTGGGAAGAGCTGCGGAGGGCAGGTGGGGCTGGACCTCCGCACCAGGCCTCCCACGCTGAGAAGCTGAAGGGAAGAAGAGGGGGATCTCACTACAGCAGAAAGTGCTTAAAGAAGCACCCAACAAGCTCCAGCAGAAGGTGCTGAGGCCAATGAGACGAGATCAGCCAGGGGCCTGGGAGGCCAGCTCCTCCCAGAGCCCCTCAGGACCTCTGTATGAGGTGCCTCAGGAGGGCTGCTGGTCTCTCCACTCCCACTCTTCTTTTGATCAGATTTCAGCTTTCTTTTTCACTTTCAATCTCTATTTTGACTTCCAAGGCCAAGCACTCCATTTTTTTCTAACCTCTGAAGGATTTAAAGATTCTTTTTTAGGGCAGTCAGCCTTTGCTAGACCAATATATATCACAAAATGACACTGGTTTCTGGAAGTAGGGACGCCCCCCTCCTGCCCCAGACATGCCCCTCCCTCAGTGCAGGGCTCCACCTTGGGAAGTCACTTGCTTTAGTGACTTCCATAACTAGCGCTTAGTTTTGTCCAACCACTAGTTGTGTAAGACTAGTAAGAGAGAAGCTTTACACAGCAATTCTTCCTCCCAGCCCACAGTGACTTCTGAATTTCTCATCAAGCCTGCAACCTAGGGGCAGTCAGTCACCTCTTTCTCCTCCCAGCCTGCTAATTTCCTTCCCTTTTAACAAATGATCACTTCTCATTTCCTTCACGAATCCTTCCCCTCAAGGAGCAGGATTTTCCTTTCCATGCTGCATGTCTCCCTTCACCCCCATCCCACCCCCCAACACACTTATAATTTGAAAAATAATAAAGGACCCTTTTCCAAACAAGCACAGCCCTGCCTGTCCAGGTGGTCTGCCAGCCCCTCTGCGCCTGTTTCCCTCTCTGTGTGTTGGGAGCCCGACCTCAGGGCCCAGTCCAACCCCACATTCTTCCACAAAGCTCCCCTCATAGCCAGAGGCCTCCCACCCTCCTCTCACTGCCACACTGTGGGAAGAGCCCCCCCCCCCCCCTTGCATGATGGCCTTTCAGAACCACTGCCTTAGCCTTTAGGGACTGGCATCCATTTTCTAATGCTTTCTTCATAACTTTCTTGCAGTCTTTTATTTTCCATATATCTTTGGCACCTGCTTTCTTTCATTCTTTCCCAATAGCTTCTGTTGGAGAAAGGACCTTGTCTCCAGCTGTTACTGTCCAACATAGCCTTCTCGGCTTCTGTGCCTTCTGCCACGTCTCCTCACATTTCATTCATCTACCTGCTCCACTCTGAATGCTACTTACTGCCTCTCCTGTGATGATATTGTGACTGAATGCTTCCATAAATCCTCCAGGCTCCGTCTCCGGAATACATTGTTCTGATCTACTAGACGTTGTCATGTATTACTTTTCTTGCAGCCATATTTCTTGCAGCTATGACAGGCATGTGGCTTGCACCCAAGAGACGCCAGGCAGAACCTCTGGAACTGACTGCCCTTGGCCAGGGGTCCTCAGACCAACCTCTTGCTGTGGGAGATGAGGCCCTCCTGTGCGCCGTGTTCCCCAGACCTGTCGCTACTTCCCTCTCTATTGACAGGTGAGAAAAACAATCCTTGGTGGTTCTCCAGGAGTAAGAGAGACATTTGTCTCCAGCTCACATCACATTACCCTATATCAGGCCACCCCAGCTTTCCTACAAACACCCCCTTTCCAATGAACCAAGGGATACTGCAGGTGCTCCTGGCACAGACCTGGTGAGGGGAATTCCTGGCCTGCTTCAAGCTAGACTTGAACTACCTCCCTCAAGTTTCTCCTTCCGCTGGTCCTTTGTCAGACACTTCCTGTTTGTGGCACACTTTTATCTTTGTTTTTATTCTCAATTCTCACTTTTCATTACCTTACCATGACTGTTTGGTTTCTTCCTTCCTAACGGCCATCCTTCCTCGCATGAAAGTTCACTTTTCAATCCTGTGTGCATCAGAATCACCTGGGGAGGGATGTGTTTTAATAACAGATACTTTCGCATTAACCCCCAGGCATTAGTATTTGTAGACAGTGCTCCAGGTGATTCCCGTGTGCAGCCTGGGCTGTGTGACCCACTCATTTATACCTCTTGTTATTGCTTACCAGTATCAGTTCTCCACATTACCATTGAACTTGGTATTTGCAAAATGCCACCAAGTTCCTTAATTGGTTATTTCTGACAAACTCATCATTGAAATTTTAACATGACCTTTATTTACATTACTGCTAAGAAAGGCTTGGAGAAGGGATATCATTTGCCAAACTATGTGCCAGAAACAACACTAAGACATTTCTAGGAGCTTCTGACTTCATCTTGCTTTTTTTTTTTTTTTTTTTTTTTTTTTTTAATCAGACACTAAACTCTCCTGCCAGGGATACCAGTTCTTATGCTCACAGGCTCCTTTCTCAGAGCCATCCTAATGCTTTGACCACCCAAATAATGACCCTCTCCTCAAAAGAGTGTAAGATGAGCTTGACTGTCCTCAGTAGGCCCAGAAAGTGGGAGTGTATAGAAGGATCCAAAGACATATTCAAGAAAGCTTGATATTTCATCCATGCAGACGGCTCCAGATCACATTCCTCCACCAGGCAAGGCAATCTCATTACTTCTTTTCATCCCTGTAGTTTGAGTGTTACAAAAATCCCCGCTTTGGCAAACTCTGTCTTTTCTGAGTCCTTGGGCAGGGGAGTGTGTGAATTGCATAAACTGTCTAAACAGCTAAATTATAGCAATTTTTCCTTGGGAGAGAGCTGTTCAGACATTAAAACTCTCTTTTATAATAAGCAAGATAACCTTTCTCACATCCCCCCCCCAAAAAAAAAAACAAACCAGTTTTTGCTTTGCTCATTAAAATGATTTGTTTTGAATTTCTGATGAGTATAATTTTTCAGGTAGCAATGTTTTATTCTTACCAGCAACTCCTTACAAAGCCCCTGCAAGTGCTGAAGAACCAGTTAAGCATTATTAATCAGACACTAAATGCTTTTAAATGGCTTTGCCTCTTTTTCTAATTGAGAAATAGAGCTGTTTGGGCAAGTTTATGAGGTGACCTTGATTAAATTAAAGAGGTCAGGGATGGAACCGACTTCAAACCCATATTCAATGATTTTTAAAAAATGACTTCCTTCCAATTAAGCAGGAATTAGCATGAAATATTTTGTTTCTGAAAGGTTAAAGGAATTCCTCTGAGAAGGCAGCTCTCTTGTTACTAGCTTTTTATTGAACATGAGAGAGAAAGTGTTATGGATGGTTTTATAGAAAGTGCTTTGTTAACAGGATGCTGATGATTTGGCATTCACTATAATATTCCTTAGGAGCCTAAATGTCACATAGAAGGGGCAAAAAGTCCAATTTAAATGTTAATTTATATTTCAAAAGCCCAAGGACGTAACAACTTTCAATTACAAAAAAAAAAATCAAGATATATTTTTCCTCTGCAATAATTTCAACCTATTTCTAATTTTCAAATGTTACCTTACTTATTTTTAAAATCTTCTTTCTCTTAGTTTCATCTTTTAACCTTGCCATACTCTCCTGGGTTTTAAGGACCTGAAAGGCCATCTTATTCTTCCCGCCCTAGAGTCTGATATGTACTTAGGGATGCAGAATTCCACAGAAAAGGTAGACCAGACACATGCAGTAGTCTGGAGTCTACTGGACCTCCCCCGAGGAGTGGCGGTTTTGAGAGAAACACCAGATATGCTACTCTGCACCCCACATTTCTGCTCCTATCAATCTTAGAGTCAAGTAGACAAGGATTCTAAATTGCAGGAAGAAAGAGCGTGGTAGAGAGAGAGAAGGGGCTTTGAAGCCATAAACCAGCTTTAGACTGGGAGCAAATCTCCATGAGACCTCAGGGTCCTTATCGCAAAAATGTGGTCAATGCTATAAAGATTAGATAATCAAGGGTTTTCTCTCCCCTTTTGGTCCACAATAAAATACAAAATATTCTCCAAGAGATGAAAAAATTTAGTTCTTGTTTTGATTTCCTGTTATTCATCTAACAAATGCGTATCCACCTACTATTTCAAAAGCTGTGTACAAGGCCATGGGCTATGTATGGAGAAAGAAGGGTCCTGAGCTTATGTGGGGGAAGATTACCCAATTCAGCACGTGTTCACCATTTTTGCTTAAAATAAACACAAAAGCTTCTCTAGGGCTGAGAGTCCAGGTGAACAGATTTACACTTCTCAGATACTCTCAGCTTTCACAGTCCTTCATATCAGCATTTTTCTGTCAGCCTTTGGCTGTGACTTTGAGAGCATAGAAAGCAGAGACTGTGCAGACGCATGATCTGGTGCTATTCCAGGAAAAGGAGAACTGATGACATGCTGCTAGGATTTTTTTAAAGTCAAAAAAATCTCTCAAAATCAAAAACTGAGTCTCAATTAGTATAAGACCTTGTTTGCTAGCTAAATTTCCTCTTAACCTGGCAGTGAGAGTCAAAGAATACTGTCCCAAACACGTTGTAAGAATTCACTGACTATTTGCTTAATTTTATCCCTGCTTTGTATTATGACATCACTTAAGACAATTCATGGAGGTAAAGTGCTAAAGATAGAGAAATGGATAGCTTTAGGATGTTCAGATTATATAAACTCCACTGAAGATTTTGGTTTGCTGCACAGATATTTTAGGAAGTGACTGGTAAATCACTGAATGATGAAAACTCTCATCCTACCTGCAAAAGATTTGCCAAATGTACCTTATAGATCAAGTTGTGCCTGAAAACCTGGGATCACAAATATCCAATATAAACGTTTTGTATTTAGTCAGCAACTCAACTGATTATTATTAGGGGTGCCAAAACTCATTTTTTTTTCTTATTGCATTGAGAACATTAGGGGAAAGAAGAAGATATATTACTTCCAAGACCTCTTCCAGATCAAACCTTCCCTGAGTCTGTGAAACTCAATAAGATTGATAATATTGTAGATACTCTTCCTCAGACTTCTATTTTTAAGATATATTGAGAGGTACATCTCATAAAGCTAAGTCCTGGGAGTGGAAAACAAGGAGAGGCAGTTCAATAAGTCTTGAAATTAGATGGTGAGTGAATAAACTGATGATCTTTGTAGGCTCTCCCAGGCCCTGGGGTGCAGAGAGAACCAGGGATGAGAGAGAAAAATTCAATGACTGACACTGAAGCTCAGATCATTTCAGACCAACTATCAAGTGCATGCCTGTGTTCTGAAAAGCATCCTTGCTTTTCTCTTCATTATTTTAGAGGGTTAGGAAGCAGAGAACGTGGCTAAGAGGGTGTGTGGTTCATCCGAGGAGACATGTGACTTGATGCTGCTCCTTCTGTATCTCCACCTCTTCAAAGCATTTCTTCTCTTGCCGGAAGCCATGCAGAAGGCTCTGCTTTGTGGAAATAAATATCATTCAACTAGAAAAGGGATTGTGCCAATTTACTGAATTTTTTTTTAAAGCTGCCATTTCTGTTGGAATGGACTTAAAAACAATTTGTTGGTTACACTGACTATGCTGAAGAAAATCTCAAGGTAGCAGAAAACATAGAAAATTAAGACAAAGCATAAACCTCATTCAGCTCTGTCTGGATTAGCATTTCAAGGTGATAAAGGTCTCCAGTCACCTTTGCCTCCAAATGGCATCACGGCTTCATGCACAAAGCAGGCATCCAAAACCCTTGGTTGATTTTACTTGATTACTATTTCTCCTGTGAGCCTACTTAAGACATTTGAGAGAGATTCTGGAGTCTTTTCCCCATAAAAGTCAGTGGTACCATTTTAAGGCAATTAGCTTGAAAAGAAGGAAGCTAATATTGATTCTAGACTTTCCACTGACTCTCTTGAGCAAATAACATCACTTCTGGACATGGTATTGCAGTCTCCTATTTGTGAGGAAGGGAAGAAGTTCCAGAACATTCCTAAAGTCTCTCCTATATCTCAGGAGTCACATTGTCACCCGTCTCCCAGTGTGTGAGAACACTTTCTACTGGGTTTAGAACTTGAATTGTTTCTTGGATCTTTCATTTAAAAGTTATGCAAATGTGATCATCTTTTGGGATAGAAAATTCTAATATTATGTGGTCTGGGATGGTAAGCATATTATTATGGTAAGTTAAATGTGGAAGTTCTCTCATTTAAAGCAAGAGAAGGCAATTCAGTAATATTCTATCACCTGATATTAGCTGTCACTACTTTAGACTTGTTAAAAATGATTGGAAATGGAGAGGAGGGAATCCCCAACTAACAATTAGTTTTACCACAGAGTCTTATAGGTAATTTTAAAATTAATATTTACTACAGTATTATTAAAATAACATGTGTACCTATAGCGGACATTCTGGAAATGCAAAAAGAAGAAAAAATAAAATTACCTGTAACCAAACCTTCTAAAGACAATCACTGAATATTTTAGCCCATATCCTTTCAGATTTTTCCCCAATACATGAAGTATGAAAACAACACATGTTTGGAATTATTTACATATGATGATTTCAAATTGCTTTTATCACTTAGCAATATATTGAGAACATTCTCTCATGCCATTATATAGTCTGGGACATAGGAACTCTAAGAGTCAGGGCAGGCTCATTTGCAAGAACCTGTAGTACCTGCCTGAAGCATTACTATTAGCAGAGTCTGCCTTATGACTTTTCCCCAGAAATGTTTCTCTTTCTTTTCTCTAGTGATGAGGAATCTAAATAAAATTCTTCTCTAGCAACTTCCCAGAAGCCTTCAACCATTGTGTCCTGAAATTGGGGAGAAGAGTTGGTACTTAGAACCTCCTGGAGTCAAGAGCATTCAATCGTGTACAAGAGAAGAGTCTCTAGACATTTCTATGTGGGCGAGCTTACTATACTAATGTTTTATATTGCTATGAACTTCAATTTCCAGGATGTCTAAGTACAAGATAAGTATCATATAATGGCAAGTGGAATTTCTGAGAAAAGGAAGAAAGTAAGTACTTTTTTCAATATCCTTTTTTCATTAGTTATATGGCTGCTGGGAATTCTACAAGATGTCCTCTGGTGAAGGTCTGATACCTTATGTCACCAACTGTGTTTAGATGAACAATGCAATATAGAAGCAAAGGAGATTAGGACAATGATGTTCATCAGCAGCACATTACAAAGTGCTAAGAGGCTGGCAACAGAATATGTTTTAACATGGTGTGTTATTGATTATTTTGGCTAATGTCCCATTTTACCAGCATTATGGTGACACTTCAAAATTTTAGATGGGGAGGAGAAGAATATCAATAGACACAACCTTCCCTCTACCAACTGGCCTACATATCTAAAATTTCTCAGCCATGTTCATAGCTAAGGGACCTAAAAATGTGCTCTTGGAAGGACTCATCCAGATAGACTTTAATAACCTCAGGCACCTGTAACTACTTCAAAAGATCTTAGTTTCACCTTCTAAACTTGTTACATAGGAGGTCTGTCTGAAACCAAAATCATTTAGAATTATTGTTACTGATCTTTAAAAAATACATAGAAAAATATTTGAAGTTTATCTATGCCAAAGAAAAAATAGAAATCAAAACATATAACTGTATTATTTTCTTCCTTCTTAATTCATTAGGTTTTGAAATGATGAAATTTTAATTTATGCGATAGACAATTTTTTAACTTAAAAAAAAATTTCCCTGCTGCCAGAGGGCAATGGGTTGACCTATTGAAGGTATTTTCTATAAACATAGTACACTCACTAGTAAGCACTTAACAAAATAAGTCAACATTAAAAAGGATGATTCCTTTTTTTTGTAAGTAGGAATTGCTAATTACTGTTTACAAACTAAAATAAAAAATTTGGAATAAATGCTACTAAGGAATTTGTTCCCATGTTTAGAGGGTGGGGAAGCTTACAAACTTACCCAGATTTTGTCATCTAAACTTCAAAAATATTCTGATTTTTTCCAGAAGTTGTGCAAACCACACTTAAATTCCAACAACACTGTGTTAATTTTGCTCAAATGCAAGCTGAAAACATATTTTAACATCCTGTCAGAATGAGATACTAAGAGTGTCGATAAAATGACACTAAAATAAATGTAAATTTAGATTGCTGTTACAAGCGGCTGCTTGGCTCTGGGAGATGTTAGGTTGCTATAGTATTTTCCATAGCAACTTTGCATCTTATTACATAAATATTCCCTAAGTGTCCTTAAAGCCTACTAAGGAAATGGGATTAAATCTACTCTCCTATGTAATGGTCCTGCGTCAAGCCTTACCAGAATGAAATGCCCAGAAAACATAATCAACTGTAATCTAGATAATGGTGTTCCTGGAGGTTGAGAAGCATTGGGGCATGGCGGGCTGTACACAGCGGCTATGCTGTGACCCAGTGTTGATCGCTGGCCATTTGTCTGAACCCTTCCCAGGTAGAGGTCTCTTTAGCTCTCCCTTTCAGAAGATTGGTTGTTAACTTCCTTACACTCCTCCTCTGCCTGCTAACTGCCCATCAGCCCAAGCCTTCTACAAGGCTCACAGGGCTCATAGCATGAGGCAAGAAGCATGGGCCTCACAGAGCCGGAATCTGCTCTGCAAATGCAGCTGGGAAAATGGGCCAATTGAAGAACCTACGCAACTCCACAATGGTAGCAACCAGGTGTGGACTGCTTAAGAAACTCAGCTAGGGCTCAGCTGAGTTTTATGGAGGGCATCACAGTAGTTAGAGGGTGGAAATACTGGGGAGACGCAATGGCATTTAGCAACATGGGTCAATTTTATATGAAGTACAGGATTATGGAAAGTTTTGGCAAGTATGACAGATGTCAGGAATGATGGCATGGTTAGGTGCAATATAAAAATAGGATCATGAAGTTTACACTGGAAATGTGAATTTACAAAGCAAAGGAACACAGTATGGTTGGGCAGCAGGAGGGCTTCCATTAAAAAGGAATCCTGTGCTGCAGGATCAATTTAATAGCATCTATCTCTTTGCGTTTAAAAGATAAAGCAATTTGCAAGAAGAAATGATTTTCTACATTTTTCAGAAGCATGTTCATTATGAAAAGCAAATTTTAACTACATAAAATCAGAGAATTGCAAAACTGACCCCAAATAAACATTTGTTTGAATTCCTTCAGCAAAATTAGCAAGACAGAAAGAAGGAAGCAGCTACTCAATCACCTTAGAAGATTCCTCCCACCATCTTTCAGCTATGTTAGTTCAATTAATCACTTTACTTTTCCTTGTTTGGCACTTAGGTTCCCAAAAGATGTTTGGCTGTGCTTGCCTTTAATTTGGTGGTTCCTGCTGGACATGCACCATTCTTCTATTTCTCTTTCAGGAGATAATGTCCCAGGCTGTCAATGAATGGGAAAACATCTTATCCTTCCAGGCTTCCACTCAACTATGACGCATGCCCTGCTTTCCACATCTGCTGGTGCAGAAGCTCGAACCCTGGCCTGTTGTCTCCCACTGAGCCATCCCGCTTTCCATGTGTCAGTGCTCTTGACCCTCTGCCAAATTCTGAGCAGCTCCAAAGTCAGCTGCTTTAGATCACAGTCAATGCTTCCTAAAAGAAAGCCAGTAGCAGCTGCCAGTAACATGGCCTTCTGTAGTCAGCCTCTTCAGTTGGCAATGAGAGCCTGGTCTGGCATTTAAGAACTCTCTTCTTCTGTGGCTGCCTGGTGGAGGAGGCCAGTGAGCTTCTTCCTAAGCTTGTGCCTGAAGATGATATCCCTGGTTAGGTGTCCTTTAGTATTTTTCAGAAGCAATACCATGCAGGAAATGAGCTAAATCAGAAAACCAAAGATAGTCCTGGTATTCAAAGAAATCAAAGGGAGGACCAGAGAAAGCCTTATACATAGTAATTGTTTAACCTAATATTTCCAGCTACATATAAAGGTATAAAGACTGAATACTGCTAATTCCAACTGAACTTAACTGAGTCCCTAACTTGACTTAGTTGGCTGAAAGACCTGGAAAATCTTTGTTTGACTTCTTAGTGAAAATTAAAACAAAACAAACAAATAAACAGAACCACCTCTGTTTCTATGTTGTGAATTTCCATGGAAAACTGACAACCCAGAGAATACTCTTCATGATTAAAAGAGTGTTTTCTCCTTTAAAGAGCTTAGAGTTTAAATGAGATGTAGTTAAAATCCAAGAGCATTTGCTTGTGTATTATGGAATGATTGAAGGGTTTTCTATTAAGCAAAGGCTATTTTAGTTTCACTCTTATAAAAACATTTTGTGTTCAGTGTACATTCATCAAATGTTGGGTGGGGCATGTATACTAGGTAGTGACATTCATTTGGGTTTATACTGAATTTAATTTTCTGACATTAGGATACTTGTTATTGGCCACTGTATCTTTATTAACTTAAAATTTTCTTTTCAAAAGGCATCTCACGCCCTGGAGGGCAGGACTGCCACATCTAACTCCACCTGGGTCCAGCGTGCTTTAGTGTGAGAAGGTGTTCTGTAAATGTCGGAATGTCGTCAAATCAGAATGTTGTCAATAATTAGAAGGATGCCTATACAGCATGTAGCACTGAGTTTCATTCAAAGTTTCACACATTTTGAGGAAAGAAATCATGCTTTTATTTAAACATGCTTCTTAACACTTGCCATTGCCATTTAAATTCAATCAGAGTAAATGTTCACATCTTCCTCATGATGTTTGGGCAAAGGCAGCAAAAACACTAAGAACAGACGAAGGGGAATAGGCAAGTGAAGTCAACAACCTTTCATTCAGCTATTACCTGGGGATTGGCCCAGGGCTAGGTGCTGGAGAAGAGGGAGATAACAAGTGGACTTAACACTCACTGGGCACCTATTTTAGGCTGGGCATTATCTCTAAAACCAGAAGTGCCTGACATGCATTGGCTCATTGCACTCTCTCAACACTAAAACTAATCAGGTTCTGCCGTCGTGGCAGGTCTTATAGTCTAGGACAGACTTCCTCTGACCCTTCTCCTTTTCCTTACTGGTGCACATCTGCCCCACCCCCACCATCGACCTAAAAGGGGGGGGTGGATGAAGGAGGTGAGGGAGAAGGAGGAGTGAGGCAGGAGAAGTCACAGGAGAGAGGGGAAGAAAGAGAGGGAGGAAGTGGGGGAAAAGAGGAAGAAGGATGGACCTGCCAACTAAACTGTCACACATTTGAATTTTTATAAAAATTTATCTTCACAGTCTTCCGAGTGGGACACCAGTCTTCTTGAACGGCTGATTTCATAAATCCATCATGGTTTTCAAACTTGTGAACAAATTCATTTCCAGTTTTATCAGCATCTTAGTTTTGTTCCAACAAACTCCTTTCCCCTCTTAAGATGAGTGGACGAGGAAGGGTGACTTGCCCGCCCAGAATCACGCTGTCGTTTTACTGCAGAGCCCAGGAACTCCAGCCAAAGACGTCCTAAATCATTTTATGTGGTAAAAGGTAAGACTAGAATGTAATATTCTTCATAATCAGAAATGGAGAGATATAGTGAATATTTTGAATATCACTTTAAATATATTTAATATTTTTTGAATATCATTTTTTATTTGTTTTTTTTTAAGGTGTTGGGGATTGAACCCAGGGCCTTGCACATCCCCAGCCCTTCTAATAATTTTATTTTGAGATAGGGTCTTGATAAGTTCCAGAGGCTGGCTTTAAACTTGCTATCCCCCAACTTTATACTCTCCCAGTCGCTGGGATTACAGGTTTGTGTAAGACTCCAATCTTATTTATTGTATTTATTCATTTTTTGTATTTAAGACTCCAATCGTGTCATCGTGCCCAGCTTGATTATTTAAAAAAAATTATTAAACCCAAGGTATCATCAAGTCCTTACCAAATAAACTGTGCCTTTTCTGGAAACAAAGGCAATTCTCTCCATCTCTCCCAGAAAGAAACCCCTGCAGGGTGGTCTCTGTTCTAGAGGGGAGATGACAAGCAAAGTGGGGCACTGGGATGCCCAGACCTGAGAACCCTGTAGGACTATGGCCCCCAACAAACAGCCACCAAGGATTTTTTTTCCCTAGAGATTCCAAGAATTCCTGGTTTTGCTACTTCCCTAATGGAGCTGAGGTAAAATTCCTGCTGTGTTAGCAGAGAGGACATGAACAAGGCATTCCTTAAATACAGAGAATTTCACACCTTCTTCCACATCTGGCAATTCCAGTGAATCAGACCACTACATGTTGAGGCCAGCTTCTATGCAGGTTAGCGGCAATTGCAAATTTGTACCTAAAATGAGTAGTGTGTCACCTAACAAGATACACTGGGCGGGGGGGGGGGGTGCTTTCCTCCAGCTTCCATTCCTTGCTTCAATCAGCAGTTAGCAGGGATTTGTCTGTGGTTTAGTGAAAAAGACCAGAAAGGATTCTTGCTGTCAGGCCATGTCCCTGAAAACCCAGGGCTGAAAGAAAAACAACTGCCTGCCTTCGGGCAGCATCTTCAGGGCCCAGTGGAATGAAAAAGGCTAGTTGCTTCCCCTTCTATTTAATCAGTCCTGGGCTTTCTTCAGAAACCACACGCCATGTCCTCGGTCCATTTTGAAAAAGCACAAAAAAGACTTTGAACTGCTCAGGGCCTGGCATTTGAACTCCAATTCTTTCATCGCTTCCCTCAGTACGTGGTAGAGAACATGTGCTGCATTTGTTCATTCATTCTGCTGACCAAGTAACAGGCCTGGTGAAAGTTTTTAAAAGTTCAAATTAGACTTCCTGCTCTCATCAGATGCCTGGGGAATAAAATAAGAGACATCTGGAAAGAGTGCTTTGCAGGAAAACCTCCAGAGGATCTCTGGCCCCAGGCCAGGGGAGAGGTCTTCGACATCTCCAGAGACACTTCAACTGCACAGGTCAGGGCCAGTCCTGGAGGTGGATATGTGCTGCCAAGGCTAGCTGGGACCTCTCAGAGAGCGGACCGTTCAGAGTCATTCTTATTCTGGTCCTATCCTGAGCAGACTCTGAAATTATACACATTTCCTCTTTGGACAATTGACAGGTTATTTAAAAAGAAATGTCACCACCAAAAAGAAAGAAAAAAAAAAAGCCCCAAGTTCAAATCAAAATTTCTGATTGACTCAATTCTTTTCTTCTACACCTACCTTGTAAGGAAATTAAGACTCCAAGTTGCATGTCAACTTGCCTCTCATCTACAAACTTCAAAAACAATAAAAGCTGGTGTTTTTTTTTTTTCTTTTTGAGAAAAAAATGTTTTATTTATCTCAAGATCTCATTGAATTTAAGAGAATCAAACCAATGCTCCCTTCTTTTGACATACGGAGGCTTATGGAATAGAAATGCTGTGAAGAAGGTGGTTCCCTCAAAAACAAACCCAAACCTGATAGTGAAACACTCTTGAGAAATGCGAGATCAGCTTAATAAGAGACATACATTGACACACAGACGCTGGGCTTATTTTTTCAGACAAAGGATATATGGCTTCAGAAAGGGGTGGCATGGTGCCTACTTGTATGCTAAGCTTCTGAAAGATTTATGTGAATGGAATTTGAGGATGAAAGCTCTACTTTGCTAAGGCAGTGGTTCTCAGACTTCCTCTAGCATCAATCAGGATCCCCTAACAGGGTTTAAACCACAGAAGGCTGGATCTTATTTCCCTTCCCCATAGAGTCTCTGATTCAGTAGGTCATGGGTGGGGCCTGAGAACTTACATTTTTAATACATTCCTAAGTAAGGCAGATGTTACTAGACTGGGACCACACTTTTGAGAAGGACTGCTTTAAGGAAATTAAAATCCTTTCCATGTGGCCTGGATGCAGGAGTTTGCTCATGACCATCTTAACCATTTTGCCATCTCAATGACCTGATCTTTTTGCAATCTTGGTTTTGACTTCTGAAGGAGTCCAGGGACAGCCACCCTACAACAGCAGCCCCCCCTGGTATGCTGATTGTTTTAGCTTAGAGAGCAGTGGGTACAGGGAGAGGCTTGGCTCTAATACCTCCTTGTTGGCTAGGAGTCCAGACCCTCAGAAGAAGAGAAGGATTCCCTCTGGTCCCTTCCCTGAGCTTTCGTTGGCTAAACTCATTGCAGGAAGTGAGGCTGAAGTCTGTAAACTCACCTGGACACTTTTTGTCATACACCATTGTCTTCTATTTGGTCCCATTCAACATTCCAAAGAGAACCATTTAAAATTCATTATCTGGTCTATGGAACCAAGGAATTTATCCCTGGCCACTGTGTTTCTACAAGCCCACTGAGTGCCCCTAGAAACAACTGACTATTCTTCTCAAAACTGTCTATATTCTCCATCCTGCCCCTCTACGTTAAAGAGGTACATAAGCTTCGGAGCTGTGGGGGGTGGTTACACACTGTGATCACCTCTGTGCATCAGAAGTTTGTGTCTCTTTTTCTCATGCTCTTTCTGTTTATTTTCAGTTCATTTCAGTGAACTGTCAGAGGGCGAAGGAAACTCTTTCCTTTTGTTCCTACTCTTCTATCGACAAATTAGCAAAAATTTTTTTTTCTAGTCTCCTGCAATCTTTCTGTTAAAAAGCCTTAGACAGGTGTGTACTTTATTCACTGGTACCTAGGAGGAGACCGAGCAAATCTATACCAGTTCTCTAATTTTCTTCTCTGGTAATGGTGGCAATTGTGGGTCTTCTAGATCCTTTATTTATCACCCTTCCCCTCAGACAAGCTGTCTCCCTTGGTGTCTCAGGTTTGAATGAGCATTTTACTTGCCTGCTCTTATAATATCAAAGAATTTATATACAATTCTAGGAGAGTGTTTTAATCAGCATCTCAGATTAGACAGAACACACGAAGCAAGGCTCTCTCTAAGCTTCTTCTTTTTATAATCTAAGGAGTGGCGCCCCTCGCTTGGTGCCAAATGGGGCCATCCTTTTGATTACAGGTTAGGTGAACTAAAATTTATTGGGGAAAAAGTCTAATTTTCCAGCGTGTTGGCTCAGAGGCTAGAGAGAGTCTTTAGGGATTAAATAATTCCCAAGTAACAAGTATATGGACTGAAACCAAATTTTATCTGTATTTCAGCTTCAGGTGTGGCTGCCACCCTCTGGAAAAGGATTTTTATGGGAACAGGCAAAGACCCCTGAAAAAAAAATGTCTAATGGCCCCAGATCTACATATGAAGAAATAACTGGAACAACTTAAATCACTATGTTCCTAAGACTTTAAAGTTCTATTAATAAAGGCAGAGTCAGTCAAACACAAAAGTTTAGTGTAACTCAAAAGTGAGTTATAAGGCTATTTCCCAGGACTTATTCTCCATCTCCAGATTCAGACACTCATTACAGTACCTTGCAGGTCTGTGGTAGTTATCAGCATTACCTGACTCATCGACTCTCATTTTTTTAGTAGGGCTGTCACAATTCTCATCATCAGACATTTCCATTTCTTCTTCACGACGGATGCCCATGAGCTGCTCACTTTGAGCGTTTCGGAGCTCCTGAAAGCAGAAGATACATGACTATCAGAGTCATGGACACAGCCATCCTACCTCTTCCCACTGGTCTCTGGGTATATTAAGACTGACATATCAATGTTTAGAATCTGAAGCTTGGACCCAAGCATCATTTCACCTAATCTGTGATGAAGTTCTAAGGGGGCTAGGGTAAAAAAAAAAAAAAAAAAAAAAAAAAAAAAAAAAAAAAAAAAAAGGTTAAAAGCTTTGGTGTCACACCAGGCCCTTTCACAAATTTTTAAATCTCTCTTCAGTCTCTATTTCCTCATTTGTTAGAAACGGGGGCATTAATAATCTAGCAGGTCTGTGGCAAAGTTTACACAGAAATACCTATTACTTAGCTAGCACAGCGACTGGTAAGGAACCTGAGCAACAGAAGTTTAAAAGAGCCTAGTCTATGACCGGCCCATGGGGTAACTTTAGGAACATTTCTTCTTCTTATCTTAGCCTCAATTTGTTTCCTGGAATAATTTGATGCTACGAGTTTTGAGGATGAAATGAGAAAACGCACATACGAGTCTTAGCATCACTCTAGACAAATGGTGTGCTAAGCTGATACTGAGCTATTTTCACACGAACGTAGTGCCTTGCATGTACATATGTGCCTGTGTGTGATCACACACATGTGCACACTCACAACATTCAGATATCCAAAGTTTAAAATTCTAAAGATAGTAGGGAACAAATTATAAAAACAGATGTTTTTCATTTTGGGTTTCACATTATCATGTTGGGGCTATGGTTTTTGGGGTGATGGCTGATTGTTTCAGCATTGCTTTTAGAGCCTACTTTCTCTACTAATGAGGGGCGTGGCTGCAATCCAGTCATTCAATTTCTTTGAGCCTTTTTCCATTCACCCATAAGCAGGGGATAATAATAACACAAGGCTGTTTGAATACAATAGTATACATGAAACCTCACTGAATAAAGAATTACACGTTAAATTTTTTACTACTATGCCTCAAATCAAGACATTGTAATCATTCCCTTTAAATAATTACATCATTATTTTTTCCCAAGCTGCATGTTATATATTGTGACTCCTCATTCATTCTGTTGTCTTACATGTATTGTCCTCGAAAAGTCTTACAGGGAAAAGTCTCCATTATTCTATTTTCCTTCTTTAAATTGGAGCCTCAGTAAAAGTCAAATTGTTAAAACAATAAATTAAATCACTACACTTAGTTTATTAGTGGCATGACTTTAAACATTGTTCCATTGCCCATCATCCCAGATGGTCGGTCCTCTCAATTCTTTGCTCCCCTTATCTCTTAGAATTTAACTACACATGATGGAAAGGAAATTATTGCTAACAGTATTTGGTCACTTCTGCACTCTGGGAATCACAATTGCAGAGGACAGGAAAGAGGGAAGGCAGAGAGGCAAGGTCCTGGGAGGGGCCATCACAATGCCTGAGAGGCCCAGGGATGACAGACAACACCTCCTTATGGGACCAGGCCACCTAGAAGAAATAAGTGCCAATTCTGCTTTAAATAACATCATTGGATCTTGGAGGTGATGTCACCCATGATCGGTGGGGAGAAATTTAGGTGGTGGACAGCAAATTTTTCTATTGATAAAGAATCCAACTGCCAGAAGGGTGGCTTGCAAATACTTAAAGAAAAGTCAGGTGGAAAGAATAACAAGGCTCAAAGGGCCTGTTGTTTAGTCCCTACATTAATGACAAACTGTCACACCACAGCTGTTTTTGTGGGGAAGGGTGGCAGAACAGGAAAACATGGGGTGGGGGCGCTGAGGGTGTTTCCACAGGGTGCCTCTGTATCAGCTGTAAATCACTAGTACACTTTAATAAATCCGTAGAGGTGCTGCAGATAATTAACAGATGCTGTACATGTGAATGTGGGGGAAAAAAATCAAGCCAATTATCAAGCTTATATGCAACTGAGAAATCATCCACAGTGTCAAATTACCAACTGGTATTTAATCAATTAAGCGACATGTAGGAGAGAAACTCAAAGGTAATTTAGAGTTCCATGTCTTAATGTAAACCTAAAGAGGTAGCAGAGTGGCAGGAGGCGTGAAGCCCTTTTACAGGTGGACCTTTTGGACTGCATTCTACCTGTCCCTCTGCAGGGCACATTTCCACTTCCAGGACCAAGCAAAGCAAGCAGGCTTCCTTAGACCAGGGCTAGAAGCCCTGAATGTCCTGCTTTGGACAGCCCCAGTCTGGGGGGAGGCAGGAATAAGGGATGGTGGTGGGTGGAGTCAGACATGATAGGAAGCATGATTTAGATCAACATCTCTATCTGCTGACCTCCATGCCAATAATGATCTTTTCATGCCCATGTTTATTCAGTACCATGCTACCTGCCTTTCTCTTAACATTTCTTTTAATAATTTTTGGCTTTTATGTGAAGGAAAAAAATTATATACTGATCATTCCCAAATCTGGATCATAGTTTATAGATTCCAATCTGTGTTTTCATCTGCATCAAAAATAGAGGACTCTGTCCCTCTTGAAAATAACCCTTGACTTGGGTCTCAATTCCCTTTTCAGGGAGAACATCAGGAAAGTGCCCTCATTTGGGGGGCCCTGAAAAAACTCATGAGAAATCCCATCTCCTCCTCGCTCATAATCCTAAATAGAGGAACAGAACTGTATCAGTCACCAACCACCTTCTTAGGCACTAGTGAACAAAATTTTTAAAATGCCCTTAACAATAAATTGCACTAGCATTTTAAGTGTCCCATTATTGTGAAGTCATTCAGTAATAATGGTGATAATATTCGTGTGGATGTTACATCCCGTGCCACTGGTATTCAACTGTAATTTAGCATTAGTAAATGAGCACTTAAAATGCTACCCAGATGATTGATACCATAGTACTTTGTGATTCCTCAAACTCTTTGTGAAACACTTATTTTACAAGTGTGACCCACCATCATTAAATAAATAAATCTTACCTTCTATAAGTTTGTGATTTTTGAAAGAGGGGAATGTCATTTTGAGAACTTTAATATTAACATGCTAGAGATGAAGAGGCATCCAAATGAAAAACATTCTTTCACTTACAAAAAAAAAAAAAACGAAGCAAACAAAGACAGTATACTTACTTTGAAATTACAGGTTCAAAGCGTACACTACACTGTGGAGTTAAAAATAACAGCTGGATGACCAATGCCTAATGTGACATTTTGGTCTGTCTAGGTGGCAAGGTGGGTTCCTTCCCTGAGGATAGATACTCACACTTCACACATGCACTGATGCTGAAGGGCCGACATCACACCCTTGTGACGTTTGCTCTGGGGAGATGTGTATAGAACCTGATGGCTTGCACAGGGAACTGACACTGCTTGTGATGAGAAGACATGGATGGAGAGGCATACCTGCCATTTCTAGCCCAAAGAGCAAACTGTCATCTTGAAGAACACTGGAAAAAAAATTTGTACTTTTGTCCTATGTTAAGTTACACTTTTCTTCAAACTAATTTGTTAGGAAAAATATCTTGGCTTACTTCTGAGTTCTGTACTATGAATGGGACAGATTCTCTTCTCCCTTTGTAGGGGAGAGGAATCTTCTAAGTGTTAAGTCGGCTGTTCTTCTTGGGGAAGGAACACGTCTGAGCTGACAACAAGACAGGACAACAGCAGGAGGACTGCCCACTGTCACAAAAACTGTAGTGGCTGCAGCCACACTATTCTCTGCCAATCCAGCTGTGTGATGGTGGTTAAAAAGTAAAAATAAAATCACCAACCTCAGAATGCTTTCGCCAAATGTCTATGTTCTTGCGCTGAGCTTTCGAGAAATGGTCCCAAGCTTTTTGTCTGGTGGAAGCGTTGAAAACGGCCACAATCTGCTCAACTTTGGTGAACAAGGAAGTCAAACAAGACAAGTAATTTATGTTGTGATCACTATAGGGAAGCAAAGCAAAGACACTAGGAGTCTATGGATGATGTCACAGTAGCTACAACATCATCAATATCCATCCAATTTGTGCCTTTATGTACTTACATTTTTAGCAAGGTTGGGGATGTCTCCCTTCAAGTCTGTCTCCATAACTTAAGGTTAAAACAAATTCCAAATATGACTGGCAAAAGGTCATGGAGATCTACTTCCAAATGTTTTCTGGCTCTTGTTTAAAATGCGATTTAGTAGGTCTATATACCTAGGTCTATAGATATATAGACTCCGGTATTGGCATACGAATAAAGATAAAGTAATGCCTGTTTAAGAGCTTAGAAGGGAAGCCAGGGAGGAGTAGCTGAATGAGAAGAGCCAAGCATATATCATTTCTTCTTTTGGTCCCATCTAAGGACTCCATTGCAGCCCTCTAAAGACATTACCGTGTCCAGGTTCCAAGGTGGGAAAATGAATAGCTGTGTCACGGCTTCCCTCAACCTCAGGGACTGTTTTCCTCCTTATTCTTGTTTCTCCCCCCACTGCATCCACTGCAGCCAGCCCTCCATCCCTCTGGCTGTCCCGGGAGCCATCGCCTCCACGTCAAGACAGACCAAGGCTCACCCAACTGGCAGCACTGCCATGAAGGTCTGATTTCAACACCATATGGTGCCTCCATAGTTCTTCATCATGATCACATACCATTCTCTGTTATTCTATTATCGTGTTAACAAGGATCCCCACAATCTGGCTCTCAAATCTCTTAAAGTTCTAACTCTATTACCTTGTCTTCGTCTGGCACTTGTGTTGCTTCCAGACATGGTACTATTGGAATGATATGGGTGGAGGGGTTGTGATGAGAATTATATAGAGGAAGGGATAGAACTTAGTAGTAGGTGTTATGGGGGGGCAACCAAATATGGACTCAATATTGCTTAAATAGGTATTGATCCAGTAAGCATGGGATTAAGGAAACTAGAGTACTGGTTTAATCACATGATTAAATCAGAACTTCTAAATATTTACTTAGAAGGGCACAGTTCAGACTAGGTTGTCATGGGTGTTAACACCCTATCGACATAAATCTTTTACAAGTGATTCCCAAGGCTCTATTATTTAAAAAAGGGCATCAAAGCTCTTCCAGATCTTCTAGTGTCTAAAGAATGTCAGAGAGTAAATAATGACCTTCACAGAAGCACAATACTCAATGTCTTAGTTTAAAAAATTATCACATGAAATAAATAAACAGAGAAGGAAATAAACACCACTGGCACTGTGAATATCTTTACAATGCTAATAATTACTTCTAAATGTATGGGGACATTTATGTTTACTGTTTTCTACTTCAGGGGAACCTCAGCAGTAGACCTTTTTATTTAATAAACTGTCATCATTTCACACGATGAATTTGTTTTACTCAATTTTAATGTGAGGATTTGCCGCCAACTGGGCTCACACAAGTCCCTGAGCTCACGTGGCTTCTTTCTCGAACCTCACCTGGAGGAACTGGCACTGCTAGTTGAGCTGCTGTAAGTCCCGGCCTTTGCCTGACCACCACCCCCAGTGTGTAGCATGGCTGGTGGGGAAGATAATCTGTTTAGCTAGACTATCTGGACTTTGTTTGCTTTGTCCGCCGGCAGGCTGGGGACCTAGGGATTTCAGTTGCCTTTTGCAGGGGCAACGGTTGCAACAGTCAACTGGGATGAGAACATCCGGCAGGCGGTGATCATGAGATTACTAAATAAAGAGTAATGGGGAAGATTTAATAGCAGAACTCTTTGGCATCATTTAGAAGAGGAAGACAAATGGTATTCTGAGAGAAGAGCTGGAGAGGAAGGAGCAACAAAGGTTGAGGTTGATCATTGGGTGGTGATAGTCAAAATTCTGCTGTTAGTCAGGGAAGGCTCTTAATAAACAAGACACAGCTGGGTGCAGTGGCACATGCCTATAATCCCAGCAGCTCAGGAGGCTGAGGCAGGAGGATTGTGAGTTCAAAGCCAGCCTTGGCAATTTAACAAGGCCCTAAGCAACTTAGTAAGACCCTGACTCAAAATAAAATATAAAAAAGGGGGTGAGGATGTGGCTAGGCGGTTAAGCACCCCTGAGTACTATCCCTGGCACCAAATATATATATGAAAGAGAAAAATATGTATGTTAAAAAATGTGTGTGTGTGTGGGGGGGTGAAGGCAAGAGAAACCAATAATGCATACAGAGGAGTAGATAAGACAAAGCACTTATTAGAAAGACCCAGTGAGCTCAAGATGCACAGGTTTAAGGGTAAAAACAGATCAACTCAAGCATGTAGGTGTATAGCGATATCTCAGTTAATTCACATAACTACTCATTTATGTATACTATACATCTTGTATACATAATCTGGAAGTAATTTTATGCAATGTTTTAAATATTTATGTGCATGAAATAAAGTTCATTGTGTGGAATTTTGCTTGTGGTGTCATGTTGTTATTCAAAATTTTTAGAATCAAGAGTATCTGGATTCCAAATTTTCAGATTAGAGATGATTAACCTGTGCTATATTTCTCTGGCTTTCTGGAAGCTGACCAACATAGTATTTTGCAATCATCAACTGATAACTGGCAGACTTATAAAGGAATCTTGGAAAAACAAAGGTGGTGAGGATAGTGGGAAATTCCCTGGATCCCCAAAGGTATAGGATTTGGTTTTCAGGTGTGTCAGTTAAATAATTCACTGCATATAAAAGTTCTCATTTTAAAATTCTGTCACTATTGTTATTCTTTCTATATTAAAAGAAAATGGTACGATAAAAGAAAGGGATTCATGTTGAACCTAATAGTAGTAATCATCATATTTTAATTTACATAGGGCGCTAAATAATATATTTTTACATAATGATATTATTAACAACAAATACTAGATTTCAAAATAATATGTCAAGAAGGATCATGTTCTGTAAAAACTATAAATAAAATTGTGATATAATTTCAAAGAAAACATGATTACTATATTCTAGGGCATAAATTCTATCCATCCATCCATCCATCCAACCATCCATTCATTCAACAAACATCTGAGATTTTAACTGTTAGAAATATATGATTAAGACATAGTTCTTACCCTTGATGAGATCTTAGTCTTTGGGCAGAAAGAAAGGAAGCAGATAATTATCCTCTATAAGAGAGGTCTGCATGACTGCTTTGGGGACACAGAGGAGAGAGTAACTAAGTAGGTAGGTGGAATCAGGGATCACTCCATAAGAAGGCAGCATTTTTGATAGGCCTTAAATAGTGACTCAATGACTACTCAGCAGAAAAATGAAAGTGGCCCCTCTAAGGCCAGAGTTATAAAAGGACTTCATATGAAAGCACTTAGTAGGGATGGGGCTGATGCTGGGAGAGAACTAATTAGGAAGAACCATGAATGCTGATCGAGACTCTGAACTTTATACTATATTCATGGGAGACACATGCCAGGAGGATTTGCTTAGGAGAAATAATGAAGGCTTACATTAAGGCAGAGGCTCTGAATGGAGGGCAGAGCGAATAGTCATTGGACAGGGAGCAGTGACAGAACAAGGGGCTCACTGGCTCTGGAGGAGGAAGGGAGAAGGGAGATCAGATGACTCCAGCTTAGGAAGAACATCAGAGACCAAAAGAACAAGCACAGAACAAGGGCTGAGAAAGATGTGAAATTTGCTTTCCAACCTGTTTGCTCACATAGTCACAAATCCAAAAGACAGAAAAATAAAAATAGTGCAACCCAGCATAGGTTTGAAAATGCTCTTACTGTACTCCTATGGCCCAGTTTTCTTCTCTCATTTCTGCAGACTGACCCTAAACCAGCCATTTGTCTTGCAAATGAAAGTTCATGGGCACACAGAAAGACTCTGGAAGAGTGCTTGGATCAGCATGAATTCATCATCATTAAGGGAAAACCACCCCAAACAGAATGCCCTAATGAATGCGATTCAAAGGCATGTTTTTAAAGCCATAAATCAGATGACCACTACTGTTGATGTCACAGGAAAAGACCATACACTGTTCATTGTCTCCAGCAGGGAACACCAAAGCGGAAGTCCATGAATTAAACTACAATTTACTACTTCTCTCATATAACTCATATTGCTTGCTCTATGCACAATAAAGTCACAAGTAGTTACTGTTACCTTCAAAACTCTACTTCTCAGAAAAGAGATAAATGGCAAACCAGATGACATTGGCATTTGTTCAAAAAAGCAGCTTTCAGAAAATTGTGCTATAGGCATAACAAACTCAGATCACCCCCTGCTCAGTTCCTTCACTATGCCAGTGGCTGGAGGGCCCCATATGATCCTGTATCAGATAAAAAGCATGAATCCTGTTTTGATTGCTACTTATTTATTCAAGAAAGTATAGTCCAAAGCTTTGAAATACATCAACAGAAAGAGCTCTCAGTCAGAAAATTTAAATTTCCTCTTCATACCTTGTAAATCTTTCCTCCCAAATTCTGTAAGTGTTTTGCCTAAATTAGGTTGTTTGAGGAGCATGAGAAAAGTGATCAGTTCTTCAGAGTGTCAGCCTTAGCTGCCATACTAGGGTCCCCAGTACACCCAGCAGGTTAAAATGGGAAGGATAAAGAAAGCCTCCATGAAACTGGTAAAGCACTGTGTATAGCTGTAAATCCCTTCTGGAGTGTTCATTAACGCATGCATGTGTCTGTGTGGAGACACAGCTACCCACACACCACATACACATATACATCATATGTACACATTACTGCACACCTCTTGCTTGATAGAGGAATGTGACTAACTCCCTTGTAAAGCACTTGCTTTTAGTCTTCTTAAGGAAGGAAAGATCAGAACAGGACATCTACTTGTGCAGAAATAGACCACAGTTAAACAGGCTCCTGGGAAAGAGCAGGGCACTCAGGCAAATCTCAGATTTGGGGGCTTTACAGAGCCCCTGAATTTTCAGCTGTATGCACAGAAGCATTGGAAGTGTTCAAAGAGAAATGTTAGCTCCTCCTCAGAACATAAACACAGCCCTTGCTCCTTTGCCACCCTCTTCCTCATGGTCCCTGAGCCTCCCGCATCCTTGTTCCAGCTAAATAGCTGTGAAAGAGCCTTAAATCCATTCAGTGTCCCAAATATCTGGAGCAACTGATTACATTCTTCTAGGCAGTAGGCTTGCTTTTATAAAGCACCTCAAACAAATCTTCCACGCCTAATTTTTTTGTTTTGAATGCTATCTGGGCTCATGATAGAGCCTCCGCTCTGTATGGTTCAGAGGAACTTTTTTTTTTTTTTTTTTTTTTAAAAGGATGACATTTTTCCAAATCCTCCATGAACAGTTCGGAAGAGATTTTCAAAGGCATTTAACAAATGAAACAGTTGGCCTCCCCCACCCAAGCTTGGTATTGTTTTTAAATATGAAAGCTGGGGTGGAATTCTTTTTCAGGGAGAAGGAACGAAAGACTGAGACTTTAGATATAATGCTGTGACAGATGTGCCAGACTCAGAAATTTTGTCCCTAGTTTGGAAAAATGCCCTAAAGGGTTTCTGGCTCTTGGGACACCCAGAGAGGCAGGACAGAGGCCAGTGAGGAAGAGCATGAGGAGGTCACTTTGAAAGTGACCTCCAGATGGACTACTGCACCTTCATGTCGGAGGCCGGGCTTAAGCACAGTTGCCTGGCCGGAAGCCCAGGAAATGGGAGGCCTGGACTAGAATTTCAAGCTAAGGAGGAAAAAGAGCATTGGGGTTCTTCTGTCTTGTGATGGGTAAAAAGAGCATCTGTGACATTGTGAATCCATTACAGCCTTTAAGCCAGAGTCTAAGACACCAACTTCAAACGCAGTATTTCTAAACTTCCTGGCTAGATAAGGCCAGACCTTTGGTTCTTTTAGGGAATAGGTACCTACAGCAGGAAGAGAAACATGCTGATCAAATTATAAAAATGGAAAGATGATGTTTTTAGCAAATTTCCAGCAAGCAGGAAATGGTCAGATTGCTCAAATAGATGAAAAGATATTAAACAGAGATTGACTTTTAAAGATGTGTATAAGTCTCAAGACATTTCAGAAAACTGTGGGACCCCTTATTAATGCACAGGTTAAAATATTTTGGAAAGTAATGAAGCAAAGGGATTCTAATTCCAGTGGTTCCTTATGATGATATAGCATTTTCAAAGCTTTTAAAATACGACAAAGTCCCTGTCTAGTCTACACCTATTAACTCAATGAAAGTAATATGTGTATGCAAGAAAAAAAGAAACAAAAGGAAAAGGAAAATTCTTCCTTCACATCCTGATTCCCCTTACCAGTTTAAGGAAAACTGGTGTTAACTGATTCTGGCAGACCTATCCAGAGAAGCAGCTCTGTGGATCATGTATATTCTATACATTTTTCATTTACACAATGGTGCTAATATTATACATACTGCTTTGTACCTTGTTTTTATTTACTTAACATATCTAGGAAATTATTCATATATAAGGTTGCAATGCATATCCTCAGTCATATATTCTAATATTTTTACGTAAATGTCTTTATGAAAAGTTCTCAGGAGAAGATAGATAAAATAATATCTGAATTTTTAATTTTGAGACCTATTGCCAAATTGTACTCTGATGTATGTCCATGAAATTTTTTTATTATTGTTTCCCTTTCCCTGGCCAATAGTGGGTACTCAGGATTAATTTTTGCCATTTGTGATAGATGAGAGAAGGCAAGAATTAAATGGCAACCAAATTTCTGCTCCAGCAATATCCATATTTGTAGTTTCCATTATAACTGATAGACACAAGTCCAGGCTTATCAAATCTGCCCTTTTTTAGTAGCTGATTCATTGTTAAGAGTGGTCAACCAGTAGGAGGAGGAAATATTGGTTTCCAGATCTTTTATTCCTTAAAACAGTGACTCTTCTTTCCCATGATTAACTCTAGTAATGGTACTATGAAAATTATCCAGTGGTATTAGGCTATTTCCAATTACTGGGCACAATGCTTAATGATTTCAAATAGTAGATCCCAAAGCATGTTTCCTGAACCAACATCATCAGCATCACTTGGGAACTCACTAGAAATGCAAATGCTAGGTAGAGCCTCAGACCCACTGAATCAGGAACTGAGGGTGGGGTTCAAGGGTCTGCTATTTAAAAGCTCTCCAGGTGATTCCAATGCATGCTGCTATTTGAGGACCTCTGATTTAAAACATTATCTCATTTCAATTTCCCAACAATCCTCTGAAGTAGCTGCCATTATCAGCCCATTCCACTGATGAAGAAACTGAGATTGAAGGAGATATGTAATTTCTCATCCAAGGTCATATATTTAGCAAGTGGCAAAGTTAGAAATGGAAATCACATTTGCCAAACTTCAGTTCATGAATTTATGTCCACATCATCCAGTCTTATGAGCTCTGTGGCATACAATGTATCTAGACATTGCACTAGATACTAGGGATGGAAAAAGCAAAGATGTGGCCCATCCTTGAGGTGCTCAAAGCTGGGAAAAAGAGCTACATACTTGATGAGCTTGCCACATGGGAACTACTGTAAGGGAGTCCAAGGGAGAGCGCCAGTCGAGGCTGGACAGGTTTAAAAACCTGTGGGCTGACACTTGTAGGTCAGTAGAATTTTCCAAGGCAAAGAAGCCAAACATTTGAGGTTGTGATGAGGCAGGAAGCCATGTTTATCTCTCTTCAAAAGTTTATTGAGGAATCTGAACCACAGTGCGGAAGAATCAAAACGTCTGCAAAAAGGGTCCCTGCGTCTTTTGTGTCTACCAGCTACCACTGTCTTCTCTCAGTCTGTGCCTTCAGCTTTCTCCCCTTTGTCTAATATGCATTTTCTCTTTTGGTTGAAATATACCTTGTTGAGTAATACATTTCAGCGGGGGAATCTTAAGGAGGTGGGGCTGGGGACTGCTGTTGTATGAGAGGGATGTGGAGCTGGGAAACCAATTAAGTCAGGTCTGAGCCCCAGGACCAACTGGCTGTGTGACCTGAGAACAGCCTCTGTCCTGGATCCCAAGACAAAGGGGGTTGCACTAGACAGTCCTGGAGTCCTGGAGTCTCTGGGACAGGGGTTGGCCACTTTTTCTGCATAGGAACAGATAGTAATCATTTTGGGCTTTGTGGGTCATATACCTGCCCTGCCACAGAAGGTGTCTGCACACCTCAGTGGCTTGTCTCCTTCAACAGAAACCCACTCACTTTCTGGATACAGTTTTCTTCTCATGGAGATCCAGCACACTAAGCTCAACTGGAATTTTTCAGATGTATGGACTCAAGAAAAGTTCATTTCTGCCTCATAGTAACTTCGTCACATCTCACTTTTCCTCTAAATATCTGGCTTTCAATCAATTTTGTGAAAAAAAAAAAAATATATATATATATATATATATATATATATATATATATATATATATATATATATATATATATATTTTGTGGATTCATCCCACCCAAGGACTATTTTTCCATGATCCCCCAGCCTAACCACATACACATGCCTTCCACCTCCCCTGAGGCTTGGCAGTGGTGGCTTCTTTTCCAGTCCCTAGAACGAGGCTCATATCAAGATAGTGGGGTTTTCATAGCAAAGTTTTATCTTTCCTAAGTTGCTGTGATTTTGTGAATGACCATGTACTGTGTTAAATCTTGAGATCTAGCCTTCTGTAATTCTTCACTGTTTCAGAGTGTAAGACTTCATTTCTCTTTCACATTTTGGTTATCATTAAAAAACATTTTTTTAATGACAACACCATTATTCCACTTGGTTGTGTTTTGTTGTTGTTTCGGTGATACTGAAAGCAAAGATACTAAAAATGGCTGTGCTCAGTGTGGCAGGCTTCTAGCATCCTCTACTATTGATTTTGGTATCCTGTGGAATAGAACATTTTGTGCTCATCCTTGATTTGGAAGCTTTTGTAAAATCATTTCCTCTAGACATTTATTCCCTTAGAACAAAGAAATATTTTTTAAATGGAAACAATGTTTCCAGCATTTAATACATTGGCAAATATAGCTATCAGCATGATTTTGAGAGAAATAAAAAAACCTATCGAGTTGCTAAAGCAGTTATGGTGATTTTTCCTTCCCATGGATGAACTATAGCAATGACTTCTACAGACATGGAAAAACATTTTAGCACTTCATAAAATTCTTTTTCGACAGCAGGGGACATAGGCACCAAATTTCCCTTGGCAGAAATAAAAAATGTTTAGATGAGATGTTTCTGAGAAGTAAATGATTTCAGAGAGAGGTTTTTAAGCAGAAGAAATGTGGACAAGGACACCAATCTGCTTAAAAGGGGGATTGTGGTACACAGGGGTCAGAAACCCGCACATTTCACTACGGCACTTAGCAGACGACCTGGCACTTAACCAGGCCCCAATAAATATTTGTGGAATGAATTTAATCATTCATTCAAACAGCTGAGGCTTTTACGATTTTGGTCAAGAAGACAGATGAGGACAGGACTGGGGGGGAGGTGGGTGTCAGTGTGTTGCACAGCCTTCTCTGATAATAACTCTGACCAGCCTTCAGCTTCTGCAAGGGTGTCGGGCACACATGCTCAGAGTCAAAATGTGGCTTCAAGTTCACTGTGCAGCCCAGCAGGGGTAACTCCACAGCACAGTACAGATGGGACATGTGCTCTGGGGACTTCCTGTCCTCTGTTGTGTGGTCACCTCAGGAGCTTTGGACATCATGGTAGGGCCGTGGCAGCCATGTTGCACTTAGACATCGAGACTCATTCAAGGATCCAAGCTGTTGACAGAGTAGGGACCGTGGGACTTTGAGTACCTTGGGTGTACACCGAGCAAACCCTTTCACACAGAGATGAAGAAACAAATTCAAAGAGCTGAGAAGACTGTCCTAAAGTGAAATGAGTAAGTAATGCTTGAGCTGGAATTAGAACCAGGATCTCTTTAGACTTAGCCAAAAGTACTGTTACCATTTGCTCTTTTCAAGACCAAAGAGAAGGCTAAGGCCATTTCATACCATAAATGTATAAAGCAAAGTTGCCTGTTAGTTCTAATCTTTCCAATCTATAAGCTGAAATAATTAATTACAGTACTATAAAGCTACTACAGCAAAGTTCACTACTGAAGTATATTTTCTGTGTTCCATTTAAAGACAATGAATATTCAAGCTAAGTTAGCTCAGACCATCATGGCTTATGCTGGGGGAAAAAAAGCCACCTTTGAGTGTTGTCTGCAGTTTTTTAGTTCTAGCCCAATTTCCAGCACCTTTTTCATTCCATCTGTGATTGCTCAATAACCATTACTTGCACTGAGGTCTTCTATGTTTTTATATGGTCACGCCCATGAGTGGTGCAATGAGGTAAGGAAAGAGAACAGTATATGGCTGTCTCCAGCCTAAGATCTCGCTAGAAGAAAACAGACAAATCTGATGCACATAAAATTAGAAACCATTGAATTAAATACTTGAGTATATAGTATGGAGTGCTGTAGAGGGAAGACTAGAGATGGCTATGTGACAGGGTTCATGAATGAAGCATGACAGCAGGGGGTTTCAGTGCTGGCTCTGGGAGGAAGGGAAGTATTTCAGATAAGACAAGTGGCACAAGCCAATGTGTGGAGGTGGTAAAGAAGGGAGTGCTAGAAATAAATACTCCATTTTCAAACCAGATAGCAGCATGTATGTTCAGTGTGATACCAGCACACCTCTTTAAAGCTACCTAAACTATAAATTTACATTTATAATACTCTTTTCTGATCATTCTCATTTTTGCATTTAAAAAAATACATGGTGTTTGAAAGCAAACTGTACAGGCCAAAATGTCTTGGTTCTAATTTTCCCATAAATTGCTAAATGACCAAGATATTTCAAGTCTGCGCCCCAAGCCTCAGTTTCCTCCTTTGCAAAATGAGAGAAAGGTTGGCCCAACAGGTCTCTAAGGTACCTTCTAGCTCTGTCATTCATGCTCATTATATTTATGGCACAAAATCTGAATAGAATAGACATTATGATTGCTGTATGTATATAGGTGACTGTATAACCAGTGTGATTCTGCAATCTGTACAATCAGAAAAATGAGAAATTATACCCCAATTGATTCAAATGTATGAATTGCCAAGATCATTGTAATGTCATGTGTAGCTAATAAAAAGAAAAAAAATGTGAAAAAAAAAAATAGACCCTTCTCCACTGAGGTCTGCTTTCCCGTTTGCCTTGTCTCCACTTTGCGTCCTTCTCTCTCTTTCACCAGGAAGCTTGCTGGGAAAGTACCAAGTGGGACTATCATGGAATGCTGCACTTTTTGTTCAAGTGTATGTGTTATAACAAGGCATGCACAACTGATCACATCGGCATGCATATTAATAAGTGAATGCAGTGGTCCATGCTTTCTGGACTTATAAAACAGCTCCTGTCGGAGCTTTGAAATGACAAGCTTTGCTCAGAACTGGAAAACTCAAAGTGGGAAGGCCAATGGGGAGTTGCTATGAAGTATAAATGTTTAAAAAGCAAAGAAGATCAAAACCCAAAAGCAAAGGAGAGTAAATCCCAAGAGTCTCTGAGGATGGAAAAGCCAGGGAAGTTTCTGCCAAATGAACCGATTAAGAAATGACAAAGGTGAGACAAGGATGATATAAGGATAAAATGACATGAGAATGAGATGACTCACTGTTCTGCAGCTTTTTTTTTTCTTTCTCCTATATCTAACAAATGAGACCTATCTATGTGGCCCAAAAGGGAAGAGAAGGCCCCACGTGTCACACTAGGATGGACCATGTCTTTGTTTAATATCTTGGATAACTGCACATCCATGGTCATAAGTGAAAAATTACCCCAAACACAAGAGAATGGATGCTGTACTCCCCACGCCCCTGGTTGGGTTCAGCTGCTGCTCTTCAAACAAACCAAGGCTTATATGAAAACAGTGCCTATTTGTCATGATCATGGATAAGTGATGGTCCTGGGGTGAAGACTAGAGATATGAAAAGGGTTAGAATTTATGCAAATGTTGTTCAGGATCAACACCATCAAAGCTAGAAGATAACTGCTGGATTTTGATGTAGACCTTGACATCATAATTTTTTCTTCTTGTTGTTGCTATTGATAGTTCTTGGTCTTTTTTGAGAAAATTTTGTTAAGCACTAAAATTCAGGCATAGCATCTCTGCTTTCTTTTTCCTAAATGGCTGGAGAGCCATCTAGGCTGATTCTTTTGGCATTTACTTTTCAAAATAAGCAAAGACAAATAAGACAAGTGAAACAAGGAAGAAGAGGTGCATCTTGTCCAGCACCATGGACAACTTTGCACCTAAAGCTGCCTTTGTTTGCTCTGCCAACTGGCTACTTTTAGCAAAACTTATAAAGGAGCCCACCATGCTTTGAGCTTTGCAGTATATCTGGACTTCCTTGGAAGGTGGTAAATAAGCCCTCCTTCAGCTGAGTCCACTTGCTATAATAAGCTACTTTGTTAATACCCCTCCTTCCAGGATGCATCAGAACAACTTTCCAGAAGTGTTGGCTGTTTGATGGACAGGCTGCCAAAAGATGCTGTGCAGAATAGCACTGGGTGGGCACCTCAGGGATGCTGCCCAGTTGCAAGTTTTCCTGCATCTAGGAGAAAAAGTGAGCCAAGAGGCCATTTCTTGAGTATCAGTGCTGTATAGTCTTAATCTCATTCTAGGTGAGAAATGAATATCAATGCAGACAAAGAGGGATATGATGGGTTCTGCTTTTGGAAAATGCAGCAGGTTGTCCATCACTGTGAACTTGACCAGTTCTTGTTTTCAAAGCAGCCCCACAGTGCTGGCACAAAACTCCTCTTACTACACTGAAATGAGCTTTGGGAAAGCAGAAAATGCTGAGAAGACACACAAACAATTCCACCAGAAGGACACTCATCCAGAAAATGAGACATTCAAAATTCACAGGGTGATGAAATACGTGTGTACCTATCATGTTAGTCAGGCTACTGCTGGTATTTTCATGGTAAAGATTTGGTTGGGGGGGTGGTGGTGGGGTTGTGGCTCAGTGGTAGAGCTCTAGCCTAGCACTGGTGAAGCATTGGGTTTGATCCTCAGCACCACTTATTTATAAGGATAAATAAATAAAGGTATTGTGTCCATCTTCAACTTAAAAAAAAAAAAGATTTGGTTCCCTTCACATCCAAAAAGTAGTCATCTTTTTTTTTTTCTTCCTGTTCTACTTCATTGCAACTCAGACTACATTTATGGTATCTTTACAAGTCATCCTTAAAAAGCTGGGCTATCAAAGATGCAAGGGAAGGTCCCTGGGACACTTCACAGCTGGGACGCACCCCTAGGTCAGCTACTGTTGAAGGTCAAGATCAGCTGTGGTTTCCACAATCTTCCTTGGTATCTGTTGACTATTGAAGTATTTTCCAGGATCAAATTACAGGGCCAAGAGGGATTTGTGAATAGTAATGGGTGAAAGTAAAGACTGGAGGAAGGCCACAAGTGGGGACACTCCAGCTTGAATGTCTCTGGTTTTCTACCGCAACTGTCCTCAGATCCCCTAGTCTATTACCAGTGGTCTGGTAAATTGCAATGATTTCTAAGAACAGCACAGCTACTGAGCTCTGTCTTTGATTTGATTAATTACACATGCAAGCCCAAATCCTCTTACATGTGGATAATGCTAATACCAACTCCAAACTGCCCAGCGAGGTCACCAGGAAGTTTGAGCTCACTTTTCAGGCTTCCTTCTTGTCTGCCTTCAGATTTACTCATCGCCCATTCATTACTCACTGCATCATCCACCAAGGACTTGCTGCATATTTCTATGTTCTAGGCACTTGTGTGTGTATGTACACACACACACACACACACACACACGCACACACACACACACACACATTCAATGACTAAGACTTGTCTTTTCTCTTCCTGGCACAATGATTAAAAGCAGACAAGGCATGAAATCATCATCTCCTTGGATAAGGGCTACATGGACGTGGTGATAAGGTGTGGTAATGGTGCACTGACTAGAAGAAGGTGGACCAGAAAGAGCCCTCTAAAGGGGGCAGCCCTTCAGCTGAGACCTACAGGGTAAGAAAGACTCAAGCATGCAAAGAGTGGAGGGAAGAGCCCTTCACACACAGCATGTGTGAAGTCTTGGAGGCGGAAGGTAGCTCTGAGGGGCTCAGGAGGAAGGCTGCCAGTGGATGTTACACAGTAAACACCCAACTCGGAAGAGGAAGGCTCAGAAAGTTTTGTGGGCTAGAAAGTGAGCAGTATCTCTAGTGCAATGGAAAGCTACCCAAGGGATCTACATGGAGAAGACAGGCTGATTTATTATCAGATGATGAGTGAAAAACAAACTGAAGCAGAGTAAAGGTGTAAAGGGAGTTATAATGTATGGTAGCACCGCAAAGGCTTTCCACTAGGCCACTCTCCCCTTCTTCCTAAATAAAAGACCTGAGTTTTTTTTCTGGAAAGCAGTAGACCTAGTTAAAGCTTATATTTCTCACTTTCCTTGGAGTTAGGAGTGGCTATGAGTAATTATTCTGCCTAATGAGACGAATGTGGAAGGCTATGAGGAACCTTAGGGTACTTCTTACTCTAATGATGCAACTCCTTCAGCTTTCTTTTTTTCTTCTCCTTTTTCTTATGTTAAAAAGAACTGGCTTTCTTACCACTCACCATAAAAATGGTAGATTACAACTGTAATGCTAACCTATTATGTGTTCCACCTTAGCCCTTCCGCATAGATCTTGGGGGACAAGGGGAGATAGTACCAATATGATGAGTATATTTCTCACTATGCAGAGGGTAATAAAATCCTTTGTTTCAGAAAAAAAAGGAAGGGAAAACAAAGACATAATGGCAGGAGCACCAGCAGTCATCCTAGATAATAATCTAGGAAAAACCAATAGCATCGTAGAAACCTGAGCCCATGCAGACTTGAACCACGGAACCAGTACCACCAAGACCTGTATCTGAATTTCACTTTGAGTGACAAAAAAGGGGGAAAAAAAGAAAGAACATCAATCCTATTGTTTAAGATATAGTTGGGTGGAGAGTTGGGAGCTGTAGTTCAGTGGGGAGTGCCTGTCTAGTATAAACAAGACCCTTGGCCTAGCATGGCAAAATAAAAAAAGAAAAGAAAAGAAAAAAGAAAGCAGCAGTTTGGTGGAGACTTCCATTACTCACAGTGGATACTGATTCTAAATGACCCACTAGGCAGTTAGAGTTGCCCAGGCTTCATGGACTTAAGCAGTGACCATCACAATGAAGAAAAGTAGGCCAAAGAGAGGTACATTTTTCAAGGTAGAAATAATGGACTTACTGATGGCTAGGATATGGGGCCTTATAGTGCATATTTCTATGTTCTAGGCACGTGTGTGTGTGTGTGTGTGTGTGTGTGTGTGTACAAAAAATTACAAGATTTTGGCCTGAGAATTTATTAAAATGGGAAGAGGAATGATTTGAAGAAGTTAAGGAAGAATTTAGTTTTTGTTATTTTATGTTGAGGTAAGAGGTATCTGTGATGGTGATCTCCACTCCTACGATTTCCTACCCTGTTCCAGCCTCTCCCTTACCCCCTCTTAATAGTGAATGCTCCTCCTGGTCAGCTCTTCTACTGCTCAGGTGTCCAGACAGATGCCCCAGGGGATGAGGCCTGTGGTCCCCAGTGCTGTCTGCTCAGCCCTGAGACTCGCCATCGGGAAGCCCAGCACTGCTGCACATCCAACCTCCTTTCCCAATTGGTCTTTATTGGTAATAAAAAAGCTGACATTTGGGGCCCCACATGTTACATTTTCTTGCCTGTCTCTCTGCTGTTTCAAAGACGGGCTGACTTAATGCCTCCATGTTGACAGGTAGGCATTTTGCATTCATTCAGCCACATAATAGGGGCCTCATTTTTACTGGTGCCTCTTTCAATAGCTATTGCCCCAAACACCAAATTTCTCCTCTATTCTACTCCACAGCTGCCCTCATATTTTCACTGTGAGACCCAAGGGCTGAGTCTTCCCTGTCAGATGAGACATACACGGCATGAATGGCAAGCTATTTAAAAGTGATGCAATAAATTGGTGCAGCCAATATGGAAAGAAGTATGGAAATTCCTTGGAAAACTGGGAATGGAACCACCATTTGACCCAGCTATCCTTCGCTTCAGTCTATACCCAAAGTACTTAAAACATCACACTACAGGGACACTGCCACATCAATGTTTATAGCAGCACAATCACAATAGCTAAACTGTGAAACCAACTTAGATGCCCTTCAGTAGATGAATGGATTAAAAAATGTGGCATATATACACGATGGAATATTACTCAGCAATAAAAGAGAATAAAATCATGCCTGTAAATGGATGGAGTTAAAGATAATGCTAAGTAAAGTTAGCCAATCCCAAAAAAACGAATGCTGAATGTTTTCTCTGATATAAGGTGACTGACTCATAGTGGGGTAGGGAGGGGGCGCATGGGAGGAATAGATGAATTCTAGATAGGGCAGAGGGGTGGGAGGGGAAGGACAGGGCAGGGAGTTAGCAATTATGGTGGAATGTGATGGACATCATTATGCAAAGTACACGTATAAAGACATGAATTGGTGTACAACCAGAGATATGAAAAATTGTGCTCTATATGTGTAATAAGAATTGTAATACATTCCGTTCTCATTTATTTAAAAAAAATCAATTAAAAAAATTGATGTGAGTGACCAAAAGGTAACAACACAGTAATCACTGCTCAGGTATGTGGTTTCCTGCCCTGACTCTGCAGGAATTGTGTATTGGAATTGTTTTGCTTTGTCCTCTCTTCATTTCTCTCCTACTAGGCCATCTTTACTTTCCCTCTGGCCACTAATTCATTCTTTTTTTTCCCCTCCTTTAAAAGCAGAAGACAATACCAGTTTTCTTTATTCTCTCTCTAGTAACCCTAACTTCAAAACTGCTGGACATACACCTTTGGATAAAGGGTCAATCTTCAGGGCTGGAGAGTGTAGGTAAAGTGGTATTATACCAGTCTGAGACAGGGCAGTTCTATTTTTTTTCTTTCTTTTTTTTTTTTTTTTTAAACACAGGTAATTCTCATATTGAATATTTGGTCACTTACCAGAGTTTATGTTTGAGACTTCATGACATTACACCCTATGCTGCTGCAAAAACTGTCTTTTGACAACAGAGTCTACTTTTACATTTAAGATCCTGGTTTTTCCTACCCCTCTTATTACCCATCCTAACAGACACATTATCTCTTGGGTTTATACTGATGGAAGAGGTGATAGGCATTTTGGCACATTATATCACTGCAAATAATACTTATCCTCAGAATAAATAATATAAATTGCTGTTGCATGGGGGTCCCTGCATCTGGTGTGGAATGGAGCACTGCATTGTTACAGTGTCATTCAATGGCTTTTTACCAAGCAAGAGCACATGGGCAGCTGTGATGCATTATGCTGCTGTGAAGTTAACTACAGACACAGATAGAGTGCCCACAGAAAAAGTAGACACCCTTTTTTTTGAATAGAGCCCTGGGTAATTACCTTGACTATTGTTCTAGGAGAAAGCCCCATTTATACCCCTTCATCAATTTAGCATCTAGACATGAAAAATCACCGACATTAAGTAGTTAAGGCAATTTGCTTTCCAAATGAAGAAAGGAAAAAAAAAAAATCTCCACTCCTGAGTTACCCATGCAGACAGCCAAAGCTCACCTCAAATAAAGGATCCTGAGGAGTTTATCTGCTGGGACTGTCTTTCTAAGCAGAGCCCCAAGACAATGTGTTCAGGGTCTGCTTTCTACTGACAGCCCTAGGAGGACACTCGAATGTGTGGACAGCCTGTAGGTAGAGGGTGGCACCCTCAGGGGTGGTGTGACCTGTGGTGGGTCCAACAAACACAGGTATGTGTGGCAGCCCTGCCCTGGGGTCCAGGCCTGGTGCTCCGAGGAAAAGCTACAGAAACTTTGCTCACCTTGATAAGTAAGCTCTCAGGGCAGGGTCCGTGTTCCTCCAAGTTGCCACAGAACATGAAATAGGTTATGAGGTTTCTCATTCAATATGGAGTAAAATGGGAGATTATTGAACTACTTACCCCCAAATGAGAACATAAAATGAATACAAAAGAAAGGCAAAATCACAATGAAAGAGATGGCCCCCAAAATTTTACTTACATTGAGTGAGGATCCCAGTTAAGGCATTTTTAAAATTCTCCTTGGCCTCCTCCATCTCTTGCTCATGGGTGGCTTTTTCATTCATTAGCCTGCGGACGTGGCTGTTGGCCGACTGCACCATGGAATAGAACTGGTTTGCAGAACGCCAATTCACTTCCCCCCTTTCAATCCAGGAAAGCAGGACTGTGATAGCCTCGGAGAACTTGCTATCATCTGGAAATGGAAAACCACCAAGTACAAATCATGCCAAGGTGAGAAAGAAACGCTTTATTCTGGTTCCACTCAAAAAGCAATTTGTGAGGGATGCGATGGGCACACCTGTAATCCCAGTAACTCAGGAGGCTGAGGCAGGAGGATCCTAAATTTGAGGCCAACCTGGGCAATGTAGTAAGGCCCTGTCTCAAAATTTAAAAAAAAGGGCTTGGCATATGGATTAATGATAGAGGGTCCCTGGACTCTGTCCCCAGTACTGAAAGAACAAAACAGAACAACACACACAGTCCATTCTGATGGATAAATTCTCAGAACTGAACAAAGTGAGCCTTCCTGTGACTGACTGCTTTTCTTAACTCCTTTTTTTCATCAACTCATGGCACCATGAAACCATCCCTGAGACTCCCACTCTCACCTACCAACTCCAAGGACTCAATCATAGGACATTTACTCTGGGCATTGTAGGCAATATGTTGTACTCCATTCCTAACACCAAATCTTGATTACTCTTTCTTAAAACTGGCTTGAAAAACTGTTATTAACCTATTTGTCCTCAGCTTCACTTCTTTATTCTCTTATCAGAAATATTTCCTGAAGATACCAGTTTTCTGACTTATGAAATCAGCCGAGTTAGCGTCAAAATACAGATGGCACATTATTTTAAAAACTAGTCGTAAAGCAAGATATTGTTTACAAGGCAGTAGTGGGAATAAGTCATTTCTGTTCTGCAGTTCAAAACTAATTTCATTTTAAGGTTAGTATAAAAATATTTAAATAGGCTGAAAAATAGAGTATTTCCTTTTTTTTTTTTTTTTTGTAGAGAATATGCTCCTGGAGGTGGTTGGTGTTTTCTTGGATGGCTACTACAAAGTCTCTTTGAACCTGGTGTGAGGCCAGGGCAGGAGGATAGAAAGTGGGAAATGAGGTTCTGCTGTAAATAAGTGATAAAGTTTATTTCAAAGAAAACAAGAGACTTGCCTGTTTGGGAGTGTTGCTGGAACAGACCGGTGTTGTATGGCTCGGAGGTGGAGAAAAAGCAAGTGTGAAGGTGATTAAGTTAATGAGAACTGCAAGTTGGATGTTGGTTATTACATTAATCGATCTGATGACTGCTGAAGGCTCGCTGCATATTTTTAGGCAGACTTGAGGGCAGAAGCCTTTCCACCCCTTACAAAACATGACTTAGGAAAACTACCCTACATGTATTCAAGTGAAGACAGACCCTGAATTCTAAAAATCAGGACCAACTAGACTGCAAGACTCAGATTCTTATTCATTCATTTGACAAACACTGAGTGCTACTCCACGCCAGGTACTGCCTGCTCCCTGGTGGACTAGGAGAATCCTCCTGTGCTGTGCACACCTATGGACAGAGGTGATTCATGTTTGATGAAGGGATTCAGTTTTTACTTAACAGATTTTTAAAAATCAACTATTATATTGTTACGTGTATTCCATTTGTTACAGCACTTTGCCAATTTTGTGGGATGCTGTACAAATACCTTACTAAAGTCCTAAAGACATTTGCCCAAACTAGGGTATATAGCCCAGTGTGCCCACGCACTGTGTGAAGGCAGGACTCAGCCCAACTCAAGGCCATGCACGGTGAGCTCTGCCTTCTCCAGATGCAGCTTGTCACTTCTGCTGCTGACCAGACACAATTCCAGGCCCTCTCTTGTTCCGCAGCTGCCCTCTGGGCCTGGGGATCAAAGCCTTTTTCTTTTTTTTTTTTTTTTGAGCAAATGGACTCCTGGGCCCTCACACTTGAATCAGAGGAGATAACTGCCTGGGGATGTTCACAGAATATCCTGCAAGTGAAAGACTCAAGTTTCCTTGAAAATCTCAACCCACAGGCACACAGCACACTCAGTAGTACTGCTGGCTCATGCAATTGTGTTAACTCTGGAATTCCAGTCTAAGTTCAACCCTCAGTGAACTCTGGCTGCAGTGGTTTCTTATCTCATTTCATGGACCGAAGCGGCTTGTGTAAGATAAAATCCATCATACACAACTTAGCATTACGCTCAGCCCATAGAGAGGCCCATAATTTAGCATTATGTTTGTGAGAGGCCCACTGCGACCGTTACAGTCAGAATAAATTCTGCCTCCCTCCACACTCTCTACCGCTCCCCCTGCCAATATATGTTTGGAGAATGGATCTCGGAACAGACAGCAGAAATAAACTTAAAGCTTATAAGAAACCTTTTTTTTTTTTCCTTCTTAAAAAATAACAACAACAAAAAAGAACACTGACTTCATGTACTATTTTTCACCTTTGCTGAGAATTAGCCTCTACACAGCACAGAGAAAGAAAAACCCTGGGACTTGTGGTGGGGGGAGAGAGAGGGAGAGGGAGAAAGAGAGGGGGGAGGGAGGGGGAGAGAGAGAGGGAGAGAGAGAGAGAGAGAGAGAGAGAGAGAGAGAGAGAGAGAGAGAGAGAGAGAAAGTGCCCCCCCACGCACAAGCGAGAGAGCAAGCCATGTGCCTCATCTTTCTTTCTCTTGCACGTAGTAGTGGGTAGTTTTTCCTTTTCTTGTTCTTGGTAGTTCAGTTCATAAATATACTAAGTTACTGTCAGGAAGAACACACTTAAATTTTAAAAATGTATGTTTGCTCAAGTGGTCCAAAAAACACATTTTATTGCTCTTCACTCCTAGATCTCAGCTAAGCACAAGTTACAGGCAGCAGATTATAGTTAACTGATAGCTTCTAGAAAGGAAACAACACCCTTGGGATTAAGCAACTAAAAATACACTATTTAAAAGTGAGTGGCCAAGAGGTTTTCTAACATTTTAACTCATACTAGTAGGCAAATCCCATTAGCCTAAGAGAGTGTAGAGTTGTGAAAACTCTCAACTTCATTTTTGAACTTTCTGATGACAGCAGAATGATGTATGATTGATGTACTGCCATTCAAATTAAATTTAAAACACATCAGTTAAGGCATGCTTGGTAACTCCGGTCAATATTTGTTGCCATGTAAGAAGTGTCTTTAATTTATATTAATTAAGACGAAGCCAGTAACTCCCTCTGGATGGCTACAGGAGCTTATTGGGAGCAGTCATTTTTCAATGCCCATCTGTAAATTCAATTTTGTATTCAGTGGAAAGATCACTGAGAAAGCAGAAAACAATATAAACTAATTTAAACAGGATTTTAGATTGCAGCATTATTAAAGCTATTCATGCGGAAAGAAATTAACGCCGCTCATAAAAATCACATCAAAGATGCACTTATAAAAATTCTAAGCACTTTCCATGAACATGTTTAGGCATAACTCTGAACATGGGTGTGCAGTTTAGAAATTAAAATCTGCAGATGTGCTTTTTCCACAGTAAGAATTGGGGAAATTGCCATATTATGGCATGAATATGGACCATTTGCTCAGTAAAACTTGCCCAGCGTCTTCTAAGCAGGGTCCTCACCATGTCACACTTGGGTGACTAGAAATGTTTGCTCACGGGTCTTCCTTCCTGCTTGGCAGGAATGGGCCCCCATTTCTTTGTCACAGCCCTGGCTAAGCACCATGGCCCTGGCCCCGCTTTTGCACTTGCTGTGCTCTTCCTCAGAGAGACCCTTAAACACTCTGTCCCCCTGGCCAGGGTCATTTTTCCCTTAAGATTCAGCTGCCCTTTCACACAGAAAACTTCAGCAACCTGGCTTGTACTCTTTGCTATGTTCCTACCCTTCTCCATGTGTCCCACTGATACAGTCACCCTGCACAGTACTGTTGGCTCATACCTCTGTCTCCTGTTCTGAGGGTCTAATATGAGAATAAAACCTGCCAAACATATTTCAATGTTTTGGGTTGCTTTGGCTTTTTTTTCCTTTGTAATTTATATTTTATTGTGCTCTATTTCTCATGGACTTGTAGTGATTACTACTAGAAAGCTACAAACTCAACAAATAAGAGTCAGAAAGCTTCACAGTTGATAATAAAAAAATTTAATCTCATGTTAAGGAGTATTTTCCCACATTTCATTGTCTACCACAGATAAATGTTCTCAGGACCTTCAAGCTGACTGCTCCTTTTGTCCTTCAAGTCTCTGAGGTCATTATCACTGGCTATGAAAGTTAGAAGTGATGTCAGATAATGGCAAAGCCTTTGGCAGTAAGACACTTACCAGATTATCAATTGATTCAAAAAATTTTGAAAGCATTTTTAATCCTGGAATGGAGGAAAGCACTGCTTAGCCTTTTGAGGAGCAAGTAATATGAGAATGATTATGTATCATCCCCCAATGTTCCCACCTGTATCCACGCCCATCTCATTTCAGACTTTGTGGTTCTCCTTCCTTCTCCCTGTCTTCCATGTTTATGAGTAACTGCCATACAGTAGGCATTTAAAAATTGTATGTAGGATAATTTCTGCTAAAAGACCACATGCATCAGCATCCTTTGGGAGCGTGTTTAAAATGCAGGTTCAGCCTTTCTCAGACCTCCCAACTGTGAATCTGCATTTTACCCCAAGTGACTGACAGGTACAATGAAGTTTGAGAAGCACTGGAAGAAATAACTCAATGAAGGCCAGATAAACTAGTTAGGCACTAATCTAAGTTAAGACATAACGAAAACCTGAAATTCAAAGCAGCAGCTAAGATAGTAGGGAATACTGAAGAATCTGATGTGATTTTGAGAAACTTTGGGGATCCCTGTCCCTAAATCCCCATTCCCAATTAAAGAGAAGCTGATACTTCCATCCAAGAAAGAAATAAGTATCCAAGACTTGGAAATGCACATAGCCATCCCTGCAAATCCTTTCAATGGAATGCTTGGCATGGACTAGGACCCCCCACAACACACACACATATTATCTGGTTGTTGGGGTGTGAACCTTCACTTGTCTTTGACTAGGCTATTTTACAACTCTGTGGGAATAGAATATAAATTGTGGAAAACACTTCCTCTCTGTAACAGTACAAATGTAGAAACATTTTAATCTTTATAATGAACACATTTTCCTTTAAACCCATTTTAACATCTTATTGCTTTCTCATTAATTAATGAGTTAAATAAAATCTCTGGCAACTGCTCATTTTATATTTGTAAGACATTCATGACTTCACCACCATAGGTCCTTTAACACCCTCTTCAAAAGCAGGGCTCCTGCTATAGTCATGTCTGAAACCTCAAGGCAAGGCAGAAAGGGGTGGATATTTGGTGAATTTTAATATAACTGATATGTAGAAAATGATGGGGGAAGGAACCAAAGTGGTAAGTAGTTTTTTCCTACCTTTTTGTGTGCTCAGGGAGATCCAGCCTTGAATTTCACAACAGTGATAGGCTCTCAGCCAGGCCATAAACATGGAATGTGAAATTTAAGTGGGCCACAGTGCTTTTACTTATTGTTGTACACAGGAACAACAGGAGGGTGTTCCATGTTTGAACAGAAAGAAAGTGAAAAAAATAAAAATAAAAAGACATCATATGAAACTTTTCTTCCCAAAGAAATGAGGACGTGGACATACAATGAATGGCATGTCTATACAACTCTCAGAGATTTCTGGCCTTGATGACGGCTGGACATTGCTTACAGAGTAGAGTCATGTGTGGATCTAAGTAGATTTGGAATTCCAGCATGGTCAACGCATTGCTACTACCACATTCCGAAAATTCCACTGGGTGTATCTGTTATGGTTTGAATATCCCTTCCAAAACTTGTGGAGAAATTTAATTGCCTTGTGATAGTATTAAGAGATGGGACCCTCATGAATGTATCATGCCACTATCATGGTAGCGTGCTCCTGGTGAAAGGACAAGTAAGTCCTCATCCTCTATCTTGTGCGCTCGCTTGTCCTTCCTCCTTTGACTATGGGGGGTACTGTGGCATAAATGCCCTCCCCAGAACCAGGTGCTATGCTCTTTAATTTTCCATCCTCCAGAACCATGAGCCAAACAAACTTTTATTGCTAATAAATGATCCAGATATAAGTATTTTATTATAGCACTGGAAAACTAAGACAATTCTCAAATGAGTCTCCATTTCTGGCTGCTCAATGAACTACGCATCAATTAACCAATCAGATGGCATAAAAGGATATTTATAAGTGGCTAATGCTCCTCAATGTCCCCAACACACACACACACACACACACACACACACACAATCTCCCCTATTATTATTGTCTGTAAAAATGAGAGAATTAAGGGGGCAATATGAAAATGTACTGGTTATTTCTGCTTCAGGGCCAAGCAAAATGTTTCTAAATGAAATGGCCTATCTTGCCTCTATGAAGGTCAATAACAATGAAGCAAGTGATTCTCAAACAGGCTCCTGTGCTTCATATTCCTCTTGCTTAAAGAAGGAGTTCTAGCTTTTAGCTAATGGAACGCCCATTTGGCTCATAGCATTATTGATTTTTATTTTCATGGAACCATAAATATTGACAACCATCTCAGTAAAATGCCAGTACCTCCCTACCTACCTACCTCCCGCTGGCAGGCTGATCCTTGGGCCACTCTGTGTGCAAATCTCAGTCCTCTGGAGATGATGAGTAGGATCCCAGGAGGACTGGATTCTGGATGACACACGGGGAATCCTAAGGGCACCGTGTGCAGAGTCTTCCTACAATTTCACCTGACACAGACAGAAACTCTTCATTTCAACACATAATGAAAGATTATGTGCAGCTTTCCAAAGGGGAAAAAGTACACAAAAACTTTTTAATGTTCTTGCCCAGAGAAATCCCCCGTGAATTAGGATATAATCCTTCCGCACGGTCTAATCAATCTTTTCCTTGCACAGCCCAAACACAGGGCTCCTCCAGGGCTGGATGGTCTGGGCTAGACACACAGAAATTCATTATCTCATCTGCCTGGTGCCACTGTTTCCAATAAAGTGTAATTATGGTGTATCGAGCTCCTTCTCACTTTCTCAAAGCCACGCCATAAACTTTGGGTCCGTGTGCGGTTACTTCCCAGTCAGTCTTCATTAGGTTGAATTGTCTCCGAACAATGTCTATTTAATCAGCAGGGTGCCTGCTGATTTTCTTTTTTGGAATTTATATTACTGTAATAGACGCTGGGTGACTTTGTGCCTTAGACACTGTACAATTACAACCCAGTGTTTCTCCTGGCTTCGAAGGCCCAGCAGCCAGTAAATGGGGGTGACCTGGTCCCAGAAGATGCTCCCTTTCTGAGCCCTGCACTGCCCCACTGAGTAAGCTATCTACCTGGGGAGAATACCCTGCCTTTGCCAACTTATAAAAGTATACTATTATCATAACATAACAATCCCACTACGGTAAGTGGCAAGTTCAGAGTGATTTGTTATTGACTCACCTCTATAAGGCAGGGGGCTTGTGTAGTAGAATGCTCAGCAAATACTTCCTGAGTGACAGGAGAGAGAGCTGAGTAGACACACATCCTTCCCTACGTTTTCTGACACACTGAGCAGCACTAGTGGCCAGAAAAGCAGCATATGGATGCATCAAAGAGAGGGAAAAGAGAGAAAGGAATTCATTTCTGAACACCTACTGTGTGTAGTTCTGGCACCATCAGGGCATGGAGAGCCTTGTGAGCCATAAGAAAGAATTGGCTTATACAGGTTTTGCTGAATGAAGCTGATCTTCAAAAAAAGAAAGTTGTAGGAATAAATAAGTATGATGTAAAATGGGAGAAAATGTCTGTAATAAACCTAAGATAGCAAGATTTCTCAGGGGAGGAAAAAAATCAAATCCAATTAGGTATTTTCAGATTGCTTTTTCACTGCTTTTCTGACACAGGTTTCCGTACCTTACGTCTTGACTGCATTTTATAGCCCCACATCAGTGAAATCATCTTCAGGGAAACAGTTTCCTTGGCTCCTCTTGTCTGGCTTTGCAGTGTTATAAGGAGCATGGAGTGGATTTCCTCTCTGAGGCAGCCAATTTCCTAAGCAATTAAATGCTGTTTATATTCCAAACTCTGTGCTTGGGTTGAAATTGTCAAGCCTGATATTACCTGACTCTTGCCTAAGATGTATTCTCAGCTAGTTCATTCTACTGTAACAGCCATCTATTAAAATTTCCAATCTGTTCTCTCCTCAAGGGATCATACAGTACTTGGCAAAGGTACAGCTTCTGAATTTTGCAAATTATACTCATCTATATAAATATATATTTTTTAAATGGCAAGGCTTGCAAATTACTCTACCAAATTGACATCCCAATCTGCTATCCTCTAAAAGGAGAGGCAAATGCCATGTACCTCATACATGCATAGATGTCTCTGGGCTGGTTTCTTAAAAATAACATAATGTAGATGCCAAACTTTCATGAAATTCCTCCAGGAGGTTGCAGAACCAAGGTACTAGTATTTGTCACTTCTAGGGATGGATGTGAATAAATATAATTTAGTCCATGTAGATCAGGAGTTGAGACCACATAAAGCACTGAATATTAAAGAAGAAATTATTTGTTCCAATGAACATTCCTGGCTGAGAATACTGCTCTTTCTCATTTTGGATACTCCTTGTGGTTTCTAAGCTGACTGGAGAAGTGAGAGAGAGGTCTGTATTTACACCGTGTGTGACTTTTATTGAAGGGGCAGCCACTGCCTATGTATTTATGCCCATCTGATAGGTCTCTAGAGAGCAACAAAATATGCACCTAAAGTGTCAGTAAGAAGTGCTCCGTAGTTACACAGGGGCACTGCAGTGGCAACTGAGGCTGATTAGGAATTCCCTAGCCGGACAGGGGGTTGAGGGCTAGAAGCACAGGCCTTTTATTTTAAAGCATAGAATGTCATTTTTTATCTTTCTAAAATAGGTGTCAGGCAGCTTTTCATATATTTTCTTTGGTGAAAACATACCATCCACTTAAGCCACTGCCAGAAACACATCAGCTAGGCTCTGAAACAGTTAGGACTGGCCACACCCCTCCTCTCACCTGGAATTTTTTCCTCTCACTCTGCTCTTTATGAAATAAAACCCAAATCCAGCAATAGCCTTTCAGGCTCCAGACTGCTTTTCTAGCTTCACCTTTTTCTACAAATGCAGCACCTGGGCCACATTCCTCCCTGCTTCCCAAGTGTCTTTATTTCTAGGCTCCAAACTCCGGATAGAATGCCTTTATGTGCCCCCAACTTCCCTTATAATCTTGGAAGAAAATCTTGTTTATTCTGCCAAGGTCCAATTCTACCTGCTCTGTGAAGACCTTCTCGACACCTTCATCAACTTTGTTGCACTTGCCTGATTTCCCCAAAGCATATTGCACAGCCTTGGGCTGGTGGCTATCCAAGTGCTTCATTCCACAGTTTTTCATTTCCCTGTGGACACTTGCCTATGGCAACTGTTACCTATGCTAGTCCTGACAGCACCCAATGACCCAAAGATGGTCTGTGCATTGTTTGCCTATAAAATATCCAGATGTTGCTCAGCTCTCACAACTTTGGTCAAAAATAGAACTGAATTCATAATCCACGTGAATCAAACCGTGTAATATGATGTATTAAGAACTATGTAATGTTATGAACGACCAATAAAAAAAAAAAAATAGAACTGAATTCACACACACTTCAACCTAATGTCAAACTCTAGCCTCTTTCCAATCATTATGATGTTCAGTAGGGTAGTGTCCTTAAACCCAGAGGAAGCCTCAGCAAACATTGGAGGAAATGAAATAGCTCTCTTCTGCTGCTGCTCATCTGTAGGCATTCAGAGTGTTCCTTCACCTCCAACTCTGAAGACCGGCCTCCATGAAATACAGAGATCCTCCTCTATCCTGCAATGGATCCTGCCTAGCACAGTGTCTGACATGGCTCAAGAAGTTACGAGTAGAGTCTTGTGGATGCAAACTCCACAAAGCTCTGGGAATACTAGGAACTGACAAACTTTATAGGTGAAGCTACTTCCCAGGCTCACTCAACACCAGGCCAGAGGACAAGAGTCTGCTCTTGGGTTTGCTGCTGTCCACTGTTCTGCCCCGTCATTCAGTGAGTTTGGTCATATGACAGTACACACAGCACTGATGGTGAGAAGGACAGGGCTCACTCCCGAGCAGGACGACGAGGAAGCCTAGGTGTCAACACTTTGGCTCACTTGAAACCAGCAGGAAAGGGGCAACAGGAACACACAGGGCTCCGGCATTTGAGGATCACTGCTTTCTCTTTCAGTAGTGACTGTGGTGCAGGAAGAAAAACCAGCACATGTGGCTTCCTACCTTTCAGCTTCTCTGCCAGCAGTGCTGCTTCATGCTCCGAGTAGTGCATTATGGCTGGTGGCGAGGGCGGCCGGAGCCGGTCCTCCTCCAGCTTGCGACGATGCCGCTCCTCACGGGCTCTCATCCTCTGCTTGCATTCCCACTCATAGAAGTCGTCTCTGGCCTGGGCGAAGTCTACGTGAAGGCGGCCTGAATCCTTTTTGTCTGTGCTGGACCCTAATCGCATCCGGTAACCTGAAACCAGTGGAAAGTCTGGTCATATCAGGGTCACCATGGACTCACTTCTGCTCCAGGCCCTCACCGGGGCTAGGCAAACCACTTAACTCCGTGGCCCTCAGGACAGGACATCTCCCCCAAAGAGGTAGGAAAGCACTTCTCCTCCCCAGAGACCCTGAAGCCCTACTAAATTAATTAAGCCTGTTAGGGTATGAGAATAAAGATAACTCTGGGAGGTTTCTCAGAGGATGTCTTAACCATGTTCTAACCCAGTGTCACCAACAGAGGATGATCTTAAGAAGCAGCGGTCAAATTGTGGTAATTCCTTCTTCCCTCTGGCTTCCAGGAAGCTCAGAAACAAATTTGGTATGTAGTATATTTTTTATTCCTGCCCTTTTATGGCCTTGATGTTTTTATTTTCAATTTACTATAACTTTATTGCATAAGCACTCAAATTCTTCATAGAAGAGGGGTGGGAGGTATGAGTAAATAAAGAGCATCTATGATATTTAAAAAGATCTCCAAAGTAAATTCCAGAACACCTCACTTAGGCTGTTGCTTCATTCCCCTAGAAAATATGGCTGCTCAGTTTTCTCTCAGCAGCTGCAAAAGCCACAATTACCAAGGCAATTTTGCAATGCTGTTTTATTTCCACTTATCCTCTGGGGCATGCAGGGGAATATTTTACCTTCAATCAAGAGGCCTCAATGCTGCCTCCCTTGCAGCCCCGCAGCACCCTCATCTTGCATGCAGCATCATACAAATTGTCCATACAGTCTTTAAAGGCCACGGGAGCCCTATGCAAGAGCCCAGAGCTAGGCCAGAAAAAAAAATGGGCCTGGAAATCTTTGGGGGATTTACTGAGAGCTACCAAACTTATAAAGATTATGAGCAAAAACTAGATCTGAGAAATCAACACAGGACTGAAACCAGCCAGCCAGCCCAACTTCAAATGAAGAAGAGTTGACTTTGAGGTTGTTCTTCAGTTTGGGCTATTCAGATTTTCAGAACATAAATTCAGGTCCCAGCAGGAACATGACTGCCAGGGGCTGCCAGAGGAGAGACCAAAATAAGCATTTTTTCTGTGCAGGGGCTTTGCAAATAAGATAGGACTACAGAATGCTAGGCTGTGCTATGCTGGTATTCAAGATCTCATGGTAGGTTTCAATGGATTACTGTAGCATTTTGGGTTAAAATACAGCTGAAAATCCCTGTAGAGATTGGCTTCCCCCTAGGTAGGGCACTTCATATCTTTCAAAAGTTATAAATAAGATACAGATCTCACATCTGATGCCTGCATGCCACTGAACTTTTCTCCCTCCTAGGTTTCCAAAGTGTTATCTAAAAATGGGAAGACATCACAATACCAATCAAAAATGCAAACAGCCCGCTATTCCCAGATGAGCAGAGTTAATGCTAGAGTAAAATGTGTCTTGGTTGTGGGCCACGGAAAGTTAACAAGTCAGCAGGCCATGGTGATACATACATAACAGCTGAGCTGGCTAGACTGCTTGGAACTGGCCAGCTGCCCCAACTGGCCCAGCAACTTTCCCTCGCTTATGTACAGAGAAATGACTTGTCTCATGCTTCTGGTTCCAACATCGTCTCTTTCACCAAAACATCGTCTCTTTCTCCAAAACATCATCATTAAGGCCTTAAAAGAGACCCTGATGAGGATGAGACTAAAATTAGCCTGGCCCTCAAATGCAAACATGGGTCTAAAATTAGATAGGCCTTCCAGCTGGGCTGGGCTTGCAGGAGCTCAGATGCAGGGTTTGGGGTATAGCCTGCCTGCCTTCCTACCCCTTCAATTAGCCAGCCTTTCAGATCATCCTGGCTCTGATGTTGCAGCCTCCACAGGGCAGCAGGCTGGAGACCTCTACACCCAGGCAAGGAGGCTGCAGCTGAGACCTGTGCTGGTGCTTCATCCTGCGGCAAAGGGGTGGACCAAGGAGCCATGAGGGGGCTTGCTGAGATAGGAAAAGCAAGGACCAAAGACTAAGTAAAGGAATACCTTTTGGATGCCTAAATCTGAGACTGTTCATCTTTGTTAGTGTCCTTATGAGGCTCTGATTAGGTCTAAGTACTGGGTTGGGTCTAAACTAGTGTTGTAAAAGACCTATGATCTACTTTAACCCTTTCATTGAATCAGGAGGGATCAAGTAGTACTATTATTGATAGAGCTGTGATTAGAACCCAAGTCCCTAGGGCAGAGTTTGCTGAGAAATAAGAAGCAGTTCTTTATCCTGATCAGGATACTTCTGCTTAAAATAGCCATGTACTAAATGGTTCCTATCACAGGTACCTGCTAAACACTTAACATCATTTGATTTAGTCTTTGCAGTCTTGGTTGGTAAACCGTAAGGATCTCTATTGTGCAGATGAGGAAGTGGAAGCTGGAAGAGAGGTCATCCAGATCAGGGTATGTGAAACCCAGTGCCCTACCCTCTCCAGAATCCCTGGTGACCTAGTAGCTGTGAGTGAGTTGCCAAATGTCTTTCTTCCAGGTTTGTCTTCCATCTCCATTGTGGAATGCCTTCAGACTTCATTTTTCACTTTCTAAGGATTCATTGGAATAAAGGTTAAAAAGTTCCCTGTGTCATTATCTGGTTCAGAAAAATCTCTGGGGCACTGAGAAAACCTCAAGGCTTCTGGGATTTGTACAGAATGTCCTGGCAATGAAGGCTGATTGCAGAAATTAAGTAAAATCTCCCCATAATATCACATGTTTTCCCCCTCCTGTTGTTTTCCCACCTTCCCCCATTAGCTTTGCGTTAGGAATAGAGAGGTGGTATGCAGCGTCGCCGACTGGAAAACGGCATTGGAGGGTTCAAGGGAAAGGTGATCAAGTTGAACTAAAAAATAAGTCCTCTGAAACCACATATTAATAATAGTCCCATTGTTCTTATATTTGGCAAAAGCCTGTTGACAGACTCCATAACACTTACTTTAACACCCATACAGTGGAAGGCAACATTAGGCTTCATTTCAACGTCTGTAAAAATCTCTTATAAAAACTGCCACCAAAGACTAAGGATAGTTAGTCTTTTATATGTATATTTTTAGTTGTTGATCTATTTTTTTATTCTTTTTTAAATTTTATTTATTTATATGCAGTGCTGAGAATGGAACCCAGTGTCTCACCCATGCCAGGCTAGGCCAGTGTTCTATCACTGATCTGCAACCCCAGTCCCAGGAGGTTAGTCTTAAGGAACCATCAAGTGGGCATGATATTGAGCTTTATTATCATGCCCCTAAAACACTTTCCTGAAAGGAACTGATCTTGCTTTGGTGCCCTGGTGTCAAAAAAGTGAATTCACTTCTAAAAAAAACTAAAATTATTCTGAGAGTACTTTACTCCCCCAGTGGATTTACATCCAATAATAATAATGGTCCTCCGTACTCATAATATTGCTTTTCATCTAATAAGTGCTTGAGAGCATTAATTAGAAACTCGATGGAATTCCTTAAGACTGGAGGGTAGGAAATCATTCCTGCAGTGAGGTACATTCACAGGCTTAACAGAGAGCTTCTGGGAGCCAAGGAAAAAGGCAGAATTCCTCCTTCGGTAGCCCCAAAGTATTTGGGCTTTATTGTGCATTAAGGCAAAAGGGAATAAGCTCATATTAACATCACAAAACATGACAAAATGCCTAGAAAACCCCTTATGTAATGCAAAGTACCAGAAAGGTAAATGGCTTTATCAACCATGAATTCCTCTGCAAAGCGAATGTGACAAAAATTCTTCTTGCTTTTTCGGATGGCTGTAATATCACCGCACTGCTCAAAGACTTCTTGAATAATTTCCTCAGTAGCATTTTCTGGTAATCCTCCGACAAACACAGTCTTACACCCTGGAGGTCGTTCTCTTGTGGAAGGAGGTGGGAGATCTAATATCACAACAAAATAGAAAGTTTTGTCTTATTGATTGGCTCTCTTTTCCTGGCTTCCCTGGCAAAGAAAGGTAAAGCTTGCCCCAGTTATTCTGTCCAGGCTGAGTAAAGGTCAACTTCTGTCCCAAGTTACATTTTCCTGGGCTGTCTTGTTTTAGGTTCCTCTCCCCTCCTCCTACCAATCTTTACTTGCTGTGTTCATTTCTACATAGAGTGACTGTGCTTGTCCATGAACAAAGATAACGCACATGTTAGCATAATTTCATTTCTTCTTTATAACACAGAGGCCCAGAAAGGGGCGGGGGAACATTCACAAAGTACAAAACATGATGAAATAACAACATGATGAGAAACCTCAGCTTGTTATCTGCTTTGTCTCGTTGCTAGGTAAAGGAGAGAAAAGGCTGAACACAGGAAGCACAACCCAGGGAAGCACACACAATACTTACTTGGCAGTGAAACATCATGCCTGAAAAAAAATACTTTGTTATTATTCACATTTAAATGAGCAAACTATTAAATTTGGGGGAGGCTGTATAAAAAGATAAAATGTACACTGTCACACATTTTACCTAGTTTATATGTAGATTACTAAAGCAATCTCCTGAAAAGTCCACTTAAAAAAGGAAACACTGATTAATATGAATAAAAAAAAAATCCTAGCTATTTAAGTCCATAAACTTAGTATCTGAGGCTAAATTAAAAAAAAAAAAATTCCCAGCCTATTTACTCCATCAAATGTATGGATTCCTTTGAGCAAATGCAATCTGTCCAGAAATTCTGAGATGCAGGCTCCCCCTGCCCCCAAATTGCTAACTGCCAAATTAATTCAAATTTCCATCTAGCAAAATACATTTTGGAGTTTTTCTCCTACATTTGTGAAGATAGATGGAAGTGCTTATATATTTCACATTATGTTTTCCAGGAAATGCTAGGCTTCACTGCATGCAAAAAGATTCTTAATGCTACAGATAAATCCCCAAATCCCGGGTACTGGCTCTGTAGTGTCATGTCAGCCCCTAGACAGACACACAGATATGTCCTTGTATATCTGTTCCAATCTAGAGACAAAAGTCTTCTTAAAAAGGCTCCTGGTTTTATATATGCATGTGTGAGTCATATATGAAAATTAATGCAATAATATTTCAGATTTTAAAAAAAGAAATTTAAAATGATGAACAAATATTTCTCATAGGTGTTACTTACTTGGATTTTGAGGGAAAAGAGTACAACTTTTGCAGTGGATTATTTCTTTGACAACTGCCACTTCTGTTGGTGGTGGGGGTGGTACTAGACCCAGGCCTGGTATCATTGGGTTAATGGGGGTTATTCCAGTCATCATGTTGAGGCTTGGATCAAAGCCTGGGACACAGATTGAATCTGTAAAGCACACAAGATAACATTTTGGTGGCAGAATCTTAAATCCATTTTCAAGACTGTTTTTGTTAGTTTCCTGCAAAGATTATTTGACTTTATACTTTTTGTTTTTCAGGAATTTCTCATGGCATAGATGCAGCACTATAGAAAGCTATTTCAAAAGGTAAACAGAGAAAGAAAAAAAGATGAACCTGAAACTACACGAAAAGGAAATTATATTACTTAAAATATTAACATGGCAGAACAGAACACAGCCTATTAAAGTGTAAAACCATCCACCATGAAGCTTCCCTATTACTGTGAATCTGTTTTCTGTTTCTTAACATCAGTGTACTGTTTATACAGCCTTATGACCCAGAATGTGGGAAGAATATCATTTAACATTGAAGTGCCCTGTGAATCTAATTGTCAGCTAGTTTTATCAAAAGAGTCTTCCTGCCCAACTGACCTAGATTTGGGAAAGTTCAATTTATATGTGCAGACTTTATAATGATCACTCAGCTCCCACCTAACCCAGCTCTCCTGAGGAAAGGTGCAGGGGTAGAGGTTGGGCAAAAAATGATTATAACTACTATGGCTGGGTTACAGACATACAGGAAAAAAATTAGCTAAATACATTGCAGAATTCTATCGGGTAATCACATTTTCTTCAATCAGCAGAAATCTTTATACCAGTACAAAAGTAAAACAAACCAAAAAAAAAACCCATCCAAAAGTATAAAAATTGTTTTAGTGGGATAATAAAGCAATTAATTTTCAAGGTAATATCAGGAACTTTTTAAAAGATATGACCTCTATTATTAAAAAGACAAAAGATAACAAGTGTTGGCAGGCATTTGGAAAAAAAAGGGAACCCTTATATATTGTTGGTGGGAATGCAAATTAATACAGTCATTATGGGAAATGGTAAAAATAGAACTACCATATGATCTAGCAATCCCACTACCAGGTGCACATCCAAAGGAAATGAAATCAGTGTGTCAAAGAGACATCTGCACTCCCATGATTCCCACAGTTCTATTCAGAACAGATAATGTATGAAATCAACCTAAACATCCATCAACAGATGAATGGATAAAGAAACTGTGGTATATGTGTACACAATGGAATACTATTCATCCATAAAAGAAAGAAATATTTTCTTTGGTGACAACATGAATGAACCTGAAGAGAGTATGTTAAGTGAATAAAGCCAGGCTGAGTGACAAACAGTGCCACATCTGCAAATGTAATAAGTTGACTTTGTGAAGTAAAAAGTAGAATGGTAGTTATCAGGGGTTGGAGTGGTTGAAGAGGTAGGTTGGGAAGATGTTAGTCAAAGGATACAGCATTATAGTTACATAAGGGGAATAAGTTCATGTTGTACAGGATGGCGACTATTCTTAATGATGATATCTTATATTCTTGAAAAATGCAGAGTGGATATTAAGTGGTTTCACCATAAAAGCGGTAACCATGTGAGGCGATGCCTTTGTTAATTACCTAGATTTCACTGTCTTATGATGTATATATATGCTTCAAAATATTTTTTTACCATAAATATACACAATTTTATCTGCCAATTTTACACAGAAAAAAGGAAGCCTTTTCTAAGAGCAGGAGCTATTAAAATACTGCACTGCTTTTGTAAGATTTATCTGCAAGGGGATCCCTCTTCTGAGGGTTTTTCTGTTTGCAGAAAACAATGCTATCTCTGATGTTGCCAGGTACACAGATGGTAGCATAGATGCCACTGAGAGAGGGCATGGTGACTCTACTCCATTCTGCATGGATGACATTTCTTCTCATCTCCTACTCTCCTGGCTCCTTCTCTCCCCTCATCTTAGATCATTCCCATTCTTTCTTTCTGCCCCCCCGCCACCTCTTTTTATGCTCTCATGTCCAGCCTGCCCCCTAGCCCTATGCATGGCCCTACTCTTAGCTTACCTGTGCTGAAAGGCTGGATGAGCCCAGAGGCAGACGTGATGACAACTGTACCCTCTGTTTACTAAGATGCTCCAGAGGATATGGAAGGCTAGGCAAAAGCTTTTTCTTTCTAGGAAAAGGCAGCTAGTATTCCTCCTGCTTCTTTGAATAGGCCCATTCCTCCTCTGGGTAGACCATTATAAAGAGTGTGACCCTGATCTGTAATCTCAGGAGAAAACATGTCTCATTTATTAGAAACTCCATTTAATTTCATAGCTTACCAGAGTCACTTCCGTAAAATGAGGGCTTTGTGTGTGTGTGTGTGTGGGGGGGGTGGTTAAGTTCTAAATTTAAATTCGAAAGAAGCATTTTCTTTTAGAAGTCACCTTGACATTCCAGGTGCTTTCTTTGTACTCATGGTTCTGTTTTCTCACCTGTGACATGGGACCCTTTGACTAAATTTATTATCCCTTAGAGCACTAGGACTCCCAGGACTCCAGGACTGCATGCAGATGGTGTTTAGGAAGAAGAGCTATACAAGCAACATAAAGTTTGGAAGTGACAAAAACAAGATTCAAACTCCAACTATTCATTTAATCCTCACAAAGTTCCACAAGCATCATTCCCATTTTATAGATAAAGAAATTGAGCTTAAAGCCATTAAGTAAAATTTTGGACCTCCCAAAGCAAACAAATGATAGTCAGAACTATGGTCCAAGTCTCTGCTCTATATTTAAACATGTTTAAATATCACTATTTCAAAATTTCCACGTAGAATGACCCAACTTGATTAGTCAGCTTATACATGCCACTACTTTTAAAAATATACTTTATCCTTAAAGAAAAAAAATCAAGATTTTCCATGCTGATCCAGATGCTAACTCTAAAGAAGGTCCAGAATAGAAAATGCTTTTCCACATTTTGATCACTGAAATAATATATTGGCTTCTAAGGTGCATATATTAGACATAGAAGTACTGGCCATGGAAATATGGGCATGGTTGTGCTTTTAATTTAATCTCATTCCATACATAGGCTTCATCTGTTTCTTTCCTGGCCTGGTCCTCACTATTGTTTGCCAATGCAGGATGATTTAAGGATGAAACTACTCAGGACTGCAAACCCTGAAATGTTAGTCTTGTGAATTATAATAAGCAGATGTTTTCCACAAATGAGATGAGAAGCCAGAGCTTACATTCTCTTTTAGTTCTAACAGACTTCTGTTTTCTTTCCAGAGGCCAAATAAATAAATATTCAGAAATAGGGACAAAAGGCACTACTCCTGAGCAAATGTTTTAATATACAGCAGGAGTTACTTTGCCTTTTCTGAGACATCAATATGAAGAGACTATGAGGTTTTATAAAATCTGCATGGTGAGTGCAGTAGCTTGAAAAGAGCTTAGAAAGGAATTAACACTTAAATTATGTTGGACCTCAAAGGATCTGAGATTCAGTCTTTGAGTGGAGGGAGGAAATAGGGAGGGATTAGATTTAAAAAAAAAAAAAGAAAGAAACCATTACTTTTTAACAATATATGAACAGATGGAAATTGTTTTCTCAAATGGCACAAAAGCACATTACATTCTAACTCATTACATTCAATGCACAAACTTTAAAAATGAAAGACGTGTACACAGGAAGACAAAGGCGAAGGCAACACAAGTTTCAAGAGTCAGTCCTGGGCTTGTTTGAAAAATTGCCCATGAACCTCAGAGATGATGAGCTGCACATAAGCCATTTGATGAAAAGACCCAAAGTATGTAGCAGGACTTTCCTTTAGAGACTGTTCTTACCCAAGGGAGGGCTTTCCACTTTAGACTGTAGCCCTATCTGGCTCCTCCCTGTACTGCTGGCTCCAAGCACAGAGCCGGGAGGCCACAGCTCAGCAACATTTCTTTTTGGCTGTTTATTCTCAATTGGTGAAGACAAAAACTATAACAAAAGTCTGGTTTACTGATTCATAGTCCAGTGTTTTACAAACAAGATGAACATTTTTCCAAGTGTGGTTGGAGAGGTTTGTGTTTGGGATTGTAGAGGGACAGAAGCTGAATTAATTGTTAGCTCATTCATTCATTCAGAATTTCTTGGTCATTTGCTATTGCCAGGATCTGGAGTTGTCAGGGTAACAGTAATCAACTCGCCCCTGGGAAATCACAGAGTTCAAGAAGAGAATAAAGGACAGGCCTCAGACCCAACAAAATAGTGGGGTACCTGAGATGAGACTCAATGTGTGGTCCAGGAAGGGAACTGCTGGTGGAGAGTCCCCTAGGCTGGGGATCCCAAATACTCTCCATGGCTCTGTAATGGTGTGTGGGTGACAGGGTGACCATGACATGCTGAGAGGCTGTATGGGTCTTGCAGACCAGAAAGGACCTTGCCCTTCAACCTGGTGAGTTTCTACTTTCTTCTCACTGGCAGCCCCTGAAGGTCAGAAGTGCAGTCGGCCAGCCAGACCCTGCACGGCTAGCAGGGCTGGGCAGCCCTCATCCTTCTTTTCTCTGTCTGCTGTGCTCTAGCAGTGGCTTGATCTTTTCTGCTGTTTCTGGTGGACATTCCTAGTGAAGAGTTTCCCATTTGAGGTGAGAACTGGATTCCAATGAAAAGAAAGGCGTAGGGCCTCTTGCCAGTCAGGGCTGGACGTAATTAGGTTAGGTGTGAGCTGGGAAACCAGGCGGAGGCTGGGGATGAGGGGACAGAAACAAGATGTCAGTGCCAGGAAAAACTCTGGCCCAGAGGCAGAACAGAGTGTTCTAAGAGAATAAGAGAAAAGAGATTAATCAGAGTAAATGGGAGCAATGCAGGCCTCATCCTGGACCGAGGGTACCCAACAGAGTGGCTGAGCACATGGATGTTAGAACAGGTAAAACACTGTCCAGGCAGGGCTGCTGCACAGGGTACGCTGTGCAAGTCACAGGCCTGCAACATCCTGGGCCAGGGTTCTACCTCAGCATCAGCACCACTGGGTCTTAGGTCAAGAAATTCTATGCCATCTGGCAGGTTACCTATGCTGGGTCTCAAGCAGAAGTAAGACAGAATCTGGACACCAGAACTGAAGCACAGGATTTGGGCAGGCACCTCAGTCATCACACATGGGGCCCAGGTGAGAGGATGAAGCCTGCATGGGTGCCGAGTCCCAGAAGGCAGGGCTCTAGAGTCCTTCCTCCTGAGGCCCATGGACCCATGGGTCAGACAGACATGCAGCAGCACCTCTCCTTTCTCCAGAAGAATCACTGACTTAAAAATACAATCAAGCTGGGTGCTGTAATCCCAGCAACTTGGAAGGCTGAGGCAGGAGGATAGTGAGTTCAAGGCCAGCTTCAGCAAAAGCAAGGTGCTACAGTGATACCCTGTCTCTAAATAAAATATAATTAGGGCTGGGGATGTGGCTCAGTGCTCGAGTGCCCCTGAGTTCAATCCCTGGTAAAACCCCTCCCCTAAAATACAAGCAATTATCACCTTACAGAGAAGCCACATGACACATGAGGGCACTACTTCCTGGAAGTTTAGGATGAAGAGACTTTTTCAGAGTAGTCTCAAGCTACAATTGATCAATGCTGTGCTCTTTTATAATGTGAGCTAGCGCATAAACTGTTAAAGTAACACTTTCAAAAATTCTGTTTCATGTTCTCCTTTGTTCTTTAAAAACCATTTTGTGTACAGCAGAGGAAAAGGCTTTTTTTTTTTTTTTTTTTTTTTTTTTTTTGGTACTATGGATTAAACTCAGGGGTGCTCGACCACAGCCCTATTTTGCATTTTATTTAGAGACAGGGTCTCACTGAGTTGCTTAGCGCCTCACAGTTGCTGAGGCTGGCTTTGAACTCATGATCCTCCTGCTTCAGCCTCCCCAGCCGCTGGGAGGAAAAGTTGTTTTTAAAAAGGTGATCCTGAAGTCATGGATCAGACTGGGTGACCTAAGACTGATAGGCTTCCGAACCTCTCTGGGTTTCAGTGTGAATATGAACATGTATAGCAGACATAGTATGGCCACAAAACAGGAGGATCCAAGACCACCTGGGTGAAAGCATATCAAAGTGCAAAGAGTCCATATCTACAAACAGACCTGAGACCTGGGTCTGCCACGCGCTGGTGGGGTTTAACCTTAGGAAACTTAACTAATCTTTCTGAACCTCCCTTATAATATCTGTAAAATAGACTAATTTATCTTTTTTATGTTCTTGTGAGAACTAATGGTATTTAAAAGGACAATGTTTGGTATGTCCAGAACAAGGTAAGTACTCAATAAATGGTATTAATTACATAAACCATTAAAAAATATATCTATAAGTGTAATAAGTATTTATAGAACCTTATATGGATGTCATATGGTTAATACAGAATATACATAAATGGTCATGATATGTGAAGATAACAAAGTGTTTCATTTGACAAACATGTGAGCACCTGCTAGCTGTTGGATGTTTTGCTAGGTATTGTGCAAGCACAGACATTGTGGGGTACGAGTCCTGTCTTCACAGATGTGACACGTCCAAGTGATTAAGAGCAACCTGATAGAAAGTGACAATACAGTATAACTGTGTGGAATATTAACATAACAGAGGCTTATGGAAACACAGAAAACAGGAACATCTAAACCAGTCTGCAAGAGGGAGTGTTATAAGGGTTACATTATGGAGATTTTATAGTTCTAAGCCCTCATACCAGTGAATATGACGTCATTTGGAAACACGGTATTTGCAGATGTAATCAAGCTAAATTGAGGTCATACTGAATTAGAGTCAGTTCTATCTAATAATAGGACTAGTGTCCTTATAAGATAAGAAGAGACAGAGACACACAGGGAGCATGCCCTGTGCTGACAATGGTAGTGATTTGGAGATATGTAGCTGCTAGTCCAGGATCACTAAGGACCGTCAGCAGACACCAGAAGCATAGAAAGGCATGAGACAAAATCTTCCCTAGGTCCTACAGAAAGAACACAGCCCTGCAGACACCTTAATTTCAAACCTCTGGCCTCCAGAACTGTGGGAGAATATGTTTCTGTTATTTCAAGCCACCAGGTTTGTTACGGCAGCCCTAGGAAACCAATACAGGGGACAGTGTTAGGAAAGGGATCCTGGAAGGGTGAGAGACAACCTCAACCTTTGAAAAGATGACTTATGTGCAGTGGACATGTAGAAAAGAAGGAGTCCCTGAGATATACTTATTGAGATCATAAATACAAAAATGTCTAAATGTTCTCTTAGAGGAAATGTTCCAACCTCATCCCCGGAGGCAGAATTGCTCTTAGGTTTTCCTGTTGTGGAAAAAACAAACCCTGAAGATTGCTATGTATTGTTAAGAACAAATCAACAGCACAGATTATACATGAGCATAATAGTGTACTTTATAAGTGAATGCCCACAAGCAGGATCTTGAAGGAAGTGAAATTAAAAATGCACTCATGATCTTTCCAAAGGGATCCAAAGGCAGAAAGTCACGTTTTTTTCCACTTAAATCCAAGGTGTATATCCAGCGTGAGCTTCTGGAGCCTCACTGTGCACGCTTTATAAACAAAGACCTCATTCTATCAATAAAACCCTCTGTCTCCTTGACCAGGGGGCTACGCTAGCAGCATGGTGCAATGCAGTTGTCAACAGCTATTTTAAGTACTGTTGGCTTGGGTGAGAAGATTTGTGTCCATGTTTGAAAATATGCAATGACACGAAGTAAAGAACATTTCAAAACTTCTGGCCACAACAGAAACACAGAAGTGACTGCTCAAGGATGTCTGTCAGATCTTGCCAGCAAGGCTGCATTTGCAAAACCAAAAGTGTTTTGAGTGAACCTGAGGTAAGGGCCCATCAAAGATGCTGTGAAATTTACACACATGGAGGTGTGGTGATTGACATCAGTGCTGAACAATTTCTGTGCGGAGGCCTGGGCTGTCACACTCAGAACCAGCTAGCTGATCTATGTTCCCTAGACCTGCTGGAACATAATCTTAAGACACAGTGGGCCTTAAAGTGGAGGCCAGAAACCATGCTGAAGCGTGCTGGTCAGGTGTGGAGGGGTCCCTTAGACAAGAAGCCAGGTACACTGGACCTAACTAAAGATAAATTTCCAAGGTGAAAGAGACATGGATGGGCATGACCTAGTTCTATTCTCTGGATTTAGAGATGAGAAAACAATGCCCAGAGACAGTAAAGTGACTTTCCCAAAGTTTGAGCTAGTCACAGCATGCTAAGGGTGGGGATAGAATGAGAACAGACAGTCATAGTGCCACTTCATTGTGCAATTGGATTGTTTGGTGACTTTCCAGCCTGCCTGCCTTTGGAGACTTCTAGAGATGGCTTATTCACAGCCTATTCTATTTCCTAATGGGCTTCATTGTGAGAAATATATCCTCACATGTTGACTCAGGACCCAGAAAACTGTAGTCAAAGTCATTTTTCCCCCTTTTTTGGCACTCTACCACTAGGCTACATCCTCATTCCCCCACCCTCTTTTTCTGAGACAGGGTCTCCAAATTGCAGAGGCTGGTCTCAAACTCACAATCTCCTGCCTCAGCCTCCTGAGCCTCTGGGATTACAGGTTGTGTACCACTGCACCCAGCCTAAATCCATACTTCTTATTCTGAGTTCCTGGTCTGAGTCTCTTTCCCACCATTACTGGTCACATGCCTGAAGGAAGCTCACGCCAGCCTCAGTACCCTGCTTCCCTCAGTCCCTCTACATGTGATGGCCCTTTCCTAACGGTCCACCTTTTCTGAGCTCTAGCCACAAAGAACCTGAATGATTAGCAGTCATGTCTCCCTTTCTGCATTCTGATCTATCTATCTATTTATTTATTTTAACCACTTGGAAAGCATTGGTCATGTTTGGTGCTTACCTTGTGCCAGGCCTATACTGCGTACTTTGTGACTTATTATATGATCCTTTGGTAGTACCCATCTCACAGAGCTGACACCATGAATGACCTCATTCAATGGAAAGATACCCATCTTGTCTCTGCAGGATGATGTCCTAGTGAAACTTGGCAGTTGACATTTTGAAACAAAATGAAGGATTTTGCATTTTCCATCTGATTTTCCAAATCTGTCTCCTTAGGTTTTCCTCCTGTCTTGAATTTTCCCAACCTGGACCTCAAGCTCTATAAAATGGCAGGACAACTCTCTAGCAGAGTTCCTTCCATTTCTCATTTATGGGTGAACTTCTCCTTGCCTGTCCCACTTGGCCACAGAGGTGGAGATCCGCCTATTACCAGATTTGGGAGGGGAAATGTTATCTCCTTTTCCTGCAGATTTCGGGAGGACCAGGGCTCCGGCTGGGTGCCTGCAGCCTGTCCTCATTCACTACCACCCTCTGCCAGGCAGTTATTCCTTGCCCCCAACAAGTGTTTCTACTCTTCCCTGTCTTTACCTTTATCCTGAATGTTCTCCACTGTCCCTGCACCCTCAGTTCTGTGAATTCTAGCATGTGTTTATGGAAACATTTCCTTAGTCAAATCCACTAGGAATCCTTTCACATAACATTTGTTTCTATTGAACCCTCTGTTGTTATTTCCAGTTTTGAGGGCCATTGCCAAATCTCAGGGATGGACAGAGGGTTGCTCAATTCCTTGTGTTGACATCTCATGTGTACCAAGCTATTTCTTTGCTCTGTAGCCTATAGGTGTCCTCTCCCTTGTCTGTATGTGTTGTCTGACGTGGTCCACAGCAGACTGTTCATGGAACTCTGGGCATCTGTCCTATCCATCCCTACTACTAGGTCTTGTCTATTTCTTTTAAGGTCACCATCTTTTCTCTCAGTTCCTAGTTTAAAGCCTCTGTGAGTAACCATATTCAGTAATATGTTAAACCCTCTTGGAAAGATCTGCCTTTGAAAGTATGTCTGTATCATCATCTGGTCTGTTCCTATTGCTAATTGAGATTCTCATTAGCTGTCATCCAGAATAATGCAAAGGCCTCATTTTGTCCCAGAGATATGGCTTCTGTATCTCTGTCTTTCTTACTTTCCTCTCCCCTCTCCCCTCTCCTGTCCTTCCTTCCTCTACTCCTTTCCCATGCCCTCCTCACACCCTGAACCTGTCATCAGTCAACAATGCCCATGGGAGACCCATGAGAATATGCCCTAATTGGGCCCTCTAAATTATTTCTTTCAAACTTCTTTCCACATCCCTATCTCATTAGCTGATGATTAATTTTCTCTCTGTATGATATTATGTGACTTTGTACAGTATGACTTTATATAATGATGGGGGGGGGAGGCAAAAAAGGACTGACTAGATCCTTGGGTGTTCTCTGCTTTATCTAAACTGACAAGACAATGGTGCTGGAGCAGACAGCAGAGGTAAAATTTTGTTTGAATACACAAACACAAGAAGTGCTTTTTACTTTTTATATATTGATTCATTGATTACCCTCCCAAGGGCTGTGGATGCTCCAGAAGTATGTTGAAAGACTAAGCAATTTTTGCCAACAAGTTCCTTTCTGGTGTCCAATATTTCCCTGCTTCACAGAACTTTTCTCTTTCTTTAAGTCGGGAACAGCCTGGCGACATCCTAGTGATAACATGCCCACCACAGTCACCTGGTCAAAACAGCAGAGATGGTATTTCACAGCATGTAAGTGTCTCTGCAGGGATCTTCCCTATAAAACTTGATTCTTTTCAATGGAAGGTACAGGAGCTAACCTTTGGATCTTATTTATCAACCTCAGTTTCAGTTTACAAAAGCATCTGACACATTAACATCTCATAAATTTAAAAAAGAACAAAGGAAAACTTATTCAATATTTAACATCAAAGAAAATACTCACATTGTATTATTTTAAACAATTTATATAGAGTTCAATTTAAATTTACTGTTAGAGATGGTTGAAACAACACAGAATTTGTCTCTTTAAATAAAATCAGCATACAGCTATGGACTTGGGAGAGAAAAGAAAGCCTGTTTTATAGGTAAACACATCAAGGGTGTTCCTAAAGGGAACGGCAAAACATGTATGGATTTCAAATCTTAAATGAATGTTAATTTAATTTCACTGCTAGACTAAGTGGGTTAGGAGAGCTGGGTAGCTTAAATACCACCTTATCTTGGGGTCCAACAGTGTCTTGGCACATAGCATCGCTTTTAAAGATCACTGGTTAAGTGAATGTAAGAAACGATAAGACATACTGAATTCAGGGTTCACACTAAAGGGATAAGAGAAAGTAATAAATGGTTGTTCAATCCATAATGTCATTGCATCAGCTCATATGTGATTCTAAGCAACTGATCTCCAGCATGTTTTATGTTTACCTTAACTGAACAATGAGAGCTATGAGGTTTCTGGCACTTATTCCTCTTAATGCTATTGGGAAATGATGATGGTTGCTGCTACTTTACAGATAATATAACTGAGGCACAAGGAGAGAGAGATGTGCTCAGCATCAAGAACCCCTAGGCAGAACTGCTCTGCAGCATGACATCCCTAAAAGTCAGACCTCCTCCTCCCCCTCCTGCCTGCTCAGGGCTACATGGAAACAGGCCTGCCCTTAATGGTGGGAGGCAGAGGAAAGGGGTGTACGATGTGACATCTGTGCAACAAAACTCTTTTCATGTCCTTTCTTTTAAAAAAATTCTCTATTGCTTTTTAAGTTCATATTTTATTTCGTCTCCTAATTCTAAGAAATAATTGGCTGGGAATTAGAGGGTCTTCTAGGAAAACAATAGAAGAGACAGGTGCCACACAGCTTTCCTAAATGAGAAATTTCTCTAAGGGTGTAATATCAGAAAAATTCTTCCCCAGGACTGAGAACACAGAACTAAGAGATATTTCCTCTCTGCTTCTTCTACCAGAAAAAGAAATAGATATTACACACAAACACTCCAGCTGTGCTCATTCCTATGTTTGGTGTGTCTGCTTTTCCCTTAAACTTACTTTTTCCTTTGGTAATTCCATTTTATTTGTCTAAATGAATATGTCTATCTAATGCATATGTGCGTGCACACACATCTTTTTAATACATTAAAACTGAGGAGCACCAGACTTGAACATACTTCATTGCATCTGGGGATTGGACAGATTTAATATTTACATGATGTGCATGTTGGTTTAGAAAGCACCAGTAGCCAGCCATGTCTCCCACAGCTCATTATTTCTGGCAACATCATAGCAGCTAATTTTTCAGAGAAGTAAACAAAGGTGGAATAATTTAACAAATTGCCATTTGAAACTAACTTAGCCCTAACTGGTTTGATTGTGCATCCATCCCTCAGCTTTAGAAACACAGAGAACTCTTTCCTGCATGAAAAACAAACCCTGAACGTCTTTTCCCTGGGAATTTCGAAGTAAAGGCACAGATTATCATCCAGACTTTCATTTTAAATTAATTATTTTCTGCCTCTGTTGTAATTTCAATTTATGTGTGGTGTTGTGGATTGAACCCAGGGCCTCACACATTCTGGGCAAATGCTCTGCCATTTTGCTATGCCCCCAGACCTCAAATAAATTTTTGTTCTTTACTTATAGGTCTTCATCTTAATCTCATTCCCAGAAGCATCTAGTTGTCAATTATTCCTAAGCCTTATGCAATTCTACATTTACCACTTTTCAGTTATTTATCCTGCTGGTCCTCAATACATCCGCCCTACAGATGGACAAGGAAATAAAAGTTTGGAAGACTTTACTTACTTCAGCATCCTGAAACCACAAAAGCAGAAGAATGTGGTCCACACTGTCCTGATCACAATGGGCATCTATTTGCCTCTAGGGAAGCAGGAGGCAGAGCGAGGAGGGGAGGTAGGATGCACAGTACTGGGATTCAGTCCCGTATCCACCTTAGGTTCCCTCTCTGAGATGTAAGGGTAAAAGCTGCCTTGCCTGCTTCAGTGTTTTCCTGAGTCCCGTATCCTATCCACCTTTGGTTCCCTCTCTGAGACGTAAGGGTAAAAGCTGCCTTGCCTGTTTCAGTGTTTTTCTGAGTGCCAAACAGTGTGATGGACATTTATGTGACAGCAATTTACAAATAAGTGATCAATACACAAATGTAAATTATAGTTAGCATTTTTTTTTCTGTTTCAATGGCCCCTGGGGATCCACAGTGGTACTAAGTGACTGTCTCGAGCAGAAAGAAAATTCAATATATTATTCAATATATTACCCTGCTTTAAAGAATATATAGAAGCTTGACAGGTGATGTGGAGAGAAGGGAGGAGGCAAAAGGGAGAGAGTGTATGTGAGCCTGAGAGTGTGTGAGCATGTGTGTGCGTGTGAGTATGCGAGAGAGTGTGAGTATTTGTGAGATACGTTCTCTCTTCTCACTATAATACATGCTTCTCTGCAGAACTGTGCCTTCTCCACAGCAGGGTTGGCTGGAATGTTTTATAACTGGAAAAACTGACGAGCAGTTTTCTTTTATTGCCCATAGGTTCCTCTGAGATATTTATCCATTAAACGTTTATTAATCACCTACAAAGTCGTTAGGCAATGTGCTAGCTGCTGGAGGTGCAGAGGCAAGTCAGGATCCTTGGCCTAAGGTGCTCCCTGTTGATGTTTTGCAGATACAGGGCCACAAGCCAACTGGAAAGCAGCAGTATAAATAGGGACACAAACATAGTGCAACCTCCCTGAGAAGAGCCTCACCCTGCTTTAGCTACAGGTGGCCTTCCTCAGTGAAAGGATCTATCTAGTTGAGCCACTGTGTCCCAAAACCAAGCAAGCAGCTCTTTGTGAATACATACCCAAGTCAAAGAGTCCCTTTGGCTCTAGCCATATTTTCAAATGCAGCCGTTCTCACTGAATTTATCAAGTGACTTTATGGGCAGGAGACTATTGAATGATTTATCCTTCAATGTTATTTATCCTTCTTTATCTATATTATTACTTACCTTTCTCCTCTTCTTAAACAGGGGCATTCTGGATCAGTGGGCTCCTTGAGGCTGAGCTTATATCAAACGTGCCCATGATGAGAAGGACTGAGGTTGTCAAGGGTAGATTTGTTGCAGAGACAGAGAACAAGGGCCAGCTAATCTATATCTGTTTTTTTTTTTTTTTTTTTTTTTTTTTTTTTGCAACTGAACGGGGATTTCCATTTGCCAGAAAAGCCGGAATAGAAATGTTAGCTTGGGCATTCATGCCCTTATTCAATTATGTTTTCTTGACTGTAACAAAAACAGATCTTCACATTTTTTTTTTTTTGAAATGCATTTGGTCAGTCAGTCAAAAGAATTTGAAAACCATATCACAAGTATTTAACTTCCTTCCATCACAGAGTGATTGGGCAGAGACCAAGGGAAGTGAATCGTTTCAGCATCAACTTTTTGTTAAACAGAGATAAGTTAAACTAAAATAAAAATCAAACAGAGAACTCAGGAGGATGAATCAAGTGAGTATTAAAGAATTTACTCTGGGCCTTCACTGCTCGGTATCTTTTCCTGATGTCTGAACAAGGAACCCTGTGACACGCTCATTATTCACTGTCACCAACAGGCACTTGTGTCCAAGGCACTTGGGTGCTAGGAACCAAAGGGAGAGACAAGTGTTTGGGCTTCAGGCTTCAGGAAGGACAGAGACTTTCAGAGCAAATAAAAGTAAGAAATAAAAAAGTATCTGAATTTATTGAAAACATTCTCAAATTAAATGAAAGAGCTGCCACTACACCCGGAGTTACATGTCTGACCCAGTCACAATGGATTAAGAAAAGAAAGTCCTAAGTGTAAGGGAAAAATCAGAATCCCAGAGGGCAGTATCAGAGAAGTCAGGTCCTGCAAGGTCTCACTACCACCCCAGAACCCTCTGCCACTGTCTGTGAAGTGGTAGGGCCAGGCCAGCTCTGAATTGCTACCTACCCTATGAAGCAGAGAGGTCTGAGCTGGGAGGATCCAGGCCAGACACACTCCTGTTGAGCCCTCCTAACTGAGTTCTGGGCACTCTGCCCTGGCCTCCCCTCCACACCTGCTGGGCTGGCCTGTGGGCTCCAGCCTCTTCTGTGGCTGTGGATACCACCCCAACCTGATGCAGCCTGACTAGAAAGATAGCTCCTGGCTATCAGGTTCTCTGCCCTGGTTTTTGCCTCCCTCCCCACCTCACACTTGTGATTCTTTTGGATCTTTCTCCCCATAAACAGTACTCCTGAGCATGGTCTCAGAGGCTGAATTGCCCTCTGAGTAAAAATCTGCCATTTGCAGAACAGTGTGGTTGGCCTTGGTGACTCCAGATGGTCCACAGAGGAAGGCATTCTAGGTGCTAGGCAAGCTGCAAGGCACTTTCACATCCCATCTAGTTTTCATGACCACAGTTCAGGGAAAGTTTAAATTAGAGTGGAGAAAATCCAAGTCAAGTGTCCAAAGTAGCATACTCAAGACTCAAATCCAGGTCAGTCCTATTGCAAAGCTCCTTTGACTCACCAGGGCTGTCAATGACAAAACCCTAAACTGGATGGATTATGGGGTTTGGCCACAACACAGGACAGAATTGATCTTTAACTTGTAAACAACAGGATGGCCATATCATTGCTTTAGGCCAGCATCTGTTCTGCTTGGTCAGCGCCCAACACAGATCAGTTGTTAAATATTTGGGTATCATTGTTGCCCTTATCAAAATGAAATATGTGGCAAATAACAAATGTTTGACTTCTACTTCTGGCAAAGAGAGAGTAACTGTGATTGGATATGCTTTCCACCTGAAATAACTAAAAAGCCAGATAAAAATATATAGGAAGGGAGTTTCAGGTGTCAGACACAGGCCGTGCAAGATAATGAGTCCTGAGAGGAGGTGAGCAAGAGAAGCCACATGACTGCCCCAGCCTGCTCCCTGGAGTTTCCTGGCGATAGCCAAGGGAGAAGGAGTCTGGCAGTTTCTCTGAGTACAGACATTGTAGGTAGTTTGGAAAAACCAAAGCAACCAGAGTCCATGGGGCAGGATGTCAGAGAGAACTAAACACACGTGTTTATACGTGTGCACACACATGCAAGCACATGTACACACCTCAGAGATCTAAAGAGGGCCCACCCCAAATCCTGAGTTGAGAACTGATCAGTGTGTGTGTGAGGAAACTATACAAGATTTGGGAGAGAACTGCACAAAAGGATTGGAGGGAATAATCCATGGAGAGAATAAAAGGCTGGGAGGAGTTTGCCCTCAATGGCTGGTGTAGGAAAGCCTCGTGATTCATGTAGTAGAATATTCTGAATGGTGTTGCCTAAGTAGTACGGTAAAAATAGCTGTGGACTGAAGGCTGCTCTGATCTCTCATAGCAAAGCTTCAAAAGCAAGACTCAAAAGGTTCAGATTGTTTCCTGGTAACTTACATGTGTCCCGTAGTAGACTTCAAGGACATTGAGAGGAATACAAAAATATCCGGCACCTAACAAGGTAAAATTTAAGTCTGGCAACCAGTGAAAAATTACCAGGTGGGGCAGGCTAATCCCAGAACCTTTGAATATTTTATTTATACCTCAGATTGGTGATCATCTTGCCTTGCGAAAGATTATTCTAAATTATTTCAGGGGACCCCATATCATTACAAGGGTCCTTAAAATAGGAAGACAGAAGAGAAGGCTTGAATGATTTGATGGGTGAAGGAGTCAGGCCACCATTGCTGGCTTTAAAAATGGCAGGGCTACCTGGCCCAGTGGTATACAACTGTAATCCCAGCAACTCAGGAAGCTCAAACAGGAGGATTGCAAGTTTGAAGCCAGCCTCAGCAATTTAGCAAGACCCTTTCTCAAAATAAAGAATAAGAAGAGTTTGGGACTTAGCTCAGGGGTACAGAGTCCCCGAATTCAACACCCAATACTGCCAAAGGAAAAGACGGGGGGAAAAAATGGCAGGGCTGTGAGCCAGTGATGGCAACCTTCAGAAGTTGGAAAAGACAAAGAAACAGATTTCCCTCCAGGAGCCTCCAGAATGGGATCAGCCCTGATGATGCCTTGACTTTACTGCAGTATAGTCAGCAGAGACTTCTAACCCACAGCACTGTAAGATAATAAATCTGTATTGTTTTAAGCCAGCAAGTTTGTGCTTACTTGTTGGAGCAACAGTTAAGAAAAAAAAAAAAAGAAAGTGACACAAAAAAATGAAGAAAAATATGACCCATAATAAAGAGAAAAATAAATCAATAAAAACAAAAATATAAATAACACAGATGACAGAAACAGTACGCAAGGATATTAAATGGTCATAACTGTGTTCCATATGTTTAAAAAGGCAGAAGACTGAACATGTCAAAGAGAGAAATGGAAGATTTAAAAAAGACTCAAAGTGAACTTGTAGAGAAGTACAATCTATGATATGAAAACACATTGCATGAAATTAAATACAGACTGATTTTTTATGAAAAAGCTAGTGAACTTAAAGAATAGCAATAAACTATCCAAAATGAAATATAAGAAGAAAAACAACAGCAACAAAATGAACAGAACACGCAAGAGCTGGGAGATAACTTCAAGAAGTTGAATATGTTTGTAATTATATCACCTGAAGGGAATAGGGTGGGCCAAAATTACTCCAAGAAATAATGGAAGATTATTCACAAAAAACAATAAGTCAGAGATCTAAGAAGTTCAAGAACAGAAGGCAAAATAGACATAAATAAAAGTAGATTAAGGTGCATCTCACATATAGAGGAATAAAGATGGAAATGAAAGTATATTTCTTGTTGGAAACAATGCAAAAGGCTTCAGAAGACACTGGCATAGCAACTTTGAAGAACTGAAAGAAAATAAATTCTGGCAATATGAATTCTATACCCAGTGAAAATATCTTCTAAAAATGAAAACAACAGAAAGACTTTTTCAGGGATAATAAGCTGAAAGAATCTATCACCAGCACAACTACATGATGGAAAATATCAGAAAGAAATTCCCTTAGGCAGAGACAAAATATGAGATGTAAATCTTGATCCACATGAAGGAATGAAGAATATTAGATATAGCAAATATGTGGTTAAGCATAAACTATTTTAGGGCTAGGGATGTGGCTCTGTGGTACAGTGCTTGCCTAGCATGTGTGAGGCACTGGATTCGATTCTCAGAACCACATAGAAATAAATAAATAAAATGAAGGTATTGTGTCCATCTACAACTAAAAATTTTTTTAAAAAGTTTTAAAAGATGATTTACTTAAAAAAAAAACAACAAAAAAGCCATAATGATTTATTTTGGGCTTATAACATCCACAGAAGTAAAATGTATAACAGCAAATAGCATACAGGACAGAAGAGTATGGTTTATATATTACATATAAGGTAGTAAACCTACAAAGGAGTAAAATTGTAATCCTCAAGCTGAAGGAAGTCGGAAAAACAAAAAAATTAGAATATAGACAGAATAGGCAAAGCCAATTAGAAAGATTGATTTTTAACCATTTATACTAATCATTACGTTAAAAGGAAATAGTCTAAATATTCCAAGTAAAAGCAGAGATTATCAGATTGGATTAAAAAAATAAGACCCGACTGTATGTTTCCTATAAGAAACCCACTTTAAATATGAAGTCAGGTTAAAAAACAAAAGGACTAAAAAAATACATCATGCTAACACTAATTGAAAGAAGGCTAGATAACAACAAATACCACCATTATGTACAACTGTGATGCACCAATTAAAAAAGCAGAAAAACCTGTATATATTTAAGACATACAAATATGATATATGTGGTGAAATAAATACCACTATTAAAATTCTCCACTAAATTTCCAGTTCTATCACAGTATTCTTCACTTTTGGAATTTATTTTGTTCTTTGATTATTTTATTTCTTTATTTAACTTCCATTTTGTTCATGGAGGGCGGAGAAGAAGGCTAGAGAGTGGAGCTAATTTATATCTGTTAAAGTAGGTTTTTAACAAAAAATATTACTGGGGGAAAAGATCATTTTACAGTAATAAAGAGGTAAATTCATCAAGTAAACATAATAATCCCAAATGTGTACTGAATAACACAGCTTCAAAACATATGCAGTCACAACAAACAGAAGGGAAAGTGAGGTAGACAACTCCACAATAATAGAAATTTCAACAATCCTCACTCAATAATTGCTAGAACAGATAAAGAGAATCAGTAAGGATATAGAAAATTTAAATAACACTATCAACCAAATCAAACTAATTACATTCATAAAAATTGATCAAATAAAAACAGAAAACACTTCTTCAAGTATATATGGTGCATTTTTTATTTTATTTCATTTATGCCATATTCTGGGCATAAATGAAACCCTGGTAAAATTACAAAGACACAAATCATACAAAACATGTTCTTGGACCACAAAGGAATTATAGAAATTAATGACAGAAAGAGATCTGGAGGATCCTAGAATAATTGGAAACTAAATAACACATTTCTAAATAACCTATAGGTCAAAAAGGAAACCAAAAGGGAAATTAAAAAGCATTTTGAATTAAATGAAAATACAACATACAAAAACTCATGAGATGCAACTAAAGAGGTACTTACAGAGAAATATATGGCACTAAGTGCTTACATAGAAAAGAAAAGAGGTCTCAAATCACTGACCATGGCTCCTACCTTAAAAATAGAAAGAGCAAATTAAACCTCATATGGGGGAGAGGTGGATAATAAAGATGAGAACAGGAATCAGTGAAATATAAAACAGGAAAACTAAAGAGAATAATCAATGAAAGTAAATGCAGTTCTTTGTGAAGACCAGTGAAATTATTAAGCTTCCAGCCAGTATTGGGAAGGAAAAGAGAAGATACAAACTACTAATATTAGGTCTGAGAAAGTAACATACCTACAAATCCTATACATGAAAAGTATAAAGGAATACTATGAAAAATTTTCATCAATAAAATTGAGATAAAACAGATTCCTTGAAATATAAAATTTACCAAATCTCACTAAAGAGAAACAAATATTCTATATAGTTCTAGATTGAATTTGTAGTTTCAATTTTTCCTGAAAGGGAATTCTAAGCCTAGATGATGTCACTAGAATATTCTCTCTTATAGAAATTAAACACTAAAGTAAAGGTAAGTACTAATTCTATACAAACTTTTCCTGGAATTTGAGGGAAAGGGAATACTTCCCAATTCACTGTAGGATTCTAGCCATACCCTGATGCCAGACAAAAACAAAAGAAAATCATAGACAACATCCATCATGAACTTGGATGCAAAATTTTAAACCTCAGTTCAAAGCAAATTGAATCTAGTGATATATAGAAAGGATACTACATCACAGCCACATAAGGAATGTGATATTGGTCAAACATTTAAAAAAAATCAATATAACTTAACAATGTAGTAGAGTAATAAGAAAAAAATCATGTCAAAAGATGCAGAAAAAGCATCTGCGAAAACCCAATGTCCATTCTCTTGACAAATTAAAAGCTTGAAGAAAGCTAAACATGATAAAGACAAATGTGCTTAAAGATATGCACAAATCTGATAGTGTTTCCTCATAAGAGAAGAAATAAGGCAAGAATATCCTCTCTCATAGTCTGTTTAACCATCAACCTATATGACAACATGGATGACTTTCAGAATACCTATACTGAATTTAGAAAGCCAGACATTGACTCCATTCTGTGTTGTTTCATTTAGATAAAATGCTGGAAAATGCCAAATAATTTATAGAGATGGACACAAGATCAGTGGTTTCCCGGGTGTGGTGGCAGGTGGGAAAGGGGGTCTGAGTAGGTAGAAAATTATGGAGGGAACAGGAGGCTTGCTGGTGTGATTTATACATTCACTATCTTGACTGATGATAATTTCACAAGTATATGTCAAAACTTATGAATTGCACAATTCAAATAGGTATAACTTATTGTGTGCCATTTTACTTCATTAATACTATAAACTATAACAGATACTTTAGGTCATCCACACAAATGAAAACACTGCTACAGTGACCCAAGTAAAATCCACCCAGCAGGGAATGCAGGGGCAGCAGGCATGGCTAGCCTCCTGAAATCAACTTAAAAGCACTGGATGTGTACACATAAAGCTTTTCAGTTTCCCAGCGAGATATACTTAATAGATCTCAAGTTAAACAAACAGTCAACTACATGCCAATTCCACAATCGTAAGAGAAGTCAACAAGAAACATATTGGGGATTATAGATGAAATGAACAAAATCTGGCATGAAACATGGCCCCAGACCTCAAAAGGTTTTGAAAAACTGCAGCTGATTTGGTAGGGTGAGATTAATTCTCACTTTCAACTCAATCCAAGAAAGAAAATGTCTCCAAAGTAACATAAAAACTTGCAGGGTTTTAGATGTCACTGTATATCTGAATTTACTCTGCAGAAATTTTTCTCCCAACTTGTTAAATTTCAAGACTTTTCCTGGGAGCCATGAGCAGAATGAGAAAAACACAGATGGCTAAACCTCACAGTAATAATGATTCAAGGCAAGAAAACCTTAAACTGTTTGTATTTCAGATTAAAATAGAGTTGAGGAGAGAAACATCATCATCCTGGGTGCTAAAATGAATAATAAGATAAAGCTAGTTTTAGATATTATTAATATTGCAAGATTATTATTTTTGGTTTGCAACCCATGGGAAATTCATGCCTCCTTCAATTGCTTCCCTTAGAATTGGTATTTTAAATAAATTCTACATGCCTAATAAATAGGGTCTATTTATTTATTCCAAGGCGACAGACCCCATGTACTATCCACAAAGGCTTCCCTCGTGGTCTCCTGCTGCTGCTGTTTATAGGGCTGCAATTACAGAAAGGGTTCTGGGCAAAACAAGAAATGACACCATTACCATCGACAAGAATTCTCCTAGCACTGTGGAGATTCTTTATTGAAAGAAATACAAAGCCAGTTATTGTTAGCAGTACATGGATTTTTTTTTTTTTTGGCAATGGCTTTGCTCCTTCTGGACACCCCCCTGCAGGTTAATGACACTCAATTCTGAGCATCCTCCCTCTCTCCTTCCAGTAGGTGTTTTCACACCTTTCTAAATTAAGTGTCCCAGGATGTAAAGGCTGCCACTACAGGGAGGCAATGGGACAAAATACATGAGACTGTTGTGCTGTGGAGACAGTCTGCCTGTGTTCACATCCTGGTGGGCCACTCACTAGCAGTGTGACTCCCAACAGATTACTCAGCCTCTCTGTGCCTTCGTGCACTTACTTGCAAAAGAGAGGTCATTATAGCTCATATTTCGTTGGGTGAAGATTAGATCCTTAGAAAAACACCCAGCACATAGGCAATACATGTAAGCAACGCTTATTATTAACACAGCTCTGTGGGCACAACAGCATTGGTGGAGCATGGGTGACAGCAACCCTTGTAAGCTGCCTCCCTACAACAAGCACAGTAGGAATAAAAAGTGAAAGAGCATCATCTAATGATGCAGCAAAATCTGTAAAAGAGAACCAGACAAGACCATTCTCTCAAGTAACAATAATAGACTAATGCCAACAATTACTGAGTAGCTTCTGCACACCCTGCAGTGCATAAAGGATACCATACATGTTGTCTTATTAACTCCTGCAACAACACCATGATGTAGATGATAGAATTCTGATTTTTCTAGATTAGGAAACAGAAACCCAGAGAAGACAGACAACTTTCCTCAGACCCTTTGTCTCATAAGATGAAACTGCCTGGCTCCCAGCCCATAGGTTTTCCACTATACCACCTAGCTTTTCAATCTAAAAGGTAGTGCTATGTTCTGAGCATAGGCAGTCAGGAGGAAGACAAATCTGTCAAGAGGTGGGGTTTCCAACAGTGCACAGCCTTTGAAACGATGACAAGAGGGGCAGACTGGGTGAAACAGAGTTTCTTTGTCACACCCGAACACAGAACAGTCGTTGCTGTTAGGTCATCTATGTGTGGCAAGGTAACACATATGGTTGAAAATCACCTGTCTCTTGTTTTTTGCTGGCCTACACTTGGTCTGGGAATTCAAAAGAGGATGTTCAGTGCTCACTTCCTCAAGGAGCAGAAAGCTCAGAGAAGCGACTGTGTGACCTGCTGGCAGTGAGGCTATCTTTGGAAACCCTGGGGCATCAAGACCAGACAGAGGTTCCCTGCTTCCCAGGCAGAGGCAGGGGGTCTCAGGTCTCTGATGGATACTAAAATGAGTCCATTTGGAATATTACAAAATCACATATGAAAAAGAATTGATAACTAGGAGAAAGTTTTATTTTACAATGTCAGTAAACTCATAACTACCAGAAAATTTACAGTGATTAGTTTTTTACATTTATAATGATTAGTTTTTATATTTATTTATATAAGTTCTATGAAAACATTATAGCCTCAATAAATTCAAACCTCTAATTACTAAGATATTTGCAATGTACATGACATGCTGTAAAGGGATAAAATCCCCAACTTACAAGCCAACAAGCAAAAGGGGAAATTTTAATAGAAAGTTTTTTTAAAAAAACTGGGGAATTTACAAGAGAAGAAATATAGTCAATTAAGATTTGGAAAGTTTCAAATAAAAGCAAGAGGCTTTTCATCCATCTCATTTGCAAATATTTGATAAATAATGTTAACAGATTTTAACACACTTTAGTTTATTCTTTGCAGTAGCAGTTTTACCAAGGATTTGAGGAATGGATTAACAATATATGTGGCTAATTCAATTGTTATACACCCAAACAATATTTACTGACATGAGAAAATTTTGCCTCCTCCCTTCTACTAATAAGAAAAAGTTTGAAATAATATAAAAAATTTTAATTAATTAAATTAATTTTAATTAGGTATATATGACAGCCGAATGTATTTTGAGTCATCGTACACAACTGCAGCACAATTTTTCATTTCTCTGGTTGTACATGATGTAGCATTGCACCAAATGTGCAGTCATACATTTACCTAGGGTAATTATGTCCATCTCATTCCAACATCTTTCCTGTGGGCTCCCCCTCCCCTCACAAAACCCCCAACCCCCACTCTTATGGATCAGTATCCACTCATCAGAGAGAATATTCAGCCTTTGGTTTTTGGGGACTGGTTACTTCACTTAGCATATTCTCCAACTCCATCCATTTACCTGAAAAATGCCATAATTTTATTCTCTTTAATGCTGAATAATATTCCAATGTGTATTTATACCACAGTTTCTTTATCCATTCATCTACTGAAGAACATCTAGGTTGCTTCCACAGTTCAGCTATTGTGAATTTGGCTGCTATGAACATTGATGTAGCTGCATTACTATTATATGGTGATTTTAAGTCCTTTGGGTATAGAACGAGGAATGGACAGCTGGGTCAAATGGTGGTTCCATTCCAAATTTTCTAAGGAATCTCCATACTGCTTTTCAGAGTGGTTGTACCCATTTGCAGTGCCACCAGCAATGTATGAGTGTGTCTTTTCCCCCACATCCTCACCAACATTTATTGTTGTCTGTATTCTTCATAACTGCCATTCTGACTGGCGTGAGATAAAATCTTAGTTTTGATTTGCATTTCTTTAAATTGCTAGAAATGTTGAGCATTTTTCCATATATTTGTTGATAGAATGTATATCTTCTTCTGAGAAGTGTCTGCTCAGCTCCTTAGCCCATTTATTGATCAGTTTGTTTGTTTTTATGGTATTAAGTTTTTTGATTTCTTTATATAACCTGAAGATTAGTGATCTATCTGATGTGCGTGTGGCAAAAATTTGCTCCCAAAATGTAGGCTCTCTGTTCACCTCAGTGATTGTTTCTTTGGCTGAGAAGAAGCTTTTCAGTTTAAGTCCATCCCACTTATTAATTCTCATTGAGAACTCCAATACAACTTATCAAAATCTCTGGGACACTATGAAGACAATGCTAAGAGGAAAGTTCATTGCATGGAGTTCATTCATTAAAAGAAGTAACAGTCAATAAATAAATGACCTTACATTACAGGTCAAAGCCCTAGGGAAAAAAAGGACAAACCAACACCAAAAGTAGAAGAAGACAGGAAATAATTAAAATGAGGGCAGAAATCAACGAAATTGAAACTAAAGAAACAATACCAAATTTTAAAGAATTAAGCATGTTTGCTTACACATTTGTAAACAAAGAAACTGGAAGAAAATATATAAAGATACACACAATGGTTATTTCTGAGTCCCTAAATTATGATTTTTTTTCCTGCTTTTTTCTATTCATTCAAAATATTTATAATAAAATTATGTTATCAAAACTTTCCTGTACATTGCAAGTTCCTTTAAAGCAAGACAAAACAAAACCCTCTATCTTTGATGAATATAGATGAGACAGGATTCTTGTCACTCCTCTGATATGAAAAACACAGACTTATGTATGAAATTTCTTTGCAACAATGTGTTGTTTCCCCATGAAGATTATTTAAGATTAGATGGGTACATCTACTGGAAAATTTATCTTTGTTTAAAATAATTTTTAGAACTAGAAGTCAAATTCTACAAGGGCAACTCCTCCATGATAAAGGGAAGAAAAGGACCTAAATTACAATAGCATATTAAGGCTATTTTTACAAGTAAATGATGTGTTTAATAGTTGCTTCCCCTTCAATGTGTCTGTGAATGGGGAAAAAGTGGGTTGAAACTAATGTTTACTAAGGACTATTTTTTACCATCCTTTGTTGATTTGAATGTAAAAATGGTTTGCTTTATGTTTAAACAATTAAACAATTAGAAATAAAATTACTTTTTAGCATTAGAAGTCATAGATACAAGCTCATGGTATCTTGAGGATCCCTTTTTGGAAATTTACTTTGAAATGATACTTGCTTTATAAACAGAAATTGCTCCTTAGCTGTTCTTTTAAAACGTGGAGAACCGATTTTAACACATTTTAGTTTATTCTTTATAGTAGCCTTTGACACAAGCTTTCAAATTCCTGCTATGAACTGAGTTCAACTACCAAAACTTAGAACCTAACACCCACAGAAGAAAGCTTGTGAAACCACTTTTAAAAACTGGATGTTAAAAAATAAACATCAATGACGTTAAAAAAATGGGAAAAGAAAATCATACAAAAAGATTTACAGTCTTCATTCTCACAGCAAGTATTAATCAGTGCCTACTATATGCCAGGCATTGCGTTAGGAACTGGAGACACAACTTCGGACAGGACAGATTTGTTCCCTGATCTTTGGGAGCCTACCTCCTAGTGGGGACTGATGGAACAGAAATAAAAAGAAAGAAGTTACTTTTATGTGCTGAGGAGTGCCAGTTATAGAGATGGAACAGTTACCTGGAGGTGGAAGAGGAGGGAGAAGCCATTCGCTTAGTTAAGGATAGTTTGACTGGTGACATATGACTTTTGGACTGAATTCCTAATAACAAGGAACCAGCCTCTAGTGGGCAGATATAGATGAGGAGATTGCAAACAGGAAGGTAGGCAAAGCAAAGGCCTGAGGGCAAGAACAACCTTAGCATGTTCTGGAACTAAAAGGAGGCCAGTGTGGATAAAACCTGGTGGGCCAGAGGTGCAAGTGAAGAGACATGAGATTCAACAGAGTACACTAAGGGGGGCCTCATTCCCACTGTTGAATTGGAGAATCACCATCTTCTGTGCCTATTGCCTTTCTGCTGGGGCAGACAAAGTACACTAAAAGAAATATTTGAAAATCTCTGTAAGTAGTTTGAATTTTATTCCAGTTGCTGCAGGATACACACACACACACCATATATATATATAAACATGCTACAAAATGTAAATTCACAAATATATGCATATATAAGCATATAAACATGTATGGTGTGTGGCTACCACTGTGCTAGGACAGTCTGTGCTTATACAGAGTAAACCTACTCAAGAGAAAAGGGGGACACACACATACAGGTGCTTTTGAATACTGGACAAGGATCCACAGGACACAATCAGTGACTTACAAATCTTGTAAAGGAGGTAAAACTGAGCACTACGATTTGGAAGTACTTCAGCTGCGGAGGCCAAGTTAGCCATCGGTGGGTGGTAGCTTTTCCACAGCTGGAGGAGCTCAAGAAACCAAAGGTTACTAATAAAAGACACACGAATGACATGGACAGGCATATTCTAAAAATAGCAGAGCTGGAAAATGCTAACGTTAGAGACAGAGTCAATAACAACAATGAAGGCTGCCAGAATTAAGTGGATTGGCGTCACATACAAGACATGATCTAAATAGAAAGAAACTCAACCCTCTGTGCGAGAAGGTGCAAGTTGTTTTGTTTGAAGAAAAACTAATCTTGCACACTGAAATAAGCTGGAAGACCAAATGGGGGCAAAAAAAGTTAGGGAGAAGTTCCTAAAAAGCAAATCAGAACAATATGAAAACAATAATACCTGAGAGCCAAGTATAATAAAAAATTTACTTTGTTTTGCTCAGAGTTATAGGAATGACTTGACAGGGGAGACTGCACTACTTCTTGTACTCCATTACCCTTTGGGGTAAAATCCGTTTGATAAAGAGATTCGGTTTGATGTCACTGACAGTATTAATTATGCATCTGTGTGTGGCTACCACTGTGCTAGGATGGTCCGTGTTCACACAGAGTAAAACGTACTCAAGAGAAAAGGCAGGATGGGAACAGTGCCCGGCATGTGGAGTGTATCCTTTCACAGAAGCCTCTCAACAGAGCAGATAATGGGAACAACTTGACTACAGCCCAGGGTCACACCCTATGGCAACAGCAAAGGTTGCCTGAGGGTGGGCAGGAAAGGGCATCACTGAAATTGGCCAGAGCTACCAGGGAAGGCTACTGGAATCAAGTGGGACTTGAGGCTGTCCTCCTAGTGCCTGTGGAATTTAGATAATGTGGTGGAGAGGCAGGGGAAGGTGTTTCTGAATCATTAACAGCTCAACGAGAGCAGTTCAATCTGCTCCAACTGTGAGTCTTGAAATACTGCCTAATTATTAGCTAGCAGGTGAACCATGGGGAAACAAACCACTGGCGTCACCTCCAGCTTCCACCTGGCAGCAACACCATCAGGAGAGCCTTTACATCCTACTACCTGGGCAATACCAAGAGGGAGGAATCTTGTGCTTATTAAACCAGCAAAATTAATTTAAATAATTCCCAGATTCATCAAGGATGCTACAAAGAAAATATCCAGGCATCTCTGATGAGAATATAAATAGAAAACTCTTTTGGAAATAATTTCAGGGTGTTTCAAGATTAACCAAAATGACTGTATCATCTGTTGACCTGGAAAATGATCTTAAAGAAACAGTCCAAATGGGAAATAAAAATCCAAAGATACTAATTGCAGAATGATTCATACTATCTGCAAATGGGGAGCATCTTAAGGACTATCAACAGGGTTGTTGAAGTAATGGAAATAGATGAAGGTGATCATTTAGCGGTGGAACGGTGAAAGGCTAAAATGATTTTTAATACTCACTGCAGGTGGGAGTGCAAAGTGGGTTGAATTTTTTTTAGAAGGCAACTTGGGCAATATCAGAATTTAAAATGTACAGTCCTGTGGGTCAGTTCCACAAACGCAGAGTACCAGATAGTTAAAACACTTAAAGTATATAAGATTCACTCATTTCAAGACATCTTCTAATTTTATGTTTTTTAAAAATCAGATCACCCATAATACACTTTATCTTTGAAAAAAAAGGATAGTGATATAGATATTATTGATAGACCCATTTTTTTCCCCCATGGGAAACTTGAAGGTCAAAGTAGTAAAGGGATTTATCCTTACTAGCCCTAAATTCATATTCCTAACAAGAAAAAGCCAAATCTTTCACTGATGTTCCATGATATAGCAGGTGGAAATTTCATAAGGCTAAAGGCAGACATCTTATTTAGGTCACAGTACGTCTTTGTTTAAGAATAGAACCCCATGGGGTGGCAGGGGGCAGCGCAGCGCGCAATGGGAGCAAACAATGGCTTGCCTATTCTAGCCTGGGAATTACAACACTGTTTCCACTATTCTTGGGAGAGAGGTAGGAGAGGGGGAGGAGGATGATTTGTTGGTCCTCTGACCTAGCTTGGGTGAAAGAACAAATAAAAATAACTTGTATGCAAATATAAGATGCAGTGTGAATACTTAAAGGAAGGTGCAGTTGTAGGAGCTCTCCCTCCCAGGGCTGTGCGGGCTTAGCAGCAGATTCAAAGGCCAGGTGAGGCATTATTATTTCACAGCAGGAAATGTGATAAGTCTTACTGTTTTTAAAAGCCATGTGAGTTTCACAATAATCAATTAATTAATGAAGTAAACATTTAGCACTAGTTACAGCACAGAGATATAAAATCAGGGCACAGAAATGAGCATCAGACATGAAAACCGACTCTTCAGAAGGCAAGGTTGCTTAAGGAGGAGAAGGTGGCATGGCACCAGGTGTCTGTGTCCAATAGTAACTTCAGAGGATGCATATCATATTCATTCAATTATTTATCAAGGACAATGCCTGCAGACATTCAGTGAGTAGATGATATTTTTGGCGAGTACAAAAAGACTGTGTCAGCTAATAATGTATTTCATTTGGGGTTTTAAAATATCCCCTTTTCGGGGCCTTGTTACTTGATTCCAGACCATTTTTCTGTCTCAATTTCACCATCTGCATTCTGAGGAGGAAAATCTCTGCCCCAAATCAGAAGTTTGAGACTCCTTCCTTTCAAAGAACTTTACTTTTTACCTTACCCTCTCTGTCCTAAATTAAATATATTTTTTTTCCTATCTAAAAGTTCATTTCCAAAAAGACATCATCTTAATCTTAGTTTATCTTGATTCTCTCTCAGCTCCACCACCTCTGCACTCTAGAAAGTGAATCTAGAGGTACTCTACTACTGATCTACCCTCCTGACCTTTTTATTTTTTATTTTGAGACAAGGACTTGCAGTTGCTCAGACTGGCTTTCAACTGGTGATCCTCCTGCTTCAGCCTCCCATGTCACTGGGATTACAGGAGTGCAACTACTGTGCCTGGCTGTCTTAATTTTTTCTTGATATCACATTTCCCTCAAGTTACCCCTCAATACATCTGCCTGACTTATAGACAAGTATCATCATGGAGTTGATCATACAAGGTGTTTCTAGTTTACAAATTTCTCATCATTCTTTTTTTCTCTGGTTGTCATTTTTGAAAAGGATTTAATAGTTAGTCCAAATTTAAATATGAAAAAAATTAAAAACCGTGAAACCATTAATATCATGAGGGCATTGCTGATGCTAATCTTGTGTGTGTGTGTGTGTGTGTGTGTGTGTGTGTGTGTGTGTGTGTGTAGCCCCTTTTGACTTTTCATAGGGTCTCCTCTGGTCCCATCTCACTCAATCCTTCATTCAATCTTGAGCCCACCAAACTGGCTTCTACCCCAACAACTCTGCCAAAATGGCTCCTGTTAAGGGTTTCAATGCCCCCGTCACCCACTGCCATCTTTTAACTTACTTTTCAGAAAACAGTCAATCCTGCTAGCAGCTACGTGGCTGAGAGACGTGACGTGGCTCCCATAACGTTGTACACTTCTGTTTCCCTTACAGTTTTCTGGCCACCTGCTTCTTCTCAACCCCCTTTGCCGGCTTATCATCTTCTTCTGAAGCTGTAACCGCTGGAAGTTTCCAAAGCCAACTCCCACACCTCTCCTTCCTCTGTTCTCCTCATGCCCTCTCCCCCATGTCCACAGGCCAATTACGGTCTGTATGCTGATGAACACAGATACACACGACTATCTCTGGCTCCCTCGGTCCTTACTCCAGACACACATATCCCTCTGCCTACTCATTCACATCAAGACTTCTCACAGGAGCCCAAACCTGGGGAACAAATCTGAATGCCCGATTTCCACCAAATTTGTTCCTTATTTCATGAAATGCCAGCACCGTGCAGTTGCTCAAGCTAGAAAGATGGGACCCATTTTGATTTCTCCTCTCCCAAAATTCACCCTAAATCACAAGTCCTCTACCCCAACGATGTATCTCAAATTTGCCTCATGTCTCCAACTCACTTCCATCCCTTAAGTGAGAGCCGTGCTCACCTCCTCCTGGATACCTGCAGCTCCTGACTGACTTCATTGCTCCGTCTCCCCACCCCCAATCCCTCATCTTCTAACATTTAAATTTGATCACAGAGTCAGTGTGTTAAGGGAGTTAATAAATCACTTCCACTTAATTTTAAAATTAAGTCCAAGCTCTTTCTCAGGACCTACAAGGCCTCTGACTATTCATTTTAAACTCTTCTCCTAATGGCATCCACTTCATCTGCCAAAAGGACCCTCCAGGATTCCTTTGAGCAAGTCCAGCTCTTTCCTCCGATTTCCCCAGACTTGGCTCCTTCCATCCTTCTGGATCCCAGTTTACATTGATCTTCACAGAGAAGCTTTTCCTGGTTGCTTGAAGATCCAGGCTAGGGATTCTTCCTTTTATACTCTGTGATTGCTATGTTACATTATTTTCTCCATAATTACCATTACTATTTGTTCCCTTGTTAACTGTCTCCACCATCATTTTTCACAGTGGTAAATTGGTGGGTAAATGTGGCATGGAGCGAAGGAAGGACACTGTCAAGCTATGAAATTAGAAATTGTATGAATCACTAAAATCGGGGTGGGAGAATGTTAATATTAATTCAAAAAATCTATTTGAGTTTTAAATATACTGTGGACAACACAAAACTAATGCCAAGAGAATACAGAAACGCTTTAATCATTTATACTCTATTCTATAAAAGGCAAATCTTCTGATAACTCCAGAAATTTTTCTTTTTTATATAAATGTTCTTTGTTTGGAAAAACGTTCTCTTTTAAGCAACTCCCTTAGTGCATCTTACTACATAATTTGATTTATAGATGTTAAGATTTGCATATGACTTTTCCATATACTTCTCTTGCATAAAGCAAAGTAAATTTGTGACAAAAAATTAAATATGGAAAATAAACAAATGACCAGAATCCCCAAATGCCTGAAAATATATGCCTAGTTTTATCTAATACTTTCATTTAAAAATAAGAATATAAAAATTTTAAGTCTTAAGGATATTTCTGAAGACTATGACTTTTAAATCACACTTTATGCGATATACCTTCTGAAAGCTCAGAATCTTTATATTAAAAGAGCTGGTGCCGACATAGTTTGATTCAATTCCATAAATACGTACAGAGCTCCCAGGGCACAGTATCCACTATGCTCCACAGAGATGATACAAGATTAATTAGGCACTATTCACTGTCCCTCCTGTCCACAGATGGGCTGTCAGGACAGACATGTGTATAACTTGGTTGTGATATGCTGGAGATCAATGTTATACTCCAGTCAGATGAATAAGATCCTCTGGCAGCCCAGGATAAAATCTGAGGATTCTGGAAGAGGACATGGGCACAGGGAGGGTAATGCCAGAGCCTTCAAAGATGAATGAGATTAGACCAGACAGAGGAGAGGTATTCCAAGTACAGAAAACAATCAGCTGGCACATGCCAACTTCTTCACATTAGACTTTTTTTTTTAAGTGTTTTCTTTCAAAAAGTTTAAGTTGGTAATGTTGAAAAAAAAAAAAAGTCTCCAGATGGTTCCTTCCTGACTTGCTGTTCTTCTCCCAAGGGCTCAGGAAGTTTGGGGAAATGCATGTAGCAAGTGGAGGAGAGGACTTGACCTTTGTAGACACAGAGCAAGTGAGAACGCTGATACTGAAATGCAGAGGGGCAGCAGCACAGTGGCCCGGGAGAGAGGAGCGCTGCGGCTGCACAGAGGCATGGACAGGAAAAGCCCATGGCAACCACATCTTTTTCCAGTCTGCTTAAAACACAAGTTACATTAGTCTTCTTATAAAAGAGCAGCTGCTTTACAAAGAAGTCTGCAAAGGGCAATCAGCTACAGTTCTGCAATGGCTGTGCTCTGTGCTGGGACCTGCCAGCAGAAGGGAGGACAGAGGGAGCCCCATCCTTCTCTTCAGCTCTTTAATCACTAGTATAGCGAGAGAAGATGAAGGTTGGCTGCAGACTGAATGTTTGTGGTGTGTTCCTCTTCTGCCATGGTGGGGGGTGAAAGGGCAGCCAGGTCTCCTGAAGGGAGGAAGGACAGCTGGGAAACCCTTTGCCTTCTGTCTAAGTGAAAATGGGTGAGACAGGACTAGAAGCCCCTGGGTTCTAATGCTCTGTGAAGGGGCTGGGGTACAGGTGCAGAGCTTAGGAAAAGGACAAGACTTTCAGCTGCTTTGCAGTGCCTAGGAGCTAACCAGACTGGAGTTAAAAACCTAAGGGAAATTTAGGTTAACTAGAAATTTCTATTTTGCTTATTTGCATTTAATAAAATTAAATTCATTCATTCATTCATATTGGTATTTAAAAATGAGTGTGTTCTTAAGAGACAGGTAAAAATAACTGGGTTATGTTCATTGTTTACTTCTGTTGGAGTCATCTACATGTAGACCTGAGTGTGGGAGGAATGCATTTTGGAGGGAATGCCTTAGAGATTTAACTCTTGTATTATTTTCCATACTAAAGAAGATGGCCCCTTAGTCACCTGCACCTCTTCTCTGGGTGTATGGGCCTGAGGCAGGGGTAGGGACTGAGTGCCCTGGGCTTAGGATACATGGGCCCTGATTTGGTCTGGGGTCTGCTACCCCCTCACTACATCAACTTGTGCTGTTCACAGTTTTCTCATGTAAAAATGGAAGTAGAAGGTTTGAGATTAGACATTTTTCATGGCTGCTTCCTGCTGCAGTGTTTCTGATTCCACAGAACAATATTATGTCCTATGGAAACGTTTTCCTCCTGCTAGGTTTTGTATATTTAGTTTTTTAGAGCTACTGTTATAACAAAATGCCCCATCTAGTGTCAAAACAGGGAACATGGTCCAGAAGTGCAGAGTGAGGAATGGCGCTTAGAAGGATGGCGGCTTTGGGGCTTAGAATGGTGGCTGGCATAAATGCAGCCTGCTGGTCTTTGCTATACCCCACTGACCCCACTTGGAGAAGTGGAGCATGTTTTAAAAGACTGTGTTTTACAACTCTTATGTGTGATGTACTATACCAGCACAGCAGGACTTTTTTTTTATCAAGGTTGTACCACATAATCTTTCTTATCATTTTTATTGATATCTGTCACCATGAACACAATCGAACCTCCTGGAGATGGGCATGGCTGTCAGAGGGCAGCAACTTCCTTAGAAGAGATTCTGGGTGACCAGGCACCATAGCCATGGAGCGTTTCACTGAGCCTCTGGGAGCTGAGCAGGGTTTTAATCACATCACTCTCTCCTTCTCATCACCTTTTTCTCAAATGCGCCCACAAGGGCAATGTCTCTGGTTTAACACTGACCACACACTCAGAGAACTTTCCAGGTTTTATGTCATCCTAGCCCTCTTCTCACTGCAGTCCCAGAAGTGAAGGGACCAAGGGGGAAACAGATGTAAATACTGGGACAACACAGGTATCACTGAAGCAAATGATCATCTTCCTCCTTCAGCATTTGTCCTATGCTTTTTTTTTTCTTTTCATTAACTGCCAGGGCAATTTAATTAAGAATTTTTATATTGCCATATAAAAATCACCTCATTTTGGAACCTGCCTTCCTCTCAAAACCCAGGCCAGCTCAGTGGAATATTTGTGGAGTGTCTACTGTGTGCCAGACACTGTCTTAATGATGTCTGGGCTGAAAGAACAAAATGAGCCCCAACTCAGAAGCTCTCCATCATGCTGCCAGCCTTGCTCAGAGCCGTGTGGCCTAGATTACCTGAAGCATGCGCTGCTTGTGACTGGAGATCTCAATGGCTAGGGATCTTCTGTTTTCTGTCCTTCCACTTGAGTCTCCTGTTGGTTAAACCCCTCCCCACAGCTCCTTATCTTTGAGAATGCTTCATGACTATGGGGGTTCTAACAACTCACCTGTTTGCTAACTTGCATTGATCTCCTTTAACTGGCTGCCTCTGTGACCTCCATTACTAGTCCTCCTTCTAGGCAATCACAGGACTCTACTATTTACTAGTATCATCCAATGTCACTATAGGTTTTGTAGGCCAGTGTCATCTGCCTTTACTATGACTCCACATCCCTAGGTCAGCTTGGTTCTCATATATCCCAAAGTTCCCTTAACTCCTACATCCTGCAGTCCCATGTTCCTGCTCCACAATCTTCATGCCCTCAGGTAGAGTGATGGTCTCCTCTCATTCCTCCTGGTCAAACCCCAATCTCAATTCAGGTCTGGCAGCTGAGATAATCATGAGTACAACTATTATATAACACAAGGAAAATGTTGAGAGATACAATTGGATACTATAAGCTTCTTCAGGATAGAGAAACCATTCAGTTCTAACAAAGCTATGAGATTGTTTGGACCCCTCGATTTATATGCTACGGAATTCTTGAGGCAGTAGAGCGTGGGAGTCTATCCCAGGGGTATGAACCACAACAGGATGTACGTTCCCACCCACCCCAACCTCTCTTCATTCTCCTTCTGCTGGCAACCTCTAGACTTTTTGAGTTTGGCAGGATGTGAGAGACCCTTGTAGATAGCCTATCATTCATACATAAAATCAGGAATCTGGTCTGGCATCCCTGGTGTTTGTATACATGTGCATAAAACAGAGAGATATATAGTCCTTAAATGAGTTGCATCAAAGCTGCCATCACAACTCTAAGAATGTAAGGCTGTTAGTGAAGGCTGTAAGACTAGATGTTTAGAATATTTATTTATTTATTTATTTTAGTAGTGGGAGCTATTAGAGATGTATGGAACAGGAAGATTGATCAAGGCTCTATGATTTTTCAAAATACTATATTAAAATGTGGGTGTGTAACATTCATACAAAATCTTAAAGCACCTCTCTAAAATAGTCATAGCAATCAAGCAATGTTTTTAATTAAGCTGAAATCCATACACAGATGTAGAAATGCTTAGTCCCAGCTGTGGTTCCTGACAGTCATCCTCAGAGATAAATTTCCACAATAGGTGTTTCAATTAAGACAGTAATATTTGTCAAAAGGTAAGCCGTAAACACATAGCCCCTTGAAACACTATTGAACAAGTGTAATTTATGCTGTAGTTGGTGCACCGCATTTTATTACTGCTTTGATTTTATCATCATTTGTCAATTAATCAACGTGAACCTTGTAAAACATGTTCTCTTATTAGTGAGAACAGGCAATTGCTTGCAGACTTTGAAGGAAAGGTCATTTAATAAGTTGCTAATTGTTCAAAGATAGATTTAAATTTAAAAAAAAATGTATACTCATTATTACTGTACCTAAACAGGACACTGTATATGCTTAACCTTGCCAATTTAAATATGGTCAATGGTTTCTTTTTTTTTCTTTTTTACTAAACAGCAGAGAAAGATTAAGACATAAATTAATGTAACTTTGGGGTTTAAAATTTTATTTTAAGAGCCTCTTATTGTCATTTTTGCCAGTTTAGAGTTATGAGCCTCAAGGCTATGATTATAAACTTATGAACTATATTTCATCGGCAAAAAGTGAGGAGAAAAAGAGAAACAAACAAGAAATGGAGCAGCACAAAAGGACTATGCAGTGACAATATTCTATTTTTTGTATTTGCCTCAATTCATTCTCCATTTCTCTAGATGAGACGTCAACTCCCCACTTCTGACTGCTACTTCATTTTCAGGTCAGTGAGTGAGAAAGAAGCTGCTGTGTCAAGGCCCCTCTTTGGGTAATCAGTGCATCAGCGCACTTGTCAACTCTCCTGGCAATCAAGAAAGCATCTGAACTCAAGAGTCACATCACCACCAGCAAGCATTCTGCAGCCAACTAAGGTATGCAACTGGGTTTAAGATGTTCAACATACCTTGGAGAACAGTTTCTACAGTGGTGTCTGCAGGGCTGAATCGTGAAATCCGTACCATCTTACAAGACTCACAGGAACTTAGGATGAGATGGCTTGTCCTAAGGCATTTGTTAGAGTAGGAATTTTGCAAAGAGTTTACAGAGACAGTTTGTTGAATGGTGACGAGTCTTGCTGGATCCTGACTCAACAAACTGCTTTGCTGCAGAGCCCCTTTTATAAGAGTTAGGAGGCCCAGGTTGCTCTCTGCCTGCTCAAACTGGCTCATCTCTCCATCCCATTCCATTCTGTTCTCAGTTCCAAATAAGTCACTATTTCAGGCACATTTCCCTAAGCAGATGCAAACACGCTTTTCCAGTGCCAGACTCCCTTGGGCAAATTAGGTTTCTTGGAAAAGGGTCAAGGAGCAATCAGACACCTACTAGAAACAAGCCTTTAGTTTCAGGTGATGTTGTCACTCATGTAGACTACAACTCAAATTTTAGACACTGGTTGGGAAATACTGCTGAATATGATAGGGGTAGGTATGGGGAGCAAAATCCTGATATCGGCAGCCAAAGTTTCCTTTCATTGTCATAATACATGGTCTTATTTTTTTATGGGCACTAACCTGATGGTAATAAGAGAATGGAAAATTTCCTTTTTAATATTTCTAATTCAAAACTGCTAAACAAATTTTAATTTCTTAATACTATTATCATAAAAGAATATATATATATATATATATATATATATATATATATATATATATATATAAGAGAGAGAGAGAGAGAGAGAGAAAACCATCATACCTAACAAACATGGAGTGTTTCTGAAATAGATACTTCTGTTGTTCTGAAATAGATATTTCTGTTGTTGTTGTTGTTGAATCAATCATAAGGAGAAAGTCCATTTTATGTTCTTTTAATATTTTCCTGTATTAACGTCAGCCTTGTTAGCTTTCTTCCACATATTCAGATTCTCTCCAAAACAGAAGCGACTAGTGGTAAATGCAAATGGGGGAAGGAAAGCTGCGTGGTAATACCAAGCTGCAGGTAATACCTGCTTCCCAGCAGGAGTTGTTTCTATCTAAAACATATGTACCATGTTAAGAAGCCAGAGGGAAAAATGAATGGATGTGGATGGCAGGTTTTCATTTGTTTTTCTGACATTTAAGAATACTGTAAATAAGTTCGTGTGTTTCAATTCAAACAGTTCCGTTATCTTGGAGGTCTTAATCATTTGTAATAGCAGTTTCTGAAGTGTTCAAAGTGTGTGCTTAAGGAGTATTATTGGCATTCAACATAGTCATAGTACATTAAGCAGATTTACAGCCTAAAACGTGGTTATCCTTGATCATCTTCATTTAAAACTAAGTTTAGGCTGATGGGGTAGCTTAGCATTCTCCTAGTGTTTCAGCCTGTTAGTTTTGCTTTACCAGAACATCTGGCTCTGCTGGGCCCCCTCACACTGTTCCAAATGAACCTACAATTCACAAGATGAAGTGGGGGCAGAGGAGGACGGCAAGGAAAATTCAAGTAAGAAGTGTAGAAGGGAAGCCTTTTTAAAAATATGCCTAGGGCTTCTGGGGTTGTTACCCATGGTTCCCAAGAGTTGGGGGGCACATCATGTCATTTGGGTCCACATGGGGAGGTGCCAGGGTTGGTCAGGAGGCAGAGAGAATAGGGGGAAAATGTGGACAAGTGCCTTCACTGTGGTTTCCCTGGGAAAGAATGGGTGAGGCAGGTAACCAGGCTTAGGATTGGCTAGTTGGAATAATTTCAGCAGGTCTTGAGGTACAGAGTGGTTCCTAGTTATCCAGTACCTGGCTTTGGTGACCTAGGTCAAGAAGATAATGCTCCAGACTGTAGGGGGCTAACACAAAGAGGCATGTAGGATACCACCAGGATTGGCTGGTTTGAATATCTATGGCCAGCTCAAAGGTAAGATGTTTGCCATCCCCAGCAAATAGCTAGGCCTGGAAGGGACAGTCCCTCCTCAAGCCCAAGTCTGCAAGCCCTCCACATGTTAAAACATCATAGAATAGAGAAAAAAAATTAAATATAATTCCACAGGAAAAGAGTTTCTCAAACTTGCAGTTCATAGAAAACACTTGGGTATGTGCTAGATATAGATTCTGAATCATCAGATTGGGTGGAGGCTCAGATGGCATTTCTAATAAACTTCTAGGTGATGTTGGGACTACACTCTTGAATAGTCAGTGATGAAACTATTGCCAGGAGTCTTCTCTCTGGGCCAACTTGTACCACAAAAGGAGCTAACATTTATTAAGCTCTGCTAGGAGGCACTGAGGATACATACTTGAGCTTGTTTTCTCCAGATAACAACCTTTTTTTCATAAGAAAATTTACCCCAATTTCATAGATATGGGATTGGAGATTCAAGGCAGTTAAGTGACCTGCCAAGGTCACTTAGCTATAAGTTAGAAGATACAAATGTATTTGGCCTAAAAACCCTAAAAACCTCCCCATTGCAACTTAAGTGCAGATGGCACTACTTTGATGGAAAATAAAAACCATCTATTGGTAAAAAATTCATAAAATAATAATAATAAGTTCAGAGACATGAATAGTGACCCATTTATAACCTGGGAAAGAAGAGAAATTCAGAACAGTATTCATTATCTCAGGATCAAAAATAGATGATGGGGATTAAATAAATTTGGATCTGATACAATCAACAATTCTTTAGCAAACTAAAAATCTACCTCAAGTTGCTTTATCATTACTTCTTTGGTAGATACCCATTCAAAAAGCCATTCAGGAAACTGTTGAAATTTTACTTAGTAAGCTACATTTTTGAAGTAATATAAGAAACTATCATAATAGTTGTTTGGCAGCAATGTTTTGCTAATGCTTCATATATTAACAGAATAAATGCCAATGAATTCCAAGACCTGCAGAGAAGAATAGTCTATGTCCTGATAAAGACTGCAGCCTGGTATGGCTTCCTGCTCACTGATTTCCTGTTTCACTATTAATGAAAGGATTCTACTGTTTTACCTAAAGGGCATTCCCTAGCTACATACTCACAGGGAGAAGGAACAAAGTGAAGACACAATTCCATATCTTTACCTACTGACAGGATTGGGATCAGAAATAAAATTGCTTGGGGATGAGGTTGAGCAGATGGTGTGGGTCTGAGAGACACTGTAGGAGGGTCATTCCAAGTCTCTGAGGCAGCTGCAACTTGCCCAAATTGGCTTTCTTAGTTACCTTGTCTGCAGTGAAACCTCTAAAACAAACAAACAAAAAGTCCTTCAAAGTTCACCTGGGAGGTAAGGGAATTAAAAGAGAGCTATGGAGAACAGGAGTCAGAAAAGCAAAAATCAGAAAGAATGGGGACAGCCAAAAGGGGTCCCTTTAACTCAAAGGACAGATTTGGATTCATAGTTCTATTGCCCCCTCCCACACACTTCTTCCTTTTTGAAATAATTTATCAGAGAAACTCTTGAACTATTCAAAACTCAATCCCTAGTAAGAATGCTCAGTAAATATTAGCTGTAAAACTCCTCCTCCTTCTCCTATTGTCAAATCTATGACCTGTTTTGCACAGAAGTTACTGAGCAATGGAGTTGAAAAACATGCTAAAATGGGAAGGTCAGCCAGTTGACTCCTACCAGAGTTTGGTTAGAGGGATGTGCCCCACCTGAAATTTCTCTTACCAAGCCCACTAACATCAAGGCATGGGTGAAAGAATCTGGAATTGCAAGGAAAGGAGGCAGAAGGAATTTTTCCAAGATATACAGATACGCCCTTACAAATGTTTCTGCTCCTTTTGCAATCTGGAATGCAAAATCCAGGAATGTGGTGCAATTCTTTGAATAGAGGATTCGGAGGATTGTCAGCAAGTGTGAATGTCAGTGATGAAAATAGCAACTGGTTTGGATCTACAAACTGTGGTCAAGTACATCTTTTCATACACACTGTAGCTAGACATTGCTTTCCTGGTGTAAGTGTGAATAAAGATTAGTCTGTATAGACACACACATGCAATCCCTCAAAATAGAATCTTCATATAAGAGCATCACATTTTCAAAAAACAATGTGTTTGAAAATTATGCAGCAACAATTCCTGGATTATTCTTTTGTTTACTGAGTACTCCAGTTCAAAAGGCTAATTAGCATTTTGTTTAAATTGTAGGAAGAGGGGGCTGAAACTGACATAGTACCCATAGTATCTAATCATCAGCTTACACAGTGGGTGGTTAGGGTATGTCAGGCCCTGGGTTGCTCTCCATTTATCATCTCACTGAATTTTCATTACAACCCTGGGGAGGTGGCATTATCTCCATTTTAAAAGTGAAAGAAAAAAGATTGAAAGAACTAACCCCAACTGCCACTGGTCCACAGCTAACTACTAGCAGAGCCAACATCAAACCCAGGCCTGACTCCAAATCCTATGCTCACTGTATTTACTGGGAGACAGTGCATGTGGTGGCCAGGGAGGTGCTGGCTTTGGTCTCCCTTCAGGAGAAGCCACTTCAAGGAGCACAACTGACTGACAACCTTCAGTTGCTATGGCTTAGTGTCTACCATAGTTTTCACTCCAAGCCCAAGATCAGCTGGTCTGGGCATGCTGGAGCACTAGAACTGGCCTGCTGCCACCAGATCTGAGATCCCCTGAAGCTGCACAGTGGGACCCCTGTATCCACTCACCGCTTTCGGCTACCATGCATCTAAAGTAGGGTAGAATGACTAAGAAATGGAATTGTTTATTTATATTTCTAATTACATAAAAATTATGTTTATGGGCGATGGTGTGATATTTTAACACATGTATATGCAGTGTGATGATCAAGTCAAGATAATTATTATCTTTCATATAAACATTTATTATTTCTTTGTGGTGGGGACATTCAAAATCCTCTCTTCTAGCTATTTTGAAGTGTACATTATTCTGAACTACAGTCACCATTATGTGTCAGAGAACACCAGAATTTATCCCTCCTATCTAACTGTAACATCATGCCTGTTGGACACCCCATCCTCAGCATGACTCTCCCTCCTGCTCTAGTCACTATTCTATTCTCAACTTCTATAAGATCAACTTTTCTAGACTGCACATGTAAATGAGATTACGCAGTATTTGCCCTTCTGTACCTGGTTTATTTAACTTAATGAATTTTATTGCATTTTATTCATTTAAATCTAAGTTGCTACATATTGCTATTGTATACCATATTGAACAACAAGGACAGAATATTTCTGCCATTGCAGAAAGTTCTGTTAAATGACATTATGTTAAAAGAACAACTTTTGCTTTCAAGGAGTTCACTGAGTTGAACTCTGTACAGGTACAAAGAGAGGTATACAATACTTACTTAAGAGATGCTTCCCTTTGAGACAGAAGTCTCCCAGAACCTGCAGGCACAAGGCTATCAGAGGTGAAGGTCCAGGGTGGTTCAGCAGCCACATGGGTCTCACATGCCTCTGTGGGGTTGGACCCATAGCTGGGGAAAGACAAGGAGCCTCCAAGAGGGCACAGTGGCTATGCAGGTCAGAAGGGAACTCAGTGCCCCAGATTTTATGTGGCTTTGGAGTGAGAAGGGAAACTAGGACCCAGGAGAGGCAAAGGTCTGAGAGAAATAGAATTTTATCTGACTCTCTGATCCTATTTAAAAAAGCAAACAACTGATTCTCCTTGTTGTTTTTTTTTTTTCACCCTGTAGTCACTAGGGAAAATAAAAACGTAGCTGCAATAAATATTTTATTTCTTTTATGTGCTAGACATATGTGCATTTTTCTTCATACACACTAATTGGACATTAAAAATTTCTTTATCAAGAAGAGTTCACTGCTACTGCAGCATATATCACTGCCCTCCATCAGCATTCTTTCATAAGGTCATGGGTCAAGGGCAAGGAGAAGTTATGCTCTTTTCCTTCATCAGAGATATTTTCACAGGGGAAAAAATGGCACACATTAAACTTTTTGTACAAAATAAAAGTAAAACACATGAAAATCAAATGTTCTTATGAAAAGAGGTATATACAATTTTACTCACCTAAAAAAAAAGTATGACTAAGGCAAAGTCCTTTCTTAAAGCACAAGACCTTAGGAGCTACTTATAAATTAATGTCTGTTCTTTATTAGTCATTAGCCTAAATTGGTATATAAGCCAGGATAGTAGAAAATGAAGGACTTACATAGACACTTCAAAATTCCACAGTCTCAATGACCAGACAGATACACTCTTGTTAATTGATTCTATGAACGCCTTTATAAAATGTGAGGAATTAATACATTCATCTAGAAAGGCAAGTGAGTTTTCACATATGGCTTAAAAATACAAACTTCAGAAACACAGATGTACTAACAAATTCTTACTTAGTCCCAGCTAAACTCAATCTCTGAGACTTAAAAAGATTTTCTAAACTGCTGGGAACAAGAATAAATAAGTGGCATTACACATCCACACCTGGCTCCACCACCATTCAGGCCATGTTAATACAGACACAACATCTGGACAGGAGAGAAAGGACCTGTCTGGTCCTGTCTGGGAGCTTTTGGCCTCCATGACAACTAAAGTGCACTGTCTCCCAGACGGTTGTCTTTGCTCGTCTGCTTTTCCCACTGTACAGTCCTTTCATTTTTAACCATTTTAAAACAACAATCAACATAGCAAGTAATATTTATGGGTAGAAAGTTAAGTTCCTCAAGGATGTTTCTCTTGCTACTGTCCTACTTTAATCCTTTCCATTTGCAGGGATGCAATTAACTGGTTTGGATTTTTCTGGCTTTTAGACATGGAAGTCCTTCCTCTTTTTCTGAGTCAGTGAAGAGATGGTTCTTGATGATGAAGTCTTAATGAAAATTGTGAAAATAACCCACCATTACTTTTCCTATGAAAAGCATCCTTTGAGTGTTCAAAATTTTATCAGAGTGCTAAAGTGTATATGATGTGGGTGATGATAATTGTAGCTTCAATATAGTAATGCTGTCTGTATGTTGGTTGTCCAGTGCACTTTAAACACCCCGTTTTTCACTTATTCTTCATAACCACCTGTAAAGCTGGAATTATGATTTTGATCTTATAGAGGCTAAAGTATGAAAAGAGGTATGACAACATACTCTTAGCAAACATGGACTCAGCCTGCTGTGTGCAGGCACCATGTGGGACACCAGGAATATAAGGGTAAGAATTACTGTACATCCCTCTCCTCATGGAGCTCACCAACTTTGGGCAAGAAAGGGAAACATAGCCAATGAGAGTCAGAGGTGGGAATGGGACTTCAGGTCCAATGCCTCAGGTCTGAAAGACTTCACCTTAGACTTAGATAGCCCCGTGGCATACACTATGTTCAACCCACCAAAAAACTCATTGGCTCTAGCACCAATAAACCTAGAATATGACCACATCTACCAGCCCTGGTCCAAATGCCAGCCTCCCCTCACTTGGATTAATAGGTCAACTCCAAACCCATCTCCCACTTTTTCAGCTCCTCCTCTGTTTTATCTGTCCTTAAGAGGGCAGTCATCTGGGTTCCATTAAAATGTCTGATCAGAGTTGGACACAGTGGCACATACCTGTAATCCCACCAGCTCAGGAGCTGAGGCAGGAGTCCAAAGCCAGCCTCAGCAACTTAGCAGGGCCCTAACCTAAATAAAATATTTTTAAAAGGGCTGGGAATGTGACTCAATTGTTAAGCACCCCTAGGTTTAATCCTTGATATAAATTTTTTTTTTTTGTGCAGACCATGGTGTTCTTCTGCTCACGACCCTTTAAAGGCTCCCATCTCCTGTGGAGAAGCAACTGAGTCCTCACTGTGCACTACTAGCTCTACATAAGGAATGTCTGTGCCACTCACCTTCTTTCCCTCTTCTCTGGCCTCACCAGCTCCTTGCTACCTGGCATCTTCTCAAGATTATGTACTTGCTGCTGTCTCTGCCCAGAGCTCTCCTCTCACTTCCTCTGGTCTTTACCCAACATTTACCAGCTCAGTAGGACCCACCCAGTCACTGTATTTACGACAGTCTCCCTTCTCTGACATCCCCAGTCTTTCCTCTCTGCTGACTGTGCCCACTTCCTCCCACTCTCACTCAATGACATTGCATTGCTATCCTGAACTCAGCTGTGATGAGCAAACATTAAAAATTGGATTTTTGTTTTGTCTTGTAAAACCTGAGAGCCAAATTTCCCTCACAGCACTTTCTTCTAAGAATATACAGCCCTTCCTGACAAGAAAATTAGCTTCATAAAGCTTGAAACCAATGCTTTCTCCACAGAACCAATGGTGCTTGGCACATTGTGAGAGCAAGGTAAGAATTAGTTAAATGAGTTAATATTTTATCGTATCTCATATGCTCAGACTGACAAAAGAGCTCCAGAACTACTCCAGACTTGTGTATTTAGAACAGTCCTACATATGTTCTTGGGTTGAGAAAGGTTAGCCATTTCCCTGGTCCTCCTACATCCATTCCCAAAGGGGGTTCCTCTCCACTTGAGAAGTTCTTGCACTGAAGATACAAACACGTCAGCACACCTCAGTTTCTGCACGTATCTCCAAGTGACAAAAGGCAAAAGAGCAAATTGGGAAAAGAAAGACAAAGCCAGTTCTTCACTTTCACTGTAACTTGTTAAATTCTAAACTGCAGTTGATATGGTATGCTATGTATAAAGTCACAGGAAATGTTAGTTATAGTTGAGGGAAATGTTTAACAAGACTTCTTTAAAACATGGTGTTTGAAATGTGAAACCATTTATGTATTTATTTTTAGGATTCAAGAAGCAGTTTGAGAGGCTCTGAAGGAAAAGGCAAGCTGACGAAGACCTGCAGAGGAGACGTTCCTTCAGGCACACTGTGCATAACTCTGTGGTAAGTAAAATGTCTCTATCAATAGAGAACATTGCTGACCCACTTTGAAGGGTTAATGGGGCTTTACCTAGATTTTAGTAGGAATGCTAATGTTAGTGAGCTTGGGGAACACCATGGGGGTTGGAATTCCATGGGGAAGGGGAGAGAGTCTGTGACAAAGATATCAGAATCAAAGCACTGTACTAAGTGCGCTGAGAGCAGACATACCGCCTGTGCTTCATGGGCAGAGATGTTCCTTCTCTGTAAATGAAGCCGTTTTCCTTTACCTGAATCAACACACCTTAAATAATTTGTAACTGCATACTTTATTGTCAAAGTTCCTTATACTTTTCCTTATTTTCTCCCATTACCAGTGATAGTAAAGTAACACACTGTTGGGAAGACAACTATCAAAGGTCACTGTGGGCACCGGGAGGACCCTGATCTGATGCCTGTGTGAGGCTTAGAAAGAGCCCAGTGCATCAGACACATTGTTTCACATAATCTGACCAATACTTCTGTAGATCAGATGTTATAATACTCATTTGGTAATTAGGGAAAACAACACACATGACAGCTGCTGTTCACCACTGAAGGGTGAATGTGATCACTGACACCCCAGTTCTCAGGCTCCAGACCCTACTGCTTAGTCCAACAATGATGCTGGTACTCTTGGAGGGAAGTCTCTGTAGGGGTAGGTGATAGACATGGGGAGATTCGAGGTGTGCTGGCCAAGGCTGGGGCATCCTTTGGAAGGCCTACTGACCTCATCCCAGGTGTTATTTGGCCAGTCTCACCTGAGCTCAGTTGGTTGCATGAGGTTTATGGCTAATGGCACCAAGTCATGTGAAGAACCATCCAAGAAAAAGACAGGAGCATATGCCTCTGCTTGGCACATATGATACAGAGTGGCAGGGAATGATTATTGCATGTGACACCATCTTTATATATACCTTCATTAAATGTCCCTGGAAAATCTTGAAATATAGCCTCTTCATTATTAAAGACATTTCAGTAACCAAATTCTTAATTTATCACTATTGTGTGTGTGTGTGTGTGTGTGTGTGTGTGTGTGTGTGTGTGTGTTTTGCTGGAAACTAAACCCAGGGCCCTTGCTCCTAAAAAATCCTAGACAAGCACACTATCACTGAGCTACATCCCCAGGTCAAGTAATTGAATTTTTAATTCCAATACTTAAAAATACCATCTCATTTTGAGGGTTAAGGATGGATAAGAGCACAGGCATGGGAATGTGACATTTCTAGTTGAGTTTCCTGATAATAGGAGTACTGGATATTTAATGGTACAATTTCTTCCCAAAACTTAAATTATTCCTATGCTGTGCTACAAATATTTTATCTATTAAGTAAAAAGCACTGTGCTATATGTCAAAGGATATAAAGATGCATAATTGATGATTCCTTCCCTCAAGAAATCACCAATTTAATGAAAAGGTGAAAATCTAGAATAAGCCTAATAGCGTGAGCCATCACTGAGGCCTAGGCAGCTGCAGCAGAGACTGTCTCCTGCTGAGCACTCTGAAGACTACAGAGCTGACTTAAGGTTACTCCTTGTTGTTGGGCCTCTTCTCTAACATCAGCAGCAGCCCCCGCCCCCATCACCTGAATTTCTGCACCACTTGCACCACCCATTCTAATCTAATCTCTGCCAATTATTCTACTATCCTTCACTCTCTCTGTGTGTTATTAAATTACAATGTGTATAAAATCCTCCCCCACACAAAGCCTATCACAGAGCAAGCACTCAATCAACACTAGGAGTCCCTTTCTCTGTACCATCTTTTACCTGACATTTTCCCCAGTCTCTTCTCCCTTTTATGACCAGGCTGTACATATAGATACTGTTCTTCTTTAAGGTCAGCAAAACAACAAGTTGCAACCCATTACTTTCCACTTATGCATATCTGTGAATAAACGTCTTTTCCTTTCACCTCTGCATGAGGTACTCATTGTTCTTGTCTATACTGTAATAACTCATTTGTTTACTGAATAGTTTGACATTTTAAAAGATTCTTATTTTCATGAATATTCTCTACCCAATGGTTCTAATTTAATGAAAATAGTCACTTTGGCTTCATTTATATTTTAAAAGTAGAAAGTTTTAATAGAATGAATAATGCCAGGTCTGAGGTACGCTGTGGACAAACAATTTCAGCTTTCTAGAGGCTGCATCACCACCATCTTGATACTGCCCACTCTTGTCTTGTGACCACAACTCCAGATTACATGAAAACCTAAGATGCAAATTTAAAAGGCAAAGGAATTATAAACTACAGCACATGCAGCATCTAATTTTTTCCACATAACTTCACACCTGCAATTGAAAAAATATTATTTTCTTACTTGTAACAAACCATGTCATTCTATTTTATTTTAATCTCCTTGCAGACTCTCATTAACACTTGCACACACAATTGCATTGAAAAGTGATAACTTTTATATTATTATGGCATGAGAATTAATGTAAGGAACTACACAAATATTAAAAATGACATTTACAAATATAGGAAAAACATTAATCCACTATACTCTTAGGGATTTCATTTAAGAATTTTCCTCATTACATGTTCATCCATATAAGAGCTAGATAAATTAGTTGCAGGTTCCAAACATATCTTTATTTATAGAGTTGTTTTATCAGAAAATAAATTCCTACTTCTCCCCCAGTTTTGAAATTTTGCACCCTCTCGTAACCATACGAAAATCCCAGTATTTCATTTTGATCCCTTTCAAATTTACATGGCAGACTCTCAAAGGCTGGGAATTGCCAAGTCCCCATTCTTAGCACATGATGTCAACCATCTGCCCTGGCCATTGGTACAGAGTCTCGATGTTTCTCCAATGTAATATTATTAAGTCAAAAGTGCTCTTAGAATTTATGTAATGCTTCTGCTTCTGCAACATTTTGTAGGTGATAAATGGATTCCAGCTTTTCCAAACTGGAGAACCACTGACTCTCACAAATGATACTTTTCTTCTGCTCTGTATTCAAATATGTATGTTCATACTTGCTCACTTGCTGTCTCTTCCCATTCCCCTGCGTCTCACAGTTGTGATGTGTATGTGAGAAATACACACATGCACACATGTACACAAAACCTCCAAACTGAGCTTGAATCATGTGGGTACCCAGAAAGACTAAAGTTTTGGTATCCATTCAAACTGGTATTTTTAAGGAATTTACTCAAATTAAGTAGAGTTGGGGAAACTTATTTTCTGTTAAGAATAGCTTGTATACATTTATGCTTAGTTGCCAGTGTTGGTTCACACACTGAATTAAGATGCCATTTCACTTGGTTTCACATATTTCTGGTTTCTCGTTGCTCATACCAGGGAGGGCAGAGGTAACTCCATAACATAACAATTACAAAATTACAAAACAAATTCCAAAATTCTTTTAGTTTCTTGAATCAAGTAAAGACATTTCCCATTTTTTTCATGGTCCTGTTTCTCAATTCAGTTTTCTTTTACGATTTATTAGATCAAACAAATTCTTACTAACCAGAACAACAACTTCTAATTTTGGATGTTAAAAAAAATAACTCACTGCCAAAAAACAAGCCTATACAAAATTCTACTTGTTATAAGGATTTCAAATGAGTGTGAGCAGTCAAATTTGGATGATTCTAAATTACAATGGTAGTGGGCTTTGCTGTTACATTGTGCAAAATACTCAATAGAGTTCAGCAATGCCAATGATTTTTCAATATTGTTATAAAAACATTCAACAGAGTTCAACAGCAGCAACAATTATTGTTATCTCTTTCCTTCCCTTGAGAGAGTTATAAACTTTGCTTGGCAATCACCTAAGTTTTACCTGTAGAAAACCCAGTTAGCAGGTGCCTTGTTTCCCACTTCCATCAATGAAATTCCAATTCCACATGACCAGGGAAACAGCTATTCCTCAATCCAGCACTGTTCCCCCAGAAACACACATGCACCCTTATATCTATCTGTCCAGCATGAAGAATCACAATACCTAGAAGAACAATCTTTTAGAGTAAATGTTTAAATGTTGAATGCCAGATACACACTGAAGGATTTGAAGCAAGAAATTTTCAAACATGACTTCGTCACACATCTGTTTCAGCCCTGTCTGGATGCCTGAATACATCAGTCATTTAAGATTTATTTTATAATGAGAGAAATCAAGTCGTGACCCATGCAGTCTCAAAGGGCCACAGAGATGATGATGAAGACCTATGATACTCCCTCAAGTATGGCTGACTCTCCGACCTTATTAAGAATACATGTTTCTGGCATTTGAAACATCTTAAGTCAGTGATTTTAGCCATCCGGGAAAAAAACATATTGCACCATGTAATTTAGGTCACTTCAAAAGGGCCACTACAATTTGCAGTCACCATTTCTAAGGAACTCTAGAAATGCTTCTTTGGTAGAGCCAGGTTGCACAATAGGGCCAGCAACCACAGAATGTGACTTAACAATCAATTACTTGTACAGTTTGCAAAACAAGTAAGCTTCTCAGCAGTTGGGAGCTTTGCCCACAGGCCAGGCTTGCCCCTGGCACGGTACCTTGCTCTTCTTCATGAGTTCCAGTAATGTCACATTGCTTTCCAGCCTGCTAATGCACTGGCCTCATAAACACAGATTCCCCACATGCTCTCCAAGAGTCTGATATCACATTCAGTACACTCTCTTCCTTTTTGCCAGTTGTGCAGTTTTTTTCAATCACTCATATCATGGCCAAGTCATCTTCATATATGAATGTTGATACTGTGTTATTAAAGAGTTCTTGGTAATTTGTTTTGTGGGCTGAACTGACTGATGTGGGATGAACCATAAAAGGAACTCACAGAAAACCATTTAAACTCCTCTGGAAGCTTAGCTCTGGAATGCTATCAGAGAGAACAGGCAGAGCACTTTTGAACAGAACAGTGCCTGTTAAAGTTAGGAAGGGCTCATTGCAGATCACAGTGACCAGCCCCACTGATGGAATCTGAACACACTAGAAATGAAATGCAGATTTATGCTGTACGGGTCACACTCACTGTCTTGTCAGTCACTAGCTCTGGAGAACCATATAGGAAAGGCAGAGTTTTCTTGATGATTGAGAAAGATTGGGAGAAGAATTGTATCCTCATTGATAAATAGCTCTAAATGAACAGAAATAACATATTTCTTAGGGCCCCAACTATCATAAAGCTATAAAGGGAAGATTTTTTTCACTAAATGCTTAGGAATAGAACTTTGGGTACTTTCCAAAAATGTAAAGCAAAAAAAAAAAAATTTCATGGCTCCTAGAAAGTTTTTACTCAAGAATTCTTTGTACTATGGACTTGAAAATTAATGCTTTTTACTCCAGGGCAACTTGCATAAAAACTTAATCTGGTAACCAATTAATTCTCATAAATTCTCCTCAGTGTTTTCCCTCACTGTGACTTTCGTGACATGATTCCCAAGATAAGTCAGCTACACTGACTTAAATCTGTGCCTTCTACCACAGCTCAGGACTTGGTCCTATGAACACAACACAAAGAATATTTATTTTATTTCACCTACTGCTTTTACTCACTTCTTCAATACCATCAATGAAACATAATTATTACAAACAAATGTTAAGCCTGACATTTTGTATTAATTTTTTTCAGTACTGAGGGTCAACCCCAGAGCCTCAGGACTTCTACTACTGAACTATCACTACATTGCTTTATTAAGTACTTCTGAGTGATAAAACATGTTAATAAATATTTGATTGATAAGTATGTGTGGCAATACATATGTTAATTAACTCATTTAGCCATACTACAATACACATAAGTATAATTTCAAAACATGTTGTACATGTTAAATATATATAAATTTTATCAATTAAAATAGTTGACCAATAAAAATTTACATCAGTTGATAACAAGAGAATACATTTCTTAATAAATTTTATCAATTTCTAATCTGTGTTCAAAAGTTCATATGTTTTAGTTTAAAATAGGTTCTCAAAAGGGGGTGTTGCATGCCTATAATCCCAGCAACTTGGGAAGATGAGGCAGAAAGATTGCAAGTTCAAAACTAGCCTCAGCAAATGAGTGATGCCCTAAGCAAGTAAGTAAGACCTTATCTGAAAATGAAAATTAAAAAGGTCTAGGAATGAAGCTCAGTGGTAAAGTACCCCTGGGTTTAATCCCCAATACCAAAAGGAAAAAAAAAAGTTCTTAACAGTCCATCATTTATGCAGTTAAAAACAGCTCAGTCTGCTAACAAGTAGAAGTTTCTTTTAGGATGTAAAAATTAAACTAAATAAAATTATATTACAATAGTTGCAGAACTCTATACACACACTAAACTATTAAGTTGTATAATTTGAATTTTATGGTATGTAAATTATATCTCATCAAAGCTATTTTAAAATGGATCAATCAACATTAAGACTTTGTTAAAAAGTTCAGAAAAATTAATAAACTTGAGCTAGATAATTAAGGAAAAAAGAGAAAAGACTCAAACCAGAAATAAAAGAGAAAGCATTATGACTGACGGCAGAGAAATTAAAAGAATACAAGATTATTATATGCAAACTAATTAGATAAAACCTGAAAGAACCTTGAACCATATACCCTGTGAAGAATATTTCATGAAGAGACAGAAAATTTAAGCAGACCTACAACTAGCAAGAAGATTGAATCGGGAATCAAAAATTCTCCTGAGAAAGATAAACTTAGGACAAGAGAATCCTGCTGGTAAATTTTAACAGACATTTGAAGAATTAATGGCAATCCTTTTAAACTCTCCCAAAAAGTTTAAAGGGATGGAACACTTCCAAATTCATTTTGGAAGGCCAACATTACTCCTATCCCAAACTCAGACAAGGCAACTAAAGAAAAGAAAACTACAGGACAATGTCACTAATGAATACAGCTGCAAAACTACTCAATAAAATGATAGTAAGTCCAATTCAACAGCATATGAACAGGATCATGCACCATGATCAAAGTGGATTTATCCCTGGGATAGAAGGATGGCTCAACAGAAGAATCATTTAACTGATAGACAATATTAACTGAACAAAGGATAAAAATCACATGATCATCTCAATAGATTAAAAAAAGATTTGGCAAAAATCAACATTTTTTCATTACTTAAAAATCTCATCAAATTTAGTATAGAAAGAAATTACTTGTATGTAAAATCACTTCAGTGTAACAATACCCATGTATTAAAAGCCCACAGGCTCCAGGACTGCCTCCACCCACCATTAGACACCACTGGAGTCACGCTCAGCCCAGACCTGTCTCGCTGACCTGCACGGGAACTCAGGTCCAGGATAGGCCGGAGTCTACCCCATCACCTGTAGAGACCCCTCCAGAGCTCAGGCCCAGCTCAGATGCAATTCGCCGACCTGCATGGGAACCAGGGACCAGGGTAAACTTGGGTAAACTACAGCCATTCCCATAACCTTCCCCATGCAGTACCCTCTACCTTGGAACAACAGACGGGGCATAGAAGCAGCTGCACCTTGGAGCAGGCATCCTAAAGCCAGTGTAAGGCTAACCCTTCCAGCCCCATCTCTGAAAGATGTTGCATCCACCTTGGGGCACCTCCACTGCTATCTCCAGTTACCTCCTGCTATTGCCACCACCCCCTATACTTGCAGGAGCATCCATCCTGGGTCACCGGCAGAGTCTGGAAGTCTAACACCAAGGTGAGATATAGATGATCTGCACAGATACTACAAGATTATAGGGTAGAAACTGTAATACCTCAGATACACACTACAAGTAAGGAAATCACATAGACAACATGAAAAAACAAGGGAGGAAAGTGCCCCCATCAAACCAGGATAGTGCAATAACATAACCCATGGACAGGGCAGTTGATGAAATGTGAGAGAAGGAATTCAGAATATTCATAATTAAAATGATCTGGTAATTAAAGAATGAACTAAATGAGCAAATACAGGCAAAAAGAGATCAGAGAACAAATACAGGCAACCATTGATGACACCAAAAAATAGATAAGGGAGCAAATACAGATAGCAAAAGATTACTTCAAGAAAGAGATAAAGTCTCTGAAAAACAATCAGAAATCCTTGAAATGAAGGAAACAATAAACCAAATAAAAAACTCAATAGGAAGCATCACCAGGAGACTAGATCACTTGGAAGATAGAACAGCAAATAAAATGAAGACAAAGTATATAATCTGGAAAATAAAGTTGTCAACACAGTGAAGATGGTAAGGAACCAAGAGCAGAACATCCAAGAATTATGTGATAGCATCAAAAGATCAAATCTAAGAGTTATTGGGATAGAGGAAGGCACAGAGATTCAAATCAAAGAAATGTACAATCTCTTCAATGAAATAACATCAGAAAATTTCCGAAACATAAAGAATGAATTGGAAAATCAAATATAAGAGCCTTACAGGACACCAAATGTACAAAATTACCACAGATCTACACCAAGGCACATTATAATGAAAATGCCTAGCATACAGAATAAGGATAGAATCTTAAAAGGCCCAAAAGAGAAGAATCAGGCCACATATAGAGGGAGACCAATTTGTGTCTCGGCAGATTTTTAAACCAAGATGCTCAAAGCCAGGAGACCCTAAAACAGTATGTATCAATCTCTGAAAGAACATGAATGCCAACCAAAAATCTTATACCCAGGAAAACCAAGCTTTAGATTTGATGATGAAATAAAAACCTTCCATGATAAAAAAAAAGTTAAAAGAATTTACAACTAGAAAACCTGCATTATAGAACAACCTCGGCAAAATATTCCATGAAGAAAAACTGATAAACAACAATGAAAATCAGCGAAGGGAGGTAAAATACTAAAGGAAAAACTAATCAAAGGAGAAACCAAGTCAAGTTAAATACCAAAAATAAACAAAAATGCCTGGAAGTACAAATTATGTCTCAATAATAACCCTAAATGTTAATGGCCTAAACTCACTAATCAAAAGACATAGACTGGAGGATTGGATTTAAAAAATGACCAACAATATGCTGCCTCCAAGAGACTCATCTCATAGGAAAAGACATCCACAGACTGAAGGTGAAAGGGTGGTAAAAATCATACCACTCACATGGACTGTGGAGGCAAGCAGGGTTTTCATTTCAAATAAAGTAAACGACAAGCTAAAGTTAATCAAAAGGGATAAAGAAGGATATTTCATACTATTTAAGGAAAATATTCATCAAAAAGACATAACAATAATAAATATATATGCCCCAAACAATGGAGTATCTATGTTTATCAAACAAACTCTTTTCAAGTTCAAGAGTCAAATAGACCACAACACAATAATTATGGGTGACTTTAACACACCTCTTTCACCACTGAATAGATCTTCCCAGCAAAGGCTGAACAAAAAAACTAAAGAATTCAATAATACTATCAATAACTTAGACTTAACTGACACATATAGACTATTTCACCTTTCAATAAGTGAATACACTTTCTTCTCGGCAGCACATGGATCCTTCTCTAAAATAGACCATATATTGTGCCAGAAAGCAACTTTTAACAAATACAAAAAAAGTAGAGATAGTACCCTGCATTCTATCACATCATAATGAAACGAAATTAGACATCAAGGATAAAATAAAAATTGAAAACTACTCCAACACTAAGAGACAAAATAATATGCTATTGAATGAACAAAAGTTGCAAAAGATTAAATAATTCTTAGAGGTGAATGAGAACACAGATACAGCATATCAAAATCTCTGGAAAACTATAAAGGCAGTATTAAGAGGAAAGTTCACTGCATGGAGTTAATTCCTTAAAAGAAGAAAAGGTTAACAAATAAATGACTTAACATTACATCTCAAGGCCCCCCAAAATTAACAACAAATCAACACCAAAAGTAGAAGAAGACAGGAAATAATTAAAATCAGAGTTGAAATCAATGAAATTGAAACAATTGAAAAAAACTGACAGAACAAGAAGTTGGTTCATTGAAAAAATAAATAAAATTGACAGACCCTTAGTCATGCTAATGAAGAGGAAAAAGAAAACTCAAATTACTAACATACTTCATGAAAAAGGAAATATCACTACAGATGCTACAGAAATACAGAAGACAATTAGAAATTATTTTAAAATATTTTACTCCAATAAAATAGAAAATATCAAAGACATTGACAAATTTCTAGAGTCATATGATTTGTACAAATTAAATCAGGATGATATACACAATTTAAACAGACCAATTTGAAGTGATGAAATAGAAGATGCCACCAGAAGCCTACCAACCAAGAAAAGCCCAGGACCAGACGGTTGCACAGTAGAGTTCTACAGGACCTTTAAAGAAGAATTAATACCAATATTCTTCAATTTATTTCAGGAAATAGAAAAAGAGGCAGCACTTCCAAACTCATTCTATGAGGCCAATATCACCATGATTCCAAAACCAAGCAAAGACACATCAAAGAAAGAAAACTTTTGACCAATATCTCCAATGAACACAGATGCAAAAATTCTCAATAAAATTATGGCAAATCGAATACAAAAACATATCATAAAGGTAGTTCACCACGATCAAGTGGGGATCATCCCAGGGATACATGGTTGGTTCAACATATGGAAATCAATAAATGTAATTCATCACATCAACAGACTTAAAGATAAGAATCATATGATCATCTCAATAGATGCAGAAAAAAATATAGTATCCCTTCATGTTCAAAACACTAGGGATAACAGGAATATACCTCAACATTGTAAAAGCTATCTATGCTAAGCCCCAGGCCAACATCATTCTAAATGGAGAAAAATTGAAAGTATTCCCTCTAAAAACTAGAACAAGACAGGATGCCCTCTTTCACCACTTCTACTTAACATAATTCTTGAAACACTGGCCAGATCAATTAGATGAAAGAAATTAAAGAGATACACATAGGAAAAAAAAGAATTCAAATTGGCACCAGAAAACTTCTACAACTAGTAAATAAATTCAGCAAAGGAGTAGGATACAAAATCAACACCTATAAATCAAAGGGAAACTATACCATTTACAATATCCTCAAAAAAGTTAAAATAAAATAAAATACTTGGGAATCAACTTAACAAAAGAGGTGAAAGACAATGAAAACTACAGAACGCTCAAGAATGAAATTAAAGAAGACCTCAGAAGATGGAAAGATCTACCTTATTCTTGGATAGGCATAATTAATATTGTCAAAATGACCATACTACCAAAAGTGCTATACAGATTTAATGCAATTCCAAAAAAAAATCCCAATGGCATTCCTCATAGAAATAGAAAAAGCACTCATGAAATTAATCGGGAAAAATATGAGACCCAGAATAGCTAAAGCAATCCTTAGTAGGAAGAGTGAAGCAGGTGGCATCATTATACCAGACCTTAAACTATACTACAGAGCAATAGTAACAAAAACAGCATGGTATTGACACCAAAATAGAGTGATAGACCAATGGTACAGAATAGAGGACACAGAGACTAACCCACATAATTACAGTTATATTAGACAAAGGCACCAAAAACATACATTGAAGAAAAGATAGCCTCTTCACCAAATGGTGCTGGGAAAACTGAAAATCCATATGCAACAAAATGAAATTAAATCCTATCTCTCATCATGTACAAAACTCAACTCAAAGTGGATCAAGGACCTAGGAATTAAACCAGAGACCATGTGTCTAAAGAAGAAAAAGTAGGCCCAAGTCTCCATCATATCAGATTAGGCCCCTACTTCCTTAATAAGATTCCTATAGTGCAAGAATTAAAATCAACAACAATAAATAAGATGGATTCAAATTAAAAAGCTTCTCAGCAAAAGAAACCATCAGTGAGGTGAATAGAAAGCCTACAATTTGGGAAAGAAATTTTACCACACAAACATCAAATAGAGCACTAATCTCTAGGACATAAAAAAAAACTCAAAAATCTTAACTCCAAAAAAAAAGATCAATAAATGGACCAAGGAATTGAGCTGATACTTCTCAGAAGGTGATATGTAATCAATAAACAAATATATCAAAAAATGTTCAACATTTCTAGCAATTAGAGAAATGCAAATCAAAACTACTCTAAGATTTCATCCTACTCCAGTCAGAATGGCAGCTATTAAGAATTCAAACAAGAATACATGTTGGTGAGGATGTGGGGGGAAAGGCACATTCTCGGTGGGACTGCAAAATGGTGCAGTCAATATGGAAAGCAGTGTGGAGATTCCTTGGAAAACTAGGAATGGAACCACCTTTTGATCCAGCTATCCCACTCCTCGATCTATACTCAAAGGACTTAGAAACAGCACACTACAGGGACACAGCCATATCAATGTTTAGAGCAGCACAATTCACAATAACTAAACTGTGGAGCTAACCTACATGCCCTTCAGTAGATGAAGGTATAAAGAAAATGTGGTATATATACATAATAGACTATTACTCAGCATTAAAGAGAATAAAATCATGGTATTTGCAGGTAAATGGATGGAGATGGAGAATAATGCTAAGTGAAGTTAGCCAGTCCCCAAAAACCAAATGCCCAATGTTTTCACTGATTTAAGGACGCTGATTCATAAAGTGGTGGGGGGCAGCGTGGGAGGATTAGATGAACTCTAGATAAGGCAAAGGGAAAAAGGGGAGGGAGAGGAAGGGAGAGGGTACAGAAAGACTGTGGAATGAGATGGACATCATTACCCTAAATACATGAATGAAGACACAAATGGCGTGACTCTACTTTGTGTACAACTACAGATATGAAAAATTGACTCTATATGTTAATATGAATTGTAATGCATGCTGCTGTCATATATAACAAATTAAAATAAAATCATGAAAGAAATAAAAGCCCACAGGTGACATCATACTCAATGGTTAAACACTGAAAGATTATAGTCTAAGATTTAGAATAAGGCAAGAATGCCCATTCATGCCAGTTTTATTCAACAGAACACTGGAAATCCTAGCTAGGACAATTATGAAAGACTATACATAATATCCAAATTGTAAAAGAAAAGTAAAAATATATTTGTTCTTAGATAATATAGAGTTTATATAAAGAAAACCCTAAATTATACAAACACACAAATCCCAACACCTAGAATAAATGAATTCAGTAATTTCAGAATAAAAACATCAACACTTAAAAATCATTTGTTTCCATATACCAATAATTAATGATCCAAAAAGGAAATTAACAATCCCATTTAAAAGATCATCAAAAAAATTAAAATACTTGGAAATGAACCAACAATAAGTGAAAGACATACACAGAAAACTGCAAAACAGCACAGAAAGAAATTAAAGACACAAATCAGTAGAAAGAATTCCTGGGCTCATGGAACACAGTACTTAATATTGTTATAATGTCCACATAACCTGAAGTTATATACAGATTGAATGCAATCCCTATCAAATGCCAATGGCATTATGTATTAAAAATAGAAAAAAATCTTCTTTTATGTGGAATCATAAAGGACCTTGGATATCTATAACAGTATTGAAAAACAGTAGCAAAGTGGAAGGAGGCCTCATACTTCCTGACTTCAATTCATAATATAAGCTACCATAATCAAAATAATATGATATTAGCATATAATGGATGGATAGACAAATAAAACAGAATAAAGAACTCAGAACTTCCACAGGGTACCAAGATTTCACATGGGACAGGATATTTTCCTCAACAAATGATGCTAAGGAAACTAGATAACCATTTACAATAAAATGAAATTGGACATTCATCATCATACAAAATAAAACACACAATCTAAGATGGATTAAAGGCTTAAACAAAAGATCTAAAACTATGAAACTCCTAGAGAAAAACATGGGAGGGGTATCTTCATAGTATTGGTCTCAGAAATGATTTCTTAAACATGATACAAAAGCACAGGCAACAAATCCAAAAATAGACCAGGGCAACTACATCAAAAGTAAAAAGTTTCTGTGCAGCAAACAATTAACTAGTAAACAGTCAACTTTACAGAAAGAAAGAAAATACTTGCAAACCATACTTTTTTTTTTCATTTTTCCTTTCATAACTTTACTCCATTTGGTATTTATTAGGGTATAGAGTAAGTATGTATGTATATATATTTGAATAACCCCATAACTATTAAGAAAATTAGATTCACAATTTGAAAACTCAAGAAGGAAATTTCAGGCTCAGATGGTTTTCCTTTAAATATACCTAATTTGAAGTGACCTTCTTCTAGACAACGTAAGTTGGTTCATGAATTTTAATACCACTCTATCAATCTCTTTCACCAAATATTTGAAATAATCAGCATTTAATGTAATTACTGATGTATTAGGGTTTAAGTCTGCTATCTTATTATTTCTTTTCTATTTGTTTTCATTTCTGTTTCCTGTGTGTGTGTGTTCTTTATATATCCTAATCAGAAACTTAGAATTCATTTATATCATAGTAGTTTTTAATGTTTCTTAGTAATTTTTCTGGTATTACAGAACTTGTACAGTCAATTAGTGTTATAATTTTACCAGTTCTAGAAAGTATAGAAACCCTCCCTATTTTAATATATCTGCCTTCCCCATTTGAAATGAGTGTCTTAAATATTTCCACTGAATTTATTGAGAACCTACATCAAACAGTGTTATCATTTTCATTCAATCGCCAAGCATAACTTATAAAACCCAAAATGAGAAGGAAAGCCTAACATATTTACCCGAATCTTTGCTTACTGCGTTCTTTCTTCCTTCCTGATTTCCCAAAGTCCTTTCTTTTATTATTTCCCTCCCATTTGAAGAACTTGTTCAAGCTACAATTTGGGGGTAGGTCTAATGATGATTAATAGAATTTCTTCATTTCTCCTTTTTTCCTGATGGATAAATTCACTGGATTGGGGATGAGCCCATAGCTCTTTTCTTCCAACACTTGAAATATATTATGCCACTTCCTTCTAGCTTCCATTGCACTTGAAGAAAAATATGTGGTACTTCTGTTCTTTCCCTTAAGTAAAGTTTTGCTTTCCTCTTGCTCTTTCAAGAATTCTTCTTGAACATAATTTTTCTACTTTTAATTAGAATGTCTTGGTGTAGATTTATTTATTCTGTTTGGGGATCAATCAGTTTCTTGAATGTTTAGTTTATATTTCTTGTCAAATTTGGAAAGTTTAGAGCCATTATTTCTTTAGGTCCTTCTCCAGTATTGCCCTCTTGCTCATTCCTTCTAGGACTACAAAGCCATAATTGTTAGAATCTTTCTTATAATCTCACAGGACCTGAAGGCTCTGTTTATTTTTTATTATTATTCTGCTTTTTCTCATTGTTCAGATGGAATGAAATTCTGTCATTTTGACTTCCAAATCGTTAATTCTTTTCTCTCTCTCCTCTCCATTGTGTTACTGAGCCATTTCACTGAACATTTTATTTCAGTTCTCATATTTCCATTTCTAAATTTTAACTTGGTTCTTTATATTTTATGTTTCCAGGCTGAGAATTTCTAATTCTTATTTTGAGTATTTTTTCCAGTTATTCAAGGGTTTGTAATTACCAAATACTGAAGGTATTTTTTTTTCTCATTTTTCTCATGATTGCTTTAAAATACATGTTAGATAATTCTGACGGTCTTTTCAACTTTGGAATCTATTGATTGCCTTTTTCATATAATTTGAGACTTCCTGGTTCTTGGAATTGAGTGATTTCATTTGAAACCTACATACTTTTTACATTATGCTCTGAGATTTTGCATCTTATTTAAAATCTTTGAACTGGCTTTTCCTGACCCTGCTCCAACAGGAGAGGAAAGGATACCACCTCATTACTCCCAGTTGGAGACAGAGTCCAGGTTACCTACTCAGCTTCCCTGGCATGGGTAGGGTAAGGTTACAGGTTTTTCTTCTGTGTTCTCCCTTTTCTATTTTTCTGGCTAGATATAGTAGGATTCATTGGGGCCTCTGTTGTCTGCATGCATTTGCATTCCCAGGTTGCTAGCTTCTTCAATATCAAATCTTAAATGCATTCAGCAAGAAGAAAATGTAAGCAAATCACTGGTTTTGATGTCCCTAATCACATTGCCTCCTTTTCTCCACCATTCAGGAACTTCGTTTATTTATTCTATTATATATAATGTCTGGGGGTTTTAGTTACACTTAATGGAAGAAATAAGGACAATCTACAGTTCAATGACCTAGAAGTTTGCATTTTTAATTTAAATATCACTTCATTTCTTTCTATAAATGTACCAATTTACATTTCAGTCAAACCAACAACAATTCTGAAGAATTGACACTGCTCTATGCCTTTGGCTTTCATTGCAGAAATCACTCTTTGCCATTTATTTTTACCCTTATAAATTTGTCCAGATTATTGAGGTTCCATGCTTGCCACTTCAGAGTCAATTTAGTGATTTCTTATAGAAAATTGTAGGGTAGAAAATAAGTTATGACATACAGACATGAGCTTCTGGTAGATGCTTCCTTTCATCTGCTTGCCTCTCACCCAGCCCTTATGGATCTGATCTGAAGTCTCTTAGTGGAGCTTTACTAAGTCTCCTCTACTTATAGAAATAAGTACTACAGAGTCCTCAGAAGGATATATTTTTTATATTTTATTTTGGTTATACATGACAGAAAAATCCATTTTGATAAAATTAAATAAGATTAGGACATATCTTATTCTAATTAGGACCCCTGGTATCTTCTTTTAATCTGATCCACATTGGACTGTGTTAACTTTCCTTGAGATTTGTAGCATTTTATTGAGGCCCTTCCCTAGTCTAACTATTTTCCCCACTATCCAATGCTCTTTTTTTCTGGTCTGATATTTTGCAGAATATTTGTATCAGGGGATGAAGGGTAGGCCGCCAACATTCAAAGAAACATTAAATGGACACCTTATATAAACAGCTCCTTTTCAGAGGCATCTGAAGGTCAACATACAAGAAATAATTAAGGACAGGCAACAGAACCCTTGCTGGTTGAGTATTCATTTTCATTTTTCTAGCCCTCCCACTTAATTATACTACATCTTTATTTTCCAGACATGTTTGTCTGATAATTCTTAAATGCTACATTCAACACTTGTGTGAACAAAGAGTAAGAGAGAAGCATGACTAGGAAACTCTTCCAACTTAAATAGGAACACAATTAAAACACCCTTTATCAGTTAAAGAATATCGCCATTATTTCACAAATATTTCCAGAAATGTTTGGTTTTGATTTTTTCCCCAAAATCTGAAGGTTCTACTTTTCTCTACAGAGAAACACACAATGAAGTAACAGAATTATTATCTCCTTTAAACCTCAAGTAGCATAAAAGAATGTGAAAAGATATAAATAAAAGCTTCTGATGAAATAACTGTTCACTGTAAAATATTTGTGGGAAAAAAAGGAATGCATAAGAATGCATCTACTATATTATACTACAATAGCTATAAACTACTGTAATTTGGGGGGGGAATATTTTGCTATAGTCTCTCTCTGAATAACTTTTTTTTGTATAAAATGAGCTCACATCATAAATACCATTTGAATCCTGCTTTATTCACATAACACAATAATGTGTTTTTTCATTTGGTTAAACAGTCTTGAAAACCATGTCTTTAAGAGCTGCAATAATATTCTATCTCATGAAGACACCATAATATGTTTAACATTCTTTTATGTGAGGATATTTAGATGTCTACATTTTTCCCATTTTTAATAACAATGCAATGCATATCCTTTTACATATTCCTTTACATTTTTCTTAGGGTGGACTGCTAGAAGTTACATTACTGCCAGCACAGGCTCCCTCCCAAAGGCCAAGTTTCCTCCTGGCCCCTTCACTTAAAAGAGGGTGCAGACCTCTGCATACCTCTGGCAAGGCACCTTGGAGGTTCTCTTTAAAGTAGTTCTTTTCTGTGCAGTGGTGAGGCCAAGCAGACCTAGGGTGCTTCTAGCTTGCAAGGTATATTTGCCTCCCCAGCTCCTTAGAAGGCCTTCCAGGAATCAAAGAAACCAAATCACACAAGCATGCCTCCTTTGGTTTGTATTCTGCTTATGTTCACCACAAGAGTAATGAGGACGAAAATGAGAGCGTGAATCCATACAAGGTGAGTAACAGATTTTGCAGGAAGTCCTGACTGCTGATTTATTTCAGGAAAAATAGAGTAACTTCCTTACCATAATGAAGTAGTACCTTTAAAATGATGTTGGCAACACAATATCTATATGTTAGTAATGTTTTATGTTTTCTTTTTCCAAAATTTAGGTAACACCTAGTTTCATTACATTATCTGATTACAGTATTTCATCTCTGGGTGCATGTTGCTGTCAATAAGGCAATTTTGAAGCCATTTTCTACTTCTTAATAGATATTATATGTTAATTATAAAAGTTTGGCTTGTTATAAACTACCTTCTAATACTATATTCTTTAAAATAAGAATGTTTTCCATTGCCACCAGGACAAACAACAGTATCTTTGTACAAAAGAAGTGCTCATCTGTCTACTTACTTTGAAAAGCCCAAAAAGCTGTTTGCTTTTCTTGGAGCAGCCTTAGCAGGGAAGGATTTATATTTTATTTATTCATGACCATCACTAAATTTTCTATTGAGGTGTTAGTTTTATTTTTTTCTTCTTGTGGATTTGAGAAAGTCCTTTACTCAATCCTGTATCTGTCATATTTGCTGCAAATGTTTCTTCAAGTTTTCAGTGCCATCTGTTTTATATATGGTAGATTTCTTTTCTATCATTCAGAAATATTCAAATTTAGTACATTTAAAATGTCTTTTACTGTAGCATTTATTTCTTTAGTTTCACAATTAATACATGTTCCTAACCTCAAAATCATATATAAACAAATGTGTATATATGTGTGTATATATAGATTCTTTAATTATATTTTCTTATTCTAGTTTTATTATGTTATATCTTAATGAACATAATTTAGCTTTATCATGATTTTTAAATAGCCAATCTGTTTTGAGAAATGACTTAGTTATTCAAATTGATTTAGATGCCACATTTCTCATTGACTACATTATTTAATATACTGGTCTTTTCTAACCCTTCTAGTTGTACCACTGTGGATCTATTGATCCTTTAGATTATTTATTAGAGATGTGTCACATATATGATATCTTGTAAAACAACTACTCTTTTGTGGTAGTTTACTTTTTTTTCAACATTTTAAGTGGCACACCCATTTACTCTTCTAAATACATTTTAGAATAATTCAAGTTTCAAAATAGAAATTCTTTTAATTTTAAAAATAAGTTTACACTGTTGAGGTATGTTCCTAGTATCCCTAGTTTTATAATATTTTGAATATGAAGATGTGCTGTATGTTGTCAAATGCTTTTTCTGCATCTATTGAGATGATCATATAATTTTTAAGTCTATTAATATGATTAATTACTTTTATTAATTTCCATATGTTGAACCAACACTGCATCCCTAGAATGAATCCTACTTGATCATGGTGCACTAAATTTTTGATATATTTATGTATGTGATTTGCCAGAATTTTATTGAGAATTTTTGCATCAATATTCATTGGGGATATTGGTCTAAAGTTTTCTTTCCTTGATGGTCTTTGTCTGGTTTTGGTGTCAGGGTGATATTAGCCTCATAGAATGAGTTTGGAAGGGGTCCCTCCTTTTCTATTTCATGAAGTACTTTCAGGAGTATTGGTGTTAATTATTCTGTGAAAGTCTTGTAAAACTCAGCTGAGAACCCATCTGGTCCTGGTCTTTTCTTGGTTGGTAGGCTTTTGATAGTGTTTTCTATTTTATTACTTGAAATTGGCCTATTTAAAGCATAGTATGACCTCCTCAATCAGTTTGGGTAGGTCATATGTCTTTAGAAATTTTGTCGATGTCATCGATATTTTCTATTTTATTAGAGTATAAATTTTCAAAATAGTTTTTAATTATCTTCTATATTTCATATGTGTCTGTTGTGATATTTCCTTCTTCATCTTGTATTTTGGTAATTTGAGTTTTCTCCCTTTGTTTTGGCCATACTACCAAAAGCTTTATATGGATTTAATGCATAGAAATAGAAAAAGCAATCATGGAATTTATTTGGAAAAATAACCCAGAATAACTAAAGTAATCCTTAGCAAGAAAAGTGAAGCAGGAGGCATCACAATACCAGACATTAAACTATACTACAGAGTTGTAGTAACAAAAACAGCATGGTTTGGGCACCAAAATAGACTTATAGACCAATGATACAGAATACGGGATACAGAAACAAACCCACATAAATATGGTTATGTCATACTAGATAAGGGTGCCAAAAAAATTCACTGGAGAAATATAGCCTATTCAACAAATCGTGCTGGCAAAACTAGAAATTCATATGTAGCAAAATGAAATTAAACCTCTCTCTCTCACCCTGCACAAAAATCAACTCAAAGTGGATCAACGACTTAGGCACTAGAACAGAGACCCTGTGACTAATAGAAGAAAAAATAGATCCAAATCTTCACCACATTGGCTCAGGATTTGACTTCCTTAACAAGACTCCTAAACCACAAGAAGTAAAATCAAGAATCAATAAATGGGATGGATTCAAATTAAAAAGCTTCTTCTCAGAAAAGGAAACAATTAATAATGTGAGGAGAGAGCCTACAGGTTGGGAGAAAATCTTTACCACCTCCGATAAAGCCTTAATCTCTAGGGTATATAAAGAACTCAAAAAACTTAACACCAATAAAACAAAAACCCAATCAATTAATGAGCTAAGGAACTGAACAGATGCTTCACAGAAGAAGAAATACAACTTATCAACAAATATATGAAAAAGTGTTTTAACATCTCTAGCAATTAGGGAAGTGCAAATCAAAACTACTCTAAGATTTCATCTCACTCCTGTCAGAATGGCAGTCATCAAGAATACAGGCAACAATTAATGTTGGCAAGGATATGGTGAAAAAGGTGAACTCATACATTAATGGTGGGACTGCAAATTGGTTCAACCACTATGGAAACCACTATAGAGATTCCTCAGAAAATTGGGAATGGAACCATCATTTGACCCAGCTATCCTACTCCTTGGTTTATACCCAAAGGACTTAGAATCAGGATACTAGAGTGACACAGCCACATCAATGTTTATAGCAGCTCAATTCACAATAGCTAGGCTATGGAACCAACCTAGGTGTCCCTCAACAGAATACTACTCAGTTTTAAAGAGGAGTAAAATTATGGCATTTGCCAGTAAATAGTTGAAGTTGGAGAATATCGTGCTAAGCGAAATAAGCCAGTCTCACAAAACCAAGGCCAAATGTTTTCTCTAATATGCAGATGCTAATTCACAATAAGTCGGGGGTAGTGAGGGGCACTAGGGAAGAACAGGGATTAGGTAGAGGGAAGTGATGGGAAGGAAGTGGAAGGGATGTGGGGATAGAAAACATAGAATGAAACAGACATTATTACTATATGTATATATGTGACTACATGACCAATATGATTCTGCAACATGTACACTCAGAAAAATAAGAATTATATCCCATCTCTGTATATCAAAGTGCATAAATGTACTCTACTGTCATGTATAACTAATTAAAACAAAAAATTTTTTTTTAAAATTAAGTTTTAAAAAAAGTTTATACTAGTAAATACATAAAAAGCCATCAAACCTTGCTACTAAGTATGGAACTCCAATATGCAATCTACTAAGTAAAAATTGTAAAGACTGATAATATCTAGTGTGGTATAAATATGGGTGATATGGGTGTTTCACAAACGACTGATAGAAAAGAAAATTAGTAGAATTATTTTCAGGAAAATCTGTCAGTATCTATCAAATGCAAAATATGGGCACCATTTGATCCAACAATCCCCCTTCTTGGAATCTGTCCCACAGATATTCTTACACATGTTCACAAAGATAAAAGGCAGTTCCTTGTAGCATTGTTTGTAAAAATCCCATATTTGATTCCATATCACAGTCTATTTATAAGGGAATAATAAAGTAGAATATGAAGTATTCATACAATGGAATACTAAGTAGCTATTTAAAATTAAATAAATCTTCACATAATATGGAAAAACCTCTTAGACGCATTAAATAAAAAGACAAGTTTCAAAACAATATGACCAAGATAATGCTTTTTATGAGATATTTTATCTCTGTGTGAGTGTATCTGTGTGGTACGTAAGGTGTATATGTGACAGACATGAAGAAAGTAATAGTATTTCCTTCTAGGAAGGTAAGTGAAATTAGTAAAAATAAACTATAACTTTCTAATCTAACTATCCATATACTATTTTATTTATCCACCATAAGTTCAGCTTCACCCTTAACTCCTATATTTTAAATTAAAAACTTTTAAATCCACACCCACTCACTATTGACATCATCTGTCCCTGGATCACCATTTGGGGCATATTTATTTGCTCCTGAACAGAGAAAGAGCCACACATGGATTAACTGGTACAGAGTCATTCACACATAGATTGGTCCCGGGGGGTGACATGTGGCTTTCCTGGCTGACAGCATTCTTGGGTGGTGGTTTCTGAACCCCATTCTGGGTGCTCCCAATAGTGCACCCAAAAGCCATCCAATTGGAATTAGGTACTTTACATCCTAGACCAAGCTAAGTGACTGGGGAAAGATGTTTTTCCTGTTGTTTCTCTTCTCCAAATCTTCATCCAACACACAGTACAAGAGAAGTCACAATCCCTGTACTCAATGCAGATGAGCTAGTCCTGCTTCTGAGACTTACTGACTCTGATGGGATCTTGCAGGGGTGAAGGAAGCCTCACCACATAGAATAGATATTCTATTCTTTCCTTCCAGCACCAAGGACAAAAAGGCTGTTGTAGAAAAGATGTGCAACAGTATTCTTAACATGTTACAAAGCACTATCCACAGGAGATGGCTGCCTGACTGGTACAGAAACCCAGAGTTGGCCAATGATAGTTATTCTCAATTCAACTCCATCAGCCTTGTAATCAGCATAAATTCCTCCAGGAATCTTGTGAAAGCTCATCAGTAGCATTTTCCACCAGTATACACCAGGGGTATTTAAGCAGAAAGTTGGGAGAGGCTGCATCAGGCCCTATTAGTCAGATGGTACTATAAATGTGTTCTTTTGTCTTAAAAGTAAGGTCCCAAATACAACACAACTTTGCTAATGGGCCAACGAAGCTATGAACACATACGTGAGTGAGCACACACAACTCCCAGAACACTCTTCTGCACTGTGGGGATATCTGTCACTTACTAATCAAGCTAGGTGACTCTCCTAGGTATTAATTCCCCCAAGGACTAAGAACCCATTCATCAGATTTGTGTGCAGAGAAGAGGGAAGTGTCTAAGGCAACTGTTCTAAAGATCAGAAGCAAGGGGAGAGAAAGAAAAGAAGGGAAGAATTAAGGAATATGGAGAGGCTGAAATCCTGGTAGAAATAAAGTTAGATAGTAAGGGATAAAGGGGGGATTAATATCTGGGAAGTGATAAAAAAAAAAACAGGCAAGAGTCCAAGAACAGGTGTATGAGAAAAATTCTACAAATAATCAATGGTAGGGCTGGGGTTGTGGCTCAATGGTAGAGTACTTGCCTAGCATGTGTGAGGCACTGGGTTCAATTCTCAGCACCATATAAAAAAATAAATAAAAATAAAGGCATTGTGTCCATCTATAACTAATAAAAATATTTTTAAAAAATAATCAATGGGAAATGGAAGATTTGCTGGAAAGACATTTAGCTTAGTTTTGTTCAGACTTAAAACTAGGATTTATTGCCACCATAAAATAGTAGGTAAACACAAAGAAGCTGAGGCAATTTATCACAGTTTATCATTTCCACTGATAAGTATTTAAACAAATGCCCATTATAAGAAACAAAGCCACAATTGTATTAACGTTTCAGTATCTAGTGATGTTCCCTATAAATAAACTTAGAAAAAAGCATTAAAACAATAAATGTTGGGTTTCTTAAATTTTTGTTTCTTTTTTTGTTTTTTGGGGGGGCATCTTTTGACAAAGAAATGCAATGGAAGGATATCTTCCATTCTTTATCTTAAGTGTTAAAAGTAGATGTTAGGTTTATATATTTCCTATAATTTCCACTAGTGAGAAGTGAGAAATAGTGTTTAAAATTATCCAATGTCAGGAAAATATGATAAATATCAGGATTCTGGCAGCTACTTATAGAAAGATAAGGCAGTGAAGGAAGGGCTGAAGCTTGCATTAACCTTGCTGTGAGAGCAAATGTGTGCTTGTGTGTGTGTGTGTGTGTGTGTGTGTGTGTACACACATGCTGGAGTGAGCAAACATAATACTCACTTTGACCTCAATTCAGCAGCAATGAAAGATAAAGAGTGGAAGGAACCAGGGCAAGCTGCAGAAGCAGGCCAGCAGTCCTTGGAAGCCCTCCTGCGGTGGTCAGCACACAATTAATCTGTCAATGGGGAAGCAGCAGGGCCCTATCACAGGACTGGATTTCTGGAGTAGCATAGCCTCAGTAGCACAGCTCAAAGTGCATAGCAGAGCAATGTTTGCCTCATTCCAAGAACAGAGACCTGGTGACTGAATAAGAAGGGAGTTCTGACCTGCCTGCATCTTGGGAATTCAGACACAAAAGTTTTTGCTGTTTAGCAATGGCATCAAGAAGAATTGATGCCAAATGAACAGAGCTGATAATAGACCATGGTTGGGTACATGCCCAGCATCATACAAATAATAATGACACATGACAAATAATATGAAAAGTTCTCCTATTACTAACAGTAGCATAATATCACATCCAATTTCAAATGTTAGTCTTCTTAAAGGTGAAGATTTTGCATTTAAATCTGTGAAATCATGGGAAGATGACTCTGGAAGAGCCGGCAGATCATCTAGTATCTGCCCAGGGCCTCAATTTTCTCATGCCCGACAGTCTCTAGGATACCTCTTAAAATTTAAGAAGCCCATGAATTTTTACCACAAAGTTCTTGTTATAAATAGGGCTTGAGTATTCCTCATCTGAAAGGCTTGGTACCAGAAGAACTTCAGATTTCTAACTTTTTTAGATTTTAGAGTGTTTGAATATACTTAGTGAGATATCTCAAGGATGGAGCCCAAGTCTAAATGCGAAATTCATTTATGTTTCATATACAACTTGCACACATAGCCTGAAGGGAATTTTTTATAACTTTAGTTTATTCATTTATTTTTTATGTGGGGCTGAGGATTGAACCCAGGGCCTCACACATGCTAGGCAAGCGCTGTACCACTGAGCCACAACCCCAGCCCTGAAGGTAATTTTAAATAATATTTTTAGTGCACCTGCACTTGACTGTGACTAATCACATGAACGTCAGGTATGGAATTTTCTACCTGTGTCATCATGTCAGCACTCAGAAGTTTTGCATTTTGGAGCATTTGGGGTTTCTGAATTAGGGATGTTCAACTTGTATTCTCTTAATAAAAGGTATCCTATATTTTGATACTCTCAATTATTCTATGAGTCTAAAAAGAATAATTACACTCCAAAATAGATGTTCAGAATATTCTAGCTTGCTTCACAGAAGTCCTTTGAAAAATAGTCATAACAAGAGCATAACAAAGCCTTGGGTGGCAGAGATCCAAGAGACAAGAAGGAACTAAGATGAGGAGGGACACCAGGCACTGAACAAATGCTAAGACATGAAGAAATCACTAGGAAAGAAATTATAGCTCAGAAAATAAACAGAGAGGGTGGAGGGTGGGAGCATGCAATGAGGTATTTCATGTTACATGGTGCACTGTAGAAAACAGGACTGGAGAGAAAGGCTTGGGCCCTAAGTCCTGGCACAGCCCAATTTTAAACTTTGATCAAATTACAACTTTGAGTTTGTTGATTAGGCAGTTAGGACAAATGGACTTCACACACAATGAGACAAATGGAGCTGAATCACCTACCACATGGACCTAATTTCACGGGAAAGAAAAGCATAACTTTCTAGTAGTACTGCCTGAGAACACTGCTATGTAAAACCCAGGGAATGCAGCTTCAGGCTCCTCCTGTTTCATGGAATTCCAACCCTGACATGACACACATACTTAGTTTTATTCAGAACCAATTTCCCAGGAACTCAACATATTCCATAGAAGTATTTATTTTTTCATTAATCTACTGAATTTTTACAAAGCTCCATTCCCTTTGGTGAGAAATGAACAAAGTGGGGTTAGCTTCATATGTTTTGTTGACTGGTGAAGCATGATTTATTTAAAGAGAACAGTTGACATTGGTCATTCAGGAGGAGACTCAGAGATACTGGTCTTTAAAGAAGGGAGAAAAATTAATGGCATGTCCACAAGCCTTTGTCTACAAATATCCAGGCCTCCTGTGGCTCTTCTATTCTCATATACTAAGAGAATAGGAGCAGATATTCCTTCACTATTTCTGACCTCCAGGGGTCATTTGCGACATTTGAATTTAAGACTTCTAAGAAGAGCTTTCTGGCAATTGTTTACCAATTGTCTCTGCCTTATCTACAGAGATTTCCAAATTGCTTTCTCATCTCTAATTGTTCCCCACTCTTAATAACAGCTTGCTTTCAAAATTTTACAGTATAATAAATCTCCAGTGGTTTCTTAACAGACAAATCAAAAATGACAAGCACATTTCACCTTTGTTCTATCAGGATTTCACAAAGATGAGAACTTGAGTTTAGTTGAAACCCATCATTGCAAAACCATTTTCATCTGGCAAAAAGGAAAACCTCATTTTCAGCAGAGTCATTAAAAATAGAAACTGGGTGAGATGGCACACGCCTGTAATCCCAGCGGTTTGGGAGGATGAAGCAGGGAGATCCAAGTCCAAAGCCAGCCTCAGCACTTAGCAAGGCCATAAACAACTTAGCAAGACCCTGTCCAAAATTTTAAAAAATTAAAAATGTGCTAGGGATGTGGCTCAGTGGTTAAGCACCCTTGGATTCAATTCCTGGTACAAAGAAATATAGCTGAGGCAACAGAATGGCAAGGGGGCAAGGAGCAACGCTAACTTACAAAAGCATAGCCCACTTTGTTGAACTGTGATATCATGGCTTGTTTTGTTCAACTTGCCCTCTGAGGAGGATATATGGACCAAGAGACTTTTATTGCTGCAGTCTCATTTTATAAAAGAGGACGACATTTATTCATCCTTCTGGATGGCCAAGAAATAATGGTACATCCTCCACATGTGAGTTTGTGTCTTCACGGAAGTGGCTAGGAATTAATTTCAATCTATCACATAGTTTTGAGCTTTTTTCCCAAGAGATTTCATACCAGGCCACTGCACTGGAAGCCATAATTTCCATATTTATTGAAAACAGCATTCTTAGCCAAAGTGCTGCACTGTGTCCTCACAGTGAGACCTCCTCACTTATGGAAAGAGAATTCACTCACACTATCCGCACAAGTGTCTGGGATCTCTTTCAGAGACTATAATATTTGACCCTCTAATTTAAAAAGAGTTTCTTTAAATGCCTTGAGCTTAACAAAGGCTGTAATTTAATGAACTGATTTCTAACCTAATAAACTTCCTTGCCAGATAAACTAAAAAGTTGAAATCTGTGCAGTGTATAATCACTGAAAATAGAAACAAATGGTGATTTTTTTTAATCCACATGTCTTCCAGCAACAATACTGGGTCTTTATTTATTTATGGTGATGCATTTTATTCTCCAAGGTTGTTTCATGACCTATTTATATACTATATATAAACTCTGTGTGTAGATGTACAGACTTATCTAAATTTAGACTGTGATAAAACAACTGATGATGAAGGATACTATCTAAGCCTGTGTAATACCTCTCAGTACTGGGATTTGGAAACCACCATTGATGGACAGCGTTATATAACTAATTCACTGGGGCTTCAGGCTTACATCTAAACTTTCTAACAATCAGGATTTTGGGGGGGGTTTAGTTCCCTTTGTTCGAGGAATATTAATACTGTTTTAGGAACTACAGACAGCACAGAATTGGCAGGAACATTAGTACATTCACCGGAAAAAAATATGACATATAGAAACTCTCTGATGAGGAGAAAAAGTTGGGGAAATTTGGTAAAATCAATTGATGAGAATAAACTGGCTATTGTACAAAACTGTTAAGAACTCCACCATTTTCTTCAAAAGTTTTGCACTGCTCTTAGATGTTGACATTAGTCTAATGCCAGTAGTACCCAACCTTCAGTTCATATTTATTAACAGAACTGAAAATAAAGGGCATTGATTGGGAGTGAGTCAGGGGCACATCAACCATGGAGCTAATGATCACATCCTGCCATGACACATCCTGTAGTGTTACCAGAGAGACCATGTGTTCAACCAGCCTGCTATTTATGTTTAAAAAAAAAAAAACACTTCATATCTGTGATTTCTTTAGAATTTTCAATGCTATTTTAAATAAATAAAAATCTTCATTTGTTATTTTTATTATATTAAAATATGTGTTCTGGCAAACTTACAAAATTAATCTTAAAGTACTTTCCCCAAATTATTACAGTAAAAGTAGATGAAGGCTATGGTTGTAGCTCAGTGGTATAGTGCTTGTCTAGAATGTTTGAGGCTCTGAGTTTGAGTCTCAGCACCACATATTAATTAATTAAAGCTCCAATGACAACTAAAAAATATTTTAAACATAGTAGATGATATGATCTCTAAAAAGAGCATCTGTTTTTAATTTGAGTAGCCAAAACCATGCAATAAATTTATGCTCTATTAAAAATGTTATCTAATGGAAAAAATATATTTTAAGATGACTATAATCACATCTACTTCTGGGCAATTCCAGGATGGATGACTTTTTCCCATTTTAACATTTATAAAAATAAGATTCATCTCATAATAGTATATATATTAAATGTGATTGCTTCTTTATTTTCCTTAAAACATTTTTATTTTATGGTATATAAGACATAAGAAAATATGTTTAGTTTTTTATATGCCTACTACTTACCAGCTTCTAGAAGCTTGATACACAGAGAGCCCTAACAAGCAGCCTCAGAATAGCAGACCAATTTCTCAGGAGCCACATTTTTTAGAGTACTAAAAGATTACTCAAGTTAAAATGCCCAAAAACCTAAAATTCTATCAGGAAATCCTTTATATTAAACAAAATATAAATACAGTACTCTAAAGTAGAAAAAAAAAACCTGTGTTCCCCAACCCCATCCACCTAGTCAAAAGAAAATCTGCCAGTATTCTTTCTCTCTCTCCCTCTTTCATTCTGTCTCTTTCCCCCACCAATACAGTAACCTCTTAATGCCTGATAAAGTTATGAAATCAAATAAGCATGGCTTGTGCTCCTTGACTGAATCCAATGAAATAATAAAGATTTGAATCTTTTAATATACCTCCTAACCACTGTTGATTTAGAAAACATACACATACACACAAATACCCTACAGCAAAATCAACAATGACATTGATCCTGCCTTGGCAAGAGACAACAAATGATCTAGTGACTCTGGGTATATTACATTTTTATTAACTAAAAATAATTTCCCCCATGCCTCCATTAAATAAACAGTAAACAAATATTTTAAAAATATACATTTGGATGGTGTAAAAATATAAGCCTGGACAGGAAACTCCGCTCACCTTGGACCCACACTTAACTGAGGTGGAACTCAAATCTCTGGCCTTTGGGTTTACAAACAGGCCTTCTCCAAGTTTAGAAAGGTGAACTGAGAAACCTCATAGCTAATAATAAACAACTAAATCCAAGTCTTACAATTCCACATCCTAGAGTTTTGTCTAAGTTCGTTGAACACCTATTCTGTATAAAGTGCTATCCTAGAGATAATGTACATAAGAGTAAGACACGGTCCTGCCTTCAAGGCCCTTGAGTCTAGATAACAAACTGTGGTATTCAAATCAATTCAACTGAACTCAGACATGGAAGTAGCACAGAGAAACAGAAAATGTTTTCAAAAGAAGTCTCATGTGCCTCTTAGTAGATTTCAAATGAAAAGAAGTTTTTCAATTTGACAAAGTCCTAAGATAAATAATCCAGATAAGAATGAACCATGATGATAATTTCCATGATGTTAACATTAATTGGACACTTACTAAATGCTAGGCACATTGCTAAGTGCTTTTTATTATTTAATCCATAACAAAATCATTAGATATTATCAACCTAATTTTATTTAAAAAAAAAGAAAAAGAAAAAAGTAGGTTAGGGAGTTATTTAATAACCTAATTAACATGTGCTAATAATAATCATTATACAATTCAGGAACTTTAAACACAACTCTATTTTCAAAGCTTCAACCACTGTACTATAAATAGTTCTTTAAAAGGAATGACAACTTCCCTACACACGAACACACATATATAAAAACACAGGGGTCCAGTTTCATCTGTCTCTGTGGTCTGTTAACTTCAAACATCTCAAAATTTAATAAATTATAGGAAAGAAATGTTACATCTGAGAAAAATATTTCCCATGCTAAGTTGGTCATTTGTGGATAAATAAATACATTGATAAGGTAAAGAACACAAAGAGTTTAAACAAAAAAGTTTCCAACACATTATGCTTTAATTACTTGTGAACTGAAGTAATTATTGGGGGGACAATGGTATTTTTTCAGAAAGGCAATTAAATTTAGCCAATGGGCATCACTGACACTAAGGTCACTTCAATAAAAAGGATTTTCAAAGTAATAGAAGCAGAACTCGGGGCACAAGCACCCAGGAGATGGCTACAATAGAATCAAAGACCAATTTGCCCCATGTTCCAGGAGAAGACAGCATAGACCTCATTTCTCAAGATTCCACTGGGACTGGATTCCTTTACTTAATTAACTACTCATCCAAGATGCTATCTTAAAACTGCTGACCCTGCAGCTGTGTGCTGATAACTTGCTGTGGCCTCAACAACTCTATTTATTGGAATATCCATTTTCCTGTCTCACAGAGCCCAGAGTTTGAACTTCCTTCTCATGAGCGGAGATTCTACTTCCTCATTTATGCTACAACTGTTTTTAAAAAGGTGTGGAATGTTTGTGCAGTCATGCAGAGTCCAAGATAAAAGAAAAATACAAGTTGAAAATAAAAAGGAGGAAACATACATTTCATCATCTTTTGAAGTAAAACAATTATGTGGAGAAATGGGGGTAATAGCTGTAATTCAAATCACTTTTAATACATAAAGAAAACTTGTTCTGATATACTGATTTACATAGCTACAGATGTCCTGCTTCTCCAGTGTGCCTGCCTCCCTACCACATCATAAGATTCTTGAGGGCAAGGGTTTGACTGAAAAACCTTGTCAGTTACTTGGGATGTCAATGACTGGGGAGGAGCACATAGTGTTTGTGTTTCTCCTGTTAGAAACATGTTCACCTGCCCAAAACAAAGAATGGACTGAGACACAAAAGATAAAGCTAGACTTTTATTGATGGTCTTGCAAGATCAGGTGTCTGGGTAAGCAGGCATACCAGAGCAGCTATAATCAGCATTTTATTCCCTAGTGTGCAAGGTCCCTCCCCCAGTTCCTCATTGGCTGAGCACTATGAGGTGCACAATCCTTCCAGACATTGCCTAGGCATAACTGTTACCTATTGGGTTATTTAAGGAAATGCTCCTTTAGTTGTCTCCACCTCTCTTTGTTCTCTTTTGGCGGAAAGGCCTTCTTGGGGTGAATCTATCATGGCATGTTTGCAGTTTATCTGTGTTGGTCAGGCTGGCTCCTTCCACACTTTCTGTGTATAGACTTTGAATCTGCCACACTCAAGTGTTAACTGCTGGTAAACACTCTGTTCTATTTCCCCCGTTTTGTTTTCTTTTTAACATACCCAGTAATTCTACATTTAAGGCCAAATGCTGTATGTTGAAAATGGACCACAGGACTTTCTATTTCTCACACCCCCATCTACTCTCTGGCTGTGAATGAACTGAGAAGACCATACTAATGGTGATGATAAGTTTAGTTACTACAGATCCAGAATAGCACCCTTCCCATTGATGGCACGTGTCTATTTACTATGTGCTGGTCTAAAATTATAATGTCAGCTTTTTCCATGTTACCTCCATTCATTAACAATCAGTTAAAGATAGATTTGGCATGTCTTCCAAATTGTTTAGTTTGTTTTCTCAGAGTAGCTACTATTAATACTTAGCAAGAAGCAAATGTTTAATCAATCTCTACTAAGTAAAGCTCCTAATATTTTAAGTATACTCTGAAGACATCAGAGAGTGCTCATATGTGGTATATCCATGTGTGTATGTGTGTATACACACCCATACATAAATATGGATATCAATGAGCACTATATAAGAACACACATTTATATATATAGAGAGAGAATGAAAGCTGGCAGTATGATAGAAGGCTGTTTTCTACATGGAGCAGCAAATAGAGATTTACATTGAGAGGAGAAGGTAGGCACCTCACAATTTATCTTCTATCACTCCACTGGTTGAAACACATTAACTTTCTTCTCCCTCTCTCCTTACCTCTACAAGCCATGTCTGACTTTATGCTCAGAAAAAAAGTAGCTGCTTATTTTAAAGAGTGTGTGATTCCACTAAGTTGTACTCTACTCACTGTGCTTTCTCATTCCATTCCCATTAAAAGGCTTTTAAGTTGTGTGTCTAATCTAAAATCTCTTCTAGTTTTCATTGGAGACATTGATTAAATTTATAAAAATAGAATCCCAAACTGTCACAGCTCTTTTAGTCATCTTAATTAATTGTAATTAATTTTTAAATATTCAATTCCTGATTTCCCATAAAACTGAGGGCATCACTCACACGTGAGCTGTCATTATTTCTTAATACAGCACTCATAATAGAAAGGTAACCGTCCATTCTTCCCTGTGGTATTTCATATTTTCAGCCCTGATTAGTATGTGTGTAGCTGGTAAATAATTGAATTAATTTTATAGTGAGTGACATATTTTAAAATTTGCAAAGCATTTTATTCTGGGAATTTAAGCCAACCCTTGCTTTTCCCTAGATAGCTCTGTGTATGCCTACAATAATAAGTTGGAGCAGATTCTTGACTTTCCCATTAGCATCTAACAATTTATGAGCTTTTGATATCCATGGGATGATTTTTAAATGATGATTTTAATTCCCCAATGCACCTAGATAACTAGAAAAATAATAGACAATAAATGAGCACTTTAGAGAAGGAATTTAACTAAGAATTTAAAGCTTCACCCAAGCTGAAAGTAATAATAAAAAAAAAAAACTTATAATGGTCTTGAACTGAATTCAATATTCTCTTGACATTATTAAAAGAATGCATCAGCTTCAAATAACTTATTTCATGTAGAATGCACAACTACTCTGTAATGCAGTAATCCTTATATACAATTTATAGGTGAGAAAACAGACTGAAGATATTTTAGATGAATCACAGAATTAGGAAGTGGTAAAGCTGGAGTTGAGTTCAGACTCAGCTGCTTTTATAGCCATGTTCACATAGCATGGTGCCTGGTGAAATACAGATCGTCAAACTTCTGGACAATTTAGAGAACTCATGGTCTTGTATCAACTTCAAACCTAAAAAAAGTATAGAGATCGACTGTCTTATGGATTATCCAGTTCATTTGGGTTCATCTGGATTCCATCTATATTTTGAATCATGACTATAAATAAAAACAATGTGCTTTAGGAATTGAAAAATCAAATACAAAGAAACTTGTGCATTTAGTAATAATTTTCCCACTGAGAATATGCCTAGAAAATTATTAAGGAAATCAAAGAAAAGGTTCTGTTTTTCTAAGTCAAAATCAGTATCTTCAACTGTTAAAGCACAAAATTCATACTTTCACTTATTCCTGTAACTAAAGATGATCACACAGATGATTGGCCATATGCCCCTTGCATATTCCACATAAACAACCTTTCATTCGAATACCATTTAATTATCAATTCATTGGAAGTTCTAAACTCCATGGAAATTGTGTATTTTAGCAACAAGTTTGGCTGAATCACCAAATTGCAAAATCGGACTAAGTGAAGGGAATTAGAAAAAGAATTTCATTCTCAAATAGAATTCATTTTATATAAATTCACTGCTACAATTCCGAATATTTAAATAAAAATAATTTTCACTATCATTATTAGAAATTTAATTAATTATATATTAGTTTCTACTGGGAAGTCATTCTCATTCTACAACATCTTTTGGTCTAGAGGACCTTTTCAAGGATATTTGTAAGGCAAACAGCTGAAGGATAAAGATCCTATCTCCTCCCAGGACAGAGGATGGTTCTGTTTCCTGGCCAGGGCAAGAAGACAAGGTCTTCTGCCAGGGCAAAGGTTGGACAGGTTTGCCATCAGCCTTTTATAGGATTAGTAATTTCCTAACTCTGTGCTCCTCAGCTGTGACACAACCCACCATGTGTGAAGCATCCACTTGAGCCCACACTGCACTGCCCTTCCCTGCCCACATGGGACATGGAAAATGATGAGCACATGAGGCTAAGCTGCCTGCTGTGCCAGGATCGATAACATCCTTTGTATTTGACCCAAGAGCCCTGTGTCTTCTGTCTGAATGTATAAAACTATCAGGCTAACTTGTTGGCTTCCAGGTAGAGTAAAATCTCAGACCCCTCCCTAATCTTACCACTTATCTATGACTGATTAAATATATTCTGATGCTCACTAAGTTCAAGGTCAACTGTTCATTCCTCCCTCTGAAACCTAAAACTTAAAGGTGCCACTTGTGCTCAAAATACCATCTGGTGCAAGAAATGTGATTGCCTAGCTACCCCTCAGCTACTGAAATAAGGGGAGCAGAGAAAACCCAATCCACAGTTGGGTTATTAGAGCCCTCATCTGTACACCAAAGACAAGCTAGCCTTCTGGAGTCCTGATTGATTACATGCTTCCACAGGCTGACCCGTAAATCCCCACCATCAATCAGCCTCTCTCACAGAGGCTATGGGAAGAAGACTTCCTGTCTCAATCAGGCTCTCTGGCTTATCCCAGGGTGACACAAGCCAGACAGTTTCTTGGGGCATGGAGGCGATAGCACTTGCTTCCCTTCCTCACCTGTCATACAGGCAAATGAACAGTAATAACTAACAGAGCTTCTCAATATTCATTTGAACTTTCTCTTGCCCTGCATATGTAGACAAAGAGCATGTGGATACACTCTTCACAGGCTTAATGAACTGAAATGGCTTGACCCAGCTCCCAATCCTGTTAACCAGAGAGGGGTTTTCCGCTACTACACAAAACCTAGAACCCCAACAGATGGGTCAGCAAATTGCACATTACCTTGTGTTTCCCCCAACAACCCCTCAGGGAATGCCTGTGGGCTGTGTGGTTCTGCAGGCTCCGGAGCTCAGAAAACATTTTTTACATCCCTGAGCTCCAGTGACAAATGCCTGAAGTACAATGGGATCTACTCTCTGTTCTCGGGGGTCCCTGAGGCAGAAACCATGAGGTTCTAATAACCTCGTGCACTTTTATACACAGAAATTGAAGCTCTGCTCTTCAGTATCCCTCTGGCCCTCAAAGGCTACTTTGGCCATTTTCTCTTTGGCCCTGTAAGAGGCAGGGGAGTACAATGATTAGGGAGCAGGGACAAGAGCCAGATGCCTGGGATTATGGATCCTGGCTCAGTCATTCATTAGTTGTGTGATCTTAAGCAATTCAGTTACCTACTTGTATATTAGTTTCATTATCTGTGAGATTTAAAAGTAGTACTTCTCATTACAGGATAATTTTAAATATTGCATGATTCAAAAAATTACTCCAAATAAGCCTATACTCAATAAATATTGTCTCTCACCACAATCACTACCACCACAACTGCTTTTAGTCCTCTTTGGACACATTGATCCCAATCTGGTCCCCTGTAATCTAGGCCTGGTCTGCCATTAGTAACAAAATTGCCAAGGGGATTGTCACAAGCACAAACAATATTTCTTGTTGAATGAATAAATAACTTGGGAAGACTCTTTCACAATATTTATTCTGGAAGAGAAATGAGGTTTTGGCTTGACCACTGCTATACCTCTTTTATGAGTATATTCATTTAAAAAGCAGAATAATAACCTTCCCTCCACACACAAGAATCCTTCCCCTGATACTTTACTTGGTAAAAAGAATTTTTCGGACATGATTAAGTTTAAGGACCTTGAGATTCAAGATTATCCTGGATTATCTAAATAAACTCAATCTAGTCACATCAGTACTTAAAAACACGGCACTTTTTCCAGCTGTAAAGAACTCAGCATTGCTGGCTTTGAAGATGGAAAGGACAGCAGACCAAGGAATGTGTGAGGCCTTCAGGAATTGAAGGGAGGAAGAGAATGGATTTCTCCTCCAGTCCGAGTGAAGGAATGCAGCCCTGTAGACACCTTGGTTTCAGCTCCATGTTAAACTTTTGACCTCCAGAATTCTAAGATAATAAATCTGTATTGCATAAACCTCTAAGTTTGTGGTAATTTGTCACTGCAACAATAGAAAGCCAATATCGTTCTTTTGGATTCTTCCACAAGTGAAAGACTACAATCTAGGACTGTGGGATTAAGTAACCAGAAAGCACATGTTTGCTCACTAATTTATTCATTCATTGACTCACTCTGGATTTACTGAGCACCTGCCACAGGCCGGGCACCATGTGTGTGCCACAGAAAGCAACAATGAGCCAGAGAATCAGTGTTGGCTTCAGTACCCATGGAGCTCAGGATCCAGAGCTACAAGAAAAGGACACTAATCAAACCTGTAAATAAAGTAAAACTGCAAACAGAGGTATAAACTGTGAAGAAAATCAAATGAGACAATAAGGTAGAAAACACAGGGGGAAGAGCTGAGGGGACGGAATCCCTAGATTGGGCAGATAAAAAGCTCTCTAAGAAACGACATTTGAGCCGAGATCTAACAGGTACAAGGAGCCAGACAGGCAAAGCTCCAAGTGAGCTCATAAGCCACTAAACCAGGGCCAACCTGGCCTTCTTAAGGATACTACAAGAGATGAAACACCCATTTTGAAAAATTGACACCACTTCTCGCTCCAAGGAAAAATGCACTGTGTAAATTGCTATTCTCATTTTCCTGTCCTCACTCTTCACAAGCATGACTTTTAAGGCTTTATTTTTTAACATATTTTATGAACAGTGTAAAGGTGGCATTATCCCAGAGTCCCTGGATATCATTCTCAGCAAGCACACTCAGTGTTCTCCTTATCTGAATATGGATGTGGTTAGATTCCCTGAGACAGCCAGATGCTGTTACTGTGATGGATTTCCCTATGGCTGCTGCAGCACTTATCAGTGACACTGGCTCCAGGGCCCAAATTCACTGCTCAGGGCAGACCCAGACAGCACTAGAGCCTGTGTAGACCACCACTGGCTCCACTGCACATTAATTATGACAAAAATATCAAAGTGTGAAGACAGCAAGTAAGTATATAAAATTTCCTCTCCTGTCTTATCATGCAGCAAATGATTGTCTTTGATAATCAAACCATTATACACAAAACACGCCATTCAATTCATGTATTGCATAGTGTCTTGGTCTAATGTCTATGGTAAAGTAGTAAAAACAGTTCTGACTTTGATTAAGGTGTCACAGTGTCAAAAAAATTGCTTCTCACAATTTCTCCTTTCATAGGTTTTTTAAGCAAGACTAGAACCTCTAACTAACCTGTCTCTACCCAGCATTCCCAGATATACACACACACACACATATATATATAAAAACCAGAATGCAAATTACCTCTTACATCTTGTCAGTTTGTTCTGTGTGGGAAAGGAACTAAGCTGAGATACACCAAGTTGTTCCAGTTCTGGAGCCATCCTGCCCATTCCTGTTGTTGCTTCAAGTATAAATATAATAAACTTACAAATACACTTAAACAATAACAAGTGGAAAGGCTTCTGTGTTGAAGGTGCAGGGTTAACACTTTGAGCAGTGAGAATGCACTGCCTCTGAAGTTTTAGAGCCAGAATATCTGGATTTGATTTCCAACTCCACCATATAATAACTATACGACCTTGAAGAAGACACTTCCCTGACCCAGGAGCAATCCTTTTTTTCTCTATAAATTGAGGTCAACAGTAACAATCATTATGCCGGCCTCAAAGGATTTTCACAATTACAAAATGAGACTCTGAACTACACAAGTGTAAACTCAAAGTTTCCCACCTCCCCATTCATGCTGCTTCAGACACAGCTGTGTTTAGCAACAGACTCTGGAATTCTCTCAGCTCCATCCACACCTGGCAGTTTCAAACCCAGGCCTTCCTCCCTGTTCTCCTAGCGCTTCCTCTACCTCACTGACCTAGGTCCCTCTACCATCCACAAGTCACCATCGACACCACCAACAGCAATCTATGGGCAAATAATTTCATCTGGGACACCAGCCTCACTGCTCAGTCATCAAGGAAGCCAATTCCACTCTCGGGCCTTGCTCTTTCAAGACAAAGACAGCCCCATTCAGTATCACTAACTAGTTCTTTGCGGGAGTCAGCAAACTTCACATGTAAAGAGTCAGTTGATACTTTAATTTGCAGACCACATATATCTTTCTAGTACATATTCATTTGCTATTTTTTATACAACATTTTAAAAATGTTAAAGAAAAAAAAAAAAACAACCTTTTAGCCTTGGGCTGTAAATAAATAGGACACAAGCTGGACTTTCTCAAGGGCCTTAAACTTCCCACCCTGCTTTCTCCCTTGACCCTCATTTATAAGAAAGCATATTTGGTTTGTTGTGAGCTGAAATCTGCTATTGGTAGAGTCCCTGAAAGGAAGCACTTAAATCAGGGGAGGTACCTCGACCCACCACTCCCTTGGAAATCCAGACCCTGTGGCTCAGTCAGGGCTCTCGGGCAGATTTCTTCACTTGTGGCTTTCTCTTGGAGAGCTGACACTTCCCTTTGATCCAGCCTCTTCTGGGAATTATAAGCCATGGGAGAGATCAGTAGGTGTCTGAACTCTGAAAGGGAGTCACACTCAAGTTCTCACACTTGGGGATCCTGGGCTCTATGCAAATTGTGTGGCTTCCAGGGCCCTAACATTCTATGGCAGTTAGAAGGCTGCTCTGCCCATAGTACATGGGGCCCTCTTGGTTGGAGGCACCTATGATACCATCAAACCATAAAAATGCATCTCTGAGAATATTTTATACATTTATTAACTACTCAATTATTATCAAAAAGGAAGAAGGGAAAGAGGGCAAGGGGAAGGGAGGAATGAAGAAAGTGGGTAGAAAAGAATGGAGAGGTATAAGGGAGATGAGAAGGTCAGCAGGAGGGAGAGGAAAAACCACTGATGAAAATTTTGCCTGGACGGGAGGTCATTATTACCACAAAAACTAAATTATCTTCACCTGGTTTTTACATCAAGTTCATCAAAAATGGTGATTTAATTCAAAAGTAATATTCAGTACCATTTTTAGTGTCTAATGGACAAGAATTAGATTTGGTTTCCCTTTTGATGTTTTACCATCTTAATAGAAGAGTTCACTTTGATTTTTGTTGATTTTCACATATATCCTATATGTATACCAAGGCCTATAGGTTACCAGCTGCAAATTAGTAATTGATGCCTCCTCAGCCCAAAACTGAATTAGAAAACTGTAACTCTAGAGCTCTGAATCTTAGCACTACTGGGCTTTCTCTAATGGCTTTGTTGGGGGGAAATTAGTGAGGAATAAAAGTTACTTCTTAACCCTGGCAAACCCAGGTGTCTCCAAGGACTCTTGTTGAGACTCGTGCCCTTGGCCAGGCTGTAAAAGTACACATGGAGGCCCTGACCTAGGTTTTGAGTCAGTGTCCACAGGGCAGCTGAAATTAGCCCATTTTTTTTCAGCCACTCGTACTACATCCCCATATGGCCAAGGTTCATGGTGACAGGGCAATGATGGTAGTGACATTTGCCAGCAGCTGAACTTTGCAGCTGGGAGCCTCTGCTCATCACTACTTAGAAAGGGCTGATTGGAGAAAAGGATGAGGTAACTCAGAAACAGAAAGTAAACTGGTCCTTGGGGGTTCGTAAAGTAGAAGAGAGCAACAGTCATGAAAGATGCCCAGCTCAGAGAGAATGGTTAAGAAATGACTCTAAACAGTGTGCAGGAGCAGACTGCCAAAGCACAGGATGAACATCTGCACCCTGGAAAGAACAGTGTACCCAAAATCTATGCCAAAAGATGAATTAACTTTTGCCAGGAAGAGTTGAGTGGCCTTGCTTTGAAGTGACGGAAGTGTCAAGCAGGTAAGAAGCCAGGAGCCAATGCTGAGCCAGGAGCGGGGAAAGAAAAGAACACGGTGCTGCCTGGGAGAGGCATGGCAGAACTGAGAAACAGATTAGAAGTGGGAGGGGAAAAGGCCATGGCAGAACCAAGGATGACTGACACTCCCCATCTAGGGAAGGACGCATGGCTATGTTTTAGTTGTCAGGATGACACGCCTAAAGGCAGCTTTAGAGGCTTCAGAAGTCCTCTATGGGATGTTCTTGCTTTCCATGATGCTGTAAACAGATCTTCAACTCAGAAGCATAATATTCTACTCTGTTACTCAAAGTGTGTTTACCACTGAAGTGACTCACCCCTGATTATACCAGAATACTGCAGGTTGCAATCATCCTTCAGAAACACATATTTTTCAGCATTGTTAATAGAAACAAACTTCTGCAGCACCTAATCCAAACCCATTCATAAGGAAGATAAATGAAAGCATTCTAACCTTCACCATTATGCACAACTTTTTTTAAACCCAAGAGAATGAGACGGCAGAGGTCTACCTTTCCGATAGAGAATGCACTACATATTTTTCGCTGGGAACTAAAGATACTACAAATAAATTTGAAAACATATATTTCTTCAAAGTATTAATTTTTAAAGCGGCCAAAATTGCTAACAACCAGGGAAAGTACCGATTTATAAATTATGTTCTCAGCACATAGTATACATTGTGAATTTGCATGCATATTAAATGCAAATAACCAGAAGAGCATAACATTAAGCCTTCAAATTTATATGAGCAAAAGACAGTAAATTCTAACATTAAAATTCTTCCCAGAAAATATTAACTCCCCACATCCCATGTGACTGTCATATAGTCAGCTGAGCAGACTCACTGCAGAACTTGAGAAGTCAATAATCCAGCTCCACCAAAATCTGCATAACTCTTGCCCACCCCACTCACCAAGCAAAGCAGACAAGGCTATGTGGTGCCGGGTAGGGCAAAGGTAAGGTGCTAACATTGCCCAGATTTTTAGACAAATTATTTTATTTAATAATTTCAAAGAAAAATAAAAGCACCACTAAAACTGCCACCACTACATTCCACTACATCGTTAACAGGATCTTTGTTGTTAAGATCACAACATTGAGGAAATCCTATCAAATAAAGCTGACTCTGATCTTTTGCTATGTAAGTAAGATATTTGTGACTACAAAACTTTGTGTCACATGGGCTAGGCTGTGAGCTGAATTTTTGCCTGGGTCTGACAAGAAGTCAGACATTACTGTGAAAGTATTTTGTTTTTAGATGTCTCTAACATCTATAATCAGTTCACTTTAGATAAAGGAGATGACCCTTGATAATGTGGATGGGTCTTGTCTAAGCAACTCAAAGTCTTAAGAACAAAAATTGGGTTTCTGGGGAAGAAGAAATTCTGCCTCAAGACTGTAACACAGAAATTCTGCCAGAAGATTTAAGGGTATAAATCAACTCAAATTCCCAGACTGCTGGCCAGCCTATGAGTTTGAGACTTGATGGATTCTATATTTGTATGAGTCAATTCCCTAAAATCGTCATTAACCAATACATATACATGCTCATGATATACAGGTAGATTCCATTTCTCTGGTGAATACTTACTGATAAACATATTCAAAAGAATTTCTAGTTTAGAATTTTTTAAAATACACAGTATCATAATCCCTTCTGATAGATGGTTGAGAGCTGGTTGATTTTGACTGCAATGTAAAAATTAATATATTCTTTCAATAACTGCTCTACTTTTTATTGAAAATTTCCTTCCTAACACTCACTTTAAAAATTTCAGTCAACTCTAAGAAGAATAAAGATGAACTGTGTTTGTTCAACATGAGAAGTTCATGAAAACCTTTCTGGTGATTCCAAACTGCTCAGACATGCCAGTTTGGGGGCTCACCCTGCTATATTTAAATTGTGAATTTTCTGTGGATACTATTCTTAATGGATGGGACTGTGCCCTATTTATAGCCTAAAACCACAAATCAGTCTATCTACTTTAATGAAGCAAATATCCTATTTAAAGTTTAGATAAAACAATTTCAAAATTGAAATTCCAACCATTCTCTGTCTTCTTGTCCCTGGCCTTTCCATAGAGCAGCTTATAATATTTTCTTCCAAGCCTCTGCTCCTCTCCTTCCTCAGTTGTGATGGATGCTCATCCATACACTTGGATCCTATTCCTGTGTGTGCACAGATGCTCCCAGACCTCCGCTTCCTTCCCTGACCTCTCTTACCATGCTCCTTTATTTATATTTGTCAGGAGGATTTTCTGGGAGCAGGTGAAGCAACAGGGAAGGTAGTAACATATGCAGGAAAGATTGATTAATGTAGCAAATTTTTATCTTTTGCAAACTGTTCCATTGCCTCTGGTCTAAAACTTGTGAGCTGGAAAGAGAATTGACCTATTGCAGAAAGTATTTGGATATTTGCTGGATAATCTACTGGACACACTGCTTTTGTTTCAGGTGTGTGTGTGTGTGTGTGTGTGTGTGTGTGTGTGTGTTTATTTATTTATTCATTTATTTATTATTGATTCATTGATTGGTAGAGATTGCTCCAAGGCAGCAATCCAGGCTTGACTTAAGTTATCTGTAACTTCTTCTATCTTCTGTCTTCTCTATCAATCCTGTCACCAAGTCAAACCCTTCTCCCTCCCTCTTTGGCAGTCCTTCTTATCATGTGCCAGCCATCTTCCTACTCTCTGAGCTATTTTACAGTCCAAAGTAAGAATCATCTCCCCTAAATGTCATTTTGATCATGTTGCCAAATGTTCCAACTGTTTCTCCTTAAATTAAATTTCTATCCCAGATCTACAAATCCAACAGTTAACCCCCTTGACTCTCCTTCCAACTGCTGCCCCCTACTCCCTTGTTCTCCCCAGCTTGCAGAGGTTGGTAAGCCCTCTTAATTAATTCTAGGAGGCATATTCCTGCTCTCCTTTGAATCTCCACTAAGAAAAGATATCTCTTATGATTAAAAAAAAATGACACATATTCATTTTTCATTGGAAAAGATCAAGGGCTGACGGGTTTCCTTGTCCCACCCTGGAAATAACTAGCTTATCACATTTTTCTACCATTTGTAAATCACATCCAGAAAATCCTGGAGAAAATGATAGTAACTACCTGAATAATTACTATCTTGACTTCATGTGAAAGCACCCCTATTTTTACCTTTTCTCATAATGATGTCTCAAATAATAAATCTCTCAAAAACTTGAATTTCCTCTTGTCAAATTTTCTTAGAATATAAACCTATCTAAGCAAGTATTATTATGCATGCATATCATAATACATTTCCCATTATGAGTTATGCACGTGTTACATATAGTTATGGATATATTTTTAGAAAATACTTTTTAAAATATTTAATAGCCATTAAATGAGTAAAATAATATTCAGATTCTTATGGAACAGTGAGAAGCCATTCTAGCACTTTTTGCAGATATTTGCAATTTTAATCAGTAATGTGGGCTGAAAGAATACTATAGTTTTTTTCAATCATCACTTGTAAAAATGTAAATTTTTTTAAAATTAAGACTTTATAAAGTTCACCTGCATTAATCTTGTGCTAATGCAAGCTGGAACTGTTTCCTAGGACTTTGAGTAGTTGAACATCATCAAGACATGTCATAAGCTTCATCCAAATTATTCAGTGCATATCATATATTATTCTGAACCTCTCAGAAGATGAAACAGAGTGAGGTGATGTAAGTGTCTAAAGAACAAAGGGAAATGTAAAGCACAGAGACCTCAGGCTAAAAGTATAAAGCCCCTGTAAAGGTTTTAAGGACATATTAGAAGCCTGAAAAATGAGAGCAAATCAGCAGGCCCATTAGCTGAGCAGTGAATTAAAGTTCCATGATTCCAATTCCAGACTTGAATACAGACAGCGCCAAACCTGCAGGTTCTCGGTCCCTACCACAGAGGGGCAGGGTTCTCCACTGTGGATTCTCAAGTGTCTTTCTTCTTTTCCAGCTAATTTGGTGAAAGAGTGGCTCTCGGTTTCCAAACTCTTCTTTTAAAATATCATTAGTGACTTCCCTAGGAGCATGTTAAAGAGACAGCAGGAAAATAATCAAGTGAAGTTTCAAAACACAAGTGCTACTTTTCACTGATTTCAATCTCCTTATTTTAAAATAAAGTTTGCTATCTTTAGATTTGCTATTCTTATCTTTATCTTAATCCTTGAGGTATAAGATGCCATGTAGATAATCCACAAAGTGACTAGTCTCTATACTTAAGAAGTAGACCATATTCCACAATTATATATATTCACATCTTATCTCATGAAAACAGTTGAAAGGTAAACTGTCTGGAAGACTTAATAAAACCTGAGAGACGCTTTTTAAAAATTAGATTGTATTTAAATGAACATTAATAATGCAGTCTCAATTGTTAAATAGTACTAGGCACAAAGGAAACTGCCTTCAATTTTTAAGCAATTATTTTGAAATTTGCTTCCTCATCTGCAAATTGGTGTTTCCCAACTGATAGGTCTTCTATTACACCACTGTGCTAAAACTTGGTTTCAAACATGCTATGAGATACTAATGGCCTCAGCCTTGGAGAACCAAGTGGGGTCTGGAGTAGCTGGTGTCTGGGTAGTTCCTACTTGGCTATTGGCCGCCCCGAGGCCAATAGGCATGATTCTCAAAGCTCTGCTGAGAGGCACAGAAACCAGGGAAACTAACTCAACAGGTTTCTACAGAGAGCTCCACTGCACTATGGAGAAGCAGCCCATGCAGCTGCTGCAGGAGTTCTAGCTCTGGGTGTATAAGATGGGTCTGGTTGAAGATAAGGGTCTGGAAAGTTGGGGGGAAAGGGCAGCCTTACAAATTCTAGCTTTATCAGTATCATACACTTCTTTCCATTTGTGAGAAATAGAAAATCCAGTGGTCCATTTTCAGAATATAGCCTTAATTGGATCCAATTGTAGCATCTGAATTACAGTCCTTCCCTTCGCTCACCCAATTTTAAAATTAGCCAATCATGGAGACTGTAACCCAAAACTCCTCCAGGCAGGGTGAAGGGCAGAGCTGCATTAGGGATATTAACAGGCAGACTGCCTGCCCAGGCATGCTTGCTAGCCACATTCTGGTAGCATGCCCCTCTGGCAGTAGTAAAAGTTTGCCTTGCCCATCCACTTATGATCACAGATTTGACTTCTTGCAGCATCTCAGTTTTTCTATCACATTTGAGATTAATGTGCTTCTACTTGTAATCATTTCACAGGAAAAAATTTAATTGGATTTGAAACCTATTGGAATTATCAGAGTAGATTTTTCTAGCAAAGGAAAAGGCTAAAACTAGTTTTTATTTTTGTACCAGAGATTGAACCCAGGGGTGCTTAACCACTGAAGCACATCCCCATCCCTTTTTACATTTTATTAAGAAACAGGGTTTCACTAAGTTGCTTAAGGCCTCACTAAGTTGTTGAGGCTGGCTTTGGACTTGTGATCCTCTGGCCCCAGCCTCCCAAGCTGCTGAGATGACTGGCATGTACCACCATCCCTGGCTAAATCTACAAAATTCCAAGTTGTAGAACTTTGGATTTTCTGAAATGGCTTAAATTTTTGTTGGTTTAATCACTATTTCTACAGTACCGCAATGATACCATGTTAGTCAGGTTTGTGTTACTATAATAAAATACCTGAGATAATAAACACAAAGAAAGGATGGCTTTATTTTGGTTCGCGGTTTCAGAGATATCAGTCCATAACACTTGGCCCTGTCACTTTAAGCCTATGGCAGCACAGTGGAGCAAGTAGCAAAGGAAGCCTAATCACCACATGGTGGCCAGGAAACAAAGAAAAACAGAAGAAGGGTCTAGGGTCCCAATATCCCCTTCAAGAGCACATACCTGCCAATGACTTAACCTCCTCCAACTAGGTCCCACCACCTCCAGGAGCACCATAGATCGGGGACCAAGCCTTCAATATATGGCCTTTGGGGGGCATTTAAGATCCAAACCATATAGCATTGACCAAGAAGAAGCTGAAGAGAAAAATAACTGAAATTTTGATCAAGAATGTGTTTAGCCACTTCAGGTATATAAACAATATTTTAAAAGCTGTATTCATAAAAGCAAGTTCAGGTTTCTAATTCAAAAATATTTTATTTGGAAGTTTTATATCTATTGAATACTCCCCAAATAGGTATTTTCAGCTTCCTGTGTTATTTAGTATCATAGTCTCTGTGTGTAAGAGACAAATATGAGATGCAATGATATAAATAACATGTTGATATTACTACTTCTTGGTTTTCCAATATTAAGTATATTGACCTTCCAATGTGGAAGATGAGGGTTAGGTTACCCTTCATACTCAGATATGTGACCCATGTTCCCATCTTCATAGAATTTTGCCGTAATTCTGGTTGTAAAACACTAAATACAAGAGCTTTGGAAAAACTACTGATGCTGAATCCTATAGCACTCTAACTACATTCCCTTTTCTGCATGACCTGTGAACCTCTCCAGAGTTACTTACTGTTAAATTCAGTTTAGGTTAGTTTCCCATGTACTTATCATTTTATCCCCAAAGCCTCTTCAAGATTTGAAAATCTGGGGCTGGAGATGTGGCTCAGCGGTAGCGCGCTCGCCTGGCATGCGTGCGGCCCCCGGGTTCGATCCTCAGCACCACATACCAACAAAGATGTTGTGTCCGCCGAGAACTAAAAAATAAATATTAAAATTTCTCTCTGTCTCCCCTCTCTCACTCTCTCTTTAAAAAATAATAAAAAAAATTAAAAAAAAAAAAGATTTGAAAATCTTCTCTTGCTACACATGCATGCGCGCGCGTGCACATGCGCGCACACACACACACACACACACACACACACACTTTTACCTCCACTTTGGGGAATCTTTTCACCTCTCATGTTGGGTCTGTCTCTGGAGTCCTGGGTATCCTTTTATTAATTTACCCTGTCATTTATTGAAGCACATCCTAGAGTTGTAAAGTTTCGTGATGATTTGTTGTTCTTTTCTGACTGGGAAACTCCTGTATTTGGCAGTGGGAAGTTTGGTTGCACTGCTCCTTTGATGGTTTTCTGTCCTGCATTTTCCATATTTTCTCCATCTGGTGTTGCTATTTTGGATGCTGGAGTTCATAAACAAATCCTTTAAAGTTTCATGCATTTTTCATATTATTTGCTATTCTTTTTCCTTTTATTCCACTTTCTTGAATATTTACTTAACTTTACCTTGTAATTATTACATACTCTGTTGTGTTCCACAATTGTAATATCTTCCCTTAATTCTCCAGAGATACTAATGATTTCTTTCTGAAAGATTTCTTCTTTTTGCACCCTTTAATTTCTGCCTCTTGTGATAGAAGATTTCCTGAAATGTCTGATGATCACTGGTTGTCTACTGATATTTAAGGGTTGGGGACCAGAAAGTCAACATGAAGATTGGGGGTGTTTATATGGGATTCATTTCATGATTGTTTTCGCTAGGCCTTTCCTTTGAGAAACCCTGATGTCAGGCTCCTTGAGTTTTGTTTTCAGGTTGATTCCCAGGAAAGTCTCCTGCAGCCTCCTACAGGTGAGATTTCAACCTATTTGCTAAGGAACAGGAAGAAGGTACTATGGTATTTAGAGTTTGGTAAATCAACATAATCCACCATATTTCAAGACTTTTTGCTTTCCCTTGATATCTTGCAAGCGGAAATTGGAGAGCATATCTGAACTTTTAATGAATAGTTCTGCTCTTAACCCTATCTTCACCTTTACTTCCAGAAACTTTGCTGAGTTCATCAGTTCAAACTGGACTACTCCTTCCTTTCTCCTTTGCCAGATTTAAATAAACTCTACTTTTTCAGGCTTCTAAATAAGCTACCACCCATCCATCTGCATCCTAGCTTCTAAAAGTCTATAATGTAGGTATGTTTTATATTTCTTAAAGGTGTGAGCCTTTAAAAAACAAAAACTAATGGGTCATTTCAATGGCATTTTAGAAGGGTCAGGAACACATGAATTCATCTTTAACCTGAAACCTGTTGATCATTCTTCATCCTTTTGCACTAGGAATTTTGTTTTTGGCATTAAGCCAAGCCTTCAGGAGGAAATGGGGAAAATAGTAACTTGAGAATTAGATCAATCTGGTTTTAATATCTGCCTGTTCTAACACATAGTACAACTCATTGCCTAGCAATGTGCATTTCCCACACTGAACATTGTGGGAAATAAAAGCATGCCCTTATTTCAATATAGACTTTTAAAATTCTTAAAATGTGAACTAGTAAAGAAGTTTTTGTGCTGATAATTAACCTAAAAGAGGGTATTCAGAGGGAGAAAACCACCAGACAAGGGAGTAGAATGGTCAGAGGAAACTCAGAGGAGGAAAACCCCTCAGGTTTGAAAATAAGTATTACAGATACTTCTTTGGAAAGGTTGTGTAATGTGTAGCAGATGCAGTGATCAACTGGGGATAAGATTTCTTTCATGCACACTTGGGCTCTTGGTGTAAGATAATCAAAGCTCATCTGCTTTAAGTATCTTTATCTTGCTTCTCATATTAAGTGGATCATTAAGATCCAGAAATCATTGTTTACTTGAGCTCACTACAATCTTATGAAAAGAGATATAGTAAAATGCATTTTGTAGTGATGCTCAAGTTTTAAAGTTATACACTTACAGAGATCGAAAAAAGCCTAATTATTGAAATAACTGTAGGTAAAAACAACTTTGGTATTGTGCACCCGAGATTCTCTAGGCCCTAATACTTTTTATACCACTGAAGTAACTATCTTTATAACACAGCTTTTGATTTAAAAAAAATCACTATATCACTATTTTCTGAAGCTAAATTGATTTAATTGGACAGATAAAGATATGAAAAGAAGGATTCCAAGTAGAACACTGTATATGTTCAAAAGTAGAATGATACCATGAAGAGACAGACCTGTTTTTCCCTTAGGATCGGGGTGGGGACTGGGGGAAATTTAGTATGACAGGTAGCAGAAGCCTAAACACAGAAACTCTTCAAAGCAATACAGTAGGGAATGAACTCCAAATACACTGAACCCATAACTTGGTAGACAAAAGGAAAACACTGATGTTTTCTGAATAGGGAGTTTTGTCATCAACATGCTATTTCAAAAATTAAAACTGCCAGTGGTTGCATAGGGCAGAAAGTCCGATTACAAAAATCAATAAAATAAAACAACAGGAAAAAAGTGGTTAAAACACTAAATAATCCAGGATCCAAGGTCACACAAAGTTGGCCTGGCCTGCCCTGGCTGGCAGTAGAAATGTGAGAGAACTAACTTTAGAGAGAATCAATGAAATTGAGCAACCCACATTTACAGTACTGTAGATATGGGCAGTCAGGTAAAAAGAACAGGATGAATTAGTACTAACAAAAGGATGTACACTGATGTCATTTTAAAACTAAACCCTGATATCCTTTGGTCTTCAATGGAAGACCAAATAGAATACAAGAAATACTGAGTATATATGTTGAGCTAGGCATAAAGTCTTGTCTCACCATTTGTTTCATTATAAGTCAAATGTTTAAAATTCCAGTTAATTAATTTCACAGACTGATTGATGCTCTTCCTTAAGAACAACAGATTGATTTCTTTATAGACAGCAATACTAATTCTTCCATCATGTTCTTCTCTTTCAGTGCACACAGTCCAATCGACATAGAGTCAACTCAATACAAAAGCAGAAGGAAAGCATTAAGAGAACAAGGTCCATTAGGCCCAATATTGCCTCAATTACTTTAATTCCATTATTCCTGCTCATATTACTTCTTTAATCAATATCTCTTTCCAGTTACTCATGTTTACCCTTTTCAAAACCACAAGTAATAGGATTATGGTCTTTTGAGTTCAGTGGCAACAGAGTTTCATAAATATATTTCTGAATTCATGATTGTCTCCAGATCTATAACTGAGAAGTCTGAAATTGAATCACATTTTCCAGAGATCATTTTGTATAATGATGCAGAGCATCTTAATGCAATATAGGTGCTTTTACCTGCTGGGTCATTTATCATTCACTGTCAAAGTCAATCACATGTGGCTCAATGGCTTTCTAACCATCTTCCTCCCATATCTAAGCCTGAGGATACTTACAGATTTTCAATTAAGATGGACCTATTTTTTGTACTTATGTCCGTCTTTTGTTTAATAAAATCTTTCTACTTTCACTGACAATTTTTCTACCCCACAAGTTTCATCTGTATGTTACATTATCCACTGCCTCTTCCATATGACAATTAATCAATCCCTCAGTTCCACCTCTATAATAGCATTACGAATTGCAGGAACCCTGTTTCCCAGCATTCTTTTAACAAATGCCAATGCAGTATCAATTACACATGAGAAGCTGCACTTTCAGCATAGGCTACAAAAAAGACATGCAGCCCTTCCCTTCAATGTGTGGGTGTCTGAGAGTGTTATAAAAATAACATGATATAGAGAAGTATGTGAAAATAGTGAGTCCACTGAAAGTTCTCTGGGGATTCAGAAGGAGCACAGAAATTTTCATAAAGAATATGAATTTCAGGAAGGTCTTGAAGAACCAAAGCATTTTGAAAATGGAAATAGAAAAGTAGCAAATTGTGAGAAGCAAAACAAACTAATCTAGGAGCATAAATTATTTAATGGCATAAATAAAAGGTGAAAAAGGCCCGATTTTCCTTTGGAAGTAGTGAGACCAGGGTCAAGGGTCATAAAGGAAGAGTCTGGCAGAAGATATGCACTTCTTTAACTCAGCCTTCTTGCAGGATGAACTAAAAACAATTGTTGTTTGTAGGCCTGAGACGGGAAGGCTTGGTACTGTACAAAAGGACATTCAAAACCTGATTTCCATGTTCCGAAAGAGCCTTACCTATCCGCACCTCCCTCTTCCACTGTATGATCCAGCAATATTCTGAACAACAAAAACACACCCTCCTCCCTCAGACCTCCCTGCCAATCCACCCCATTTCCCATGTGGAATGATCTCTCTCTACCTTGCTGATCCACCTAGCAATCTCTTTCCTGCTTTTGCCAATCTCCACTCGAATTAAGTCTTCATTTATGAAGTATTTCCTAACTCCCTCAAGCCCATTCAGTTGCTCTGCTTTTTATATGGAAGTTATATACGGTATATGGATAGCTCCATCACAGCGATGATGTTTGCATGACTATCTCCTATCTAAATTACAATGCACTTGACATCTTCCTCAGAGTAATTTTTGGCACAGGACAGAAGGGCAATATGTAGGTGAATGAATAAATAAACAAATGACTGAATGAACTAATAAACTAAAAGAAAACGTGCAAAGTCTGAAGAAAGGATAGTCACAGATACAAAGGAAAAGGAAAGTAGATATATGAAACTAAATGTAGAAGCAGCAAAAGATGGGGGAGAATGCCAGGCTTCTGAGCTCCCTAGCAGGAGCCCACTGCTCCTCTTCATCATTTTATATTATCAGCTCAGGATCACTCAACATAAACTCATGAATTTTAAATGAAACCAAGAAGGAATCATCTGAGAGACACAAAGGAAGAACCCAGAGAAAGCAAACACTAAGATTCACATTTTAACTTATTCATTGCAAAAATTTCCTAAGGAAATTTGATAGGATCTTGATTCAAAGTAGAATTTGTTGAATTTAAATACTTTCCATAATGTCACAAATACACTTGAAGAGATTTTTTAAAACCTACCACATTAATTCTTAACTAGATGGATATAAAAATGACTTTCCACTTTTTGAAATCAGAGTTTGACAATCCATTATGATCAGTTCCATGAAAGTCTTAGAGCCGACTTCTCAGAAATCTAAGATTGACAAAGCTGAAGAAATGTAAAATGGTAGTAGAAAAAAAGACTGGGCATCAACAGTAAGCTAAGCTTTCAGTGATCGGGGTTCTTAAAGTGTAATTTCTGGGTAATTTCCTTTTTAATAACAGGAAAGTACTAGGTACACACAAAATAAATTAGTTATTAAAGTACGATTTATCACTTATTTATCACTGAGTCGCGCATACCGTGGAGTACTTTGCTAGCTATTTCAATTAGCAGGAGCTCACCGGGCTCCTCCACCTACAGACAACGAAGAACAATCCCACCATCACTCTGATTGGATCACTTGTGTGACCGAAACAATTTTATTATTTTAATTTTAATGAAGCCCTGCAGACATCCTCACAAACCAACCAAGGAGATTGCACATGGAAAGTTATAGAAGGCCTCTAATCGACAGTAGTAAGCCCTTGAAGAAAATGGAAAAGAAAATTAAACAGTGAAGGCACCAGGATGAAGTTATACATCCTTACACGGCGTTTGGTGGAACCGCGCCTACATGCATCATACACGCCATAAACACTTGCTGCTTGATTTACCAATTTTCTTAGGACTAATGTGGTTGTAGAAAATGCTGAAATAAATTTTTATTCATTTTCATATTTTACTGCCTGTCATCATCTAATAAATCCAATGTTGTCAGAGCCAATGTTATCCCTTGGCCATGGGACAGCCTAAAGCCCCATGCCAGGAGCACAGATGCCCCCGTGGAGCTGGGGCAGCCTATAAGTAAATGTTTCCAACCTGCCTGCAGCACAGGCTTGAAGAAGGCCTGGGCCTGACCCACAGTCAATACCTAGACTGTGGCCTTACAGCTCTACACAGCACTAGTCCAGGGGCTTAGAAGAATTCAGAGCTCCTAAACTGTCCACTTATTCCCAGGAGGAAATCTGCCCCTGGCTTTTGCCTCTTTTCATCAGGACCCTTCCTCTTCCTTTTGTGGAAGTAACCACAGACAGGGACAGAATATACTTACCCAACTGGACACAAAGTTTTCCCCAATAAACATCCCTAAAGAATAGATCATTTAAGTACTTCCTTGAGATCAGTATCTTAATATTTCATCAACACCCAAATCTGAACACTCAGTAGATAACTTCTAATAATTTTGAGCTGAAGAAGCATAGAAACAGGAGAAGATGCTCCAAGGGCAGATCTGTTACAGGACAGCACTCACACTCTGAAGGTAGGGAATAGAACATTAAATTTAATAAGTGCAAAGTGATGCAGCTGGAAAGGAAGAATAGACCCGCTCAGTATGATTTAAATGGCCCTGAATTAGCTGGAAATATATCTTGATGCATTGATAAAGGACTCATGTAAATTGACAGTTCAGCCTGTGACGCCAGCAGAGAAGGCAGGACTGCTCCTACAGAGGGCTTGGGGAGGTTTGTTGTTGTAGTTTTTTGTGTGATTGGTTTTTGTTTTCTTAAGCCCACTTTCTATTACTAATAAAGGAAAAGTCTTATCCCTGTTATAATGTTGCTTAATTTGGACTATCCTAAAACTAAGAGTTCACTGAGGATAGTAAGAGTCCGCATGCTGCCTACCCACCTCTGGTAGCTGCACTTTGCTTGTTCAAACTAGTGACCATGGCTGTTGTGTTCTTAGTCATTCACACACATTCAACAAATAATAAGCAGCACACACTATGCTAGATTTTAAGGGTATACCAAGAGTAAATGCATTCCCTTCCCTTAGACAGTATTCCAGTTGAGCTGTGTGACTCAAAAGATGCTGAAGTCCTAACCTTCAACACATGTGAATGTAATTTTATTTGGAAATAGGACAATGATAAAGATGATGGAGTTAAGATAGGTCATTACAGTAGGCCTTGACCCAACATGAATGGGTACTCTTATAAATAGGGAAAATTTGGACATAGAGATAGACACATAGAGAGGGAAGGCAATGTAAAAACAGATGCCATCTATAAGCCAAGGAATTCCTGAGGCAACCAGAAGGTGGCCTGGAACAGCATCTTCCTCACACACCCTGAGAAGCAAAGCCACCAACACCATGATGTTGGACTTCAGCCTCCAGAACTGTGAGACAACACATTTCTATGACTAAAGCCAATCAGTCTGTAGTACTTTGTTGAGGTAGTTTCAAGAAACTAATATTGACTGGCTCAGAAAATAAATAAAACTAATAACAAAATTGGCAAGGGCAAGAGAACTCCCAGTGTAGGTCTATCTACACTATTTTGGCTCAATTAATGGAGCCAGATTTGGACCCTACACCACTGATCAACACCATCTATAGTAGTTCTATAAAGGTGATCAGAGAAAAAAAAGATGGTTTCTTTCCTAAGGAGCAGATTGATTCAATGGAGACAGTTTAATCCTCTAAAAAGATGGTTAGAAAGCCCTAAAAGCTAATGGAAATTAATCATGGTGACCTATTTGGGCAAATCAAAGTTGTGAGACAGGCATTTATTTTAAAAGAATATGCAAAGGAAATTTAGAAGGATGACTTCAGTTAAGGAGATAGAGATAACACTTTAATTAGAAGCCTTCAATATTCACATATTTACATAAATTTGAAAAAAAAGATTTCTGATAAGGGAATAAGATGAACAATAGTAACTGTTCCACATTAACTCTGTAGAAGTTGCCAACAGATCTCCTGCGACTGGTCGTGTTTCTTTTCTGGTTGTTTGCAGATGCCCTGTTGTAGGTACTTTGTAGATGCTCCCTAAATGCATGTTAGTTCATGATGTTTGACCATGGGCTCTCTGAAGCACAGGCATAACTTGAGTAAGGGAATTATGTCAGTAGTATAATTAAGCCAAATCAGTTTTCATACAGTGACAACCTGCCATTAGCCCTGCTTGTCATTTGTGCCACGCACACAATCCCTTTACCTGAGCATGGTGAACAATCTCTTCTCCATATGTTATAAATATGATAGCATGCTGGCTGCAAAGGACCTGTAAAACAAAGGCCATCTTGTTAGAAGAAACTTCAAACGTCAATTTCAAAGAGCTGATTGAACATATGTAAGCAGATGCAAGGTTCACTTGCAGAATTTGAGCTGAACATTGCCCTTTCCATTTCTAGCCATTCCAACTGAATGCCCTTGCAGAAGGTCTCTGCATGGTGCTAACCTGGTAACAATCAATAAATGTGAAGGTCTCATCATAAACACAGCCTTTGAACAGTCAATCTTCCATAGAATATTTCTGCGTTAAAAGTAATCCTTGTTGCTAAGGTAGTTACACTGGGGCTAGTGCTGGGTAGCCTTCCCATCTAAGAAAGCCTAAAGAAATAAATCTGTAAGTTAATCAGGGCAGTATAACTCACAGTGTCATTCAAATCATTCAAAAGAAAATTTGGGGGTTTACCAAGATCAGATATACTATTTTTAAGTGTGGGAAATTCTTGCAAACTTCCAAGCTGAAATGAGTTAGCTATTTATATTTTTGTTCAGAAAAATCTGTTGTTCTGGAAACTATAAAACACACCTGGATATTTTCAAATTAGAATAAATCCCAACTTAATTTTCTGGGAACTATTTCAAAGCCTTGTTTCTCAGAGCATGGTCGATGGACAGTATCATCTCTAAGGAGACCTATCACCAAAATCTGCATTTTAACAAGATTCTTTAGATGGTTTCTAGTGCAGTAAAGTCTGAGAAGCCTGGTTTGAAAGTGCATTAAGCCTGTGGTTGCCAGGATCACAAGTAACAGATTGCTTCAAACTTCAAGACTATCCTCTTGTATTCAGAAGCTAGTAGCATCACAATCCTTTCATTATAGTTGTGTGAATCTGGGATAAATATCTACTAAACTTTCTGGAAGCCCCTTACTACTGGACAACTCCCTTTTCTTTTCCATAATATGTAGACCAATTGTAAATGAATATCTGAAAGTATAGCCAATTCTAGAAGAATTTATTTTATAGTCAAAAGGCCAGCATTATGGATACTGATGACAGATATCATTCATTCCACAAATAGGATCTCAATAATAACAAATACTGTGCAAAAACCCCAAAGTAGACAAACACAAATTGTGACATGGCTAGTAGCTCTAACAAGAAGGGACTGCACAGGAAACCAGGAATAAGAATGGGCACCGGTGTCCCACTTAGAAAGCACCTGACCCAGACCTGGCATACTGGGAAGGTTTTCTGAGCTCAGTCTTAAAAAAGGATAAGGAAAGATAAGATCTTTCAAGAAGCAGTCCACTTACAGGTACAGTGAGTGTGGCACTGGGTTAGTTAGGGCAAGTAAGCAGTCCAGCAAAAAAAGAGTCAACTACCTTGCTTCAAAAAAAAAAAAAAATAGCAGTTGTGATTTTATAGAATTTTTTTTAGCTGCTCTGGATATTTGTATGCATGAGCTTATGTAGCAGCCCTTAAGAAAGGTTTTTTGTTTTTTTTTTCCACTTTCCTTTTAACTTGCCTACCTGTAGACAGGGAGGAATGGAAAACATCAAACATAAGAAGCACTGCCTGGGAAGTCAGCTGCACACGCCAAGGGGGCAAGGATAACAGAACTGTGCCTCCACACTGGCTATGGGATCACGCAGAGTGTCAATGAGCAATACAGGGACCATAAAGAGAATTGCATTAAAGTTAATACAAAAGTCAGGAAAATGTCTTCGGCAAGGGACACTGGCTATTTGGCAGATGCACTGCTGGGAGCAATTGAAGGCTCTCAGTGTTACCAAAGTGGGCGCGCCCCTTTCTGTGGTTCTCTCTTTTTCTTGCATTTAAATAGTTTTTATCCTGTCTCCTTCCCCCTCACTTATCCTTGTGATTTCTTTAACTCATTCTCCTTCTCCCTTATGGCCTCCAGTGCCCTCTGTTCTCCAACCAGTGCTCTCCTTCCCTCCTTTGTCGAACTCTACCTTTGTGTGCAGGAGACAGGGAGAGGAGGAAGGACCAACAAACATCTTCCCGCCCTTCCATACATTCCTTCCATCTTTACCCTTTTCTTCACTAACATTCCCATATTTATATTGCCCTCCTTGATGCCCTTCCCTCTCCCAGAGCAGAATCTCGGTTATTAGCATAGAGTCAGTGCTCCCAAGCACAGAGTTTGGAAACCACAGAATAATGCTGGACTCCTCTACAGCTCCGGTGTAATACTGGAGTTCTCAGATTCTTCTACCTATGTCAGGTCATTTAGGAGAATGCTTTCAAAAAATGCAGTAACCTGCCTGTTTGGACACCAATACCATGGTGTTTTTGTTACTATAGCTCTGTAGTATAGTTGAAGACCAATGGAATAGAAGATACAGAGACAAACCCACATAAATACAATCATCTCATACTAGACAAAGGCACCACAGACATACATTGGAGAAAAGATAGCATCTTCAACAACTGGTGCTGGTAAAACTGGAAAATCCATATGTTGCAGAATAAAACTAAACCCCTATTTCCTATCCTGCACAAAACTCAACTCACAGTGGATCAAAGACATAAAAATTAGATCAGAAATCCTGAAACTGCTAGAAGAAAATATAGGCTTCACATTCCAACACTTCAGCTCAGGAGTGAACATCCTTAGCAAAACTCCTAAAACACAAGAAGTAAAATTTAAAAATCAATAAACAAAATGGCATCAAATTTAAAAGCTTCTTCACATCAAAGGAAACAATCAAGAGCATGAAGAGAGAGTCTATATAATGGGAGAAAATCATTGGTTGCTCCTTAGGAGAGAAACTACACCTCAGATAAGGCATTAATTTCCAGGATATACAACAAACTCAAAAAGCTTAACACCAAATAAATAAATAAACGGGCAAAGGAATTAAGCAGACACTTCTCAAAAGAAATATAATATGAACAGTCAACAAGTATAAGAAAAAGTGTTTAACATCCCTAGCAATTAGAGAAATGCAAATTAAAACTACACTGAAATTTCATCTTATTCCTGTCAGAATGGATATTACCAAGAATAGAAGTAGAAAGTAATTACCTTGCCAAGGATATGGGGAAAAAGGTTCACTCATACATTGTTGATGGGTCTACAAATGGTGCAACTACTCTAGAAAGCGGTATGGAGATTTCTCAGAAAACGAGGAATGGAACCACCACTTGACCCAGCTATCCCATTCCTGGGTATAAATCCAAAGGATTTAAAATCAGCATACTATAATGATGCAGCCACATCAATGTTTATAGAAGCACAATTCACAATATCTAAGCTATGGAGCCAACCTAGGTGTGCCCTTCAACAGATGAATAGGTAAAGAAAATGTGGCATATATACATAATGAAATATCACTCAGACATAAAGAATGACTTTATGACATTTGCCAGTAAATGGATGAATTTGGAGACTATCATGCTAAGTGAAATAAGCCAGTCCCCAAAAAATCAAAGGTCACATGTTTTCTCTGATATGTGGAAGCTAACTCACAATAAGGTGGGGGTGGGGGGGAGGGCTGAAATTCAGTGGAGGAGAAAAAGGAGAATGAAGGGAAGGGACGAGGGATGTGATAAAGAAAGTTAGTGGAATGAATCTGACATAACTTTCCTATGTACATACATGAGTACACCATAGTGAATCTCACCATAAAGAACATCCACAAGAAATTAATGTAAGAAACACTATGGGTAAATGGCAGAAAGATCAATATAGGGAAGAGAGTAGTGGGTGGAGAGGGGAAGGGAAGTAGAAATACTGGAATCTGAGTTAGAACAAAAGTATGTCAAAATGCTTTCTACTGTCATGTATAACTCAAAAGAACCAATTAAAAATAATACAGTAACCTAACATTTTCTTAGCATTTTTAAAAACATAGAGCTCTGGAATATTCAGTTGCCATACTGAAAAGGAATAAAGATGTAAAATACACTAGGCAAAGAGTTTCATTCTCTCCTTTGTTTTCCCTAAATGCCCCTAAGTGCATTCCCTCTTTCCCTCCAACCTGCCATGAAACCAATCCTTTGTTAGTCTTTTTCTTCTTTGTGCAGATCCCCAAACCCTCTCAGAATGACTGAAACATGCTGCATTACCAGCATAAGCCAGATGAATGATGCAGGCAGGAATTACCAGAGAGCTTCTTGACAAAGACACAATGCAGCACACAAAAGGTCTCATTCAATGCCCCATCAGGAAGTCTTATAAGTTTAGCTTAATAAATATATGGAGATTATTGCAACATATAAAGTATCTGGTACTACTTCCCACATCAAATATGCTTAGGTAGGACTTTACAGAGCGGGCTGTGACCTGGCAACACAGAGTCTTCAAATTCCAGAAAAGCAATTTGGTTTTCTTCAGGTATTCCATGCTTTTCTATTCAACCTGTGAGCTATCAGTAAAACTTTGTAGGTAAATCTGGTTTGCCACCTTTTTATTACATCCCCTAGATATAATACATGCTCCCTGGCATACAGCATATGTTCCCCAAATATCTGGTGAATAGATGAGTTATGTAAACAATCAACCATCCAACCAATGTTAAGTCTAACACAACAGAAGTCCTAGCTGGAGGAAAATATTATCACACACTGAGGGACTTTGAAAACTTCCCCTAGGTTTCTGACACTGTCGTCTAATCATAAGGTCAACATAGAATCTCAGAGGTAACTTGTCTCCAAGCACTAGAATGTGAAGAGGGACTGCTTTGGCCAGGGATACTGCACAGTCAGGTGTGATAACTAACATTATAACAGCAAATGAGGAAATGGGAAAAAAAATCAGAAAAGCGGACAAGAGTTCTCAAAAAAACACAATGCCCCAGACAAATTAGTCAATCTTTCTGTTTGTTCCCAAGGTTGCTTGTACCTACCCCATTATCACAGAATGTCTTGTCCTACAATTATGCTCTTTCAGAGGCTTCTGAGTCATACTGGGAAGTAAAGACCTCATCATGAAACACCAAGATTTCCCAGGCAAGCAAGAAAAAGCCTCCAGAATGGACTCATTCCACGGGCCAGGAACAGGGTTGGAATTCTACCTTGGATAAAGGAAAGAGGAGCCCTGACCAGTTAAGCTGTGTCTGAAAAAAAACAAAACAAAACAAAAAAACAAACAAACAAAAAAAAAAAAAAAAACAAGGAAGCCCCATCTCTATGGATTCACCTCTAAATTCAAGGACCAGGTCAACAGTTTCTCAAAACAGGGATTGCAATTCACCCCATGGAGCCAGACCAGAAATTTGTTATTTATTGCTTTGATTCTCTTAATACTTTTTTTTAAGAATCTATTTCATTATGTATCACCAACAGTGTTCCAGGATATTGGAATTCCCTGAAGTTCAAAACTATCAGAGTTTTGTGTTTCGGTTTTTTTACATTAACACCATTAATATCACGGGACTGGGATGATTGCCTCTCTAGAAAACAACTCCTTAGGAACCTTTAGAGCATCCTGGGTTAACCTGCAACACCACCGCCTCTAACTCTGTAGCCAGTTTAATAAATGCCCTGAACTCACCTGAAGAGGAGTCAACCCGTGAAGAAAACACTTTGACAGCCCTAGCACATTTGTGTTTCAACCTAAATCTGACTTAGGCTCAAATATCTAAAACCCAGTAGTGGGAAAAGAAAAATAAAAGTAACTATTAATGGGCTTTAAGACATGCTAGCCCAAAATATGGCACCCTGGCTGGCATTTGAGAAAACAGGAGAGGCAAAAAGGTCTTTGCCGTGTCCTCTTACCCTTCTCCCACAAAGCAATTTACAAAATTTGTGAGAGATTTTCTTACTTCTCCTGAAGCAGATCTTTAGATTCTCCTGTGGGAGACACCCTCCCTACATGCAAAAGAAAGGAACCAAAGACACCAAGAAGAATCTGAACACATTGGCCTTGGTAGATGTCGTGCTTCACTCTCATCCCCCCATTATTACTATCAGTTCAAATCCACCTTGTCCACAGTTTAATAGGTTCTTCAGGTCTTCATTTCCTTGCAAAGCCCCCCTTCTCATGTAAAGCTCAAGCAAATTTCTATGTTCTCTCTTGCTGTCTTTTGTTAGAGTGGCCTCAGCCACCAACCTAGGAGGTATAATTAAAATACATTCCCGCCCCCCCCTGCACTACTTTTAAGCAATCCCTAGATATTACTTCTACTAGTATGTCTGTATATAAAAAGACCTAGACATTTTCTAACAATCAACAAACAGGGTTTTCTACTAAGAAGGAATTAGAGAAAAGGTGGTATGTTTTAATCTTTTTTTCCTTAAATTTCATTTTCAGCTTTCCAGCAACAAGGTTTCCATAAAAATAGCAGCTTCATAATTTTGGTGTTACCCAAACATCATTATAAGTCATTTCCAGAAAGAAAAAAAAAAAAACATTGCATTTGCCGTCTGCATTCACTACCTAAAGTTCTACAGCTGTTTTTGTGCTGCAGTACCAAGGGCTGGCAAGGAGTGGGGGGACATCTGTTATCTCCTAAAGCCAGCTCTCTGAGTGCCCTTTCCCTCTGCCATTCATTTTCAATAGCTTTTCTAGATTGATTCTCCGTTCACTTTCACCAGCACTTTAACTTCTTTAGATTTCTTCTGTCCTCATCTCATAAACTGTGTTTTTAGGAAGGATAGAAAATAAGAAAATACTTCCTTCCACAGTGTGTGTGTGCATGTGTGCAAATAATTTCCAAATGGGAACTCAAGATCAAATAGTCAAATATCTCTTGCAAAAGAATGAGAACAGATTGATGGAGTGGCCCTTACCACCACTTCCACTGCTTACCAGAAAGAGAGAGCCCAGGGATACACTCCATCCCTAGATCCAGCCAAGCCCTCTTAAACAAAGCTCCTCCTGACACAGGAACTAGGTGGAAGTCTCCAGAGACATCAGGTATTTTCATAGTTTACAAGGATAAAGCAATTACAGCTTCAGTCGTTCATGAATAAAGCCTCTTTAACATTTTAATGAGAACATTAACTCAGCTTCACTTGGTTTGGACTTCCTAGAAAGACTGTTAGCCTTAGAGAAAGTTTCTTTAAAAACCAATAATGAAATTGCAGGCCTCCCTCTGACCCACAGGGCATGACTGGGCCACAAGCACTGGCTGAATCATCTCCCTCCTGAACTAGCCCTTAATTTTTTGATAAAAGACTACAGTTTGGTCAGTGAGCGAAGACATCTGAGGCAATACCTTCCTCTGGGTGATGTTTGTATGCTTGTGTGTACTCACTCATTTTATATCAGCCTTGTCTCCTAATTCCCCTTTTATGTTATACACAGCTTTGAGTGCAATGTATGACTTAATAAATGTTAAATCACACTTTTCTGTTATTTTCCCTTAATCATTTTCTACAGCCTCTGTTCTCTCTCACAATGTGACTGATTTCACCAAGGCTACCACCCTGCCATTCGCCTGGAGGCCCATTAAATTCAGCAGGCAACCAACAGAGCTTCAGAAGCCAAAGGTGAACAAGAAATAATTCCCAGACTCAGTGACTTAACATGAATTTCTGACTCATCCTCTGAACAAAATCCAGAGCACAATGAATGAAAGAGTTTGTCACCTTGAAAACCATGTAGGAGAGAAGAGTAAAGCTCAAGGAAATTAATATTCAAGCCATGTGTGCATTCACCTCTTCAAACATTTGCTGAGCTTACTATGCAGCAGATACTGTTCTAGGTACTGGGAAGAAGAGCCCAGAAAAATTCAGACCAGACCCCTAGTCCCTCTGAACTTATGTTCTAGTGGGTGAGAGAGGTGATGAGCAGGAAAAATAAATAAATAAGAGGGCAACAAGTGCTATAAAGAAAATACAACAGCTGTGATAAGAGAATCTTGTTAAATTGGATGGAAATTTAAAGCCAAGCCAAGCAAAAAACTATAGCAGAATCCTTAAGGTCATGAAAAGACACAGAGGAAGCATGGATGCATATTACTAAGCAAGAGAAGCCAGTCACAACAGGCTCCATATGCTAAGATTCCACCTACATGGCATTCAGGAAAAGTCAAAACTATAGAGACAGCGAAACAATCAGGGGTTTCCAGGGGCTTGGGGGAAGGGAGGGATGAACAGGTGGACCGAAGAGGCTTTTTAGGTCACAGCTGCTACTCTATGTGACACTACAGTGTTGGGTACATGACATTATGCATTTGTCCAAACCCACAGACTAGAAAACAACAAGAGTGAATCCACACATGAGCTCTGGACGTTGAGCAATAATGCTGCATCAATGTATGTTCCTCAGTTCTAACAAATGCACCACTCTGGTAGGAATGCTGATTGTGGGGGGGCTTATACAACATTGGGGGGACCTGGGTAATATTTGGAAAACCTATGTACTTCCCATTAAGTTTTGCTTCAAACCTATAATTCCTCTTAAAAAAATAAAGTCTATTTTTTAAATGTTTAAGGTATGAAAAAAAGTGCTGGGTCCAGTTCTGCTAGAATCTAACAAATGGGAGCACATGAGCTGGCATGAAGGTACACCAGGAAGGTCGTGGACAGAAGTGTGACTTTCAGTTTAAAAGCTCCAAGAAGGCATTGAAACGTTTTAAATAGGGTTTGTCTTAATGTTTTACATTTTTGAAAGTTCACTCTGGCTACTGGGTAGAAAAGAGATTATAGAGAGGCAGACCACAGAGGCTGCTGATGGTGGGGGTCTGGGTCTAAGGAGACTGCATTAGAAGAAAAGTGGAAGAATTTGAAAGATGTTTTTAAAGAACAGTTGACAGAATTGGTGATGGATAAATTGAATGTGAGGGATAAGGAGAAAAGAGGAATCAAAGGCATTTCTGAATGGGAAGAGACACCGTACATTGATAGGAAAATGATCCTTCTTGAAGACAAGCTATGAAGACCAAAGAGGTGGCAGATGCCATATTGTAGACCTAGGGATGAGGGAAGTGATAGGCATATTCAAGTCCACCAAAAGAACTCAAGTTCAGCTTGCTTAATTTCTACCTCAATGGAAATAGCAAACGCATCTGTACATACACATGCACATGTAAACACATTATTTTAAACACCATTTTTGCAATGCAGAGAAAAGTTTAAATCATTGCAACAATCTTTTAAGGAATAGAGAGAAAGGATTGTTGCTCTTATTGATGTCCTGATTACTATGCAACAAACATGAGGGCAAATGATGTGACCAGTCTCACTGACACAGCAAGTCATCACACAACCAGAGCAAGAAGAGCGATCACACCATCCTCACAGCCTCTGTGCACCCCCCATAGCACCTCCCAGGACACCTGCAGGCACTGCTTGGATCTGAGAACATACACTCCTGAGGAGGTAAGGTTTTTGAGGTGCTGCTCTTACCTTTCCTTTGCCTGATCCCATCACAGATGCTAGTTAAATAATCCACAAAATGGATTATTTAAAACAAAAAACAAAATCAATGGCACTAAAGCAAACCTTACAGAGAGCAAATCAAATATTAAAGTGCAATGTGACACAGATTTTTAAGCATACATTTTAATTATGAACAACATCGCACAAGCACATCAGAAACCCTCCCCAGGGCCACAGAGGCAGGATCCCTTATAATGGGAAGGGCTCACTAACCTAAGAGTATTGTTGTATGTGGCCGCCTCTGGAATTCCTCATCAATTATTTTCTCAAAGAATATCAAAAGCACTAAACAAATTTTAGGGAAAGAAAAAACAAAACCACTAGAACCAAAGAATCACAGCCCTGGTCTTTGTAACATTATTTAAGGAAGTAAAATTTAATTAGATGGGATTACCTCTGAAATAACACAGATCTTTCTTAGAGAAGACAAGCATCAAGGGTAGGCCTCAAGATCCTGGACACACTGTCTAGACTGCACACCACCTGTCCACCTTTTAAAAACAGGCTTCCGGTTCTCACCTGCCAGGCACTTCCTCAGGCATCTTGCACTCTACCTCCCCACAGTTTGCATACTGACAGAGAAACAGTGAGGGGGTGTCCACCTCTGTGTTTGGCCCTGTGAGTCATACATTTTTGTTCCTACTAAATGTGGGTTGTTTTCTTGTTGATTTGCAGACTTCCTCTCTGCTGTTTTTCTCTAATATTTTCCCAAAGGCCCCCTTCCACTGTAAGCACAGTTCCACTAATGGGCAACTGGTGACTTCATAGGATGACAGCTATGGGTTCCCTCAGGAAATGAACCAAGAACATCCAAAGACGGTCCAGGGGAAAGGAGTTTGAAATGCCTCAGGAGCTGCACCCTAGCCTCTAGGCTAAAGATTTAAAATATTACCTTCAGGACTAAGCACCTGAGGGTCATGTGTATTAAAACAGAGTAATTTTCATGCACTATTCACGATCCTGCTTTAACAAAGGCATTTTCAGTGATATGCTCCAAACACACACAAGAACAGAGTTGATAAACACGTGGGTCACCCTCCAAAACTGCCCACAGGGCATCACACTGGCCCTTCATCCAGGCCCTGTCTCCCTGTGTATTCTGCTCTTTTTACTGCCTGAATCCTTTGCATTCTTAACTCTCTTTTCCCTTATCATTAAAATGTTCTTCCCTTTTTGGTAGTGTGGTGATTGTAGTTTGCCAAGGGAGTACAGGAGACAAAGGTGGTAAGAGGAAAAGCAAACTGGGCCTGACTCAGAGGGGACTTGACCCAGAGAGGATGAGGATGGGCTGAGGCTGGAGGCCTGGAGAGCAGACAAGCACAGGTGGGAGTAGCCCAAAGGAAGCAGACAGTCAGAGACCAGGGAGGACCCAAGGAGGCGGCCTTCGACACCACTGCAGGACATCTCAGGGTCACTCCAGAAGCTGGAACAGAAGGCTGCAGGATGTCAGTGGCATGACCAGCCACTGGAAGAGACAAACATTGAGTAGTCAAGAATAAGGCAAGAGCTGACACACTTTTCCCTTTATTCTCAAAACAACCTCTCTCTAGAGCCCTATTTCTCTTCTTCCCTTCACAGCTTGAGCCCATGTCAAACGCCCTATTATCCTCACTTGACACCTGACATTATGAGGTACCAATGATCACAGTGAAGATCCTGAAAAAAATGTTTATACAATTACACACTGTAACTCCCTCTCCAAAGCATTCTTCAAATCTATCATGTCTTTTAATTCTGACAACAATGTGACATAAGACTATTAAATAAATCCAGGTCCCAAAGAGACTCAGAATCTTGTGCAATTCCACACAAGTGAGAGAATCTACATTCAGATCCTGATCTTATTCTTTTTTTAAAAAAATTGTTTTAGTTGATGGACTCACAATATCTTAATTTATTTTTATGTGGTGCTCAGGATCGAACCCAGTGCCTCACACATGCAAGGCAAGCACTTTACCACTGAGCTACATACAGCCCCAGCCCCCAGTCCCTGATCTACTGATGTGAAGTCCTGTGACTTCCAGAATACATCATTAGACTATTTTTTCTCTTATTGTTTATATAGATATCCCTGGCTTATAGCAGTTCAACTTAACAATTTTTTGACTGTACAATGATGTGAAAGTGTTCCTTGTAGAATTTGTACTTGGAATCTTGAATTTTGATCTTGATATGTGTTACGATCCTCTCTTGTGATGCTGGGCAGCAGCAGTGAGCCTCAGCTCCTAGTCAGCTACAGAATCACTCCAGTTTAGCCACTGCTCCTTACCCTGTCACCTCGCTATGGTGTTTATTAGGTGAGTGCACTAAATGCATTTTCAACTTAAAATGATTTTCAAATTACCATAGGTATACAGTGACACAACCCTGTCATATTCAAGGATTATCTCTACTACATATTCTACTAATCGAGATGTCTCTACTTCAGACTATTTGGTAGACCATTTCCTTGGAAATCTACAAGATGCTACAGTAAATGCTGCACATAAATAGCGAGGAGGCTGGAGAGGGAAAGCTACCATCTTGTAAAGGGTTGGGGAAGAAAGTTTGCCTTCAGTTCATCATCAGGATCAATATTACCAACATAGCACCAATATGCCATTATTTTAAAAAATCAATTTTCTAACTACAAATGATTTAGTTTATTCTTATAGCTAATCACTATTTTAAAAAATTTAAAAGAAATTTTCTCCATTTAAAAGAAATTTTATTCATCTAAAATAACTGTACTGAGACATTAAGCTAAAATATGTCATGTGGTTTTATCAAGTACCTTTGTTATGTATCATATTATCCTATCATTCATATTTTCTATTAATCCAGATCTGCCTCTTCTTATGGAGTGTGGCATTAAATTGGTTTTCAAATATTTGTTTGGTAGATGGATTCATAAATAAATGAATCCATGTGTGCATAAATTAACAATAGCAGTCAATGCAAGCATCACATAACACTTCTGTCAGGTAGGATGGGCCAGCCCTAGGCTTAAAAATCCCACAGATTCAGGTCTAGTTGTTTGTCAGTCATACTCCCTCTTGATTCCAAGTTTTCTCCATTAATGAAATGAGGATAATACTGAGTACCACTCAGGCCCAAATGAAGTTACAGACTTGTTATGTGATCAAGATTACATATGTTAATGTAGGTTATTTATCTCCCCTCACTTCCTGGCTCACATTTACCATGACCCCTTACAAAACATCCACCTTAATAAAGGTGTCTCAGTATACAAAACCTTGTTGTAAAAGTAATGGCTAAACATCAGGTTTATTTACAATGACACTCAATTTCCCCCTCTACTAGTATCAAACTTATCTATTTACAGCCTAGAGATAAGTTGTTATACACACCAGGTGTTCAATAAATTTTGATGGCTTTGGAATAAATATCCCAGAGAACTTAAGCTCACTCTTTTAGGTACCAATACTGTTTATATTTGAAAGCTTTCAAAATATATTATACTATTAACCACTACCCTATAACAACAGTAGGTGGGAAAAAAAACTTTTTTTTTGTGGTCATCAACATGAAATTAGACTTAGCACTAATTTTATCTAGATTAAAAAATGATAACTCCTAGCATTTTTTTAAATCCACTAGATTTGCCCATAGTCAATTACTACTGGAAAGGATCTCAGATTGCTAAGCTATGGTCCTTCCTTTAATTTCTACCTGTGGTCAGTACCTTCATCCCTTGAGAGATGGGAGACATGGGGAATGAACAAGATCAATTCCCTGTCATCCAGCCATTCCTCATCTGTGGCCTCCTGACACACAAACTGGTGTGAGTTGACAAGACAGCCTCTAGTCCAAGGAAGACTGCTCTCTCCCTGAAGTCTCATACATAACAGCTCCTCAAAAAAACATTTAAAGTGAATTAACAGAGTAAACAGTATGCAAATTTTGTAATTACTATTTCCTATTTGTAGGCTTTTGCCTAATCCATGGCTAGGACTTGGGGCTGTACTTCATCTGCATCTGCACAGTAAGGCATGTGGGTTAAATTATCCCAAGATCCTTTCCAAGAGTAATCTCCTATACCCTGTGTTTGTAAACACATATATATGCTTCAGATGATAGAGCTGCTGGAAATACGACCAGCTGATAGGCGAGGTACTGGTGGCTATAATGAACAAACAATGCATCCTATGCCCTCTAATATGGATATCCCATCAAGAAGGTATTATCTTTATTCCGAAGCAACGAACAGAAAAAGAATTAGCTCTCTTATTTCTTTCTCTCAGTACTAATACCATATATAAGGTAGAAATATTGAACTTAGAGTGTAAACATATTGATCCTTTTTTTTCTGTGTCAAATGTTGTTAATAAGTGAAAAACCCTCATATATCTCAAAAGAAGTCAACTGAGTTCAAGCAAATAAAAATCTTAAGGAATTTTTTTCTAATACCTAAATACAGTGTTTTCATTGACCCTTTGTGTTCCTAGCTATTTCTTCAAGTGCCACCTGATTCCTATATTAATTTATTAGCACATCTGTTTAAATAATACTAGTTTCAGTCTTTGCAAAGAAATTCAATCTGATTTCCTTAAACTAGTCTAAATTTATTAAATGAAACTTCTAAGAATTCATGAGTTTCCCACTGAAAAAAAATGGATACTTTGCCTTTCTCTCTCTTCCCCCCCCCTTCTTTTAACAGATCTGCCAATAGAACCTAGGGAACTCTACCACTGGGGCACAACCCCAGCCCTTTTTTATTTTATTTTGAGACAGAGTCCCCTTAAGTTGCCTGACTGGCCTCAAACTTGAAGTGGTCTTCCTGCCTCAGCCTCCCAGGTAGCTGAGATTATAGGCATGTGCCACCATGATGGCTGGAAGTAGATACTTTCAAATAACAAGTCAATTATATGTTAACTGCACACCTAGGAAGGCATCATAAGACTGTTCACCAGAGACCAGAGTCAAAGGAAACCATGGACAGTTGTCTCCCAGTAGGAGGGAGTTTCTTTAATTCAATTCTACACAAATTCAAAGTATACTTCCCTCAGACACTATACCTATTCTAATACGGATATGAACATGAATAAAATATGTAATACCAGGTATGTAAGAGCAGTGACATTAGAAAATGACTGCCCATGACTGAATCCCAACTTTACCCTAAAAAAGATATAAAACTTGGGTAAGTTACTTAGCCTTCCTGATTTGGTATCCTTATCTGAATAATGGTGAGGGTTATAGTGTCAACCTCATAGCATTGTTGTTAGGTTAGCATTATTAGGTAAGTTATTACTCCAAAAGCATTAAAAGTGGTTCCTGGTACACTACGTATTCATGTTAGTATCATCCCAGTTATCCTTATTGTGAATATACAACCCAAGGCCTAAAAACAATTCATTGTTTTCTTTTTAATAAACTTGAAACTGTAACAGATCCTAGGCCCTTCAGTAGATGAGTGGATAAAGAAAATGTGGTATATATAAACAATGGAATATTACACAGCAATAAAAGAGAATAAAATCATGGCATTTGCAGGTAAATGTATGGAGTTGGAGAAGATAATGCTAAGTGAAGTTAGCCAATCCCAAAAAACTAAATGCCAATTTTTTTGTCTGATATAAGGAGGCTGATTCATAGTGGGGTTGGAAGGGGGAGCATGGGAAGATTAGACAAACTCTAGATAAGGTAAAGGGGTGGGAGGGGAAGGGAAGGGGCATGGGGGTAGAAAAGAGGGTGGAAAGAGATGAGCATCATAACCCTAAGTCTATGTATGAAGGCACGAATGGTGTGAACATACTTTCTATACAACCAGAGATATGAAAAATTGTGCTTTATAGGTGTAATGTGAACTGTAATGCATTCTGCTGTCATATATAACAAATTAAAATTTAAAAGAATGAAACGAAAGGACAAAAACATACTCAAAAATCATTTTTTTCAGATTTAATCAATATTCCTGCATCTTCCTGACAAATCCTAACTATATTCATTGCTCAGAGAGGTAAAAATAGAGGTGAGTGGAAGTGGAGAGAGATGATTAAAGAAACAATCACATGAAAAAGGAGAGAGAGAGAGAGAGAGAGAGAGAGAGAGAGAGAGAGAGAGAGAGAGAGAGAGAGAGAGAGAGAGAACGAACACACTTCTGGGTTATACTGAGCCACGAGAAAGGCAGGAGAGGAGATAGGGAGGGAACACCTACCCTGCTCCTCTCCCTTCTCTCCCCAGTAAGCCCTTCCTCATGCACTGAGCTTCCACGCTCATCTTCTCCTAACTATTTCTGTGCATCTCCTTCTACTGTTTATACTTTTTTTTGTAGAAAATTAGATGTAGAAAGGACCTTAGAAATCAATCCAATTTTCTTTGTTTATGCATGAGAAAAATCAAGAGCCAGTGAGACAAAGACTCGCCCCCAGTTGTACAACTCTATAATGGCACACACAAAATTAAAACTGGACTCCCTGAGTCTGTGCTTTCTCCCTTAGGACAACAAAATGAATATATTTACCAAAATGTAGTCTGGCTGGCCCTTATCCCATTTGGCAGATATATAAATTTTTCCCTTGGGAAGAAAATCTTGGAGAAATATTTTTAAATGAATTAGTAAAAATATTACTGTTTTTTTAATTCAATAAACATGTTTTATTATTAACTTCATTGCCTGCTAAGCCTGAAATTAGGTTTTTCTATGCTTGGGCAGGTCCTGCCTAACCAATAACAAGACAACCAGATTGCAATTAAACAGATATTCCCACTTGGGCCATCACACACACACACACACACACACACACACTCATTCATTCACACTCACACAATATCAAGGGCACTTAATCAAAACAAAGTTCAAGCCCATTCTTATTGTCACTAGTCTAGCTTATGGTAGGAGGAGGAGGTAGTGAACATTTAAGATTAGGCTCTCCTAATACAGAAACTTGATTTATTTTCCAGAGGATGAACAACTTTCTTGCCATTGCTTCCTGTGCTATTTTTACCCCAACAGCAAAAGGCATCTGATGGAATATATTCAACAAGCCTTTGCATCTGGCTTCTGAATGTCTAGAGCATGCTTTGTCCAAACCAGGTACATGCCATCCTAAATGGGCTTCATTCCTTCCTCCCAGGATTCAACTGCATAGAGGAAGACTGAGGCTCAGAAGCTAGAGCCTTTTTAATAATGTATTGAAAACAGTCTGTTTTTCTGTTTACATAACTCAGATCCTTAAGATTAAGAATCCAACTAAAACATTTTGAAAGAGGTAGGGAAAGTCCCTCTCTCTCCTCTTTCATGTGTTTGCTTCCACTCCCCCCTGTCCTTATCCCTGGCCTCAAGGGAATATCCTTTCTCTCCTCTCATTCACTTCACCATGCAGGGTTTAGACAGTATGAACTCATTGTGATGAAGGGAAAGGTTTGGGCAGTCTCTTCATAGTTGTTTAGACTACAGGAACTTCTGATTCTGAACCACTAAAAATAATTCCCTTCCATTGTCCAAAGAGGTGTTTACTTTTTGTGAATGAACTTTGCATAAAGCTAGCTTATTAGAACTACGTTATGTGGCTCTGTCCCCGACTACTATTATGTGTTTTGTTTTTCCTTTTCTCACACAGGAGATGCAGGCTGGCTACCATGGGCGGACGCAGTAGTGGATGCCATTCTCACTCATAGGAAATTCAATAATAGGAAAGGCAGTACCATTGTTACAAAAAAAAAAAAAAAGTAAAAATCAAGTGTTCAAAGCTCAAGAAGAGTTGAGGCAAGATTTGAAAGTTTCTAAGGAAGGAAGGAAAAAAAAATTGCTGCATCCTCCTACCCTGCATGCCAGCCAGCAGCAGCAGCTCAGTCTCTCCAGATGCCTCTCAGAAAAGAGAAATGCCACAAATGTAACAGGAGTTGAGATCCTGGGGGAGCCAATTAGATTTAAGCCGCTTTCAAAATTCTGTAAAGAAAAAAAAAAAAGCATTAGAAAAAAACTGGCACTTGAAATGACATTTTACATGTTCTGCTTAAGGCCTGTGGAATACTACTCGTATAATGGCTAGTTGTCATGCTTATAAAATAAACCTTGGGTTTTTAATAGAATTGAATTACTAGCTAGTAAAACAAACAGCTTCAGAAGGAGAATGTGGCACATCAAATCTAATAGGTACCTCAACCTTTATCTTTGGAACTGTCAGCCAAAACAGGATGAATTAGGTCAAGGTCAATGGCAGATGCTTGCTGAGAAACTCTCCTTCTGTGGCTGACTGCTGTGCACTCTTCTGAGGTTCTTACAACTATCCAGCAAATCCTTGGTGAAGGGGGCTGCACAGCATGAGGTATTTTCAAGCATCCTACTTCCCCCACTAGCCATGGAGCTCCTCAGTGGCCTCCAGATAAACCTGTGACAGGAGATGCTAGGGTTGCAGAAGAAGGCATTAGAGTATCTCCACAGTTGCAGAAGTAGGCCCAGGGTTTTAGCTGATGATGGGAAGAGGGAACTGGTGTCCCTGATTCCTGGATCTCTCCAGGCTCACTAAACTAATGCAATAGTGATTTCTGAGTTCAGTATATCCTCTCCCAATTAAATGCAAAGCAGTGTATCAAAGACAATAGAACCAAAAGACAGAGATTTAAAAGTAGACCAACTCCAATTAGGTTTCTGAGATGGTTTCTCTTCCTTCCAGGATGAAGCAGTCACATTTCCATCTCCAAGGATGATTGGAGGCTCAATCAGACAACCCCCTTAAGTCATCCATTCACTCTTTCACCATCTCTTTAATATAGCATGGAAGTAATTATGTCTAGGAAGCTAACAGAGAGGTCAAGTAAACATGGTCTCTTAAAAGCATTCCAAGGCTATATGTTCTAACACGTAGGTGAATATTATGGCTGTATTACCTCAACTTATATTTCCCACTAGAAAGAATGGTTATTTTGCTGCTTCTGGCAAGATTGTTGTCTCAACTACTCATTTATTATTAAAGATGAAAAAGACAAATCATACTCTACCTCCACAGAGATCACCCCATAAACTAATGAAGATGCACATCTGTGCAGGAAGTAACCTCACCTGCCCAAACTGGATTATCTATGGGGTCCACCTTAAATGTCCACCAACTCCATGAGGTTGTTCCAACTAGAAGTAATATTACACTCTCTTGAACACCTAGGTCCTTTTCTCTCTTCAGTTTTAGACATTGATATATTTGTCATATTGTCCTCTTAAATTCTTGGGGCAATGTTATTTTAATGCCTGGTAAAAGTAATACGTGTCACAATATGTCAAATTCCTTACTCTTGTGTGGTAAACAAAAGTATCTCTGTTATTAAGGAATCCAAGTGATTATGAAGGACTTCCCCTAGCCCTACTTGATGGGACACTATAAATGAAGCAAATAAAAGCATGTTTAAAGTAAAGATGAAGATGAGCGAAAGTCTGAAGTCTTGGGATGTTTCCTAGCACTGATATGTAAAATACAGTATATTCTGATGAACTTTTGAGTGGTCATCAAAGGAAATTGGAACTCCTTTTAAAACATCATCGTCAATCCCCCCAATAGCACCTCTAATCCCACACCAGTGGTTATAATGATTAGGAGATAATAATATCTTTGTTTTTGAGGCCTTGGAACTCCTCTGAGGACTACCACCCTACAGAGAACAGGTAATCTTCAGAAGCAATTGAATTCCCATGTTTGCATTTATCAGGCTGGATGATATGAACTCTTTAGAGAGAAGGGAAAAAGAAAAGAGCTCAATTGAGCCAATGCTTCTCCATGCATAGTAGCTATAGTCAAGCACAGACGCTGACAACCTAAGTCTTTCCATGGATTTTTGGAATGATATTTTTTCCTAGATAATTACAAAATGGGAATGTATATACTATAATCAAACTAGTATATATATATACACATAGGTGTGTATACACACACATATATATACATATATACATACATATGTACATATAGATCATGATCATAGCTTAAAAAATCAAAGAAATAGTATTTAGGATGTCTCTTTAGAGGTGATAGTTTTTAGATATTACTATTCCTTAAGCATGTGCTTTCCTTTTGGCCTCATTGTGTAAATCATGCTGCTCTTCCTTAATTTCCCAGGATCCCCAAGGTCATTCTCCACGGTGTGGTGTTTGCTTTAAATACAACTTGGTGCCAGAGAGTCTGTCTCAGCTTTCGAGTTCACTCGGATGACACTTTCCCACACTGTGTCTCTTCATATTTCCCTACATCCAGATCTAGTCTATCTGCATTTTCTGCAAGAAGTTTCTCTCCCCAGTAATTGCATACTGCCTCTTGCATAGTTTCCTTCTCCCCTGGGTAGGTTGCTGCCAGGAAGGCAGAGGAGAGGAGGAGCTTTTGGATGCTAATGAGGCCTCAGTGCAGGACTCAGAGCTAATGGTGAGGAGCTGAGTGTGGTTTCTCTGGGGAGTCCAGGTGAGTGAAAGTGTAAGGGCACAGCTGAGAGTCATTTGGGCACCTTGCTGTTAGCCTACAGCAGGTATTCCAGGACCTGAGCAGTAACCTATTAATGGCTTACATAATGAAGAAATGAGTCAGTGTACTTGGCAATTCAGACTCTGAGCTATGTAAGGCCTTAATTCAATAGGAAATTCTGGAAGAAAAGCATTAAATGGTGACAGATTTATTTTCATTAGGGTGCTCGTGGTGGGATTAAAGGCTAATGAATTATAGACATCTGTATTCCTCTGCTGTTTTCCTCTTTCTGTACTTTGAGATGACTGTGAGCTCAACTGGAGCTCAGCCAGTGGTTGCCTCCGGGGCATTCTGGAGAGTGAGAGCACCCTGGCTTAAGGAGAGGTTTACCCATTACTTACCAGACCAACCCAGATCAGGATTTGCAAAAATTTGCCATAGCTTTTTAGAAAACCCAGAGGGGAAACACCAAAAAATATATGTGTGTGTCTCTGATTGTGTGTGTGTGTGTGTGTGTGTGTTAGTTACATGGTTTAACACTCAGAAATCTGCAATTGTAAGTGAACTGTCAGCTATCATACATTAATCAAGTATAGCAGGGGTGGGAGGTGGATGGTTAGGTTCTTTGTCTGGAAAATTTGAAGAATGAAATCCACATACACAAGGGTGAGAGCAAAGTAACAGGATTTATTAGAGTAATGGAAAGCAGGACTTCCAACGAAGAAGGGGTCCCAAGAGAGGGAAGCCAACAGGTGTCTGTTGTCTAGGGGTTTCTATGGGCTTGATCTGTGCCTATAAATGATTGGTGGGATATAGGATTTAGAAAGGGAGTCAATAAACTCTATTTTGCCTTCTTGAGCAAATCTGGAGAAAGTGATTTCTAAAACTTACTCAGCAAGAGAGTAGGGATGAGGGGTCTGTTGGCACAAGAAGGAGTACCTTTGGGGGTTGGTGGTGTCTAGGGGCTGTTAAGGAACTCTCTTTGTAACTAGGAATAGCTGGGGTCAGAGTTTGATTCCCCAATTCTCTCTTCCTCCTTTTCTTCTCCAAGACCCTCTTCCTGGCTGCCCTATGGGTAGTCCATCTTTCTGTCTCACAAGGAGTCAAAAGTCATGTGAATCCTGCTAGACATGGTGTTGGGCACCTATAATCGCAGCAACTTGGGAGGATGAGGCTGGAGAATCCAAAGTTCAAGGCCAGTCTGGGAAAGTTAGCAAGACCCTCAGCAACTTAGTGAGAACCTGACTCTAAATAAAAAATAAAAAGGGCTGGGGATGTAGAACAATCCATGGTAGAGCCCCCCTGGGTTCAATGGTAGACACCCCCATGGGTTCAATCCCCCATATAAAAAAAAATAAGTCGTAATCTCTTAGAATTATCTCTCAGCAGGTTTTTGCTCCCATTGTGATTGGAATGGCAAAGGAAACAGACAAGAAAATGTAACAAGGCTTGGATAATGGAGTTGAAAACAAAAGATAACGTTAAGAAGCTCTTGGAATAAACAGACGTTATTTGTGTTATTTCATTCAATTCTCAATATACTCTTTTGAGGTAAATAGTAGTATTAATATTCTAATTTTTAAGGTGAGGAAACTAAAGCTTAGTGAGCATAATTAACTCATTCAAGTATTCTCGGTTAAGTGGCAGAAATGGGATATAAATACATGCTATCAATTTCTTGTGTTTATCAATGATCAGTGAAATTTTTCCTCACAATTAGCCTATTTTCAAGAATTCTGGAGGATGAAGGAAAAGATCTGAGTAGAAAAATCAGAGTTCCTTTAAAAAAGAAAAAAAAAAGACCAGAATTAAAGAGAAACCCTGGGGGTGGATTTCTCTCCTACTTCATTGTTGGTTCATTTCTATTATCTCTTGATTAAGGAAGCAAAAGGAGGGTCTAAAATTGAATATTTGCCCATAAAGACTGGAGTTTGTTCTTAACTAAGTAATTTTTCTGCTAAACAAAGTTTTTCACGTAGACTCCGGCCACATTTACATGGTATTTCAAGTGTGATTCGTCTCCATTTGGCTATTTCAAGTGGTCAACGCCCAGGAGCTGAGTTTTCCTACCACATCTCCTGGGAGTTTGGGGAGGAGTGGTGACGTCATGGGAACAGCATCTCTCTTCTCTCCTGTGACTCAACCAAGAATGTGGAAGAAATGCTGCTACTGCTGGTCCAGCAGCAATGAATTATTCCAACTGCTAAGCAAATTCACATGGAAAAAATCATAGCATCTTCATCCCAGCCCCAGAGAGAAGTGAGGAAGACAGCAACAAGAAATTACTGAGGCAAAACTGAAACACAAGAGAGATGAACTTTATCCACATCCTCTGCTCCTCACAAAAAACACACACATATAACAGTTCCATTTACATCTCACCAGAAACAGGTGAAAACATAATTTGCTTCCTCCTCTGTGCTCTCATACTACTTTGTACAAATTGCTAAATTACAGTGCTTACCATATTGTCCTATAATTAGATTTTAGGTGTCTGCCTTCCAACTAGTGTAATAGCTCCTTTTTCCCCTTAACATTTGTATTCTAAGCATCTGGTATTCATGCTTAACAAATATTTGTTAAACAAACAAATGAAAGATTGAATGGAACAATGAATAAATGACAATTTGCTCCAGGGCTCTCTCTACTGGGACAAAAAGAAAGGTTCTTTTTCTTCTATTCTTTATGACTGAAGACAATTGACATGGATACACTTAGATGGGGAGGTGGATCATGTCTGTTTGGAGGATTAGGTGTCCAGGATATTTTTGTAATTATGTAAGTACTGTGTGTGGTTACATGTCTATGTCTGTGTCAGATTCCTTTGCTCCTTATTCTGTATATCTCCTACTCTTTTGCATCCACCAAGCCAGCTTATTTCATGAATATTTTTCTTTGAATTTAATTGAGTCAATTAAAACTCATATTCTAAAAAGATATTCTTCTTATTGTAATATCCTGGAGGGAAGGGAGGGCAGGAACTCTGAATTGATATTATCTCTGCAGCACTGCCTATAACCTGCCAACCATATTCCAAGTATGTTGGATGCTAGATATTCTGCAAGACCCAGTAGAAACAAGGTGCCTCCTTTTGCAGAAGTGAGAAGAAGAAAGATAAATAATGAAACCAATAAAGTGTGTAAGTATAGTGACAGGAAACTCAAGGAACCGTGGGGCACATATGAAGGAGACCAAATCTAATCTGAAGATCAGTAAAGACCTCCTAGCCAAGTTTTGACCTGAGAAACAAACAATATTTACCTAGGTGAACAGACTATGGAAAAGGAGGGAGACCAAAAGACAATAGAAAACACAATATAAACCAAACATCTAAAAGTTAAGAAGGGTTAGTTTAAGTGAGAAGGTGAGCTCAGGTCTGGGTTAAAATCCTTTAGTGGCTGGAAAATGGAAAGCCACTGAAGGATTTTAACCCAGCTGGTGACATTTCAGTCTGAGTTTCTGGAGAGAAACTTGGGTTGAAGATAAAGACATACGGATTCAGGAATAGTATCATTAGAGTAGGCTAACTGTAGTAACAAGTAGACCTCAACATTTTCCTTTTTTAGCAAGATTGCTCTGGCTGCCATATCTCTGAATATGGATTATGAGAATGTGAGATCAGATGCACAGAAACCATTTAGGATGCTATTTCAGTAGTCCAAATGAGGATGGTAAAGGTGCTACTGGAAGTGAAGCAAATCAGTTTAATACCAAGAAGACAAAATTAACAAGCTTTGGAAATTGACTAGATCAGTGATTGGCAATTATTTTTTCTAAAAAAGACCAGATAAGAAATATCTAAGCTTTACCAACCATATGGTTTCTGTCACTAACACTCAACTCTTCTGTGGTAGTGAGAAAAATGGACATAGACAGCATGCAAATGAATGAATTCACTCGTGTTCCAATAAAATTTACTAAAAAAACTGGCCAGCAAGCTGAATTTGGCCCAAGGCTGAAACATACTGATTCATGAATTAAATGGGAGATGAAGCAACTTCGAGAGAAGCTGGGAAATGCAGGATTCACTGTGTTTCTAGGATCAAGGGTTGAGAGGGTAGAGAGATACTAGGATCCACCAGTAGAGTCCAATAGGCCAGGAACTCCTGAATGAAGATGAATGAAAGCAATCCACGAAACTGAAACTTGAGACCAAGTCAGAGATCCGATGAACATCAATGTCAGCAGATTAACTCATATAAGAGGGTCCAGCCAAGAAGAACAACAACAAAACGAAAATAAAATTAGGAGGTTGTGTTATATACTTAATGACTGGACATAGAAATAATCATTAGGAATTGAACCCATCTCTGATAAGCTGGGTACCTCAGATATTTGAATTGAAAATGAGCCAAATTGCAGTTAAGAGACAATGGCAACACTTAAAAAAGTGCAATTTTCATTACCCTGTAGATGGATTGCTTTAGAGCTGTGTATTGTAATATTCATTTTTTTCCATTTACTTTTGTAGACACCACAAAAATCAACCTACCTAAGTGTGTATTTTGCATCAAGAATTTTATATGATCTTATATACATGTAAACATTAATGTAAATATGAATATATACCTGTGTCTCTATATACACATGCTTATAGGATTTGTTACCAAAATGCATTTCTTTTTTGCTTCCATTTTTTGCAATGCTCCATGCTCTCTGCTTTGCTCAAAGCTTTTCCTTCACCTCCCACCGTACCCCTGTTCATGGTTTTGGGTGAGAAGACCAAAGAAAAGATGCTAGCTTTCCCTGACATTTTAAGCCATGCGCCCATTATTATAAAACACAACTGAGCATGTAGCTTTAATAAAATATCCAGGCAGGAACACCCATATGCCCTTCCTCTGTTCTTACATCCAAGAGTCCTCAGCTAGAAAGAGAGGAACCTGAGATCTTGGCATGCTACCAAATAGCAGAGCAGGGTCTATCAATCTACCCTCTTCTCTCTCTTCAGAATGTGAGGGTGTTTGGAGGGGTTTGTAGCTATAGTGCTTTTTTTTTCAAGCAGAAAAAATGATCAGTCTTGCTTACAAATAAGTTTTTAAAAAGACAAGCAGATTTTTAAAAGATTATCTGCCCCAAAGGCACACAGATTGCACAGATAGTAAAGAGAACAAATTAGTAACCTCTTCTAGTTGTCCTTCATAAATTATTAGTGTACTCAATCTAACCAAGTAACTATTTATAAGCCTGACCTCAAACATCATGGTATTCAATAAATATAAATTGAAGATAGTAACAATGCTATCCATGTGTCCTTACTTAATGACACTCAGTTAGCAGTTCACAAACACAAATCATGTATATTTTCTTGTTCTTTTACTGCTCCTCACATTGTAACTCACATCAGGTGTGAGTTGAGCTATGGAAAATAGCCTTCCAATTAGAAAAGTTAATTCTTTATTGGAGATACATCAACCAGTGTATATAAACAGGAAAACTTTGCAAACAGCATTTCTACTCAGGCTTCTGTGATGAGATTTTCTGTCAGCTCCAACAAGTCTTTCTTATTGCTACTTTTATAGAGTCATCATTATTCAAAGTCTGCTAGCTTCAAATGTCATCAGCAAAGCACATCTAGAAATTTAGCTGCTGATACGGATAATGTATGAAACTGAAAAACTGTAATTTGTTTCCCACTAGCTGTTCAACATGTAGTTTAAGAAAAAAAAATCTAGGATCTCTCAGCTAGTCTGAACGGGTGGGTGCGGAGATGAGCAAGAGCTGGCCAATATAATGTTGACATAGCTTGGGAAAAGTCAGGTGTTTGTTCAAAAGAATATTTGAGCACTATATCTAATGCCTTCAAAAGGCAACTGGGCTGAAAGTCCATCGAATCTGTTTGGTTAAACCCTTCTCTTTTTTCTTTTATTCTCCTTAAGCAGACAAGTCAACCCTGCCATCTCTTTCTCCTCACAAGACACTTTTGTTTTTCTCATGATGATATTCACCATTGCTGAGAAACCAATGCTTCACTCTTCAATCTGCATTATCCATCATTGTTCATAAGTAATCACCAAATAGGTCTTTTGTCTGCCCTGTTCTCTCTTTCTGTGGCCCCCATCTTAGTCCAGGTCACTTATCTGGATAACTACAGAAACCTCTGGAGATTTCCTTGTTTACAGGCTAATTTTTCTATAATGAATCCTAGTCACCTTCCATGAAAAGAAAAAAAATCTATCTACAACACACTTCAGATAGTGCTTAAAACACTATAACAATATATGCCATCTGAGATCAGTCTACATCTATGACATGACAGAGGAACTCTGCTAACATTAGGTGCCTGACCATGGCCACAACCTCACTTCTCATGAATTGTGCCCCATATTTCATACCATACACATACATCTGCTGGTTCTTACTCCTGAGACTTTGCTCACACTCAAGTCTCTTCACTGTCTCATTACCCCACCAGATTCTCTCTTGACTCACTTCAATCATATCTTTAAGGTTCTCTAGGGGGTCACCTCCTGGAAGCTTAAGACTCATTCTCAATATTCTCCAAGCACTCCCTACCTAATTCTGAGTGAATTCTACATGATGATCTATTTTTGTATCTCTGCGATAACAAATGTAACAGATCTCTGGAACCCAATAGAGGAAACAGAATTAGATCCAAAGACCCATGGGAACTTCATGTATGACGAAAGTGGCAAAGCAGTCAATTCTGAAATAATGGTGTTGGGATAATGAGTTAAATATGTAAAAAAAAATAATAATTCCCTATTCTTACCAATTATTTTCCTCAAAATTAACCCCAAGAGGATTAAATATTTAAATGTTTTTTTTTAAAAAATCACAAAACTAGAATAAAATTTAAAAGACAATTTCTATAATCCAGAGGGAAGATTTTTTTCCAAGCATGATTTTAAAAGCCAGAAACTACAAAGATTGATACATTTGAATAAGTAAGTAGTTCTTCAATTGGAAAAAAAATACTGTAAGTCCAAGTGAAAAGATAATCATTAAATACCAAAAAAAATGTATATTTAACACATTGCCTAGAACCTAACATATTCTTAGTAAATTGATTTATATAGCAAGTGACTAATCTCCCTAGTATATAAAGAATTCTTGTGAATCAATAAAAAGAAAAACTTCCTATTAGAAAAATCAGAATAAATGACATGAACAAACATACAAATTGCCTCCAAATTTACATGAAATTTTCAAACTTTAAAATCAAGGAAATTCACATTTTACATGCTATTTTGTATAAGATAATAGTAAAGATTTTAAAATACTCTTGAGTTATAAATGAAAGTTGTGAGAAAATGGGCACTACTAAATACTACTGATAAAAATAAACTCAAAAATTTCTGGAAAAATAGTTTTAACAGCACATATTAAAAATTATGACCTAAAATGTTCATTAGCATTTATCCTACCAAATAACCTAAACACACATCAAAAGAAAGCTGTCAAACAAATTATACTAGCTCCTTGACCAATATATCTAGTCATGGAATAGTAATATCATATACCTATCAAAATCAATGATATGCATATTTACACAGAAAGCTAAGTATATGCTATATTTTTTTCCAAATTTTGGGTTAAAAACAATGCATAATATAGTTCTCTGAAAACAGGTATGCTTACATGCCCAGAAAAAGAAGCAAACAAACATAAAAACCTTTGAAAGAGTATTTACTAAAAAGTGTACCATCTAAGATATAATGAATGAATTCCTTCTTCAACCCTTCTATAATCACACCTTTTTGATTTTGATTTTTTTTAAAGAGCATGTATACTTTTTCAACTAAAAATAATGATCAACTACATAATTATTTCCACTGTTTAAAAAGAATGGAGCAGACAAAAAAAGAGTTCATATGAATGAATTGAGAGAGTAATCACATGTCTGGAAAAGCTGCCATTTTAACTAAATCATACCAACTACCAAGAAGGACCTCTCAAAATCCATTCTCAACAGCTGTATCATATCCAATTAACATAAAGTCATTCATAATACATAAGACCACCAAAGTACTGCCTGTGCAATCAACACTATCAATTTCTTTTTCTGAATCTTATACTTTCTTATATTGTCTTATAAGACAGTCAGCTGCCAGTAAACATAAAACAAGAATAACCTGTTTCCAAGGCTGTGGTTGTGGCTCAGCAGTAGAGCACTTGCCTAGCATGTGCAAGGCACCAGGTTTGATCCTCAGCACCACTTAAAAATAAATAACTAAAATGAAGGCATTGTGTCCAACTACAACTTTATATATATATATATATATATATATATATATATATATATATATATATATATACACACACACATATATATTTTATATTTATATTTATATTTATATTTATATTTATATTTATATTTATATTTATATTTATATTTATATTTATATTTATATTTATATTTATATTTATATTTATATTTATATTTATATTTATATTTAGAAAAACAAATAAGATTGAACTGTTTCTTATTCAAGGACTCTGACCATTATCACAGTAGAGGAGGTAGAGCTATTCCTCCTTCCCCTTCAGACAATTTGCTCTTTAAAAACAAAAGAGATAGAAGACATTTTGGTACTAAGGATAAACCCATGATAGGTTACCAAGTCATGTAAGCCTATACATATGTTCCTTCCTTCTTTCTTTCTTTCTTTCTTTCTTTCTTTCTTTCTTTCTTTCTTTCTTTCTTTCTTTCTTTTCTTAATGTCTATAATTAGCTAATAGTTGTCACAAAAGCAGATGGGTATCAGAATATGGATATGGAAAATGAAACAAGCAAAATGTCAACTAAAAAAGCTTTAAGTTCTATAGATTTTATTATACAATATCAGTTTTAAGTTCATCTTAAAATAGGGTTTTATCAACCAAGGGAAGTGGGGGAAAGCTAGGACTTAGTGACTGGTCTTTCTGAGAACAAAAGAAGTAAAAGTTATTTATAGTGACCTTTTAATGTATACCTTAGAGCTGCTAATCAGATGTAAATTGTCACCCCATGGATATGCATAATCAACTTTATTCCCTTTTCTAATTGAGAAGTAGAGCTGTTAATGTCAAGAAACATTTGAAAAATGTACCAAGCTTGCTCAATGGAGCAAGTTCTTTTTAAAAGTCAGAGTTTCCATATGGTGAAATCATGGAAATTAGGCTTAGGAAAAAAATAAAAATGAAATAGACTAATTTGTTATGGAGCTATTCTATGCTGGAACAAAATCAGTCCTGACAACACCACGTCTGGGAATTTTGACCACTTCTTATATTCAAAAATAACTCCCGCTGCTCTTAAGAAAAATCTTTCCTTCAAGTTACTCACCTGCTGAGGTCATGCTTCCTACCTGGCAGTGGCTCTGGCTCAGCAGTAACTTTGCCAAGACACTGTTACCTTGTTCTGACAAGTTAGTCCTTCTTTCATGAATTCTTTGGTTAATCTTCTTTTGTGTTTCCTTCAAAACTGGCCATCAGAGAATAAATGAGCCTCAGCACAATTGTGTAAATAGCGGGCAATACATGAGTGATATTACCAGATTGCTGTCCTCTTTATAATACCAGATATGGAAGTACACATAATTTCAATGTACTGTTAATTTTAGAGAAGATGCAGTTGAAGAAACAGCTGATGGCAAAGGACCACTCTGTGCTCTCCTATTATAAGACCAACTTCCACCCTTCCTCATTGACTCCCTCATTGGATAAAATCAATAAGATTTCTCCCTAGATAACCCAAGATTTTCTCCCTTCTCTTTGAGACAATCATTATTATTAATGAACATTCTCCCCCTTCAAAAGCTTGATTAAAATCCTCTCCTTTATTCTCTGGTGCATTTTGTCTTCACCCTTGTGGGCATAAGAAATCAAAGCCACCCTTAAATACAGCTTCCAATCATTCTCCTCTCATAGGCATAACCAGCAACCACTGTATTTCTAGTGAGAATACAAAACACTACTAACAGAGTGAGAAAAACGCAAACACTAATAAGCACACATCTACAGCACCCTTCAAGGCACCAGAAGGCCATGGGTAAGGCTTAATTTATACTTGAAATGTATGCTGCCCTCAGGTTCTACAGAGATAGGTGTGTCCACAAAGACACACCTGATATGAGGTATGTGTTCGCCTGAGAAGGCATCAGGACTAGCAGAACAAGCATGTATTTTAAAAAAATAGTTCCTTTCTCCATCCCCACCAAGTAGGGTCACTTACCTCTCTGAACCTTGATCTGCTCTTCTGTAAAAGTACTTTAAGTGACCTTACTGCAGTCAAGGGTCCACCCTTGTTCAACAAAGCATCAAACAGTTTCTCCATTTACTTTAGATTTTTTTTCACTATTTTTTAATAATAGTCTTAATGAGATATGATTCACAAACAATAAAAGTTCAGTTTTTTTCAAATGTAGAATTTATTGTAGCCAGAGTTGGTCTACTGTTACCACTAACTAATTCCAGAACATTTTCATCAACTTAAGGAAACCTCATACCTGTTAACAGCCTCCTCCCACCCCCGCCCCCACACCCTCTTCCAATGCATAGTAACCACTACTCTACTTTGTACAGATTTGCCTATTCTGGACATTTTATATAAATGGAATTACAAAATACATGACGTTTTTGACTGAATTCTTTCACTTAGCTTATGTCTTCAAGTTTCTCCCATGCCACAACATGCATCTGTAATTCATTCCTTTATGCAACTGGATAAAATTCCTTTGCATGGATGTACCATATATTGTTTATACACTGATCAGGTGATGGGCATTTGGGTTGTTTGCACTTTATAGTTTTATTAATAATGCTGTTAACCTTTGTGTACAGTTATTTATGAGAACATATATTTTCTTTTCTCTTGGATATATACCTAGGAGAAGAACCACTGAATCATGGGGTAACTATGTTTAATCTTTTAAGAAACTCAAACTGTTCTCCACAGTGGTTGCACCATTGTTTTGACTATTTGACTTCTTTTGATTTCCTTCTCCATCTGCTTTATGGTTGTGTAGCTTAGCTATGTTGGGGATGTGAGAAAATTGGTGCTTGTGAAAGCATTTCCTACAAAAATTGTCATCATTGTGGGTCAATATAAACAGCAAAAATGTTGGAGTAAACCTGGAAACCACAAAAGGTGACACTATAGTGCACACATCAAGGTCTTCTGTGCCAGGCAGCAATGCTTGGTTCTATGCCTGGAGTTCAGGGACTGATTTAGGACTATCTGTGTGGGTTTTGATGTAATAGTAAACCATACATATGCATAGCACCTGTATCTCAGGTGTTTTCACTACCACAGGACAATTCAACAGGTACAGGCACACAAATAATGACAAAATAAATTTTGGGTGCTATTTGTGTTGGTTTGTTTTTTTTTAAAAAAACAATTTTCGAGATGGTATTTCCAGCTGGAAAGATAATTTGGGAGAGTAGAAAACACCTTTAATGGATCTTAATGGATAATAAGGAGGAATTGCATCCCACAGTGAAAACTGTATAAACAAAGGCAGAATGAAGAGTTAGAAAAAAAAAAGATACAGGGATGAACAAACATTCAGCCAGTGCTGAATATGAAAAGTGAGGGAGAAGGTGGAGGGACAGGCAACTCCAGGTTTTGCGCTTGGGAAATGGGATGGATGATAGCGTCAGAAATGAGAATAAAGCCTAGAGGAAGAGATGGTAGGAGAGAGGAGGCAATGAGTTAAATTTTAGACATAAATTGAGTTTAAGGTACTAAGGAAACATATGCACTTGGGATCCATTAGGCAGAAAAAAAATATATAGAATTGGAATTTAAGAAATATATTTCCTAATGGTAGTTGTTAATCAAGCCTTCAGATGGTGAAGAGGGACAAAAATAAAATCTGTTATAATTTCTACTCAAACAGGGCACTTGGGCTACTAAGGAAGCCCAGGAGATCAGGATAAGGTAGGGGCATAGTTTGAAAAACTGACCCTAATTTAAGGTAGAACCTTGAGAAGGGTACTGGCTATCTAACTGCAATGTTCTGAGAGGTACATTATACTGACTTTAGTGCCAATCCATGGGAGGTTTAATCCACAACAGCAGGAATTTCAAATTGGAGAGGAGAACTGTCTCAGAGATCACCCACCACTGACCCAGGACCTGAAAAGCAGTCTTCCCAGAACTAGCAAGAGCTGGGTGAAAAAGCCAAGTTCTGGTCAAAGGGATGGGGCTCCAGGAGGGCTCTGTTTCACATGGAAATAATGGATCCAGTAGGCTTGGAGGAGGGATACCATTTGCTATGCATGTAGCTAACCAATACCTATCCTGCCTCCCCTCTTTCCACATTTATCCCAGGGAAGCAAGGCTGACTTAGGCATCTTGCTCCTACAGAGGAAGCGCCTCTTTTTCTTTCTGCTCTACTCAGAAAGGCTCAGAAACTGAGTGAAGCTGAGCTGACAATGCTCAGTTCCTCCAGAATTAGGGTAGAGGAAGGGAAGGTTAGACGCTTACAAAATACCCACACCTTCAGGGCAAAGAAGGAAGAGGAGAAAAGAAGACAAGGTAGAGAATTCAGCCAACACTATACTTCAGGAGGGAGTGGCCGTGAAGCAGGAGAGAGGCAGATCTTAACAGAACAGGAGAGGACTCAGGAGGGAGGGGCGAGTTGCTAGGCAATCTTTCAGATCTCACTAGTTCTCACCAAAAGTTTCTCCTCACTGTATCCAACTGTGATGATCTATTACAAATAATGCTTTGCTTGTCAGCCCACTTTAAAAGTCCTCTTTTTAAATTTTTGGCAACATGAATAGTAACTCCTACATAAATACCTTTTGAAAATGACATTCAAGTTGGATCCAGAAGCTTTATGAAAAACAAAGTTTAATTATATGAAACTGGAAATACAGATCATCAAAGGCCCTAATTCTTAAAGTAGCCATCAAAATATCAGAAATTTCAAAGACTTACCAAATCACAGCATAAATAAGAAAATGTAAAACTCAGTGGTTATAAAATGGATTGTGATTAAAATGTGAATAATTAAACTATTATCTATATAAAGACATTTTTTTGAAAACTTAAAGCATTACAATTTCAAAACAAACAAAACCTCATAAAAATAAATAGCTTGTCATGTTATATTGAGGCGAAAAGTAAAACAAAACAAAGATCATCTTAACACCATGATCGAAAACACAAAATTTCAATTAGCACTACACTTCTCACAGAATTATAACAGGCTGAAAACTGCAAGTAGCCCATGTCACATTATTACACACGTCACAAAATATATGTTTATTCAAAACAAAATGTCTCTCATCGATCCTGCTCTAGAAAGAACATAAGTCACATATGTCAGGAAACTCTCCTCACAGTTTCAACTTTTGGGGGGAAAAAAGGCATAGCTTCCAGCCCATACACTAGTAAGGAGCCTGTGAAAAAGCAATTTCACAGTTTAAAAAGCAAGGCTTGCTTTGGCACTTTGAGGCCTGATATACAGTATTTCAGATAAAGAAGCAGAAAAAAAAAATTCCTAGAACTTGTGTGGGCCCTGGACAAACTCCACAAACTCTATAAAGGTTACAATATCTCAGTAGATAACCAATCAGCATGGCTGCTCAGGCATCCTACAAAATCTTGTGGAAAAGATAAGTAGCTTGTTATGGGACATGGGGGCATCAGTTTAGAAAATGACTTGAGGTAAGAATTCCACTTGTGGAATACTCCACAAGCCCAACAGAGCATTTCCCACTTACCTACAGCAACTTCCAATTCAGGGGGTCTATTTGGGGCCATACAGGCGAAACTCATGCCCCATGGTAGGAAAAAGGAGCAGAGATAATTGTTTTCTCTTTCTAGGTTGGAGAAAGTGCCCCAACACAACACCAATTGCTAGAGAAGAGAGATACTTCCAGACTGCTCTTAAAGTTACCCATTTTCTGAACACTAAAGAACTTTTCTTAGCCTTTTTGAATGAGCTGAAAACCAGTTTTGAAAGATAAGATATTAAAGCATTTCTATGGGGAATATGAACACTGGAGATTATTTACTTTTCTGTAATTACTCTGGCACATAGGGAGAGTAGCTTTCATATGCTACTAGGTTTGCATACAGAGATTTCAATAATGAAGAAAAATTAGTTCATGTTTTGAATATTTAGGGCCTGAAGTACATATTGCCACTAAAGAGTGGTTACTGTTCATGACTGCACAGAAAAGAATAATTACCAAAACCATTAATTGTTTCTAAGTCTGCTCTTCTTTCCCCACAATTACTGTGCTTTAAAAAACCCTTAATTTTGAAAATTTTAATTAAGCCAATTGTAAGTGAAAATCCATTTGTACCATTCACAGGTGAATTTGGATTTCATAAGTCTTGGAATTCAACCAGGTAGCAAGACAGTCAACAATCCCATCTAAAGGGCATAAATTTAAAAAAAAAATTTAGTTAAATTAACAATCTTTGAGATGAGATAAATGAAATTTTAGAAATTCGTTATTTACTAAGAGTTTTCTTGGGTTTTCAAGAGTGTGTCATAACTTTAGCTAAGACAAAATTTATTACTGAAAAGGCTCTCATAATCTGTATAACTAAGCTCCTGTTCAACCTCTTGCTTATTATCTTTTATGTGAGGAATTTAGAGTGAGAATGTTTGCACACTTCTGAAAACTTTTTATTTAGAAATACTTATAAATTCACAGAAAGATACAACACCAATTGCTAGAGAAGAGAGATACTTCCAGACTGCTCTAGTAGAGTTCTGTGTACCTTGTTCAACTTCCCCCAATGATAACATCTTATTACCTAGTCCTAGAAACTACATTGGAATAATACTCTTAAACAGACCACAGGCCTCATTCAGATTTTACCAGCTTTGGCATACACTATTTATTTGTGTATATGTATTTGTATAGTTCTAGGTAATTTTATTCCCAGAATAGATGCATATAACTACTACTAAAATCAAGGTGTAAAATTCTTTAGTCTGTACCAAGGAACTCCTTTATACTAGGCCATCTACTTTGTCTCTAACCTTTGGCCACTAGTAATATGTTCCTCATCCCCATAATTATGTCTTTTCAAGAATAAATGGAATCATACAGTATGAAACTTCTTGAGATTGACTGTTTTCATTCAGCCTAATGCACTTTTTAAAAACTTTTTTTTTAGTTGTTGATAGATCTTTATTTTATACGTGGTGCTGAGAATCGAACCCAGTCTTCACACATGCCAGGCAAGTGTGTTACCTCTGAGCCACAGCCTCAGCCTAGCCTAATGCACTTTAAATCCAAAGTTATTTCATATAACGACAGTTCATTTGTACCCATTTTAGTGATCTAAAATATTGCTATTTTTTTGTACAAGTGATTGAACTCAAGGGTGAGCCACTTTTTTATATTTTATGTACGGAAAGAATCTTTCTGAGGGCCTCACTAAATTGCTGAGGCTTGTTTTGAACTTGTAATCCTCCTGCCTCAAACTCCTGAGTTGCTGGGATTACAGGCGTGCCCCACCATGTCCAGCTATTGCTATCATTTTGATCATCATGATTAAAAGATACATTGTTTTCTTTTTTATTGTTGTTGTTCTTAATTTTAGTTAAACCTGACAATAGAATGTATTTTGACATATTATACTTGCATGGAGTATAACTAATTCTAATCAGGATCCAATTCTTGTGGTTGTATAGGACTCGGAGTTACCCTCAGCATGTATTTATAAATATCAGGCTAGGAAAATTATGTCTGAGTAATTCTATTGTCCTTTTCTATTCCCCTTCCCTCTCCCTTCCCTTTGTTTCCCTTTGTCTAATCTGGACTTCTGTTCTTCCCTCCCCACCAACCCTTGTTGTGGGCTAGCATCCACATATCAGAGAGAATATTGAGCCTTTGTTTTGCGGGGGAATTGGCTTATTTCACTTAGCCTGATATTCTTCAGTTCCATCCATTTACCAGCAAATGCCATAATTTCATTCTTCATTATGGTTAAGTAATATTCCATTGTGTATATATATACCACATTTTCTTTATCCATTCACCCGCTGAAGGACACCTAGGTTGGTTTCATAGCTTGGCTATTGCGAATTTAGCTGCTATAAACATTGATGTGGCTGCATCACCGTAGTTTGCCGATTTTTAAGTCCTTTGGGTATCAACTGAGGAGTGGGATAACTGGATCAAAAGGTGGTCCCATTCAAAGTTTTCTAAGGAATCTCCATACTGCTTTCCAGAGTCTTTTCATTGATTTGCAGTCCCATCAGCAACATATTAGAGTACCTTTCTCCCTATATCCTCACCAAAATTTATTATTACTGTATTCTTCATAATTTCCATTCTGACTGGAGTGATACAGAATCTCAGTGTAGTTTTAATTTGCATTTCTCTAATTGCTAGAGATGTTGAAAATTTTTTCATATATTTGATAATTATTATTTCTCTCAAGTTCTGAACCAAATAAGACAAATGACACAGGGAGATAGAAAGTGAGGATATTAGTGTTTTACTGTTCCAGCTGACAGGAGAACCTGGTTTATATCTGCTGCTCAAAGCGTTGGCTGGTATGCTACTACAGGTTTAAAACTCACCCATGGGGCTAGACGGGGAACTACTAACAGGTAGATTTAGAAGTCCAAAGTGTGCCAAATTTCTACTCCCTAACTCACCTCTCAGGCATTTCTATGGTCTGAATGTGTTTCCTCAAAATGAATGTTGGAACTTAATGAGTAATAAGAGGTAGAATCTAGGAGATGAAGAACCTAATGAATGGGGTTAGTGGAAGCCTGAGGGAAACCGCTTACTCAATAGCTGCACCTCTTAGGGGAATCAGAATATGCAATTCAAGCTCTGCCAACTTAGGTGGGGCTTGGGAAATAACATGGGCCTCTCACTGATTCCATAGAAGAGCCAAAATCTAGAAATAAAGAATATATTTCAGGCCTAATTGACCTAGGACTAAAAGTAAAATCAAAACAGACCTACCTCAACTAAATCTAATACTAAGCCTCTTCAAGTTTAATACAATCAACTATTAACATAATTTATTGCTAAAACAAAACACAAAAGAATTCAGAAAAAAAATTAACACAGAGTATAACATATCCCACAGTACTGGCATGCACAAGAAATAATTAAATGTAACATATAGTTAAGAGACAACTCAGAATAGAAGCAACGCTGATATTGGAATTCGCAACAAGAACTTTAAATACAATAAAGTCATTATAAAATCTACAAGAGAATTTGAGTCCAAAGGATGACTATATGGGTCATTTCAGGAAAGATTAAAACTGTAAAAGTACCGTATTAAAAAGTCCTAAACTGAAAAACACGGTATCTGAAATTTTTAATAGGTGGGATTAATAGTATTAGGTACAAGAAACGATACAAAAAATTAAAAGAAGTTCAACAAAAATCATCCAAACTAAAGCACACATATCAGAAATGAACAAAAAAATCATTACTAAAACAAAGTCTCAATAAATGGTGGGGCATTACAAATTAACATATTTGGAATTGGAAATTTCAGAGAAGAGAGAGATTGGAACAGAAAAGCTGTCTTGAAACTAGGGTGGCTGAAAATATTACAAATTTATTCTAAATAATCACAAATCTAAAAAATAAACCACAGCTAGGAAAAACAAAGTAATGTTTAAAAAAATGAAAAACACCACACACACACACACAAAAAAAAAAAAAAAAACAAATGACAATTTTGAATGTATCCCTCAAAATTCATGTGTTGGAAACTTAACCCCAATGCAGTGGTGTCAGAAAGTGGGGCCTTTTAGGACGTGTTCATGTCATGAGGACACAGACAACATGAATGGATTAATGCCACTATTACAAGGATTGTTGGGAATGGGTTCATTCTCTCTTGTCCTTCCACCATCTTCCAGGTAAGGATGTAGTGAAAAGTCCTTACCGGAAGCCAGAGCATGATCTTGGACTTCCTAGGCTCTAGAACTATGAGAAATAAATTTAGTGGTGTCCAAGTGGTTATGATAAGAACACTGGTAGAACTGGGGACAGTAAACACCCTTCTGACGAGGGACAAGGGGCTGGAAAGTGCAGGAAGGAACATCCTTGTTGTAAAGCAGCAAAGAACTTGGCTTTGAGTTATGTCTGTGTCCTAGGACTCTGTTCAAGGCATACAAGAACAATGAACTAGAATATTTGTCAGAAGAACTCTCTAAAAAGCAAGGCATTCAGTTGCTGTGTTGTTTTTCTTAATTGCTTATAGTAAAATGAAAGAAGAGGAAGATGATTTAAAGATGGAATTTATAATTAAAGGAAAGGAAAATGTAAAGATTTGGAAAATTCTCTGCCAGGCCATGTAAAGAATGAAAAGGCATGTTTAGAAGAAAAATCCAGAGTGTGGCCAAACAACCACTTGATAATGAGAACAGTGTGGATAGAAGCCAGCCAGATGCTATCAGATGCCATTCAGGATGACAATGGGAGAATGCCCCAGAAGGGATCTTTGTACCAAGATGCCTCAGATCTCTGCTCCTGGCATTCCAGGGTACTACTTCTTAGCTGCTGCAACTGTGGCTCAAGCAAACCCAGGTATAGCTTGGCCACTGCTCCACAGGGCATAAACAGTGAGCCTTGGCAGCATCCGTGTGGTGCTAATATGTAGGCACCTAAAATACAAGCACCGTGGACACGTCTTCCTCCACCTAGAGTTCAAAGAATATGTCAGACAACCTTTGTAGAGCAGAAGTGTAGATACCTACACTGGCCACAGAATCAGAACCATCAATGAGAATAATGCCTAGCAGAGTCATGGAGACAGCCATCCCCAAACCCCAGAACACAGAGCCACAGGCTGGAAAAGCTGCTGACACGCAATTTCAGCATGAGAACTAAAGCATAGACCTCACTTAGGGGCTGCCTGAGTCCTTGGGGTCCTAATCAGGTGTATCAGTGTACCTGGAAGGCAGAGCATAGAGTCAAGGAAGATTATGTTCAAGCCTTAAAACTGCATGGCGTTTACCCTACGAGGTGACCTGATCCTCTTCTTCATTTTTCTTCATTTTTCCTATTTCTTCCTATTGTATAAGAAAATCTATCCTATGCTTGTCCCGCCCATATATTTAGGAAGCATATAACTTGTTTGATTTTACAGAATCACAACTGGAGGGTAATTTGACACTGCAATGAGTTAAGACTTTGGGGAGCTATTGAGACATATGAGATGGAGATGAATCTGGGGGGCCTGGAGCAGAATATTATAATCTGAATGTGTCCTTCAAAATTCATGCATTGGGAATTTTAAATTCCTAATATAACAATGTTGAGAAGTAGGGTCTTTGGGGAGGTGTTTATGTTATAGGGGCTCAGTCCTCGTGAAAGGATGAATGCCAGATCTTGGTTTCCAAAAAGATTCCTAAATCTTTTAGAAGTCAGAAGTCATTCTGCAATGATAATTATGTCCTTACATTTCCCACTGAGTTTTAGAAAATCATTTACACTCATTAACATACACATGCATGCACATGTTGTGGTACTTGCATGTGAAAGGTTAGGGGTGGGCTTTGGTTTCTGTGACTTGGCCTTACTCTAGCCTGCCCCTCTGCCTGAGGGTTGAAGCTACTAAATGCTCTTCCCAAGCATTTAATCTACCCTGGAATCTTCCTGCCCTAGTGCTCAAAATGCAGTGGCTGCAAAGTTGGGAGAGGAAGGGATCACAAGTGAAAGGAGTAGAAACTAGAAATGCACAAAGTCATAAGGCTCTCACTGACAAACAGCTGTAAGCCCTCACCTCCACATAAAGAATCCAAAGAAGCAACCAGCAGAGACCTCTAAAGTAGCTTATCAAGTATAGATAGTCCTCGAATATGTACCAGAGCAACCAGAATGCTACAGTGCTGGCCACATCCAGTCATGGCGCTTGCCACATAATGGACTATACTCTCCCCTAACCCCCAGCCTCGCCAAATGAAAGAGTAAGTTCTGGCCTTCTGAGGCTGTTGAAAATGCGTTAGAATTCACACTACTTCTGAGACATCATCAGAGCCACATTTGTGAATTCGCTGGAATATTCACATATACAGTAAAGAACCGACAACATGTGCACCTAGTCCTCTTTTCAAAGAGATATATTTTAAAAAATTCAAGATTTATATCTCTAACTGTAATCATTCTAAAGGCAAGACAGAGAATTAATAGTGTTTCATTTTGGGAGGAAATTGTCTAAAGTTAATATAAATTACTTACATTATTATTAAAAAATCACATATATAAATCTGCTGTTTCTCTCCAGACTGTGTTTGCAGATTTATAGACCCTATGCAATATAAATGAGAATGAGGAAGCAACAGCCTTATTCAATATTCTCCTGCTACTCAGAATAAATGTTTTGTAGACACACCTCATTCTCTTTGCTCAAGCCACCTGGCTCCAGTAGCTGCTCCCTGAACCTACTAGGTTCTGAACTTCCACCCCTTGGTTCCCTAGCACCAAGTTATGCCTCATTCAGAGGCACATTCAATGTCTCTCTTTGTCATCTTCCTTCCTAACTGCCTACTCAAACAACACCCTTTTTTGAAATTTCCCCATCTTCTCAGGGACCTTGGTCTTAGAACTGTCTCAATCGCAGCTCAGCTTCCATTTGCCTTGATAGCTTGAGTATCCCTACAAAAATATGTGGGACCAGAACTATTTCAGATTGTGGAATCTTTCAGAAGTTATAATATTTATATATACATAATGAAATATCTTAGGGACAAAAGCGAACTCTAAACATAAAATTCATTTATCTTTCATATAAATCCTGAGACATATATGAAGATAATTTTATATAATCTTTTTAGTGTACCTGCATGTTTGGCTGCAACCTGTCACATGAGATTAAGGTGTGGAATTTTCTACTTGTGGCATCATGTTAACATTCAAATTGTTTTCTATTTTGGAACTGTCAAATTTCTGATTTTAGGGTTAGGCATGCTCAACCTGTACTGAACTTAGCTGTTTTTCCATTAGGCTGATGTTATGGAGGTGTGACTTGCAGAACCATGCAGAGCCCCCACTCTCAGAAGGGCTCATATTTGGTTTAACACTGTGTTGTCATCATCTTGAACATTTATCTTGTAAGCGAGGTCTGATAGGGCAAAGGAACATAGCAAAAGAGATTGCATTTCCTTTGTATCTCATTTGCATCTGATTTGCTCAGTGCCTCATGAAGACAGAATTCCACAACATTTGGAAGTTGAGCAAGACTCAAACCAAGTGCAGGGTAAATGTACTGCATTCGTGGCTGAACAGTGAGAAAGCAGGGCACTGACTGCCCTTAAAGGAGATCTTTCCATCTGAACCACAACTTTATCTGCATTCCAGAAAACAGTTGACAACCACTTATCCTGAAACTCACAACATAGAAGGACAGGAAGGATGGGGCAACCTATAGGTCATTTCGGTCCCTCTGCATTGACCAGTAGTCAAAAGGTAGAGAGTACGGTGTAGAGAGTGAGGGGAAGTGAAATGAATACTGAGTTAGTTTGGTGACAAGATAATTATGTAATTTCAAGGATTCCATATACCAATTAAGGGCCCTCATACTTACATTTAAAACCTGCATTGTATAAGAAGAATGATAAATTTCATGCTAATAATTTAAACTTTTAATCATTCTTTACTTTGAATAATATTAAGTAGCAAATTTACAAAGTACCATAAGTGAAGAGACTGCAGAAATAAGGAATGTTTTATATTTTATAGCTTTAAGTGTACTTTTCCCTGCATTTTGAATAAAGGGCCACATATTTTCATCTGCTTTAGACCCTGCACATTATGTAGATGGCTCTGCCTAAGACATCAGTACTTGAGCACAGGGACGTTGCTTCATTCATGGCTCTATTAGGGCAGAACTCAGGCTATTGTTTTATGTTCATTCAGTTTTCAGTGAATTCTTGCTAAATGTAGAATGTAGTAGATAAAATACAAAATTAAAGCCAAGAAGCAATAATCCCACTCTTCATTCAGTGCTGGATAGACTACACCTGGGGTATTATGCCAATATCAAGAGTCACATTTGAAAAGGAATATAAAGAAGAAATCATCAAAAGGTACTGAGTTCAAACTATTTCAGCAGCTTACTAACTATGTAACTAAAAGAAGTTAATTAACCTTTGTAAGCCTCGGTTTTCTCATTTGAAAAATAGGGATAATAGGGTATTTAAAAAGATAATTTAAGAGGAAAGCATTTTGCAAAATCTCATGCTCTGTACAGGTGTTAGTTATTACAATGTGAACTAGAAGGTGTCTACAGGAGATTAACCAAAATGTCAAGATGGCACCATATCCCAGCCTGGGAAAGCAGAGAAGAGCTAGGAAAACAGAGTTGATGATGACAAATAGTTGAATGTCTATCACAGCAAAAGTAGAAGGAGGTTTGAGTGGCCTGTAAGAGCACGGTAGGAACTAATGGGAAGCAATTTATAATAAGTTCAAAAACCAATAAGAGGAAGAATTTCCATAAGACAAACATGGACCTGCCCAGAGATAAAGTAAGTTTCCTGTCCTTAGGAGAGGACAGGAAGTCCCTCACAAGGTCTTAAATACATAACATCAGATGAGACTGGTAGTGAAACAATGATAATTATAATGGTGGTAGACATTATTTCTTGACACATCCTAAATACCAGGCATTAGGAGAGGCACTTCACATACATCATCTTTTTATATTGTAACAACAAATTCATAGGGACTATTCCTCTTATTATTACCCTGAAGGGAAAGAAGAAAGGTCATAATTAATCCAAGATCAGAAAGATAGTCCTCTTTCACTGAATTCTCTCCAAAGTCTGAGATTCAAAAAAATTGCACATTTACCCAAATGCTAAAAGAAATAAGAATGATTACAAATCCCATATCTGAATGTGAAGGACTCCCAAAATGGCATCCTCAATTTCACATAAACATGGCAATATCCATCTGGATCATGAAGAAAACTAAAAGATACGCTAAATCTGTTCAGGATTACATCATTATAAAGCAGAACCTCAATTAACCAAATTTTATCCTTATGTTGTGTGCATGTATAAATATGTAACAACAAATCCTACTATTATGTATAATTACATTGCATTGATAATTTATTATATATATATGTATGTATATGTGTGTGTGAAGGAGGTTTGAGAGTGGCATACACACACACACATATATACTATATAATATATATAACACATATATATACTATATAATATATATACATATATATGTATTATATAACATATATACACTATATAATATATATAACATATATACACTATATAATATATATAACATATATACACTATATAATATATATAACATATATATACTATATAATATATATATACATATATACTATATAATATATATATACATATATATGTATTATATTATATATATATATATATATATATATATATATATATATATATATATATATAAAATCTCAAGGAACTGGCCTTCCCTCATCAGATCCCTGAACTCAGGCCTTAGCCTCCATTGTGACAGGGCAAGTTGGAGCCGGGCCTGCCAGACAGTGCCTTTGTTCCATCTGAAGATATGCTGCACGGTTCTTTAGATGCAAACATCTTGAAAATCACTCTGGGAAAGCCATATTTGGGCACTTCGAAGTAGAGCAGGTGTGAAATTACCTTTAGTAGCACACCGTTCACTTCCCTACCACTTAAGCCCAGAACACAACTGAAACCTGGATCTGCAAAAGCAAAGCTGCAATGCTCATTTAAATGTTTCCATTATCAAAAAATTACTCAGGAGCCTTGTAAGTGCTCTGTGTGCTACCTGTTAGGATTGTTTTCAAATGACATCACCACAAATTTCAACTGAAAATTATGAACTGGAAGACAGCCGTCTCTGTCTGCTATTCGAAAAGCACTTCAAACTCTTAATCATCTTACATTCATTTCAAGTAGGTAACAAAGTACTCCATGGGCACAAATGCATTTTAATACACTTTTTTTCAAAACAAGGGAAAGCCAAGAAAAAGAAGTGAGAATCACTGAAGGCACTCAATATTAGAAGTGAGATGCTATCATAGCTATAAACAGGATCCAAGACTGTCCAGCTGAAGCTCTTCTTCAAACTGGCGGTAGCACTATAAGCACCTTTACAAATAATGCCTTCACACACACACACACACACACACACACACACACACACACACACAAAGAATTAGACCAAACTATCAAGCTACAAGTAGAAGAAATGAAACTCATGAATGTTTCATTTGGATAAAAATGTCCAAATATAAGCGTCGCCACCGAAAACAGTTCTTTTGGACTATCTGATCAGCAGTACAACGCCTTATCTCTTCACATCACCAGAGTAGTTTTTATGTTTGAACTACATAATATATTATACTTCAACACCTATCTGCTTCAAACACAGTAGAGAAACACCTACATGGCATAAATCATATATGACATCACATTAGGTTTTCAAAATAATGTTGTGAACACCAGGAAAATATTCTAGGGATTCATTCTTCATGTTCTTTTTGCTACTGCCCACATGGAAATTTCTACTTTGCCTCTCACCACCAGTTCCTTTCAATTAAATAAATCAAATGTATACAAAACACTTTTCATGTATGAAAGGTAACACATGCTTCTGCTCAAATAGGAATGGCCTATGTGTGTTTCCCAGAACCCAGAATACAGAGTTCTGGGTTCCTCCACATGCTCTCATAAGCTGCTACCTAGCTTCTCTTCCACCTTCAACCTCTGTGTTGTCAATGCTTCCAATACATGGATAGAAAGGACAGAGAGGGAATTCCCATAGCACCTGTGCATCCTCTCTTCTTGGCAGCACAATCACACCATCTTGATGAGACATTCTATTTGCCTGAGCACAGGCACTATTTTACTCATTGTGTATCTCCCCTGACTAGTAGTAGACATTAAAACCCAACAGATACCAAATACATAATCACAGATTAAACAAAAACCAGTCTAGTTTGTCTTTTTATTGTAATACTGGTAATAGATGTTGGAGGAAAATTTAAATAAAAACTAAAGTAAACTAAAGAATCTGGATTTTCTTCTCCAAAACATATTTATTTAATTTACCTTCTCTCAAGAGAAAGATCTTTTTCCTTCCCGTGTCTCCTTCTCTATCCTTCCTCTTCCCCAGCTAGGGAGCACTCACACAAGCAATCTTTCCTACTCACTAGCTTCTACTAAAACCCCTACAAAAAATACACTTTTACCTTATTTAGTCACCATTATCCTGCTTTGACTTGCTATGAACAAAGCATATATAAGATAATGTTTTAGCCAGTTTGTTCACTGCTGTGATCAAAAGATCTGACAAGAACAATTTTAGAGGTGGTGAAGTTTTGGGGGGGGCTCACAATTTCAGAGGTCTCAGCCAATAGCTAACCAATTCTATTGCTCTGGGCACAAGGTGAGGTAGAAGACCATCATGGTAGAAGAGGAAAGCAGCTCAGGACATGACAATAAGGAAGTAGAGAGAGCATATCCCTAATGACCTACCTTCTCCATCCACACGCTACCCACCTACAGTTACCACAGGGTTGATCCATATCAGTGGATAGTGCACTTGATGGGGAGTGTAGAGGTTAGGAGTCAGAACCAGCTCTAAAGAAGGAGACTTGAGAAATGCATTGTTTCTTTTAGGCAGAAGCCTCAAAGCCAAAGTCTGGCACCAAGGAACACTCTTTGTGCTTCAGGACATTTCTTTCCCTCTTCGCAGGAGTTGTCACATACTGTATGCCTTCCAGCTGTTTCCTGGAGCACTTCTTGCCACCTCAAATGGCAAAGCAAAGGCAGATGCCCCCCAAATCATTTTAAAGGACACAAGTTAGATCTTTTTTTATGACCATTGTGGTGCTAGCTCCTCATCATACTTGTTAAGCCAGATGACAATCTTCCTTTAGCCCCAGCAACAATGGGTATTTCTCATGCCCCCACACACAGCTGAGTTCTGTCTTTGCGAGGATTTCCTGATTATACTACACCTCACTCTTGTGGACAACGTAGACACAGATAAAAATGAATGCAACCCAATGTTCTTTTCTACTTAGCTGACAGACAGCATAGCCATATTGTAACCACAGCATTGCTCTGAAAATCCAGCTTTACAGAGGGTGTTTCTTGAGATCCGTGGGCTCGCAAGGGGGACAGGCTCAGCAAAGGTGGTGCTGCAGAGTGCACGGGTGCCTGAGGAAGGACAGCGGGAGAGGAAAGGCTGCAGAAGTGTGGAGAAGAAGCTCTCTGAATTAGCCAATGGCCACATCAAAAAAAAGGATTAGAGGGCACCCCCCTGTTGTCCCCAGCTTTAATTAAATGTTAAAACCCATTTGAAAAATATATTGACTTTGAGAGTTTTTTTAAATGACTTTAGCTGCTAAAATTATTATCATAATTATTGTGCATTTACCTATTGAGTCATTTTAAACAAATCAAAATTTTAAAAAGGTTAGCGGTAGAGCCAAAATAACTGTATTAGCACATCCAGAATAAACACTAATATTGCTGATCCACAATAATAAATCATTTTCAATTGAAAAGAAAAGCTCCCTCCACACCATCTTCTACTACAGAAAATATACAGTAGTTGAATACAGTAAACGCCACGGCACCAGCTGCCAGAATTTAATGCTGCTTGGATTTTTAAAAGCCCAATTTTCCCCCTTTTATTTTCCTTTGCTCTTCTCAGTTCATCTTTCTTTTCCTTATTCCCTAGAACGAGGAGAAGGGACAGAAGTGAGGTGGGGATAGGTTAAGTGACCTATGAATCAAATCAGGTCAAATTTTCACAAGTCAGAGCACATTCTTTTTCTAGGACTCTCCCCAGAATAAAAGGAAAAGGAGAAACCTTAAATACATAAGTTTTAGGTGAACTCTTTGCTTACTGTGAAATTAAAGACAAACCAAAGGCAGCAGCATGCCTCAGTTTAAAGTCTCTGGTGGGGACATTTGTGTCTTCTTTCTCTCATTCACTTTCCAGGCCTCCTCAGATTGCAAGCATTCATGGGGGTGGGTGAATGTATCTGAGTCTACTAATCAGTGCTCATCCCTCTGGCATTTAAACACCTCAGTGAACATCTGGAGAGCCTGGGCAAATAGATCACCATTTCCCAAAGTGTGCACTGAGACCTGGGACTCTCTGAGATGGTAATAGATTCTGAGTAAATTAAGAGTCTTGTAAATTCATTTGCAAACTACTGTGTTTTAAAAAAAAATAAAAGTATACTCGTTTACAGCAGAACCTCTTAGAGACCGTAAGATGCATCCGGGAATTTCTATGATAGGAAATGGTAAGACTAGTAAGCAGCATTTCCCAAGACTTATCTGACCACTAAATCCTTTGGCGTTACATGTCACTAACATTTGTTCTACAAAACACAGCAGGAGGAAAAAAAAGAATAGACCACATAATTAAAATATAATCATGCATATTTATGAATATTTTATCTAAATACTTTAAAGGGAAAATGGAGGTGTGTGAGTTGTCATGAAGAATCTGAATGACCAGGAAAGGAACATAGAAAGAAGTTGGTGTCTTTTAGGCAGCTAAGTTCCTGAGGGTTCACTCAGCTGTATTCATTTGATCAAGAAAAATAAAATATGTCATAGATTTTCTTTTTTACAAAGTTACCCTACTGTGCTATAGAAAACCAAAACTTTGTGTTTTAGTACCCTTTATCTAATTTCTTCCTAGTCCCAATCAATAGCCCTCTCCACTCTTTTTACTATCAAATGACTACTATTCCACACCACTCTTTTATGAGAATGACTTCTCAGTCTCCTCAAATGAGTAAGTACAATTGTCTTTCTGGTCTATTTCACTTGGCATAATGACCTCCACTTCCATTCATGTTGCCGAAAATGACAAGATTTCATTTTTTATGGCTCAGTAATATTCCATTGTGTTTATGTACTATGTTTCTTTCATTCACTGATGGTCACCTCAGTCGTGCTGCAACAAGCATGAGAGTGCAAGCATCTCTTTGGTAAAATGAGTGCATTTGGATACACACCTAGTAACAGAATTGCAGTATCATATGGAAGTTAAGGAATCTTCATACTGTTTTCTATAGGAGCTCTACTGATTTACATTCCCACCAACAGTTCCCCTTTCTCCACATCCTCATCATCATCTGTTATTTTTTGGGTTTTGGTGATAGCCATTTTGACTTGAGTGAGATAGAATCGCATTTCAAAATGACTAGACAAAAGTACAAAATTCACAGTTAAAAATGACTAATGCTTAAAGAAACAGAAAGGCTTACTACCCTGATTTGATTTGTCCACACTGAATACATGTATCAAATTATCATAAAATACCCCATAAAGATGTACAAATATTATGTCTGAAAAAAAGAATAACCACAAAGTCCATCCATTTAGTTCAGTCCCTCTGTTTTACACATGAGAAAATAGGAGAAAATAGGACCAAAAAAGATACCTGCTTTGCCTGAGGTCATTCAATGAGAAAGTGGCAAAATATAAAGTAGGAAATCTAATATTCCACAACAGCCAACATCCCCCCAAATTATCTTTACTCAGTATGTACTCTGGATATATTTATATATGCAAAGATAAACTATAAAATCTGAATAAGTATCTATTTAACTCAGGTTAAAAATACCAATCGTCTGATTAAATTACAGTAAAACCTATTAATTCCTATTCTGCAAATGTGGCATTTAGTATAATTCAGCTAGGTAGAGGTTAGCATTTCCTCTGCATTATTTATGAAGAAGGAACATGTCTAATGTAAACATAATTATCATAGGATATACTGAATTCATACACAACAGACCAAAAAAATAATTTTCAAGTATCTAACAGTAGCACACCAATAACTCATTTTTCATCTACTTTTCATTTATCAAAACATTTTTGTGATGTTTTGATTTTTACATCTTGAAAAACATACTGACTTACTAAAACATTGTATAACATTTTGTTGTGTTATTTATATCTTGAAAATATAGTAGTATAAAAATATTCTTAATAAGAGCAGTCTTGGGCTGGAGTATAGCCCAGGTATCACTTACCCTGGAAGCCCTCTTAGCTTATGAAAGGCCCTGGGGTGCAACCCCTAGCATCAAAAGTAAAACAATAAATAAGTGTAGCTTAGATTAGCATAGTGTATTCTCTATTGGATCTCATCCCATCACCCTCCAAAAGTCAATGTTTTATTCTGAGTGAATACAGTTTTAAAGCTACTAAGGTAACTGCGTACGAAAGCAAATGTCACCTGAAAATAATTAACATCTCTCTTATGGAAGGAGTGAGTAAAGTTTTGCCTTTATTGAAAGGCAATAGTGAACTTTGCAAGTGGTCTATTCCCCTGCATTGGATCCCTTCTTAAGCCATTCTCTGGGTGGAATCCCTTCTGCTGCTCCTAGGAGAACTTCTCCTTTTGGGTGAAATTTTGTCCTACTCCAGAGGATCCTCTGGGACACCTCAACTCTGGATGGGGATCTTAACTATACTCTTAGCTTCATTCTGTCTACCCATGGGGAAAGGGCAGATCTCTCCTATTGTCACAGTCTTATCTAACCCATGTGTCAATGAATCCCTAATCCATCAAGATTGCAGTGAAGGAGCAAAGGGGGAAAAAAAGAAAAGAAAGAAGGAAGGTGTTATCTCCAGACTGGCATCACATACATATCAAACTAAGTCTGTCTTGATCTACACCCTCACTAATACCTCCATTTCTGTTCTTAGTCTCAGCTGTTAGCACTAGCAAATTCCTCTGATAGTCAAACAAGAACAGTGGGATTCAGAGTGCTCAATCATATTACCACCCCTGTGTGGTCTAGGGCCACCTGTAGCTTCCTGCAATGTCTGTGCTATTTCTAACATGAGCATTTGCTCCCACTATTCCTTCACCCTTTCCTCATCCTGCAGGATTTTGCTCAGGCATCACCTCCTCCGGAAGCTGCCCTGTTTCCTGGAGTCGTCTATCCATTCTCAGTATTCCTCTTATACCCTGTAGTATCTATTGCTCTTTAGCATTGCTTCCCAATTCTCTCCTTGCAGTGTATTTCATCCTTGGAAGACCAAGACAATGTTTACTCATCCACACACGCCCAGCTCCTAGCACATTGCCTATTCCAGAACAGGTGCCCAGCAAACATCTGTTGAATGCATAAAGCAAGATGCAGTGATGAGGAGCCCAGGCCCACCAGGGCCCTTCTCTGAGTTCCTCCCCACTCCTGAGGACCCCTGCCAAGTTCTAGGTAATGGTGCTGGGTAATCACATCAATTTGCCATACACTGGAGATTACTCTAATTTAAACTTCACTAATTTGGCTGGCCTTTCCAAGTCAGTTTTAATTAAAGAGGTTTCCTCTGTTGAGATACTTCACAGTGTTTCCTGGATGGAATTATTCTTACTTGTGCCTCTGTTCTCTGACACTTTCCATGGGTAGAGTCTTCTACAGTAAATGACAGAGTTTTTAATTTCTCAAAAGTTCTTGTTGAAGACATCTCTAAGAAGAGAATATTATGGCCACCTGTTTCCACTCAATCATAGCATCTTTCCTCAGCCAAACTTTTTAAGCTTGGTCCTAGGCCTATTTTTTTTCTTTCTTTGGGAATAATTTGAGGGGAAAAAATTCCACTTAGCCATTCTAGAGTGAAAGAAAATTGGAAATGATTAAAACATACTTTACATGGAAGGTGTAACTGCTTTTGGCTCAGAATATCCAACATAATTCTAAAATGCATTCAAAATACATTTCAATTTCATCACTCGCTTCGTCTTCCATATGAAGTCACTGTCTGGCCAGCTTAAAGCTAAATAAGATATTTTCAATGTAAAAAAAGAAAAGACTGAAGCTATCACTTATGAGTAAATGTAATCAGCATAATATTCAGCAGAACATCACGATTATTATAATACATAATAATAATAAACATTTCTCCCATTTAGGCCCTTAGCACTGAAGAGGGAAAGAAGAAAGCAGTTTGCCCCATGGGTTTGTAATCTAAATTAAACAAGCAATATGAGTCACACAAGTTTCACAGGTGAGAGTTAATTAACATTTTATCCCAAGCAGAGAAGGAAAGGGGAAAGAAAATTAAAATCAATATTAACAGCATCAGAATTCACTTCAAACCTTACAGGAGTCATCTGTAATGTGAATCTAATTTAAGAAGCTTGTAACAATAGCAGGTCCACCTGATTCCCTCTTGCTCCCACATCTACTTGGCTAACTCCTTAATGGCATATTTTTGGGGTTGATTCTTATACCTCACACAGTCAATAGATAGAACTGCCTGAAGACACAGGATGGACAAGATGAACTCCAGGGACCCACTCCTGTTTCATAACTCAATAGTTTTCTTTGAGTTTTCTGTCTTCCCACACCCCTTATGACTAAGCATGCAATGAAAGAAAACATACAACCTTATAGTTATCTCAAACTGTGTTTGTTCCTAAATATGCACCCTCACATCCTATTACCAAAGGCTAGCATTTGAAATTGATGGATAAACAATTTAAGTCTCTAGAATTTAATTCCCATACAATTAGCTTTATTTTCTATGGATTCATTGAAAAATAAGGTACCAAGTAAAAAGTGCCCAATTGGCCCTTTATTTTTTAAAAAAACTAAAAGGTAAACTAGCTTTGAAACACTGAAGAAACAAGACCAAACACAATATTCTTAAGGGAAAAAAACAATATACTATTACATAAAAGAATAGTAAAATTAAATCTTGCTCCCAAACTTTCTTAATTGAGAATCCTGAAAATTAATTTGATAGACTTTTTTAAAAGTTCAGAGAATGAACTACGGGTTCAGACAGTGCTACCTGCCTGTTTTCAGTTACTGGCCCTCAGCAATCACTTAATACTCTAGCTTTTGGGTTTGCCCAAGGAACAGGAGACAAAGCAAGTTCTTCACCTGCCCATCAGACTTCTCTGTGAAAAAGTCAGTGCTCAGGCTGCACACAATGACAGCTTGCAACACTGACACAAATTGTATCTAATTGCACAGGGGCACATATGCAGAGTAAAAGACAGCTCATGCCTAATTAGCTGGGCCAGTTGCAAAATAGATCTGGCTATTAAGTCATCCCTTCCTGGAACCCTCCTTCTGTGCCTAAAGGATATACCTTCATACCTGGATTACCAGACCCCATTCTCCATAAAAAACATGAGTATTCTGGGATTGGGGGAAAAATATAAGGATTTCATACATTCCAGATGATTTTATCCCATCCACACAGGGAAATAATGACAATGACAAAAATACAACAAATGGTATGTAAAATACCTTCTACAGCAAGAGAAGAGCAAACAGCAAATAGCAATTGCTATATGGAAAGCACAGTAACTGCTACTGAAAAACACCATCAGCTCAGTTATTTTCCACACAAAGAACTGAAAGATAATAACCTCTATGCACAAACGAATCTTGGGCTTTACAAACATGTCAGAAGCATCAAAAGGCATTAGAGTAAGCCACATCCGATGTGGTGATTTATCCTTGACTTTGTCTGAATGCTCCAAAGAAAAACAGAGACCCAGTTTTTCAATACACCAAAAGCACTGTCCTTTAAAAAAAGCTTTCTCATCTTTCCTTGTACAGACAATTGTTTTCCAAACATACTGTTTGGATTGCTGAGCTTCTGGTTCAACCACTAACTGAAAGACTTTCTGCATCTCCGACATGGGAAAAACAAAACCACTTCAGGGTTATTATAGGTTGAATTGTGTTCCCCCATCCAGTACCTGTGAATCTGACTTGTTTGAAAATGGAGTCATTCAAACTGGACTCAAGTTAAGATCAGGTCATTTCAATATGATTGGAATCCTTATGCGAAGCAGAACAGACAAAGCTACTTGTGGTGATGAAAACAGAGACTGAAGTTCTGAGCAAAAGCCAAGGATGGCCAAGGACTTTAGGCAAACTGCCAGAAAGGAAGCAGCAGCAAGGGAGAATTCTCCCCCGAGAGTGTCAAAAGAGGCATGGCCCAGCCAACACCTGGATTTCAGAATTCTATCGCCCAGAACCATGAAACAGTATTTTTGTTGTTGTTTCAACAAAGCAACCTCATCTGCAGTATTTCAATAGTATCCCTAAGAAATTAAAATAAGGGCTGTCTCCTCCATCTTTTTACCTTCCAGTAGGACTGCATAAAAAATCCTGATGGATGGTCTATCCCAAAAGATAAGCATTTCTACATCAGAAATTGTTACCCACAATCAAAAGAGAAACCTTTTGTGTTAATACATTTCAATACCTTCAAGCCTGAAGGTATCTTTGGAAACTGCTGAGGTCATCCTGCCTTCTTTTCCTGAGGGAATTATCCTGCAGGAGGCTATGAGGCAAATCCCAAAGGACCAGCAACCAACTTCTGATCCTTGTCATTTGCTTCTCAGAACACCCTTAGTAACTTCACATTTTGCCATCTGCAGGTATGAGTACATAGATGATGGCTCTATGACATTTAAAGAAATGACAGCATGCACCACTAGCAACTGGTGACACTGAGTGTTCCTGTTGAAGACACTATAATAAAATGCAAGGTAAAGGAGATTCTAGTTTGCTCTGTTTGGAATAAGATATATGAGATATGTTCACAAAGATAGAGGAATGCTAAGGAAGACAGCATCTGAGAACTAGTTGTTAGTTATATTTTTAGAAATCTTACCATAATTTTACAGATGAGAAAAAATCATGCTCAAGATACATCTGTGAGTCACCACTGCCAACCCTGGCCGAGACAGGCTTTATACCAGACTGCAATCCATATGCTTCTCCATCTCCAAAGGACGATGATGATATTTGTTTATAATATGCTTCAGATATCCCAGCTAAAACCAGTTTAATTTGAGAAGGAAGGAAGGAAGGGAGGGAGGAAAGAAGGAAGAAGTCAGACAGGCAGGCTGGCTACCATTTTAAAGTGGAAAATGGGGAACATATTCCTATACTATAAAAAGTAAATCAAAATATTCAATGTTTAAATGTATAAGAAAGCATGACATTTAAGGGTAACAATTTGGTAACTGGGCCTTTAAAGACCACAATTACAAGTTGGTTTTTCTGAACAGACATAAAAAATTCTTCTGTGCAATATATAACAAAACAAGAATATGATCAATAAAACACATTATTTACCAAGCTAAAACAAATAACAGAATTTACTACCACTCATTTTAAACAATACAAGTGCTTGTAGAATCAAGAAGTACAAAAGGAAAAGGCAAATTTGGAGCAAAAATGAAATGTGAGAGAGAGATGAGGCCATTGAGGAAAATAATTCAAAATCTCCAAATTAGAAGGACAGTACACACACACACACACACACACACACACACACACACACACACACACCCCTCACACCAGAAGGTCACTCAAGGTGAAGGCTTAAAACAACAAGGGTCCTTCCATTTCATACTGATCACAGTATATACCGTGATGGGGAGAAGAAAAGCCTCCTCACTTTCTCAGACTTCCCGTAAAAGAGCAGCATTATAGAAGGTAAAGTGAGCCACCGAGAATGATGATCAAAACCCATTTTCAGGACGAACTCCTTCCATTTCCCTCCTTTTATTGATTTTTTTTTTTTATCCACTTTGCACTCCCTCCATCAGCTTGGTTGCAGGGAACATCATTTAATGTGCCTTATTGATTCAATTGTACACATTTATACTTGTGTAGAAACTTTCACTACAGTGCATTTATTGATCTTTTAATTATTAATGTAAGCCACAAAACCTGAAGAGCTTTGGCTTTTTTCTTTTTTTCAGATTATGGCAAGGAAATTATCAAAAACTGTCAGCAAAGTTCCTTTTAAAAGGCTAGTCAACAGCTTATACTTCATATGTGCTGTTAATTTTTTTTCTAAAATCAGAATTATATTAGCCTAAACAATTCAATAAATTTTAAAACATTGTTTTAATTTCCAGAAATATTATTACTTATATGCCCTAATTTGACCCAGGAACAACAAGCAAGTGTTCCATTTCAGTGTGGTGATATTCAGATTTACAGACACACATCAGGTGAGCAAGTTTGCTAACAAAATTGCCATAAGACTAACAACCTGTGCTAACAGTTATGGGACAAATTAAAGTGTCACACATTGTCTGTGGAACTACTTTATCCCACTTACATTAATTCTTAATACTCTGTCTCTAATCTATAGCATGGCCCTCTACTCCTAAGGAACGACTCATTCTCATCCAGATACTCTGCACTAAATTAACAGTAAAAGTAAGAGGACACTCTAGGTGGGAAACTACAGAACCAATCACCAGGCTCAAATGAAAAGCAGGACCTCTGGTGGAAGTGGGAGGGGCAGTATTGGGACCTTACTGAAGACACAGGAGGCAACAAAGACAGGAGGTTCAAGGTAGAACAACTAAAGAGTTGTTCTTTCCTGCTCAAAGTCCTCCCCCATTTCTTCTCTGAAATACCACTTTAGCTAGCCTTAAATAGAGTCAGCTTGCACTCTGATTAAGGGAACCAGTAAAAAGATAAATCCTAATGCAGGCAAAACTCCACTCTGCCACAAACAATTTCTAGGGGAAGCCAATCTTACACTTAGTATTTTTTGAATGATTACCAGCAAATATGTTCCCCACTGCATCTTATACTTTGCAATACCAAGGCAATGATGTATATTTTATTTACATCATGGATCAGAATCATGGATCCGATTTGGAATGATTTAAATTTGCATTTAAATGATTTAAATTTCCCATTCCTAGGCAATAATGTGAAGATTGGCCATTTTGGGGCTGAATGGTCCTGAGTATTAAGAGAAGGGCTACACATCTTGGAGCACTGATAGTAAATGCTAGAAAGCCTGGGCACTGGACTTGTGATAGAAATAGACTTCCCCAAGCCAGTGTTGCTCTGGATCTCTGAAAAAGCTCTGCATTGCTCAGCAATGGTAATGGATGCTTGAAAAGTCTGCCAAGTTCTGCTCTCTTGCAAGGTTTACTGTTCCTGAGTCCACACAAAACTCCTTCCATTTGGTGCAGTCCTTCACTGAACTATTCCAAATAGATGGGAACCCTTCCCCAGAATTTATCTCCTGGGCCAAAGATACCATCCACTGGCACAAGTTACATGCATAACCTAGAATGCATATTTAATATATTTATATGATATGATTTATATGATAACATATTCAACAAGGAAGGGGCCCAGGCTTGACCTTTTAAAAGGATCTACCCAAATAAAGATCTGGTATCCACTAATAAATTTCATTTAAAAAGTCATAATTTGCAGACATCATACATATATCTTGGCTTTTTTAATTTAAAATTCACATGCAGCTAATTTGCCTGAACATACAAGGGGCCCTTACACAGCAAACATATCTGATAATGTGGGGTCTGATTCCTGTTCAGCTTCACTTCCCCACAGAAGATAGAAAACCAGGCTATGATTTTAACCCACTTTTCTGTCCCTTCTGAAGAATTTTAATTTAGACCCAAATTCATCACCATAATTTATTTTCTTGAAAACCTTGTGTACTTTAGCTGAAATGGGCACAAAATGTTATTTAAAAGGTGGTATTTTCCAAATATGATCATAAAGCACTAGAAATGTCACATTCTTTATTTTATGGTTATGAATCACTTCAAAAGCCCTTTTACCCAAGCTCAAAGAGTACATAGTATGATTCCACCTGGAGGAAAATTATTTTATAAATTAAGCCATAGTGTTTTAAATGTAAGAGTCTTTAATCAGTTTTCCAACATAATGATGTAGTTATGCAGTCAAGTCTATAGTCAAACAATCCAGTAATTTGCAGAATAGCTCTTTAACATTAAATGAACAGATATAAAATACCTTGTACTGAAACCATCTATTCTATGATTAACTGCCTTGCTTTCATACCATGTATAGAGTTATAATGGAACTATTTCTCAAATTATCAATTAAAAAGATTAATTGGTAAAGATAATATTAAATATATCATATAACATCTTTCATCCAATATAAATTGAAACAATATTCTCACTACTTTTCAAAGACAATTGCCTTCTAAATAATAAATCTTTAATTATATATTATTTAGAGATGTTCTGGGGGAGGGGACAGGCAAGTTAATGCCCAAAAGGCATACTAAGATGGCAACTGATTCTTCTTTGGTTATGTTTGCTCAGTTCTTTTTCATGATCCTGACCATGTCAAGCATATATAGACAATTTTCTTGTCTCAAGAACTCTGAAGCCATCTCACTTACTCATACTAGTTTGGTTTAACAGTAACTCAATGCTTAAGAAAGGTCAGTACTCACCACAACTAAAACTTCAAAAAGAGAGATATTACCTTTAACCATACCCATTTGTTTGGAAGGTTTTTCCATACCACATCTTCTCTGAAATCTTTTTCTCTACTAGCACCCAGGACTCCCATCCTCTGTATTCATGGCTTAGAGGTACTGTAGCTTTATGGAGAGTGCTTACCAATCTGCAAAGTCATATGTTAAAAAATAAAACTGTCCTATTCCCATCTCTTCTATTACCCACTGTACATAGGGTGCAACTAGATAAATCAGATTAATTGATACCAATTGTTCACGAACCATCTACCAAGATTCACTGATTTAACAAATATCCACCGCATACTACTTCATTACAACATTCTTCTAGGTACTGGGGTTATATCAGTGAATAATACCAGACCAAAAGTTTTGCCTTCATTGGAGGGTAACATGTTATATAGTCAATCTACTAATAATAAATTTATATACATGTGTATATATGAGTATGTACTGTTAGTTGGTTCTAAGACTGGTAGAGAACAACAACATAAGAGGTTTTGTATGGGGCTGCATTTAAAATAAGTTCTTAAGACAAGATGATACTTGGAATAAAGATGTGAAGAAAGTGAGGGAGAAGCTTGTATTTTTATGGGGAAAGTGTTCCCATCAGAGGGAAAAGGAGATTCAAAAGTCTTAAGTTAGAAGACGAACGTTTCTGAGGAACAGAACTTTAGGGCTGAGTCTACAGTGGGGTAAAAGAGACTAAATGTGGTGGGTGTTCAACTCAGGAGACCTCAGCAACCATTATACAAAATTTTGCTTTTACTCTCAGTGAGCAGGGAAAGCACTGGAGAGTTCTAAGTGAAAGGAGTGACTTCATCTGACATATCTGCTTTTGTAAAGCACTTTGCTATGATTTGAATATAGTTTGTTCCTTCAAACTCAAGCTCAAATTTAATCCTCAAGTGTGCCTCATTAATGGAAACTAAATCTGACTGGTGTTTACAGGTGGAACCTCTGAGAGGTGACAAGGTCGTTACAGTGGAGGCCCAGATTGAATCCCGCTGGCTTTATAAAAAGAGGGAGAGAGGCAAGAAGAAACACAATCATACACGGTCTCTTGCCACATGATGCCCTGCACCATCTTGGGACTCTCCCAGCAAGAAGGTCATCACCAAGTGCTGCCCCTTGACGTTGCACTTCCTGAACTATGAGCCAAAATAAACCTTTTTTTCTTTATAACTTACCCGTTCTCTGGTATTATACTATTAACAACAGAAAATGATACATATAACCCTCTTTTTTAGATACAATTAATGTGCCATGCAATTAACCTATTTAAACTATGTAATTCAATGGTGTTTGGGATATTCAGAGTTGTGCAATCATCACAATCAACATTAGAACATTTTTATCACTCCAAAAAGAAATTCCATATCTATCAGCAGTCACCCATTCCAGTCTAAACTCCCACTCTAAGCACCACTAATCTACACTCTCCATAGATTAGAACATTCTGAATGTTTAACATAAAAGGAATCATAAATAAGCATTCTTTATTACTGGATTCTTTCATTTAGCATGTTTTCAAGGGTCAGCCCTGCATTTATTTATTGTTGAATAGTATCTCATTATCTGGATAAATCACATATTATTTATCCATTGATTGACAGACATTTTGATTGTTTCTACTTTTTAACTATAGTGAACAGTGCTTCTGTGAACATTCGTGTATTAATTTTTGTGCAAATGCACATTTTATATTCTCTCAGGCAAACATTTAGAAGTAGAACTTATAAGTCATATGGTAACTCATTCAACCTTTTGAAGAACTATCAAATCATTGTCCAACGTGGCTGAACATTTTGACATTCTACCAGCTGTGTATGAAGGTTCTGGCTTCTTCATTCCCCTAACAACAGTTGTTGTTATTGATCTTTTGGAATAGAGCCATTTAAGTTTATATAAAGGGTAGATCTTGTTGTTGATTTGCATGTAACAGATGCCTAATGATGTTGAATACACTTTCATGTGCTATTGATCTTTATATATCTTCTTTGAAGATATGTCTATTCAGATCCTTTGCTCATTTTTAAATTTTATGTCTTTTTGTAACTGAGTTACAAGAGATTTTATATATGTATAGCCTAGACACATGTCCCTCATCAGATACATGATTTGCAAATATTTTTTTCCTATTTTATGGTTGTCTTTACACTTCTTTCTGGTGTGCTTTGAAAGAAACAAGGTTTTAATTTTGATGAAATCCAATTTAGTTCTTTCTTTTGTTGCTTGTCCTTTTGGTGTTACATTTAAGAAGCAGTTGCCTAATCCAAGGTCATGAAAGTTTAAATTTATGTTTTCTTCTAACAGTTTTATAGACTGGCTTTGACCTTGAGGTTTTCAGTACATTTTAACATCAATTTTGTGCCAGTTATGGTGGTGCATGCCTATAATTCCAGCAGCTCAGAAGGCTGAGGCAGGAGGATCACAAGTTCAAAGCCAGCCTCAGCAACTTAGTGAGGCTCTAAGCAACTCAGAAAGACCCTGTCTCTAAATTAAATATTAAAAGGGGCTGGGGAATATGGCTCAATGGTAAAGCACCCCTGGGTTGGATCCCTGGTATGTCCGTATAATAAATAAATAAATAAATAAATAAGATTAATTTTGTATATGGTATAAGGGAATAAGGTCTGACTTTATTCTTTTGTATACAGAAATACAGTGTCTCAGCACCATTAATTGAAAAGACCATATTCTTTCTCCCATGGGATGATCTTATACCCACATTAAACTAAAGTTACATTTTAAAAATATTTTTCTAGCTTCTTTATTAATAATAGACTAACAGGGCAAGGGCAGAAGTAGAAAGACCAGTTAGGATGCTACTATCATAAATCAGGTATATTGAGGTTCTCCAGAGAAAAAGAACCATCAAGACAAAGAGAGATATATGGAAAGAGATTTATTATGAATGATTGGTACACATGATTATGGAGACAGAAGAGTCCTATGATCTGCAAGCTGGAAGCCCAAAAAGTTTGTGGTATAGTTTCAGTTCAAATCCAAAGGCCTAAGATTTAAGGGAACCAATACTGTAAGCCCTAATCAAAGTCTGAAGACTCGATAATCAGAAGCACTAATGTTCAATGGCAGAAGATGATGCCCAGCAGGGAAAATTCACCCATCTGCATCTTTTTATTCTATTTGGGCCCACCAAGGATTAGATGATGCCCACCTACCTCTGTAGGGGTCATCTTCTTTATTTATTTATGGATAATTTATGGATTTGAATGATCATCTCTTCTGGAAGCAAGGATGCCTCACTGTCATACCCAGAAATAATATCTTACTAGTTAAACAGCCTGGTCATGTTGAAATGTAAAATTAATCATCACAACAGATAAGATATGATAGTGGCTCAACCAAGAGGGTTATTGTACATGTGGTGAAAAGCAGCAGGACTCTGGGTTCTCTGAAAGTGGAACTGATCAGATCTGCTAAGACTGAATGTGGCTGAGAGACAGGAAGGACTCTGGGTTGAATGGGATGCTTCTGGTTCTGAGGTCAGACACACTGCAGTTTTGTGGGTAAAAGTGACATGATCATTCATACTTCTAGTGTAATAATAGTTGGGGGGATAGGAACAAAGCAGAGAAACCCATCAGAAAACTATCTTGATAATCCTGCATCAGGAATTCACTTGAAATGTCATTAGTATTGTTTAGAGATACTATGACAAATGTCAAACAAAAAAACATGAAAACTATAAATTTCACCCTAAGTCAATGGAGAAGATATTACAGGGTAGATGGGATTTGAGACATACCTCAAATCACACTTTTCTGGAACAACTCCAATGGAATAAAATAGCACCTCAATTCCTATTAACTCAGAAACTCTTTTGAGCATCTTTTGTGGCATTTTTTCTAACAGCTCTAGCCCAGGGGGTTCTCAGGCATAAATCCTCAAGTTCTATTGAAGGCCCTTGAGGAAATGGCCAAGGCATAACCCCACCAGCTCATCCTACTATACTGCAAAAAAGTCACTGCAGCTAGTGTCCCTTGAAGAGGCTTAATCTTCCTTCCCTGGCCTCAAGAGAGGCAGGTGAAGTAGGATAAGTACTACAACACACGGGGAGAAAACAGATGCATTAAAGCTGCCTCTTTCTGCATAAGAAAGGATTTTTTTCCCCTTTTGGATTTAGCTGCTTTCCATTCCCTTCTATCCTCAAAAGATTTCCATCTCAGTGAAAATCCACTGACCACAGGGCATAAGGAATAGCACTGGCTAGTGTTCCTGTCCAGTGAAAGCAGGAGGCTTCGGCCTTCTCTGAAAGCAGGTTCTGAGAAATTGTTACAGAAACAGACAAAGAGAGACCCTGAAGTCATTTTTTGCCAGTGAACCAACAGCTAATGAGGAAGCTGTGCCTCAAAGCACTGGAGGTACTCAGAGGAAAGGAGGCTAGGATACCACATCAAGAATTTCCAAGGCACACAAAGGAAGACGTGTATCTGTCCTGGGGCCTAGAGACAGGACAAAGACCAAGCAGAATCCTAGAATGGGCTATTAAGCAGTTATGTGTAGAGGAATGGAAGACATGTGATGAACCCCTTCAAGAACTGATATTAAAACAAACAACCCAAATAAATACGAAGGCTATTTGCTTCAATTAAGTCTAAGCTATGGGAGTGTGAACTTTAATATTTCCTCAGTGTACAGCTCTGCTAGTGCTTTCACCATTATTAAAGTATGTTTATACAGGGTTTGGCTTTTCATCTATTATGGAAAAATTACATCTTGCCAACAGCACTAGAGAGGCCTAAACAGTAAATCCTCCACTGACCTTGAACCCCAGCTAAAACAAATAGTCACTCTCCTTGGTGCTGAACTGCCTAAATAATACAGTGTGTAAATGGCTGTGAATATAAATTACATCCACAATGCATCTTAGCATTATGGATTACCAACAGTTCCTCCAGAAGCAGTGTTTGCAGAGGCACTGCAATGTGAATAAAATTCTTAGGGAAGTAACTGAAAGCATTCACTCACAAACAAGGATCATTGCATTGAGCTGGGCCTTTAACTCCCCAGAGGAGGTGATAAGGTGATGGCAGCCTCCCATCACAAGGTTTCACAGGAGTGGAGGAAAAGCCGTGGCCTCGCAGAAGATATGGTAGAGCAAGAGAGGCACAGGCAACAGAAAGCTTGAGGCAGTGAAGCAGCAGGAGGTGGGCAGCAAAAAGCAGAAAAGAGGGTAGAAGATTCCAAGTCCAACCAGAACATCAATGTCCCAGAAAATAATGCTTCCATTAAACCAAGAAAATTTACCTACATGTGGAAGTGCTTACAAAATAATGTTAAATTAAAAAAGAAAATACAAAATGATAAAGACATAAAATCACATACACAAAAGGCTGCTGTTGTCAAAGAGAATATTAGAGAAGTCAAAACTACTGAATGAAAGTGATAGAACTGTGAGCATATCGGTTTTCTTTTGAAGTTTCCTTTAATCTTCTACTGTAAAATGCCCACACTGTGTCTGAAAGGCAATCAAATCGTATGTGAACAGTCACAACAACTGTTAATAATGAGAAAATAAATGAGCTCTATCGTGGGCAATAGTTAACTAGCTACAGTAAGTTGGGAGGTGACAGGAGATAGAAAAACAAGAATAAATGCAGGAGAAAGTATGTCATAAGGTACAAAAGACCACTGTGCAGCCATGGAGTTCTGAGAAAAAGTGACAGGGAATTTTGGAAACAGAGAAAAAGGAGGTGGGAAAAAAAAGACAGTTAATGGGTAAAAGTGAATAAAATATAGGACAGTACGCAGAATTTATGAGGGGCCTCATAACACATGGCTGATTTGTCAAAAGCCAGTCAAGCACAAAGTAATCTGGTTCAAAATCCATTAACCTGAAATCCACTTTCTTGCTTCCAAATAGCAATCTGAACTTCAAAATACAGTTTGTCTGCCCTTAACAAGTTCAGCAAATTTCAGTTGAAAATCACCATCTTTATATAGTTAGTCTGTGTCACCATGTCTCAGATACTTCCTGGAATTGGGGTAGCTAAATTGTTCAGTTACTGGGCCTGCCCCTCCAGTTTAGCAGACTGGGAATGGTGACATGAATAAGTGGTACCTGTCAGTATAAAATGCAAAATGACTGTCTCTACCATTTACAACCACTACATGCTTCGGTTTCTAGTTTCAAAAGTGGGTTTAATGTCAAAGAATTGTGAGATTTGAATGATAGATCAATGACAGCTCAATTCTTCAGACATAGTAGACACTCAATAAATATATTTGAATGAATAAATGAACCAATGTGGTATGGTTCTATATGATACCATTATTGTGCATGATAAAAAAGACATGGGAAAGCATAATACTGTAGTGAATTTTATCAATGTAGTAAGGTCAAAGAATTTCCCTTTATCACCCCAATTACTGCTTCTATTTCTGTTACTGCCCTTCCTAAGCAAGTTTTCAGTCACCTGTAATCCTATCTGTATCCTTGAAAGTATATTTCGGTGCCTTTTGTCATCTCTCTTCACGACTATAAGCTCCAGGATGAAAAGGACTTTGTCTTCATCATTCATGAGACCAGGCAAATAACCATCAAAACATTCAGAGAGGAAACTATTTCTAAGTCTCCCTCAGACCTAGGGAGAACCTGGTGCCAACACCTACATGATAACAGTGAAGAAAATTCCAGGTCCTTTGATAACGTTGAGGTAAAAAAAAATTTTGAAGACCTAGATGTGAACAGCACTCCAAGTTTGGTTATCTTCCACATGAAGGACATAAGATTTAGCAATACTGGCTAGAGTTTGTAATCTGAGACCTCAGATCTGAAGGAACCATGGAGAGAATTCATATAAGTGCTTAAACTCTGATAGGGAAAGCAACAGACCTTAATTATTGTCATCCATATCTAACTGAAATATAGCATTTGCTTTTATTATGAATTTAGACCTTAAAACCAATCCTGGTTATATTAGCAGTACTCATACATTTGTCACCAACAGAAATCATAGATATTTTTGCAACTCATTATATCTTATATCTCAAAATATTATCTAAGTTCATCACCAGTTTGAAATTACAGTGGTCATTATATCCACTACTAGATCTAATATAAGTGTTAATGAAGAAGCATGTATATTACTATAATCCCAATTTGTTTTAATAATTTGATAACTCTTTCAATATAATTGCTTGTCATTTTAGGTATTTTATGCACTCAAATGCTCTGCTCTAGAAACAGTCCACACAGACTCTAGCAGTCTACCAAAGTTGTCCAAAGCACTGAAAAGCTGAGAACCTATGTTCTTGATGATCCTGCCCAATAATTCTAAGCTTTATATACATACCAGAGTCATTACTTCAAACATTTTTAAATGTGAATATGAAAACACTACTTGAGAATCTGCAAGGAGTTATTTTTCTTGACTAAAAAGTTCAAAACTAATGGCATGATTCAATCCATGTATGCAACAGCACAACTTGAATTCGTTTTATTACTTTTTAACACAGGGTTAAAAACAAAAATTTCTAGTCATCAAGGTCTGGGCTTTGAATCCTATCTCAAGTTTACTAAATGGACTTAGCAAAGTCAGAAAAAACCCTTTAAGCCCCAGTTTCCTCATATATAAAATGTGAAGGATAATATCTCTATCACAGCATTGAGAGGACTAAACAATACACAAAAACTACAAAATAGATGCAAAGTACTTAGCACAATGAAAACAAAGTACCCTGACACAATGAATGCTCAATGACTTATAGTAATAGTATTGCCCTATTTTATTCATTAATGTAATTTAAATAATAATTTATATTGAGACTTTAAAATTTCATTAAAAGATTCTAAAATTAAGAGGTAATATAGTATATTGCTTCAGATCACAAACTAACAATAGACTGCCTGAGTTTGAATTTTACTCGACCAATTCCTTGCTGTGTGACTCTGAATAAATTAGTTAATTCCTCTGAGATCCTATATTTCAGATCTGTCAAGTAGGCAAAACTTCTCTGAGATCCTTATAACAAGGATCATCATAAGGATCATTTAAAGGGTCATATAAAGCACATTTAAAGGTGTCTGGCATACAGTACTTTGTAATTATCAGGCATTATTGTTATCAATAGTCATTATTTTGTAGTTTCCCACTGAGTTACATAGAACCACTTCTTCCTCCTTCTATCTGAATTTTAGTAAAGATTTCTTATAAATGAAATAAGCCACTTAAATGAAACTATTCCCATTGAATATTCTTGATGTTAATGAAGACTAGGAACAAAGCAAATTCAGTTATAATTATTTCCAAGAAGTGACTAGAAAGACCCCACATCCTTTGGCTTTTTTAGTCAAGTCAAAGACTGTGTAAGAGAAACCCTCTAGAGTCTGAAATGCTTCTTTAATGGTAACAGGTCTATGCATTATCGGGATAACTTTGCTCTTTCACCTTTAAACAAATACACACAGGAGCCCCTGGGGCCTTGGCCAGAGCTCACCTTGGAGAAAGGAGTCAAGGAAGTGCTGGGCTTGGTGACAACAACAAGGACCACATCAGCATTACAGGAGCAAAGACACACTGTTTTCCAGTTTCCCAGCCGGGGACTAGCCTTGCTCCTCACCTGGCAATTAGTAAGGTAGGTATACTTCATTTTAAACCTAAACAAACCACTGATCTCTGAGAATGCCACTGATTATTTTCTGAACTCAAAGCAAGTATAAAAACAATAATGACAGGAACAAGCACTTTACTTCTCCCCATCTTTTAGGTAGCTGAGTAATTATTAACTGAACAATTAGTCATTATAGCAAAATTATGAAGCAAGTAAATGGATTCTTACCAATATTTTATTTCACTATTTTTTACTTATTAGTTTAAAAGAATTCAAAATTATTCGCTGCATATAGTATTAACTCTCCCAACATGGATGAAAATGAATATTCAACTCATATTATGAGGGGCTGGGGTTGTGGCTCAGTGGTAGAGCGCTCACCTAGCATGCATGAGGCACTGGATTCCATCCTCAGTACCACATAAAAATAAAATATAAAGATATTGGATCCACCTAAAATGAAAATATAAATATTTTTAAAAATCATATTATGATACATATCACAATAATTCCATTATACTCTGAGATTAATGCTTATCATTCCCACTACTCACCAAAATCAAAATGTTAGATCTGATTTTTTTTTAATTATAACAATTAAAAACTGGTGTTAAAAAGTCAGAAGCAATAGTCTTTAGGTTTTTCCCAGATGCACACGGAGCTATCCCTTTGATATTTATTTTCCAACACATGACTAAAAACCCATTCCCATGAGAAACTAAAACCAAGAAGCTTTTACTCCTAAAGGGAAAATAAAATTTGGCATACTCTGAATTTAGTGACCAAAGATTATCAGGGGGGTAAAAACACTGATAGTGAAGTCAAGGCAGAAGTAACAAGCAGAGGGCTCCACTTTTCAAAGCTCTCCTCATGTCTGTGTGATTTTTTTCCAGTGTCCCTCATGATGCCAACAGTCTAACATGCGGCTGAGGGATAAACAGCTGCTCTTGCAGTGCTGGCTGTCAACACAAGGGGCTTTTTAATGCACCCTAGGTCCAAGTGGGCCTGGTTTTTAGTGCTCAGACCACAGGAGCTCAACCACACTGAGATGCCTTCCAAATTTCGGGGCCGCTAAGCCTGGTTCTCAACGTCACTCTGATGTTATTCTGCAGTGAAGATAAGGCAAGAGCTTTGGTCTGAAAACACTTATCAAAAGAGGCTTAAAGTAAGATTGACAAATGGGCCCTCTATGTTAATAGATAGGTTAGAGGAAGACAGGAGAGAAACCCAAGAACATACATCCATATATATGCAGCTACACAGCTGGCATTTGGTGCATAATTTTCCACGTGATTAAATTTCTTTGGAGCCCATTCAAATAAAATAATTTTACAGGAAGTGCTCATATCAAACATTTACCAATGGAACATTTTATTATTTAAATAAAATCCTACATATCCTTCCTTCATCATTGTAAATATTCATTCCATAAACACAAACATAGCCTGGTACTCCCCAAATTAAACACCTTTAGTGGCTCCTCAGTGCTCATAGGCTAAACTAATACTTCAGGATGACAAACAAGACCTCTGCGGTCTAGCTGCTACATACTTCTCTTGTTTTATTTATCTCCAGACTGCCAGGACACTACATTCCTCCAGGAGTACTGAATTTTTTTTCTATGCTCCTTCTTACCTCTCAGCCCTTCTGCACACTGCCTCTGTACCTAGAATGTTCCATCTTTGTAGCCACCTCAACAAATGCTTACTCACCTTTCCCAGCTCAGCTGAAAAGCTTTTACCAACCCTCCTCTACCAGGAAAGACTGAACCACCCTGCCTTTGTAAGGAGGAGCAGCCACAAAGTCCCCTGTGCCACAGTTGCTCTTACGGATGCCACAGCATTTGATGGCACTGACTTTAAATAGCAAGAAGGAATAATTCAAATATAACAAACTGCACGTTTTCAAGCATATAATTTTGTAAGTTATAACATATGTATTTACCTGTGAAACCATGACTACAGTCAAGATAAGGAAAAGTTCCCCATGCCCTTTTGTCACACTGCCTTACCTCTGTCCCTGGTGGAATGGTTCCAACTTCCTTTCTGATCCTATAGATTAAGTAGCATTTTCCAGAGTTTTAAATATATAAAATCTTTTTAGTTTTGTCTTGTTTTCTGCATTTGGCATAATTATATTGAGATTCATCCACACTGCTGCATGAATAGATAGTTCATTAGTTTATTGGTGAGTGGCTGCAGCATGGATATGGACGTGTTATGATGGATATGGACATGTTATGATGGATATGGACATTTTGGTTATTTCAAGTTTGCAACTATCATAAATCACATGGCTATTAACAATCACCTGCAAGTTTTCATATGTTTTCTTTCCTCTTAGGTAGGGGAGGGGATAGAGCAAGTGGTAGGTTTATGTTTAACTTTTTAAGAAACTGCCAAGCAGTGTGTTATGCCACACTCTAACAATGTATGAAATTCGATTTCCTCCAAATCCTTGTCAATATATCCTCGATCTGGTTTGTTGTTTTAATTACAGTCTACTACATCTATTGTGTTATCTAATTGGGGTTTTAATTTGCATTTCCTCAATGATTAATCATGTTGAGCATCTTTTCATGTGCTTATTTGGCATCCATATTTCTTATTTGGCAAATTATCTGTTCAAATCATTTACTCATTTTTTAGTTAGTTATTTTTTAATGTTTAAGTAATTTGTATATTATGAACTACAAATAAGATATATGATTTACAAGTATTTTTTCTCAATCTGTGACTTATCTTTGCATTCTCAACCCTTTTATAAAGAAAAAATTTAGTTTTGATGATGTCATTTGTTCTTAATGGATTTTTCTGTATTATATCTAAGAAATCTTTGCTCAATCCAATGTCACAAAAATTTATTCCTGTTTTATAAGATTTATAGTTTTAGGTATTACATGTCTATAATCTATTTGTGTTCATTTTTAAATATATTATAAGATATGGTTCAATTTTCCTGTTGATGTTTGATAAAGATATTATCCAAAAGGACTCTGCACCTTTGTTTAAAAATCAGTGGTTTACACATTTGTGAATCTATTTCTGGCTCTCTCTTCTGTTCCAGTGACCTATTTGTCTGTTATGACACCAGTACCACACTCCTGTTGATTATAATTGCTTCGTAAGTCTTGAAATTAGAGTTAGTCCTTCAACCTTATTCTTCTTTGAAAAAAGTTGTTTTTAACTATTCTAGATTCTCCACATTTCTATATGACTTTTTAGATTCATTTTTTTTCATATCAAAAACTTCTGGCATTTTGATCAGGGTTACACTGAATCTATGAATCAATTTGGGGAAAACAGACCCATAATAATTCTGAGACTTCTGACCATGGACAAGTTACAGTTCTCTCCAAAAAATATTGTGATTTTCTATATATAAATTCTGCATTTTGTGTGTGTCGGGGGTGTTGGGGATGAAATCCTGGGCCTTGTACATGCTAAGCACCCACATGACATTAAGTTACATCCCCAACTGCACATCTTTTATTAGATTTATTTCTATGCATTTTATAATCTGACACTATTGCAAATGGCATTTTCATTTCAATTTCTGATTGCTCATTGCTAGTATACAGCAACACAACTGATTTTTATACATTGATATGTCCTGCAACATAGAGTTCACTGGAATTAAAAATTAAAATGAACATCTCAATGCCTTGGAGGACAAAGGAAGTTGCTCACAACTAGACAGCAAAATGTATGCTGTGGAGACACATTTGTTAGGGGAGAGAGGAGAAGTAGACATAACCTCAGCATTTCCATGTCTATGCCTTTGATAATTTGAGTTAGCATCCACATTCATCAAGTGATTTGGGAAAAGTCTGAAGAATTAATGCATATGATCCTTCCTAAAGAAGTTTCCAAAATGTGAAACAGTGTAAGCACAGAAGAGGAACTCAGGAGAACAGAAACTGCAATGCCTCACTGTTCTTTGGTCTTGATTATTTTATTAAGTGGGTTTCTGCCTCTTTTCCTTGACCTTTTATGATCAGATTTCCTTCCAAGGAATCTAGTCCTTATATTTCAGAACTGCTTAACTGGCAGCAATTTCTCAATATGTCTACTTACATGTTGAGTGATTACTCTTGGATTCCTGATTCAAAATCCTATATATTAATTTATTTGACTGGTACTTCTGTCAACCCTGCATCCAAAAACAAGATGTGTGCTTAACGATGCAGCAGAGGCTGCTGCATCGATTCTCTACAATAGAAAATTCAGAGGTCACATGTTTCCCCATCCTTCACATCACCAGAACTCTCTCTGCTCAGAACACAAAAGAAAGGAAACTATTGTTACAAGCCCCAGAACACAAACCACTTCTCTGTTCCACACTGCACAGAAAACCTCAAAGCATGTTCCTAACTGGAAGGAGTTTTGGTTGAACATGAGCATTTTCAGCTGCATCTGTGTTTCCAGATGACTATCACTGTCAGAAGCATTATCTTTGAATATGAAAGGCATGTTTCAGGAAGGGCAGGGAGAAACAGACACCAAAAAAGACACACCAAATTAACATCAAAGAATTAAATCTTGTCAAAATTCCCCAAACCTGCTCTGTCTCCCCTAGATTGATGTTCCCATTGTTCAGAAGGCCTGCACGGCTTCCACCAGGCCTGGCATACCTGTGGATCTCTGAGGGCTCTCAGATTGATGTGCTCTCTCCAGTCATAAGTCCTTACCCATGGGCCTTAAGTGTTTTTCACATATAATTACATTATTGTTTTTATAATAACACTACAGTTTTACAGTATAAAATTAGAAAACAAAATTTATCCTAAATAGGAAAATTACTACCTAGAAACTATCACTTCTAACATTTGGTATATATTTCCCCACATTTCCCCCCCTGTTACATTTTCAAGAAAACTGAAATTGAGAAGTTATTCTCAGTTGCTTTCTGAGTTGTTGAATAGGTAAAATGGCAGGAAGACAGGTCAATTACTTTTTGGTACAATCTTAGGAAAGTGAGTATAATATGACAGAAAGAATGAGATCTTCAAACAAAGCCATAAAATAATTATAATGTAAGACCTGAACTACCGACAGCCAGTCCATCGTTTATTAGTAAAAGAATCAGAAATCTACTAATCAGAAAACCAGGCCATGAACACTGTCATTCATCAAGGTAACATGAACTGACCCAAAAACAAACAGACAGACAAACCTCTAGCAGCCCCTACTTACAGGGCATCAACATACTTGTGGGTAGGAAAATGGAAAAGAGTCAAAGTTATGTTGTTCCTAGTAAGAAGGAAAAGTGCCAGGAGTCCAGAAAAAAGATATGCAAGGTGGAAAATACAATGCACTATCTGTCCCTTGCTGTGTGTCCATGTCTTTCACAACTGGAAATCCTTAGCAGGTATACCTTAGTCCTCTTTTTTGATCCCTAGTGTCTGGCACCTAGGATTTGCTGTATTTAGAGGCTACCCTAGAATCAGTTGAGCTGACATTGGATAGAGGAATCTGTCTACATAATGTCTATTTACTAAAAAATGAAAAAAAAATCTCTAATTATAACTGTTCCATCGTTATTTAGGCAGAAACTATTATCATATGTTACAGGTAAATGTTCATGAATGAGCTGGAGAGTTTTAAGGCTCTAGGCATTCTTAAACCAACTTCTTTACACACATGCACGCGCACACAGGCACACAATTATTTTCCAACTCCCAGTTGAACATTTTTATCACTAAGATATACTGCTTCCAAGATTAATATGCATTTCAGGAGAAAAATAAGTATCAGACAATTATTCTATATACCTGTTGTGGTAGATTAATTGCAAAATGGCCCAAAATTCTGTTTCTTTCCTATCCATGCCTTCTGACATCTGATTTTACAGGTTCCTCCATCAAGAAAGAGACAGTCCATTTCCCCCAAGGTATGCCAGTTCCAAAACTAGGTCTAGAAAGATCTTTGGAGCTTGTACTTTCACTCAGAACCCTGCCCAGCCACCCATCCAGTCATTAAGATGATGGGATACACGTGGCCCTGTGGGTCAGCTAACCTCATCCTTCCAGCTGACAATGAGCCAACCACCACGTGAATAAAGGCATCCTAGACCAGTCAGCCTTGAGCCACTCTGCCATGTAAGTACAGATGCCTGACAATTTACCAAAGGGGGAAATGCAAATTAAAATCAAATTGAGATATCACTACACTTCTACATTTATTAAAAAAATAATGGGCTGGGGTTGTGGCTCAGCAATAGAGCACTTGCCTAGCACATGCGAGGCCCTGGGTTCGATTCTCAGCACCACATAAAAGCAAATAAACAAAATAAAGATGTTGTGTACAACTGAAAAATAAATATTTTAAAAAATAATGGAACCACATATTAGTGAGAATGCAGAGAAACAAGATCATTCACACATAGTTGGCAGAAACATAAAATAGTGCAACCACCATGAAAAACATTTTGGAAGTTTCTTACAAAATTAAAACATGCAACTACCTGTCAATTGCATTCTTGGGCATTTATCCCAGACAAATAAAAACCTATGTTCAGACAAAAACCTGCACACAGTGGCTGAGGTTGTGGCTCTGTGGTAGAGTGCTTGCCTAGCATGTGTGAGGCCCTGGGTTCTATTCTCAGCCACAGATAAATAAGTAAAAAATAAAGGTCCATGAACAACTAAAAAAAATATTAAAAAAAAAAACCTATACACAAATGTCCATGGCAACTTTATTTACTGTAATTAAAATCTGCAAACGACCCAGAAGATTTTCAACAGAATTAAAACCAGAATTACCCCTCAGCAAAACAATGTGAAATCAACTATTGATAGATACAAGAACTTGGATGAATTGCCAGGTAGTTATGCTGAGTGGGAGGAAGGGAAGCCAAACCAAAAAAATGACATTGTATTTATATAACATTTCAGATGTAACAAAATTATAGAAATGGAAGGGCTGGGGCTTAGTGGTACAGTGCTTGCCTAGCATATGGGAGGCAATGGGTTCTATTCTCAGCACCACATATAAATAAATGAATAAAATAAAGGTCCATACATCTAAAAAACTGTTTTTTTTTAAATTATAGAAATGGAAAGCAGATTAGGAGCTGCCAAGATCACAGACTAGGGAAGGGGCAAGGAGGTGGGCATGGCTATAAATGGGCAACACAGGTATCCTTGCAGTGAAGTTCTAATCTGACCTGTTGAGTCAGTATCCTAACTGCTTTCCAACCACAGTTTTGCAAAATGCTACTATTTCGAGAAACAAAGCAAAGGGTCAAAATCATATTTCTTTGTATATAAATATCTCAAAATGTTTAATTTAAAAGGAACTGCTTGAATGGCCTTGAGTTGGTTACTGAACCTGTCTAAATCCTGCTTTCCTTATCTGTAAAATTGGGAAAAATAATACTTAATACTGCTAAAATTAGATGATTAAATAAAATGTGTATAACATTCTTAGAGCATAAATAGCATTCAATAAACGATGTTATTAGGGGCTAGGAATGTGGCTCAGCGGTAGAGTGCTCCCCTGGCATGGGGTGGGACCCAGGTTCGATCCTCAGCACCACATAAAAATAAAGGCATTGTGTTGTGTCCATCTACACCTAATAAATAAATAAATAAATATTTAAAAATGATATTATTATATTAGTAGCAATAGCAACAAAGATAATAAGTATGCCTAGTCCAATTCATAAATTAATCAAAATTTTAAAAATTTGTTTAAAGTCAGGGAAAATAGGGGGCATAAGAACAAGGAAGACTAGAGCAGCTTATTTTGTTAAGGTGTTGACTGAAGCAAAGGAAAGGAGGCCCTATTTGTTCCAGGGCCAGAGAACTGAGAAAATAGCTCTGTTTTAGAAAAATGCATAGAATGAAACAAAGAACACATGTGTCAGAAAGCAAATGAAATCCTGGGAATTGATTAGTCTCTACAATCTGCCAAAAGATATATTATTAAACACATATCTCAAGAGTCATAGAATCCTGGGGTTAAATTAGAATTTAACCTAGAACCTTTTTAACCTCTCATGCTATTCTCAAACAATTTCTACCATGCTTCAAAAGGAAATGTCTTCTGTTATCTAAACTTCCAGTGATGGAGAAGCCACTGTCTTGCAGAGTAAAATGTAACTGTTAAGCACTCAATTAGAGGCCAATATTCTGAGACACATCAGAATCAGCTAATAAGCATTTTTAAAATAAGAATTAATGGTTTGTAAAGGTGTGACTTTTTTGTCAGCTTGGGAAGGTAAAGTGATGCCTCTTCTGTGTCTAGATATAGGCAAAACCTTAAGGTATTTACTTCTTGGATGGTGTCTTCATCCATCCAAGGTACAGGAAAATTGAGTTTGTACCATCTTTAAATATATCTATCCATCAATCATTCATTCAACATACAATTATTAAGCATCTTCTGTGTGCTAGCACTGCCGCTGATTATGTAGCTACAAGCAAGAGTGACATAGAATGTAACTTTTATGAAGGCAGAGACTATCAAGAGATTCAAATAATGGCTTAATTGCCACAAAATGAACAATGTTGGGGGCTATAAAGAGGAGATTATATCATTTATCCCCTGAAAGGGGATCATCTACATTCTGACTCTTCCCTGCAATGATAAATTAAAAAAAAAAAACATGGCTCAAATTTTTGTTTGACCATTTCAATAATGAAAATAAATCCTCAATTTATCTTCTATCATGAAAGAATATCCTGATCTGGTTAAGTGCACTTTCTACATAGCTGGAGTGTATCACTCTTTGCTGAAATTCTATTTAAAATTTCTAAAAACCACTCCTTCTAAAATGACACCAATTATGTACTGCCCTGCATCATCATAACAGACAAATGATTGTAATTTACACTATTTTCAGTGGCCCTTGTGATCACTGTGATTGCCAGCATCATGTATCCATGCCCAAAGACTGAACTCTCCTGAGGTACACGAAGGAACTGAGCTGCCTAAGCATGCCATACCCTGCCATCTGTCCACACCCTCCCCACCACTCCCTGTGCTGAGGGCATTCAGCAGCATGTGTCCCCTACCTTCAACATCCGTATCACTGTTGTCCTGAGGAACCACTGACTCCACTGACACTTGTCCACACTGCCTACCTGACATCATTCCTGCCTTCTAACCCACTCTCTCCAGCTAGGTGTTATATATTTTACAACGAGGAAAACAATGAAAATATTCAAGGGAACCCATGCATCATGCACCACCATATATAAATTTAACATACAAAGAACCTTTGCCTAAAATAAATTTCAAGTGCATGGGATTTGTGGAAAATATTTTCTTTGGGCCAAGAGGCACCATGCTTTCTTGACTTTACCTCCAGGATAATAAATATTTCCAAGTGAAAACAAACACCACCTGTCTGGCAGTGAGCACTGTGTCCATTATGAATATGCTTATACAGAATTTTTCCTTAGAAAGAGCTCAAACATTTGCACTGATTATTAATCTCACTTATTTTTCCCCAAACTCTAGAGTTATAAGAAAAAGCAAGTATAAATTATTAATAGTTTGAAACAGACCACCAAGATTCTTAGTTGTCCAAAGTCACTGAAAGAGGCCTGAGGGTCATCCTGCCTCTCTGCCTTTTCCTTTCCAGGAAATAACACTTCCAGAGCAGAGATGCAGATAAGATACTTAATATTCCCCTCAGATACAGAGAAGTTGAGGCAAGTTCCTCAGAACTCAGATACGTAAAAAAGAAAAGAAAAGCAAATTTAAAAATTTTTTCAGTTCAAAGAAAATGAGCTTTATCTTGCACAAAAACTTAAGAGAAAGTACATGAAATTTACAAGAAAAATACCCTCATCTTTCTACATCACCAGATTGGTCAACTTTTCAAACACCTTGAAATTACTTCCAATGAATGCAGAAACTCTCAGAGCACTATTCAAACAGTGAAGAAAACCACTCCATTCCATGAAAGTATACACAGCTACTCACCTTCACAGAAATGACTCTGCATTAGCCTGTTTCAAATACCAGCGCCCTGCCCATGGTCTCTGGCCACCTCCTCACTTTGCTGCATTAGACTTGATTGTTTTCAGATGGATTTCATTCTGCTAGGGCAGCCTCTACTTGCTATTCAGATACAGGTCCTGTGGCTCTTTGCTCTCCTCATTTCTGTGTGCTGAAATCACCCAGAATTCTTGGTATAGAACATTTTAAAGTGTTCTCAATGTTCTTGCTACTTTAAGCAAAACCTGTTTCACTTTCCAATCTCAATTAGTAGAATACTACACACTTTTACAGACAAGGAATTGGAAACAGCCTTCCAAGTAGGCAGCAGCAGAAACAAACAATAAAAGAAAGTACAGGCGGGCTTCTCTGCCCTTCTCTAGGTCAACTGCCTCCTCCTGCAAAACTAATTAATGCACATCCTCCTTTTTTACTTTTTCTACACCATATGTCCAATAAAGCTGAACTTATTGGTGCAAGTAGAAGGATAATGTTTAATGTGCATGGGAGTATCTGAGATGGATACAACTGCTGAGATATGTCTTCAGGGATAGCTCAGTGTTGGCAAAGGTCTGAAGAATTCATCTGGCAACATCTCGATTGAGAAACTCATAAATTAAAGCAGCTCAGGGGCAATTTAAACTTCTTACCAAGTCCATCTCTCCTCCTACAGTATGCTCTCTGTTCAGAGTGCTAGAATAAATAAATATAAGCTACAGATGTAGCCATTTCCATGTCCTCCTCAGACCTCCCCTTCCAATTCTCATTACTCCCTGAGCTGTCAACAACCTAGTACTGAGAAGAAAGAGGAAACAGTGTGCAGGTGGAGAGCTATTGTTTATCCTATAGCATAGCCTCATCTGCTTGTTTCACTTTATCAGATTGGAGTTTCCTTCTGATTAACTTCTTCACTTGTTTAGTTAACCATAGTACAAAATTTTAATTTAAGATTGTCCCTATATGTCTTTAGAGTAGCAGCAGTAGTAAGCTTTGACTTGTCAGAATGCAATACAAAAAGTAGAACACATCTTGAATCTCCTGCCTCCCACACATGTGAGCCAGCAGTATCGACTTTCACCAGATGGAAGCCAGCACTCTGGGACAAGCATCAGGTGGAACCCTGCATTCCTAAAGAGGCACTGTTTGTAGCTAACTGTGGGAACTGGGCGAGAGGTTTACTCTTCCTAATTATAATGCAAAACAATGCTTATTCTACCCAAAGTCACAAGATATTTTAAGGGAACAAAGTTTCACATTTTATGAAACCTGTGAAATAGTATGTGGAATATTTATGGAATATTTATATTTGTGTAAATGTAATTAGGAAGGTGTCTAAGTGATTCAGTCAATTCTCAATTATCCCTACTAATGGAACTGATCAATACAACAGATAGTCTAAAATGGCAAACTAGTTTAAATACAGCTCATAAATTCAGTCTCTTTATTATCGGTACATGTACATTGGATCTTCAGGTTTAACAAAATTCATTTTGGAGCAGTTGCTTCTTGTGCAGCCCTCTTATTTTTTATCCAAGGAAAGTTAGCCTTAAATATTTAAAATACAGTTGTTAAATAGAAGAGTTAGGTCTTATCTTTAATTCATTTGGGCTTCTATAACAATAACATAGATTAGGTGGCTTATGAACAACAGGAATTCATTCTACCATCTAGTCCTAAAGGGTAGGAAGATCAAGGTGCCTGCAGATTCAGTGTCGGGCAAGGGCTTCCTTCCTGTTACCACATCCTCACTTAGTAGAGAGGGAGAGGGTGCTCTCCTGGGTCTCTTATAAAAGCACTAACCCCAATCATGAGGCCTGTGCTCTTATGCCCTAAGCACCTCCTAAAGATTCCCACACAGCCTTGGGGATTAGGATTTAGGGAATCCTAATTTGGGGAGGACACAAACATTCAACCTATAGGTCTTCATCTAAACATTCCAACTAACATCATGAAGTGGAGTCTTGACTCTATTCAAAGAAGTCTGAAAACCAATCAGCTGCCTCGATGTCTTTCCTCCCCAGACGCATCTTTCATTCCACTTTCAAGCCTTGTTCATTTCCCAAAGTACCAGACACAAACACCTGTGGAATGACTCCTATATGCAGTCTCAAGATGGATTTGATGCTCCAACTTAAACAGCATGTAATGTCTCATCTTTCCAAGGCTGCTGATTAACATCTTTCCTGAGGATGTAAGCAACTAGCAGTTTTGATTTAAAAGAAAAAATATTGAAAATGTTGCTAGCCTAAAATAAGCAAAAGTCTTTTTTTAGATCAATAATGTAAGTGGAACAACATAATAATAATGAAATGTGAACACTATCTAGAAAGTTACATGGATTATGATATGAAAGATATGAAAGACTCAGAGTATATCTTAAACATACGAGAATTTGTCCTGTACCTGAGGAATTCCAAAGGAAATGCCACAGCTTTTCACAACATTGCCTGGTGGCACATTTTAATGTTGACCTCCCTTACTGCCATCATAAAACACCTATTTAAAATCTGCCAACTGCAGCTTAATAGGCATAGTGTTTGTTCTAATTTTGCCAAAATTGAATCAGTGAAGATATAAACAGGGAATATAATGCCTCTTTAGTATCACCCAGTATAGCTGAGGAAAACATTCTCAAAACCTACCTCACTTAATGCCAGCCACAACCTTGAAACAGCTACGAAAGCATTTCAAACATAAAAAAACTAAAGTGATTGGGAAGGTTAGAAAAATCCGTAAGATGTTCATGAAAGAAAACATTGCTTCAACCAAGGGCCTTAATTCCACAATCAAACATCCTCATAAATGCAGCTGAGAAATGAGCCCACTTGTAACAGCACAACCAAGAGCTAGGATAATTACAATAGAAACACTTTATTTCGAATCATGAAACGAGTTACACTTGATCTTCTTGTTAGCAGGGGCTGTGCAGACAGCAACATTTACTGTGAAATGTAAGGGCAGATAACAGCTGATTTGAAAGGGGATTGTGTAAATCTAGTTAAAGAGCAACTTTAGAAGATTATTTTCAATTATGGAGATAACATCATGGCTCTCAGGAAAAAAAAATGGAATGGTTTGTTCTTTACACCACATACAGTGTACTAAATCTAACAAAACCTGCCTGCTTTCAAGCAAGAGTATCAGCTAACAGCTAACAAGCCTTACCTCGACTTTACCCTTTTTCTTTAAGACATTTCCAATTATTTCTAGCACTTACTCATGTATATGAACCAAAAAAGTCATTTTCAATGGAAGAAATAGCTTAAATACACCATCTCCTTCAAAATAATTAATAAAACTTATATATTCCCCAGACATAACCTGTGAGACCTCAAAACTAGTGCAGGTCATGCGGTAAGAATAGGCCTTTTTGTGGCTGATTAAAATGGCATTTTCCTGGCCTGCCAGAAAACACCTAGCTTCCGCCCCTATTCCTGCACCTTGACAAATCCACAGGAATCCACAGAGCTCCACACTGACCAAAACACAAGCTGTGCCACTAGCTAAATGGAATAATCTTGTCAAGTAAAATAGCTAGTTATCATATCCTTCAACATGGCTTGTATAGAGGGTACTAATGACATGGTTTCGGGGGAATCTAAATAACAAAGAACCTAGTGTAATGGAGAAACATCAACTGGGAAGCAACAAACCCTGTTCCTTCCAGCCCTGTCCTTCACGAGCTCTGTGACCTTTCCAAGCCTCATCTCCTTGTACTATCCGCACATTCTCAATGCCCCAGTCACTGCGGACTACTCTCCCCAGATGTACTGTGTTCTTTGCACCTCTGTGGCTCAGCTGAAGAGCTCCTTTGCAGGGAAGCTTCATTCTCTTCTCCGAGAAAGGCCGTCCAATGCCCAGGTCAGAATTAATCTCCACCCTCTGGTTGCTCCTCAAATATTCAACTGTTTGCTTCCTGAGGCTGATCACTCAGTGCTGGTTACCACTCCATTTCCTTTTGTAACCCACGTACTCCAAGGGGACAGGATCACCTCATTTTTGAACCTTTGGAGCTGCTGTAACATTAGAAAGCACGTAGTATTATGAAGGAAAGGATTATGAATTATGAAGGAAAGGATCAAGCAATGAAGGAACAAAGGATAAACCAACTCCACCAAATTTCTATGTCATCACCTTTCAAACTGATATTAGTCATGACACAATTCACTCATGTTGATCAAAAGGTGAGATGTGGCTTTTCACATTGTTAGGTTCTATATTTACATAATTATTATTATATGGATAGTGAAGTCAAAAAGTCATAATGAAGCCAGGCCGGTTGGCACACACCTGTAATCCCAGCAGCTCCACAGACTGAAGCAGGACAGCCTCACCAACTTAGTGAAACCCTGTCTCTAAACAAAATATAAAAAAGGCCCGGGGATGTGGCTCAGTGTTATGTGTCCCTGGGTTCAATCCCTGGTATCACAAAAAAATAAAGGTCATAATGAAGTCTGATGTCTTGGCATACAACAAAGGAGTTATTATCACCTGTGGTGAGCCGTTTCTGTGAACTGTGGCCGCCATTACAAGATGGCGCTGGTTTCCCCTGCAGTCTGTGACAAACAACTCCTTATCAGAATGAGTTGGCATGCTGTGACTTGGCACCCTGTGAGAAAAGTCCACGTGGCAGCTTCGCATTGGGGCTTGAGGTGATTTATTAAGGCTGGGAGGGGCATCCGAGATAGAGAAGAAAAGTATCAAGGACCTGAATAAACTGCTGAGAGAAGATTCCCGAGTTGCGTCTTCCTTGCGGGCAAGGGGTCGCGACAAGTGGTGCCGAGACCCGGGAACCAGAACTTTCAGTCAGTCAGGGGTGGTGCACCGGTTAGTCCCAGGTGAGTGGGATCTGCTATGAAAGCAGGGATAGTCCCAATACGTGGGATCCGCGTCCAAAGCGGGGTCAGCTCCTCTACAAAGAAAGAGAGAGCCTCATATTTATTGCAGCTGCACTGTGTACTTTCACTTTTGTTTTCTGTGTTTCTTTTGTTGTGTCATCTCGTTTTTGTTTTTTGTGGTATCTCTTGTTGTTTTTTGTGCGTCTTTTGTTGTTGTGTCATGGGTGTCGCATCTTCAAGTCCGCTCCTCCTGGCCCTAGATGACCTGTTACGTTCCAAGGGCCTGGAAGTGAAACGTAGTACTTTAGAGAGATTTTTACAGAAGACAGATATTGCTGCGCCGTGGTTTGCATTTTCGGGCAGCCTTACTATACCTAGTTGGGACAAATTAGGGAAAGATCTGGATTTCGCTTACAAACAAGGAACTTTAAGGGGCAGTACCATTCCGCTTTGGAAATTAGTGAGGGGGTGTATAATGGATGGTAAATGCCAGAAAGCTGTGAGCGAGGGTCAGGCTGTTCTTGAGCAATTGCATGAAGAAAAATCGGAGGGGTCACATAGCGAGGTAGCAGAAAGTATTAGGAGTAAGAGTGGTGAAAAGATAAGGGAGTCTAAAGTTAAACAGAGGAGAAGGCTCTATCCGGACTTGACTGAGTTAAAAACTCCCAAGGACACAAGTAGCTCGGACAGTTCTGAGGAATTAGATCTACCCTAGCCGCTCTCAACCCCGCCTTCTCATCTTCCCCCTCCCTATCAGGCCCACAGAAAAGTCTTATTTGACCTTCTCCAGAATATTCACCATGGCTTATTTTAGGACTTTCAACAAAAGAATCTCTACAAAAAGGTTTAATGTAGATAAACTTCCTATTTTCATGTTGCCCTGTTTTATTTGGCTACTGTCTGAAAAAATCAGCATTCCAGGCGCTGGACACTCCCTTACTAGTTTTTCACAAAAATATGTAACAAGGCCTCTGGCCTTGAGCTGGGCTTCACAGTGCTGACTACATTTCTAAGATAAGGGAGTTACTAACTGGGCTCCATGGTAACAGCTGACAGGAGGAAGAATTGGAAAGGAAGATAGAGGAACTGGAGGGTCGATTGTAAAAGTCAAGATTTAAAGCACCTACAGCCCCGATCGCTGTCACGCTCCCTCCTTATAACCCCGATTGGGACAAGGACAACCCCAGAAGGCTGGGGGGTGTTCAGTGGCAGCCTAAGACGGCCCAAACTTCCCAGTAATTGAAAACTTGGATGCCGATGAACAGCCGGCCAGAGTACATGTTCCTTTAGCCTTTAAGGATATTAAACAACTAAAGGAGGCAGTTACTAATTACGGATCCCATGCCCCCTTTACATTGACTCTCTTCGAGTCTTTCTCTGCCAATCAGCTGACACCTAGTGACTGGCAACAGCTTTGCATGGCTGTGTTGTCCGGAGGGGATTTTTTGTTGTGGAAAAGTGAAAATCAAGAGAGGTGTCGCGAGCTAGCCCGAGTCAATCAGGACACCGGCTTCCCACGGCATAACCTTGAAATGTTAACTGGCTTGGGACTATATGCTATCATAAGTCAGCAAATTGATTACGATCCTGGGGTCTATGCTCAGATAGCTACAACAGCCATTCAGGCTCGGAAGGCTCTACCTATTTCAAATGCTAAAACAAAAATTTCAAAAATTGCTCAAGGACCCTCTGAGCCTTATTCTGACTTCCTTGTCTGATTGATACAGGTAGCAGAAAAAATATTCCCTAACTTGGAACAAGCCATGCCGGTCATTAAGCAATTGGCTCTTAAATATGCAAATTCCTATTGCCAAAATGCCATTAAATCTACCAGAGCAAAGAGTGTTGATGACATGATTCGAGCTTGTAAGGATATTGATGGAGCTCATATTACAGGACAGGTTCTGGCCGCTGCCCTCAAAACGGAAACAGGGGCCCGACCCGGGCCCCGGAAGCCAAGGTCTACTGGGCAATCCAGGGACGGAATGGTGCCCCGGGGAGTGGGCGACTTTGTCACCTCCCACGGACCAACCCCTTTCTATCTGTAGACTCCCTAGGGGAATGCCAGGAAGTACAGGATGTACAACTGCAACCGCAGGTCGCAGAGACAGAACAAGCTGCTACCGCAGTAAGATCTTGGCCAGGCGGGGGAAAATGCAGACAAAATCAAACAAAATACAATCGGCTAAGAAAACTTGGAGAACTTTTGCCCTGAAAATGGGCACCAGACTCCATGTTGTTTGCATCACCATGGTAACCATGGGGTGCCTGGCCGGAAGAGCTGCTTCCTGGTCCCACCTCCCACACTTTTGCGGGCTTCTGATTGGTTCTTCCACAGTCACTCAGACAGGACTTCTGGTCCCGCCTTCCAGCCACTAACCTGTACTGCTGTGTTTCAGGTTTCTACCGGAGCTGCTCAGAGCCTGTATTTTTTTTTACAACAAAATGCCTACCTGTAAATGCTAATGAAAGATATCTTTTTCAGACAAAATTTAATTCCACAGGTTTCTATGTTACAGTCCTAAATTTAAGCTAATTCTAAGTTAAATAACCTGACTTTTTCTCTATAGTTGTGTTACTGAATAATGTTCTATTGATGAGAGATATCAAATATGCTTCTTTATATTTTACTTTTAATTTTGAAGGTTATGAGGATGCATTTGCTCGCCACAGGAACAAGCCGGCAAAGTTCCTGTGATGACCAAAAAATCCTTATTTTCATTGCTAACTATAAAAATAAAAATGTATACTCAAGGATCTTATTTCAGTTACATCAAGTGACGTCACATAGAAGAGTGCACTCCTAGTTAAAAATAAATTTAAATGGATCCAAATATTTTAAGACCACGTGGTTACATAAAGTTAATACAATTATAAGTTATGTTCTTATTCTTTATATATATATTTTAGATATTTAGATAACCTATATTTGTTAATCTATAAATTAATTAGCACATGCCTAATTAATTAGTTAATATATATTTGCCTAATTGTTTTTCTTCAACAGAAAACCTATAATTTAAGTTTTATATTTACATTTATCAGATACTCTGTTTTTTCAGTTACAGATATTTGAGATAAATGTGTTTACCATAAATTTGCTTTTAAGTAAAAATACAATCAAGTAATTTCTAAATCTCAAAGTAGAATTAATCAACACATTTTATCTGGGATTTTGGCTGCTAATCAAAGGATAGATTTGCCTCAAGCTCAAGTTGAGGAATTGTCTGACCTAGTACATTTGGGTTGTATTGATCAACGAGCACATTTATGTATAACCTCTGTCAGATTTTATGATTCCAGAAATGCCTCATGCATCATTGGAGAGTATCTATCCGGAACCTGGTCCATGGAAGCAAAAAACTTGATCCAGTCTCAACTAACTCAGATTGCTGTTTTGAATAACACCCATGTCAATCCAGTGACCTTGGGTCAATTTACCAATTGGTTGTCATCTGCCTTTTCCTTTTTTAAGGAGTGGGTGGGAATAGGCATTTTTGATGCAATGTGTTGCTTTGGTATGTTTCTCTGCTTGTGGTTTCTCTGTCGCCTCAAGGCCCGCAGTGCTCACGATAAGGCTATGATCATACAAGCTCTTGCTGCTTTAGAAAACGGCAACTCGCCACAAGTCTGGCTTGCGCATCTTAAACAGTAAATCTTTGACATGGTCGTTGCACCCCAAGTTATTATAACATTGCACTGGGATCGACATGTCTTTCCTCGCTATTCTCTTAGTGTTGGAAAGCCCTTGCACTCTGCCGGTCTTGCTGCCATTGCACGCAGATGGGTTTCCACACTAGTGCTTCTCTATCGCTTTAAAGTCCGTGCCTTTCTTTCAGGGTGCTGTCAACTTGTTTGTCATTGTGCACAGCCACAGTTCAGCCTCAGCTATCCCCCTCCGTCCACCATCGTCACGGTACAGGATGCGAGGCAAGGCACTGCACTTGAGTGATCCTTGGAGTGGACCTCAAGGAGAGCATGTCCTATTGCATGCGGGTTTGACGTCCTTCCTTACCCCACCTTATCCACGCCCCGCCCCACGAAAAAAGGCGTCGGCTGATATGGCCTCAGATCTGGGGAAGGGCCCTCCTTAGGGCTGAGCCATACTATGCAGCCACTTCTGCACAGTGGGATAGGACCTCTACTCTCGCCTGTATTGTCATACAAAAACAAAAAAGGGGGAACTGTGGTGAGCCGTTTCTGTGAACTGTGGCCGCCATTACAAGATGGCGCTGGTTTCCCCTGCAGTCTGTGACAAACAACTCCTTATCAGAATGAGTTGGCATGCTGTGACTTGGCACCCTGTGAGAAAAGTCCACGTGGCAGCTTCGCATTGGGGCTTGAGGTGATTTATTAAGGCTGGGAGGGGCATCCGAGATAGAGAAAAAAAGTATCAAGGACCTGAATAAACTGCTGAGAGAAGATTCCCGAGTTGCGTCTTCCTTGCGGGCAAGGGGTCGCGACAATCACCCATACACATCACATGCCTAAACTCAATTTCAGTATTTTCATTTTTATTTTCTTTTTTTGTCAGAAAGAGAAATTAAAAATTTGACAAAAGGTGCTACTTCACTGCCCAATATGTGAAATGACACTGAAACTAGATATCTTAAAAATCAGAAATTCATTAAAGTCACTTTACACATATGTTCTCCATTAAATAAGCATTTTTTTCCTACTTGGACATGTAGCAATATACAGATTGTATTCTGTGACATACACAGGACCCCACAACTTCTACTCCCATCTTGCTTTCTCAAAACATTTTAAAAGCAAAACTGTTTTCTGGAAGAACAGGCCCATGATGCACTAAAGAGTTGAGGCTTCTCTTTGAAGAGAAAAAGATAACAGGGATTTTGAAGGTGCACTGTAGTGATAATGATCTTATATTTCAGCTATAGGTAACAGAAGATTATGTTAAATATTTCTATTTCCAAACAAAAAATTCCTCTTGTTACAGAGAGAGGATTCTCTCATTTCACAAGGATTCTCTCATTTCACAAAGACTACCCTATAACAATAAGTCCTAAAGCAGTTTCATTTGCAGACAAGCACAGCATCCTAGCCCTGCCTTCAAGCCAGAGCACTATGATGACCTTAGACATTGGGACGATGGGGCAGTGTGAGGCTGTAGCTGATTTGGTGCACTGACATCCAAAAATACACAAATAAGGGAACAAGTGTAAGCTCAAATTTTGTGATTATTTTAACTTAAAAAAATAATTAAAATTGTGTTTCAATCCTAATGTTCCCATTGCTCAGAAGAACAAAAGAGCTTTACTTTATAAACTTGTAGACATAAATACACTGTGGCCAGTCAAAAATGCTGCAAGAGTAAAACTAACCTCATCGTCAGAAAGATGAAAGGGAACTTAAGAGTTCTCTCTAGAAGGATGAAAAGGATGCTCCAGCTGTGAGTTATCATAAGCTAGTTGGCCCATCATCTGCCCAGTTGCAGCTGTATCTAACTCTCAACTCACCCAAAGAGATTCATGCTCTTGTGGTGCCAAAATGAATGTCTCACTTTAAAAAAAAAAATGCCCAATTGAAAATAACTCTCTAATCTGCATCCTTTCAATAGAACTGAAGTGCACTTCACCAACACAGAGCACAGGCATCTTGAATTAGCAGAGAACTATTTTTAACACATGAAGGATAAGATATGAAATTAGTTTAACGGGGAATGAGAACCTTGGAGATTATTTACTTTGCCTTAATTACTCTGACTCACCATTAATTTAACTTTCCTAAGGTACTAAATATTTCACGCTAAGATTTTGAGACTAAAGAGACATGGGCACAAATTTGGAGCACTGGAAGTTTGAAACAACTTCTTTTAACACTGAGACACAGATACCCCTACTGGGCATCAAAGGCCACTCATGGATGCACTCACTGCTCAGTAACATGTGCAGTTCCAGTTTCTGTGTTATTTTTTACCTTGGAACCCAAAGCTCTGTCCTGACGTATGCAGAAAGCCAAACTTTATTCAGCTTCTGTTTTGCTCCTCATTCTACAACATCACCAGTGGCCACTGCTACTCCCAGCAACTGACAAATAAGATAGGCAGCAACTCCCTGAAACCAAGGTGAGAAAAGTTAGACTACACGTTAAAAGAAAGTTTCTAACAACCAGTGCAACTAGGAAAGGGATTTGATTCCCAATAAAGGTGACTTAAGAGATACTATAGCAAATATTCCATAACAGGTTCATTAGAGATCAGTAGGAAAGAATGCACTCAACTCCCACCAAAGCACTCACAGTGAATAGGTTCTGCCATGTACTGCTGGACACTTGCCAAAGCTTGTATTTTCCCCAGTGGCTCTTCATCAGTTGTCCACTGGCAGACACCACACACACAGGCAGTATGAGGCAGCTGGCAAGAGCCTGAGGAGAGCAATACACTTGCTGCCAGATGCAATACAAGACTCACTAAGACCACTCATCTGTCAGTGCCTCTAGCTCCACCAAGCATTCAACAATTAGAAAGGGAGAGGAGAGACAGGTACTAAGAGAGCTGGGCCTTTCTGGTCCATGCTCCCAAAGAACTCTCCCATGTGCTGAATGTCAGAGGAACTGGACTTACATTATGTAACTCCACTCTAGTAAGATTATTTTTCTCCACTGAGTCCTCTATACCCTAATGTTCTCTTTTTTCATATACATGTATTTCACTCTGATCAAGTTATGCTTTTTTTTTTTTATAAGCTGTCCTCCTCCCCCCCCACTTTTTTTGATTAGGCTATGGTTTGACTCCACTGATCTATGCCTTTCTAGCATTCTGAACCCAAAAAACCACAGCAGATAAGTTCAGATATCTCCAAATCTCCACTTACTTCATATTTTGTAATAAAAATTTCTGTCCTGGACTTATGCTTCCATAGAAACATTTCTTGTTTAAAAATAATAATTATTAATATTTCTTTAGCATATTTATAGCTTTAAAACATATACACATATACCATATCATTTGTCTTGTCTATTTGTACTACTTAGCCTCTTTCTACTTGTCTAATGCTCATGAAAACTTCCAATTTGCCAAGTCATTTCCCAAGGGAAAGCCTGTTCCCTTTGCCACTGTTGATCCAACTTCCTTGTTTTCTAAGTTGCACGATTTTTGTCTGAGTCATTTATAATTTAGTCATTTTTATCATTTGTAATGATAAAAGGTAAATTCCTTCAATGCCATATTTCAATTTCAATACTCAACACTGAATGCTTCTTTTCCATTATCAGTTAAAAAAAGCAAGTTGCTATAATATTCCTATTTTAAGAGAGAAGCATCATGGAACACAATATAATAGAAAAAAGGGTTCAAGATTCTTGCTTAAGTGGACAAATTATGGTTTCCTCTTATTGGTATAAAGAATTGTCATGAGGATTAAAGATGATAATATATGCCACTATGCCTAAAATACTCAAAAGGTGTTAATCATAACTCTGACATTCTTCAGGTTTCCAATCAAATGTACTTATTTATCCTGGCAAACATATCTCTGCATTGGGTTCCTGAAAGTGTATCATCCCCCAAAGGATTCCCATTCACTGTCTCAAAGGATGACCAATGTACCCACTGCCCTGCCATCCCAGAAACCACTGATTTCTAAGTTACTCATTTTCCAATAAATTCAACTGCAGAAAATATACAAGTTGAGAGCTCAGAGTAAATGCATGAATGGCCATCAACTCCCAGGACTTCCAATATGGCTCACTGGTCTTTGCCTCATTCATTGAAATAAAGAAAGAGGTAGACAATTACACATGACTACAGAAACAGCAATGTGCTAATGAGCAGATTCAGAGGCTCCCCAATAGTCAATCTTTGGGCCATCACTCACTTGCAACAGGTAGAGGATGCTCCACTCTATCTTTCCCTCCTTGCCTTCCTGGTGAAGCATTTTAACACCACAGAGGCTTTGATTCACCTCACATGATGTCACTTCAAATTTGTCTTGCTCAGAGAAATTGTGACACCTGAGATTCTGCTTCAATTCTGAAGCCTCCACTTAAAGATTCAGAGGCTTAAAAGAAAAACTCCCAACAGGCAGTTGAGGGATATCAACGCATAATTGGCAAAAGTGTGGTGTTATAGCTTAGATGGCTTATGGCTATTAAAATATAAAATGGGTATACCTTTTGATCCAGCAATTTCTCTAATAAGAATTTACCCAAATGAGATAACCACCCAAGTGTAAAATAGTGTACATATGAGTATGCTTAGAGCAGCAATGACTTTTAGATTGAAAACAAATGTCTATCAGTAAAACTAGAGAGAACTCTTAATAGACACCATTAGCTGCCTACTCAGCAAGATGTTTCCCCTTTTTCTCCAAGAGAACTCTTGAGTTTCCAATTCATAAAGTTTGGATGGGATTAACATAAATTTTTACCCAAATCTAAGGCAATCAGAAATTGGCTTTATTTCAATAACAAATATCTTAGAAAATCAACTTATAAGGAGGAAAGGTTTATTTTGGCTCATTGTTTAAGAGGTTGAAGTTGATGCTCAATTGGCCCCATTGCTTCTGGACCTGTGATGAGATAGCACATCATGGCAGGAGCACGTAACAGAAGGAATTGCTTACCTCACAGAGGCCAGGAATTCAAGAGGGAGGAAGAAGAGGGGCAAGCATCCTAATATCCCCTCCAAGGGTTCACCTAAATAAATTTCCTTTCAGTAGGCCCTGCCTCCTAAAAGTTCCTCCACCTCCCAACAGTGCAATGGGCTGGGGACCTAGTTTTCAACACATGGGCCTTTGATGGCTATTCAGATCTAAATTACAGCAGCTGTATTTATATTTATATATAAATATTTATTTATTTATTTATTTATTTATTTTACACATACATATATACATAAAATGCCAGTTTTCCCCAGAAATTGTTTTTCTTACATCCAATAAAAGTATACAGTCATTAAATACATATATTTTTTACTGACATAAAAAAATGGCTACATGTTATCAGAAAAATACAGGTTGAAGAATTTCATTTATTTAGAATGTTATCTATACTTAGTGCTTATATGTGAATTCACACACACACGTACATGTATATATACACATAGAGAGAGACACACACAGACTCAGATATCTGCCTGGAAGAATTTCACTAAAATATCAACAATGGTTATCTCTAGTAGGACATTTGAGAAATATTACTTTCCGTTTTGAATTTTTCTATAGCATTTGCTGTTTTACAATCACATGCATTTTAAGGCAGGGAATTAAGCTTAAAAAAACTGGATGGACACAATACATTTTTTAAGTTTATGTGGTACTAAGGATTGAACCCAATGTCTCACACATGCTAGGCAAGCACTGTACCACTGAAAAAACAAACAACCCAATCAATAAATGGGATAAGGAGCTGAACAGACACTTCTCAAAAGATGACATACAATAGATCAACAAATATATGAAAAAATATACAACATCTCTAAAAGTTAGAGAAATGCAAATCAAAACTACTCTAAGATGTCATCTCATGACAGTCAAAATGGCAGTTATCAAGAATACAAACAACAATAAGTGTTGGTAAGGATATGGGGGGAAAGGCACACTTGTACATTGCTGGTAGGACTGCAAATTGGGGCAACCACTCTGGAAAGCAGTATGGAGATTTCTTGGAAAACTTGCAAAGGAACCACCATTTTAGCTACCCTACTCCTCGGTATATAACCAAAAGACCTAACAGCATATTATACTAACACAGCCACATCAATGTTTATAGCAGCTCAATTCACAATAGCTAAACTGTGGAACCAACCTAGATGAATGGATAAAGAAACTGTGGTATATATATACAATGGAATATTACCCAGCATTAAAAGAGAATAAAAATATGGCATTTGCAGGTAAATGAATGGAGTTGGGGAATATCATGCTAAGCAAAGTAATCCAACCCCCAAAACCAAGGGCTGAATATTTTCTGATAAGTGGATGCTGATCCATAATGGGGATGGGGCAGGGGGAAGCATGTGAGGAATGGAAGAACTCTGGATAGGGCAAAGGGGAGGGAGAGGAAAGGAGGAGAAATGGGGGTAGAAAAGATGGTGGAATGAGATGGACATTATTACCCTGGGTACATATGTGACTGCACATATGGTGCAGTGCCACATCAAATTCATTCTGTTGTCATATATACCTAATTGGAATAAATAAATTTTTTATAACTTTGTATTTATTTATTTATTTAATGTAATGACAAAGATCCAACCCAGAGCCTTGCACATTCGAGGTGAGGGGCTCTGCCACTGAGCCATAACCCCATCCCTGAATAATAAATCTTTAAAAAACTAAAAAAAAAGAGATATTAGAAAGACTGAAATGCAAGTATTGCACTGCAGATATCCAGGGGGGAAAAACTGGCTATTTACTGATTCTGCCTTTATTGTAAAATAAATTGACAGCTTGACCTAAAAACTCTTTCCAAACTTAAGTGTTCCAGGGAGGAAAAAGTCAAAGAAACTAGCCAGGCACTCCAAATATTATTTCATTATAAAATTCCATGATGAAGGAACAAAATAACGTTCAGATGTGAATCCATACATGACAGAAAAGAAACATAGCCAGGGGTGCCTAAGCATCTTTCTAGAAGAGTAGAAATAACATTAATCAAAATGAAACATCTTCTTACAGAAGCTGAACAGTTCATACCCCAAAACAGAAAGACTCCTCTTTGAGGGAGGAAAAGGCACAGTCTGAGCGATGACAGGGTTTCAGATGGAGGGACTATGGACATCACTGAAAAGCTGCAAAGAGTGGCTGGTTTTGAGTGCCATTATGTCGAGCAGACAGATGGCTTATCCCTGACTGCTGCTGGACTTCCACACACTTCCTTGCATAAACCAGGACCTTACCCATCCTCAGTGGAGTCTTATTCCAGGCACTTCAAGCCCTCCCAATGTATTGCTTTCAAGCAAACTAGGGGACTAAATGTTCTTTGTGACTTCTTTCAGTTCTAAAATTACCATTCAGTTAGATACATAATATAAATTGTTGGAGGATAGGAGATCATTTAGATTTCTGAATACTGTTGGGATCATTTAGATTTCTGAATACAGTGGCATCTGAGTGTTATAGACTCAGGCTGGAAATCACAGATCTAAGAGGTAGCAACTGGTTAGGAAAAGTACTTAAAGGCAAAAAGAAAACAAATGTCAAAGATAAAAATCTTGATTGATTTACTGGTGATTTTTACTCCAGCTTGTAGGATCTCCAAAAAGAAGATCTCAGAAACTTTAACTTCTAGTATCAGTTTATCAGTATGAACATCTCCTAAAGTAATAGGACATTTACAGATATCAGGTAGCTGAATTTTTTTTAACTTGTTTCACAAGTTAATTTCCAGCAGTTATTTATTTCTTTTACAGTAAATTACTATACTGTGCTTACATTATAATACATGATACTGCAATTATTAACAGTCACCATTTAATTAGGAGAGTCATAGCACTTGAAGAAATAATCAAAAATAAACACCACCTATAATATTGCCAATACTCTATATTTGGCATTGGGATCAAGTTAAAGATGCATCCACTATAAGGACCTTTTCCACTCAAAATTATAAGCATTCATATAGTATAATCAAACTAATCATATAACTCTACCTTGGATCATTCTCGCCATCTCCATATCTCCAGTCACTATTCTTGTTGCTTGTTTAGGCAGCCACCACCATGTACCTCTGGACTTGACGATAATTTCCAAGTTGGTTCTCCAGCTTCTAGTCTTGCCACACTGATCCTTTCTCAGGAAGCTTTCCATAAAGATAAGTCAGTTAAAATCCTTGAGAGACTCTTAACCAGCATAGAGTTTTAATCTGGGGTATGAAATGTTTTAGGATAGATAGATAGTACTTGTACAATCATGTGAATATACTAAATGCCACTGAATTGTTCATTTGAAATGGTTCCTTTTATGTCATATGAATTTCGCCTCTATATAAAATAAGGAAAACAAAAACCTTTCAGTAGCTCCCCACAGATCCAAAGTCCAGAGCATGGCCTAGTAGCTCTGGCATAACCAAGCCCTATATCTCAGCAGCCTTGTTCTCAGCTACTGTCTACCTTTGCTCTCTGCTTTTCAGCAACATTGGTCAAACTCTATCTGGCTATAACACAGGACTCCCCACCGGATAACCCCAGTCATTCTTCATGCACTGATTTATAAATTACTTTCCCATTCAAGGTCCCTGACCATCTCACCCTCACCATGCCCCTTCAGAAAAATGTGGTCTTTTCCAAGTACTTATTATAAATTTCAATTACCTAATTATTTTTTTCATTGATTTATCTAGTGTCCTTTCCAGTAAACTGTGTACTCCAAGCAAGATGGAAATAATGATTATTTTGCTCACTACTGTATTACCTGTACCTAGTATGAACTTAGCCCAATAAATACCTATTCATTCATCAAATAGAACATTTAGCATGGATTTAGCATCCAAAAAACATTAAATCTCTCCTAAAAAATGAGTGTTAAGGTAGGGCACAATATTTCATGAGACCTAAAATATACATGTCAAAAATAATCCCTTAATAACTGGATGAGAAAAAAAATCAAACTATGTAAGATCAACTCGGCGTGCTGTATATAAAATCTGCCTCAGTGAATGCACAGAAAACAGCTTCTTTAACTTTCAAAGCACCCGCTTTGTGTTACTTGACAGGATAAAGTCCCTGATGATCAAGAAAGTTCCATTTAAAAGCTCTCTCCTCATGCCACTGCACATTACTGAGTAATAAGGAAAGAAACAGTGTACATCTCTGTAGAAAGATGCAATATTGAAAAGGGTAAAAGACCAGGCTTCCAAAAGATCTCACAAGAAACTGTCAGCTGCTCTCACAGACATGACTTTTTAAAGAAAAGTGCACAGAGCACTACCAGGATAAAAAACACCCTGAACTCAGTTCTGAAAGATACAGGGAAAAGAGGATAAATGCACAGAAGAGTGAGTATAATTGGTGTTTTGTTACTAAACAAACTGTTCTGTGGTGATTATAGGTATGCGATTTATTTTTTCCAATCTCATGTTTGTATTAACTAGAACCCTAATTTTTCCATGATGCTGAAGTGTGTCTTAATTACTTGCCTTGAAGCTTATGCCCAATTAAAATAAGCTTATTTCTTTTCCATTGTCAACTCATCCAGAGCTGCCTAATCCACAATTCTGCAGCCTGGCACTCACCACTTCTTATCATTATGGAGAGCACAGACAATCAAGTAGCCTTAAAGGCAGGTTCCAAAAAGATCCATTTGTTCATAAATGTGTTCACCAGCCCACAGTCCCCAGCCCTATTTCTACTCAAAGGTAAGAAAACACATTTACTACCCATGCCATGGGCTGTTTTTCAAAACTTAAATTCTTCTTTGGTCAACGCTTTTAATTTTTCCAGGTGCCAGATGTGTAGAACTAGTGGTGATTTGCATGGCTATTAATTTTTAAAATGTCCCCATGTGTGCTACAATGCCCAAATGTACTGCCTCTGGCATTAGAGTATGCAGCACCTCAGCTGGTTCATGGGCCCTTTTGAACATTTCTGTTGAAGATACCTCTATATCTTTTTCTTGACAGAGGATCCAGCTTCCAACTCTCTGTGCTTGGCTGGGGACACCTTGGATAAGGGATGAAGATGCTATAGGACCAATATGGTAGCAACCAACAAGACTGCTTTCTAGCAGGAAGAGGACTCTGAACAGTCACTGCACTATCCCACCACCACCTCTGCAGACTCCAAGTTGCTCTTTTATGGTCTTTTTAAAGCCATGTGTGTGGCCACCATGGTGGCCCAGCTTGAGAACTCTTCCCTTCTTGCCAACATTCTTGCTTTGTTTTTCCTATAAAACCACATATACTTTTATAGGAGATGAGTTGGAATCTGATGACATGTATCAAAAGCATGCTGATGCAGAAAAGTGAAGTACCACCAAAATTGAACCCTCCTGTAGCAGAGGTATGACCTTAAGCCAAAACACATGCAGGAGAGTGTCATAAGACCATTACATTAATATGTTAAGGATATCACACACAGAGATAAAGTCAGTAAGAATTGCCGGCATAAAATAAGGAAGGTTAGCAAATGAGAGGTTGAAGGATAAAATAGTGAAGACATTGGAAGAAGACTGCAAAAATGACAAATATATTTGAAAAGGGAAGACTAATGCTAAGGAAAGAAGAATCAGTAAAGGGGTGGAGACTCCTGGGCCAGGGATGAGATTATAAATGTGGGTTCATCAGATTTACCTCATTCCCATGCTTTGAGAAACTAGAGAATGTCTAACTAGGAAAACAGAATCTCTCCAATTAATTTCCAGTGAGGAAATTTCATAGAGAATTGGTTGTTCAGGTGATGGAGGCACTACAAGCCCAACACCAGACAGTGAGGTAATCCAGAGACGAATAAGTAAGAACAAGAAGCCCTCCAACTCCCAACTAAACAGAGGATAGCCAGAGGTACCGCAGCCTTCTGAACCAAGGGCACCAGTGAGCAGCTGGGGCATTAGATATGCTATGAGAGAGACTCCTTTGCCCAATCAGGGCAAAGAAAAAAATACCCTGCTCTGCCCTTCTCCCTACTGTCTCCCACCTGGGCCTCCCATGGACCCAATACAGCAAGCCACGATTTCCCAAGAAATCGCAGAAAGGAAGCTGCAGGAGTGAGCCCCATCTGATACAGAAAGCAACTGAGAAGGGCAAGGAAGGCTGCACCCAACATAAGAGGGAAGGAGAGAAATGCTGGTAGGAAACCCCTGGGTTCAATCCCCAGTGTCATGGGCAGTGGGGGGATTCTTTCTCTCTCTCTCTCTCTCTCTCTCTCTCTCTCTCTCTCTCTCTCTCTCTCTCTCTCACACACACACACACACACACACACACACACACACACACACGCATAATTTCTTACATTAAAAAGGCCTCTCCCTTCCTATTTTGTTTCACCCACAGTGTCCCTGGCCTCTCTTACACCCACATGCTCAGCATTTTTACTGTCATGACTCTTTGTTCTCCCTGTTAATCATAGCCTAGGAAGTTCTTTCCTGACCCATTCTACAACTTCTCATAATTTGGTCTTTTTTGTCATTGAGTCAATGACACTTTTCCAAAAATACGATGGTGTCAGGTTCCTTTTGTTTGATTATTCAGTCCACATTTCTGACTATAGACAGAGCCTGAATATTAGTATTCATAATACTAATTAGAAGACTGCCTTATCTCATTTCATATCATCTAACAAGCTTTAACTTGCTCATTTCATAATTAAGCATTTAATTCAAAACAGTTCTCTTTATGGATTTATGCTTTCTTTCTCCCACCCTCTTACCTCTTGATCTTCTTTAGGAACTGGTGGCTTAAGAACTGGCAGGAGAAATTGCAGTCCAAAGCCTAGAATTATGACAGAACAAGAGGAAAAATCCTGCCCCACCTCCAGCTACCACTCATTCACTTAGCTAAAACACAGGCTATCAGAGCAGCAGGAAAAACAATAGGCATAAGTGCACAGAGAGTCGTGCTAGGTCTTCCAGAAACTGATGGTGGATGGAAATCACTTCTGGGCCAAGAGCAAAGGGGGAAATTACTATTCATCACAAAATGGACATGCATCACAGATACCTCTCCAGCCCTCCGATAAACTCCACAAATCCTTCCTATAAAATAACTTTCTTCCTTTAATGATCTGATAGTGAATTATTTATATTCTTCAATTTATCCTTCCTTCTTTTATTTATACTCAGAATTGTACAATTTAACTCTAGAAAGTTTGAGTGAGATTATAGACAAGACAGAGGATTCACAGCCCTTCCAAGGGTGCCAAGTCTAATGGGCACAACAAGGCAATGGGGCAGGGTGAAGGACTGGAAGCTCCTCTTGGGACCTAATCACACATCACATCACTAGTTTTTCTAGGTAGTATTCTGTCAAAATCCATCTAAAATCCTTTCCTGCACTTCCAGCACTTACCTTAGCTTAAGGGCTTATCACTGCTTACCTGGGCACTGCTACTTTCCAGCTGGCCTCCATGTCCCTGATTCTTCCTCTGTCAATCCCTTCCCCACACATCTGCCAGAGTGATCTTTCTAAGTTCCAAATCCAACATGGAAATGCCCTCTCCCAAACTCTTCAGGAGCTCTTTTTCACCTAAGACTGAGCCTCCAAAACCTGCCTCATTGTAAAAGGTAAAAGCAGATTCTTCCAGCTCTCATGTTGAATTTCCCCAGAAGCAGACCTTGAGGCAGCAGAGGAGGAGCAAGTTTTTTATCTGGGAGGGAATCCTAGAAGTACTGGTAGAAAAGTGGGAAGGATAATAGCCAGAAAGCACAGTTTGTCTAACAGGCAGTCCCTTTGGGTTACTGAGTCTGGGTTTCATGAGGGGACTCTGGAACATGGTATAGAATGTGAATTAGAGTTACTGCACTCAAAGAGTCAAGGATGCTAGGGTATTATTATTTAGCTCTGTTCTGTCATGGCTGGGGTCAACTCCTGAGGCCATTAACTCTGTCACATTACCAAGCAGTCCCACATGTGAGAGAAAGAGCACTCAGAGAATAGGAAACATTTGCAAACAAATTCTATAGACATGTACTGGCATATGGAGTATCAGAGTTATGAATACAAAATTGTTATTTTTGCTCCACCAGGCCATGTCCCTACAGATTTCCACACAGTGGGTCCTGGGTATAATCTGGAAATCAGCATTGTTATGAGCACCTCATTCCTACAAACAAGTAGATTTGAGAAAAGCTTGCCAATCTCATTATTAAGTTCAAAACCTTTTTAGTAGACCCTTCCTGGTCCTCCATGGCTCTGCTCTGCCAGCCAACTGACCCCACACACAGTCACCTATCAAATCACAGTGAATTTGTGCATGTCACTTTTGTGCACTTTGCCCCCTCTTCTGTGAGCAGGATCTGTGTCTTAAAGAGTCTTTATGACTCCCAGAGTCAAACACAGTACCATTCATAGAGTGAGTGCGCAATAAATGTTTGAAGATCAAAGGTTCCCTAAATAAAACAATTAATTGCCCCAACGAAATATACAAATTATTTCACTGTATATTTTCAAACAAATATATGTTGAGCATCTATTATACACAAAACAATCAGGAATTCTTCCAGAAAAGTATAGGTTGAGTGTTCTTTATTCAAAATGCTTGGACCAGAGGTGTTTTGAAATTTGGATTTGGAATGTTTGTATATACATAATGAGATATCCTAGGGATGAGAACCAAGTATGAACATAAAATTCATTTATGGTTCATATATACCTTATATAATATTTTTAGTGATTTTTTTGACTATGACCTGTCACATGAGAACAGCTATGGAATTTTGCACCTGTAGCACCATATCAGAGCTCAAAAATTTTGTATTTTACACTTCACACTTAATATTAGGGATTCTAAACCTGTAATTCAACCTTTTATCATCTCACATTTTAACAAATATTTGTTGTAAAATTATGAATAAAGCCCTACAAAGGAGATAAATATCTAAGCCATGGTGTAATGGTAAAAGGAACTGGAGCCTACTTAATGACCCTCTAGAACTGTCTGCAAGACACAAAGATGTGGCAGGATAAAGGTCTTGTTTCACTGGCACTGAACACCTAGGATTGTAACTTTTTTCCAATGACCACAATTTTTGTACCTGAGGTCGCATGTCAACTGCAGACTCTATCCCTTAGGTGCACAATGGCTTTCAAGGCTTACTAGATGCTCAAGGTGTCCTCTTGCAAATAAGACCAAAGCAGAAGCTCTGGCCACTTTAGTCCTTAAAGACTTCATTCGTGGTTTTTCTCCCACTGTTGGGGATGTTAACCACAGCATGCTGGCCGAATTCCAGTCTGGATAATTACATTGGGGCTAGCAAACTTCACCCTCCAGTGCCAGCTGAATAAAGTATTCCTTCAGACTTGGTGCCATAACCTTTGTTTTGCTGCTGTGGGCTATTAAAGAACTGTCCTATACTTGGGATGGCTGTGTTTGTGGAAAATCAATAGCCCTGGTATAACTTTCCACACTGACAAGAAGTATATTTCAAAATACCACTGGCAACATTAGCTATTTTGACTTTTCTTATATAAAAACAATTAGAAAAATATAGTGTTTCTTCTTCATTCTCTCAGTTATATTTTTCACACAAAGACTAAAATACTTGCATCATATCTGAAAGGGATGAAAGGTGCATTAATTTCACAAAATATGTACTGTCTACCACATGCAAACCTCTACTGCAGGTATTGAGCACTACTCTAGGTGCCATGGGTTGGTCATACCATCAACATAAATGTGAACATTTTACAAAAGGAATAAATTTGATACTTTCTATACTGTTGTATTTCTTACTTCAAGTACTATCACACATAGATCTCCCCCCCACACACAATACTGTATCTATCCACCTTTAAAACAGGAGTCTGCAGGACCTTAAGCTCTATATGTGTACGTGGGTGTGCACAGAAGCAAATGTATGTCTCAGAATGAGAAAATATAGTTTCCCAGCTAGCCTGGAGGGTAGCAAATAGGATGCTGCTTATATATTTATTTGCTGGCTTGTTTTTAGCAATCATCTTATTCAGGATGGTGAGAGTTTACAGGATATAATATCAGAAGCTGACATAAAGAAATAGAAAACGTAAATATCTCTTGTTTAAAGCTTCTCTTTACTGCATGAAAAACACCACAAATCAAGTCCAATAGTATTCTATCATAAGGATGAAAATGGCAATAAGAAAAAAATCTAAGTACTGTGTGTGTGCACATATCTACACATACATTACCTAATACAAGAAAAAAGAAGAGGGAAGTTAACTAAATTTCAAGATTCCAGTGGATTAAATGTATGAACTATTGAATATTTAACATCACACTATGCAAATGGATATAGAAATGGTTCAGATTTTTTTTAAATATCCTTGAAATTCATATTTATCTCAAAGGTTCAAAAACAAGTACTTGTCCCTCAAGAGATTATACCCAGATACTAGAAAATGTTTTGTTTTTGTTTTTCAAATTATAAAGTTCACTTGAAATCTGCCAAATCATTATTCTGTTTGAAAAGCCTTCTAGCTACAAAAAGTTAATGGCAGCCTTCTGAAATTAGTTTAAACATGCTGTAAATCAATTTCTTCCCCCCTCACAAATCTGCTAACGTGCATCTTTTCTGGTGAAAATGACTCTTCAATGGTACTTAATACCATCACTATAGTGTTTCTACAATCAATCCACTCCAGGTTTTTCTACTTAAGATATTCTTTTTACTTTTGTCATAAACAATAAACAACATAGTACAGGTTCTTTAAAATAGCGTAAGGAACCTCAAAACATCACACATGCGATACATTACCCAAGTTTAGGAGATGCCCTTAAACTGTGTATATGTAATCCAAATTTGTCACCTAATCATTTGTTATCATTTTAAAGTTCAGAAACAATCTCCATTTTACCTCTCTCAGAGACAAATGACTCATCCTCTATCAACAGGCACCAGGCAGCCCCTCTGGCAAGGTGGTATAGACAAGAGTATGCAGCCACAGAGTCTGTCCCACCAACTTTAAAAGAGCCCAAATCACTATACCAACATATGTCTAGTGTTGCAGGACAGGAAACTTCCAACCGTGATGCATTAATCACCCATAAAATTTAAACTCTTGCAAGTGGGCATCCTGACCAATGCAATCTTCAATTTCATCCCTGTTAAAAAATGCACACATAGAATAAGATATTATTAAAGATTATCCATAGCTGTAAACAACTATTTAAGCAAGTATCTTGGCTTCACTGTTTTGAGAGAGGTGGGATTCATAGAACTGACTGACCTCAGAATATACTGTATACAATGCATCTAAGGCCACAACATAGCCCTAGTATGTCAATATCAAAATTCTACTTGCATATATGACTGTACTTTCTAAGTATTCTTATTGTAATTTGGGCTACAAATTTTATGTAAATAGAGAACAAAGAAAATATAATTCGGAGGGTGGGAATTGTCAAGTGTTCCACAGAGGAAGACACCCTGAAACCAGCTCTGACACCAGGGTTGATTCACTCACTCACTATGCCTTACTGTTCTTTAAAATTAAAGGGTTGGGGCAGAGCAACAATCTCTGCTTTCTTTTTACCAGTAAAAGCCTGCCATTTGGGGGCTAGGATTGTGGCTCAGTGGTAGAGTGCTCACCTCGCACGTGTGAGTCCCTGGGTTCGATCCTCAGCACCACATAAAAATAAATAAACAAATAAAGATATTGTGCCCATGTATAACTTAAATAATATTTTTTTAAAAAGCCTGCCATTCATTTAGATATCACAGATAACTCAAGGTTTTTATAATATCCTAAGAACACCTGAGAGCAGCAGAAAATGTGCTTATGGATGTTTAATGACTATAAAGGGAAGAATGAGAAGGGTCTGAACAGTCCCCATGATTTTGTATTTTTCAGTTTATATTAGGCTTAAGAGAACAATTGAAATTAGATGCTTCATTTCATCCCACAATAACAACATAATTTCTACTACAATAAAAAAATTAATATTCTTCTTAAAACATCGAAAAAAAGAAATAGCTTCACCTTACTGAAATGAAACTTAGATCTGTCTCATGTGCAGGGTTGCAATGCCTGAGCTACAGTATGAATATCAGGATGTGGAAGCAGCTGTCACTGCTTTGTTTTTCATTCACAGTAGGTGGTTGCCAGGCAACAAAATACTATTGTCTGTTTCCATGATCTATTGGCCAATTCTGGTGATAATGCTTTCTACAGTTTAAAACAGGGCCACCTTTTGGACAAGAAGAAATGAGCAAAAAAATCTAAGGATGATAACAACATGCATATGAAGACATGGAATATACACTAAAATTGTGTATAAATACATAACTATGCGTTGACATAAATACATACATTTTACAGATATGCATATATGTAGGCATGATTATATACATTCTTTCTATCTATAAACCCATCTAGATTTGTAGGCCAACAACTGGAATCCAAATCCCTGAAGGCAAATCAAGGCATGAAGTAAAGAAATGAAAACACAGAATTATTTTCTCAACAATAGGAATTTTCCAATTTGTCAGATGTATCAAATCCTGCTCCTTGAATATGAAGTCCTCCAGTCAGAAAAGCAATTCTGTCTACTTATATAGTAATAAATGGATAACCTTTACCATCTACTTTGAAACTATCTAACATATTAAATATCATGTTTTACTTAATATCCTGTACTATCAATGTGTAAAAAGATAATTCAATTAATGTTATTGTTTATACCTATGAATCTTAAAAAGTATTCATCTTTAAAAAGAAAAAAATTAAAATTTATCCCTGGAATAGCCTCATATAATCCTCCACTTTGTTTTGATATGAATCCCCAGGGGGAGTAACAGTCAGGCTGTGTTACTTTTCCATATTTTACTTTCTTACAAGTAAAATAACACACAGTGTACTCAATATAAAGTTGTCAACATTAACTTGCACCAGTGCTGTTTGTTTTGCATTGACAAGACTTCTAATAAGAATTACAATATTCTTAGATGTACAGACACAACATCAAAACAGCCTGAAGGAATTAAAGTTTGAAAATGCTAGAGGCAATCACACTTTGAAATGAAATCAGTATCATTTATATGTATTTCTGCAAAGGCTCAAAATAATGCCAGAACAATCAGTATTTTACACAATGCTCATCTGCCTTCTCCCCCAGTATTTCAAAAGCACTTTAAGTTAACTGTTTAATGCATCCCTCTAGAGGGGCCTTTCACTTCATGAAATTTATTACCATTTGCAAATCTGTATGTAACAAGAAACTGGAACAATCAATATCCTTTAGATGGATATACATTATTATAAAGTCGCCTATCAAAAATGCAACGCTAGCAAAACAAAAGCAAAGCATGATAAGAAACTAAGTATTAGCCAAAATTACCACTTTTCCAGGCAGCTGTCTTCAGCAGAACACACCCACCTCTAGGTTTCTCCTTCAATCTCACCCTACAAATGACCTACTTACTTCTTCCTCAGCTTCTTAAGCTCGCTCACCTGTGTCTCTTTTTCTCCAAGAATCAATTTCCTTTTCCCTTTCTCCACCCCTTCAGATCCCTTAAGCACCCCTCATTACTTTCTCCAAACTATCAGACTCAAATCCGCGGCTCAGTGTGCCATGAACCTCTTCATGTGCACTTGTTTCCCCGGATTCTACTAGATCTGCTTTTCAAAATTGCTACACCGAACCATCTTAATAAAATTAGGGTTACAAGCTAGTTTTTAAAATGTTATAGCAGTGAAAGACCGAGGAAGAGAGTAAAGAAAAGCTAGTCTGTATGTGAGGGAAGAAGGCGGACAAGCGGGTTAGACAGAGTGGGATTCAGGGATCCTACACAGCTGGGCATCCCCACCTGTGGACCCCACTTCCCCCATGTGCTAGCCTCGGGATGACAACCACAACACTCCAGAAACACCCCCCTCCAAGGAGGCGGGGTTACGCCCTCAACCAATCAGAACCCGAGATCCCCGGGTGTCCAACCTATGGGGTGGCCATGGCTGTGCAGGAGGAGGACGTGGGGTGGTCCGGGAGGGGCCGCGTCCGTGGGAGGCGTGCACGTGTCCAGAGAGGCGGGGAACCCGAGAGCGTCCAGCTGCCAAGGTGCGGGCTCTGCACCCGGGCAGCCGCCAAGTCCAGCTGCCCAGTGCTTCCTCTGCCTCTGGCTGGGCCTGCCAGAGAGCGCTCCCGCCAAGGAAGACCTGTCCAAGGTGTCTAGTTCCCCGTGAGAGGGGACAGCCACAAATAACAATAGTATCTAGCGCAGACCAAGCTGAGAGGAAAGTTTCCGGCCCGCACCAGAGCAGAGTATGCCAAGGCAGGAAGGAGATGGGATCCAGGGCGGGATGGTGACAATCTGGAAAGAAGAGGACAGTGGGAGGGCTGCACGGGCAGGACAGGTCCCGGGTGCAGTGCCCGGGGCGACGAGCGGCAGGGTGCGCTGTCCAAGGTGCAGGGGAGGTGGTTGCCGCGCGGCGGGCGCCCAGCCCGCAGCCAACACCGGCTAGCTGGCGGAGAAGAAGCAGAGAACAGCTGTTTGGGGCGCCGGCACCCCGGCTCATAAAAGTGATGGAGCTTGAACTAGGGTACGGCGGAGAAGGGCGGGGAGGCAGCCCACAGTAGCCCCACGCTTTCACGCACCGCTCCTTATACCAGCCTCACCTCTAGCTCCACTCCCCTCCCCCCTCGCCCACTCCCCTTCCAGCCTCGGTCCCAGTGCCCTGACGCGGGTGGGACCAAAGAACCCCCGCTCCCAGCCCCGACGCCTCGAGGATGCTGCGGGCCGCGGAGCTTACCTGGGGCCGCGGTACGCGGAGCGAAGGCAGCCCGCCGCGCAAAGCCAAGCGCCGGGTGCGGCGCGGCTCCTCCTCGCCTCGGCGTCCTCCTTCTTCTCCGCTTCTCCCGGACTCTGTCCCAAGCACGAAGCTGCCAGTCGGGGCCAGGCTGCAGACGCCTTTCCCTCCGCCACCGTCGCTGCTGCCGCAGACAGAGGACGCCCCGTGGCGGCTGGAAGCCTGTGTGAGTAGCGGCGCCCGGGAGAGTGGGATCTGCTCAGGGGCGCTGGAGACTCCGCGGCTCGGGGCGCGCGGGCGTGCGCACGCGCGCCTGCCAGTGTGAGTGTCTGTGCGCGCGCGCGCGCCCACAGCGTGGGGGAGTCGCAAGGGGAGGGGGAAAGAGGCTGAGAGATGCTCGTAGGGACCGAGGCAAAATTCTTTGCCCCCGGAAATCCGTAAAGCCGGGGAAAGAAGATCGATCGCCCGTCTTGCCTGGAGGAGCTGCCCGCCGGGTGGCGACAGAGGTGAAGATAAAGGCAGCGCAGCTCTCTGGGCTCCGGATCCGAGACTGGATAAGCCAAGTGGAGCGCGCAGCCACTGATGCGGCAAAAGTGGCGCCTGCAGCTCAAGATCGCGCTACCCCTGCTCTGAGGAGGGGCCAAGAGTGCTTCCTCCGGTGGCTGCCGCGGTCCGGACTTCTTGGCTGGGCTCTGAGGGACAAAGATGGGAACCCCTCAGTTGCCATGGCGACCTTGAAGGCGCTGGGCCTGTTTAGGGATTGAGCCCAGAACCCCGGCGCACGTGGCAGTCTCCAGGATGTAGGCGGCCTGTGCGAAGATGCTGGTTTGGGGTGCACAGAGGAATTTGGCCAACGCAGACTACTGTCTGGCCTGGGCAAAGTATCCGGGTTAGGGAGCTGAAGTTGGTTGGGCCTTTTTGTCCTCCTTGGAGGCCAGTTCTACTGAAAGTTACCCACTTCCCTGATAAGACTGCTGGCCTCTTTGTTAGGATTCCTCTGTGTAGGCATCCAGGCGGTGCCTCTTTTCAATCAGGCTTCTCCAAGAACCCTATTCCCTGGTCCATGCACTCCACATTGTAATACCTAGAAATAAATTTTGAAAGCACATTATTTGTCCTGCTTCCTAAAACATATCATTCCATGCTTAGTTTAAAATTCGAGTGGGTTTCTATTCACCTATGTATTTCTTCAAGGGTCGCAAGGTAATACTTGAAATGCACTTCTTGGCTTGAATCCTGTGCAGGGATTGTTTTGCATACTTTTGCATGCCCTCCAGTACTTAGCACAGTACCGCTTACATTGTGTGTTTTCTATAAATGTTGAATGAATGGCATTGTTTTCTAGCTTCACATATCCCAGAGGCAAAAAAAAAAAAAAAAAAAAAAAAAACCCTTGGATGCTGGGAAATTCATTACCATCCCACTAGGCTTGCTTGATTTTAACTTATGCCATTTCCCTGTGTGTGGCTGTTTTCCCCTCTGGCAGCCAGAGCCCCAGTGCAAAGAAAGAAAATAGAGAATATTTACCCATTGTGCAACCTTACCAAAGGATGCATGCAAAGGAACCCAATGGGATACTCTGAATGATGCGAGAAGGCTCAAGTTTGCTTTATTTCGGTCCTAGGGGAACCGAGCCTCTCAAAATATTAAAGTCACTTTTCATTTTTAGTTTGTGCAGTCCCTTCTAGAATAGATGATGGGAAAAGAGGTTTTTAAGAGAAATGTACGTTTTGATAGCTTGTCGGGTACAAACTTTTCTCTTGCAAAGAGCAGAACTTCATGAACACTGGCCAAAACATGTGTGGTCGTCCAAGCTACTTATTCTGCTGTAGCACCAAGCTCACATCCTTCAACCTTGGTGATTGCACAATCATCTCCTTAGAAGCTGAAGTCCTCAATTTCACATTCCATGCTAAATTTCAGTTCCTTTGAACTTAGACTCTTCAATGAGCAGCTTCTCTCTCCATTTAGGATATCACAGCTGTGAAATGTAACTGAAATAAAGTGAAAATTAAAATGGATTTATTTGGGTGCTGCCAAATAAATCCATTTTGTGTTATCTAGTAGGGGTCCCTTTAAATGACTTGCACTTTCACTCAATTTATAATCTTTCTTGGAAGACGTATGTTTTGATATTGGAATTCCTATGCTTTTTATTATGTTGAAAACAAGTAAAAAGAAATTTTTACTTGAAAGGAATCTCTAAAACTTGTAGAGCAAGCAGAAAACTGATACCCCAAATTGACCCTTGATAGGCAACCTAAAAAAAATAGGTGTTGGTGAAAATTCTTCCAAAATAATTTTAAAGTTTTGTTTTCCTTAAAAAGTCGCCTTTAGGGTTTCAGCAGCTTCCCAAGTGCTTGTCTTACTTGCTGGAATGTTAACAAATGTAGTTTCTTTGGTGGACACCAAAGGGAGCAGTCTTTTCTTTGTAAAAATAGATATTTATAAGAAGCTAATATTGGAAAATAACGTAGGCATGCAGCAATGTGAATGGATGTTAATTTAAAAGATAAATTACTGACAAATAAAAGATAATGGAATTAAAAACAAAATAAGATATGTAGTATTTCTGACATACTTTAAAAGTTTAGAGAAGCAACTGTGATTAAACTGTCATTAACCCATAAATGCTCATGCTGCATAATTGCTAGATAATAATAAAATGTACAGCTGAGACAATCATTATTTTTAAATATTTTTTAGATGTTGATGAACCTTTATTTTATTCATTTATTTATATGTAGTGCTGAGAATCGAACCCAGTGTCTCATACATGCTAAGCAAGTGCTCTACCACTGAGCCACAACCCCAACTCTGAGACATTCATTTTTATACTTAATTATCAGTAAGTCTGAGACCCAATAGCATATTTCTAAAGGTCTATTTTTCTTCCTAAAAAGGGAATGTTCTTTAATGTAGCTACATTTTTTTTCAATTTGTAAAAGTGCAACAAGCTGGTCAAATATTAACTTCCTCAATATCACAGGGTTGTGAAGGGGTGGAGCATGTAGAGAAACACTTTAAGCTGATTTGGTCACATCTAACTGTTCAGTCTAGATTAAAAAAAAAAAAAAAAAGCTTTTCACCTCTCAAGACTGGTAAATTTAGGCTGTGAGAAGTACTATGAATTCCAAAGTCAACTTCTCAGTCTGGGCACAGGTTGCCCCAGTTCTTTGAAGTGAGAGGGCAGGAACCGTTAACTGAAGTGCACTGCTATGGATTTTAGTGACTGTGAGCATGCATAAGGATACAGGTAATTTCCCCCACAATTAGGTCCCAGATCACTTAGTCCATTAGAGTTTTAAGTGATAAAAAACACCTTGACCCGCACCTAGTACTAAAGTGCCAATTCAATGCAGAGTGGAGCCCAGAAGCAAGAAGCAGTCTTGAATTACCTTCTTTGTGTATATGTTGTTATACATTGTATTATTCCAGATGCTTCTTAGGAAAACTTAATTCTGACCTGATGTCAGACATCCTTGGGAAAGTAAAAAAAAAATCAGAAGCTTATTATTTATTCTAAACAAAAATAGACAAGTTTTCTTTCTCAATCATCAGTGCTGAAATTTGGGGTGCAGGTAGTATGTTATATTCCCATGGTTCTAATAGTTTATGAAGTGTGGGGGTTTCATGGAAGCCAAAGAAAGCTATGGATCCTCTCTCCAGAAAAAAATGAACATACAAATGTTCACAAAAACGTTTGAATAAAATTTCAGGGAGTTGAGGGGATATTCTCTGGTGCTCAGGTTAAAAGCCCTGCCTAATATAGCTCCTTCCCATACTGATATGTTATGGCTAAAGTAAAATGAATTTGTAGACTTGATAATATCCTCACTTCTTTTTTTAACCCAGAAATTCATTTGATGGCCAACACAAAAAGATGCACATGCAAATCAGTTAGCTAAACAACTATTAAGTCCCTACTTCATAATCAGTTCTCTTTGCACTGAGTAAGGAGCCTACAATTTACCTATCATTATTCTTGAGAACAAAAATGTGGATGTAGGCAAATTTATCACTTGCCCAGGTACAATGAACTTCAATTTAAACTACAAATAAGACTGAATAGAGCAATTATTAAATAAGCACATGGTTTTGGTGAGAACTGATTACTAGTGAACAATGTATATGTGCCTATTTTCACATTCATGCTTCCTGTAATAATAATTTAGATTATCACATGTTATATAAAGTAAAAAGCTAGTCTAATACCATTATCTGAATTTGAGATTGGGGATATAAAATGGAAACTATAGATTACCTATGCCGGGGATCCCTGGGCGGAGTAGAAAGATTAGAATATGCTACAGCTTATAATCAATCCATCAAAGAATTTGTAGGGCTGCCCATGTAGTGTGAAATTTCTGTATCCACAAAGACCCAGCAGTCTATTCTTGGATGACTTTAATATAATATTTTATTATTACTCTTTAGGATTTCTTAATATTTGCCTTCTCAGATTCTTTTTACTTATTAACACAGAAATATTTTGGTTAATATAACTTTTAAAAATATAACTCCTTAACTCAGTTCATGATAAAATTATAAAGAGTAGAAAAGTAATAATCCACAGAAAAAAATTTTTCAATGGTTAAAAGCAGTGTAACATGGACTCCCTGCCACTTATATGGTGGCATTGACATAAAGCCATCTACCTAATTAGAGCTGCTGAAAGCCCAGCCATCCATGTATTGAACACTTTACATAACTTGCCTCCCCAGGGATCCCAGAAGCTTCATATGGGAAATAGGAAGTCACACCTTTTGACTTTTCCAGATCTTAATGCAGCATGAAAATAGCACAGGACACTAAATCATAAGATCTGAGTTCAAATCCCAGCCCAGCCAATCACTTGCCATGTGACCTTGGGCACCTTACTTAGTTAGCTTCAGTTACTACACATGTGAAATATGATAACAACCCTACCTCATTGGTTTGTTTAAAAAATTACATGATGTAAACAAGAAAGGGTCCTGACATAGTATAATCTTGGATCTAAATGAAAAGTATGTGGCAGATGTAAATGGAATGCAGACATGAATGGGAAGCTTCTCCAGAAATTCTGGAAACATTTGCTAGATTGAAGGTTGAACTGGGTTGATGGTTCCTGGAAGTCCTTTCCAAGGATATTTTAAGAAAAACCACATACAACCAAAGTTGGCACAAACTGACACATGCAGGAAATTGCAGATTCCATAATTTTAGAGGTGCTGTAATTCTATAAATTCTACTGTTCCAGGCTTTTGCGTTCATTTGTTTTTAATTATTCTCTCTTCTTTTCCCTTGTCATGCAGATTCTGCTTCCCCAATAACATTTTGCTATGCTAATTTGACTATGCAAACATTCATTTTGCAGATTAGTACCAACCATAAGACTTCTTTTGTTTTAAACAAAAATAGTTTACTGTTCTCTGCCATTCCCATCCCCAAACTTAATTGTAAAAGTAGTGGGTGTGCTCATTGTGGTGGGGAAGGGTCTACAGAATGTATAAAGAAAAAAGAAAAGAAATCTCAGTAACATTACCTCTCAGGGATGAACCTTGGATACTATTTTGGTATACATTCTTTCAGATATTTCTTTTAATTTATAATCGTTCTCTTTAAATGTCTTTCAAGTCAAAGCACAACCATCTAAATGCCATCATTTTAGCAAAAAGAGTTAAACACTTTCACAAAAGTTCAATTTTTTTTTCATTCATACTTTTCATCAAGATGGGATCTTTGCTCATCAAGTCCTGAGAATTTTAACTGGTCAACCTTGAAACCTTCCCGCTTTATTTCTCTCCTTTCATTATTTCTAATAATGAGCACTATTTAATGTCACCTTGTGCTGACGTGTTCTGGAGTCACAAGCCCTACTCCTTGGCCTCTGGCCATTCTGTGGTTGCTTTGCATTACTTAACCTCTACCCCCAAAATGAGGTCCAGCTCTAACCTTGGATTTGATACAACAGTCCCCGAGGAACAGAAAAGATTCTTGATTTCAATAAGTAACCAGATTGTTCACTGGAGTGGCCATGGACAGGTTCTACAGAGGGTTTGCCCAGAGGTGGTGAATTGTTTGAATTCATGTTTATGTTAAATTCTGCAGGCAAAATCTGGGAAGTTTGTTATATTTTGCTTCTAAGAGTATATAAACAGGGGCTGGGGTTGTGGCTCAGCAATAGAGCACTTGCCTCACATGTGCAGGCACTGGGTTCCATCTTCAGCACCACATAAAAATAAATAAACAAAATAAAAGTATTGTGTCTCTCTACAACATATATATATATATATATATATATATATATATATATATATATATATAAATTTTTTTAAGAGTCTAGGGCTGGGGCGGTAGCTCAGTGTGGAGTACCCACCTTGCATGTGTGAGGCACTGGGTTTGATCCTCAGTACTACATAAAAATAAAAATATTATGTCCAACTACAGTTAAAGAAATATTTTTTTAAAAGAGTCTATAAGCTATACTGAACAAAGTTCAGTTCAAGTTCCAGTAGAATTTTCTACTTTCGCAGATTAGAATGCTCACTATTTTATCCAGGAAGCAAGCTATCACCATTAACAAAAAGTCCACCAAAGTTAATAATTTTGCCAATTCACTAGCTGTACAGAAGGCAACAGGTTTCCAGAGAAAATAGCTTCATACCGCCCCTTCCACTCTACAAATCTAAGGGACCAGGACTTCTTGTGCTACTTTTCTTAAAATTAAAACTGTAGAATCAATGGAAGGGAAAAAAGAGGTGGGGAGGAAGACAGAATTAAATAAGGTGGGATTTTTGGAGTTCTCTGTAAATATACATATACCCTATGTTGTAAGTTGTGAAAGTTTTAAGTAAATAATTTATATTCTGTATTTCAACAAATATAAAGAAAATAATAAGGTAACAAAATGTAACACATGAGATAAACTATATCTGTAGTTTGGCTATACACCCTTTAACTTAATTTTTACAAACCAATGTCAATAGAATAAACATTAATATTTAATGGTAAGGTAGGAAGCATGGAAAAGTGAAGCTATAAGGAGAGTTTTCATCAGACTGAGCTGGATTTGAATCATGGGTCTATGAACTTGGGTAAATTTCTTTTAACTTCACTAGACTTCAGCATCCTCATTTAAAAATAGTGACAACTTAGTGCCTACCTCTCATGACCTTTGTAAAGGTGAAATGAGACAATTTACAGCATTTGTTCCTTTCCTGGTGTTGACATGCCCCTAAGTGATACAGAATTGTAGAGTTTGCTCTCCTTCTCCACTATTGAGGTCACTTGTCCACTTTCTCTGTATTTCTTCAAGGTATCAGCTCTCTTCCTTTTTCCTCTGACTTATTGTAGCTGCTTCTCTGCTCAAAAGAGAACTCCATTGCATACACTTGGGCACATCTATTTTTTTTAAATAACTTCATTTGTTTATTTTTAATATGGTGCAGAGGTTCGAACCCAGTGTCCCACATGTGCTAGGCAAGCACTCTACCACTGAGCTACAGCCCCAGCCCTGGATGTATCTATGTTTCATTACTTACACAAAACCACAATCCACAATTAAGCCCTCAGAGTCATTTCTTAAGGAAGCAGTGTTGGCCTGGAATGACCATTTCATAAAGCCCTCCTAGTAACTGCATTTCTCTGGAAACCAATGGAATTAACTTGCAAAATCAAGAACAGGAATATGAAGGAGATGTAAGGGACCATGCTTCAAAATTCAACCCAAGCTGAGTTTGCTTTTAAATTTATATTTCAGAGTTCTTCCCCATCCCACAATGATAGTGCTTTATTTTAAGCCATTGATTTATTGATGTGATGTGGACATAGAAAATGCACAAATCTTAAAGAGTCAGAAATCCTGGGTTCAAGCCATGATTTTTCCACTTACTGTCTTACCTAGAATAAATTACATTGCCAGCTCCTGTCCAGCTTTCTCAGATCTAAATTTAAGCTAATGGTGACACCCATACCAGTAAGTTATTATGAGAGTGATATTGTTTTCATAAATGTTTTGTAAAATCTAAGTTACTGTATAAACGCTAATGTATTGGGGGGTATTAATACAGTTCTTACTCACCTGACCCATGTTTCACTTATTCCCTTCTTTCTATTCAATTTAATTTCTTTTTAGTCTTCTTGTACTATACTTTTCTTTTTGTTTTACATCATGCACATTACCTTTTTTTTCACAATAAGAAAATATCCTAAGGACTATGAAAACACTGAGGCCTTCTGTGAACACATTAATGATCACACAATTTTGTCTGCATTGTGTGTTTTCTCATCTTTTTATCATGCATATCTGCCTAGTTTAAAAATCACAGGGCAGGAACTCTGTCTAATTCTATTTGTAAATCAGGGAGAGAGCATTGTTGTTCTATAAATGCCAAGAAGCAACAGCATCCATGTGAGGTGAAGAGGTGAGAGTGATTATTTCTGTCTATAGCGAGGAGAAAAGAAAATGGCTACTTAACAATATTCAAAGCATTCTCCTCTCAATTTTTATTCATACATCACACCAACACTGTGAGAAAGCCTGATAGTACAGTTTGACAGTCATCCTTCCTGTGCCACGGAGGATAAGTAAGAGTAAGCAGTTATGTGCCTTATCCAAGGTCCTACAGCAAGTAGCACAGCTAGAGGAGGACCCACACCTGCAGCATCTCTGTGTGATTCTTAACCAATGACAAAGGAACTTCAAGGCAATAACTGTGATGGGTTTTGAACATGTCAAAACCACATCTGTTTTGGCACCTTTGCATTGCAGCTCTTAACTGTGCACCTAACCCATAGGAAGTGCTTTGGAAATCATTGTTTATTCAATTATTAATAATGCTGATCAAATCAGATCTTAAAAACAAATTACTGAATCAATGGAAAGGCCTGATATCCTTGCCATCTAACTCTTGCTTAATCCATACTGTTAGGTATTGTTAATCTTTGTTTCCAATACTGCATTCCAGTCCTATCTTTCTCCTAACAAGTTGCATTCAGTAACTCAGTGATGTAGCCACTTCTCTCATAGACTTAACTATGACCTGCAAAATGCAATAAATGGAAAATCCCTAGAAAATGAAATCTTAGCTTTTTATTTCATTAAGAAAATACATGGTGTATTTAACTGTAAAAGCCTTGTGAGCTGTTCAGATGCCCACCCTCCCAAAGCCAAACACTGATTCAAGGACACATGATTTACAATAGGGAGTCTAATATTCATGTCCTCTGTCTGTGCTAATGGCTGAGGAGAGCTCTGAGCCATTCGTGGATTGCATCAAGCTTTGAAGGGTGGTGGGCATTGAGAGTAATGAAGTTCAGAAGGGTGTAAGAAGGGCTGTGCACTTCTCAGTGACTACTTTTCTTAGATGTGGAAGGACAGATCTGGGTGAAGGAGATGCTAACCTATTGGTTGTTAGAAATCCCTACAACCTTTGATCAGAACAAAAATGTAGTCACAGTGCATATCTTTAATATATGCAATTGCTTCAGGACCAAATCAGCATCCTTTCTATTAATGCTATCACTTTTCAGATGCTTTGTCTTATTTTTTTTTACTAGCATCTTAGCTAAATATCTTTTCAAAGGAATGAGTAGTTGAACTTACATTTCTCAGAATCAGAATCAATTCAAGATTGACTACCAATCTTTTCTAAAGATTTTCTCCAATACATATATTGTTGTATTACAGAAAAACTCACATCTCTTGTTCTGGTTTTCATTTTCCAGAAAAACTGACAAGTGAATCAACCATCCACAAATGAATCATCATTTCTCTTGGAAGAAAAGCTTATTTAAAATGAAGACCTTATGATATGTTCTAATCACATTTTGAATAATTATAGAACATACAACCTGGGATTTATTAATTCAGTCAGTATCAACATGGGGTAGTTCAATATTATTATCCCATTAATAAAGTCATCTGAGAGTTTTTGTACTTCTCCAAATTTTATCAAGTTAAGGCTGAGGGACATGCAGAAAAATGACAGAGGAAAGTGGGTTTCATCTTCCTACCCCAAGACTCTTAATTCTTCTTCATGTTTATTTTTCTTTCCCTTTAATTTTCATATGCTGATTAGTCACATATTGACTAACATTTCTGAACAGGTCAAAACATGTATTCATTTATATAAAAATATATATGTATTATATATATATGTATTATATACATTATATATATTATATATGTATATGACAATATATGTAACATATTGACACTGGCTAAACCAGCAAACCTAAATATCTAAAGATCAGCAAATTTTATTTAAGGTGAAACATAGATAAATACTTATTAGATTTTTTTACCCAAGTGTGAAGATGGTTCATTTTTATTAATAGGAATGAATAAATGAATGGTCCAGAAACAACACATTGAGTCCTTTGGTGTTCTGTTAATTCTATAGGTATATTTCACTTAAAATTTTCGCAATACTGTTTTTAAAAATTTTGTGTACATGAATAAATGCTTTTTCAAGTGATTCTCCTGATATTTTTCATAAAATAACCTTTGAAAATAATCATCAACAACTAATTTCTTGTTGAAAATCTAGATTTTCAATATCAAGTCATATAAGGGCCCACCTAAACACTGAGTTGAATTTTAATCAGGTATTGAACATCTCCTACATTTTAGGCAATATGATAAAGTACACCAATCACTTCCTGTAGGGCATATGTTATTATTCTCATTTTTTATAGATGACAAAGCTCTGCTTCAGAAAGGTTGAATAAGTTCCCAAGGTAAGAAAACTAATAAATGATAGAATCTGTCTAGATATCCAGATCTGTCTTTTTCCAAGGCCTGTGTGTATCTGTGTGTGTGTGTGTTTGTGTGTGTGTGTTTGTGTGTGTGTGTGTGTGAGTGTATCATGTGGCCTCTCAAATTCTAAAATCATCAAGTTTTGTACAGATACATGTATTTGCATACCCATTCACACACAGACAGAATAGGGTTTTTCCTTTTTAATACTAGTCTTGACATCCCAAAAGCAATTGCATTGGAAAGATATGCAAACCAGTGTGAGCTTATGACATTTTGGTATAAACCTGCCTTAGTTTTAACCTTTACAAAGTCTTAATTAGCATTGGGCCAACCTTGATGAATCATCGTTGCTCTTAGTAAAGTAAATATGATTTGTGAAGGAGACAGTTTCCCATTTTCTGCACCTGTAAAGAGTTGTGTCATCAGCTATAAAAACTAACAGTAGATTTAATAAGCTATTTATTTCTATAATAAGAGAAAGTCTTAGTATTCACTAGGAATAGACTGCATTTTGGATACTATAAAAGATGGAAGCAACAACAATTGAAATTCTGAATCCATTAGAACCATAGTATGTTGCAGACCAATTAAAATTGACAGCCAAGCGAAGCAAATACACATGGATAAATATAGAAAACTCAAGCTATTGTTAGGGTGAGTTTTCTTTTCCCCCTTTTCTCTTTACTTCTTGGTATTTTTTCTTCCTTCTGTATATTTCAGTTCATTTTTAAAATCTTTTTCTGCATTACTTTTGAATTTTAATTAAACTGAATACTGACAGATAATCAAATTTTAATTCATGCAGAATAAGTTGGCACTTTGATGTATTTACTGCCCTGATGTTGGGAAACTATCATTAACTAGAAACACTACCTTTTGTAGACAATATGTAATTTTCATAATCTTAAGACAAGATGGGAAAAATAGATACTGTGCTAAACATTTCAGCCATGTGCTCACCTCTCTGTATTAAATTGGCTTTGGCAGCTGAGGAGGAGATTATAAAGTACACTGCTTTAACCTTCAACAGTAAATGATGCTTTCTCCATTGCCTCTGTGTGCCTCCAAAGCCCAGGAAGCTCAAAAGTATAGGTTTGATGCTAATGATGAGAAAACACAGTAAATTAGCATTGCTTAGGTTGGAGGAGAGTTGGGACTAAACATATTGATAATGGAGATTATAGAACTTATTTTTCTGGACTCCTTGAAGAGAGCTTTGTGTAAGGCATGTCCGACTCTAAGCTCACTATAACATAAACAAAATACCATTTACTGAGTATCTACCATATACTGTGTACTGTAGTGGGTGTCATATTTTATCTAATTTCATTTTCATAATAACCATATGGAGTAGGCATTATTATCACAGCTATAAATGTGATAAGACGCATGTGCAGAAAAGCTAATTACCATTCTACATGATTAGAGCTGGGACCAGATCTCCAAAGATACCTGTGCCCTTTCTGTTTCAGAGACTTACCTAGACTACTCCTTTTCTTATGTCAAAAGACAATATAAGGTTTTTATTTATAAAGATAGTATAATATTTGCAAAAAAACTTTTGAGAACAGCTAGTTGTGTTCTCAATATAAACATAATTTTATTAGACACAAGTGTAGTTCTGTCTTGAAATTAATGTTTGAACTCTCATCTTTTTTTGATCACATCTGTAGTGTGTGGGGGAGTTGACAGAGAAGGAGAAAAACAGCTGTCCTAGGAACACTGAAAGAGAAGGAGCGAGGTAAATGCTTTTTGTTCTCAAGATTAATAATTCTGAAGTAGTTTTTTATTTAATAAACTGTGGCAGACTCTCTTAATGTGGGCCTGGAAAAGACATAATGATTAGAATCATTGTAAGTAATGCTTTTAAAAAATAGAAGTTGAACTTATACAATTAAAAATATAGAAGTTTGGTGGTAAGGTGACTATTCTCAGAATGCATTTGTAAAAAGTAGCAAACAGTGCCATCTATTGGACTTTAATTTTCTTTTTGTTATAGGGTTGGCAGATGATCATCATTTTATTGTGAATATTGAATACATAAAAAAGAAAACATTTGATAAGTATGAAATATGATAAATATTTTAAGCTATTTAAAAGCAATGGCTGTATTTGTCTCCTTATGAATACATTCAAAGCCATTTTATTATTGGTACTAAAATAAATATTCAATAAAAACAAAATAATTTCTTTCAAAGAAATATATCTTGATATTTTAAAATTCTTTTTTAAAGTATTAATTTAGTTGTAGACAGACACAGTACCTTTATTTTTTTTAATGTGGTGCTAAGTATTGAATTACAGTACTTCACACGTGCTAGGCAAGTGCTCTACTACTGAGCTACAATCCCAGCCCCTTAAAATTTTTTCTTTAAAATACCCAAAAAACAACAGTTACCTTACATAGAAACACTACCAAGTAAGAACTGAGAGAAACCCTCAGGTTTATGAAATAGTCCAATTCCTCTGCTCAACTGATGATTCTCCTTTCCAACTTCAGTCTAATCCACCACTTCCCATAAGGAGGCCAGGAACTACATAGTATGTAGAAATACTCATTCTATGCTGCCCACTTGCTGGAAAAGAAGGAGTTTTTATTAGTCTGTTTTCCATTGCTATAACAAGGCTGGATACTTCATAAAGAAAAGAAGTTGACTTAACTCAAAGTCATAGGACCTGAAAATCCAAGATACAGCAACCATATTAGTTTGGCCTCTGGTTATGGTCCCCTTAACTGGGTCATATTGTTGTAGATGGAATTATAGTGGGAGATTTAGAGAATAGGGAGGGGCCAATCTTTCTTTTTCATAACAAGTTCACTCTCAGGAGAACAACTATCTCATTCTGTATGACCAACTTCTGTCTCTTTCGAGGGTAATACCACCAGTGAACTCATTACCTTCTTTTAAGCCCCATCTTTTAAAGGTCCCATCACCTTCTACCATCACCACATGAGGGACCAAACCTTCCAATATATGTTCCTTTGGGGACACTCTCAAACCATATCCAAACCATAGCAGGGATAGGTGTGCTATCCCCAGTCTTTTCCTCAGAGGACTCTGCACTGGGTCATCTGGCTTTCTCTACCAGTTGACATTAACTCACAGCCCAGCACAGTGTTCCTCAAACTGTGGTCCTTGGACCACTAGTATCAAGACAACATGGGAAGCTTTTTAAAGATGCAAGTTCTTGGCCTGAACACAAGACATGCTAAATTTTAAACTTCTGGTCTACTACCTTATACTCTTTGGTGTGGATGGTGGAGCCTACAGTGATCCATTCCCAGCCTTTCCTGTGAGAACTCTTCCAGAGCAGTGCATGGCTGCACATCAGCACCAACTTTGGCAATTTGAGCAGTTATGCAACCCTGGATCCTGTTTCAGTGATTCTGAGCCACTAGGTGTCTTCTCAGGTGTTGCTGATATACAGCCAATCTTGGCCAGCTGTGGTTTTAGGAAAATTCTAGGATCACTCCTGCAAAAGATAGTCCTCAGGAAGACCTTGTAGCAGACAGCCTGTGTTGGCTGACTTCCTACTGAATGGCCCTCCTTGCTCTTGACACTGTCTCCTTCTCTGTGGACCTCTCCATCTCTTTTTCTCCCTATTCTCTGATTCCTTTCATTTATTCCATTCTTGATGGGGCTTGTTGGTGATAGCTGACCTCTTCCAGAACACTAGCTTTAATTAACTTAGATGCTCACAGCATAGCTATAAAGTCTGGAAACAAAATATTATTTTGTTATGTCTTGTAATGTAATATCAATACACAATTTATTCTTTGTCCAATTATGATTATAGACGTAGTCCTCCTTCTTTACATATAATGTCCATGGATTTATCCTGGTAAAGCCTTTATGGTATTATGCTGTTGGGCATGTGTGGTTGAACCAGAACACACTGTGAATAATGTGGAAGTTTGGACAGAGTCCTTTGTGGCAGTTGACTTGTGTGAAGTGTCATCTGTTCTGGAAATGTTGGTTTATACCGTGAAGGTAATAAGGAATCAGCAAACCTGACTTGTCTCTGACTACCCCACCTGAAAAAGTGATAGGAGAAACCAAGGATATCCTTATCCCTGGGACTAAGGATACACTTATCTATTGCCAGATCAGCCATCAAGTCCATCTCAGGTCTCAGCCTTCTCTGAAGTTCATCCATAGTGGTCTCCTTTCTCCAAAACCAAAGCATATATAGTCTGAGCCACTATGCGACAACTAAGTTACAGACTGTTTCAAAATAGTTCTTAAGTTGAGCTGAAGATCAGAGGTGTAAAGAAGAATGATTTGGAAGTGAAAATTCAGAATAATATGTCACATGAGTATTGATATTCACTTTACAATAATCGTTCTAACTCATTGGAAACATGCTCATTAAAACCAGGGATCATGTCTTTTGTTTGTATCTTCCATAGAATCTCACACAGGAGAAAGTAAATGTTAGCTCCTTTGATGCAACTTTTCTTCTCACATGTCTCCTCAAGAACGACATGAATAGCAATTTATAGGTGTGCTCAGAAGCTCTTTTCATGCAGAATTTGTTGTGCCTGCTGCAGACTGGCAATTACAAAGTCACAGAGTGGGATATGTCTTCGGTTAAGACACCCTCTGGAGTCTCAGACTCAGCTCCTTCCCAGACCTATTCTTCTTTACTTGGTGATGGTAGAAGCTTACCTCTTTTGCTATTCTCCTCAGTTCTGCATCCCTTTTCCATGTCTACAGAACTGCCCTTCAGGCAATTCTGTTGTTCTTTAAGCATAATTCTTATCTCATTCTCCAGAGTCTTCCACAGCCATAGACACATCCTCTTCTAACTCATTGTGGATATGTCTGTTCCAATGGCTCTCAATGCTAGTTACATTTTAGAAACCCGACTTTGTAAAATGTTTATGCCCAGGCTCCCTAAGCAAGTTTGATTCTGTTGTTCTGGAGGCTTGCCAAGAGTCGATGTTTTTAAAATTCTCTTGGGTAATTCTAGTGTCTGTTAAAATTGAGAATACTCCACTTTTTCTTTTTGATTGTGCTCATCTAAGAAGTTCCTATTTTGCCTTTCCTTGAAATTTAGACCACAATCCTGGCTTAAGGTTTAGCTATTAAAAATGAATATATGCAAGAAGAGATATTTACAGTAAGAAAGAAGACAGGAATGTAGACTAAAAGAGATATTTACAGTAAGGAAGAAGACAGGAATGTAGACTAAAATAAATTAAAGAAACACAATTCAGAGATACATTGTATTCTACCCTTCTTCTATCACCTTAGGAAAATAACTACCTTAAGGTTAGGGCTAGGGTTAGAGTTACGTGAGTTTAAGAACTACCTCGTTAAAATATGAATTATAAAATGGTATGAGATGGAAAGCTCTGCTAAAACAATATCTTGAGACACTCTGCCAATGTTCTCCCTTCCCAAGCATTTCTGCCAGTCTCTAATGTTGGAAAAATTAAGGAGTCAAGAGATATGATTTATTCCAAGGAGAGGATTGCCTTGGATGGAATTTAGAACTCACGGCTCCCACTCAAACACTCTGCCCAGTAGATGATGTTGCCAGCGATCACATTGGACTGGGTTTACTGCCCACTCTGTGCCATTTCCAGGATTTTAGATGTTAATTACTATCAAGTACATTCGCCTGGGTTATTTCTCAGCCCATCACTCTATTTTTCAAAGCACATAAAGTGTCTGGGGGTATATGTGAATGGCTGATAAATATATGTGTGTAATGGGTTTTGTTAAAATAAAATGGTTCACATTAGGACAGAGTGCCCTCCTCTAGCTATTCAAAATTTTTTATTTAATTGTATTCCACATCACTGGAACTCTAATATTTCTGTCTGTAATCAATGGAAATGATGATGGCATAAATTCTACATGTCTAACATCTAATTTACCAGGAAAAACGAGCTAGCCTGAAATACATAATTTGTTTATAAAAATGTGTTTTTGAACACTTTTAAAGAATGGGCATTTTCATCTGCCAATTTCCCTGAATAGGCCCTTATGAGTGTATAGGGAACTTTGAGGACAACTGTAAAAGAGCTTGTAACAAGTTGAAGAATGAAACTTGGAAGAGAAGTATAAACTATTGACCTAAAACTGTTAGGAAACCATGTCATCCTTCCAGAAACATTCTCTTCAAGCTAAGAATACCCCTCTCTATTCTATTCCACCTTCCTTGCTTTTTGTTTCTGTTTTGAGGATTCTGACAGAGTTTGCTAAGTTTTTGGTTTTGATACCTTTCTAAGAGTTCAGGTATATGTAATTGGAAAAGCAAAAAGATTTGACAAAGCCGAAAGGCAGAGTGAGAGACATAATACACAGATGTGTGATTCTTGAGAGACCCCCAACCATGCAGCCTTCTTTTTATTCACAGACCCATTATGTAGGTTGATTTTCTTTGTTCTCCTTTCCCCATTAACTAACTATGTCAAAGTTGACCTAGCAGCATTTAATAGCTCTTTAGAGATAAAGTAGAATACAATGGCACAGTAGCATCATATACTTTTAAGCATGGAATTTTGTTCTTTTAGAACTATTATTAATGGATAAATGCCCAGGGAACAGATTTTTTCCCCCCACAACAGAATAAAGGGCTTCCTTGCTAACTATTTTGAAAATTAACAGAGAAGATCAACAGAACAGAAATTGTCAAAACATGATGGTCTCAGCAAGGACAATGTAAAATCTAAAAGTAGATAGCAACCAGAAGCCAACTTTGTGCCAGTCAGCTATTAGCAGTGAATTGAGGAATTTGAACTACTGATGAAGTGACAAAAGAAAGAGGGAGGTTTGGGGAAAGGGAGGAGGGGTAAAAATCCCTTTCTCTGTTTTGCTCTATGAAAGGAAACCCTATTCTTAAACACTTGCATGAGAAAACCTCATTTCTAGCTTTGGAAATTGGTTAGAAATAACTCCCTCAGCCTCTTGGACAATAAAAGCAATTATTTTTTCCCTCCTGTACAACTATGGCAAAAGAAGTCCAGAGAAATATATGGAAGTGGGGAAAACCTTCCTGGCCTACATGAACTGAAGATCATGGCCATGTTACACAATTGCAGGGACAACATTCAATAGGTGACTTACTATTTTAGCAGATATGACTCTCAAACCACAGGCATAACGTGCCAGATGGAGGATCTGATTGTTCTGGTTTAATTTTCTGGAAGCCTTTCAAACCCAAAATATGTCATTGATCCAGAATTTTGCACACCACCAGGTGGAGCCAGGGTTGAGCCATCTTCACAGGCTGCCTGTTGAAGTAAAAGGACTGGCGCAGAAAGAGACTGTGGAGCACAACAGCCGCAGCGTGGTAATAGGTCATCTGGAATCTATCTCACCAGAGAACCACAGATTAGAGTTCCCCGGTGGGAAGGTACTTAAATAATCTAAAAATATGAGAGAGAAGAGAGACAGAGACTGAGTACATTATAATGACCTTCTAGACAAAGTACAAAGAACAAAAGCTATGCAAATCAGGCATTGGTGGTATTGAGAGCTGGAGAAGACAGCAGTAATGATACCAGTCTGGTGCAGATCAGGAACAGGTTCTTTTTCCCAGGTGTTGAAGAATAAAACACCTGAGAGACTCGGTGGCAAACATAGAGATCAAGTTTTCTTTAAGAAAGTGATAGACACACACTCCTCTGGAGAGGAAGGGGCCTTGGAACTGAAAGCCTATGGTAGGGGATGCAACTTGCCTTTTTGTAGACTCCAGAACCCCCCTCTTTAATTATTGTCATCCCTCTCTTCCGTGTATATGTGACCAAAGGCAGGAGTGCAGAGGTTAATTTTTAGCAACCAAGAGTGCACAGGAGCTCCATCCAGGAGAATAACCCTCAGCAACCCATTGTTCTCTCTTTGATAACCAGTCTTAATCCTCTTGACCCCCATACTTCATTACCTACACTGACTGCCTGACCTTTGCCCTTTGCTAAGGAATGTGACATATCTTGTTCACTTAGGCCAGATGGGGTTGCAGGCAAATTGCTTCTTGGCACAGTGGCCTCATTTTATAAAATTATCCTTTAATCTGGTGTTCTCACCATTCTCATTTAACTGCCTCCTAATAGTAAAAACAGCCTGTACTTTCTACTCCTGATACCCAGAAGCTTGAATTCAAACAAGTAATTAAAGCTAGATTTATACTTTCCTAGCAATGAGACTGTAGCTATGGTAAAATGACCAGGATCTCTCTGAAATATTGCCAAGTGGTAGGAGAGGTTATACCCAACTGAACATGATGAATGAGGACAATAGTTTCCTGGTTGCATCCTACAGAGAATGTTATCTCTTTCCACATGCTTTGTCCCTTCAGGTCTGGCTGTCCTCAGATGCTTCCACATCCTCCTTCCTCCCCAATCATAGCCATTGCTTGAAGCCATTATATGTTAGGCTCTTGCTGGATAATTCCTGGAAGCCATATCTCCTGCTCCAGAACCTCCATCCCTGGGGAGAATACTTGTTCCTGAAAATGTCTTATCCCTTGTGCATCTACTTTACTAAACAGTATAATTAATTCCATGGGCTTAGTTTTATTTTCAGAAACAAAAGCCAAAAAGGATAAGGACCACTTTACCTTTCTATATCTGGAGTAGGTGAAGCAAAGATCTGGCAATTTGCTTGACTCTGGAAAGATTAAGGGAAAAATAAGTGATAAAAATGTAAATTAAAAATATTATGCAGCCCAACTTTGATCTCTTAAAGAACTTAATTTTTGATCTGGTTGTATTTTGTTATCATATGCAGAAAAGTGATATAACTTAAATTAAGCACAAGCATACTTTATACATGGATGTACTTGCTTCTTCCCTTATGCTTCAAATGGGCCCTGGTAGAGATAAAGCAAAGAATTTACCTCATTTACAGTGAAATAATTAATAATTAAATAAGTACAATTAAATCATAATCACTTTTTATTGTATTCCTTCCCTTATCAGCTGTAAACTCCATGAGCACATGAACCATGTCTGTCTTATCACTCTGAATCCCAGTGGCATGAACAACCTGCTCCATAGATATTTTTGTTAAGTGTCAAAGTGTTAGGTGTGAAAGGAGGTATAGGCTTAGAGGGTGGCGGCCTAGGCCAGACTACCTACCCATCTAGCTTCTTTGTGGGAAGAGCTGGGGATTCAGGAGGGATGTGTAGACTGAACTAAGTCAACTCCTGAGATACCTTACAGCTAACTAGCTGTCTAGGATCTTCCTGACTCAGGGTCATTCTGGCATTATCCATGACCTGCTATAGGGTTGAGGGTTAGTGAATATATTCCAGAGGATTTTGTTCAAGAATTTATCAAAACAAAACAATTACAACTCTATTTCTTTTCAGTTCCAAGATGTTTGACAAAATGATATCAACCCATTGGCTTCTTTTGAATCCACAAACAATAAAAACATCACAGCTCAGTTTATGACATTAAAAGAGAAGTTCAAATATTTAAACGGTTCTCTCTCTCTCTCAATATTTATTTAGTATATTTTAAGGCTTATAAAAGGAAAAAGTTTAGCTCTTTTAAAGGCCTTGTGTCTTATTCCAAAGTTAGTAGGCTACAATTTGACTTTGACTAATGGGTTTCTGAAGGTTGGCTCTGAGGAGAGGGACTTACTTCAACAATTACAGAGTACACCAGTTCTTAGACACTTCATGTTTTGAAAGACACTAAAATGAAATTATTTTAAATAATAATATTCATAGAAAACTATAGAAAGAAGCATGCCATAGTTATTATTTCAAATCCAAAACAACCCAGAGAAGCTAGAAGAAGCAGTTGAATTAATGGTGCAGATTTTCAGAGATATCTCCCTTCTCTCCTATTCCTACCGGCCCAGCCAGAGTCTCAGTGAAACTGATTCAGATTCTCTTTTATTCCTTTCCTGTAGTACTTTGATCCACACCCTGTGGTTGTTCTGGCACACAATAGCTCTGGGTAGAAGTATCTAATCTTTTTTTTTTTTCCTTTTCATCCAAATCTTGCCCAACATCTCAAAGCTAACTCATGTTCTTAATTTCTCTAAAAGTTTGTAACACATATTGGTATTTTGTTATATTCACCCTTTCTTTGTTGTTACACTGTTTAATCTCTTTCATGTCTCATAACTGGTTGTAAGATAAACAAGAGAGGACCATGCACTGCACATTACATCATGTTGGAGAGAGATGCAGTTAGATGTAGAACTGACTCAGAACCTGACCAATTGGAGTACTTAATAAAATCAAGTTACATATTTATGTGTGCCCTAGCACATGTGTGGCATTTCTTAGGTGTTTAATAAATACTTGCATTCTACTTACGATATGAGATATTGAATTTGGTTTTAAAATGAAGTAGCAAATCAGACAAGCTACTTCCCAGGTATGTTTTGAGTTCAATATTATTTTTTACAATTTTTATATTTACGTCTATAATACCACAGGAAAGAATAACTATTTAAAATAATGCTTTAATGGTCAGATTACCCAAGTTCTAGAAAATCTTTCTCTTGACCCTTCCTGTTACCCTATAATTTATGGTTGTATTTCTGGCCTTTCATTTACTATCTTATTTGTCAATGTGTAAACCAACATCAAAATGTTAATACCACTACTGATAGGACTGATTAGAGAATATGTCTTTAGGTGTTTGGTCAAAAGCCTTGTTATAGTGAATTTTTCTCTTTCAAGAACAGCCCAGGATGAATCTTCTGCACTTTGTTTGCACTTGGCTACCTTATTAGAGAGTCAGGAGCTAAGCCTTCTTCCAAATTTACAAAGAACAAGCCACTCTTTTTGAGAAAAAAAAAAGAAAGAAAGATTGGAGATAAGCTGGAAACATTCCTACCATAATTTTCCATTCCTGGAGAATAGATTGAACATCTCCTTCCTTTTATGGAAGTGTGAGTCATGGGGAATAAATGGTCCCCACTATCCATTTTCTGCCTTCTTGCTGGGGCTTCTCCCAGTTCCTGTTCTGTCCCAGAAGTCTATCTAATCTTGCTCTGACCCATCTAACCTGTACCAGCCCTGATGTTGGTCTACACTCACTCCTTAATCATACACCATGATTTCTGCCCAATAATCAACCACAAGATCTTCAATACCCAATTCCCACCAGCTGCCCATGCTGACTAGCTGACTAGATGATCTAGGTTCAAAAGAGCTAAGAAAATGGTGAGAAATCATGCAACACAGAAGTAGTTATCATGTTGAGGGTAGGATGGCTCTGCAACTGTAAGGGTCAGCTTCCAAGATGGACAGCGCCGGAAAGAGAGCGTGCACCTGGAATCTCTTTATTTTTATAGGGGGGACCCAAAAGGAGATTCAATGGAATGTTCTGCACCAAATAAGGCAGGGGATAATGTTTTTCAAAGGTGGAGTCTTGCTTTGTGATGTCTTGTGGTCAGCATATTGATTGACATCTTGGCAAGTCATACCCATCTCAGGTGCTGTGTGGGATCACAGGCAGAGCGAGAGGAAAGGTGCACTTGTGTCACATAGCCCACTCAGCATGCAAAACCAGACCTGTCCCCTCATATAGCTCCAATGCATATAGCTCACACACACAGCCCATGAATGGCTTGCAACACATAATCTAATGACCCTGTTTCCATCCATTTTTCTTTTTCTTTTTTCTTTCTTATTTTTTTCTCCCCAGAGACATAGAAGTTTATGCAGGAATCAGAGGCACATTTCAACCATCTCCAGACAGAGACACTGCCTAAGTCCTTTTCTTCTCTGACTTCTCAGCTCTAAAACTTTAAATACTTTCCATTTGATTGTAAGGATGGGTTTGTGCACGTTGCTTTTGGACACTAAATTCCTTGTATAAATACCATTGTTTCTAATCAAGAAGAGTTCCCTTAACACACAAGTCTGCTTTACTCTAGACATTTCTAAAAGTCAGCATTCATGTAAAAATTACTTTCTACTAATGTAGTAGAAGGAAGGAGAAGAGCTTTGGAGTGAAAATAGATTCCAGTTCTGACACATGATAGTATATGATGTTATTTGATTTCTCATCAGTTTCATAATTTCATTTATAAATTGGGGACTAGCAGTGACCAACATGTATTGCATGCTAATCCCTAAGGACTTTATATTCATAGACTTATTTAATCTTATAACAACTTCATGAAGTGAATCTGATTTTATTTTCACTTCACAGATTTAAAAACTGAGACTTAATGAATGTAAGAATCTTGCCCAAAGCCATACGACATGTCAGTGACCGAGTTTGGAATCAAATCTAGTATAGCAACAGTTAGAACTCAGGTTTATGTAGTTCTGAAGTTAAAGCTCTTAAAAACGGTGATTTGCTTCTTTACCTCTAGTTGGTTTATGCAGAGACCTCGAACAGTGCTTTATGCAGTCTCCCAAGTCATTAAATAGTAGCTGTCATCATCATCACTATTAGTGCCATTGTTACTATAAACAAAAGATTACATCCTAACGTGGCTGGTGCCTTTTTGTAGACTCTTTTAATTTGGCTTTTTATCATGGATTTACTAAAAGCAGCCAATCTCTCAGTTTCTCTGAACATTAAAGTAGAATTGAATATAATAATTATTAGATGGATTGACTTGGTGTTCCTCATGTGCTAGAAGGAAACATCAGCATGTTCCTTTATAAGCTAGTATAATTAAAAAAAAAACTAATGAAACTAACTCCATACAGGGCTAAGGTTGTGGCTCAGTGGTAGAGTACTTGCCTAGCACGTGTGAGGCACTGGGTTCAATTCTCAGCACCACACATTTATTTAAATGAATAAAATAAAGGTTCATCAACATCTAAAAAATATTTTTTTTAAAAAAAGAGAAATTAACTCCATACAAAATATAACAAAATTTATCTGGCAGTACTATAAACAAAGTAAAAAAACAAAGGACAAACTGAAAAAAAAATATTTGCCACTTTGGTCACAAACAAAAACTTATTATGGTCCCAAGATAACAATCTTGACTACTGGGATAGAATGAGTTCTCAGAAATATATGATGAAGTGATTTTTGACAAGGGTGTTTAGATCACTCAATAAGGAAAAGACAGAGTTTTCCACAAGTGAGCCTGGAAAAACTGGATATCTACACACAAAACAATGATGTTGGATTCTCTTTATAGACCATACAAAAAATTAACTCAAAGTGGATCAAAGATCTAAATATAAGAAACAAAACAATAAAACCCTCAGATGAAAACCAGGAGGGAAGCTTCATGTTACTGGATTTTGTAAGGATTTCTTGGGTATGACACCAATAGCACAGGCTATGAAAATAAATAAATAAATTGAACTTAATAGAAATTTTAAAATTCTATGTGTCAATACTATCACAGAATATGAGAACATATTTGCAAATCATATTCCTGATAAGGAATTACTATCTAGAATATTATAAGAACTGTTAGAACTCCACAGCAATGATAACAGTGCAATATGACCTGTTTTTAAAATGGCAAAGAACTTAAATAGACATGTCTATTTAAGTTTTTAAATAGACATGTCTATTTAAATAGACATGTCTATTTCTATTACCAATGGCTGATGAGATCATGAAAAGTTGTCCAATATCACTTAGAGAACAAATCAAAACTATGAGATCCTACTTCATTCCAATAAATATGGCCATTATTTAAAAAAAAAAAAAAACAGCAAGTGTTAGTGAAGATGTGAAGGAACTGAAACCATTGTACTTTGCTGGTGGGAATGTGAAATGGTACAGTAAATAGGGGGAAAAGTCTGGTGGCTTCTCAAAACCTTAAACATGGAATTACCATACATTCCCACAAGTATATGCTCAAATAGAATTACCATACAATACACTTCTGGATATGTGTCCTAGTTTGTTTTGTATTGCTACAACAGAATACCTGAGAACAGATATTTTTTTCTTAGTTCTGGAGGCTGGGCAGTCCAAGACATAAGCCAGGGCTGGAACTTCTTGCTGAGTTCTCACATGGCAGAAGATAGAAGGTAAAAGAATGACAGATTTTGTGTTTCCACATGGCAAAAGAGCAGAAGGTGGACCCATTCTAGCAAGCCCTTTCTATGATGGCATTAGTCCATTCATGAGGGCAAAGCTCTCACAACCTAAACACCTCCCATTAGGCCCCACCTCCCAACATTGTTGCATTGGGGATTGAGTTTTCAACACATGAATTTTAGGGTACAAAGGCAAACCATAATAATATATATCCAAAAGAAATTATGAACCCAAGTTCATAATTGCATTATGTATAATAGCTAAAATGTAGGCGCAATCCATGTGTCCATTGGTAAATGAATGTATAAGCAATACATGGTACATGCCTACAATGGCATGTTGTTCAGTCTTCAAAAGCAGGGAAATTCTGACACATCCATTAAACTGGAAGACATTGTGCCAAGTGAAAAAAGTCCAAATGTTATATGGTTCTATTTATACGAGGTTCCTAGAGTAATCTCATAGAGACAAAAATAGAAAAGTGGTTATGGTGCAAAGTTACATAGCTGCTATAAATGAGAAAGTAGGAAGACTTCTGTGTACTGCTATACAAGTATCTACAGGATATCTTTAGTTGACTTTCCCCCAATTAAAAAAACCCACAAAATTTAAAAGTGGAGTATGCTACTTTTCCCCTCATAAATGGTGTAATACAGTATCGTATTATATTTAAAAGGAAACATTGAAAGAATGAATCTAAATGAATCTAAAACTAGATACAATTTCTTGGTATAAGGGGAGAAAGAAAGCAAGGAGAGTAACAGGTATAGAATCCAGACATCTCTATATTTATTTTATTTTATAGTTTGTATTTGGAATCTTGCAAATATCTCACATAAAATGATGAAATGGAAATTTTTTTAAAATGCAGTTTCTTAAACTACTTAGCAAAGAGAATGAATGAATTTAAGTGTATATCATTCAAAGGCATAACCACATAGACAATAATTAAGGGACTTAAGAATGCATATTTTGTCTGATCATTGCTAGTAGATTATCACAAGAACAAAAACAACTACAATTTTTGAAACTATCTTACTGTGAACAAAGTTATTATTATTATTTTGAAGCAATTATTATTGTTATTTTGTTACTTTTTGAAGTGACAAGCATTTATGGTTTTTTAAATTTTTTTTTTAGTTATAGGTAGATACAGTGTCTTTATTTTACTTTATGTGGTGCTGAGGATTGAACCCAGTGCCTCACACATGCTAGGCAAGTGCTCTACCTCTGAGTCACAACCCCAGCCCACATTTATGTTATGATTTAGGAACTAAGATTTCAATTTATACACACATAAATTGTAGATGTTAAGTAAAACTTCATGTGCTCTTTAATTTGACTTGAAAATACCATATAAACTGATTTTTTTAGTCCAAAATGTTGATATCACCTACTTCTGCCTTATGAATAGTCCTAGAAGTCCTAGGAAAAGTGAAAAACTAGTTTTAGTGAACCATCCTAGCACTTGGCTTGTGGTTTCTAAATATTGTTCTCTAATAAACAAACAAGAGCTCCATGGTGGAGTGGCAGGTTTCAGTTCTGAGGCAGTGAATATGGACCATAACTCTGGGACAATTCATCAATTCCTTACATGGGGTAAGCCATAGAAAACTTGGGGCTATGCCAAAAGGATGTAGAAGCTAACTTGAAGAAGCCCCCACTGGTCAAGAGGATGGAGCTGGAGAATATCATAGTAAGTGAAATAAGCCAATTCCAAGAAACCGAAGGCCGAATGTTTTCTCTGATATGTGGATGCTAATTCACAGTAAGGGGGTTGGGCTAGGGAAGCATAGAGGTACTTTGGATTAGACAGAGGAGAGGCTAGGGAAGCACAGAGGTACTTTGGATTAGAGAGAGGGGAATGAGAGGAGTGGAGGGGGTATAGAGGTAGGAAGAATAGTAGAATGAAATGGACATTATTACCATATGTGCCTATATGATTACATGACTGGTGTAATGTACAACCAGAAGAATGAGAAGTTATACTCCTTTTATGTGTGATGTGTCAAAATGCATTCTACTGTCATGTATAACTACTCAGAACAAACAAAACAATAAAAAATAAATTTTAAAAATTCTTTATATAAGAATCACAGCAAATAATCAGTTCCTCATCTCTAAAATGCATTTGTGATCTACTTCACTGTGTTACTGTGGCTCACTGTAAAGTCTCAATAAATACAAACTCTTAGAATTACTCTTTTTTGTTGTTTTTTGTTATTGTGCTAATGGTGGTTTGTGTTGCTGGTGATTGAACCCAAGAATGCTCTACTACTGAGCTACATTCCCATCTCCATTTTCCTTTTTACTTTTTTCTGGAACATGGACTGCTACTGACTCAGCCTCCTGAGTATAATTCATCTTTTTAAAGAATATACTCTCTGTTTTTGAAGATGTTATAGAAAGAACATACATGATAGTGAGAATATCCTCAAAATTTATTTTCCCATGTAGAACATATTTGGTTTCAACTTAAAATATTCACTATCCTAAACTAAATTTTATTCTCAGATGTCATATTCTATTCACTATTCCGTAAACTCCAGGAGGAGTAAGTAAGGAATATGTTATGAAATGACAGTAACGGTAACATATTTGACATATGCTGGAGTATAACCTGTGTATGTCAATGTAATCTGTCAGATTAGAGAAATGAGTTTAATATGAGTGAACAATACAGTATGACTACAGTACAAAGCCCTTCTCAACTTTGGCTGCATTATTACAAAACAGCCTACCTATACAAAACAGAATGGGCCATTTTGTTATTATTCATCTTTTATAGGATTATGTTAAGGCAGAATATATCCAAAGAGATGTGAGTAGGATGGTGAACTTAAGCCACATAAGTTATGAGAGAAGAACTGGGAATATTTAGCCCAGAGAAAACAGTGTTTGATTTGTCTAAATATTTCCAGCTCCCTGAAACACAAACATAGCCACTTTGTTAAAAAAACATAATCAGAATATATTATTAATAATGTTTTATAATCTACTTTTTCTCTTAACTCATTCAATGAATTTATACTATTAGTTATATGCATTTTTATAAATTCTTTTTTTTCCATGTGTGTTTATAGTTTATAATTGACTTTCATTTTTTATTTGTGTCACTCTAGTGTCTACCCTATTGAATAGTACTATATTTTTAATTCAGATTCAAAGAATGCATGAGCTTTCAGAGATTTTGGTATTCTTGAATTTATTTGCCTAAATTATGATGTATGTATTAGCAATTACATAGTTTACACCATATAATACACATTTTCTTTATTGGATATGGGATATATAAGCCATATTCCTATGGTTGGTTAATATTTGGTTACTTATTACTCTTCCATTTTTCTGTGTATATTTTTTTCAAATATCCTTGGTTAAAGCAGCCATATTGTACTAAAGTGCATCTGAAAATTAAAGCATCTGGGAAACATCCTAATGAAAGCTCAAAACTCCCTTTGTACAAGGAAATTAGGATTCTCTAAGGCCTAATAAGCATGGTTAAGGATACCTCTGATGCCAACACTCAGAGAAGAACTTAAAACTCTTGTGGCATCAACTAATGAAATATTGTAATTTTAGGGGAAAAGTAAAGAATATTTGAAAGTGACAGAAAAGAGGTTATTTTCAGTAGTGCAAAAAATAATATACCATACACAGAAAGCTGGGTTCCTGAAAATAATTGTGCTACAGGTGTAATTAGAAAAGATATAAAGCATGTCACTGAGAAAAATGATATTAGAATTACAGTAAAATTCCATAATCATTCCCAACCATGTAGAAACAGTAAAACAAAATGAAAATTCCACAAATCATCCTAAATACTCATCATATTTGTAATTAACTTCTAATGTTCAGAAAAATGGAATATATTTAATAATAAGACTTTTCCTGTTGATCCCCATAAAGTCCCATTTATTTAGGTATATTTTCATGGAGCTTATGATATGTTTCTCATTTAAAGGGTAGAATATTTTACATATTTTTTCAATATATGAAAAGCGTAGTTTCAATATATTAAAAGCATAGTTCAAAGTGTTTACAACAAAAGAACACAAAAGCATGCTTGTTAAGTATGTCTATTTTCATTAGAGCTACCTAAAGTATCATTAAATGTTCCAGAAAAGCATTTTTAAAAAGTCTTTGGTCTTTATAATTGTTCATGAACTTTGGTTTAAAATTATGAAAGTAGACTTAGGAAGTAGGAAGATTTGGTTTCCTCTTACATTAATCAAATGCCAGACTATCCATAATGAAGCACAATATCTAAACACTAAAAATCATTTTAATATATTCCAAACAAGCAACTACATAAGTTCTTTAACTGGTAAGCCAATTTTTTATTAAGAATTCATAATATAGATCTTTTAGTATTTCTAAACTATGGCATTGAGAAAAATTGAGGCATTTTAAGTGCTAAAGTATCGGTAATTGTTGAACATGATCCTGAAGGCCGAGTTGGAATTAACTCCTGGAAGTAGGAGAGAGAACTTTCAGGCAGATAGAATAATATATGAAAACACATGATCACAGAAGAGCTAGAATTTTATTCTGGCAAAGCATAGGGTTTCTTTGCTAGAATAGGAAAACATGAGAATGAACAGGGAGGTTGCTGACAGATCTCTGTTTGCTGCTCCAAGATGGGAAGATGGCAGATTAGAGGAAGGGTACAGGTCCCAGAAGCTCCTCAGTACCAGAGTTAACAAAGTAGGAAGACTGCTCCTCAGCAAAGTGGGTAACTAAGGGAACTCACTGGAACTTTATACTGGAGCATAAAAGAAACCACAGAGACATGGGAAGTCAGAAACTTCAAAAATCATATGAAAAATTTTATGTTAGAGCAGGGCTGGGGGTAAGAGGGGAGCACAGGCAGAGAGAGGACAGTATGGTTTATTTAAAAAAATTGAATTGGGGGAACCTGTGTATTTATTAAATTTTTTAATGAGCCTATTATAAAAAGTCCTGACTTGACGCTTCATTGTATGAGGATGTTCATATTTACAGTTTTAAGTTGTACATCGAAGAGGTATTTCTTGCATGTTTTGTAAATTAGATATGCCTTTGAAATAGAAAATTTGTATAGTCAGAAAAGTTGAAAACAAGGCTAGTCCAAATATGTAAAGAGGTCTGGCTCCAGCTAGAGAGAAATTTTTTCAACAAATTGGAATTTTCAAAGTAGAGTTATAAACAAATTGGAATTTCCAAAATCACATGGTAAAAGTTAATGTGTATTGGCTAAATATTCCTAATCCCATCCTTCAGTTTCCCTTTGGTGAAAGTTTTATCCTATTCATCAAATATTATCTTTATAATAAAGTTATTATTTTAATCTCATTTGTGTGATACATTTCTTTACAGGCAAAAATAATAATTTATTCTTAATGGGTCAAAGAAAAAATAGATAGGGTAAAGGAACTTGAATACTCAGCATGTAATAAAGGGGGAAAATAAAACACCATATTCAAAATGCACAAGAACTCTGGGACAGGATGAAGAAAACACACCTGGGTGTCATTGGGATAGAAAAGAACATGGAAATACAGGTTGACGGCATTAAGAACATTTTCAATGAGACAGTAAAAGAAAAATGTCCTTATATCAGAAATGAGGGAGCTTCCACATAGAGGGAACATATAGAGCCCCAAATAGACAAGGTCAAAATAGAACCTAAGACACATGATAATCAAAGTACCTACATAGAAAAGAAGGAAAGAGTACTAAAAGCTGCAAAAGAAAACCATCAGGTCTCATTTAGGAGCAAGCCACTAAGGCTCACATCTGGCTTCTGAACTCAGATCCTACAGAAGAGCAGGGCCCAGAATGAGATATTCAAATAAAGCTCTTAAAGAAAAATTTTTAACTTTCTAAATCCAGCAAAGCTCTTTCAAAATCGATTTAGAAAGAAAAGCTTTACATGAGAGGGATAAGCAAAAAGTATTTATGATCACCAAAGAAGCACTACAAAGAATACTCAAAGATACACTGCACAAAGATGTACCCCAAAATAACTCCCAAAGCTCCTAAATAGATGATGACCATGAGAAGAGCAACCAACTAAATGAAAATTAAGACAGAATTAAATGTAGTAAACAAACCAAAATATCAGAAAACCACAAATGCATATCCATAATAACCCTGAATGCATATGGTCTCAATTCCCCAGTTAAAAGACACAGATTAATGGATTGGATCAGAAAACAAGATCCAACTAAATGTTGTTTGCAACAACCCCTATCACCAGCACACAGGTCATCCAAATATAAAATTAATAAGGATTTTTCTGACTTTAATACTATAAATCAAATGTACCTAATAGACATCTACAGACTATTTCACCCCCAAACAGCTGAATTTACCTTCTTCTCAGAAGCTCATGGAATCTTTTCCATTATTGACCATATTCTAGGTCATGATATAAGTCAAAAATATTATATATTTCTAGGTCTCTATATAAGTCACAAGTACTATATATGTATGTGTGTGTGTATATATATATAATTATATATTATATATAAATATATATATATCATCAGATCATAATGGAATGAAACTAGAAAAAAACAGCAAAAGAACTATATAATCACATGGTGATTGAACCACCACTATTTAAATAAAATATGATCTTATCTGATCATAATGGAATGAAACTGAAAATCAATGATAAAAGAAGAAAGGAAAAAGCAAGCATCACCTGGAGAATGAACAATAGGTTGCTGAGTGATCAATGGGTTTTAGAAGACATCAAGGAGGAAATTAAAAAATTCCTAGAGTTAAATGAAAACACAGACACAACATATCGGAATCTATGGGACACATTGAAAGCAGTTCTAAGAGGAAAATTCATTGCTTGGAGTTCATTCCTCAAAAAAAGAAAAAACCAACAAATAAATGATCTCATACTTCATCTCAAAATCCTAGAAAAAGAAGAGCAAAACAACAGCAAAAGAAGTAGAAGGCAAGAAATAATTAAAATCAGAGCTGAAATTAATGAAATTGAAACAAAAGAAACAATTGAAAAAATTGACAAAACTAAAAGCTGGTTCTTTGAAAAAATAAATAAAATTGACAGACCCTTAGCCATGCTAACGAAGAGAAGAAGAGAGAGAACCCAAATTACTAGCATACGGGATGAAAAAGACAATATCACAACAGACACTTCAGAAATACAGAAGATAATCAGAAATTACTTTGAATCCTTATACTCCAATAAAATAGAAGATAGTGAAGGCATAGATAAATTCCTTGAGTCCTATGATCTGCCCAGATTGAGCCAGGAGGATATAGACAACCTAAACAGACCAATAACAATAGAGGAAATAGAAGAAACCATCAAAAGACTACCAACTAAGAAAAGCCCAGGACCGGATGGGTATACAGCAGAGTTTTACAAAACCTTTAAAGAGGAACTAACACCAATACTTTTCAAGCTATTTCAGGAAATAGAAAATAGGGAGAACTTCCAAATTCATTCTACGAGGCCAACATCACCCTGATTCCGAAACCAGACAAAGACACATCAAAGAAGGAAAACTACAGACCAATATCTCTAATGAACCTTGACGCAAAAATCCTCAATAAAATTCTGGCAAATCGGATTCAAATACATATCAAAAAAATTATACATCATGATCAAGTAGGATTCATCCCTGGGATGCAAGGCTGGTTTAATATACGGAAATCAATAAATGTTATTCACCACATCAATAGACTTAAAAATAAGAACCATATGATCATCTCAATAGATGCAGAAAAAGCATTTGACAAAGTACAGCATCCCTTTATGTTCAAAACGCTAGAAAAATTAGGGATAACAGGATCATACCTCAACATTGTAAAAGCAATATATGATAAGCCACAGGCCAGCATCATTCTGAATGGAGAAAAATTGAAGGCATTCCCTCTAAGATCTGGTACAAGACAGGGATGCCCTCTCTCACCACTTCTGTTCAACATAGTCCTCGAAACACTGGCCAGAGCAATTAGACAGTCAAAAGAAATTAAAGGCATAAAAATAGGAAAAGAAGAACTTAAATTATCACTATTTGCAGATGATATGATTCTATACCTAGCAGACCCAAAAGGGTCTACAAAGAAGCTATTAGAGCTAATAAATGAATTCAGCAAAGTGGCAGGATATAAGATCAACACGCATAAATCAAAGGCGTTCCTGTATATGAGCGACAAATCCTCTGAAACGGAAATGAGGACAACTACTCCATTCACAATATCCCCCCAAAAAATAAAATACTTGGGAATCAACCTAACAAAAGAGGTGAAAGATTTATACAATGAAAATTACAGAACCCTAAAGAAAGACATAGAAGAAGACCTTAGAAGATGGAAAAATATACCCTGCTCATGGATAGGCAGAACTAACATCATCAAAATGGCGATATTACCAAAAGTTCTCTATAAGTTCAATGCAATGCCAATCAAAATCCCATCAGCATATCTTGTAGAAATAGATAAAAGAATCATGAAATTCATATGGAATAATAAAAGACCCAGAATAGCAAAAACAATACTAAGCAGGAAGTGTGAATCAGGCGGTATAGCGATACCAGACTTCAAACTATACTACAGAGCAATAGTAACAAAAACAGCATGGTACTGGTACCAAAACAGGCGGGTGGACCAATGGTACAGAATAGAGGACACAGCAACCAATCCACAAAACTACAACTATCTTATTTTTGATAAAGGGGCTAAAAGCATGCAATGGAGGAAGGATAGCATCTTCAACAAATGGTGCTGGGAAAACTGGAAATCCATTTGCACCAAAATGAATCTGAATCCCTATCTCTCGCCGTGCACAAAAGTTAACTCAAAATGGATCAAGGAGCTTGACATTAAATCTGAGACACGGCATCTGATAGAAGAAAAAGTTGGTTATGATCTACACGCTGTGGGATCGGGCTCCAAATTCCTCAATAGGACACCCATAGCGCTAGAGTTAACAAATAGAATCAACAAATGGGACTTACTCAAACTAAAAAGTTTTTTCTCAGCAAAAGAAACAATAAGAGAGATAAATAGGGAGCCTACATCCTGGGAACAAATCTTTACTCCACGCACTTCAGATAGAGCCCTAATAACCAGAATATACAAAGAACTCAAAAAATTAGACAATAAGATAACAAATAACCCAATCAATAAATGGGCCAAGGACCTGAACAGACACTTCTCAGAGGAGGACATACAATCAATCAACAAGTACATGAAAAAATGCTCACCATCACTAGCAGTCAGAGAAATGCAAATCAAAACTACCCTAAGATACCATCTCACTCCAGTAAGACTGGCAGCCTTTAGGAAGTCAAACAACAATAAGTGCTGGAGAGGATGCGGGGAAAAGGGCACTCTTGTTCATTGCTGGTGGGACTGCAAATTGGTGCAGCCAATTTGGAAAGCAGTATGGAGATTTCTCGGAAAGCTGGGAATGGAACCACCATTTGACCCAGCTATTCCCCTTCTCGGTCTATTCCCTAAAGCCCTAACAAGAGCATGCTACAGGGACACTGCTACATCGATGTTCATAGCAGCTCAATTCACGATAGCAAGACTGTGGAACCAGCCTAGATGCCCTTCAATAGATGAATGGATAAAAAAAAATGTGGCATTTATACACTATGGAGTATTACTCTGCATTAAAAAATGACAAAATTATAGAATTTGGAGGGAAATGGATGGCATTAGAGCAGATTATGCTAAGTGAAGCTAGTCAATCTTTAAAAAACAAATACCAAATGACTCCTTTGATATAAGGGGTGTAAACAAGGACAGGGTAGGGACGAAGAGCTTGAGAAGAATATTTACAGTAAACAGGGATGAGAGGTGGGAGGGAAAGGGAGTGAGAAGGGAAATTGCATGGAAATGGAAGGCGATCCTCAGGGTTATACAAAATGTCATATAAGAGGTAAGGAGGGGTAAGTCAAGAGAATACAAATGGAAGACATGATTTACAGTAGAAGGGGTAGAGAGAGAAAAGGGGAGGGGAGGGGAGGGGAGGGGGGATAGTAGACAATAGGACAGACAGCAGAATACATCAGACACTAGAAAGGCAATATGTCAATCAATGGAAGGGTAACTGATGTGATACAGCAATTTGTATACGGGGTAAAAGCGGGAGTTCATAATCCACTTGAATCAAACCGTGTAATATGATGTATTAAGAACTATGTAATGTTATGAACGACCAATAAAAAAAAAAATAAATAAATAAAATATGATCATAGAATAAATGAGAAAAGAAATCCAGAAATTTTTAGGAAACAAATAAGAAAAGAGATAGAAGACATCAAAATCTCTTGGACAGTAGGAAAGCTGTTCTAAGAGAAAAAATGAGTACCTACATTAAAAAAAAAACAGAGAGATCCCAAATAAACTTATGTTCCACTTCAAGGCCTTAGAAAAGGAAGAGCAAATTAACTCCAAAATGATCAGAAGACAGGAAATAATATCAGAGTCCAAATGAATGAATAGAGAATAAAAATATACAGGATCAATGCAATAAAGAGTTCTATGGAAAGCTTAATAAGATTGATAAATCCTTAGCAAAATCAACCAAAAGAAAGAGAGAGAAGACCCACATAAACAAAATTAGAGATTTAAAGAGAGAGATCATCACAGATACTTCTAAAACATAAACATTAGAAACTATTTTGACACTTTATACTCCAAAAAAACTGGAAAATCCAGAAGATACTAACAAATATCTGTACAAATATGACCTGCCCACGTTGAACCAGGAAGACATAGAAAACCTAAACAGACAAATATCAAGTAGTGAAATTGCAACAATACAAAACGTTCCAACAGAGGAAAGCCCAGGACCTGATATATTCTCAGCCATGTTCTTTTAAAGAAGAACTAATACCAGTTGTTCTCAAATTATTTCATGAAATTGAAAGGGTAGGAACATTCCCAAATACATTCTATGAACACAGTATAATCCTGATACAAAAACCAGACAAAGACACATCAAGGAAAGAAAACTACAGACCAATGTCACTGATGAACACAGACACAAAAATCCTTGATATTAGCAAGTCACATTAGAAATCACATCAAGAAGATAATAGACCATAATTAAGTGTATTATCCCAGGCATGCAAGGTTGATTTGACATATGCAAATCAATAAATGTAATTTGCCACTCAAGCAAAATTAAGAACAAGAATCACATAATCATCTCAATAGATGTAGTAAAGGCCTTGGATAAAGTTCAACACCCCTTCATGTTAAAAACATGAATGGAGAAACTAGGAAAAGAAAGAACTTACCTCAACATTACAAAGGCTGTAGATGACAAACCCAAATCCTGTACTGAATGGAGAAAAACTGAAAGCATTTTCTGTAAAAGCAGGAACAAGACAAGGATGTTCAACCTCACCACTTCTATTCAATATTGTTCTTAAAATCCTAACCAGAGCAATCAGGCAAGAGAAGGAAATAAAAGGTTTACAAATAGGAAATGAAGATGCCAAACTTTCTGTTTGCTGATGACATGAGTCTATACTTAGAAGGCCCCAAACACTGCACCAGAAGACTAGAGCTGATAAATTAATTCAACAAAGTAGCATGACACAAGAGCAACATTCATAAATCCATAGCTTTTCTATATTTGGACAGTGATTCTTCTGAGAAAGAAATGAAGAAAACCATCCCATTCACAATATCCTAAAAGATTCCTGGGAATTAATCTAACCAAGGAGGTGAAAGATAGCGTGATAAAAATTATAGAACACTGAAGATAGAAATATAAAAAGACCTTAGAGAATGGAAGACCTCCCATGATCTTGGATAGGCAGAATTAATATTGTTAAATGGTCCTAACTACCAAAGGCAATATACATATTCATTGCCTTCCCCATCAGGGATAGGGAGGAAGAGCATGAGAAGATTACCACTAAATAGGGAAGAAAGGTGGGAGGGAAAAGGAGGGAGAAGGGTAATTGCACGGAAGATGGAAGGAGACACTCATTGTTATACAGAATACCTGTATGATGTTGTGAGGAGAAAAAAATGAAGTGTGTCACATTAGATTGGGTAGAGAGATGTGATGGGAGGGGGGGAAGGGGGATAGTAAGGGTAGCAGAATAAAATAGACATTATTATTTCTGTATGTATATAGGTGACTGTATGACCAATGTGATTCTGTAACCTGTACAATCAGAAAAATGAGAAATTATACCCCATTTGATTCAAATGTATGAATTGTCAAGATCATTGTACTGTCATGTGTAACAAAAATAAAAAATAAGTAAATAAATACCAATGACATTCTTCACAGAACTAGAAAAAATTGTCCTAAAATTCATTTGTGAAAATAAGAGACACAGAATAGCTAGAGCAATTCTGAGCAGGAAGAGTGCTCACAAGTGAGAAGAGTATCACAATACCTGATCTCAAATTATATTATAGAGCTACAGTAAAAAGAAACAAACAGCCTAGTACTGACATGAAAATAGAAATGAAGACCAGTGGAATAGAATACACAACACAGAGACCAACTCACATACATACAGCCATCTGACATTTGACAAAGGTGCCAAAAATATATGCTGGAGAAAAGACAGTCTTTTAACAATGATGCTGAAACACTGCATATCCATATGTAGAAGAATGAAACCAGATCCCTATCTCTCACCCTGCCCCAAAGTCAAATCAAAAGGGATCAATAACTTAGGAATTAGACTATAAATTTTGTTAACTGCTAGAAGAATACCTAGGGTCAACATTCCATTATATAGGTGCAGGCACACACAAAGCTCAAGAAATACAACCAAGAATTAATAAGTGGAATGCCATCAAATTAAAAACTTCTGTACAGCAAATAAAATTATTAAAAACATGAGGAGAGAGTCCACAGAATGGAAGAAAATCTTTGCCGGATGCTTCTCTGACATCGTATTTATATCCAAAATATATTAAAAAACTCAAAAAACTTAACAAAAAAAGTATCAGTAAGTGGAAAAAATAACTAAATAGATCTTTCTCAAAAGAAGAAACACAAATGATGAACAAATAAGAAATATTCAACATCTCTAGCAATCAAGCAAATACATATCAAAACCACACTAAGGTTTCATGTCACTGCAGTGAATGACAATGATCAACTATAAATAGTAACAATAAATGCTGGCAATGATGAGGAACAAAAGGTTTGCTCATACATTGTTGGTGGGACTGCAAATTAGTGAAATCATTCTAGAAAACAGTATGAAGATTCCTCAAAAATATAGGAATCATAGGATCCAACTATCCCACTCTTTATATTTATTCAGAATTATTTATTCAGAAGAACTAAAATCAACTTACTGTAGAGGTACAGTCACTTCAATGTTTATAGCAGCACAATTCACAAGAACCAAATTATGGAATCGGCCCAAATGCCCAACAATAGGTGAATGGATTAAGAAAATGTGGAGGGGCTGGGGGTGTGGCTCAGTGGTAGAGTGCTTGCCTCGCATGTTTGTGATCTTGGGTTCAATCCTCAGCACTGCATAAAAATAAATAAGTGAAATAAAGATATTGTGTCCAACTACAACTAAAAAATAAACATCTTTAAAAAATGTGGAACACATACACAATGGAGTTTTACTCAGTAATTATGAAGAATGAAATTACAACAGTATTTGTTGGTAAGTAGATGGAAATGGAGAATATCATACTAAGTGAAATAAGCAAGATGTAGAAAACCAAGGATCTAATGTTTTCTATGTGGAAGTTAGAGCAAAATAAGGGAAAGAAGTAATGGGAAAATTTGATATTATAAAGATATAGGCAAGATGAGTGGAGAAGAAGATTAAGAGAGAGGGAAGAGGGATGGGATGGGAAAGAGAAAATGAGAAATCAATTTAACAAAATCTGTTGATAATAATAATAATTATAATAATATATATATATATATATATATATATATATATATATATATCCCAAAGGGAATTTCACCTTTATGTATATTATCAAAAATAAATAAATAAATGAATGAAAAAAAGATTCATAAAATATGCAGAGGGAAAAGAGGAGGAAAATGTGATTGCAATGGAGTACATCACATTCCATGCATGTGTGATTTTGTCAAAATAAACCCAACTACTATTTATAACTATAATGCTCTAATAAAAAAAAAATGTTTACTGTTCACTTATGAAATGGATTTTGTGCCCAGGGAAAGATTTTTAAAATTTCTTTCTTTTTAGAATAAGCATTACGTGCCCGATTTTTAAAAAATTTAATAAAGCAATAATATATCAATAAAATCACATCTAGGAGAAATTTCAGTTACAAAGGTTGGGAGATTTTGGTAACAAGAAATTGTGGTTGAATGACTGATTTGTTGATTATCTTATTCATGAATTCATTCAAGAGACATCAGAAAATTTATCCTGTGCCAGATGTCTGTTAGCTAGCAGAGATTCAAGGGAATAAAATACGAGCTTTCAAAGTCTAATGAGTGGAAACATATACTGTAAGAACTTTAAGAATGAGAATTTGTTTTGAAGCAAACTTCAAAAGTCGTCTCTTCTTCTAATCAACACTTCCCTAGTTGGAATATATTGCTCCTTATTTTGTTTCCAAAATAAAATAAGGGCTTGGTCTATGCTTCTGTTGTAGGCCTGTGGGGGAAGGTCTCAGGAAGTGACTGCATCCTCCCGCTCCTCCAGGTTGCCGATTCTCCAGGGATCAACATTTGGTTTTGTGGCGCCTTCTCTGGCCATGCTCTCTCTTCCATCCTGGAAGTGCCCAGAGTGGACACTCAATGCCAGCCAGGTGAATGTCAGCTCACCTGAGTTCACAGAGGAATGGCAGAAGAGGATCCGAGAGGTAAGAGGTTCAGGGGGTGGGTGGACAGGTGGGGTCAATTCATTGGCTGAAGCTTTATTATCCAGCTCCCTGCCAGGAAAGATCTGGGCTTTAGGATAGTGATGGGCAAGTGGACAGATAAGGATCCTGTCCTCAGGAAGCCAGCATTCTAGTGGGTGTGCTCCAATAAGAAGATGCAAGAGGGAAACGTCAGGGAGTCACAGTGCCATGAAGAAAATAAAAGAGGATGATGAGCAGGAGAGGTGATGGGGGCTGCCGGCGAGGAGAGTGTAGAGTGTGGGGAGGGGCATCCTTGGGAACACTTTTAATCTTTCAAAGAGGAAGGGTTCAAGTGACAGAGATAGCTACATTTCTTTGATACATTTCCTTTTCTTCCCCCTCCCCTCCCTTCCCCCTCCCCTCCCCCCTCCTCTCCCCCTCCCTCTCCCTCTCCTTTTCTTTCTTTCTTTTTCTTTCTTTCTTTCTTTTTTTTGTGTGTGTGCTTGTAGAGTTTCATAAAGCAGGAATCAGCAAACTATGGTTCTTGCACCAAATTCCACCTGTGGCTATGTTTCTTTAACTGCCCATGAACTAAGAATAAATTCTATATTTCAAAGTTTGCTTAAGAAAAGGTGTATGTGGCAGAAACCACACATGGCCCAAAATTTAAAAAAGCATTTCAAAGAGTAGCTTTTAACAGAAGAAGTTGGCCAACTCCTGCTCTAAAACACAGCCCAGCGCAGGAGCCCCTTTTGCCTGGGCTAAGGCAGTCTCTCATCTGCACCATCCTTTCCCACCTCGAGGAGTTCAATGCAATGGGCCACAAGCCCAGTATTCGTTCATAGTTTTTGCTCCCTCTTCTGGTCATCAGTGCTGTTAATGAGTGAAAGTTCCATCAAGTATCAACCTGATTTTCTTAATTGATTAATTGGTTGGTTTTGTTGACCAGGTCACCCTATTGGGCTGGAGGGTGGATTCTCCATGTCTCACTAAATTACATTGACCTGTGCACATGTCAAGGCTGGAACCCACCCATGGTCAGCACACCAACTATAAATCACTGTCTATTCACAGATGAAAGCCACATGAATATGACTTGCTGAGGTTCAGGAAGCAGTGGAGAGGGAAAATGAACAGTGATTCTGTTCTGAAGAGACAGTGCTTGCAGGAAAAGTAGCAAATTGTGTGTATGGGGGGTGGGGAAATGGCAAGTTCAATTTTCTATACATGAGACCACTTTAAACTTCACCTCCCAGTGTTATGGTACTTCAGGCCTCACAGAACCACTCACAGTACCAACATATAAAAATGATTTATGAACTGTATTTTCAAATGCATACAGGAGCAGAGAGCCAAGGGGCAATGCCTCTTTCTAGAAACAAGGATGGAAAGCATAGTCAGAAGCATGGGGCTTACGATGGTGGTATGAGCAATCAAGCCAGACAAAGGACAAAGGCTCGACGTTTGGGTTGTAATGATCAGCTGGGGTCCTGATGGGCATTCCTCCAGAGAGCAGAGGTCTGTGATAGGGAGAGAGAAAGGAAGCCTCTCTCTCACTCTGCCCAGGACTCTGTGGGAAGTGTTGGGACACAGAGTTGCCTGAGCATTTAAAACTACAGCTCTCAACACGTGAGGGTGGTGGCAAGTTTCCCAAACTCAGGAGTGGAGACAGGTCCTGTCAACAAAATACCTGTGGCTCTCAGCAGAAGAAAATGTGAAGTCACTCTATGGAATCATCCACATTCCCAGCTCTACAAGACTCCCACAGGAAAAAACAATCCCCTGAAGATGAGCTCAGAGGTGAAAATGTCGGCATTTCACAAAAGAAAATAATGTATTGTTAGAGAGACTCAGCAGAAACAAGAGGTAATTGAACAAACTGAAAGGCTATTAAGTCAACATGTTTAAATTAATTTAAGAGGATTGAGACTCATTAGAAACCATACTACACACAATAATAAAGTGGAATAAGAACAGGGAAATTTGAAAATAAAATCAATAGAATGTTAGTAATAAAAAGATGTAGTCATTGCAATTTAAAAATGCATTTAATGATCAAACAGCATTTATACACAGGGAGATTAATGAACTGAAAGATCATATAAGGAAATAATCCAGAATTCAGCACAGAAAGAGAGAAAAAAATAGGAATATTAAATAAAGAATAAGAAATGTAGAATAGAACAAGATGTCCACTTGCATCTAATTGGCGTTCTAAAAGGCCATAAAAGAGTAAATAGTATTAAAAGATAGAACATCTGATAGTGTAGAACAGATGAAAGATGGGAATACTCTGGAAGAAAGCACATTAAGTCCCAAGTGGAATAAATAAAAGCAAATCCACAGTGAACACATCATAATGAAGCAGCTACATCAAATACACAGAGAAAATCTTAAAAGTAACAAGAAAAGAAAAACAACCTACAAAATCATAGAAATTGGACATTCTGCAGCCTTCTCAGTAAGCAGCCTCAGAGGTTGGAAGGCAATGGAATATTTCCAAATGGCTGAGAGAAAACAGTCATCCTAGAATTCGGTCCCCAACTATAGAATTCTATATCATACAAGGATGGTGACAAAGTCAAACATTTTCAGTGAAACAAAGATGGACAGAGTTTATTCACTACTGACCTTCCATGAAATAACTACTAAAAGAAATTCTTCAGGTAAAATAAATTAAATCTTGAATTAAAGAGTGGTGGGAAAGAAGCGATAGTGAAGAAAGGACCATGTGGTTAAAGCGTAGGTATATTTGTCAGCTTGGGTTGCTATAACAAAAACACCATAGACTGCATGGCTTAAACAACAGAAATGTATTTTCTCACAGTGATGGAGACTGGAAGCCTCAGATCAGGTTGCCAGCATGGTTGGATTCTGGTGAGGGCTCTCTCATTGGCTTGCAGATGGCTGCCTTCTAACTACGTCCTCTCATAGCTTTCTTTGATGCATGGGAAAGACAATCTTCCTTCTCATATAATGGTACTAAGGCTGTCATGGGGGCCTCACTCCCCTGACCTCACCTAAACCTTGTTACCTCCCAAGCCTCTATTTCCAAATACCACAATATTGGGGGCTAGGACTTTGATATCGTAATTTGGAATGTGACACGGTTCAGTGTAGGGCAGTAGGTAAATGTAAGTAAGGAGCAACTGCACAAAATAAAGAAAGTTCGTAATAATAATCAATGACAGTGGAAAAATATACACTTGGCAATAATAGCATAGAAAACAGAAGATGGTAATAGGTGAAAGAATGAACAAGACTTGTCATCAGAGCAAATGCCCGTTTATTGAGGAACAGCTCTGCATATTTATAGAGCCCAGGGTGGTTTGACAGTTGGCATGGGGTGCTTTTTGATTGGTGGGTAAGGATCAGGTGAGCCAGCAGGGCTAGTGTGATTGGTGGGTAGGATCAGGTGAGCCAGCAGGGCTCTGATTTGTAAGTAAGGATCATGTGAGCCAGCAGGGCTCTGATTGGTGGGTAAGGATCATGTGAGCCAGCAGGGCTCTGATTGGTGGGTAAGGATCATGTGAGCCAGCAGGGCTCACCATTGGATGGTTCTTCTTGGGGGATGAGGAAGTTAGTCTTTGGAGCCGGGGTGACTCCCAACATTTCCCCCTCTTTGTTATTAAATGAGAATGTGCATTGACTCATTCTGTCTGCTTCCTGCTGAAATGGAGCAGTGTGGGAGAAAGAGGAGGGAAATAAGGAGCCCCCACAGGAGGGCAGAGAAGACCGGTATCAACGAAGGTTCCTTGCCACCATAGATCCATGATGACATCAGTCCATTTGGCATAGGTCTCAATTGGAGGTATCATCAGTAGCCAGGAGTAGGTAATTCCTGAGGAGAAGCTGGTTAAAAGCTTGACTAGAAATTTTACCCACCTGAGTCTGAATGAACTTTATGATAGGGGGAAGGAACAGGCACAGGGAGTTTTTATAGCCCAAATCTAATGGGGTTTCTGGGTCTGCAAGCTGCCTTGTTGGCCCAAGGTGGGTTAAGTGTTCAACCCTGAGCAGGGGGTTGAGTGTTCAGCCTTGAGCAGGGGCTTGGGCTTTTGGGCTTGAAGCAAACAGGTGATATAGAACCAGACAGAGGGTTTGAGTGGTCAGGTCATCCTGCAGCTAACTTGGTTTGGCATGCCCTGTAGGCCCTGCAGACCAGCCTTCCTGCACCTAACACCCTCAATTCCACTCTTCATTCCTAGTCCAATCTAGCTCCCTCCCTTCTCTATTAAGTGTGCTCTTCAAACTTTCTCCTACCTGGGTGTACCAGCTACCATATTTCCCTTTGAGAGCAGTCAGATCTCTCTAGGATTTATGTGAAACACTTCAACTTTAAATACTGATACTTGGAATTCTTATGAAACTGAGAGGCCCTCTGGAGCCCTGTGTAAACTTGAAGGTGGACACACTAAGTGCATGCTATCACACTTGGCATAGATGCTCCAGCTAACCACTGGTCTGAGCAGCGAGTCTCAGTGGTACTTAGGTACACTCCAGCTGCCATCAGAAGATGGTGACTTCTTCCCCTGGGAACTTAAAACTGAACTCAGACATGCACAAACATACACATAGGAAAAGCAGAAACTCTATCAAAGCCTGTAACTAGCTCACGACACCAAAGCTTCTCACTCTTCTATTGGCAATGGGCAGGACCCAAATAAGCACCTTGGTTTTTCAGAAGCAGGGCATGTGGATCCCCATAACAGGGCAACCTCCACACAGGATGGAGAAGTTGAGGAAAGGAAGGATATAGAGAGCACTTCAGACAGGGGAAGACAGAGCGATGATAGAGCAGGTGGGCTGGACCAGAGCATACCCAAGGCCTCACCCAAGGAGAGCTCAGTTTGCCTCCCAGGACAGTCATGGACTCACTGAAGATAACTGGGTAGGGGTAGATGTAAGCAACAGGAAGAAACAACTTCACCAGGAATCCAGGCATTGGAACGCTGTTGGAGGGTGGTGATGGGAACACCAGAGTGTGCACATGCCCAAACTGTACGCGCCAACTATGTGAAGGGTCCTGCACACCAGTTACACCTCAATGAAACTGGGAGGGTAAACAAAACACACGTTTCTCCTTAGGCCCATAAGGCAACTGGTAAAGTGCTCTCTTATGATCACACTTATTCAGGGGTAACCATGCTCTGGACACCTAAGTGGTTTGTCAGAAGGACAACACACAACGGTCCCACTACCGGCCAGATCCAAGCAAGTAGGGGGTCTGTAAGGAAGAGAAGGGGGTCTGGCTGAAGGGGGTCCTTAGGGTCAATTGCCTTGAATAAAGGGCAAAGAGAAGACCCAAGAGGGGTCAGAAATGAGGGGGAGCATTGACAAGAGTACTTAATGACAGGTGACGATCATTGGCTCTTCTGATGAAGGTATAGGAGTGCCGTGCTTAAGCCTGGAAATATGAATCCATGGGGTAAGTTGGTTATTAGATAGTTTGAGTTTGGCTACCAAGGGAGTGCACATAATCACCTGAGCAGGACCCTCCCAGTTTGGTTTTAGAGGGAGCTCTTCCCCCGGTGGGCAATAGTAAACAAGTTGACCAGGTGTTAAGGAGGTAGGGTTTTGAGAGAGACTGGGGTCAGGAAGGAGCCAGACTTGATAGCACCAGAGTTCAGAGCATAAATGGAAGAGGAGGGGCAGGGCATAGGTTTTGGAGATGGGTAGGGGTTTTGTAGGCAGTCCGGGAGGAACGAGGGGATGGCCATACATGACTTTGTAAGGTGAGAGATTAGAAGGCTTTTTTGGCAGGACCCTAATGTGCAATAAAGCCAAGGGGAGCACCTTTACCCAGAGGGAAAGGGTGAAAAAGGAGTGAAGGAAAATAGTGAGACTCTGTGGACTAGAATGGAATAGAGTGAAGAAACTGGAAGAGTTTTGGGGGGATCTTTGGGCTGATCCCCGGTGGTTACGAAGAGTAGCAGAGAGGAGGGTAAAGCTCTGTAGGGTGGCTGATAGAGCCACTTGACCGGCCTTGGAATTCCCCATTGTAGTAAGGGAGGAGTCAGTTTGGTGGGCCTTGCAATGGATTATTCCCAGTTAGGAAGGCAGCCTGGAGGCTTGTAGTAGGCCAGAAATAAGTGTGGAATTAATGACTGCCGTCCCTCTGGTGGTCAATACCCACTTTCTTTCCAAATGGCTGCATGGGAGATCAGGATATGGAAGACGTATTATATAGGGAGAGGGTTTTTCCCTCCGCTAGCTCACATGCCCTTGTGGCAGCTATGAGTTCAGCTTGTTGGTCGGTGGTATTGGGTGGGAGAGGTTTTGCCTCTATGATGGATGAGAGGGAAATGACGGCATACCCCGCCACTCTAACCCCTTTGTATATAAAGGAGCTACCATCTGAGAACCAGATGAGATCCGAAGAGGGCAGGGGTCCCTCAGAAATGGTGGTAGGGCAGGGTAAAATAATCTCTAATTCCTCCAGGCATTTGTGGATGGGATCTTGTGAGGGAGAATATGGGAGGAGGGAGGCAGGGTTTAATGGAGAGCAGGGCTGAAAAGAGATGGAGGGATTTTCAAGGAGAGACAAGGAGGGATAGAACCCTGGAAGGAGGAAGTGACTGTCACCCCCTTGTAAGTGAGAAAATAATGGTGAGGAGATGAGATGGTTAGTGGGGAGCCAAAGATAAGCTTGTGTGCTTCTTTCTGGAGGTCATGGGCCGCTTCTAGGGCTCTGAGGCATGGGGGCCAGCCCCTGATGCTGGAGTCAAACTGTTTGGATAGGTAGGCCACTAGTGCAAATGTGGGGCCATATTCCTGACTCTGAATGCCAGAACTTGTCCCTGTTTTTATACAGAGGGTGAAGGGTCGGGAGAGGTCGGAGAGATGCAGGGTGGGTGCCCAGAGGAGGGCATTTTTAAAGGGATTCCCTACTGCTGAGAGTAGGGGTTCATCTTGGGGGCCCTTGGCCAGATTCCAGGCCCTGAAGTACCCAGCCAAACACAAGGAGGAGAGTCATCTTTGGTCTTTGGTGTAGGTATAGACACAATAATGGCCTTTTTGCTTTGAGAGATAGAGAACCCTAGATACATGCTATTTGGGCCTTTTGTGGAGAGGCCCAATATCCCTTTAAGGCCAAGAAATTAAGTAGGAGAACTCTGTTATCTATTGAGTGCCCTTTGGAGGCCAAAAGAAATTGTTTGCAAGAGGTGGAGAGAGCAGGATTGGATTGGAGCAAGAAGAAAGCCTGGAAAAGATCCCTTAGAATGGAGGGATCCAGGGACCCAAAAAGGGGCCATCTGCTTTGGTTGTCTAAGGGATAAGTGGGCCAGGCCTGGGTGCTATATTTAATCCAAGTGGCATTGTAGGGGAGAGTCGACCGGCAGAGAGGACACATTACCCATGTAAGGAGGAGGGAAGAGGACACAGAGAAGGAGTAAACTGATTTATTGGCAAAAGAGGCATCCCTGCTAGAGCCAAAAATCAGGAGTGCCTACGTGGCAGGTTGGAGCTGCAGAGATTGGTCGTCACTGAATCCTGACAGTCGAAGTTCTCATCTTGGATGGAGCCAGAGCCATGGGAGACCTTGGCCAAGGCTTTTCGGCACCCTTCCTGGAGAGGTCGGATACTCCCAGGGCCAGAATGAGGGGAGAGGAAGGGGAGGGTAAGTGTCTCTCTAGCGGCCAAGTCTAAAGGTGAGAGGACTAGGACTTTCGAATCTGCCCAAGGAAGGAGTCCCTGAGGGCCACCGTAGCCTTAAAGGCTGTGGTGGGGTGCTTTCCTCTCCGCAATTGGGCAAAGAGATTTGCCAGACGATTATCAACATATTGCAAGAGGGTGGATTCAGGGCACTGGGGATGAAAAGATTTGAGGTGGGAGGCCAAGGTTTGTCCAAAGAGGTGTGGACTATCTTGAAATCCCTGAGGAAGGACAGTCCAGGTTAAAGGCAAAAAGATATCCTTTAAATCTATGACCAAGAAGTGGGGGGCAGTGTGGAGGATCTGAGACAGCAGAGTGTATGGGTTGGGAACCAAAGGATGTATGTTTTAGGCCCAGAAGAACTTTATGGGCCTAACGGAAGTGTTGATGAGTCATAGGTAGGACCCATTGGGTTTTTTTACCGTAGTATGGGAGTAAGGGGAATGAGCAGGACGGAGGTACCCCTTGCTAAGAAGGTCCTGAATAATCAGGAAATGGTGGAGGGGGAGTGGGTATTCCATACAATGGGTCAACCATGTCAGCCTCACAAGTGGAGCAGAATGGCCAGTTTTCTGCCAAAAGAGCCAGAAAAAATGAACAGGCCGATTCTGGGGCCTGAGTGATGCCAGGAACCTGTATGACCTGTATATTGATTGTTGTATTGAATTTAGAGAGAATATCTCAGCCAAGCAAAGGAACTTGACATTGGGACATAACTAGGAATGCCTGAGAGGTTGGGAAGTTGTCTACCTGAATCTGCACCCTGGATTTCTGTGTATTGATCGTTACAGCCAGGGACAAGGACCCAAGGCACCGTCAATTGATTGCCATGCCCAGAAGTTCAGAGGGTTCCCATGCCATAGGCCTCCTACAAGATCTAGGACAGTCAGAGCCCCAATGACCTTGTTGTTGACAATTAGGGCATGGGGTACGCAGAGTGTGTGGTGCAGGACATGCCCTGGCCCAATGTCCCTCCTTGCCACACTTGAAGTAGGTGCCCAGGGAGGTTTTCGGTGATGGGCGGCAACCCAAGGAAGCACCCTGCAGGACTGGGCGAGCATCTGAAATTTCTCAGTCTGGGGGGTGGCAGGGCCTTGTTTGAGCTTTTTTAGTTTGGCCCAGATGTCAGGGTAGTTCTGTGAGAGGAAATATGTCATAAGAACATGAAGGCCATCTGGGGTTTGGGGAGTTTGATCTGGGGCAGCAAGTGGCCTGCGAGGGTGATTGGGATTAACTCGGTGAGTTTCATCCACATGGGCTCTGGCAAGTTCCCAGACTCTGGTACGTTCCTCAAGAAGGAGAGTATTAGCCAATAACATATAAGTGAGGCTATAAGCCTGGAGGGCCCTTTTGAAACTCTCTTTTGTGGTGAATGAGCCCAACCTTTGCTCGAGTTGCATGGGGTCATTCATAGAGAACGGGACCTATACCTGGATAATGCCCTCAGGTCCAGCAACCTCTCTTAAAGGGGCCATGATTTGTGGGACTAGGGGTGGGATCTAGTTTGGGGGAACTAAAGCTGTCAGCCAAGTCAGGGGGAGCACCTGAGGGGGTGGACGGAGCCAATGGGGGAGGTCGGTAGGGAGGGTGTTCATCTGCTGGATAGGTAGGGGTGAGAATGAAGAAGAGAAAAACCTCAAGATAGGGGAACTCATTCCACTTTTTCGAGCGCTCACAGGAGTTAAACAGATCTCTATGAATTGCGGGATCTAGGGATCCTCCTGGGGGCCATTGACTTTGATGGTCTAATTGATAGTAAGGCCAATCTTGTGTGCAGAATTTAATAAGGGGGAGTCTGCAGGGAGGGAAGAAGAGGCCCCCATAGGTCAGGAGAGGGACAAGCGTGGTTGAGAGAGAGAGAGAGAGAGAGAGAGAGAGAAAGAGAGAGAGAGAGAGAGAGAGAGAGAGAGAGAGAGAGAGAGAGAGAGAGAGAGTTGGATACCCGATAGGGGAACTCACCTACTGAAGATCTGGTCTTGTAAACAGCACTCGAAAGAGTGGACCAGGACAGCAAGCCTTGAGAGGGGGCGCCCTCAAGCAGTGAGGCATTCCTCCTCCCGGGTTTTGACACCAATGAAAGAACGAACAAAGCTTGTCGTGGGAGCAAATGCCCGTTTATTGAGGAACAGTTCTGCATATTTATAGAGCCCAGGGTGGTTTGACAGTTGGCATGGGGTGCTTTTAGATTGGAGGGTAAGGATCAGGTGAGCCAGCAGGGCTCTGATTGGTGGATAAGGATCATGTGAGCCAGCAGGGCTCTGATTGGTGGGTAAGGATCATGTGAGCCAGCAGGGCTCACCATTGGATGGTTCTTCTTGGGGGATGGGGAAGTTAGTCTTTGGAGCCGGGACAACTCCCAACAATAGGAGTTAAAGTTTTCTACAGTAATTATATTGTTTGAGAGGAGGAAAGAAAATTTTATTTAGCTGTAGACTTTGTTATGTGAATATTAACACTAAAGAGTTAGTAATAATTTCTAAAAGATTAAAAAGGAATGTATGACATCCAAACTGGTAAAGAGAGGAGGTAAAATAAGCTCATTCAAATCCAATAGATTGAGGGTGGCCGAACTAAGGCCAAATCTGGCCCATTGCCTGTTTTGGAATAGCCCATGAGCTAAGAATGGTTTTACATTTTCATGGTAATTTTTAAAAGCCTCAAAGAAGGATACTATGCCCTGACATGTCAAAATTGCATGATATTCAAATTTCAGTGTCTATAAATGAAGTCCCATTGGAAACAGCTACGCTCACTTGTTCACTTCTTGTCTGGAAAAGTTGCAACAGAGCCCGTATGGCCACCAAGCCTAAAATATTCACTCACTGGTCCTTTACAGAAAAAGTTTTCCGACCCCAGCAACAGTCAGCAGAAGAACAGAAGAGTATAGCAGCAAGATGTTAAATACACACTGAATTGTCACAAGTCATTTCATCACCATGACTGGGACGTATAAGAACCCTGAGGCCTGTTACCTGAAATCTTTCATGTTAAATGAAAATGTGCAACAGACCATTGGAATAGAGAGTGGACAGGAGTGAGATGAGGTCTCTCCTCTCAGTTCCTTTGGGTTCCAGCTTTGCCTTTGCCCTCCCTGCCTTTGAATGCACACACAGGGGTGACCAGACTGAGCAGCAGGCTGAGCAGCTTGGCCTGTTTGGGGGGCCTGGGCTGAGCAGAGGCCAACTCTCTCCCTTCAGTTGCAGGGTGCCATCATGGTTGCTTCCTGTATCCAGATACTAGTGGGATTCTCAGGCCTCATCGGCTTTCTCTTGCGCTTCATTGGCCCCTTAACCATTGCTCCGACCATTTCCCTGATGACCCTGCCTCTCTTTGATCCTGTTGGCAATGATGCTGGAATCCACTGGGGGATTTCGTTCACGTAAGTACTTTCTGGGGAGGAGGCCCAGCCATGCTTTCTTTGGTGGAAGTACAGCTAGTAAGAATAATGTGAGTCCAGGATGCCAGTTTTCATTGAGCTGGGAAAGGGTGCAAAGAATGGCCCCAGCTCTTCAGCATCATTGTAGTCTAAGAGAGAGATAAAGGCCCATGATACCAGGAAGCAGCTAGGAGGCCTTGGGGCTGTGCGCATGTGAAGGAGAGGTGGTCAGCTGGGAGGATCAGGAAACAAGAAATGAGGCCTCAGGCATTTAAACAATTTTGGAGGGACCTGGGATAGACACTGATATGCTCAAATTTGGAACCCCCAAAAGACTACAATAGACCAAGATCAATGTAAGCAGCAAAGAGGTATTCATTGCGAGCTAGCTGGGTCCTCTGCGCACACAGCAACTGGTGACACTGAGAGGCCCCGAGCCCAGGGTTTGCAGTAGTTTTATACACTCTTTGGGGGAGGCAGGGACTTCACATACAACATACCATCTCTCAGCAAATCATCACACACCACGGGAAAATCATAAAACAACTCTAAAACATGATTACCACATTCACTGATGGGAACAAGTTGGGTGAGGGTGATTGGCTAGTACAAGAGGGGGATTCCTTTAAACTGATTGGTTTAAGCCATGAGGGGAGAACATGCTGAACTACTTGGTTTCCCAACATGTCGTCAACCACTATAAACTACTGGGGGGTCATCTGGCATCCCAGGTATTTTCTATGTCTCATGCTGATTGTTAGTTGCTAGGGGATTGCTATGGGTCCTCACAGCCTGAGTCAGGGACACCTGGAGCCACAGATCTCTCCTGTTATTTACAGACAAATAACTCAGCAGGGTGGCTATCTGTCTAGAAGTGCTCTGTGGCTTTTTCCAAGGACAAGGGTCATGCCCCCTTCCTTGGACAGGCTTTGTTCTAAGGTAGAGGCTGGTTTCTCAAAAATGGAGTCACATCAGTTTCTCAACACTGTCATTCACTCTGCCTCTTGTGGTCTGAGGTGAGGTGTGAGAATCATCAGACCTGAACAGACCTGCCTGAGAGATATGACAGTCCCTATTGGTCTCAGTGACTCTGCTGCAACAGCCTGTTCCTCTCAGATGCACCAGAAACAATGGCATCCTATCCCACGAGTCCTCTTCAGCCACAAGCAGTTCCAACAGGGACCTCTTTTTAGAGATAGCAGGTATCTACATATGGTGCAGAGGGTGACCAGCTGGAGCCCCACCCGGTGAGGACACTGGTCCCAGAGACACCTGGTGGCTCAGCTCCTCAGTCCATCCCCAAAGCCTCCTGAGCCCCTGCTCAGGATAAGCCCACTTTCCAGCTTGGGTGTGCTTGTTTGTTTCAGGACCATCTTCCTCATCATGCTGTTTTCTCAATTCCTGAAAAACATCCCGGTGCCTGTGCCTGTGTATGGTGGAGAGAAGAAGTGTCACACCTCCAAGTTCTACTTCTTTCAGTTCTTCCCTGTAAGAAGCACCTCTTACCCACCCTCTTCCATTCATAATTGATGTACCTGGAGATTGTCGGCAACTTCCCTGTGCCCAGGTGGCCCCCAAATCAAAGTTCCTCCATCTGTGGTGGCCTCTTCCTAGGAGGAAGAAAGAGTCCCAGGTCTGTGGGGTGTACTTCCTGGCAGTTGGTGGCCTTGCATTATAGGTCCTTCTTCTCAGGCTTCTCTCCCAGGAGCCCTAGTCACTGTTCTGGGCACAGTTGTGTCTTCTTGTCCTCATACAAGGTACTGGGAGAGACAGCCAGGTTCACCTCTAATGATGTAAAACTAAGGGTCTGAAGGAGCCTGCTGAGCCAAATTGCTTAGATCAGGGTCTTTCCCAATGGCTCACAGGCAATCCAACTGCCTGTGAGCAAGATGGCGCATACCTTCCCAGAGCCTTCGTTGTTGATTTCACACCACGCTGTCCAGTGTGTAATTGTCACCATGACTGTGTCTTCAGGTTTAACTGAGAACTGTGTTTCTCAAGGTAAAAAGAAACTTTCACATATGATCTTGTTGATCTTTCAATAACCCTGCAGTCCAATGATTTCAAAATTCAGTGTGCATGTGAATCACTTGGAGAATTGACTAAGAATATGGAGTTCTGGGGTCCCACAACCAAATATAAAATTGATATACCTGTGGACCTCACTTTGAGGCCCTGTTTCAGGCTCTGCAGAACAGTGATTGTAATTCCATGGTAGAGATGAGAAAACTAAGTTTCAGAGGGTTTGCTCCCAGGTCACATGATCAGCAATCAGTGGAGAGAGAGCAGGTGGGAATCCTTCTGCTCCATGCTGTGCCCAGTGTGCTGGATTTTCCTGCCCCATAGTCTCCTCCCATAGTTTGTTTTGTGCTTCTATTTCCAGCCTGTTTCTTTAATGTGCTAAGTTCTCCATGGACACAGTAGGTTCCTGTTGTCCCTAGCAGCGTGATCACCCAGCACTTGCTCATCTGAGCATGTTCCTGGACCCCTCCTGAGGGAGGAAAGGGGGCAGGAGCTGGCAGAGCTGAAGGGAGACTCCCTTTGGCAGGTGCTGCTGGCTCTCTGCATTTCCTGGTTCATCTGCTTCGTGCTCACGGTCACCAACACTCTCCCCTCGTCCCCCACTGACTATGGGTACCTGGCCCGCACTGACACCAAAATCAATGTCCTGCGCCAGGCCCCTTGGTTCCGCATCCCTTACCCAGGTAAGGAGAAGATAGGTGTCCTTCTAGCTTGGGCCACTGGATCTGTGTGGCTCAGGTGACGGGATGGACAGTTGAACAGGGCTGGGGGAGGGATTGATAAGGAGAGATAGGCCCCACGGAGTCCATATTTGACTCCTAAAGAAGAAGAGACTCCAGGTTGTTATAAGAATTCCAAAACCTTCAGGCCTCCCTAGGAAAAGGCCATTTCTGCTTCTTTCTGTGCACAGTGGCCTCAAGTTCTGGGCATCTGATAAGACTCAGGAGGAATGGCAGGGCAGGAATCCAGGCAAAGCCAAAGTCGTTGTAAGAGCTGCCAACTCCTTACGGTCTCCCAGAAAGCCCTCTAGCCAGGAAATGACGTGGGTTTCCTCAGCCTCCTCTGACTGGACACTCCCCCTGCACTGCATTTTCAGGACAATGGGGCCGCCCCACCATCAGCCTGGCTGGAGTCTTTGGGATCATTGCTGGCGTGGTCTCCTCCATGGTGGAGTCTGTGGGTGATTATTATGCCTGTGCCCGGCTGGTGGGAGCCCCACCCCCTCCGAAGCACGCCATCAACCGCGGCATTGGCATCGAGGGCCTTGGCTGCTTATTGGCAGGAGCCTGGGGGACAGGAAATGGCACCACCTCCTTCAGCGAGAATATTGGGGCACTGGGGATCACCAAGGTAAGTCTCCTGATGGTGGCTCCTAGGGACAGGCTGGGTACCTGAATCTGCCATCGTACCTGCTACTTTCCTGTTGCTTCTGTAGCAAATTAGCACAAAGTGATGGCTTCAAACAACCCAAACTTATTATCTTCTTATTTTATTTTATTTTTTTCTTTTTAGCTGTACATGAAAGTAGAATGTATTTTGATATGTCATACATATATGGAGTATAACTTCCCCTTCTTGTGGCTGTACATGATGTGCAGTTTCACTGGTTGTGTACTCATATATGAATATAGGAAAGTTATATAAGATTCATTCTACTGTCTTTCCCATTCTCATCCCCCTTCCTCCCCCCACCATTACCCCTGTCCAGTCCAATCAGCCTGCACTTTCCTCCACCCCTGCCTATTGGGAGTCAGCATCTGTATATCAGAGAGAACATTAGCCATTTTGGAGATTGGCTGATTTCACTTAGCATGAAAATCTCCAGTTCCATCCATTTACCAGCAAATGCCATCATTTCATTCTTCTTTAAGGCTGAGTATATTCCATTGTGTATGTGGATCACATTTTCTTTATCCATTCATCTATTGGGGGACACCTAGGTTGGTTCCATAGCTTAGCCATTGTGAATTGGGCTGCTATGAACATTGATGTGGCCACATCACTATAGTATGCAGATTTTACATCATCTGAGTATACACCAAGGAGTGGGCTAACTGGGTCAAATGGTGGTTCCAGTACAAGTTTTTGGAGGAATCACCACACTGCTTTTCCGAGTGTTGCACCAATTTGCAGTCCCATCAGCAATGTATGAGTATACTTCTTTGCTCCACATCCATGCGAACACTTATTGTTGCTCATATTCTTGATAATTGCCAGTCTGACTGGAGTGAGATGAAATCTCAGTGTGGTTTTAATTTGCGTTTCTCTAATTGCTAGAGATAATAAACATCCAAACTTACTATCTTAATGGATCTGGATGCCAGATTTTGGACACTGGCCTCGTGGGCTAAAAGGGAGGCATCGGCCAGGCCATTCTCTGGAGGCTCTTGGGGGACCCATGTCCTGTCCTTTTCTGTCATCCAGAATCTGCAATGAATGGACTGTGGCCACTTTCTCCATATCCCCCTGCCACAGATGGAAAGGTGCTCTGCTTTCCAGAACCAATGGACTTAGACTGGGCCTACCTGGCTACTCTCCCATCCCCGTGTCCTTAATGTCATCACGTCAGCAGATGGCTTTTGCCATTAGAGGCAATGTATTCGCAGGTTTGAGGCTTATGACAGGTGCCTCTGCAGGGCCCATGATTCCACTTTCTGTCCTTGACTTTGTTGGACTGTGGCCATCCACAGGCAAAAAGTCTATTCTGTCACTGGTGGGTACCTGAGAGAGTCCTTCCTTTCTGAAGTTTAGGTGGGGGCTTCCTTACCTACAGACCTGAGTGATCCACTGTGCATGGCAGCCCCTCCTGATGTCCCCAAGGCACTTCATGCACAGTGACTTCTGGGAAGCCCAACCCATGCCCTATCTGACTTTTCCTGCCGTCCTTGTATTATTTCACCCCACTGGCATGTCCTCCTTAGCTTCTTGCTCACCTGTTGGTTCTGATTTCTCCCCATGGCCCCTTCCTGTCTCCTTTCATCTTCCCCAGTGCCGCAGCCTGATCATCTCCCACCTGGATGCTAAAGTAGTGCCTTCCATCCTGTCTTCTCAGGATCTTGCCCATCTACTTCTCATGGCTCCCCATTTTCTACACTATAGGTCAATCAGATCAGCAAGAACTCTTGAGAATGGTGTTTTCTAAAGTGACTTAGAGCCAGGTGGCACAGCTTATAATCCCGGTGGTTTGGAAGGCTGAGGCAGGAGGATATCAAGTTCAAAGACAGCCTTAGCAACAACAAGGCTCTAAGCAACTTAGTGAGACTTGTCTTAAAATAAAAACATAAAAGAGAGCTGGGATGTGGTTCAGTGGGTAAGCATTCCTGAGTTCAATCCCTGCTGCCAAAAATAAAGTGACTTAGAAAACCATAGTGTTGCTTTGTTGCTTTCCATATGTTTCTGTGAATTCTGGCAGTGGTCCCAGAGCAAGTCCTGTGAGCCAAGGAGAAATACAGCACCTCCTCCCCCCACACCCTGTCTTATGGCTCCCTCAGTGGCTCTGGTGTGCATCCTGAAGGCACTGAGTCTTTATAGCATCAGATCTATCTTCCTCTGTGCCCTGTATGACCTCTGGCACAGCTGGAGCTAACATCTGTGAGCAAATGTTTGAGCCAGCACCCAACCCTACAGCAAGTCCTATGTTCCATGACACCCACTCTGTAAGAGTTCAAAGCCATTCATGCAAGTGAGGGGAACATTTTCCACAGGAGGACCACTAACCCATGCAGAAATATGGTACAGTGCTACGTAAGTACTAAGCAGCAGATATTTCCTTTCCCACTAAATGGAATAAATCTCATGCCAACAAAAATATCTCAATAAAGAAAAAAAGGCCATTTTTCTGGAAATCATTTCCAAGCTAAGGTCATTAGAGAAAAGGGTGAAAGTAGGAAATAAAGGTACATAGATGAAAACAAGGCTACACATCAAGTAAAAGACCCATAAACTGGGAAAGAGGTGAAGGTGCTAAGACCACTCGCTTTTATGGACTCGTGCCCCCCTTGCGGTCCTTTGAGGTACTGCCCCGTGTTGTGCCTCTCCAGCAATGAGTTCCCACAACTTCTTGATTCTCTCCAAGTCTTGGGGGAAATAAGATTAAAGGCCAGAATTCTCCTGTCAGTTCTGTAGGATGTCCTGCTGCCAGCCCATATGTCATTTGTGAGACTAAAACGGCCCAGGGCTATATGCAAAGTGTGTGCAGTAATAAGATTGGGGAAGACTTCCATCCTTAGGAGACTAGTGGCAAGTGCAAAGGACATGGGTTGACCCCGACACATCTATCCATGGTGTTTGTAGTCATGCCTCTGTTCTCACAGCTAATTGTCAAGGCTGTAAAGAAAACAAAACGTTCTTTGATGTGGTAAGAATTTCTAATGAAGACAGTTAAATAAATAAGCGTTTTGCCTGGAAAGAATAAAATAGGCAAGCGTACAATCTGCTACTTTATCACTGCATTGATGGACTTTAGTTGAGGCTGGAGTATCTTTTCAAATGGTTTTAATTGTGGTAAAAAGCACTAAACATACAATATACTCTGGTAACTGTTATTAGGTATACAATTCAGTAGTGTTTATCATATTCAAATTGTTATATGACATATCTCTAGAACTTTTTCATCTTGCAAGACTGAAACTATATTATGGTATCTGCTAGGGTCTGGGGGTAGGTACACGGGAATGAGAAACAGATTCAAGAACTATCTAAATATATTCATCAACACTGGACTTATGAGGATGAGAATATTTGTAATATAGCCCTAACTTCCAAGAATGATATGGAATCCCCCAAATTGGAGGGTCATTATTTGAAGACTTGTTTCCAACCAGTTTTAGGTTCACAGCTAAAATGAGTGAGAGATAATGAGACCCATTTCTGCCACACAGGCATAATGGCCTTCTGCCACTCTGGCGGTACATCTGTTAGGGTTGATGAACTGACATAATCATCACTACCCACAATCCACAATTTACATTAGGGTTCACTCCTGGTATTGTACATCTTGCAGATTTAGACAAGTGTATAATGACACATGTATACCACTGCAGTATCATACAGAATTGTTTTCAGAGGTCATTTCTGCCTCACTGATACAAGTTGTCACCCAAACCCCAGTTGTGAGCCCTGATTAGCACAACCATTGGTAGTGACAGCAGGGTGGCAGCTGTGTGCCCCAGCATTGAGACCAGCTATGTGATGGGAGGATGTTGACCAAGGTCCATGATCTTCACCGCAGGGTGAGCTATTTTTTAAGCCTTTGTAGAAACTGTTTTATTTCAAGATCTAATAGCAGTTGTAAGGAGGTAGCCAAACATTTCTTTAGCATTCCAAGACTCCTTGCCACTCGGGGATCTCTATGCAAACCAGGTAACGGCTGTCAGTGAGAAGCAGGGCTGAGATTGGCTCTCAAACCCCCATTCTTAAGCACAGGACCACTGCCACTCCAGAGAGACTAATCCCCTCATGTTCGGGCTTCCTAGGGGAGAGCATTTGGTCCAGCACTTGAAGACAGGTATGAGAGTGACAGAGTGGAGAGGTGAGGGCAGAGGCTGGGCCCCAAAGTCATGCCTTCATTTTCTCTCTCTCCAACCCCATTTGGGAGCAGAGGGTATGAAGTATGTTCTGGGGCCCTGTTTCTGAAAGTCCATCTCAGCAATGCTCAAGGTGACCTGTAACAAGTCCTCTGGGATGTCTGGCCTGCCTGGTTCTCTATCCCCCTCTCCCTGATTGCCACAGGTGGGGAGCAGGATGGTGATCATCACAGCGGGCTTCGTGCTGCTCCTGATGGGTGTTTTTGGGAAGATCGGGGCTGTGTTTGCCACCATTCCAACCCCAGTGATCGGGGGCATGTTCATTGTCATGTTTGGGATCATCAGTGCCGTGGGGATCTCCACTCTGCAGGTGAGATGGGCGAGTTGCCTCAGAAAAGTAGCAGGAGCCCAGAGGATGGAGATGGGCAGAATGGAACAGGGGCTGGGGAGGAGAATGGAATCCTTGGCCTGGAACCACACTGCTCCCAAATGGAAGAGAGAAATAGCCAGAGATGTCCAACCTTCTGAAAGGTGGTGAAGGAGTGATCTCAGCACCTCTCTCTGGGCCTTCCTCCTGCAGTACGTGGACATGAACTCATCCAGGAACCTCTTTGTCTTTGGCTTCTCCATTTACTGTGGCCTCACCATTCCCAACTGGGTGAAGAAGAACCCCGAGAAGCTGCAGACAGGTGATTGCTCCTCACCTCTCCATTTTGTCACTCTGCTCTGTCCCCTACACAGTCGCCACTCTGGTTGTGGAGCCAGCAGGGACCCAGGGTCCTGTGAACCTGTCACTTTTGTCTCATTATAGGCATTCTCCAGCTGGACCAGGTCATCCAGGTGTTGCTGACCACAGACATGTTTGTTGGAGGATTTCTGGGCTTTCTCCTGGATAACACCATCCCTGGTAGGGCTCACCTGTGAACTGGCAATGTGGATAAATGGGTACAGTCTGAATGATGTGGAGAGCTTCTAGCTGTAATTTCTGTGTCAGCCTGGTCACTGGTCATGGCACACCTTGAGTTGGCTCTAGGTCTGGAGATGAGGATATGGAAGGGTCTGTATTAGTCAGCTTGGGCTGCTATAACAAAACATCCCAGCCCTGGGGGCTTAAACCATTTATTCTCTCACAATTCTGGGGTCTAAAAATCTGTGATCAGGGAGCTGATAAGTTTGGTTATTTCTGAGATCTATCTCCTTAGCTTGCAGATGGCCTCTCCTCTGTGTGTGCACATTCCTGGTATCTGATCCTGTGTCCTAACCCTTTCTTATAAAGATGCCAGCCACATTGGATTAGGAGTCACCCTAAAGGCCCCTTTGTAACTTAACTACGTCATTGTAATGGTCCTATCTCCAAATATAGTCACGTTCTGAGAAACTGGGGTTTGGGTTTCAATGAATGAATTTTAAGGGAGAGACAGTTCAACCCACAGCAGAGCCCTAAATGGGAAATGTACCAGAAGCAACAGGAAAAAGACACAGCCCTGGCTTTCATGAAGCCTATAATTTAATTGGTGAGAGATCACACATATTCATTCATTCACTCACAGTATTAATAAAATTCCATGAAGCACTTGCTACATAACAGGTGCTATGTACCAAGAATATGAAGAGTAGTAAGATATGTCCCTTCTGGAAGTCCACAGGCTAATGGGGAACGAGGCAAGAAAGCAGACAAGTCCGGTACTGGGTAATACGTGCTGTGAGGAGCAAATAGAGTATGCAGGGGTCCAGGGAGCTGATGTGGAAAGCAAGAGGCCCAGTCTCTGAAGGTTCTGGGATCGGCTGTCCAGCAGCTCTCCTCTCTCTCTCTGGCCTCCCTCAGCCTCTTCTGGGGACCCTTGTGGTAGCACCTGCTTCATGGTATTCTATTTTACCCTGTGACTGTCCACCAAGTGTGAAGTGCATCTGTATATTCCACGCACATTCAAGTGAGGACAAGTCTGCTCACTAGAGCTGTGGAAAGGGGGATTCCACATGGCTGTGCTGGACTCCTTGTGAGGCTCAGAGGATGCCTGCAGAGCTGAGCTCTGATTCTTGAGCTGGGCTTGGAGGAGAAGGAGGAGGAAGGAGAAGAGGAGTAGATGGAGGCAGAGGAAGAGGGGACGAGATGGAGGAGGAGGTGTCAGTGGGGGCATGTGCACCAGGGTGCTGAGAGGAGGCCACAGGTCCTAGCATGTGGCCACCAGAGCCTCCCTCTGCCCTGTCTGCCCCTGCCATCAGGACCCACTCTTGACTTCTCCTGTCCTACATTAGGAAGCCTGGAGGAGCGAGGCATCCTGGTATGGAATCAAGTCCAGGAGAATTCCAAGGAGACTACTCTAAAGTCCTCGGAGGTTTATGACTTTCCCTGGGGCATTGGCACCAAGTTCTGCACGTCCTCCTACCTCCGGGTCCTCCCCTTCTGGCCCAGGCTGGAGCATAGTGGCAAAGGTGAGGTGGGCATGAGCCAGCTTGCCCACTGCTCCCAGGCTTCCTCCAGAAAGCACCTGTCAGATACAGTAGAAACCAGGATGTGAGGAAAAGGATCCTCCTGCATGGCCGAGCCCTGGACAGACTTCTGCCTTTGCAATATGCACCCATCTGCCTTCATGAGCTGGAGGTGCCCACCCTCTCCAACACCTGCGGCACCTGTACACCATGGAAGTCAGGAAGCTTCAGGTTATAATAGTGACCTATAGGCTTTGTCTTGGTCACTCGGTCATCGCATTTGATCTTGCCCTGTCCCTCTGCTATTCTCCCAGCTCTGGTGTGGACAGATGTGGCTGCTGCCCACACAGAACTCTGCTACACCATTGTGCTTTGCAGTATTTTGAAAGATTGGGAGGAAGAGGCCTGGGTAGGGTAGGGACAGTGGTGGCTGTTTGCTGGAAGGTGACACTGAAAGCGCACTTTATTCCCCTTCACCAATATAGACCCAGTTGTCATAAGTCTCTCTTTGATCCTATCTGCTTTGCATTTTAAGGATGAGCTGCCACTAAAGGCTATCTTTGAAGATTCAATGCACACTAACGTTTGGTTGGAAGTCACCAAACCCAGCACTCCCTAGTCCCAAGTTATGGGAAAAGATCACACCTAGAAGGGTGCTGGCTGGAAATACCGCCACAACACAACAAAAACCAGGCACACGTCACTTATTTTTTTTATTTTTTGGTACTTGAACCCAGGACTTCCTTAGACTTGCTAAGGAAGCACTCAACAACTAAGTTACATCCCAGCCCTCTTAACATTTTTTTTTTTAAATTTTGAGACAGGGTCTCACTAAATTGCCCAGGCTGGGTTCGAACCTGTGATCCTCCTGCCTCAGCCTCCTGAATAGCTGGCGTTGAGCGTGCACCACCACACCCGTCTCACAACTCACTTTAATGAACACAGAAACATTGATCATTTATGTCTTCCTCAGATCCACTGGCCACAACTCTCACTGACTTGGGTGAACGAGATAAGATGTACATAACCCACATGTCAGAGGAGGCTACTTCCTGAAATACTGGACAACTGAGACACCCACCTGTCTGGGACCCATTGACCTTCCCTGGAAATATCATAAAAGGTTCTTCTGCCAGGTGCAGTGCCACACACCTGTAATCCCAGCAACTCAGGAGGCCGAGGCAGGATGATTGCAAGTTGGGACCAACCTGGGCAGCTTAGCAAGACCCTGTCTCAAAAGAAAGATAGAAAGGGCTGGGGGTGTAGCACCCCTGAGTTCAATCCCCAGTAGCAAAAACAACAACAATAACAACCCCAAACTCCCTTAGGTTAAGGGATAAGATTGAAGGTCAGAGCCGACCATCTTCCAACAGTGCCTGGTTCTTGTTAATAAAGCTGTTTCTCCATCACTCTGCCTCTGGATTATCCACTCTACTAGGTGGCAGGGAGCTACACCTTGAGTGGTGACAAAGCGAACAAGTTTTTTCTTCTCCAAAGAGACTAGAGCCTGCAGCCTCTCCATCAGTTTCCCACCCGGACCTCCCTTCAAGGCTGGTGTCCGGGAACCATGGAGAGCACACTGTTCCTCCTACACCTCCTCCCAGTTACTGTCCCTGTCCCATACAGCCCTGCATCCTGGTCTTATTTAAGTTGAGTTAAAGCAGGACAATACCCAGCAGGCCTGTATGGCTCTGTCACACATTATGTTCCCTGTTCTGCTCACAGTCTCCCCTTGGTCTCCTCACTGCTCTTCAGCCTCCCTCCAGGAGTGAACACAGGCCTGGACACCTGAGAGCCGTGGAGTAGTGGATATCAGGCTCCTTCCAGGACACCTGAGAGCCATGGAGTAGTGGACATCAGGCTCCTTCCAGTAGGGCAGAGGTTGCCAAGTCAGGAGGCCAGGTCCAGGAGTGGCAGACAGGAATGAAACCTCTGCCAGGCTAGCATGGGCTACAGGCTGCTAAGAAGTTGAGCTCAATTCTGCTGCCTGAGGGATTTCCAGAAAATTCCACTGTTTCCCTGGAGGACTCGGGGTTTTGCCCTCAGGTTTTGATAAGCACTGGGTCCTTCTAACAAGAAAAAGATCCAGGTCCTCTCCCAACCCCTCATTCCCCATCAAGAACGCTACCTTCCTTTGGCCAAACCCACTCCTCCAGAAGAAAGAAGGGCAGAAGTTTGGCTCTGGGGGTGGGGAAGGGAAATGTGATGCTGTTTCAGAGAACACTGCATTTCTATGAGGACCTCCTCAGCCTCCTCCCCTCCCACCATTGACTCATCTCTCCTCAGCATTGGATGGGGGAGTTGGCCTCTGTAATGCATTTTCTGAGGTTTAGTAATTTCTATTCTCCCATCAAAGTCCCTCAGGGAGGCGAGCAGGAGCAGTCTCCACCCCTCTTAGTGTTGATAGCTCAGTTGTCACTTAAAATATAATGGATAAGGGGCACAAGGAAGATTGCCACTTAAAATGAGGGGTTGAGAAGGTGACATGTGGGTTAAGTGTGATACACTGAGTCTCATGGACCCAAGTAATGATCCTGCTCCTAAGAACCCTCCTGCATGGCACCAGTGTCTCAGTTGCTCAGCTGCACCTGGAATGCTGCAGGAGCGGTGCTAGCCTGCTGGGCTTGAGGGCTGAGTGCTAAGTACATAAGGAAAGAGGAACATAACAGACAGCACCCCAGAAGATGATCCAGCTGAGCATACCTTTGAAATCATCTGGCACATAGAGTCACTGTGGCCTGGCAGGAACATGGGTCGGCAGAGCCATCCAGAGGTGGTCACGGCCTCTGAATTCCCTGCTGACATGCATGAGATCTCTGTGGATTTAGTCAGGGACCCTTGGCTGCAAATGAGAAAAGCTCAACTCAAAAAAGAGGGGATGGGATTTATTCATTCTTGTCACTGGGAAGGAAGGAACCTGGGAGAGGTCACAGAACCAGAGCAGGATCCTAAGAAGAATCAGGGCCTGAACCCTGAGACCTAAGTCTTCTCTCTCTCTCTCTCTCTCTCTCTCTCTCTCTCTCTCTCTCTCTCTCTCTCCATTCCTGCTCCACACACACCCTCTGTCCATCTCCCCTACTCCTTCTGCCTGCCTGTTGGCCTCATTCTCAATTACCCCAGCTGAGGGTGATGGTCACAAGACCCCAGGTGTGGAACTTCCCCTGTGACTGCAAAGACAGAAGAAAAAGCTGCCTTATGTTGGGCATGATGGCACTTGTGTATAATCCTGGCTACTCAAAAAGCTGAGGCAGGAGGATCCACAAGTTCAAAGCCAGCCTCAGCAACTTAGCAAGGCCCTAAGCAACTTAGTGAGACCCTGTCATAAAATATAAAAAGGGCTGGGGATGTGGCTCAGTGGGTAAGTGCCCCTGGGTTCAATCCCCAGTACCAAAAACAAATACCCCCTCCTCCCCCCGCAACAACAACAACAACAACCAAAAAACAAACAAACAAAACCCCCTGCCTTCTCCTTTGGCTTGAAACACAACAGAGGTGGGGGAGGGCTCTGCAAAGAGTTGGGTAGGTATAGAGTTTGAAGACTCCACCTTTCCTGTTCCTGTGATAGTTACTTAATGGTATAAAAAACACACTTTATACTCTTCAAATTCTGGAAGTTGGGAGTCTTATGTGGCTAAAATCAAGATATTTTAAGGCCTGCTTTCTTCTGGTGGTTCTAGGGGAGAAACATTTCCTGCCTTTTCCATCTTCTAGAAGGGGCCTATATTCCTTGGCTCATGGCCCCTTCCCTTATCTTCAGGGTGTAATGGTCTGATCTCAGCCTCCTTTGCCCTACCTCCTCTGACTTCTTTGCCTCCTTATATTTTATACTTGTGTTTACAGTTAGGGCCAATCTAGTTTACCTAGGATAATCTCTCCATCTTAAGATCACAAATTAGTCACTTGTGAAAAAATGTCTTTACTCTAAAGGTGACATTCACTGGTTTTGGTGGTCAGGACATGGACATTTTTGGGAGACCTTATTCAGCCTACTATAATCCTAATTAAAATCCTGTATTAGCTGCAGCCTTATTGCCAGAAGCCAAGCCAGGGAACCTGCATAAAATTCATTTTTTCTTTTATGAATCAATGCTTATATCTTATGCAGGCAGGTGGCCAAATCTGGCCAGCTGGAATCCAGACAGGGTCTCTGGCTTGGCTGGCAGGAAGTCTGTTCAGGCTGCTATAACAAAATACACTAACTGAGTGGCTTGTTAAACATCAGAAATATATTTCTCACTTTGCTGGAGACCTGTAAATCCAAGATCAAGGTTCTGACAAATTGGGTGCGTGAGGGCAGACTTCCTAATTGGTGACATATCCTCACCAATGTCATGTTGCAAAAGGTGAGATATCTCTCTAGATCCTCTTTTATGAGGACACTAGTCTCATTCATGAGATTCTGCTCATGACCTGATCACCTTGAAAAGGACCTACCTCCTAATCCTATCACCTTGGGGTTAGAAATTTTAACACAAATTTTGGACACAAACATTCAGATCATAGCATTTACTTTATAGTAATGATGACTGTTTCTTTAAGACCATGAGTCTGATCTGTATTTTTGGAGATTGACAGGATCTGTAAAGATTGTCCAAATCTTTACAGATCCGCTGGATTGACAACCAATTTTCTTGGGGTGAAGCTGTCAGTGCCCTCCCATAGTAGGTCTCCTGGTGATATAGTCACCTCCACACTTTTAAACACACCCACAGTCGACATTTTTCTTGCTTTCATGAGGATGACCTCCTTGCATTTACCTTTAGTTGATGCAAAGTTGTGTATTTTTTCTCATCACTTCCTGGTAAAGTTTCTGAACCAATTCTGCTCTTTTGAAAAAGTTTTTCATTCCCAATACAAATATTTTGTGCTGATTTTGCAATATATCTGATCTGTTTGTTCTTAGAAGATATTCTGCTGTCAGCCTACAAAAAAACTGATCAGATTATGGGATCAGTGGTCAGCCATTCCTCAAAATATTTTTCTCCTTGATGTCCAGTTAGAGAATACATTTGCACGAAATGTAGCCTTTGGAAAGTTGTTCTGGAAGCTGATCGATGACAAAAGTGAACACTTTGACTCTCACATCATCAGATTTTTCTACCATGTCCTTCTTTGCTGTTGTCCTCTGCCGTAGTCTGGCTGGGTTAAATAACCGAGAGATGACAAGCAACTTGAAGGTTGAATTGGGAACTACTTTATTGAGAGTGAACTCAGCAGGAACTGAGAAGTCAAAGTAGCAGGCACCCAAGGTAGCAGGAGCCGCTTCTTTGCCAGACTGCAGAGGTACATATACCCAACTAATTACACACAGCTTAACTTAATTGACATCATCTAGACACAGCAGTCAGTCATTCAGGAATTCTCATCATCTTAATGGCTCATTGGTGTTGGCTCAGAAACCACTCCTCCTAGCATACTGCCAGGCGCCATCTTAACTTGGTTGTGGCCCTCATCAGTCCTCCACACACTGACCCCCCTTCCCTGGGAATGTTAGTGCATCTGCTTCTGTCCTTCTCCAACCATCTTATCTGAACAGTTGGTGACTTGATGCTGACGGAGCCTCCCCTGGCCTCTCCTTCCTTCAAGGTTCACAATTATCTGGCCCTTCACTCATCTCCACTGTCCTCCTGGTGGTCATGTCTCACTTGGTGGCTTTGGGATTACCCACAGCTGTGCCCTCCACCATCCTCAGTTTCCAACAATTCCAACAATATTGTTTGTAGCTCACCCCTCTGAACATGCTATCTTCCCACCTCCCACTTGCCCTCTCTTCCCTCCTTGTCCAGGCTCAATTCCACGGTCAATCTTAAGAAAACACCTTCCTGTGCTCTTAATGCTCTTGGTCACTGCTCTCTTCATCACACCCTCTTGGTAAAACCTTAATACTGGTCAGAAACCATTTTTCACCCTCCCTGTTCTTGCATGCAGTGGCGCTGGAGAAAACACGCAACCCTGTTGGCCTTAGGCTCCTGACCGTGAACTTCACACGGGCCCTCCATGCTTCCTGCTTTCCCAAGTCTGTGGCTCTCTCTGTCTTTTAAAACTCTGCCTCTATCCTCATCCTGACTCTCAGCTTCCTATTTCACTGATAAATCCATAGGAAAGCCTCACAGAGAGTCCATGCAGACCTCTGCATCGCTCCCCCTGCCACATTCTGCACTCCTGTCCTCGGTGTCCCTCCTGAATGAACTCCCTGGTTCTTCTGGAAGCTCTCTCTCTCCTTCTGCTTCACAGCCTGTTCCCCGATTCCTACTCAAGGATTTCACTGCAGTGATCTCCCCTTTTGCATCATCAGATTTTCTCTTTCTTTTAATAATTTCTGACTTCATACACACCTGCTATTACTTCCAATTGTTTTTCAAGTCTGATTTCTTGTGAGTGTGTGGCATGGTGGCTTAGATATTACTTTAAGTGTAACAGAGTCAGATTTACAAAAAGCTGTAGTAACTCTGCTGCGAACCCAGGACCTGGGCTCACTGCTCTAGGGGACCCAGGTCACCTCTCAAATCATTCAAGAGCAGGCATGTCCTCCGTCCTGCCCCTTCTGCCCCTGTGGCCCTTTAAATCCTGTCCAATTAGGCGGTTTCATTTATTCTTTTCCTTAGGTTGATGCCTCTAGGTCTTCTGAGTGTTTCCAGTGTTTTCATTAAGTAGCTGCCAGCCAGGCTCAGCTTTCCAAGTCCATGTTCCTGTGCTTTATCCCTATTGTGTGCTGTCATAAGGGAGCCAACGCAGGACAAAGCAGGCCAGGAGAGCAGCGTCCTTCTGGGAAAGTTTCCCGGCTGTTGAGAGCCACAGCCGAGGGGGCCCCAGCAAACTTCCAGCTGCCAGCTGATGATTGGCTCACAGCAGCCCCAGCAAACTTCTAGGTGCCAGTTGATTGACTCCTCTGTGGTGATGCTCATTGGGCTGTTTCCCCGCCCTTTCAGACCATGGAGCTGCTCATTGGGGGACTGTTTTTGGCTCCGCCCATGCGACCCAGCCAATCTGCCTCAAGAGCAGGAGGGGTAGGGGAGGTGGAGAGGCTTGTGGGAAGCTGGTGGTGGCAGTTGGGCTCTGAGGGAATTCCTGAGGAGCTGTGTGGTGCGGTGTGTGTGTTCTAAAAATAAAGTTCGTTTCTTTTGACAAGTGGCTCCTGAATTGTGCCCAGCCAGACTGCGGCATTTGGTGGCAGGCAAGGGGAACGACTGAGGGTAAGTGATAAGGTAAACTTCTTGCTCCTGAGGGCAGGGCGAGAGGATGGGTAGCCATTTTAAGATTCTTCTTTTGTTTTGTTTTGCTTCTGTTTTAAGTTGCCTGGCCCTGGAGATGTGTAAGATGGAAGAAAAACCGCTCACATCTGAGGAAAAACTATTTGTGTTTGAGGAACAAATAGAGAGAAAGGACGGATGGACATTCCAGGAGGATAGAAAGGCTGATATAATGATTCTTTGTTGTTCCATTTTTGTTTCATTCTGTTTCGGTTTTGTTTGGCGTTATATTGTTGGGTTGCATTATAGTTATAGTAGAAATATGGGATCAGAAATTAGTAAAAAACAAACAGAAAGAGTGGTAAGTAAATTGTTAGAGGAAGGAGGTATCCCAGTAAAATCAAGAGCAGTGAGGGCATACGTTGATACAATACAAAATGTAGCCCATGGCTTTTTAAGGAGGAGTTGTTAAATATATCACAATGGAACCATCATGGTGAAGATTTAAAAAGAATAGAAAAGAAAAGCCCAGGGACTCTGCCAGTTGGCAGATTGCCATTGTGGACGTTGGTATCTTGTTTGCTTAGTCCAAAGCCTTCAGTTCAGACAATGGTAGAGGAAGGAGAAGACATAAAAATTCAAGTAAAAGAGAAGGTCTCTCCAACTAGTCAGACAGAGGAAAAAATTCAAATAAAAAAAAAGGTCTCTCGAGCTAATCAGAGGAAGAAACTTTAGATCAGAAAAAGCCATCAGGGGAAAAGTTACAACAGGAGACTGCTACTAACACCTTTCTATCACCAGAGGGCGTAAGTGTCCAACCAAGAGCGCCACCTCCATATGCTGGGAGGCCCCCAACACCCGTAGTTGATAGATGGGATCCTGAGACAGGACCTCAAATATTAACATGCTCTGTATTTGAGCAGGCAGGAGGGAAGCAAATTCACTATGCTTTAAATTTCAAAACAGTGAAGCAGCTAAAAGAGGCTTTAACAACCTATGGTCCTCAAGCACCCTTCACTCTAAGCATGGTCGAATCCATTACCACCTTGAACATGACGCCAGCAGATTGGGCTAATATGTGTAAAGCTGTGCAAAATGGAGGACAATACCTGTTATGGAAGGTTGCCAATGAGGAATTTTGCAAGGAGACAGCAAGGCGAAATGCAGCAGCTGGTTATCCTCAGAGAAATCTAGATATGTTGTTAGGAAAGGGACCTTATGAGGATCAGCCGCAACAAATTTCATATGATCCTGGTGTATATGCACAAATTGCTGCAGAGGTGGTTAGGGCATGGAAGACTTTTCAAGGACATGGAGGTTTACAAGGTCAATTATCTAAGGTAATACAAGGAGTTAATGAACCTTACACTGAATTTGTAGATAGGCTTATTCAAACAGCTACCAGAGTTTTTGGGAATACGGAACAAGCAATGCCATTAATAAAACAACTGGCTTATGAACAAGCAAATCGTTGGTGCAGAGAAGTCATTAGACCATGGAAACGTGAAGATTTAAACACACATATTAAATTATGTAGAGACATTAATGAACAAGGGCAAGTCGTGGCAGCTACAGTACAACATGTTTTAGATGCCAGGCCAAAAACATGGTACAATTGTGAACAAACAGGACATTTTAAAAGGAATTGCCCCATAGGAGGAGGGTTTAACAAAACTAGGTATCAAAGAGTAGAATACTGGGTATTTGCCCACGATGCCATAGAGGGAGACTTTGGGCTAATGAATGCCATTCTCAAACCACCATAGAGGGTACTCCATTATCAAAAAACGAACAAGGACCAGGTGTTTATCCATGATATTGTGGAGAAAGGCATTGGGCTCCATTGCCAAAAAATGGACGGGGGGGGGCAATGCTCCAGGGCACCAAAACACAAATATATGGAGCACTGGAGGAACCCAGCAACCCCATCAGGGTAGTGCCCAGGCACATTGTCCATTAAATCTCTCACTAGAAAAACTAGGGGAAACACAGGATTGGACATCTGTGCCTCTGCCAGAACAGTACTAACTCCAGAGATGGGAGTTCAAATCATTCCCACAGGGGTAAAAGGGCCTCTTCTCAAAGGAACAGTAGGCTTATTATTGGGATGCAGTTCTTCTACTCTAAAAGGACTTATGATAAGTCCTGGGGTAATTGATCCTGACTATGAAGGTGAAATAAAAATTATAGCCAGTTCTCCAAAGGGTATATCAGTAATTTCACCAGGAGATAGAATAGAACAGTTACTAATAATACCCAGCCTACATGATAAATTTTCCAGTCTTACTGTAGAAAGAGGTTCCAGGTGATTAGGCTCCACAGGTGTAGATTGGGCTATTCTGTCTTTAAATTTAGATTCTTGCCCCAGGCTAAAACTCAGTATTCAAGGACATGAATTTAATGGGCTACTGGATACAGGTGCAGAACTTAGCATCATTTCTCATCAAGAATGGCCAAAACATTGGCCATTACAACAAGCCACTCAAATGCTTCGAGGCCTAGGAGTGGCGACTAATCCCCATAGAAGTGCAATGGTATTAGATTGGAAGAATCCTGAAGGATGTGAAGGAACTATACAACCATATGTACTAGATCATCTTCCCGTAAATTTATGGGGATGAGATGTCCTAGATCAATTAGGACTAACATTAACAAATAACATCAATCCAAATGCGCCCACTATTATGGTTAGATAAGGTTTTAGGAAAAGAAAAAGATTAGGACAACAAGAACAAGGTATAGCAGCACCAATACAAATAAATCAAGGAACAGACAGAAATGGATTGGATTTTCAGAAGGGGTCACTGAGAGAATCAAAATTACTTGGAAATCAGAAAGACAAGTATGGGTTCCTCAGTGGCCCCTGACTAAAGAAAAGATACAAGCAGCCCACGACCTGGTCAAACAACAATTAGCGGAAGGACATATACAACCTTCTATATCTCCCCCATAATACTCCCATTTTTGTCACCAAAAAGAAATCTGGTAAATGGAGATTATTGCAAGATTTAAGAGCCATTAATAATGAGATGGTTATTATGGGACCTGCTCAATCGGGGATTCCTCAATTGTCTGCTTTGCCAAAAACCTGGTATGTTTTAGTTATAGATATTAAAGATTGTTTTTTTTCAATTCCAATTCATCCTGAGGATAATCCACGTTTTGCATTTACTATCCCTGCACTGAATCATGAAGGTCCTGATCAGAGATATGAATGGAAAGTACTCCCTCAAGGGATGGCTAACAGCCCAACTATGTGTCAAATTTATGTTTAGAAAGTAATCCAGCCACTTAGATATGAAAATCCTGAACTACAAATATTTCACCATATGGATAATGTATTATTAGCACACAAAGCTAAAAACACATTGCTAGAATGTTATGCCACACTTACAAACTTATTAAAAAATTATAATCCAGGGATAGCAATAGATAAAGTACAATTAAATTTCTAATTAATTATTTAGGAGTTCTATTATCCTCATCTATGGTCCGTCCACTGCTGAGGGCCATTACCAAGTAGGTATGATGCATCGTAATCCTTGCCAGTGTACCCCATGTTAAATGGACTTGCCTTGGAAATTTGCTGCGACCTTGCTTGTGTGCTTTAGTAAGATGACCCTGCTCAAGGTGATCAAGGGTGGATCCAGGTTTGAGGAAGTATCCTGCAGGTTTGAGGAAGTATCCCGGTCCTTGGGTTTAAGGCGTTTCCCGGTTTAAGAATATGGGTTTTAGGGAAGTTGAGGTTGAAGATTATTGCTGCTGGGATTAGGGTGTTCCTGCGGCTTGTTGAGTTCTAGTGAGATTAAAATGGGATTTGGAAAAAGCCTCGTGGAGTAGGATTTGGGATCGGACATATTGGAATTGCCCCTGAACGTGTGTGGAGGCTGGTGTGAGATCGGGAATAAATAATTGCTGTTTGAGTCTACAAAGCTGTGTGGTGGCTCGTGATTCTGTGCCAAGCCGAGACATTGGCACTTGGCTTCGGCATTTGGTGGCCCGTACGGGGAACGTCTGAAACTTGGAGGTGAGTAAATTGCTCGCCCCTGAGGGAAGGTGAGAGAATGGGTGACCATTTCAAAAAACAATGTGTTCTTGTTTTGATTTATTTCATTTTTGTTTCAAGTTGCCTGTCCCTAGAAATTTCTCAGGCAAACTGGGAAAAATGGTTGGCTCAAGGTTTGAAGTTTGTTAGCCCCGAGAAAGAGAAAATTGATACAGCGAATTTTTATTCAGTTTTCATTTCATTCACTTGCGGTTTTGTTTTGTGTTATCTTATTGGGTTGCGTTACCTTTATAGAAGATCAGAAATTAGTAAAAAAGAAACCGAAAAGTTGTTAAGTAAATTGTTAGAGATTCAGACCATGGAGAAAGACATTTTAGATCAAGGAAAAGAGAAGGTCTCTCAAGCTAGTCAGTGAGAGGAAGAAAATTTAAAGGAAAAGGGGTTATTAGGAAAAAGGCCACAACAAAAGGCTGTTACTAACTCCGTTTTATTACCAGAGGGCGTAATTCAACCAACAGCCCCGCCGATGGAGACAGCTGAGTGGCCCTCAAACCCCGTAGTTGATAGATGGGATCCTGAGACAGGACCTCAAAGATTAGCATGCCCTGTATTTGAACAGGTAGGAGGGCAGCGAATTCACCGTGCTTTAGAATTTAAAACAGTGAAGCAGTTAAAGGAGGCTGTAACAACCTATGGTCCTCAAGCCCCCTTCACGGTAAGCATGGTGGAGTCCATTACTAACTTGGACATGACGCCAGCAGATTGGGCTAGCATGTGTAAATCTGTGCTAAATGGAGGACAATATTTGTTATGGAAGGTTGCCAATGAGGAATTTTGCAGGGAGACAGCTAGACGAAATGCAGCAGCCGGTTACCCTCAAAGAAATCTAGAGATGCTGCTAGGAAAAGGAGATTATGAGGGTCAGCGGCAACAAATGGAATATGATCCTGCTGTATATGCACAGATTGCTGCAGACGCACTTAGGGCATGGAAGACTTTACAAGGACATGGAGATTTACAAGGTCAGCTATCTAAGGTAATACAGAGACCTAATAAACCTTACGCTGACTTTGTAGATAGGCTTATTCAAATGGCTGCCAAAATTTTTGGTGACACAGAACAAGCAATGCCATTAATAAAACAACTGGCTTATGACCAAGCAAATCGTTGCTGCAGAGAGGTTATTAGACCATGGAAACGTGAAGATTTAAACACATATATTAAATTATGTAGAGATGTTAATGAACAAGGGCAAGTCGTGGCAGCAGTACAACAGGCTTTAGATGCCAGGCCAAAAACATGCTATAATTGTGAACAAACAGGACATTTTAAAAGGAGTTGCCCCATAAGAGGAGGTTTTAACAAAACTAGAAATCAAAGGAATAGAATACCGGGTATTTGCCCACGATGCCGTAGAGGGAGACATTGGGCTAATGAATGCCGTTCTCAAACCACCATAGAAGGTACTCCCTTATCAAAAAACGGACAAGGATCAGGTATTTACCCAAGATATCGTGGAGAAAGGCATCAGGCTTCATTGCCAAAAAACGAACTGGGGGGCCCAATGCTCCGGGGCCCACAACCACAAATATACGGGGCAGTGGAGGAACCCAGCAACACCATCAGGGTGGTGCCCAGGACACATTGTCCATTAAATCCCTCATCAGACAAACCCGAGGGAGTGCAGGGTTGGACATCTGCGCCTCTGCCAGAGCAGTATTAACTCCAGAGATGGGAGTTCAAATCATTCCTACAGGAATAAAAGGACCTCTTCCCCAAGGAACAGTAGGCTTATTATTGGGACGTAGTTCATCTACATTAAAAGGACTTATGATAAGTCCTGGGGTAATTGATCCTGATTATGTAGGTGAAATAAAAATTATAGCTAGTTCTCCAGGAGGTATATCAGTAATTTCACCTGGAGATAGAATAGCACAGTTGTTAATATTACCCAGCCTACATAATAAGTTCTCTAGTCTTAATGTAGAAAGAGGTTCCAGGGGATTAGGCTCCACAGGTGTAGATTGGGCTATGCTGTCTTTAAATTTAGATTCTCGCCCAATGCTAAAACTAAATATTCAGGGTCGTGAGTTTAATGGCCTGCTGGACACAGGTGCTGACCTTAGCATCATATCTCTTCAATAATGGCCAAAACATTGGCCATTACAACAAGCCACTCAAACGCTTCGAGGCCTAGGAGTGGCGACTAATCCCCATAGAAGTGCTATGGTATTAGATTGGAAGGATCCTGAAGGATGTGAAGGAACTATACAGCCATATGTTTTGGATCACCTTCCTATTAATTTATGGGGACAAGATGTCCTAGATCAACTAGGTTTGATGTTAACAAATAACATCAATCCTAATGCGCCCACTACTAGGGCTAGACAAGGTATCAGGAAAGAAAAAAGATTAGGAAAACAAGAACAAGGTATAGCAGCACCAATTCAAATAGATCAAGGGACAGACAGACATGGGTTGGATTTTCAGAAAGGGCCACTGAGACAATTAAAATTACTTGGAAATCAGAAAGACCAGTGTGGGTTCCTCAGTGGCCCCTGACTAAAGAAAAGATACAAGTAGCCCATGATCTGGTCAAACAACAATTAGCGGAAGGACATTTACAACCTTCCATATCTCTGCATAATACTCCCATTTTTGTTATCAAAAAGAAATCGGGTAAATGGAGATTATTACAAGATTTAAGAGCAATTAATAATGAGATGGTTATTATGGGACCTGCTCAATCAGGGATTCCTCAATTGTCTGCTTTACCAAAAACGTGGCATGTTTTAGCTATAAACATTAAAGATTGCTTTTTTTCGATTCCAATTCATCCCGAGGATAATCCACGTTTTGCATTTACTATCCCTGCATTAAATCATGAAGGTCCTGATGAGAGATATGAGTGGAAAGTACTCCCTCAAGGTATGGCTAACAGTCCGACTATGTGTCAAATATATGTTAATAAAGCAATCCAGCCACTTAGAAATCAAAATCCTGAACTAAAAATATTTCACTATATGGATGATGTATTATTAGCACATAAAGATAAAAACACATTGCTGGAATGTTATGCCACACTTAAAAACTTGTTAAAAAATTATAATCTAGAGATAGGAATAGATAAGGTACAATTAAATTTTCCAATTAATTATTTAGGAGTTCTATTATCCTCAACCATGGTCCGTCCACCTAAAATTCAAATACGAGTAGATCAACTCAAATCACTTAATGACTTTCAAAAGTTGTTGGGAGATATAAATTGGATAAGGCCTTATCTAGGCATACCAACAGGAGAGTTGGGACCTTTATTTGATATTCTAAAAGGTCCATCAGATCCAAATTCACCCCGAATGTTAACTCCTAAAGCTAGAAAGGCATTAAAAATTATTGAAACATATATGGAAAATATGCATTTAGATAGAATTGATATAAGTTTGCCTTTATTATTTATTGTTCTGTGTAAAAGTGGAAATTGTGCACTAGCTTATGTAGATAAGCTGCCACTTGAAAGTGAGTCACATTCTAGGCTTAGCTAAATATGCTATTAGAACAATATAAAAAATATCTTAGAAATAAAAAAGAATATCATTTGAAACTTCACAATTGTTTAAATGGTAATAAAAGATCTTAGGAATACATAAGCAAGGCATCAAACTATAATGATGCAACATTTCTGGTGCAGCAGGCTCTTCTATTTCCAGGACTTCATTCCTAGTTTAGAGGGCATTAGCCTTGTGTTTAAATTATGTCATCACATCTTAACCTCTGAATGCTGCAGGCAGCCCCTTGAGATGATCCAGAGCCATCATAGAGGAGGTAGCAGAGGGCATGCCAAGGTAAGGTATATGTAATCAGCTGGATATTTTATACAAAAAGTGTGTGCATTTATATAGTGATGACAATTTTTCAAACCATAGGTATTCTGAATTACTACTGATAACAGAGGACTTTAACCTAGTTACCCTTACTGACTGTCTATGCAGCTTAGACTGTCTTATTTCATAGTTGAAACTTATAAAAAATATGCTTTTAAGCCTAAAAGCAATGATTGACTTGGAGATGATTGTTTAAAATGTAAGATGATTTTTATAAACCTTGAAGACCTATTCTAACTGCAATTTGTAAATAAAGAACACAGAATGTGTGGAAGGTATAATATATTGAATTCCTAGTGATTATTTTGAATTACTAGTAAAAGGAATAATATGATATCCAAATACAGAAAGAACTAGTGATGCCCAACACTCCAAATGCAAGAAATACATGTATTTGTATAACATAGAATGTTGTTTCCTAATCAGGGAGCCTTTATACTTTACTTTGTTTGATTTTTATTTAGCTATTCACTTCTTTATTAGTAAAATGTAATGTATTAAGAAACTCTTCCACTACTAAATGTAATGCCCTAGGAAATAGACTCCAAAAATACACTGACCTTGTCATAATATAAAATGTTCACTTCAAAACTATTCAACTCAAATCAGAACTGCACTTGCAATGTCACAGTGCTACCAATAGGAATTTTAGGTGACTGTCACTTTAAAAGTAGCCATCAACTCTGACAACATCAGAAAGTTGCAAACTACAATGATGAAACACAAATACACACTTCTTAAAATGGCTAAAATCTGATGTAGATGAACAAGAATTCCCATTCACTGCTATTAGACATGCAAAATGGTTCAGCCATTTTGGAAGAGAGTTCAGCAGTGTCTTACAAAGCTAAACATAGATTTCCCATACAATTCAGTGATCACATTCCTAAATATTTATTCACATGAATGGAAAAATGCATGTCCATGCAAAAACCTGCACACCAATATTTACAGCAGCTTTATTTTTAATTGTCAAAATAAGTAGAAACCAAAATGAACTTCAATAGTTGAATATATAAACAAATGGTGGTGTATTCATATAATGTAATATAATTGTGTGATAAAAAGAAATGTGTTATTATGATACAAAAAGACATGGTGGGAAGTTACATGCATGTAGTGAAATGATAAAACTATTCTAAGGAAGGTGCTTACTGTATAATTTCAATTATATGTCATTCTAGATAAGACAAAACTATATAGAAACTAATGGGATTAGTGTTTCTCAGGGGCTTAAGGGGAATGAGGATTTCATAAATAGTGCAGGGCATTTATAGGTCAATGAAGCTAAACAGCATGACAATGTAATATGACTTTATGCACTTTTCAAAACCCATTGACTTTACAAAATAAAGGGTTTACAAATACCTATACAAAATTAAACTATGTGCATTGATTAATAATTTTAAATAAAATTTAGTCCAGCCATTGAAACTAATGTCCCACACTAATGTTCAATGTTAATATTAAGGAAACTGTGTGAAAAGAGGTTATATGAGAATTTTTGATATTTTCTGTGTAAGTTTTCTAAAGAAAGTCTATTAAAATATTTGAGTAAAAACTACATTGATATAGTCTTTATTATTTATTCAATGATGAAATTTCTCAATTGAATTATAGATTTTATATAGACTTATAACTATATAGGTATTTATAATATTCATATATAATGTATTGTATAAACATCTATACATATTAATACAAATTATTTATTGTACATGAGATTCTTATAACTTATGAGTTGTAATGGAATGGAACATTGAAAAATCACCCACACAATATCCTCCTAAAATTTATTACAATTGTTCTTACTAGCAGAACACTAGTTAGAATCATTAATGCTAAGAATGACATATTACAAAATGCAAAAGTAATGTTCTACTAAAATAATTGCATTAATTTTTTTCATCTAATTTTTGAAATTGTCCAGGTATTTCTAAACATACTCTTGTTAATCTGGATTAAAATTTATATTTAATTTATATTAAAAGTTTAATGTAGTACATCTTGTTTTGGAGTGACATCTCATTTATGATAAGATCTATCTCTAAGTGTCTTCTTTGATGTCCTTTAAGAGAACCCCACCCCTTCTTTTCCCCCTTGTAATGGCTTCTTAGTTTTTATTCTCTGTTATATTTTTTGGTTGATCATTAATAGTGTAAAAGACAAATTGTGCATTTTAAAGCTTCTTCCTTAGGCAATAATACTGGTGGCTCTTCTGCTCTGTAGATTATTCATATTTTGTTGGAGCATATGGTAGATACTCAGGGTATGTTGGCCTCCACCTGTCATTATAAGCTAGCAATTTCAACTGAATCAGGTTTTGTTGCTACCCTCTTATTATGCAGTTGATACCTGTCTAGCACAGGGAGGATTCTGTTGTTTTGCTGTCTCACAATTTTTTCAAGATGGACGATGTTATTTCAATGAATTGTTGGCAAGAGAGACATATACTTCTCATAAGTGCCCTAGCAAATTCTCTATCAGCATTAGGTCTTTTCTGAGTCTCTGATTGGTCTACACCACAAAAGATCAAACACCTTCCTCACCTCAGGTGTCCCTTGATATGTTCATATTAATTGATAAGATAGTTAATATTACTCAATTTTCTAGCAGCACTTGGATTGTAATTGGAAGAGGGACAAATAAATTCATTCCAGGTCTAACTAATAAGAATACAAAATGAAAATGATTGTGTATATATAATCTATTTTTGCTGGACAGTTTATTTTGGCATCGAAGTAATTATATTTAAAATACTGTACTTGCATATATTCTGTTGTTTATTTTTAAAGAACAGGTGGACTTGAAATTAATTGCAAATGATGAAAATAGATGTTGTTATTTTCCATATAAGTATGCTTATATATTACTTTTGAGTTAGGGGAAAGAACTAAAGTTTAAGTATATTTTGGTAAAATTATTGCTGTACAGTTTACATAATGTGGGGAAATATGAATGTTAATAAACTATAGTAGAATTGGACATTTCCTACAAATAGGTTTTTTTGCCATTTTTCACATGCACATTAAATAATTTCAAATGTTGATAATCTGTATGAGAAAAGTTATAGATGGGGCTGATGAAAGTACAAGCAGGAGATTCAACTAGCAGAAGACTTCTTAACATGAAGAGCTATAGTAATACAAGAGATAAATACCTTCTCTAAGGTAGTGAACTCATGGTATAATTAAGTGACCTAAACTGTATGCTAGAATTACACCAATTCCAGATGTAAACATAGAACCTGCTTTCTCAACTAGATTCTCAAGCAGTGTTTGATTGATATTAATAATTGTTAAGACTTATTAGGGTGTATTTGATAAGGGGTATTATTGTCATATTGATGATAAGGGCATTAAGACATAGATTTATTATATGATTTACTCAAGTATACACAAATACCAAAAGTCAGAGACTAATATTCATACTCAGGTGAGTCAAATTCCAGGGTCAAAAGTTTTTGCTGTTAAACTAGGTAGAAAAAGAAAAAGAAAAAAGGAAGTAAAGGGGTTTTGCAAGTTTGAGATTGACTTTTAGTGATATTTACAAATACCTATTAAATTTGAAATTGCATTATGTGAGAGATATAATTGAATAACACCCTATTTCAGTGACTAGTAGACTAATAATGATGCTTTAAAAACTCACGTAATTTAGTTATGGTTATAATCCCAATTTTACAGATAAATATATTGGTTTGCTTATCTATATTATCTCACAGTGATGACAACTTTATATACAATGAAATAATTTATCAGGCTTAAAAAGTACCTTATAACAAGATATCTAAAAACTTACTCTAGTGTGCTAAGTTGACATAGTAACTTATATATCAACCAGTATAATAAAAAAGTAAATACTAAATGCTCTAATTCACAGTTCACTGTATATCACTTTAACTCTTTCACTTTCAGCCTGTCTCACTATTACCCTCTTTCTCTCTTGTTACTGGAGACTATGCTTCTTAAAAACTAAAGTCATTTTCAAGTATCAAGACACCAGATTTCATATTTCCAAGTGTCATAGTTTTTATATTGTAGACATACTCAAAAGGTGATACTTTAGAAAGCAAGATTTTCATTATTAATCTTGAAAGTACATATCTTAGTTGATCTTTATAATATGGAAAGTGATTAATGTTATATCACTTATTACCATTTTATGTTTAGAAAAAACTTGCATTGTAATTAGGTTAAATTTGAGGGAGAGGTATCATGGGTTCTAACACCTCTTGAGCCACATCCCCAGCCCCAATTGTAGCTTAATGTTTAAGAACAGGATATGAAGATAAAATACATGGATCATTCTATTCTTAAAACTTTATTATAAATACTGTTATACTATATTAAATATACTTATATTAAGTATACTTTTATACTTATATTAAATACTTTTATACTTATATTAAAAGACCCTTTGTGAGGAAATTGTTTTATTTTGACAGACAATATTTTAACATACTTATTCAGTATAAGAAATTAAAATTTTTTAAGTAATTGACTCTTCAAATTCTTTTTTTTTTGTACCAGGAATTGAACCTAGGGGCATTTTACATCTGAACCACATCCCAGTCCTTTTTTTTTTCTTCCTGAGACAGGGTCTTGCTAAATCGTTTAGGGCCTTCCTAAGTTTCTGAGGCTGGCTTTGAAATTGTGATCCTCCTGCCTCAGCTTCCAAGCTGCTAGAAATATAGGCATGCACCACTTCTCATTGCATTTTTAAAGAAAACTCAAAGTGTTGGAAAATCTTCTTTATTAAATATTAATTGTATTCAAGGAGGTTATCAATACACATAGAAACATATAAACTGAGTATCTGCTGATTAAGTACAGCATTAGTTCCCTTAAGATATGATTGTAGCATTAAAATTATATTATTTAATAGACATTCCAGAGAATTATTTAAACATCTTAATGAAGAGATATCTGACATAATTGCATGATGGTATTTGACAATAATTTTTTTCTTTTTTTTCTTTGGTTCTTTTTAGTTTATTATTATTTATATTGTGTAAATGACATAAAGTATAGTATTGATTTTGCTACCTAATTTATAATATGATGACAAATAAATTTGGTAAATTATAATTATTTGTGTCATTTTATTTGAATTTTATTTGAATGTATTTTTACACATAGAAGTGGATGAATGAAAAATGGATAATTTTCTCTAGGTTTACTCTTATATCATGATGCTTTTTAGGCTTTACAAAGTGTTTTTTACATGAAAAATATCACTTCTTCAAATGATTCAGTTGTGATAGACCTATGTATTTACTTAAATTGATGGAAACTATTTGTAGAGGTCACAGATATTACTTTAAAAAATGTATATTAATCCTACCATATCTCAATTTCAGGCATAACTCTTATTGCTCATAAAATATTTAATTAGGCCAACATCAATAATGTACTCAATCATATCAGACTAGGTTAATGGCTCCTACTTCGAAAATGATTAAAATGAACAAATGAATGGTTTGAGCAAAGGTTTAAATAACACACCCTTTTCAAATACAGTAATGAGACAAAAACCAACAGTTTATTTCCTCTAAAACTAATCTGTTTTCAAAATTCTGTTCATTTTCTCAATTTGCTATGATACATGAAAAACAAAAAAAAAGTGTTGGTCTGGGTGATGGATCTATCTATTATTTTGAAATTTGTCACCATCCTAATGTTATCATAGTGCTTATTCATAAATATTTGTGGCTAAAGTGTGAAACATATATGACATAGCATAAATTTTGAGTATGCAGAAAAGTAAACTAGGTGTTAGCATTGAACCCTCTTTGCTATTTGAGATTGAATTCCTGAGCAATGGTGTGTTTAATTATGAATGTAATAGACTTAACCTACTCTTGAGATTGACAGAAGAGTAGCAATAAAATTTTATTAAGCACTATAAAACTAAGAGTATGACCTCTGTGCAACATGAACAAATGTCCAGTGTGTGAAAAACAAGACTATTGAAAAGTAAATTAGCTGAGATGATGATAGCACATTCACTGTAGAGGAAATACAAGATAAAGTCCTGGTTTCAGAATGTATTCTAGCTTTGTGAAAGAAAATACTCTGAGGCAAAGAATTGTGTGGTAGGCATGTTTAAAAAAAGAAAGTGAAATTGTATAGTCAGGTGAAATGTAGAACTAGATAACAAAATATAGTTAGCTTATGAGATAAACTCAGGTTAATACAGCGAACTTAATGTTCTATATTGTTTAAGATTGAGAAAATTTGTCATAATCAATTTAGATGTTCAGTGGGTTAAGAGAACATTGTGATTAAATAATTAAGTAAATAATTAACATTAATCATATCATCAGATAGTATAACTAAAATTAGAAAATATATTATTTGTTAGAAGTAAATTGTCAAAAATCTATTTTTATTAATATATATATTTTTTAAAAGATGAAATAGACCCAATGGTATTTTACTCCTTTCAGGAACTTTTGTTTATTTATTTTGCTTTTTAAGACAGGGGCTAAGTTGCTGAGGCTGGCTTAAACTTGCAATCCTCTTACCTTAGTCTCCCTGGTTCCTGAGACTCCAGGATTGTACCACCATGCCTAGCAAGGCATATTTCTTAATTCATAAAATTTTTACAATTTTGGAGATTTTTATTCTGTGAAAGAAAATGTAGAGGAATCCAATGTATCCATAGCTATCATAGAAGAGATTTTCTTAAGTATATTCACCATCCAATCTTCACCTCTTGGTCCTCTTTCTGAGTGTCCTGTGAAAGGTCACTCTGTGGATATTGACATAGCAGCCATATGCCCACCTTGATATCTCTCAGTTGAAGAATCTCATTCCTTACATGATTGTAGGAATCAGAAGCACAGTTTTAGTATTTCTTATTTAAAGTTTGGGAATCAGAAGAGCTTTTACATATTTCATTTTGTAATCTATGGGAAAATTTGTGTTTTTTGATAGTAGAAAGAATAATAGTATTGCCATACAATCCCCTTTTTCTAAATAAGCTTAATTTTATTATGAAAATCTAGCATGCATTATTTAAAGAAATATCATAAAATTTACTTCTCAGGTTTAAAAAATATTATGTTCTTATTGCTTCAAGACTTTTGCCCATGATTTAAGACTTTCATGTGTATTTTCAAGAAATTAATCTAAATAATCTAATTTTAAAAAATTGAGCAAAACTTTTAAAAGTCTGAAATTCATTAGGGGATATTTTATGTTGATTTTTAATACTTTGGAGATTTAATTTAATTTTTACTTTATAAGATGTCTAAGTTGTCTGTGTACTTATGTCTATCTTCCTAGTATTCATATACTTGTAAATTTTTAAAGAATATCATGGAGACAAAATTAAATGATGTAAAATTTCAGTTCTAACAATTCAAACTCATCTTGTTCCATCATTAAAAAAAGCTTTGTTAATTGATGCTTAAAATTATTCTAATGCCATACATTTAATTCATAGTTAATTCATGCTTTCTGTTTTACTTATATAATTGATTATTTATAACTCTTCAAGATGTTTAAAACATTTCATGTCAATGACCTTGTATTCTAAAGAATAGAGCCATCATTTGTGCTCAAAAATTATATTTTAATTTCATGAAAATAGCTTATATTTAATTGAATTAAGACATCAATAAAATATGTAAGATTAAAATCTCAGTAGTTTTTAGAATTTCTCATAGAAGAAAATTGATATATGTGCATATCCATGTTTATTGCAGCATGAATCACAGAAGTCAATTTATGGAACCAAGCTAGGTATCCATCAATAGAAGAATGAAAAACAATAATGTTTCCCATACATATTCCATGAAGTTGTATTCAGCCACAAAGATTAATGACATGCAATTAGCAGAAAAAAAAATGGATGGAATAGGGAAAGCATCATGTTAAGTGAAATAAGCTGGCTCAGAAATGCAAGGATCACATATTTTCTCTCATATGTGGAATACAGATAGAAAAAAAAAGTGTATGTGCTGGGGAACCAGTAGAGTAGAGGAATAGGATCAAAGGGTGGGGAAATAGTAAGGAATTAAATTGGTCAAATTATGTATTGTGCATGTGCAAAATGCCACAAGGAAACCCACTCTTCTTTATATGGTTATACACCAATAAAAATATTTTAATAAAGAAATTTACCCATTCAGATAGAAGAATAGACTTATACCACCCTGCAGGTAACACATGAACATGTAATCAGAGAGACGTTTGTAGTTTTAAAAAGACAACAAATTAGATGAAGCAGGAAAATGTTCTCTCTCTCTCTCTCTCTCTCTCTCTCTCTCTCTCTCTTTTCTACATAAAATTTGATTTTTTTAAAAATATTTCAATATCATTTGTTCATATTTGATTCTAAATAACAAAGATTTCTGGAGGTTTTATTTAATGAATGATCTTTCCTAGAATTCTAGATATTGTTCAGTGAAAAACAATAGACACTGTATATCTTTTAAGCTTGATAGATTTTGTTCTTAAAACATTTCTTGAATACTCATCAGAAAAGTAAGATAAAGTGACTAAAGTTATACTACTTATCACTTAGGTATGAGCCCAACTGATTAGAGGTTAATTTCCAAAGAACTATCATTCATAAATTATTTTTGTGAAGTGGTACTTCTTTATTACTAAAAGCACTAATTACTCATCTGAAAGTAATAATACTTTGCATCTGTGAAGTACTTTATGCTCTTCAAAGTGATTTTGCATGCATTATCTCATTTGGTCCTGAATGAGGGAGTCTGTTCATTAAGCTGTCCAAATGGAGTGGGGAAATCAGAGTACTCAGTCATAACTAATGTCCCCTCAATCCAAGGTGAATATATAAGTGGTGGAGTTCTATCTATAATAAGGAAATAAAAAATCGACATCCTCTGTTTTATTCGAATAAAAGTTATGGGAATGGGCCCACTGCCCTCTCAAGGGCCTTTTCCTGATCCTTTCTTCCCATGTTAGTTACTGTCAGAACAAAACTCACATAGTTAATTACAATAGATCAGATCCATTATTCTTCATTTTATTCTTAATTAAGTATTGAGAGGCAAACACACAACATAGTGAAATTGATTATTTAAATCTAAAGCCTTTAATGAAGCCTAATTCCCAACCCAGTAGAAAAAAAGGACTATAATCATTGAACATTTTCATAGATCATAAGCTAATTAATTATTGAAGTATTTTCTGTAATGCTAAGTAGTAATTTGAGTTTTTTTTTATGTTGCTAAGAAAAACTCTTCTACCTGAAATATGGATTTCATTTTAAATATGCATCAAATATACTGCCTTATGTAAAGATTTGGTACATGGTTAATCATGCTGACCAATATTTCAATCTCTGGTTTATTGTAACAAATAGTGTGGCAAAATCTCAACAACATGTAAGGGCTCTGTACTTGACTGAAGGATAATGTGTCTCTTGGGTCCTTTTGAATAAAATGAAGTAAAATCTCAGCCAAAAACATTATGCAATTAAAGGTCTTAAAGTAAGTTATTGATTGAACTTCCTCAGGCTCAATTCATTCAAACCAATATGCAAATCTTCTATTTTTGTATCTTTGACAGCTTCATATTAAATAACATTGGGAAACATTGTAGTTAGATTTTGTTTCAGTTTTCTTTATTGGCCTTGCAATAAAGCAATGTGAAGACCTAGTTTCTCCAACAACACTTTTGATTGTTTGTAACAATTTAACTGTTATTTCTCATTAGCCATTATTTCTTATTTTCTTAGCTGTGATTTAGAGCAATACCATAAGTATTGATCTTCAGATACAGTTCAGTTCCTTTCCACTGCAAACTGACCTCTGTAAGTACTCCTTTCACAGGGCCCCAGGGGTGTCAGAGGTTTTGGAGGTCATTGATTCCATTATATCTATTTGTTGAATAAGTCCTTCACTCCTCCCCTCACCTCCATCCTGCTACCAAAGCATTAATTCGCTGTAATCTGGAAAATTATAGCAGAAATATTATTAGGCTTTGATCATTCTTTACAAAGTCTAGATTAAAATTAGAATTTGGGGGATGGTGCAAAATAATGAATAGTTTGATTTTTTTTCTCCACAAAGAAAAGGTATTGACTAAATCCCTATCATTTTATCTATTTTACCAAGACAAAAATGATACCTGGAATGCAATATCACTCTCAAGTCATATAATAGCTATTTCCGCATGATTGTTTCCAATCAGGAATCATGCAAGCAAAGCCAGAAAATCCTCTACACAACTAGGGAAATCCAGCAACAAAAATAAAGTTGCCATGTGAATCATCAGAAGAGAAAAGATCCCAGTGTGCTTTTCATCAGTCTGGATCAGTGCTTTGTGGATTCAGGAACATACAATAAAACTAAAACAGTTGGAGAGAATAGAGTCCCCGCTAAACAGGAATGAAATCAGCCTGATGCTTTCCTTCCTCTGCCCTCACATATGCCTGTGCCTTCATAGTCTTCCTTGGAATTGACCAGATGATTGACACTCAAGGATATGACTCTTTGCTATCTCAGTCAGTCCTTATACTTCTACATTCCTTTCTCAATTTGGATGGCATATACAGAATTTGCATTTAAAGACAACTATTTATAAATATATTAGCTACAGTACAATTACTACCATGTGACAAGCAGTGTGGTATTCACTTTGACTGCATTATAGTCAATCCAAAGAGTCCCACAAAAGAGATATTAATAATTTATCTTGAATAATGGTGGCTCACAGTAATTAATGAAAAGGAAGAAGTTAACTAGCTAGGAAATAGTGACAATAGAACTAAAGTCCAGATTTATTTCACTTGATTGGGTTTGCTGTTTGCTATATTTGTACTATATTACCTAGAAGCTTAAAGATTTTTAATGTAAACACATCTGGCCAACGTATGTGTAAAACAACCATTTTTTAAGGGGCTGCCATCTCTAAAACTATGAAAGCATATATTTTGTCATTGATACTGAGATATTTAGTAGAATCAACAATATTATGTGACACTTAATGTGTGTGTGTGCTTGCGTGTTTCTATGAGACAGAGAACTTACTGCTACAGCTTTTTTGGGGGGTTTTATTGATAAGGTCTTATCTGTATGATTTCTTATAAATCACTTTGTTATATTTCATCTGTTCATGCTGTATTGATCTTTAATGAGATCTGACTACATACTTCCAAAATGAAGAAATTTTAAATGATTTAAATTTTAAATTTTAAATGACTTTAAATGATCAAGATATAATAACAATAAAGAGCCAATTTTTACAAGTATAGAATATTTCACATAATTCTAAATATTACAGAATGAATTACATATCTGAAAATGTGATTTACTGAAATCATGTAGAAAAGTGCATGGTGAAGAGTTATAAAAGCTTTAACCTATGCTAACTTTAATGTAGTTTACACACACACACACACACACACACAAAACCTATAATAGAACAAGTGTGATACTACATTACTTTTTTAAGAAAAACAAAGTATTTATTATAAAGTTAATGAGGTTATGATTTGTTCAAAATATGAAATAATGAAAGATATATGAGTTTTTTTGAAGTTCACTGAAAGGAACTGTGAATGCAGTTTAGGCCGTTTTAACTATAAGAAGAATTTTGCTATAATGTACAGAATGTTAGAACTATTAGAATTTATTCTAAACTCAGCAAATACTTAGAATTATAAACTATTTCAAAAACATTTTCTCTTTTAAAACATTTAACTATACAAAATAATATTCTTGTATATAAATTAGCCATGTTTCTAGGTCAGTAACTCTGACATTATAATACAATTTCTTAATTATTTAGGAATTGGCCATTAACTTTGTATAGTATGAATTTTGTTTTGTTCTTTACTCCCCTTTAGACATGATAAAATTCAAAACCGATGCTAAAATTCAAAACACATAGGTCATTTAATGACTTTAATTACTATTACATCATTTGAATCAACATTTATATTATCCATAGTGATTTTCATTATAATTATAAATCCATATTTTTTAACCAAAATTATTCTGCAAGGTTTGTTGATGCTGATTTAAACACGTTATTTTTTCTTTGTCATGAGAAATAATTGAAACTGAAGAGAAATGAATTTCTATTTAATTTTAATTAAATCAATAACTGCCAGACATGTGTTATAAAATAAAACTATAGTTGAGACAATTTAGATGCTAGTTCAGTATCTTATGTGAGACATTATCTACTGTTGTTGATTAGAATGGATATTAACTTTGGTTTGATAAATAGAATTACTAAATTCAACAAAAATGCATGTCTAAATAGTGTTAACAAAATCTGCTTGTTTTAATATTTGGAAAAATTCTTATTTTGTAAGTATTAACTTATATATGGATTATTCTATTTTTCTCAGGAAAAATCTAAAGTATCATAGGATATTTATAATAATTTAGTATTAATTGCAGCTTTGTATTTAAAACAACTAAAGAGATTCTTCTTCACAATTGCGTTCTGTATTTTCTCTCATATACCCCTATGAACTCCTCTGACATTCAAATTCATATTTGTTCACTTAATAAATATTTATGTATTGCATAAATGTTTATGACCTGCCCCCAGTGAGAATGTCACTAATAGCCGATAGATTTGTGTTTTCACTGTCTTCAAATAAAGGTGAGAGATAGGAAAACAAAACATTTAAATTAGAAATGGATCAATGATATAGTAGAAGTAACAGACTAAGCAAGATGACATATAGTCTATAATTTGGTGATAACTAAAAAGTTTTATAAAATTTGTCCCCTGAGGTAAATAAAATCATCTAAGGTCATTTTTGTGTACTCAGTAAATCAACTTTCTTACCATGAGCAGTAACAGAGAAGGCCAAATTTATTCTAGATGAGTGACCAGTGAAAATTAGGTAACCCAATTTTTGAGAAGGAAATATTGTAGAATTAATAAAATGCATGAGGAAAGTTTTTGTAAGAAGCATAATTATGTAGCTTCAAGAAAAGATCTTATGAATATTTATTCTTTGATACTGCTTAGTATATTTGAAAACTTCTTGCTATACTATATTGTGATAGTATAAACTGTTGCTAACAATTTCTCTGTGAATATAATTTGAGGTTTTTCTTATCATTTATTTAATTTTATTAAGTTTATTGTTCATAAAGATATATCTTCTGCCATAAAACATAGCTATTGCTATATTTTATATTTCTGAAGTTTTACCAATTTTTAAAACTGCTGATTCTAGGTGGCTATGACGTGAAATATTTAAAATAAAATAGATTAATATTAAGAAGGTAGTTACTACCTACCCCCATCTAAACTTTTATTAACTTTTATTTATTCTTGTCCCAAAGTATGTGTTTACTTAAAATTAGATATATTAAGCAATGTTCATCAATTAAAAACACCTGGAAAAAAACAGAGGCTAAAATTCAAAACACATAGATCATTTGATGACTTTAATTACTATTACATCATTTGAATTAACATTTATATTATCCATAGTGATTTATTCATTGTAATTATAAATGCATATTCTTTTTTTAACCAATATTATTTCATGTTACCAGAATATATTTCTTTTTTAGTTGGAAAAATTATGTGACAAATTTGAAAACAAGGTAACTTATTTAAGTTTAATTTTTGCACAAACTAAAATGTAGTGGGACCACATAATACATTTTTAAAAATCTATATAACTTAAATTTAATATTGATGCAATTTTTTCTAATCTCATTTGTTCACTACATGTAGAAGTATACAAAGAGATCATTGAAAATTATTAATGGACTAAGTAGACATTCTTGATTGGTATATTCAGAGTTATTAACCCTAATTCTCACTCAGATTACTTAATAGTGGAATAAGTATGTTAACTTGAAATAAAGTAAAAAATGCACCTTTGTAAAATATCCTTATTAAATTTCTAAAATATGTATAAAGACCATTTGACAATCACATAAAGTGGCATCAATGAAATAAATTTATTACATGTGTAAATATTATATAAAGTATATTATATGTATATAAACATTTTGGGGGGGGGTGTACCAGAGATTGAACTCAGAGGCTCTCTGCCACTGAGCCACATCTCCAGCCTTATTTTTCTATTTTACTTAGAGACAGGGTCTCACTAATTGCTTAGTGCCTTGCTTTTTCTGAGCCTGGCTTTGAAATCACCACTCTCCTGCCTCAGCCTCCAGAGCCACTGGAATTACAGGTGGGCTTCGCCAAGCCTGGCTATGTAAACATTTTTAAATGATCAATATTTTACTAATAGTATGGCTCATTGTTTAAGTTTATAAATCCCACACTGGTATTGCATAATTTAATATATGTTATGCCAACCATATGTGCTTCTTCCTTTTATTCCTTAATATTAAACAATGTTCAGGCTGTTCTTGAACAATCTGCTTACTAGGATTAGCTTCCAATTGTATGGTCAAACTGCCTCCTGTCCTTAATAGTCAATATTTTGAGAAGAAAAATATTTTAACCTGATTTAAACACTATACAATATATACATGTACCAACATATCACATAGTAACTCATTATTCTGTACAGTTTTATGCTTTTATTTTTCACCTAAAATTTTAATTCAAATTAAATTGAATTCAAATGATTGACAAATAAAAATCAGTAGTAAATAGAATTTATATAAATTACCAGAAAATTTTATTCAATGTACAAGTATGAAATTGTCATAAACTATCTAATGCTTATATTTGGCTTATTTAAACCATCACTTGATAAGCAAATATAAAGACCTACTAGTATTTTATTAAGTAAAGATAGAGAATTAAAGTATTGATGTTTTTCAAAGACACTTCAAAATAAATGTAAAGGCCTGTAAATGATAATTCATCATTTAGAAATACATAAATATATACATTGAACAAATGTATAGTAAATATATTAGGTGGACCCATTAGACATTGCTGATATTAAAGCCATTTGAATTACAAAAAAATATATTATCAAGTGGTTCAATGTAATACATTCTGTGAACGAAAGGTGCTGCCCCCAAATACATTAATTGATCACTTAGAAGTTATATATTATATAATATAACTTAGAAGTTACATACGTTAGGTAATATATAAATATATATATATATATATATATATATATATATATATATATATATATATATATATTTAGGTATATATATATATTCAGGTATATAATCAATATTTAAGAAATGTGTTAAAATACTAATCTAAATATAAGTGATCAAACTGAAATGATCTTACTGATAAAGATCTAAGGTGTCTAACTTTATACAGATACACAAGTGTCTTGTACTGAATACAGATGGAATCTCAACAATTCTTGTTAATGAATATTCCCACTTTCAGTCATTGTATGGAAAGAAGTTTACTAGGCATATTGTGCTCATCCAAAGAAATAAAAATAACTTGCTTTGAGATAAATTTTCTTATGTTATAGAGGCATCTAAGTGGAGGTGGAAATTATGTTGTTATTTTTATTAGATACAGTTATGAAATTCCATTATAATGGTATATGTAAAAATTATTCCTTTTTTTCTAGTTTTTTATGATCAGAAAATTGTTGTTTCTTTCCTTCATTTTAGGAATTAATTTTTTTCTGCAATATCAGTTTTTAAATTTTATTATTTTTTATTTTCTTTCTAATTAGAATAACAACCAATTATGTAATTTAAAAAAATTAAAGTATTTGCATCACTTACTTTGTTCTTGTCTGCTTTTCAGCAAATACAGCACTTTAACCAATTTTATTTGGTAAATATGTCCAAAAATTTATATTTTTGAAGCCTCTCTTTGCTTTAAGACATTATCTTTTCACTGGTAGCTTCCCCTAACCCTTGCCAAAATGAATGAAAATGTTTTCTAGGTCTCCAGATGCCAGTGGGAAATCACAAAGTCAAAATATTACAGAAAGAGACAAAAATGAGCCTCAAATGTGTCACAGAGACAATAGACCATTTAGACTGAGAAGATATTTCAATCACTTATTTTGCCATTATGACTCATTTTCTCTTTGGAGATAAGGTTATTCTGGAATTCCTAGCCTGAACATAGAAATATAATAATAATGAAATTATTTGATTTATTAATTAATATCATAGACAGAACTCTAAGTTATCATAGATATTATATCATCTCAACTTCTATTGTCTCTTTTTTAGTCATGCTCATTGTAGAAATTTGAAATCCATAGTAATTGCAGGGCTGGGCGGACACTTGCTTGGCCCTAAATTTAATCACCAGTACTGCAAAAGCAAAATGAAGTCAGTTGCAGGATACTGTCATTGACAGGTGAAGAGGTAGATGACTCTCATGACTGGCATACTTATCTACGGAGGCAAAGAAAATGCAATTTGTTAACATCAGAGACTTTTCCTTGTCTAATCATTTAAGTTCTCAATATTTTATTAAGCAAACTGTGGTTAAAAGAAATTGTGAAAGATTTTTGGAGGCCCTTTAAAAACTTTAAAGTTAAAGGATTAGCTGGTTAAAATGTATAGAATTCTCCTTTCTTGGTGACTTTTAGATTTTTCTCACAGTGGTCCATATTTTCCACTACCATACCATGAATTCATTCAGAAAACACTAGCCACGAAGTCAACAACATTACCCATCAACTGTAATGAAATTTGGGGAATATGGTAATCAAAATCAGTCCATATGAGAACTGTTGGCAAGTGTTTGTCTAGTCAATCAAGCATCTCAAGTTTAATTTTTGTTTTTCTGACTCATATGAGATTTTATTCAAACATTGAATGTTGTATTATAGTGTATGATTTTTACAATGTTTTGATTGTAAATTAAGACTTCAAAAGTAACAACTAATACTGTGAAAAACACTATATGATAACAAATGTATGAGTGTCTTTAATCAAAGCATAAAACACATGAATGACACACCATGTATCAGATATTATTCTTAGGACTTTATGTGTAATGCTTCATTTGATCCTCCCTTAGACATGAATAGAGAACAGGCAGAGAGATTAAGTAGTTATTCTATCTCAAGGAATCTGATTCCAGAATCTATTTTCTCTGTGCCTATTATAGAAACTAATTTTCACATATGTAAAGAACTCGTTGGTTTTTTCTCCCTACCCTTTTCACGATGACCATGGTGTGTGCAGTTTTCAAACCTGACTGGTAACAAAGGCAGAACATCTCATCTAATTTAATGACCTTTTCATTATGTAAAACATCTAATGAATATTAGCAAAAAAAACTTTGCAAACTTTATGAGATTTTATGCAAGCCTATATGTTAAGAAAAAGAGTTTTATTACTTTTTCTAATAAAGGCAAAAGCTTGGTTTCCACAAAAGAATATGGTGAATCTTCACAGTAAAAAGAAAAATCCAAACAAAACAAATATTTTCTAAAGAATATCTGTCTTAATTTAAAATTTTGCTTACTCACATTCAGGCAATGAGATATTATTGCAGAACATCTAGTTTCTACTTAGCACAGAAATACCTGACTACCATATTTCCTATCAATACATATACAATGGATACATGATTGCAAAGGAAACGTATGCAAATGTATGCATACATATTACTGTCTTTAAAATTAAAGTTATTGTGTGATTATGATCAGGCTTCGGAAAAAATCAAGTTAAATTTTCTACTCATTCAGGCTTCCTGGTGAAATCCTATGGCTTACTTGACCTCCTCCATTGTTCCCTGTCATATCTAGCTTCCTGGATGCCTTTCCAAGTTCTCTTTTCACCATTCTTGGGTCCCTTGGGGCAAGAACAAGGATCTCTTTGTAGTTTTCTCCACCTTTATTTACCGTTTACTCTTCCCTCATTTTCCACAGGATACAGTTGTCTATATGCTTTCCCTTTTGGTTGAACCAATGACATTCTAGAACTTTGAGGAATCCTCTGTAAAACTTATGTCTTCAAAGATTGCTGTGGGGCTGGGGATGTGGCTCAGCGGTAGCGCGCTCGCCCGGCGTGTGTGAGGCCCGGGTTCTATCCTCAGCACCACATACCAACAAAGATGTTGTGTCCGCGGAAAACTAAAAAATAAATATTAAAAATTCTCTCTCTCCTCTCTCACTCTCTCTTTAAAAAAAAAAAAGATTGCTGTGTCCTTCTTTTGGTTCCTGTGCGAGGAGTCCTTCTGAAACTGAACTGAACTTACTAGCTGTATGTCCTGTAGTTTCCTCGGAGGTAAACTGGAATAAAGAAGCTTCCTAGGTCAGATTTCTGACATGAAACCGAGTGGATAATTTGGGCTAATCACATTGTTTAATAATGAGACTGGTGCAAAGGACAGGAAGCTGATTATCAAAGGAAAGGAAATGGGTAGAGAGCACTTCTCCAGCAACTGGTTGCTAATGCCTCAGGGGGAGGGAAGGATTTCATTTTTCAGTACAAGCAGTTACCCCCTGGGCAGTTCCCTTCCTTTTTGTGGTCAAGAAGGTAGGAAAAAAGAGGGTGTGTGTGTGTGTGTGTGTGTGTGTGTGTGTGTGTGTGTGTTGGGGGGTGTCTATAAAAATACAAGACACCCCCACTCCCATGGGCACCTGCTCTGGTTCCTGGATCATCTCCAAAGGAGTCTACTATCTCTCTTTCTCTGTCTCTTAAATAAAATTTGCTTTCTATCTTGCCTTGGCATTTCTCAGGTGTTTAATCTTTAACCCCATGGGAATGAGGAACTTATCCTGATTTCCAAGACCAGTATCCTATGAGCAGAATTTAAAAAGGGTTCTTAATGATTTTTTGAAAAGTGTCTTTTCTATTCTCTCACACCACTCAACACACTTCTGACACCAAATTCTCCAGTGGACAATGACAGTATCCACTTGGAGATGGGTCAGATCCCATAGGTGAAGGGCACAATCTCGCCAAACTGACCCTCTTCACATGCTAATGTGACCTGTGATTCTGAGTGACCAACTTTAAATTGGGTTTCCTACTGTCCTCTCCTCATGTTCAATTCACTTGCAAGACTGACTCACAGAACTTAGGGAAGTATTTTACTTACACTTACTTGTATGTTATAAATGTTATTATAAACAATATAGATTAAAGCCAGATACCTAGGCCAGGCTGGTGGGAGTGGGTAGAGCTTTCATTCCCTCTGCAGCATGTTGCCCTCCAGGCACCATCACATGTTCAACTATTGGGAAGCTCTGGGAACTCTATCTTTGTGGGTTTTGGCAGAGCCTTCATTACCTAGGTATGTTAAGTAAATAATCCTCCACCAATGATCAACTCAATTTCAACTTTTCTCCACTTCCCAGAGGATTAGGTTGATTGTCAGGCCTATGTAATCATGGCTTGGTTTTCCTGGTGACCCAGCCCCTGTCCTGAGGTTATCTAAGTTTCCCCAGCTACCAGTAATCTTAGTAGCATACAAAAGCCATTCATAATGCTGAGATTTCAAAGTTTTTGGATGTCTGAGCCAGAAAATAGGAACAAAGATCAAATATATATTTTGTAATATCACAAAGCCTTATTCATAAATGTGGAAATGGTATTGTGAGAACAAAATAATAGTGTGGACTTATGTTAGTAAAAACAGGGTGTCTCTACAATTGAAAGGAGCAAGGGAGGAGCAATGAGAGGAATAAAAAGAGAGGGAGTTGAGTGGTAAGGGCTGTCTAAACAGACCTCTGGATTTTATTTGAAGGGTGAAGCTAGCTGAAAAAATACTGCCTGACATTCCTCTCCTCCTTCCTTTCCCATTGACAGATCTCACTGAAGAGCCACAGTCACTCCTTGATTTTACCTGTGCATATTAGTTCCTGACCTAAAACAAGTTTATTCTCTTGGGTCTTTTCAGACACAATCTGAAATAATATTAAAGCTAATTTTCCATGTATTGTATTTAATTTGCATGATATAATTTGTGCAATAACTGAAAGAATTCCCCCACGCAAAGACACTTCGCCGGGAGAATTCCAATTTTATTGCAAAAAGCTGCGTGCTTATATAGAACTAAGGGGGAGGTGGTAGGGCTTAGATAGATGGCAGGCCACCTGTTTATTGGCAAGTTCTTCCAGATATCAGCTCCGGAGCCCAGGAATTAGTTCTCATTGGAGCTAAGATTTCCCGCCAGCGAGATTTGAAATTGGTGCCGGCAAGAGAGTTGACACGGGCGGGAAGTTTTCGGGCCACTGCAGAAAAGAAGAAGGTAGGAAGAAGAGGTCCTTAGGCGCCATGTTGGGGTTTTTTGTCTGGGGTATGGCTGCCATTTATACTTTTCCCAACAATAACCACAATAGTATTTTACACTATAACTGTAAACAGTGGTAAGGTCTATCCAGTTGTTTAAAATGGAATCTTGGGAACCATGTTTGACTCCAGACACTCCTTTATCCCCACATATATTGTATTAGCATGAAATTTAAAATACAGAGTCTGGTATCAAACTGTTTATGTCCATGTCCTACAAGGTTGTCCTTATCCCAGTTGATAAATTTGAATTTTTCAGAAGAGTCTTCATTCATTTAGGTGGTAAGTGCAGCACTGAACTGGATTTCAGCCCCATTGAAATTTTTGCTAGCTTCTCTTGTTGACTGACATAGTCATGAAAACCCCCAAGTCCTGGCTCCAACATTTCACAGTAGGTAACTTACTTTAATCCCTCTCCACACACCCCTTTTCTGTTAAACAGAAATAACAGAATATTTACTTTTCTGGATTATTTAAATAATTAAACAAAGGAAAATATTTAAAACTTTTAGAATAGTTCTGGCATACATTAAGCATGGCTATGTCATTTCGTTTTCAGAATATATCTCAAAACTTTTCCCATCTTTACTGCCAGCATTCATAACTGAATTTTCTCATTGACAGTAAAGATGAATCTATATGTTTTCTTCTTTGACTCTTTCCCTACTTTTTGTCCTACTTCCATATCCAGAGAGATATTATACATACTGTTTCTATTTCACCACATACATAATAAGCATTTACTAAGTTTTACTATTATATATAACTTTCTAGGAAAAAATCTGCCTTCAATGTATTAGATATTTTGAAAATGCACATCAGCAATTTTTTTTTTCTTGACCCACACTAGCTTAATATGTGGAAGTACCTAGACTGTCCTGAAAACAATACACATTATCAAAAGGAAATCTAGATACAGGAGGCATGGGTAAGCCTGTTTCTTTTTCCACTTGATCTGAGATGCTGTTTCCTGCTCTGTTTTCTCATGCCTCTGTGCCCACTCCTCTGAGTTCTCCCTGTGAATCCCACCTTCTCTGCAGCTCCCAGTGAGCAGCTGCCTCTCTCTCTGTGCACTTCTGCTTCCCAGTTCCTCTCCTGGACCTCTTTTCATCTGGATCACTCTCTTGCGGTTTTATACCATTGCTCTGCCATTCATGCTGGCATCTCCCAACAAGGAGGTGCCATTTCATCAACCCCAAAGATAAAATAAAACTTGCAGATCAGCAGTATCTGTAGGATTGAAAATCTGCATTCATGAGTTATATAAAGCTTTTATGAGGCATATAAATCTTCCAGAGGAAATGCACCTGTGCAAACTAAGAGCTCCTATTCCAAAAGAGCTGCAGCTCTCAGGCCAAAGGCCTCAGCTAAACAAATAGAAAATGAATGTTTGGATATTGACTTTCTCTAAAGTGCTATAAAATATATCTGCCTGCAAAAAAGCAAATTGCTGAACTCCGGAGATTACCCAATTATTGTTATCTTCACTTTCAGAAATCTCATTATTTACAAGTCCTTTGGATGCTCATAAAGTCTAATTTTGATTAACACCCAGATTTGTAGATTATAAAGCCTCATTACAAATATATTAAAAGCTTAACTGTGTGTTCAGTGCACACCTTCCATTTTCTTAATTCTTTTGTTTTTTCTATTGTTTTCCTGCTATTGAAGTGATATAAGTGGCATTTTACCACGTTGTCAAAAGCAGATTCATTTCTTTTCTGTGGTTTGACTTTGATGTCCTTCTGCCCCTTAGCTTCTGGGAAAAAGAGAAAAAGATAACATCTGTGTCAGACTTTATTAAAAAAAATCATCATCTCAAATGCATTTTATTTAATCAACAATTTTAGAAGATTTATCATTCTGACCATTTAAAACATGTTAACTCATTTAATTTTCTTAAACATCTGTAAGTGTTGAATATGATTATCTAGTCCCATATAAAGAAATTGAAAAACAGGGAATTAAAGTAACTTGCCACAGGTAAAATAGCTGGTCAGTTGTAGAGGCAGATTCCTGGAGCTGCTCTATTCCCAGAGCAGGGTTCATATACAACTCAATTAATCCAGCATCACAGCAGTTATATACAGCTTAACTCAAATCATCATCTCAATGGTTCTCTGGCATCACATTTCAACCATTCCCTCTGGCAATATGCCAGGCATCATTCTGACTTGGCTGTGGATCTCAACACCTAATCATTTGTGATGATCAAATTTTTAAGAATTGTTTAATTTTCAGAATAGTTTAGTGATAAATAGCTATACAAAAATGCAATTTAGTGAACATGTGTGAGCTTGAATACTGTAGTTTATTTTCTGTAAAGGAGGTATGGAAAATATGTAAATTATGCCTTCAGTAGTTTCCAGTTTTATTTTCCTTTAAACATTTACAAACTTTATATGCCACAAAATATGTACATATTTTCACTACACTGAATGAATATGGTCTCCTCATACGTTTGCTTTTGGACAATTTATACTAGCAAAATGAAGTAGAGAACTGAAACAATTATCCAAATCATTCAAACCAAAGGAGCACTCTGGCCCCAATCATTTAGATACAGAATTTCAAATCAAAGTGTTTTTTTGGCTTGAATGACATGGCCAATTGTCTCGGTGCTCAATTATTGCTGACTATAGATTTCCAATCTGATTATGGGTCTAACATAAGATGGAAAAATAATAACATATAATTGTGTTTTGAGAACTTGGCTCACTCCAAAATCATTGTGCCAGGGTGTCTTCATGCAGACACAGTCTGAAAGGTTAGTCATCTTTTGAAGATGAATGAAGTCTTAAAGCCTCTTGAATACAGTTTAGAGCAGAAAAATGCAAACTCCTTTCTTGGTTAGTTTGCCTCTCTAAAGGTCCTTCTTGCTTCAACAAATTTTAAATATTTTATTTCTAAAGTGAGTAATGTTCCTCTGTTCAGTGGAATATGACAGGCTGTGTAATCGTGATGTGATTTTTTCAATGAATATGTAAAAAATGACTTCAATTTGTTTGTCATAAATATTTATGATTACATCAGATAAGAGGTTTTAGTTTGCCTTAATAATTTATTTATTTTTTGAATTTTTATTTATTTTTTTTTAGTCATACATGATAGTTGAATGTATTTTGACATATAATACATACATGGAATGTACATACATCAATCATATTGTCTATTCTTTTCTGCTGCCCTTCCTATCCTCCCTACTCCTCCCCTCCTCTCCCTCTATCCAATCTAATGTGACACACTTTTTTTGCGTTAAGTTTATAAATAATAATAAGCAAAGTCAAAGCATTAAGGCAATAATTTTATAATATTGAATATTGACATACGTAGAAGAAATAGACTCCAATCCAAATCCCTTTTAATTCCTTTTTGTTACCATGTCTATCTTTAGGGAACTTCCAGCAAAGATCTGGATTTGGTTGGAAAAACTGTTGAAGTGCTGATGGTTGTCTCTGTGTACAACATTTTTTTTTCTTTCTTTTTTTTTTAAATATTTAATTCTTTTTCTTTTTTTTTCTTTTTTTATTGTTGGTCGTTCAAAACATTACATAGTTCTTGATATATCATATTTCACAGTTTGATTCAAGTGGGTTATGAACTTCCATTTTTACCCCGTATACAGATTGCTGAATCACATCAGTTACACTTCCATTGATTTACATATTGTCATTCTAGTGTCTGTTGTATTCTGCTGCCTTTCCTATCCTCTACTATCCCCCCTCCCCTCCCCTCTCCTCTTCTCTCTCTACCCCCTCTACTGTAAATCATTTCTTCCACTTATATTATTCTACCCTTACCCCTCACTTCCTCTTGTATGTAATTTTGTATAACCCTGAGGATCACCTTCCATTTCCATGCAATTTCCCTTCTCTCTCCCTTTCCCTCCCACCTCTCATCCCTGTTTAATGTTAATCTTCTTCTCATGCTCTTCATCCCTACTCTGTCCTTAGTTACTCCCCTTATATCAAAGAAGACATTTGGCATTTTTTTTTTAGGGATTGGCTAGCTTCACTTAGCATAATCTGCTCTAATGCCATCCATTTCCCTCCAAACTCTATGATTTTGTCATTTTTTAATGCAGAGTAATACTCCATTGTGTATAAATGCCACATTTTTTTTATCCATTCATCTATTGAAGGGCATCTAGGTTGGTTCCACAATCTTGCTATCGTGAATTGAGCTGCTATGAACATCGATGTAGCAGTGTCCCTGTAGCATGCTCTTATTAGGTCTTTAGGGAATAGACCGAGAAGGGGAATAGCTGGGTTAAATGGTGGTTCCATTCCCAGCTTTCCAAGAAATCTCCATACTGCTTTCCAAATTGGCTGCACCAATTTGCAGTTCCACCAACAATGAACAAGTGTACCCTTTTCCCCACATCCTCACCAGCACTTGTTGTTGTTTGACTTCATAATGGCTGCCAATCTTACTGGAGTGAGATGGTATCTTAGGGTGGTTTTGATTTGCATTTCTCTGACTGCTAGTGATGGTGAGCATTTTTTCATGTACTTGTTGATTGATTGTATGTCCTCCTCTGAGAAGTGTCTGTTCAGGTCCTTGGCCCATTTGTTGATTGGGTTATTTGTTATCTTATTGTCTATTTTTTTGAGTTCTTTGTATACTCTGGATATTAGGGCTCTATCTGAAGTGTGAGGAGTAAAGATTTGTTCCCAGGATGTAGGCTCCCTGTTTACCTCTGTTATTGTTTCTTTTGCTGAGAAAAAACTTTTTAACATTTTTTTCTCCTAGGAAAAGAAGGTAGATAAATTTACAACACAGTTAAATAAATTTCTGAAGTGCTAATAACTTTTTTGCATTTGTAAGTTATTATAGGGTTTGTAGTGTCATGTCTAAAATGCGTTTAACACATGAACATTCACAAGTAATGGGTGCTGTGTGCCAGGGGTTTCTCAGTTGGCTTTCCACCTCTGACACACATCATGTGCATTTGCAACATATTAATAAGGACTGTCCCTAGTGAGGAAGATCTCAGGATTATGTGTGATTATTAGTGCACTGTTTTTGGATTACTATTTCCTCTGCTAAAAAACTCAGGTGCTATGTGACGAGTATAATCTTAAATATATTGTAAGTTCTAACTTATTTAGAATGGAAACCATTCACAAGCAATTCCAAATTACTGTGTATTATGTAGAACACTTTGAAACTTTAAATGGCAAGAATAATTCCTATTCATAACTTTCAGTTTTGCCAAACTACTTTCTTTGTATCATATAATAAACATATGTTTTGCCAACCTCTTTTCTCTGCCCTCCAGTATAAACTCTGAAGAGACTTTATTATTCATTCACATGTTTGCAGGTAGCTGTTTCTACCTTAATAGAGCCAAAATTGTCAACTTTTCAAACAGTAACTTGTTTCCTATGCCCTAAGGTTTGAAAGAAAATAGTCTCGTAATGGAAAACAGTAAGCTGACTTTCTGAATGCATGAATGTCTCAATTCTCTTTCAGGCTGTGCTGTGCTACCTGTCTGTAGGGGGAGAGATGGTCTTCTAACAATAGAGAATGAAGTTTGTGGATAAACATGCCATAAATAACCACATTTGCTATTTCCCATTGTGTTTTTGCAGCCTCGAAATGAGCTCTTCAAATTTGAAGACATTCCTTTCACCTAGAATTGTTTTAAATTGTAAACAAAAATAAATGAATTTAAATGTGATGCAAGGAAGAGATGATGTAATGACTATCTGAATTTCAATATTTTGTTTCCTTTCCAACCAAATATATGATTTATAGTATAGGTAATAAAAAGATGAACATTATGAGAGAAGTCTGACAAGCAAATTGGTTTGTTTTTAAAAATAAGCCTTAAACTTTTAATTATAAAGGAATTCCACAAATAAAAATACAACACTGGAAATAATTGATATTTAATAATTCTCCATTTTTAAATGATTTTTCTAAATAATTCTTCTGTCAGATAAAGACAAGGAGAGGTGTAAGAATGTTTTCTGTAAAGACTAAGCAGAATCAGGACTGTAAGATTTTTACAGAGTTGGCAAATGTCTTAAAAATACCTGGATATCATTTTGGAACAGATATCAGGTGTTTCATATTGAACTGTTTAATGATCTATTTTCATGGCATTCCTTTGGGTAATCAGCAATTTTATTGCTTTAATATTGTAGAAGTGCTAGATTATTTTTGAAGGAGAAATAGAGGGGAAAACCAATATTGGATCAATGCCTTGACATTGCTAGTCAACTTAAAGCATAAAAATGTCCATTTAAAACTCTAACTAGTAGATCTTCATTAGTAATCAACAGCAGTACTCTATTTATGTTGAGAAATCTTCCAATGTATGAGAGAATTTCTCCTCATCAAGTAATGTGCATGGGGATTTAACATTACAACCTAGACAAAGACCAAATGAGAATAATACATTTAAAGAAAGGTGTAAGCATTTTTTTTCAATAGTGTTTTGAATAAGTAATAAATGCATCCCTTTACATTGAAAGTTCAGTTTAGAATACATTTGAAATATTGGCAATACATAATTTTATGTAAAGACAAATTTCTCTACATAGTATGATTTTTAAATGACTTCTCATCTCTCAGTACAACTTTAACAAGGAATGTCAGATATAATACAGAGACTTTTTTTTTTTTACTTTTACTTTTTGCAGTAGTGTCTGAAATGTGGTCTGGTCTGGTCACAATTGGAATGAGGGACCTCTCTTTACCACTACACCCCTTTGGTAGTTTTCAAACATATGGCACAATCAGGCACAGTGTCACATGCCTATTGTCTAAGCTACACTGAAGACTGAGGCAGGAAGATCTCAATTTGAGGCCAGTCTGTGTAACATAGCAAGATCCTCTCTCAAAATTAAACGTATGTATGTATGAATGAATGAATGAATAAACAAATAGGGTTTGGGATGTAACTCAATGGCAAAGTACCCCTGGATTCAATCCCCAGTATTAAGGGAAAAATAAGAAATCAAATACATAATATACAATCTTTCTTTGTTTTTAATACTTGCTCTTTACCATGAGCATTCCTTCTCTGTACTGTTTTACTTCCTCACATATTTTAGATCATTATTAAAATGTCTCAATCTTTGAGAAGGCATCCTAGACTGCCATGTTAAAATGATTGTGTATATTCATTTAGTTAATTTTGATCTGCTTATTTTCCATCATAAGATATGTTCTGTTTATTTATGTTAGTAATTATATTCCTCCCCCCAAACCAACCAACAGAAAGTAAATTCCATGAAAGAAGGAATCTTTACTGTCTCCCCAGGGCCTTAAGAAGTATCTGGTAATAATACCTTAAAATATTAAATAAAATTATAATATGCAAGGTATAAACTGAGGAACTCAATACAGGGCATAGACAGTGAGCTCCCCACATCTGTAGCCTCTGCATCAGCAGTTTCAACCCATTACACTTGGAAAATACTAAAAACAAAAAAACAACAACATGAAACAAACAACAAAAAAACAAACAACAACAAAAACACAGCTATATGTACTTTCTGTCTTCTCATTATTCTATAAATAATAAAATATAACAATTTACATAGCATCTATATTGTATTAGAAGATATAAATAACATAAAGATGACACAGGAGTGTGTGTGTGAGTTCAGTGCAAATAGTACAAGTATCTTATATAACAGACATAAGCAAACATGGATCTTATTATCTGTGAAATTCCACAAATCAGTATCCAATGAATACCAAGGGACAACTGTAATGATAGAATTTTTTAGTCATAGCAATTACCAATTTGAATATTTTTAGATATAAAGAATCATGGTTTAAAATATTTTCTTGGAAATATGCAAAACATTTATTTCATAATTTAAGAGGTGTAATTCTTTTTGTAATGCACTTTACATTGGATCATTTCATTCATTTGTAGATTTTATTTATTGAAATGATAATGTAAAATCCTACAATGCATTATTAGTCACCATTATTACTAGGCACAATTAAATGTCATAAATACACTGAAGTACATGAGCAATAAGCCATGTACGTTTCACGTAATATTATAAAAAATAGAACTTAGATGTTATTGATAAGTTTTTTAGAATCATGTTATAGGTGATGTGATTTAGTCTACTGCAATATCAGGAAAGAGTTCCCTGAAGAAGTGATAATTGATCTGACAACTGATGATGAATTGGTTACTAAACAAAGGAGATAGAGCAAATTAGGGTTTAACAGAGGGAAAGACATTGACAATGCCTGTGGCCGTTTGGAACAGTGTGATCTACTGCATCCAGTCCCATGAAGACATAATTTTGTTTAATTTGAAACTACATTTAAATTTAATCAATTTTCAATGGAATTTACTTACTGTGGCACAGAGTGAATCCTTCTTTCAAAAATTAAAAGTTGGAATACTAATCATTATTGGTATCGATTCGTGATAACAAGAGAGAAATAGATTCTTTGCTAGTAAACATTTTTCGTAAGTAAATTCTTCAATACAACTATTTTTTAAGGTTTAATCTACTTGAATAGATGTCCTTTTGAATGTATACAATGCAAACATCCTATATAAACAAAGAACCCTTTACACATATAAGGTAAACATTCAAAACACATGTGCATGTATACACCAATTTGAAACTCTAACAAATATGAGCAACTGAAATGAATTTCTTATTAGTATTTATAAACCAGAACACTTCTAGTATCATACTTTAAGATTTTATAGCTTCAATCCTAATGATTTATCTCTCCTATATTTCTAGGATTTTTTGTCATTGTAAATAAAATTAAAATCAAGGCAAATAAATAAAAATACCAAGACTATTTTCATATTGATGGAATAAATTCAAAAGCACAAGAAAAACTTTTAAATAATATTAACAGTACAACTAGAAACATAATAATAAATAAATGAAATACTTATCTCTAAAATCTAGTAAGATGATCTGACATAATACCAGCTTTCACAGAATTATTTATAATTATTTCATAGTATAACTTTGATATAAAAGTAAGACTGCTCTGAGAATGTGCTTTTTTATTTTGAAGGAAAGAAAAGAATTAGGTAATATAAAAATTTTGAAAATATCAACTTATACCAAAATACAGGTAATTAATCAATATTTGGGTGTTGAAGAATTAATGCCACAATGAAAATATTAACACAAATCTGGAGATATGTAAAAAAAATGTGTGTTTTAGAAATGATATGAAAATCCAAGCTCCTACCCGTAGAATCCCTTGGAAAATTTTATACCCTATGTTGTATAGCTATTTTATATTTCTCTATCTCTTGTGTACCAAGTGAGCTATCATTCCATTCATAGCTAGAGACCTTCCTCTCAGGATCACAATAGAAAGCCATGGTTCTAACAACCCTCCATTTCCCATTCTTTTTCTTTTGAGGCAAAATCAATGTAACCATCTGTTTCAAGCAGGAAATGAACATTTTAAATTTCCTTCTTTCTGATACTTCTTCAGTTTTTATTTCTGTTCTCTAAGTTTTATCCTTCTTTTTACTTTTTAAAGTATTTGAGGTCATAAAAAGTATGTTATTTTCGAACATGTCCTTCCATCTTGTAATAACCAAAAATACCACTTACAGACAAAATAATGGTTTTTCATGAGGGACCCTTAGGTTCCCCAGGGGAAGTGGGAAAGTGAAGTGGCATCATTTATACCTACCAATAATAAATGATTTTGTCAAGTGCCATAAGGCTTGGGTTAATCAATTGTACCAAATATGTTGCAGAATTGCACTTTCTTCTTAAAATTACGTCAAAATTTTCATTCCTAAATTATTCACTTCATTCCTGAGATATAATATTTTAAAATGTGATCAGACATATTGACACATTCTGTAATGAAACTGGTTACTAAATACTTTGTTAAAAGGATCATGTTCAGGTAATTTCCAGAATATTAAGAATTGAGGAAAATCTAGATTTTTTAAAAACTCCCTAACATCTGATTTGTCATATAAAATATATAACTGCATGTGAATTTATATGTCATAAATTATAGATATTTGTATCTGAGGTGCAGAAAAAGAATTAGTATGGTTTTTATAAAGCCCACACCAACCCTGTCTAAAATAGTATATTTAAGAAATGATAGTTACTAGTTGTTTTTTTTTTTTTTGATAGAAATGATACAATTTTTTAAGGTAAGTTGACCTTTTTGGCTTCATGGTTAATATGGATGTGATCATTTTCTCTTGTTGTACATTGCATTTAGTCTTTAGCATCAATGTGGCAAATCTATGAGGTTAGTAATCACATAGTAAGAAGGCTGAGTGATATCTGGTCCTCAACCAACCTTCATATAAACTCAGCAAACAGAACAAATATCTGGCTCTCACCATTTGTCTAGGGGCAAAAAGGCTCACTGTTAATCAGAACCATTTAATTCATCTTCTGATTCCAACTCATTGAATACACATCTCATTGAATAACATGGCTAAAGTGAGAGATAAGAAAACCTCATATTTAAGCACTATGTCCTGTATGCTTCTTCCCCAAATATGAATTTTATAAAAACATTTAAAAAAGCATAAGTTCCTTCGATGAATATGCACATGAAAAAATTAATGAAAATGATTATTGGCATGTCTGACCTATGGATTCAAACTCTTGTTTATGTTTTTAAATTTTCCATTTTTAAACTGGGGAAGGTTAATTGCTGCTACCCTTTCATGTTTCTTATTACACAATCACTCTAATTGAAACATCATATGAAGCTTTAGAACCTAGCAGTGTCTGGTCAAAAGTCAATGTCATCTAAAGAGATGAATGATTAGCAGTTGGTCTTGAGCAAAATAGCTTTCTGAATGGAAAATAATTCAGAATGACTTCATGTCCAAATTTGAATATTGCATGGTGGTAAAGCAACATATGAGCTGTTTTGTTCTGTTACAGTCTTATATTTGCTTTTGTTTATTTAAAACATTTATTTCCAGAAAACAATATGAGCTTTACTGTACTATTCAATGATGAAGTAAGAATTCATGAAAGCATTCATTATCCAACTGCTTAATAAATTTTTGAACACAAAAGTATGACTCAATAATATGTTGGAATAAGAAAACATCAAGTAGAAATTTATATCATGTGATAAATTTTGAACCAGAAACCACTTCCAAAGTATTCTAATCTGTTTTCTTTATATCATAGAACAGAATTAGAGATATAGAGAACATAAGTGAGTTACCCCAGGTCATAATCTTTTTTAATGACAGAACCCAAATAATAACCATCTTTCTTTCTACTTCTAACTTGTCAGGTCTAGGTATCAAAATTTAAGCCACGAATATATTAACTCAGTCATCCCCAGACCTTAACATATTTGTTAGATTAAAAATAAATAAGTGAATAAAAATCTGGTAAACTCACATATGGATTTTAGAGTTGTGTTTCACCAGAGGTAAAATACACAAATAAAATTAAACAATCATAAATAAAAAATGAAAGAAGAAAACAACCATGTTTTTCTGATTATCTTATAACTGAAAGTTATGGATAGTACCTAACAGCAACTTGAAGAAAATCCTCTTGTATGGACTAAATTTTATTCTAAAATCCTCTGGTGTATACTAAATATTATTATAAACTTTTAAAATTTTATCCTTATTTTTGTCATATCCTGAGCCCCAGGCCAACATTCAACAAACCCTGTGTTAAGTCATCTGGTCTCATAATGACCCAGTAAGTATATCTGGACAAGTGTCCACATTTTGCAGTTAAGAAGAAAAGTTTGCTATGAATGAACTAAGATAAGTGGGCTAGAAAATAGCAGTCAGGCAGAGAAATGATGAATTCCAAAACAAAAACCCAGTGTTCCTCCCATTGTATAAACAGTCCCCCAAAAATGAATAAAAAAATATACTTTTCACTTTAAAAGTAAAATTTTATAAATGAATAGAAAATATGAGAGAGCAAACATGGATAAGTTAATCTTGGTAGCAAAGAGCTTATACAACTTGTGCATATTTTTCTTGATGAAAAAGAGTATGTTATTATATACTATTTTAAATCACATTTACTTCTTTTATGTCCAAAAAGGAAAAAAAATTAAAATCATGTTATTGTTAAGAAAAAAGGCAGCTGTTTATATGGTTCTATTGAAACAACTATGTATAAAAACACTTCTTTAACTCCAACTACAGAAGAGAATAGAAGGATGGTATTAAATACAGAAACTTAAGTTTATTTCAGATTCATAATTATGTGGTGATATAAATGACATTTTATCTCTTCAGTTTCTCAGCAATATAGTGAATCAGCTGAAAAAAATTAATAATTGTCATTCATTTCTTTACTTATGTTTAGAATTGCAGATTTATATCACCTTAGTAGTTGAGAAAAGTTTCCTACTGATTAAGCCAAAATTTCTCTTTAGTTAAGAAACACTTATCAATCCCAAATTGCTCTGACAGCGTATCCAACCATGAATAAACCAGACAAAAATTCCTGCCTTACTTTCTTGTATGAGAGATAAAATTTAAATAAAGTTAATTTTTTTCTTCTGGTAACTTGTATGACAAAAATAATTAAAACAAGAAAAAAAATCAGAAAGGTGTAACTGGGGTGCCAAGATTGCAATAGGGTGGGATTGGAGTCAAAGAGAACTGGGAAAAAAGTCAAAGAAGGCCTAATCTAATAAATTCTTCAGAGGCCATAGAATGGTTATTCTAAATGAGGTAAGAAGACATGGAAAAAATTTGAGAAGGGGAGAATAATCTCACTAATAATTTGACAAAATCACTTGGGCAGCTGTACTGAGTATAAATTGAAAGATGAGTTAGAGCAATGAAGAGGCAATTGTGATAATGTAATGTGTGACTTTCTTGGGTATGGTTGCAATGCAGGTGGTGAAAACTCTCAGGATTCCAGACATAAATCCAAGAGGCTAAAATGGAATTTGCTAAATGATTAAAAAGAGAAAGCAAAGGATAACCCCAATATTTTGATGTCACTTCCACATATGAAACTGTCCTGTGTTAAGATGGGGAAACTGCAGGTGGAATTGTTTCGGGAAAAAGAATTTTGACTTCAGAAGACATGTTAAGTTGGACATTGCTAGTCTTCATTTCAAAGGACTTGTTGAATAAGCCCTCAGAGGGTGACCTCAGGAAAAGAGCTCATGTCATTATGAAATAAATGATAGTCAAAGACACAGTATCAGATGAAATCACCAAGATGGAAATGTACATCAGAAGGGACTATGTAGAGCAGCTTCCCCATCCAAGGCAGGTGAACTCAAGATTGGCACAGCCTGAAGAAGATAGCACAGAGCCTTAGGGAGACCTGACATTATTTATCTGATGGGCTGACAATCTGCACAGCAGAAAATTCTGTTCAGTTTATGTACAAGATTATAACAAAGTTGGCCCTGTGCCAAGTATGATGTCCTGGGTTATATAAGACTATGCATGTGCTCTTGTTTCTGACTTAAGACCTCTTATTCATGGCTTCCCAGACATCTGGGTAGGGTACTTTATGGACTCCATTTTCCTTATGGCTACCTTCAAAGTGTGGGCCTGGGCCACTCTGATCCCCTCAGGAAATGAAGAAAAACATGGAGCATCAGGTCTGGGGGTGCAGCTTAAAAGTAGAGTGCTAGCTTAGCACGGGTAAAACACTACTTCTACCTTGTCATCACCCCTAGAGGGAGGTTGAAGCATCAAAGGACAAAGATAATGAGAGTAATCTTTGAGGTAGGAAAAGAACTTAAAATACTGAGGTGTCACAAAAGCTAATAGAAAAATTGCTTTCAGGAAGAGTGAGGAACCCTCAGTTGGGTCAAATGGTGTTGATGAGTCAAATAAAATGAACACTGAGAATTGCAAATAGGATTTCCCAATGCAAAGGCTATATGGGTAAGTATAAGAAGAACAATTTCAGGGATGCTGTTATTCAAAGAGAAAATCAGAAGGGTTTAAGTAAAAATGGTGAGCACATTTCCTCTGAAGAATTTCAAAGTCAATAGGAATGGAGCAATGTTTGGAGAGTGAAGTGAATTTAAGAGAAGTAACTGGGAGAAATAAAAGCACAGGAGGTAGTTGCTTATGGTAGTTTCCTTCTGATTCATTTGACAGACTAAGGGTTTTATAAATAAGGCTTTCAGTTAAAAGTGAAGGTGGAGATAAGGTGGAGATGTCTTAAAGAAAGATGAAATATTTACCAATTGGAGAATTAAAGAGACATTAAATTGGACATTCAATGTTTACTTGAAGAATTAAAAGTACTTCAGGTTTTGACCATAAACATAGAAAACATGCACATTTCTCTGATGCATTTAGCTGTGTGGGTGAAGAAATGAGCTGTGGTTAGGATATGCTAGGGATGACAAGGTGAGAAACCGTGATTCGGTGGGGGCTGTTTTTTGGAGTGGATCAAGAGGAAAATGAGAACAGCTGAAGGTGAGTGATGAAGAAAAGGTGGTTAAGTTCCATGGACTGTAGGTCAACGTGGAGCTAAATGAACTTTTTGTGGTCAACTTACCAGAACAATTGAACTACAAGGAAAGAAGGTATGATTAAAGAGCGGGCCACTTGGAACTGAGAAGTGAAGAGTCTGCTGTGATCATGCAAGGTCAGTGGTCTATGGCTATCCAAGGTCAGAACGTGAACAGATCAGAAAGGGATTCAGGAGACAGAGTATTCTAGGAGAGTCAAAAAATTTAGGAACCTGCAGGTTTGGGTGGTTCCACAGGAGTGCCCCTGAGCCAGGTTCTAAAGATGTTCACAGCCTGTGGACAATTCAACAAGATGGCCAGAGAATTGAGCACTGTGGGTGGTGTGGGCGGAGGAACCCACATTGAAAGCTTGAGGAGGTAGGAAAGTTGTTCAGATGTGAAAAGGCGGTGTGCAAGCCTCCCTCTAATTCAGCCTTCCCTTTCTGGAGGAAGAAACTGCCATTAGAGAGCTTCAGGAGAAGAGGAAGTGTGGTCCTCAGGTGAGAGTCTCATTCTGTAACGAAAGAAGGTAAACAAACTGTAAACATATTTTGTGCTGAGTATTGCAAACAAAGCTGTGTCAACTTTAAAGCAACTCAATTAATTTGAATATATGCTACATATATGTGCACATTTTATAGAGTGTTTTATGTGATTATTTCACTTGGATTTCAGTTGTAAGTATAGTTGTCTCCATTTTTAAAGATAGAGACAATCTGAGCTTAAGTTACTTCTCCTTGGTCACACAGTTTAAGTGGCAAATTCCAAGGGCCATGTTATAACAGATATATACAAAATTTCAATGAATACATTCTTAATGTTTTCTCCCCTGATGTTAATTTGTCTTCTTAAATGATGCACTTACAAAATAATCCAAAGATCATCTACTGAATGCCAGTATCTTGAAACACATTCCTACCTCTTGCAGATAATTCTCAGAAATTTATTCAGTAATAACTGAGGTAGCCCCTGAGAAAGCAGCAGTGATCAAAATAGATATTATTGCTTCATGGAGTTTCATGGACACCAGAAAAAGAAACTAAATATATAATGATACACATAAACTCTGAAAACACTACAGCTGTTAAAAAAAAATCCATAGAGTTCCTAGCTTGGATGGGGGGATTGGAGTTTCTCTGACAAAGTGACATTTAAGAACAACAATGAAAGTGTGCAGGAATTTGGGGCACAAGTACAGGAAAACCCCAGGAAGAGAAGATTTGAAGACCTAGAGCAGGGAAGGAGCTTGGAGTCAGTGAGAAAATAGGGAGGGTTGAGGTGGGAGAAAAAGAAAAGCTCTGGTCATAGAATCAAATAGGAGCAGGGAAGAGTCTAAAAGGGAAGTCAGGCAAGCACTTGAAGGCTATTTCCCATATTCTGATCTTTGTCAAAAAGCTCCAGCAAAAGTTTGGAAGCACAGGAGTAACTTGGTACTCATTGAAGCAACTGCCTTGTGAAATCCCTTAATTGTGATAGCATTCACCTTGCTGTTGAATAATATTAGACACTTTTCTTCTGGCTCTTGAATTCTAAAAAATTACAAAGGGTATCATGAGTTTCTAAGGCAGAACATGAAGTCCTTTTGCATTATACATGAATCAGGAGCGGTAAACATTTAACAGTGAAGGTCTATTCTGTGGTTTTGTTTATGGTTTTGTTATGATTGCAGTACGTGCCCTGGCTTTCCACAAAATGTCAGATAATAGGATGACAGGTATGATTCATACATCTTTCCTTTTGGATTTCAATGTTTTTATTTTTTATTGAAAACCTAAAATCCATCCATGCACATGAGCCTTGCATTAGTTTGATCTTGATTGAACATTCCTGTGCTCAAAGTTTTTCCATTGATCGGGCTTTTGCTCTCAAATGGTTACGATTGTGTAGTTTGTGGAACATTCTCTTTTACTGTGGATATTTGCTAGGTGATTTCTCAGAGGATGAGGTCATGATCATAAAATCTTTTGGCTTTCTTTGTGGAAACTATAATAAAAATCATGAAGTATTATAGAATTGGCCCTGATTTTATAGTTTCAAAGCTTTTTTCTTTATGAATTTCAAATATACAGCAGACTCATTTTTTGGACAAATAGCATTTGTCATTATATGTGAATCATTATATGTGAGCTATAGTATTATGTAAAAGTGAGAACTGTTGGTATTTCTGAATAATTTAAATTTTCTTTGTGAGGCAGTGACCCATGTACTAACATTTCTGTCAGTTAGTCAAATATGGACAATATTAACAAATGTAATAGAGTAAAATAGTTTAGGGAACTTTTTTTTTTAAAAGAGATAGTGAGAGAGGAGAGAGAGAGAGAGAGAGAATTTTTAATATTTATTTTTTTTCTAGTTCTCGGCTGACACAACATCCTTGTTGGTATGTGGTGCTGAGGATCAAACGCGGGCAGCACGCATGCGAGGCGAGCACGCTACCGCTTGAGCCACATCCCCAACCCTAGGGAACTTTTTAAAACAGTGCTGAAGTGTGTTAATTGCTCATTTAGACAATTTATGCAAGTATAAGGTAGTTTTATGCATGTGACGATTCACTGAAATATTTTAAAGTGTTTTTTGCTTTTAGGAATTCACTAAATAGGTTCACCATTTTAATCATGCTGGATCAAATTATAATTTGACTGCTATATCTACTTAAAAAATCAACAGGACTTTCCAGGATGGTTGACTAGCTGCAGATTTTGTATGTCATACCTAACATGTCGGAAAACTTTCTCTCATTATGCAAAAAGTCATGAATAACCGGGTCAAGACAGTATGCAAAAAAGATTATCAGACTGAGACACTAAGGGAAGGTCTATTAGGCACAAGCTGTACACCTGTTTGCTGTTTCTACCTTTAAGTGGTTTGTCATACTGTTTATAAAATCTCATCACAATGGGAGTTCTGATTGAAGGACTGGAGTATCTTTAAATAAATACTACTCAAAAATAAAGTATATTTGCCCAAATAATTTGTAAAAATATAACCTATGCTTGAATATTATATGTGGGTTATTCTATATAGAACATATATTTTTAAATGTATATAGCTGAACATATATAAAACTTTTTATTATAAAATATCAACCAATTCTAACCAGAAAATCTGTGAACTTTTAAATATTCCAGACACTATTAATATATGCCACAGTCTGTGCTTGGCAAAATATTCACTTCAAATATAAATATAGTTTCACCTTTAAACTGAGGCATGTAGCTTGCAAGAGTATTTGAATGGTAGATTATTACTGTATTTCATCTTTTTACATATTACTCATATACATATTTTTGCTAAGACTGTACCTCAAAGTAGAAATATTTATTTCTGTTTCCTTGTACATATTTTCTGCCTATTGAAATAATAGGAGTTTAATGCTTGAAATACAAGGTGTTGACTTTGTGTGTGTCTGTGTATATATGTGCATTGCATTTACATAGGTCAGTGTTAAAGTATGGGCAGGCTAGAAGAAACTGGAAAATGAGGTCCCAGTCAAGTAGCTGAGCTTTAGAAAAAATTCTTAACAGAGCAGGCTTTTTTTTTTCCCTTGTACTTTGATTGCTTATTTATTTTATATTTTCCTTTATTCACAAACCTCTACCCTGAGACACTTGTAGGTTTACCCTTCTATTTCACCAATTTTTAATTCTATATAGAAATCTAAGTAATCATATGCAAGTCCTCCCAATTATGAAGCTGATTTTTATATTTATGTAGATACTTATGTTATCATATAAATTTTATACATATAATAATTCTCCTTAAATTTTACTAAAGTTATGTTTCATATTTTAAAGCTATATTTCAGCCAAACTTTTTCTACTAAAAATTTTAAAATGGCAGTATATTCTTTCAGTTTCTAATTTTTCTGCCATTATTATATTTTAATGTTGGTACTATTTTAGAAAGTTGAAACCAAGTATTACCATTCCCCTAGAATTTTTATATTCTCATTAATATGCTGTTCAAATAAAGTGGAATCTGTAAATTTATTCCACTTACTCAATCCCTATTATTTAATTCTGAAAATGTAAGAATTGTGCATATATTATACTATAGGTACTTTAAAATATTTTTTAAGAAATAGAGGTAGTTTTATGTTCATTTAATAAAACAAGAAGAAAGGATTCATTAAATGCCAAATGGCTGGTATTGTGTGTTTATCACTTTTCATTATATAGTGCTGTATAACATAATATGCAAATTATGCATTGAATAGAATAATTAGTAGACTGTTCTTTTTATCGTAGTTTTCACGAGTGTGATTCTTTAAGTGTGAGATGCTTTATATATGTATACAAATGCTCTTATAGTAAAGCAGACAGGGCATGAACATTAAAGATGTTCAGAATTCTGTATATCTAGTGAGAAAGTGAGCCAGTTTAATGAGGTAGAACAAGGAATAGGGATAGATTTGAGGACCACCAAAAATAATTTGAAAGTAAATAATCAGACTTGCAATCATAACCTGGAGTTTGGAGAAGAGTATAGCAGAGAGTCAAAAAAAAAGGCTAAAATGTCAGTAAAAATTGACGAAATAAACTTTTGAAGCTGAAATAATAATTTATTAGGATTTTTGAGAATATGAACATAAAACTATTATGTAATAGCTGAAAATGACCACAGGAATAATAATATTGTACTCCACAAACTAAGAAAGTTTATGCCCAATGAATGCTTTTTAAAGTCCTTAAGCCACATTGCTTGTTGTTTAATTAATCAGAAGGGGGGAGATGCTGAGGGCCATTGCCAAGTAGGAATGATACATGGAATTTTCCTTGCCAGCGTACCCCATGCTGCTTAGAGGACATTCGATGGGACATTGCATGTATGCTTTATTAAGGTGACCTTGCTCAAAGACCAGGGCGGATCCGGGTTTAGAGCTGATCAGGTTTGAGGAAGTTTCCCTGCTCTTTGAGTTTAGGGTGTTCCCGGTTTAAGACAATAGGGGTTTTAGGGAAGTTGGAGGTTGAAGATTATTGCTGTTGGGATTAGGGTGTTCCTGCTGCTTGTTCCTGTTGAGTTCTCATGAGATTCAAATGGGATTTGGAAAAAAGCCTTGTGGAGTAGGTGTTTGGGGGCGGCAGCATATTGGAGATTTTGGATTTCCCCTGAACGTGTGTGGAGGCTGGTGTGAGTTCGGGAATAAAGAATTGCTGTTTGAATCTACAAAGCTGTGAGTGGCTAGTGATTCAGTACCAAGCCGAGACATTGGCATTGAATTACAGTATTAATCTTGACAGAATGAAATGCATAACTAAAAAATTCCAAATTTTCTTGGATTTTGTAGAATTGTTTTGTTTCTGCTAGGTGTAGCTCTAAATGATCTTGCCTGTTATTGCAATGTGTCATTTTGTCCTCATTTGTATTCACTACTGAACATCTGTTTCTTTAATATAAAAGATTGCTGCCATTTAACTTCTTTTAAACTACACCAAATTTTATGTCTGTTTTATGATCTATTTGATTAGTAAAATCTAAAGTTATTTGATTGCTCTTAATAGGCCTGATTTTGAACCTTACTTATCTGAGTACAAGTTAATCTTTGTCTACTGTGATGTGTTCCAGGCTAGAGGTATGATATTTCATTTTTTCTAATCTAAATAAAAAATAGTAAACTATAACTTTTGTAATTCTAGTATTTTAATGTTAGTCATTGTATAACATTTACAGTTGAATGTCCTGGAAATTTATACTGAAGGAATAACAAAAGATCCAGTCATATTTTTGAGGCCTCATGTCACAAAATATAGTTTTAGCTGGACTCTAAACATTTCATCTTGGTGGTTTTATAGCTTTGGGGTAGTAGAAATCCAGAATATAATTGAACAGATAAATTCAGATTTTACTGCACTCCTGCTACCAATTGAATAGGTGGCAAATAAAATTTAAATAAAATGTAATCAAATCAACAAAAAGCTAATTAAATCTGTTAATGATTATAGCACGGGTTACCATCAAACTCCTTGATCAATCCCAAACTGGTCAACTCTCCTCTTTAACTATGTATGTAATGCTATTTTTCTTTAAAAATGTTATGAAAACAGGATTTTAATCCTGAAAGAAAATTAACAATCATTTTTCTCAATAGACTCATGGCTAGATTATACACTGTTTCTCACCTTTTATCTTAATGGAGACAGGAGATTATTCAATTTGCTAATTAAAGTAATAGTAATTGAAAATTCAAGTGATTTATACCCATTTCCTTCTCAAAATCAATATCCTAAAAATGGATTGTTCAATCTTATCAGTCCTGTAACATCAAAAGAATAACAATTTGATTATTTAAATCATTTATTACAAACAATCATGGCCTTATTCTTCAGGGTATTTACCATTATTATTTACTAGGAAGTTGTGAACTATATATTTCACCTTTAATAATTTTAGACTGTGACTGCATGAAGTATTTAAATTATTTCTTTTATATTTCCTAAAGAAAATTAGATTCATATAATATAAAAAACCTACCACTGGGATAGGAATCAATTAGTTGTAGCCTACTAGTTTTAGTACAGGCACTCACTGTTGTTGAACTCTGTTCTTCCTTGAAAGTGTAGGTCTAAATGACCTCCTGGCTATAAAAAGTACAGTTCATAAACCTGTTAGATTTATATCCTCATCTCTAAAATGGGTTTACTTGTTTAACTAATGAAATTACTGTGAGGCCTAGAAATTATACAAGGAGAATAGTTGCCTCAATGATGAACTATGCTAAATTATATCAAGTAGAAGAATAAATGCCTTCTGTATAGAATAATCTGAGACCATTATTAATTGTCAATTTAAAAAATTGAATTATTTCTTGTATATTCTCATGTATGACTTGCATTTGGTTCTTTTGTAGTATTATTTTTGGTACACATATTTTGCAAAGAAAATGTGTAAAAAGAATGTGAGCACTTTTAAAGTTATTAACATATGTAACTATTATTGCTAAATTAATTAATATTTCACAATTGGGTAAAATGCAATTTTCATGCTGGTATATAAGTTGCATCTGCAGAATTCTTAATATATTCAATTACATGTGTTTTTCAGGTAATTGCATGGTGAGAAATGGGAAGTTAGCTAGGCTGTACCTGATCTGTATGCATACATACAAAATTGAAAGATAAGATTCAGATGCACATTGGTCTATTTCAGTGCAGGCATATCTATTTCTTTGAAGATATCTCAATGAGAGTCAGTTTTATTTCCTCCGTTATTCTGTTTTACCATTTTGTTCTTTGTCTGTCATGTCTAATTTCCCAGAGATAGAATAAATTAGCAACCTTGACCATTATTTTTTTTTATTATTTCTTGGTTTCCTCCTAGAAAGTACATTGAGTATTTAAGAAGCCTTTTTAAAATACCAACACTTTAATAGATGGATACAAATCATATTTTTACAGATGAAGCATTAGATTGGATTTTGTGAATATTGATCATTTCTTATTATGTGTTAGATATTTTGCTAAAAACAAAAGATACTAAAACAGTGCTTGTTTGTGAAACTTTCCTTGTTGGGTGAGTTTCTGATCACTCAACAACCTTCCATTTTGCCAATGAGAGAAATGACATGCATTAGAATGATATGGGTAAATTTGCACATTTAGTTCGTTAATGGAGCTAGGAAGACATTGAATGTATGCTGACTTTCATTCAAATTACAACATGCTGTCTCTACGTTACTAATTATGGAGGGGAAAAGTACATAGACTGCATTTTCCTTTAATTCTACCAAATCTCTATGGAATTTCTTTTTTAAATGAGGTTAATGATAGGAATGTCACTGGGTTAATGAAAGGGAAAGCTACTGCACATATTGTTTCAAATTCACTTTAGATTGTAAATGCTGCATGGCATTTGAGAGTAGAACCTGACTGTACGCTTACAATACACTGTCAAGATAAGAGATGTCAATTATCTGGTTAATTTGTTAAAGTGGACAGCCAGTCAAGCCCCAACATAAACCCTCTTTAGTTTGTATGATCTAAGTTAACTGTGGACATAGTCAAAATTGATTTGTTAATTGCTAACTTTCCCTTCTGTTTGGTTCCTACAGACTTCTGTTGAAAAAAAGGATTATTTTTACTATAATGTGTGCCTTGGCATCCTTAATCCCTAAATCAATGTCTGAAATCTTGAGATTTATTTACAAAATATAATTGACCCTTGAAGAAAAAGAGCCTGATATATAGCTAGTTTTAAAACAACTACTTAGTGCTAAGGCTGTTAGAAGAATTTTACCATTAACCCATTTAGTTTTGTTAGATAGGTAATAAAATTCCATTTTAAAAATGAGGAAAATAAAGTGGTTAAATAAATTAACCAAGGTTATATACTTAGGAGGTGGTAAACCCAGGATATAAAAAGCATGTTGTATATCTTTACGTTAAATGGGTGACTAAGGCTCAGTATAAAATTTTGTATGATTAATAAATGTTGCTATGTGTAACTTTAATTTACTATAATTAATATTCAGAATAATATTTATGAAAAATATGAAATGTATAGAATGTGATATGAAATTGCACAATCCTTATATGAAGTAGTAAATAGCTAGAACCTTGAGCCAGAAAAATTGATGACGACTTTAGGGAAGTAAATCTGCACTTTGGGCTCATGAATTACAAAACAGAGCTGGTAACTCTGGAGTAATATTCTGGATAGCAGTTGGACTTGAATAGTTATGCATTATTATCTACAATTTGTAGTGTATATCTTAAATTTAATTATTTTAAGTTGTAAAGAAAGACCCTCTTTAGTATCTAATTGTACCATAATAGATATGATATATTATCATAATATACAATGATTTATCTATTTTTAGGAATTATAGTCTTATTGTCCACATATCAGTATACTGTCCATGTGCATTAACATGTTTTATTGTCAGATGTTTGAGCCAGATCTCAAAACTTTGTTGATCAAAATTTCTTCCTGGCTTATAAATTTTCCTATGAACAGAAACATGAATATATTCCTAAAAGACACCTTAATATGTCACATCTTAATATAAAGTTTCAGTGATCCCTCATTCCTACAAAATAAAATTTAGTCTTACAAATTATATTTTCAGTTTCATTCCCCCTATTTCATTTTATTTCTAACATCTGGTCAAAATGGATAGGGAAATATTCTTAAACATATCCCACCATTTTCTCCTGCCTATGCCATGGGATTTTACATTACTAATTCCAAACAGATGTAGATATATATTCTTATATTTTAAATTTAAGTTCCAAATACCCTGTTCTTTGAAGTCTAACAGATGTAGATAATCTTCCCATTCCTAGTATTACAGTCAGAGAATAAAGTATATTTCTACCCAGATTCTGCTTCAGAAATTTCTCTTCTGTGGTACTTTTACCTTCCCATGGATGTGTTGTAATTTCTATATATGCTTTGTTACCCTCACAAGAGTAAGGCGGGAACATTGTTTTCAAATGTTTAAAAAAATCATTATCCCCAGTTCTTATTACACACTACATTGTCTATCATCTTTGTATTAGAAGAGTTTAACAATAAACAACTCTTAACTATCATAGACTAGCAGTCACACTTCCATTGATGAGGCTGGGAATCTGAGAAGCAAAGTGATTTACTTAAGGTTATAACAAGGACTTAGATTCAGCATCACTAAATATAATGACACTACCCACAAGGCTTTAGTCTGTGACGTTGAGTGGGAGAATAACTCAGACCTCAGTTGGTGTTGGAGAGAAATGGTCAGTGGTGGACATGGAAAGAACACAACAGATGTTTCTATGGCATTGCTCATCCTCAGCCTCCTTTGGATGAATTCTTGGTTGTAGGTAGTGCATTCAGTTTGGAGGAAGGTTATCTATAATAAAACACAGAGGAGCCAGGAAGAACTAGAAAGGATGCTGGGGTTCCCAACAAGGAACTGAAATTGAAGAGATATTGTCCATAACATGCCAGACTCTCTTCCTCTTGGCCCCTGACTGCCTATTTTTCCCTCTGCCTCAAGGTCTCCCCCTTTTCCACCATTCAGCTTTTAACTCCCCAAAGAAATGTAAGTAATTTCCTGTGACATCATCTTCATGCAACCCAGCTTTCAATGAAATCTTTTATAATTTACTTGCATAGATATGAACTACTTTTCATAAATGAAATACATGCTTGTCAAGGGCAAGGGTTCTATCCTGAACAGTCTCATATATCCAAGAACCCAATAAACCATAGGAGCCATTCAGTAAATAAATACCTGTCATTTATTTGAAAGGTAGAGACCAAAAAATCAAGTGATGCCCCCAAGGTACACATGAGATTTTTCTTGCTGAGCTATTGTGACTAAAATCTCATGGTCTTTTATTTAGGCTTATGGCATGATAAAAAGGGATTCCTATAACTCTGTCTGCTATGGTAACATGTCCTCACCTAAGGTTGAGATCTAATGATTCAAGAGTCTGCCAGAAACTCCAACCTCTGGATTATGATGCTAAGTGTCTCCTTATCAGACACTGCTGATACCTACAAATCAAGGAGATGAGCACACATGGCCTTAAACACACTGAGATCTCTCAGCTCTTGCTAGAGAAACTAAGGATAGAAATGGAAAGGTCCTTTGTAGAAAAGTAAGACTTCACTTAACCATACCATCCCATAATGAGCGCTTCATCCCCTGAAAGTAAGACTTTATTGTAGTAAGCAATATTTCCATATAATTGTTTGCATTTCTTTAAAATGTGTATATGTTTACTAAATGCAGATTGATCGATCTTCTTGCATTTCAAATGAGACTTGTGTAAAACAGAAAGGATATGCAAGATTAGGAACCACGGAACAAAAAGGAGGCACCAAAAGAAAGTTTACTGAGGGGGTGCTCCCAGGCCAGGTTCACCTGTCCACGAATGGGTGAGGGCCAGGGGGCAGTTGTGGGCAGGAAAGGTGAGAACAATACCAATAAGGGAAACCAGAGGTAGGAGGCCATACAAATTTCAGCTGCAGACAGCAGGTTGGCTGAGCAGAGTTCAGGGGCATGGTGTTGGCCTCAGGTTGGTCAGTGCTGATGTGAGTTTCAAGGGTGACTTCTTCAGCTGGCCACAAGTGTCATGATTGGCATTCATTCTCATGTCAGCTTCTGATTGACCATTTCAGGTCTCCTCAGTCGGGTGCAAAGACCCCACCCACAGTCCCCATGAAAAGGGATAGGGAGAGAAGGATGCAGACCCCACAACTTGTTTCTGCACTGTCCAGAGTCCACACAGGAAGGGATGAAGTGACTCCTCTGAAAGAAAATGCAAGGTGACCTCCTCAGACTTGAGACCCAGTCCTCATCATCCAGCCTAAGCCTTGACTTAATGACTAAGTGAGACAAAGAAAATGTCTGTTGGATAAGCTATCATTCTAATCTAAAGTCATGGCCCTAAATGGCAAACACATGCCAAAATATTAGAATATGATTAAAGGAGGACATATTCAAATACTGAAATTAATTCACTGAGTTAGCTCATTTTGAAACAGAACTCAGTAAGCAGGACAATATGTAGTCATTTACTGAATAGAACAGTAAAACTAGTTCAAATCCAGAATCAGAACAGCTTGTATAATGTGAGCACATCAGAGTTTTTAAAAATTCCCCCACATCAGAGTAAAAAATTCCTATCCCCAGAAAACTAAGTAATATTATTCCAATATTTATTTGGAGCATTATTTTAATTTTCAAACATCATTTCCTCATTTAAAGCAAACCAAAAAATAAATATAAAACTCTTATGAATTCATTAAATACCACAGAAATCTTATATTAATTTCCAGAAAAATCATTAGTTGGTAAATATAACTATTTGATAAACCTAGCTTATTTTGTGGATTAAGAACTTGTAAGTATTAAGGAATGAATACATATAGGACCAAATGAATACATTCTAAGTACAATTTTTAGGTTTTTTCTTTTGGCTTTTTATACCTCTTTAGCATAAATCCAGTTCTAAAATAGAAGGGAATTCTTTCTCTGCTTTGTATTCTGTGAGATTAATATATGAAAATGTTTACATATTTTGGACAGACTCATAAAGTTGTAGATCTGAGGTGGATTAGCTCACAGTATACAGTTGCTAAAGTGAAATACTCTAGATTTTTCCCAATATTATTGGTAGAATGGGAAGAGACTGTGAGATGGTAAAAGTGGACAAATTTAAGTCTGATATTTTCTCCTACAAAATTTCCTTCAATATATAAGGGCTGCTGCAACTTTGTCTTCTTGTGTCTGTTAGTGGCCACCAAAGATGATTTCCAGTTCTTCATCTTGCCTAAAACAATGTGTGTGTGTGTGTGTGTGTGTGTGTGTGTGTGTGTGTGTGTGTGTGTGTTGGGGAGGGTGTCTGTATTTTCAAGTGTTTTAATACCCTTATTCCTACCCAACACACTATTGTTAGTCTTTAGAATAGCCCTTTTCTTCACTAGTTAAATTTTGATCCTTTATCACTGTGTTCACTTAAATAATTCTAGTGTTGTTCTCTTTAGTTGGGTTCCTATAGTCAATCTTCAATCTATTATGAAAAAATTCACCATAAAATGATAACCAGAAACTTTACTGAGCTCAGAATTAAGGAACTGGAGTTCAAATCTCATTGTCATCATTGTTTGTACTCAGAAAAGTCCCTTTAATATATTTAAGATTCAGTTTCATACTCAAAACTATCATTTGGCCAGCATGTCAAACACATGATGAAAGACTAGATGGTTGCTAAAATTCCTTAAAATTCTGAAATTTCAGAACTTTTGATTCTATCAACAGCAAAATATAAAATTCACTTGACAAAATAAAATATAAGCATAAAAGAACAAACAGAAAATACAAATAGAAATTAAATAAAAGATTATAGTCATAGAAAAAGGAAAAAAAACTATAAAAGTAAAATTTTTCATAAAATGGATAAGGGTAGTAATTGAAGAGAAACTAAATGGAAAATCAGGAAGTAGAGAAATTAGAATGTCCTCTAAGGATTAATTAATACAACATTGTCTAAATAATGTTATCTTCACTTCCATAAAATCATTTCTATGCAGCACTTGCCTGATCTTGTTCATTAGAAACCATGTGGCCATAGTTCTGTGAGATGTTTTTAAAAATCTTTGATGTATTAAGAAAAAAAATATGGTTACCAGTGGAACTGTCAATGTCCGGACAAAATCTTGGATTATAACCCAGCTTCTCAGGTAAAATATAATTCAGAATTAACACAAACTGCCTTTGACTTTCTAAATTGATGATACACAATTGATGATACATCACAGTATCAACCTGTACAGTAGAACAACACAATGCAGTTGTCATCCAGGTAAGACTACAGTCTAAACACAGGCTTAAAACTTACTAATTAGGCAAATATGGGACCAATACTCAAACTGTGTGAATGACAGTTGCTTTATCAGAAATTAACAGGATATAATAACACAGGTACTTTCAAAGTGCTTATAAGACAACTTTAGGAAACAAGTGTTAACTGCATGTGGTGTCTTTCCCAGACTAGAATACTAAACAAATCCTTTTACTTTCACTCTCCACTTGGTTAATAGACATTTTTTACTTAAAATCTATAAATATATACCTTCTTAATGAGTCATCTTTAGAAATTTCTTTCACTATTAAAAACAGTAAAATATATATTTAATCAAAAACAGAAATATAAAATATTAAAAGTTTATGACTCTGAAGTTTTGTTATAAAACATTCCTCCAGGCCCCTACTTGGAGAAATTTTTAGAATTAATATTAATTGTATTTCTGAAAGGTAAGTAATGAATGCATTAACTCCTATGTCTCCCACTTTGTACATATCAAATGCAAGAAATAAACATGGGAATTATAAAAGTTTGATACTTAAAAGTAAATCATTGGTCCCATAAGCATAATCCTTACTAAAAGCTACAAAAAGGAAAGAAAACCTTATCATTGTCACATAAAGTAGCATAAAGATATAAGTGTTAAACAAGGGGAGACATGATGGTGGATTAACAAGAAGTGGCTTTTCTCACAACTCTACCACATGGGACTCAGAAAGTGAGAAAACTGTTTCTCTCTGAGGTGCATGATAAAATCATGCACTGATACTCAATATTTGACAGAGAACCTTAAAAACTGGGGAATTTGGGATGTATCAGACAAAGATGAGAAACAGAACTGGAGCTTAGGTTTTGATGTGAGTGGGAGAAATTAGTACATGAGGACAGAAAAGACTGAAAAGTGCTGCAGACAACATGCTAGAGTTGTGGCTCAGTGGTAGAGTGTTTGTCCAGCACACATGAGGCATGGGTTCAATCCTCAGCACCATGTAAAAATAAAATAAAGATACTGTGTCCACCTAAAACTAAAAAATTATAATAATAATAAGAAAAAATGCTACAGACAGTCTTGGAATGCAGAATCTGGGACCAGAGGGTCAAGCCTGCCCTGGGCAGACTCAAGCTATTCTACTCATTAAACTGTGGCATGAAAGTCACCCCCAGTCTGCCTGCTATGTACAGGGAGCTGAAGCTGAAGACATATTTAAATATCTGCACTGCAGGGGCACCAACTTAAACTGGGAACTTAGATCCATGTTTTGAGGCTCAGTGTGATACATAAATCTGGAAGACATCAACCACAATACCTAAACTGAGCCTAGAAAATCAGGAGAATTTCTGACATGGACAGTATTTTCCCTGGGGTTAATGCAAGTCAGATAGGCCAAAAACAGCTTGTCTTCCTGTCTTCCCTTGACACACCAGTAACCAAGATCAGTGGCAGTGGCTTCAAAATATTAATGAGCAGGAGTGATTAAGCTTGGTGCTTGGGGGCAGACCTTCGGAGGTCAGAAAGAACAGTACCCTGGAAAAACATAAATGGTAAAAGACTGGATTACCTGGCTCATGAATGCAGCCCTGGGAAGAAGGGTGGGGTAAAGTCCTTGGTGTGCTTTGATTTATTTATGCTCAGTAACTCCCCATGCAATGAAATACCTGAGGCAAAGACTGGACCTCACTGCCTCCCCTGAGAACATCTTGTATAACCTACACTGGGGATGGAGCTAAGAGCACCTCTCACAGCTCCCCATACCATCCCATGGAGAATGGAAACTGAGATATGGAAAGACACTTTGGAACAAACAGCAAGCACATAATCTCTGTATGAATCCTGTTTTTTTTTTTTTTAGTTTTTCTATATGTATTAATGGTTACATGATGAACATTTACACACTTGTACATGTACATATTTGTTTATGCTTTCTCATTTGCATCATTCTTAAACAGTTACTTTTCCTTACTCTGTTGTTTAGGATTAAAGTTGTCAATTAGCATTTTTTGGATTGACTTTGTATTCTGTTTCAAACCTTTTGTTTGTTTATTTATTTGTTTTTATTTCTCTTACAAACAGTCAAATTCCATTATTCTCTCTTTACTCTTTATTTCTTTTAGTTTTTTCTCCTTCTTCCTCATAAACAATACATCCTATATCACCTCTGCATCTGCCTTATTCACATCTTGAAACTGCTAATCCTTTTCTATCACCATTGCTTTTTCCTCATAGTGAACCCTATTTTTACTTTTTTCCAGCACTCTTGGTTTATAAAACTCCACACACCACCACTAATGCTAAAGCAACAATTAATACAACTGAAGCCATAGGAAACACCTATTCTTTTATTTTATGAAAGATATAATTCATGATTACTTACTGTCTTTACTGATATAAATTGATACATTTCTGTTTATTGTGCCAATTAACTTTGTTTGAAATAAAAATTAAGAATGCATTTTAGTTCTATATATTTTATGCATAGCTGGTTGCAATTATTTGGCTCCCCCCCCAATCTGTGAGCCACAGATATCTACAGGATCACTAGAAATGCACAGAATAGAAGTTCTGTTGCTATAGATCCCTTTAGATACATGAGTATACACACAAAAAATATCAACAAGCAAGGGATCAAAGCATCCCAAACAAAGCAGAATGACTCAACAGCAAATTCCACAAAAAACACAGTGAAGAAAACATCAGAGGAGAAATTTTGAAAGTTTAGATGTCAACTGACCTATTAGATAAAATATAATGTAAAAAGTAAAATCACAGAGAAGAAACAAAAAGTAAAATATCAATAAGGAAATAGAAGTTCTAAAGGAGAATCAGTCAGAAATTCTCAAAATGCAGAAATCAATAAACCAAATTAAAAATGCAATGCAAAGCATCACCAATAGACTAGATGACTTAAAGGACAAATGTTCAGAAATGTTTATAGCATTGAGCACATACAGTAAAAGAATAGAAAGTTACTGAATAAAATAATCTAACATTTCATGTTAGGGACCTAGAGAAAACATTAAAATAAGAAAAAGAAAGAAAATAATAAAAATGAAAAATGAAATTCATAAAATCAAGATGTAAAAATTGAAAAAGAAATGAATTAAAATTTTTAAAAAATGATAAATTTTAGCCAAGCTAACAGAGATAGAAAAATGCAAAGTACCAAATCCTATGGTGAAAATGGAAATATCAACACAGACACTACTGAAACAGTGCTATTTTTCAAAATGTATACCCCAATAAGCTTGAAAATCTTAAAGACATCAGTAAATTTTGGAGACATCATCTACCCAAATTGAACCAGAAGTATATAGAAAATTTAAACAGATCAATTACAAATAATGAGAATAAAGAAGTCATCAAGAACCTAGCAAAAAAGAAAAGCCTAGGAGCAGATGGATGCTCAGCCAATTTCTACCAAACCTCTAAAGAAGAACCAATACCAATCCTCCTCAAATTATTTCATGAAATTGAAAAAGAGGGAACACTTCAAATATACTAAATGAAGTCTATCTCACACTGATACCAAATCCAGACAAAGATACATCAAAAAAAAGAAAAATTCAGACTAATATCCTTGATAAGGATTAATGCAAAAATCCTCAATAAAATACTGCTAAATCTCATACAAACATATTTTTAAAAAATAGTGCTTCATGACCAAGTGTGTTTCATCCCAGGAATGCAACATTGATTCAACAAATGGGAATCATTAAATGTAATTCATCACACAATTAGACACAGAGATAAGAACACATGATTATCAAAATAGATGCAGAAACTATTTTTGACATAATGCCACATCCATTCATGCTTTAAACACTAGAAAAAACAGGAATGAAGGAATCATACCTTAACATTGTAAAAGCTATACATGACAAACCCAAGGCTAACATAATTCTAAATGGAGAAAAACTAGAGAATTTCTTCTAAAAACTGGAATGAGACAGGGATGCCCACTTTCACTACTTCTATTAGTACACAATGCAACACTTAGAAAATACAAAGTGTAGAGATAATACCCTGCAATCTATCAGATCATAATAGAATAAAACACCAGGAGACCAAATTCACTACTGTATATATACAGAGCTTAACAAATCAGTTTCTTTAATCTCTAGCCAGAGCAATTTGACAAAGGAATGTAATTAAAGGGATATGAATAGGAAAAGAAGGGCTAAAACTAGCTCCATTTGAAGAGATTATCCTGTAATTAGAAGACCACCCACCCTCCCAAAAAAAAATCACTAGAAAACTTCTAAAACACAAATGAATTTATCAAATTGCAGGATACAAAAGTAACATTCATAAATAAATTTTGTTTCTATACTCCCATAAAGAATGAGCTAAAAGATAAGTTAGGAAAATTATCTTATTCACAATAGCATACAAACACTTGAGAAACAATCTACCAAAAGAAATAAGAGACCTCTACAATTAAAAATTACAGAACCCTAAAGAAATATATTGAGGAAGACCATGGGAGATGGAAAAAATTCCATGTTATTGGATAGGCAGAATTAATATTGTCAAAATGACAATACTACTGAAAGTGCTATAACATTTCAATGCAATTCCCTTCCAGAGCCCAAAGATGTTCTTCACAGAAACAGAAAAATCAATCATGAAATTCACTTAGATAAACAAGAGATCCAGAATACTCAAAACAATACCTAGCAAGAAAAATGAAGCAGGAGGCATCACAATATCAGACTTCAAATTGTACTACAGAGCTATAAAGACAAAACAGTATGGTATTGGTAACAAAATAGGTAAGACAACCAATGAAACAGAAGACAGAGACAAACCCACATAAATACAATTACCTCATACTAGACAAAGTCACAAATATAATATGCTGGTTAGAAGATAGCCTCTTCTACAAATGGTGCTGAGAAAATTGTAAATCCATATGTAGCAGAATTACATTGAACCCTTATCCTCTCACCATGCACAAAACTCAACTCAAAGTGGATCAATGACTTAGGTATTAGACCATAATCCCTGCACCTGATGAAAGAAAATGTAGGCCGAAAACTACAACATATCAGCTCAGGAACTGACTTCTTAATAACATATCTAAAGCACAAGAGGTTGTTGTTGGGCTTGAACTTGAATCTACTTGGAGGAATGCCTATCTTTCTCATTGTGCAGCAGGAAAGTCCTAACATACAACACTATGTTTTGGAACTGTTGTCTGAACACTGCAAGCACCATTTTCCTGCTCTTTTGAAAAGAAGTTACTCCCCAGTTGGTACAAGCCACTTCCTGGACTCTTGGTGTCAGGACTCCCATAATAAAATATGTTGTGTATCACCTCTGGCCTATCATGACTGTTATATGTAAATTTGCATAAAGCCACTATAAAAGCTATTTTGCTGCATAATATAGCAAAAATAATTATCTGCAACTGTCTTTGGAGGGGTTTCTTTGTAACCTTAAACTCCCAACATTGGATGCTAGAAGGCTGTGCCTCTCAGCATAAGGTAAAATCAATTATCAATAAATGGTACTGCAGCAAAATAAGAAGCTTTTTCACTACAAAGAAAAATACCAAGGATATGAAAAGGGAGCCAGAAAAATAAGAAAAATGACTTTGCCACCTGCATCTCAGAAAAAGCATTAACTTCCAGGACAGAGAAAGAACTGATGATAATAATAACAACAACAACAACAACTTAAAAATAATAATGACACCATCACCCACCACCACCAATTTAATAAATGAGCAAAGAAATTCAACAGGCACTTCACAGAAGAAATACAGATGGTCAAGAAATATATATTAAAAAAATCTGCAGAAATTAGAGGAAAGCAGTAAACAGATCAGGGACAGAAAGCTTACAAAGACACTCCAGTTTAGGAGACAGCAAATATGCTCATCTCTTACTTCCAGCTACTTTTTCTACCTTATGTGTGGTACAAACAAAACTTTACCTCCCCTAGGGACAAAAGAGTTTAAAGATGACAACCTTCAGAGTTTATACACTTTTATCCATACCACATTGTCATGGGGAAATGTAAAAAGAATCACTAGAGAGGTAGCAGCAAATTGTTATGTAGTAATAGCTGATAAGATAAAATATTTAAATACGCCATGAACTCACTCATGCTTTCAGAATGAGCCAACCATTATCTCTCCATATAGGAGAAGAAATTCCTCCCCACTTCATTAAAACTATAAAACAGGGGTACCCCAGTCATTGGCCGGTCGCAGGCCGCCTCCCAGCCGCCAGGTCCGCTAGCTGGACGCCGACCAAGGGAGGCGGCCCGCCACGAGGGCTCCGGACTGAGCTGGCGATGTTGTTTCCACTTCTGCTGCACAGCCTTTGACTTGAGTAGATTACAGCTCCGGTGGGCAATGAAGGGACCCTCGCCGATGTCGGGAACCCAGTGGAAGGGGATGAGGGATCCAAAGATTGAGCTGAAAGATGGGAAGACTGAGACGCCCCGCTTCTCTAGCTGGAAGGTCTGGGCAGAGACCGAAGTTCCCCTGGAGGCCTCCAGATCCAGCTAGTCTCCCGGCGCTACTAATTTTGACAAGCCTTCGTATTGCAACTACGACAGCCCTGTTTGTCTTTTAGGGAAAACAAGATAAAGAAACTGAGGAAGAGAGCACTAAGTAAAGAGAGCACTAAGTAACTTGATCAAGGCCACAGCTGGTGACATACTCTCAAGAAACATAGGAAAAGTTACTAGTTTTTCAGCTTATTCCCTCACATTTTTATCTATTTCAAAGCATGTAATCTAAAGGGCAAAACATTAAGCCTCAATGTTACTATTCACAATAATAACATGGAAGTTAAAACAGATTAAAAAAAACTATAAAACAAAACAAAACAATATAACAAACAAACAAAAAAATGTGAATCTTGTGGCATTTACTCTGAGAGAATCTACTGGTAGGGCAGAGGAAAATGCTAAGTGGTAATGTATTGCATAGAATGAATGAGCTCTGACTTCAATCCCCAACAGTGAAATAAATGATGATGATGATGGTGAAAATGATGGTGATGATGATTACTACTTGATGATGATGATGATGGTGATGATTTTTAAAAGAATTTTACTGTTAAAATTATATAGACTGCGTTTATATTCACCACTCAAAAGAAGAGAATTATTTAAATTCATGCATTCTATTCACATTCTAATCTTTTTTCCAATGCCAAGGTAGATGTAAAAGACCTTTTGATGACAATTTTATAAACCATGACTTTTTAAAAAAATATTTCTTTAGTTGTAGTTGGACAAAATTCCTTTATTTTATTTGTTTTTATGTGGTGCTGAGGTATTTATCCTGCATCTCCCATGTGCTAGGTAAGCACTGCACTGCTGATCCACAAACCAATCCCAAATTATGATTTCTTGAGACTGTTAAATTCCACTGAGAAGAGATTATTTGATCCCAGCAGAGCAGTATGGTCCAATTAGTACTGTGTTATACAATATAATGTCAATTTTCTCAATCCTCCTCATAAGTGTAAGATGTTTATAGATTCCACACTTCTTCAGCATGCAATCTATATGCTCTCATGTCCTATACTGATGAAAAAAGTAGTAAAAATGAAAGACAACAGCTTTAAATGTAGCCCACTCTCAGAGAATATGCCTCAATTTTATGATGCTATGGGTTCAATCACTGGCACCACAAAAGCATTGAGATCTATTTTTTCAAGTATATTTTTTCAATTCCTGTTTAATTTTGACCTGAATAATTAATAAACCTTTATATGTATTCATAATTCTTTTTCTCATTTGTATTTTTTTGGGGGGGGGACTGGGGATTGAACTCATGGATACCTGACCACTGAGCCACATCCCATTCCTGCTTTGTATTTTATTTAAAGAAAGGATCTCACTATGTTGCTTAGCACCTAGCCATTGCTGAGGCTGGCTTTGAACTCATTATTCTTCTGTCTCTGTCTCCAAAGCTTCTGGGATTATAGGTTTGTAACACTGAGCCCAGAGATTTCTAGCATTTTTGAAGCCACTTATTTTTCATGGATAAGTATTTGTACCAACCAATAAAGAAAAGTCCAGGACTAGATAAATTCTCTGGATATTCCTACAAAACCTCTAAAGAAGAACTAACACCAATACTTCTCAAATTATTCCATGAAATCAAAAAGGATGGAACACTTCCAAACTCATTCTATGAAGGAAGAATCACCCTGATACCAAAACCAGACAAAGTTATATCAAAGAAATAAAGCTTTAGACAAATATCCCTGATGAACACACATGCATAAACTCTTAAAAAATACTGAGAAAAACTACATGCAAAAACACATTTAGTAACATAGTGCACCATAATCAAGTGGGGTTCATCCCAGGGATACAGGTTGCTTCAACCTATGGAAATCAAAACTTAATTCATTAATACACTTTAAAAATCACATAATTATCTCAATAGTTCAAGAAAGAGCATTTGGCAGAATACAGCATCCATTCATGCTCAAAATTGTAGTAAAACTAGGGATAATAGAAACATAACTGAACATTTAAAAAGCTTTATACCCCCAAACCCAAGACTAACATCATTCCAAATGGGAAAAAAATGAAGCATTCTTTCTAAAAACTAGAACAAGACATGTGTGCCCTCTTTCACCACTTCTATTCAACTTATGAATATTGAATTTCTAAACAGCACAATTTGGAAAAAGAAATTAAACAGATACTAATAGAAAAAGAAGAGCTCAAAATATCCCTCTTTTCTGACAAGAAGATTCTATATGTAGAAGACCCAAAAACTACACCACAAAACTTCTAGAACTCATAAACGCACTCAGCATAGTAGCAGGATATAGAATTAACACCAATAAATCAATTATGATTCTGTACACAAATTATACATCAGCTGATAAATCATAATGGACTCAAAAATTAAAAAAATAAAATAATTGGGAAACAATCTAAGAAATGAAAGACCTCTATTATGAAAATTACCAAACACTAAAGAAAAAAATTGAAGAAGACCTTGGAAGATGGAAGATTTCCAATATTCATGGATTGGCAGAATCAATGTTACCAAAATTGCCATACTAACAAAATGCTATAGTTTTAATGAAATTCCTATTAAAATGTCGATGATATTTCACAAAGAAATAGAAAAAGCATTCATAAAATTCACTTGCAAAAACAAAAGGCCCAGAATATTCAAAACAATCCGTAGTGAAAAAAGTGAAGGAGGCAGCAGGCATCACAATATCCAATCTCAAATTACACTATAGTGCTACAAAAATGGCATGGTATTGGCACCAAAACAGGCAAAAAGCCCAATGTAACAGAGAATATATCACAGAGACAAAAATCACATAAATACTGTTATCTAAAACAAGACAAAAAAAAAAGCACCAACAACATATATTGAAAGAAAAGACAGCCTCTGAAACAAACAGTACTGAGAAAACTGGAAATATGTATGTGGCATAATCAAATTGTACCCCTATCTCTATCCATGCACAAAACTCAACTCAAATAACATCAAGGACTTAGGCATTAGTCCAGACATCCTGTACCCACTAGAAGAAAATATAGGCCCAACTCTCCATCATGTTGGCTTAGGAAGTGACTTCCTCAACAAGACTTCTAAATAAAATCAAGAATCAATAAATGGGAAGGTAACAAATAAAAAGCTTTCTCACAGCAATGAAAATTATCAAGAAAATGAACAGAGAGCCTACAAAATGGGAGAAAATCCTTACACCTGCACCTCAGAACATTATTCTTCTGGATATATAAAGAACTAAAAAAAAAAAAAAAAAAAAAAAAAAAAAAAAAAAAAAACAGATCAGGAGGCTGAAACAGTAGGATCAAGAGTTTAAAGCCAATTTAAGCAATAGTGAGGCACTGAGTAACTCTGTGTCTAAATAAAATGCAAAAAAGAGCTGGGGCTGGGGCTCAGTGTCAGGGAACTTGCCTTGCAGGTGTGACAACATGTGTTTGATCCTCAGCACTACATAAAAATAAATAAATAAATAATAAACAAGTAAATAAATACATTGTGCCCATCTACAATAAAAATAAAATAAAATAAAATGCAAAACATACAGCTAGAGATGTGGCTCAGTGGTTGAATGCCCTTCTGAGTTGAATCCCCAGTACTTGCCCCCATGGAAAAAAAATCAAAATCAAAAAACATACACACACACACACATACACAAGTAACCCAATATAGTTAATATTCTCTTCTAGTGGGCACAGGATGCCAATGAATATGCAAAGGGTGTGAAAATGGTAGTTCACAGAACAAGAAATACAATTGGTCAACAAATATATTTTAAAAATGCTCAATATCTCTAACAATTAGAAAAATACAAATTAAAACTACATTGTGATACCATTATTTGTCCAGTCAAAATGGCAATTATCAAGAATACAAGTAACAATAAATGCTGGACAGGATGTGAGAAAAATTTACACTCATACATTGCTAGTGAGACTAAAAATTGATGCAAGCACTCTGGAAAATAGTACGGAGATTCCTCAGAAAATTTGGAATGGAAACACCATCAACCAGTTATCAACCCAGTGGATTCTTGATTTTATTTGTTACAATTTAGAAGTCTTGTTGAGGAAATCAGTTCCTAGGCTGACATGATGAAGAGTTGGGCCTACATATATAACCAAAGGACTTAAAATCAACATATTACAGTGACACAGTCACATCAATGTGTACATCAGCCCAATTCACAATAGTTAAAGTATGGAAACAACCTAGGTTCCCTTCAACAGATGAAAGGTTAAAGAAAATGTGATACATATACACAATGGAGTATTTCTCATCCATAAATAATGAAATTTATGGCATTTGCTGGTAAATGGATGGAACTTGAGACTATTATACTAAGCAAAATAAGCCAATACCAAAAATCCAAAGGCCAAATGTTCTCTCTGATTCTAAATAGAATAAGTTATAGCACATGTATCCACAGAATACACTCTACTGTTATATATATCTAAAAATTGAAATAAAACCTGGTGCTGAAAAAAATTAAAAATAAGAAGAGAGATAAAAAGCTTTCATCTAACACACCCATTTAGTAATGGATAGAGAGGACTAAAATTCAGTGGTCTGGACACCCTAAAGCAAGACTAGAAACAAATGAAGCAACTCTTATTGAATTATACAGGAATGAGATCTTCATTCATGCAGGTCCTCAGCCTAGGTCTCTCCCATATATTTGCAGACAGCATATTATTGACAAGTATGGAGGAACCACCACATAAAATGCATTTCAGATGCTCTACAGCCTATGTCACTATTTCACTAACATGACTCTATTCTCACAACACTGACACAGAAAATTGTTACTTTACAGTGCAAACTATTACAACTCATGAGTCACAGATAAGACACAGGAAACTATAATACAGACACAATCTGGAAAAGAATTCAACATTACACATTTAACCAATAGCACAGAAAAAGCTATTTCCTAAGCAGACACTCAAGTAAATTTGGAAAAGATATGTATATCTGAATATATACAAATTTCAATATAGAAATATAAGAAAGATATAAAACAAGGTATCGCAACTATTTTATAGTTCATAACTCTAGAAACTATTTCCAAAGATAATTCAATAGACAAAAATGTCAGAAAAAAATTTCAAAAAAATTTTAAAATAGTTAATTGTAATGGTGCAAATCGTGAGCATTTGTATGACAGTTGATCAAATGTAGTTAATTTCTAAAGGACTGTCCTGCTTCCAAGCTACTAAAAGTACTTTTTAACTTCTTTCCACAAAATAACTTTTTAAATTTATTTCATTTTGTCATAGTCAAAAATACCAGTAGTCAGGGAAAACACAAACTGTGGCTGTTACTTAGGTGTAAATGATGTTGCGTTCAGTCACAGTTTTAATTTGTTATTCTCTGCATCAGTGTATAGCAAAGAGCAGAAGAAATAAAATGTACTCATTACTGCCTAGTTTGAAGTAATTGTTAATATGTCACTCATCTGGTTAGTGGCTTTTGGAATAATTTCAGGGTTCAGAGTGTCAAATTACTCTCATCAAGCCTCCAAAGATATTTAAGAGAACCTTGAATATCTTAGGTTGGTAGTTCTAAAATGATAAAACTAGATTTTTAAATTTTTTTAAATAAGTTTTTTGTTGTTAAAAAAAGTAGTAGTTGAAATGTTTCTTGAATCTGTATTGCTTGATTTTGAATCTAGTTGTGTGTGTTTTAAAATTGACCACTCACTTTCATGAAGAGTTGTTTTTATAGTTGGAGGACTATAGATGTGATATGGCGATCACCTTACTATTTTTTGTTTTGTTTTTATATTGAAAACCAACAGCCCTACATTTTGCATTTTAGTCTTCTTTTGAGCACTACTAAAAATAATGGTGTGCAACTGCTGTAACTTGCATTTACACATCAGTGCTGGTTCAGTGACATGGTTTTGTTGATTAGTATAAAGATGTGTTTCTACTAAAGGAGGTGCTGCTTTTATTTTTTATTTTTTATTTTTTTTATTGGTCATTCATAACATTACATAGTTCTTAATACATCATATTACACGGTTTGATTCACGTGGATTATGAACTCCCCCTTTTACCCCGTATACAAATTGCTGTATCACATCAGTTTCCCTTCCATTGATTGACATATTGCCTTTCTAGTGTCTGATGTATTCTGATGTCTGTCCTATTCTCTACTATCCCCCCTCCCCTCCCCTCCCCTCCCCTCCCCTTTTCTCTCTCTACCCCTTCTACTGTAAATCATTTCTTCCATTTGTATTATCTTGTCTTACCCCTCCTTTCCTCTTATATGACATTTTGTATATCCCTGAGGATAGCCTTCCATTTCCATGCAATTTCCCTTCTCACTCCCTTTCCCTCCCACCTCTCATCCCTGTTTAATGTAAATCTTCTTCTCAAGCTCTTCGTCCCTACCCTGTCCTTGTTTACTCCCCTTATATCAAAGGAGTCATTTGGTATTTTTTTTTAAAGATTGACTAGCTTCACTTAGCATAATCTGCTCTAATGCCATCCATTTCCCTGCAAATTCTATGATTTTGTCATTTTTTAATGCAGAATAATACTCCATAGTATATAAATGCCACATTTTTTTATCCATTCATCTATTGAAGGGCATCTAGGCTGGTTCCACAGTCTTGCTATCGTGAATTGAGCTGCTATGAACATCGATGTAGCAGTGTCCCTGTAGCATGCTCTTGTTAGGGCTTTAGGGAATAGACCGAGAAGGGGAATAGCTGGGTCGAATGGTGGTTCCATTCCCAGCTTTCCGAGAAATCTCCATACTGCTTTCCAAATTGGCTGCACCAATTTGCAGTCCCACCAGCAATGAACAAGAGTGCCCTTTTCCCCGCATCCTCTCCAGCACTTATTGTTGTTTGACTTCCTAATGGCTGCCAGTCTTACTGGAGTGAGATGGTATCTTAGGGTAGTTTTGATTTGCATTTCTCTGACTGCTAGCGATGGTGAGCATTTTTTCATGTACTTGTTGATTGATTGTGTGTCCTCCTCTGAGAAGTGTCTGTTCAGGTCCTTGGCCCATTTATTGATTGGGTTATTTGTTATCTTATTGTCTAATTTTTTGAGTTCTTTGTATATTCTGGTTATTAGGGCTCTATCTGAAGTGTGTGGAGTAAAGATTTGTTCCCAGGATGTAGGCTCCCTGTTTATCTCTCTTATTGTTTCTTTTGCTGAGAAAAAACTTTTTAGTTTGAGTAAGTCCCATTTGTTGATTCTATTTGTTAACTCTAGCGCTATGGGTGTCCTATTGAGGAATTTGGAGCCCGATCCCACAGCATGTAGATCATAACCAACTTTTTCTTCTATCAGATGCCATGTCTCTGATTTAATATCAAGCTCCTTGATCCATTTTGAGTTAACTTTTGTGCACGGCGAGAGATAGGGATTCAGATTCATTTTGGTGCAAATGGATTTCCAGTTTTCCCAGCACCATTTGTTGAAGATGCTATCCTTCCTCCATTGCATGCTTTTAGCCCCTTTATCAAAAATAAGATAGTAGTAGTTTTGTGGATTGGTTACTGTGTCCTCTATTCTGTACCATTGGTCCACCCGCCTGTTTTGGTACCAGTACCATGCTGTTTTTGTTACTATTGCTCTGTAGTATAGTTTGAAGTCTGGTATCGCTATACCACCTGATTCACACTTCCTGCTTAGTATTGTTTTTGCTATTCTGGGTCTTTTATTATTCCATATGAATTTCATGATTCTTTTATCGATTTCTACAAGATATGCTGTTGGGATTTTGATTGGCATTGCATTGAACTTATATAGGACTTTTGGTAATATCGCCATTTTGATGATGTTAGTTCTGCCTATCCATGAGCAGGGTATATTTTTCCATCTTCTAAGGTCTTCTTCTATGTCTTTCTTTAGGGTTCTGTAATTTTCATTGTATAAATCTTTCACCTCTTTTGTTAGGTTGATTCCCAAGTATTTTATTTTTTGGGGGGATATTGTGAATGGAGTAGTTGTCCTCATTTCCATTTCAGAGGATTTGTCGCTCATATACAGGAATGCCTTTGATTTATGCGTGTTGATCTTATATCCTGCCACTTTGCTGAATTCATTTATTAGCTCTAATAGCTTCTTTGTGGACCCTTTTGGGTCTGCTAGGTATAGAATCATATCATCTGCAAATAGTGATAATTTAAGTTCTTCTTTTCCTATTTTTATGCCTTTAATTTCTTTCGTCTGCCTAATTGCTCTGGCCAGTGTTTCAAGGACTATGTTGAACAGAAGTGGTGAGAGAGGGCATCCCTGTCTTGTACCAGATCTTAGAGGGAATGCCTTCAATTTTTCTCCATTCAGAATGATGCTGGCCTGTGGCTTATCATAGATTGCTTTTACAATGTTGAGGTATGATCCAGTTATCCCTAATTTTTCTAGAGTTTTTAACATAAAGGGATGCTGTACTTTGTCGAAAGCTTTTTCTGCATCTATCGAGATGATCATATGGTTCTTGTTTTTAAGTCTATTGATGTGGTGGATAACATTTATTGATTTCCGTATATTGAACTAACCTTGCATACCAGGGATGAATCCTACTTGATCATGGTGTATAATTTTTTTGATATGTATTTGAATCCGATTCGCCAGAATTTTATTGAGGATTTTTGCATCAAGGTTCATTAGAGATATTGGTCTGTAGTTTTCTTTCTTTGAAGTGTCTTTGTCTGGTTTCGGAATCAGGGTGATGTTGGCCTCATAGAATGAATTTGGAAGTTCTCCCTCTTTTTCTATTTCCTGAAATAGCTTGAAAAGTATTGGTGTTAGTTCCTCTTTAAAGGTTTTGTAAAACTCTGCTGTATACCCATCCTGTCCTGGGCTTTTCTTAGTTGGTAGTCTTTTGATGGTTTCTTCTATTTCCTCTATTGTTATTGGTCTGTTTAGGTTGTCTATATCCTCCTGGCTCAATCTGGGCAGATCATAAGAGTCAAGGAATTTATCTATGCCTTCACTATCTTCTATTTTATTGGAGTATAAGGATTCAAAGTACTTTCTTATTGTCTTCTGTATTTCTGAAGTGTCTGTTGTGATATTGCCTTTTTCATCCCGTATGCTAGTAATTTGGGTTCTCTCTCTTCTTCTCTTCGTTAGCATGGCTAAGGGTCTGTCAATTTTATTTATTTTTTCAAAGAACCAGCTTTTAGTTTTGTCAATTTTTTCAATTGTTTCTTTTATTTCAATTTCATTAATTTCAGCTCTGATTTTAATTATTTCTTGCCTTCTACTTCTTTTGCTGTTGTTTTGCTCTTCTTTTTCTAGGATTTTGAGATGAAGTATGAGATCATTTATTTGTTGGTTTTTTCTTTTTTTGAGGAATGAACTCCAAGCAATGAATTTTCCTCTTAGAACTGCTTTCAATGTGTCCCATAGATTCCGATATGTTGTGTCTGTGTTTTCATTTAACTCTAGGAATTTTTTAATTTCCTCCTTGATGTCTTCTAAAACCCATTGATCACTCAGCAACCTATTGTTCATTCTCCAGGTGATGCTTGATTTTTCCTTTCTTCTTTTATCATTGATTTTCAGTTGCATTCCATTATGATCAGACAGGATGCATGGTATTATCTCTACCTCTTTGTATAGTCTAAGAGTTGCCCTGTGACATAGTATATGGTCTATTTTTGAGAAGGTTCCATGTGCTGCTGAGAAAAAAGTGTAGCAACTTGATGTTGGGTGGTATAGTCTATATATGTCAATTAAGTCTAGGTTGTTAATTGTGTTATTGAGTTCTATAGTTTCCTTATTTAACTTTTGTTTGGAAGATCTGTCCAGTGGTGAGAGAGGTGTGTTGAAGTCTCCCATGATTATTGTATGGTGGTCTATTAGACTCTTGAACTTGAGAAGAGTTTGCTTGATGAACACGGCTGCACCATTGTTTGGGGCATATATATTTATGATTGTAATGTCTTGTTGGTGTATGGTTCCCTTGAGCAGTATGAAGTGTCCTTCTTTATCCCTTTTGATTAGCTTTGGCTTGAAATCTATTTTATTAGATATGAGTATGGACACTCCTGCTTTTTTCCGTGGTCCATATGAGTGATATGATTTTTCCCAACCTTTCACCTTCAGTCTATGTACATCTTTTCCTATCAAATGCGTCTCCTGTAGACAGCATATTGTTGGGTCTTGTTTTGTGACCCATTCTACTAGCCTGTGTCTCTTAATTGGTGAGTTTAAGCCATTAACATTTAGGGTTATTATTGAGATATGGTTTGTTCTTCTATCCATATTTGTTTATTGATGTTACTAAACCTGATTTGTTATCCTCTTTGACTACTTTCACCCCTTTACTGTCCTACCTCCCATTGTTGGTTATCAATGTTATTTTCCATTTCCTCTTCCTGTAATGTTTTGCCAAGGATTTTTTGAAGAGATGGTTTTCTAGCTGCGAATTCTTTTAACTTTTGTTTATCGTGGAAGGTTTTAATTTCATCTTCTAATCTGAAGCTTAATTTCGCCGGATACACGATTCTTGGTTGGAATCCATTTTCTTTAAGCGTTTGAAATATGTTATTCCAGGTTCTTCTAGCTTTTAGAGTCTGTGTTGAGAGATCAGCTGTTATCCTGATTGGTTTACCCCTAAATGTAATCTGCTTCCTTTCCCTTGTAGCTTTTAAAATTCTCTCCTTATTCTGTATGTTGAACATCTTCATTATAATGTGTCTAGGTGTGGATCTCTTATGATTTTGCACATTCGGCGTCCTGTAGGCTTCTAGGATTTGGGATTCTGTCTCATTCTTCAAGTCTGGGAAGTTTTCTTGTATTATTTCACTGAATAGATTGCTTAATCCTTTGGTTTGGAGCTCTGTGCCTTCCTGTATCCCAATGACTCTTAAGTTTGGTCTTTTGATATTATCCCATAGCTCTTGAATGTTCTGCTCATGGTTTCTTAGTAGACTTGCTGAGCTATCTATGTTCTTTTCAAGTTGAAATACTCTGTCTTCATTGTCTGATGTTCTATCTTATAAGTGATCCACTCTGCTGGTAGTATTCTCAATTGAGTTTTTAAGTTGGTTTATTGTTTCCTGCATCTCTAGTATTTCTATTTGTTTGTTTTTTATTACCTCTATCTCCCTGTGAAATTGATCTTTTACTTCCTGGATTTGTTTGTCAATATGATCTTTCATTGTCTGATTTTGCTGTCTCATGTCTTCCTTGAGACTCCAGATCATCTGAAGCATGTATGTCCTGAGCTCTCTATCTGACATTCCATCTGTTGCAGCTATTACCTCTTCTAAAGTTGAGTTGACCTGCATTGCCTGTGGTCCTTTCTTTCCTTGTCATTTCATACTGCTGGCGTTTCTTTCTGCTTGGTGAAATTGTTGTGTCTTTGATATTTTCCCCCTCTATTTAATTATATTGCTCTTGTATAGTTGAAAAATCACCCTTGCAGGGCAGGTAGTGGCTGTGATCCTCCTCCAATTAGTGTGATCCGTCTACCATGCTGGCAGGCCCTAGGTCTGCTTTGCTGGTCGGTCAAAGGTCCACCTACCCAGCAGGCGCCAGGGGCACCTGTGTCACTCCATAGGTTGCTGGGCCTAACCTCCCGATGGGTTGCAGGTTCGCCTAGCTTGCAGGCACTGGGGGAGGGGCCGGTTCCGTCCCTCAGCAGGCTTTGGGCCCGCTCTGCTGGTGTTCACAGTCCCGCCTACCTGCAGACACTGGGGGGAGGGGACGGGCCTAGCCCTCAGCCGTCCGCCGGACCTGTCCTAGTGGTCGGTCAAAGGTCCACCTACCCAGCAGGCACGAGGGGCACCTCTGTCACTCCGCAGGTTGCTGGGCCTAACCTCCCGATGGGTCGAAGGTTCGCCTAGCTTGCAGGCACTGGGGGAGGGGTCGGTTCCGCCCCTCAGCAAGCCACTGGCCCTGTCCTACTTTTGGGTCCTGTCCGAGTTCCCTGCAGACACGTGTAGCTGTTCTGTCACTCGGCAGGTAGCTGGACCTGACCCGCCCGTGGGTTGCAGGTTTGCCTAGCTTGCAGGCACTGGGGAGGAGAGATATTAGAAGGGGAGGGAAGAAGTCACTAAAGAGAATGAGTGTAGGCAGGTAGAATTCAAGGAAGGGGGAATAGGAAAATTGAAAAGAAGTGAGAAGACAAAAGAAAAAAAAAAGTGAAAAGAAAGAAAGAAGAAACGAAAAAAAATAAAAATTTAAAACCAAAAAAAAAGAAAAGAAAAAATTTTATAATGATAGTAAAAAAATGGAAATTAAAGTTTAAAAAATAATAGTAATACTAATATAATAAAAAGAATTTAAAAAAATTGAAACCATTAATAAGAACGTTAAAGAACAACAACTACATCAACAACAAAAAGTGAAAATAAAATAAAAAAATAAAAATAAAAAAAATACTAATAATAATCATTAAAAAAATAATAATAATAATAAATGCAGTCATATAGCTCGATTAACTTCTCATCCAGTTGGTGGAGCTATGCCCACTGGGCCAGGCTTCTCTTCTTGATAGTTGGGAACCAATCACTGTGCCTCAGCTCTTCTTCCCAGACTGTGTGGGTCTCTAATCCTGAGTGCCTAGGGCCTTCTCTTGTGGTTCCTCAAGCCAGGCCCCGCTCACCTGTGACACTCACCACAATACTGACTACACGCCAGGTCTGCTGCTCCTGGGAGCCCTGTTTTCATGGGTGCCTGGGCACACCCTTTCTGTTTGCCTCCCTCAGACCCTAAGTTTGTAGGGCTTGGGGCTGAGGGCCCCCAGCGAATTTGTTTGCCCTCAGGTAGCAGCAACTCCCCTGATAGCTGGTGCAAGGGACCTGTTGTCAGCACTGGTGATAGCGATAGCTGGGAGTCCTGCGCCGCTAGTCCTGCGTCACTCCTGATTCCCTGGGTCTGGCTGTGGTGCTCAGTTGGCTTTTACCTCTTTGAGTTCAGGCGGGCCGACTAGTTATTTCAGTGGGATCATTAGTGTTGAGTCACATAAAGCAGGCGAACCTGAGCTAGAATGCAGCCAATTCGGGCTCAGTGTGTTCTGAGAAGGCTAGACCGTTCGCCCGGGGTCCACTTCAGCTCAACCGTGCCTAGTGGTCCTGAGCGAACAGTATTTTGACAGTTTACTTCTCCCTGTGCCCGTGCAGCTGAAGGGGTTAGAGACTTGATCTCTCCGCGTCCGCCGCCATGTTGGATCATTTAGATTTTAAATTGTCACTCATCTTATCAGCTGTTCCATTTTACTCGGCAGCTCACTCTCGCGGTTAAGAGTCTGTTCTAAGGTGCTCCGCGGAAAGCGGTGGCGGCAGCGGCGGTGGCTGCAGCGGCGGCGGCGGCGGCGGCGGCGGCGGCGGCAAAGCTGTGGACTTCAGGACCCCCGTGGAGGGGGTGCGGGCTGGGGGAGGGGAGGCAGCGCCTCGGGGCCCGTGCGGGCCGGGTACTGGGCACGCGAGAGAGCGGGTGGGGTGGGGGAAAGAGATTGAGATCTAGATTTAGGGAGTGAGCGTGGGAGGAGAGATGGCGGGGGAGAAGCGAAGCGGAGAGGCGGAGAGGGGAATGAGAAGGGGCCCAGGGAGCCAGGCAGCTCGGGGGCTGCAGCCTTACTGCTCGCGCTGAAGTCATGGCGGATTCACTCCATCTAGGCCCTTTTCTTGACACGGTGCTGAATCCTTGTCGACAGATCTCCTTTAATGATCTTTACTTCTTCTTTTAAGAAGCAGCAACATACGCTGCGGTGGCGGTGGCGCGGAGCACAGAGCGGCTCACTCATTCCCCGCCGCCATCTTCCGAGGTGCTGCTTTTAGAATTATTCAGATAATTATTGTTTACAGGACAAAACAGGTCATGGACAAAACCTGCCCCTTCCTGGTCACCATGTTCTTGTTTTCCATATCTTCTTCAATACCAAATGCTTTTGCAGGCATTTATTCCTTAAAGGAAATCTAATCTTAGGGTTAGTGTTAAAAGTTGTGGATTTCATTCAGTAACACATCTACTTTGAGTTTTTGTATCCTTTGTGAATGGATCTTTCCCTTTTGGGGGGGAGACCATTTGGGCCAGAATTTTGCTTAATTTTTGTCTTTGTTATGTTGCCTAAATAGTAGAAATGTCTTTGGGGGTGGTTAAAAGAGTTGATAATTAAAGTTCACAAAGAATAGTAGATTCCTTATATAGTTTTTTTGAGAAAAGAAATATACTGTTTATTATTCATCTGAGATATCAGGTGCACTTTTAAAAATTTAAACTCTCTAAACATCTCAATAGCATCTTACCAATTTGGTGGCAGCAAAAGAAACACTACCAAAGACAAATATTTTGAAAAACATTTACAAAAATACATTGCACAAAGTCCTATCTGCATCTTTAAAAATAAATTAATATTCAAATGTCTCCTCCCCAACTCCCAAATTTAGTTTTATACAGGAAATTTGACTTATGTATATAACCTATAATATAGGAAACATCTGTACACATTTCACCCAACCAAGCTGCACAGGAGTAGTTTCCTTATATATTTTTGCACATTGTTGTTATAATATTTATGCATAAAGATGACTGAGTAACTGAAGTTTTAAATTGATTTTATTTTTTGCTGAAGTATTTCTGTGTTCTAGACTGACAATGAGCTCTTATACACTCTTGATCAGTAATAGCAATGGCAACAAAAATAGCGTGTGGAGCCATTGCCTGGCTTACTGACCTATTCACGGTGTAGAAGTTGGAATATGAAAATTTTCTTGTGTTTCACAAGTTGTGGTTTTAAGAAGCTCTTAATATGCAGTGTGTGTAGTTGACAATGTTCTGTGTGTTTCACTGTAGGATGTTAATTCATTGAGTGATTCATTGAGTTAATTCATTGAGTGATATACAGAGCTTTTCTGTGGGGCCTTCCCCTATTTAAGCAGATAAAAGTTTTCAGTTTTGCTCAAATTTTGCTGAGAGGACTAGTAATTGAGCAGAAGAAGAATCAGCAAACTAGTTTTGCTTGTCTTTTGAAGTTCTGTCCAGGAAACTGGATATTTAGAGAGGATACATTATATTAATTGAAAAAAATGTTAAAAGTACAAAACTAAGCTTAATATTAGTGTTTGTGTCAGCTTTATATAGCCTCAAGTACTGAAAATCATATCAAGTACAGTTTAATTTTTCACATAATTCATAATTCTCTGTAACTTTATTGTGTCTTAGGTTAGAACTGTAAAAATAGTGTATAAAATTAAATGAATGAAATAACAAATTATGGTAGGATTTATTTTTCCCCCTAGTGAGCATTGTCTGTGCAATAGAAAATATAAACTGGAATGGCTGGGAAGGAAATGTGTTACATGTTTTCAGACACACTTGCTTTAACATGTGATGTGGACTAAGTATTGGAGTTGTACTGATGGCTGTGTGCATGCACTGAAAAAGTGACTCGGGTGTCTTCATGTTTAGTGCAGTTATTTTAATGGTCTGCTTAATGAAAAAATGTTGCTTCTTTTTGCTGATTTATACTGCAACAAGTTGTTATCTTTAAAAATAGGTGTCTTAAATAATTTTTAGCTTAAAAAATGACCTGCTGTATATCTGGTCCTGTGTCTGTCATTTTGGGGATAACAAGTAAATATAAGACTGTGAAGAGATTGGTTTATTTATTTAAGCAAGGGAAATTTAAAAACAATGCATATATTGCATATTAAAACATGTGGAAGTGAAAATCAGAGAAGAAATGGGGCATGTCCGAGTTGGAATCAACCAGAGCATCCATAGTAGCCTGTTATGGCCTGAAGGCAGTGTAGATAGAATCTGTTGTAAAGCTTTGCTTCACCCAGCACCATGTTCTTACCTTGGTGTGGTAACTGACCTCCCGACCTGCCTTCATTGCTGAACTGTTCTAACAGATAAGAACACAGGACTTTGGGCTCGCTCCCACCTCCCTCCCTCTCCTCTCCTTTTTTTCTTGTGTGGAGAGCCTAGTGTCTCCATGGAGCCACACAGGCGGGCCCTGCTGACTCTCCAGCCTCCATCTCTCCCTTTCCTACATCCCTGCTGCTCAGAGTGGCCTTATGTAGAAGGTGAGACTTGAGCTGAGCAAAATGAATTTAGAGGAGTGGGAAAATGGAAGGCTGCTGCAGAGAGACTGTGCTCAGAGGCCAGCAGGTGCTGTCCCTGCAAGGGTGCTGGAGAGTCCTGAAATAAAGCCTGGGGAGATAGAAGTGGTGTGTTAGGATTAACGAGGGGTCTCTGGGAGCCACATGTGCCTTACAAGTGCTGCCAGGGATGCAGACATCATGGAACAGCGACAGGATCACTGACACTCTGTGAGGGCTGTGAGGAGACTATCCAATTACATCACTTGGAAGAACAGAATTTTGTCATAGGAACTGTTTTATTTCTTTCACATGTCTTTCAGACTTGCTCACTCCTTTGCTACCCTCATGCCACCAATTAATCTAGGTCCTTCCTGCTTTGAAGCTAGATTACTACAATAGCCTCATAACTGAGCTCTCTGATAAGTTTCTCTCCCCTCCAATCCATCTTGCATACTTTTGACAGACTAATTTTGTAAGGGGCCAATTTGATCATTTTACTTCCTTGGTCAAAAATTGAAAAAGGCTTCCTCGGATGTATGCCATTAAATCCACACTCTTCTGCCTGCCTTTCAGTGTGCTTTATTATCTGCCTTTCCCCTCCCCTTGCAAACTTATTTTATGGTATGATCCCAGAAAACCTGTCAAAATGTCACTTCTTTGGCTCTTCTGTATCCAGTGATTAGTCTATAAATTTACCATGACTTCCTATTACACAACTGGATCAAATAAGAAGTTTTTTTTTGTAGCTTCTCTTATTTCTTCACCAGCCACCTTTAAAGTCCAATCATCTTATACATTTTTCTGGAAGTCATTAGTTTGCATCGATCTGTTTTACTTGATTTATTTTCAGTTTCAATAAATTTAGTATTTGATGCACCAATAATTAGTTTTCATTTCAGAAACTGCACTCTGGGTCAAACACTATGTTCAATGTTTTACATTCAGAATTTATCTAATCTTCACACAATCCTAGGAGATAGAGACTTTTAATTCCTACCATTTTAGGATTAAAACCTTCAGATTCCTGAAACAATGATCCTAAGGATACACCATTTTAATTATGAAATGATTTCTTGTGCATAACTTAAATTTGTTGTATTTAGTAAATAAAAATACAGGAAATACAGCCAAAATTTAATGCCAGTTAAAAGAAAAAAGAAGTCTTTTGTTTGTTTGTTAAAAGGATCCCCCATGCAATATTTGAAATATACTAAAATATCATCCATTATTTATCCAAAATTCAAAGTTAACTGATTTCTTATACTTTATTTGGCCACTAAATCAGATGTGGATCTCAAATACTTCTCATACCAATTAATATCTTTTCTATACAATATTAAGAATATGGATACTGGGGCTCCCTGGATACTGGGGCTCATTTCTCCCAGGTTCAGCTTATGCTTCTAGCTAAAGACAAATTAGAAGTTTGTACTCTAAGATTCCTCATAGTTTGCTTCAAGTACATAAATATTAGAAGTAAAATACTTGGAGAAAAAACTTAAGGAATGTTTAAAACAAGAACAAGATCTCTGAGACCAAACATAAATTAAAATGAAAATCTGTGACTGGGGTTAAGCCACATGACTACTAGACATGGTTCATAATAGAATGATGATTGGCACATGATAACAGTGAGACAGAGTCTGGGATCAGGTTCAGTATTTGCAACTTAAGTCTGATGTAGGAATTCCCCAATCATGAGAAGAAATTGACAATTTTGTTTTTTAAAAAGCCATATACTACAATAAGTATGTTGTAATGTAAACCTAAAGCTGCTGTTTCCATGAAATATCTGGGACCATATGGGAGAGAATACAAGAGGGTGTCAGCTAGAGACAAGATGTAGAAAAGCAGTGTCTAGGACATAGCATTTGGTGGCTGGGTACATACATATTAGATAATCACTCTGGACTTATCACTTATATGGATAAGTGTATGTTTTGTTTTATCTAATATTTTTTTCACTTGAGCTTTTTGAATTACATTTCATTTTTTATTGCATATATTTGTGACTTTAGTTGCAATTAATAATCATTGATATACTCATATGGAAAAATAAAGGGTTAATATCCACTAAAAAAACAAAACAACAACAAAACAAACAAACAAAACAAAACAATATTTGTTTTGTTTTCCTGATAGCTCCTGAATGATTTGGGGGGAATTATTTCCTATTTGCTAGATTTACCTGTCCTTGGAGTTGGGCAGAAGCAGTATTAAAATTAGCAAGTCCTGAAACACTAAGGCTGGCAGTAAAAATGCTCTTTACATAATAATGTATTTTTTCCTAGTTCATCATTTGCCTTTTACAGTTTATATTTTTAAGAATTTTTATGTATTCAAACCTACTAGCTTTACTTTATGAGTCATACCTTTGGTGTTATGCTAACAAATTTCTTTCCTTCTGATTAATAATATGAAAATATTTTCCAGCCAGGTGCAGTGGCACATGCCAATAATCCCAGTGACTCTGGAGACTGAGACAGGAGGACCATGAGTTCAAAGCCAACCTCAGCAACTTAGGCCCTAAGCAACGTAAAACCCTATCTCAAAACAAAAAGTAAAAATTTCTGGGGATGTAGCTTAGTGGTTAGATGCTCCTGGGTTCAATCCCCAGTACTCAAAAGAAAAGAAAAAGAAAAAAGAAAATATTTTCTAGACCTTCTTTTTAGGCGGTTTGTTTTAAAAACAGGATTTAAGTCAGGAGTGATGGCACATGCCTGTAATCCCAGCAACTCACAAGGCTAGTGAGGAGGATCACAAGTTTAAGGTTAGCCTCAGATATTTAGTGAGGCCCTAGTTAACTTAGTGAGATTCTGTCTCAAAAAAAATAAATAAATAAAAAGGACTGGGATGTGGCTCAGTGATAAAGTGCCACAGGCTCAAACCCTGGTACTAAATTAATTAATTAATTGAATAAAACCAGGATTCAGATGGAAATAATTTTTATTTTGAAATGGGGTATTTTACCCCACATTGTAATCCATTTGTTCATTCATATATCTTTTCCCACTTGAAAATTCATCTATATGACATGTCAAATTTTTAAGGATATTTTGATTCTGGAGTCTAGCTTTTTCAAATAACTTGTTGAGTTTTTTCCAGGACATATTGGGCAGAATTATATTTTTTATTCATTTAGCCATATATTTGTTATAATTGAAGCACTAAAACTTAAAATAAAAAGAATTTCCTTTTTTGGTACACAGTTCTATGAGATTTAGACATAAAATCTGGTAACCAATGCTATATTCAGTATACAGAACAATCCAACATATCAAAGGATTTTTTCACTCTGCCCTTTGTATGTTTAATTTGCATTTCCCTTATGACTAATGGTGTTGGACTTCTTTCCTTGGACTCATTTTCAATCCACATATTATCTTTTGTGAAGAATCTATACAATATTCTAGCCATTTTGCAAAGTAATTTATAAATGTCTTATTATGTCAGTTTGAAAACTTTAAAAAATATATTCGAGGTACAAATTTGTTGTATAACATCAGATTCAAAAGTATTTTCTCCCAGTCTGAGGCCTATCTTTTTATTCTCTTGATAATGTCCTTTACGGAGTGTGAACTTGTAATAAAATATATTTTATCTACTTTTTCATTAATGGCTTTTGCTTTTGGTGTTATTCTAAAAATATTTTCCCTTAATGTAAGGCCCCAAAGATTTTCCTTTTTCAAAAAAATGTACATATTTATGTTTTAGTTCATTTTCAGTCAAATTTTGTGTATAATGTGAGGTGTATATTTTTTCCATATGGATGTTCTTTTGTTCCAGCATTATTTTTAAAAGACTCCCTTTCACCATTTAATTGGCCTTGCAATCTATATGTAGGTTCTTCTGCATTGGAAATAAGATTTGGAATTATTTAATCATCACCCTGCTTCTTAAAAAATTATTCAATTGTGATGAGAATTACATAAAATTACAGAAATTAGCTGAGAAAATTTACATTTTAAAAAAGAAATGCTTATATACGTTTATTAAATCTCATTCAGTCAAATTTTATGGTATTCTTCATATAGATCCTCAAACTGTCTTTGATGTCAATAATTATATTTGTTTTGCTATTATGAATGTAATATATTTTATTATAGTCCATATGATTACTTCTGTTCTATAGTGAAATGGATTTTGTATGCTTGCTTTTAATCTCTCTACATTTTATAACTTATTATTTCTAAAAAAAACATTTTTATTCATTTCCTTGGTTATTCCTGATATTCATTATATAATATACAAATAAAAATAATTTGTCTCTTCTTATTTAATGCTTATAATTTCCTTTGATTCTGATTGCAAAGGCTAGAAATTCCAGAATACTGATGTCACACTTCCTCAACTCATTCTGATTGTAAGTAAGGATGTTAAATTTCTCTTAATGCTTATTTCACTGTTAAGTTCCTATATCATTTTAAGGAATTATCTTCTATTCATGATTTAATAAGTGTTTTACTTTTCTTTAATCAGGAATCAAGGCAAATCTTATCCAAAGCTTTTTATACACTGATAGAAAATTATACTTTCAGCAGTATCCAATAGATGTTATTTTATGTTATAGATATTTGGTGGTTATATGGGAACACAACTTCAATTTAAAACAGTCTTTCTAGGGGAAAATACTTTAAATTCCAAACAATAAATTGATACATAAATTATAAATTAGGATTGTTCATATGTATTCTTAAAGCAGAAACACTTCAAAGATTCACCTGTCTTTGTGTGTCTTTTATAATTATTTGTCATATTTCTCTGATATTATAACAGAGTGCTAGTACTGAGAAGAAATATGTGACATGCAGTATAGTTTATGTAGTTACCAGAAGCTGTAACCTGTGTGTCTTTCCCTTCATTCCTTTGCCCAAGGATCCCAGCCTGCCATCCTCCCCAGCCTGTAGTCCTCCTAGACTCTATCCTTTTCCACTAATACACTCAAGATTTAAAAACTTCAACCTTCATCCTGAGTGAGGTACCTGCCCTTTCTGTTTCTCATAACTTTCTTCTAGTTTTTTCCCTTTCTCTCCATAATTTTATTATTCACATATAATGGATTAACAACTAATATCTTGCCTTTTCTTCACACAATATTGGAAGTCTAAGATGACAACATAAACCTCAAAAGTACATAAATCTAAACCAGCTGAGGATCACAATGCTACTCAGTACAATCTCTGCTAGACAATAGTTGCCAATAGTTGTTCAAAGCAATCCACAATTAAAAGAAAAAATTTTGTGTTTGTCTTTTAACCTGAGACAATAACTAATTGATTAAAATATTACTCAACAGGCAAAGGGGAAGTGACTTCGTAGGACAACAAAGACAAAAATCTATGTTAATATTAGCTACATTTTCAGAATATCTAAAATGCTCTGAGGACATTTGATGTCTACCAAGAGAATCCTAACATAGATGCCAGCTGGATGTCCTAAGAGTTTTAAAGGGAGTATCATGCCCCCAATATACCAATGTATCCAGATGGACAATTATTAATAGCTAATATTTTTAAAAAAAATATTTTTAGTTGTTGATGGACCCTTACTTAATTTATTTATTTATATGTGGTGCTGAGAATCAAACCCAGTACCTCACCCATGCTAGGCAAACACTTTACCACTGAGCTATAACCCCAGCTCAATAGCTAACATTTACTCAATACGTGTTTTCAGAGATCATTCGGACTATAAAATATGTTTATCCATGTTGTTTTCAAACTATATGAACTTCAAAGTATACACTATTTAAAAATCTTTACTTTGCAGATGAAATTAACGAGACAGACTGAGAAATAAAATAATTAATTGAAATTTGCATAGGCAATAAATGTTACAGGAGATTTAGGAGCCAAATTGCTTCATTTCAGAGATTGTGACTTTAACCAATAGACCAGTGGTCTTCAAGTGACAGACTGTGACTTTAACCAATAGACCAGTGGTCTTCAAGTGATTCAAAGGATTTTGAGTTTAGCCTTGTGGATTTGGAAATCTAGTGATACCTGAAGTCAAATTTCGTAGAGCAAGCATTGCTTGTAAACTCTAAAGAGCCAAATACAGGGCATCTGGAGAATCCTCACCGGTTCTTAGGACGTCTCTATTTGCAGCTTCTATTTCAAAATTATACCCCAGCTTTTACTGAGAATGCTCACATATTCAGGGTAACACAAGAATTATACAATCCCAAGATCAAGAAAAATATTTCTAAAAAAAGAAAAGAAAAACAGCATAAAATATTTGGGTTTGATGATGGTCTTAAAATAACTCCGAACACCTAATATTTGTTCTCAAATTCAGGTACCCAGAAGATGGTCAACCTCCTAAGAACTTATATATTGTCTTTAACCTGAGAAAATATTTAGTTTATCAAAATACACCTCAACAATCAAATAGGCAGTGACATCATAGAACAACAAAGACAAAAAATTATGTTAATTTTATTATTAGCATATTATTATTAATTATACTATATTTTCAGAATATCTAAAATGCTCAGAGTTTATTGCAGCTATTTGTCCCAAAGACTGTAATTATATATTTACTAATTTTGACAGTACAGTGGAACCCAGGGCCTATACACATGCTAGGAAAATACTCTATCACTGAACCTTATAGTTATTTTCAGAACTTTTATTTTACAATATAATCATGGAGTCTGAATTTGATAAATTAACTAATAGTTTTAAAACATTTTCTAATCTATATATTGTAACTTTTGTGTTCCTTTCTTGGGTTCAGAATCAAATCCACACTGTGGGATTAATATGTTCATTTTAAAGATGAACTCAAGATTATTAGTTCTCAAAGTAGCAAGAAGCAAACTAAAAAAAAAAAAACGTTTTCTTTCCATTAAAAGGTGTCAAAATTATATCTAAGATTTACTGTATTCTGAAATTAGAACCCATCAATATCCAGCATAATCTCTTCTCCAAGATAGATTTCCTTGATTCTTTTAACTAATGTTCATATAAAACAATATATATATATATATATATATATATATATATATATATATATATGTGTGTGTGTGTGTGTGTGTGTGTGTGTGTGTATTTTTTACATGACTGACTATCTCCTTGAGAAGACTGAAACCCATTACTGACCACTTGTCTAACCAGAAGATTATATATTTTATCTTTATCTCTCTACACTTTATTTGTACACAAAGAGTTATAAGGGTTTTATTTATCTATTTCTTAGATATATGTGAATTACAAATGAAATAACATGTTCAAGCATTTAAATTATGCCATGTTATATTGTACATACTATTATTACTATTATAACAGGTATATTGGAAGTTTAATACTAGTTCCAAATTTATCTATAGTCACAAATATTTCTCATGCTGAATATACTTTCTAATGATATGTATTTTTCACTTCCTTCAAAAGATCTCTAAGTATTATCTTAACATTTTGTATTTTGTGCAGACTGAATGCATGTCGTACTACCACCAATTTGTAATAGAAAAAGACGTGAAGTAGGAACCTTTTGGTAAATTAATGAAACATTTAACAATTATACAGATTTTATGACTCCAAATCAGTACATTAAGGTTTTTGATTCACTTATCTTTAATTCATGTGTAGTTCATTGATGCAAATGTTTTGTCTATGACATTTCTATTGAATCAAGAATACACTCCATTAAAATCTCCATGTGACCTTAGGCCCTTATCTGACTTTTTAACTTAACTCAATGATATTAATGATGGAACATATATCCTCATTTCCTGTAAATTTTTAGCACCCTTTCATACCATTACTTCAGTATCTAATGGTGGCAAATTTTAGTACAAAGAAAACTCACTTAGTATTTATTTGCCTATTTAATTTACCTTATTAGTATAGATACTTTTATGACTTATATTTAATTTAAGCTGGAATGTATAATGAATATATAGACAATGAGACCAAGCAACACTAAGAATATGAATCGTTATTGTTAAAATTACATATTGATCTATATATTTCCAGATGTTTTCCATTTATTATATTTCATGTGCTTTATAGTCTGTTTTCTTACTTAACAGAATAGCATCAACATTTCCTGAATTAACAAACATATTTGTTCAAAATCATTTTTAATAATCTCTAGTATTTCAACATCTATGTGAAGCAAAACAGTTTTCTCAGTTGCTCTCTACTGAAGGCTTCTAGATTATTTTTTATCTTATTTATTAAGCAATGCAATAATAACTATATTTGTGGTAGTCATTGTCCTATCTTTATCTGAATGTTTTAACTTTTCCTTGGAATTGGTCATTAAAATTGGAACTACAGAGTTTGTAATATCTTACATACATGTTGCCAATCAATTCACAGAATGGTTTTATGAATTCTATCCATTGACTTCACACAATTGTCATTCTAAAACAGCCCTGGGAGTAGTCATTTTTAAGATAAATATTGCCCAGTTAAATATGGTATATTCTGGAAAGTTCCATGCCATTTAGAATTGATTTATTTTTAAATATTTTTGACCATATTCTAGCTTCTTTTGCATATTTTTATGTTCAATTTTTGTTCTGAGCTTTTATTTTTAGTCCTCTTAGCCTATTTAGTAGTTTTAATAAGTTGAGAATTTCTTTTGACATATGGTTCTCAAAATCATAATGATACTCTGGTAATTTTTATAAAAAATGTTTATGTGAGAAATAATCCTTTTTTTGACAGATTTGAATTGCAACATTTACATTTTTTGTCAATATAAATTTATTTCTGAAGTTTCTCTTTGGATGGACTTTCTATTTTTGAATCAAAATCAAATTATTTTAAATAAACTGTATATTTTAATATTGCCTAGGATACATTTCTCTTATTATTCCACTTTCAAAATTTGATACAGAGTCTGATTATGTTGCCCAAGTTATCCAGGCTTGTCTGTGTTGACCTGGCAAGTTTCCTGCGTTGGTCTTTGGAGTAGCTGAGACTACAGGTATATGCCACCTTGCTCAGCCTCAACTTTTCTAAAATAAAACTTAAAATTGTGTCAAGTTGTAAAGCAAATCCTACTGTTATTTTATAAAGAGTATATAAAGTTTATGTATTAATTCCAGAAGAAATGCATCATTATAATATTGTCTTCCAAACATTGATAATTTATTCTTATTCATGCACTTTTTAATTTCCACTTTTAATTTTATTTTTAGTTGTTGATGGAACTTTGTTATACTCATTTATTTATATGCAGTTCTGAGAATCAAACCCAGTGTCTCACACATGCTAGGCAAGAGCTCTGCCACTGAGCTGCAGCCCCAGCCCTACTCAAGCATTTTTTGTGTCTCTAAGTAAGCATTTGAATTCTTGAACACAAGTTAGTTTCTTAGTTTGGATAAATGTACCGTGGTTATAGAAGATGTTGAAGTATAAGAATCTGGATGAAGGATATATGGAAACTCTGTACTATATTTACAACTTTCATATAAATATAAAATTATTCCAAAATACAAAGTGTACTATTGTTTTGCAGTTACATCTGCTTATATACATTTAATGAATGTTTCTAAAACAATTCACTGAGGCACAGCTGAATTTTTATGATGATGGAAGCTAATGATCTACCCACCTAAACTGTCACATGATTACTGTTTCCAGAAACAGATACCATAAGTAGGAAGCAGAGGATTCCTGAGTAATCATTGTTTCTTTGAATTCTTACTTTCTTTCCTATTGGACCTACTTCTTCCCTAAGGAACTTATGCAGGGGTATGGATGTTCAGGATGTAAGAAATGTAGGAGGACTCCTATCTAAACTATCTCAGTCCTTTTGCATAGTTATAACAGAATTATGTGGATTTGGTAATTTAAAGAACAGAATTTATTTTCTGAGTTCCAGAGGACAGGGAGTCCAAGATTCAGGGGTTAGAATCTGATGTGGGTCTTTTTTCTGTGCTGTTCTCACATGGCAGAATATGGTAGCTCAAGGAAGGACAAAAACCATGCCCTTAAGTGGCAGAAGTATGGAAAGGAAGCAAACCCACTCCTTCAGGCTCATTTTATAAAGATATTAATTTGTTCATGAGGGCTAACTCTACTCCTGCACAGCCCTCTTTATAATGGCATTGATTTATTTGTGAGGGCCCTGCCCTCATGAGCTAAACTTCTTCAGGGGCACCACTTTCCAACACTGTTGCAATGGAGATTAATTTATTAACACTTGAGTTTGGGAGTGAACAAAATCATTCAAACCACAGCACCCATAAGTACAAGCAAATGTGCTACCAGCACTACACTCCAGATGCCACAAGAAGACCTGGTGGCACAAGCCTGGACCATGCCTGCTGGAGGAATAAACAAATAATTATCACAAGCCTCCTGGTGGACATAGTGACACCGATCTAGATGCCAGCTGAAATAAGTCCTGCAAATAAATTGTCATCGCCCTTGTCTAGACCATCATACTATAATAAAGTTGCAAAAAGAGTAAGTCATAGAGATAGACATTATTACTCATTCTGGCTTTTGGTAGTTAAATATAGCCTATGCAAGTTATTAAGTGTCTCTACATCTCAGTTATTTTATCAATGAAATGGGTTTGCTCTTTCATATCTCTGTACCTTCATCCTTTATTTATTTGTACCTTAATCTTGTCAAACTGGTGACTGAATCATTCCAGTATATAATAAAAGGAGATAATGAGGCAGCCATTGTCATAGATGCTGGCTAGTTTCACTTTCAGCCACTAGACTGAGGTATTAGCTTTTATTTTATTTATCTTACCTTTAACAACTTGCTACACCAACTAGGTCTAATAAGAGTTTAGCAAATACTTAACAAGGGATTTCCATCACAGCAAGTGTAGCTTCACTCATTCTGGAGGTATTGAGGTTTATCTTTTTCTACTACTCAGAATTCCTAGTGTCTTTGAAGAATTCCGCCTGTTGTTTAAGAGAATATCAAGGATAAGGACTATGTCTGGAAGAAAGCTATCTCCTTTTCTCATCACTACATTTTCTGCCCTTAATGTGGAGAAATGCATGTATTCAGTTGACTTATCAAAGCAGAAAGGTCTCCAAATTCTCTAAGGAATATGTGTGTCCCCATGGGAACATAAATACAAAGTGAGGATAGTTGCCTGTTGTGATCTTCATACAGAATGGCTGAGGCTAAGATCATGTTTACCAAGCACATCAGCAAATTCAGATAAGAAGGAGGGATCAGCCACAATGTCCAAATGAAATACAGAACACCCTCTGGCTTTCGGGGCTATGTATTCCCAGTTTTTTTTTTTTTTTTTGTATTTATTATCAACATGACATGTGTTAGAATGATGATTGATGCACTTCTGGGTTGCTTCAGTCCCATTTGCTGCATTCTCTAAACTGGTAGAGTTATCTAAATGGCCCTTGGCTGGGAACACATGCTCTGCCAAACTGAGAGTTTACCAAATTAAAGAAAGGTGTGCAAGACACACCAATTCCTAATATGGATCTCCTCCCCGATATAATTAGATATAAAACATTTTGGAGAAGCGAAAAGAGACTTTAGGATTGTTGTAAGTTACTTTGGTTTAGGAGGAAAAAAAACATACAATTTTTTCCCTATTTCAGGTATCTATAAATTTTATCCACCAAGAAAAACTATTTACATGTTTATGTAATACAAAGATTAATTGTAATGAAATTTGATGTGAAAAAATGTGAACATGCAAATAAACATGATTTAAGTATATCTTTTGGGACTACTCTGTACATTAGGAGGACTTAAAGTTGGTAAGCACTGCAAACATATGAAAAAACATCCAGACTGTGCTGACAGTTGCCCAGAGAAAACTCTGATCTTCAGATTCCTCTGTGTCAGAAACTAAGCATCATATTGAAGGACACAGAATACATATGCACAGAACATATTGAGGAAACATTGTTTCAGATGTTTAGATTCCCTCAATCATGCAAAACATGTGGTTGCCAATTGCTCTTAAAATTAAATACCATAGTAACCAGCACAAGTTGGAAAAGCAGCAATGTGGGAATATATAACTAATAGTTAGAAAAGCATAATGGAAATTATTTTAGTTCTGCCTGAGGGCCATGTAGAGCCAAACATTATTTTTGGTCAATGATGAAATGTAGGCTGTGACGATTGTGCCATTCAGATGGGTCATTTAGACAAATGGAAAGAGCCTTCCAAGATTTGTGAGTCATGATTAATTATTTTTAGACAATATTTTTCAGTAGTGTATGTGTGTGCATGTATATTTATTGGTGAATTGGTTTCAAAATATCATCCATACTATATGACTTTAAAATAATTAATCAATGAAATTAATTATCAATTAAATTAATCAAATGCTACTAAAAAGTATCTCATAAGAAAAATGCTGCTTTCTTATATAGCATCTCATTATGTTTCCCTTCTTGTAGTCTTTCTTATAAATCTTAAGAATTATAAAATTTTATAATTGAAAAAAAGTTTAAAGAGTAGGTAGTAATTTTAGTCAAACTTGTCAGATTAAAATCTTAACCTCAATCTTGTTTAGTTGCTTAGATTTCATAGAAAATAAACTGTAAAATAGCTTGAAATAGTCCAGTATAGCGTATACTATACCTTTCAGTATGTAGTCCTGTTACACAGGAAGTCAAGTAAAAAATTACTGAGGTATCTATTCTTTTCTGATCCCTTTCTCTTCTTTTTATAATATTTCCTTTACCCAATAAACTGAGCATAAAGTGCATCTTCAGTTGGTATTGTGTTAGATGAGGAGGCATGTTCCTTAGTTTTGAAATGTTGATAAGTAAAAAAGAAGACATATCTGAGTTTCTACTTATGAGTTAATTACCTTTTATTCTGAACCATTTCACAGTTCATTTTATAATGTGATTTTGTGTATTATATAAAAAGAATTCTTTGTGATTTAATCAAAATATTATTATTATTATTATTATTATTATTATTATTATTATTATTATTTTAGAAATAAATGAGATTTAGGGCTAAGCCTATAGCCCAGTAGCAGAGCATTTGCCTAGCATGTGTGAGGCACTGAAATCAATCTTTAGCACAATATAAAAAAATAAATAAAAAGTAAAAGTAAAGAAATAAATGAAATTCATAATATTAAGACATGAGATGACTATATATGTTTAATTTTAACTGAAATAGCTCTATCTGAAAAATTAAAAGCATATTCTTGAAGTTAGACAAACACAAAGCCCCTCTAGTGTGTAGCTGAGGTGACCTTCTGTGTATTGGGTTTCATGTGCAGTCTCATCTCAAGATACACTTACCATCGGGATAGATTTTCCAGGGTACTTGTTTCCCAGTAACCCTTCATCTCTTCCACACATTGGGATGTGACTTCACAGAAGCTTTGTTTCTGAGAAACCTGTTTCAAGAGCTTAGTCCAGTACTCATTTGTATTGGAGGATCCTGCTATGACTTAAAGGAAAGGCCCATAGGGAATACAAAGGAGTTGACAAAAAAAAAAAAAAAACAAATTTCATAATCATCATTTGGCATTTGAGGCTCAAATTCACTGTCCGTATGTAAAGGCAGGAGTCAGTCCAAGGAAAAGGAGTAAACATTGCAAGGGGAACTGTGCACATTCTATTTTGTTTTTAATTGTTGTCTTTTATGATCATCTTGGAAACTTAACTGCTGACACATCATAGGTGGAGGATATTTTTCTATCCCAATTCACATTAGATATCAGGCATGCATTAAACCATAGAACACTTGCTTTAACTCTTTAATAACATCGTTCAACTCTTCATCTGACATCAACATGAGGAATCTCTCAACCCCACTGAGATGGCTCCTTCCCCTTCATTTCACAGTCATAGATTCACATACATTCTAAGGAATCTAATGTGTTAAAGTCAGTCTTCTGGGTACCCACCTTGTGGCATCAGTGTTTCCACTTGTTCATGTCCTCTAGTTACCAGGTATAAATAACTTATTGTACTTCTACCAGGGTTATAAACTTTGATCAGTGGGAAAAACCTATAGTTCTTTTTGCCTTTAAGCAATCTTATTATTGGTAGACTCTAAACTCTCAGAGTCTTTAAGAAAATCCTGCAGATATTTGACCTGTTAAAAATCAAACTGTTAATATGTATATTTTTATCTAGCTTAAATAGCCAGTAGTCATTGTTGCAATTTTTGAAACCATAGGCAAATATCTATTATGTTTGAAAATCCATCTTGCCTGAACATCTGGTACTTTTTCATCTATAACATATAATTCATTTCCTTCCTTGGTCCCATCTTCATCTGCCCTCATTTTAACAGATGAATCACTTTTTGCTGTATTAGGGTCTTCAATGTAGTAATATTGGGGAACTTTCAGCATAATTTGGAATTTTTGGTTTATCTGTTTATCTGTCATACTAGATAATGAGCATATTGGACAAAGGGTATTTCATTTTTAGAAAAAAGTAAGAATTATTCTACAGACATAATATATCTGTAGAATAGAATAATTAATGAATGACATCTATTTGGTTATTATGCATGATTAATGAGTAGATAAGACATATAAAACACTTTGCTTAAAAAATCTTTTAAATTCTAGAATCATTGTAAAAGTAGATGCAATGTTGAATTTCCATGTACAAAAATTAACAAAACAAATCTTTAATAGTAATTTAACAGTTAAAGAAACTGAAATGAATATTAATATTTTTCATTTTTATTCCTTTAGTTTGTGAACTAATTGGTACTTAAGTATACTCTAAATTGTGAAGGCTTTTTTTTATATTTTCAAATAAATGTATTAGATTTAAGCTAAGAATTGAGAACAAGAGTAAAAGATAAAGCTTGAAATTACTAAGTAGCAAACCAAAACAAATGTTTTTCTTAAAAACTATGAAAGTTTTCCCAACAGTATAAGAAAATGAAAGCCTCATTGTTAATATAACTTATTTCATAAAGGTGTACTTTGGTCTGGCACTTGCAAATGATTTAAAAGAAAAAAAAATACGATATATGTTCTTATTTTGTGTTGAAACCTATTTATATGGAAATCAAAAGACACACTCCTAAGCACCATTTGGTTCCTTTGTACAAATACTAAGTTACCTCCACACAAGACAAAAATAACTGTGTATTTGCCCTGTAATTATGTGATACTTAACCTTATAATTAAAGGAACAACAGTTGCCACATACACAAAGTGCACTTACAGGAAGTAAGTGCACTATAAAATAAAGCAATTACTGAAATAAACTATATAATTAAAAATCTCTTAAGGCAGCAACAAGGCTTGCCCAGCTTATTCTAAAAGTACCAGGACAGTTACTGTAGATGCATTATCTTGTAGTTTGCAAAGAATGGAAAATGTATCTTTTTCAGAAGCCTTTTCTCTGGAAAAGAACACAAACAAGTTAAAACCTTTTAATTTGTTCCCAGAGCTGGTACACCCACCCTGTTTGGGGACAGGGCTGAAGTTGGAATGGCATTCTGAACGCTAATGTCCAAATGCATTTTTGATAATAAGTGATGATTCAAAGCAGACCTATCCATTGGCATTGAGAGAAACAATGTCTCTTTTTAAAGGCTCCTCCCAGTACATACTGAGCCACTGCTCCATAGAAACCCTGTGTAGTTGGGGAAATATTTCACTTTCAGAGTGCCACATATTTGAGTCCAACATTTTTTCTTACAAAGGTTATGATACAATGGAGTGATAATCAAGAAAGATCTTGGATAAGGTTCTCAATGACTCTTAGTATGTAACCATTTCTCCAGCAATACTTTAAGTTTTTACTCACATATTTGTTTACTTTTACTGTAACTATTTTTAATTTCATGCTTTGAGGGAGGGATCTTATAAGGCATTACTAATAAATCTCTTATCACAGGGCAGAGTTACCAAGAATGATTCCCAGGTTTTTGACTTATGCAGCCACATAGATGGGAGAACCTTTTACTGAGATAAAAACCACTGGAGCAAAAAACAATGTTAATGTGAAATATGATGTGTTTAATTTTGGACATGTTTTTTTTGAGACTGTTTTGGAATTTACAAATGATGTTATTATTATATAGGTGATTATACCTCTGAGAACTCTGAAGAGATATCAAGGGCACAGAGGATAATTGCAGTCCTAAGTACAGGTAACCTTTTCTAAGGGAAGAGCCAATTTTGATAAAAGAACAGTTGTAGAACCAAAGATGAAGAACACATAAGAGAAAGGCAAAGCAGAAGGAGATGAGATTATAATGAAGGCACAAAACCAGCCTGGTAGGAAGAGATACTGGTGAATTGGAGGTCAAATGCCAAGGAAAGAGAGTTTTTCAGTGAGATAGCTAACAATGTTAAATACAGCTGACACATGAAGGGACATGGGAACTGAAAAACATCCTTTGTCTGTAGTATAATAGAGGACATTCAAGACTATAAGAGAATCATCAATGTGGAACTTTCCAACATTTATGTGGATTTGAGGACTTTTTTTTTAAGTCAAATGACTACTAGGAAGCTGATATAGTGGTAATTGTACATTAGTATTAGAACACTGATAAAACAGATAATATACTCTTGCCTAAATCATGTTTTGAAAGGAACCTCTGTTTAGCAACATGCATTTGAGATGCATAATTTATTCATATATTTTTAGACTTCATATGAAGTCCTCTTCTATTAGCCATAACTCTGTGGTAGATTTTTCCTGAATCACAATTTTTAGCCCTACTTTATTTAGTTCATTTTAATGGACATTTTTACAAATAAGCAGAAATGTACCATTTTTAAAATATAATATATATATATATATATATATATATATATATATTATATATTTTAGAATGTTTTTGTGTAAAAAGACTAATGAAAGAAACTATAATAAATGTCCTTTCTCTTTGGAGATTTTGAAACCACACCTTCATTTGTACACTTTTTTACCATTGACCTCTTGTGAAACTAGTAGATCCTTCTTGCCTTAGTTTTTAATATTCCTATAATCCAATAAGTTTTTTTGTGGGGAATAGAGCACTATATCTTGTTCCTAATGAGATCTCTTTTAATGCATAACCTAGAACCTAAGGACTTTTTACATGGTTTGTAAATAAAACAATAGAAATAGAAGTTGAGGTCCATTTCTTCCACTAAGCACACATAATTGCATTTAAGTTAATTTAACATACGTTGTGATTTTTGCAGAGGCAAAGCCTTGGAGTAGCACACCCAGAATCTCATATTGCTCTCATAAACCTCATAAAAATTCCTCTGTTTCCTACTATGTGCAAGTACCATGAAAAACACTAACATTACTTTTGTATTCACTGAGGGAAGATCATAGATATGTATCCTTTTATAACAAAGCTGGAAGGAAATAATCACTTCTTTTTCTTTATAGGAAGAATAAGTTTCCTTGGGTACTTACAGAGTTTATCGATTTTATCTCCTTTTTGTTATCTTGTTTGACATTTTTATGGTTTTATTTTGTTTTCCTTTTCTATGTCAAATCAACTATAATATTAAAGAGACATATAATTAATAGCAGGGTCTCTCTCTCTCTCTCTCTCTCTCTCTCTCTCTCTCTCTCTTCCTTCACTTTTGCTGATCTCTATATGTCAGTAAACATTGTTGGGAATGGGATGGGGGATAATGATCTTCTAATGAGAATCCTTTTCATTACTGCTGCACCACCATGACTGAGATCCAATGGGTTTGTGGTCTCACAAACTCCCAGGGACCCAAGTGTGTTGCTACCAAATTGAGTTTGTCCAGGGGTTTGTATGGGTGGGTTAGCTTTGAGGGAGCGCCCTCTTTGCACTACTGGATTGGGACTTTGGTGTCCATGAGCCACACATGCAGCCTTTGGTCCAACCAGATTATGGTGCTGCTGTTTGTCCTTTGTTTTGAGAGGGCCTTTGCTCTGGGGCACAGATGTGTCAATATGGCCCAGTTTCTTAAGCCCATATCTGCATCTGTGGTTTTTCTGCTGTTATCCACGAAGCTGATTTTGGGGTATGTGTGGGGGGTCCAATTTCTTATGGCTGCCCATCTCATTTTGCAACCTCATTGTCCTTTTATTCCACCAGTTATGTCTCTCCTAGTGAAGGTAAAGTAAGTTAGGTTGCCCATGAGTTAGGGAAAGAAAATCCTCCAAGCTTCCTGCCACACTCCTTCCTAAAGTTTCTGCTAGGTTCTGGGCAAAAACCAGAGGCCCTGCTCTGCTAATCCCTGCTAAAAGGTTTACAGAGGGATCTGGAAGGCCCCTGTTGGTCCAGCACTAACTACTGTACATTTGTTTTATGTTAGAAATACATTTCCCTGTGCTATTCAGGAAGCCATAGATGTCTTGACTGCTCATTCTGTCTTTTAATGGGTTTCATATACAAGTAGGTAAAAAAGATATCATTCTCCATCCCTTCTAAAAAGGCCAACAAGTCTAAACTTAATGTGGAATCTGGTGTCCCTACTGGGAAGCTGAGTTCTTCTTTTCAAATGTGTTTTGCCAACCCCCACCACCCCCTGGTCATTTAAATACAGAATTTGGAAATGGTATGTTTTAAATGGTCTGTTTTCTCAAAGAGTTCTCGTGCAATTTGTATTTGCATTTTTTTTCTATACTTATTGGTAAAGCAAAATGCATTTTGTTGACTATAACTATTTTAAAAACAACAAAATATAATTATTTCTTTTAAGTAGCAAGAAAAACAATAATTTAGACTTTAAATGTCCCTTAAAATTGTTGTGGCTTATTGATCATTATAAACATGATAAAAAGGTTGAGAAAATTTGTGCCAGGAGTAGTGAGAACCAGAGAAGGGAATGTCTGTTTTATCAGTACTTCATCCTGGTATGCCATAACACGGTGCCTCAGCCTCAATGTAGAGAGTCTAGCTCAGCCCCCATCAACACAGTCATTATGAAGGGCTTGTCTGTCCAAGGACACTTTCCTGGTTCAATTCCAGTTTACTCTCTAAGCCTTAATGACATTTTTCAGCTCTGAAAAATATCATTGCTGCCTAATGCTATAGTAAAACTTTAGGCACATTACCACGAAAAGTGACATTGGCCAGATAGGAAAGATAAAGAGAATAGGTAAAGAAGAATAAAAACAATAAGGTGACATGTTTTATTAAGGGATCAGAACAACCACATATAAGAACAATAATATGGCAGAAAATATATTTATTGGTAAAGAAGAATAAAAGCTAAGATAAAATTTTAAAAATTTGACTAAATTCTGACACAATTCATTAGTTAGAGAGTTTGGGTTGTTTCATTTTTTTTTAAATAACTATTTGTTTTTAAGTTTTGTATTTTAGAAATCTAGAAGCTAATTTTTATAAATCTTGACAAAAAATGCTACAGTAAATTTACTTTTTATTTTCTTATTTTTCTCATTTATTAAAATATAAAAAAGGCATTTGTTTTTTTAAGAAAAAATATCACATGAGGTTTGAAATATTTTAAAAACAAGTATGTTTAATATGATAATATTCTTTTCCTTTGAGTTTTTATGTGGCTAATTTTTAAAGTGTTAATGAATGGACCCAGTGGATGACATTTATCTTTGCATAGCAGAATATATAGAGATCCTCTTTGAGATAGAATTCCCATGCAGAAAATACATTGAATTAAGAATCTGATTCATGCTCAGCCTTATTTTTTTGGGGGGGGTGGAGGGGGCCACAGACTTGATCAATACAAAGTCTCCATCCTCATGAAACTAACATTTTATTTATTTATTTAGTTAGTTAGTTTCATAGATTTTTTTTCATTTTTAATTTGTTCTGATTAGTTATACATGAAAGTAGAATGCATTTTGACACATTGTACAAAAATGAATCACAACTTTTCATTCCTCTGGCTGTACATAGTGCACAGTCACACTGGTACTATAATCACACATGTATATAGGGCAATAATAACTGTCTCATTTTACGGTCCTTCTCATCCCCAGAGCCCCACTCCTCCCCTCAGTCTCCTCTGCACAATCCAAAGTTCCTTCACCCTTGAAACTTATATTTTAAAGGAAGTGGTTTACATATATCCATCAAAAGAATGTAAAGAAAAAAATTAAAGCATCATTAGTTTTGCAAGCAAATATATCAAAAGTTTATAATAGGAAGATGTGCTTTCCCACTGAGGAAATGAAAAGAGGAATCTCCTGAAGGGATTGGTGTTCCTCACAGCAAGGATGCTCAAACAAGTAAAATCAGAGAACAAAGAAAGACATGTAAAAATATCCAGGGCATTTGATTTGTCAAACAGGAAGGAATTGTTGAGCAAAGCTAGATCAAATGCACTGAAGTCTTTGTGGATAGGGGATATGGAATGAAGGGAGAAGATGAAGGCCAAGCCATAAAAAGAAAAAATAATTAAAAAAAATACGATGGAGACAAAGAAGGGTATGAGCAATATGAGTGGAAGGAAAAGAAGACTCAGTGTTATTTGGTAGAGAAGAGGTTGTCATAGGAGGCACACACCAAAAAAAATTGTTTCAATTGATTTTTAAAGCAATGATCTGAAAACATATTTTGCTACTTAAGGAAGGATTTATAGAACTAAAACATAAGAAAATTGCTTAAAATCACAACTTTCTTCTGATGTAAAAACTTATACCCATTTCATACACAATTTCAAAAAAAATTGGGAAACAAAAATTAAAGGAAAGAAAAAACTACTAATTACATCATTCCATGAAAAAAAGGGAGAGATGGTGTAACTAAAGAAGCAAATCATATATCTGTCTATACATCTCTCTCTCCATCTATTTATCCATCTATCTTTCTGTCATATTTATCTACTCATCATATCTACCTATTCTCTCTCTCATTTTCTTTCTTTCTTCCACATCTCTTCCCCCTTCTTGCCTTCATTCCTCCCTTTTCCTCCATTTCTTCCTTACTTCCTCCCTTTTCCTACTTCCTTCCTTTTTCTTCATTTCTTTTTCTTCTATTCTTTGTGTCTATTTGTCATCTCTATCATGTCTCTGTGTGTTTCCATGTGTCTACCTACCGACCTAGGTCTCTAATCTTATGATAGGAAAAGTGGAGAACACAGACAAGTAGACAGACATTTTGAAGTTGTCAGCCACCCCTTTATCCAATGGTTCTCTTTATAGAGTTCCCTAAAATGAGCTAGCCCTAGATATGATTCTTTTTGATAATGAGATCTTTGCTTCTTGTGACCAGAGGGCTGCAGGACATCTGTCTGTGTGTTCTGTAGTGATGAGTAAAATTGAGCATTCAAATGACACCAGTCCACAAGAGTCACTGCTCCCTGTGCAGGGCTAAATTGGAATTAGAAATCTTGGATTGGAAATTGCAACAATCATCTGTTCACAGAGGCCATTCTCATGTTAAGACCTTTAAGGGAAGGGTACTAGCCTTAGATATTTTTTAGGGAAGAACTTCAATGGCCTATTTAGGTACATCACTATACAAGGAGAATAGAATGAACATTGGTAGCCTAGGTTCACAAGACAGGCTGAGTTTGAATCCTGATTCAGTCAGTTACAAACTACTTTGGTCAAATTCCTGACTTCTTCATGCTTTCATCTGTAAAATGGAATGAAAATAATACTATTTCACAGAGTCATTGTGAGGAAGACACAAGTACAGTGATTATTCATTCAATATTCACCGTTATTTTTATCATCAAAGGTAACTATTCAAGTAACTTTTTTATGGCCAAATAAAGTTTAGTGATCATTGGACTTCTTGTCATCTGGCATATTAAAATAAACAAAATGATAAAAATGGTGATAGCAGTGGGAAAATTGACACTTGCCTGGGATCATAAAATATCCTAGCAAATTAATCAAGACCAATGCTATTATGGAAGTTCCTCAAATAATTAAAAATAGAACTACTATGTGATTTGTCAATTTCATTACTGGGTATATATTCAAAGGAAATGACATGGGTATGTCAACGAAACTTCTGCACTTCCATGTTCATCACAGCACTGTTCAGAGTAGCCAAGATGTGAAAAAAAATGTAGTGTCCATCAACTAATTAATAGACAAAGAGAATGTAATTTGTATACACAATAGAATGCTATTCAGTCATGAAAAAAATAAAATATTGTCATTTGTGACAAAATAGATCTGGAGATCATTATGTTAAGTGAAATAAGCCAGGCATAGAAAGATAAGTATGCATGATTTCACTCATATATTGAACTTAAAAATTTTGTCTCATAGCAGTTAAAGTAGAAATGATAATTACCAGAGGCTGGAGCAAATAGTGAGAGATCCATATATCAGTACTAAGTTATAATTAGATAAGAGTAAGATATAAGGTGTGCTTTTGCACAGTATAGTGACTATAGATAATGATAATATGCATTATATTTCCAAAGCTAAGAAAAAGGATTTTTGAGTGTTTTCCATACAAATGATAATATTTGAGGAGAAATATGTTTGTCCTGATTCTCAATATTACAAAAGATATATAGATTTTTTTGAAATATCACATGGTTGGTCATATATATACAGAGTTATAATAGGTATTGTTTAGCTTTCTGTTACTATTACCAAACATCTGAGTAAACTAACTTATAAAAAATAGGTTTGCTTAGCTCAATGTTTTGGATGTTTCAGTCCATGATCCTACAGCTTTAAGCCTCTGGTGGGTGTGCCATATGACAATGATGGTGAGTACATGGCAGAGCAAAACCACTTACATCATGATCCAGGAAGCACCAGAGAGGAGAGAAAAAAAAAAACAGGAAGAGGAAGAGACTAGTATCCCACACTTCCCTTTGTTCCTCCGACTTCCCACAGAGCCCCACTCTACTAACCAAGCTATATCCCCAGCCCAAGAGAAATTATTTTCATTGAAACCTTGTCATCATGGCCTTTACTGTCCACATTTATATTTGCATTTTGGTCTTCTGAGCCACCAGCAGAATGGACATTTATGGAAACCATTGCATTATTTATCAGTTTTTTTTTTTTGAAACAAAGCAAAGAAATTCTTTACTGATGACTACTGCAGCTCTATCAAACACTGGTGGAAACTTAACACCATCACATGCTGTTCCCTATATTTAACATAGTCCCTCCTATGGCTTTGCCACATATGGCAGTTCTTTTTTTTTTTTTTTGATAGTATTTTGATTTTTTTAATTGATTGTTCACAACATTATAAAGCTCTTGATATATCATATTTCATACATTAGATTGAAGTGGGTTATGAACTCCCAATTTTACCCCAAATGCAGATTGCAGAATCATGTCGGTTACACATCCACAATTTTACATAATGCCCTATTAGTAATTGTTGTATTCTGCTACCTTTCCTATCCCCTACTATCCCCTTCCCCTTCCCTCACATCTTCTCTTTCTACCCCATCTACTGTAATTCATTTCTCTCCTTGTTTATTTTCCCATTCCCCTCACAACCTCTTATATGTAATTTTGTATAGCAATGAGGGTCTCCCTTCATTTCCTTGCAATTTCCCTTTTCTCTCCCTTTCCCTCCCATCTCATGTCTCTGTTTAATGTTAATCTTTTCTTCCTGCTCTTCCTCCCTGCTCTGTTCATAGTTGCTCTCATTATATCAAAGAAGACATTTGGTATTTGTTTTTTAGGGATTGACTAGCTTCACTAAGCATAATCTGCTCTAGTGCCATCCATTTCCCTGCAAATTCTATGATTTTGTCATTTTTTATTGCTGCATAGTACTCCATTGTGTATAGATGCCACATTTTTTTTATCCATTCATCTATTGAAGGGCATCTGGGTTGGTTCCACAGTCTCGCTATTGTGAATTGTGCTGCTATGAACATCGATGTGGCAGTATCCCTGTAGCATGCTCTTTTAAGGTCTTCAGGGAATAGTCCGAGAAGGGCAATAGCAGGGTCAAATGGTGGTTCCATTCCCAGCTTTCCCAGGAATCTCCAAACTGCTTTCCAAATTGGCTGCACCAATTTGCAGTCCCACCAGCAATGTACAAGAGTACCCTTTTCTCCATATCCTCGCCAGCACTTGTTGTTGTTTGACTTCATAGTGGCTGCCAATCTTACTGGAGTGAGATGGTATCTTAGGGTGGTTTTGATTTGCATTTCTCTGACTGCTAGAGATGGTGAGCATTTTTTCATGTACTTGTTGATTGATTGTATATCCTCCTCTGAGAAGTGTCTGTTCAGGTCCTTGGCCCATTTGTTGATTGGGTTATTTGTTATCTTATTGTCTAATTTTTTGAGTTCTTTGTATACTCTGGATATTAGGGCTCTATCTGAAGTGTGAGGAGTAAAAATTTGTTCCCAGGATGTAGGCTCCCTATTTACCTCTCTTATTGTTTCTCTTGCTGAGAAAAAACTTTTTAGTTTAAGTAAGTCCCATTTGTTGATTCTTGTTATTAACTCTTTTTCTATGGGTGTCCTATTAAGGAATTTGGAGCCAACTTTTTCTTCTATCAGACGCAGAGTCTCTGATTTGATATCAAGCTCCTTGATCCATTTTGAGTTAACTTTTGTGCATGGTGAGAGAAAGGGATTCAGTTTCATTTTGTTGCATATGGATTTCCAGTTTTCCCAACACAATTTGTTGAAGATGCTATCCTTCCTCCATTGCATGCTTTTAGCCCCTTTATCAAATATAAGATAGTTGTAACTTTGTGGATTGGTTACTGTGTCCTCTATTCTATAGCATTGGTCCACCCGTCTGTTTTGGTACCAGTACCATGCTGTTTTTGTCACTATTGCTCTGTAATATAGTTTGAAATCTGGTATCGCTATACCGCCTGATTCACACTTCCTGCTTAGAATTGCTTTTGCTATTCTGGGTCTTTTATTTTTCCATATGAATTTCATGATTTCTTTATCTATTTCTACAAGAAATGCCTTTGGGATTTTGATTGGCATTGCATTATACCTATAGAGAACTTTTGGTAATATCGCCATTTTGATAATGTTAGTTCTGCCTATCCATGAACAGGGTATATTTTTCCATCTCCTAAGATCTTCTTCTGCTTCTCTCTTTAGGGTTCTGTAGTTTTCATTGTATAAATCTTTCACCTCTTTTGTTAGGTTGATTCCCAAGTATTTTATATTTTTTGAGGATATTGTGAATGGAGTGTTTTTCCTCATTTCCATTTCAGAAGTTTTGTTGCTGATATACAGAAATGCCTTTGATTTATGCGAGTTGATTTTATATCCTGTCACTTTGCTGAATTCATTTATTAGTTCTAGTAGTTTCTTTGTAGACCCTTTTGGGTCTTCTAGGTATAGAATCATGTCATCTGCAAATAGTGATAATTTAAGTTCTTCTTTTCCTATTTTTATGCCTTTAATTTCTTTTGTCTCTCTAATTGCTCTGGCCAGTGTTTCGAGAACTATATTGAATAGAAGTGGTGATAGAGGGCATCCCTGTCTTGTTCCAGATTTTAGAGGGAATGCCTTTAACTTTTGTCCTTTCAGAATGATGCTAGCCTGAGGCTTAGCATAGATAGCTTTTACAATGTCAAGGTAAGTTCCTGTTATCCCTAGTTTTTCTAATGTTTTGAACATAAAGGGATGCTGTACTTTGTCTAATGCTTTCTCTGCATCTATCGAGATGATCATATGGTTCTTATCTTTAAGTCTATTGATGTGGTGAATAACATTTATTGATTTCCGTATATTGAACCAGCCTTGCATCCCAGGGATGAATTCTACTTGATCATGTTGCACAATTTTTTTGATGTGTTTTTGTATTCGATTCGCCAGAATTTTATTGAGGATTTTTGCATCTAGGTTCATTAGATATAGTGGTCTGTAGTTTTCTTTCTTTGAGGTGTCTTTGTCTGGTTTTGGAATCAGGGTGATGTTGGCCTCATAGAATGAATTTGGAAGAGCTCCCTCTTTTTCTATTTCCTGAAATAACTTGAAAAGTATTGGTATTAATTCTTCTTTAAAGGTTTTGTAAAACTCTGCTGTATACCCATCCGGTCCTGGGCTTTTCTTGGTTGGTAGTCTATTGGTGGCTTCTTCAATTTCATCCATTGATATTAGTCTGTTCAAATTGTGTGTATCCTCCTGACTCAGTCTGGGCAAATCATATGACTTAAGAAATTTATCGATGTCTTCACTATCTTCTATTTTATTGGAATATAGGTTTTCAAAATAATTTCTAATTGTCTTCTGTATTTCTGTAGCATCTGTTGTGATATTGCCTTTTTCATCCCGTATGTTAGTAATTTGAGTTCTCTCTTTTCTTCTCTTCGTTAGCATGGCTAATGGTCTGTCAATCTTATTTATTTTTTTGAAGAACCAACTATTAGTTTTGTTAATTTTTTCAATAGTTTCTTTTGTTTCAATTTCATTGATTTCCACTCTGATTTTAATTATTTCTTGCCTTCTGCTACATTTGCTGTTGTTTTGCTTTTCCTTTTCTAGGGCTTTGAGATGAAGTGTGAGCTCATTTATTTGTTGGTTTTTTTCTTTTTTTGAGGAATGACCACCAGGCGATGAATTTTCCTCTTAAAACTGCTTTCATTGTGTCCCATAGATTCCGATATGTTGTGTCTGTATTTTCATTTATCTCTAAGAATTTTTTGATTTCCTCCTTTATGTCTTCTGTAACCCATTGATCATTCAGTAACATATAGTTCATTTTCCATGTGATGTAGGATTTTTCCTTCCTTCTTTTATCATTGATTTCCAGTTTCATTCCATTATGATCAGATAAAATGCATGGTATTATCTCCACCCCTTTATATTTACTGAGGGTTGCCCTATGGCATAATATATGGTATATTTTTGAGAAGGATCCATGAGCTGCTGAGAGAAAAGTATATCCATTTGATGACGGTTGATATATTCTATGTATGTCAGTTAAGTCTAGATTATTGATTGTGGTATTGAGTTCTATAGTTTCTTTATTCAACTTTTGTTTGGAGCATCTGTCCAATGGTGAGAGAGGTGTGTTGAAGTCACCCATAATTATTGTGTTGTGGTCTAATTGATTCTTGAACTTGAGGAGAATTTGTTTTATGAATGTCGCAGCGCCATTATTTGGTGCATAAATATTGATAATTGTTATGTCGTGTTGTTGACTGGTTCCTTTTAACAGTATATAATGTCCTTCTTTATCCCTTTTGATTAACTTAGTCTTGAAGTCGATTGTATTCGATATGAGGATGGCCACCCCTGCTTGCTTACGAGGACCATGTGCGTGGTATATTTTTTCCCATCCTTTCACCTTCAGCCTGTGTATGTGTTTTCCAATCAGATGTGTCTCCTGGAGGCAGCATATTGTTGGATTTGTTTTTTTAATCCATGATACCAGCCTATGTCGCTTTATTGGAGAGTTTAAACCATTAACATTCAGAGTTACTATTGATATATGGTTTGTACTTCCATCCATGTTTGATTATTTATCCTTTTTTTAAAAATTTAGTTTGTTTCTCCATGATTATCTTTCCCCTCGCCCTCTGTCTTTACCGAGGCACTTCCCTCTGATGGTTTTGGTTATTGTTTTTTGTTTCTTCCTCGTGTAGTGTTTTGCTCAAAATGCTTTGCAATGCTGGTTTTCTGGCTGCAAATTCTTTTAACTTTTGTTTATCATGAAAGATTTTTATTTCGTTGTCATACCTAAAGCTTAATTTTGCAGGATACAGAATTCTTGGTTGGCATCCATTGTCTTTCAGTGTTTGAAATACATTGTTCCATGACCTTCTTGCTTTCAGTGTCTGTGATGAAAAATCCGTTGTTTACCTTATTGGTTTACCCCTGAATGTAATCTGTCTCCTTTCTCTTGTAGCTTTTAATATTTTCTCTTTGTTCTGTATATTGGATATCTTCATAACAATGTGTCTTGGTGTTGGTCTACTGTGATTTTGTGTGCTCGGTGTCCTGTATGCATTTTCAATTTGTATATCTGTTTCCATTTTTATTTCTGGAAAGTTTTCTGTAATTATTTCATTCAGCAGGTTACTCATTCCCTTGGTTTGAATCTCTGTACCTTCTTCTATCCCGATGACTCGTAAGTTTGGTTTTTTTATGTTATCCCATAACTCTTGGATGTTTTTCTCGTGATTTTTTACCAGCCTTTCTGAGTTGGCTAGACTCTTTTCAAGATGATATATTTTGTCTTCATTATCTGACGTTCTGGCTTCTACTTGCTCCACTCTGTTAGTGATACTCTCAATTGAGTTTTTAATTTGGTTTATCGTTTCCTTGATTTCTAGAATTATTGTTTGATTATTTTTTTATAATCTCTATCTCCTGATAAAGATGCTTAACTTCTTCTTTTATCTGTTTATGTAATTCATTCTCAATGTGTTCTTTCGCTGCTTGAATTTGCTGTCTTTTATCCTCTTTAAGGTTCCATTCCATCTGTCTAAGGTGTTCCTTGAGTTCTTTATATGACCATTTTTCTGATGACTCTAGGTCCTCCTGAATATTTAGGCTGTCCTGCATTGTTTGTACTCCTTTTCTTCCTTGCTTTTTGAAGCTGCTCATGTTACTTCTTGTTCTGTTTGACTGCTGAGTTACTGTTTACTCCTATAAATTTCTTTGATGCTGTAGCCGCAGGTTTCAATGAAGTTATCTCCTCCGCCACAGTCTGATGACGTCAGTTCTCTGCCACGGTGGTAACTCTTGCAAATGGCGACAGTTCGTTTCCCTTTGCCAGGTGACCAATGCAACGGGTGGGTCCTTACTGTCTCTCCCAAGCCCCGATTCAAACCTGTGGCCACTACCTATGAAGGCTCGGGTGGCATTACCTCTGTAGGATCAGAAGGGCTGATCAGTTGTTTCAGCCGGATGGATTAGTGCTGGGTCACAGCTGTTTGTCTGAGGGAAGCAGGCGAACAGGAGCTTAAATTCAGCCGATCCAGGCTCAGTGTGTGTTCTGAGAGGCCCAGACTGTTCGCCCCAGATCCACGTCAGCTCAGCATTGCCTAGTGATCCTGAGCAAACAGATTTAGGCTGTTTACGACTCCCTATGCCTGCACAGCTGAAGAGGTCAGAGACTTGATCTCTCCGCACCCGCCACCATGTTGGAATCCTTATCAGTTAAATTTTTTAAATAAGTATAATCTATTTAAAAAATAAATAAATAAATAAATAAATGAATTGTGCTAGAAAAAATACATTTCTCAAATTAGATTTTTTATTTAGATTAAAGCTTCCATTTTCAAGCAGATGTATCAGAGATTGACAAGATGTTAGAGATATGAGTTCTGGAAATAGAGACTTGCTAATTGCCCTTGACTGATTTCTCAAGTAGACTGTTAGCAGAAATAATAAATAATGTGGTCTTTTCCCAAATCTGGCCCACAGAAATCTTGCATATCTAAATCTTTGTTGTCTCATACCATTCCACAAATTCTTTAAAGGCCACATGTTGAAGATCTAACTACTCTAAGAGAGAAAGAGATTCAGTTCAAGAAATCACCATGGTATGATTAACTGTGATAAGAACATGAAATCTATTTTATGGATTATTCTATATTGGAAATTTGGGTCCTTTTTAATTCCAATTACTAGCTTTATTTATCAGCCTAAAACAGAAATTGACACTTTGTAATTAGTAATGAATGCTTTGTTACAGGAGCTGCCTTATCAAGCACTGAAAATACGAGCCGTGGTATAGTACTTAGAGGATAAATTGATATTGGAGGCTAGAAATATGGTATTGTATGATATGCAGTGATAAAAATGTTGAGAAAATGCTACCTGTCATAATTAGAAGACAGCATTATAGGAAGTGATTGGAATGAGTCAAAATTTTCTTATATAATTTTCTGCATTTGGCTATGAAACACTTTTTCCAAAACCAAAATGGTGTCGGGTAAAAACGTTCTGGTTTAATAGGAAAAATGAAAGAAAATCTTGAATTATAGGACCTGGAAGTTATGAGAAATATGAGAATTAAAATTCTTTAATTCTCAAGTTTGCAGCAAAGAGCAGAATAAGCGTGTCTTTTCACTGAAGCACAACAGGCTTGAAGTGCCTCTTAGAGGGCAAAATCTGGAGCCATGTACAAAACAAGAGAGAACAGTTCCAAGAGAACAACTAGTTTCAAAACAAGGAACTTTACTCACCAATAGGTTTGGAAGCCTTCACAATGTCTTCTCCAGCAAAATTTCAAAATTACCTTAGACTAGCATCTACTGAGAGCATTCCATTCTCTTTTCATGATGGCATTTATTGTTGTAGCCATTGCAGCTACATCAAATACTGGGTAGGTATGTGTTGGGTACCAAGGTGATGGATAGAATGTTTTGCTTCTTTAGTTAGAGTTGCTAGACTGAGAGCCACATCTAGAGAGGGGTTGAATATTACTTAAAGATAATAGACACTGAGTTGGAAGCAGTTGCTGGATGAGACCTTGTCTACCTCAGTGGGAAACAGAGAAACTGGATATGTGCTTGCTCAGAAGGTCAGATGTAAAGTTTGAAACTATACTTATCATATTTGCATTTTTATGATTTTTACTATGCAAATTCATTTTTTTAGCCACTTGACTCAGCTCTGGGCAACAAACTATGGGTAAAAGTGGTAGATATCATTTCCATCTCTAGCTCATCTCCCTTTGATGTTCTTTTCCATTCTCCAGTGACTTAAAGCCTCATAATTAAAGGTAGCAATATTCTAAGGTGGAAGAAGCCTGAGTCCCTGTGTTGCTACATGGAGACAATCCATATGTACTATAATAGATCATGACATGAGTTAGAAATAAATAGTAAGTCAAGTCAGAGTCATTTTGGGTTTGGAGATATTTTCTCCTTACTAATATGATTTTCTCCTTACTAATATGTTGTCAAAGGATCAATGACAACATTGAATGAATTAACACATGCAATGTATTTGGACATATGCCTGTTATATAAGTATTTCAGTTATTAGATGACATATTGGACTAATTATGTCTCCCAATTTCTGGTTTTAAAGAAAAAAGAATGATGGGCTGGGGATGTGGCTCAAGCGGTAGCACGCTCGCCTGGCATGCGTGCGGCCCGGGTTCGATCCTCAGCACCACATACCAACAAAGATGTTGTGTCCGCCGAGAACTAAAAAAAAAAAATAAATAAATATTAAAAATTCTCTCTCTCTCTCCTCTCACTCTCTCTTTAAAAAAAAAGAAAAAAGAAAAAAGAATGAATCTATTTTTTAAAATTTTTTTTTGTAGATGGACACAATACCTTTATTTTATTTATTTACTTTATATGTGGTACTGAGGATCAAACCCAGAGCTTTACACTTGCCAGGCAAGCACTCTACCACTGAGCCACAACCCCAGCCCCAAGAATGAATCTATTATAGGATTAGTGTTTATTCATGTCAAAGGTGACAACTGTCACAAATAAGAACTCTAGGATACAAAAATGTTATTTTTGTATGTTTGTGTACATCTATTATATGTCTACTTGTATCTGTTTATCTATCAACATATAGATATAGATATCCCCTAATTCCTCTAGAGAGGTAGCTGTTTGCTTTATTCCTTGTAGTTTTCTGAAATACAGTCACTGGAAGACTGGTTTCTCACCATCTGGTGTGAAACATGAACAATCTAGGCCAGAATTATTATGGTTCTTTTTCTTTTTCTTTTTCTTTCTTTTTTTCCCCTTTTGTCACAGCAACAGAAAGGAAAAGCCAAACCCATTTTTTTGTTTTGTGGTTTTAATTTGTTTGTCAGTAGCATCTCTGATGAGATACATGTTTTTTTTTTCTTATGATTTAATCTCAGTTCCTTTTCCATTTTTATGTTCAGAAGTGGGTAAACACACCAGGAGTGAAGTAAGAGGAGAGTCATTCTCCCCAATAATATGACCAATTGTGGCATTTCAGTCAGTAGTTAACTAGACTTCACATTGGATTAGGTAATTTCTGTTACAGACAACAGTCTTTACTCCTAAATCATTTTTACTATGCCATTTTTGTATATTTTTATTGTCAAAAAATTCAGGTAGAAATAACACAATTTGTATACACATACACATTCAGAATTACTAAGAACTTTCCAGAAAGAAATTATCTGATAGTAGAAATGTTCTTCAAAAATTAATGCTCATTAATATTTTAAAAATAAAATATCTGTCTTCCCTGAAAGACTATATACTCAAGAGTTTGGCCCATATTTTAGTCACTAGCACAGAGCAAATACTTACTAAATAATTTTCAAATTAATGAGTGAAAATGGACAAAAACTAGTACTTGCATAGTGTCTTCACTGACCACTGATCTATTGGAAAGTCACTTCTAGTTTAGGCTGGCCTCATCTGGGAGGCACACATCAGCCAAAGTCCAGCAATCAGCAGTGGATGCTGAGAGCTGTTTTTCTGGTTCTAGACTAATTGTTTCACTTCAGTTATTTTATATTATTCTCTCAATAAAAGCTTACAGAGACTACACAAATTTCCCAAGATTAGACAGCTATTAAGAACCTATAAACTGAGTCATGTCCATTTGGCTTCCCAGGCATTGCCCTGAACCGACAAACAAGAGCATCAGAAATTAGGTCTGTTGTTCCATTAACTCTTTGTTTCTACAAGGTTGGTCAACTTGGACATGTAATTCAGGTTGTTAATAAGCAAAGAATTTTTCTCATTCCTGGAGAGCTCTTTCCTCCTTGACAATGAAAGAGTCACTTGGCTAAATCCTTTTGTGACAGGAGAATCTTTCTCTGATTTAGCTCTTCCATAAGTTTGGATTTCTAGTACACTGGGTAATCTTAAAGTGAGGCACTTGGACACTTGAGTCAGAATTACTTGGATTATCTAGGCAAAATGTGTTTTCAGCTCTTGGGGACTTAATTACTGGAGCAATTGCACAGCTTTCCACTTCAGTTTGGCCCTTTAGACACAGTGACCCAGTAATTGAGATGGCTTTGTCAAATTGTGGTTTCTCAGTTTTATAGGTACTGTCTCTAAGCTGAAGCCCGCTGGTGCCTATCCTTCATTTTCTAAGATGATAATGTTGATAAAATTTATGATAAGTATGTCTAAGCATGGCTTTAAACTTCAATGAAAAGCTATTGATATCAATAGCTTCCCCCCCCTCCATAAATACAGGAGGATAAATAATTTAAGTAAAATAAAATCCTAAAATGCTTTAATGCAATAGAGCAATCTAATGGAAAAATATCAAGAAGCATTAAGACACGTATATGCAATGTTTAATTGGAAAAGGAATAGTGAACATTTTTTAAAGCACTGAAATATTCAGCCACGTATGCACAAGAATAATTATGCATACAAATACATATCATCATTTAAGGGTTTTCTACAGAGACTTTATGAAGGCCATTATGCAAACTGGTAGGACAAAACACACCAGGAAAATATAAAAAGGTAGACTACATCTCTAGTAATAAGTTTAACAAAATAAATAGAACCCAACAAGAAAAATTGGTGTGAGTAAAACTGTGAGTATATCTGACAATTTACTTTTAATCCTGACTTGTGAAATTCTCCTCAAGCTACATCTTTGATATCACATAGATTTTAAGATGTCAGTGAAAGCACTACTTGGTTTGTGTCACACACTGACTAAATTTGAAAGAAATTATGCTCAGTCTAAGAAAGAGACCTTAGCTGTAGTGACTGGAGTAATGAAATTGCCCAAATAAATTCTTGGAAGAGAAATTACCTTGACAACTGCCCATAAGCTCTTATTTGAAATCTTAAAACCCTAGATTGGGTAGCATCTGGAGCAGCTGTCAAAGTGCTTTGATGAACTTTAATACTGTCATATATTCAATATAAATATTTTCTGGAATACTCCAATGCAGATGTCTTTCCAAGGCTATGCCGAGAAATGTTATCACTGAGTGTAATGTAAAACATTTTAAAACCTCTTCTCTATAAATATTTCAAATGAAAAAAGGTAGAGGTTATTACCATGGAAATAAGATTAAAAACAATTCATACATAAAGATATGATTAGAATTATGTTCTGATTATGGTGTGAAATATCACTTAGTCATTTACATTAGCTATGATTGTTCTTGCCTTTAAAATTACTACCAACTTTGTATAAAGTATTGTGTTTAACCCTCCATAAGAGCACAATGTAATAATTTAGAAACAATTTACCATATGTGTCTCTAAAATTTATTTCTCTATTCTCTTTATTTTATATGCTTATGCATAAAAATTTGTGCCATGGACAGAAGTCCTAGGTTGGGTACCTGGTGCCACTGTGTGTCATGGGCAACTATTCTGAATTGTCCCATCCATAAAATTGAAATTATAACTGATTTATAGACTGAAATAGAAAACATATATAATTTCTTTATTTTTTTTGTTATACTAGGAAAATATAATATTTGTAGGTTAATTTTTTTCTATCCCAGTCTGAGCTTTGATTTCAACAAAAGGAGACTTCTGCTTTAATTTAGGAGAATTATAATTGAAAATCTACAAATTTTCACCAATATTATCATTTGCTATAAGAATTGATGCTACATACCCATCGGAGAAAGGAGATGAAATTCAATTTTATTATAAGTACATGATAGGTAGGACAGAGGGAATAATAGAGGGAAAATAGTCTACCAGGCTCAACTGGAAACTCTGAGTGACAAATTGTCTTCTGGATCTGTCTAGTTTGCCATTCACTTTTTATTTATAAATGATTCATTGCTATTAAGGTCAAAATTATTGTTTAAATATGTCCTTACAACAGGTAGAGTTTGGTTTCTTAGTAGGAAATACAGTAGTTGAAAATTCCCAAAGAATTTAATCAAGCTTGAAGAAGAATGAGCTTATTTAAAATATTAGTCATATTTCATATTTCTAAAGACAGACTTTACCTTTTATTTTTGGAATAAGCAACCACGTCCTCACTGTACAAAATGATGCTATCTGTTTACTTCTATCTTGTTTGTTCAATAGGAAAGACATCCCTGTTTCTGCTCATCTTCCTCCCAGTTCTCCAGTTCTCCATAGATGTGAAATTGACCCATGGCAGTTACTCAATGCCAGGTGGTTTGAATAAAAGTGTATGCGTCCACTTCATCTCTAAGTGCATCTTGTCCCTTCCATTTACTTATTTTAACTTGTCTCCACTATTTTCTTCAGTGATTGTGGCTCTGAATTCTAATGAGGCAATCTATGGTGCATCTGCTGAAATAAAAATCAGCATAGCTCCCTGAAAATTTTTGAATATCCCATAACCAACTTCATCTCATTTTTAAAGAGACTTATTATTAAAAATGAGTAAGAATCCTGTGGAAACAGAGGACACGAGTAACAGGAAAAAAATGGTGCTTTCATTCTTCCTCCAGTTTAATCATTAGGACTTTAAAGGTAAGTTTAAAACCTCATACAAATTATTGAATATATAAGCTAGTGTTGAGGAAATATCTCTTCCATATAAAGAAATGATTTTAAATGTACTGCATAATTTTCTTGGAAGATATCTGCAGGAGTTATTATACTATTGCTATTCTGTAGGCTCACATGATTTAGCAAAATTAGAAAAAATGTCATGTTTTCTGTAGCATAAACTTGTCTGGACATTTAATAAGTTATGTTTCTGAAAAAAACAAAAGTGCAGATTGTGCTTCTTTCATGAGCCCCAAATACTACAAAAAGAATTCTAAAGACCAAGTATATAGCACTCTTAATTTTCTGAGTATTTTGTAAGTGAATCATCATACTCAAGTAATCACTTAAAAAACACATATTAAACAGAATAAATGCATAATTGAACTAAAATATTTTTACTTTAATCCATTTGTGAAATTAGTCTAAAATGTTATCACTGCCACTATATCACCAGGGAAAACAATAGATCTTAGAATGATGATGCTTTATTTAACTATAAAGCATTTAATACAGCTGTATATTGTTAAGGCCTTTAATTATAGCTTAGCCTTATCAGATTATTAACCACAAGTAATAATCATTTCAAGAATTTGCATATATTATGTGACTCTTAAGTAAACATTTTCGGTTGGTTAACAATCACACTTAACTTACCAAATCTATTTTAGAATACAATTATTTAGCAATTCACCAAGAGATTCTCTACATAAATTCAGTCACCTAAACCATCAACTGCTATACATCTTACATGGTCCATTGGAAGATGGTTAAAAAATAAAATGATGTCAAGAAGGGTATGACATAGTGAACTCATGGCTTAAATCATTTTGGCTCTCTTGTATCTGTGTGATGTGAATTGAACTTGGTGAATCTGTCTACTGAAGAATGACTTAGTAAGCCTCAACAAATTTAGTTATAATGTAAATACTATTCTATGAATTAGTAGTTCCATGTCACATATTCTCTAATGTAAAAAAAAAATACCCTGGAAAAAATGAAACAAAATCTGGATTTTGCTAAAATCAAATGCACAGAACAATTAAACTGTTACTGAAATATATAGAATACAAATTGTAGATGCATATGAAGCATATAAAACCCTTTGTTACAAACAATATTAATGTCAGACATGGTATCATTATCCACTATAAAAATCTCATTTTATGACTCAAAGCTTACCTTTAATATTAGTTGCATAACTATCTTCCTATTCCTAGAAAACATTGTGGTTTAGAAAACAATAAAATAGAAGATATTAAACTATACATATCAATAGGAAAAAAAACACAGAGCTTATACATCATACAGCTGCATGACTTAGATAAGGGAATTGTATTCAAAATAGAAACTCACTTGCTCTATATCCTTATGAAAACTTATTGTGCTATAATATTATACCTCACCCCCAAAAAATTAATTTTCAAAGAAATATTAATATATATATATTCTTTAAAAGACCCTGATTCACCTTTTATTTATGGAATTTTTAAAGCATTAGACTATTTAATAATATATTCAGGAATTTGATTAACAGATAGATTGTGAAATAGTAAATTCCTCAAATCGACTTAATTTCCTTAATGTTTTTGTTTTTATATTCCATACTTCTCAGTTGATTATTTTAGGAAGAATCTTCAAAGATTGGGCTGACATCTTTGAAGCATCATATGAGAAACTGACTCTGAATAGTCATTTTTACAAAGCCTGAATCTAAAGTCTCACAAGTCTCTAAAAGAAAATGACCCTGCCCCTGCTCCTTACACAATAAGGGTCAGGCACAGTTTTGCATTCTTCTGCATGCAATGGCATATTTAGTTATTATAATAAGTTCAATGATGGTGAGCTTGCGATTTAGAATCTAAGTGAAAAATTGTAACATTTGTCAACTTGAAATGCACATCTTATCAAAGTCTGAACTCATTCCTAAGTTGCTTCTTCTATATGCCAGATCATTTTTCTTATTAAGAATGAGCTTTTAAGTAGATAAAGAGAAAATCATTTAAAATAAACCAGGAAATAGAATTGGCAGTTCTACATTGAGGAAGTGAAGGAATGAGTTCTTGGTCCAATATTCATCTCTTGAATAAATTTCATTGCAGACTGTCTTGACATAAGCACTGACCTTTATTTTGTAGTCTAGAGAGACTGAGACCACACAGAATTGGTGCTGTTATAGCTAACTGTACTTAAACTTTGTGTTTGATCAACTTAAGTGTATTGGATTTGAAAACAGTCAATTGTTTCTAGTCCCTAGATGGTGGTTTATGGTAATGTTTGCATCAATACTAACAAAAGCCATACCACAGTACAAAGTACATTAAGGAAATGAAAGACAAGGCTGCCTGTTGTCAGTTCTGTCTACAATAAAGGCAGGATTCAGAGCCAGGGCAGAGATCATTAGAGAAACACAAAAATGAATGAACCACAGAAATCGTAGGGCTGATGGTTCACATCTAAGGTTTGGGGACTAGCTAATGGGCAAGGTTGCACACAGGCCACAAGACATATACCCTGGACTCATTTGGCCATACCGAAAGGTCACCATAAAAAGGGGAAAAGGCTCATAAGATAGCATAAAACAGTCTTTTAGAGAAACTCTATAAAAATAAAGAAAAAAAAAACAGCATTAACATTGCTATGTAAACTAAATGAACTTCAAATGATAATTTTGGTGAGAAAAATCTATTTACATTTTAATTTCAAAAATTAAAATTCCTAATATTGAGAAATGCAATATGATGATGCTTTATAGTTGAGTATTTTCTGTCCCCATAAGAAATACAATGTATAATGTGTCAATTCAGTGAAATTTAAATATTTGGAGCCCTGTGACATACAAACAAACTGTTAAACATTTTCTTAATTGCTCAGAAACATATGCCTGGGGAACAGCTAGATGTATATGTAGGCAGATGTGTACAAATAATGACAACTGAATTGATTTTGATACTTTTCTCTCTTTGTCTGTATCAGCTTATCATGTATAATTTTAAAAGCACAATTAAAGGAACTAAATGCTACAATAATATGACATAGTCATACAATGGCATCTATTAATGTAAGAATGTAGTTTTCCTTTATTTGAAGTCTAACTTCCAGATACCTGCTGTGCTGCTAGATGCTAGAATGTCAAAGAAAAATAAGTGAAAGCATATCTCATCATGGGGTAAATTGCCTGTTGAAAAGAAATGTACTTAGTTTCTTATTTGAATGCTGCTTTCAGTTAAAAAAATGGGAAGGATTGTTATCAGGTAAGGACTAGTCTTTCCTTACCTAAAAGAAAAATGGGGGGGGGCAGAGGGAGAGAGAGAAAGAGGGAGAAAGAAAGAGAGAAAGAGAAATGTTCATTTGAACAAAAGCAGCCATCCAGGAAAAAGAAAAGAAAGAACGAGAGAAAGAAAGGCAATATTGTTTTCTCTGTATTTTAGGCCTATTTGAAAGCTTTTAGTATCAATTAATACAATGTAGAATCTATTTCAAATTAAAAAGATCTGCAAAATGAGTGGTTTCTTTTGTGAAAATATCTGTTGTAAAGTTGCAATTCTTATAATATTGTTTACTCACCTGAGAATCATTTATAATATGTGAGATATTTGTCAAATTATATTATTTTAATCATACAGTGGTCATACTTCAAATGGAAAGGTATCACCTCATATTCCATAGAAATAAAGATTTTTTTATAAAAATATGTATATTTACACAGGTAAACCACATTTGTATTGAAACTACTTTGTACTTTCTAAATAATATTGAACCATTTCACTTTAAGCAAATCTTCTACATTAAAAAAAAAATTGCCTAGCTTTTATGAAATGGCACATATTTCACAGTACGAGAATAAAGATCATTTCTTTAAATTAAAACACAAAACCTATACTTAATTTATTTAATAAAATATCACATTATTACTAATAGAATATTAGAAACAAATTATTATAGAAGGGAATTTCTTCCTAAAAATAATGCCAACAGATATTATCAGATTCCCTTGACTTGCTTTATATAATGCAAAGCATTAATTCCCTTGTGAGATCTGTGACTAATTTACCAAACACATTTTCATTGATTCACAAACAAGGTTATTTTTTCATTATTTGCTAATATGCAATTTGTCTTTATATAATGTATTTTTTAAAACTCACAAACTTAACATGATGGACACAGGAACGTTTATCTTTTAAAAAAGAAAAAAAAAACTCCTCTTTAACAATAGCTTGAACACCATGTTTACAGAGAAACATAGCAATTATATTTCCATAGAGCAGTTTTTACACTCTATTTACAATTTCCATGGCATTATATTTTCATAATATTCCAGTGCTCCCATTTAAGATATTTTTTGGAATCAAAAAGGAGAACGCTTTTTTGAAACAACTTATTGATATTCGCTTGTAATACTTTTATATAATTTGAAGCTACTGACTGAAATTTCATTAGATGAAAAAAAATTCAAAAAATATGTAACAATCAAAATCCAATCCATTCAAAATACCAGAATGTGTATGCCTAGATATTTGAAAATCCAAGAACGTTAGTTGTCATTATGGTCCAGTTCACTGTTTATTTCTTTGGTATGCATCTCCTGACCTGTATACAAATTCATAGTTTCAAAAGTGACATGTGCAAGCCTTGGACAACTGGGTAAAAAAAGGCATATTTCCTGACCTTGTAACCATAGCAACCACTTGCTGATTGGTAGCAGGCAGGCTTTCCATCCTTTACCACTGAAGGCAAGTATGTGAGGTTGCTGGCTTTGTTTGTTACTCTAGCTATATTTACATGCAAACAGAAATACCAGACTTGAAATCATGGTTTTCTGTTAAGCATAATATCATACCATTGAAAAAAATAATAATTTCATAGGTTTATAATAATGTTACAATTACAATAAAAGCAGAACACATTTTTTTCCTCTATAGCTATGTGTAGAAGCTTAACTTAGCATCTTGTTCTCTATTTAGTTTTTCCTCCCTCCCCATCCAGTGCTCTATCTCCAACAGAGGGGTGGGGGGAAATATATCTGTATATATAGCAACATGTAGCTTTTTGAAGATTGTCACAAAATCAGTATGATATTTTATTTGATAAGATTTGTGTATGTGGAAAAATAATAAACTTCTTTAAATTATGCTAATGGTGGTCTTTTTCCATAATTTTTCTTAAATGGCAATTAGGCAAGCATTTATGTACTAAGTTTGAATCCCTGAGAAACTAAGCCATTTAGAATTCCCTTCTGGAATGACTCATTACAAATTTCCTTGGATGTCTTTGCTTTACATGCAAGATATTTACCTTCTGAGAATAAAACCCTTCCAATTCATTGTGTTTTCCCTAACCTATTCTACTTTCTTCTCATAACCAGCTTCTTTCCTTCCTGTGATATAAATGAAAAAGTGGAATTTTGTAAAATTTACTTTGGTGAATAATCTGTTCACAGGATTCAAGGGATGAATGAGGCATATACTGAATTTGCTCTGACCCTCCAATAATTGGAGTTCACTTCCCTTGTGAAAGTTATTTTCTCTTGATAGAGAACTTATATGAAAGTTCATCTTGGCAAATCCTTGCTTGAGTACAGTATAATGAAAGGATACAAAGTGAGGCTTCAACATTATATTAAAGGGCATTTATTTTATGTGTCATCTGATAAAACTCAAATGCTATAATTTTTTACATAATTATTTTAAAGAGTTTGTATTTGCTAATGAAGATTTTAGAAGCTATCAATGAAATAAATTTCATGAGTTATAAAATTAAACATTTTCTGAAATTCCTTATTAATTAATATGGATACATTGATATATTATTTTACTAAAATGCTCTACATTTGTCCATGATATAAACATACTTTCACAGATGCATACATTTTAAATCATAAAATGTGATAAAAATACAATAAAATATTACTAATAGAATTCAAAGTACAGGTAAAATATATTTCCAATAAAATAAGCATACATGATTATTTAAACAAAGTTGCTTAGAAGTATGAAGTTTAAATTATTTTGCCATAATAAATAAAAAATAAGCAAAATAAAATGATTTTTTTAAAATCAAGCTAGTTGTTTGATCTGATTAATGGTTAATTTCAATTCTAAAAAACTGCTCTGCAACCTACATAATACATATTATAATAAGATTTAGGAATTCACTATACATGTCCACAGTCTCTTTGGGACCTACTTAACAATTTCTCTATATAAAACTGTCACCCTTACTTCTTCCTGTTTTTTTTTTTCCTTATAGAAAGGTCATTTTCTGATTTATTTGTATTTAAAATATATTTTTCAAGGTAATAATGACAGAATCATTATTTTTGTTGTTGTTTAATAAAAGATAGTTCAGATTAATTTTAATAATTGTATAACAAAAACCTATAGTTATTTCATAACCTTTAGAAGATATGAATATTTTAAAATTTTTAATACTTTGTTTCATATTCTCGATTCTTCATAAAAATCAAACTGGTTGCCTTAATATAAACATTAAAAACATTGAGTTTTGTATTAGCACTTAGCTATGAATGGGGAAGGATTTTTCATTTTTGTACATAATGGTAGTATTCAGACATAATTTGATTTTAGTATAACCCTGGAAAGTTTGTTTCCTGCCCTGATATACTATATAAAACATTTCTTAACTCATTAATGTCAAGTATAAATTAGTTTTATATTAGAATTTTAACAGTCCAGCCTCTAGAGGCAACATAAAAACCAGACCGTTGTCAGAAATGGTGTTAGGCTGCATGCAAATTTAAACCAGGTATCATTTATCATCAAAGAAAACACAAGATGAATTAAACTTCTGGGTGTTCCAGTACCACAAATTATTTTGGTTTATCTATACTTTAAAAATACCAACAATTTTTTTCCACTGAACACATGCAGAGCAATTTCTGCAATAATATTTTAATGCGCTCTCTAGATTTACCAAATCAGAATATGACTAATAGTCAATGTTCAAATGTCTAGGATGCATTTTTTCATATATATGCTCTGAATATCTGAAAAGGCACGTTGTATTGTATTAATATCATATTTCAAAGGGAAATTTATTAACCCTCCAGTATTCCCATCATTGCTAAAAGTTGCAAATTCTAGGTGGCAGAACCTAGACAGTAATATCAAATTTTTAATAACAATTCCTCTTCTTCCGTCAGGGCTATACTGGAGAAAAGCATAAATTGCTGTGACTGACCGTTGGTTGTTAGAGAAGCAATCTGACTTCTCCACACCCTTATTTTAGTGTATGTGCTCTGTCCCTCAGCTATATTAATGATAGCATGAAAGGTCACATGATAAATGAGTGACAAAAATATCAAAACATATTAGCCTGTAGCTTTGTTATCAGTGTATGACAGAGATGACAGAAAATTGTATTTTTCCCCTGAATAATTTTGTGTTACATTTTGCTGGCTAGGCAGAGTGAATTAGGAAGAAATCCCTGCCTCTGTTTGTCTCTCTTTCTGACATACTTGAAGTAATAATATACATTAATAATAGGAACTGTTCGCAGAAAAGGGATAAGAATCCAAGATCCGACAGTCAGTCTTCACTCAACAACCTGCTATTCTTTTTATTTCTTTCTAACAGAAATGAATTTTTTTAAAAATATGCATAAAATCAAGTGTTATTAATGTTAGGGATAATAAGCTAAGGTAGAATATAGTTCAAGCATGTGAATCATAGAACAATGATCAAAAAGATTTTTTTGAATGACATACAAAGCAACTTAAAGGCTTTCACAACCTTGCATATCAAACTATATTATTTTGTATTCAGTGAGAAATATTTCTACTGACTAAATAAAGGCCATTTTATAATACCTAGTCTATCTTTTTAGGGTGTGGACCAAATAATTACAAATTAGAAGTAGAATTTATAACTACTGATTTCCAGACTATCAGGAATTGTATACCTTGCGGGAGGTGAAGTTTGTAATTTTTGAGAAGAGAAAATAGAAATTGGTGGTGGTGATATGTTTCAGAGGTAGAGTGTGGTCTCCAGGGAAGGTTAAGTCCTGCCATGTCTAAATAGTATTCCCTAGATGAATGATTATATTGCCCACTCAGATCTATGCCTTCCCTAACCATCTTAAAATTTATCAGTGCTGAATAGTCATAAAATTCTGGGATATGAATAAAATGAGAAATTTATCTTCAAAAGCTGTTTAATGAGCAACACTATGGAATGCTATATGAACATGTCTGAGCTTCAATTTTTAAGAATACTTATATTTTAGATATAAAATATTTTTATATCATCATTTATAAGTAAAATTAAAGCAAATTAACTTTAATTTTCGTAAATGTGAAACAGGGTTTTGTGCCATGTATGGGTGATACAAGAATAAATGAAACCAAATCCTTGCCTTCAAGGAGTTTAAAATCCAGTGAAGGAGAAGAAACTAAATGGCTGTTCCAATTTAGTGAAAAGTATCTTGTAAGAGAATATGTGTACTTACTATGGAAATAGACAGGAAGCTTACCTATTTGGTCCTGTCTTGTAGAGTAAGGGGAAGCAAAATTAAAAATACATCAGATGGTGCTTTTGATGCATAGCCAAAGCCCAGAGATTCCCCTATTATTTCAGAGAAAATGAATTTTCTATTAAATATATTTCATTTAAAATACAATAGTGTCATATTAAACATACTTGAAATGAATTATCTTTGAAAATATACTAAAAATTTCTTTGAAATAATTTTTACACTTTAGGGCTGGGGATGTGGCTCAAGCGGTAGCGCGCTCGCCTGGCATGCGTGCGGCCCGGGTTCGATCCTCAGCACCACATACAAAGATGTTGTGTCCGCCGAGAACTAAAAAATAAATATTAAAAATTCTCTCTCTCTCTCTCTCTCTCTCTCTCTCTCTCTCCCTCTCTCCTCTCTCACTCTCTCTTTAAAAAATTTTTTTACACTTTAAAAACAAAAATAACAACAAATACCTTATAAGAAAATCTGAAATAAAACCCAAAGAATGACTCAAGTTCTTGAGTTGATGTTTTCTTCTAGCACCATTAGTGTTCCAAATAAGGGTATTTGTTAGAACTGGGGAAACATGAATAAAATCCTCAACCTGGATGAAACAGAATCTAAAATTATTGATAATCATACAAATTGAACTTTAAAAATTCCTTTGTCCATTGTATTGTGATCCCCACCTTCTCCAATGGACTGTTATTAACATACAAGGGACCAATAACAGACAGGACAGATTAGAGGTGAGATCTGACAGCCTATCAAAGGAGGAGATAAAAGATATTCAGAAACATAAATATGGGATGAGAACATGAGCAGAAAATTGTCCTACAAAACAATGTAGGTATAGACATACCTATTACCATTGGGAAATGATATTAATTCTACCTGCCAATAAGTACACCAGTGAGAATTACAACAGATGAGAAAGGAATATCATATATTATGGTTTATGCTACATGTCAAGAAGCCATTAACAATGGTTTAAGAGACTAAAAATAAGTTTTTTTTTTCTTTTTTTCTTTTTATTTGCTCAAAATGCAATCCAGAAGGAAATTGAAGATTTGTGGATATTGTCAAGAATTCAAAAGCTTCAAAGTGGAAGAGTGTTTACTTTTCCCTCAAACATAAAAAAGTGTTGATTTTCACCTTTGGGCTTATCACCTTGTGGTCAAATAGCAATTGCTGTGGTTCTAGGCAGTGTGTTCTTATAATGGCCAAAGCAGAAAAGTAAGTAAGAAAGAAAAGAGGATAGTTACATATCTCTAACTCATTACCATGGAGGAAATTCTTGTCCAGAAGACCCTTGGTGGTTTCTTTGTTCAAAACTAAATCATGCCTGTAATCCAAGTGGCTCCAGAGGCTGAGGCAGGAGGATCACGAGTTCAAAGCCAGCCTCAGCAAATGTGAGGTACTAAGCAACTCAGTGAGACCCTGTCTCTAAAAATAAAATACAAAATAGGTCTGGGGATGTGTCTCAGTGGTCAAGTGCCCCTGAGTTCAATTCCCAGTACCCCACACCAAAAAAAAAAAAAAAACTAAACTAAATCATATGATTACCTTTATATCTAAGAAGAAGAAAATGAATATGTAAGTTTTTTGCATAGGAAAAATGAGCAAGATATAAAGAAGTTAGACATGACTGCCGGGAACTCAGACATCTGTCTGTCTAGGTGTTTCTGCTAACAAAGACTCATATACTATGGTAAGATTGGAATTTGCTAAGGCTTAAGATCCAATAGCAATAAAACAATCTTTTAAACAGAGATATTTGACTTAAATTTCCTGTACTAGTTTTTAGAAGAAAATTTGTATGTGTAAATTATGTTGTGATGTACCTAGTACATGAATTAGATAGATGCCTGACATTCAACTTGTCTTTCTTTCACTCCTTCCATTTCTTCCTTCCTCCCTTTTTCTCTGTATCCCTCACTCCCTTCTTTTCTTCTTTTCCCCCCATAGACCATAGGCATGATTAGAGCTTGTAAATGGGTCAAAGTGATTCAATCTGCTGGCTCTGAGGAGAAGACTGTCATGAAAAGAGGAGAGATGCTGTTGTAATCATTTAGGAGATGTTAGGAGATGCAGAAATCCTGATCAGAGCCTAGTGATAGTGATGACAGCTGCAAACAAAACTAAGTAAGATTTTTACAAAAGAAAAATAAATAAAACAGACTGAGTGACTCATTCTATAATATGGCGTGAAGCAGAAGGACATAACAAACATGAATACATTTCTAACTAGATATGGGACCATCGACCATGACAGAATAGATATTTTCAGAAGGGACTATGGCAAATTAACTTATGCTAAACTTTAGGTATCATCAGCCTTCTAAAGGAGCTAATGAAAGTTGGAATTATTCTGGGTACTATTGGACTGAGCTAAAAAGGAACTATGGGATTTGTCAGCATATGCACAATCACAACAGCAATGTGAATGTGTGAAATGTGCAGAGCAGGGTGTCTTAATTCAGACATGGTGTATTTTGGTTTGGGGCTTCATGAATCTCCTGAAGTTGCACTTGATGCTTGGTGTGTTTGTATGTTTTTCTCAGGGGAGAAGAGTTATTACTCAGAAGAGAAGAGTAATAACTCACTTAACTCTTAAATGTATCATGAATCAAAGAAGTTTGAGAACCACCAAAGTCGGATAAGAAGACAGAAAGACAGAAAAGACAACCAGCTATATTCAAGGGACAGACAGAGGAAGATGAGGGTAGGTAGAAGAAATAAGGAAGTAGTTAGGGAATTATATAAAGTAGAATTTCTGAAGTTTCTGTAGAACAGAATTTAGTGAAGGTGTGCTACAGGGAAGTAAATGGAGTGGAAAGTTTTTCATTCAAGATGGCAATTAAGATATTATTTTTGGCCTCTGACAATTTTAGTGGTGTGGCAAAGGTCAGATTACAGTGGTTTGACATGTGAAAAAGGGAGTCAGAGAAAAGACAGAAAATGAAAACTAGAACTAAATTTATTTAGACTAAAACTATTGCAGTGTCAACGATGTTGTTTAACATAAATTTTCATTAGTTATTTAATGTTTCAGAGGAGTACTTTTAAGGTCATTTGTCCTTATGAAAATAATTGCATTTAATTTTTTAAAGCTTACTCTTCCTTCATTTAGCAATGCCAAAAAGTCCATTTCCTTATTATGTCTCACTAAGCAAATGCATATATTTGTTACCCAGCTTTTTGTCCTTGAGTCCACTGCTCATATAAATTAAACTTAATAATTCAAATGAATATCCCCAATCACTGGAAATACATAGTGCAATGCATGTTTACTTTATAGACAATGTCTAAACTATTTCATGAATAGTTTAGCAATGGTGTAGCATTGGTCACTGAAATATAATTGCATCTTAATTATCTCTTTAGAAAATATGAATTTCTCTGAATAATTATGGAATATTTATGGGCCATCAGAGAGTTATTTTACTAGGCAGATTTTTAAAAATTTTTAATTCATTTAGTGATGTAGACAAGATTTCCTTATAGAACTTTTTATTATTATTATATCAAATTAGATCTTTTTAAACTACTGGTCCAATAATTTTCTCTGCTTTTATCCTTCCCATCCATTATTTATGTAGTATAATTGGGGTACATGATATCTTATAATTTACAATCTAAATTGCTTTAAAGCCATGGCTAAATCATGTATTTAAATTCTGATCCAATAATACCAAATGCTAATTCCTTGAGTATTCCATGGGGATAAGAGGTTAAATTTCAATGCTTGGGCAATTCATAATGGCTGTGCTTCAGATCTGATCTCTGAGGAATTTCTCAAATCTTGATTGTGGTTCACACATCACTTATGACAGAAATGAATGTGATTACAGACTATCTTGTAAATAATAGCTTTCAATGCTATTATTTAATATAAACATGCACATAATACATATGCACATACATATGAACATTATATACACATTTATAATACTTAATATGTTTATGCACCTGTATAAACATATGTAAATGCATACCTATATAGAGAAAAAATATTATCTAAATGGAAGAAAATTTTTAAGTTGTTAGAGAATCTTGAAGATTTTAAAATTAAACCTATATTTTTCAATAACTACTAATTCAATAGTGCTGATACAGGTAAAGCTAATAAGTTATTGAAAGTGTCCTGAAAGCCATTGCACTAGGACATTCACACATTATGTTAAATGGTATTCAAGGTCCCCACCACTCCAGAAACCAACTGAACATTGATTTGGGCAGGATAGGTGCTTCTCTCTCACTCATCCAACAGCCCATGAGTAAATATCTTGCATTCTTCATATTCAGAATTTATTCCTTGGATTAACAGTGTAAATAATTTTAGAAACTTGATGGGCATGCAATATCATAGGTCCCACCAAGCTCTTATCAAAGAAAATTTGAATTTCCATAGGATACTCAGGTGACTTATATGCATATAAAAGTTGGAGAGACTTGACTTTATTCATATTTGTGGATAGACTATCTCCATAGAGGGTTCCACTGGCCCAAATTTTTGATTTTGTTCTCAGTACAGAGCTTCCACTTTATGGTTCAAGATCTGAATTCCTTGTAGGAATAAAAGGAGACTCTGGTTTCTACCATGATGGGACCTGAAGCTTTACATTGAGCATAGTGACACAGTCACACTCTACCATGAAGGACACTTTGGCTAAGTGCTCATGAGTCGTGTAAAATCTAGGAATTTTAATATTGGGTAGAAAGTCTGGAATATTATATTTGTTGAAAAATGAGTAGGTTATGCTAGCATATGCTGCCTTATTAGACTACACAAAAGATATTTTTGTACATTCACAGATGAGATAGAAAATCACTCTTATATGAGTATCATAACCTGATTCATAGAATTCATACTATTCAGTACATTAATTTTATTATTTATATTACTCCAAGGACGGAAAAGTTTCACAATTAAAATTGGTTGTACTAAACAACATTTTCAAGCTGTATTATTAGCATAGTTCAATAACATGCTTTATTAGAATTATGAAAATATCCGAATAGTTACCAGAATTAAAATTTTGCACTGAGGAGTTTAATAATCAAACCATAGTGAACCTATATCAGTACATGAACTGTTATAAAATAGGAAGTGACACATTTATTATTTATTGTTTTTAAAAGACCATATAAACTGTAAATCATAGTATGTTCATGTGTGAAAATGAGGCTGAAAGGAATAATGAAAATTAATGATATAGATTATAGACTCATATTTTTATCCACATTTGACTGAAAATGATGTTTAATTGGAAACTCCTGTAAAGCAACTTGCATTATTATTATTATTTAAGAGAAATTTTTTTCCTATAAACACATACATACATGCTCCTAGAAAAACAGTTATATAGTTAAATATACTTGCCATGATTCTGCTATTTGCCCACTGTCTGAATTTGGACACACTTTTTGTTTTCTTAAAGTTTCTCCATCTACAAATAAGGGTAATTAATGATGGCATTCCCATACCTGTGTGAATTGAATGTCATAATCTGTGACACCCAGTTGATGTATGCTTAGGGAGAAGCTCAAACCTAGTGGCTACTCATTAAATGTTCTTCTTCTGAAATATGAATGAGAAAAAATAAATAAACACAAACTCTAGAAATTAGACATGAAAGTAGTATTCTACCATTGCAAACTATTATCACAACCATCTCTTTTGTTCACAATGGCATTATCTTTCAACTTGTTTTTTCATAAAATATTTCTCTAAAAATTCTCAAAACATGAGGCAAATAGCTCTATTTTTGTTCTCACATTGAGGATAGTCATCATGTATTCCTTGCCTTCCATTCTATCTTTACGTTGATTCTGGTTGCTCTGTATCATATCTTATCCTGTAATGTTTTTGATACATGGGATTTCATCTTGACATTAGTAAAGTATAATTTTTCATATCTAAATGTAAAGAAGTCTTAGTGTAGCCTCAGACTACTATACTAACAAATACTCTTTGTATTTTCACTTGTAAATCTCATTTCCTTCATTCAGTTTGTCAAAGGATAGCCTTATATTTAACAATTTGCTTAAAAGAATACTCATACTAATAATATGGTAGGGTTAGTGCCTCATAGTTTATAAAGTGATTTTGCATTTCACAGTTATTCTAAAATTCCAAAGTGTTGCTATTTAATATTAAAGAGAATATACTAAATTGTGCCACTTTTTAAAAAAAGTCATAAGTTATGAATTTAGATAACAGATGAAAATGCAAAAATCAGAATTGGAATTAATGAACTTACTTATAATATTTATTTTTGAATAAATATTATACTTTGGGTTATTTGTATGTCTGGATGTTTTTTAATAACCCACTATCAATTTTAATGCATTAAATAATTAAGATAATATTAGTAGTTATTGAAACAAAAGTGGTAACTCTAAAATACTGAGTTTTTAGGTCATCATTAATTACTTTTATATACCCTGAATTGGGGCTTTCATAATAAAATGTAAACTGACAGTGATACACTAATTTTTAGTAGAGGTCCTGCTTTATACAATATTTATTTTCTGAGATATCTTAGAAATTGTTCTGTGTATTTAAACATCAGTTAAAAATACCCTACAAAATGAAATTTCTGAATTACAGATGGTAATAAAAGACTTTAATTTTATTAAAATGTTAATAGTTATTCCACTTATATCAGTCCTGATATTCTGAAAGTTATGTGGAGATATGTGGGTACATAAATGTACAGAAACCTCAGAAAGATGGTGAAGCATGTCTCTTCACATCTGGATGTCAGATTTCAGGATTCCTAGGATGTTTGTGTGGACAATATAAAGATTAATTTAAAATAAGAGGCAATGATGTGTATCACCAAAACCCTGTGTACTTATTATCATAAAGTACAACCCTTGATTAAATTATGGTCTAATTAACTTTTAAACACTATTTTATGACCTGAAGTAATGGTAAGATAATCATATGATGAGGTTAGTAATATAAATGAACATGTATTGCTGTTTCTGCAGCAATGTGCTAAGCATTAAATTAATGCTCACATTAATCCTCATAAGAAGAAAAGAAAAAAAAACTATCAAGTTTTACCGAATTGCCCATGTTTTTTTTTTTTTTTTAACTTTAGGAGGGGGCTATGAACTGACATTAAACCTAGGTTATCTGATTCTTAGTAATAATGTTATGGCAGGTAGGACTTACCTAGAGCAAATGATAAGAATGCACTTCAAACAGGCCTGCTATAATTTGGACCTGGAATTTCCTTATAGGCCCACATGTTAAAGGTTTGGTCCTCAGCTCACTGTTCTTAGAAGTGGTGGATGGGATACTAGTGGATGTAAGTTAGATCATGGGCTTGTGTCCTTCAAGAGGGTAGTGAGACCCTGGCCTCTTCCTTTCTCAGTTTCCTAACTGGCCCACATTTTAGCCATAGTGTGCTGCCTTGCCACAGGTCCAAAGCAGTGGTGCCAAATGATCAGGAGCTGAAACCTCCAAAACTATGAGCAAAAACAATTTTTTATCTTATTAACTTTCTTTATTTGAGGTATTTGATACAGCCATGGAACAATGACAAACATAATGCCCAATAAACCAAAAACATGATATCTAAGAACTTACTTAATAAGGAAAGATGGGGTTGGACTCAGAATTCGCCAAACATTATTAAAATGTTTTCCCTTCCCCTTTTCTCAATTCTTTTGCTTTGTATGTTTGCTGACCATATTTTTCCACATAACCACGTATGCCCACAGAAACTTCAATTGATATCTATCAACATAATTTGTTTTGCATATTTTTAAAATCCATATAAATTAAATAATAGAGACTTGTAATATTATATGTCTAACTTTCACATGATTTTTGGAATTTTGTATACTTTCATCTTCTGAATTTAGCCTAGATTTGTTTTTATAATTAAAAATGTGCCTCTTTTTAGATAGTGTTTAATTCCGATGTACTGTTTATTCTGTCTGAGACTCTCTGGTTTTAATTAGAGCATTTCATTTGTTTATGTTTAATGTAACCAATAATGGAGTTGTGCGTGAGCTGGGCATCTTGATGCTTTCTAATTGTTTTACTTGTTGTTTGTTTTATTATTCCTTCTTTTCCTGACTTTTGCTTTTTTAGTAACTTAATTCACCCTTTCTTTGGGAATTTTAGCTATTTCTTTTTTATTACATTGTTCTCTTAATGATTGAATATATGCTAACAATATATTCCAGTCTACTTAAAATTAATGTCCTATTTTGCTACATATATTGTGCAAAACTTACAGAAGAATAGGTTTGTTTACTCCAGCTTTTCCAGTTGTTATTATATATTTTAATTCCATAAAGATTAATACCTCCACAGTGTTTGGTAATGAATGTTCTTGCTAGTAATAGTCAATTGAGTTTTAAGGAACATAATTTTTAAAGAAATAATCTTTTGTATTGACTCACATATTTTTAATTTTCAGAGCTACGCATTCCTTCATGCAGTTCCCAATTTCCATCTGGTACCATTCTCCTTCAACCTGAAGAACATTTTTTTTTAATATTTCTCACATTGCAAGTCTACTTGCAATAAATTCACTCAATACTTTTGCTGGCTATAAACTTAAGGGTTGATTTCTTTTTCTCTTAGTATTTTTAATAATGTTATTGTGTTGTCTCTAGTCTCTATTATTTCTGAAGAGAAGTCAAGCTTCATTCTAATAATTTTTTTTTCCCAGAATATAATGTGCTTTTTCTTTTTGGCTGCTCTTGATATATTTTCTTTATTTTGAGTTGTCAACAGTTTGAATATGATGTGTTTAAGTGTATTTTTCTTCATGCTTATTCTGGTAGTATTCCTTGAAACTCTTAGAAATTGGTGTTGATATTGGGAAAAACCTGGCCAATATTCCTTCCTCATCCCTTCTTGTCTCTCCTTCTGGAATTCTAATTATGCTCTCCCACTTGTCCTTGTTCTATTGGTGTTCAGTTTGTTTAATTGTTGTTCAGTGTGTGTCATAGTGTATGCTTTATTTTTATGAACATGTTTTCAAATTCACAAAATCTTCTCATTTTTAAAAATCTCCATTAAACCCCTATAATATTTTTTATTTTAAATATTGTATTTTCTATTACTAGGGATTCCACTTGATTCTTCTTTAAATGGTTTTCATATCTCTTCTGACCCATTTTATACATTTTTGAGTGTGTGGTGTGTGTGTGTAGAACTGAGAAGTGAACCCAGTGGTGCTCTACCATTGAGCTTTACTCTCAGTTCTATTTATTTCTTATTTTAAAACAGGGTCTTACTGAGTTGCTCAGGCTGGCCTCAAACTTGTGATCCTCCTGCCTTAGGCTTCCAATCAGTGAAACTGCAGAAGTGTACCACTGTCCAGGGTTCATTATGTTTATTTTTAGTGAAAAACAATTAATATATTTATAAATTTTGTTTTCAGTTCTTGTCTGCTAATTCCAGTATTTGATATTTTTGAGGTTTGATTCTATTAACTGTTTTATTATCTCTTGATTACTTCTTAAATAAATATTGTTGATGATTAAAGCTTGAATAATATTGATTAATTATTAGTATTATTATTATTTGTTCTGGGGATTGAACCCAGGGGTGCTTTATCACTGAGATACATCCATAGTTCTTTTCATTTTCTATTTTTACATTTAAAGATAAGGAGAATGTCCCTGGATTTAAATTTATTTTGCATCAGCCGCTGCAGATGCTGGGATTACAGGTGTGTGGCACCACGCCCAGCTTGAATAATAATAATAATAATAATAATAATAATAATTATTATTATTATTATTGAACCAGGCATTGAACTCAGGGGCACTTGACCACTAAGCCACATCTTGAGCACTATTTTGTATTTTATTCAGAAATAGGGTCTCAATTTGTTGCTTAGTGCCTTGCTTTTGCTGAGGCTGACTTTGAAATTGCCATCCTCCTGCTTCAGCTTCCTGAGTCTCTGGGATTATAGATATGTGCCATCACACCCAGCAATCTTGTTTAATTCTTAAATAATAATCTTGAATACATGGGTTATATATTATTGGCTATTCTCGTAACTAGCATTTGTATAATTAAATTTTTTATTTTAATTTTTTTTCCTATTGTCATTCCCAATCCCTTCCTGTCATTTCCTTTTGTCTAATCCACTGAACATCTATTCTACTTCAAAACCCCCTACCCCAATGTTGTGTGTTAACATCTGCATATGTGAAAGAACATTCAACCTTTGGCATATTAGTGGCAATTTTCAACTAGATACCTATATTATGGACAATGATATATGGTAGATAGTATGTGTTTTACTTTTTTAATGAAGAGTATTGAGATTTTTTTTTCCTAGTAATCAATTAAATTATTGAACATCTTCTTGACTGTCAGGGTGATCTATGTGCCTTTATTCTTAGTACAGTGAACTAATACTTAGTCAGGAAAATAATACTTAATCCCCTGACATGTTCTTCTGAGGACTTTATTAAAGCCAAAGATTTTAGTGAAGTCATGAACATGGAAGAATTTGTACTTCAAACTATGTTTACAGCATACGCATAATTTAATAAAATTTCTGCAGGGCTTCTTTTCTCACTTGTTTTGTTGTTGCTGTTTTTTTTTTTTTTGCTATAAAAGAATCATTCAAAGACTAAATGACTAGATGTATGTAAATTTTGAGGAGTCTTTCTTTATGAACTTTTCTGAGTTTTTACTTTTCTCAGTTTTTAGCTGCTCCAACTTCAAATTCTGGTTTTAGCATAGCTAGACTGCCACTCAGGCTTGAGCTTCATTCACTATCACCCCTGTGATACATGAGGGCACCTTTGGGGAAAAAGCTAGTTAAATGTGAATTTCCCCTAGTGTTTTTTCCTGTCAATAGTTGCTCATCTACAGTTTCTGCCTCCCTTTAAACATTTGCCAGTTAACATTTTCCAGAGATAGTAATTCTTATGATAGGACAATTAGTCCAGTAAGTGCTACTACGTCATTACTTCAAGAAAAAATATAGAGTTCCTTCTGAGTATGTTCTTTCTGAAAAAAAAATCATCAATATGCTGCCCCAAATGTCATTAGAGCTATTTTCTATGTTTAAATAAAAAGTTTAGAAGGAAAAAATATGGAAGAATAGAGGAAACCATAATGTCATAGCAGCTCCTGGATAGTGAATTAAAATAGCATATCTGCTGTAGCAAACCAAGGTAGCAAACCATGAAAGAACACTGATAGGAAGCCCAGAAGGCCAGCAACCATGTGAAAACTGAAAACATTATTTAGAATAGAAAATGAATTAATAAAAGCAACAGATGCTAGTAGCATCTGAAAAGTGGTGACTGAGTAGGGGAAGGAAATCCCCTTCCCAATGAGTTGAAAGAAATTCTCACACCTAGTTTAAGAAAATCAGACACTGGTAAATTCATAATCTGAGCAGAAGATAAACTAAGAAAGAATGAGCTGCACCAGTGCAGGAGAAAACCTTGGCACTCCCCAGTGGAGATAAGGGGGAAGAGGCTATTGCTTGAAAAGACTCTTTGTTTAAACCTCCTACATGGCAGACTAGGAATTCCTACAGGCTACCTTTGTTTTTTCCTATTTTACTATTTTTTTTTATTTTTAAATTTTTCTTTCTGTGATTTTCCTTTCCTTTCCCTTCCTCTCTCCCTCCCTCCCTTACTTCTTTTCATGCTTTCTTTCTTTCTTCCTTTATTTCTTTTTCACAGTTGCTTTATTTTTGAATACTCAAGACCAACCAGACACTTGCTGGATTGATGAATGTCCATACTGTGAATCAGGCTGAGTATAGAAATGAGACTGCAGCTCAAACTAGAGAAAAACTAAGGGTGGCCACTCATTCAGACTGTAATATGGAGAAGAGAAGGATGTTTACATTTGAAGTTGGTGGTTTGAACTCTGTGATAAAGATTATAGCTGATGGGGAGACTGATTAGGGTCAGACAAAAAGCAGTGAGCACTGTACCACCTCCTCTGCATACTGTCTGAGGCTGTTGAAATGAGGGGGTAGTATGCAACCTGGGCCTGTCTCTAAGCAGAGCAGATGAGAGGATTGGCCACCGTCCCTGCTAGACTTGCTGTCCCAACCCTACACCCAATACCAAAGCCATTTTTAGCAACTAACTGAGCTATATTACCCTAACTGTGCTTTAAGCAGATAATGCTAACAAAGAGAGAATGGATCTTGGCATTAAAACTCCTCTAACAAGTTTGGGTCAGAGCTGAGAACAAATAAAATGACTTGGTATCACCCAGTCTTCTTCACAGAAAATTGTGAAATCAAAACCCTGGAAAGAAAGGCCTCTATTTTAAAGACCTCAGCAAGAATAAATCAGAATCTCTATATGACTGATAGTACATTAACTGTTTGGTATTAATTGATTCCTAGTGTGTTCCCATATTTTGTGTTAAAGTTCCATCCAATTTTACATATTTCATCAATTAATTGTATTTTCTCTTTATACCTCTTATTCCTTTCCATCTCCATTGCCTTCCCCACTCCTTCATAATTTTTATAATCCTCATTTAAACATTTGCCTCCTTTCCTTTCCCCACAATTTTCCTTCTTTTTTCTCTGCATTTTCTTTATTTTCACCCCTTTTTTTCTTTCTAATTCATCTTATTATAATATCCTTAATACTTTGTTTTCACAGCCTATTCTAAATTATTTTTTACCCTTGTTTCTCTTTGGTCATTAAACTTGTAAAAATCATTGGTAATAAATTTTATAGCATATGTTGACCAATGACTGGTTTTACCACTGTTATTGGTAAAATGGTGCTTTCAAAGTGTTACTTTGAAAGCACCATAGTGGTACTATGGTGCTTTCAAAGTAACACTTTCATTATGACAATAAGATATGCTGAAATTAAGAAATATCCACAATGTAGGGCTTACAATATAAAGATACTTACTCACTAAAAAACCTCACATAAAAGATGCAGAGCAGTCTATATCAACTAAAAAACCTCACATAAAAGATGCAGAGCAGTCTATATCAACATATGTCTAAATATAGTATCCCAAAATATGTGAAGAAACTGTCCAAGAAATCACCTCCAAAAATTTATAATTATCCCACTATGTAAATACACAGGTACTAATGTGGATGTTATTCCAGATAAAGAAATCAATAAAGGTTTTGATAAAAATGATCGTTGAACTGAAAGAATATCTAAGGAAGGAATGAATAAAGAGATAAAATAAAGGAAGTGAAAAAGGACTTCAATGGAAAGAGAGAGAGGTATTTTGAAGAAGAGCCAGTCAGAAATCCTGGAAAAGAAAGACTTAATGAATTAAATTAAAAATTCAGTTGAAAGTTAACAATATATTAGATCGTGTAGAAGACAGAATTTTATGTTTTGAAGACAAGGTATATGAAATTGAATACTTAATCAATAATAAAGAAAATAAGATACAATGACCAGAATATACAGAATATTAACAGACCAAATTTAAAGAATCATTGGCACGAATGAGTGATGTGAAATATAGGCTAATAGCATAAATAAACTTTTCATAGAAATAATAACAGAACTACTTCCAAACTTGGGAATAAGATAAATAAATATGCACACACAGGAGGCATTCAGAAACCCCAATAGATAATATTGAAAAGAAAACTCTCCATGACACATTATAATTATAATCAAATATATAGAACAAGGATATAGTTGTAATAGCCTAAAGAGAAAAACCATCAAGTTGTATTTAGAGGAAACCAATGTAAACAATTTCTGAATTCTGAGCAGAAACTCAAAAATATAAGAGGACATAGAATGAGGTGTTTGTAAGAAAATAATTGTGAACCAAGATTGCTTTATACAGAAAAGCTATATTGCAGAATCAAAGTAGAAATAAAAACATTCAAACACAAGCATAAATTTAGAAAATTTATGACTATGAGTCAAGAACTACAGAAAATACTTTAAAAATTACTACATACAAAAGAAGATATAAACAAACTCAAGCCAATGAATGGACAAATCTCATTAGAAGAGCTGATATCAAATATGAGTTTGGATTGCATTGAATATTAGAAACTAAAAAGAATGGCAATAACTAATAAACATCTCTCTATATAACACTGGAAGTAATGGTCTCAACTCAATTAAAAGACATGGAGTGGCAGAGTGGATTAAAAAATGAGATGTAAATTATATGTGGTCTTCAAGAGACTCATCTCTTAGGAAAAGACATCCATAACTGAAAGAAGAATGATAGAACTGATATTTCATCCAATGGATCCTGAAAGCAAAGAGGAGTGGCTATTCTCATATCTTAATAAAGAAGACATAAAAAACAAAATTAATTAGAAGAGATAAAGGAAATCCTTTTATCTTGGTAAAAGGAGAAATCCTTCAAGAAGATATAATGATAGTAAATATTTATGACCCAATCATTGGTGAGCCTAATTAAATAAAACAAAGGCTACTCAGTATAAAGACTCAGTAACATCTAAATACAACAATAATGGGTGATTTTACCATACCTCTAATACTAATGCATAGGTAATCTAGCTGTAAAATAGTAAAGACTCTTAAGATCTAAAATACATATACAGATGAGTCAAAAGGACCTAATAGATATTTGTATAATATTTCACCTAACAACATCTAAATTCTCTTTTTTATTTGCTTCTTATGGAACCTTTTCCAAAACAGATCACATTTTAGGTCCCAAAGTAAGTCACAGCAAAAACAATATAACTGCTAGCTTATCAAATCATAATTTAATTAAATTAGAAATCAGTAACAAGAAAAACTATATAAACACAAGGTGAGTGAGCTATACACCTTTAAATGATAAATATATCATCAATGGAATGAGGAAAGAAATTTAAAAATTTCTAGAATCAGACCAGCATAGACATACAACATACCAGGATCTCTGGGACACTCTAAAAGTGGTTCTAATAGGAAACTTTACAGTTATGAATGCCTGCCTAAAAACTTTAGAAAGATTCCAAATAAACAATTCAATAGTATATCTCAAGGTCCTAGAAAAATAAATTCCAAAGCCATAAAAAGGAAGAAAATTATTAAGATTAGAGCAAAAAATATTGAGAATTTAAAAATTCCAAGAATCAATGAAACACAGTTGTTTATTGAAACAAAAAAATAAGATTGATAAACTGTTAGCCAAACTAACAAAAAGAAAGAACGAAGACCCAAATTGACATTAGAGATGAAAAAGAAGATATCACTACCATTAACTCTGAAATTTAGAGTAAGATTAGGGATTACTTTGACAAGTTTTAATCCAATATATTGGAAGATTTACAAGAAATGGACACACAGATCTTACCAAAATTTAACCAAGAAGATATAGAAAACCTAAAGAAAGTAATAATAAGCAGTAAGATTGAAGCAGTTACTGATAAAAGTGCTTCCAACAAATAAAGCCCAAGACTAGATAGATTCTTAGCTTAATTAGATGATACCTTTAAAGAAAACTAATGTTAATGCTCCTCAAATTATTCCATAAAAAGTAAATGGAGAAAAATACTCCCAAATTCATTCTGTAAGACAAGTGTAATACTGATACCAAAATCATATTTAAATCAAGAAAAGGAAATTATATAAGATTATTCCTGATGAACATAAATAAAAAGTTCTTAATACAAATCATAGTAATCAACAGTCAAAAGCACATTAAGAAGATTATACATCAGGAAAAAGTTAGTTTTATTATAATAATGCAAGAATGATTCAATATATATATATATATATATATATATATATATATATATATCAAAATGTATGAGTATAATCAATAAAAATAAGGACAAAAATCACATCAACATCTCAATAGAGGCAGGAAAAATCTTATCATAAAATATAGCATGAATTCAGGTTAAAAAAACTGAAGAAATTAGACACATAAAACTAATCTCAACATCATAATAGCTATATAAGCTAACCCCAAATTCAACACCACACTGGATAGCAAAAAACTTAAAGCACACACTGAAATCAGCAACAAAACAGTGATGTCTATTCTCACCACTCTTAATAAATATACTACTTGAAAAATTAGTCACAACAATTATTATTCTTTTAAAGAGAGAGAGAGAGAGAATTTCAATATTTACTCCATTTTTCAGTTTTTGCCCGACACAACATCTTTGTTTGTATGTGGTGCTGAGGATCGAACCCGGGCCACATGCATGCCAGGCAAGCGTGCTACTACTTGAGCCACATCCCCAGCCCCAAACAACAGTTATTTAAGAGAAGAAAATAAGGATATAAATAAGAAAGAAGGAAGTTATCAATCTTTGCAGATGATGTGATTCTATACTTATAACACAAAAACCTCTAATAATATTTCTAGAACTGATAAATTTAGTAAAGTAGCAGGATATTAAAACAACACACAAAAATAAATTACTTTTATATATACCAATAATGAAACTTCTGAGAAAGAAATGAGGAAAATATAGTAGCAATAAATAAATAAATAAATAAATGAAAATAATTCTAACTAAGGTGGCAAATTACCTCTAAAATAAAATTAAAGACTACTTAAGATATTAGGAACATACCTCAACATTGTAAAAGTTCTCTATGCTGAGCCCAAGGCCAAAATTACTCTTTAAATAAATAAATAAAAGCATTACCTCTAAAAACAGCAAGAAGACATAGATGTCCTCTTTTACCACTTCTATTCAACATAGTTCTGAAGGTTCTAGCCACAGCAGTCAGATAGAAAAAAAAATTAAAGAGATACAAATGGGAAAAGAAGAACACAAACTATCACCATTTGCCAATGACATGAATCTATATTTAGAAGATCAAAAAAAATCCACCAATAAACTTCTAGAACTAATAAATGAATTCAGCAAAGTAGTAGGGTATCAAATCAACACCCATAAATCAAATGCATTTCTATACATCAGTGATGAATCCACTGCAAGAAAAATTAGGAAAACCACCCCATTCACAATAGTCTCAAAATAAATAAATACAATACAATACAATACAATACCCAACAAAAGAGGTGAAAGACCTATACAATAAAAACTACAGAACACTAAAGAATTAAATTGAATAAGACTTTAGAAAATGAAAAGATCTCCCATGTTCTTGGATAGGCAGAATCAGTATTGTCAAATGGCCATAGTACTAAAAGCATTATACAGATTTAATACAACCAAGGGACACAGAAGGTTCAATAGAATAAAATAAACAAAAAATAAACAACAGTAACAATAACAACTAACAAAAACACTGCCAGCTCTGGCTGCTGCCAATGTGGATCCACTGCGAACTGGTCTGAGGGACAGAGACTAAGAGAACCTGCATTTTGGCTGGCATCGAGGAGGTGTGTCTTGAAATGGAGATGACAGTGATCTGGAACATTGTCAAGCCAATCCTGTGGGTGGCTGCACTTTGCTTTCATGTGAGAGAAATGCTAAGCATCTCCCAGTGACCTGCAGGGTCAGCCACCATCTTTTTCTGTTGTGCCTCTGGGGTCAGTGTGTGTGGATCCAAACCCAGGTGCCCACACCTGTTTAATTCCAGCTGGGCCCAAAATCTGAACTGGAAGAGAACTGTGAGGTGACCTAGAGTGTGATTTAAAAAAAACAGGTGAAATTCAGGTGTAGAAAGTGTTGTATTCAGAGGAATTCAAGACAGTCAGACCCTAGAGATACTGGGTATATTTCACTTTGTGCATCTTGTGGTTGGCAGGACCAACTGGAGATGAGTAGGGACTTGACTGGGTGGGGAAAAGTGGGCTTCAGGACTGAATCCAGGTGGTCAAGATATGGGAGCCATGGGAGGCTACCACTTGAATGGAATGCAGGGGAGATTCAAGTGATGCAAATGTCCCAGTGCAGACCAGAAGCAGCTGAGATCAGGAGGAGTGCTGATTTGAAAGATTCACCAAACATCATTACAGAAAGCACCAGGGGTTGAACTAGACCCAAACCCAACCTCTAGGACCTCCACCTCTGGGGACCTCTTTGCTGTGAATGGAGTTCACAACAACCTCCAACCCACAACATTTCCTACTACTGAGAACATCAGCTGAGGATAGACAATAAAAAGAAGAAATTGAGAGCTACTGAGTCCTACTCTTACACATAATACGTACAATAAGAACAAACAGAAAGAATGACAATTGGGAACTGACAACTGATATATAATATACACAATTTTTGACCATCACAATGGAAATAATCCCTAATCTTCTCCCAAGAACCTTTTTTTTTTTGTGGGGGAGTTCTTTTTAAAGATCCATGACAGTAGAGTGTGTTTTGACATATTATTGACATATTATACATATGTGAAGTATAATTGTCTTCTGTTTTTCAAATTGAGAACAAACAAGACAGAGAGTTCCAAGAAAATAAATTATTAAACTAAAAAAAATAGCCTTTTTTCTATTTTTAAACTTTTGTGTGCTGAATGGTCCATGGACACTTGAACATATACATATTTGTCTCACTCTTTTTATTCCAAACATTTTTTTAAATGTAGTTATTGTCTTGACTCTGTATTTTGAGACCTAGGGATTTTTACAAATATGTGTTGGTTTTGTTTTATATTGTTCATTTGTTTCCTTTATATTGTTTTTCTCCAATTTATCTTGATTCTCTTCTTCTCTTTTGCTTACAGCCAATTTCTATTATTCCCTCTTTCCTTCTTCCTTTATCTTTTTACTCCTACTGTCTCTCATCCTCCCTCTCAATTATTACGTTCTACATCTCTTCTGCATTCTCCCTGTACACGTTTTTTTATATTGACATAGAAAACCATTTTGTAAATAATATTTCTACTGTTGGCAATGGCCTACCATACCATTTCTATTTACAGTGCAAATTAACATTGAATACAAATAACCAAATACAAATAACCAAATTTCTAATACAACACTGACACATCGCATACAAAAATACATTAAAAGGATAGTGAACTATGATCAAGTTTGTTTCATTGCAGGGATTCAAGTTTGTTTCAACACATAAAAATCAATAAATGTAATTCACCAACATCAATAAGACTTAAAGATGAAAATTACATGATTATATCAATAGAGAAATGAAGAAAAACCAAAAGCATCCTTAAAAAAAACTGGAACAAGCCAGGGATGCCCTCTTTCACCAATTCTATACAATATAGTCCTGGAAACAATAGCCAAAGCAATTAGGAAAAAGAAAAAGAAATTAAAGAGATGCAAATAGGAGAAGAGATCAAACTACTGCTTTTGACCCATGATCTGTTTCTATATTTAGAAGACCCAAAAAATTCCACCAGGAAACTTGTAGAACCTATAAACAAATTCAACCATGTACCAGGATATAAAATTAACACCATAAATCAATTGTGTTTCAGTACACCAATAACGAATCAACTTAAAGAGAACTTAAGAAAACTATCCCATTCACAATATCCTTAAAAAACAAAACAAAACAAAAAACTGGAATTCAAAACCTGGAAATCAATATAACAAAAGAGGTGAAAGCCCTCTACAATGAAAGTCACAGAACACTAAAGAAAGAAATTGAAGAATATCTTAGAAGATGAAAAGACTCCCATGTTCTTGGATAGGCAGAATTAATGTTATCAAAATGGCATATATACCAAAGCACTATACAGATTTAATGAAATTCCTACTAAAATTCAAGTAATATTCTTTATAGAAACATAAAAAGCAATCATAAAATTATTTGGAAACTAAATAGAATAGCCAAAGCAATCCTTAGTGAGAAAAGTGAAGCAGGAGGCATCACAATACTAGACCTTAAATTATACTTCTTAATTAAAGTAACAACAACAAAAAAGTGGTTTTAGAACCAAAATGACATGAAGACCAATGGAATAGAATAGAAGACAAAGACAAAACCACATAAATATAATTATTTCATACTGGACAAAGGTGTTATGAACTATACATTGGAGAAAACATATCCTCTTCAAAAAATGATACTGGGAAAACTGGAAATGTATATGTAGCTGACTAATATTTAACCTGTATCTCTTACCATGCACAAAAATCAACTCAAAAATGTATCAAAAACATAGGTATTGAAACCCTATAGCTTCTAGAAGAAAAAATAGGTCAAACTCTCCATCATGTTAGCTTAGGAACCAACTTCATCAACAAGACTCCCAAAGCACAAAAAGTAAAATCAAGAATCAATGAATGGGGGTGCTGGGGTTGTGGCTAAAGCAGTAATGTCCTTGCCTGGCATGCGCGGAGCCCTGGCTTTGATCCTCAGCACCACATAAAAATAAAGATGCTGTGTCCACCAAAAAAAACTGAAAAATAAATATTAAAAAATTCTCTCTCTGTCTCTCTCTCTTAAACAAAAGAATCAATGAATGAGATGGTATCAAACTAAAAATCTTCTACACAGCAAATGAAACATTCAAGAGCATGAAGAGAGAGCCTACAGAATTAGAGACAATCTTTGTCACCTGCACCTCAGATATAGATTAATTTCCAGGATATATAAAGAACTCAAAAACTGAACATCAAAAATACAAATTACCCCCAGTAAATGGGCAAAGGAACTGAATTGGTACTTCACAGAAGAAGAAATGCAAATGGTCAAAAAATATAAAATGACATTCAACATCTTCAACAATTAGAGAAATGCAAATTAAAACTACACTCAGATTCCATCTCACTCCAGGCATAATGTCAGTTATTAAGAATATAAGTATAAATAAATGTTGGTGAAGGTGTGGGTGAGAAAGGTACTGTCACACATTGCTGGTTGAACTGCAAATTGGTTTAACCACTCGAAAGAGCATTATGGAGATTTTTTGTAATGGAGTCACCATTGGACCCAGTTATTCTACACCTTCATATATTCTTAAAGGATTTAAAATTCCTTGGTATATACCTAAAGGATTTAAAAACAGCATACTACAGTGACACAGCCACATCAACGTTTATAGCAGCTCAATTCTCAATATCTGTGCTATGGAACCAATCCAGGTGCCTACAGCAGATGAATGGATTAAGAAAATGTTTATATGTACAAAATAGAATATTACTCAGCCTTGAAAATGAAAGACTTTGACAATTTGCCAGAAAATGGAAGGATCTGCACCTATTATGGTAAGTGAAATAAGCCAATCCCAAAAACTAAAGGCCAAATGTTCTCTCTGATATGTGGATGCTAATACCCAACAATGGCAGAGTGGAAGAATAGAAATTCAGTAGATTAGATTTAGTAAATGAAGGGAAGGGAGGGGGGAAAGAAATAAAAAAAGATCATGATTCTGACATAACTTTTCCTTGTACATATAAGAATAAATATACCACAATGAATCTCAACAACATGTACACCCTCAAGACTGGGATTCTAATTAGAATAAGATGTGCTTCATGTTTGTATAAATATGTCAAATTACACTACTATCATGAATAACTAAAAAAGAACAAGAAAATAAAAGATATCTTGTGGAGGAAACCTCATTCTAAACATACAAATGGTATTTGCATCCAGTGGTTTAAGGTTGAGTAAAGAGCTAATCAACCTACAAAATAAAGATTTTTCAAATCCAAAATGTCAATAGATTGAGAACTCCTGCCAAAAAAAGCACTTAATGATTAAGAAAGTGTATATTCATATTACTAATTTTATGTACAAATATTAAATCAATTAAAACAAATTTTGTTAATATGTTGATTAATTTTGCTTCTTTCTGTTTTTAACTACAGACTTCCTAAGAGCATGCATTTCCATTTATCCAGAACATCAACATTTAAAAGAAACATGATTTACATTGCAACAACATACAATAAAAAAGAATAGTAAAGAATGATATTACAAAACACATTAGATGATGGAAACACTGCCTATGTTATTGGATGGACTGAATTAATCTTATTAAAATGACTGTATTACCTGATGCATTTGACAGATTTGATGCCCTCCTCATCAAAATTCCAGTGGCATTTTTCACATAACTAGAAAAAATAGTCCTAAAATCCATCTTGAAAAATAAATACCCCAGAATAGCCCAGGCAAATTTAAGCCAAAACAACAGGGCTGGAGGCATAACAATACCCAACTTAAAATTATACTATAAAGTTACATTATTGAAAATTGCATGGTACTGATGTAAAATCAGGTACAATGGAATAGACCAGATAGCATAGAGATAAACCCATATAGATAAAGGAGAAAGGTACAAAAAACATGTTGATGGAAAGAGCCATTTAATGAATGGTGCTAGGAAAACTATATAACCACATGTAGATGATTGAATCTAGGTCCCTCACCTCACACAAAAAAGTCAATTTAAAGGGGATCAAATTGCCAGGAATTACGTCAGAAATTCTGCAACTGCTAGACATTAAACACAAGATGAACATTTGAAAACACATGTGCATTTAGGTATTAACTTCTTCAATAAAATACCAAGGTCAGGAAATAAAACTAAGAATTAATATATTATAAGGCATTGAATTAAAAAGCATTTACATAGCAAAGGAAACAAGAGTATGAAGAGAAAGCCTATAAAATGGAAAAAAATCTTTGCCAGTTACACTCTGACAGAAGACTAGTATCTAGAATACATAAAGAACTCAAAAAGCAACACACAAACACATAAAAGGAATAATTCAATCAGTGAATAGATTAACAAAACAGACATTTCTGAAAATAAGAAACATATGGCCAACAAATTTTTTAAAAATTCAACATCCTTAGCAAGTAAGGCAATGCAAATCAAAACTACACTGAGATTTCATATCACTGCATTTAAAATGCAAACATCAAGAATACAAGTAATAACATATACTAGAAAGGATGCAGGGGTAAAAGAAACACTTATCCCCTGATGTTGAGATTGTAAATTAGTAAAACTAATATAGAAATTAGTATGAAGTTTCCTCAAAAGACTAGAAATGGGACAACCATAAGATGCAGATATACCATACCTCACTATTTAGCATAAAGAATTAAAGTAAGCACACTATTAAAAAAAAAAAAAACATGTAGTAAAATTCACAATAACCAAGTTGTTTTGGTCAGCAATTTTATTGCTGTGACTAAAAGTTCTAACCAGAACAACTTATAGAGGAGGAAAAGTTTATTTGAGGGCTCACGGTTTCAGAGGTCATAGTACATAGAAAGCCAGCTCCATTCCTCCTGGCTCAAGGTGAAGCTCAACATCATGGAGGGAAGAAGCTCACATCATGATGACCAGGAAGTAGAGAGAGTCTCCTCTCTGGAGATACAAAATACATACCCCAGAGCCATAGCCCCAGTGAATGAGTTCCTCCCACCACACCCACCTGCCTTCAATCACGACTCAGTTAATCCCATCAGGTGTTGATTCACTAATTAGATTAAGGCTACAGCCCAATCATTTCTCCTCCAAAATTTCTTGCATTGTCTCACATGTGAGATTTTGGGGGACACTTCACATCCAAACTATAACACAAGATTTGAAACCAGGCGAGGGTGTCTTTTAAACAATGAAAAGATAAAAATATGTGTTACATATACACAATGGAGCTTTACTCACCCATTAAAAAGAGTTAAATTATGTCATTTGCTGAAAAAATAGATGGAACTGGAGAATATATTCTAAGTTAAATAAACCTGACTCAAAATGTCAAAGGTCATATGTTTTCTATGTGGAAGCTAGAGGGAAAAAAGTGGGGGTCAAAGGATCTCCTGCAAAGAGAAGGGAGACAGATGTAACAGAAGGTAGAGATTCTGGAAAAGGAGAAACAGAAGGAAAGGAAATATATGGGGGGAATGAAATAGAACACATTATACTACATGCAGATATAAATAAAACCCAACAAATCCTACTATTTTATGTAATTAGAATTAACTAAGATAATTATCTTTAAAAAATGAAGAGTGTGGAGAAAATAATTTTTTTATCCTTTTGTTATTTTTTTAAACTAATTTTCATGGCACTTTAGTTTAGAATATTAATGAACAAAGTTCTATTCTTCTAGGGAGACCTTTGCCATATCAGAGATATATGATTAAAATTTTTAAATAAATGTCATATGTTTATTTTGGGGTTCAAATATTTTTATGTAGTAATTTTTTTTCTAGCTGTAATAATTACTTAGTACCTTTTCTTCAATACTTATTTTCCAATGAAGTGACATTGTATATACTTATAGGTGGAACATATGGTATAATAAATTGGAGATTGCCCTTGGATTCAGTTTGACCTGAGGTTTGTTTATTTATTTATTTATTCATTCATTTATTTATTTTTAGTTGTAGTTGGACACAATACCTTTATTTATTTACATGTTGTCCTGAGGATGGAACCCAGGGTTCTGCATATGCTAGGTAAGAGCCCTACCATTAAGCCACAACCCCAGGCTGTTGACCTGAGTTTTTATATCATACTTACCTTTATGAGCTAAATAACACTAAATATGTTAATCTACCTGACCTTTAGGTTTTTTATCTACAAAAATAGAGATAGTATCATCTATTTTGTATAAAATATTGTTAACTTGAATGAGTCTTGGTAATACAAAGTAAACACAAAATTATCATTATTATTTTTGATATTCTATAATATGCAATGCATATTTGTGTTTATATATATCAAATTACTGATGTATGTTTACTATAAATACATGTTATAATATTTACTATGCAGTGACATTATCAATTATCTACTAGGCATTTAAATGCTCTTATCCAATGCTCATTTTTGTAAGTAGCCATATGTGAGTAATAATTATAATCTGGTTCTTAAAGTAGATATGTCAAGATAGCTAAGCATGGTGTTCTTTAACATAAACAGAGGACTAATCTAGCAACAATAATAAGACTTCCATTTTTTTTCTTTTCAGTTTTATATAGATATGTTTTCAGTTTATTAACATTAAAAACAGTTTTGATCATAAAATTGATTACATAAAACTGTCTAATTCAAATGCAAAAAAAAAATATGTAGACACAACCTGGGTTACTTTAAGATAAAGAACCATTACCTACAGGACAGAATAGTACAGATCTCAAATAATAAAAGGGGTAAAAGACTATAAGGTTATAGGCATTAACAGTAAATCCTGGTACTCTTGATTTAAGACTAGTGAGACTGTTTAAAATCAAGACTTAAAAATTAAAGTTAAATTAAAAAGGCCAAGGAAAGAAATATTTGGCTCCTGTGTTCCGAGTCAGTGTGAATCCAGGAAACAGGGAACTTCTCTAAAGAGCTTTGAAACTCTGGGCCACATAACTTCCTGCTCAAGGAGATTAATGTGACCACTGGAGAACCAGAAAACCAATCGGTGAACTTGTTATGAAGAGGAGAGTCATTGGAGAAGGGAAACATCATTGATGCTTCCAAGGGAAGTCACATGGTCAGCCAGACCTTGACCCATCCTACTACAAATGGCACTAGCAGAATTAAGAAGCTGTTTTCAAGTTCCCCCAAGAGTGACTCCCATGGGAACTTAGCTGACTCTCAACAATAGATAGAAACAAAAGTCAGTTTGACCTGCTTCATCTTAAACACCTAGCAAAAACAGTTAAAACCAGCACAGCCATTTCTGGGCATTAAAAAAAATATATAATAATAATAGTTAAATGTAACTTAAGATATACACTTGTGTTAGCTCTGAAGAATAAGTAAGACTGGAGGCTACAAAAGAGAGATTTTTAGGAAGGAATGCCTAATAACTATCAAGTGAAACAGCATGCTAAGTCAGAAATTTTTTAGTTAAAGGCCTACAGATCTTCCTAACCACCTACACAGATAGGATTAATGTTTGCTAATATAATCATCTAGCTCTAAGTACCAGAATAAAGGGATCTCTAGTAGTAAACATAGAGGTTATACCAATAAAAACAATATTTTACAAAATCAGATGACATTAAGTAGTTTAACTACATCTTATAAGGATGGACATCTGTGACATTAAAAAAATAAATGTTGTATTTACATATCGCTGATAACTCTGACAATGTTAAAGGTTTACATTCCCAAATAAAAGCCTTGTTTTTTTCAGCCTTGTTATGGGGACAACTTCTCAGCCTGCACACCTCCTGGTGAGAGATTATTGGCTTCTGTCACCATGATATTCATTGACATGTTCCAGATGCTGCAACATTTATGTTGTACTCATGTCTTTTTGTTTATCTCTCATAGAAACACCCATCCTCAGATGATTTTACAACCAGTTCTTTCCCAGGCAGACATTTACCTATCTGACCCAACTTCTAAAAAGGAACTTCAAAACTTCTTGCCCCACCTCACATTGCCCCCTCTCAGCTCAAAGCAGCCAGAATAGTTGTTTCCCCTTCTCTTTACAGCAGTAAGGAGTTCCTAAAATTAGAGGGGGGAATGAAGCCACATAGTCAAGGGTCAGATTCAGAGAATGGAGGAATTGAAATGTTAATGCCTTCAGAGCCCTTTCTCCACCCAATCAAGACAACCTGCCCCTGATCCAACCTATTGCTAAGGAAACCTGTCCCAGGAATTGCCCCTCCCTAGAGGAAGTTATAAAGTTGCTAATTAATGTGTCCTGGGCTGCTCCATCCTGCCTTTCCCCCTTAAGCCCACCTGTTTCCCACCTTTGGCCATCCCACTGAGCATTTTGTGGACCTAGTCATCTGAGCAGGAAGGAAAGAGATAAGGGAAAGAGAGCAGGAGAACAAAGGAAGCCTAGGACATATTAAAAAGCAAAACACCCTCACTTCTTGGGATACTGGGATACCAGCTATGGCCAGGAGAAGTCTATGTTACCCCTTTTCAAATAAGCCCTGCTTTATATGCCACCTCCCCCCAAAAAATCAATGTAGAATATAGAATGAAATCTTCTCAAAAGAGTTTAAATTTATATACAATTATGTGCTGCAAAGTAATGTTACAGTTAATAATAGATTGATAGTCCTATTCAATTATAATAGAGTTGAAAAATTCCTATCACCTAGTGATGTACTTGAAGAAAATTAAATAGAAAAGTAAACCAAAGAAGCACAGAAAATTCACAGTGGAGAGGTTAGTAGTAGCTTTTACAGACCAAAGGACCTCTTCACCCAAAGGCTTTCTTCAGTAAAGAGCAATGTTGATGATGTATTACTTGTTTACAAGCAAATTCATCATTTAAAAAAAAGAAACTCACACACACTAAGCAAACCAGTGTAAACTTATTTCTGAAAAGTGACACTTCCACAAGAGAAGCCTCAGGCAGTCCTTTCAGGAGGATTCCAGAAGAACCCATTTTTACAATATAACAGTCCCATGTCTGTTACTGCCCCCTAAAGACCTTCTAATGGGACAATATATGGACAAGGAAGATAGAGATATTGATGATCTGAACCCTGTGTAGTCTTGGCTTAATGTGCATGTTTGTATCTTATTTTTAACAAAATTTTTTTAAAGTAAAGAAAAAAAAGGTTTGGACAAAGTTCATATAAAAATACAAAAAACAAAAATATTTTGTACAGCTCTATAATGTATGTGCCAAGATGTGTTACAAAAGAACTGAAAAGATTAAAAAATTAATAAAGTAAAAGATCACAATAAGCTAATTTTTTGAAGAAATAAAATACTTTTTTACATTGCATGAATTATTTTGAAATATTAAAACAATCTTGTGATTTAGGAATACACATGCAATGTACACTATTTATTTTTTAACAAAAGCAGATCCATTAATTTATTTCACCTCCAAACTTGACATTTATGGAACACTTACTACTGCCAGAAACTTTGCACATATATTCTTTCCTTTCTTTCTATTCCTTCTTTGTTCTTTTTGTATGTACATGACAATAGAGAGTATTTTGGAATATTATGTATATATGGAGTATAACTTATTCTAATTAGGATCCTATTCTTGTGGCTGTACATGATGTAGAATTATACTTGTCATATATTCGTATGTGAACATAGGAAACATAAACCTGATTAATTCTATGGTCTTTCCTATTACCATCCCACCTCCCTTCCCTTCATTCCTCTTTGTCTAATCCAATGGACTTCTGTTCCCCTCCCCACCCTCCCTTGTTATGGGTTAGTATCCACATATCAGAAAGAAAATTTGGCTTTTATTTGGGGGGACTGGCTTATTTCACTTAACATGATATTCTCCAGTTCATTCCATTTACTGGCAAATGCCATAATTTCATTCTTTATACCTGAATAATATTCCACTGTGTATACCATATTTTTTTTATCCATTCATCTGTTGAAGGGAACCTAGTTTGTTTCCATAACTTGGATATTCTTAATTGAGTTCCTATAAACATTGAGGTGGCTGGGTCAGCTGTAGAATGCTGATTTTAAGTCCTTTGGGTATAAACCCATGAGTGGAATAACTGGGTCAAATGGTGGTTTCATTTCAAGTTTACTAAGGAATCTCCACACTGCTTTCCATAGTGATTGTACCAATTTGCAGTCCCACCGGCAATGTACGAGTGTACCTTTTCCCCCACACCCATGCTAACATTTATTTTTACTTGTATTCTTGATAATTGCCATTCTGACTGGTGAGATGTAATCTCAGTGTAGTTTTAATTTGCATTTCTCTAATTGCTAGAGATATTAAACATTTAGAAAATATTTTTAAAGTAAATTTTATTGTCAGGTGTTTCTAAAGTCTACAGTAATGGATGGTAGCATCCAAGTACTTTATATTCATTCATTGCTCACTCACCACTCCTCAGAAACAACTTCCTATCCTGCAAGCTCCATTTATAGTAAGAGCCTTATAAAGATGTACCATTTTTTTGCATTTATAATGTATGATTTTTATTATACCTTTTCTCTGTTTAGATATTCTTAGACACACAAATACCATAGTATTACAGTTACTTGTAGTATTCAGCAAAGTAACAGGTTGTATGGGTTTGTGGCCTAGGAGTAATATATCATACACCTTAAGAAGGTTGTAGCCTGTGCCATCTAGATTTGTTTAACTACACTCTGTGACATTTACATAATGACGAGTCACCGCTATACACATTTCTCAGAGCATATCCTTGTCATTAAGTGATGCATGATTACATGCACATGAGGGGAGAGAAAGAGGTTTGCATTCTTATTTATTCTATAATCTTCTGCTTGTGTGCTGCTTAAAACTATTAAAGTATACCTTCAGAGTAAGATCAAATCAATTAAATATAAAAAATTCCACCTAACAAATCTTAATCTTTACAATAAAAAGACCTAATGATAAGAAATTTATATTATTATTTTGTTTGTGACTTTGGATTTGTCTGCACATTTCAGAGGGCTATAAGATCCCAGGTGACTCTCATCAAGGAAAATCACCTATGAGAACACTGAAATCATAGTAGAAATTCAATAAATAACTTGCTAACTCATTTCCATTTGATTGGAAGTTTTTATTTAATGTAAGTGATAGTTAAATTTCATCATACTCATTCTATCAATGTCTCTTCATTATTGCAAAGGTAGACTGTGATTCCCAAGGTCTTTGTTTTTGTCACTCTTCTTAATTGATCCCTAATGATATAGTTGTATATTGTTCTTTCTTGTATTTCCTGAATTCAGACTCATTTCTCCAAAGTTTCTGTAGATGATGAATATCAAATTTGTACCATTCATATGGTAAGTCCTTTATTTCTCAATAAAATAAAAGCATCAATGATATGGTAGAGAAGTTCCAGAGAACTAAAAGAAAAATTAAAACTAAAAAATAATAAAAGTTTTCCACTAAATTTTCACTGCATAAAGCACTTTCTTTACAATTTAGAGAATAACATTCTATTCAATACTTCCAACATTTTTCAGAAGTCAAATCTTTCATTCTCTGTGGGAAAAAAAAAAAAAAGATGAGTTCTGGCAGGAAGCTCTTACATGCAGCCTGAATCTCATCTTCTAATATTTAGAGTCTTAACAGGGTTCTTATACCATATGTACAATTTTATATGAATGATTATATGTGAACTTATTCCTAGGCATTTTTTTGTTTCTTTTGTTGCATTCTGAATAAAATTTTTATGATTACATAGTAACATTATAAATGATGTAGAATTTGAGAAGTATCTTCCAAGACTTAAAAATTGAAATTAATTTTCTATAAAAGAGTACTTCAGGAAAAATCTTAACAACTTAATTCACTTGTCAGAAATATTTTTCCAAGGTAAATTAAAAGGGCCCTAACTTTTGAGCTCAGTCAAGTTAATCCTTATCAAAATTAAAAACATTTGAGTGGCAAATGAAATCACCAAGAAAGTGAAACTCAGTACACATAAGAGGAGAAACTATTTGTCACTTATATATCTAACAAAGAACTTCTATCCAGAATGTATAGAAAACTCTCTGAAATTAACAATAAAAAGACTACTCAATTAAGAATGAACAGGATTTAAATTATTATTTTTCCTCTCAAATGTATACGTGACCAATAGAGAGATGGAAGTGCACTTAAATTCACTAGACATTATGAAATGCAAAAAAATACATAATGAAATATCACTCAACATATACTCTGATGTAAAATATAAAAAACCCACAGACAATTACATGTGTTGATAAGGTTATAGAGAAATTGTAACATTCATACATTAATGGCAGAAATTTAAAGTGATAGTGCAAGTTTGGAAAATGATTTTGCTATCCTTTAAAAAGGTAAATATAGATTTACTATATGACTCTGTAGTTCCACTCCTAAACATTTATCTGAGAGAAATAAAAACATATTTATATGCAAAGAAATTGTTCATGAATGTTTATAACATCATTGTTGATAATGATCCAAAAGCATATCCCTAAACTTTTGCATGGATAAACAATACATGGTATATTGATATAATTCACTGTTATTCTATAACAAGAAGGATGAAGTATATATCCATGCTACCATGAACATTGAAAGCATTATGTTAAACAGAAGATGGTCACAAAAACACGCTTGATTATCTTTATATGAAATATCCAAAATAGGAACATGCAAAAGTAACTAAGACCTTGTGACAGGGAAGACAAAATTATGGAAGGTAGAGAAGAGTAGGAGTAGAGATTGACTCCTAATGTATATGGAATTTCCGTCTGGGTTGATGAAAATCTTCTAAAATTAGATTATGAGGATGGTTACACAACTCTGTGAAAATACTAAAAGCCACTTAACTGTGCACTTAGATGGATCCACTTTATGGTATATGAAATGTACCTCAATCCAATTGTTTAAAAAGTGACAAGCCAGGGGCTGGAATTGTGGCTCAGTGGCTGAGCACTTGCCTGGCATGTATGAAGTTCTGGGTTCGATCTTCAGCATCACATAAAAATAAATAAATAAATAAAGGTATTGGGTCCATCTACAAATAAAAAAAAATTTAAAAAATGATAAGCCATACTAGTTTTTCCTTAAACTTCAGCATGTTGTATGATAATGAAACTAAAATTTGGTTTGTTTTGATGTTGATGAGATATTTCATTAACTAAGTATTTGAATTTAAATGAAACACAAACCTTACCTAAATCCCTACCAAACTTCCATCTTCCATCTATTCTTATGTTGATATTATTTTCTGTTCCTATCCATAAACAAAGTCTAATTTTATTGTAATTGTGGATTGGAACATCTCTTGCATTTAGTCTCCATTAGTTTTTAAAAGATGATGACATTTGGGCTTTGTGACTATTTTGAAGTATTTTCAAGTATAAATCGTAAGTGCTGTTTGTGTATGAGTAAATCCAATAATGGATTTCTATTTTTTGTCAAAAATAAGTGCACAAAATATGCACTGAATGCTGAAATAATTTAAAAAAAAACCAAAATGTGGAAACCATTATTTTAAAAGATGAGGTTAGCAAGATCATGATTTCATGCCAAGAAATAAACAAAAAGCCACTTTTTTCTTATCCTGATTGCCTTTTTGTTGACAGGGATGGGTCTAGACAGGTTGGGCTCAGGTGTCCTGTGTATATAATATTCTTCTGATACCTGGAATCATAAAACTATTCACATACAGCAAAACTGCTTTGATTTGAGAAAATTTACTAATAGATTTCACTGTCTTCATGTAATTTATTATATCCATAAATGTGTTGCTGGTAAAATAATTGATATACTCAAGTATGTCATGGATAGGGTTTCATCTATCTAACTGAATTGCAAAACTCCGAAGTTTTTACATAGGCTAAAATAATGTTAAAGAATTAGTTAAATTTCTAGTTAATAAAATTTTGCATATAATTCTGACAAAAATAGCTCAACAGCATTTTATCTAATGGATTTGTCAAGACTGGATTACTAAAACTAGTTAAAATGGAAAATTAAAATATTTGTGTATATGAAGAATTGAAGTTTAGTATGAATATAAATTGTAAAGTATAAAACATAAATGAGTATGGAGAAGTGGTCACATTGAATCCATACAATTGGAAAACTAAATTTTCAACAATTTTATTTAGAAGTATGATTTGTAGATGCTAATTACTGAATTAAAGCTTATTTATAAACAAAAAACACTACCTGAAATAACTATTATTACTACATGTAGAAGATTAATATGTGGGGTCATGCTAAATCTTCCTTGAATACCCATGTGGTTTTGGCATTTCAATGCAGCTCAGAAATTGCTAGTGAGAAGTGAACATTCACTTATTTCTAAACAATTGTCTTAAATCAAGTACAAAGTTATCAGTTGCTTTTGCCATAAGAATTTTTTATATCCAATACCCAAAATTATTAAAATGCAAAAAAAGCTTTCTGTATTTTTCAAGATTGAGCACTTTTCCTCAGCATGCTTAACACTGGAAATAATGAATTTAACTCTTTGCTTTTTCACAAATCAGCTCAGTGATGATTTTCAACCTTGGAGATAGATGTTACATTTTATAAATTGTTTATTTTCTTCAATATGGTGTCGTTCATTGTCAGAATTTTGATTGTCTACACATTGCTATATTTATTCTTTTACAAAGAATCCATAATATTCTCCTGTTTTAATCCTCACATAATTGGATATCTGTGAACAATTATATAAACCACTCTGGCACTCTTAGGCTTTCTCAAACTTCATATTATGTAACATTCAAGGAGATACTGGCTGGTAAATTCAAGTTATATTTCAATAACCCTGCATCACATCCCTGAGACCAATCATGACACACAGTATAAAATTTTGTAATCTCAATAGTTAATTCTACTGCTTTGCATTACTTTGCCCAAAGACAAAATGGGGTGCTATAGTTTGTATATGGAATGTGCCTCAAAGGCTCATATGTCAAAGGTTTGCTTTCTCCCTCCACTTCCCAGCCAATGGCATTATGAGGAGATGGTAGAACTTTCTACCTTCTGGATATGGGACCGAGTGGGAAGTTTTCTAGTCGTTGTGGGATCTCACACTCTTCTCTCACTTCCCCTCTCTCTTTATTTCTCATTCCTGGCTACTAGCAAACAGCTGTGTTCCACCACGTGCTGCTGCCACAGGTCCCCAAACCAGGAGGTCAAATAGACATGGACAGAGACTTCCCAACTTACCAGCCAAAACAAATGTTTTCTCCCTTCGAATTGATTTATTTCAGGGATTTTTACAGTAGTGGACATGTGAGTAATGCACAAGATGAATAGTTAAACATAGGAAGAATTAATAAAAGTTCCATTAACACCTTTAGTCAATTCTCAGTCAGGATCCCAGCCCACACTAGCTACTCACCCACCCTCTTGCATTGATTTATATTTTGTGTTCTTGTTGTATGTGGGGAATGTCAGATATGTACCATGTGATATAGGCATAAATCCATCCTTGTGCGACTCTCTATTGCAAAACTGAGAATTTTATCGGAGATATTTTTTCATTTTAGAAAAGTTTCTGGGGATCTGGCTAGCATGAACATTTCTAATTTCAAATCTAGATGGAGAGATTCTTATTTTTTCTGAAACTTTAATTTTATACTCATAAATTTATGACTGAAATTAAGAAAAGATATCATGTCAGAGAGTCCTTTGCTTTGTTCCTCTTCTCTTAACCCCTCATTCCCTCTGATATAGTTTCTTTATTTGCCCAATACACTAAGGCCAAAACACACTATAACTAAGCCCTATGAGTTCTTGGAGATGTTGCCTGGCTCCCAGCATCTACCTTTTGGATTCTTTGAAATGAAGTTTATTGAAGGACAACATTTGAGAGTCAAAATGAATGTACAAGTCTTTCTCATATAATAATTTCATTATTTTTTCTCATTGTCTTTTGTTGACCAGTTCATTTTTCCCTAACTAGAAAGTCATACCTATTTGTGTGCTATACTTGTTTTCTGGGGATTTGAAGAGATCATTCTAAAAATTTAGAAGAAAAATTAAAAACACATAAAAGTACTTCAAAACAAGAATCATGCATCTACACTTTTAATATTTCAAGAAATTTTTAAAGCTGAATTGAAACTGATTTTCATCAAAACTAAAAATATTTATAATAAAGAAAAACAAATTCTTTAATTTTAAATTTCAAGGCACAATTTTGGATAAAAATACGACTTGAAAATCGAGCAAAATCCAGATAGCAAGACAGAAAAGTTCACCAGTTATATGCACATCAGTATCCCTAAAATAGAAGCTTGAATATTTTATCTAGAATTTTGCAGTGAGAGACGAAAAAAGAGAAGGTCTTCTTAAAATTTAAGTATAAATAAATCTTAAATTTTACAGTTAAGTGTTAGCAATCATTTAAAATTTATAATTAGTGTGATATATAGTAGTATTTATGTAGTTTAGTCCCCCAAAAGTCTTAATCTAGCCCTGGAAGTTAGGAAAAGGAGTTGATGATAAATGAAACCTTTGAAAGTTCCTTCCATACTCTCTTACATAGTATTCACTGAGCACCTACTATTTATAAGATACTATGTCACAGCAATAAATAGAGCAGCTTTCCTTCACATGGGTATCATTCCTGGAAACCTCCCCAAAATTTTTATTGAAGCTTGAAATTGCTGAGTTTCAAGTAAGGAACCCGGTTCCTCACCTGTATCTAGCTCTGATGATTTTGAAACTTAAGGAAGACATATATTGCTATGAAAGAAGTAAGACTGGACCTGTGTGACCTGATAAAATTCCAAAGGGGCCATTCATCATTCTTCTAAGCTTGCATAATTCAAAATATTTCTGACCAGATTATTGCAGCAAACTGTGAACTCAAAACTCAAACTCAAAAACTCATCTCTTAACCAGGTAGAATCAATAATCATTATTATTCCCCACTTACTGTGTGATGTGAGATGTTTCAGCATGTCTCCAAATCACTACATACTCTTTCTTGGACAAGAACTTTTTAAAAAGAAGTGAAAGTAGTGTAGCTCAGTTGTAGAGCACTTGACTAGTGTGTGTGAAACCCCAGATTCAATCTCTAGTACTGCAAACAAAAATAAATAAATAAATAAATAAATAAATAAATAAATAAATAAAATGGAAAATAAAAGAAAAATATTTTACAATTTAATTTCCAAATGAATGTAAATATAAATTGTTTAGTATTTAAGGAAAAGTAAGCAAATAACTTCAGTGGACATTAATCAAAACAGTATTAATGAATATATGAATTAGTTTTATACTTATAGAATCAGTGATAGTTTTACCTAATAATCAACATTATACAAAAACACAATATGCAAACCAATAAAATATAAGAAAATTTCAACCACAATTTCTATATTAAATGAAAAAAACAAACACAGAAGCTGTTTAAATTAATCATTACCAATACTATAGTCAATTATTCCTCAAAGTTGCAAACCATACTTATAAGAAATTATTATTATTATTATTATTTTTTTTTTTGTTCTTGGCGGACACAACATCTTTGTTGGTATGTGGTGCTGAGGATCGAACCCGGGCCGCACACATGCCAGGCGAGCGCGCTACCTCTTGAGCCACATCCCCAGCCCAAGAAATTATTATTACCTAGTTTCTTCTGTTCTATTTCTGCTATTTTTCCTATAAGTGAACTTCATGTAATTTATAAAAATCCAGTTGTTTCATTCTAAAACCAGTACAAGATGTATGCTCAGTTATTTTATGCTGCTTAAAGTGACAACAGAATGTTTTCATTTATTTATTTTTGAAAAAGTTTTACATTTTATACATTGAATATCTTGTATTATACATCATATTCATGCTACAACTGAAAGCTAAATATATCAAGTATGGAGGGTGAAAAAAAAAACAAAATCAGCAATACAAATAATAAATACTCCATCACAGACCATCCTACAAACTATGGAGGGTTAACAAGCATGGACTTTTCTTTGATAATTATAATCTAACAGTCACCAGATAGATATAACCAGTGTTTATATTAATGAAACCAGTTAAAATAACAATAGAGCCATTTAATTGCTAGATCCTACAATATCACAGAAACATAAGCAGAACCTTGGAAAATAATTTAAAAGACAAATCAACAAATCATAGATCCTCAATACTCAAAAGTGAAAAGGTATTTAAGAATAAAGATAGCATGCCAAAACCGAAGTCATATCATCTCTGTCCTATGGTAAGGTGACTAATCAATGTCTGGCACAAAGTAAGAATACAATGCACCCATGTGTAAAGAAATTATTCATTAAATAAATAGCAGAAGAAGCAGTTTGGTGCTTCATTCAGCTTAAGTATTTGATTTTCAGGAGAACTAAATTTTACTTTTAACATCCACTTATCCCTGACAGTGTTACAACTTAGTGGAAAAGAAATGGAAATGTTTCAGAAAAGGAAATTGTTTACCTGAAAGAAACAGAATTTTATAGCTGAAAGTTTCTAGTATTATTATTATTATTTTTACCTTAGGATATACTGCATAAGAATAATGATGCCCTAACAAGTAACAAAGGCAAACAAATAATAGGACTTTGCTCACCCCTTGAATAGTTTCTAAATAATGTAACAGAAAAAAATTTTTAAAAAGATAAACTAAAAACCACACATGCTGCAGAGGCAATTTTACAACAATATTTTTCATGAAAAAAAAACTTACATGTGGATCTCATCATGAAGAGTTCCATGAACAATTATGTATGAACATACTATGGCCAGCAATGATTGAATAGTAATGTCAGTTATCTACTGCAGATAGTTGAAACTGAAGAGGAAAAAGCAGAAAAAAAAATAGAAGAATCATAGGGGAAGATTCTTCAGTATTTTGAGACAAGTAGGGTGAGTAATTAAAACAGATGAACTTTCTACAAAAGTTGGGAATATAGAGAATAATTACCAGAAAAGTTTACACAGTTGAGTTATGTGAGCAAAGAAAAAAAAACAATTAACAGCAGATTTCAATTTCATAAAACTGGTGGAACAAAGAGAGTAACAGTCTTATTACTAAATAATATTTTAACCAACCTGTATACTTTATTCTGATTTAAGGATACCGAATATAAGGAAAATCTTTGCTGACAGATCTCATTTGAAAGCTATAGAATGATTCCAAAATGTACTGTGTGGCTTCAGCACTTGCTGATATCAAAATATGCCTAGTGGATAAACTGATTTTTATTCAGGCCTTCTGAGTTCCTAATATTTCCAAAAGGGGCAATATCCCCACCAGTATCTAAAGCTAGAAGTATCTGCACCATCCATGACTTTTCCCTCCATTCTCACTTCCAGAATAGTCACTAGGTCTTGAACCTTCTGTTTCCAAACTGTCTTCCACGTCTGGATATCTTTGCTATTCCTACTGCTCCCTCAGTTTCTACCCTCATTGCTTTTTTCATCTACATTTCTTTCCATCAGAAATTCCAACCTCCAAGATAGAGCTGTAATCCAACCACTGTAGTCTATTAACACCCTCCATCATCTCTACCCAAAACATAGCAGCAGCTTCCCCCTCTTCTTTCCTCCTCCTGCTTCTAAAAGCTTCCTCTTTAATAATAATATGATTTATCACTCATATGCCCAGAGGATAAGGACTTGGATGTTCTTGATTTTTTAACAAATTGACCAATTCCCTAATTGCCCCCATCTACCTTTGTAAATCCACAAGAGACCTCTCTCACTTCCCTGTCACTAGGTCTTCTGTCTCTTGAACATCCTTTTTCCCTTCCCTATAGCCAATGTCTCTCTGTATTTGTGGCACAACTTACTTAACACTCTTTCTTTCTGTCTTTTTTTTCTTTTTTCTTTCTTACCTATCTTTTTTGCTTTTCTTTCTTTTCTTTTCTTTTTTCTTTTTTTTTTTTTTTTAGAGATCTGGGTCTCTCTTATCCTTCAAGGAAGATCAAATACCCTTTCCTTTAGAAAGAAAAGCCTTGCCTGCACACATGATCCCCTCCCCCCACCTGGTCCCATTGGACAGACTCTTGCACATCTCCCTGTGTCTTATAGAATAGTTTAGATGTAAGATTTTAAAACAATTTCCCCATTATTATTTTCAAAGTAGTAAATGCACATAATTTCACATTTTGAATGATCTTGGTGAAAAGCAATAGTCCCCTGTTTCCTCAGTATTCTCCAATGGCAACTACTTCCAATTCTTACCTATTGTTTTTGGTGTACATCTTCATGTTTCTAAATAGTTTAATATAATAATTAATTTTTCCTTTGCTTTAGAGGTTATCATTTGACCTCTTAAAATGGTTAGCTCTTATCTTTCTTAAACTCTTAATTCTTTTTTTTAAAGAGAGAGTGAGAGAGGAGAGAGAGTGAGAGAGAGAGAATTTTTAATATTTATTTTTTAGTTCTCGGCGGACACAACATCTTTGTTGGTATGTGGTGCTGAGGATCAAACCCGGGCCGCACGCGCGCCACTGCTTGAGCCACATCCCCAGCCCTAAACTCTTAATTCTTATCCTCACATTTTCATTTGAAAACAATCATCATGTTTGTATTATTGTAATTACATATCTATTATATATATAGATAAATAAAAGAGTACACCTTAATTGTCTTAATTTTTTTGATACTTTTTGTTGACCTTAGTGGTGCTTGCTTCATTTTATTTTTTGCTGAGCATTCTATAAATCTATGGCTGCCTCATCCACAACCTTCAGAAACATTTATTTCTTCTTGATGTGCAGATGAGTTCTTGGTTTTGTCTTTTCATGGAGGCCTCACTCCTATGTCCTACTTTTCTGTTATCCCTGAACTATTTGTACATGGGTCTCAGCTTTATCTGGGGGATATCTCTGCCTCTCTGCAGTGTTGAATTCCCTAGTTCTAAAACTCCATGAATTTCTCAGCTTTTCATCACTTCCCAGTTTGATAGCACATTTGTTTCCAGACTGGCCTAGAAAATATGGCAAATTTGGCAAGGAGTATGAATACATTGTTTTCCTAAAAGGTCTTTTTTTTAATATTTGGATGACAGTTGGTCTAGAAACCAAATTTCTAGTTAGAGAAAATTTCTATTAAAATTTAGAAACATACCTCATTTTCTGTAGGCTATTCGAATGGTACTTCATGGCTCATTTTATACGTATTTTTAAAATTTTTCCTTTAGAAGTTTTCAGGCTCTTGATTTACCCCTACTTTTTTAAAAAACATTGTGCTTTTTTTGTGGGTTATTTTTCTCCCACTGTTGGAACATATTGTGGGCCTTTTAAATCTATAAACTTAGGCCTATCTATTCTAGAAATTCTTTGTTAAGTTATATTCAGTAATTTTTCTTCTAATTTGTTGATTTGCTCAGTTTTTCTTTAATTTCCTGTCTTTCCTGCGATATTTTGTGTCATCTTGCTCTTTCTTCATACTCTCTACAGAGATACCTAAGTAGCTAAATTTTAACTTCCAAACTTTCTACTGACTATGAAAAATATCATTCCATTAAAAAAATTCAGTTTCAAAGAGCTTTTTCTTCAATATCATCTCATTTTACAGCTTCTTATTGAGATTTTATGGATTTTTTTCTTCTATTTTGTTGCTGTTGTTTTTATTGCTTTATTTTATTTTCCACCTTACCTTGTTTCTCTTTGCTCTAATTTCCTCTGTTTCTGTTTGCATTTCAGTTGCTGACTTTAATTTTATAAGATTTCTTCACTCCTCCATTAACTATTTGCATTTAAAAGAAACTAGAGATTTGGGGAAATTTTCCATTTCGGTGTGAGGCTTCTTTGGAGAACTTCTTTGGAGGCCTTCTTTATCAAGTAGCCTGTGTAGGTGTTCCTAGATTCCTTCTTTTTCTTTGATTTCATCATTTTCATAAGGAAGAATGACCTGTTCTTTCTTGTTGGACTTCCACTGCTCTCTTGGTTAAGTGCAAGAAAAGATCAGTGGAGGATAAGGAAAAGGGCCTCTCGACATTCAGAATGTGAAGGGTTTTTTCCATCCTGGGATTTTATATTTCAGTTGTTGCTGGCATTTACGAATCTAGAGTCCTATTCATCTTTTCCAGATATCTGCTTCTTCATCCTCTGTCTTCTACCATGTTGGGAACGAAAGATCACCTGGCTAGATGGGATAGGAAGGGATCTTACTTGTCTAATTTGCTCCTTCTTCAGATAGTTTACAAAGCCTTGTATTTGAACATCTGAATTTCAAAAAATATCCAATGCAGCTGGACATGGTGGCTCATGCCTGTAATCCCAGTAACTCGGGAGACTGAGTCAGGAGGATTGTGAGTTCAAGCCAGCCTCAGCAATTTATCAGGGCCCTAAGTAACTTAGTGAGACCCTGGCTCAAAATAAAATATAAGAACGGCTGGGGATGTGGCATAGAGGTTAAGCAGCTGTGGGTTCAATCCCTGATACAAAAACAGACAGACAATGCCTCCAATCCCAAATTTCCCTGGAGTTGTGCAGGACAATTCTGCCTGCTTTTTGGCACCTTTTTATCATGTCAAGGAATTATATTCCTAGACTCCTGCATCCTGGTGAGCTGAGATGGTTACCGTTCACCTATCTGCTTAGTAGTTTTTTGTTTGTTTTTTGTTTTTGTATTTTGCTATTACTTTTTCTTTCTCTCCATCCCACTCCTTGTGTGTGTGTGTGTGTGTGTGTGTTTTCTAGGATGTGATTATCCACCTGACCCCCTTTTAAAAATGGTGCTATTCTCACTTTATAAAGGTAAGGGAAGGAATAGAGGCAAATATATGTTTAATATTTCTGTATTTAACCTGGATTTCAAAGCCTGCTCCTTACATTTAAAAACATACAATAATAATTCTTCATGAGACGAAATCTTCAGATCTCATTGGCTTTTTGAATTCATGCTCTTCCTTGATGTTTCTCCTCCCAGGGATTCCTTCCTGAAGACTCTTTCCACTGGAATGCAAGGCCCAGCAGAGTAGAGACTTTGTTTTTTTCACTAGTGTTTCATGAATGATAGAATAGTACTTAGCATATAGCAGGCACTCAAAGATTTGCTGAACAGATTCTAAGTGTCTTGCCACTGGATTTCTTCGACACACGATCACTCTGCTTAATATAGGGTTAAGTTTATCCTCCTTACCTGGTCTGCAAAGCTGCAATCATCTATCAATAAAATGCCCCTTTACACTGGCTCTGGACTCCTCAATTCCACCACAGTGCATCCAGGTCATTCTTTTTGCAAATTTCTTTTCTTTCCACACCCTTGAACCCTTTCTTTATTCACCACCTACAGCTAGCTCTTTAGTGTATGGGCCATAAGGAACCATATTCTTCAGGAGTTTTCTGGCTCTTAAGCTGGAGTTCATTCCTTTATCTCTATTCATGTCTTTTAGAGTATGTGCCATGAAACAGTAGCATTGGAAACACTAGGATGTTTGATTCAAGTGCAGAATCTTGGACCCCAATACAATTCTACTATCTCAGAATTTTCATTTTAAAAATATTTGAAGTGATTTATATGTCTACCGAACACTGAAAAGTATGTTTTAGAAAGCTATTATTGATTCAAATATCCCTAAATATTAGCTTAATTTCCTGCATTTGATAGTCCTTCCATAAATACTTCTGGGAGAATGAAAAAGCGGGGAGGCAGGAGAAGAAAGAAGCAAAGGAGAGAGAAAGAAAGGGATTCTGTCTTATGTCTCATACACAAGTTCTGTAGAGAGATTATGTGTAGTCTGTGGAGAGTTACACAGCTGCCAACTAAGGAATGCCAATGATTGCTGGCAACCCACCAAACTCCAGGAAGAGACAAGAAAGCATTCCTCTGCAGATTTCTGTTGATAACTGGACTCAGAATTCTAGCCTCCAGAACCGTGACAGTGCATTTCTGTTGGTTTAAGCCCTCAGTGTGTGGTATTTTGTTATGACAGCCCTAGAAAACTGATGCAAAGCATAAGGCCAAATTCCCTTCTCAATTGCATGCCTCTAAGAGGTGAAGAACAATCTCCTTGTTTTGATTATTTTTCCAAGGGACTGTTTCAGTTTCAGGGCTTTTCCATAAACTGCTGAATCTGTTAAATGATTCATTAAATGATACGCCAAACAAAACTTTTAGTATTTTGGAACATTTTAAATATGAGCAGTAGAGAGATTTATTGTCAATTATGGAATATTTTTGTATCATTTCACATTTTATTTTGAAATCATCTACTTCCACAGAGTTATTTAACTGATACTATTTTGTTAGAACTAAGTTTTGTTTGTCCATATTTTAGCAGCTTAAAAATCAAAATTGAAACAACCAACCAAAAAAATAAATGGAGGCACAAAACCATCTTCTGTGGCCTGCTGTTAAGTCTTGAAATATCTTATTCTGTCAGTGTGATTTCATAGCAGGATGAAAAATGTCAAAAGTGAGGATGACAAATCAGTCTAGTGAGGAAAAATGACTCTTGGACAAGAGATGTCATTTGTCATGATTGCCATTTGACTGCACTTTCCCCTCTCTTCTCTTTCATATGAATGAAATTTTGCCATTAGTTTTAAATTATTTTTACTGCACAATGGCTTGATCATGGAAATTATATTTCCATTCAAAGCGTTTTATAAAATAAGGGGAGTTCCAAAATTTATATTTGTACAATTTCAATGAATTTTTTTAAAAAAATCATTAATACTTAATTTACCAAATATCACTTTTTTTTAACACCAAGTGGCCATTTTTCCTAGACATAGGTAATGCCATGGCTTTTAAATCTTTTTTTTTTCAAAACTGTCACAGCTGAGCACAGCTTTCTGAGCCACTGCATAATACGGGTGGTAATTAAGCCACAGCTTCAAGGTTGCATGGGCACAAGACAATTCAGCCTAATGAAGTATCGATCGGCTGCAGTCGAGGTAAAACAAGTTGGCATTCATTTAGAGGTAGAAATGTGAATATACCACAATGCCACCAAAGAAATAAAGGGAACAAACAATGAGGCTGAATTTTAATCTTGCAAACACAATTAAGAATCTTATTTATAGCATGCTGCTATCACTTAAACTAAACCTAATTGCATACTTACTGCCCTGACATAAGATACCTAAATCAGCAGAAATTATATGTCCTTAGCATAATGGCTAAAAAGAGAAAAAAAAAAGTGCCGGAAGTTTAGTGCTTCAATTAGGGACAATACTAATACCTTAGAGAACCGTGCTGATGAAAATATTTGAAATAAAATTTTCCACGTAGCTGTTTTGCACAATTCAGCTGATCTTAAGGTGCCATGAAGAGCAACTGAGAAGAGCAGAATTCTACCTACAGTCAGTGAACTTTCATTGAGGGTAGGTTGGTCTTTCCTCAGTATTTACAATTTCATATGCCTAATGATTAACACAAACAACTGAATGTAATTTACTAAACATTTATAAAATGACTTCACTTACCCAGGAAAATATAATGATTACTGTATTAAAAACCTTATTGAGGAAGGCCATGATTTCTCAACATCAGTGTACGTTTCCCATTCAGATAAGCACTAAACATAAAATAAACTAGTGCCTACGACATGGCATATGTTTAATTATCCCTAGTGTCAAAAAATTACACAGATTTAATGTTTCCTTATTTTTCACCAAACATAAACCTTTATAATATGGATCTAAACACCATTTTAAGAACATAAAACAAAATATTTGACCATTTTATAAGGATTTAACAATGATTTGATTTAAAACATATACAATACAACAATCTGAATAAACATTAAGCATTACTATATAAACCCTAATCTTCAATAATAAAATGCTCTTCAAGATGGCATGCTTTGTGCTTAACATTAATCAATCGGTCTAAAACAAAACAATTTTAAATTCTATTTGCTTTAATAACCAACTATGGAACAATCATAGGTATATTTATTGTTTTAGTATTTTCTTTAAAATTTTGTGTTTATTTTAATTTTAAATAAATCAGAAGCAAGAATATGTTGTCCAATACCCTCAATGGCATTAATCACAAAGCTATTTTTAATCTTGTATCTGAAATGATCTTTTGGATAAATAAAGTTGTGACTTAACAATTGCAAATAATGCTTCTTTTAGTGAAAAACAAAGTTTTATAACATATGGAAATGTGAGAAAACATGTCACAAATACTACCTAAATAAGTCATTTAATCACAATTTTCACAAAAGAATTAAAATTCAAAAATGTATTTATGTTAATCAATTGACTCAAAGTTACTAGCTTAATACAGCTTCCAGAAGTTATATTTTCTCATGAAAAATACCCCCAAATAAAAGAGAGATTGCTAATGTGCCTAATTTCATTATAGACCTCAGGCAGATGGACATTTCCTTTAAAATGCTGATAACCAGATGTTAGAATTCACAGAAATCGCCCTACTTGTTAAAGGAGAAAGGGCATTATCTTTGCTGATCATTTATTTTAATTTGTTGTTCAGGGATCTAAATGTATAATTTACATGTTTCAGTTTATCATGTCTCATTTGAATTTATTTACTCTTAAATCATCTCAAAATCAACAAATACATTAATTATAAAGTATTTTATTATAAATCTACTGTTAATATAGTGTAAATATTTGTACCTTACATTAAAACAATGCTGTGATTTTTATCATCATCCTATGGAAAAAAGCACTACATACAGAAGATAAAAACTTAGTTTTGCAATTATACCATTTTCTGTTACCTTTATCATAATTTCATGGATTATTGATAACATGGTAAGTAACATTCTTAATGACTTACTATACATTTTAGAACTATGAAAACAGTAGAACAGATGGTGCTCAAGAATATATTTCTTAATTTGTTTTTAATTTTAAACCTTTTATCTTTATTTTCCCTACTATGCCACATAGCACTTTTCATTCATTAGGGTATCCAATAAATATTTTTAATTTGAATATTCTATAAATAAAGTTTAAAATAACTATTAAAATTTTCAAAAAAAGTCTATTTAGCATGCAGTGGTGAAGTGTTTCATTATAGTGGTCATTGACCAAATATTATTTCTTAAATTAAATCATATAGTGCATAATTCTGGAGATTTTTCTTAAATACTTAAGACAAAATATGAATATGGTTTTTATCACCAGCTGATCAGAAGTATTTGTTTGTTTGTCTTTGTGTGTGTGTGTCTGTGTGTGTCTATGTTATATAATAACACATGAGAACAGACATTTTGGCATACTGATGGATGAAAGATGAAAATGTCTAGGTGCACAAGTTCTCAATGGCTAACAAGATCTATCCTTATATACCTCAGCTAATTTAATTCTGTTCCTATGTCTTACAGCTCATGTGAACTTATATTAGGGTCATGGTAATGTTAGGGTCTTGAAAAAATACCAAGAAAGAATCTCCATAACTATGCAAGAATTCTGATTCATAACAGCACCTATATGGGATATTGAAATCTTATAAGATAATTTATGTTAAAAATATTGTCCACATTAAAGAATACATGTTAGTAGGTAAAAAAAAGGATGTATTCATTTTGCTTTTGTCAAAGTCAAGAAAACAAGCTGCATTATGTTTTCAATATAAGTGATAGAGTCTACAAATATGGTTTATCAGAATTGTTTTTCACTTGCTAATAAATTAGCATCTTTATTTTAAAGCTTTATATTGTTTATTGGTTCTTTTGAGTTATACATGACAGTAGAATTAATTTTGGCATTATTATAGAAACATGGAATATATCTTGTCTTAATTCAGACTCCAATACCTCTCCTTCCCTGTCCCTCTTCCCTCCCATTCCTCCTGTCCTTCTACTAATCTGTCTGTCATTATATCTAGTTTTATTTTTAATTAATTTATTATGGGCATACAGAATGGTGAAAATTACTATGCTTAAAAAATTTTATATGCATATTCATAAGCTGACATAAATAATCTGTTTTAAAACAAAGGAATTCTTTCTTGTGAGTCAATGAGTGGCAATAAAAAGTCAACTTTCTTCCTACTTTTGACTGAATAGTGAATAAATAGTGAGTAATTGTTGCCATTTTATTTAACATGCATATATAAGAAATCACAACTATCAAAGAGAAAGGGACAAGAATAAGGAGAGGAAAATTCCAAATAAAAAGGATGTGGAATGAAAAGGAATATTACAATTTATGCAATTTTATAGAAAATAATACCCATTTTCTAAGTTCTCCAATATACAAGATGAGGAAATACAGATGTAGAGACATTAAGAACTGTTATGTAATTTTTATAATAAGAATCATTTAAGCAATTTTATCAATACTATATTTAACATTGACTCTCATTCATAAATTTCTTCAGGACACTGAAGATAATCTGATTTTATTGTTAACAATTGTGTGCAATAAAAAGGTATGAAAACAATTTTTATGAAAATACTCCAATTTCCTATTCTGGCTCATTCTTTTAGTCCATGTTGTTACCAGGTTTTGTTCCGCATACTTTTCCAGATACTTTTCATGCTTATAGCAGCATAAATTAACTATTTTAATGTTTCCCACAGAAATGAAAATATAGCATTCCCCCGTTTTATATTATCTTTTTTGTTTCATGTAACAATATAGTATTTCATCAAATCTAAGACATCATCTTAAATTGAAAGGTGCTACTAATATTTTACCATCCACCAAGAATGAAAGATGTTACCAGTTAAGTTATAACACAATATTTTTATCATTTAGGATTTATTTTAAAAGCAATGAGTTCTTTTAGTTTTAATTGGACATGAAATTTTATAAGATGGCAATTCTGTATGTGCATTAAAAAGAAAAATTCAAGCAAACATAAGTTCAACTAAATTTTCATATTCAAAAACTAAAATCCTATAATCACTTTTCAACTTCAAACTGAAACTCTGGATTAAGATTCTATTCCATTTTAATATTAATATCTCAAAGCCCAAAATGTGTAAAGATATTTGAGTGACAAAAGAAATAAGAACTTCAAAAAGATCATGGTTTAAAGGGATTTTTGGTTATTTTATTTTTGTTGTTGTTTTTATTAGGAGAAAAAAAAAACTCTTGTGGTACTGGACTGGTTATTTTGTACCCATGCCAATTAACACCTGAATATGATGCAAAGATAAACTGTGTTCTGGCAAACCTACACCAAAGATAATTGGCATGACTAGATTTTATTATAAATATTCACTTCTTTTTGGGAGATAGCATGCTGCTGGGTTCGTAATTAAAGTATGTCTTCATATCACAAATTCCTAATTCTCATACATTCACTTATTTATGTCCATGATGTATACATATGAAATTTACATTTTTATAAGTTAATAATAACTCATAAAGCCTATAATTTATACCACATGCATGTATAGTATTGAAAGAAATGGCTGATGAGGCATGTTGAGATGTAATGAATGTTTATTTCAATAAAGTATGCCTCATCAGCCATTTCTTTCAATATTGTTTCTGTCATCAGTACTATGACTGATAGGCTTTTCTCAAAACTGTTCTTACCTAAATATGCAAAACGCCAATCTACTTTTAGGTAAGCCATCAATCTTCACTGGTTTAGGAATAGCTTGAGAAATTCTTTGTTTTTCAGCCTATTTGGTGATCTGGACTGAAGTCACCCACTGGAAAGCTAATTTTTCCACTAACTAGAATTTTTATTCAAATAAACTTATCTGAACTGATAAACTTGTTAAATCATGAGAAGTAGATAAATACATCTTAATGAAAATATTGCTGCATTTAATTTATATTTAGGATATAACTTTATATGACTTCTTTCTATCTATTATGGTTTGGATATGAGGTGTCCCCCAGAATCTCATATGTGAGATGATGCAAGAAGGTTCAAAAGAGAAATGAAATGCTTGGATTATGAAAGTCTTACCCAAATCAGTGAAATAATCCCCTGATAAGGATTAACTCAGTGGTAACTGAAGTGGTAGAGTGTGGCTGGAGGAGGTGGAAATTGGAGCGCTGCTTTGTGGTATATATTTGTATCTGGCAAGTAGAGACCTCTCAGGCTTCTCAGTGTGAGGTGGTTTCCTCTGCCACACTCTTCCATCATGATGTCCTCCCTCAAGCCTTGAAGAATGGAGCTGACCTTCTGTTGACTAAGACCTCTGAAACCATGAGCCCTCAAATAAGGTATAAAAGTTGTTCTACAGTTGTTCTGGTTGGGTATTTCAGTCGCAGCAGTAAGAAAGCTGACTAAAACAGGATCTAATCCTATAAGCTCCAAAACTTAGAACATAGGTTAAATTTGCAACTTCAGAGTTAGGGCTGTTCCTATGCAGGAATAGTAGAAGCTTGAGAATTGTAATAAAATCATATGACAGAATTTATACTACTCAGAGTGTTGCAAATATATGTACCTGAAAAAATAACTTTTTATCCTTTATTATCTGAAGGGTATTTCTGGCTTTGATTACCCGTGGTCACAAAACCAAAAGTAGTTCTTTTTTTCTGCATGTGCAAAGTCTCTTACCCACTCTATGTACCATTCCTTATTGTGTCCTTAAAATTTAACTGAAGTCAGTTTCTAAGTTTTAATAGGCAAATGAAAACTAAACCCAGGAAAATAAAACTTATATACCAAAAGAATTTGATTATTTATTTCCGCAAAAATTTTTATGTGCATTCTGAGACTCCTAGGTTAGGTATAGATAAACTTAACTTTAGATAAGGTTTGGATTTCTTGACATGGTTGATTTTATATGAGTTTCTTGATTTATTATTAAATTGAGTACCTGAAGATGGTTCTAACTGTATATGTTTGAATGCTGAATGGTCTGCAAACAATGGTGGCTTCCATGGGATGAGGTTGAACTGTTAGAAGTCCCTTATTATAATGTAGAAGAAGAAATAAGAGACATTTGAAATGGGAATGCTGAAAGTGATTTATGATGTGCAATTCACTCATCTACCCTCTAATTATGTTCCTAAAAGCATAAAGGACAGTGAAAAATTGAAAAACACATAGCTAAGAAGAGCTCCAATTTTTCTTAAAATTGCTATAGTTTCTGTCTTTTGTAGGTTAGTGGATAAAGGTCAGAATGACTAGTGCTACTATTGAAATGGGCTACAAGATTTCACAGTGATAATAGGATCCTGGAATGGCAGAGTCCAGGTGGTAGAACTTATTCCTGAGATGATATAGGTATGGATGGTTACCAAGATAGGAATGAGAATCTGATGGTTAATAACAATCATATAATTCAAGGTGACTAACAGTCCTTAGTTTTTAAAACTACAAGATAGATGGCATATTTAAATTTTATTTAGTACAAATGTGAAAATTTAAATTTGAAATCAAATGAAGGAGAATACAAAAAGAAAAAGAATGTGAGATGGGGAGATATAGAAGAACTCTAGATAGGGCAAATGGGTGGGAGCCAAAGGGAGGCAGTATGGGGTTGAAAATGATGGTGGAATGAGATGGACATCATTATCCAAAGTACTTGTATGAAGACATGAATTGTTTGAATATACTTTGTATACAATCAGAGATATGAAAAATCATGCTCTATATGTGTAATATGAATTGTAATGCACTCTGTTGTCATATATAACAAATCAGAATAAAAATATTTTAAAAAAAGAATGGGACATAGACTTCAATGGATCAGTGATATTTTATTAAGCAAAGGAGGAACACATTTTTGAGGGTAAAAGGCAACTAGCTACAACAAGAGCCTGAGTTTTATGGAGTATACCAGGGTCCCATCATGGGTGGAGTTTGTCAGATACTTTGAGCAGGCTTCCTTTTGGCAACAAAGGAACTTTGGCAGATAAGGAAAATTGCAAAAAGTCAGAGTCCTCAATTTCCTTTTTCACCAGCAGGGTTATAAGTTTCAACTTCCTTCATTCCAGACTCTAAAAGGGGTATAATGTGTTGGGGTGACTCATCATACCTGTCTACTTTCTGTTGAGCAGTTGTGTCCTTGGGACATCTTCTAGAGTCTGAAGGAGGAATGTAGTTTTCACATGTTCTTGGGTTGTGGCCTTGGAAATGGCAGAGACATATTCTGGAAAATGTTTTCCAGAAACATCTGGAAAAGATTAATTCAACATGGAAGAAGGGAGTAAAATAAGATAATCAGGATAATTGGGGTCATAATGGGCCAAATCCAGATTGGAAGTTCTCTCCACCATCTAGGGGAAGAGGAGATGGTTGCTAGATTAGCGGCTTGTTCCTTTGGATTTCTCATCTTATCCTTTACTATTCCTGACTTATTAACATGGAAGCAACATTTTTATCTGAGAAAGAGGTGGAGGACACCTATTCTACAATAAGGTGGTCTAGTTCCCAACAGTTCTGCAGTATAACAGATGCCAGGGAATTCAACTGATTTTGTAAAATTTGGTGACCTATTGGATATCTTCAGTAGCCTTTACTGCCATTTTTTTATAGTGGTTAATAGAGGTTCCTAATCCCACTGCTCCTCTGCCAATTCTTATGGATATCTCTAGCCCTATAAGTAAAGGAATAAACTAAAGGATTCTCTTCTTTCTCTTGTGCACCATTTTTGGGGTAGGAAAACTTTGGTTGTTAGAAAAAACATCAATTTGGGGAGTAAGGAAGACCAAGGCACAGAGGCCAGTCCAATTTTTTGGTTGGCAGAGGTAAATATGAGCCTTGCAAAGGAAAAATGTCTCAGAATTTGGGAGGCATTAGGGCTGTGGGGCTCACACAATTATATGTCTTAAAAGAACTATTGTCTTTTCTTTTAAATGGGCTATACTTTGGTTATAACTGTTTTTTTTTTTTTAGATGTTTAAGACCAAGTTGGTCAAACTGACCTTGTTCCTATCTATTGTTAAAAATCAGCTGAATTCCCTCAGAATATCACTCTTTGGAACATGAGAAAAGCCTTTTAGCTCCTCTAGTGCCATCTGCCAGGATGGGTTCAGGTCTCATTGACCACATGGCTTTCCTTGGAAGCATCATGTACATCTCCCTCTTCAATGACCCTCCAATTTGCAGCATGTGCACTGGTTAGCTTTATGTTCTCCAGGGTCTCATTGATCCCTCTGATCAGGGGGTAATGTGGCTTCAAGTTGCAAAGCCCTTAAGGAATCCCATCATTCCTTGGCCTTAAAAGGCAAGAGCCAAGTGATGTCTTAATTTTCTTTCTTTCCCTTTATTTACTTAGCTTTAGTCTCTCAGCTTTGGCCTTAAACATCCAGCAAGCCAGTTTCACCAGTCTTAAGAGTTCTAGGTTTCAAATTTAATGTCTATAAGTTTATAGTTATTTACCTTTTCTATTTCATTTAACTTCTAGTATTAGTACTAGAAGTTAGCCTTACATCATCCTGTAGGCGATGGCTTATTATCTCAAATTAACTTAGGTTGTTATATTAGAAGTTATATTACTGTAATGCACTAACATGTACCAGTTAAGGTTTACAAGGAAAATACACAATGTAATTAACAAGAATAAATGCATATTTAGTTTGTATAAGAGCTATGAATCAAAAATATGATTTTTATAATCCAAACCTTTAGTCTAAAGGACACCAGCTTGGTAAAATGTTCTTCTAAACCTTATACTCTACAGGCTTGCATATGTGGAAGATATGAGTACAGTTATTATATCATGAAGCAGTAATAGCACCATAATTATACTGATGTTTTTATATTGACTGAATTTAGATTTCAAAGAAAAATTCAGAATCTATAATGTAGTGTAATACTCTGAAGTAACAGCTGTTTAACCAGAGTTGTACAAACCCTAATTCCTTTAATACTAGTTCCTCTAAAGAATAAAACTTAACATACACAAGAAATACTCTTGATAGGTAAGAATAGATTAATGTTTTAAGAAACCTTTGTGTCAGGCACAGTGGCACACACTTGTAATTCCAGTGGCTTGGGAGGCTGAGATCAGGGGATCATGAGTTCAAAGCCAGCCTTAGCAATGGTGAGGTGCTAAGCAACTCAGTGAGACCCTGTCTCTAAAAAGATACAAAATTGGGCTAGGGATGTGGATCAGTGGTTGAGTGCTCCTGAGTTCAATCCCTGGTCTCCTCACCATCAAAAAAAATTGTTACTTTAACCCAGAGAGGATCAAACTGTTGTTTATATCAGTACATTAATATTTGACCTCATGAAAAAGCCTTAAATAACTGATTGTGCTACCTATGTACAACCTAGTTACACACAAACTTTTTTTTTAAGAGAGAGAGAATTTTTTAATATTTATTTTTTTAGTTTTCAGTGGACACAACATCTTTATTTTATTTTTATGTGGTGCTGAGGATCAAACCCAGTGCCCCACGCATGCCAGGCGAACACGCTACCACTTGAGCCACATCCCCAGCCCACACACAAACTTTTTGAATTTTGCCTTTCACAAACCTTCTGTAACTTACTTACTTACTTAGACATTCTACAACTTTTTACTTTACCACACAAAGGACTTTCACATCTAGAAACCTTTTTTCCCCTCTACTTTCCATGTTAATTTTTTTTCACATCTAGAACCTTCTTTCCTAGCTCTTGACCAATTTTAAATTCACATTCTGAAATATCCTTATGAAATTTATGAATTTAGACAAATTTTTTCACTTTAATAAGATAAAATTCTTATTTTTATAGCACTTTAATTGAAATCCAACTGAAACCTTTTATACTCTTTGCATATAAATTACACCTAATAGAATTTTTGCTTTTAGGATCCTGTTTATAATAAAAACACAAAGATAAACAATCTTAAACCTGTTCAATTTTACCAATTTATAAAACCACAATTAATGTTTAAATATATTACCTATTGAATTTAAGAAGTTAACAGTACTTGATTTTATATTTAGCAGTTGATATTTTTGCATGTTAACCTCGTAAATTAATCAAATGTCTCCTTGACAAATGCATTTATGATTAATCCCATTGAAGGTAAATTGAATATATTCACTTTTTTAAAAATCAAGATATCTAGCAACAATAGTAGTTATCACTTCCTTGTTGAAGAATAATCCTAAAAGAAATGGATATTACATTGTGGACATTTTATAGATACCCAGACTCTGCTAACTGTCCACCTAGAAAAACTTGTAAGTTAGTAATTTTTGACATTTTACTGTCATTCATTTACCTAAATGAAATTAAACTTTTTAATTCACATGAACTAAAAGATATTTTGATCCATTTCTCATTTAATTTTTAATTTATGAGTGCTCATTTGTCTATATGCCAACTTTGATACTAGTGCATGATATATGGACACAAGCACATATGTAGACACAACAACATGATACACAGACGCACACACATACACAAAACATACAGGATCTACCTGTTTTTAGGTAGATCTCTACAGGTAGGAGGCAATGATACAGATCTTTATTACAGACTCTACAAAATTTATCCCCCAAATCACCATGTGTATGCCCTACTTAGCATTTTGTAAGAGAAAATTTTCCCAATGTATTTGAGAGCTAACCCTTGAAATTGGTCTCTGAACAAAAAGAGTGTAAAAACTTCTAAAGTGGAATAAAATAAGACAGATCAGAAAAATACATTAATTTAGGTGCACAGGATTGAATGTGAATTCACCATAAAACCATGAGCTAAAAAATATAAAATTTAAAAGGCAAGAGTTCTAGTAATAAATGACATAGCCATACGTAGTGTGGAATAAGAAGAACATCTTTTATCATATCAGAGTTTACTTTGGGGTTCAAATTAGAGTGAAGGAATGAGAGAACCCTAAAATCCTTAGTAAAGATTCTCAAAACAAAGAAGACTTGACCATTCCATTTTCCACTTCGTGTCCTAAGGGAGGAGCTTATTAAGAAAGCAATGATGTAAGACAGCCATCCACAAGCAGCTTGGATTTAAAAGTGACACTTTTTTTTTTTCTTCAGTCCCAAATCAGTTGTCTGCAAGCCCTGCAGGCCTCCACAACTTATATGTCAATGCAAGCCTTGGCAAGATAGAGATCTGGCAGAAGCTAAGTGAGGGAAGCTTCTATTCTGAGCTTGAGAGACAAAATCTCATGCAGAGAGCATTTTAGCCATTTTTACTTTTGTAAAATCAGCCTCTTAAGGTGTGGTCCTATAGTTTATGTTTCATCTGGAGATACTTTTTCATTTCCCCAGTTCGTAATTAGGCAAGTTTGGATGCAGAAAATAATTAGGCATCTCCTTTATCTCAACTTTAATTAGGTCATCTCCTACTATTACTTAATATTACTTTTGAGGATGAGCCTCCTCTCTGAACAAAAATAATTTTAAAAAGAGAACAGACCATGGGTACCTGTGCCGAGAAAACTGTCTCTTTTGCCAAGGGACACCACTCTGATCTCAGAACCTCTAGGGGTCCATAGTTTCTGCCTTTCCTTCCATGACCTCCCACTGGGGCCTCACTCAGAATGGAGGATACTAACTTTTTGATAACTATTTTAATTTAAGGGAAAACATTTGCCAGCTAGTCATGCCCTTAAGATTTTTTTATGTTTTCCCTTTGTCCTTATGGGTTCTCATACTCACAGGCCATGTTTTCATATTGTGCCCTTAGATATGAATTGGGAGACAAGACTGTTAGTGGTCTGGGTGATATTACCACTAAAGAAAATGATTAATTTTAATTCCTGAACAGATGAGGGGTATTTTTACTTTAATTAAGTGAGATACATTTTCTGGGGGGGTTGGTTTGTTTGTTTTTTGTGTTGTTTTTGCCAGAGGAGGGGAGTACAGAAGAAAATGTGTTTTATGAGAGACTAGAGAAGGTAGTCTAATTATAATAGTAGGAGAGCTCTATATTAAGTATCTCTCAAAATGAGTACCTGTTTCAGGGGCAAACTGTGTGGACAGAATTGGGATGGAAGCATATCTGAAGAGGGAGAGATTGCTTGTCTCATGCTATGAAGATTAATGGGTCACCTCTTTCCCAAAGACCTCAGATTACACCAAGATTTTCATCTCAGGATCCAAGAGTCATTGGGTGATGATGCCCTCCTCCATAGGGCTAAGAAAGAGAGAGATAGTGGTCAATATTTGGTTCCCTTGGAGTTAGATTCTGGACATGAGACCTTCATGCAGCACCAGGGAGTGTCCCCAGCCAGCCGCCTTCAGTTGTCTCAAGTCTTCCTCCATCCAAAACACTAAATTTCTCCCACAGAAAGGAAGTGAACCAAGTTAGAACTGACATTATCCACAACAGAGTGAAGGGGGATCCATCCCACCTCTTGACTTTTAACTGACAGCAGGGTGACATCAGACTTTCAAGCCCCCACTGTCATGACAACTCTAGGTCAGAGTTCTCAAGTTTTCTTTTTCCCCTAAGGGGTTGTAAGTTCACATGTGCTTCAAAATTTAATCGAGTAATGCTACATTATCACTTCTCTTCAGTCACAAAATTAAGAAGTACAGTGATTTATTCAGTTCCGAAACCTGAGTCAGATCAGAACGTTGGAACCTGCTGGATAAAGGGAAAAAACTAGGTACTTCTAAAAATGACCCATCAACGGTTACATAGTGTAAATATCCCTTGTAAACTTATCCAAAGAAACCCTGAATCACTTACAAGGATAATTATGAATTGAGGAAATGAGAATACCTTTGAACACTTGGAGAATTATTAGACACTGTTTATTCAGTCACAGGAATCAGTGGGACCTAAATTTTCATGTGGACAACTCATTCAAGAGAAGGTTCATGGCAATGAGGAGTAAAGAGAAATTTTCCCCTAAGTCTTTTTTACAGTGTTAAATGAGTCCTTGCAAAAATTCTGGGTTAATTTCTCAAATTCCTGAATGTATATCTAGAATGTGAAAAAGCTAACAAAATCCCCACATGGGTCTTGCTCCTATAGAATGAAGATTGTCAGAAGGGAAAGAAACAGATTAAAATCCTTCCAAAATAGCAAAGTAAATGCAGAACCACATCTCTAGGAGAAAAACATAAATTAGCACCATTCCCCACCCAGGAAGATCCAAACAATGGGGATATACATTACTGTCCATTGAATTCATTGTTTTTCCCAGTGAACATAGGTTTGGACTTAAGGAGTAGCTATGGATTTCTCTAAATTTCATCAGTGGTAACAATTACTGCTATTATTGTGTACGTGTATGCTTATGTGTGTGTATAAAATATACTGGATACTTAGAAAAGTCTTAAAAAACATGCAAAGAATAGCCACAAATTGAATACTAGTTATTACAGAATCACATCAAGAGAAAATATTGTAGATTTTGAAACTACCAAGAGGCCCTTATCAATCACATTTACTTTCTTTTTAGCTAAATGCAACAGTAATCTTTAGACTTATGTTACACATTCTATTGCTTATCTTTACACTTTCATCACCCACATATATACCTCATAAAGGGCCACTGAAGTGACATACAGCTTCCCAGATTTACATTGCACAGATGTCATGTCCTGCTACTCACATGCATAAAAGCTACTGCATTCATTTTGTAAAAATAATAATAATGATAATAATAATAATAATAATAATAATAATAATAATAATTGCAGGCCAAAAGAGAAAAAATTAAGTTGACTATATCAGTTGAAAACCTATAAGGAAGGGCTATGTTGTTATTATAATCTGATAACTCCCAGAGGATAAGAATCAGAGTACCTGAATCAAAGACTTACTTCAGCATTTCTGACTGTTTACTGTGGCTGTTTCTAAGAAAGTAAGTAGACAAGGTCATGTGTGAGTCCTTAAAAACAGAGCTCATCAAAGTCATGACATCTAGCAAGATTACAACATGGCTCAGGTGTAAAACACTGAGTAGAATTATGATAAGAAGAACTGGAGGGCACTTAAGTATCTCCTTCTATTCTCATCATGTCCATGTCCAGCTCTCAGGTGAGACTAAAAGACAACAATGTTATGAGGTGACAAAAGCTACATCACTAAACTACCTAGGAAGACATAGATGGGGAGGAAGGACTTTATTAGTACAGAGTCAAGAAAATGTAAGAAGTGAGCCAATTTCAACTAGACATTCTGTCCTTGACTTAAATAAAGGTTTAAAAAGAAATCTCTTTCTGGAAAGGACTAACTAGTTTTGCACAAAGTGGTAGTAGTAATGACAATTATAAAACACTTTGAAAAATTGAAAAATCGGAGAATTTATGAAAATTTCAAGAATTATCTGCAATGCCTACAGTGAGAATTTGCAAAATCATGTAAAAAAATCGAGACTAAAAAAGATGATCTTGGCATTTAGGACTGCTTTTCCTATTATGGTGATTTGCCAATTCCAAAAGCAACAATAAAACTGTGACTAACAATAGAACAGTACTGTATACACAATAGAGTGCTATTCAGCCATAAAAAGAATGAAATCCTGTCATTTTTTAATTTCATATGTAGAAGTAAACATAGTTATGCTAAGTGAAATTAGCCAGCACAGAAACACAGATACTGCATGATCTCACTAATATGTGAAATCAAAATATGTTGATTTTATAGTGGTTGGGAATAAAATGATAGTTACCAGAGGCTGGAGATATAGAGGAGGGGATACTGAAGGACACTAAGTTATAGTTAGATAGGATATAGGAAGTTCTGGTGTGCTACAGTCACTGTAGGATGAGTGTGTATAATGACAATGTGCTGTGTATTTCAAAAAAAAATGGGAGAAAGGCATTTTACCACAAATGATAAATGTCTCAGAAAAGAGATATATTGGAGCTGGGGTTGTGGCTTAGCGGTAGAGCGCTCACTTAGCACATGTGAGGCGTTGGGTTTGAGCCTCAGCACTACATAAAAATAAATAAATAAATATTAAAAAAAGATATGTTTAACCTGAATTAAACATTATAAAAAATGAACATGTATCAAAACATCACATGGTTCCTTATGACTATATATAGTTTTGTGTTTCTATGTATCAGCTAAAAATTGTAATTTAACTTTTATGGCATTTAGAAAACAAAAAACTCAGTAAATTTGGAAATCCAGCATTGTACTTTTAAATTGTGCCAAGGTAAAAACCAAAATCACTATGGAAATATGAATAATATTTTTAATTGAATAATAGCTAATTATTCATGTTAAAATGTGTGAGAGGCAGCTAAATGTTTAGAAGAATCACTAGAATCTTAAAAGTTTATATTGAAAAAGAACATAGGCTGAATATCAATAATCTGAAAATCTTCCAATTAATCAGAGAAAGAACAGCATGTTAACTTAAAAAATATAGAAAACAATATAATAATGAGCCAAAATTAATGAAATAGAGAAACATTTACAATAAGGAGACATAACAAAGGAAATTCATAACCTCCAAGAAAAAAATTATCAAACATATACACAAATAACAAGAATTATCAATATCAAAAATTAAAAAGTCAACATTACTTCATATTTCCCTTTACAAAGGGCAATATTAACAATTACATAGTTTTAAAATGTTATTTAAATAAACTCAACAAAGAAAACTATAGGCAAAGATATTACCAAATCAAACTAAACTAAATTCTATCAAAGGAAATCATAATATCAGTTTGGCACAGACTCTTTTAAGAAACTCCAAAAAGAGAATATTTTCCAACTTATTTTATGAAGCTATCATATCATTACACCAAAATCTTCAAGACATTACAAAAATAAAATTGCAGAACATTATCTATGACATTCATAGAAATGATTTCTGATTAATCAGTAAAGGATAGTAAACAACTTTTCATTTATTTGAGGGTGTAAGTCTGATTTAATACTTCAGAATCAATTAATGTAATTGAACATATCTACAAAAAAAGAAGAAAAATCAAACTGCAAATTTCAAGATGCAGAAAAAAATACTTGCTAACATTCATTTTCAATTTATATAAAAATAGCAAATCTTTAGTCTGATAGTAATAATAATGATAATAACAGACTTATACCATACATTTAATAGTGAAGTATTGAGAACTTTTGTATTTGGGAAATTAAAAGGGAATGTCTTCTTCCAACAACTCTAGTAAATATTGAAGGAGAGGTTCTATAGAGTATAATAAGCCAAAAAAAAAAAAAAAACTGAGTTAGAAGAAAAAACTGTTGTCATTTTTATGCTGGAAATAATTGTATATCGAAAGATCCAAAGAAATTCAGAAATGAATTTAGTAAAATCATTATATATTAAATTATTATTTAAAAGTTATCTGAATATCTATACCATTTAAAACTAGAAAATAATATTATAAAAAATGCTCCATTTGTTGTCTATTGCTACCATAATAAAAAATATTATCATAAATTTAGCCGTTAAACCAAATTCAATTACTGTGTTTTCTATGTCAAAAACCAGGTCACTGAATTACTTATTATGCTTATGCTCTGGGTTTCACAAGTTCAAATACAAGGTGTTGCCTGTCCTACATTCCAGTCTGGTCCCTATGTCTGAATCTACTATTAAGCTCATTTTGAGTGTTGACACACTTCATTTTTATGGAATTGTAGGACCAAGTTGCTGTTTTCTTGCTGGGGGTTGAATTCTTTTTTTTCTTTTTTTATTGGTTGTTCAAAACATTACAAAGCTCTTGACATATCATATTTCATACATTAGATTCAAGTGGGTTATGAACTCCCATTTTTACCCCAAATACAGATTGCAGAATCACATCGGTTACACATCCACATTTTTACATAATGTCCTATTAGTAACTGTTGAATTCTAGAAACCAAGCATCTTCTTTCGTTCAAAGTCTTGTCCTCCACATTCAAAGCTAATAAGTGGTTTGTTTGTTCAAGTTTGTCCCAAGTTTCACATCTCTTTGACTTTCCCATCTACTTCAACTCATTTTTACTTTATTCTCTGTCATATATTTGTGATTTCTGCTAGATAAATGAATTTGTTTCAAAGGAAATACATGATTAGATTGTACCCACCTGGACAGTTTAGGATAATCTTTCTGTTTTAAGTCCATATCATGTTCCCTTCCCATCATTAGCTACATTAGTGTTTAAGTGAATAATCACAGCCAGGATTCAGTGGGGTGGGGTGAGATGGTGTGGGGTATCTTCTTTAGAATTCCGTCTACCACAGAAGTAATTTACAATAGCACAAAAAGGCATCCATTTCTATGTATAAATCTAATGAAATATACATTCACTTTCTACACAGAAAACCATAAAGTGTTACAGCAAAAGTAAAAGAAGCCTAAATAAATGCAAGTATATGCCATATTTATGAATTGAAAAATTCACTACTGTAGAGATACCAATTTCATCCATCTTACTTAAAGATAAATAATAATCTCATTTAATAAAATTAGAAAACTGATTTTTACATTTAAAAGGAACAGAGAGGTGTGAAGAATGCCCAAGGAGAATTTATCTGATATAGCTTTTGACTGGAAATGATTCAAAGGTTCATGAATAGGAGGTTGTATAAATAAAATATGGTATATATAAATGAAAGACAATACGATGCAGCCACAAAAGAGGAATGAGGAATACCTTTAGGGACTACTATGGTATGGTTTTCAGAATGTATTGTTACATATGCAGTAGCTTCAATAGACTGAACTATATAAAATATATTTTAACTTAAGAGTTCATAGTGGTACTACACCACAAGTTCACTTGTTTCACCTTTGGAGCATCCTGAAGTGAAACATGATGAACAGCAAGAATCTTGTATGTACCCGACCTTTCTGTATGACTAGTATTTGGGCAAGTAAACTATGGATGAGGGGAAATTTCTCTTTATGAGTGTACTTTAGCATTTTTGTTTTTAAATGTTTTTATGAATTACAATTTTACACAATTGGAGGGTTCATTTTGACATGTCTGTGAATGCATATAACAAATTTGATCCATTTCAATCCCCAATATCACTTTTTCCCCTCTTCTCTTCCCTCCCCCAATGCCCTTTCTCTAATCTATTGGTCAGCTTCCTATTAATTTATTTTTTTGTTTAGTATTATACATAAAAGTATAATTCATATACTTTTATAATAAAAGTACAATTGATTTTGACATAACCACACTTTTTTTTAAAGGTATTTGCTGATCTTTATATACTGGAAGATGATTTGTATGTCACCCCTCATTCTTCTTTCCAGTTTAAATAAACTTCTTGTGTGCCTGTTGAACTTTGTTATGCCACCCCTCAGAGGACATTCCAAATTCCTTTTTCATCAAATTCTATAGTGAGTAGAACCCAGAAAAGAGGGGCACTCAGTCCAATCCTTATTTTTCAAAAAATGGAGCTCAATTGCCCAAGTGGCAAGGTGAGCTGATCAGCATCACATGGCTAGGGTCTAGGTTCTGATACTGGCAACAATACTAGCCCTCACCCTTCCCCAGTCTAGTGATCTTTCCACAAGCAATTTTTCTTACAGGCAATTGCTTTTAGTTTCTCTTCCTTGTCTGGTTAATCTTCTCTTCTTCCTTTATATCCTTCCAATCTTCATTGTCATGCTGGAATTTTCTGCTGTTAGAATGTTGGTGACCCTACTTTTGATCATACTTCAGTATTGATTTTTGTTGTAGATTTTTATTGTGGTGGAAGTTGTTTTCTTTACCATTTTCTGCCTTTGTAGTATTTATGACTCCATTGAGATCTTTCTACAACCTTCATGCTTTCCTAAGCCTTGCTGATTTTCCAATAACTGATAACTGGGAGTTAGGTTTACTCATGGGCAACTCTATGAAGCAACCAGCATATGGTCTTCAAGGCCACCAAACTTCTGCCTCTCATGATAGCCCATCAGCACCCATACAATACTGCCAAATACTTAGAGAGCCTCACAGACACAGCCTTGCTCTTCTTTAACACTCAGGCAGCAATGATCTCAAAGGAATGAACAACTGTCTGGAACATCAGAACCTCCTGGAAATTCATGAACAGTGACAGAGCTCAGAGGCAATAGTAGGGATTGGGAGAGTTGCCGTACCTGAGAAGGCAGAGTAGCACTGAAGTTAAAGCTAGTTAAGTTTCCCTCAAATGGCACTTTGGCAGGGATAGTACAGTTCTTATTGGGCCTTCTTGATGAAGAGCTTCAAAAGGTTTTATAGACAACAGAGAAGTTGGCCAAAGACATAGAAGAGCTCACTAAATGTGTCCAGAAGAGACCAGAATCAAGAAAATGTTAAGACTGAGTTCACCAACACATGAATACTTATCAGGTACCCCTAGGAAATCTTAGAGGTGTTTTTGACAGATTAAGGAAGCCTGGAATTCTAAAATTGGATGTTGTAGTGCCTTGAATGATGCCCTCTCTCCACCAAAAATAAAAACAAAGACATGTCCCTATTCTAATTCTTAAAATGATACCTTATTTAGAAGAGGGGTTTAGCAGATGTGATTGGGTTAAGGACCTTGAGATACCATCATTCTGTATTGTCTGGGTGGGCCCTAAATGCTATTCCAAGTGTCCTCAGAGAGTCAGAAGAGAACACAGAAGAGGAGGAAGAATTGTGACCACAGAGACTGATGGGGGAAAGGCAGCTATAGGCAAGAATGGCTGAGTCACCAGACACTAGAAGAGAAAAGGAGCACCTCTTTTCTCCCCTAAGGCCTACACAGAGAGAATGGCACTGCTGACAGTTTGATTTTGGACTCCTAACCTCCAGAACCATAAGAGAAAACAATTTCATCCTAAGTCACTGACTTTGTGGTAGTTTCAGGAAACTAATGCAGGCATGAAGAAAGCCAGATAAATATGGTTTACCTATGTCACAGGTTTATCTTTGTTTAGGGGAACTTAAGGAAACATTTGTTACCCAGTAAAAGGATCAAGATTCAGCTCTCCTGTTACCCCTCATTTCCTGCTCTCAAATCCAAGCAACGTTCTGCAAGACCCCTTCTCTTTCTCATCTCCAGTAAAGATCTTGGCATCCACATCGCATCAGCCTCTGGTGCTCATGGTAATGACAAACACATTACTCGCCTGTTATCAACCCTAACTTTCTAGGTAACTCTTTCTTGTATCTTTGAGTCCAAAATCTTTTGATTCCACCAGAAACCTTGATTCATTAACATACCAATTATCTAGGTTTCATCCCCCTCCTTGGGTTCTCACTCAAGGTGTAAATTCCATGGTGTGTCCTTAAAGTCATTATGTTTCCCCTCACCATCACATTTATTGTAGCCTTTTGTCCATGATCCACTCCTTTTGATAAAATCCTACTTGGTCCATATATTTGATGAATCTTTAGGCAAAGCACCTGTACAGCTGAACATTCCTAGAAAAAAAAAAGCAACCATACTCTTGTTTTAAAATTGTAGTCCACGTATTATAATATGTTTCTACAGTCTATTCTGTCTTCCATCCCAACCCATGGCTATTTTATTTTATGTGTTTCCTTCTATTAAATCATCTGCCCACTTTCCCTGATCTTTACTCTCAATGATGAGTATGCTCCCTTTTGCTGAAAAATTAGATACAATGGAAGAGAGTTTTCAACACTTCCCATCACCTCACCAATTAGCCAGAGAAGCTCCCCTCCACATTGTCTTTCTCACATAAGAATGCATAAATTACACACTCTTGACTAAGATGTGTGCAATGGAATACATCCCCTCTCTTTGACACAAGGACATTGCTCTAGCAATTCTCATCTGCATCATAAAACTTCACTTCTCTCCTGGACCTGCTTGCTATCTCATCATTATATATAACTTTTGAAAAATACATGCTATTAATCCCAATTCCTTCTCCATCTCCCACTAGATTATTTTCTCCCATTTATAGCAAAATTACACAAAAATCTTGTTGATACTGTCTACCCTCAATTTCTCTTGGGCTTCCTTAAACCCATGTCAATAAGGTTGGCTCTCAACACATTATCAGCTTACCATTATCAAGGTTATTCTTGACTTCCATGATATGAAACCCAATAGTTGGCTCTCAATTCTCGTCTGGTGTACTAGTCAGTAGTATGTGATATTATTGATCCTATCCTCTTTTAATTTTTTTTTCTTGCTTAACATTTTCTATAAATGACTTTCAAGAGATCCATTATCTCTTGTTTTTCTTTCTATATTCCTTCTCTGTCTTTCTGTATATTCTGTACCTCCTTCCATGAACCCTGAATGTCTTAATGTTAGAGGATAGCCCTCACAATTTTTTCCTCTCTATCTATATTCACTCCATTGATGAATTCACTAGTTTGTATCTTTAAATCTGACTGTATGCTAATAACTTATGGCTGTATTTCCAATCCAGTCTTTTCTCATTCTTTTTTTTATGTACACTGTTCAGTTCTATTCATCTATACATGGGTAGTGAACAGTTATCTTAGCAAGTCTACAACTAAACTCCTAATTCTCAAACTTTCTCCTCCTAACTGTCCCTAATATCAATTGATGATAGACCCATTTTTGAAATGGTGTGAGCCAAAGATGAGGGGTCAGTAGGTTGATACTGAAGTCATTAAATTATTTCTTTGATACCGTTGACTATTTTAAAAATGCATATAGAGTTAAGCTACTTTACATTTACTCCCATCACTACTATACTCCTTAAAGTCATACAGACTATCACTCCCTAGCTTTTCTTTTTTTCTTCTTTCCTAAGGGTTTGTTTCTTGTTCTTGTTTGATATTTTCCAGTACTATGAATTCTTATTTCCAGGAAGTTTTGCATTATCCTTTCATGGAACTTAGCTCCTATTTTGATCCATATTCTCCCTGCAGAAGAGGATTCTGACATTGTAATCTACCACATTTTGCTATAGTATAATCCCCTCAGCGATTTTGTTCCCTATTTTTTTTGAAAAAATATTTTTTTAGTTGTAGATGGACATGATATCTTTATTTTTATTTATTTATTTTTGTGTGGTGCTGAGGATTGAACCCAGGGCCTAACACATGCAAGGCAAGCACTTTATCACTGAGCTCTAACCTCACCAATGTTCCTTAAATTTAAGCATGTTACCTTTCCAACTGCTCATGTCAGTGCCACACTGTGAAGGCAAATTCATTTTCTTAATTCTTGTTTTTTCTCATCCTCACAGGATTACAGATGGCTTTCCAGGTCTTTGTGTATTCTTGTATCTGGATCTTTTATGTTATCTTCTGAACATAACTGAAAGCTATAGTTCTCAAATGATGGAGGTGGAAAATAGCAGAGTCATTTTATAAGTTTCTGCCTAGATTAAACATACTAATCCAAAGTACCATTTCTAAAATCTTCCTTATCAGGGGTTATACATTATATTATGTATTTGCAAGGATATAAATTTAGCCTCACTATTTATTCACCCCTCTCATGATTTCTGTGTGAAATATGCAATCTTTAAAACACTAAATACAAATGCTTTATTCATCCTTGAGCATTTGTACATAAGTGAATGATTTCACCTTAATGGTGGCAGTTGTCTCTTCATCTCTGTTCTCCCTAAAGTATGTATAAAAAGTGATGGGAAAAGTTGGAAATTAAATTTTGGTAAATTTTGTGGAATTATTTATATTTTTTTGAAGATATAGTCCAGTGAAATATTAAGAATTCCTAATGAGATGCCTGATTTAGATGGAAATTTTCTCACAACCACCAATTTAATCTGTGATCTTGTTCATATCTTATACATTCTCTGAGCTATTTTTTTCATATAAAATTTGTAATTCAATTACTGGTTTACCATAACAATTTCAACTCTGAAATAGCAACTTTGATTTTTTTAATGCTACAAAAGATCCGATGGTTGCAGAAATCATTTTCTTATTAAAAATAGATTTTAAAGCAAATATTTTATTTTTACATTTCACTATAGTTGTACCTCAATACACCCAGCCTATTTAATCCTGTGATTGTAAAACTGAAAGTCACTTGCCAAGAGTTTTTCAGTTCTTTTTATGGAAGTAAATACATGTACATGTTATGATGGCAATACATAAAATATAAAGACATTTCTGAGTTTTTTTCAAATTTCTTATATTAGAGTTGAGAAAATATAGACGTGTATTAAGTGAACTGTTTTCTTAATGATATAATTTTAAACACATTCAGGCTCTGGAGGTTCCCAATACCACCCTCAGGTTCAATAATTCACGACAAGGACTCACAGAACTCAACAAAGCTCTTGCACTCCCAGGGCAATTTATTATAGTCAGCAGAAATATATTAAAATCAGCTGCAAGAAAAGGAACGTATTACGTGGTCCAGAAAAAAACACATGTAGCACTTCCAGTTGTCGTTCACAAGAAGAATCATGTGAATGGAGCTGTAAGAAACTCAGCTGATGGGGGGAGAAGGAGAATTGAAATGGAAGATGTTAGAGTGGCCAATTAAAGCAACAAACCAGAAGGAAAGAGCCTTAACTGCTTGCTGAGATGTTGTGAGTAATTGGCTAATACTCACAAAAGGACAAACTCCTCTTATTCCATTTTCCTATGGAAGGTGTGTAGGTGCTGGGTCAGGTAGATTCTGTCAATCTCATGTTGAGGAATCCCTCAAAGAAAAAGCTCAGACAAGGCTTTTATAGAACTCTGTGTCATAGATCAAGTGACAGTGAAGACTTGGAGTGGACAAGCACTTAAGAACCCAAAGTGGTGTAAAATATGTTCAGTCTCTCCCCTTCCCTCTTCACAAGGAGGTGTTAGCAGAGGCACCTGAAATGGACCTTGGCAGAAAATTTCAGATAAAGAGACATAGTCGTGGAGACCCTAGGGTGAGGGCAGTGTAGGTATGAAGCAGCATAGCCAGCCAGGGGGAACTGAGCAGCTGACTGCAACTCCCTTCTGTGACTGCTGCACACTGGCTGTGCCTTAGGTTGGTAAATAGTTCAGAATGGTCTATGGACAGGCTTTTAAAAATCACACATAGGTTTTTCACAAAGAGAGGGACTCCTTACTTATTTCTCCAAGTAACAGTGTGTGACAGCACACATGGAGCACGTCCACCAGAGTCTTACTGCACAGGGATTTTACTGATTATTGGTCACAAGAGCATGGCTGACCTTAGTCTCTCACTGCTCCAGAGGTCAAGCTCCTATAACATGACACAAGGCTTCCACTGTAAATCACAGTATTTGCACATATTACCTGATATGGTCCAAGGTTCCAGGCAAAGCAAAAACTCCTGAGGCAGGACATTCCAAAGACTAGAAGGTTAACTTTCAGGGAACAAGGGCAAGGGCCAGAACCTTCTGTTGCACAAGGTACTACATGAAACTATGGGGTAGAAATAAAACATAAGAATGATGTATACTCAAAAAATATATAGGTGGTATAGGACCATAGAAGGAAAAAATAATAAGGCTGAGTAGATAGTGCTTCTTTCTTGTTTCATCTACACTGCTACCATATTGTTGTGTTGCTATGTTTACATCAATGATTTTCAGTGCCTTTGCATTCAAAAGCACCTGACTAGCAACAAAGATTGGTATTTATAAACCAGATAGGATGGTTCTTCACTTTTTAAAATTCAGGCAATGTATTTTACCTCAAAAAAAAAAAAAAACTTGCCCTAGAAATTCTGAAAGAGTGGAAGACCATGATTTTTAATAAGTCATGTTTAATTAGTGATAAAAGAATGTCATTAAAAGGTTATAAGAAAAACCCATTTGTTCTTTAGATTACAAAAAGTACTGTCATACTGATAGGACCAATCTTAGTCAAAATTTCTGTGAATTAAATTCAATATCAAGTATTGTCTACTGCCTCACTATCCTGTGAGGTCATTATGAGGCAAATTATGTGTCTTAAGATGAACAAAGACAAACAATTCTTGCATTCTTTTTATTCTATTCTAAAATTCAAAGAGTACCCTTTTAAAAACAGAGGTTATTTCCTTGTTAACCTGGTAAAGAAGTTGTTTTCTCTGTAAGTGTCTTATAATGAAAAAAATGGTTTTCTATTCATAATGATAAGAATGATGAAAAATGGGATCCAGGAGAGTAAAAACTTACTGAACTTGATTCTGTGGAAGAACTACTTGCTGTCTGTAGCCTCTGCATGAGGAAGAATACTGTGGTTACCTGTAACTACCTTCTCCTCCTCCTCCTCTCCCTCTTCTTCTTCTTCTTTTTCTTCTCATTACTTGGTTTCCTTTATATTTAATTTTAACTTGTGTCCTTGGTTCTGCATCTTCTCAAAAATGATTGAGAACTCTGCTGCTTCATGAAGTAGATGTGTTGTCCACCCTAAGTGAATCATACAAAATTGGCTATTTGAACAAAGACTTTCATGAAATTCTTCTTTTGTACAACTCTATCTACCTTTCTCTTTAAAAATAACTAACCAACAACAATAACTAAAGAAGCTATAACCAAAGAACTGAGATTCCTGCTCTTTCAAGCAGATGGATCAATTTAACTTGAACATTTCAAAATAATTGCAAAATCTTACAAAACAAATCTTTAGATCTATTTGGTTGGATTTACTAGTACACTATCTGGCACACAGAATTCAACAAAAATACGTTGGTTGAAGTCATCAAACTAATTTATTCAACATGGTTAAGTGAGTTTACGTACTGAGCCATGGCCTTAATCATCACTTAAAATGACAATCTGCAAACTTGGAACTGTTCACATTTGGAAGAATAAACAAACTCAAATGTTTTAACAAAATATAATTCTCCTTTTCTAACTTGCTGAAAGTAACCATTATTTTTAAGTGACCAGAATGTTTTTTTTTTTTTTTTATGACTCAATAGTGTATTGTCTCTTGTTTCTTCAAGAAGTCAAAGCTATCATTGGACAGAAGAAGAAACGATTTGAGTTGAGAAGCCATGATAAATGTATCCAATTCCATTTGCATTTAATAATCCAACTGATTGGCATTAGCATTAGGTTAAAATATTTATTGCACTTATTCAAGACAAATTGCATCAATATAATTTATTATTTAAGAACAAATGGGAATAATCTGTACCAGTGAAGATAACATTATGCTTCAAACCATGCTTGACAATGGCAGGTCTAAGGAAGTGTTAAACTACTGGTTTATAATTTATAAAATACAAAAATGTACTGGTAAATATTTTAACATCTTTAGGAAAGAAGAATTCAAGGTGTGACAACCATACCAAGGTTGGGGGTAGGGCATGCCCCAAAGACATTTCCACAGAAAAGTCTGCCAGAGAAACCTTTCAGAGAGGACTGAATTAATCACACTGTCTCCCTGTGGGTCCTTTCACAGTCCTATTGTAAATGAGCAAAGTAATTTACATCTAAACAGATTCTTCAATAAATAACTTCTACCAATGAGTCACATACATCCCCCTTTTCACTCTAACTGCCATGACTAAGCACTTTGTTTCTGAAAACTCAAAATGAAGTAAGATTTAGACTAAGAACACTTAAATAAATAAGCTTATCATTTTCTTAGTTTCACTAGATTTGTTTTACCACTGGGAAAATCTGCATTAATAAAACTGTTCTATTGTACTGTCATCATGAAGGATGCTGCCTAGATTTCCACTGATCTTTCTGTTACTCTTTTGACATCATCCTGAATATTGCTTTCCCATCACGTTGACATCATAGTATAGCCTTGCCAGACCTCTGGTGATATTGCTTTGCATTTTTTTAACATCACAGTTTGGTCTGTGTAGATTTGTATTGACCTCATTTTGCCATCAATTTGACATTGTAATTTGGTCTCCATGGAAACATGAAACCATTTTGTCATTACAATTTGTCATTATAATGTGGTGTCCATGGGCTTATCAAAATGGTTTTCATATAGCAATTTGACATCACAACACAATCTCTATAGGCTCCCCTTGGAATGTTATGATGATGGTAAATTGCATCGAAATGAGTGGGAATAGAATTATGATAAGCATGAGAAAAATATCCATTGTATGTACTCACAAAATATTTTTCAATCTTATATATGTGCATAATTTAAGTTTTTTTTTTCCCCTCAAATCATTGTGGTAGGTGACTTTTGTGATATGTATTAAATCTTACATATTTTATATGTCAAACTCTTGAAAAAAAAATTCCTCGTTTACTAAAAGTAAATTTTCTTCTTGTCAACAATCAGAATGCACAGAATGTTATCTGTGTTCATTTCCTTCAGTTTTCCACCCAGTCACTGACAATAAAATCTGTCTTTGTTATATGATAAGAGAAAAACTCTAAGATGTTTCAAATTTAATTACAAGGGTCTGAGGATGGAGGAGAGGAGAGATGGGGGTGGTTATTCTGTTAACAAGTTAAGGGCTGAGAACAAAAGAGGGTTTCTTGAATGCATTTTAAAATCTTAACAAAAATTTCATCACTACCCATATTTGCTACCCTATCCTCTTTACAAGGCCAACCAATTCAAGAGCCACAATTCCTTCCCCTTAGGAATGCACACCTATCCCAAAACTTCCATGTCTGCAAAGAAACCCCACCCCTCTCATCTGGAACTAATATAGGTTCAGTGTAAACAATTTGTGCCTTCCTTCCCCAGATTTTTGTTATGAAAAATCCTCTGAGCTCTGGTCCAGTGGAAATTTTCCCAGCTGCTACTTAGCCCTGGTGCTGGTGATCAGTCCTTTCTTTTTAGCTAGCATCTGTAGCACTTCAATAAACCATTTTATTTCAGAGATATCTTGGTCTCTAGAGTTTTTGTTTAACAAACAACAGAGTGCTAAGTAAAGAACTCTCTCCAAGACAAAGCCCAAATTCTTCTTTCTATTATTTGAATTATTTTGAAATGCTTAAAATATAATTTTATTATTCCCAAAATCAGATTTTGGAATTAACTTCCATAACTTTTTTATTTTTTAGTAATCCTTGGTAACCAATATACAAGCAAGCTACTTATATTGTTTTAGATATAAATGTCATTTATTTTCAAAAAAATTAAACCACAGGAAGAAAATGAGTGACACTGGCCTTAAAAGTGCTAACACCAAAGTGACTAAATTTGTTTGGACTCTCTCTAGTTCTCATATTGACTTTTTTTCTGAGTGGCAGTCCATTTTGTATTTTTTTTATCCAGGTAGTTGAGGAAGGAAGCAAAGATATGGTGGACAGCAAGTGAGGACTTGAATCTCTAGGCTTAGGACCACAAGGAATCAAATAAATCTGCAAAGCCATCCTCAACAACCCTGGTCTGAAAAAACCTGAGAAAAAAATTATCTCATCCAAGACTTCATTACTTGCTAATTTCTAGACTTATCATTGTAATCAGATGTGTAAGACAAGACTGGCCAATTTGGGTGGCCTATGATTCCTATCACCAAGGTTATAGGAATATTGTGATCCAAACCAAAAAAGACAAAAAGAGAATTTCAGAATAAGAAATGGGAAGTCCTAGTCAAATGTGGTGCTGCACTCCTGTAATCCTGGCAACTCAGGAGGCTGAAGCTGCAGGACACAAATTTGAGGCCAGCCAGGTCAACTTAGTGAGACTGTGTCTCAAAATAAAAAATAAAACGGACTCTTGATGTGCCATGACCTATGCAGCAACCACAAAAGGTCTGGAGAAGGGGCAACAGGAGCTTAAGAAAAACACAGACACTCTTTTATGTAATGCTGGGGCCAGGTGGGACACTGTCCTCTGATGGAGGAACAGCGATCCAAAACTAGCTCAGCATGTTTATTATATAGAGTCCCATTTTTAGAAGTTAAAATGCAGATGCTCTGTAAATTGTTCAGAGCTTTTGAGTTATCAAGTGACGTCTTTGTGCACTAAAATGTTACAGAGTTAAGAACATTTTGTGACTATCCTGCTGTACCCAGAAACCCCATTGTACTGGGACATTTGCTAACTGTTAGTGTCAGAGATGAGTGCCAAAGCTGTTCACATATTCTGCCTTTTGCAAAGAATGTTTCCCAAGCCGGGCTTTGTCAACACCACAGGATCAGTCCATGATCATTGCTCTTTTGCTCTCCACAGTGATGTAGCTCAGGGGTAAAGTGCCCCTGGGTTCAATCCCCAGTTCAAAAAGTAAATAAAATAAAATAAAATAAAGAAAGAGAAAGAGAAGGAGGAAAAGGAGGAGGAGGAGGAAGAGAGGAGGAGGAGGAAAAGGAGTAAAGAAATGGGATGCTCTGGAAAGGAAAAATAAAGAAAAAATGTTTGTGATATTCATGACAGCATTATATTCTTACTTGCTGCTCTGAAGTTTTCCTTAGTGATTTCTATTCTCATTTCTAACAGCCATACTCAATTTTCATTTTCTAGGATTCCATTTTTCATGTATCTCAATGTACCCTATTACAATATGTCATTCCATCTTTTACTCTTGTGACCAAATTCTGTTGCACTCTGCTATGTCATAGTCACAAATCCATTAAGCTAGCCACCATTACCCAGAGATAAAGATAATTTCTGTAAGAACTTGATACTGTTTAGACCTAAAATCTTTTGAATCATTATATTTCTCATTTATCTTTTATTTATAAATTTAAGATGTATACATCTTTTTCTGTGGAATATTTCTGGAAAACATGACATTAAAGAGCCAACAATGTTCTAAACAAAAATGTATAATTAAACCCTCCAACATAAAGTGTTCTGAAATAATTTTAAATAGATTCTCATATTATGTCCAAACATTCATTCAGAGAACACCTTACAATATCTGTTTTATACATAAGTGAACTAATGTCTTTGAAAAATAAGTAGCTCTGATTCTAGTATATTCAGATTAAGACTGGGACTTACTGGCACAAACTCTTAGCTCCCCTGCTTCTCATGTATGTAGATAAAGACTGAATTTGACCATTAGGATTACTGGTTTTTCCAGTCGGCAAACAGCACAATATGTGACTTCTCAGTTTCTGTGATTATACAAAATACACACACACACACACACACACACACACACACACACACACACACCACTACTGACCTTTTACTCTGGAAACCCATGGCTAATACAATACCTACAGAATTGGGTAATTTCCTTTTTGCTTAAGGTTCCTAAGTAATCCCATTTCCTGTATATGACAGGAAGTGACCTTCCTTCATCACTTGTAAGCTTGAGAACCCTTTAAGTCAAGTAGCAGGCAGGTTTTTCTTTTTCAGGTGGGTTCCCTACAATCAACCTTGGGTTTTTTTTAAACTGGTCATATCTGATTCTATGCATCATGTTTAAATATAACATTTTATTCAAAGCCTTGGTAATATAGCCAATGAATCAATAATAAGAACAGTCAATAATATTTTCTGAATTCTAGAGGGATCAGGAAGGAAGAAAATATTAATATTATAAATATAAATGAATGTTATTTCTGTTTACAAAACTAAATCTACCAATTTATCACAAATATAGATAACTTAAGTGAAAAGGAAAGATGTTCCTTTATATCAGGAAAATAGAATATTAAGGAATGAGCAGTATTCAAAAACAATACTGTGATCATCCTATGTAATTAACTCATGCTCTACTTGATCTCCAGATAGCTGTTTCAGAACCTGTTCATCTTCTCCATTGGATTTCTAGAAAGCCTTAGTCCAGCTCTCCTGTAGCTGATTGCAAACAATTTCAGAGACAAATGTAATAAAACAAAAGCTACCTGTGATCAAATTTCTAAGAATTTCATAGCTTCTGAACAAACAAAATTTTACCCACACAAATGTAAGAGAAGGCTAAGTACTTTTCCTTGTTTGGCATGTTCCCCATGCAATTCAACATATCAAATAAACCAAGTTAATTTTAGCATTTCTCTTTATAAGATAAAACAATGAATCCTTTGAAATTTTCCAGGGAACCTTTGGGAAATCTCAATATTAGTCTGAGAGCAAGATTTCATGTAGGATTTGATTTTGGAAGGGTAAGATTGCCAAAAATATAAGGAAAAAAAAACCCAAAAAATTTAGCTGCTTTTAAAGTGAGAAGTCTTGATTCTCTTACAGAGTGAAAGATAGAAGTTAATACACAGCATGGAAAATTGTTCTTATAAAATAATATTTTAGTTTTTAGAAATATAAAATAAAAACTTTTACAATCTTTTTTGAAGAACACATCAGTAATCCAAGAAAAGATTGATCCTGTATTGATCATGTATTGTTTCTTTGAAGAGAAAAATAAATTCCTGTTTTGTATCAGTAAACTGTCTGACTTAATAAAAATAAAAAGCTAAGAAACCTTTCATAAATAAGTTTATTCAATCCTATAAGCTTTTACCACATATAAACTTTTTTCCCCCATAAATCTTCTACAACTTTCTATATCCATTCAGTGTTTGTCTTGTATTATTCTCTTTCTCATTCAGGAACAATATCTTATTATAACAAAGTTATTCTTTTCTCCTTACAAAACACCTTCTTCATACCTTTTATCTTTCTTTATCCTTACCACATACTACTTTCCTTAATTCTTTTCATAAAGAATTCTTTCCCAGGGGCTGGGTTTGTGGCTCAGTGGTAGAGGGCTTGCCTAGCATGTGCGAAGTATTAGGTTCAATCTTTATCACCACATAAAAGTAAATAAACAAAATAAAGGTGTTACATCCCTCTATAACTATTTTTAAAAAGAGTTTTTCCTTATTAATAGTAGTGCTTTCATTTATAAATGTCAATTACAATTTTTAACCATTAGTAATATTTTTACAAAGAAAATTAACAAGTAGTCAATTATGAATTGTCTGTCACTTACCAGTATCCTGTAGCAAGCTAGTAAATTTTATGAACTTACCATCTCCAAATTTCATAGGTACCATTCCTCACAAAACAGTTTTCAAAAAAATAAAAAATAGCAAAAACAACATTATTAACAGATCAAATATACTTTGCCTCTCTGTGTCATGTAAAAGAAAGAAGCCATAAGAATGTCAACTTAAACTATGTTTATCAATGAGTGGTTACATAGCACATTTTAGTTAGAAATGATCTAGATATTTAATGAATGTCTAATAGTTGATTAGCTTAATAAAAATGAAGATTTCAAGTTATAAAAATATTTTGGGCAGTGTTTTTAGGCAGACACATTTCAAGATTAAACAAAACTAGCCAGCTTCTAGCTTAATTTACCTTTTCTTGATATTTAGGTCACATGAATATTAGACAAGCCCTGCAAAATCAAAAAAGTGGAAAGGTTAAATACATGATTTTTGTTTTACTGTATTAACATACATGGAGTAATAGTTACCAATCAATTCATTTTCATTGTATCTTTACTTCTACATTTGTTTTTAGGTTGAATTGATAAATTAAACATTCAGGAGATACAATAGTGAAATACACTTATTTCACTAGTAAATCTGATAGAATAAAGATGAATGCTCATATATTTAATGCTGATAACTCAGAATGTTGTTTTTATTAAAGCAATAATAATCAAATAATCTTATATATTAAAGGTTTACAATAGTCATTATGCAAACTAGCAAATAATTTGGGTTAGTTTCTATATTTCTGGAATTTTTAGGAATAGATAATTTATAAGCACTGATTTATATTTAAAAAACTCATTCAGGGGTTTTGTAATAATATACAGGGGCAGAAAATACCACATATTTATGATATACACAAACATACACACACATACACACATTAGTATATACAAAGAAAAACACAGAGATGTTATAATTTTTTATTCTAAAATTAAGCCATTAGTCAGGTACACACAACAATATATTCTAATTTTTATTCCACTTTATATTTTTATACAGATTGTGTTTCTCACAGATGGAAAAAGTTAAGGCCATGTGCTTCATAGGAGGGCCAATCCATTTTATCATTATTTGCCAAGAATACTTCAGATTTTTTCTTTGCTCACATGTAAAATTTTAAGGAAGCTGTGGAGTACACATTAGGTGAGAGGCTCAGAGGACATCAAACAGCTGTTGGGATGTCTCCAAAGTCTCATCTGCATGAATAAAATATCCAGTATATTTTCACTTGGCCTTTTTTTTCCCTTGCAGCCTCAGGGAGTTGCTTTTTGGAATCCTTGAATCCTTTGAAAGCCTCGGTAGGGACAAGAGACCAAAAGTTCAGGTGACCAAAGGGCTAGAGCAGGAAGACAAAGGCCTAGCAGGGTGGACAGAGGGATGGAAGAAGCAGGGGTGAAAGGCAGACTGATGAAAGGATTCAGAGACTGAAGGAGGCAAAAAGAGGAGGAAGGAGCAGAAGCAAACTTCAGGGAGATGCCATACATCAGCCAGGTTGGGGAGAGCCTACCTTTCCTGAATAAGCTACTGGAGATCTTTTCTTCTTCTCTTAGTAAAATCACATCAGCAAGAAAGGAAGTGGACAGAGCTGGCAGAGCATCCAGATTTAGGGAATCCAGAAGAAACCATTAGTCAACTAAGAAGCCCTCATAATCTTTACTCATGGTAACTTTTTGCTTATACCAGAGAAATCTGGGGCTGCATCCCAACACTGTTTGTTACTGATACTAGCATCTTAAACAGAGAAGCCCAGAACTCTAGTGCATCCCCTGTTTACCCAGAATACAGGCTCTATTTTTCAGGGACCCTGAACCACGTCTAAGAGTATATGCCAAATGTTGAGAGTCAAAATCTGTCCTTACCACTTTAGCCGTCTGTCCTTGAAGTACTAGCTCAGAAATCAGACTCCCTAATGAATACCTGATCAATCAGCCAGGAGTGAAAGCAAAGGCTTTAAAGATACACACTCAGGGTTTTGGGTGAGAGGTACAGAGTCCAGCAATGAATATGATACCATCTAAATCATTGCACCAAGACTGTCAAAGAAAATCAGATCTGGACAATTCATAGAGCATTAAAAACAAGTTCTATTCAGAACTATTACAACAGAGATTAAAAAAAAAAGACCTCAGTCTACATGTAGACTTAACTCAAAATACAACATGGACAAATGTGGACTGATAGCCAAGGAACAAGAATCAGTGGAAAATTACTAAGAGACATATGTACTTTTTTTTCTAAACTGACCTAATGAGATTCTTAATGAAGGCAAGCCAAAGTGTTCAAATATTGATTGGGGTATGAAAGGAAATACAGACTTCAACAAAATACAGAGCGTGATCATTTGTTGGGGTACAGAGTGCTGGCTAAACTGACTTGACAAGATTATTGCTAAAACTGAGCTCTTATGATCTCCAGGAATGGGATCAAATTAAAAAGGGCTCAGAAGAATCTGGCTAGAATTTGGTTAAGGAGAGAAGAGTTATCACTTGGAAGGTTGTTTACATAAAATGGCACTGAAATTATTGTTTAATTTTTAAAAGTTACTTTTAGGTTTGATTTCATCTGGATTCAGCAAATCTTTTAAGTCACCTTTTCACAAGTAAATATACTGTTTGAAAGTAATAAAATCATACTTAAAATTGACCAAAATCTACATTTTCCTATTAACATACATCAAAGTGCAATTTTTGTTGCTTAACAAAAATAAACCTCAAATTAAAATGTACTAATTGTATTTATACTTTGTAAAGACAGCAACCTTAAAAGACCAGTTGGAAAGAAGGAGACTTATTTTATTCTGGTTGTGGAATCTAAGTCTCTAGGTCAAGTGATATAACTCAGATGACTTCAAAAGTCAGGCAGGAATATAAGCAAATGGCTTGCTTCAAAACAGGATCTCAGTAGTATTCTTTGGACAAAACCTCTTCTTGAATATTAAGCACACAGGAAACTGTTTTAATGAAACTTGCAGTGCTTGTATTTTCCTTTTCAGTAGCAAGTGAACACCAGTTAAATGCAGTAATAGATGGCAAGTAAGACTTACCCTTAGTATTAAGGAAACATCAGGGAATAGCAACAACTGTGGGCATTATGGATAAAATATGTATTTTTGAAAGGACTTGCTGCTCCTCAGTTCAAACTGATTACTCCCATGTGAAAATGCACAATCACTGTAACCAGATAGCCTGATTTTTCAAGGGAAGCAATATATTCATATGCTAATCTGAAGTCTTTAGATATTAAAATGTTTGTAACCAATTTAAAATGATCAAAAGCATCATTCAGGCACTGAGATATCCAGATGCCCTATACAGAATTAGAAGTTCATGTAGAAAAAGATGAACTATTAAATAAAATAAAAATGCTGAAAGGGAGTGTTTTAAAGACTGTTGTAAGAAGTCTGCTACTGTTATAAGGTTCATGGAGTTCAAGTTCAGAGTATGGATTGAACTAATCTTTTATCAATTAAGTAAAAGTGTACTTTCCCTTGCTTGGGCTGACAATTCTCTAATTTAAAAACAATAGCCACAGAACTAATTGAAACCCTCACAGCTCAAAATTGCTAAGTAAACAGGTAGATTGTTTGCTAGGAGACCTTAGCTTTCAAGTGACAGGTCCTGAGGTAGAAGTTAGAATTTAGGTTCAAATGAAGATATAACATGGAATTCTGCCTTCCAATCATAGACATTTGCCCGAGGGAAGGTGCCCCTGGATAATTGAAGTCAATTTATTGTACTTAAATCAAACAAAAGAAAAGGTTACCTTAACTATATTCTAGAAACTCAGAGCACAATTGCTGTCTTATTTCTTCCTTCTTCTAACATACAGAGTTTTAACAGCAAAGCAGAAAGTTATTATAAGTAATGTTGATTTAAAATAAATGAAGTGTCTTAGGTGAGATAATCTAAGAGTCATTGTTGAAGCTTTGAGATTCAACATCTCTTCTTTGTAACAAATATTTTTAACACTTCACACAATGAAATTGTAAAATACTTTTAAAATAACAATTAAGAATAGCAACAAAACCACTAACTCAAACATAAGAAAAAATAATCTAAAATATAGAATAAGATAATATACATTATAATGTAAACAAAAACATCCAAAATGGCCCTGCAAATCAGTAGTACACACATTAAAACTGCTCTCCTGCATTCAGTCCACACTGTACACATATTTTGCTTAGATAAGTGGTTTGCAGAGTTCTGTGAGCTCTTAGAACAACTGACTGGTGAGATGCTATGGTTTGTAGCTGAACTATCCCCCAAAGGTGCATATTTAAAATCATAGACCTGATGGGCATGGTTGCACTATACCTATAATCCCAGAGACTCAGGGAAAAGAGGCAGGAGCATCACCAGTTTGAGGCCAGCCTAGACAACTTAGTGAGATCCTATCTCAAAATAAAATGAAAAGGGCTGGGGATATAGCACTGTGTCAAAGTGCCCATGGGTTTAAGCCCCAGTACAAAAAAAAAAAAAACAAACAAACAAACAAAAAAATCAATTAAAAAACTAAAATTTCCATTCCCCATCCTGCGACTTTATTAGGAGATAATAAAGCTTTAAGAGGTGGTACCTAGTAGAAGAAATTAAGGATACGGGGGCATGCTGTTGAATGGATATTGAGACCCTCACTTTTCTTTTCTTTGCTTCCCAGCAACCAGAACTGGGAAGCTTTGCTCCACCACAGTCCATGCCATGCATTTCTGCCTCACCAAAGGCCCCAAAACAACAGAGAAAACAAACTGCAGACTGAAACCTCTGAAAATATGAGCCCAAACAAACCATTTCCCCTTTTAGTTTGATTAGATCAGGTTTTATTGTCACAGCATAGGAAAGCTGACTAACACAAGATTTTCACATTAAAGTATGTTTTGAAAAAGCTGTCAATTCAAGTTAATGTATTTGATATTCTGAATGTCTTACAGAAATTAGATTTATTAATTCTATTTATCTTAATGTTTCTCAATTTTATTTAATCAAAGGAATACTTTTCCTATAACATTTAATTGCATCTCTTTGGCAAACCAATCTCTAATTGCACTCAGAAGTAAGGTTTTAATATCCCAGGTATATCCATCCAACCTTTCATAGTCATTCTATTATATGGATTTTTACTGATATAACATGGAGTTCTGCCTTCCAATCAGACATTTGGGGCCAGAAACAAACTCCCCATACCTAGACTAATTCATACATGATTATTATGACTCCATGTTTTTAATTTACATATAAAATTATAAGTTTATATATAAAACATAAAATTATAAGTTTAAACAGTTTGCATCTCTATGTTAACTTCAATTTCTTAAGACTTATATGTATGCAAGCGGCCAAAATATAGACATTCGCAAGGTGTGCATTTCAGGATATTATTTGAGACCAAAATAATACCTGTATTCCTAGCTTTAAATTATATATGCTTTTATGCCTTGCCTGTATATTCTTCTTGCACTTTCTCATGTGATGGTAAAATGAGGCTACACCACATTAAATTTCATCTGTGACATTCCTAGTCATGACTATGTTAAGATTTCCCTATAGCTTTATCCTATGCTCTGCTTTGTCTACTATTTTTTAAACCAAGGTATTGTTGGGATTACTCCTATTACCAGGTCATTTGTACAAACCAAATGAGATTGGCCCTAGTATAGAACTCAGGGAAAATTTGTTACCTTTCTTTCCTGGAGTCTTTCATTCAAAATTGAGAGAAAGCGCTATGTATTTGTGTGTATGTTCCCTTTTGAAATTCTTTCTCAAACACAATTTATTTAATCTATTATTACAATATTTTGTAGAAATGCCAAAGAAAGATGATACGAAAATAAGATTCTTGCATACAATTCAATGGAAGCAAACCTATAAATACATCTTTAGTTAAATGTAACACGTGTGAAAAATGAAGTGTGGAAAGAACATATTGAAAGACATGAAAATCAAAACAGATAGTAAAACTAACTATATGAACATCTTCACATACTACTTCAAGTTTCAAGGTGTTATGCAAAACTTTCTGTTCTTTTTCAAATTCGTGGGTATGTTTTTTCCCACAGTGAATTTAGCACTACACTGTGAAGGCTTCATGTGTTTGTGATGTAATGTTTTATTTTTCAGGAATCATCTTAATTATGTATTATTTTCACAACAGTGATGGTATCATGCTTTAAAATTTCTCAACTGATTTATTTAAAATTTCTCAACTGTATAAATTGTTACCCAATTTATCCTTAAAAATACTATGCTTTGAGACAATTTTTAATTTGTTATATTTTACTAGTTGAGTTATGAATCAGAATGTCAATTGTCATGAGATTTCCTCAGCAAGTTAAAATATTTGATAGGGGGATTTTTTAACATTATAAAGTTTTTTTGAAGCCATTTGAGATTTTGAGAATTTTGTTTTTACTAGATATATTTGTCCCTGAGGCATCTCTGTACACAAAAGAAATTACAGAGATTTTTTTTACCATTGCTCATCTGAGAAATTAAACATGAAATAGCTTTCCTTAGAAATATCTACTTTCTGCTTCAAACGCTCATACTTAAAACACCCACTCAGTCTTGCTTATAAATGACCATGGGAAATGGTCCTGAGATCACATGGTAAAGGAACAGAAGCACTCAGTTTTCCCACTCTCTTTTCCAGGACTCAAGGTATATGAGGGGAGCCACCTTGAAACCTCAGACTAGTTCCTAGACAGCAGCTAACTATTAATGAGTGATCTAAATAAGTGTTAAATTGAATGAATTTTAATATTTAGATTATTCTTCTGGACAAGGCCTATCCAAATCTGTCCTTGATACACAGACTATATGCACAATAAAAATAGTAAATTATAATTTAGGTTGGTATCTTCATGTAGCAATAGGTAACTAGAAATCTACCCTTTAGATCATATTAAAATATTTATTATATAAAATATAGTTGCAAATATATATATATATATTTATAAATAACTTATCTACTATTCATTTAATAAAAAGCGAAGTCATGTTAGCTTCTTTTTTTTTGTATTCCCTCAACTTTTTCTACAGTCCTCCAGTACAGTTTTTTTTTTTCAATTTTTCTTTCTTCAGACTATACATGAGTCTGAGACAATGTGTATTTCTTCAGTAGAATATCTAAAAGTTTAAGCAAATGTGATTTTGTTGAGACAGACTGGTCTGTTACTTAATTTCAGAAAGTCTCATTTTTTTTTTGCTTGTACCATACAAGAAAGAACAGTACTTAATCAATGAACTTTTAAAGATTAATAGTTATGATCTTTAATATAGAATAGGATGGAAAGTTCTCAAAATAATTTTAAATAGCTAAATTTCCTTCTCCTGAATTCCATTTCTCATCAAGATGAAATAACAAGTAACCAGTTTACTCTCTCACCTCAAACAAAAGAAAATTAGAAAGAGAGCATATATAAAGCAACATTTTTCAAGACACTAAAAATCAAACAGCCAAGAAAAATTTTATATGGCCTAGATATAAGGTGTCCATCAAAAGCTCATGTTTAAGAAAATGCAACAAAATTCAGAGATGAAAGGATTAAGTTATGAAAGCCTCTACTTAATCAATGCCTAATCCACTAAAAAAGATACTAAAGGGCTACTGTAGGTAGGTAGGTACAGTATGGCTGGAGGAAGCAGGTCACTGGGGTTATGCCTCTGGGGTTTATATTTTGTCCTTGTTGAGAGGATCTAGATCTCTATGTTTCCTGATTGTCATGTCCTGAGCAGTTTTTATCTGCCATGACCATGCACCATGATATTCTGCCTCACTTGGGGCCCAAAGCTATGGAGTTAGCAGACTATAAACCAACCTCTGAAACTGTGAGCCAAAATAAACTTTTCCTTCTCCATGTTGTTCTTGTCAGGTCTTTTGGTCACAGCAGTAACAAAGCTAACTAAAACAGTGATCTTCAAAAGATAGGAAGCTAATTAAGTGATGCCAAGAGTATTCCACTTTATCTTGAGAGAGTTTCTATGCCGAGACATGTAGATGAGGAAGACAATTGGAATGTGAGGAGCCCCATGAGCTGAGGGGTTAAAGCTGAGAGTCTGATCAAGGTGCTTGTGTTCATGGGAAAAAGTACTATAAACAAGAGTTGTACACAGAAACAAACCTAGATGCTAAAGTAGGCTATTTCCAGTACTCAGCAGATGCTGATCAGCACAAACCTTTGAGAGAACCACCTGTATCTAGGGGAAAGAATCACCTGAGATGATAACAAGTAAGGGACACAGCACTCACTTAGAGCCAGAATTATTGCCCATCTCCATCAAGCAGACTGCAGAACTTCATAATTCCAGAGACATTGGGTAGAATACCCAGAGATGGGTCTTGCCTAATAGTTGGGAATAACTATCAATATACTGAGCACTGTTCTAACCCCACCTAAAATAACTTAAAAACTAGATATGAAAAGATTAAACCATATGTAAATTACTTAGGCACATTCAGGAACAAAACTCAAGAATATTTGCAGAAATACAAAAATGGCCTGCACACAGGTAGATAAAATTCATGTCTGAAATCCAGAAAAAAATATACCTTTTCAAACAAGTAAGAATAAATAACCTATATTGAGTAGAAAATTTAATGAAGTTGAACTTGAAACTGACACAGGTGTGAGAATTGCAGAGAATGTTAAAAATTGCTATTATACCTGAATTCCACATGTTCAAAATATTAAGAGAGATGAGACAAACACACACACACACACGCACACACACACACACACACATGTTGGACCCAAATCAATCTTCTTGACATGAAGACAATAATGGGGGAGATAAAATGTACACTGAGTGGAATTAAAAGCAGATTAAATAGAAGAAATTACACTTTTATAATTGAATAATTAACATACTTCACAAGTTTATTAAAAAAATGGTTAAGAAAAAGCTATAAGGCCTTAGAGTTAAACAGAAAAAAGTAGGGAAGAGAAAAAGGATTCCGTAGCGTATACTGCTCAAAGTAGCTTGCACACATGGTCTCATTTATTGCAACAATATTGTACATGTTTTCAAAACAAAACAAAACAAAATAGAAGTTAAGAGACTTCAGAAACTAGTCCAATGTTACACTGCTTGAGATTATATGAACGAGCATTTGAGTCATTTGGTTTACTCCCCTTTTCCTGAACATCTATTTGCTGAAACATGAATTTCTTTCCATCCTTTCAGTAGGAAAGAGGATAATAAGAAGAGAAGGCATACATCTTCCTGTTTAGGGCAGAAATGTACAATTTGAACCCATATATACTGCTCCTGTTTTTATTGGACAAACTTAGTCTATGCCCACATCACCATAAAAGGGAGGCTAGGAAATTAGAAAATTTCATTTTTAATGGGATCCCCTGCTAATAACTGGCAGCTTTGTGGGGCCCCTCTCCAGCTTGCTCAAGAATGCTGTAGTAGAACAATTCAGTTCAGTAAGCTAATTTTGATTTTATTGATACCTAGAGAAAAGAACAAACAGACAACCACAACAACAAGAATGAGGAAGAAGAAGGAGAGGCAGTTTTCTCGTAGAGTCAATGATAAAAGTACTATTTTTAAAATTCTGAGTTACTTAATGTATGTTTCTGCTCAACTGACTGATCTGTGACATTATACAGAAGAGATCTAAAGAAAATGTCCTCTTTTGGAGCAAACAAAAACAGAAATTATGCCTGGGGGAAGCAAATAACCATTATTGTCCTGGCCATTGAGAAATCAGATAAATTGTGGTTTGTACTATTTTTTTTAAATAACATGAGAAAGTCATTGGAAAGACTAGCTCCCTTTTGTGATGTTATACTTTTAAAAATATCATCTCCTGAAACAGAATTTAAAACAATAGGGTTATAAGAAACAGTGATTCTGGTATGTGCAACTTTAGGAAGTAATTCTCAAAACTTTTACTCTCTTTTTTCTAGTTATCTTTAATAGTAATTGCTATATTCTTTGTGATCTCATCATGTTCCAATAAACTATTTTGAGATAAAAAAAATGATTCTGGAAGCATGCAACTGATAAATTAAATAAGGAAATAAAATCCCTATAAATAAGGCAAATCTCATATAAATATGTTATTTTTAAATTATTTTGTTTTAAAAATCTGTTACTTAGGCAATTATTTTCCGAGTGCAATGTTACATTTTAATAAGAAAAAAATGGAAAAATGTAAGAAAATTTCTATCAAATCTTATATATATATATATAAACAATTATATAACATCAACAATTAAACACACACACACACACACATATATATATGTGTGTGTGTGATATTTATATATATATATATATATATATATATATATATATATACATATATATGTGTGTGTGTGTGTGTGTTCAATTGTTGATGGACCTTTATTTTATTTATTTTTATGTGGAAGTGAGGATCGGACCCAGTGCGTCACATGTGCTAGGAAAGAGCTCTACCACTGAGTTACAACCTGAGCCCTCAAATTTCTTGGCCACATAAATATCATATACAATTTGTATAATTATCAAAAACTGATCAAAAAGTCTGTCATGGTGGTGCACCACTTTAATCCCAGGGACTTGGGAGGTTAAAGCAGGAGTATTGCAAATTCCATGACAGCTTCAGCAAGTTAGCAAGATCCTGTCTCAAAATAAAAAATAAAAAAGAGCTGGGGATGGGGCTCGGTGGTCAAGTACCCTAGGTTCAATTCCAAATAGTGCAAATAAATAAATAAATAACACAAAACAATTTTGAAGCATAATATGATTGGATCAATAGTTGTTTTTGTTTCATATGCAAAATGATTTACATTTGAGAGAAAAAAAAATGATAGAAGGGGTATGCAAATAGGACTCTTGAGATGACACTGCTATTCTGATTTTTATGCTGTCTGAATATAGCCTTGAGTTTTGATCTTTTCCAGTACTCCATCTTGTCCTTTATATCTCTCTCTCTTTCTGAATGCTTTTGAAGAGAATGCTACAGATATGAAGAGGAATGGAAACTGATTTACTAGAAGGGAACAAACATGTTCTCAGAATACCTGGTAGTATCATGATGATTGAAAGGCGTGATTAATGAACTGAAAAAAAAAAAACCTTACTTTTGTTTTCTAAAAATAAATATGAATTTAGATACACCTCAGGAAATTTCCCACAAGTTCCCAGAAATAATTTTCTTCATTTTAACTTTAGTTATAGTTTCAGAAGATTTCTTTCTTTTGTACAAATTGATCTTTCCATTTTACCATAAAGCCTATGCCACATAAATAAAATAAGTGCAATTTGTTCATTTTGTAGTTTAAACTGTTTAGGGAAGCAAGTTATACCATAAATAATTATCAGCATAAAAGAAATATTTCTCAGGTCTAGCTAAGATGTAATATGACTTTGTATGTAACAAACCACTACAATTTTAAGTATTTTCAATTTTTTATATACTGCTTCCACAAAGATAAATGGAGATTGTTCAAATATAAATCAAAAATACAGGATTATACTCATGGAATTATGATAAGGTCCTAAATCTTGCTTCTAAAATTCCCATTAAAATTGTCTATGAAAATATGAGGAAAAATGTCTAGACCAGCAAAAAAAGTGAAAAAAAAAAACTCTTACCAATATATCAGAAACAGGTGGAATCTCTCATAGATAAAATATCTAAGATACAAATCAAATAAAAAGATAAGTCATTACCACTTCAAATGACAAAATGTTATACAATCCCTGTCTTCCACTTTCATTGGAGTATATAGTATTTTCAGTAAGCATTGAGAGTAAAACCTTATTGAACCTCAAATGATACATTCTGCTATGCTTTGGATGTGAGGTGTCCCCCAAAAGTTCATGTGTGAGACAATGTAATAAGTTTAGAAGACAAATGATTGGGTTATGAGAGCCTTAACCCAATCAGTGAATTAATTCTCTTATGGGATTAGTGAAGTGGTAACTGAAGATAAGTACGGTATGGCAGGAGGAGGTGGGTGATTGGGGGCATGTCTTTGGGGTATATATTTTATATCATACAAGTGGAGTATTTCTCTGCTTTCTGATCATCCTGTGAGCCACTTCCTTCCACCACACTCTTCCACCATGATGTTGTGCCTCACCTCAAGTCCCAAGGAATGGAGCCAACCTTCTATAGATTGAGGCCTCCTCCTCTAAAATTGTTCTTGTCAGGTCTTTTAGTAAAGCAATTTGAAATATAAACAAAACACATCCTTAATTCAAAGAAACTTTGAATTTACAGCTAAATTATTGTTTCTTTAAGAAACAAGCAAATTTAGAAAATAGGCATTACCAATATTAACATTCTCTCATGGTATCCCAGGGTGAATAAATCTTCAAATGGTACCTATCAATATTGTCCCTTTAATCTGAATCACCAAACATAGAGATTTCCTTGTGAAAAATTTGAGTGGTGATTCACACCTGTTATTAACAGAAGCTCATTCAGTTCTTTTATTAAGTTTCACATCAACATTGGCAAGCATACAGAATGAGCATATAAGCAGTGTGGATGTGATGGTGCATGAACAGGAAGCTTTTCATCCTCACTGTGCTCACCACTATTTCAAAAATAAAAATCATCTTAGAGTAAATGTAGAGATGAAACAATGTTGAAGCATCCTGTTGCTGAGGAAGATGAAAATCCTTCTTTTAGGCATCCTTGTTTTCTGTGAGTTATTAATTTGAAATTCCATTTTATATGGGTCTGGAAAGGTAGAAAGGAAGCCTCTTCCATTTACCAATCCTATTCTTATCAAGAACACTGAAATTATTTTTTTTCTCTTTCTCTGTTCTTGTTTGTGTTTATAGATAAGCTCTACATTGAACTGGGTAAATGGTGGATTACAGAATTCAACCAATTCTTAATAAGGTCTGAGGGAGGAATTTGGTTCCAATTTTGCTTTATCAAAAAAAAATTGAACTCTGGCTCTCAACCGCTGAGCCACATCTCCAGCCCTATTTTGTATTTTATTTAGAGACAGGGTCTCACTGAGTTGCTTAGCACCTAGTTTTTGCTAAAGCTCGTTTTGAACTTGCAATCCTCCTACCTCAGCCTCCTGAGCTGCTGGGATTACAGGCATGCACCCCCATGCCTGGCCAAAAATATGTTTTTGATAAAAATCCATAAACTTATTTGGATATATTGATAAATACATTTGGATTTCTTTCTTGGCTTTGGACACTAATTGCCAGTTCTATTGTAATAGGAAAACTTAGAATTAAAAGACCCTGCAGTTCTGTGAAAGTATTCTGTAGCAAAAGAGATGGAAACACAATATAAATATTCTTCAGCACCAACTTGCTGTTCAAAAATTCATTTCTGACTCTAACTATCCTGAGTCATCTCAGGATTGAAAGCTTGGCATCTTTGCCTCCATTTTGCATCTTTCTCCCGTGCTCTGAGTCACATTGAATTCCAGGAACAACAGGTCTGATCCATAAACATCTTCTGAGGAGTTCAAATTACCTCTTAAGCAAGAGAAATTTCTCAATCATGAGCAAGGCCCCACCTGACCAATCCCAAGATAATGATGATCCACACCACATGTGTCCAAGGGCATTGCTTTATTTGCTGTGCAAACCTCCTGCCGTGCAATCTTCCAGCTATGAGAGCTATCTTACCCTCAGTTGCCTTTCTATCAAATATCAAATTCATTATCAGCCTCTCAAAGACAGGGCTAGGAACAGGTTTACCTTATCTTTCCAGTGTAGCTATACTAATTAAAGTTCTTTTGTGTTTTTTGTCAAAAATTTTCTGACTGGTCTTTGGGGTTAATGGCCTGATCCTGATTAGTTGGACTCCCCAGAGTCAGGCTGCTGACATAAGACACTGGTAAGGATCACACAAAACTGTCTCCACTTCTGGACTTCAACTAGTGGTTCCCAGGCTACCCAAATGGCTTCCTGGTTGACTACAAATGCAGCGTTCCCCAAAATAACCTGCCAAGTTTGACAATTCTTTAGATTGATTCAATAAACTCAGAAAGGCGTTTTACTACAGTTTACTACAAAGGATATAACTCTGAAATATCCAAATGGCACAGATGTGTGTGGAAAAGTATGGAAACAGAGAGGCAGGGAATTTCCATGCCTGCTCTGGGTATGCCACCCTCCCAGCACCACACATGTTCACCAACCTAGAAGCTCAGAAAGACTGTAGTGAGGAGATTTTTATGAAAGTTTCATTAGGTAGTCATACTTGAGTAAGTCAATGGCCACTGGTGATTGAACTCACCTTCCAGCCCATCTCTTCTACCTGGAGTTCAAAAGCATGGTGCTAAATGTTTTAGTGTGAACTGATAAATGCAATCAATAAGAGTGTAAGTTATAGGTTATAAAAATATAGATTATAGATATAAGATTTTGGTAAGTGAGATAAGACAATTATAAAGCAAGAACTGTTGGGGCTGGAGATATAGCTTAGTTGGTAGAGTGCTTGCCTTGCACGCCCAAAGCCATGGGTTTAATCCCAAACCCCACAAAATAAATAAATAGATAGATAGATAGATAGATAGATAGATAGATAGATAGATAAAAAATAAAGCAAGAACTGTCATATGCAGGCCTGAAACTCCATTTTGCTTCCTTCTATAAAAAAACGGTTACAAGAGCTGTTTCTGAGAAACTAAAATGAAGCTGTTTCCTGCTATATCAAAAAGAAGAAGAAGAAGAAGAAGAAGAAGAAGAAGAAGAAGAAGAAGAAGAAGAAGAAGAAAGAAAGAAAGAAAGAAAGAAAGAAAGAAAGAAAGAAAGAAAGAAAGAAAGATGAAAAAAATACATTGTCTTCTGTACTTTGTACCCCAGAAAATGTACTCAACCCAGGATATGGTGGTCTTGGTGACCCAAGACTTTGAAGTAGATTCTCACCCAGGCTAACCACTTGTTTGAACCCAGGATACAGTTTTCTAACACCTACTTAAATCCAAGACGCAATTATCTGAGTTGCTCTGCTAACTGCAGTTTTAGTTTCTGTGATTCGCTTGCTTGCATAACAATAAGGAAAGTCTCTGAACTGTGGTTTTTGTCCTTAAATTCCCAAGACACAAGCCAGGAAATTGCTGTTCCCCCACAGAGCTTCAGTCTCTAAGGGTGGGTGAAAGTCCCTGGCCAGGTAAATAAATCTCTCTTTGATTTGAATTTAGACTTAGAGTGTTTTCTGAAGCAGCTCCTCATAACACTAAATATTTCAGTCCTCAAATTCCATGCTTGAATTCTGTGGCTACCAGCTTCTATCACGAAGCTATGTAGGGACCCACCAGCATTTTTCTCATGAGCATAACCTCAAGAATTGTGAAAGGGACTCATTATGAATAACAAAAGATACCTCATCAGTCATGAAATTCCAACATATTTTTTGGAGCTCTATGCTAGCAGCCAGCAAGGACAACAAAAAAAAGAAACCCTACTATTTATTTGTATTACATCCACAGTGTAATGATCACTATAAACCAGTAATTCTCAATCATATGTGATTTTACTTCTAATGGCAAGGTCTGGAGACATTTTGGATTGTCATTAAACGGGTGGATAATACAGTCACATATTGAATAGAGGCCAGAAATTCATCTAAATATTCCTAAAAAAAAGATTATGTGATACAACTATCAATAGTGCGCATGTTGAAAAACCCTGCTATAAAGAATGTAAATCATATGGTCATATTCTTATTTTTCAAGTTAATGTGATAAGTACCTTTTATATTTTCCAAATGTTAAATCAACCTTACATTCCTGGAACAGAACTAACTTGGTCATGATATATCATCATTTTCATATATCACTGTTTATTTTGGTCATATTTTAAGATGACTTTTCACCTATATTCATGATAGTTATTAATTTGCAGGGTTTTTTTTTAGAAAGTTCTAATATGGTATGTTATGGAAAATAGGATTTATAAAACAATTAGGGCATCTACATATATTTTACCTAATATTGTCCATATTATATACACTTTCCATTTGGAAAGTTTGGTTTTTTTTAATTTAAGATTAACATTTTTACCAAAGGACAATTTTGATTTATTTCTCTTGTGATGGTTTCATAATATGTGCTGTTTGAACCAATTCATCCATTTTTATACAAATTATAAAATGTATAACTGTAAAGTTTTCACAACATTTAAAAAAAAATCTACCTATGCTTATAAGGAAGGTTATTCCCTTAATTCTATTATGTTTATAAATAGACAGGCTTACTGACATTTTGAAGAAACAATTTTTAGCTTTACTTATTTTTTTTCCACTAGTGGTATTCTATTTTATTATTTTTGTCTTTCTTCAGGTTTGATTTTTTTAAATTATTTTTGGTAGTGCATTAGTCATTGAATTTTCTAACACCTGCAATAACAGATATGAATTCCTATCCCTCCTAATCTCTTTCTTCTTTTTTCTTTTCTTTCAACAATTTTTAGCAACTTGTCACAAATATTGATTTGTTATTAATTTGTTCTCAATGTGGGGATCATTAACTGTTATGATTTTCATAATATAATTGTATTTCTGTTAGTTATACATGGATTATTTACTACCATCTAATTCAGTTGTCATGCAGTTGGATATTTTCTTATTGGCCTTATATTTAATGTCATTTCTTATTTAATGTCAAGGTTGTAATATAAGATGCCTTTAAATAATTGAACATAGTTTCAATTATTTAAAATTTATTCAAGTTTTCTTCACTTCCCAGAACATCATAAATTTTGATATATGCTCTGGATGCCCTTGAAAAAGTAAATTCTGAATTTCTGGACATTATGTTTTGTTTAGGTAAATTATGTCAGGTGTATTGACTGAGTTGCTCTAATATACTCAACATTAATGTAAGAAAAAGCCATAAAAAAGTGATTTTTAAAAATTTGATTATTTGATCCTCAATTAAAATGTGTGCTAAGTCTCACAAAGAAACTTGTTTCTTCTTTCATCTTTATCAAATTTATTTTAATATATTTTGAATTTATATTACAAATGTATTATTTATACACATATTAAAGTGTATGCATAGATTTAAATTTATAATAATTTACTGAATTTCTCAGCTTAACATATTGAAATTTTCTCTGTATCTCAGTATAGTTTGTCAGGTTTGAGTATATTTTGCCTTTTATTAGGATAGCTTTCTTTGATTAGTGTTTGCTGGTGTATCTTTTTTTTTTTATATCATTTTAGCCTTTTTGATCTTTTCCTTTAAGGAGTGTACCATAAAAAAAGATGTATAGATTTTTGTTTTATATCTAGAATAATAAACTTAACTTTAATTTGAAATACTACTTAATTGGTGTTTACTATAATTCCTAATGAGTACTTATTTTTTCTGTTAAAGTCAACATTTATTATTGATACACCTAACAAACCAAGAATCAAAAGCAATTTTATTTATTCAAGGGTATATAAGTCTTCCAGCAAACACCACAATGAAGAATAAAATATTGAAAACTTTCCATCTAAACTCAAAAATGAATCAAAGATGTCAGTACAAAAACCATTTTGTATTGGAAGTCCCAGCCAATGTAATAACGTAAGAAAAAGACACAAAAATATGAGGATTTTAATGAAAAAACACTGTCGTTATTTGCAGAAAATATGATTATGCACATGAAAACTCCAAAAGAATTGCATACCCCAGGATAATGCAATATAAATATTCCAAGAGAGAACCTCTCTCTAGTTCCACAGTAATAAGTCTGGGGTCCCTGTGCTTGAGTCTGCTTCTTTTCACAATTATGTCTAGTTGATCTTTTTATCAGAACTCTTAAAATGACTATCTAAGGTAGATTGCAGTACAAATTACTTAAGTATTTCTCTTCTATTAGAAAATTCAAAAGTTTTGCAGTCACCAATAATGCTGTAAAACACAGGTAAATATCCAAAATGTTTCTTATCCTTAATAAGTATTCATTTTGAATATCCTGCTAGTTTGTATTTTACTTGACTCAAATATTTTATGTTCATCTTTGCCTTTTCTGACTTCTTTTAGAATAATCAAAACTATTCATAATTTATCTGTTAAGTACTTCCTCATATATTTACATTATTTTTCTTTTAACCTGCTTTTCTTTGGATTAATAAAATAATTACATGCACTAATCACTATGCCATTTATATTTACCCATATAGTGCCATTCTCTGATTTCCTTCATTTTTTCTTATTTTTAAATTTTTTATGTCATAATATTTATTTCAGTATAAAAATTTCCTTAAGTAATTCCGTTCTTTTTTCTCTTCTTTTTTTTCAATTTATTTTAATGTACTGATACTTGAAATGTTGTCATTCAGCTTTCATTTATTTGAACTCATCTTTATTTCAATATCATTTTAGAAAGATTATTTTTTGGCTGTATCAATTTCTATAGCCAGGCATGGTGATGCATAACTGTAATCTCAGCTACTCAGGAGGATGAGGCAGGAGGATCACCAGTTTGAGGCCAGCCTCAGCAATTTAGCCAGACCTTCAACAACTTATAATATAAATCTTTAAAAATTCAAATGTAGGGCTGGGGATGTGGCTCAAGCGGTAGCGCGCTAGCCTGGCATGCATGCGGCCCGGGTTGGATCCTCAGCACCACATACCAACAAAGATGTTGTGTCCACCAAGAACTAAAAAATAAATATTAAAAAATTCTGTCTTTCTCTCTCTCTCTACTCTCTCACTCTCTCTTTAAAAAAAATTCAAATGTAGGGCTGGGGATGTGGCTCAAGTGGTAACATGGTCGCCTGACATGCGTGGGGTGCTAGGTTCGATCTTCAGCACCACAAAAAAAATAAAATAAAGATGTTGTGTCCACCGAAAACTAAAAAAAAATAAACATTTAAAAATTCTCTCTCTTAAAAAAAATCTAACATGACAGCACCTTAAAGTGTCTGTTCCAATTTCTATTAGTTTTCATAATTTCTTTAGGTATCAGATGAAATTAAAATAATATACTTTCTGTTTTTCCTCTCTAGATGTTTTAATATTTTTCTCCTTGCATTGACTTTTTTGTAGTTTGAAACTATTGTTCATAGATGTGTTGATTTTGTTTTGTTTTTCCTGAATTTTTTCAATAATGTGTTGATGCATTTCAGCAGTTTTAAAATTTTGTCATGATTCATCTTCTTCTTTAGTCTTTTCCCCTCCTTTTTCAGAATAGCATTTTGTACATTTAAATTCCACTGGTTATTTTTATATGTGTTTTGCATTATTTTCTCACATTATGCTTCAATACAAGTATTTTCTATTAATCTATTTTCTGGCTAACAAATCCTGCTGGTAAAACCAATCTGTAAGTCCTAATTCAGATATTTATTTAAGAATGTACAATTGGTTATTATTATACATTCTCATTCTGTTTCATTCATTCATTTTTGATCTATTTTTCTCTACCATTTCTTTTAGACATTTTCATACATTTGTGGTAATTTAAAGTAACTGTTGTGAATATCAACATTTGGATCACATGGTAGTATGCTTTTTTTGTCTCTCTCACATCCTTGATTATCAATTCAATAATCCTTTTGTCGTCTCAAACATTGAATGCAATGATGGATGTTTCTGTTAAATGTTTTGGTGGCTAAATATGATTTAAATTCTATCAGGAAAGTTTTATTCTTTCCTCTGATGAGCATAAAAATGTGTCCTATATCCTTTAGTCATAACAGGTTGAATTTTGTAAAATCTGGCATCCAGTTTTGATACAACTCAACCAATTCTGGTTTGCCTGTTCCTAAACTATAGCCCACCATTCCTTTCAATCAACATCAAGTGAAAACTTACCTCCTCAGCCCTATTGAACAGAAGGAGTATGTTTGACTTTTCAGAAATTTTTATTTTATTCCTTTAGTCTCCAAGCCCTCACATCTTTAGAATTTATATAAATTTTTAAAAAGCAGTGTGTGTGTGAGGTTGCTTGAATTTCTAGTTATATCAGTCACTCCAGCCCCCTACAGTCACTAAACCCTCATCTGGTTTCTCCTCAATCCAGGTATCTGTCTATCCTGCACCCAGGATTTGAAAATTCCCTTAGAGACATTTTCTGGCACTTCATTTACTCTGAGTTTCTCTCTTTTGTGCAGTTTGGGAATTGTGCTCCTTTGGTCCTATTTACTTCTTGTTTCTCTGATAGTCTTAACATTAGATGGTTTTAATATACCATTCTCTTTCAGTTTTATTATTGAAAACGGTCACTAGTGAGCTATATCATTAACATAGACCAAACACCTTTGTGCCTTTCCACAGTGTCGGAATTTGTTGACTAACAAATTAAAGATTATCCCACTTTTATCAGTGACAGTTCACTGAGTACTTGTGGGTCACCTGGTAGTCAACAGCAGAACAATTGCTTTTTTTTATTCCAATTTTAAATGCTAACACCTAGAACACTAAAGTTACCTGTCACACTGTACATAAACGTATTACAAAAATGCTAAGAAGATGTTAAGGCAGCCACAGGGGTTCAAGAGGCTGAACTAAGAGCAAAGGCAGAGAACAGATATAAATGCAGGAAACCACTGCAGGTGGTCAGATAAGATTACCAAACAAATCAAAAGAACTTGTTCAGGGCACTGAGCTGTCAAAGTACAGTAACTTATTCTAGTGTAAGGTCCAGACAGTTGACAGCAGTTTTATAGTGTCAGCTTGAGATGCTAGCTTGGATTGAGTCATGTATGGTTGTTATGGGCAGGAGAAACCACACTCTGCTAAGACCAGAGGACAGAGCACAAGGTTCTCTCTGTATTGATTTTCCTGGGCCAGGTTCATGACAAATGACCAGGGGACAAGCTCACTGTGCCACTGTTTCCAGTCTTGGGGTGTGCTTACTTTTATGGTCTTCAAGTGAGCGGTTGCTTCATTCCTTGGTCTGTTGTGTCCAATAAGCTCGTGGGTCTGGTTTTTCTGTTGTGAGTTTGATAAACCCATGTACCATGTGCTTCTGATTAATTTGGTAAGTACACAGGTGGTCATTTTTATTAACACTATTAATTTATTTATCAGTTTGTGTCTTATGTCTGTATAGGCAGATGGTGGTTGTCTACTTGTACACACAAAGTGTAGAGTCATTCTACCTGAGCACTTACACTCCCAATGGAGTGGCTTATGGCTACTGCTTTATAAAATGAGTAACTCAGGTTTAGGCACAGCCTGAAAACTTCGGTAGAATATGTCATGGAGTAACTCAGAAAGGGGCTCAGCTGACTCTCCACAGAAACATTAGCAGTTAAACTTCTTTCTTGTTTTAAAATAAGACAATATTTTGTTCCACTATAGCTGCAGTGTTGATCTTAAGGTAATTTGATAACACTGAGAAAGCAAAGAAAAAGTCAAACCTTAAAGGGTCTTTGTAGCCCAGTTGTACTATGCATAATAATCCTGTCTAGCTTAGTTATAAAATCATAATGCCTATTGGTTTTGACAAAATGATCAGTTTCAGACAGTGCTATTTGCATCCTTGTCTAAGTCTCATATAGAATTTAATTCCATTTCTGTTTAATAACTTAAGACAAATTTGTCTTTTTGGAAAAATTTTGTATTCAGCATAACTAATAACACTTCCATTAGCTTGCAGAAACATCTCACAGATATTTCGAGATTAGTAGATTAGTTTACAGAATATCTCTATCATAAAACTGATGAGACTCCTAAGCCAATATTAAGCATGTCTCTTTGCAGCTGCAATAGATTCCACAACTTAAATCTCTGTTATTTGTCTTCTAATCCATCCTCTTTGTACAGAAAGAGCAACCCATTTCACAATCAAATCTTGGGAGCTATTCATCTTCTCTTTTACCTTTTAGTTAAGGCAAAAGAAAAAAAGAAGAACATAAAACAAGGTATTTACATCATTGTATATATAGAAGATCATAAGCAAATCAACCAGTGTGTGGGAAAGGTTTTGGAAAAATAAGATTTAAAATTTTACTAAAAATAAAAATGTGTTTTAGTACAATCACCCTGTATACTGGGAAAATTCAAGATTAAATGTAATTCAATAAAAAGAGGATAATGAAAATAAACAAAGAAAAACTGGTTGATTGAATATTTCTTTCTAATACAAGCAGGAAACAAAGGTGAATTGTAGTATAGCATAGACAGACAGAAATTAATAATATGTTCAATTTCCCAGGTAGAAGTTAAAATGACATTTAAGGTATTTTAAAATGGCACATTGGGCATTGACTTTGAAGATATTATTCCAAAGATCTAATAATAGAACATAATCCATTTCATTTAGGCTTCACTTAAATGTGTTTTTGATGTAATAATACATTAACATAATATTCTAATATTTTAAATTATGACTTTGGGTCATGACTAATTAATCTATGGGGTTTTATTAGACTCTGATAAACCCTAGAAAGAGTTGGTAAAAAGAAAAATGATGTTTTAATGACTTTTGTAAAGCATTTTAGTCTTTAAAAAGAAATCTGATTATAAAGGTTTAATATTAAAATTAAATTATTATTTAAGGTTTAACTTCTTTGATTTGTTTGGACTGAGCATTTATAGAGATACTTAAATAAGTAGATACAAACTGCCTACTGCATTACTTACATAGTTTCAGAATTGCTATATGATTATATATATATATATATATATATATATATATATATATATATATATATTTTTTTTTTTTTTCCCTGTTTGGGATTCACAAAAAGGTGGCAGAGGTTAACATCCATCTTTCCAGATGTGAGAACATTGACATCATCACCTAAATAATTTGCATATTTTTTATATCTAAAGAATATTGGTATTATTGATCTATAAAAATTAAATAACTATGAACAAAGGTTATACGATTTTCTAAAATCAGTTCATTTGATATTAAGTGTACTTAAATCCAATGTATATAAGTATTGTTTTCCAAAATAAATGACTATGAATAACAGACCTATAAAGAGTCTATTTTCCCTAGCGATGAAAACCACCACAAGTTTATTCTTCTAGAAGATGCCAGATCTCAGGATCTCATAGCTGATTCCAAAACAGAAATGGAAAAGTAAAAAATTACAAGGGCAGACAACTTGCAACTTGCCAGAATAATGCCAAAACGTTTATTCAGTTTTCTTCTCATAAGTCAAATGATAATTCACGAAGATTTTCAGCTTTTCCAGAGCTCAGATTTTCACTGTAATGTAGTTTTCATTTGTTGGTATTAAATTAAGTCAAGATAGATTTTTTAAGCTACTATAAATTATATACCCACTAATATGCAAGCTCAGAGGTCCACAAACAAGGTCCTGAAACAAAATGAGCCTGCCACCTGCTTTTTCCATGATGTATGATCCAAGTGTGTCTTTTACATTTTTAAATATTTGAAGAAAATTTAACAAAATAATATTTTGTGACACATGAAGATTAAATGAAAATCAAATTTCAGAGTCCAATAATACAGTTTTATAGAAACAGAGCTAAGTTAGTTACAGTGAACTCTCCATTGAAATAATAATGTTTTGGATACATTGAGTTAAATAAAACAGATTAGGAAAATGAATTATAACTCTGCCTTTCAATATGAATATTAGAATATTTAATAGATATCTCACATTACATTGCTATTGGACAATGTTGCTTTGATGATTGATCTCACTAATGATCTACAAGAGAGGTGTAAATAAGAGTTTCATGTCTCTTTTAATAGAATAAATTGATCAAAACAATAGAATAAGTTTCAAATCCTACAAGAGATAGGAGTTATTTAAGCTAACAGTTACAGACAATATGGCAAAGTGATAAATAATGGCATCATGAATATCAAGATTTATCCCATTCAAAGTCCTAATATCCTAATTCTCCAATTTCATTTTTTAAAATTAACATTATGACTCAATAGTTTTAGAAAAAAAATGGATGTAGTACCTTTAGATAACTCATATCAACTACTCACCCAAGACATCAATTATATTATTGTTTTAAACCCCAGAACAATTCTGTCTCAGAAAATTTTACTTTAATATCAAAATTTTCATTAAAGCACAAATAGTCTGATTAAAATCAAGTTTAGTGTACTGACTCCCTGTTTGCCAAGGTGTCCTCACACTCATTCCAGCCTTCAGATAGCTTGAGATAACTGTGCAGAGATATTCTGAAAAATAGAATGTAAGACAAGTAGCCAGGGCGTGAGTGTGTTGAGGTCCTTCCAACAGTGATTTATTTTCTTACAATCAGTGGCTATTTAAGAAAAACAAATGTTTTTACTAGTGCACTGTATTTATACAAAATAGCAGTAGGTACTCTTTTTGACATTAAAAAGGCTACTTTTTAACTTGATATATAAAGTTCAGTACAGAATCTTTTTGAGAATAATTATTAAATGACATGAAATATGTAAACTTAAAAATAAGCACATGTGATTTATGATTGACCATAAATAAAAAGATACTTCCTAACTTATAAAGTCCATCCACATCTTTTAATAACTTGAGCCATAAGAAATTATTAATTATGAAAATGGTAATTTCACATAGTTCAAGATGATAGATTAAAAAGATACTGATAATGGGCATAATGGCTACTTGAGCTGAATTTTTAAGAGCAACATCTTTTTCACTCTATTAATATCATACCTCAGGCTAAAACTAACACTAAATAGAGGTACTTAGTATAAAATCTGTTATATTGCAGGGACTGTAGATCCAAATTATCTGAGAAAATCCTTCAATTATGTAAAAGGGAGGGTCAAGTAGGCTAGTTGATTATCTTTGGAGGGGCAACCAATAGATTTTGTTTAGGATTTTAAATCTTAGAACAACTTCCTACCATGACAAATTATATAGCATATGGAATTGGCAATTGGACAAAGGGATTTCAAGTCTACTTTTTCCCTCTTGTGCTTTCATTAATAACTGCCTTCCATACTTATCTGTCTGAATCACACCATTAAATGGAGATTCACACTGTGGGAAGAATTTTTTTAACAGAAAGTTTTATGCAATGTAAAATACTCCCTCTAAAAATTAGGATTTTATATTTATCCAAAAACCCAATAAACAGATATCCATATCTGAAAAATACTATAATTCTTGTTTTGGATTTAGTAATTAATTTATCACAGCCTGGTAATTCCAATTGGCACAGGAAAAAATTTCATGAACTATGAAGCAGTTTTAGCTATGTTCCTTCCTTATTCATAGACATGATGTGAGAATACACATAAGCCTACAGTCTGTTGAGAAGAAACTTGGGATATCAGTTCATTCAACATCTACTTAGTGCATCTTCACAATTGTATCAGAAATTGGAAATAAAGAGATTATTTAAGTCTTTGTTCTATAAAAATTCATAGTTCTCTTGGAGAGAAAAGTCAATGAATAGTACACACGTGGGAGCTTAAGTGTGGTTGTGAATATTGTTTGTTACTTTCCATACAAGTTATAAAATTATAAATAATATATACATTGTTTTATTCTACTATGGAAGTTATAACTTGTTATTTTTGTTTGTCCTTTGTATAGGAAGCTGACTACAACTAGCAATGTGAGGATGTGGGTCAAATTATTGTAATAAGAATATTAATGAATCTATAGTAATTGGAATGAGTTTAGAGATATTATATTAAAAAATATACTAACTTTGTTTAATTACAAATTTTAATTTTATGACTATTAATATTTATGACTCCTTTGTTTTGGTGATTAGTGATTACATAGCCAGAAGGGAAATCAAACAATTAGAGAATACAAAAAATCCAAATACTAGAAAACAGATTGTATGTCTTCAGCTCCATATATAAATAATTTCATTTTAGGTGTTTATATATGGAGAGGTGGTGGAAATAGTAAAATATAGACAGCAATATGGCTGGGAGAAATAAAAATGAGTGAAAGTATACACATTTTTAAGATTCTTGCAGGTCACTGATTCACTTTATTGATAAAAGATTATGAAAAGTAGTGATCACAGCAAAATGACTTTAACAACTTGATCTGAATACAGGTAAGCTTGTGCTTAGATGGCTGCCTTATTCCATGAACACCAAGGCCTCCCTGGAATGTCAAATTCTGAATGCTCACAATTTTATGACAAATATGTGCATATTTCTGCCCAAGTTATTTCATAGATTCTTTATCTAAAACTGGTTTAGATTATCTTGGATGAAATTGAACATTTTCATCACCCATTTCCCTTGAATAGTTTTGAGTGAAAAATGAACAAAACAATTTGGGAGAAAATAATCTTTTCTTAGTCATAAATGAAACAAAACCAAAACACTTCAAGGCAGATGGTCTTCAGTTTTAAGTTCCATCTGAAACCCAACAAACAATCTGAACGACTGTATTATTTTCAGAAATTGTTCTGAAGAATTACATGTAATACAGTTCTGATCAACTTTTTATTAGGTTAAAATTCATGATTCCTAAATATCCTTCGTATTTGGGAAGCAGCACAAAAAGATGGCTATAAAAATTTCTAGGGATATTAGAGAATAAAAGCATTATGGACTCCTTCATGTCATAAACAAAATGAAGCATATCTTTGTGGGCAAAATTTTCTTATTAGAACAAATTTGCAAGTACAAATTTTAAAGTTGTTTTTCAGACCTGAGATAAATTAAAAATTAGGAAACTCTCTTTTAAAAGTCCACAGTCATTGAATTTAACCATGAAAGTTGTTGAAATTTATAAGATACAAAATTTCACAACTGCTCCATCATGGGCATAAACTTTGAATTATAAGTTGGTTAACTTTCTAAGATTTATGGCCATTTCCTTATTGCTTTCAGTAGATAACACCAAAGTCATGTGTCACTATTATATCATAGGCATTTTGAAATTTGAGATATTTTACCTTGAAAGTTAAGTAAAGCAGTTATTCCTGATTAGCTGACTTTTAATCTACAAGTCCTGAATGTAGATGAGATGAAATTTTAATGTTTTATCTTTTAGTCACCAATTTAGATGGCACTTTTGCCTTAAGATCCTCCCTGAATTCTTTCTACAGCAACTATTGCCCCTTAAATTCCACACTTTCTTCTTGTAGTGTTGCTGTGTGGTACTTTGCTGTGGGTATAAATATGAGAGACATGCAGTTTTCCACTCCCATAGGAAGTCACCTGAATTTTCTTTTAGCACTCAAATTATTCTGTATGTATTTTCCATTATTTTCTAATGATGGGCTCTTGTTTTATTCATCTCTTTTTCCAGCACCCAGTTGAATGCCCAACTCATTGATATATTGGATAAATGGAATTGTTGGAATGAAGTATTCCCTTTTTATAAAACTTTAATATCTTTTGCTTATTAAAGAAGATCACTTTCTATTCTTCATGACTAAAATAAGAAATTCAATGTAATCCCTTATGGGATGAATGGTGCAGAGGAAGAATAGAAGATCTGGTACATGTTGTCATGTAAATTGTGTTCTAAAGTGACTATGGTTGTCTCTTCATCCTATATCTCCACAGCCTGGCTCAAAATCCAGGTCCTTGTGGATGTGAACAATGTTTTTCTTGATCAGGCAAGAAACTGGTAGAACATAGAATTGGTGTTCCACTCATTAAATGATATGTGACACAGCATGTATTGCTTTACTTCCACAGTTCCTTTTCACTTCCTGGAAAAGAAATTTAACTTATACAAATTTGATAGAAAGATCATCTAGGGGAAATGTTTACAAAAAATGTTTTGTAAACTGTTAATCCTGAAACAATTACATTAATATTACTAATATATTAAAATATGAACACACTCTTATGTTTTTCTTTTCAATATTGCCTTATAAAAAAGAGGAAAGTAATTCTCCTTAATTTCTCTGATACATGCATTAATGCTGTGATTGGATATTTTGATTTTGTTCCCTTCCTTTTCTCTATAGTGTTATTGATTTTGTTTAATAAATGCCATTCTAAAAATATTTTAAATAATAAGTTTTATAATAATTCAGAAGGTAATTAATATTTTTGTTTAGTATAATTTTCAGTTCTAGATCAGTGCAGAAAAGACAAAACTTAAAAATGTTTTTTTGTAGTGTTTTATTAACTGACTGACCTATCTTAATAGAAGTCTTAATAAATTCAGAAAAATTTAGTGTAACATTACTTGTCAGGCTTTATGCTACAAATTGAAATATACCACCACAAGTTGTCTATTATATGAGAAGTTAATAATTTGTTTTCTGGTTTGCTCTTTTTTGACTCCTTAGAATTCACTTCTCATTAGGATAGGTGTTTACCAAGATTCTGTACCATGACTCTTCATTTGAGTTTGAAAAGTCATTTGCAAATGTCCTTAGCTTTCTTTTTTTCAAAAAAAGAAGAAAGTGGTTAACACTTGGTAATATTCTGACTTTTTGATCATAACAGATGTACAGTAGTAGCTCACTATGATTTTAGTTTGTATTTATCTGATCACTATTGAGGTTGAGAATCCTTTCTGATGTTTATTGATGTATCTTCTCTGGGAAATATCTATTCAAATATTTTGCCCATTTTTAAATTGAATTATTTGTATTTTTATTGTTGACCTGTTATTCATATATTTTTGATACAATTTCTCATCAGATATGATTCATAAATATTTTCTTCCATTCTGTTGTTTATGTATGCCTTATTTTGGTATTGTGCTTTGTAGCAAAAAGTTCTATGTTTGACTGAAGTTCAGTTTTTCTGATATTTTTCTTTGGTTGCTCATGCTTTTGATTTCTTATTGTAAGAATATTTTGCCAAATGCAGTTTCATGAAGGTTTCTCCCTATATTCTAAGACTTCTATAATTTTAACACTTATATTTAGGTCTTTGATTTACTTTGAATTATTTTTTATATATGGTATATGAGGCTGAATTTATTCTTTTGCATGTGACTTTTTAGTTGTCCTAACATCATTTGTTAAAATTACTCTTCTGAGAGTAATTTTAGGTGGTTTTGACACCCCGTTGAACATCACTTTATGATAATATAAGTATATACCCCAAAGAAATGAAACCATACTTACTAAAAAACTTGTGTATAACTACTTATAGCAGCATTATTCATTAGCAAAAAGATATAAACAAGCCAAATACGTATCAAGTGATAAAAGAATTAAAACAATATGGTGTACTCATATCATGAAATTTAACTTGACCATTAAAAAAAGAACAAAAGATTCGTATACACTGCAATATGAAAACATTATGCTGAGTATAAGAAGCTGATTGCAAAATATTACTTAGTATATGAATCCATTCATATGAAATGCCCCAAGCTAGGAAAAGTGTATAGAGAGAAAGTTGCTAAGTACTGAGTGTGAGAGAGGAGAGTAATGGAGAGGTAACTAAACAGCACATGGTTTCTTTTTGCAATGATGATATTCTTATGTTCTAAGTGTTATAAATGTTTGAAATTGATCATGCTAATTGTTGCATATATGTGCAAACACATTAAAACAATTGAATTGTATATTGGAAATGGATGAATTTTATGGCATGTGAATTATATCTTAATTATTTTTTTTTTCAGAAATGACTGAGTTGTCTGAGAAAAAGGCTAAGAATAATAGCTGTTGACTGCTCAGGGAAGGAAGAAGAAACCATGAAGGATCCATTAAAGAGAATTCACAAAGCCAAACAACCATATTAACCTAGAAGCCAAGCAGGGTAAAAGTTTCAGGGAAATGAACTACCAAAGGTTTGAAACATATTACTGATAGGTTTAATAAGGAAGGATTAAAACTTGACAGCAATCCTTAGTTAGAAAAGTGAATCAGGAGGCATCACAAAACCAAAACTTAAATTATACTACAGAGCTCTATACTAACAAAAACAGCATAGTATTGACACCAAAATGGACATTAAGACCAATGGAACAGCATAAACCAGAGAGACAAACCACATAAATATAGTTGTCTCATATTAGATGAAGGCCCCAGAAACATACATTAGAGAAAAGATAGCCTCTTCAACATTTGATGCTGGGAAAACTGGAAATCCATATGTAGCAGAATGAAATTGAACCCCTTATCTCTCATGCTGTACAAAACTCAAATCAAATGTATCAAAAACCTAGGCATTAGACCAGGAACACTGAGCCTACTCAAAGAAAATGTAGGTCAAACTCTCTGTCGTGTCAGCTTATGAACCAACTTCCTCATCAAGACTACTAAAATGCAAGTAAAATCAAGAATCAGTAAATGAAATGGTTTCTATTTAAATAGCTTCTTCATGGCAAAGTAAACAATCAAAAACACAAAAAGAGAGTCCACAGAATGGGAGAAAATCTTTGCCACTTGCACCTCACATAGAGCATTAATCTCTAGTATTTATCAAGAACTCAAAAAACTTAACACACACACACACACACACACACACACACACACACAAAGCAAAAAAAATCAAACCCAATAAATAAATGGGAAAAGGAAATGAACAGGTACTTCACAAAAGAATAAATACAAATGGTCAGCAAATATATGAAAAAATGTTCAACAGCTCTAGCAATTAGAGAAATGCAAATCAAAACTACACTGAGATTTCATCCTACTCCTGTCAGAATAGCAACAATCAAGAATATAAATGACAATAAATGTTAGTGAGGATGTGGGGAAAAGGTTCATTCATGTATTGCTGGTGGAACTGCAAATTAGGGCAACTACTTTGGAAAGCAGCATAGAGATTCTTCAGAAAACTTGGAGTGGAACTACCATTTGATCCAGTTATCCCACTCCTCAGTTTATATTTAAAAACTTAAAATCAGGCTGGGGATGTGGCTCAAGCAGTAGCGCACTTGCCTGGCATGCGTGCGGCACGGGTTCAATCCTCAGCACCACATACAAAGATGTTGTGTCCTCCTAAAACTAAAAAATAGATATTAAAAAATTCTCTCTCTCTTTTAAAAAAACACAAAAAATTAAAATCAGCATACTACAATAATGCAGCCACATCAATGTTTAGAGCCAAGCTAGTAAACCAACTTAGGTGCCCTTCAATAGATGAATAGATAAAGAAAATGTGGTACATATACACAATAGGATATTATGGCTTTATGCCTTTTGCTGGTAAATGGATGGATCTGGTGACTATCATGCTACGTGAAATAAGGCTATCCTAAAAGACCAAAGGGTGAATGTTCTCTTGGATATGTGGATGCTGACACACACAAGGAGGACAGAAAAATAGAAGTTCAGTGGATTAGACAAAGAAGAATGAAGGGTCAGGTGGGGATAGGCATAGGAAAGACAGTGAAATGAATCAGACATAATTTTTCTATGTTCATATATGAATACACCCCAGTGAAACTCCACAACATGTATAGCCAAGAGACTGTGATCCTAATTAGAGTAAGTTATAATCCATGTATATATATAATATGTCAAAATATACTCTACTGTCATGTAGATCTAAAAAGAATAAATAAAAAAATAAGGAGTTAAAAAAATTGACTACTATATTTGGCCCAGAAACAGGTATTAATTGGATAATACTCATTTTGTTGCAATAATAGAACAAAAACTTAAGATAAAGAGCTTAAGAGAGAAAAGGGGAAGAAAAATTTTATCATAGTGAATTAGGCAACTCTTTTAAGGACTTTTTAAAGAAAGGAGAAAACTAGGAAAACATTTAACACAGGGTGAACCCAAATTGGGAGATACTTTTTTTTAAGGTGAAGGTAACACCAGCAGTTTTGATTGCTGGTAGTAATGACTAATTTGGGAGAAGAACACTGATGATATAGGAGAGGAAAAGGTGTCTGAAATCTTGAGTAGTAAAAGGGAGAGGGACCTAGTGCAAAAGTATAGAGTCAGTGCACTGAGTTCTTCCATCTTCTCAGGGAAGAAAATGGAGCATTGAGCACAGATGAAAATTCGTGTGCATCTTTGGTGGTAAGTGCATATGGAATTTTTTCTAGTTGCTTCCATTTTCTCAATTTCTTCATGTACGTTTGAGGAGTACAGAGTAGTGTGTAGGTTTGAAGAAAGAGAAAAATACACAAAGTAGTTATCTAGGAGAGAGAAGTAAATGGACTAGAAAGGCATAGTGTAGTTATTGCCAGGTAACACATTAACTGTTCTCTAGAAGTTATTGATCATGGATTTAATATGAAAACTGCCAGCATGGGTTTCTGCTTCTTTTCCTCTATATTTCTCTGTGCACTGGGGCAGATGTGGGGTAAGCAGAAACATGGCTTGTGATCAAGTGAACAACGTGACATTGGAAAAGAGCCACGGAGTTGAACATGGTTAAAGGGAGCATCTGTAGTGATAGGCATAAATTTAAGTTACACGTACAGATAAATGTGGGAATAAATAGGATAAAGAACAGCAACAGGTGGTAGATCACAATATAATCAAATGTTGCTTAGATCTAGGGCACAAAACTAAGTTTAGATGGAAAGATTAAGAGGTGGTAGTGAGAGAGGGGGTATATCAAATTGATATTTTGGAGAAGTGGTAAGATGCCAAATTACTTCTGAGTCCCACAAAGGTATCAAAGAGGAAACATCCATCATGAAAAGAGAAATACCATGGAAGCATGTCTCATCAAGTGAGTCAGCTGTCAATGAGAGCAATTAATGTAAAGGACAAGCTGGAGTAAAAGTTGAAGATGTAGGTGACTAGCTAACATCTAAGTTTTAGATGGGATGGAGGAAGAGTTTCAGTAAATGAGGAGAAAATGAAAAGAGGGTCAGAAATACATGCACAGATATCTTTGGTGATGAAGGTGATCTAGGAATCATGGACTGCTTCTGGTGCCTCTTCTGAATATTAATAAAAGATTTTTAAAATAAGTCCCAGTGATGGTTACAGATGCTTGCATTGGGACTATGGATTTTGAGGGTCAGGAGGAATGGGAACTCTTACCAAGAACACACATTTCTGGACTTGATTCCTGCAGAAGGATATCTGATTTTTGCAGAGGTAGGCTTATTTTCCAAATAGAAGCTAGATGCAAGCAAAGCTAATATATTATTCTGAGTCACTCTTGACTCTCATCAATGGTAAGATGTACAGTGATGGCCTTATTATCTAAATATGGTTCCTACTTTCATAATGTGTACCATGAAGACACCTCTCTAAAAGTTAACTCCATAAGAATACTCCCTTTGAAGATAATGTCATGATATCAAATTTTAAATTATCTCCACCTTTTAACGTGCTGCTTTTTAGCCTGATACCAAAATTATATATATACCAATATCCTCATTTTATTAATTCTCATGATAGAGAATAGAAAGATAAATATTTATTCTCCAGAGAACCAAGAACTGTAAAATAGGAGGAGACCAGGTAAATTATGTTTTTTTTATGGAGATACTGTACTCACATAAATCTACTTACTCTTGAATATTGCTGAAGGATTACATATTTGTGTTGAGTCACTGGGATCCCATATCTGTTACAGCTGCCGAATGTAATTTCCATCCAAATCAACTTTGAAAATCATCATTTCCTTTTTCTTGTCATGTTGTACATGATCTCTTGACTCCTGTCAAGGGTAAGATGCACAGGGATGGTCTTATAAACTCAATATGGTCACTACTTTTATAAAATAATAAAAAAGATGCTTTGTAAATATTAAAGAAGATACTACACTGTCATGCAGTAAGGCTGGTTATTCCCTTCTTTCTCCTTTATCAAAGAATATGATAAATTGTCTCCCTGCTTCCTTAAAGGAATTAATGATCACATGACCTGCTTTGGCCAATGAAATATAATGTGACTTCTGGACTTAAAGAACCAGTATGTAATCGAATACATACCTTATTCCTTGTCACTTTAGCTGGAGATATTACAGATTATGGATGATTCATTGTCCTGGTTTGCTGATCAAGGATTATATAGCCAAGAGACCCTGTTAATCACAGTGGACCTAACTAAAGTGAAGGTAAGAGACACAACTTCATTTTTTAAGCTTGTGATATCTGAGTTAAGTGTGTTACTATATTTTAATGTAGCTTATCCCATCAGCTATGCCACAATTCTTTTTTTTTCTTTTAGCTATGTAGTTTAAGGGTATATTCTTATTTTGTAGTTTACTTCTTATCTATCTTTAGTTTTGTTCTCCTAATTTCTTTTCCAAATTCTTGAGTTGAAATCTTGTTCATTTATCATTAATCTCTCATTCTTGACAGGTAGATTTATGTCATAAATTTTCCTGTAAATGTTGCTCTATTCTCACAGTTTTCAACATACTCTTTAAAAAATATGTTTTTAGTTGTTGATAGACCTATGTGGTGCTGAGAAATCGAACCACGTGCCTCACACATGCCAGGCAAGTGCACTACCACTTAGCCTCAGCTCCAGACTCTCAACATACTCTCTTTTAAAAATCATTCTATGCTACATGTTTCATATCTTTCTTTATGATTTTCATTTTAGCAAAATAATCATCTGATAGTATACAATTTAGTTTCTAGTCACAATATTTAAAAATTTTCTTTTATTTATTAATTTCCAGTTTTATTGAATCTTGATGAGAACATGATATAGTGTTGTTGATCCTTTTGAAATATATTAAGGATTATTTTTGCTCTACTAAATGTTGAAATCCTTTGTCTTTCTTTTTCTGATGCTGGAGATCCAATCCAGGGTGCCTCACAGACAACAGGCAAGTTCTTTACCACTTACCTACATCTCCTGCATTTGTATGTTAAAAAATTGTGAATGCCTGAACAGTGTGTATGGTCTTGGTAAGCTCAATTTACAGTTTATACTAATGGTATTCAGATCTGTTTCTTTCTTGAACTCTGCTGTCGTGATCTGTCAATTTCAGAAAGGGATGTGTTAAACTCTGCAGCCAGGATTGCTGACTTACCTGTTTATCCTCACAGTTCAGTCAGTTGCATTCAATATACTTAGAGGCATTAACAGACTGTCATTTATTTGTATTGTTTACTATTCTGAGTTCCTTGAAAGCAGAGACTCTTATCACTGTAACATTCAAAATAAAAATTTAAAAGAATCTCATTATAGTTCATCTTAATTCACTTTTGCTGAATTTGGACAAGGGAATAGTAATGCAAAATTAATTTTAAAATTTCTCTCACGAGAGTTATATACTTGCAATGATATATTTGCACATGTTCCCTGCTATCTTGTACAGGTATAAAATATGACTGGACAGGCAGAGTGAGCAGGAAGAAGCTAACTAGTTTATAAGAAGATATAACAGATGGATACATTCTCATGATCTAAAAAAGGATGTTTGCTGACTTTTGATAATCATTTTCATACCTGCTTAAGTTAGAAAAAAGGACAAGACAAATATTTTAATGAACATTATAGAATATGACTGATTTTAGTCATCCTATGACAAATAAAAATTGTTATTTATTGCACACTGCAAGCTTTTTAACCTGCCTCAAGACCTGGGTACACACCCTCAAAGACATACATATTACTGGTGGGTCAATTCTGGAAACTGTAAATAAAAAAGGTTTAGTTCAAAGCAGACAAGTTTTCAAGTTAGAAATCTTTGCAGATCACAAGATGTAAAGATGTAACTTGACAAACTGCTAGAAGTTTTAATAGCAAATTTAGAAAAAATTGAGCTTTTTCCTAAAATAAATTTTTATGTGCATATGTATATACGCATATATATTTATATATGGAATTTTATGCAATTTATATATGTATAAGTGTGAATATGAATATATACATATATGTGTGTGTATATATGTATATATATACATATATATATTATAAAGGAATAAGAATATAAGCCCACTTTTATAATTTTAAAAATTCATTTACCCTGTCTTTTAAAACGAATATTGACATTGTCCTTCAACATTTTATGTAGATCATATTTTATGCATTTTATTTCACTTTTTTTGAATAACTCAGCTAAAACTAATCAAGCTCTAATGACAAAGGGCTTTCAGAGAACTAACAAAATAATCAGAACTTGAATGCAACATAAAGAAAATGTAAATAAATAGTTGTTAGCTTTTTGTGGTATTTAATATCCTAATTGGTACAATGTAGATAGATGCTGAATGCCTTGAGCTGCTTTTATATATAATATCTTATGATTCCAAACACAAGGAAATAATATTCTGAAGGGTATTTCTAAGTAATAAATGGAACATCCACAAAATGAGGGTGAATTTACAACAATAACAAAGAATCATCATGCATTAAAAGTGTTTTATAGCTTTTGCAAAACTTTTTCAAACATTACATCAACTCCTAAAATAGCTGTGCTTTAAGACGTTATCCCCATTTTATGGAGAAAGAAGCCAGAATGGACACAAGTTAAATTTCTTGTCTATTAATCACAGAGGGAGAAACCCTGGCTGAAGCTCATATTTAAGTGTCTCACTTCAAAAACAATGCTTTTTCCCCCACAATGCCTAGGAATTTTTCATTAGTGGGGGCAGTTATCTAATTGTGCCAAATAACATTGCAATAATTGTTTCTTATTACCCTTTCTAATTATTTTAAGTGGAAACAACTGCAAATTGCATTTTTTGAGGTAATGCATCTCACCTAAAAGTGGAGGCTTCTTTTCTTCTCTGCAACTGATAGATCTTGATCTGCCAAAGCTACTGTAGATGTGTTAAGACTGTGAGGCTAGTAAAATGTTAAATTAGTATCTTTGTACTATTGTCATAGTATTAGGACTTAACTAGTTGTGATTGCATTTCAAAATCACCCATTATTTCCTACAATGTGCATTTATATATATATATATATATATATATATATATATGAAAATTGGAATGTATTACAATTCATATTACACACATAGAGTAAAATTTTTCATATCTCTGGTTGTATACAAAGTATATTCATATCAATTCATGTCTTCATACATGTACTTTGGATAGTGATGTCCATCACATTCCACCATCATTTCTACCCCATGTTCCCTCCCTTCCCCTCCCACCCCTCTGCCTTATCTAGAGTTCCTCTATTTCTCCCATGCTCCCCCCTCTACCAAACTATGAGTCAGCCTCCTTATACCAGAGAAAACATTCCGCATTTGTTTTTTGGGGGGATTGGCTAACTTCACTTAGCATTATATTCTCAAACTCCATCCATTTACCAGCAAATGTCATGATTTTATACTGTTTTATTGCTGACCAATACTCCATTGTGTATATATACCACATTTTTTATCCATTCATAAACAGACGGGCATCTAGGTTGGTTTCACAGTTTATCTATTGTGAATTGTGCTTCTATAAACATTGATGTGTCCCTGTAGTATGCTGTTTTTAAGTCCTTTAGGTATAGACTGAGGAGTTGGATAGCTGGGTCAAATGGTGGTTCCATTCCCAGATATCCAAGGAATTTCCAAACTGCTTTCCATATTGGCTGCCCTAATTTGCAGTCCCACCATCAGTGTATGAGTTAACTTTTTCCCCACATCCTTGCCAACACTTATTGTTGTTTGTATTCATAATAGCTGCCATTCTGAATGGAGTGAGATGAAATCTTAGAGTAGTTTTGTTTTGCATTTCTCTAATTGCTAAAGATGATGAGCATTTTTTCATATATTTGTTGATTGTATATCATCTTCTGAGAAGGGTCTGTTCATGTCCCTGGCCTATTTGTTGATTGGGTTTTTGTTGTTGTTGTTGTTTTAATTCAAAGATTGTTTTTCTTTTGCTGAGAAGAAACTTTTTAGTTTGAATCCATTCTATTTATTTATTCTTGATTTTAATTCTTGAACTATATGTGTCTTATTAAGGAAGATGGGGCCTAATCTGACATGGTGAATGAAGAGTAGGGCCTAATTTTTCTTCTATTAGACCCGGGTCTCTGGTTTAATTCCTAGGTACTCGATCCACTTTGAGTTGAGTTTTGTTCATGGTGAAAGAGAGGGGTTTTTTTGTGTGTATGGGTTTAATTTCATTCTGTTGCACATGGATTTCAGGTTTTCCCAGCACCATTTGTTGAAGAGGCTATCTTTTCGATAATGTATGTTTTTGGCTCCTTTGTCTAAGATAATTGTAATTTTGTGGGTCAGTCTCACTGTCCTCTATTCTGTACCATTAGTCTACCAGTCTCTTTTGGTGCCAATACAATGCTTTGTTACTATTGCTCTGTAGTATAGTTTAAAGACTGATATAGTGATGACACCTGCTTCACTGTTCCTGCTGAGGATTTCTTTAGCTATTCTAGTTCTCTTATTTTTCCAGATGAATTTCATGACTGCTTTTTATATTTCTATGAGGAATGTCATTGGGATTTTGACTGGAATTGCATTAAATATGTATTGTGCTTTTGTTATTATGGTCATTTTTACAATATTAATTCTACCTATCCAAGAGCAAGGTAGATCTTTCCTTCTTCTAAGGTCTTCTTTGATTTCTTTCTTTAGGGTTCTGTAATTTTTATTATACAGATCTTTCACCTCCCTCATTAAGTTGATTCCCAGGTATTTTATTTTATTTCATTTTATTTGAGGCTATTGTAAATGGGGTAGTTTTCCTCATTTCCCTCTCAGAGGATTTGTCACAGAAATGCCTTTGATTTGTGGGTGTTGATTTTATATCCTGTTACTTTGCTGAATTCATTTACTAGTTCTAGAAGTTTTCTGGTGGAACTTTTTGGGTCTTCTAGGTATAGAATCATATCATCAGCAAATAGTGCTAATTTGAGTTCTTCTTTTCCTATGCATATCCTTTAATTTCTTTCATCTGTGTAATTACTCTGGCCAGTGTTTCAAGAACTATATTAAATAGAAGTGGTGAAAGAGGGCATCTATGTCTTGTTCCAGATTTTAGAGAGAATGCCTTTAATTTTTCTCCATTTAGAATGATGTTGGCCTGGGGCTTAGCATAGATAGCTTTTACAGTGTTGACATATGTTCCTGTTATTTCTAATTTTTCTAGTGTTTTGAACATGAAGGGGTGCTGTATTTTGTCAAATGCTTTTTTCTGCATCAATTGAGATGATCATGTTATTCTTATCTTTAAGTCTATTGATGTGATGAATTATATTTATTGATTTCTGCATGTTGAACAAAACTTGCATCCCTGGGATGAATCCCACTTGATCATGCTGCACAATTAATATGGTTTTGTATGCGATTTGCCAGAATTTTATTGAGAATTTTTATATCTTTGTTACAGATATTGATCTGAAGTTTTCGTTCTTTGATGTGTCCTTGCCTGGTTTTGGAATCAGGGCCTCATAGAATGGCCTCATAGAATGAGTTTGGAAGTGTTCCCTCTTTTTCTATTTCCTGAAATAAATTGAAGTGTATTGGTATTAGTTCTTCTTTAAAAGCTTGTAGAACTCAGCTGTGTATCCATCCAGTCCTGGGCTTTTCTTGGTTGGTAGGCTTCTGATGGCATCTTCTATTTCATCACTTGATATTTGTCTGTTTAAATTGTTTATATAATCCTGATTGAATTTGGGCAAATCATATGACTTAAGAAATTTGTGGATGCTTTTGATATTTTCTATTTAATTGGAGTACAAGTTTTCAAAATAATTTCTAATTATCTTCTGTATTTATGTAGTGTCTGTTGTGATATTATCCTTTTCATCAGAGATGTTACTAATTTGAGTTTTCTCTCTCCTTCTCTTTATTAGCATAGCTAAGGGTCCGTCAATTTTATTTATATTTTTCAAAGAACCAACTTTTTGCTTTGTCAATTTTTTCAATTTTTTTTGTTTTGATTTCATTGATTTCAGCTCTAATTTTAATTATTTCCCACTTTCTGCTGCTTTTGGTGTTGATTTGTTCTTCTTTTCCTAGGGCTTTGAGATGTAATGTTAAGCCATTCATTTGTTGACTTTTTCTTCTTTTAAGAAGTGAACTCCATGCAATGAACTTTCTCTTAGTACTGCTTTCATAGTTTCCCAGAGATTTTTATATGTTGTGTCCATGTTCTCATTTATCACTAAGAATTTGTTAATCTCATCCTTGATTTATTTTGAAATCCATTGTTCATTCAGTAGCATATTATTTAGTCTCCAGGTGTTGGTGTAATTTTTATTTTTTATTTAGTCTTTGATTTCTAATTTCATTCCATTAACATTATAATCTGATAAAATGCAGGGTAGTATCTCTACTTTTCTGAATTTGATGAAAGTTGTTTTGTGGCATATTATATGATCTATTTTAGAGAAGAACCCATGTGCTGCTTGTTGAAGGATGAAATATTCTATATATGTCAGTTAAGTCAAAATTAATGATTGTATTATTAAGATCTATAGTTTCTTTGTTCAATTTTTGTTTGGAAGATCTATCCATTGGTGAGAGAGGTGTGTTAAAATCACTCAGATTATTGTGTTATTGTCAATTTGACTCTTAAACTTGAGAAGAATTTGTTTAATGAACATAGATGCTCCATTGTTTGGGGCATATATATTTATAATTGTTACGTCTTGTTGGTGTATTGTTCCCTTGAGCAATATGAAATGTCTTTGTTTATTGCTTTTAATTAACTTGAGTTTGAAGTCTACTTTATTTGATATGAGGATAGAAGCCCCTGCTTACTTCTGCAGCCATGTGAATGGTATGGTTTTTCCCAACCTTTCACCTTCAGTCTGTATATATCTTTTCCTATCAGATGAGTCTCCTGGAGGCAGCACATTGTTGGGTCTTTTAATCCAATCTGCTAGCTGATACCTTTTGATTGGTCAGTTTTGGCCATTAAGATTCAGAGTTATTATTGTGACATGATTTGTATTCTCAGTCATATTTGTTTATTTTTGTTATTTAACTTGACTTGTTTTCTCCTTTGATTAGTTTTTCCTTTAGGGTACTACCTCCCTCTACTGATTTTTACTGTTGTTTTTTGTTTCTTCTCCATGGGAATATTTTACCAAGGATGTTTTGTAGTGCTGGTTTTCTAGCTGTTAATCTTTTAACTTTTGTTTAATCATGGAATGTTTTTATTTCATCATTAAATATAAAGCTTAATTTTACTGAATATATGATTCTTGGTTGGCATCTATTTTCTTTCAGGGCTTGATAAATGTTGTTCCATGATCTTCTAGCTTTCAGGGTCTGTGTTGAAAAATCTGCCATTATCTTAATTCGTTTCCCCCTGTATGTAATCTGATTATTTACTCTCCTGACTTTTAATAGTGTCTCCTTTTCCTCTATATTGGGCATTTTCATTATAATGTGCCTTGGTGTGGATCTGTTGTGATTTTGTACATTTTGTCTCCTGTAGGCTACTTAAATTGGGTTTTCCAATTTATTCTTCCTGTTTCAAAAGTTTTCTGATATTATTTTACTGAATAGACTGTTCATTTCTTTGGTTTTGGAACTCTATGCCTTCCTTACCCCAATAACTCTTAAATTAGGTATTTTATTGCTATCCCATTTTTCTTGAATTTTTTGCTCATGGTTTCTTACCATTTTTACTGTGTGGTCTGAATTCTTTTCAAGATTATATATTTTTTCTTCATTGTCTGATGTTCTATCTTCCAAGTGGTCTACTCTGTTGGTTATGTTTTCAATTGAATTTTTAATTTGGTTTATTGTTCCTTTCATTTCAAGGATTTCTTTTTTTTAAAACCTCTATCTCCCTATTAAAGTAATCTTTTGCTTCCTGTATTTGTTTATGTAGCTCCTTGTCGAAATGATTTTTTGCTGCCTGTATTTGCCCTCTTATATTGTCCTTTGATTCACAAAACATTTTAATCATGTACATCCTGAACTCTTTCTCTGTAATTTCTTCTTCTGGTATCTTTATTTGCTTGGGTCACTTTCTTCCCTTGTCTTTTCAGGTTGCTCTTTGTGTCTTCCCTTCTATTTCTGTGGGTCCAGGGTGTTATTGTTTTTACCCTACAGGCTTATAGTGCTCCTGTTGGGTTCCAAAACCTCTCCTTTTTGATAAAGGGTTATGTTAACATATCCCAAAATCAACAATATACCACCTATTAAGATATTTACAGTTTGGTCACTATGTACAGAATGTTGAATTCAATTATTATCTATAGATAATCAGTATTTTTGTAAAAGAGCTTATAGTTTCTGACAGTGGGCAGAGGAGGCATAGGATGACATGCTGAGGAGGTAGGATGTAAGGATATAGAGTTAATATATATTAGGATGTATGAATGAGAAATCTAATGAAGAGCCTTAGTAGCAAGAAAATAGACAGGAAGTAATTTTGGATAGACAAGTATGTGGGAAGACAGTAGAGTACATAAAACAAACACACATATGTATTCAGAAAAATAAAGGATGTTAAAATAGTAAAAATTTTAGGATAAAAAGAAAAAAAGAGACATATACAACAAGACTCTAATATATTATTCAGACATTCCAGTCCTCAAACTCTGAATTCATGCAAAGTACTTGTATTCACAAATGTTGGGGATGTGAGGGTGGGAGAATAGAGGAGTAGAAGAAAAGGAGAAAAAAGAAAAGAAAAAGTCTTGAAGGAAGAAACCAAGATTGTTGATTGTTTGGGGATCAATTTCTTTCCTGCTTCCCTTGTCATCCAATAGGGGGGATTGTCTGTTGTTACCTGGCATCTCCACCTCAAAGTGGTGGGAAGGTCCTGGTGGAGGGTGGAGGGAAGTGAGCTGTGGCATCCGTCAGTTCCTGCAGGGAGACTGTACCTTACGGGTCACTTTTTGAGTCTTCCCCTATGACTTGATTGCCCAGTCTATCTCCTTATCTTGCCTGAAGATTTCCCAGTTCCAGGTGTCTCTGTTAGTCTAGAAACTTTTGCACCATCTCCCTCTCCCTTAGTAGTTCCCAATTAAGGAAACTCTCTCACTTGGGCTCCTGTGGGCAGCACCCTGGTCGCACTGCACACTCATCTCACTGAGAGATTTTTTCTTTTGGGTAGCTACTGTGCTGTGTTACTGCCAATGGGGAGAGAGGGTTTTGGAAATCAGGTACCTGGCCAGCTGGAATTCCAATCTGGAGCTTTCCCCACTAAACATGGCAAGGAAAGTGAGCCAAGATGGAAGTGGTCCACTTCAAGCGCCAGGGGTGTCAAATGGGGTTGGGGGAGCTAGGTGATGGTGTTTGATGTGTTCACAGATGAGCTCTGTGACAGTCAGTACTGCAACTTTTGGCTCTCTTCAGAGTCAGTGAGATATTCCCAGGTTCAGGCAGATTACTTTAGGGGACTGTATTCCTTGCAAGATGGAGGAAATGGGAGAGCCCCTCATTGGTCTATGGGGGTCCACAGGGTAGTGGCCACCAGAGTTCCTGGCGGTAGGTATCAGTTGAGTGTCCTGTGTGGGAGCAGAGCAGCATCTGGAAGTTCTGCAGGGGTGCTGATGCGGTGAGCCTGCTGAGGCTCTTGTAAGCCCTGTGTGAATTAGTACTTTGCAAGTTGTGTGTCAAGATCTGGGAGTCCGGCTCCAAAGATGAGGTCCAGAACCCGTGTGGGGGCACAGCACTGCTGATATCTGTGTGAGAGTGATAGGGGTCCTCTATCACTTTCAGAGAAGCAGTATTCCCATTAGTTGAGACTCAGGTCACAGAGTGACAAAGAATTCTGTCTCCCTCGGGCCCGCCATCTTGGATTCTCCTACAATGTGCATTTTCATATGGTAAAAATTCACTTGATTATATCCCACAAAGGTCATGAACAGGATTAAATTGAGGTGCCTCTTAGAATGTATCCAATTGCTAAGAGTTTACTGCTAAGATATCAGTGCATCTGGACGTTTACCAAGTATTCTTAGTTGCTTAAGGAGTTCCCAAACTCCTTTGAGCATCCTTTTGAGGATTCTAAAAGAGCTTTGAAACAGCCACTAAAGATTCATCCCCTGGGATTGTATTTCTGCATGCATGCAGGACAAAGTAACTATTACATTAATACTTGTTAGTCAAAGGACTGGTATTGTTTAATCCACAGTTTCAATTCCTTAATTACATGGCACTCCTATGAAATATGGGAGTGCTTTTATTTCCACAGGCAAACCCAAGTGATTAAGTTAATTCCAAGTAAATGAAATGAGGTGGTAGGGAGAAGTCAACAATACCTAAAGCAAGATTGGAATTAAGGATTTTTGATACCCAATTTTAAACTCTAAGTGTGGTTTCATGGTTTATGCAAAAATCCCATGAATATTATTTAGAAGACAGGAGGTATAAACTTTTCAGATTCATTAACCTAATTTTTACAAAAATATATTGTTTAATGGCATTAATATTTTGAAAGGATAAAGAGCATACTTATATGTATTCCAGAGGAATTACTGTGAGATTTATCTAAACATGCTTGTGCTTATATGGATGTGGGCCTATGTGTGAAAAATTCTCTCATTTAAATCTATGGAATTAACTAACTTCTTTTGAAGTAAAGAAAGACTATTTTATAACAAATTTTGAAGTTTTCCTGAATTACTTCCTTATGTAAAATTATTTTCTTTCTCTTTGATCTTAATCCTGTTAAAAAAAGCAAATTTTAAAGCCATCTGGTTATTTTGGTGGTGAACATTGCACAGTGCACAGTGTGCACATAATAAGCTAAGTAAATTTATTTTGTTTTGTGGTGAGTTTGATATGAAAGGAAAGAACTCCTGCAAGTTCTGAATTTAAATACCTTTGAATCATTACTTCACATCTATGCTTTCACCAAATTATCACATTCTGTTAAATTTATTCACAAAATGGAATAATGAAGAGGAGCTAAAGATGCAGACACTAAATAAAGGGTATAAGCTTTACTGAAGTGCAGATTCATAAGCCATGTTTTCATTTAGGTTGGAGAAAAGGGTTCAATCCAAAGGCCATCATGCATGGAGTATTCCCAATGAAGTAAATTTAACTCAGGAAACCTGGGAGCAAGTAATATGATTGAATTTCAAATATTCAAACTTGAATGTATAGAAGATTCTGAAGAATTTTAGTACCTTTCAAAACACAGGTACACACATATCTCCAAAGAGAGTATAGGCTTATTATAAATACACCTTAGAAATATTTAAAAGTATGTTATGAGCCAGGAAAAAAAGTACATCTTTTTTTATTTTTCCAGTTATTTAGTTTTCATCTGAGTAATATTTCCAGTGCCTCTGCTGGTAGTGAAGAGTTAAAGGTTACTGTGAAGAAATGCAAGTTCAGTTTTTACCCTTAGAGACTCAAATACTTTGTTGGAAAGAGCTAGTGGTTTCTGTATTGTATCAGACAGCTCTGAACTGCTCTGCTAAAGATTCTGAAACCATGCTGAGAACAAATGCTGCAAATCTTAAAGTCAACACAAGTGGAAGATGCAGACCTAGTAAAACAAACAAGCTCAATTTCCTCAAACCCTCATCCAAATAAGAGCATGGGCAGTGACTTCTCAATCAGACATTCATCTTGGCAGAGGAACCATTGCTTCTTTAGACTGCATCCAAGGGAAAAAGAAAAAAAGAAAAAGAAAAGAAACAGGGAAAAATTCATACTCATTAGGCTGTCAGGACATGTGTGGTGAAAAGATAGTTGCTTGAAAAGAAATAGATTGTTAAGATGAACATCTTTCTAAGCACTGCTTAAATTGTCTCTGATGTAGCACATTATTTTGCCATAGGGATGTACTATAAAAATATAGTCTGTATCTCCAAGGAATGGAATTGCTTTTTAATTATTTCTCGCTCAATAGAAACACAAGTCATAGAAATAATGTTCTATGTTTGATCAAATGGCTAAAAAATAGTGATCAAAAAATAATAACCTCCCAAACACATGTGTAAAACACAAAGATATTCCAGGATTAGAACAATGTAGAGAGAGGCAAACTCCCCACTTTTACCCCACCCAATCACAGACTTTTTTCCATGTACTTTATGTTTGATCAAAATTGCTCAAAAGCAGATGATTAAAAATTTTAAAAAGAATTCCCAAATATATAGATAAAAATATAAAGATACTACAAAATTAAAACAGAAAGATAAACTCCCCCCATATAGATCTTTTTTCCCATGTGACTTATATTTGATGAAAATGACTAAAGACAGAAAATTTGAAATAAGCAACAAAAAATAGTCTTCTCAAAACAGATAAAAATATATAGAAGGCTCTTTCAGGATTAAAACAGATTCTAAAGATAAACTCTCTTACCCTCCCCCATCACACTGAATATTTTCTTTCACAAGCTTTCTGTGTTCACATCCATGACACATTGAATTAATTATTTTCCCTGAGGGATGGATTACCTTATCTAGTCTAGGCATTTCAGTAGTTGACAATGAACCCATGAATTAATCTGAATATAGAAACTAATTACAATGAAACCTGTTCAGTGTTTTCACTTAAAACATTTCCGTACCCTTAATGGTAATCTTTAAAAGTCCAAGACAATTGGCACAAAGGTAATAATCTTGATTTAAGAAAAATTTTTTTCTTCCTATACTGATGTACATTATTTCCAGTGAGTCACTGAGATGGCACTATACTTTAAGGTTAGCAATGTGCTCCTTGGGTAATTGCATCCACATGGTCTCAAAGGTCAAAATGGCTAAAAATTTTAAGGAGAATATAACAAAAAAGACAAAAAGTGGCTGATATAATAGGGGCAAAATTCATTCAATCAAAAGGAGATAACTGAAGTCACCTATCCCCCTTGGTGTCTCTTCTTCTGTCCCTTCCCCACTCTCTATAATGTGACAGATGAAATAACAAAAATGTGTATATAGTTGATAATCATTGAGAAGTTTATGGAAAAATTATGACAAATATGTATATATTTCCTATTATATCAAGAAAACTCACTGAATCCTTAGAATAGCTTTGGCTTCTCAAAAGATTCTAATCATTGTTACCAAAATTTTTAGAGAGCTAGTAAAATAAATATTCATATAAATATTAAAATGAATATGCAGGTATCCTCTATACATATTAAGGTTCTTACACATGTTTATTTTCAAGATTTGAGGACTATGTAATACAGATAGTTATGGCTTGAGGAAGATAAGGCCATCAATAGCAAAAACTTTTTTGCTTTTTCCCTACAGAATCCCCAAATACAAACATTTATAGAAACTTTAGTTCAATTCTCTTTTCATAGATAAGACAATTGAAATAAAATCAATAAATGTTTCTGATCACAAGTCCCAGGGCAAGTACATAAATTCTTTTGAGTCCAAATCCATTCTTCTCCCCACTAGGATTCAACATCTCAGCAAGTTTGATGTACACAAAGGTAATGTAGATCATTGCATTCAGGTGGGAATGGATTTATCTTCACTCCCAAGAACTGCTTGGTATCCTCCCTAGATGTTCTAGAAATGCCTTTAGAATAACTAATCTCCAAATGTAGTATGAGTAAGCCTTGCTTTTCTCCTCAGGGAGGATCCCCTTGACAGAGGGGATCCCTCATCTGCATCTTTCAATAGTAGCAGTGTTCTGTCCTCAGAATAATTCTTTTCCCTCTTTATGATCTTTCTTGGGATGTTTCTATTTCCATGATTTCAACAAAGACAAATGTTGATTATTCCAGGAACTGAAACAGTCTAGTTACTACGTTCTTATTTGCTGATTTTAGATCCCTAAACCTGTGTTTCTATGCTCTGCTTCAGTCTATATAAATGCCTATCAAACTGTGGTCATCTCTACATTGATGATTTCTCAGACATCTAAAACAAAGCTTTTAGATTTTTTCTTCTAAGATTTGTTCGTACTTCAAATTTTCTTCAACCTCCATTGAGTTTCCTGTTAGGTACTCACTGGTTTTGTTTTTCTCTTTTGCTGTGCTTGGAATTAAACCCAGTGCTCTGTACATACTAGACGAGTGCTCAACCACTGAACTACATCCCAGACTTAGGTGCTTCCAGTTTCTTAAAAGATGATAATATATTTTAAATGTCCCCTAATATAAAATTCGTAAGAGAAAATAAAGTTCTCAGATAAATGCAATCAGGTAACTTTTTGTCATAGAAATGGTAGAAATAATTGAACTATGGAAATTAATTTCTGATGCATGATAATTCTAGAGTCATATATAATTTTTGGAATAATAGAATCAAGTTTTCAACATAACTGTGGGAGTATTATTGAAAAACTAAGATTGAGTACTCATGGTGTGCTCAGGCTAATGATTACCATTAATCAAATACTTAAAAATTGAATTCTAATCATCAATATCACCGAGATAGTCCATGGATTTTAGTATGGGTTGGTTTTTACTCATTTTAGTGTCCCCTAAATTTATAAATAAGCTACTGATTACATCAACTTAAACCATTGCTAAACTACATATATAAGAAAGAACTATTAAGTTTAAAGTTATATTATTGAGCTTTAGTTTGACTAATATATTAATACTAAGCTTTACTTTAAAATTATCTCTATTTTCATGAAAAATAAGTATTATTTTCAGGCTAACTTTAAAAGTGCAAAAGTGAAAACCAAGCTAATATGGTAGAGTAGATAATTTTTATTAGAAATTTTAGTATAGATCTAAGCCTGGAAAAGTTTTAAAAAGAAAACAATAATAAAGAAGGACTGGTATCTAAACTTCTAAACACTTCACTAAGTATCAAACCCTTAAGGTTTCTCACTCTCACCTCAAGCTCCCACATAATGGCCCTCATAATTCATGTCAGCAGGGGCTTGTTGAGAGGGTTGTCATAGCTCCGTGGTGTCATTCTTCAATTTACTGATTATGCTCATGGTGTAATAAGGAATAAAAAGTCCTATTGGTGACCACATTAAACCCAGAAAACTGGTATCACGAAACAAGTATTTATCATAAAAATTATTTCTGGCTATATACCTGTGACCATGGGTGTACATTAAATGAAACAATCACATACCAAAATATAAATAAAAGTAGTTGTAAATCTAGTATGTGTCAGATTTTAGCATTAATAAACTTGACATTTCAAGTATCTTCTATTTAGAGATAAAGATTCAATAAACTCTGCATTTAGAACACATTGTCTGATATTTAACCATCCTCACAAAAATTTTATTTATTTATTTTAAAATAAATAACTAAAGTAATTAGGATCCTTATCTCTTTTTTAATTACCTTCCTCCATTCCTTATTTAGTTTCTTTTTACCTTAAGTTATATAATTTTGTTTGAACATGATCTACATTTTAATTATATGTCTTGTACTGTGCATTTGAGTTTTCATGGTGACATGCAGTTTAAGAACAATAGGAGTGAGACTTTGAGAGGGTGTATTTTCCAGATTCCCATTATTTGAAAGATAATTGATCAGCATCAGTAAAGACAAGGTTATGACTCATAATAGCTATAGCAGTGCATGCTGTTATAGGGCAGTCATATTAAGAAAGAATGTAGAGAAACATTAGGAAATAAATAAAAGGAGAATGCTAGAAAGATTTAAAGGATGTCTACCTAAAGCGACTTCACCCTCATGGGCTGTAAGAATGGCTTAACAAGCTCATGTTGACCCTAAGGTGCCTGAAGTTTCAGATGCTAGAGATTGATAGTTGGTCAGGAAATGGTAACCCTGTTAACCCAACATGATTCTGAATTCAGCAGTATACTGAAGAGGATCAGTCCCTCTCATTTTCCTGTGAAGAAGTAAGAAACTGGCTTTTTTTGTGCTTGAACAGCCTTGTCCATTAGGGAGCATCAGATAAAATCCACATAGGCAAGGGATTCACCCAATGTTCTGTGTGTTTTTCTATGTGGATTTCTTTTGTAAACTGTTAAAACAACTGTGTCATGAGGATACTATCTCATTTGAAAAAAAAATTAATGCATTTGCAGAATTAACTATCAACTAGGCAAATCATTGATTTGAAACTCATCTCTTAAAAATTATAAGACACACATTTTAATTAATTCATTGTTATTGTCATTCATAGTCTCTGTTCATAATAAACAAAGCAAAAAAAGAAAAAGGCAGGTCAATCACTAAGGCAAGCTGATCAAGGAAATTAAATGGGATTATTGTAAAGAGGATGAATTTGTTTAAATGTAAATAAAAAATGAGTTAACTGTATTGATTTCTACAAGAATACTCTAATAAATATATCTTTAGCACTTTTTTCCTATTAATATATTAAGATTGAATATTTCCAAGTGTACAAAAGTATATTTGAAAATATTTTAAAAAACCATGTCTCATTTTTAATCTCTTTTTCTCTTCCATTTTTATAAATGAAGAATCCAAAAATAAATAAACACAGACAATATGAATCAGATATGGATAATGAATATTGCATATTACTTCCTTATGATAAAATTTTGGAATTTCTGAGTCAAAAGATAATAAAAATTTAGAGATTTTTGCTATTTATTATATTGTATACCCTGAGCAGCAACACCAATTTTCCTTTTATTTTTTGCATCAAACAAAATTCTCATTTTTTAAGCTGGTTTTTAGTAACTTACTATGAATAATAGCTTCTCATTGACATAAAGCAAAGAATCTCAAATTATGAGTCAAATCTTTTTTGTTGTTATTGTTTTTGTAAACAACACCTTGTTTCAATACAGTCACCCTCTTGCGTACACTCCATTGTAGCAATGTCACAGGAATACTGGGGCAGAGATTTCATACCTGGACATATCTACTATCAAGACCTTGACAAAAAATAATAAATGATAAACCTTGATATAAATGGCTGCACATTTTCTTCTTGAAAACAAAATCATTTCATCTATTTTCATTTGTTCCTTTGCTCACCTATAAAAATTGTGCATTAAAGCATCTATTTGTCTTTTATGTTGATTATGTCATATGTGAATTTGTAAAGTAACACTCAGACTCGTTGTCATTGCTTTATTGACTTTACTGCTTTTGTCATTCTGGTTTGTGGATTTTATGTACTTTCTTGAGGAAAAATAGTTCCTACTTTTTGAAGTTTTTATGAGGACTATATTAGTGCATGATTGACTACATCTGTCACAGTCCCCAACTAGAGTAGATTCTCAATAAATATCTCATTATTAAGGGTTAAGATTATACATTCAGATTGAATAGATTATGCATCTTCTTTTATATTTTTTAACTGACTTACTTCGCACAGATAAGTAAATCTAAGTCTCTGTTGTTTTTGCATGTAGAGAAATTAAGCACTTCCCATGTGAATTGTGAAGACCAGATAGAATAATGCCTTTCTTAACTATATAAAGTACTACAAATGGTGTACTTTAAATTTTAAAATATCTTACATCCTACTGACTGTATACACTTTGTTCTACCTAATATTTATGTACTTAAACTAATCTCATTTTTTCATTAGTTTTAGAGAAATTTTCTGAATTTGTTTAAATTTTACCCAAATGTTTAAAAATTGTGTTTTATTGTATAGCATTATTTTTTCTTTAAATTCTTTAAACAATTTTATCATTCTCCTTTTTCTCATGCCCAGCTTTTTTCTCCTTTTACTGTTTCTTGAAATTACCCATAAGTTAATATGACTTTTGTATTTCTCTTCTAATATTATGGGTATTTAAAGCTATGAATTTCCCAACCATTCAACAAAGGGCAAAATTGCATAAGCTTTTAAATATTTCATATTTCATCTCTTTATTCAGTGAATATAAATTTTAATTTCTCTTTTCCCTAACATTTATTTAATGAAGTTTAAAAATGTCTAGGCAAAAAGAAATATATGTTATTAATTTTACTTCTTCTCTAAAATCAGAAATTAGATTATGGGCTTCTTTTTTCCCTTTAAAGTAGAAATATATAGTGTTCCTCTTTACTAATGATAATACAAATCATTCTGTGGGCTATAGATGATATTATATATTCTCCCCTTATATGAAAAAAGGTTAGGAAAAATTGATTAAATCAAGTCATTAAAGCACACTACTTAAATCTTCTGTCAACATTTTTTATTCATCATTGGTTTGCTTATCCTACAAAGTATAATGAAATTAAGCTATGGGAAATCTTTCTAGAAAATAAAATATTTTCAGGCTATTCGTTTGTACTTTCATATTCACTTACATAATGCAAATCAAAGGTACCTTGTGCTTATGATCTTTTTCATTTATTTTGCAGAAAAATACATTGAACAGAGACTGCCAAAAAGAGAGAGATTTTCATTAGCATCTTTTTGAGTTCCAATTTTTTTATATATTTTAATTGTGTTGCTTGATTCTTATGTATTAGATATCAATTATAACTATATTTCTAATCTATGAAATTTTTTTTTTCTATTAATGCCGTTCCAACTTAAAAATCTATTTTCTTTCACTTTTTTTAGTTGTCAAGCTAACTTTTTTTCCCTTTTTAATTACATGGCCTCATTTCTTAGGCTCTTTCCTTAAAATCTCTTTCAATTTTGCATATCATATTATTTTAAGCATGTCAGTGTATATTAAACATGATATAATTTTTGCTCTTTATTCTTATACAATTTGAGATTCTTTGATTTCCATAGCTCTGATGTATTCCTGGGAAGCTAGTTCCTGCATATATCAAGAAAATACCTGAAAAGGATGTGATCTTTTATATTAGGCTTGCCTTGAGATTCCATACAGAATTATAAACTGACTTCTGGAATGTTGAAGATTAAGTCCAACACTCATACAGAGTATGCTATGGTCTAGATATAAAAAGTGTTCCCTAAAGAGCTCATGTGTTAGGTAATACATGCATGTTCAGAAGTAAAATGATAGTATTATGAGAACTATAACCTCTTCAGTGTATTTTTCATTTAACGAATTAGTAATTTGAATGAACTATTGAGTAGGAACTATAGACAGCTAGGGCATGGCTGTAGGAGGTAGGTCACAGAGGATATGCCCTTGGACTATCCTTGGCTTCTCTTTCTTCTGCTGCTCTTTCTCTCTTTCTCCCTCTCTGTGTTTACAGACTGCTATGAGCTAACCAACCTGCTTTCACCATGGTCAGCCTCACCTCAGGCCTAGACCATCAAGTCAGCTGACCATGGACTGAACCTCTGAAACCATGATCCCAAAAAACCTTTTCCTCCTCTATGTTGTTTTTGTCAGGTATTTTGATGACAGACAAAAATAAATAAATAAAGATAAAAACCAACTAATCCAGCTTCTGAGAAAAGAATAAGAAAGAATGGGAAAATAAAGCCCATCCATAGAAAGAAACAAACAGGAAATATCAATTGTTCCTGAGAAAGTTCAAACACTGCTTTAGATAAAGACTCAAAATTAACTACTACAGTTCAAAGAACTATAAGAATCTGTGTCTAAAGGTTTAAAAGAGATGATAATGATCTCCCCAAATAGAGAATGTTGATAAAGAGACAGAGAGTATATAGAAGAACCAAAGTAAAGTTCTGGAGTTTAGTTAAAGTACTAAAATTTGGTAGAGAAGTTCAACAAAACATCTGAGCAAACAAAAGCAAAAATCAACTAAGTCCAGCGTACATCAATTGAAATTATTAACTTAAATGTCCATAAACTAATGAATAAATAAAAAATCTAATGCATTATATAATAAAAAGTAATTCAGCCATATGCCATCTAGTTCTTTTGCCTACTATGTCTTGAATGAACCTTGAAAGCATTATGCTGAGTGAAAGAAAGGAGGTACTAAAGACTCTCTCTTTTAAAAAAAATACATAAATACATGATCCCAACAATGTAAAAAATATATATGAACCAAAAATATCAAGGAAATCTATTAATCATTAAAGTGGATGATTTTGGATGAAAAAAAGACTTTCTATATAAATTGTTCTTAATTACCAAATCCATAGAAGCAGAAGAGATTTGTGGTTGCTGGGGTCTGCAGAAAGGGCGAATGGAGAGTGACTAATAACAGTCATGGGATCCATTGTTAGGATGACAAAATGTTCAAAAATTTTATATAGGTGCAGTTGCACAAATCTCTAAATAAAATTAAAATATTTAAAAATAACATAAATATTCATTAAGTGAACAAAGAAAAAACAAAAACAGAAAAGCATCACATTTTATACTTTAAAGGGTGAGTTTTAAAATATATACATATCTTTATAAAGTTACTACAAGAATTAGCAAGCTTTTCCTGTTCAATTTTTAATATTATCTATTTAATGCAATATCTTTCTTTATTATTAAAATTGTTTAATTATTAGCTGTACAAACAATGGGTTTCACTGTGACATTTCCATACATGCACTTATTATGTTTTGATTATATCCACCCTCATACTAACCTTTCTTTTCCTCCTCTTTCTGCCCCATCCCCTTTCCCTTTCTCTGTAGCAAAGCCCAAGGTAGCTGCCCATATACAGGTTGTGTAGAGAATACTGTCCCTTGATTCAATTATACTTTTGTATCTCAAAAGTTTTAGAAGTCCTCTCCAGCAAATTTTGTTTGAGTTTAGTTACTAAAATCATTTCATTTGTGAAGCAGTAGTGTTTCAACCTGAAAGTATTACTGCTATAGTTGTAATTATTGTCCAGTGACTCATCCCCTCCCACACTAGAAAGTAAATTTAAACAACTAATTTGTGAGATACAGATTGTTTTGTGTTAATTGCTTCAAGATAAAATCACCTTTTTTTGCGGGGGGAGGTTTGGTCATTCAGGTCTGAATTAAAGCTAAGCTGATGACAATGTTCAATTTAAGTTTGTTTAATGCTGATGAAAGACATTCATACAAAGCATCCTCTTTTTTTTCATATAACCCCATTCTTTGGTGGCAGCTGGGGTTGTGGCTCAGTGGTAGAGTACTTGCCTAGCACAGGCAAGGCCCTGGGTTTAATCCTCAGCACCACATAAATAAATAGGTTAAAAAAAAGCATTCTTATGTGAAGGATGCTAAATGTTTCTTCATATAAATTATCACTTTGAGGGGCTGGGGTTGCCTGTGAGGCACTGGGTTTGATCCTCAGCACCACATATAAATATAAAGGTACTGTGTCCATCTACAACAACAAAAAAAGGTTTTGTTTTTTTTTAAATTATCACTTTGATATACATGTTTTATAGTCTATGAGAAAACAGAAAGAACAATGTATCAGTTTTGCTACATTTTAATAGTAGATTTTAAGGGAGCAACATCAAACATCAGTAACATCAAACAAAAAGGTACTGAGTACTCCACAGGGTACAGAGTGCTGCCAAGCACCTTGGAAAGTTTACATGACATGGAGAAGATGAGGCCCTTCTCTTGAGAAGTTTACAGTCTGGAAATTTTGACTACTCCGAGTTTCAGTTGAGTGAACATTTTATTAAGGCAAATTCTTCATTTCCTAGAACTACTGTAGACTGAACTATTTTTGCACTTGTGAAATTAACCCAATCCAGATGAAAGAAAAGACTAAATTTGGTTGAGAATTCTTTCAGGCTCATATAGTTTTATTAACATTCATCTAGTAAACAAAATTGACCTAACAGACAACTGAAAAAGACTAGATCTCTTGAAGTGCAAGGGCTAAAACAACTGTTATTCATTTTAAAAAGCAAACGGATGGTATGATTAGGGTTTACACTAGTTTAAAAATAGGCCAAGTATTTCATTCCCTTCATGCGTTGTTCATTTAAAATAGTGAATATTAAAATACTTGGGTTCTACATGTAACCCACAAAAAAGCTCCATACAAATCTTTATGTTCTGTGTATCAAATATCTACCTTGTGTACTATGAAAGTTTTATTTATGTCTCATCATTAAGTTAAAAGTAATGTAAATAGTGAAATTATAATAGGCTAATGACCTGCATATTTTCATATGAATGTCAATATATCTAAATAGGAAATAAATGGCAGTTGTATCTACCTATATTAAAAAAAATAGAATATCTTTCCAGATTTTGCATACTCATCACTTTATAAAGACAAGGTATGAAGGTTTTAAGGTTTCACAATCAGTTTTCAGAAAAACAGCAGTTGTTCCTGTAGTATCTCATTAGCATCTGACTCAATTATTTTTAGATGACATGATTTAGAAGACGTAAATCCACCCAAAAATTTGTAATTATTCTGAGATGGTTTTAATGTTAACCCTAGAATCATTAATGTTAACCCTAGAAACAATAGCAATGTGATTTAGAACAACTAATCAACATGACTAAAAATATGCTCACTTTCAGAAAAACAATCTGGTCATCTGGAAAAATATCACAGCTACAACCTGGGGAACACTCCCATATACGATATTGATCTGGTCAAGGCACACTATTTCTAAGTAGAACTATCAGATGAGGGTGAATTTAGGCCAGCTCTAAGGAACAGCCTATAAGACAGACCATAACTGATCCAATTTCCTTTAAAAGCAATCTGGTACTATCCTACCCACTTCAATTCAAAAGTTTGAAGTTAATTCAAATCAAAAGACCATATTGGAGCAAAAGTGAGCAAATGTGTACACTCTAGCACATTCTTATTGCTGTATTAAGTTTGAAGATGAGCATACCTACCACAGCAGTATTGTTCCAGGAAGCAGGATAGGAACAGTGGTAAATTAGGAAACAGACTATTAATTGCACAATTAATAGAAAAGTAAAAAAAAATGTTTCAAAATCTACAATAAACCTGTATCCAAAGGAGTGATAACAATGAGGTGCTGGACTTTAGTTCTGTGGTACAGCTTTGCAATGGACTCACTGGCCTATGGGTATGGCTCACTTCCTGCCTCCTGAAGGATGAATATGCTACACAGAGCTATGATGGTTTCTACTGAGTGGTAAAATTCACAGAAATTCCACGTTACTCATGTCAGAATCATTCCTTGTGCAAAGTTTGATGTAGATGAAGATAAAGTGGTTTCTTGGTCAATAACTGCAATTTCTTTTAAAGTCAGTGGGTTTCTTGTACCTGTAACCACAATAGAAAGATCATTGTTTAAAATACTTTGATGATTGATCTACTCCAATGTTATATTCTAGATGAGAGGGACTAAGAAGAAACATGAACTAGTAACCATTAGAACAGTATGAATCCTATATGTATATCACTTACAGTTCTATTACAATTGGCCCAGGTTTAATCTCATCCATCTCCATGAAAGCAAAACACTTGGTGCTGGTAAACCTTTTTTTTAGGCTTGTAGTGTTTGAATTCAAAGAAGATAGCTGCACCTAAGGAATTAAAACAAACCACATAAGCCAGAGACCACACATTTCTTATGTGTCACCAGAAGCCTATGATTTTACAAAGTAACATGTGTCAAACAGTCTGATGACACAACTGTTGATAACTCACTGTGGCTGTCACTCCAAGATCTTCTACCATGTCTGAGTGACATTTCTCCATATCATTTAATTCTACAAAGTACAACAAAATTGTATAGCAAGAATGTAAGTTATGTACACAGGTAGAATCAAAAACTACCAAAGAATATAAAATATTAAATACCACAAGAAAACAGAAGTATCAGCAGTACCTACAGAAATGGTTTCAGTAAGCACCTATATTAGATAGAATAAAAATTTAAAAGAGTTCCTTTAAAAAAAATTCTAGCTTATATCATTTCTCTCCCTCCTGAAACCACCATGCCCAGATTGTCCTTTCCATATTCTTACAAACTAACTGCCAGTTATAGTATCTTTTTACCCAATGTGTCTTATTGAAAGAAAAAAAATTCTGTAGCTGTTAGAAAGTAATCATTAGGTTCCTAAAAAGACTTAAGGTAATTATTAGGGAACCTGCTTCCTTAACTCTGTATTATGAGAAAAACTTCCCTATCAAATAATATTTAACCACATTATTACACAACTAGATAATGCAACTGCTAATTCTTATATTTAAAAAAAAATTGATTTGACTTTAACTATGTGACGTAAGATCTTGTGTTAAGTACACTATGAACACAAACCCAGATAAGTACTGTGTCCTTAAGAAGTCAGTAACTGATAATTACAAACCTTTGGTTAATTTTTCAATATGCTTCTGGGAGCTCAATGTCCACATTAAAATGAACATATGTATCTTCTTTTCTTGAAGCCACAGGAGTATCTTGCACAGGAGTTAAATCTATGCCATTCAGATCTGGAGAAACAAATAAGTTTCTGCTTATGAGCATTCACATATACAGACGGAAAATCTAGAAACTGAAAAGGTTCCTAAAGAGGCATAGAAAGAGCTGAGAGGAGATTCTCAGGCTAAGAGATTCCTATTTGGTGTGAGCAAGTATGTGAGAGTTGTTGAAGTTCATGGGGTATGTGGAGAGAAATGAATATAGACTGGATAGGAGACCTCATGAAGGGGACAAGGAAGCCTTTACATGGCCAAGTGGACAAAACTTGATCTTCATAGTGAAGTGGTAAAAAGAACAAACATGTTTTCCTTAGGGAATAATAGCCCACTATATTTTTCTATGCAAAAAAAAATCTGGAGTATGTAATTTGCCACAATGGAGCTCTGCCACCAATTTCTAACTTTGATCAAGTATATGACTTATTTAGAAAAGCCTTTAAACCTAACCTTATCATAATTTCCCTGTTAAGAACCAAAAATGGATGAGAACAGCCAACAAAAACCCTTTTGTTAATGAATAATTTTTCATATATATTATCTAAATTCCGGTTATACTGTTTACAACATAGCCTGAATTTACAACAACCAGATGGTACGTTATATATAGTTTTAATTTTCCGGGTTTTAAAATCTCAGTTTAATCAAATTCAACATGGACTCATTTAATAACTCCTCAGTGTTTATGTGTTATTCATTTATGTGTCTCAAAAAGCTCAAAAACAATTTAGTACATTTAATAATTTAAAAATATTTACATAAAAATATTTCAATTTAACATGAAAAGGTAATTTAACATTTACAACATCATTAAATATTATTGTGTTTTAAGTATACTTTCTGAATGAGTATGCAGTTTTACAAATGGCCTATCAAACAATGTAAATATTTTCCAGTACACTATATATTTGATAACTGGTAACATCGGAATTCAAAAGTGTACCAGTATTAGTGCTGTGGATTATGTTCTTTAAATAAATGTTTTTCTTTGTGGTCATATTTTTCTTTTAATTAGCACTAATGAACCCATGGATCTGACTTTATTTCTGCAATTGATAAAAGTTCCTCCATTTAATTTCAGCACTGATCTGTTCCTTTGGTGCAAAACTACAGGTTAAAATAAGCCCTTTGTACTAACTATAGTTATTTCTGTAAAATGGTATAATTTATTCCTTAATCACATCATCATCCCACGGGATTGCATTCAGGGCATGGATGTTATGGACGCACCCTACTTCCCTGTCCCCTGATTTTCATCTGCCTCTGTAGGACTCACCTATGTAGATACCTCAGTAGCACAGGAAGAAGAGGGGCTGAAGCAGGAGAGATGGGAAAACAGGACAAGGGCCTCTGTGTAGAAAACTACACACCCATGGAAGGTGAGAGGTGCTATTTTTAATCGACATCCTGAAGGCTGTAGCTGCTGTTAAGGACAATGTGTATGTTTATTCCGCACATTAGATGGAATCTGAAGAGCAAAAATCTATACAAACTCAAAAGCAAAAGTGAGTGTATAGTAGGAAATATTTTTTGTAAGTCTTTCAGAACTAGGGGCTGGGGATGTGGCTCAAGCAGTAGCACGCTTGCCTGGCATGCGTGTGGCCCGGGTTCGATCCTCAGCACCACATACAAACAAAGATGTTGTGTTCACCAAAAACTAAAAAATAAATATTAAAAATAATAATAATAATAATAAAAGATTTCAGTCTCTGGTATTTGGAATTTAGGCTGCAGTCCTTATTTTAAAAAAATCTGCAATCTGTATTTGGGTAAAAATGGGAGTTCATAACCCACTTGAATCTAATGTATGAAATATGATATGTCAAGAGCTTTGTAATGTTTTGAACAACCAATAAAAAAGTCTTTCAGAACTATGTTCTGTTATGATCTCTTCTAGATTCTGCCTCATTATAGAATGCATTAAAGTAAGTTGTCACATATACAAGACCATTCCCTGTCAAAACCTTTGTCCCATTTGAGAAAAAACATAATGCAATTTGCCAGTTATTTACCCTTTACACTAACTGTAATATAGGGATCGATGCACTGTCCAGAGTCTTTCAGGCCAATTTTCTCAATCCTGATAGTGAGTAATGTCATTCCCGGTTCTGATGGCAACCTTGGTAATAAAGTACCTGGCAACAGAGAAACCTCAATAAAAGTTAGCTCTACCAATAATTCAGAGTAAATACTTTGACAAACAGAAGATATAGCCTACCTCTTAGGAACTAGCTAGGCATTATGTATTTTTATTTCCAAAATTCATGAACATCTGATGTTATACTTTTTTAGAAAAATATTTAATTTTACACATAATATATCTGCATTTCCCAACCATATAATCACCTTTAAGCAGAAATAATAATTTCTATAATAATAGTGTATAGTATGTATAATAAAAGTTTGTTAAAAACATCACTTGAGGAAGCCCAATTATACATAATAGTATAATATGCTCACATAATATTTATATTCCATATGTACTTCTATATTATACTCAGCATCTTAATATGAAGTGGTAGAACAAAGACAAGAAAAGCTTTTTAAAATACTTGTTATACTGTTCTAAAGTCTGAGACATTTAATATCAGAGTTGATCAATACATTCTTTAGTGACTCCTAATAAAGAAAATTTACAATTTGATATTTATGTTTTAATTTAACTATAGTCTAACTTCTATTCTTCATTCTATTTTGTATGATTTATTCTCTCAGAAATTAGTACTATATAGCCTGCCATATAAAAGGGCCATTGTATAACTGAAAAATTTCCCCAAAACCAACTAAAATTTTTAAAACTAAAAACCCACCCAGAACAACATGACAACATTCACCCACCAAGAATATATGAGGGAAGAAATCAACTGTTCACTATGTTCCCTTTTTTGAAACTACCAATAGAGAACAGATGCAAATAAGCTGATTTTAATCAAGTATGCATACAGAACCTCAAAATACACTTAACAAAAGATTTTGGTTGATGTTTTTCAAGTTTCTATTCAACAATGTGTTATGCTATTTTTAATGATGAGTTGTTTGAAATACATGAAGCAATCAACACACTACATTTGAAAATACACATTTGATTGATGGCAAATGTGGCTTGAGGAAATTTTGGGAGGTGATGGGAATGTTCTGAACTTGTATAGTGATGACAGATGCAAAACTCTATAGAAGTGTCAAAAATCAATGAATTTTATACTTACAGAAGGGAAATGTTATGATATGCAAATTATACCTCAACAGTGCTGTTAAAAATGTATTACTTTCTAATTTAAACAAATATGAAGACAATACAGACAAATGCAAGAATGGCAAAGCCTGGAGACTGCATTCCATGGTTGCATTAACAAACCTAAATGGGCTCAGGCTGATATCATTAAATATATACATAATACCTTTTATGCATCTTCTTTGACAAATGAGGGTACTTTTAGAAGAGGGGCTTGTACCTGGACATCTGGGATGAATTTTAGAGAGTTAAGAAACACCTCTGAAATTTTATGAAAAATGTGAATCTGTATACATTTATATACATACATATTCACATGTATGTATATCATATATGAATTTTTCTGCAGAAAAGTTCATTCTATTATGTAGTACATGGCTGTATAAATATGCTACAGTTTATGTACACATTCTTGTGTTGATAGATATTTGAATTACTTCAAGTATTTGGATATAGTTAATACTCTTCTGAACATCTTCTGGTGCCCATAAGCACCCATTTCTGAAACAGAGGAATCACTAAGTCACCTGGCATGTTACCTCCATACCTACTATGTAACGACAATCCATTTTCCAAGGTGGTTGTGCCAATTTTTATTCCTAGCCCAAGGGCAGTAGTGTTCCCATTGCTCCACATTCTCACTAGGTACTGTTTACTCAGATTCTTCATGTTAGCCAATTTTGGTATAAAGAGATCAATCATTTTAATTTGCATTCCTCTGAAGATTAATAAGGCTGAGCACCTTTTAGAATAAATCAAATATATGATTTCCTCTTTTCTGAAGTGTGTTCAATTTTTTTGCTCAATTTTTTATTGAGATGTCTATCTCATTGAGCTGTAGGAGGTCTCTATTATTTTGCTGGACAAATGTTTTACAAATAGCTTCTTAGTAGTTTTCCTTTATAAAGACTTTTTGTTGAAGTAGAACATATACATTTTAAAATGTACAAATTGTTAGTACAGTTTGCTGAACTTTCACAAAGTGAATACACCTGTATAACTAGTATCAGATCTAGGAAAGATATGATCAGCCTCCTGGGAGTGTCCTTCCCCCCACCCTGTCCAATTCACTCTTCCAAAAGATAGCAACCATTGCTAACTTCTAACACCAAGTATTAGTTTTGAATGTTAAGAATGACTTTTCTCTGCCATGGTGTCTTCTGATTATGATAAATACTTACTGCTAGTAATATCAAATTTCTTAATATTTTCCTTTACAATCAGTGCTTTTTATGTCATATTTAAGAAAACTTACCCCACTCCAAAATCATAAAGGTATTATCTTGAAAGCATTTTATTGACATTAATTCTATATGTCACACAGAATTATTGTCTACGGTGTATAGTAGGAGCTTTAATTTCATTCAATTTCACATAAATACTCAATTGTCTCAGCACTACTCATTGAAAAGACTGACATTTTCCACCACTGATCTGCAGTCCCACCTAAATCATAAATCAAGTGGCAATCACTTTCTGAGTTTTCTATTCTGTCTTACCGGACTGTTTATCCTCTTACCATTAATACAGTATCTTAATTCTATAGCTGTATAAAAGGTCCAGGAACTGCAATAAAAATTCAGATGAGTTTCAGAAAGAGTCTATCTTTATAAACTGCTTCGTCTAATTTATGAACTAGTATATATCTTTACATTTTAAAAATCATAACATTTATTTACTAGAACTTTATTTGACCTAAAACCTTTAAGAAATGAAGACCTACAGATCCAGGGAAAACTCCTGTTTTTATGTTTATGTTCCATGAAGAATGGATGGCCATGCAGAAATGACTGGAGAAGGGGGTGTGAGCTAATGGTAAAAGGCTGCCAGGGTGGGATCCCAGCAAGACCTGTCTGGTCAGATTCTTCTTGGCCTCTCTGTATAGCCTTCTTTCCTTCTGGACCTAAGGCAGGCCCTGTCTGGAATGAGGGTTTTTAAGGGAGGGGGGAGGGAGGGTAGGGGGACAGAGAGGGAAGGAAAGAGAGAGGAAAAGAGGGGGGAGAGAGAGAGAGAAAGAGAGAGAGAGAGAGAGAGATATCATATATATAAAGTGTGAAAAGAATCCAAGCATGCACCAATAAAAAAAAAGATCCAGAAATTAAATCACTAATTAAAATAAAAAATAAAAAATGTAAAAAAAATTACAAAGTAGAAGTAAAATGATTTATTCACTTCAAAATATTTATGATTACTAGTGCATTATTTCAAAAACAAAACAAAAGAAAAAAATTACTAACAGAATTGAATCTAAAAAGAAAATGTCAAGTCAGTTCCAGCAGAGAGTATGGAAAGAAACCAAGCATGATCTGATCCTAGAGGCCCTATTTGTTTAAAGATGGATAATGCTCCTGCCTTTACATCTCATCCTTTTGCACAATTTTTAACCAATGAGATATAGTTTTAAATCATGAAATTTTTCATAATTCTTTTGGATGAGCTTTTGTTGAGTGAGCAAATACTTGCCTTAGCCTAGGGGCAGCTCTGGCTGCAGGACACCTGCACTCTTCACCCTAAGCAGGTACTTGTAGCACTCAGGACTCAGTGGCAATGGCAACAAGCTGCCAGGGTCCCCGGGCTTCTGCGCACCCCAACCGACTCCGATGCATTCCTCCAGGTGAACGGGGAGACCCCTGAGGTGACCTGTCCCCTGGACAGCGTCCCTGCGGCTCGGCGGTGGGCCCCGAGCCCAGCGGGACCCGCAGGGGGCCACGGAGGTCGGGGGCGTCCAGCAGTGGCTGCACCGGCCACCGGGAGGGTGGACAGCCGCGCCCTCCATAGAGGAGCCCAGCCGCCAGCGGGAACGAGGTGTGGACCTTGGCTGGGTCATTTGGGCCTCACGAAAACTGCAGCGGAGATGCGCTGTCGCCTCCTTGAGGTTCCTGGGGGCTCTGCCGTTGCCTCAAAGCAAAGCGTGGCAAGCAACCAGGAGGCTGCAGCATCCCCTTGCAGGTGCACTTGCACAGCAGGGTCCTGGCTCCGCCCACGCCTCTCCCCAGAGGCGTAGCCATGCTCACCCTGGCCCCCCTCCTGCACCACGCACGCCCCGCCCACACCCCCGCCACTGGAGCGAAGCCACGCCCCCATTCATGTACCGCCCACTCCCCCGCCCCTGGGTCATGGCCACTTTCCCCGCCACTCCTGCGCTGCCCATTCCCTGCCCCTGAGGCGTGTCCACACTCGCTCCGCTCCTTTGGCGCCTGCTTCCCATCAGAAGAGGAGTAGAGCGTGGGGAGGCGCCCGTCGGGAAGCCATCTGGGAAGGCAACGTTTGTGGTAGGTGTTCGCTGGCACAGGGGAGGGGGAAGGCTTGGAACATCCAAAGAAGCCTGATGCGGTGGGGTGTGTCTGTAATCCCAGTGCCTCAGGAGGCTGAGGCAGGAGGCTTGCCAGGTGGAGGCCAGCCTCAGCAACTCAGCGAGGCCCTGTCTCTAAAGGGCTGGGATAGTCGGTGGGTAGTCACCCCTGGGTTCAGTCCCTGGGACCACAACTCAGGAAGGCACAGAAGGGGTTCTCAGTGGAAGTTGACCCGTGGTGCCCATCCTCGTCCTCTGGTCCCTGACCACAAGCTCCCCAGGCCTCCTCTCTGGAGACCCCCAAACCAGATCAAGGTGTCTATCTTACATGGACTTTAAGACTTATCAAGTGCAAGGCTGAATGGCACTATGAGGGTGATGGGCCTGGATGTGGACCTGGAAAGGACCTTCATTCTTGGGCCAGGGGTGGAGTTCTGTGACTGTTGTCTTTGCCAAAAGGTAGGTAGACACTCTGTCCCTGAGGACAGGATAAAAACAGACTTAAAATCAATCATGTAGTTGCAGGGTTAGTCAAGATGCCACAGGGAGTGCCCCTATGCAGGGTGACCATGTCTTTATGAGGGGCTGACTGGGTGAAGAGGACACACAGGGGCCCTGTGATGACAGAGGAGGAAGCTGGAGCCAGGCAGCTGGGAAGCAAAACGCTTTGAGGTTTCCGGGGATCACTGAAGCTGGGAGGGCACAGGAAGGCACCTGGAGGTGACCTAAATCATGGCCTGGGCACCGGCTCAGTATTTTGGCCTCCAGGCCACAGAGGATAGGTCTTTAAGCCACCCGGCGTGTCCTACATCACTCTAGCATGGGGACCAGAGGCTTCCAGTGTGGCCATTTGCAGATGCCCAGGCTGGCCAAAGCTGAAGGTGTGGCCACCAACGGGTTAGAGCCTGAAGTACACGTTTACAAAAATCACATTTGTGAACATTGGAGCTGCTAAAGTTCTGGAATGATTACCTGAGGCTGTCATAAAAAACACTCTCAGGGGGTTGGGGCTGTAGCTCTGTGGCAGAGCACTTGCCTAGGACGTGTGAGGCACTGGGTTCCATCCTCAGCACCACATAGAAATAAATAAAATAAATGTATGCTGTCCTTCTAAAACTATATTTTTTAAAAATTAAAACAAAACAAACAAAAAATGCCCTTAGCTAGACCTGATGAGTGGTGCCCAGTTGTGACTGGGAATCTTGGGAAAGCCTGGTTAAGGAGGCAGGGAGGTGCGAGGTCATACTGAGGCCTGCGGGAACTGAACACTGTGTCTTTGTTCTTTGTCTTCTCTGCCCATACATTTGACATGCAAGACTTCTGCCTGGGCAAGTGTTTAATTCAGCAGATTCAGGGCAATCTGCAGCAATGTTCTTGGGGTCCCTTTGCCTGCACACATATGCTGCATGGGTTGGCTTTGAGAAATCCCCTAGCACCTGCCACAGGGGCTGTGGCACTTCCATGTTTGCAGATCCCTGTGAGAAATGCAGGTGGAAATCAAGGCAGGACATGGTTTGGGTTTTGCTTTGAGGTTTCAAATTTTAATTTTTAATTTTTTAATTAGTGCATTAGAGTTGAACACAACAGTGGACTTGGTTTTGAAATAATCCCACAAGCAAGGAAGATCCTTCTCTCCACTGCAGTCCCTCTTGCCTCCCCCTTACTCGCTCCTCTTGCCCTGCCCCCTCCTCTACTTCTCTTCTGTTATTTATAGTTTATTTGTAGTGGGTTTTCAACCTTTAATAGGAAGCTGCATATGTTCATATTTAGAAATCGCTTTCTTCATCAAATTTCCAGATCTGTGATTCTAAATATTGACCTTTTCAAAAGCAAAGGATGCTTAAACAATTCAGATTAAACATAAATAAATAAAGGAGTTCCACCCTCCCGTTCTGTGCACTCTCTGCTTTCTCCTCTGTGGTAGACAGATGAGGTCCTACAGGCCACCAGGGCTTCCTCTGTGAACCTGAGGGGCTCAAGCTTTGAACTGAGCTAATTTGCTTCTAATTTTGGGGGTTGTCTCTGCACCTGCAATTACGTACATTTCCCAGGAGAAGCAAGATCTGGCAGTAGACCTAATGTGAATTTTTTTCTGTGTCCAAACCCTCAGAAAGCCCAGTTTTCAGGGTAAGTTGTAACCACAGCCCTTGCCTTCAGGTTTAGTCTCCTAATGGCTAGGGACTTCTCCGTGCTTAGGTGGCAGCACCCCCATCCTGAACCAAAGTTGAGGCCTGAATCGTGGAATCTCAGGCACTGTAAATCATTTTAGAAAGGGCTTTCTGGTGAGTCATTTTTTTATCAAAGACCACTGGTCCTTGAAATTTCCCATTTAACTAAAATTACTTAAAGGAATTTCTTTCATGATAGTAACATTTTTAAAGGTGAGTATTTAATGAGAGTGCTGTGGGAGAGACAGATAAGCTTAATAGCCAACTTTCTTTCATGAGTGATTCCACCTGGAGCACAGGCAGCCATTCCTTGTGGAGACAGTGAGAACAACCATGTCTGCCCTTCTATTTTTAGGCTGAGTGCTCAGCCAAGCCTTCCATCCAATACTCACTCTCTCTTTTTCTTCCTCCCTTTCTTTCTTCTTCCCTCCCTTCTTTCCTTCCTTCCTTCTTATTTTCATGGAAACAGATGCTGTTCTACATAGTTGAAAAACCAAAAATTGTAAGATAAATTTTCCTGAGTCTATGAAATATATAAGATTGTTATCTTCCTTTTGCAAATAACAGAAAATCCAATTAAAATAGGTTTAAACGAAAAACAAACAGTAACTTTGTATAGCTAAAGTACTCAGGGGAAAAGTGGACTGCAGGTCCAGTAGTATCCAGAGGTTCATCAGGATATAGTTTACCTTACATTTCATTTCTTGCCTTCTGCTGTGCATTCCCCCATTGTCAGACATGCTCTTCTCTCACAGAGGCAGGCAGTTCACTCTGGGTTTAAATCTAAAAAAAATAAGATTTTTTTCCTCAGGGAGTAATCAAGCCCTGTATGTGTTCTAACTGCATCCTGGATAGAAGTGGAGCAGCCTGCTTCGGTCTTCTGGATTCAGTCCCTCTTAAGCATTGATCTGCAGAAATGGGCTGCAAGGCAGCTGGCAGGTCCAGTGGTCATGGGGAGGCTGGCACTGCCAGTGTGGGAAACAGTGGGTAAGAGGATGAGGCACTGAGTCCAGCTGACTTCAGGTTTTTCAGATGTCACCAGAAAAACCATTTCAGGGCTGTAGACTGATACCACTAGGGAGAACAGGAGGGTAGTGAAGCATCACTTACCACTAACAGACCATCAGGTGGATGGGCAGAGCCAGCACCAGAGCTCTAGCCTGAGGTCTCACAAAGAACACGTGCTGTATGTTCTGCCATAAGCTTCACCTTCCATAAGATTTGTGCATGGCAATGCCATTTTCCAAGGCCACTGAGCTTATTTTCAGTGGGCTTCAAGGTGACACGTCCATTCCCCTAACAACTCTTCTGGTTGGCAGCTGTGACTGACTCCCCAGCCTGCCCTCTCCTCAATTTCCATGAAGCATTACTCACTGAGGATTTTCAAATGTGCAAGTGGAGATACCATGGAGAGCAGTGTGGAGGTTCCTTGGAAGAATAAAAATAGAATGACCATATGGCCCAGCAAGCCCTTTTCTGCATATATTCAAAAGAAATAAAATCAGCATGTGGATGATATGTGTGTACTCATGGGTTTGCTGAATACCCTTCAAAATAGCTAGGGACAGAATCCATTTTAATGTCCTCTGGATGGATGGATAAGCAAATTGGTGGTTATATAGTGAAATATTATTCAACCTGAAAAGTAAGGCGATGCTGACACTTGCAAAAACTTGGATGGACCTAGAGGATGTTGTGCTGAATTCCAAAAGCCTGACACAGAGAAATCTGGCATGACCTCACTTACATAGGAAATCTAAAAATGTGAACTTACAGAGGCTAAGAAATGATGGTCACCAGGTGGGGAGTGGTGAGGAATAGGTGTTGGTCAAAGGTACATGCTCACATGTGTGCCATGTGAGTGAGACCAGGAGATCTGCATTTGAGGTAACTGCCCATAGTTCAGAATGTGGTAAATTTGGCATCTTGCCCTTTAGCTCTCAGGTTAAGTATTCTTGCAAAACAAAGCAAAGCACACAGAGGAGTAAGAGAAAGGCAGGAGACCTGTGCCTCACTAGGGTATCCCAGGGGTATGCATGTGTCCAGCCCACTGAGCTGTGCCATCAGATATGAGCAATTGTTTCTGTTTCATCTGTGCCTCCCAACTAGGAGGAAAGGCTCTGTGTTCAAGAGTCTGTACTGCACATTGGGGGGAGTTGGAGCCACAGGGCAGGGGTCATGATGTATCAGTGCAGGTGGCTTCACCCTGGGCCAAAAGGAATCGATTTGGCCTGAGTTCTGAAGTGGATGCAGCTGCTCAGGCTGGAACATTTTCACCTGGCCGCCCGGTACACACACTGACTGTAGCTGTGGGAGATGTGAAGTGCAGGTGCACATGGGCAAGGGCTGGGAATGCAGCCCCACCCTGCACCCCAGGCCCCTCTATAAGATGCAAGAAGGGTCCAGAGGCTGGCTGCCTCCCCTCCTCTTCCCTTCTGCTTCCCCTTTTCAACTTCTTTTCATGGTAAGTAGATTAGTTACAAATCCCTCTGATTTTTTTTTCTTTTTTTTTTGGGGGGGGTGGCTACTGAGGATTGAACCCAGAGGTTCCTAAACCCTTAGACACATCCCAGCCTTTATTTATTTATTTATTTTTTAAATTTTGAGACAGGGTCTCACTAAGTTGCTCAAGCCCTTGCCATGTTGCTGAGGCTGGCTTTATAATTGTGATCCTTCAACCTCAGCCTCATTAGTCTCTGGCCTTACTCTTTTTCATAAAGAGGGGTAAGAAAATAATTTGTGGCTTTCCTTTTTATTTGTATCTTCACTATCAAGGTCCCTCTCTCTTTATACCAGAAGCTATTTTTTCCAAGACACCCGCACTGGGGATATTCATGAATCAGACACTTGGGTACTTTGGGGATGGCAAGGAAAGCCCAAGGGTGTTTCTTCAGAGCTGTGAGTTCCACACCCTTCCACACAAGAAGCAAAACTAGATAGGGGGATGTGACCAACCAGGGCAACTGCACAGAGTTCCAGGTGAATCTGCCCATTAGGAGGGCATGGCCACAGGTGCCTGGCCTGGATTTACCCTGCAGATAGCTAGGCCTTGGTCACTGTGCAGTGGGTGGCTGCACTGGAGGGGCAGTGGAACAAGGCATCTGCTGGGCCCGACAGAATTGTGACTCCTACTGCAGCACACACAGATGACATGTTGGCTGGATGGGGCAGCTGGCCAGGGAAAGAAGAAGTGAGTAGTGTGAGGTTCTGCTCTTCTGCCAGGAACAGATTCCAAGAAAATAGGAGCAGGAAGCAGGAGCGATGGCCTTCTCTGAACAAGGCTGTGCTGTTTGGACCAAATGCTCACTAGAGAGTCAGCTTTGCACACCTGTCAGGACCTCTGAGAGTGAACTATGAACCATGGAACATTGGTGCCAATCAGGTGAGACCACTGCTTCCCTGACCACCCTGGGGTCAGTCAGTTTGGTTAGGACCCTAGGGGCAGGAGAAAAATTGCTTAAGGTGGGAGACAGAAAATTTGGAATCTGACCCCTTCCATTGTTGAGCTCATGAAGACAGCCAGCCCCAACAAGTCCTCATGCTGTATAAGAAGGGACTGTAGTCAGCGGCCACCATCCGGGAAAGCTGAAGGATACACCGCCACTCTCCTTCAGAGTGCGACATCAAAACAGGTCGGTGTCATTCAGCTCACCCCCCAGACAGCGGGAATTCGCATAAAATCTCTCTTAGGCTTGCCGGGAGAGGGAGTATCAAGCTGAGCCTCCATACAGGCTAGGGGGAAACCAGAGACACCTGACCTCCAACCCCTCCTCCCAGTAGCAGCCAAAAGGAAACCTGGCTAGCCAGCGCTGGGGGAGGGGCAAGCAGAAAAAATCAAAGTGATAGAGTGCCAGGGATCCCAGCAGCCTGCAGCAGGGCCCGGAGATCCAGGCCAACTGATTCGCGTGGCCTGCCCTGCGGCTACAGAAGGCGTGGCGCCTCAGTGAAGCCATTAATTGGCAAGCAGGGAGGTTAGGGAAGGCCATTAGGTGGAATCCCACCAGCCAAGCCCACACGGACCCTTGGGCCGAGCACGGGTTCTCAGAAGGGGAAGGAAGCGGTACAGTCCCATCCCCCACAGCGGACACTCCGCCGAGGCAGTCAGCGGCCACCATCCGGGAAAGCTGAAGGATACACCGCCACTCTCCTTCAGAGTGCGACATCAAAACAGGTCGGTGTCATTCAGCTCACCCCCCAGACAGCGGGAATTCGCATAAAATCTCTCCTAGGCTTGCCGGGAGAGGGAGTATCAAGCTGAGCCTCCATACAGGCTAGGGGGAAACCAGAGACACCTGACCTCCAACCCCTCCTCCCAGTAGCAGCCAAAAGGAAACCTGGCTAGCCAGTGCTGGGGGAGGGGCAAGCAGAAAAAATCAAAGTGATAGAGTGCCAGGGATCCCAGCAGCCTGCAGCAGGGCCCGGAGATCCAGGCCAACTGATTCGCGTGGCCTGCCCTGCGGCTACAGAAGGCGTGGCGCCTCAGTGAAGCCATTAATTGGCAAGCAGGGAGGTTAGGGAAGGCCATTAGATGGAATCCCACCAGCCAAGCCCACACGGACCCTTGGGCCGAGCACGGGATCTCAGAAGGGGAAGGAAGCGGTACAGTCCCATCCCCCACAGCGGACACTCCACTGAGGCAGTCAGCGGCCACCATCCGGGAAAGCTGAAGGATACACTGCCACTCTCCTTCAGAGTGCAACATCAAAACAGCGGACACTCCATCCAGGCAGTCAGTGGCCACCATCCGGGAAAGCTGAAGAATACACCACCACTCTCCAACAGCTTGCAACATCAAAACAGCCAGCAGCAGGACCCCGGAGATCCAGGCCAACTGATTCGCGCGGCCTGCCCCGCAGCTACAGAAGGCGTGGTGCCTCAGAGAAGCCATTAATTAGCAAGCAGGGAGGTTAGGGACTGCCATTAGGTGGAATCCCGCCAGCCAAGCCCACCGCCCACGCCCGGAACAGGCCCAGCGATCTGCCAGCATTGTAGTCACGACACCCCAATTGGAATAGGGACAGAGCAGAGCCGCCTTCCACTCCCGGAACAGGCCCAGAGAGCCGCCAGCGTGGTAGACACGTCACCCCAATTGGAGTAGGGGCACAGCCGCCGCCCGCACCTGCAAGGGAGACTTTTCAAGTATACAAGAGCAACATAAATAAATAGGGGGTAAATTTCAAAACACAACAGTTGCACCAAGCAGAAAGAAACACGAGCAGTATGAAAAGACAAGGAAAGAAAGGACAACAAGCAATGCAGGTCAACTCAACTTTAGAAGAGGTAATAGCTGCAACAGATGGAATATCAGATAAAGAGTTCAGGATATATATGCTTCAGATGATCTGGAGTCTCAAGGAAGACATGAGACAGCAAAATCAGACAATGAAAGATCACATTGACAAACAAATCCAGGAAGTAAAAGATCAATTTCACAGGGAGATAGAGGTAATAAAAAACAAACAAATAGAAATTCTAGAAATGCAGGAAACAATAAACCAACTTAAAAACTCAATTGAGAATACTACCAGCAGAGTAGATCACTTAGAAGAGAGAACATCAGACAATGAAGACAAAGTATTTCAACTGGAAAAGAACATAGACAGCTCAGCAAGTCTGCTAAGAAACCACAAGCAGAACATCCAAGAATTATGGGACAATATCAAAAGACCAAATTTAAGAGTCATTGGGATACAGGAAGGCACAGAGCTCCATTCCAAAGGAATAAACAGTCTATTCAGTGAAATAATACGAGAAAACTTCCCAGAATTGAAGATTGAGACAGAATCCCAAATCCTAGAAGCCTACAGGACGCCGAATGTGCAAAATCATAAGAGATCCACACCTAGACACATTATAATGAAGATGTCCAACATACAGAATAAGGAGAGAATTTTAAAAGCTGCAAGAGAAAGAAAGCAGATTACATTTAGGGGTAAACCAATCAGGATAACAGCTGATCTCTCAACACAGACTCTGAAAGCTAGAAGATCCTGGAATAACATATTTCAAACACTGAAAGACAATGGGCTCCAACCAAGAATCGTGTATCCGGCGAAATTAAGCTTCAGGTTAGAAGATGAAATTAAAACCTTCCACAATAAACAAAAGTTAAAAGAATTCGCAGCTAGAAAACCATCTCTTCAAAAAATCCTTGGCAAAACATTACAGGAAGAGGAAATGGAAAACAACATTGAAAACCAACAATGGGAGGTAGGACAGTAAAGGGGGGAAAGTAGTCAAAGAGGATAACAAATCAGGTTTAGTAACATCAATAAACAAATATGGATAGAAGAACAAACCATATCTCAATAATAACCCTAAATGTTAATGGCTTAAACTCACCAATTAAGAGACACAGGCTAGTAGAATGGATCAAAAAACAAGACCCAACAATATGCTGTCTACAGGAGACGCATTTGATAGGAAAAGATATACATAGACTGAAGGTGAAAGGTTGGGAAAAATCATATCACTCATATGGACCGCGGAAACAAGCAGGAGTGTCCATACTCATATCTAATAAAATAGATTTCAAGCCAAAGCTAATCAAAAGGGATACAGAAGGACACTTCATACTGCTCAAGGGAACCATACACCAACAAGACATAACAATCATAAATATATATGCCCCAAATAATGGTGCAGCTGTATTCATCAAGCAAACTCTTCTCAAGTTCAAGAGTCTAATAGACCAACATACAATAATCATGGGAGACTTCAACACACCTCTCTCACCACTGGACAGATCTTCCAAACAAAAGTTAAATAAAGAAACTATAGAACTCAATAACACAATTAACAACCTAGACTTAATTGACATATATAGACTATACCACCCAACATCAAGTAGCTACACTTTTTTCTCAGCAGCACATGGAACCTTCTCAAAAATAGACCATATACTATGTCACAGGGCAACTCTTAGACAATACAAAGGGGTAGAGATAATACCATGCATCTTATCTGATCATAATGGAATGAAACTGAAAATCAATGATAAAAGAAGAAAGGAAAAAGCAAGCATCACCTGGAGAATGAACAATAGGTTGCTGAGTGATCAATGGGTTTTAGAAGACATCAAGGAGGAAATTAAAAAATTCCTAGAGTTAAATGAAAACACAGACACAACATATCGGAATCTATGGGACACATTGAAAGCAGTTCTAAGAGGAAAATTCATTGCTTGGAGTTCATTCCTCAAAAAAAGAAAAAACCAACAAATAAATGATCTCATACTTCATCTCAAAATCCTAGAAAAAGAAGAGCAAAACAACAGCAAAAGAAGTAGAAGGCAAGAAATAATTAAAATCAGAGCTGAAATTAATGAAATTGAAACAAAAGAAACAATTGAAAAAATTGACAAAACTAAAAGCTGGTTCTTTGAAAAAATAAATAAAATTGACAGACCCTTAGCCATGCTAACGAAGAGAAGAAGAGAGAGAACCCAAATTACTAGCATACGGGATGAAAAAGACAATATCACAACAGACACTTCAGAAATACAGAAGATAATCAGAAATTACTTTGAATCCTTATACTCCAATAAAATAGAAGATAGTGAAGGCATAGATAAATTCCTTGAGTCCTATGATCTGCCCAGATTGAGCCAGGAGGATATAGACAACCTAAACAGACCAATAACAATAGAGGAAATAGAAGAAACCATCAAAAGACTACCAACTAAGAAAAGCCCAGGACCGGATGGGTATACAGCAGAGTTTTACAAAACCTTTAAAGAGGAACTAACACCAATACTTTTCAAGCTATTTCAGGAAATAGAAAAAGAGGGAGAACTTCCAAATTCATTCTACGAGGCCAACATCACCCTGATTCCGAAACCAGACAAAGACACATCAAAGAAGGAAAACTACAGACCAATATCTCTAATGAACCTTGACGCAAAAATCCTCAATAAAATTCTGGCGAATCGGATTCAAATACATATCAAAAAAATTATACATCATGATCAAGTAGGATTCATCCCTGGGATGCAAGGCTGGTTTAATATACGGAAATCAATAAATGTTATTCACCACATCAATAGACTTAAAAATAAGAACCATATGATCATCTCAATAGATGCAGAAAAAGCATTCCACAAAGTACAGCATCCCTTTATGTTCAAAACGCTAGAAAAATTAGGGATAACAGGATCATACCTCAACATTGTAAAAGCAATCTATGATAAGCCACAGGCCAGCATCATTCTGAATGGAGAAAAATTGAAGGCATTCCCTCTAAGATCTGGTACAAGACAGGGATGCCCTCTCTCACCACTTCTGTTCAACATAGTCCTCGAAACACTGGCCAGAGCAATTAGACAGTCAAAAGAAATTAAAGGCATAAAAATAGGAAAAGAAGAACTTAAATTAGAAGAAGACCTTAGAAGATGGAAAAGTATACCCTGCTCATGGATAGGCAGAACTAACATCATCAAAATGGCGATATTACCAAAAGTCCTATATAAGTTCAATGCAATGCCAATCAAAATCCCAACAGCATATCTTGTAGAAATCGATAAAAGAATCATGAAATTCATATGGAATAATAAAAGACCCAGAATAGCAAAAACAATACTAAGCAGGAAGTGTGAATCAGGTGGTATAGCGATACCAGACTTCAAACTATACTACAGAGCAATAGTAACAAAAACAGCATGGTACTGGTACCAAAACAGGTGGGTGGACCAATGGTACAGAATAGAGGACACAGTAACCAATCCACAAAACTACTACTATCTTATATTTGATAAAGGGGCTAAAAGCATGCAATGGAGGAATGATAGCATCTTCAACAAATGGTGCTGGGAAAACTGGAAATCCATTTGCACCAAAATGAATCTGAATCCCTATCTCTCGCCGTGCACAAAAGTTAACTCAAAATGGATCAAGGAGCTTGATATTAAATCAGAGACACGGCATCTGATAGAAGAAAAAGTTGGTTATGATCTACACGCTGTGGGATCGGGCTCCAAATTCCTCAATAGGACACCCATAGCGCTAGAGTTAACAAATAGAATCAACAAATGGGACTTACTCAAACTAAAAAGTTTTTTCTCAGCAAAAGAAACAATAAGAGAGATAAATAGGGAGCCTACATCCTGGGAACAAATCTTTACTCCACTCACTTCAGATAGAGCCCTAATAACCAGAATATACAAAGAACTCAAAAAATTAGACAATAAGATAACAAATAACCCAATCAATAAATGGGCCAAGGACCTGAACAGACACTTCTCAGAGGAGGACATACAATCAATCAACAAGTACATGAAACAATGCTCACCATCGCTAGCAGTCAGAGAAATGCAAATCAAAACTACCCTAAGATACCATCTCACTCCAGTAAGACTGGCAGCCATTAGGAAGTCAAACAACAATAAGTGCTGGAGAGGATGCGGGGAAAAGGGCACTCTTGTTCATTGCTGGTGGGACTGCAAATTGGTGCAGCCAATTTGGAAAGCAGTATGGAGATTTCTCGGAAAGCTGGGAATGGAACCACCATTTGACCCAGCTATTCCCCTTCTCGGTCTATTCCCTAAAGCCCTAACAAGAGCATGCTACAGGGACACTGCTACATCGATGTTCATAGCAGCTCAATTCACGATAGCAAGACTGTGGAACCAGCCTAGATGCCCTTCAATAGATGAATGGATAAAAAAAAATGTGGCATTTATACACTATGGAGTATTACTCTGCATTAAAAAATGACAAAATCATAGAATTTGGAGGGAAATGGATGGCATTAGAGCAGATTATGCTAAGTGAAGCTAGTCAATCTTTAAAAAACAAATACCAAATGACTCCTTTGATATAAGGGGTGTAAACAAGGACAGGGTAGGGACGAAGAGCTTGAGAAGAATATTTACAGTAAACAGGGATGAGAGGTGGGAGGGAAAGGGAGTGAGAAGGGAAATTGCATGGAAATGGAAGGCGATCCTCAGGGTTATACAAAATGTCATATAAGAGGTAAGGAGGGGTAAGTCAAGAGAATACAAATGGAAGACATGATTTACAGTAGAAGGGGTAGAGAGAGAAAAGGGGAGGGGAGGGGAGGGGAGGGGGGATAGTAGACAATAGGACAGACAGCAGAATACATCAGACACTAGAAAGGCAATATGTCAATCAATGGAAGGGTAACTGATGTGATACAGCAATTTGTATACGGGGTAAAATCGGGAGTTCATAATCCACTTGAATCAAACCGTGTAATATGATGTATTAAGAACTATGTAATGTTATGAACGACCAATAAAAAAAAAAAAAAAAAAAGGTATATGAAAACTAGAATCGACTCTGCAAAGTGGTACCTAACAAAATACACATTGATGAGACCTAGTTAGGAACTCTAAATGGCACTTGAATACATTAGTTTAAATGTATTTTCTTGTGGGCTCACACTAAGGATGTGGCCTCTAGGGTTCTGAGTACATCTAAGTATATAATTTTAAATCTCAATATTAGAGAGAGAACTACATAGAAGGAAATTCTGCATAAATACTATACCAAAATTCGTAATCAACACAACTGATATTATGATATATATATAAATATAATATATATATTATATTTATATATATTGATTTATATATTATATTCATATATATATTATATTTATATATATTGATCAATATATATATTGATATAAATATAATATATATATTATATATATATATTTATATATATATATATATATATATATATATATTTATATATATAATTGCAAAATTACAAGTGTATGATGAATGGATATAAACTATTTTAAAATAAAGTACTTTATCCTCAAAAAAAAAAAAAAGGGACTGTGTGTCAAATCAATGTGAATTTTCAGGATAGTGGCTATTGTATTTAAGAAATAGAACTTCCACCATGTGGTATGAGGAATGATACCAGAAAAAAAAAAAAAAAAACTCATTTTGTGTGCCATCTTGGAAGTCATAATGCATTTAGAATAGGCTTTGGAAAAGGCATCCTGACTACCATATGGGTTAACTTTTATTCCTTTGGTGACCAATCCTTTTTTCTTCAAATTCAATCAGGAATAACCCCTGGACAAAAGACTTTGTTAAAGGTGTTCCCACAACTGGGCTACAAGGTCTTTTACATCTGAAATAGGCTTTAATGGTGCTCATTAACATATCTTTCAGTTAGCTGTGTGGTTGAGTGAGGCCCATTATCCTGATTACATGGTCATTATACTATCTATTCTATTTTATACTAAGTCACTGTGAACAGAAAACAACAGTTTTGGATATGTGAACAGAGAGCTAGAAAACTAGGGGTTTATTCTGAGACCTATGGAGAGCTACACTGAAGTTCTGGATTTCAGATTTTTGTTCTGGATTTGAGATACTGCTTCCTCTACATTCAAAAATCTCAGGACTCATGAAGAGAATGAGTTAAAAGCCAGCATCATCAAATTTGTTAGGCCCAAAGAAATTCAAAGGGACCCTGTATCTAAATACAAATATTTTAAAAAAGGGGGGGGGTGGGAATGTGAATCAGTGGATGAATGCCTCTGGGTTGAATTTCTGGCACCAAAAAGAAAACAACACACACCCACACCCCCCCCACACACACACACAAAATAAAACAAACAAACAAACCCTCAGGAGTAACAAGCCCTAAAATCAACAGCCTCGCTCATGCATGAATACAATAAATGGACTTGTAGTTCTCTCCTGGTAATTTTCTCAGTCTTCACCATGCAATCTGGAGACATGCTGGACTCATTGCACATGGAAGCCCATAAAGGGCTTTAGAAAGAAGCCGAAAACACCATACAATTATGGAAAAAAATGCCCAGGTTTTCAACTGCCAATCTAAGCCTCACTAGACTAGTCAGAGGCAAGTGAAGGCTAAGCTGCCCAACAGAAACCTTCTGGCCACAAGATTCTGGAGAGGACCACGAGGAGTCTGTAGACACAATTGCCAGTTTCCACCATTGCCACTCCTGTCAGCTTTAAGCCACCTTCCTACCCAGTCTCAAGATAGCAAGGCACACTTACCATTTTCTGGTTTTCAGGGTTCTCAGCATTCTCCCTGTGATTTGTTTTCAGATTTTGCATAGCACAGACACCTGGGCTCTGGATCCAGGACAGAAAGCCTAAAAAAGATTGAAAAAATGGCGGGCTCCAGACAGGAAGGGAACTGAAGATTATGGAAACCAGCTCCCTCATCACCAGCTGCCTGAGGATTGGAGAGTTATCACCTAAGAGACTGATTAGTCAAGGATTCAGGTCATGCCTCCAACCTGAGTCAAGTGGGTGCAGAATCAAAGTCTGAATTATAGGCTTCTCCATTGTCATTGTTAAAAGACTAGAGATCAGGCTTGAGAATATAGCTTAGTCAGTAGAGTGCTTGTTTGCTTATATAAGGCCATGGATTCAATTCCCTGCACTACACACACACACTCCTGCCAAAAAAAAAATTAAGTAAAGGACTTTGGGGACTAGGGTTATGCATCAGTGGTAGAGTGCTTCCCAAGCATGCGTGAGATACTGGGTTGAACACCCAGCACCACATTAAAAAGCCAACCAACAAACAAACTACTAATGGTATTGTGTCCATCTACAACAAAAAATATTCAAGAAAAAATAAAGACTGTGTATTGGACTTGTGCACCCTCACTACAGAACTCATAAACAGTTTTTATATATAATTTATACATATATGTCTTCAGATAGTGTATAAAATTCCTCATGATGGCTTTTCAAGTAACTTATATTACAGGTATGCTTCACAATTCTTAAATCATCCCCACCTCTCTTCTTCTTCTTCTTCTTCTTCTTCTTCTTCTTCTTATTATTATTATTATTATTATTATGTCTGTGAATGCAGTTATTTTAAGGCAAAGTTTTCTTCCAATACTAGGACCTATCCCAGAAGGAAGTGCATAGACATTCATAACTGTTTATAAGGTTAAAGCAATTTGTGAATAAATGTCTATATTTATGAAAATGATATCACAATTTATTTAATTTTTTTTCAACTTCTCTGTTCTTTGTCTCATAAAAAACAGTTTGAGCTTTAAACTCATTAGCAATGTCCCCATATCCCTTCCCCCCAAAAAAGTGACTTACAGTTATAATTCAAATTATTGACACTCATAAATTTTGGATCCTTTATTTTAACTAGTGAAGTCTATAGATTTTCTTTTTATTTTCACCCTTAAATGAAGCCCAATTTTTATAGCTTTCTTGTTGTGTAAGTGATCCCTAATATTCTGCATATTTTTCCCCTGAAATCTGATCACTTTGGACTATTGATGTTTTGATGGAGGGGATCTCAAAGTGGTCATGCACAAGGCAGAAAACGGATATAGTGTTTGACCAGGATGCAAGAAAAGACCACTGACTCCAATTAAATTCAAATTAAAGCAAGCTTATTATTTCGACCGGCCGGGCTGCCTTTCCCTCCCAAAACGGCGGTAACAAGACAGCCCCGAGCCTTCTTTGTGGCCCAGTTTTATAACCCAAAAAGTTACATAAAGGGGTGGGGTTACAGATAACAACACTCTGAGGAGCATAACACAAGTTTACATTTTTGTTGGCCCCGGCATCAGAATTTATGGAGATCTTAGAGACTCAGAGAGGGTCATTGTCTGGCCAGGGAAGGCCAGAATTTATGAGGCGTCACTAAGGTTTAGGAAAGGGTTGTTATCTGGTCAGGGAAAACCGGACCTGGGTGAGTTCAGGGCACGGGCAGGCATTCCAAGTAGGTTCAGAATTTGCAGTAATTTATAGTAAAGCCAAAATTATCTTTTCATGGTTTTATGGCGAGATGCCCAATTTTAAGAAAGGTTGGGTCTATCAATAGTAAGATGTAAGACTGGAGATTGCTGAGTATGTAGAATTTGCATTACAAAATAAGTATCGGTGGACTATATGGAAGTAGGGAGAAAAAGAGCAATGAAAAAAATAGAAAAACTTGAGCAGTAGACAGGTTCATATGCTACAAGTCTACAATGGTGGGATGAATGTAGAGGAGTAGTGTTCTTGGAAGCAGCAATAAAATTTGGAGGCAAAGAAAAGGTAATTTTTTGCACAGTTCCCAATTGAGAGAGCCAGGTGAATGGGTTCTGTGTTCAACTCTTCCCACCTAGGAGTGAAATTTATAGTTCATAGAGTATATCTCAGTAAGCAGGAAAACACCATTTCCATGTACCTTTACATTTTTCATTTTCCATTATTTATTTGTTCCTTTATTAATTCAATTTTTCTTTAGTAGTAATTGTTTTTACATTACTGGTGATTATATAATTGCATAAATATTCTGAATGTTAACTTTTTCTTAAATATTGCTTTATGTGTTTATTCATATACTGACTTTTCATTTAAATGTTTTTTTTTTCTTTGCCAAGCCTGATTTATATTAGACCTTAATCTTTGTTTTTGAAGACTAGATAAAATCACATCATTCCAAATGACTCAAGGATCTATCATCTTGTCAGAACCCTAATAACCCACTAAAGTTGACCCAGTCTGGATCAGCTAAAAGCTGTGTTAAAACTCCTTTTTTACTTATATAAACTTTAATAAAGAATTCATCTCTCACTTTTATATGATGGAGAGCAGACTAACTTTCCAAAGCAGCAGTTAATAACCTAGATGTGTTTTCCAACTAGCTCATTATTATTTTTAAATTATTTACATCCTTGACACTAAGAGTGTCACTGATTACTTTTTTTAATTTTGCAAGATATCTCTCTTTCTTTCTCTCTCTCTCTCTCATATTACAAATTGAAATCAGATATGCTCTTTTGCTAGGAAACACTCTCAGCCTTTAATAAATTTTTCTATAAAGAAAAATGATTTGCTGATTTTCTTACAACCTCACTAAGTTGCTGCAGCTGACTGACTTAAATGTTTTAGGAAATAATGTTATAGATGTTAGCATTATATATATACCATTGTGTGTGTTTGTGTGTGTGTGTGTGTGTGTGTGTGTGTGTGTATCATTGAATACTCAGCAGTTGTATATACACAATAACAGTAAAGCCAAAGTGAATGAAAAAAAATGTAATGAATGAATGAATAAATAAATAAATAAATAAAACAGATAAAAAGTACAAAGATTTTATGTGACTGGAATTGTCAAATGTTGATTGTGGCCACAGAAATTTGTAAAGCTACTTGGAAATGGTTTTATACTACCTACTTAAATATACTCTGTGAATTATCAATTCCACTCCAAAGTGGGAAGAAATAAACACATAATCCATTCATCTGACTCTTTCTTTTGGGTACTGTGACAGAGTTACCTTCTTCTTTTGCTTCAACCTTATTTCTGCCTCCAAAGAAAATACTCCATACCCTCATGCTACTATTGATCCACCACTAGACTTTTTAAATCTGAACCCTTGAGCTTGTCATTCTTTCCCTCTTTCCTTCACAGCACTTTTTTTCTCTACCCTTATCTACTCCACCAATACTTTTTCATGAATACTCACTATTACATACTCAGCATCCACCAATCTCACATCCTGACCCATCCCAATCCTGCCTTTTCCATGGATCACTTGAGATCCCCTCCACTCAGATATCAATAGTCCAGAGTAATGTCAGATTAGGGTGTTATATCTACAGGTTCTTAGAAGTCTTTTACATAACAATAAGCCTATAAAAAGTGGGATGTATTTTAGCTGAGGTTAAAAAGAAAATTTACAGATTGCACTGTTAAACTGAAGGGTCTAAAATTCACTAATCTCAATAATTTGGAAAAAGAAATTCTATAAAAAGGAGAGTAAAGAAAAGAACATAATACATAAAGTGACAAATTTGAAGACAAAACAAGTATATATATCCAAAGAGTGTCATATATTGGTGCTTTTAAAAGACAAATTAATCTGAAATAAATGTGGTTAATGTGAGATGTAGTAATCATTTATTAATTATATATAATGGTACTATATATGTATATGTATATATATATATATATATATATATATATATATATATATATAAAATGCATGTCATATAATCATGAGTATATGTTGCAAGAAAAGAACTCTACAGATTTTTTTTTTTTAATTTTGCTAAAACACTAGAAATACCTAAATCTGGGTTTATGTATTACCAATTATTCAGGATACATTTTATACTTTATAAAGTTTATCACCAACCAACAGACTTTTTTTCAAGTTTTAAAAGAAATAGTATTTATTTCCAATTAGAACATAATGCCATCATTTATTTTTCATTTTAATTACTTTTTAATTTTATATGACAGCAGAATTCATTGCAATTCTAATTAAACATAGAGAACACAATTTTTCATTACTCTGGTCTTATACAAATAATATTTACATGAATTCACTTCTTTATACATGTACTTTATATAATAATATACATCATATTCCACCATCATTTTTTAATAGAGTTTTTTTTTGAGAGAGGAAGAGAGAGAGAATCTTTTTTTTTATAGACGCACACAACACAATGCCTTTTTTTTTAATGTGGTACTGAGAATTGAACTCAAGTCCCACCCATGATAAGTGAGCATTCTACCAGTAAACCACAATCCCAGCCCTCCACCATCATTTCTAACCCCAATAACCCTCCCCTCCCAACCCCCAACAGTCATATTGATATACACTGAAGTATGCTATGAAGTTATAGAAAAGAGTATATACCTTATAATAATATGAACAGATAAACTTTTGTAACTAATACATAGCTTAATAATAATAATAATAATAATAATAATAATAATAAACAACTTTCCATTTAGAAAACAATAAAGTATACATCTGGTAGTACTGATATCTTTTAAAGAAAAATGACATCTTTTCCAGAAGAAAAAAGAGGTTTATTTGTGGGAAAAATGATATTCTATGCTTTCTTAATATCAAGAATAAATGATTTTCAGAAGTAACATATACTTCAATATAAGAATAAAATAGAGCAAGGTTCCATGGCACACACCTCTAATCCCATTGGATTGGGAGGCTAAGGCAAGATAATCCTGAGTTCAAAACCAGCCTCAGAAACTTAGCAAAGCCCTAAGCAACTATGTATGACACAGTCTATGTGTGCCTCTGATTCAAATTTCCAGTAAGAAACAACAGCAACCAAAAGAATACAGAGTATTGATGAGGACACAAAACAAATTCTCATGAAGTAAAGATGGAGTAGAAATTGCTGTTGTTTCTTCATGAAAACTGTTTATGTATATATGAAGTACTCCTCACCAAGCAGCATAGACCTGTAGAAGTTATAGTATGTGTTTACCATGACAGTGTACAGTTACATAATAGCATAAGGCTAGAGCTGTACTTGTCATAACAGTGGAAATCTGGGGCCTTGGAGGAAAGAGGAGGTACATTCAAAAAAATAAAAATAATAAAGCTTGAGAAAAGTTGGTAAATAGAGCCCAGAAATATTTTTGATTTAATTAGAGTACAAAATACCACATAAATGTATTATACTGAAGTTACATCTGTTCAATACATTATATGTATAATGGCTTTCAAGGAAAATATATAGAACTTATCACAAACTAAATAAAAATTACAAAACACATAAAATTCCATGTGTAAGTAAAACTAATCATTACAAAGACAATTATTTTAATTCAATTTAATATATAAATTTTCCCATCAAAATTTTAGCATGTATTTTTTAATAAAATAAGAGAGCTGGATGTGATGGTGCACAATTGTAATCCCAAAACCTTGGGAGACTGAGACAGGTGTATTGTGAACTCAAAGCCAGCATCAGCAAAAGTGAGGCCTTAAGCAACTCAGTGAGACATCATCTCTAAATGTCTTACAAAATAGGTCTTGGAATGTGGCTCAATGGCTAAGTTCCCCTGAGCTGAATTCCCAGTACCAAATAAAAGAAAAGAAAAGAAAGGACCAAAAAAATTCATCTTGGAAATAAAATATGTAAAATACTTCAAAACCTTTAATAAAAAACAAATAATATAGTTATTTTTATGTGATACATTTAATTATATTGCAATAATACAGAAGAATAAATCATAACATGAATCAAATCTGAAATCATATGTATATCAATAGTGCTGTTAAGACAAATAGAAAGGCATATGTAAAACCAGCCATATGAAAAATAACATTAGATTGAATGAATGAGTCAATCCAACCTAAAGTTAGAATTGGGACCTAGTGGCAAAATTTATTGAAAGAGTGTGTGTGTGCACAATGTGCAAGGTAGTCAGTTCCAACCTTTGCAACACTATAAAAGGCAAATGTTAAGAAGGAATGATGTTGAAAATAAAGCAGAATATTAAAATGAGACACTCTCTCTCCATCTATAGATACATTTTAGAAAAAAACTGCTATGAGTGTCTCTTTGGCAAAATTATAATGAATAGGGAGATTTATATATACTGGATATTAGTCATGTCTTGAGCAATGTATCACATTTAAGACATAATTCCCAATTACCATCATCACTTATAGTAAACACATATGTGAGAGACGGGCTGAGGATGTAGCTAAGTTTTTAGAGTGCTTGCCTTTTATACACAAGGCCCTGGATTCTATCTTTAGCATCACAAAAAAGAAAGAAAGAAAGAAAGAAAGAAAGAAAGAAAGAAAGAAAGAAAGAAAGAAAGAAGAAAATATGGGAGAAGTGATAAAAAAAAAATGTGGTGATAGCTAGGAGCCATAAAAGCTTTTTCATGTGTTTCATCAGCTGTGATCAAGACACAGAAATACCCAAATATCAAAGCTGTCAATTTATCTCAAAAAAAACATCTGCAAGCATATTTTCCCAATTGCTGTTGCTGACAGATGAAGTTCACTCGAGCTTATATTTTAGGGGAAATAGGGAGGAATCCAGTAATCTACTCTTAGCTTGAGTGACATTTTAGCACTTCCTGAATCTTACCCCAACCCTGACACACTAGCAATAATGCCAGAACTACCAATTGCTCCTAGAAAAAGTTGTGTGTGTGTGTATATGTGTACTGAATGTCTCAACTTTAACATATTGTTTGCATTACTATGTCTCTGATACACTAGTAATAATTCCAGAATTACCAATTGCTCCTAGAAAAAGATTGTGTGTGTGTGTGTGTGTGTGTGTGTGTGTGTATGTGTGTACTGAATGTTTCAACTTTCACATATTTTATGTTACTATGTCCTGAAGTTCCAAGCTCTGGAACAAAAGGTGACTGAGCTTATGTAAATCTCTGTAGATTTCAAACAAATGAATTTACATCCTTTCCCAGCACTTTTATGAACTATGATACCAAAGAGTAATTCAGAAAGGTTAAAAACCAATGATCCCTGTTTATTCCAACAAATCTTTACTGAATAGTCCTACATTGGCTACTTCATATAAACTTTCCTCAGAGATAAATTGCATCATTCAAAGAGATTTTTTGTAGCCTGATCAGTGTTGTTGAATAGGTTATTATAATAATCTCAAAGAGCTAGGTGTGGTGGAAAATATACTAGTGCCTGGAGAGGCTGAGTCAGGAGGATTGTAATTTGAAAGACAGCCTTAACAACATAGCAAGGCTATAAGCAATTTAGTGAGATATTAGTGATATATCACCTGTCTCAAAAAAAAAAAAAAGGACTGGGGACATAAGTCAGTGGTTAGCACCCCCGGAGTTTAATTCCTAGCACCAAACCACACCAAACCAAACAAATATCTGAAAGATAATAGGGACTCCAGAGTATATGTTTATATGTATAGATAAAAAGTTTGGTTAAAATATAAAATGAATACAGATACTTGTGAAAAAAACTATCATGGTTCTTAAAAGCTCAAAATACAAATTTCATATAAACCACTAATGGTAATATTTTGAAGAAGAGTATTATTGTGAATGTCTGTACTCCCAGTGGCTTTGGAGGATGAAATAGGAGGAACTTAAGTACAAGACCAGCCTCAGAAACTTGGCAATGGCTTAAGTGACTCAATGATACACTGTCTCATTAAAAAATGGATGTAACACAGTGGTAAAGTGCCTAAATAAATAAAAATAAACAACAATTCTTGGGTAAAAAATTCCCTATAACCAAATAATTATAATTCTGGATATATATCAAAAGAAATTGGAACATTTTTGTTAAAGAAATTTCTTTATTTCCATTTTCATTGTAGGTTTATTCACAGTATCTAATAAAAGGAATCAAATGAAGTGCATTTTATATACAAGGTATTGATGAAAAGGGTCCTTTTATCTACTTGCCTTAAAGGCTGCATACTTATAATTCTAACTGCTCCCTAAAAGGCAAAACTGAGATACTGATTTTTCTGAATACTCTAAGAGATTTTGGTACCTCTGGGCAAATTGTGTAAGACTTTTCTAAAACTAAGGAATAGGTAAATATTGGGTTTGGAAGGTGGACAACACACAGTAAATTCCTTAAGAGGGAATCTTAACTCAGACACTGTGATAAGGTTTCTGAGTCTGTAGAAGAAAGAGGAAGTAAAATCAGACTTTGAGATAAAACTAGGCTCTCAGCCTCACTGATTTCTAGTGAAGAAATTTAATCCAAATAGATATTGGAAAAGGGTTAAGGCTACTAATTAAAATTTATATAAAACAGGTATTTAAAAAGTACCAGGAAAGAACTGAAGGTGTGGCTCAGTGGGACAGTGCTCCCCTAGCATATATGAGGCCTTTAGTTTAATTCTCAGCACCACAGATAAATAAATAAAATATAAGTAAATATTTTTAAAAACAGGGTAAGAGTTCAGGGTTGTGGCTCAGTGGTAGAGTGCTTGACTAGTATGCATGAGGAAGTGTGTTAGATACTGGATCCACATTAAAATAATAATAATAATAATAATAATAATAATAATAATAATAATAATAATAATATTTTGTTCATCTACAACTGTAAAAAATTACTTTAAAAAAGTACAATAGTGCCATGGCCTTTGACCTTCTAATTAACTGTGTTCTAATTAAGCCTTTGCAATTGAACTTGCTTGTAATTTAAATTAAAGTCCAGTTCCGCTTTTATTTTCAGCCACACCAGGACAAAGGAATTTTCTTGAATATTAGGAATCCTTCTAAATGTCATTTTAATAAACTTGTCTTACATATTTAAAAACTCACTTAAAAGCAAACTTGGTAGAACAGGCCATAACCCCTGTGGCTCAGGAAAATTATACATGGGTATCATGAGTTCAAAGCCACCCTCAGTAAAAGCAAGGCACTAAGCCACTAATTGAAACCTTCTCTCTAAATAAATACAAAAAAATAAATGGGCTGAGGTGGTGTCTCTGTGCCGCTGAGTTAAATACCTGGTATTAATGATAGACCCAACCTGATCTTTTCTCAAAATTGGGAGCCATCTCGCCACAAAGCCATGAAAAGATAATTTCGGCTTTACTATAAATTACTGCAAATTCTGAACCTGCTTGGAATGCCTGCCTGTAACTTGAACTCACACATGCCTGGCTCTCTGACAAGATAGCAGCCCTCTCTGAAACTTTAGTGACGCCTCACAAGTCTTGGCCTTCCCTGGACAGAACATGACCTTCTCTGAGGCTCTAATGACCTTCATAAATTCTGATGTCGGGGCCAGCAAAAATGTAAACTACCATTAGTGTTATGCTCATCAGAGTTCTGTTATCTGTAACCCCGCTTTGTGTAACTTTCTGGGCTATAAAGCTGGTCTTCAGGAAAGCTGCTGCTGCTGTCTTGTTCCTGTGGTTTTGGGTGGGAGAGGCACCCCAGCCAGTAGAAATAATAAGCTTGCTTTAATTTGATTTTTAATTGGAGTCAGTGGTCTTTTCTTGCATCCTGGTCTAATATTTTGGAGTTCTGCAGTGAGATGACCCTGCCAGACCAGACCACAAGACCAGACTGCTGGAAATTCTGGAGCCGGCCTTCGCTTTAGGTCTCCAGGCTTGGGAGCCACTCTAGGGTGTGTGAACCTTGAGACCTTCCAAGAGTGAGCCTCAGTCCCTGGAGAACTGCAGTGAACTGCTGCACTAAAAGTATTAGCAAGCACCTGGTGGAGGAGGCCTACATAGGTAAGTGGTGCCTTTATAACATCTGGTATCTGGTTAAGGGAGATCTCTTCTGAAGACAGAGTGGTGGCCTGGTGAGGCTCACATATACTCCTGCCTGGAACAGTAATGAGAAATCGTTCTGTCCTCTGTTCTGTTCTGTAGGGAATTCCTCTGGAAGGGTGCCAAAGGTCATGCACATACTCCTACTCTGAGAGCTTTAGCAAGATGTTGCATTGCTCCTCTGTTTTTCTGTTTCAGCACCAGGTTTCTGTTTTCTTGTGTTTTGTTCTGTGTTCTATATGTTTTTTTTTTTTGTTTGTTTGTTTGTTTGTTTTGTGCCTTTTGTTGTGTGACTTCTATGGTAAAAACTTAAGGATATTGGACATGAAAATGGGTAATAAAGCAAGTAAGCCTGACACCCCTTTGGACTGTGTTTTAAGGAACTGTGATGAACTTTACCCTCCTTTGTTAAGCAGGATGAGAGAAGCCCCTAGCTGGATGCCTGGAGCACCCACACTGCAGAGGGCAATGCCTGCTGGGGATCTAAGAACTGAGTATCTCCCAGGTTAACAAGTGAGACTCCTTTAAAACCCCTTGTTCCTCCAGATCGAGAGAGTCACAACCTTTGGGGCGGAGTCCCTTGTGTTTCTCCTTTGTTAGCAAAGCAATAAACTCCCTTTTTCTTTTTCTAAAAACCCTGTCCTCATTACTAAATTGGCATTTATTGGCACCCCATTTTCTATTCTTTGTAAGAAATTATGATCCCCCCAACACGGAGCCCCTTGCAGCACAGAGGTCAGCCTGGAGAGGGGTCCTGGTCCCTCCAGTCCGTCGGCTCTGTGCTTTGGGAAAATTTCCTCCTTCTCTGAGCCTCAGTTTCCTCATCTGTAAAATGTACCTAATATTCCTTATAGACCACCTCAGTGAAATTAGGACTGAATCAAGTTGTCAGGTCTTGTACCAGCCTGAGTCTTGGTCAGCATGTAACACCTGATCCACAGACTCATGATCATTTTCTTTTTTTTTTTTAAAGAGAGATTGAGAGAGGAGAGAGAGAGAGAGAGAATTTTTAATATTTATTTTTTTAGTTCTCGGCGGACACAACATCTTTGTTGGTATGTGGTGCTGAGGATCGAACCCGGGCCGCACGCATGCCAGTCAAGCGCGCTACCGCCTGAGCCACATTCCCAGCCCCAATGATCATTTTCTAAAATTAGACAATTCTTGTCTGTCCTTGGCTTTCTGTTACTGTAACAATCCCCAAGACAATCAGCTTATAAAGACAGGAGGTTGATTTGGCCTCATGGTTTTCAGGTTGCAGTGCATGCCCAGTTGGCCCTGTTACACATCATGGTGGGGAGTCTGTGGTGGAGCAAGCTGGTCAACTGGTGGCTAGGATGGGAAAGAGGGCAGCAGGCTGACCATGGGCCACACAACTGTCATTCCAGCAGCCTGGGAGGCTGAGGCAGGAGGATCATAACTTTGAGGCCAGCCTCAGCACCTTGGCAACATCATGTCTCAACATAAAATAAATAAATAAAAGGCTGTGGAATGTGGCTCAATGGTAGGAAGACTTGGGTTCAATTCCCAACACCACAAAAACAAAATAGAGACCAGGGTCCCAGCAGGGCACAGCCCCAGTGACATGGGACCTCCCAGTAGGTTCCACCTCCCAAGAGCTCTATGAGGTGGGGACCAGGCCTGTAATCTTGGGCCTTTGGGGACCTTAGCCCAAACACAGCACTCATTCAATTGTGCACATTAAAAAATGATAAGAACAAATGTTCCTTAAGTGTCCAGAGACTAGCAGGGGAGCCTCCCTGGTACTTGGTGTCCCCTCCCCGCCTCTCCAGGCCCCCCACAGGCTCCTAGAGGACCCATCTTCTTCTGCAGCATGTCCTGAAGAAGCCCTGGAGAGTCAGGCCTGGAGCCTGGGGCAAGGGGGTATGGAGGGGCAGCTGGAAACCCTCGGGGTCAGTGCCACCAGGCTGAGACCAAGGCCCTCAGCTTCCTGACCTGCAAAATGGGCACCTGGGTCCAGGTCAGCCTTCCCAGGCCTGATGCCCTGATTCAAGTCATTGTCCCCAGCTGAATTCCACCCCTCCTGAAATAAATCAGTTCATGACTAACTATCTCTGGGTATAGAGGGGACCCAATGGCACCGTCACTGCTGTCCCTATGTGACAATGATCAGGACCAACCTGCACAACACCTGGAAGGACAGGAGTGAGGACATCGGGTTGGTCCCACCCCATCCATGGAGCACCCTGTGTGGACCAGGCTGTGTGCCAGGTGCAGAGGGGACAGTCAGGAGCCAGACAGTCAGGCGAAAGTTCCGGCTTTGGAGAAAGTGGTCAAGAATCAACAGCGTTAATATCTTTAAAGGAGACTTTCTAAAATATTCTACTTTTAGTTGTGGTCAGACACAATGACTTTATTCTATTTATTTATTTTTGTGTGGTCCTGAGACTTGAACCCAGGGCCTTGCACATGCTACACGAGCGCTCTACCACCGAGCCATGACCCCAGCCCCTTAAAAGGAGACTTTTCTAAAAATAAGGTCTGATAGGAAATGAAGGGTGCTGTAGAGAGAAGAGCTAGGAGAATGAGGGCGAGGGCCTGTGGTTTTCTATACAGTCCTGAGGTGCCTATTGGAGAATGTGACATTTGGGCAACACCTTCATGAGAAGTGGATGATTCCACGACTATTTCTGGAGAAAGTGGTTCAGGCCGTGGGAAAGAGCCGTGCAAAGGCCCTGAGGCAGGGGCTGCCTGGCTGGTGAGACGCTGGAAGATGGAGCTGAAACTGGGCAGGAGAGGAGAGGAGAAGAGGTGAGGACAGGATGGTGTCCGGGTCTCAGTAAGGATTGCTGATATCTTATAACCCAAACTCTATTAATAATATCCGTAGCCATCTTTGTCCCCTACATGTATCAGTGAAGTGCCACCACACCAAAGCCCAGGTGGGCAGGGAAGCCCCTTCTCCTCCAGACCCTCCCATGGTCCCTCAGTAGAGTCCCCATGTCCTGCATGACTGGGGTCCTCGTTCCTGGATGTGGGGGAGCAAACAGAGGCCTGGCCAACTGAGGTCTCCTGGGCAAAACCTCACACCCAGGATGCAGGGAGAGGTTCAGGGAGGTCCATGCTCCAGGGTGGGGCTGACCACGTGCCCTAGGCACCCCTGCCACCCCCCAGGGAGGTGGAGGCTCTGAGAGGAGGCACGTGACGAGAGCCAGACAGGCCTCTCTCCTCTCCCCATACCTCCCCGGACACTCAGCGGCATTTGGGAAAATCAAAGTGCTCAGTCCTTTACTCAGTGGGGAGTCCTTTCATGAGGGTCACCATCCCCAGGGTGGCCCAGGCTAAAAGGACGCACTGCACTGATTCTCCAGGGTTCCATTAAGAGCAGGGACCCTGGATTCAGACACAACCATGCAGGAAGGCAGACCCCAGTGAGGCTCAGGGCCTGGGGCTATGCACAGAAGTACTGGAACCCAGCTAATGTGGGTTTTGCCCCTCTCTGACCTCAGGCCCTTCTTCTGGGACATAGGGTGCGCAGTGAACCTTGCTTCATGGGACCAACATGGCAGCCAGGTGAGACAGTGCTTATGACCCACAAGCACGGGGTGACGGGGCCTGGGACTTCGCAGCCACTCTCTCCGGAGCACAGGGTCACTGTGTCTGTCCAGGCTGGCTCACACAGAAGATGCCTGGCATATGTGCAGGCCTTCCTATCAGCTTTCTGCCTGGCCTCAGGCTCCCACTCAGCCCTGGACCAGCCCCTGCTGCCTCCTTGGGCCACCCCAGCAGTCCTGTAAAGTCTCCCCAGCCTTGGGTGCCAAGAGCAGGCTTCACTCCATTGGGGTCTTACCCAGTCAACTCGTATGGTCAACATCAGGCCCCAGCAAGGGGAAGAATCTAGGGACCTACCTCAGAGCCTCAGAATGACCCCAGTCTAGAAAGATGTCACCTTCACTGCCCGGACCCCCGTGAGGACACGGTGGGTGGGTTCCAGAAGGGGGGGCCTTGAAACTGTCATTAGTGGCAAGAATTCCTTGATCTCCTTACTTCAACATCATTCGCTTCAGTGGGAGGAGAATGTTCTCTCCTTTCTAAAGTCAGAGAACAGACCAGAGGACAAAAGCAGCCACAAACCAAAGGCTAAGGCTGGACAGATACTTCCATGCTGACCAGGATGGACATCTTCAAATTCAAGAGCCATCCTGTCCAGGAGGAAAGGGTGAAAGCCACACACAGGCACTTTCTGAATTTTCTAAAAGCAACATTAAAAAAAAAAAAAAACTTGGCATTTACTTATTTAGGGGTGAGGAGCGGGTACCAGGAATTGAATTCAGGAGCACTCGAACACTGAGCCCCATCCCCAGCCCCATTTTGGGTTTTCTGTAGAGACAGGGTCTCACTGAGCTGCTCAGGGCCTCACTGCGTCTGAGGCTGGCTTTGAGCTGGCGCTTCTCCTGCCTCAGCCTCCCGAGCCTCTGGGATGACAGGCGGCCCTACTTCATCCTGCCCATGAAATTATTTTAATATAATTTGACAAAACTCAGACATCTCCTCTCCAGTCGCCCAGGGCTCTGGGTGCAGAAAGCAGGTCTTGGAGTGCAACCTCCAAGGCCCCTGGGGGGCTGGAGGGCGCCCCCTGCCTGTCCCCTTCCAGAGTCTGGCATCCCCTTGCCCTGCCCCCCATCTCCACACGGGGGTGCCGTGTTTTTCTGGTCCAAGGTGGGAGGAGGGGTGCAGGGAGAGACAGGAGCAGGCGCCACCGGGAGCTCTGCAGGAGGGAGAAAGGGACAGGCCAACAGAGGGTCCAGGGACAGAGAGGGCCAAGGCCGGTGAGTGCTGATGTAGGGAAACGGGCTGCAGTCTCTCTGGCCCAGGGAAGCCCAAAGAGCCATCCCCAAATGCCACTGTGCCTGACCTTCCTCTCTCTACACCCTAATGTTTTACCCTAAGGCCACCTCTGTCACCTCCCCAGGTGCTTTTCAGCAAAGGAAATTGCAAACAATTTGCGTGACTTTCAGTGAGCATGAGGGTTCCCACACCCACCTCCCCTTCATCTCCCTCACGCTCCTCCTTCCCAGGGAATCTCGAGCAGCCCTGCCCGGGGGTGCCGATTCCCAGTCCCCAAACAGAATTAGAAGGGGACAGTGGGGTAAAGACATCGTCTCCCTGAAGGAAGCTGTTTGACCTGAGGTAGGCAATTGACCTCTCTGAGCTTTAGTTTCCCACCACACTGGGGAGCTCAGCGTCACACACCTGCCATCATTTTATTCATCCCTCACAGTGGCTCTGAGAGGGAAGTGTCCTGAGTGCCCTGACCACCATGTCCACCATGCAGTTTAGAGACACTGGGGTGTGTGCCTGAGTCACACAGCTCCAACTTGGCAGAGCCAGCATTTGAAATCTGGTTGACTTGGGACTCTTGCCTCGGCTTCCAGGTGAGCTCCCTAGGTGGCTGCTCTGGTGACAGTCCCCTTTCTAACTGCTACATTCTCTCCAAACACCACCATGCACTTGGCCCAAGAAGCTCCAGGAGAGGACGGTGGCCAGGTTCCCATCCCTGCCACAGCTGGGCACTCACCCAGCAGCCGCCCCCTCCCCTCATGAGGTCACTCTCTGGTACCCAGGCCTTCCCCACACCATGTCCCCACTCAGTCTGTGGGCACCTTCCACTGCCTGGACAGTCCCCAAATCCCCTGGCTTGAAATATCTCCATATCCAGGCACCAGGTGATTTTCTCCCCCTTAACCTCAGAATGTGCCCCTTGGGTGGCTTGATGTCAAACCAAACTGCCTTTCCATTTTCTGGGTTAAGTGGGACAGTTGTCCAGGCCTGTAATTCTTCTCTTTCAAGTTGAAGTTAAAATTTGCTGGGTAGAAAGTTTTTTTTTTTTCCCACATCAAACTTAAAACACAGAGGAGCCAGGCGCAGAGGCGCACACCTGCCATCCCAGTGGCTCAGGAGGCTGATGCAGGAGGATGGCAAATTGGAGGCCAGCCTCAGCCACTAAGCAAGGCCCTAAGCAACTCAGCAATACCCTGACTCTAAATAAAATATAGAAAGGGCTGGGGACATGGCTCAGGGGTCCAGCCTCCCCTGGGTTCAATCCCCGGCACCAAAAATAAATAAGTAAATAAATAAGAATGCAGAGGGGGATGAGGAAGGAGAGGAAAAAGAAAGACTCTGTCAGACTCGGAGCTTTGCCCCACATGCTCCGTGGCCTCCAGGATCTCCTAGGACTCAGCTCCCGCTCATTGGCACCAGGACACTCACAAGAAGACAGGTAGGAATCAAAGTTCCTCTAAATGCCACAGAAAGCTGTGCCTCTGATGGTCCCCACTCCACAGGCACCAAGCGAAGATCTGTGGTCGCCTTTGGCAGGAGAGGCAGAAATGAGCAATCTGGGATTTTCAAAGATAAAGATAATAAAAGTAATTAAGGTAATCAACCACCCTGAAGAGAGAAGGATTCACAGCTGCAAATTCTGTATTTTGCTCTGTCTGCCATGTCGCAGCTGCCACGGGGCCTGATCCACAGCGCAGTGTCTGGGCCCCTCTGCGTCCAAAAGCATATGACAAAAAGCTGTGAGGGGTGGGTCTCCCTGGCACCCAGCTCCTGGGGCCTCCCTCTGCTTGGTCTCCCAGGTCCCCAGTGGGGATCAGCCCTTGCTGGGTCCTTCCTGGCCTGCCGGCTGGTCCTGCTCTTCCATCTCCAACAGGCAGGGACAGACAGCCCAGGGTCACCAGGGCAGGCGTCACATGCTCAGGAGCATCCACAATGAGGCCATCCCCAGCCAGAAGAGCAAGACAGGAGCAGATCCTCAGAAAGGGCCACAGGAGCCACCCAAGAAATAAGCAATGAGCCTCCAGGCCCGGTGCCGCCCACCTGAAGTCCCAGCGGCTGCAGAGTGTAAGGCTGGAGGATTCTGAGTTTGAGGCCAGCCTCAGCAGTTTAGTGAGATCCTAAGCAACTTGGTGAGACCCTGTCTCTAAATAAAAGTCAAGAGGATGGGGAGGCGGGGAGGTGGCTGAGCTCCCCTGGGCTCGATCCCCAGGACCAAAAAAAGAAAGGAAGTGAGAGAGGAGAAATGAAGTGCTCCTGGAGGATGCAGTGTGCCCCAAGGGAGATGCCTACCAAGGAGCCTCTGCAGGGCCCAACGAGGTGTGTGCCGCACATCTCCCCATCATGAGGCTTCAAGTGCCCCCATAACTCAGCCTGGCCCTGCAGGGGACCAGCCCATCTCCCTGGCAGAGTGGCCCATAAACCCCCTTGAAGCCCGTGGATTTACTGTGTTTATTTGTTGGGATTTGGAGAAATATACCTGGCATGCAGAGGCCTCGGGACACAGGGACATGATTTTGAAACACAGATTGTTGGAGGGAAGGAGAATTATAAGGCAGAGTCGCAGCTCATTTCTCCCAGAGAGCAGGAGAGACACCACCGTCATTAATGACCGGAGTCAACATATCACAGGAGCCACGTGGAGAAGTCCCCAGCAGAGGCTGGCAAGGTCCCCAACCCCAGTTCCATGTCCCCAGCAGCCTGACTCCATCACCACCTTTGGAACTCGCTGTTCCCTCTGCCTGGTCCTCTGTTCCCTGCAGCCCTGGCACCAGGCTCATCTCCTGATGGGGTCAGTGCTGAGACCAAGCAGCACATTCTCCTGGAGGGCTGTCCCCTCCACCCTCCTGCCGCTGTCCCTTTCTCATAGAAGTTTTGTCACCACACCATCACTGAACATAAGTGTGGACTTGGCTACTATTTTCTCCCCAGAGTGGAAGCCTTTGTCCCCTCTGTGTTCCCAACGCTGAGCTCCAGGCAGGCACACAGTAGGTGAACGCAGGACACACGGTATTTGTTGAATGAGTGAGTGACCGGGGTCACCGAGGGCTGTGGCGACCCCTGGCTCCTGTTCTCCCCTCTTCTTCTGCCGTCAGCCCCAGAAACTGTGCAGGCCACTCTCAGGACATACGGGGATACTGAGGTTCCACGTGTCCTGGGGCCACACTGTGTACGGTGGCAGGGCAGAAACCAGGACCCAAGTGGCAGAGCGGAGACAAGTGGAATTTAGAGTCCCACTCTCTGGTCTGGGGCCTGGGCTCTGTCCCGTCACTTGGCCTCTCAGAGACTCGATCCCCTCCTCTGTAGAATGGGGACAGTTCCATCAGAACTGGGGAACACATAGTAGGTGCTCACCAAACTGTGCCACAGGCCAGACCCACCTTGAGCGCTGTGTTGTTCATAGCCTGTCATTTCCCCTGACCACAGGTGCCAAGAAGGATCGCCTCACAGAGAGCAGGCTCCGCAGAGGCCCTGGTCACCCCGAGGCAGGCCAGCCAACAGGGGTCCTGACGGTGACCCTGAGCTCTCTTTCATTTCTCCTGCGATGGAGGCTCCTCCACCTGTAAAATGGGACAGCCAGGGCTATGGTCATCTTGCAAACCCCGGGATGGCCGGGGGAGATGGCTGGGAACGGCATGGTGGGCAGATGAGAGAGGAGAGAAGGTGGATGGCTGAGGGACAAATGGGTGGGTAGATGGATGGATGGGTGGATTGACAGACAGATGGACTGATGGATGGCCAGATGGATGAGGGTGAGTGTGTGAAGCAGTGGGTGTGTGACTGGGTCGATGTGGGTGGCATGAAAGGTTGGACCTGGGGATGGACAAGAGGACAGGTGAGGGGCGGTGGCTGGGTCTTCAGAGTGGTGAGTGGGACTTGGTGACCTGGGGGCTGGTGCAGGAAGGCGGTGGTGAGTTCCCCTCAAGGCCATCTCTCCCTCCCACTGCAGTGGTCCCATTTTTCAGAAGAGAAAATCAAGGGCGGTGAGGGAGTCTGCTGTCCAGGGTCTCCACTGCGGTCCCCACAGGGCTGGAAACTGCATATTGGTCAGGCCGGCTGTGATGGATTCTCTGACTCACCATGAACAAGGTTTGTAATTCTCTACTTGGTTAAGTTTGCAGGCATTCTAGGGTAGTCTCTAAGGAATGTTTGGGGTAACTTGTCACATATTCCTTATCCTTCAGTAATTTTGAGTCTTGATATACAGGGATATAAATATTTAAACAAAAGTTGTAGCTACAGTTCTTCTTTAATTGACTTCCTCTTTGGCTTCTTATTTGCTTTATTTTCAAGTTGTTGGTATAAAAATAAAAAAACATTACAGCTTGGAGGATAGACAGGTTTTAAGATGAGAGGACATAATCTTTATGCCGCTGGTAATATAAGTGGGCACAGGATTTATTTTATTTTAAATTTTATTTCCCCATTTTATTGTCTGTTAAGTAAATTTTCTAGTTCTTTTATTTGTAAGGTCATTGCCAAAATCAAATGTGGTTTGGTACCTGCATGTGCTGTATCCAAAGCTCTCTGTAATCGCTGGCTGCCACTTTGTATAGTTTCTAGTCAGATGTGTTAAGAGTCCAGTAGTTTCTGGGGACACTTCAAGGATTTGTGGAGACTTCTTTGGTGTCTTCCAAACTCTGTCCCTGCTTTGATTTTTAAGCAGCTGCTGCTGCCTGTGCTTTTTTATTTTAGTTGCAAACATGTCTTTGTTCTCTTCTAGTGTCTCTCACCCTCACATGTGCTGGAGTCCAAGGATGTACAACCTGCCTCCCCTTGTTCACCCTGCTCCCATCTTTTTTCTGTCACACCCTTCTTAGCTGTGTGCTTGTGGGCCACCTCAATGGCACTGACTTGCATTTAGGAGCTCATCCATGGAGGAGCTCCTTTTTAGTACAAATTTCATTTAGTTTAACATTTATTCAGTGCCTTGTATCAGGCATTTGGTTGGCCCAGGTATCTAAAATTCTGGGGAAGAAATTCTTCTTGCCCTGGCAGAGAACGACAGAAACCTGTGGTTAACCTGTGTCAGAATGCATTTTGTGACAGAAATACACATACACTGCTATTGGTACCAGTGGGGAAGGTGGCAGTTTTTGGTGTGAGCTGTTTGGATATACCTCCTCCTGCCATTCCTTCCTCTATTCTCTAATCATTCTTTTATCTAAGGGAGTGGAACTAGCCAGGCAGTAAGGAATTGTGTACCATGAACTTTGTAGAGAAGGTCACCATCAGCTAGTCTATGTAAAGAGGCCTGGTATCTGATTTTCAGTTTGGAAGTTGAAGTCACCACACCCGAACAGGAGAGAATAAATTGCATTGTAATTATCATGAAATACTGGCCAGGTTTGTTTTGCAGGCAGGGGAGCAGTTATGGGATCCATACCACGAGTTGAGTCCTGGGGTCCACAGTGACCTGATGCCAACCTTGGCCCCTATCTGCAGTCTGTTGCTCAGCCAATCCTGTTTACCTCACCCCAGCCCCCACTAGGGTTTTTTGTGTCTCACAAAATGGGACTGGTATTCATAGGGCACCCACTATGTGTCATGCACCACCCTAGGGAGCTGCACGGAGGGTAGGAAAGAGAGGTCCAAATGCCCTATTCCCTAGGAACTCCTCTTACTGAGGAGGACACATATACTTGAGTCATGGAATAGACAACTCCAGAGAGACCAAGAATCAGGACCAGAGGAGGCTGACGCCTGAAAGGTTAAGGGACTCCGTCCAGGCACTTTAGAAAATTGTTCCTTCTGTGAAACCCCAGTGAATCCATTCCCCTCCCTGCCCCAAAAGGCTTTTGCTGCAAGGTCTCCTCCCTCCTCCTTGCTATCTGCCTTCCTCTGGTCCAGCCCTGGGGATAGAGCAGTGGAATGAAAATAGGTCACCCTTACCCTCAGGAACTCATGCCCTATACATTCAGTCATAAATAAGTAAATTTGGTAGCATAGCTCACTTGGGGAAGTGCTGGGGTTGGACTGTGGCCTTCAGCAGGGCTCTCAGGTATTCAGGCCCCTCTGAGCAGGTGCCACTGGAAGACAGAGCTGAAAGGATCTGGGCTGGATGAAGCCCACATGGCTCAAGTGAAGAGAGGAAGAGACATGACCAGGAGCATCACAGGTCAAATTAGACTGCTCTGGAAGTTTCTGACCTTGATGCAGAGTCATGACTTGTGAGTTTCCAGTGCAGATTCATTTGCTGGGACTGAAGTGACCTGGTGCCCAATGCTTGTTGCAAGATTGCTATTGTGACATGGTAGCAGGAAGCATCCTGTGTAACCACAGCATAAATATGAAAGGCAGTGACTAGAGTCAAGACACCACACTCCTCTGCCCCATAGTCTCAGGCATCACTGAAGAAAACCACTCTGTTCCTCACTCCTGAGCTCCCCACTTACCTTCAAAACACATGGGATGATTTGCCGGTGATATCCCTGATGTGGACCTGGGAGGATAACATGTCTAGTGTGCTAGACTGGGCACAGCCAGGTTTCTGCTTTAAGAGAGAAGTCTTGGCAGAAAAGCCTGCAAGTAAGTCTTCTTTTTCTCTTTCAGATGGCCTTCTTGAGGATACCAGCCCCAAGGACTCATATCTAATCTCAAGAAACATCATGGCTGAGCCAGACTACATGGAAGATGACAATCCATGACTCATTAGGCCCCAGAATTGATCAATCCTGTCAAAACATCCCAGAACCATCAAGGTCTTCACAGAGAACTCCTTATGAATCTAAAAAGCTACCATAGTTTCTGGAGCATGGCTTCTTTACAGGGATTTTAAGATAACCAGATTTATCAATGATTGTTTTTACAGAGGCTTTGAAGAGTTTTTTTTTTTTTTTTTCTTGACAATTCTCAAGGCTTCCCTTCTTGCACTGTCAAGCCAGGTCATCCCTCCCTGAAGTAAAACCCCTGCTGCAGCTCAGTTTTTGTTCCTTCTAAAATGCACACACATTCTTAAATTTGCTTGCAAAGGGCTAGTGCAAAGACATAAGAGAGGGAACCAAGTAAAAGAGAAATATGTTATTTCTTAAATTTGAAATCTCTGAATTTCCCCCTTGCTTTGGGGGAAGTATTAGAATCAAATGTAAGTCCTGCGTGCATTAGCAATCGGTAAGTGGCAAGGAGAAGTCTCCAGAGCCTTATTAGAGTGAATAGATTAGAGTGATTCTTCCTTATGTTTATGTTTGTTTTTAAGTTGTATTTTAAATAATTATCAATATTTTTATTAACTTTTTAGAAGGGAGCAGAATATATACAAATTTGTATTTTTACCATGTTTATCTCTACAGATTGTCTTAAATTCTATTTTTATTTCCATCCCTGTTGTGTCATCCTGAGAAATTTAAAAAAAATTAAATTTAAATGATATTATATTTTTAAATTTTAAATTAAAAAAAAAATCAAACACAAGGGTTCGGAGCATTTTCATGGCAGTTCTTCCGAGTTCACTCCTGCCTACCAGAACTAATGACTCCTGTTCCTGGATGTCTTTCTAGATATCTTTCTCCTCCTGGATTATGGGATTGTGACTCCTTCATTTTTGTCTCTGACATGTGCTATGGAGCTGTTAGATAAAAGTTTATTAAATTGAACACAAGCTTGATCATTTTTAGTAAGTGCTTACCTTCTGCCTGTCTTTGCTGCACAATCAAAATGGAAAATATGAATTTAGTACTCTCATGCCCAGAGCAAAACATAACTATATACATTTCTAAATAAACCACAGAATTTGGAAGCAGGCCTGCCTGGGAAATTTTGTATGTATTTTATTGGAAGATCATCAGGTTAGTGGGCTTCAAAACAGAGTAGCATTTTGTCACCTACTGGTTTTCTGATCTGAAGTTGGAGATTAGTTGAACTCTTAATAAATATTGTAGCTCAAATTATTTTGTTTTATTTTCATTGCAAGTCTATAGAAAGGCTCTAAGTCAGAATAAAGGAAAAGTAAACCTAACTTTGTAAAATAGATCTTCTCTGGATTAGAGGCTGCAAATTACTCTGTAAAAATATACTTAGTGGGGCTGGGGTTGTGACTCAGTGGTAGAGTGCTTGCCTAGCATGTGTGAGTCCCTGGTTCAATTCTCAGCAGCACAAAAAGGACTCAAATAAAAGCTATAAAAATATATAATTAGTAGTGTGATTCACATCACTGCAGAACATATGGATTTAAGCAGTTGAGTCTTTCTAAATTTTCTAGAAAATGGACCTCCTTTATGTCTGCCTTTGACCCATTCTTCCTTTCCCTGTTTACATAGCTGACTCTTTAGCAGACCCAGTGCAACTAATTTGGAAGAATGATGACTTTTGCTGAAGCACTGAGGTGTAGCGAGGACATTTGAGATCAGAGGTCATGAATCCTGAGCTTTCACCATTCGACTTGATGTATCTTATGATCTTGACCAAGAAACCTCTCTTGATATCTTTTTTTCACCTATAAAGTGGGGAATAATAACATATTTCTTTAAAAATTAAATAGTAGCATGTATTACAATACCTATTAAAATATATGGCATATAAATGGTCAGCTAGTCCCATCCATCTTCTCCCCATGTGGCATGGGAGAAGAAATTCCTATTTCTTTTTCCTTTTTTCTTTGAAAGATTCCAATCTAATTGAATGTATTTAAGAAAAAAAGGCATATTTCAAAGTCAAAAAAGATGAATATATCTTGTCATATGTTGAAGATATAAACAGATTTTTTAAGATAAAATATTTGTTTAGTAGCATCTTTTTAAGAAACTTAGTCAGTTTTAGGGTGAAAACTTCTCAAGCTCAGAAGAAAACTTTCCTTTTATTTTTCTTCCATATCATGAACCCTTTGGAGACAGTGGGGTTTTTATTTCTATTTTAGTACCAAATAATAGGAAGCATCATATCAATAATTACTACCAGGCATGATTACTGGTTTGTACTAATGAAAACCTGTTTCATTTTCTACAATTTATAAAGGGCCTTCCTTTATTTTATCTTACCCAGTGATCTTTCCAATAAACCAGCATGTTACCTTGCGATTGTCCCACTTTGACACATTAGAAAGGATTGTTTCTTGTTGAGAATTCTCTCAAGATCATGCACTAGATTTTTAGAATAAAAAAGGATAGAAATAAGCATGGAATTTAGGACAGTTTCTAGAGATAATTATAGTAATTATATAAACTAGAGAAAAGATTGAGTAAATGAAAAGACCAGAGAATGAGATCAGCAAAAACCAAACTTTACCTGTAGCATTGACCTTGGCTTGCATAACTACAAATTTTGCTCAAAGCTCTGCAGCAGTTAGTTTAATTTTTTTTTTTACAATTTACTTTTAGAGATTATAAGATAAAAACAGTTACTGCTTAGGAGAATAAGTATTCAGAGGTCTTCTAGCTCTGAAAATGTGCTTCTCTATTTTATCATCTTTTTAGATTTGGCTCAATTTCCATTAGCAGTCTTTAAATTTCCACCTGGTCACAGTCTGCTTCTAGGTCTGATGGTTATGACCTTTTGTCAGGTTCTTGGGTTCCATAGGCCTTTATCAGTAGTGCAAAAGGCAGTATTCAGAAGGCATTATAAAGCATTATATTTTTAGTAGTTGAAATGTCAGTATTGGAAACATCTTTTAAAAAAATAAGAATGACACAATGGAATATTATTCAGTGTTAAAAGAGAATAAAATCATGGCATTTGCAGGTAAATGGATGGAGTTGGAGAATATAATGCTAAGTGAAGTAAGCCAATCCCAGAAAACCAAATCCCAAATGTTTTCTCTAAGGAGGCTGATTCATTATGAAGATTGAGGGGGGAGTATGGGAGGAAAAGATGAACTCTAGTTATGGCAAAGGGGAGGGAGAGGCAGAGAGGGGATGTGGGAGTAGAAAAGGCAGTGGAATGAGATGGACTTCATTACCTTAAGTGTGTGTATGAAGACATAAATGGTGTGACTCTACATTGTGTACAACCAGAAACATGAAAAATTGTTCTCTGTATGTGTAATATGAATTGAATTGCATTCTGCTGTCATAAAAAATTAGACTAATTTTTAAGAAAAGAAAAAAATAAGATGATTTCTAACACATTAAGAGATTCAATTTTCTATAGAGTAAATTTTGGACAAATAAACCAGTTAATTTGAGCATGCCCCTAATGGTTCTTTGTCTTGTACATTTCTAAGTGAGTGGTTTGTAGCTCCCTGAGTTTTCAGCTGAACTTTAGAGATGCTTTACCAGACAAATAATTTCTCAATGAATACTTTGATGCTCTACAGCCTGGAAAAAGATAGGGGAGGTTGTAGCAATAACAGAGAAAAGTATTTATACTTGAATCCAGGCAGGTGAAAATGGCTAAGCCAAGAATATAGATGAGGCAGGACAAACCAGAGAATTCCAAGATTCACCATCACGCTGAAATCCAAATGCAGCCATCCCTTTCAACAAAAAACAAAAACCTAATAGACCCAGAGCAGTTTGGCTTGGGGGGTCAGGCACATGTGCTCTCTGATAGTTTGCTCCCCAGCTTCCTGCTCTGGCTGGTGATGTGTTCCTATTGAGGAGTTGACTTCATTCATAGCTTGCAAGCATGCTTTGGTTGAGATGAAGATGCAGTGCATATGGGCTTTTCAAGTTTGCCTCTCAATATTTAGTGTGTTTTGTTGATGTGAAGAAGAGTGAGGAAGAGAACCCTGTGTTTGTACAGGTGTGGAAAGTGTGGGGGCACACCAAACTGTTAGTAACAGGTATCTCTGGGTGCAGGAATGGGTAGGGCTTGATGGGAGCAGGCACTACCTTATATACTTCTCAGGGACACCACTGTGTAGAATACAGTGCAGATGGTCTTCCCATGATTTGTTTAATGGGGCGAGTTTGGGGTATGCTTTTACTTTTTTTTTAATGGATCTGGATAAATTGCCTGACTTTTTTTGGCAAAGACTCAAAGTGCACCTATTAAGTTCACAATTTTGAAACTAGGCTTTGCCCACTGAGATAGTCACAGCTAGCTCCATGACCAGGAAGCAGACTTGAGAATTCCTTGATCTTGGGTAGTATGAAGCCACTAGCTCTTGACTCCCTGTCAGTCATGAAGGGATTGAAAGTACTTGTTATGTGTATGTCAGAATTGATTGAAGAGAATCAAGTGTTCTTATGCAAGGGGTAATATTGTTATTTACAAAATTTGGAGGTGATCATTTCTGCCCCTCCACAGTCTCTGCATTCTGATCCACTTAGAGAAACAGACAGGCAGTGCTTAATGTCTCCCATTTGGCACAGAAAGTTAAGTGACCCACTATGATAAAATATTAACTGAAGGTCTATGACTACTTCTTGAGTGTTACAAGTGCAGAATTTTTATTAGATGAGCACCACTTTCCGGAATTGTCTGTTACTAAATATTTTATCTTATTGTCACCATCATATAAAATCTTTGAGCAGAAAATGAATACTATAGAATAGTTAAACCCATTTTTAAGCTGCAATGGAAAATCAGCTTAAAGTGTCATATATCAAAGTCCTTTCAGTGAGTTTTGCAGAAGAATGTAACAATAATTTAATTGAATTTTGCTGGTGGAATACAGCGAAAGAAAAATCTTTGAAATCTAAATTATTCGGATAACTAAATTCTTAATCCTAAAATTTAATTCTCTTAATTCTGTCTATAGTGTCAAATCAAGACTTTCTATTAGTCATGAAATTAAGAAGCTACTTAGTCTTTTTTCGGATTATTTTAAGAAAGGTTTTCCAGTGATTAATGACTCTTCTAACTGAACAGCAATAGTGCTCAAAAGCAACCTTTAATGTGCAGATTAAAGATTTGATTTCTAGAATATTCTGTCTGTATTTTCATACCTCTGTTCAGTCTTGATAACTGTGAGACAAACTATAATTAAATCAGAAACATGACCTGCTTCTTGTTTCTTTGGAAATTTGACCAAATTAATTTTTTAATTAAGATTTCTGCTAATATTTGAAATTTGAGAAAGTAGGACATATATACTATTTTGTCTTTTTGTCCTTATCATCAAAGACAGTTCATACTGATCTTTACTCTGTAAACAACTACATTGAAAAATTTTATTGAGATTTTTTAAAAAGGAAGTAGGAAAGTTGCCAGTTGTACCACATGAAAATGATGCCTTGTAGACTGGTGGGCAGTGGGCCTTATTACTTTTCGGTAGAGAGATTGTTTGTTGACATTTTTTTCTCAGGTAACTTTTCTACTGCTACATTCCCCAATGACTGAAAACATAATAGAGCAGCCTGGTAGAGAGGGACCCCTGAGAGTTTGGATGTGATATCTTGAGTTGAAGAGTTCTCCTTGAGTATATCCCAAGAACTATTTATCAGTTTTGCTATTAGTTTTAGAGATTTAGTTCTAGCCTGCAAACATAGACAACATCCCTTTACAAAGTTTGTATTATTAGTAGCCTTTAACCTATTCAGAGAGATATTTATAAGTTTAAGAGAGAGAAGAGGATCTTTGACTGTTTTTACCAGGCAGCTGATTGGGTATATCAATCATCATCTTTCAGCAATGCTTCCTGTTGAGTTTCCAGACACTTGGACATGGTATGGGGGGAGCTGCACCCAGGATTTTACAAATGGTCATACAATATTTATTGTTATTATGCTCACAGGCCTGAGGATCACCATGAAAACAGTTCTTTGGAGAGGTTTCATTGAAAAATTTAAGACTCTTCCTAGAAGGAGTTTGGCTACATTTCATGAGATAGAAGGGTTTAGCCTTCCCTGCACTATGCTTTGAAAGAGAGTTAGCAGGTATAAAGTCTGTAGACATAGGTCCAAAAAGGGTGTGGGTGTACTGTGATGTTGTGGGTTCCTAGATCCTATTGGGAAGCCCAATCTTATGTGTGTCCTTCTTCTCCAGAATGGAAGGGCGAGTTGTGCATGATTGTAAAAAAATGGATCTAGAGAGGGTTATCTGGGGATATCTTACAGGTAAATCTAGGTGATGGTGGAGGTCCTGTAATGTTGGGAGCTGTGGTGGATTGTCTTCTGGAGGGCATGCTGCCAATTTTAACCTAGAAATATGAATTAATTTTAACCTAGAAATATGCCAATTTTAACCTAGCAAGGGGGTTACTTGCTTTCCTCCCTGTTGGAGTTTTGCAGTGTTGGATGTTCACAGGACTACTTGTAATGGTCCTTCCAATTTTGGGGTTAGGGAAGAATCTTTCTATTGGGGAAGAAAAGCAGATGCATTTGCCTGGTTTGAGGGGAATGGAGGCATCTGAATTCTTTGGATACGGAAGCAACAAATCTTGTTGCTTTTATAACTCAGAGCATATAAGGAAGAGAAGGGGAAGAGTATTTTGGTCAGGGAGGGGTCAGGGCTCTGGTGAGACTCAATAAGCCAAACAACCGTTTACCTGTCCAAGGTTTTATTAGTGGACTACAGTGGCTGATCACAGAAGAGAAGGGGGGTTGAGTGAGAGAGAGAGAGCATAAGAAGGGTGTTGATATTTATGGGCTCGACACAAGGTGAGAGGGAACAGAGGGGGAGTTGGCTGTTACTTTTTTATTGGCTGAGAGTCTGTGCCACTTCAAGGAAGTGGGGATGCGCCATTCAATATTTGTGCCCTTCACAGGGATTGGAGGTGATGTTTGCGCACCATTCAGAGTTCCCGCCATTCAGTGCATCATAGACCTGAACTCCCAAAAGAGAAGCACTTCAGGTGTGGTCTTTACAACATGAATCTTTATTTAACACCAGTTTTTTTTTTTTTCTTTCTGGAAGACTTTAGGCTCTTTGAAGATCAATGTTTTTACTCGGCCGTAGGAAATTTTCTTTTTTTATGACTTCTTTCTTCTCTTCTATTTTCTAATTTTTCTCATTTTAAAATTATGTTGGGAATATTTATTCACCTGGGCTAATCTTTTATGTTTTCTGTCAGAAGAATCTCTTCAATGTTATCTTCCAGGATTTAAATTAGGCATCTAAAAAATGTTTTTGTTTTCTTGTTTTTAATATACCAAGTCTCTGCCTTAGTTTCTGAGTTTTGCACCTGGTGAGGTATGATTCATTTAACTTATGTTTGAAAGGAGATAATCTTTAAGTTAATAAAATTTTAATTGTTTATTATGATAAGAAAACTTAGTTTTAAAATTACCTTATCTGCTATATTATTTTAAGTAAAATAATTTTAAATGTTAAATATTTAAAATAAATTAATTTTCTTTCTCATTTGATAATATTTGTCAAGGCAAAATAATTCATGCTGATTTTCTTAGAATTTTATTCTGTGAAATTTGCTTTGTGATTTATAATTCATGTAGAATTATTCATAGAAATTTATCACTTTTAAAAAAATATCTGAGTAATCCAAAGAGGCAAGTTAAATAAAATTAAAGGTTTTTTAATATGTAATATAACTTTGTGAGTATACTTTATGATGGTAAACAGCCTTCAAGATGGAAAGTTGTCCAAACAAATGTGCTGAAGACCAAAACTGACTCTGAAGGCTTATGGCTTTCACAGCACACCATCAAAAAGTGGAGGTTTTTAAGGCCTGGAAGATTAAGGTGGGCATTTTCCTGAGAACATGTACTCTTGTGATACTCACAAACTTTAGAGGAAAAGCCATCTATAAAACTCTTGAACTGCAAGGACCCAATAATTCTGAGACCTATTTCAGACATGAGTCATCCAAGAGAGTTGCCTGACCATGATCTTTTGTTCACATTAGACTTTTTAAAGTGGATTACAAATATTGGTTGAATAAAGTAACTGAGATGTGAAGATTCTGAACATTTATTTTGTCAAATATAAGGTCTAAAACATTACCCCTAGTGGAATAAAGCACAAATCTCTAGGGCATATTTTCCAAAGCTGTTGAATCTAATAAAAATGTACACTTAATGTGCCAAAATCTTCTCCAAATTTTTTAAGAAATAATTTAAATGACTCAGCATTATGATTGACCATACTTAGAAAGTCATTTCAAGAACTGTAGAGTCATGCTTCCAGTAATGGCCAAGGTGATATCATAATTAAGTAAACAGTAAATTTTTAGGTTATTTGGGGTATAAGGTACAAATTCCATTAAAAGCACTGGGAAAAAGAAATACAAACACTGTCAGAAGGAGTCCTGATATATAAATATAAATCAGTAAAATAAATAAATAAATGAATAAAAATTTCAGACCAGGTATGGTGGCGAATGTTTGTAATACTAGTGACTATAGGGAATGAGGCATGAAGATCACAAGCTCAAAGCCAATCTTTGAAATTTTGCAAGATCTAGTCTCAAAACAAACAAACAAATCAATCAATTAATCAATAAAATTAATTCTAAATTACATCGTACTAAGTTAACATCTTACTAGACTCTAGCTTCATTCCTTGACCTTTATTCTTTTGCTATTCATTCTCTTATTTTATATTTTCTGCTGAAGTTCTTTCCAGAAATACAAAATCCACTTCTTCCACAAATTATCTCCAGGAAGGACAATCTCTGTAAATCTTTTCACCTTTGGTAAGGATTGTCAAGCCTTCTATCGGGAATTAAGAACTATATCCTCTTCTTTAAATCCTTTTGACTGTTTTTCTGTTCCTCTCTTCATTGTGATTCATAACTACATAGTTACAATCATGGTTTACATAGCTTCTTTGCCTTAGAACAATTACGTCTGATGCACACTTTTGTCTAAACCCCAAAACCCATGCTTTTTTTTTTCTTTTGGTTCAGCTACACCACTTGAATTGGTACAGATCCTAATGCCAGCAGATTTCTGTTTGATTCCGTCCTAGATTTCTCCATATCATGTATGGTGCTCAGGATTCATTGTGCTTAGTGCTTCCCTCTTAGTAGGGTTTCATCTTATATACTAGCTTTGATGAAATGATATATCTTCTTTCAAATGTAGTAGATGTAATAAATGGATTTGATATTGGATCTTCATAGAGATGAGTGACTGCAGTTTATACCTGTTGTGTCATGAGCCTTCCTCATCATATAAAAAATAGTCTTATTTTATGTTCATAAAACTTGTAATCATGAAATAAACAAACCAAGCTTAATGCAGTTCTGATCTCATTTAATTACTATATCTACTACATGTCTACACTGCATTGATCATTTGCTGTTTTTAAGGGCCATTTTACTTTAGTGAAGTCTAAATAATTATTTAATACCATATAAATAAGGAAAATAATATTGGGCACTATCAAATTTTCCAGAAACTCTGAGAGTAATTATTAATGATTGACAGATGATAAAAATGAGATTCCCATAATTTAGTTGATTTTTCACAGTTTATAGAGTTACTAAGTGAGAAAAACCTAAGATTAAAATCAAATTTATCATATATATATATATATATATATATATATATATATATTTCACAAACTCTTACACCTAATAAATTATGAGGCAATACAATAACTTTATTGGATTTTCCATTTAAAATTTTTATTAGAACAAATAATTGTATTCCTGATTACAAATATCTAAAGAAATAATTAATATCTTCAACAACCACAATGTTCATAAAACTGTGTAAATTAGAATTTTAATATCTTTACATATGATTTTTGGGAAAAATGTTAAAATCTGGTGGTTTTAAGCATTTTTGGAATTGTGATGTTATAAACACTTATGTAGCTGTATCCCTGTAGTATTCTGTGATGCTCTTCAGTAGAATAATGGATAAAGAAAATGCACAGTAATACACAATAGAATATTATTCATCATTAAAAGAGAATACATTCATGGCATTTGCAGGGGAGTTGATGCAGGTGAAGAATATAATGCTAATAAGTGAAGTAAGCCAATCCTCAACAAAACAAATGCTGATTATTTTCTCTGATATAAAGATGCTGATTCAAAATTGGGAGGAAGGAGGAGTACAGGAGGAATAGACAAATTATAGATAGGGCAGAGAGGAGGAAGAAGGGGACATGGCAACAGGAAATGAGATAGATGCCATTATTCTAAGTAGATGTATGAAGACATGAATGATGTGAGTCTATGTTGTGTATAACAAGAGATATAAAAATTTGTGCCCTATATGTGTATTATGAACTGAAATGAATTCTGCCATCATATATAACAAATTAGAATAAATTTTTAAAAATTAGATTATAAAAGAATGTGAGTGAATGCAGAAGAAATAAAATATTTAATATAAAAAATAAAAAAGCCTAATTGTATGTCTAGAAAATATTTCATAAGTTCAATATCCAAGATTAACTATAACATATTATGTGAAAAATGAATAAATAAATAAACAACTGAAAGATAGATATTTGGGCTAGGGGTACAGTTTCATGAGAGTTTGTGTGCAGAATATGTAAGGTAATGTTCAAACTCATCAGAAATATAAGATGTTAAGGTGAGATGAAATTAGAAGTTTCTTTATCAAGAAAGTTTTTGATTACTGCTTCAATCTGTGTACTGATTAGTGACCTGGATATTTTCTCTTTCTTTATAATAAAATCTTGGCAGGCCATAGGTGTGCGAAGCCCATGAGTGTTGGTGCTTGCCCCCTCGATGCTCTGGATGCACATGGCCAAGAGATGTGAGCAAGATCCTCCTAGAACACCCAGTGCTCATGACCTTCAGGATCAGCTAAGTTGACTCCAAAAGGACTGCCCATCTGACCCACAGAACACTGGAGAATATGAAGTTCAGGTGATGAAGTATGGGGCAAGCAGCAAAAACTAAGTATAACAGTCCCACCTTGCCAGATGTTATCCATCTTTTAAATAGAAATCATAATTTCAAATTTTTGTGTAAGTTCCAGTTTTGAAAAAAATTGAATTAGTAGCCAACATCCCAAACACATTCTACAGGCCAAACAAAACATACCTTTAGACTGCACTTGGCCTGTGGGTTGTTGGTTTGCAAGTGGCTATGCTGAGGGACACGAGGTGTTTGTCCTAATGCCTGTTTGCAGTCACTCACTCACTCACCCTTCTTGCCAGAGTGGCCAGTGCCCTCCACCTGTGGCTGCTGTCTGTACAGGATGCCTGCTGTATGGGCACTGCCCCAGCTTCTCCGGGTGGTCTTTCAATGTGGAAATGTGGGATCACTCGTCCTCCTGGAGAGACTGCAGTGTGAGATGGAGTCCAAGGAAGGACAGTCGAAGGTAGTGCCTGAGCATGAGATCAGGCATGGAGGGGGGGCCTGTGGAGGGCAGTGGACAAGAAATCCCATCTGTTTTTCCAGAGAATGTTGTTCCTGGAGGGAAAGCCAGGGAGAGAAAGTTGGAGAGAGGGGATTGTGGGGCCTCTAAAGGCCAAGCCAAGGATTTCCCACTTGGTTATCTGGGCAAAGGAGAGTAGCTCTAAGGGAAGAGAAGTCACTGGCAGCTTTTGCACAGGGGGCCCTGGGAAACAGGGGCCTGCTCTGTTTATCCACGTGCAGGATGAGTTTATGGCAGGAGTGGAGTCATTCAAGATGGGACAAGACTGTAGTGACAGACGGAGTGTTGGCATTGGGAGGAAAAACCCGAGTGGAAGAATGTAAGTTAAGACGTGTGGGGACTTCTCTTGACCTTGAGATAGGGCTAGTTTTGCTGATTTTCTTATCTATATCATCAAGACATGTTAGTGTGTTTTCAAAACACTTCCATCAGCAGCTTCAGATTCCCGGTTCCTGTCACCTCCTTGAGTTCCGTCGTACCCACCCCCATAAGAATATGTAATGCAACTATGTTTGAATAGAAAAAAAATGAGTACTATCAGAAGGATAAGTTGCTTGTTAAGAAGAATACAACTCTGTGTCCTGACAGGGGGATAAAGTCCAGAATATATTGGCTGAAAAGTGTCCACCATGAGTTACATGAAAGCCTTGTGACTGGTTTTCAGTTCCATGTATGAATAGAGATCTACCTTAAGTAGATTTGGAAGACATGGATAATTCACTTGTCAGATTTCGCCTCAAAAATCCCTTCAATCACCCACCAAGTGGCTTGAATATAATTTTGGGTTTCTATACTTGGGTTTGTGTGCATACACTCATATGTATATTTGGACAGATGCAACCTTTATTTATGTGTAAATATGCCACATAAGCCATGTACATATTCTGTTGAGTGCTTTCTTATTTTCCTTCCTCAAATGAGAACCTGTATTTGAGTTCTAGAAAATGCAGTGTGCACGTAGCCAGCTCTGCTGCAGGATCCTTGGACCCAGGGGACCCACCGGGAAAGGCACCTATGGCTCTGCTGATGGTGGCAACCTCTAGGGAGCCGGGCTGGAGGTGGAGGGGCAGGGCTCCCCTCCGTGCCTGATGCATTCCCACAAGGAAAAAGCAGTTTAGTTCCTGTGCTGACGTTTTCTCCCTTCCAGAACCTTCTCTTGTAGCTGCCTATGTTTCTGATGCCCAGTACAACAGGAACGTTTCATTCCAAACTTCCCCTCAGGCTATCAGGTAATTTAATCATCTAGCTGTCCCACTTGTCCACCTTAAGTTCTAGAGGTTGAGACAAACCTGGAGGTATTCTTTCTACAGAAACTTTTCAGAGGGGTCTAGGTACTGCACATAATTTTGGTAAAACTCAAGAGTGTTTTGTTCTGTGGTGCTGGGAGCTGACCCAGAGATGGGCCTGTGCTAGGCAAGTGCTCCACCACGGAGCTGCAGCCCAGCCCCTGAGCCTGATGGTTTGGGTTAAGTTCTAAGAGCACAGTGTCCCACGTGCAGGGAGCATCCGGTCAGTTAAGAGCAGATCGGGGGTAATGGACACCACCAAGGCCAGGAGATGGAATGCCCAAGCTGGGCGCACATGGCCACCTTTCTTTCTAGCCAGCGTTACCTGGAGTGCAAAAGAGGGCTTCTCTTTTCCCTTCTGTCACCTCCTAATGCTACCCACACATTCACTCCTTTCCTGGGAATCCAGCCTTTTCTATCTCCCCCTAAAGTTTCAACTAAGACCAAGCCCTTGGCTAGAGTAAGGAAAAACCCACTCTTACATCAGCGCTCGGTGTCAGTGTCTCCAAAAGCAACAAACACCTCATATGCCCAGACTGCCAAGCAGGAGTGGGGGACTGTCCCACCCTGCAGGGATCTGGCGTGTGGCAGCCACATCTGTCCTGAGTATATCGCGTTGAGACTGGCTGTTCACATTTTCACATTGGACTCAGCTACGCCCACATGGCATTAGGTCACTTTAACTGAGGGTTCACCTTGTCAGTCTCTGGTTCAGAGTGTTCTCTTATTACTGTCACAACAACCCCGTGAAGAAGGTGCTAAAGCTGGCTCGAGACTGTCCATCAAGTGTGCTTTGAGATATGATCATCGTCTTGATGTTTTCTGTTAGTGTTTTATAGTTTGAGCTCAAGTAATATCACCCCTGCTCCTGAGAACCTAAAGGGCATGTAACCCATCACGAGTCTTATTTGTTTATTTGTTTATTTACCCATTTATTTGGCAGTGCTGGTGATGGAACACAGGACCTGGTGCATGCTAGGTACTGCTCTACCACTGAGCTGCTGTCCCACCACGAGCCCCTGTTCCTCTTAGCACAGAAGTTTGAGTTTTTATATAACTCCTGCTCAGTGGTTATAACCACCTTTACTGTTTTTCCTCTCCAGACTTTACTATTTTTATACATGCGGATGGCCAAGTACTTCTTCATCTGTGTCAACCTCTCTCTTGCCCTGTTTGAGGAACTGGTGCTATTTCTGCTACCGTTCTTGGTAAGCATTAGATAAAAGATGTTCAACCAGACCTTGTCACCAATGAGTGGGGCCCCTTGCTTCTCCCTTGTTTTCCTCAAATGTCAACAAATAGGAATTTGACTTCATTTTTTTCTTGCTGGGGCTTCAGAGAATTCTGCTTGTTGGCTAATGTGCCAATCATAAGGGATTTTGAGGGCAATGGAACTTCATAATAAGCTGCTGAATTTGTAAAATGAATCAATTTTTAAAACCTGTCAATATGATGTCTCAGGGTAAGCTACAACAAATTTATGTTTATTCAGTGCAACGTGTTTGTTTCCTTCAAGAAAATGTTTCCTGATACATATAGGCCAGGAGCCAAAACCTGGAGACTTTCTCAGTTGAGAGAAGCCAGGAACTTTGTGTTTCATTGGAGAGTTTCTGCCTAAATCTCAGAAGCTGGACCTCAGTGACATGATCTGATAGTGGGTTTATTGGAGAATGTCTCCCATTCCTAAAATGATAGTATGGACCATATCCCGCTAGGCCAAGGGTACTTTTGGCTTCTGCCTTCTATTTGATGATATTTTCCCCACTCTGGTCCCCCCAGCTCACTCTTGAAAGGCCTTCTGTTCTGCCAGCCATAGTGACATCTGCTGGCGGACATGGGAAGTCACAAATCTGGGGGACCCTCTCAACCAAACCTTGTTAATGCTGCCATTTATCACAGGGGCAGGGGTGCGGGCTCTGGAGGGCTGGGTGTCCTGTCATTTCTCCCATACCCTCTCCCAAGAGAGCAACCATGTCTCAAGCAGCCAGTTCCCACCTTCCATTCGCAGAACTGAAATTCAGGCAGATGCCAACCACAATGCTAGCGTGGGCCCTGCAAAAGAAGCCACCATTCCAGGTGACAATAGACTTGACTGGATGCTTGGGGACTGAAGCAAGGTAGTTCTCATCCACCTCTGCTCATTCCTCATTTTCAGCAGGCCTCTGCCTGCGGCTAGGAGAGGAGTGGAGCTCTGTCCCCTACCTGGCCCCGCTGTCTCAGCGCTGCTTTAAGGGCAAATTTGCAACTAGGTGAGTCCAAAGAGGATTATTCCAACTCAGAGTTTCTTTCCTTCTGAACCAATGCAGGAGATGTCCACTTTGTGTTTGTGAGAAGTTCATGGTGTCCTAAGAACTCCACTTCACTTTGGCTACTCAAAGTGTGGTCGCTTGGTCAGCAGCACCAGCATCCCTGCTCAGAGCTTGTCAGAAACGCTGCCACTCAGAGGTGCTGGAGTTTTGCACTGACAGAAGCCACGTTTGAAACAAGCCCCAAGGCCATACCTTCACACACCCAAGTTCATGTGCTTGTAATCCACACTGGGTTTCTCACCTTGGCACCTTTGGCCCATCAGGCCATATCCTTCTTAGTCTGCAGAGGTCTTCCCCGTGCAGTGTAGACATTCAGCAGCACCCATGGCCTCTACCTGAGATTTGCACCAGCACCCCTGACTTGTGATAACACAAAAGGTCTTCAGGCATTGTCAAATGACCCAAGGGGAGGGGGAAAGTCACCTGTGTTGAGACCCGTCACCTTCAGGGTCACCTGAGACCTTGTTACAAACACACATTCTCAGACCCCACCCCAGACTGGCAAAACCAGGAACTCCAGTGGGTCCCAGGAAACTGGTTAACTCTCTGTGAGACACAGGCACTCTGAGGTGGAAGAGGACTTGGGAAAGGCCCTGCAGTGAATCACTGTTTGGTGACAGACAAGTCACAGGGGCCACAGCATGACCAAGAGGTTGCAGGCTATGGGTGATAAAGAGCCCAAAGCTGTAGCCACCTGGGAGGGTTTGCAGCCAACACTTCCCCCTGTGCTATCTCCATGACCTTGGCCAAGTGACCTGATCTTTCAGTGCCTCAGTTGTCACCTATGGAAAATGGGGACAACCAAAGAACTGTTCCTCCTGCAACTATTGAGGGATGGTGCTTAGAAGAGTGCTTGGCTCCAAGACCTTCAGACAAGTCAACTAACTGGTCTTGTCTTCACCATCACAGGCCTGTCTTGCCCCCGATTGTTGAGTCCCCTACAAGCCAGCCAGGCATGTGCTTCATTCTCTGCCACATCCTCAGCAGGGAGCCCTGGCCTGGTCTGGACCAGGCTCTCAATTAACATCGGTGGAGAAAGGCATTGCATTGCCCATGAGGACATGAGGACACCAGCAGAAACCCTCTGTCTCAGGGGCTGGAACTATGCTGTGGATCCTGTATGTTCTGCAAAGGGACTCCAGCTTCCTAGATCCGATTCTATTAGAAGGTGTCCTTGCAAATGTGGCAACTGAGCAAAAGTGAGCTTCTCCATCCGTGTGGATTAGACGGGACCTCAGGTAGATCTACAGGCTTGCTGTAACCAACCGTCAATCAACACATGCTTAGAAAATCATAGAAAGACTAATGATGGTGGCGGGGTGCTTCACAGATGCTGTGTGTTTTCTTCCTCTACTTCTAGGATTCTCTCTACCCACCTCCTGAAGTCAGTCATACAACTATCCCCATTTCAGATATGCAAACACTGAGGTCCCAAGAGGTTACAGAACATGCCCAAGTTCATTGTCTAGTAAGCAGTGAAAGTGTTCTTCTCATGCTGGTGTCTGATTCCAAACCCACACCTGCCTTTCTTCCCAGGGCACTTCCTGGTCTGCACACAGGGATTACATGCCTTAAGATTGGGAGGACAATCCTAATTTCAAACCTTCTACCTCATGTTATGCTGAAGACAATCCTAAGCAGCAGAGCACGTGTCTTATTTGGTTTAAAAATTCCATCACTGGTAGTAATGAGATCTCTCTGCCACAGTCCCGCCACACAGCCATTTGGGACCAGAGGAGTGTAGAGAAAGAGTGACCACAGGAGTGTGGAGAAAGAGGACACAATTCAGGAAAGTGAAATACAAAGAAGCAAGAGCTGAATATACTAGAACAGACAGGACCAGCAGAGAGAGCCCAGCTGAGAGAGGCCTAGAGCAGGGCTGGGGCGAGCCAGTGCATTCCATGGGTATTGATGAAGTTCTGCTGTGTGCCTGGCACTATGCTGAGAAGTAGACACTGCATTGAGTACACTCTCTGACCTTGCCCTGCTAAAGATCCCAGTCTGGGGATTTAAAGCTGGATGACATTGTCCAGCACTATGCATTTCTTCACACCCCAGCTGACCTAGAGACCCCAGCACCATGGCCCATTTGCCTACAGTGAAGGCCAGCAGCAGAATCCTGCCATGGCTGGCAGGAGTGGGTGGAGAACCCCAGCTCTCTCACCCTGTAGGAAGGCTTCTATTAGTAGCATGATCTACATGGACCCCCAGCACTCCTTATCAGAACTGTGCTTAGTCACTCAGTGACAACTGGCTGGTACACCCTGTCTTCCAGTTCCTAATCACTTCCTGTTCCCACCTGGAGTTTTCTAGCATCGCCTTCCAAGGAAACTACTTTCTAACAAATCTGGATCCAAGAGTCCCCACACTTTACCTCAGGGAAGCCAGAGCATGAAAGAAGGTTCTAGAAAGATGTACAGTGATCCCAGTCTATCTGGCCATTTTATGTCTGAATTTATAGTACTCCTTCGCTGCTCTGACTGCCCTGATAGGTTTAGGAGGAAAGACAAGCCATATTTTGGGATGTAAAATGCATTCAGGCCGAGTCACTTTCACACAACCTACCAAGTAGGGGTAGAATCTCATGAAATTTTAAGTACAACAGGATGCCGAATGCCTACTCATTCCAGTGAAGACATGCTGCAAATAAGACTTAGAAGACGTGCTGCAAACAAGTCTTAGAAAAGTGTCCTCAGAGCAGATTCTGTCATTCTGCATTTGCTTCTGAAAGTTGAAGCACACAGTTCTAATGAGCCCAGGAGGACAAGGTTGATACCCAGTTTAGTTGGCATATGATGTGCCAGAGCTCAGGACTTCAGGGCTGCTGTCAGATGGTTCCTGGGCTCTTCTGGTCCTCACCTTCACTCAGTGTCTTTTTGTTGGTGATGTAGTTCAGCAATGGATTACTGGCCCATACTTGTTCAGTATTGCTCAGCAGTAGCAAAACAGTGTCACCAGTTGTAGGTAGCCAACTCCAGGTGAGAAACTTGATAGATGTTAATGCTCATGGCTTCAAACCGGCAAGCTGCTTCTCAGTGATCATGCTCTCTAAAATATACACCATGCTAAATTGTGTGGAAGAATTCTATGTCTAGCCAAACCACAGGAGCTCTCAAAAGCCATCCCAATAACATTTAGAGGATTCACTCTCCAAAGCAAGCTTGCCAATGCCTGAGCACCCACACACTCTATTGGCGCCAACCTCACCTCCTTTTAGAATGCACACATCCACCAAGATATCACTGCCTATGGTAGTTGAACAACTTTTCCAATGGACGAGGTGGATGTGAATGTAACACGTGAATGAATTAGCATTTACCAACAACTAGAAGAAAAAAATCCATTCTCTAAGATATGATGGCGGAGCTGCTCTGTGATCTAGATCATCCCCTGCTCTCCTGCATCCTCTCTGTTTGCCTCTGCCTGGATGGACCTCCAACTCAGCCCAGAAGGATGTGTCCTTTCTAGTCAGAAGCCCTGTCATGGCTTCCAATTTCAGGCCCTGATTCCTGGTTAACTGCAGCCAGAGCTCGCTTTCAAGGTAGTCTCTTCAGATCCCTTCCCTACCCTAACCACAGTGTGGGCTCTGGCCCCACCCTGACTCTCTACACCACCATTCCACATTATTGTCTTCTTCTCCCTCATTGTGACCCAGGACTACCCATGACCATGACCAACTGTTGAACCAGGTTCCTCAGAGGGTAGAAATGACCAGAGATTGCTAACTTGAAGATTTCACAGATAGTTAATAAGACATCCTGACTAGTCAAATGACATAAGAGGAAGTCAATGAATTCTAACCTCAAGGGAAAATCCTACAGTACACTGGCTATCAAATTCAGCTACACACTGGAGCCACCTGGGAGCTGTGCATAGTACTGACCGTTGGACCACCCACTGGCCCTGGGCTGATGGAATGGTTCTGGGCTAAGATGGGACACTGGGGTTTGTAAATTACCAGTTAAGTATAATATAAAGCAAACTTTGAGAACACTGCTTTTTCCCCACATGAAGAACTGTGTGCATACAGATGCAGAAGTACACAAATCTGCAGCATAGGGCTCCCTGAGATCCATAGATTAAATGCACTGCCGTCACCAGCATCCTGGCTAGGAACACCACCAGCCTCCTATTTTCAGCTTCCCAGGTGATCACAACCCTGCCATCCAAGCATGGAGGAGTCCTCCCTGCTGAAAGAGTTCAGTGTGGAGAATGGAGAGCCCCTCTCTCCTCAGAGTCCCTGCTTTGACAACAAGTGCACTGGAGAAGTTTGAATCAAGTGGGAGGCACATGGGCAGGCTCCCTAGATGAGGCCCTATTGAAGGGAATCTACATTTCCAATGGAACAGATGCTTAAGAGAGAAACTGAGAGTGCCGGCTCTGAGAAGCGGTTCCACTTCATGCAGTTTCAACCAGAAACAAACCTCAATGTGCTTACAGAGAACAAGACCGTTCCTTCAATTGGAAGTTGCATGCACAAAATGCTTCTGTTCTGCACTTCCAAGCTTTTCTCAGCCAGCACGTTCAGACGACGTTTATACCCAAAGTGCAAATTGTGCTACCCAGAGATCCCTTGGGACATCACCAATATTCACGTGGAACATTGGATGGTTGACAAGATTAATGGCCCAGAGTTTCATTGAAATATTTTTCTCAATTTTTTTGAAAACTCACTGGAAACGAAGGTACCCATGAGCAACAAACTCTGCTTTATACAAGACACAGAAACTTCTAAGTAAAGCCCGTAACTGCTGGCTCTAAGAAGGATTCCAATTCCTACTAGTTCAACCAAGCCCAAATCCCAATATGCTCTCTAGAAACACTTTTACATCCTGCAATTGAAGCTGTTTGTACACCCTGCTTCTCTTCTGCACTTCACACTCTTCTCATTGAGCACATTCAGAGAACAGTTCAGGCTCAATATCCAAAGTGTGCTAGCAGGAGAGCCCTTGTACCTCGGGGCACTTGCTCAGATAGGAAGTGATAGGCCTCACGGGTGGGTCAATACCTCAAAGATTCTTTGGAATCCATTCCTCAAATGGATTCTGAAAACTATCTTGAAGTTGCATGACCCTTTCTCCAATGACCTCTGCTTTATTGAGTGCATTGATGGTTCCAAGTGAAATGGTGCCATCAGCTCTGACAAGAGGTTCTGCTTCCTGCATGTTCAACCAAGGAAAACCCGCCATGTGTTCACTGAGAACAAATCTACTTTGTGCACAAACCTTTTCTGTTTGCCCCCTACAAATGCATCTCAGGATGCACATTCAGAACACATTTCCTGCAAAAAAACATGAGAAAGTATCATTGCAAAAGTCCACTCTGGTCTAGCATCACCAACATTGATTAGGAAATTAATTACACAAGTTTCATCTTATCCCCTTGGTCTCCTTCTTCTAAAAACTCATTGAAACTGCAGGTACCTGACAGTAACCAACTTGCCATTGACCAAGAGCACAGTTGCTTCAATGGAAACTGGGCTTGCCAGCTCTCAGAAGCCATTGGATGTAAGGCTACTTCAGCCAGGTACAAAGCTCAATGGGCACGATGAGAAAAAAGTCATTTCCTAATATGAAAGCTGCTTGCTAAAATTCTTCTGTTTTGCACTTCCAAAATATTTTCAGGAAGCACACTCAGAGCACAGTTTCAGCCCATATGCAAAGAGTGCTGGCAAGAGAGCCCTTGGACCTAGGTTCAGCAACTGGAGGAGAACTGTGGGCCCACTGGGAAGAGCAATTTCCCAAGGTTGATTGAAATCCATTGCTCAATTGTTTGTCACAGAATTCACTTGAAATCCAAGTGCCTGCCTGCATTGAACTCACATTGACCAATTGTACAGACGCTTCAGAGGGAAACTGCCACCTCTGAGAAGCGGTGGTTCTTCATGCTAGTTTAAGTAGTGACAAACCCCAATGTGCTCACTGAGAACAAAATGAGCTCCTGAATGTTGAAGCTGCTGAGAGACTGCTTTACTTTTGCACTCCCAAACTACTCTCAGCAAGCACATTCAGATCCGAGGTCAGGCCCAAAATACAATGTTGGCTGGCAAGAGAGTCCTTGCGCCCAGGATCACCAATTTTGAGAATCCAATGAGGACTGCTGAAAAGATCAATTCCACAAAATTCCATGGAAATCCACTCATCAGACCTTTCTGAGAACACTTAAAAAGAAGGTTTCTGCATGCAAGGAACTCTGGGTGACAGATGGCAATGTTTGCCAAAAGCAAACATGCCTACCAGCTCTGAGAAGCCATTCTCCTTCACACTGCTTCAACCAGGGAAAAGTCTCCATGTGCTCACTGAGAACAAGTTAGCTTGTGCTACTTGAAGCTGCTTCTGCAAACAGCTTCACTTCTGCACTTCTAAACTGTTCTCGTCAAGCACATTCAGAGCACAGTTCAGGCATGAAACACAAAGTGTGACAGAAAGAGATCACCAACTTGCAGGAGGAAAGAAGACCAGCTAAGAAGGTCCGTTCTCCAAAGTCTCACTGACATCCATTTTTCACACTTGTTTACAATATACAGTTGAAGTGCAGGTGCCCACATGAGTGAACTGTTTTGGATCAACAGCACCAAAGCTTCAATGTGAAAGCATGCCTGTCACCTGTAAGAAGCAGTTTTGCTTTCTTCTAGCTCACACAGGAAAAACACCATGTGCCCACTTACAACAAAGTTAGTCCTGCAAGTTGAAACTGCTTGCAGCAAATGGCTTCCATTCCCCACTTGCAGCCATAACTGGTTGACAGATGGCACAGAGGCTTCAATGTGAAACCGTGAATGCCAATCTTTACAAGTGCTTCTGACACTCTAGTTCAACCAGGGACAGCCTAAAGTGCTCAACGAGAACACACTTTGTTCCTGCAAGTGGAAGCAGCTTGCAGGAACTGCTTCAGTTAGAAAATTCCAAGTTCTTCTCAGCACCACATTCAGAGCACAGTTCTGGCCCAATAGAAAATGGGTCCTACCACGAGGATCCCATATCTATGATCACCTTCATAAGGTAGCTTCCCAACTTCTGTGTGGAAGTGTGTTTCTCCTTGACCCTTACACTGTTGTGGAGACCACTATGAGTCCAGCTTTGTGCAGGATCATCTGACCTGGACTTTTTGCAAGACCTGTACAGCCCTCACACATGCTCAGATGCTCAGGACTTTTCAGACCAGTCCAGGCAACAGTAGGCATCCATTCATTGTCTGCAGTCTACAGATTCCTAGATGCATGGCATTCATTACCATCAAATGCAGAATTTTCATCAAAAACTAATATATATATCATTCCAATCTGAATCAAGAAAATCAGAAATATCCCCAAATCCAAAGAGTGGATCCCCATTGTGATGCTACAAGTTGAAAATTCCACAGCTGACCTCATGGGATGGTCCACAGTCAAAAGACAGCTGCATGAAAAATATTACATGACATGACCTTCCTGCTATGTGAAAGTGGCATGTGAAGTACACATGCATGTCTTCCTCAGACATGGGTTCATTTGCAAGACACCTTGTGCACTTGAAAATACTCCAAAAGGGGAGAAATCAGAACCACGTCTCCAAAGTATTTCAGCAGAGACCAACTCCATCTGTCTATCTATCTCTCAGTGAGTGTGTGTGCTCTTGTGTGTGTTTGTGTGTCTTTTTTTGTGTTTGTACCATGATAGCCGATACTTCATTGCCCCCATTGGAAAACTGACTCAGATAATGCCATCTGCCAAACTCCTAAAAACCAAAGTTCTTGCTGATAGAATGAAACATTCCTTCCTGTTGGTTTGGATGTGTCCTTTAGGAATGACTGCTACATTTAGTATACTCAAATCATCAGAGTAGATCAGGTAACAAAAACATATATATTTTAAAATAATAATATATTAATGGAAACAACAAATACAGGATAGAGTAACAACTGTGTTACTAAACAAGGTCAAGGACAATGGCAAACTATAGATTCAAACTTTGAAGCAAATAATCATCAATGTAAATATTCCTGGGCTGCCTCAGCCCCGCCCAGGCACACAGCAGCAGAATGGTTTTGAAAGCATCCTCAGGAGGGCTGGAGCCTTCTTTGCAGGATGAGAGGGAGGTTGAGGCTGGATCCATTCATCATTCTTTTGGGAGAGGCTCCTTTTCCTCAGCACAAAGTTGGATTTTTTTGTGAGGATTCTTGGCATAAAATACATTGGCCTGCGCTGGAATCCTCAGCTCTTGGGAGAGAGGGGTGTACAAAAAGAAGGTGGCACTCAGGAGGTGCTCCCTAGGACATGCCAACATCTGAGAGCCTGTGCCAGAAAAGGCCAGAGCCACACACCTGAGAGCTCTCCAATTCAGCACCAATACCAACAAAGACAGCCTCCACAGTCCTCCCTGAGGAAGAACTAAGCAGAGCACTTCAACAGACCTAATGTCTGTTCCTACCAAAGGCTTTGGACTCCAGAACATCTCAGGTCCTCTTGCATCTGCCAAAGCACACCACTAGATTTACATCTGAAATCTCCCGCATGAGGCTCCTGTGCCAAAGTTTCAGTCCCCACATGAGCCATCTTCATAGGTGGGTTTGGAGGGAAGCATTGGATGGTGAGTGCTCTAATGTCAACATGAAATTCTCATTCAAGATGAATACACTACTGGGAGGTGGGAGGGCCTGGAAGAAAGGTTGAGCATGGTTGGAGGAAGACCTAAACAGGGTTGCGCCCTGGACAACAGTACCTTGTTCCTGTTGGCTCCACTGAATCCTCATTCTCCAAGTAGAGGTCCTCCTTCTCCTCTCCATCTTTCTCTCTCTCCCTCTCTGCCAGCCTCGTTCTCTCTCTCCCAGTCTATGCCTGTGTGGCAAGGGCTGAGGAGCTCTCCACTGCCACACACTAGAGCTTTAAGGACAGCCTCAGTGCACAACCAAAGAGAAAGCTACGAAACCCAGAGAAAAGTCCTAGGATTCCTCCTCTGAGTTATTTTCCTCAAGTATGGCCACAATGAGGACAGGCTGACCAGCACGGATACCACATTAGAGCCATGCTTTTGTGTTGGTGGAGCCCGCCTCCATGTGAACCAGGCTTCTGAGAATGGAGGCCACATTCCAAATGCTGCCCTACTGAGAACAATGGTTCCAAAGAACAGCAAAGGGACTGCTTCCCTCCAACATGGTGTATGGCCCAGTGGTGCCATGACCCCGAGTTGGGGAATACAACAGCCTGCTTCTCCTTCCTCTGAACACCAGTTTCCTGTCGCCCTCCTCTAACCTAGAGCCTGTTCTCCATCACTTCTGGGTTGGATGTGGGGATCTCTGCTATGAATTTCTTAGGCTACCAAGGCCCCAGACAGACTTCCTCTTCCATAGACTCTACTAACCTAACAGTAGGTTAAGATAGGAGACAAGTGATCCTAGAACTCATAGGGATGGTGGTCTTCAGGGTACATAGGCTGGGATAATGGCTGCTGTGGTATTTGGCTCACAAAAACCAACCAACCAACCAAAGAAAAAGCACTGGCATTATTATCAGATGAGCTTTGTGGCTAAGTGCTCAGGAAGCCCTCATCTGACTTTAGTTAGGGATCTCACAACCTGGCTATTGTGATCACTCCTTGGCAAGTGGACTCAGGTGCGGAAGACCATGGAATTTATGCAAAAACAAATGATTCAGGCTGTCTCCCAGGCTGTGTTTTCTTCCCAATTTCTTCCTGTTACTGCTTGCTAGAATCCTGGCAATGCTCTGCCCAGGCAGTGGATTTCTGGTCACACAGAAGGCTTTCAATAGTACTGCTTCAGTCCACAAAATGCCAGTTCCATCTTTAGCCCATGCATTCCCATTTTCCTTTGAAACCACTCCTATGACAGACCATGAAAGCATACTGCTCCTGGAAAGAGGCTTTCCTCCTCACTCCTCAATGATGTCAGTTTTGTATGCCTGTTCATGTCCAGGGGAGGACACCTGGTGGGGAGCCGCAATATCCACTGGGGTATACTATTGGACCTCAAGACCTTCCACCAGCAGAAGTGCAGTTGGCTTTGTGCACGAACCAACACACCTGTTGGAGTGTTCTTGGGGGTCAGAGACTACTCTTTGGTGCTAAGAGTTGACCTGAGTCCACATCCTGACCCTTGCTCTCTGCCATCTGATTGTCTCACTTACTCTGTCGGCGAGAGATGATTTGGCCCAGCTCATAATCCTCCGGTTTCTCCTCAGTAAGCAAGTGTAGGTCGAGGGCTCTGCGGATGACGACAGGAGCCCTATCGTGGCAGGTCACCTGGAGCAGCATGGGAGACAGGCCTTCAGGAAATGGGCCTTGAAGTGACTACTCAAGGACAGTGGGCAGGGGCATTCCAGAGGCACCTCCACTCTAAATACAAGGGCAACATCCATGTCCCTACTACCTGAGGCTGACCTCCTGCTCATCGTGTGGGCTCTTCCCATAGGCTACTAGCCCAATCCTTGTACATAGGACTTCCTGGGCTCGCCATTGCTCTTTGTGGAGCTGCACTCCTCTCGGAGTGAAAGGACCCCACTACCTGCATACAGATGCAATCTCATCCCACAAGTTGGGAGGAATGGGACAATAGCCTCCAAGATCCCAGGTCTGCCCGAGGATGCAGGCGGCATTGGGAATGGCCTAGGCACAAAACCTAGAGGCTTTGGTCTGGATTGCCAGGGCCAAAAACAGACCCAGGAACATGATCACACACAGGAGTGCTGAAAGATAGCCACGAGAGCTCCTGGCCTCCAGAGGCTCAGTGCTGGCTGGGATGTAGGAGGTCACCTCATCCGGCAAGTTTGGTCATTGGGTTACCTGGACATTTAGTGTGCTTGCTCCACATCCATATTGACTCTGCAGAGAGACTCTCTCAGCTCCTTGTTCAAGGAACATGGAGAACCTCACACTGCTGTCCTCCTCCATAGACGTCAGCATCCCATACAGGGGAACCTGCAACCTAGGTCCTGTCCTATTCTCATCTGTCACCCATATCTGCCCCTGCCCTTCTGGACTGCATGCTGCCACCTGACACACAGACTCCCTCAGACATGGCAGTGGACAAGCTGCTGCTCTCCCTCATCTCAGCTCAAGCCCTTCACACTGACCTCTCCCTTTTTGATTCCCATCTATCCTCCTGATCATCCAGAAGCTCCAAATTCAAGAGGGCATGAGTAGTTCATGGTATTGGACCAGTGTCTGCTCCCCACCCAAGTGTAAGCACCAGGGGACACCCCTGCTCCCAGGCTTACCAGAACACTCTTGGCCATCTTTGGACTTTGTGTTTCTAAGTGGACACGAATTAAGCAGGTGTCTCCCACCTGCTTGTGGGAAAGCGGCCTGGAGGACTTGCAGGTTGATTCTGAGAACTGTGGGGGATGGAACATCAGCAAACCCAGAAACAGAAAGCCACCCCAGCCTGTCAGTTGGCTCTATGGGCTTCTAGCACATATGTCCAGGTGCTGAGGCTTCTTATTTCCTCAGGTGGGAGTGGAATGGCAGCACAAGTACAGCTTGAATAAGGTAGGTGTTTACCTCCTTTCCCTTGACCTGGGGGCATTTCCTCAAGATGAAATATTTTATTCCCGGATTCATGGACAGACACACGAGTGAGTGGTCAGAGACCTTGATTTCTGCAGAGTGAAGTGGAGAGAATTGTTAGGTGGCACTCAAGGATTATACCACAAAACACCCACAACCCCTGAGAGTCTCCGCCAGGCCCATGACACTTTGGTATTTTGGGTCCAAGACCCACTTTCTCTTGGCTGTGAGTTATCCTGAGCCCACTGTGGATCATGTCTCCCCACTGTCTGATTGTCCTACTTACTCTCATCCTCAGACATCATACTCAGCAGCTCAAAGTTGTCCACATCCTCATGCTGCAACAAATTTTGGTCCAAGGCCCTGTGGATGAGGCTTGTCACCGTCTCCTGACAGGTCACCTGGATCAGGGTGGGACAAATGTCATCAGAGAATGGCTTTTAGAGGAGCTACCCATAAGCCTGTGGTCAAACATTTAGGAGAAATCTCAGCTACATATACAAGGGCACAATCTTGTTATCCTGCTACCCAAGTGTGTCCTCCATATACCCCCTGGGTTCTTGCAATGTGCTACTAGAACAATCCTGGTACAAATATCTGCCTGTACCTGCCATCTCCCCTCCCCCTGGGGAGCCACATTCCACTCATGTCAAAGGACCAAACTGCCTATGCACAGACACACTCTCATCTCACTGAGATGAGAGCAATGGGCCATTGATCTGCGCACCAAGTGTGCTCTGGGATGCAGGCTGCCTTTGTGGGTGGAAGAGGCAGATGCACTGAAAATTTTGGTCCTGACTGCCACGACACAAAACAGACTCAGATACAAGAGTGTGCACTTGAGTGCTTCATGATAGCTTTGAGAGGCCCTGGCCTCTGGAAGCTCGGTGCGGGTCTGGTTGTAATGATGTACTTGACTCAGCACTGGCAGTCACTGAACATGTCTCCTCTGCAGCTGGACACCTGCAGCATTAGCGTGTCTACTGCACATACATAGAAATTCTGCCAAGAACCCCTTTAGCTCTGTATTTACATACATGCAAAGGCTAACATTCCGAAGCTTTGGCATGACCCCCCAGGTGATCCCGACCCCAAATTCCTACACCTAGTCGTGCTAAGGAGGTTATCTTCCCTGCCACCAGGAACACATCCCCTCCTACGCATGTGACAAGTCACTGCCACCTCCTCTGCTCCAACTTCACTCATTGAGAATACCAAGTTCTAGGCACTGCAGCCTGCACCCTGGACATATCTCTGCCTTCATCTGTCCACAGCACTTCCGTCTGCACTTCTGGCCTGCAAAACCCACAATACACAGGCCCACTCACCACTGGAGCTGGGCATGCTGATGCTCTCCCTCCTCAGGTCAAGCCCTTAAGACGGACCTCTCCTTTATTTCCCACCACAGCCCCGGGGTTGGCTGTGTCTCCTGCCTTCCACTGTGTGGACACCCAGGAGGCAGCCCTGCTGTCGGGCTTACCAGGATGCACTTTGTCTCCCTCAGGCTCTGTCCCTCTAGGAGGACGTGAACAAAGCGGCTGTCTTCCACCTGCTCGCTGGAGTGAAGCAGTGAGGAGCTGCTACTGGTGACTTTTCTCATGCAGCACTCATTGCTTTGGGTGGCCTGGGGCAATGATCCTGCAGCCACTGCAGAGCTGCTGCTCACAGCTGCTGGGTTCATGGATGCCACTGCCTCAGAAGGCTCCAAGAACTGTGGGGAATGACAACATCAGCAAAGCCCAGCAACTGCACCCCACCCATCCTGGCAGTTGGTTCTGTGGGCGTTCTACAACATCCATCCAGAACCTGAGGTTCTTGTCCCCTTGGAGGATGTGGAGTGGCACCAGGAGTAAAGAGTGAAGAAGGTGGCTGTTTACCTCATTTGGCTTGACCTTCAAAGACTTGCTGGCAGCTGTTTCCCGAAGAAGAAAGTTATAATCCACTCCTCCATCCAGGTCGTAATATACTTTCCCATCAGCAGGGATCCTCAGCTCTGGAGAGGCAGGGGCAGAGGCGTGGTAGGTGACACTCAAGGAATACACTACCCAACATCCCCCACAACTGAGAGCCTCTGCCAGCTCAGGTCTCACACACAGACCTGAGAGCCCCCGAATCCAGCTACTGTTCCACCAAAGACTCCCCAATGATTCCTCCCTGAGGACCCTCTATGCACAGGAGGTCCACTACAGGAACACCTTTCAAGGAAATAGCCCCTTGTACCCCAGAACCTCTTAGTTCACGTTGGACCCACCAAAGAGAAACAGCTAGACTTTGTATCTGGATTGGTCCCCAAAGACTCATGTGTTCAAGGTTTTCTCCCCACTGCAGCAATGATCACAGGTGGGTTTGGGGAAAAGCACTTGATGGTGGGTGCCTCCACCTTGCCAGTGGATTCATCCACTCATACAGGGCTACACTAATTTGAGGGGTGTGGTTTGGAGGTGTGTTGAGCATGGGTGGAGGATGTCCACAGCAGGGCTGTGCCATCCAGAGCAATATATTTCTCTTGAGTTCCCCACTTCTGTATTTCCTCCTCATGAGTATAAGTCTCATTCACATTTTTAATCAATTTATTGTTATACTTCTTGTTCGGCTTGTGTTTCTCCTTCTTGTTCTTGTTCTTCTTCATCTTCTCCTCATGCTTCTTCTTATAGTCATCTTGACCTTCTTATTCATGGTCTCCTCCTTCAACTTATTTTCATTTTTCTACTCCACCTTCTCCTCCTCCTCCTCCTCCTCCTAATCCTCCTCCTCCTCCTCCTCTCATCCTCCTCCTCCTCCTCCTCCTTCTTCTTCTTTTCTCTCTCTCTCCTCCTCCTCCTCCTTCTCCTTCTTCTTTCTCTCTCTCTCTCTCTCTCTCTCTCTCTCTCTCTCTCTCTCTCTCTCTCTCTCTCTCTCTCTCCAAGAAGGGTTTACAAGCTGTGAAGGGTTCTATTCTACTACATACTTCTCTCTAGAAATGGCCTCTGGTCCTAAGTGGACTCAGTTTGCAATGAATAGAAAGATTGGAAGCCAGAAATGATTCTTCATTGAACTGCTTTTCTCATGTACTCATCTAGGTCAGGAAAGGCTGCCAAAGTTAACTCAAAATGGATCAAGGAGCTTGATATTAAATCAGAGACACGGCATCTGATAGAAGAAAAAGTTGGTTATGATCTACACGCTGTGGGATCGGGCACCAAATTCCTCAATAGGACACCCATAGCGCTAGAGTTAACAAATAGAATCAACAAATGGGACTTACTCAAACTAAAAAGTTTTTTCTCAGCAAAAGAAACAATAAGAGAGATAAACAGGGAGCCTACATCCTGGGAACAAATCTTTACTCCACACACTTCAGATAGAGCCCTAATAACCAGAATATACAAAGAACTCAAAAAATTAGACAATAAGATAACAAATAACCCAATCAATAAATGGGCCAAGGACCTGAACAGACACTTCTCAGAGGAGGACATACAATCAATCAACAAGTACATGAAACAATGCTCACCATCGCTAGCAGTCAGAGAAATGCAAATCAAAACTACCCTAAGATACCATCTCACTCCAGTAAGACTGGCAGCCATTAGGAAGTCAAACAACAATAAGTGCTGGAGAGGATGCGGGGAAAAGGGCACTCTTGTTCATTGCTGGTGGGACTGCAAATTGGTGCAGCCAATTTGGAAAGCAGTATGGAGATTTCTCGGAAAGCTGGGAATGGAACCACCATTTGACCCAGCTATTCCCCTTCTCGGTCTATTCCCTAAAGCCCTAACAAGAGCATGCTACAGGGACACTGCTACATCGATGTTCATAGCAGCTCAATTCACGATAGCAAGACTGTGGAACCAGCCTAGATGCCCTTCAATAGATGAATGGATAAAAAAAATGTGGCATTTATACACTATGGAGTATTACTCTGCATTAAAAAATGACAAAATCATAGAATTTGGAGGGAAATGGATGGCATTAGAGCAGATTATGCTAAGTGAAGCTAGTCAATCTTTAAAAAACAAATACCAAATGACTCCTTTGATATAAGGGGTGTAAACAAGGACAGGGTAGGGACGAAGAGCTTGAGAAGAATATTTACAGTAAACAGGGATGAGAGGTGGGAGGGAAAGGGAGTGAGAAGGGAAATTGCATGGAAATGGAAGGCGATCCTCAGGGTTATACAAAATGTCATATAAGAGGAAAGGAGGGGTAAGACAAGAGAATACAAATGGAAGAAATGATTTACAGTAGAAGGGGTAGAGAGAGAAAAGGGGAGGAGAGGGGAGGGGAGGGGAGGGGGGATAGTAGACAATAGGACAGACAGCAGAATACATCAGACACTAGAAAGGCAATATGTCAATCAATGGAAGGGTAACTGATGTGATACAGCAATTTGTATACGGGGTAAAAGCGGGAGTTCATAATCCACTTGAATCAAACCGTGTAATATGATGTATTAAGAACTATGTAATGTTATGAACGACCAATAAAAAAATAAAATAAATAAAAAAAATAAAATATATGACTCTGTGAGACAAAAAAAAAAAAAAACAAAGTAGGCACCCTGTGGTTGTCTGTCTTCTTTGACACAAGACAAAGAAGCCTCTCTTCTTGGCCCCACGTGGATAATAGCTTTGCAATGCCTCCTCAGGCCAAGGTAAGAACACATGATAGGCAGGTCCACAGCCCCTGGGGAACATGAAGAACCTGCAGATTTATGCCTCATCATTACACTTTGTTTTGTGCACAAGTCCCACCATACTCTTCCTGGGCATTGGGTCAATGCACACTGTGTTTTGGCTCCCAGTTATCGTGAGCCCACTGTGACTCACTGCTCTCTACCCTCTGATGGTTCCACTTACTCTGATGGTTTGAGACAATTTGCAGAAGCTCATAGTCTTCTGGATCCTCCTGCTGGAGCAAGTGTGCATCTAAGGCCCTGCGGATGATGACTGGAGTGCTGTCCTGGCAGGTCACCTGAGCAGGGTTTGAGAAAGCTCATCAGAGAGGGAATTTGGGAGTAGCTACCCAGAGGACAGTGCTCAAGGACAATCAGAGATAAGAGAGCTCTCAACACAAGGGCACCATCTTGTTACCCTGCTACCTGAGGCCTTTATGTGATCATGTGGGGTCTTCCTATGAGCCTCTAGTCCAATCTTGGTACAAGAGTTTGCTTCAACCTGCTATGCCCTACAGGGTCAAAGGAATAAGGACCAAAAGGCTTTGTACAGACACACTCTAGTCCCATCAAGATGGGAGGAATGGTCCAGTGGACTTCCATATCCCTGCTCTGGTCTGGGATGCAGCTGCATTTTTGTGTGGACCAGGCACAAACCCTAGGTGCTTTGGTCTTGACTGCCAGGGCACAACACACACTAGGACTCTTTAATGATAGGCATGGAAGTTGCTGGGCTCGAGAGTGTCAGTGCTTGCTGGGGTGTCAGGAGGTTCGGACCCAGCAGGTGCAGTGGTTCAAAAAGTCTCCCCTGGAGGTGGACACCAGAGTCTCAGGATGGATACTCCACACCCAGGAAAATTCTGCAGAGAGACCCGCTAAATCTCTATTCACATACATGCAAACTAGGACACTAATGGGCCCCTCCAAGGCACCCAGTTGTCTGTGACCCACACCTACCCACCCTAATCATTTTACAATAGCTCCCTTCAACAACCAGCAACATATCCCCTCCCACACACAAGAAAATGACTGCCAAATCCTCTGCTTCAACCTCCACGGTTCAATATACTCCTCCTCAATACCAAAATCAGTAGAGGATGGCCTGTACCCTTGATATTTCTCTGACTTCCTCTGAACCCAGCACTCACTCCTGCACTTCTGACCTGCACACCCCAAAACATGCAGGCCCACTTGCACCCAGACCTGGCATGGTGCTGCTCTCCCGCCTCTCTCTTCCTCATTTTATGCTCTCCTTCCTGACCTTCCATAAGCTCCAGTTCAAGAAGACAGGCCTAGTCCAAGGTGTTTGCTGTGGACTCGGTCTTCCCCAGTGTGGGCTCCCAGGAGACTCCCCTGCTCGAAGACTCACCAGGATGCTCTTATACTGTGTTGTCCTTTCATTTTCCAGGTAGACGTGAATGAGGCACCTGCCTCTCACCCGCCTGTTGTACTGGGGCCGTGGGGAGTACCCAGTGGAGACCCCTGATGTCCTGGACTCTGGCTCTGCCCCTTCCCAGGGAGAAGGCTCTGGCTCTGGGGTTGGCTTAGGAGCCATGACAGGAACTGAGCTTGTAGCTAGAGGAGAAAAGATGCCAACATGACTGCCTTGCCCTGAGCTTCGCACAGACAGACAATACCCCTGCTGCCAGGAAGGACTCAGGCCCTTAGCCCACACAGGACCTGTTTGCAGACTGGGGTCACTTCCTGAATGGACAAAGGCTTATCCTAATTTCCAGCCCAACACCAGGCATACAGACTCCCCGCAGTGGGACAAGAGTCGGACCTTTCCTCATATACCCTTAGGTACTCACCCCAGTCCGCCTGGCTCTCAGGCTCTGCCTGGCTTGATATGCCATCTTCAGTTGGGGCCAGCAGGTGGTGTGCTTGATGCTCCAGGTACAAGCCAACCAGCAAGAGCCCCATATATGGCAGCAGCTGCTGCAGACTCAGAGAGCCTGGAGGCTGATGGGAAGCCTCCGAGTAGAGGTTCACCCAGGTCCCCAGGAAGGAAGGTGAGGCACTGTGGGGAGGCAGGTGTGTTGTCAGCAAAACCCTGGCCTTGCCTTCGCCATGGCCTCCAGAGAGAACCTCTGACCCTACACTTCTGAACCATCCCTGGTTCTGAACACACCAGTCCACCTCAGACAAGACACAGTGGCTGTACAGGCAGGGACAGGACAGGTCACTACAGGCAAAGAACCTTCAACCAAGGAGCGTTAGATCCATGGTATGACCAGCTCTCCCCTCCTCTGGGCAGGTCTGACACTCTTCTTCCTCTTGGCTATGTGCTCTCCAACCTGGAATGCACCTTCTGGGAGTGTCTGTCCTCCTGCCCACTCTTCTCGGGGCTCAGGAGACACCTCTTCCCCTGGCATGGGCTGCAATGCTACCTCATTCTCTGTGAGCTATCACTGAGTCCCCCTGAGTAGCGGTGGACCTCTCTTTTCCCATGAGTGCAGACCACATCTCTGTGGCCCTGGGGGAGGACAGGGAGGTGTAGTGTGGGGGGATCCCTTGTCCCAGGGGCTTCCCAGAGGACCATGACTCCACCTACAACTCCCCGCCTTACCCCTCCTACTGTTGAAGCCCCATCCTTACACTGCAGGCAGAAAACTGAATTGGGGAGAGCAGTCTTTCCTAATCCTTCCCAAGTCAAATCACCTTGCAGGTCCCTATTCTGGAAACAGAAGCCCACCCTCTTGACCCCAAGCCCATTCTATGTTGAAGTTGGTCCAGGGGTCCACCATAGTCACTGAAGAGGACAACGTGCAGTTATGCCTCATGGAGTCAGGTATGCAGTCACATGTAGGATATGTACTCATGGCACCTGCGGTTTTAGGCTGACCCCCATGAAAAGGGACACAATGGCAGTCATTTGCACCCCATTTTTCACTGAATTATGAAACGTGACTGGAAATGTGTCTTCACACAGTGGGTGCTTTCTCCATGTTCATCAGTGAATGAGCCCAAACTGCTGATTCCCACATATCTCTGGGTGTGGGAGCTGCCATCTCCAAAGCCCCTGTCCAGCTATGTCCCAGCTAGGACGCTCTGTCCCACTATGTATACTAACATGTCTTTATTAACCCAAAAGTGCTTTTCCGAAGGCCTGAGGTTTGAGACGCCTCTGGCACAGATCTACGTTCTTCACAAAGCCAACATCAACCAGAAAGGCCACCTGGCCTCGCTGAGTCCACCTGGGAATGAGCTCAGTGCACACCATTGAACTGTGGTGCCCAGTGTGTGGGGACTGCTCCATGGACCTCTGTGGATCAGCTGGAGTCAGGATGGTTTCTATGCCTGAGAGGGAAAGTTCACTCCCCTTGCAAGGCTGTGGCAGGCACCTCCAGGACTCATCCCATTCGGGGCTGACATTCCACTATGAGTGTGGTCCTCTATCTCATTAGGTATCACAAACCTTTGGGTCCCTGAGAGGTACATGGAAGCCGCAAGTCCCAGGCATGAGGGGGCTGCACACTTGGGCTTGGTGGTCTGGTGCTTACCTTGGGAACAAGAGATCCAGCACCTGCTGGGTGGGGATGGAATCCCAGGAGATTAACCCCATGTTGCTGCTGAAATGTAGGTTCCTCCCACCAATGACAGGCAGGATCTCATTCCTAAGCTGGTCCTGCCTGTAAGGTTCAAGGCTCTGTACCCTGAAGGGCTCCTCCGTGTTCTGATCATTTTCACCCTGGGTTGGAACCAAGAATGGTGGGTTCAAAATGGAAATGGTGACAAACAGAAAAATGACTTGTGCCAATACACTAGAGTCAAAGCACAATGGGACAGTTCCCATCAGTACAAACACACACACACACAAAAAAAAAACACAAACACACACACACACACACAAACACACACACAGAGTAAGAATAGGAGTCCTTTGCCATTCATCAGGGATCAGACTAGAGGGCCTGCTGGGCTCACCTGCCCTGTGCTACTCACTGTTACTCTTGAGCTCCTTTGCGACAATTGCCAGAGGATCTGGCGTCTAAGATGAAGCCTCACCCAGTGTAACCACAAAAGGGCTAGTTGGCCCCCCTGAGATTCCTGGGAGCCTGAGGCTCGACATTGTTTGCAAGGACAGGGGAACATCCTTCTCACTCCAGTGTCTCCATCCAAATGAGCTCGGATGGCTTGGTCAGTGAAGTGGGTGCCTGGATACCAGGGTTCCATGTTCTGTTTGATCCATTGTCAAGGAAATGATGTCATTTCCTGTGCCCATACCTGAGCCTCTTTTCACATAAGACCACTTTCAAAAGCCCTATGGGCTGCTGATTTCCCTTCCATGCCTACCCATCTCAGGTGCGCAGGTGTTCACCAACAACTACCCAAATACCCCCACCAGCATCTTCCCTGCTTGGTGCCACTAGAGTTCCAGCTTGGAGCCTTCAAAAATGCATTCACAACCAGTCCTTCCCTCTCAGAAGCTTTTGGACCCTGGTCCCATCATTGTGCGACTCATGGTGTGCCCAGTCTTTTCTGGAAAGTAGGGTAGCATCTAATCAGGGATTGGTGTCCCTGATTCATACATAGCATATGGTTTCTATGAAATCCAGTGAGGGAGCAGGAGTAACGAAGCTGACTGCACAGATGACCTCAGGGAATACTGACAGGCCAAATGAAAAATATGTTCCAGCTAACCATTGGTATTTGGGCTTCTCAGCCCAGTCCTGTTTTTAAAAAAGGTGCAGATAGGCAGTGTTCATTAAAAAAATGTCTGCCATTTAAAAGTGGGTAATTTAAATGGCATCTAGTTACACATCTGATAGAATGGTCTGGCAACATATGAATTTCATTCTAACAACAACGACAAAACATAGAAAAAAAACATAGACATAAAGATAAAACCTTGTCTTCACCAGGATGCCTAGAAATAGGTTTTATTTGGCTCATGCAAATATCTTTCAATAGAACTTCTAATTTCTGAATGAACTCATTCAATTTTATAATGTCTGAAACCCTCTGTGAGCATGGGAAGCACTGCTGACAAGACACCAGAGGGCCAGAGCAATTTTGCCCCCTGTAGGGGTGTCTCTTGGCTATCACCAAAGACCATTCCACTCCCGGGGCAGCTGAGAGCAAGCTGGACCTTGGAGCAAGGATTAGTGCTTCAGGTATAGACTATGCAAGCAAGGGACAATGTCTTTAATAAAACTAAAATTAAAAAGTCACTTCGAAAAAAAAAATTTAAAAAGAAGAAGAAAATAAGGTCAAGTAGAGGAACGGGCAGAGGCATCCAGAGGAAGCCCATTTTCACAGGAGAAAATCCCCCAGTGAAAAGCATCAGAATAGATACTAAGAAAAATACCAACAAAAACAGTGTGCTCCCACTATGTATCTACTCCACATGCAAAAGTTAGAAAGCTAGATAATACAATCCTGGCCACAGGTAGAGCTATTCAGAAGAGCCACCTGGCAGTGCTTAGTCAAAGAAGTAAACATGCACACTTTGACCTAGAAATTCCACCTGTGTGTAAACCAGGTGGTGCCTAAGCAGTTTCACAAGGGGACATGCACAGGGAAATTTATCCTCAGGTTCCTTATAGAGTTGTCTGTGCTTACAGAAGGTTGAGGGCTGTCAGGGTGCCCACAATTGGGAAAGTGAAATGCTTAAAAGGTAATGGATGCCAACCTGGATATATTAATAGAAATCAATGAAAAACAATAGATTTACATGACAGTAAAATCCCTGAGTTCAAGTTCTTTCTATCCTACCTACCAATAATGATGCTTGGTTAAGACACTGACATACTTCAAGGCAAAAAAAGGAGAAAATATAATGTCATTATTACTTTTCTTAAATGCAAAAAAAAGGAAATGGTAATATTTACCCAGCCATGACCTGTTATGCATAATATGTGAGATTATTTTGGACATGTTGGTAAATGATTATCTACTCAGATACGTTCCGTGACTCACCAAATGCAAAGGTCCATGAAGAATTACCGTCTCCATACATGAATTCATCGTCAAAAGCCTTGACACAACAGGGGCTTCACAAAATGGCTTCTTGGCCAACTTGATGAGTGTGTCCTCGGACAATGCTTCCACCCGAAAGATGTCACCAACTTGTTCTCATTCACATTTCCACAGTGCCCCCAAAAAGAAACAAAGTCTGATACTCTATTGAGTGAATCCTCAAGTGGACCAAACACCATACTTCCTTCCATATTTTAGAATTAACAAATGCAACTTCAACTCAATAACTTGCATTAGGCAACATGCAACCACAACCTCTTACACGTACTCTTTTACACACTCACGTGTCCTAGGTTCTGATCTAACTGTCCATTGAGCAGTCAGAACACGTGCTACTTCACATTCCTTACAGGCGACCATCCCATTCTCTGCCAAGCTGAATACAAATCCCTGGTCACAGGAGAATGGAAGCCGATCTCCCACAATAACATGCATCAGGAAACATCGGGGTTTTCAATAAAAACTCTGGGGACACCCTTTTGAAAATCACTTAACCCCTGAAAAGGCGCCTGCCATTCTCCTTGCTGTGATGGGCGGCGTATTTGAGTCGATTTTCAAACACCTCTTCACAGTTGAGAACATCACTGCACACACACAAAATAACAACTATTATTATTATTATTATTATTATTATTATATTATTATTATTATTATTTTAAAAAATCACTGCAGAATGGCACGGAGTAGGGGAGCAGCTCAAGACAGGACACCCGGGAAGCTGAGAGAGTGCTCCTCTCACCAGGACAGAGTAGCAACCCCAGGGGCAGTCCCCAGAGACCCACCTCCTCCAGCCACACCCTACTGCCTACAGTTACCACCCAGTTAGTCCCCACCAGGGGTTCAATGCACTAATTAGGTTAAGGCTCTCCTCACTTGCACTGTCTCACACGGGAACTTTTGAGGGACACCAACAAACCATCACATCTGTGAGCTACAAACATCTGTACCCTCACCCTTTCTCATAGGATGTATTCCTGAGCTGTCAGCACTCAGGCCTTCTGTAGTTTCATGGATTGGAAATCTCACTTATAAATGGTGCATCCAACTGAACACACTGCTCTACAGGGAGTCAGGTATTTCTGGTCCTATATACACTGGACAGAGAGATGTTGAGGTCCTACTAGGTGTCAGGTACTGTTTAACATTCCGGGATACAGCACAGACCTGGCCTTGGCCTCCCAGAGTCTGTCATTTAGCTACTTGTTTATGTGTAGCCTGAAATTAAGCAAGCTTTGAGGGGAAGGGAGGTGTGTGTGTGTGTGTGTGTGTGTGTGTGTGTGTGAAGATTGTCACCATTCACAGATTACATTTAACTAATTAGTGTTGGGAGCATCAAAGGCAAATGAAACAAAACCTCTTCCCCAGGGCAAAAGAGGGGAGATAGGGTGCATACTCAAATTTTAGTAATTTTATAGGTTACTTCCGATACACTCTTATAATTTTCCTCGCGTCTCTATGGTTCTACCCCTCATAAAAGAAGTCTGTATTTGTTGTAGAGGGATCTTTAAATATTATATTATGGAAAACATCAAAAGATAATGCCTTGCTTAAGAAAACAGCAGGCATACTAATGACCATTATAAAACATTGGGGTTTTTAAAGTCAGCATCCTGTTTTATACACAGTCTACTGGTAAGAATTACGCTTCCCACCTGGTGTGGTGGTGCAAAAAATATGTGGTTGGCCATTATTTTTCACATCCAATGAACTGTTTTTTTTTTAGTGGATTGATGTTATATTTTTATGAACAAAACTTCGGTTTTCATGAAGTCCAATATTTCTATTTTTTTCTAGTTGCCTGTGCTTTTGGCATCTTAGCAAAAAAAAAAAAATCATTGTCAACTCCGGTGTCCTGAATCTACTGCCCTATGTTTTCTTTTGTAGGTGTTGTATTAGGTAAGAGTTCAACTTCATTCTTTTGCATGTGTATGTCCAGTTTTCCCCAAAATGATGTGCTGAAAAGACTGTTCTTTTCCTCACTGAATGGTCTTGTGTCCCTTATCAAGAGTCATTTGATCACATACACCAGGGCTTACTTCTGGGCATTCTATTCTGTCCCTTTGGTCTCGGTTTGGCTTCCTGTCAACACCGCCCAAGGAGCGGAGGCCACACAGTAGGCACTGCGGGCCAGCCTTGTGACTGGAGAATGATGTGAGCTCTGAGGCGCAGGCCAGCTTTCTGCCAGGTTTCCACTTAACACACTGAGGAGACTGAAGTACTTTCTCACACAGCTGTATTGCCAGAGGTCCGTGAGGCGAGGCCGCATCCTCTGAGTGGGGTCTCACAGGCGCCCATAAATGCACAGGCTGAGCCTTGCTCCTTCCTGGAGGCCTGGGGCTGCCCCTGCAGGTGGAGGTAACAGCTTTCCAACCTGCCCAGGGTCCTTGGTGGGCTTGGAGCGGTTCACCTCCTCTTCTGTCCTCTGCTGACATTAAGAGCCCTTGGGATTCCATGGGGCCAACACAGGTCATCTAGGGTGACCTCCCTATTTTTAAAGTCACTTTATTAGGAACCTGAATTACATCTGTAAACTCCTCATTTGTCTGAAAAGAAATAGATTATACACTTCCAGGGATAAGGGATAGAATCCTCTGGGCTGTAATTCTGCCCATCTTTCTCTCTCTGACCTTGACCTTGCCAACCATCACGACCTAGCAGATTCCTGCTGAACCATCCAGAAGGACAGTATGTGCCTACAATCCAACCAGCAGACAGACAGAGAGACGAAGCAGCTGTCTCCTGACAGAGCATCCCTCAGAGAGGGGAAAGGCGGACTTGCTGTTTAATCATATTTATTGTACAAGCATTGAAGGATATAAAGTTTGACAGTAATGGTAGCCTAAATTTAGACGGGTTTTTTAAAAATGGAAAGCGATGAGAGGTATTTCTAGATATTCTGCTCTTAAGTATTGGAACCCACTTTCTATTCTGGAATCTTCTCTGAGTCTTGATTTAAGGGCCTGCTCTGTCTTTGGGGGGGGAGCCGTGGTGGGTTCTCCCAAGCACGCTAGTCGTCGTTTGGCCGCAGGAACCAGGAGAGGCAGGTGATCAGCAGTTGGCATCTCCGTACCCTCCACGTGCCAGTTCTCTGCCTGTGTGGATGCTGCAGTGGAGGAAAACCTGTGTTTCTTTCTGGCATCCTGTTTGTTATGGATCTGCCTGGTTCCTGGGGCTGAAGTGATGGAGCCCTGCTGCTCTGAGCAGAAAGCCCTTCCAGAGTGTGGGCGGGGTTCTCCCTGCACAAGTCCCTGAAGTGCCTGGGGAAGGGGAAGGCATCTGTCATGGAGTGATGGGCAGGACCTTCAGTGTGGCTCTCGCTCCTTCTGGGGCTGGCCCTGGTGAAAACATAAGCCAGGGAAGTCCCTGTCCTGCTGTGTTCTCGTGGGTCTTTTCTTCCAGCCCTCCAATCCCTCCTGTAGGAAATCCAGTTTCCATGGAAGTGGTTTAACTGTCGTGTCTCCTCCTGGCCAGGTGTTCACTGTGGGTGCCCCTTTCATTCTTGCTGACGTCGGGGGAATCTATCTGCACCTCCCGCCATGCAGCGTGACCATGCTTCCGGTTCCCTCCATCGCTCAGGGCAGGTGGCTCTCCTCCTAGGTCTCCATAACTGCATGCGAGGGAGAGAGTTGGACAGCGACATGGCTCAGGTCCTGACCATGTTGAATGCTGGCGCCTTCCTAAGGCACCGAGAATGTCAGAAGGGCAGGTTTGGAGCGAGCTTCAGCATTAGGAACAGGGATGGCTCTGAGGACCCTTCGCAGCCCTCAGGGGAGAGGTAGAGTGGGCAGGTTTTCCAGGGCCTGTGGGAGGGGGGATGTCGCCTGAGGCCAGCCTGAAAGGCCACAGAACCACCACGATGGGCACTGGGAAACATGACCCAATCCTCCTAGGATGCCTGGCTACACCTTGCATTGGTTGTTCTCTTCGTACTTCATGACCTGCATCATCATCAACAGCCACATCTTCATGTCCGTCTTCCTGGCCATGGTCTACAACAATGACCTGCAGGTAAGTGCCTGAACCTGGAGCTGGGGGCCGGGAGGTGGGAGCGCCTCTGCTGACCCTTTGGAGGCATCCCCTATTGTTTACTTGGGTGGAGCTGAGGGCTCCTTTGACGTCTTGCTCCTTTCTGCTCCATGGAAGTCTCTTACCAGTCTTCCTGGTGGGGCTCAGGATGTATCCGAGGAAATCCGAAGGACAGTGGTTAGCCAGGATACCCACCCTTGTGTGGCAAAGCTCCTGGCTCTGCTTGTTGCTTTTAATGCCTCCTGAAGCTCATGGCTCTTTGCAGTGTGCATGTGCAATGGGACTGGGGATGTTCTCCAAGCTTCCACCCCTTCCCCCTCAAACAGAAGGGAACACTCTAGAGCCAGCCCTGTGTGCTCTGCTTGTGACCACTGGCCTCCTGTGGGCAGAGGCTGGGCAGAGGTTTCTGAGTGCCCGGGTGGTAGGGAGCTGCATTTGCCTGGAGCTGCCCAACGCCCAGCCGTCCCACTCCCTCGCTGCACGGACCTTCTTTTACTGTAAAACTTACTGCACAGAGAAACCTTTCCTGAAAGGTTAGTTTTCCTTCTGGCTCTTGACTTTTTGGCCCTGTTTTGAATTTCCTGTTGCTGAGGGGTGTCCCCACTGGGGGCAGACAGAAAGTTGGGGAGAAGGACAGGGCTTGCAGTAGAGGGCAAGAGAGCAGTGGAACTGAGTCTCAGATCTGGACTTTGAAGACATTTGGCTCTATCAGGGTCCCAAGGAACCTCGGGGCCTCCTGGTGCCAAGGCCAGGCCTCCCCTGGTGGAAGAGGCTGCTCCTCAAGGTCCAGACCTCTCTTCACTTGAACTGCTGGACAAACAGTTGATGTGCCTCCTATGCCTCGAAACCAGCCTTCCTTAACATGCATCATCCAGCACACATGTCTTAGATGTGCTTTTTGTGCCTGGAACCACCCAAGGTTCTGCAGAATCCACAGTGACTGAGACCCTTTAAGCTGGTACCGTCCAGCTGTGGGAGCCCATCACCTGGTTGCCTTGTTGCAGGACAGCCTCAGGGAGCAGTAGGACTGAGCGCTGAAGCTGGATGCCTGGTTCTAACCTGAGGGGCTTTGTTGAGTTTCCTCTCCCTCTGGAAAGTTCCCTGTGGTCAGACCAGATGGCAGCTGTAGGAGTCCAGCTCCCACAGGGGGTCTCAGGAGATGAACAGATGGGAGGAGTCGTCGAAAGGGGGTGGAGAGACAACGCAGACACCAAGATGAAGGTGCTGAACCCAATCTTTACTTGTGAAGTTAATCATATATACTTTTCATTTTGGCAGGCTCACAGTACTTCGTGGTTACAAAACAGAAATCATTATTCAAAGAAGCAAAGTATTACATAGCTACAATTAGAATAGAAGAATGTATCTTGGCTTATGCATAAGCAAGCATTTTTACTTTCAGTTCACTTTGCTTTGAGCTCTTTCCACTTAGTTTTTAATAAGTTAGAAATGTCCCAGACTACTGGCCTACACCTTGACTATTATTTCTTGACTAGAATTGGTGCCACCGTTATGGTAAGCGGTTAACTTTGAAAGAGAGGCTACTAATTTTAATCAAACAAGAGCAAGAGCACAAACCATTGTTCACAGGAATAAGAACAAGTTGCCCAGTACTAAGCACTAATCTGTCTTCTTAACATTAATTCTTCTTCTTTAGATTTTAATTTAATTTCTCAAAAACTTCCTCGACTGTTTTTCCTACAGGGGGTTTCTCATTAAACATTAACAATTTACGTTCCACAGTTGAATCGTTGCATTTAGAGCAAACAGATCTATTCTTAAAAGTAGTTGCATTAATTGGGAAATTCATGTTTTTTTCCTTCATACCTAATGGTCATATGAGAAGTCGCAACTAGACTTATTAAAGGAATACAAAACCAAACCAGCCCATTCCCAGAAACATACTGCGCTCTTCCAGATGATGGACGCCTGGTGCCATCCACCTCAGTAGGGCCTTGCCATTGCCTGAGTCAGGGGAGGGGGCGGCAGGCAACCTCGGCTGTCTCCTCGTCTCTCTGGCTGTCTTAATGGAGCCCTGTGTCCCTCTCCCTGTGTCTCTCTCCCCTCAGTGGTGCCCCAGCCCCTATCTTTCTGGAATCCTTCCTCTGGGGGAGAGTGGAGTCTGGAGCCTTCTGCTGTCGGTCTGTTTCTCACCACAGATTGTCCTCCATGGGTTCCCTCATTGACACTTGGTAAGATGAGTCTGTGACCATAGGCGTGGTCAGCAAAATTGACGTGGAGCAGGGAGGGTGATGTCCTGGTCATTGGCTGACCCGTCAGTGACTCTCTCTGAACTCCTCCTTGACCCCCACGTGTTTGGTGTTGAAGAAACGGACATCTTCTTGAATCTTCTCTTAAAATACCCCACTCTGCTTTTCTAAGAACGGGGTTCAAAAACTGGCCTCTCTGAAATGTCCCCAGGTGCTGGAGGCATTCCGCCTTCTGAAGTTCAAGGTGGGCACCAAGGTTGCGGTGAAGGAGGTTGCGTGGAAGCAGCTGGTGAAGGTGGTGGTGCCCAACATCAGCACCTCCCACCTGGAGCTACTTCTGAGGACCTCAGACGAGGGACAGAGGGACACGTGGGTAAGGAGCCATCACCTCTGATGGCCCTCTTCACTGTGCTTCCCAAAGCGATGGGAAGCTGGGGATGTGGCTCAGTGGTCGAGCACCTGCCGAGCGTGGGTGAGAGGCTGGATTCAAATCTCAGCACCACATAAAAATAAATAAATAAAATAGGGGTATTGTGTCCATCTACAACTTAAAAAATAAAATAAAATAAGCGATAGGAAAAGCAGCAGCGCTGCACAGTCACTCAGGATCTGAGGTGTTGGTCCCAGGATCCCTGTAGACACCAAATCCCAGGATGTCAAGCCCCATGGGGGGTATGGCAGAGAAACTGCACAAAACCCAACACATCTTCCTGTACCCTCAGATCATCTCTAGATTTCTTCCAGTAGTTAATGCTGTGAAAATCCTTGTTACACTAGTAGTGACAGGAGAAAAAGTCTGCAAGTGTTCAGTGCAGACACATTTTTTTCCCTGAATATTTTTTACTTGAGGTTGGTTGAGTCTGGGAATGTGGAACCCACAAGACAGAGGGATGACTGTTATTTTAATTAAAAAATTTTATAAAAAAATGGTAGTGAGGATTGAACCCTGGGGTACTTAATCACTGAGCCACATCCTCAGCCCTTTATCTTTTTTATTTTAAGATGAGATAGGCAGAGTTGCTGGAGCTTCATCATGATGCTGACCCTGGCCTCGGCCTTGTGATCCTCCTGAGTAACTGGGATCACAGGTGTGAGTCGGCAAGACAGGTCCTCAGCATTTAGCCGGCTCTATTTTGTCACTTGAATTATGATTATAAGTCAAATGAGACCAAGGTTCACCTGATTTGCAAAAGGAATTAGTCATGGCCTTTTTTATAAAGATCCATCCATGTGGTGAGGAGAAGATGCCAGCAAGCCGCTGGTTTGAACAGACTCCCCAGTATTTTGCCTTTAACAAACAGCTGCCTCAATTTAAACATCACTCCTGGGCCAACCTGTTTTTGAGGAAGATAACAAGTCAAGTTTGCTGGCTTTCGGGTGGTTGATTATGTTTTTCAGGCTACAGCAGAGCTTTCTGCTGACTGGTGGCTCCTTCCTTATGTGCTACTTTCAAAAGACAGTTTTAATAATGGTGCACACCTGTGGTCCCAGTAACTTGGGAAGCTGAGGCAGGAGGATGGTGAGTTCCAAGCCAACCTTAGCAACTTAGCAAGACCCTAAGAAACTCAGCGAGACCCTGTCTCTAAATAAAATATGGAGAAAAAAAAGGCTGAGGATGTGGCTCAGTGGTAAAGCACCCCCTGGTTCAATTTCTGGTGCCCAAAAAATAGAGAAATAAAAATGTTCTTCACCAGTATAGACTTTTGTGGAAGGCGAAGTGATGTGGGTTAGTGATTCCTGCATCTCTGCGGGTGACTCAGAGCAGCCAATGGATGATCATGGGCTGGTTCAAGCCTAGTGTTTCTTGCCTCCCATGCAGTGACCTAAAATTTCCAGAAATGAATTTCAGCACTGGCTAGTTATCTCACATAAGCTGTTGGTTCAGTTTTCTGGGGACCCATCAGAGCCTGAGCTTGACATGCCTCTCACTTGATTCTTAATGGACTTTGCTTTTGCCATTAGGTTTGACACACTCATCATCATCGCAGCCTGATGGCCATGGTGGCTGATGCCACCATTCAGTCAGGTCAGTGCCTCCAGCTCTAGGCTTCACAGAGGATCAGGTGCTCACTCAGTTCTCTGTTGAAAATCCACCCTGCACTGTGGAGATTTGGGGTCCAGGAGGGGGGACACCAGAAAATTATTAAAAGTGTTCCGTATTCAGGTTGGAGGTGTGGTTCAGTGATAGAGCACTAATCTGGTGTGTGGAGCCCTGGGTTCAATCCCCAATACTGGGAGGAAATATATGTCTCTATGTGTACACACACACACACACACACACACACACACACACACACTTATATCCAATGCTCTTGAGAGGGATGGTGCCTTTGTGCGTGTCTAGCCATGCAGTATTTTAGGGATTTCGCGTGTAGGAGTCCATCACACCAGATTCTTACCTGGTCATCTCTCCAACACTGGGCCGTGTCTTGGGGCTGCCCTCTACCCTTCCATCTCCTGCCTGCCTTGGCCTCCCACCCAAGTCCTCCCCACAGCAGGAGCCTGCACCGACCCTGCCCCCGCCTCTTCCTACCACACCTACTTCCATCCTGTGTGGGATTATTTAAGACTTCTTAAGGGAACTTGATGAAAAGAATTCTGGGGGAGGAAGGCTCGCTTGCAATGTGCTCTGTAGAACTGGAGCCACTTCCTGAGGACAGTCTGTATTTGCTTGCACAGCTCTGGGGCTGGGGGCTGGGGGCTGGGGATAGGGAAGCCTGGCCTCCACACTCACCTTGGCTCTGACTTGTAGGGATGGTTCCGGATTCAAGGCACCACTTCTTTGTTGGTGCTCAGACCATTGCTCTCTTCTCTTTTCAGTGCTGGGCCTAGAACCCAGGGCCACCCACATGCTAGGCAAGTGCTCACCACTAAGCCCCACTCCCAGCCCCCTTTCCCATCTTGACAGGAAGTTGCATCACTGCCCAGGGACCCACAGTCCTAGTCCCCCCAGGGCAGAGACTGAGGAAGCGCATTATTAAAGGGTTGTGTCTCTTACCAGCAAGAAAATACAACAGTCAGCAGATCCTGGATATTGTCTTGATACCGAGCATCCTCTGGCTCCTAAGGGTCATCTTCAGCATTCAGAGGTAAGGGGGCCATGGCATGAGGTGGCTGCACTTGGGTGGTTCCCCTGGTCAAGCCGATGGAAAACCGTCTTACATGGGAGCTTCAAACACTCCCAACCTGGAACCAGGGACATAACTCATGTGAAGGGTGTGGGGTCCTCTGGGAACTGAGGAGGAGGGAAGCAGAGAGGAGCCAGAGGCTGGGTTAAGAGCACTGGGCTGTCAGCTCCCTGGGGAAGCGTGAGCCACTTTCATCCCTGAGCCTAGCCCTGCATGTGACAGCGTGAGAGTCATCGTGCTGGTGGCTAATGCTAACCCAAGTGTGTTAACCATTCCTTATTAAATCCCACCCACAATCCTTGATGTAGGAACTTTCTCTATCCCTACTTTATAGGTGGTGAGTTGAAGCATAGAGAAGTTAAATCACTCTTCCAGTGATGCACAACCAAGGTGCATACTCAGGAGTTGGACCCCAAAGCCCTAGATAAACCCCAACCTCAGTTATTATTATTATTTTTTATACTGGGGGTGGAACCCAGAGCCCTACACATGTTAGACTGAGTTACATCCACACCCCCTTTTTAAAAATGCTGTTTTTAAAAACTTTTTCTTAGTTGTAGAAGGACAATATTTAGTATTTAGTATTTTTTATCTGGTGCTGGGAACGAACCCAGTGCCTCATGTGTGCTAGGCAAGCACTCTACCACTGAACCACAACCCCAGCCCTAAAATGCGATTTTTAATAACATTTCAGTGAGGGGCTTTCTAAATTGCCCAGGCTGGCCTCAAAATTGTGATCCTCCTGCCTCAGCCTCCTGAGTAGCTGGGATTCCAGGCCTGCACCAGCACACCTGGCCCAGCCTCACTTTTTGATTTAGGGCAGCTGCCCTTCCGGGGATGCCTGGCAGCCACCTCCGTCCAGGACTGGCTTGCTCCTCCAGGACAGCTTTAAATGGGGTCAACTTTGGTGGAGAAAAGCAGATGAGGCCAAGCAACTCTCTATTCCTCGTCCACCTGAGTCTCACTGGAGTTCTAGGTTATCATTGCTGCAGGAAGCTGCTCGTGACACCCATTCTGTGAGGCTGGCTTCTGCTACTGGCCAGGGCCACCGTGTGGACAGCTGCATGACTAGGGAGGGGCTTTATGGAAAACGGGCTGGCCTGGCGTCAGTTTTGTTCTCCTCCTTCTCCTTTGCCTCCTGCCTGGAACTTGGTTTGCTCCTAGGTTCCGGGTGACGGTGACCACTCTGATCAGCACTGGCCCTCGATGATCACATTTGTTGGACTTGCCTTCGTGCCCTCCTTTGCTATTCGATGTGAGATCACTCTAAGCCTCAAGGCATGGGTGTATGAGACTCCAGTAGGGAGAATACGTCAATGAGTGGTATGGGTCTCCAGTGGCCAGTCTTATGGAATACCAAGTTTCTAGAAGCACTGGGCGCACTTCCTGGCTGCCATGTGGAATGCCAGCCGTCCATCGGGCTGACCCAGGCAGTGTCTTCCTCATCCCTGGCCCAGTGGAAATTCTTAGGCCCAGGGGGATATTCTTAGGCAGCAGAGGGCTCACAGGGACATGGGGTCCTTCCAGCTCATGGCTCTGCCCCCGCCCCAGGCCTGAGACCCTGTGTTCTGCTTGTGGAGGGAGCCCCCTACTTCTCTCTCTCTCTCTTTTTTTTTGAGAGAGAGAGAATTGTTTAATATTTATTTTTTAGTTTTCGGCAGACACAACATCTTTTATTTTAATTTTATGTGGTGCTGAGAATTGAACCCAGCGCCTCGCGCATGCCAGGTGAGCACGCTACCGCTTGAGCCACATCCCCAGCCCCCTCCTACTTCTCTTGTTTAGTGCTGGTGAGAACAAGGTCATAAGAGGCCATTTGGGACTGGGGGCCTCTTGCTTAGAGCTGTTGAGGGAGCCTGAAGGGGTGCACACTGCAGAAGAAGGGCATTTGCTTTTCTTTTTCTGTGTAACGACAGGTCCATTAGCCTAGGAGAATGGAAAGTCAGCTGTAGGTCCCCCATTCCCAGCTCTGGGATGCCGCTTCCCAGAGGCAGCCGTCAAAGCTCTTGTAGCTCTTCCTAAACCCTTCCACGTGTTCTGGTGTGTGGTGCACACCCCCAGTTCATTGTTCAATCCAGTGGGGTGATCCATGCACAGTGGACTTGGCCGACTTCATTCTACAGCACATATTTGTCACATGCTTTGGAGCTACCTGCATCCAGGGAAGGCCACCATGATGGATAGTGCCCCAATGGGATGTGGTGGTGCACACCTGTAATCCCAGGAGTTTGGGAGGCTAAGACAGGATGATTGCAAGTTCAAGGCCAGCTTCAGCAATTTAGCAAGGCCCTAAGCAATTTAGTGAGGCCTGTCTTGAAAATAAATAAATAAATAAAAGGGCTAGGGATGTGGCTCAGTGGTTAAGTGCCCCTGGGTTCAATCTCTAGTACCAAAAAAAAAAAAGAGAGAGAGAAGTGTCCCCAAAATAGAAGACTCTAGAACATCACTGACCAGTGGGTGGGCTTGCCTTTCACCTTCAGAAACCATGTGGTAAGGCCATCCTTGGGCATGCATCTTTGTGTCCTCACACGAGTGTGAGTGTTGGGTGCTCTCCTAGAGGTGAGCAAAGGTAAATGGGTTCATGATTTGGATTGATAGTGACAACTTGCTTTCACAAACATGCTCTAGTATGGATTCCAAATGACATGTGGGATGTATGTTTCTCTGCTCACAGATGGATTTATTCACTGTTTCCATTCTCCCTAGATCTGATAGATGAGAAAATAGCACCATGCTGTCTTGACATGCATTGCTTTAGTTGCTCATGAGACTGAGCATCTTTTCCATGTGATTTTGGCCATTTATGCATATTTCCAGTAACATCCATGGTTCTATTTCTCTATTACCTTCACTTTTATTATTAGCGTTATTGTTTTTGGTACCAGGGATCCCAGGGGTGCTTAATAATGGAGCCACATCCTCAGACTTTTTCATATTTTATTTTGAGACAGGGTCTTGCTAAGTTGCTCAGGCCTCGCTAAATTGCTGAGACTGGCTTTGAACTTGGAATCCTCCTGCTTCAGCCTCCTGAGCTGCTGGGATTTTAGTCGTGTGCCCGCAGGCCAAGCTGGTACTTTTACTTTTGATATGATTTGTAGGACTCTTTGGCCTATTAAGGAGACAGGTCTGTGGTAATCTATGCATAAGACAATGACTTTTCCTTATCTGTCACTTTCCCCTCTCCCCATAATCTTTTTTTTTTGGGGGGGGGGAGGCGGTGTGCGGCTATACCCAAGTTTAAATTTATTATATAGTCAGACTTGTTGATCTTTTTATAGTTTCTAGGTTTCACAGCATGCTTAGGAACCACTTTTCCTGCCCCACTTTCCGCCTTGCTACCTTTATGGGTTGGTTTTTGTTTGTTTTGGTACCTTTGCAGTTAATTTTGGCATAAAGAACAGGTAAAGATCCAACTTCAGTTCTCCTTCACTAGGGGACTAACCTGTTTAGTGGGTATTTATCCCACTGCTGCCTTGCCAGCAGCTTAGTTTCTGACTTGGTAAATGTCCTGGGAAGTCAAGGGGGGTCCACCTAGCTGTGCCTTAATCTCTCCACCAACTACCCAGGCTTCTCTGGGGGACCGGCCGAGCAGCGATCCCTTCCCACTCATTCCCCTAAGCTTCGTGGCTCTGGGCTGGAGAGACCACCATCCTTGTGAACACCGCTGCCCTTCTGTGGGACCTTGGGTGCATCTAGCACTCCATGCCCCTTGCTTCTGCGACTTTGGGTGACCCCTGGTGTCCGGCGCCTCCCACCCTAGGTGGTCTACTATGCGTTTGCTGTCATCAGGATGGAATTGTTCTGTGACAGAATCCGGTCCTTTGATCCAAGTTTCACTGATGCACTGGTGTGTGGTGACCTGCCCTTGAAGGGGTGGCATTGGCTGGGGCAGGCACTGCAAAAACAGCTTCAGTGATCTGGCCGCTTCCTCCATGCTGCTGGAGGAGCTCATGGTGGTGAACCAGTGGCACCATCGCCTTTCTGGGGAGCTGATGGTTTGGGCACCTGCCCCCAGGGAAGTGTGTCCTGCTTAGTGAACTTGGGGTGCAGGAGGGCACCCTGAGCTCGGGCACCCGCAGTTTTCGAGTGCTGCTTTGCCATGGTGACCCATCAGGTGGTGAAACTGTACTGCATCCTGTTCCATGTCGTGGTGGTCATCCTCATCATCAAGTGAGTGTCCCCACTGGGTTCCCTGTGTTACAGCAGCTTAGCCTGCCATAGCCTAACTAACCCAGAGATGGGTTAGTGTGAACATTCCAGAATGAAACAAATGGAAGAGATGCACGGACTTGAAGGATGGGAGAGGAGGACCCAGGATGCGGGCTCCTTGGATCAGCGCAGAGAAGGTTGCACGGAGGCCTTCCAGGTTTGCCGTGTCATGTAACCATGCTTGGCTATCCAGCAGCTCTACTTTCGAGAGTCACAGGCCACCCTTGGGCTTTTCTTTGGGGAGAATGAATGTTAGGGCCATTGCCTTAGATCAGATTAAAGCCAGCCGGGAAGGTGCTCAAGCAGGAGTCTCTGTAACCCCTGAGTAAAGAGTCTAGTTTCTTAGCTGGAACTCGAATGTGGAGCAGGGCTCAAGAATGACTAGGAAATGCCTGGGCCCGAGAAAGGTCTCACTCTGGAGCAGGAGCTGGGTCCAGCCAAGGTTTGCACACTCAGGAGGAGCTGGGGTCAAGACTCAGGTGAACGCACCCCAGCCAGCTCTGTCCTGCAGGGAGGGATACCTGCAGTGGAGTGAGCCAGAACTCTGTGCCCTCCTTGCACAGACCTGTCACTTTCCTCTCAGGTGCCCTCTGGACTCAGGGCTTCTTCCCTGGTGCTGATTAGCTACATGAAATCCAGACCACTGATTACAACTAAAGGAAGGTTTTGTTTTTTTTTTTTGTTTTTTTTTGTACCAGGCATATGTACAAAAAGCAAAACAATACCTACTAACTGAAATGATTAAAATAACTAGCTCTGTTGAGATTTGTCCCACCCTGGGGACAAGCCATTGCTAGGAAATCAGATTGAGAAGTTTAATTTAAAGGAAGCCCTTGGATTAGATCACAGACCAGACAGGCAACAGCAGACACGCTGTTGGTGTCACATGGGGATGTTTCTGAGTGTGATCCAAGTTAAAGAGCCAGGAATAGAATATGGGCTGGCAATGACACTGGCCATGCCACCCAGGACCTAAGGACCCTGCAGCTGTCTCCCACAGATGAACACGTGCAGTTTCTAGCTGTTCAGTCTTGGTTTCCTTTGAAAACAGCCATTTTCAAAAGGAACAATATCCTGTCAATCTGGCTTTACGGATGCTCAGTTGTTTAGACACTTCAAGAGGAAGTTTGGTATTGGTTTCCCTGCTGAGGTCTGACCCTGGATCATTTTCAGTTTCCAAGTTGGATATGTGTATGTGTGTAACTGGTCATGTAGGTTACAATCTTTATTTTCAAAATATAATTGCATTTTGGGATCCCTAACCTAGCAATTTATCCTACAGATATAGTGGCACTCACACTCACTGTTTTGTAGTAAAAAACTGTGAAACCAACTAAGTGTCTCTAAATCAGAGATTGGTTAAATAAATAACAACCCATTCCAGCAGGGAAATGAGGTATAGCTGGGTCAATATAGATGGAAATGGGCAAGAAAACTGTGAAGTAATGATATACTTCATATTTGCTTATAAAAAGAACAGATAGATACCCAGCACCTCAAAAGCATCTTACCTCAAGCCAGTATCATGAAGTGAATGGATATGCACTGGAAAAGCTGCCCTTAGAACAGGGGACAAGGATGTTGTGTGTCACCAGTGACCTCTTTCTCAAGGTATCATCAATGACAAGGAAAACCACAAACAGAAATTAGAACAATATAAAATAAGAATTGTTTTCATAAGGATGATTATTTGAAAACTTCAAAAGAATTAATTGAAAATCCTGTTTATAGAAATCAGTAGGCTTCATATATTCAAATTACCAATTGGGGGAAAATGATATGACTTAAATTGTAACCAGAAAAGTTTAGTCCCAAATGCTCAAATTAGTACTAATTTAAAAAAAAAAAGGGAACATTTTTGTGTTTTTCAGTTGAGTACAACATTTAAGACAAAGTCAAAAGCCATTTAAGACTATGAGTCTGAGTATAAAGCAAAACTTTTTAAAAAATTCTTCACAGCAGTAGAAATATTTACTAGTCCAGAGAGATGACACATTGGGACAAATATGTGTGCCTCATATACAAAGGACTCAGATAAACGAACAAATGGAGCACAAAGTGGGTGGAGGACAGAGAACACAGAAGAGCACACATGTGCTTTAACACATGTACATGCACTTGTCTATGCATCAGAGAAATGCCAAGGAGTGTGCCAGCAGGTATGGTCTCTCACCTGCCAACTGGCAAAGGCCAGAGCCCCATCTGTGCTGTCAGGGAAGGAGGGAAAAGGACATTCACAGTCTGGGGAAAACCCTCGGGGGCTACCAGCAGACACAGATTCAAAATTTTAAGTGCACTCACCTTTGACCCAGCAATTTTGCTTCTAGGAATCCATACTACAGATATGCCACAATCAAATATCACACAGCCACTAAAAAGTATGAGGCCATTCTACAGTTACATTCCTGATCAGATATTAAGTGAAAACAAGCAAAATGATGCTAGTTCTATTTTAAAAATGCAGTTTATAGAACCAATTTTAGAGATTCACACATACAAAAAATGAGCCATGGTTGCCTCCGGAGTCCGGGACATGGGAGCTGAGAAGGGTGGGAGGAAGCAATTTGCCTGTGCTCCTGGATGGTGTCGCCTCAGATTTGTTTTTCATAGTGCTAAGGACACAAAGGGAGGGTGGAGGAAGCCCAGCGGGGTTACAGGCCCTCCCAGGTCCTGGCCAGGAAAGGCTAAGTTGGTCCAGTGGTCTATACAGCTCATGAGAATTCTTTTCAAGATCTGAGATTTTTTCCATTGATGGTACTTTGAAGTAATAGGATTAGAATGCATTAATTCATAGATAGCAAACAAAAATGCACAATAAAGGACATGAATGTCTGTCTGCCAAGAGGGCCGGCAGGTCTGCCCCATGGGGCTTGCCACTTTGTCTATTCTGCTGGATAATTTAATAAAAATTAAGTCACATGGATGTATTTCGTGAACTTTATTTTTAACAAACATTTATACCAACAATACATCTAGAAGAACATCAAGGTTCAAAGAAAGAGAATAGTATTTACAAAATGATTTCTGGGAAAGTGTCCACAGTTAATTTTATTTTCTCAAACGCTTATATTCCAAGAGCAGCACAATGAGCCTGTTTTGCAGGGTCTTGATTTTGTTGGAATAGTGCTGTTGAAACAGACTCTTCAGCTTTTGCCTTAGCAAATCCAAAGGTGGAAGGTGATGGCAGTCTGGGATATTAAACATGGTGTGAAAAAACTCATCCCACATGTCCAGATGAGGAAGCCTGCAGAGAGAAAGTACCGGCCACTGATGGAACGCAGCCTGCTCTGGCCCTGACTGCTGCAGGTGGGTAGTGAAACAGAACTCTCACCTAAGAGCACTTGGCCATCAGGAGTGGACACATCCAATCTATCCCACTTTAGATAAATTAAAGTTCCAATTAATTGTCTCAACACACCTGGCTCCCAAAACAGGATTTAAGATAAGCAGTCTTAGCAATAACTCTTCAGTGAAAAAAAATCTATTTTATTTTTTTTAAAGGAAATCTATCTGTGCTGGGTGTTGTGAGTGCATGGAACCCCAGGGGCTGGGAAGCCTAAGGCAAGAGGATCATGAGTTAGAGGGTGGTCTGGGTAACATAGTGCTACCTCTCCTCATTAAAAAAAAGATCCATTTGCTTTTGGCTCTTGTGTCTACCATACTGTCATCATCTTGTGATCTGGACACGTAGTTCTAAGGAGCCCAACTGCACATGTGCCAGACCAGGTGGACAGGCCGTCCTACTCAGGAGAGAGCTGACTGAAGAGCTCCGGCTACTCTAGTGGTTAAAGTCAACTAGAGGAGCTACAGAGCACAGAAAGATGGCAGCAGGGCCATGCAGAGGGCTGGCTTCAGGCTTTCCTTTACAAAAGCGGCCAGAGGTGGAGACCTTCTGGATGACCATCTGGTCCTTCCATTATGAGCATTTTGCTCATTTTTATAAGTGTTGTTTGTTTTCTTATTAATGTATTTTGCAAATCCTTTTAGTTATAATTTTTTTCTAAGGTATTTGATTTGCAAATATGTTTCTCCAGTCTGTGGTTTATCTTTTCATTTTTATATCAGTACCTTTTAAACAGAAGTTTTTGGTTTTGATGAAGTCCAACTTATTGATTTTATTATGGATTATGCCTTTGGTGTTATATCTTAAATGATTTTGCTTGGTTCAAGTTCACAAAGATTTTCTTTTTTTATAGATGTTTAATAATTTTGGTTTCATATTTAGGTCTATGACTTATTCTGAACTAACTCTTATATGTAGCATGAGCTATGAATTAGAGTTCATTTTGTTGCCCATGAATGTACAATTGTTCCAGCACCAATTGTCAGAAAGGACTGTCCTTTAAATAGCCTTTGTCAAAAATCTATTAACTAAATACTTGTAGGTCTATTTCTGGAATCTCTGTTCTGTTCCATTGATCAATTTGTCTCCCTTAGTACTCGTACCAAGCTATTGTGATTACTGTAGCTTTATAATAATTCTTTCTTAGCATCAAGTAGTGTTATTCCTTCAACTTTGCTACCCTTTTTCAATTTTAGTTTGTGTGCTGCCAAAGGAAGTCTGCTCCCCATTTTGAAATTATTTAAGCTTATAAAAAAAACAGCCTGTTGGCATTTTGGTTGGGAGTGTTAGAGATCTATAGATTAACTTTGGAAGAATTGCACCCTAATAATATCAAGCCTTTCCATCTATCCAAGAGTATACATCTCCGTTTATTTGTATCTTAAAAGGTTCTCTTATATTGTTTTATAGTTTTCAGTATACAGGTATCAATTTTTTTTTTCAAAGTTTATCCCTAAGCAATTAATCTTTCAGATGTTATTATAGTCTTACTTAAGGAAAGATTTTATCAAGCCAGGAAATCTTTTGAAGTGCTGGCTTGAGACCTTGCCATAGGCCAGGAATCAGTCAGATCAATTGTCTATAGCTGAGTCCAGAGTCACTGAGCCTAGGTCTTGTTCCCATCAGCTAGCATCAGCCTAGGGTCCCCAACCCTCTGTAGGGATGGCCCTTGATTAGCCTATTCAACACAGGGTAAAATTAGCACTGACAAATCACTAAAAGTGTCTGAACCAAATATTCATGTTATGCTTTTAGATTTTGCAGTTAAAAAAATGCCTTATCTATGGCTGTGGAAGACGACCATCATAAAAGAATCCTGGGATCCAAGATGGTGGGCCAGAGAGAGGCACCATTCTGTGTCGCTCTGTGACCTGGGAATCAAGTAGTGAGAATACTGCTTCTCTGCCAGTGATACTTCTGCTCCTGCACAGGAATCATGGCCACTGTGCGGTCCAGGGCTGCAGGCCTCAGCGTCAGAGTGGGTCCCAAACTACTTGCCTAAGCAGGACTACCAGGTATCCGAGTGGTACCATCAGCATCAGCACCTGTGCAGAACTTTAGGCCACACACCTGAGCAGAAATCACTGTTGTCACCCAAATTTCTCAGTCAAAAGGTCTGACTGGAATTGAACTCTCCCAAGAATCCAAGGATAGGATTATTATCAAGGATTATTAATCAATGCTTATTGGCATAAGCCTTGACTGGCTTATGTCAATATATCCTTCTCCCAGCCAGTGTGAATGGCCTTTTGGAGGAATTCTGGGGAAAAAAAAGTATCTTCTCTTTTCTGTGGAAGCTGTCAAAAGAATACATTCTCCAATCTGCTGAAACAGAAAAAAATGGAGCTTCTGTTTCTACCACCATCCTTTTGAAGTCATGAAGGATTCCAACCTTTAAATGGAAGATAATATGGAGAAAAGCAAAAAGCACCCTAGTGATATGGGTAAACCACTAGATCATCTATGCCTGAAGTCTTAATCTATCATGGAACTCCTTGGTTAAATAAGTTGATGAGTTCCTCTAATTGTTGTAGCTAGTCTGAGCTGGGTTCTCTGTTATCTTGTAAACAAATGAATCCTGTCAATTATTAATGGAGGTTGAAACCTCCAAGGTAGTTTGGTGTTCTTTCAAAAGTCCAGACTTGAATATAATTATCCAGGTATCTTAGTGATTCACAACTTAATTACACAGTGTAGGGCATCTTACTCAACTGTAGCTTGGTGTTTAGTAAAGTCGAATCTATTATGAAGAAAAGATTTCTAACAATAACCTGTAGAAAAATATATTACTGCTGCCAGAGTGTCAGATTTTGTTAAAAACAATTCACTGTAGGGAAGAGTGAAGGCTCATACCTCTCTGTCCATGCTAATGAATAGGCAATGAAGAAAGAAAGAAAAAAAAGACCAAGTATATTATTTCCTTCATTATCTCCATGGTAGCTTTCAAAGTCTCTATCACAAACTGTTTAATCTAAGAACACAGTTGGCTGGTTGATGGAAAGATTGGTTAGTTGATTGGAAGATTTGAAAAAGAAAGATAGGAATTCACAGAAATAGTCTTTGCACATCCAAGTTAAAGCAAAGAATTTTTTCCCACTTTTCCTTCTTAATGCCAGCAAAAAATCAGCACATCTAGAGATTTCCTCCTTGTACTATACACTTCTCCATTGGTCCAGGTAGTGCCTATGCCCTGGCTCAATCCTCCTTTCTTTCATGCATGGGATAACACTGGATTCCCAACAGCCATGATTATTTACAACTAGTCTGTACTTACTGGCTTCTGTTTATTGCACCAGGAAAGAACTCGTATTCCATTAAGCCAACCAATATCTTTTCTAGAAATTTGGATTTGAAACCAAGAGGTTGTCAAATTACTATGCCTACTGAAGCTGAACTGGTACATACAAAATCTATAGGACTGAGCAGGTATGCTAGGAAGTTAAGAAATCAAGTATTCAGTGGTATATTATAATAAGAAGAATTCAAAGAGCTATCAGTCACTCTGATAAGCCCTTTTTACATATTTAACCTGCTTAGGGCTCAGAATTACCAGTGAGGACACTACTGTTAGGTCCCCTTAACAGATAAGCAGATGGAGTGGTTAAGTAAATTATCTAAGGCCAGAGGGCTAATGTCAAAGCAAAGGTTTAAATTCCAACCATGTGACTTTAGACCATTTGTTTTGAATTTCTAAGTCCCATCCCTGGTGCCATTTTGTGTCTGAGTTTCAGATATAGCTCGGTCTTTCAATCCTAAAAAAACATCTAGGTTTTTGTTGTTTGCTTTTTGTTTTGTAGACCTGGGGACTGAACCCAGAGGTGCTTTACCACTGATCTACATCTCCAACACTTTTTAATTTTTATTTTGAGACAGGATCTCAGTAGGTGGTGGAAGCTGATCTAGAACTTCCGATCTTTCTGCCTCAGCCTCCCAAATTGCTGGGATTACAGGAGTACACCACCCTGCTTGGCACCATCCAGCATTCCTATGATAAAGTTTCTCTTTTAGCATAAGTTGGTTTCTGCTTGGGGAAAAAATGTCTTAAGGAGAACATTATTAACAATCAGGGATCCACATTTATAGTTCCCAGTAACTCAATAAGCAGTGAGTAAATGGGTAATCGAACACCACAGAGCCCCCTCTGCAGTGGGCTTCTGGGTATCTTAATTCACAATGACTCCAGACTCTGAGTTGCTGAGCAATGCATCCTGTTTGTGCTCTGTACACAGCAGATGCTCCATCCCTGGGCATTTTGGTGGTAGGTGGATAATTTCCTGGAACTGGAAGCACAGACAATACCATCCTCTGCAGGCTTGGCATTTTTAATGACAGATGTAGGACTCAGTCAGTAGTTAGAATTCAGGGGAAAATTGCATTGAGACTGAATTTTTGAAAAACAAAGCCATACTACATATGAAAATTAACTCAAGGCTGAGAATCAAGCTTTGATTTCAAGCAAATCTGAATCCCAGCCCTGGCCAGTTCCACTGTGAACAGTTTTGTGACATTGGCCAAGCTTCTGAATGGTTTTCTAAGTTTTATGTATTTTTAAAATATTACCTTGGGAATTGAAAAAATAACCCAAGAAAATTTAAAAAAAAAAACTATATTTTCCCCAGAACTAATTGTCATTACATCTCAGCATATTTACCCCTCTGTGCCACTTATTATTATTATTATTATTATTATTATTATTACTGCTTATTAGACTACTTGGTTAGAAAAATCACACAAAGCTGTTTATAAAAATGATACATGCTCATTACAAGAAATTCAGAAATGCAAATATTAAAAGGAAAACTTATTTTTATCACCAGAATTCTTCCATCCAGAAATTACTATTATTTATATTAGAAAATTTTCTAGGTATATATGTACTGATAGAGGGTTGACCACATAGATAATTGTTTGATAAATAGATTAGATAGATGGATAGAAATATTTTGCTAAACTCCTATCTGCATTAGATGGTTTTAAAAATAAAAGGTTAAATTTAAAAATTTCACTTTCATTTAAAAGGAATATATTTTAAAAAATAAAAATATTTCAAAAATTAATATTAAAAAACAATGTACTGCAAGGATCTAAGAGCACTATTATTGAAAATTTTAACTTCTAATTTTCTTCTGTGGTTTTCTTTTCTTTTCTTTTTTCTATTTTAAGCACCCATATCCTGGCTGATGCTTATGCAAAATTTCTCACACTCCACCTACATCTGGTTTGCTTAAATTTCAGAAGGAACATCCAGAGATCATGCATGTTCTTAAAACTAATAAAATATGTAGAACATAAAATTTTGTCATTTTAGCATTTTTGAAGGATACAATTCAGTGGCACTTAGTATATTTACATGTTGTGCAAACCCCTTTATCTGGGTCCAAAACATTTCACTACCGCAAAAGAAGATTCTCTATGAGAATAATAAATTCCCTCGTCACTCTCTCTTTCCTCCTTTCTGACAACCATTAGTCGGCTTTCTGGATTTGTCTATTATGAGCATTTCCTATAAATGGAATTATGTAATATGTGAGCTTTCTAACTGTCTTTTACTAAGCATGCTTTCAAAGTTCACCCATACTGGAGCACATATCAGTATTTCATTTATTTTATGGATGCATAATATTCCACTTCATGGACATACACATGTTTATCCCTTCAACTGTTGATGGGCATTTGGGTTGTTTCCACCTTTTTTGCTATTATGAATAACACTGCTCTGAGCATTCATGTACAAATTTTTGTTGGGAGACTCTTCTTCTGAGAATATACCTAGGAATGGAATTCTGGTCACAGGGTAATTCTATGTTTAACTTATTCAAAAATCACCCAACTATTTTTGATAGTAGCTGCCCTATTTTTCATCACAGGTTTTGATTTTCAGCACCTCAATCCACATCTCTGAAGACTTCCTGTTGTACAAGTTTAAAAAATCCCTAAGGCCAGTTCTAATATTTTCCAACCATATTCTGCCCATTGCTCCTATTGGACTTAGATGGACACAATCATAGTCAATTCAAATGCTATTATTTAAACACATGATCATTTATCTGACTGCCAGTCCAAAGCACACAGTGCCAATTGATCAGCTCTCTACAACCCAGCAACAGCTTCAGAATTCCCACCCTACCCTCACTGCCAATCAACTACAGGGGAAACAATAACTGAGATTTTATCCTCCTTACCTCAATCTCCACTGTGTTTCCCTCCAGGTATCTTGCTCACCAGAAATCCCCTTTTCTTGGGAGTCTCAGATGTCTGTTTGCAAGACCAGATCAGACTTCACTATTTTCATGAGGATATCATTTTCCCCACTGAGAACTCCCAGAGCCACCATCCTGTGCCCATTGGTGCCCATTTTGCAGCTCTTAGCTTTACAACTTTTGTTTTATTTATAGATATTTTCTACAGAACACACATGTTCTTTGTACACTGTGAGTGTGATACAGACAGGAAGAGTGAGCAGAAACCAGGTCATCTGAGTCACTTACAGGCTGACCTCACACTCTGTTATCATGATGCAAGCCCCCTGCCTGTCTGGGCCACCTCTCTTTTACCTCCTATGAAATTCTGACATTGCATGTTTCCATCCTTAGAAATGATGTCTATGAAATTCATGGAAGGTAAGTAATAATTCGGGAGGGTGCAGAGTAACAGCATCTATATTTTTACATCTATCTCTCACCTGTCACTGAAAAACACTGCATATAATAGGAGGTCAGACAATGTTAGACTATTGTCTTCACACTACACTCATTCACCACCCTTGGTTGGAGATTAATAATCAGCAGAGGGCTGGGGATGTGGCTCAAGCGGTAGCGTGCTCGCCTGGCATGCTCGCGGCCCGGGTTCGATCCTCAGCACCACATACAGACAAAGATGTTGTGTCCGCCGAGAACTAAAAAAATAAATATTAAAAATTCTCTCTCTCTCTCTCTCTCTCTCTCTCTCTCTCTCTCTCTCTCTCTCTCCTCTCTCACTCTCTCTTAAAAAAAAAGAATCAGCAGAGCCATGCATTTCCTAGTTTTTAATATTCATTCCTTTTCTTATCTATTTATGCTCATCTCTTTCCATCCCCAAAAGTTGATGGGACACACATATTCTCTTGTCTAGGTAGGTTCTTTCAAAACCATTTAACTCGCAGCACAGCCTTGTGACTCAATTCAGCAGGTACTACTGTCATCCCCCTCAGGTGGGGACACTGAGGATTGGGTCAGGGTTGGCCCTACAGCTTCTCAAAAAAATGGCAGAGATGAAGTTTGAGCATGCTATTTGACTGCCTGGTCGTTGGTCTTAACTCCTACACTACCTTAGGTCTAAAAGGAGCAGGTTTGTAGCATACAGGATTTTTGTCCCATGGAGCACAACACAAACTTAAGAGAAAACACACACACACACACACACACACACACACACACATTTTTAAGGAGTAAATAAATAAAAAACAAATGATTTAACTTTCAGGCCCATCTCCCACCAACACATTTCAACATTAATAAAACCTGATGTGATCATACACTCTTTAAATCATTTAATCAGCATTCATGGATCATTACTCTGTACTACGCACTGTGCTTGGTGTGGTATACTTTTGAAACTGTTTAAAAAGAAATTTAGTCCATAAATTTAACCATTAGATGTGCCCTATGTTTCAGAGAGACTACTGACTTTGCTGTAGGCATTGCTCAGTTCTTCTGAATGCACCTGGTAATTAGTTACTAAGAACAAGGTTGAAGAGGAATCTGAGCTATTTTTAAAAACCCTAATAGTATCTTCATCAATATTATTAAAATTTGACTCATCCTTATCACTTCTGTGAAAATTAAATGTCATTTAAGCCTAATAATTTCACATAGTTAAAAAAAATTCAAGTCAACATGAAATTATTCAAGCATATTTTGAGAATGGACCACAAACACTTCATGTTCTCACATCTTTGCTGTTGGAATCAGAATAATGGCCCTTCAAAGATGTCCACATCTTAATCCCTGGAACCTGTGACTGTGATACTTCACATTGCAAAAAAAGCACTTTATAGTTGAGATGAAAGATGGTCTTGGAATACATTGGTGAGCACAATGTAATCACTAGTGTCCTTAATAAATGGGAAACAGCAGATCAGGGAGACAAGAAGAGACGGGGTGAAGTGATATTGGGTCATTAGCCAAGAAATGTGGGCAGCCACTAGAAATAATAAAGAGGAGGAAGCAACATCTTCTTAGAGCCTTTAAAAGGGATGCGGCTTTGCTGACATGATGATGTTGCCTCACTAAGACTGACTTAGACTACCAGAACTGTCATGTAATAAGTCTGTATAGTATTAAACCATGAAATTTGTGATAATTTGTTACAGTAGCAGTAAGAAACTTGCAGACACACCTTTCTGAATCACATAGTAGATGTTAAGTTACCTCTGACTCCAAGATCTGACACCATAAAATGACATCATTAAAATAAAAAGAAATGCATTCTCATGCTACTAACCTTTTTGCAAGCACAAGAAAACTAAACCTAATTATGGCATTTGCCAGTAAATGGATGGAACTGGAGAATATCATGGTGAGTGAAATAAGCCAATTCCCCCCCCCAAAAAAAACAAAGACCTAATGCTCTCTCTGGTATGTGGATGCTAACCCATAATAAGGTGGGGGGTGGATAGAAGTTCATTGGATTAGACAAAGAAGAACAAAGGGAAGGATCGGGAGATGGGATTGGGAAAGTCAGTGGAATGAATGGGACAGAACTTTCCTATCTTCATATATGAATACACGACCAGTGAAACTCCACATCATGTCCAACCACAAGAATGGGGTCCTAATTAGAATAAGTTATACTCCATGTGTAGAATATGTCAAAATACATTCCACTGTCATTGTACCTAAGAAGAACAATTAAAAAAAACACTAAATCTGGGCCTTTTGTAAAGTAAAGGAAACAAGAATGGTACAATGTCTAATTTGACCTTCCTCAGAGTTCAGTGTGTCAATTATAAACACAAGACATAATGGCAATTCAAAAGTCTAACCCACATAAAACCTACACACACCCCTACTGCATGGTCCAGTTTTAACACCAGAGTCACATTCAGAGAAACAACAATCAGATTTAAAAAGCACAATTCAGAGCCACTCAAATCTTGTTTAAGAACATTCTAAAAGTTAAAATTCATACCATCAGCTGGGGAGGCTGAGGCAGGAGTATTGCTAGCTCAAAGCCAGCCTCAGCAATTTAGCAAGACCCTAAGCAACTTAGTGAGACCCTGTCTCAAAATAAAATATTAAAATAGGGCTGGGGATGTCCTTCAGTGGCTAAATATCCCTGGGTTCAATCCCTGGTGTCCCAAAAAATAAAGAAGAAAATTCACTTTTAACCGATAATTTCTTAAAAGTCTTCTTGAGGTTTATCTCATTCTCTATTTAAAGCATAGCAATCACTCCCCAAAAGTTTCTCTTTCTCTCTTTCTCAGAGAGAAAACACCCAGATTTATCTCCTCTCTTGTCTTGTTCCTCATCCTCTCCACGTCTCAACCCTTTAATATCTAGATCTGTGATTCTCAAGGAGGGGCTAAAATGCACAAGCCAGCCTCACAACAAAGAACTGTCTGCACAAAATGTCAAATGTACCAGGTAGTTCCCTGACCAATGAGGTTTCTTCCCCACAGAAATGAAGGGAGGGCAGACACAGCATCTTATGATTTCAGTCTATTTTCTTTTATATCTATGCCATAAGAATTCTATGCGATAACATACATAAAGTTTCCAGAATGGTGGCTCAAACCATGAATGCTCAAAAATTATTAGTCCTCATCCTTTTTTATTGAAGGGAATGAAGAAACCAATTTATTCAAAAAACAGTATCCCTAAAATAAAATAGCATCTCACCCTCTGTGACCTTCCACCTCACAGCTGCCTCAAACTTCTGAATATTTGAATTATAAAAACTATTCACCTACTAAAAAGGAGTAGCACATTCCTCAGGAGAATTAGGTTTGGAGAATAAGAACATCAGAAAAACAAAGACAAGAGGATTATTAAAACCCAGCATTCTATTTCTGAATACTGAAGATTCCAATTAAGGTTTCAAACTTAAAATCTTTATCAAGTAGCATGCACAAATTATTAGAAAGAAAATGACTTCTACCTGTTTTAAAAAAATGCCTCATTCTTATTGTTATGACCAGGAAGACCTTTGCACCTTGGTTAGATATATAGAATTTTAATTTCTCTGCATATGTTTTTAAAATTATGGAATATATATATTATTAAATGTACCAATTTAACCATATTAAATTGTACTGTTCAGTGGCATTGAGTATATTTGCATTGTTGGGCAACCATCACCACCATTATCTCCAGAACATTTTTCAGTTTGCAAATCTGAAACTCTGAGCCCATTAAACAATAACTCTCCATTTCCCACTCAAGCAGCTGTCAGTGACTACCATTCCACTTTCAATGCCTTTAAGTTTGATTGTTTTAGGTCCCTCATACAAATGGAATCATGCAGTCATTGTTCTTTTGAATCTGACATATATTATTTAACATGACATTTTCAGAACTCATTCATATTAGCAGGTGTTAGAGTTACTTTCCTTTTTAAAGTGGGATAATATTCCATGGTATGGATGTAGCACATTTCGTTTATCCACTTATCCATCAATATGCTCTTGGATTGCTTCTACTTTGTTGGTTCTTGTAAATAATACTGATATGAAGATGGGTGTAGCATGTATATTTTATGAATACTCAAGTCATGGCAACTGAAAGTATCCTCTGTATTTACTTTCATTTGTATTATTGAATGTATTTGTTAGACAGCTTTGCATTGTTGGAACCAATACACTGAAAAAATAACTGAGAGGAGGAAAAGTTTACTTTCAGCTCATGGTTTCAGAGATTCAGTCCATGGGCAGCTAACTCCACTACTCTGAGCCTGGGGTAAGGCCGAATATCATGGTAGAAGGGCTGGTGGAGGAAAGCTTCTCAGCCAATGGCAGCCAGGAAAGGAATGGAATGGATGAGAAAGGAATGGATGGATAGATAGATAGACAGACAGATAGACAGACAGATGGATAGACACAAACACTCACACACATAAGGAGGGAAATGGCACACTAGGAGCCAGGAACAAGATGAAGTCCAATGGCAGGCATAACTTACTGCCTTCAGCCATGGATCACCAACCTACAGTTACCACCCAGCAGTCCACTCAATTATTAATCTATCTAATGAATTAATCCACTGAAAATCTAATCATCTCACTTCTGAACATTTCTGGATTGCCAGATACATTCAATAATACTGATAACTTCTTAAAAGTCTTTTTGAGATTTATCTCATTCTCTATTTAAAGCATAGCAATGACTCCCCAAAAGCTTTTCAGGGGATCTTAACCACCATAAAAATGTGAAACTCAAATTTTACTTTTGCCGACGTGCAAAAATAAAGCAGTTAAGATTTCTGAAGCAAAATTGAACAAAACAACAACAAACTCATTATTTTAAGGACTAAAGGTGCCATGCTCTTTTGTCAACCTAGCCATGTGCTACTTTAGGGAAGTAATTTTGTCTTCCAATAGTAATTTTCATTGAGTGTCTACTATGCACCAAATATTGAGGGGAGCACTTTATATGTATCACATGTATCAACTTATGGCATTATCATAATAACTCTATGAGAGAGAGATCATCACTAGCCCTAGTACTTAGCCTAGCAATTGAGAGTATAGACTTGGGCCACATTACTAACTCCTCTATTTACTAGACATGGGTCTTTAAGCAAGTTAAATAACTATGTATTAATTTCCTCAAATCTAGAATAGAGACAATAGTGTCTACTTCAGAGTGCTACTGTCAAGATTAAGTGAGATGATAAATGTAAACCTCTTGGGACATTGCACATAATACTTACTCATAAATATTGCATGTTCATATTTATATCTACTTTTCACTCAATTCAATCCCAGCACATTTCTTCCCCACATCTGAGAGTTGTGTTTGAAAAATGAGCTAAGACTTTACAAACTAATGTTAATATTAGCTTAAGCCATATGTAAAAACGTGGATGTGGAACCGATGTGATTCTGCAATCTGTATATGGGGTAAAAATGGGAACTCATAACCCACTTGATTCAAATGTATGAAATATGATATGTCAAGAGCTTTGTAATGTTTTGAACAACTAATAAAAAATATTAGCTTAAGCCAAAAATATATATAAGAAGTCAGCTTTTCTTTTAAATTATATAAAAGCAGAATAAAGGTGGTATTAAGATCACATTCCAAGTTCAAGTAAAATCAATTGAAGGTATTCATCAAATTCTTCTCTTCCCTGATATAGATAATGACTGAATTGAAATTTGAGGGACATCAAATTGAGATCAAATTACTTGCCAGTCTTGCAGGACAATCTTGGACAAATTGCTTCAAATACTGTGGCTCATTGTTCTCTTGAACTCCATGTTGGGGGAATCCCCTTGTCTCTCATTCAGCCTAACAATGAGGACCATGCACAGGTCAAAGCAGGATTATTTCCTAACTTCCTCAAACCTGTTAACAGAGAAATAAGGTGCCCAGTTTTGTGTGAAAGCAAAATGTTTACATACAGCTTGTATTCTTTTTTAATGAAGAATATCTGACCATTTCCTTAATTGAACTAGGCCCAGTGGTACAGGCCTGAATGCCAGCAGCTTGGGAGGCTAAGGCAGGAGGATCACGAGCTCAAAGCCAGCCTCAGCAACAGTGAGGCCCTAAGCAACTCAGAGAGACACTGTCTCTAAGTAAAATACAAAACAAAATAGGGCTGTATATGTGGCTCAATGGTTGAGTACCCTGAGTTCAATCCCTGGTACCTCCCCTCCCCCATTTTTTTCTTCAAATGAGCAATTCCTGAGTGGCTCCTGTAACCCATCAACTCTTCCTGTTTCTTCACTTTTATGAAAGAGGTGGCTGGCATATTGAAATTTTGCTGACCACAGCACCATGCCTATAGCCTATGGCTTTCTGACTTAGCATGTGCTATTTCATCCATATACATATCCTTCCTTCCCAAAGGAACAGTTATCTATTCTTAATGGTCTACTTCAAATACCATGTTCTCAACAATATTCCTTATGGTCTGACCATTTGTAATGTTCTTTTCCTTGCAGTTCCAATAGCATTCATATTGCATAAGTTTATAACTATGGATCTTTATCATGTACTCCTCCACTTGGTATGCATATGTGCAACTGGGGACTTTATCTTTTTCATCTTCAGGATTCTCACTTAATGGAGCATATCACAGATGTTCAACAAACATTTGATGCTACCTGTAAACTACAGCATCTACCAGTAGATGCCACCGAGGATAATGAATCTGATAACTCAATGCACATGAGTTGTTTTTGTTCCTGGCCATCCACAGAGTAGACGGTGCTGAATAGATGTGCCCAAACAGACTAATTGTTTTTCATCACCTTGACATTGTCTAAGTCTTCTTAATTAGAAAAATATAAGAATGAGAAACCCAGAAAACCAAAAGGAGCATCTTTTTCTATTCTGGATGTGAAAATCTTCTTATGCTTGAATTTGATGGTGTCCTTAAGGATCTAATGGAAGGAACAACAGGCTTTGGCAGGGATGACTTCCTATGACTTCCTTAGCATGCTGTAAAGATTCTAGGAAATAAACAATCAAAGAAGAGATGGTTTCAAAAGCCATCATGGATAATCTCAATGGATACTAAACTAGACCAAATCTCATCACAAATAAACAACTATGGGTAGGAATAATGGTTGGAAATATGCAAACATGGACTGATAATCAATTTGCAACTTTTGTTAAGACAAAGTGGACAGTCTTTTGGATTTATCACAGCTATTTATAAAAGCAGGATTATTTCCTAACTTCCTCAAACCTGTTAACAGAGAAATAAGGTGCCCAGTTTTGTGTGAAAGCAAAATCTTTACATACAGTTTGTATTCTTCTGCATGTGTATGCTATTTTTTTTTACTTGATAAGCAATTTACTAGAGACAAGACTGGAGACATGGCAATGATTATAGTTACAGAGTTTTAAATGTATAATGGCAATACTTGAGCTCACCACAATAGCAATAGGAGTTGGCTACAAAGTTATTACAGTAGAGAATCACTACAATTAATTTTGTACACTTAGAATTAAATTCTGCATCTTTACATTTGTTTATATTTCTCTCAACTGTACATGATTCCATGTAGTATGTTCATGTCCATAAATTTTGATATTTTAAGTTCTTATGATAGAATTGTATATACTTATGGTAATAAATGATAAAAGACTGTTTTCTTGTATATTTAACACATTCATCACATACTTAGCATTTCTTAAGTTTCTTTTCTTTCTTTCTTTCTTTTTTTTTTGGTACTTCTAGGCTAACACAGTCCATTAAGTTTTCTCCAATTGTCATAAATCTAAAAAACAAAACAGAAACAAAAACAAAAAAACTGCATGATAGTAGCCCCATACAATTTATAAACACATATTGTTCAAGGGTCAACTGTAATTGTTGTGGGGTAAAATCACTTTCAAGGAATATTTCAGTTAATAATGAAGAACATAGTACAGAATTTAGAGTAACACAATGAATGATAAATCTAGGCAATATTCATCACATGGCTTGTAATTATAAAATGAAATAAAACCAGATATATGCTTTTTGATTTTAATACCTATCACTCCATATTAGGTACTCCTGCCAGAAAAATAAAACTGAAATATAATCAAGCCCTTAAATATAACTTCTGAATATAGAAAACAAGTGGAAGTACACATGCAATATAGAGACGTAGTTGGCAAAATCCAGACTGTGTGTAAGACAAATAACCCAATTTCTTCAATATTTTTAAGGGGAGAAAATTAGAATGGAGAACTATACATCAAAAAACACTTGAGACATCTCAATCACACTATATAGATATTATTTGGATCCTTGATTCCAACAAACTGTTAACAAGAATTTTGAGACAAAGAGGGAAATGTGAACATTGACCAGCTCTCTGAAAATGTAAATGATTTGTTTCTTAAAACTCCTTTTTTCAAAATTTTATATATTGAAGCCAGGCACAATGGTGGATACCTCAGGAGACTGAGGCAGGAGGATCACAAATTTAAACATGCATGTTTGTATATGTGTGTGTGTGTGTGTGTGTGTAATCTATGATAGATATATATGTGTATACACATGTGTACATATATTATGTGTATAGACATTTATTATCTGTACATATACATACATTATATACACACACAAAGAACAGCAATGAGATAGGATATAAATTTACATAAAACTTCAACATGGTTTGCTCCTCAAGTTGTTTTTAAGGAAATCATAGATTCTCTTTTACCATAGCTTGGAAGTCAACTCTCAGGTATCATCTCTGGGTATGCCTTCAACAAACTTCCTGAAAGGATTATGGTGAGAAGTCCATATCATTACATCTACTGACATTTAATCATCAAAATAATAAAATTCTCTGTCAATTCAGCATAGCATCTTAAATGTAAGGTTATAGTTGACCTCAGATATTGTTCTAAATAACTTGAGTAGTTTCATTTTTATGCATTCTTAAATTTTGATTAATAACCAAGAATAGATACAAGCCTCAATATTAACATCCAATGTTATAACATCATAGGCATCTGATTACACATACAAATTTGTCCAAACAAATCCTTATACAAAAAATCCAGAACTATGTTTGACAAACTTCATCTATTCTTCCTTGTCCTAATTATTCTTTTTATATCATGACTATTATAACAAAAAATGCAATAATAATGACCTATGTATTTTAACATTTTCAAAAATGTTGAATAGCAGAAAAATCTGCTGACAGTTCACTTTAAAAGCATGTAACCTGATAATCACATACAGTAATTTAGAGTAGTAACAAATCTACTAAAATGACAACTAAAATATCATTCTCTAAAAAAAGCATCCATACACTCAGTTAAACAAATTGGAACAATTACATACTTTCTCCTTAGATCTGCCTCAATTCGTGTGTTTATTCAGATTTTCCTCTAAGTTACAAGATCAATAATATGATCTCAGTGCTGTTTTTTTAGAGCAGTCTATCAATAAACTCGACAATAATTCTAGTTTTATCAAACAGCAGAAACTAATTTCTTGGGTTCATCCGAAAGCATATAATGTGAATATTTTCTTAATATAATGTTTGAAATTTAAATGATAAGAGACTATTTCAGAATCAAATAATATGCTAAATATCTTTTGATATCATCAATATTAAAAAATCTCACTGGGTGGAGTGGCATAAACTTTTAATCCCAGTGACTCAGGAGAGTGAGGCAGGAAGATCTCAAGTTCAAAGCCAGCCTCAGCAACTTACTGAGGCCCTAAACAACTTACTGAGACCCTGTCTCAAAATAAAAGGAAAAAATTTTAAAAAGGGGGAGTGGGTATGTGGCTCAGTAGTTAACTGTAATCTTTGTTCAAAAAAAAAAAAACTCAATTCTTGATGAAACCGTAATAAATGGGAGTCTAAAATTAACTGAATGTTTTTCATCATTTCTTTTTAAAAAAAAGTTGGTGGGGAGTCTGGAGATGTAACTCTGGTAAAGCCAGCTGCTCAAGCAGAAGGATGGCAAATTAGAAGCCAGTCTGAGCAATATACCGAGGCCCTGTCTCAAAATAAAATAAAAAGTGTGGGGGTGTAGCTCGGTGGTGGAGTGCTAGGGATGGTAGGCATGAAGCCCTAGTTTTAATCCCTAGTACTGCCAAACAAACAAAAAAAAAAGGGGGGGGAGAGAACATGGTACAAAGTATTCAAATACATTCACTAATATCTTGGCTAATTCATACATTTCAAAAATATGTATTAAGATGTGTATAACATAGCTCTCGTCCAAGACATTAAAAAAAAGACAATAAAATGCTGTAGAATGCTTACATGAGTACAAATAATGTCCTAAAGTTCAAAAGTCAAAAACCAAAGCTTACACAGAAATTAATTTTAAAGTCAAAAACTACATCAAAAAATGAAGAAAACATTCATAAGCATTATTTACTACCCCTGAACTAGAAAAAAACAGAAAAAATTATACACAAAAACATTCAAAGTATTAAAAAAAGATTAGATTAGATTTGTATTTATGGTAATTTGATCATTGGAAGATCTTGGCATGGAAGTTTTCTTTTAAATCAATACAAAGAACATTCCAGTCAAAAGCAAAACTTTGACTAAGATCCATAATAGAGACTACTAATTTAATCCAATAGAGTTTTCTGGTTGTTCAACTACGGGAAAGATTTCCTATCTTTTCTAAGATATGCCCCACAAAAACTACTAAAATTAGGTTTCAGGTATGAAGAAAAAAAAGGCAGGTAAAATGCAAGTAGAATACCTTTTATCCCTATGAGGAGAGTATAACTATTTTAGTAAACAAAAGAAAATACAGTTTATATCACAGCTACTTATAGTAGACAAGAAATCTGTACTACAAATTTCTCCTGAGTAAATAAAAATATAAATGATCCAAAACTAATTGTTATATTTCCAAATAAGGTTAAATGGCCTGTAAAATATCTGTGGCACTATGCAAGAAAATAATGTTGATATTTAACAACATTATAGCAAAAGTAAAGATAATATGAAGTAAATAATCAGATAGGATTTGACAGAAAAGTAAAACAAAAAGTCTATATCACAATAATCCCATTTTAAACTACTTCAAGTATGAGTCAGTATTCTTCATTCACAAAATGTTTTGGAGTACTATTTAAAAAAATAAAAACATTTGTACATGGAGATGTTTATCTGAAGTTAGAGCCTCAAGTTCTGATACTAAATACTTTTACATTTATGACCATAATGGAACTGATATTTCATAGGCAGCTTCATAAAGATGCATGTTGTATAAGGACTCACTCACTGAGCTAAACCCTTAGCTCTAAAACCATTCGTGTGGTGTGTTGTTATTTTTTTTTAATAAAGATATTCTGTCCTTTGAGTTAAGGTACAAAGTCAGGTTCTGATACCAAACTTTTATACAGTTGTAACTATAACAGAACTTCATTCAATAGGCAGCTTTACAGAAATGTATTACATGAAGAATAAACATTCTTTAGGTTTTAAGGAAAATAAAAAAAATGCTTCAAGGGAAGAAAGGAAGGAAGAAGGAAGAGAGGGAGGGAAAAAAGAAAGAGTAAGGAAGAAAGAAGGGCTGCGAATGTAGCTCATTAATAAAGTATGTAATTAACACGAGGAAGGCCCTGGGTTTGATCCCTAGAACCTCATTTACTCATTCAATTATTCAATCAATAAAGGTAAGCTCTTGAACTCAGAATAAATACATGATTATAAAATTTTCATTCTGTAGTCCAATAAATCATAAACTACTGGTAATGAATATCTGTGTTCTTACAATCTTTCAGATAGCTTTGTATAACTATACTTCTATTAAGCACAAACTTATGAATCATAGAAATAAAACTGTATGACCTTTTATTTCGTTTTATCAAGGAAAATAAAACTATGTTTGGGGCAAAAATAAAAACAGGTTTAGAAACTGTATTTAGCAAACAAGCATTCAATCTTTTATTCTATTTCTCAGCTCAATACTAATCAGAAGATACTGACAGTAATATTCAGTAATATTCATCAACACAATATCATATAGTAAGTGACAAGTGAAAAACAGCTTTTGTCATTATAGAAGTCTACTTTTCTAAAGTAATGATAAAACTATTTACTGAAGAAAAAAACCACAAATGCATTACAAACAGAGAAAGATTTAAAATACAGAGGTAAATGGGAAATCAGAAATCATTTAGTGACCCGGGGTTTCAGACTGTAGAATCTAAAGTAGGCTATAGAAGATGATGAATGACTCAAAATTGTAAAAATTTTATATACAGATGTTTTTACAAAAAGCTATTTTTATAGCTTTCAATAAATTCCCCAACAGATTTGTGATTTGAATCTTCTGTATAAGTCTGGATTAGGTACCTCTCTAAAATTAGAGGTCTGTAGCATCATTAGTGTTCAGTAATATGTCCGTCTCCCTCCCACTGCCAAATTGTAGAAAATGTTAGAGCAGAAAACATCTCAGCTTTTTTCATGACTATAGATCCATTATTCTGTCTAGAGATCCATTAGAGTTCTTGGAATGGGCAGAGAGCAGTTATATCCCATAATAGCAGGATAATCAATGGAAAGAGATAGATAGCCAGGTTGTAAATCATGTATTTGATGATATCAGCTTGGGGGTGGGGCGTGGGGAGGTGGATCTTATTACTCTTTCTAGTTCTGAATTCTCTGGATTCTGGAATTAATCCTCCCCCCCCCCATCCCCACTTGTAATCATCTGGTGAAAAGGCCTTTACATGAGCCGAGGATGACTAAAAAACAGGTCAGCCTTTTGCAGCACTTTCACTCCATTTCTCCCTGCCCCTGTTCACCTGAGATGGGCAATACTTTCTGGGTGGCCACAGTCAGCACCACGGAGTGGCTTGTTCTTAGACTGTCAAAGAGTAGAAAGCACATTTATTCCTCCATATTCAAAAGTGAAGAAAATCACACCCTTCCAACCAGGACACTCAAAAGCCTGGCAGCATCCTAGCAAAATGCAGTTGCTGGCAATAAAAAGTGAAGGGCTTTTTCTGTTTTCCAGTAAATAAACTGTGCTTTTTTACTTTCTGACTTAATGCAGAGAGATAAAATTATGCTAAAAACATTCTCTCTTTTTTAAAGAGATAGACCAGAGATATTCTGAAACCTTTTCATCTTGCAAAGCCAGCTTCCCTTTAAGCAAAGCATCAAGATTGCTTCAATATTTAGGTATTAATATTCCCTCATGGCTCAATCAGCTTTTTGAAAATGAATTTCTCTGCAGTGCTGTCACAATTAAAGACAGGCATACTGAGGTGAATGGGAATTTGTGTGTTTCTTAGATTGGAAGAATGTGTTGAGTCAAATGAACACCCTCTCAAGGTTAAGTTATCTATTTAAAATCCCTCCCAATTACAGTGATAGGGACAATCTCTGATGAGATTCAAGGAGAATAAATGACTTCAGAGATTCTCTTTGTATGAAGACGAGGCTATGAAATCAGAATGAACTGGACATTGTTTAGTATGAAGGGAAAAATAGTTACATAAATTGAACATGGTGTAGTCTCGATAAGACAGGAGCCATTATTTGGTGACTGAAGGCATCACTATAGAAGGGAGGAGGAGTGATTTCCTTGCTAGATGTTAATGGTTTGGATTTCCTTTTTTCTTTCTTTTTTTTTTTCTTTTTGGTACCAGGGATTTAACTCAGGAGCATTCAACCACACCCCCAGCCCTATTTTGCATTTTATTTAGAGACAGGGTCTCACTGAGTTGCTTTGGGCCTCACTTTTGCTGAAGCTGGCTTTGAACTTTCTATCCTCCTGTCTCAGCCTCCTGAACCACTGGGATTACAGGCCTATGTCACTGTGCCTGGCTAGTTTGGGTCTTAAATGTCATACAAAAGCTTATGCATTGAAGGCTTGGTCACCATCTGATGATGTTCTTGGGAGCTAGGGAACCCCAGTAGAAAGGAATTGGCTCATTGGGAGGGGTCTCATTGAAGGAGATATCAGGACTCTGGCTCCTTCCTCTCTCTGGTTCCCAGGTGTCATGAGGTGAACAGGTTTCCTCAGACATGCACTCTTGCCTTAATTATCCTGCTTTATTACAGGTCCTAAATCAACCAGACCAATGGAACAAGGCCAAACCTATGAAACTCTGAGCCCAAATACAGTTTTTCTCAACTTAAGTTGTCTGTCTCAGGTGTTTATTCACAGGGACAGAAAGCTGATTTAAATACTATTTGTGCTTTTATGGGGGGCAGGAAAGAATCATGAGATGAACAGAACAAAAACCCACCAGCAATTGATGCTGTGATCCCTCTGTATTGTAGAGTGTCACTGAAGGAATTTGGTTGGGAATACAGTTTTCCTTAAAAGATGATCTCCTGGCCTGACATTTCCAGAATCATTACCCAAGACCTGTTGACTTTTTCATCCAAAATAAATCAGGATCTAGGGATGGGGTTGTAGATCAGTGGCAGAGGGCTTGCCTAGTATGCATGAGGCACTGGGTTCAACCCCCAGCACCAAATGAAAATACTAAATAAACATAATAAAGGGATTGTGTCCATCTGCAACTATATTAAAAAAAGTCAGGGTCTCTGTGGCCAGTGCTTTTTATCCCTACCACTACTGAGTTGGTAGGACATTTTCTGTCCTCTTGTAGTTAAAACATGATGACTTAAGTATGTCTCTGTATTCAGAAATATCTTCCATTACACGTGCTAAAAATCTGAAGTATGAGCAAAGGATCTGCCTTCACCTTTTTTTTTTTTAATATGCTCCTGCTCCAGAATTTGTGGCTGAGATGCTCCAATGGATTTGTTTCCATCTTTCCTCAGAATCCTTTTCAGTTAGTGACTTGGAGTTATGTTGATGGTCCAGTAGTTGGGTTTAGACTCTGGAGCTAGAATGGTAGGTTCAAATCAGAGCTGTGCTACTAACAAAACTGTGACCTTGGGTGAGTCATTGAAAACTTTCTGTGTCTCAGTTTTCTCATCTTTGAGGGTAATAATAATTCAACTTTAATAATAATAATTCCTCTTTAAATTTTTATTGAGGAGTAAATGATTTAACATACTGAAAGAATTTAAGCCATGGCTTTGTTCTCATTTGTAAGCACTGCTTAGATGCTGCTGCTGATTTGTTATTAAATACCTATTGTAATTATCATCTTTGCCCCTTGAGTTTTTATAGGGCACCTCCATCTCTTGTATGTCTTAGCTCAAGTGCCCTTTTCTTTCTTTTTGACTTCCCTTTTCTACCTTTTGGAAAGAACCTCCCACTTCCAAACATACCTTGCATTCTATTTCAGATTAAAAAAGAAAATTAAAAATTAGCTGGGCATTGATGCATGGTGCATTCCTAGAATCCTAGTGGCTTGGGAGGCTGAGGTAGGAGGCTCTGATCTCAAGTTCAGAGCCAGAATTAGCAATTTAGTAACATCCTGAGCAATTTAGGGAGACCTTGATTGAAAGTAAAAAATAAAAAGGGCTATGGATGTGGCTCAGTGGTTAAGTGCCCCTGAGTTCAATCTTTGGTACCAAAAGAGAAAAAAATCACAATAACATGTAAGAATTCTTTTCTGCTGAACCACTTTGGTTCATTTGCCAGCCTGTTGTCTTATCATCTCTGAGCAATTGAATATGCATTTCCTTCAAAGAAAGAACTCCTATAGTACCACAACATATCAGTCAAAATTGGAAAGTTAGCTTACACCATACTATCTAATCCCCAGATACCATTCAAAATTGCCTTGACTATCCCAATAACAAGAAACTACTTAGAATCCTGTGTCACTTCTTAAGTCTCACTCAGACCTGGAGCAGTTTCTTGGGTTCTTCTTGATGTTTATGACCTTGACACTTTCGAAGCTAACATGCCATTTCCTTGCTTGGCTGCCCTTTGGTTTTGATTTGTGTGTCTTTGTTCTTGATTAGACTCAGGTTGTGGGTCTGGCAGAACACCACAGAAGGCCTTTTTTTATTTCTTCCTGCTGCCTCCCATCACATAATTTTGCTTTGCCCCTTGCTGGTGGCATTAACTTTGGTCACTTGATAAAGTCAGCATCTGCCGAGTTTCTCCACTGTCTAGTTACTTTCTTTCCACCCTTTTGGGAAACATTTTGTTTGCAGAGACTTTGAAACCATTCTGTTCTAATTTTCAGTTTATTTATGTATTACATATATTTGAACTTAAAAGTATCATTATATGGTATACAGTTTGCCCCACATTTAGATAGTGGAAATTCCTTTCAGTTGATTCCTGTGTCCTTTCAGACATATCTCCATTATTATTTGAATATTTCATAGTTTCTGGATCAAGAAGTTCCAGGTTCATGTATTTTGCTGGACACAACCCTGATTTCTTGACCAAGGACCTGAAGAGCCAAGGAGCTCTGATTTCTTTTAGAGAAGAATGGTATTGAGTAGCCAAGATGTGGGCATTAGGTATCCTCATTATTCTTGAATGTTGCAGCTCCTAAACCTTTGAGTGATTAATAAACATGTCCATGCATGTCTCTATACAAACTCAAATTGGTTTTCCCCCCTACCATTTTATATATTAAAAATCATAAGTTCACGCTGATACCTCCAATTCAGTTAAACACTGCATAGTTTATTTTGGTATATTCTCTTTCGTAGATATGGGGTTTCGTTAGTTTTTTCATTGCTGTGAGCCTAAGATCTGATAAGCACAGCATAGAAGAAGAAAAGTTTATTTTGGCTCATAGTTTCAGAGGTTCAGTCTATTGGCCAACTCTATAGCTTTGGGTCCAAGGTGAAGCAAAACATGGTGGAAGAGTGTGTAAGAGGAAGACTGCTTTGGACAAGACAGCCTGAAAGTAGTGAGAGTGCTTCAATCACAGAAGGACAAAACAAACCCCAAAGGCATGCCCCCAGTGACCCACTTCCTCCAGCTACCCCCATCTGCCTATACTTACCACTCAGTAACTGGATTAATCCATTGGTAAGGTCACACCTCTCATAATCTAATCATTTTACCTCTGTCCATTTAGGCATTGTCTAACACATAAGCTTTTGGGAGACACCTCCTATCTAAACCAACAATGTAGAAGTCCTTTTCCAGCAGGGAAAAAAACTTTGTTCTCACTGTCTTGAGTGTATTTACCTAGTTAGTTCATTGTACCTCATGTTGGGCCACTTCCCTGTATAGACATCCTCCTCAAGTTTGCTAGACAGCAACACTTCATACCAAGTTCTTCCTGTGGGGTATAGATGCCCTCCTGACTCCACTTGGATATCTCTTCTGGGCAGAAAATGCCTTTGGGCAGTAAAACCCTTCTGGGTAGACAGCAGTTGCCTGTTAAGGTGTACTCAGCTTGGCAAGCAAGGTATGGAGGTTTGATGTCATTTTCCTTAGCTGATCCTGCATGTTTGTATTATGTTTAAACACCCAACATTATGTGGCAACCCTGAAGACTTTTGGTCCCTAGTTTCAGTTGATTGGCCCATGGTGATGGACTTCTGATCCACCTTGGGACTGAGAGACCACTGCTGTGGCCACCATAACTGTGTTAAACCAAGGAGATTGGAGAAGCAGCGGTTGGTAGTTGACTTCTTGGTCTCAATGGTGGAAGACAAAAATCTTGGCTCAGTGAGAAGGAAATAAAACTGATAGGGCAGAGAAGGGATGGAGAAAGAGAACTGTTGGAAGCATGAGTTTGTGTTTGGATTCTGGTTTGTGTCTGAGGCTCTTGGCAGGAAAAATCCTATATTTTTAAAATACAGTTATCTCCAAGTTAAACTGCCAAGTCATATGGAAAGCCGCAAGACAAGGGACAGAGTGGTGTACTGTGTGGGAGGTGCTGTGAAGGTACCTGGTCAAGGACCTGGACACAGGGACCAAGTATCCAGTCTACTTAGAGAGAGGTCAAGTTGTTTGCCAAAGTCCAACTCTTCAATAAGTGGTAGAGCTAGGAATTCAATGAGGTCTGTCCAGCTAGGTTGATGGCATATACTCCTCTATGTCTTCTGGATAAAATACTCAGGGATTTTATCTGTATGTGGGTTTCTTGGGGTGTACAAGTGATCCCAAGGGCTTGCTCACTCTCTCTGTATCTCTCTCTCTGCTTTCTCCTGCCTTCTTGTACATGAGGAAGTTTACTTTCAAGAAGATGGTGTTAATCAGATACACATCTTCCAAGAACAAGATGGCTTTCATTTCTTTATCCCTGAATAGCTATATAAAACTAATTGTCCAACTGAGAAAGGCTTAATTTTAGAGGCTTATAGTGGAGGCAAGATTATTGTTTACAGCTCTTTGCCCTCTTCTTGCCTCCCTTGCCAGAGGGCTCTGCTCCAGCAGGGTGATCTGCATCTAATAACTGAAGACTTTTGTAAGAACTTGAATTTTTTTTACAAGAAGTCACCACTAATAGGTATGAGACCCTTCAATTCTGTGAAGTTCAAGTTGTGTCCATGAAGTTCTTCTTCCTCCATTCTATGTTCTCTTTTAAGTGGCTTCAACCAGCAGTGGGAGTTCCGAATGGTGTTTTTTTGGAGAATGTCTGTAGGCTGAGGCCCAGTAGTGCCGAAGACCAGAGTTAGTAACTGTAATATAAAAATTATGCTGCATTGTAAATGTGCAGGAACACATTATTCTAACTAATTATTAAGCTTACAAAGAGGCCAAGTGGTACTTGGTAAATTTGATTATTTAGTGTGGCAGGAACAACCATTTTTTCATCGTGGAAATATTATGCCAAAGAATTGGGCCTTTTATGTGGAGTGAAGATAATAGTGGCTAGAATACAGGATTAGCCATGTGCTGTGTGAAAGATGGCAGGCTCTAAAAATCCATTTGTATTTTTTGGCAAATTATCTTAATAGAATCCAACTTGCCTTTCTAATTTAAAATAAAAAAGTTATATAAAGTTTATGCCAGAGTTCTATCCATTAAGAAACCGGTAAAAGAGTTAAGTCATAAAGCCTGGACTCTTGCATTTGGGGGTGTGGGTGTGTGTGTCTTGCTAACATTTTAACTATGAATTCACTTCATATTCTCTCCTAAGGATATGCCATTTATAACTAAGAATAAAACATGGCAGGGTATTCTAAATTAAGACTGATTATAATTGCAGATGGCAATTGAACTTTTGGAAGCCATTTTTTTTAACTCTTAAAAAATTGTCTTTTTTCGTATTGGTTTGCGAAAGTTCAATATTAGTTACAGAGGGAAGTACATCTTTTACCTCTATATTTCCAGCCAACTAAATATCACAGCATATCTTCCTACTAAGGTTTTTGGCTCTGAAAATTTTTTTCTTAAGATTTTCTGAACAAAGGATCAAGTAAGAAGTCTTGGCCCTTAAAACTGAACTTTTTCTGAGTGCGTTGGCACACGCCTGTAATCCCAGCAGCTCGGAATGTTGAGGCAGGAGGATCGAAAGTTCAAAGCCAACCTTGGCAAATTAGCAAGGCCCTAAGCACCTCAGTGAGACCTTGTCTCTAAATAAAATACAAAATAGGGCTGGGGATGGGACTCAGTAGTACAGTGCCCTTAGTTTAATCCCCGGTACCCAAAAATGAAAAACCAAACCAACAAAATAACCACAAGAAAAAAAAAAAAGAACCCTTCTGGAGACTTTCTCTTGATAAATATGGAAAATCCATGATAAATGTTGTCCAGATGTTGTTCTCTGGATAATTTTTGAAGCAATGCAATATAAACTGGAAAATTTGGGGGTTTGTACTGCAGTCTAAACTCATTCTACCACTGAGCTACATCCCCAGCCCTTTTTATTTTGAGATAAGTTGTCTCTAATTTGACCAGTTTGGCCTTGACCTTGCCAGCCTCCTGCCTCAGCCACCTGAGTCACTGGAGGAATCACTGGGATTCCAAGCGTGAGCCACAACATGGGGCCTATTCTTTTTTATGGCAAAGAACCCACTGGACCATGAGTACCCTGTTAAGGATCACAGTCAGTATCTTACTTTAACCTTCTGTTTGGGGAGACAAATTTTTTGTTCCAGGTTCGAGAAAGGAAATGTGGGCGTGATAGGCTGTTGCCTGAGTATGGAATGGGTTTGTGCATGGAGTTCTCTCTGGATTGAAATGATTGATACACAATGCCAGTTTCTACCAGTTTATGGTGTGTAAGTCCACCAGACCTGCAGTTCACAACTGGGATTTTAGTTTTGTTCTTCCAGCATTTTCCATTGTCTGGACTAGGGGCAGATGTCCCTGGCATTTTCTAGCTAGAGGCTGGGATGGCTGGAATGCCATCAAATATCCTGTAGTGCACAGGACAGACCCCTGCCTCATGGAAGACTTATCTACTGCAACACATCCAGAGTGCAGCTGTTGGAAAACCCAGCACTGAACCCTGAGGCTATAGTGCCTCCCCTGGTCTCCACTGTACAAATGGACTTGGAATCACCATGAACCTACTGTATCTTATCCTCTTATTACAGTACCCATGAGTTCTCTAGTGAATTAAATGTGACTTGAGGAGAACTAGTTTTCTGGCTGAGGGTAAATCTCAGTGGTAGAGTGCTTACCTAGCAGGCTCAAAATCCTGTGTTTGATTCAGAGTACTGCTTCCCACCCCCAATTTTTTTTCTGGAAGAAGTCAACAAGGAAGTCAGAGCTGAGCAATGAATCAGTTTTAAACTGGGTAACTGGTATCCTGGACCAAAGCAGAGGTTACAGCAGGCCAGATGGTGGATTGATTAGTGGACTCTGAGGAAACAGGATGCTTTGATCCCTAGAAGTTGCCTTTTGGGGGGTGGCAAGGGGTGTTGGGGATTGAACTTAGGGGCATTCTACCACTGAGCCATATTCCCAGCCCTATTTTGTGTTTTATTAGGGACAGGGTCTCCCTGAGTGGCTCAGGGCCTCGCTTTTGCTGAGGCTGGCTTTGAACTCATGATCCTCCTGCCTCAGCCTCCCAAGCCTGTGGGATTATAGGTATGCACCACTGCCCCTGATTTAGGAAGTCAACTTTTAAAAAATTTTATTTAGGGGCTGGGTCTGTAGCTCAGTGATAGAGTGCTTGCCTAGCCTGGGTGAGTAATTGGGTTTGATCTCTAGCACCACATAAAAATAAATAAATAAAATAAAGGTATTGTGTCTATCTACAACTTAAAATTTAAAAAAAATATATATATTTATTTGCAGGTGGGTACTGGGGATTTAACTCAGGATCTCTTTACCACTGAGTCACATTCCAGCCTTTTTAATTTTATTTTTTATTTCAAAATTGTTTCACTAAGTTGCTTAGGTAGGGCCTCATTAAGTTGCTGAGGCTGGGTCATCCTCCTGCCTCAGCCTCCCTGATTGCTGGGGATATATGCCTGTTCCACTGCACTCAGCAGAAATCAAGTTTTTCATAGGGCCCATCTTGTCCCTGAAACATTAGTTCTCCTGAGTGCTGCATTCTTGCAAAGGCGCTATGAAAACATCTTAGTAAATAACATCCCACAACTGTGTTATCCTTCACATTGAATTTAGCCTAATGAGGATTGTCTGTGTACAGCCACCACTGCTTCATTTTATTACACTTGGTATACAACACTCAGAAAATTAAGAGACAAAGAGAACCAGTATTTAGTAAAATAATAAAAGGACTTTCTTGAATGGTGGCACTTTGGATACTTCTTTCTACCTTCTGTGACTGGAGGAATAAGGATGTCATGGGGTTTATTAACAGCTGATAACAACAGGGTTCGTTTATATTTTGTAGCTCGTGTACCCACCTCCTTCAGGCACGTGTGGAGGGAATTGAAATTGCAGTTTGCCTATTATGTGTTGGCAGTAATCTTTCAAAAAAAATTTTATGTTTCAAAATCAGGCAGCCAACAGAAGTAGCCAGTGATCTATGGGGCTATTGATGTGAATTGAATTTGCAGAGGGAAAATGGGATTTGGTTGCTGTATGAACTCATAATGAGGTGGCCCCACACATTTGTTATGGTCAGCCATTGTTTATGCCCAGAATCAGCTAGAAATCAAATATCTTCTGAGCAGAGATTAAAATGAGACTTGAGGGCTTTAAAAGAATGTTTTTTTCCTCCAATACAAATAAGTCATTCCAAATTGATGTCATTTCTTTGGGATGTCAAAGATGTACAATCTTAACAGAATGACCCCTTTTGATAAGTGAAGTTGGGTCAGGGATCTTCACTAATTTCATTATCTTATTGATAAGATTATGGGACCCAGACCCCCAATATATGTATTCTATAAATATATAAAATACATGCATCATTTTTTATCAGTGATCTATATGTGTTCATATACTGAAATCTTATGTAAAGTAGAAAACATAAAAAATGCAAAGTCTGAAGGAAAAAGTAGTTTTTACTGATTTTTACTGGTTTGAAGGGTAGGTATCTGTTCTCACAGGCCCAATGTACTTTCTTATGAACCACTGTGCTAATGATGGAAATGACAGTCACTAGTTAATATGCTTTAGGTGACAGTGTCAGGTGAGGGAGGATCCTGGCTGGGCTGTCCTTCCTATCAGAGTGTAGCTACTGGCTGAGATACGTGAGCTCATCCTGAGCCTTTCCTCTTATGATGTGGTGGGAGCTGTAGACAGGGGTGGGTTAGTATTGAAGATTCAGAAGCTGTTCTCCTCCGCTGTGGAGTGTGGGCTGGGAAGAAGTTCAGCCAAAGAAAGGGCACCCACCCGCCGTGTGTTACCGGGATGTAGTGCCTAAGAAGTTTATTTCCTGAGTCATCACAATATTTTCTTTTTTACTTCCTCCCTCCCTTTCTTCCTCACTCCTTCACTCCTTTTTAAACCTTACTTATTTTTGTTGTTGGGAGACTGGGGCACTGTATTTCCTGTAAATATATTTCTCCTCTGAGGTCAGAGTTTTGGGTTAAGAGTATGGCTTTGAAGTTACAGTGATTGCTGTATTTGAATAAGTTGCATGAATGAATATTGGGATCTGTTCCTGTAGTCCACATTGTGATGCTTAGGCAAGCTGGTAAAGCCCTCTGATTTGACATTTCCTTAATGATGGGCCATGTGAACCTAGATGCTTCTCTGTAGGTTTAAGTAAAGGGCATGAGATGTAGTCAGCATAGGGTTTGGCATTGTGTAAAGGCTCATTTAATCTTGGTGGATGTGATCATTCTCATGGTGGTTTTTTCCTTCCTATGAGTCTTCAAAGTGTTTTCCTTTCTTTTTTTTTTTTGGGCACCAGGTATTGAACCCAGGGGTGCTTAAACACATCCATAGTTCTTTTGATTTTATATTTTGAGACAGAATCTCTCTAAGTTGTTTATGACCTTGCTATGTTTCTGAGGCTGGCTTTGAACTCATGATCCTCCTGCCTCAGCCTCCAGAGCTCCTGGGATTATAGGCCTGTGCCCACCATGCCAATCTTTAAAATATTTTTACAGGCTTCACTTAACCTCAGAATATCTTATATACCCAAGTGATAACTGGGATAATATATACTGGGCCTGGGACAGTCACTTTAGTGTTCTTGTTTTTGGGAGGGTTGGAATTAAATCTTAACTTTCTATTACGGTTCATGTGTCTTACCTTTTCCCCAACACCAGGCCGAAAGGGGAAACCAAACAGCTAATCCTTAGTTGTCAGGTGAAAAGGGATTTTTGATGTTTGAGTATGGCTTTAGATTGGATCAGAGGAGTTATTTTTAGTATTACAGAAGTTGAATGAGGAAAGGAGGAGCAGGAAGGATCTCAGGAAGGAGATTTTGCTAATTGTAATTAGTGGCACATTTCTGTAGTTTTCTGATGTAAATCACTTACAGTAAAAAAAAAATAAATAATATTTTTTTGCTATTATTTTTAAGTGACAGATTGCAGTATGTATTTTAGGACCTTCCACCCATTTTGATTGGAAAAATTATGTTGTTTGAATTTTAGATACTGCAGGTAAAGTCCTCATTTAACTAAATAACAGGGACTTAAGGATCTTAAAAATTACTCTTGTAACTGAAGGTGTTTTTCTCTGACATATTATTCAGATAAGTGTAAATCCTATAACTGAGCAGAATAAATTTTTTCATGTCCTTTAGAATCTGTTTTCTGGCCTCATCTGTATTGGTCTTACCTTAAGAGGCAAGAAGTATAAGTTGTGTGGATTATGGAGCAAAGATGAAGGACAGTATATTTTGCTTATTTCCGGCTTGCAGCTGCCTTTTAATGCATCAGAATGAATGCTGAAGCTACTTACTTTTCTCCAAGTTGTCTTTGGTAAGGCACATTTGCATCTTTTTTTTGGGGGGGTAGGGACCAGGGATTGAACTCAGGGGCACTCGACTGAGCCACATCTTAGCCCTATTTTGCATTTTATTTGGAGATAGCATCTCACTTAGTTGCTTAGGGCCTTGCCATTGCTGAGGCTAGCTTTGAACTCATAGTCCTCCTGCCTCAGCTTCTAGAGCCACTGAAATTACAGGTGTGTACCACTGTGCCCAGCACATTTGCACCTGAAATGCAAGACAGAGAGATTATTATTTTGCTCTTTTTTAGTAAAAAGTGATAATGTCCTTATTTGTTCATTCTAGAATTCCAGGCATCAACCTCTGAAGCTGAAGGAGAATCTAATTTTGCAACATATATGTTAATATCAGGGACATATCTCAAATGCATTTCAAGCCAATGACATAGAATTCTTGGTTGCAGGCAGCAGAGTGGGTTTTGACTGACTTGGCTTTGGAAGGGTACTACAGACTTCTCAGGATGAAGGAAAAGAATGGGATCATCAAAACTTAGAAAGTACAGGAGCTAGTAACAGTGGGGTCTGAGGAACAATTGGTATTGGAATGAGTTGGTCCCTACTATGTTGCCTTTTTAGGGATGGCACTCAACAACCAGACCTAGGAAGCTTCTGACCAGTTGGTGGGGGGGGGGGAGACAAGGTGCTTGCATGGATAGTGTAGTGGAAAATTGGGAGCTATGACATGGAGAAGTGGGGAAAGGACCATGGAGTTAACTATAGCTGGGCCTTCTATCATAGCGTGGCTTATCAACCATGGGTACCAGAGTGGGCTCTGAGCCTCCTCATGCAAGCCCTAAGGATGTTCTTGTTTGGAAAGCATAGCCAGTTCTATAACTGATGGCTTAGCCTCCTTTTCTTTACCTTTGCCCCAGGCTAGAGAATTTGGCTTTTTGTGTGATGCTGTCTCAAAGTGGGAAAGAAAAATCTCTCTTACTTAGCAAAGATAAAATATTACAGTGCTATGGAGCAGATGCTTGGAAACATAGGCCTTCTATAATTGGAAAGGAGCAATTAAAGAAGACACAAAGAAAACTTCCAGTTGCTGTTTGTAGAAGCCAAGTTAAGGTTTACCTGTGAAAGGCTTCAGCTATTTAAGGATCTTAATGATTCCTTGAACAAGGAGGGTACCTGAGGGCACGGTTGCATGCAGGCATGTGTATTCCCAAATTTCACTATTCAGCATCAATGGTATTTAGTTGTATTTAGTTGGAAAAAGCTCTTTTTAAGGTTGGGGCATGGTAGAGGGCTCTGTTCACTCTATTTCTTCTTTGGACTTGTTGCCAAAAGGTTCTAAGTTTACCTTGAAACCCCAAGGAGGGGTCACTGAGCTCAGAAGCAGCTCTTGGGGAGCCAGACTCTACAACCCTTTTCACATAGGACCACCACTTTATACAGGTTTCGGGTTTTCTGTGGATGTAGTACCGTCTGGAGATTCTGAGTCTGTGTTGATGAATCCTACTTTTCCACTATAGAGCTGGGCATGATTTTAACCTCTTTGGGTCAGTTTTTAGTCATTTTTTGTGGGTTGCGACCAAAAGACTATTGAAGAACAGTTGGGTGGGCTGGGTTGTAGCTCAGCGGTAGAGTGCTTGCCTCACATGTATGAGGCACTGGGTTTAATCCTGAAAATTCTTGCATTATCTGGTACATAAACTTTGGGGGACTCCTCATAGCTAAAGCATAACCAGGAATTTTTTTTTTTTTTTTTTTTTTTTTTTTGCTGGATTGGCCTAATCAGGAGCTGCACCTTTTTTTTTCATTCTTAATTGAATCTGCTATTGTGATGATAGTAAACCCTTAAAAAGAATGGTATTCACCAGCTCCTCTGTCTGTAGGTGTGGTTGTTGAGTTAAATGTAAAACTTGTTGTTTGGGGAATCCAGAAATGTTATTCTTGATTTTTTACATTTTGCATTTCAGATGTGAAACAGATGTAATAACTTGGAGCTGCAGCACCCATTTTGGGACCATGAGGGAAAGGCCAAAGGAATTACAGAGATTGGGGGTTTCTTCACACTGCTGTGTATCAGTAGCTACTGAAAGAAATCAATCATTAAGTATTGCATCCCCTGTAATGGGCCTCCAATAGGGTTGATAGTAGAGGTAAGAGGGGGAGGGATATGGTTATATAGTTACAAGAGTTGGTTTTGTATTTTGATGTTGTTGCATGATGGAAACAGTGTTAGGGTTGTTGAATAAGTAAGTCGAGTAGGAACAGAATATAGCTCCTGATACCAAAAAAAACGTTTCCCATTTGGAAACTGAGGATACTAGCTGTTACCTTGTGGGGTCATTTCTCAGGATTCATTGACAACATGAAATCTGCCCCTGCACTGACAACCAACAGCTGGTACTTTTCACTTTAAATTATTGTAACATAGTGCATAGCAACAAGTATTAGTTTGCTATAGTTGCTATAACAAAATAACACAAGCTGAGTAGCTTATTTATTGCCTTGTGGTTCTGGGTACTATAAGTCTAAGATCAGGGTTTTGGTAAGGTTGGTTAAATTTGAGGACTTGGAGGAAATGCTCTGTTTTGGATTTTTCTCCTTGAAAGAGATGGCTCACTAAAGGCAGATTACTGTCTTTTCACTCCTTTTTATATCATATTCTTTCTCTCCTTGTCTTGTGTCCAAATTGCAAGGGTACCAGTCATGTTGATATATGGTCCATTCTAAGTTCTTCTTTTAACTTGATTACCCAGACAAAAGCTTATTTTCAAATGAGGTCATGTCCTGAGTTTACTAGGTAGAGCAGAGAACTCAAGCATACATTTTTTTTCAGGGCACAATTGAACCCATAAATTGTACCTATGTAAAATATTGCCAGCAAAGCTTTATCTTTCACTCTTTTTATGATTATAGAATCTCTCTCTCTTTTCTCGTAGTGAGAATTGAACCCAGGGGCACTTAACCACTGAGCCCTTTTTTAGATTTTTATATATAGAGAGGGTCTTGCTAAGTTGCTCAGGGCCTTACCAAGTTGCTGAGTCTGGCTTTGAACTTGAAATCCTCTTGCCTTAGCCTCCTAAGCCCTGCTTATGATAGTAACTTTACAAACAAATCAAATACCTATAATCCCAGCTCCTTGGGAGGCTGCAGGAAGATCACAAGTTTGAAGGTCAACCTCAACAAATTTGGGTGAGACTCTGTCTCAAAAAAATGAAAGGACTTGGAATTGTAGCTCAGTGGTAAGAGTGCCTCTGGGTTCAATCCCTATGATCAGGAGTTGGGGGCAGGATCAAATATTTGTCCATGAAAAATGTCCCTCCAGATGCCCTATTTTATAAATGACTTTTAAATGTATATCTCTGGATTCTAGAATCTCAGGGCTTGTAAAGAGGTCTTTTAGAGTTTTAGGGGTAATGATTATCAGCTCTTAATATGCTCCTGGGTTTAGGCATTGGTTTGGATAGGTTTCAAGCTCATGACTATATTTCATAAAGCATCAACACCATCAACATCATTCCTGTGGTCGGGTGGCAAGTGCTCTTGGTGTACCCCAGAGCCCCATGGTTCAAGATGCCCAAGATGGACTACCTCATTATACTGGACAATGCTACTGAATATATCAGCGATATTACAAAATACTGGAGACTCCACATTTGGCAGAATTTTTTAGTTCCCATTAAATTTGGAACCCATGGTTCTTGCAGCTGCTTTCTTTCTCTCTGCAAACATTTCAGGCATTGAGAACATTACCTCCTGTGTGCGGCATGGTAGTTTATGCATTAAGTAAATAACGTTCCTCCCCCGACTGGCTTTTTTTTTTAAAGATCACCTTTAGGTGACATTCTGTATTTGTAGGAGCTTGTCTGCAAATAAAAACAGTAATTTAAATACAGCTGAATAGGAATCAAGAGTGTGATTCAAGTGTAAGGTAAAACTGATGACATCGCTTATTGCTGTGTAGATGATTTAATTTATGGTGGCCTATTTCCTGATAAAGCTTTTTATAAAAACTAAAAAAGCATTTTGTTTTTACTCTAATCGTCCATCCTGACAACAGAAAAAAAAAAAGAAAAGAAAGAAAGGCTGTTTTTCCTCCCCTCCTTTAGCAACAATAGTAGAAATTGCTGTTTGCTTGAACATCTATATTTGCCTGCTGGTGTGCCATTAAAAAAAGATTTGATCACCTGGATTACATTTTTTATTTAACATAAGATACAAAGGATTAGAATTTCCATATTGGCAGAGTGTGGAATGGATAGGTAGGTGACTCCAAGGTTTTCTTTTTCAATTAAGAGAATGTGCAGATCCTACATATGCAAAGGAATTGGGCATGTTTAAAAGTGAGTTCCCGAGGTGGCATTTGGGCTCAGAGTCACAAGCCCAGCCAGGGAGGTAAGGTCACCTCTTGCAACTGTTGCTCTGTGTCTCCTAATGCTGGAGTCCAAAGGAGGAAGCCTTTACAAGCCCTGAGATTCCAGAATCTCAGCTTTCTAGACATGGCCTGGGAGAGATGTGGGATGGGTGGGGGGTGGGGGTGGGGGGAGGAGTGCTGTTTGGCAAATCATTGAAGGCATTTTACATTTCTTTCCCAATTTCATTTTCATGGCCCATGTGACAAACTATGATGTATTTTTGAAGGGGAAAAACATAACTCAAATCAGATCAAACCTGGATCACATGCTGGGAATGGAGCATAAAGTAAAATGAGATAACTCAAATGTAATCAGAAAGATCTAGAAGGAGGGGAATTCAACACTTCAAATTATTCCATTTGGGCTGGGGTTGTAGCTCAATGGGAGAGCACTTGCCTCACATGCATGAGGCACTGATCCTGAGCACCACAGAAAAGTAAGTAAGTAAGTTAGTTAGTAAATAAATAAATAAATACAATAATAATATTGTGTCCATTTACAGCTAAAAAAATGAAATTAAAAAAATCATCTGTTTTATGGAATTACTACTTATTAGGTACAGATCAAATGAAAGAACAGTGTTGGAATTCTATTTTTAAAAGTCCCGGTCTTTTGAATAGATGCTGAATTATTTATAGGTGAAAATTTTATTATCTAGAGTTTACTTTAAGATAATTCAGTTGTGTAATCCCATCAGTTGGGTAGGATGAAGCAGGAGGACTGCAGGAGGGCTGTGCCCTTGGGTTCAATCCCCAGTACAAAAAAAAAGAGAGAGAGATAATTCAGTTGGAGTAGGAAGTGGTAGGTTGGGGCACAAAAGAAATAAGCTTTGCCATATGTGGCAATTTTTGAAGGTGTATGAGGACACTCTTCTGTCTTTAAATACTGGAAATTTTCATTGCACAGAATTAAAAATAATAATCATGACATACCTGTATTATATTCTCTTTGATGACTGTAGATGTTGCAAGACTAACTTCTTTTTAAATATTCTGGGGGTAATGAATATATGAATATATAACCTTTCACCTCAGAATACTTTTACGTTTAAATCTGGTCATTTACTGTAGCAACCAAGTCTTGCAGAATGGACAGGTTTTATTTAATGGCCCATTTTCCTTTATTTGAACTAAACTCTATGGAATACATGGGATGTTTTATTCATTAGACTCTTCCCCCCTTTTTAAAAATTTTTTAAATCTTAACATGCCTTTGTAGGAATTAGCAGGTGTTTAATTATCAATAGGAAGATTCTTTTTTACTGAATGCAGTAGAAAGTCATTAAAAGAGTTTAAAATATGAAAGAATCTGATGGAGGAACTTGCGGGTAAATGAATAAATCTGGGTTTATCAAGGTCAGGTGACATGTAGCTCAGTGACTTGCAGCTCCCTGGTAAAATGAGCCAAAGTAAAATCTTTCTGCCTTTGGATCAAACATTCCTTGTGAAGAGAGACCACCTAGGATGCATTAATGCCAGGGTTTGGGGGGGTCATACCATAGATCTTAAGGTCTGGATATTTGTGGAGAGATTTTTCCCCAGTCTCTGCATGAAACCATTAGTTCCTTTTTTAATTTTTTTTCCATTTCATTTCATGCTCTAAGTACATTGTGGACTTCTTCTCCTGTATTCACCTGTGTTCTGGGCCCCCAGGGAAAAAGACAATTAAAAATTATGTATATTTTGCCTTCTTTCTGGTTCCTCTTGTCCTGTCTTGGTATACTTTTCTTTTTCTTTTTTTTTCTTTTTCATTTTTAATTGATTTTAAAAAAATGACAGCAGAATGCATTACAATTCTTATTACACCTATACAGCACAATTTTTCATATTTCTGTTTGTATATAAAATAGGTTGACACCCAATTTGTGACTTCATACATGTACTTTGGGTAATGATGTCCATTACATTCCACCATCCTGGCTAATCCCCTACCCCTCCCTTCTGCTTCATCCCCTCTGCCATATCTAGAGTTCCTCTATTCCTTGCATGCTCCCCCTCTGTTCCCTTCTCTTTTTCTAACATTTCTGATGATATAATGTTCCTGTGACAGTTGTTTGGGTTTAGCAAAAGAAGAAGAAGGAAAAAAAAAGATGTGGTTAAGTTGAAGTGGTTTGCAGATGGGGTGAGGTAGGGGAAGGTGAATGGCTCCCATTCATCCAGTTCTGACCCTGTTCCATGTGCCTTCATTCATCTCATCCCCAAGTCCTGCTGTTTTATAAGGAAGAAAAGGAAACTCAGAGCTTAAGCCACGGTCAAGGTCTCATGGCTCATAAGGTTGTTTGATGGTAACTACCAAGTCTGTTTAGCTGTGGGGCGATGGACAGCCTGGGCATTTTTAACAACACATCTACCATTTTACACCATGTTGTTGCTTTTCATTGATTCCATCATGGGAAGCAGAGAAGGAGATAGGATGCGGATACTTAGGAAGTAGAAGCATTTGAGCCTTTCAGCAGTTCTCTTAGGGTACCCGCACAAAGTCTAAGATTCCCTCAGTTAGATTTAGAGCTCAAATATTCTCTGAGTAAAAGAAAGATGAACACTCATAGGTTTGGCTACTGTGAAATGACTCTGTTTTTCTACACACCGCATTGTTTTAACCTCAAAGTTAAAATGTCTCCAAGACATAACACAGAGAGATTTTTGTGAACAAGTCTCCTTGCATATCACAGGCATTGATAGGAGCATGCTATCTTCTCTGGCTTGTAACTGATATTATTTTTGTGGTCTTGGGCCAATAAAGGATCACTGTAGTTTGTCTGGAAGGCATGAGGAATTGGTGGTGAAGCAGGTTGCAGCTGGTTCCTTGGAAAGATCTTCATGTTGTGAAGTGTCTTCACCTTGTAGTCTTCTGCCTTTCGAGGGCCTCTTTGTCAGGCTATGGGCCACCATGCCAGGGACAAAGTTGGATGTTAAAGCAAAATGTTTGCTAAGCAGTGTTGATGGAGGGTGCATTTCAAGCTAATGGGAAATAAGTCAGGAAGTAGAAGTCACTCAGGCTGCAGAAAAGGTCCCAAAGATACAGAGCTCATGACAGATGTGCATTCATGTGGTGCTTCATGAGTCTGTGTAAGGAATCAGTAGTAGGAATCAGTCAGCTGGATGTGCACTTCAAATTGGTGATACTATTGGTAGGAAATAAAACAGCGAGTATCCACTTGTGTGCTGCACCTTATTCTGGGTCCTCTGTAGATTTTGGGTAACCTTTCATTTAGTTAGAGAGGTTGTCTTGAGCTTCGTTCTCAGGGAATTGATGTGAGCTGACTTGTGTAGCATGAGCATTCTGGCCTTCTAGCTGTGTGAATACCAAATATCGCCTAGGAATAAGGCATGTGTGTTTTCTTTAGTGTCTGAAGCACTAAAGTATAAAGTATTCTATGCTTCCTTGTTTAAGAGTGACTTTTTTTTCCCCAATATCATCCACCTCTAATTAAAAAAAAATAGTTTCTTTCTTTCTTTAGAGAGGTCTTTAGGGGTCTTTTTGTGTGTGTGATGCTAGGCATCAAACCCAGGACCTGTCTCATGCTAGGCAAGGGGTCTACTCAGGAACATCTCCAGCTCATAGGGGATCTTTTTAAAGATTGGCTCAGCCAAAGGAGTTTTTCAGTTCAGTGCACATTCTTTGCAATGTGTCTGTTATCTGACATCGTTCAAAATATTTACAATTTCCAATCTCTGGCAATGATAATAGAGTGAAATATTAGGGAGTCTTCCCCCAAAAGTGGTAGTAATTTGTAGCTACTTAAAAACCCATATATCCTTAAAGTTAATAATATTCAAATTTTTAGACTGTTAGGGGTAGGAAACTGTTATTGGAAATGAGCATTCAAAGCTGGCTACTGATCTTGCTTCCTTGAAATTGTACACTTCAACAAAGAAAAGAACAAAACAAAACAAAACAAAAAAGGCTGGTCCAGGCACATTGGTGTACACCTGAAATCCTGCGGAGATGGGAATAAACAATTGGTAAATAATTGACAGCCTTTTTCTTTTTTTTTTTCTTTTTTTGTGACCAGGGATTGAACCCAGGAGAGCTTAATCACTGAGCTACATCCCAACCCATTTTTTAAAATTTTTGAGACAGAGTCTCCTTAAGCTACTTATGACCTCACTATATTGCTGAGGCTGGCCTTAGCTTCAGATCCTCTTGTTTCAGCCTCCCGAGTTGCTGGGATTACAGTTACCTGGCCAGAAGATGGACATTTAAACAACAATCAGTTGCAGTACAATGGTGTAGCTGTTCGGATTGTCACTTAGAGTGGGTGGAGCCAGTTATAGGGGGTGCTCAGTTCTGTAGAGGTGAGATTTGGAGCAAGAATTTGTAGTAGAAGAAATTAGAAGACACATAGAGAATGCATTTAATACTTCTCTCTGTATCTGTGAGGGTTTGGTTTCAGGAGCCCCTGGGTATTCCAAAATCTGCATATGCTCAAATCCTTTATAAAAATTTGAGTAATAATTTGCATAGAACCTTCACACATCTACTCATATTTAAATTATCTCTAGGTTACTTATAATACCTAATGCAATACTATTACTATGTAAATGGCTGTTTTACTGTATTGTTTTATGGAATAAAGACAAGAAAAATGTCTGCACATTCAGGACAAATGCGATCATTCTCCACTCCCCCCCCTCCCCCCACCCTTTTACCTGCCTCCCCTCCTTCCCCTCCCACCCCCACAATATCAATCCCTGGATTGTCAGGTCTGCTGTTGTTTGAGTCTGCGAATTTGATACAGGACCACCTTATGAACGGATTATAGTCCCTTAGTCATATGAAAAATGTGGGAGGCAATTGAGATAAATTACTTAGTGGATCAGAGAGGGAGGAAATAAACCCAGGGCCACACAGTGAGCAAATATGTGAGCTTGCACCTGAGTTGAGCATTTCTGACCATTTAGTACACAAAAACGTGGAGTGATCACCTTATGTCACTTCCTTTCACCTTCCCCTCCCCCATGCCACCCTGCTTCCTGCTCATGGCTTCACATAACAGATGGGGTGCAGCTGTCTCCAGTACGGGCATTCTTGCTTACCTTGGAGGTTAGCTGTTTTAGGAATATACTAAACTTATTTTCAACTCAGTGTTCTTTAAGACATCTTATTCCAGTTGCATGGAAAGACAACCTGCCACCTCCCTTCCTGAGTTGGCTCATTGTCAGAATGGGTGCTTTCCTTGCCTCCACATTTAAGCATGCTTCCCTTCTTACCAGTCCCCACCTCTCTGCCCTGCTTTATTTATTTATTATTATTTTGGAGTACCAGGGATTGAACCCAGGGGTCCTTAACCACTGAGCCACATCCCCAGCTCTTTTTTTAGTTTTTATTTAGAGAAAGGGTCTCACTGAGTTGCTGAGGGCCTCGCTAAGTTGCTGAGGTTGGCTCTGAACTTGCCATCATCCTCAGCTGCTGATTGATTTTGGTTATGGCACTTAGCCATACGAGAAGTTATCATTGTTCATCTGTTTGTTGTCCCAGCATTTCCAACTATAGGTGAGTTTCATGCTGGGGGTTGACAGGGATTTTGTTTTGTTTAACATTATATCCCCATTGCTTGGGATATAGAAAGCACTATATAAATCTATTAAATGGACAGTTGCTTAAATTACAGTTTAGGGTAGCTTACCAAGAACCAGAAGTGAAAAATCATTGGGATGATTTTGGGGGGACAAGGTGATGCAAAGCCCAAACTATAATTTCATGATTGGATCATTCACTGATGATATATAGAAACGGGATCACATTTTGTATATTTATCTTTTATCCTACAACCTTGATGTGTTTAATGATCTCGGAGACTGTGAGTGTGGTGTGTGTGTGTGTGTGTGTGTGTGTGTGTGTGTGTGTATGTGTTTGTATTCCTTAGGATTTTTTTAAAAAAATTATTATTATTATTTTTTAGTTTTAGGTGGATACAAGATCTTTTATTTTACATTTATGTGGTGCATGCCAGGTGAGCACTCCACCACTGAGCCACAACCCCAGCCCCTTCCTTAGGATTTTCAATCATGTCATCTGCAAATGGTTTTACTTCTTTCTTTTCCATTTGGATAGCTTTCATTTTCCTCTCTTGCTATCGCCCTGGCTGGATCCTGGTACAGGGGCGAATATAAGTGGCCACCAGGAGAGAAAATAGGATATCAGACAGCCTTATCTTGTTACTTATCTTAGGGGGAAGCAGCCTGTCCCCAGTGAGTCTGATGTTAGCTGTGGCTTCTTACAGATGCCTTCTAGCAGGCTGAGGAAAATTCTTTTATTCCTACTTTGTTGAGTGGTGTTGTTTTAAATCATAAAATGGTGTTGAATTTTGTCAGATACTGTAGAAACCTAAACTTTTAGAGGAACATTTTATATATATATATATATATATATATATATATATATATATATATATATATTTTTTTTTTTTAACCAAGCACATATCTCATTGTAGAACTTTCCTTCCTGACCCTGGCTTGGCAGAGATTTGAAAGTTCTGCCCTTGCCTCCGGTGACCTCACTAACCACCTGGAGCAGCATTTGTCTCAGGTTAACTGTCCAAGAAAGATGCTGTTCCCTGGGGAGATCTCTAATGCCAGGGTGTTTCTCAGCAACCCCCAGAATGTGGTGCCACATCTGAGGAGCACAGGGTGGCTGTTTGTTTTGCAGGTGTAAGACTGTCACCACGCAGTTCAGTTAGTGATCTTGAGCTGTTGATATAGTTCAGACCTTGGCAGTGGTCTAATCTCCTTGAAGCTTTATTGTTTGATTGAATGCGTTTGCCCTGCAAATAGTCAATGGTGTAAGTTATCTCAAAGTGAGAATATATCTAAAGCCTGTATTTAGAGGACTTCACTTCCACCTGTGAAGTCCTCATTGGATCCTGTCAAACAGTCAGATTACAGGCCTGGCTTGGTTGCATGAGACACTTTTTTTTTCCAAATTTATTTTTAACTGATACATAAAATTACAAAATTATACATATTAATGACTCTTATAGTCACTACAATATCATCCATAAAAAGATTAGAATCTTAGTATGTTAAAGATAGTTTCTGAGAACCAAATGGAAATAAATCCCTTTGGTAGTATTCATGACCCAGACTCAGGTTACACATGCATGGATGCTTCTAGTACTGGGGAGCTCACTATTTCATATTAGCCATCTTTTCTGTTGGTGGAGGAGGAGGAGATGGAGGAGGAAGAGAAGGAGGAGGAGGAGGAGGAGGAGGAGGAGGAGGAGGAGGAGGAGGAAGAGGAGGAGGAGGAGGAGGAGGAGGAGAGGCTGGCTTTTAACTTGCAATCCTCCTGCTTCAACCTCCTTAGCTGCTGGAATTACAGGAGTGTGCCACCCATCCAGCTGAGCATACTATTTTCAAAGTTTGTCCATTTTATAGCAGGTATCAGAACTTCATTCTTTCTTATGGGAAAATACTAGTCCACTGCATGGATGCACTACATTTTCCCCATTCATTATTTTATGGACACTGTAGTAGTTTCTACATTTTAACTGTTAAGAATCAGTGCCAGTATAGGTATTTTTGCAGGTATGTTTTTGACTGAGGAGTGGGTCTCTCCCTGCTTCTGCCCTGTTTACTTGTTGGCACATGTGAATATAATATCATACTTGGTAAAATCAAGTATTGTTGGAATTGGTTCCATCTTGTTAGAAGTGTGAAATTCTGGTTCTTTGGCTGGTTCTGTTATGTGTCCATTCGAACCTGGGTGCTATGCCAGTTGGTTTCATCTCCATTATCTGTCTTGGGCCAGCTCATAGATCCGAGCACTGAACAGAGTGAGGTTGATTCTCTGCCTCATTCCTTGGTACTGTGCCTTGGCAGGGCGGCTGTATCCTCCTAAACATTGGCTTATGTGCACTGAAGGGACTAGCACTTATTTATGCTGATATGAGGTATTTGCATTTTGGGTCTTGTACCACTGACTACCAGATGACCTTGGGCAAGTTACTTGAAACTTAGCATGTATGAGACACTGGGTTTGATTCATGTGCCAAGTTTGTTGCTAAGGGCCATATTTCAAGAAAGAAAATGGAGGCCAGAGAATTTTCTGGTTATCATTATCGAAGCCAGAGCTGCACTGATCCAGCAGAAACACTTTTTATCCCTATGGAGCCTTGTTCCCTAAAGGTTTCAGTTCCAGAAGTAAGTGAATCTGTTACTGATGCTGAAACACACACCTGTGGGCTCTTGGTTCTCTTAGGGATTGACCTGGTTTGCTTTACTTAGCTTCCAGGCTACTCCTTTCTTAACATTGTGGTCAGTGGTGGGTTTGTGTGTGTGTGTGTTTATCCTTCTTGGCCATGCACCACAAAGAGAGATGTCAGTCACATCTGAAACCCTGTAGGACTTGGCTCTAATTGTGCACACCTCTAATCCCAGCAACTCGGGAGGCTAAGGCAGGAGGATTGTAAATTTGAGGCCAGCTTCAGTAATTTAGCAAGGTCCTAAGCAACTTTGTAAGTCCCTGTATAAAATAAAAATAAAATAAAAATTAAAAAAAAATAAAACAGGGTGGCTGGGGTTGTGGCTCAGTGGTAGAGCACTTGCTTAGCATGTATGAGACAGTGGGTTCGATTCTCAGCACCACATAAATATAAATAAAGACATTGTGCCACTTACAAATTTAAATGAATGAATGAATGAATGAATGGGCTGAAACTCTGCAGGTTTTGCCATTGAGAAATCTCCTGCCCAGAAACATGGCCCAGTGTTTAGAGAACCTTATCTCCCTAGTGAGGTGGATAAATGATGATAACCATCTTCTCATTCAAGCCTGTGAATTACTATTTACTTGGCCTAGAATAATCTCCTTAAGAGAACTGTGTGGAATCTCTGCACCGTAATTGGATTTCAGTTACCTCTTGGAACTGTGACTCCTGTCTTAAGTAATTTTAAGGGCATAATTTAAAAAAAAATGTTGGTTACCTTCTAAAAATGGGATTTAGTATCCTTAGAGCTATGTAATCTTCAGGCACCACTTTTCAAATTGTGGTATGAAATTATTACAGGTTGAGTAGCCCTATCCTTATTATTATTATTACAGGTTGAGTATCCAACATTTCCAGAAATGTTGCAGATTTTATCCTTTTTTTGGACTTGGGAATTTTTGCAGATTTTTACCCATTGAACAGTCCTTAGCTGAAAAATCCAAAAACACAAAATGCTATCAAATGCAAAACTTTTTAAGTGTCTTGTCTGCGCTTAGAAGATTTTTAGACTATTTTGAATTTTGAATTAGGGATTCACAGCTTATATTTGCAGGTATTTTTATAAAAAAAAATAAAAATGCTGAGGGAAGAAAGGTATCTAATTCCGCCAATTCTCTTTGAATGCTGATATGGAAATGCTCCCCTGTTTGGTATTCAAGAACACCTGCCATAAGGGTATTTAAGTTAGTATATGTATATGGTTGTTTCCTTCTGTGTAATTTAGAAAAATGTTGAGACCATACTATAGCAATGTCTTTCTTAAATTTAATTAATGATCAACAGGAAAACATGTTGGAAGAACCTGTGAATTTACCCACACCCTACAAGCTTAAGCTAGGTATAAACACACACACACACACACACACACACACACACACTTACCTTTTTTTGTACAGGGAATTGAACCCAGGGGTGTTTAACCACTGAGCCACATTCCCAACCTTCTTTTTTGTTAATGTTTTGAGACAGGGTCTCCTTAAGTTTCTGAGGGCCTCACTAAGTTGCTGAGGTTGGTGTTGAACTTGTGATCCTCCTACTTCAGCCTCCAGGGCTGCTGGGATTATAGGCATGCACCACCACATCCAGCCTTCAAAAATGCTTTGACTGCCAGCTTTCAAGGCTCTTCTATGGTTTAGTCTTCACAAATCAGTGTATTTGGCTTTTAGAGTACCATGGAATTGAGAAACTTGAACCTCTGTACTCCTGAGGATTTCCAATCTCATTTTGAGAAACAGCCACTGAGACAAGCCCCTGGGAGAAAATGATGACCTGGTGAACCCCCTGAGGAGGAAGGACCAGACTGCACCTTCATGAAGTTTTGGGTCAGGCTGTGAGACATTTTTTTTTTCTTTTCTTCTGGGATTTGGAAAAGTAGGGGATGCTAGTTTGGAGGATAATTTTAAAAATAAAATTGTGTGTGTGTGCGTGTGTGTGTGTGTGTGTGTGTGTGTGTGTGTCTGTGTGTGTGAGATAGAGAGAGAGAGAGAGAGAGAGAGAGAGAGAGAGAGATTCAGCTATGTATTTATCAAGTTAACACATGAGTTCTTATCTCCAGCTGACGCTCTGGTTCCTTGGACCATCTCTGCATGCAGATCTTGCCTCAACTGCCTTGAGCTGGACTGCCAATTTGTCACTGTCTGATGGAATGTGGAACTTTCGTGGTTGGGTTTGTGCCTCCTGGATGCCTTAAGGAACAGGAGGTGACTCCTTAACTCTGCTGCCTGGACATGCAAGTTTCCTAGGGCTGCATGGCAAATTACTGTGAACCCAGTAGCGTTAATCTAGAAAAATTGATCTCTTGCAGTTCTGGAGACCTGAGGCCACAAATCAAGGTGTTTGCAGGCCTCATTCCCTGGAGCTTCTAGAAGAGAATTTTTTCTTTCTTTCTTTCTTTTTGCCTCTTGCAGATTCTGTGGTGTTGGCCTCCCTTGATTTACAGCTCCCACTCTGTCTCCTTGGTCCCACTGCCTCCTTGTCTTCTGCCTGTCGAATTTCTCTCAGCCTCCCTCTCTTGAGGGTAATTGTCATTGGGTTTAGGGCCCAGCTGGGCACTCTGGGATAAACTCCTTTCAGAATCCTTAATGGCATATTTTGCCACGTAAGGTGATATTTACTCTTGTACCATAGAATGTGGTATTTGCAAAATTCCAGGCCTCAGGGGCTTGGGAGCCCTGGTAAGCTTATGATCATAACCTCAACTACTAGATTGCCTAGAGCTGGCATGAGCATCCATGAAGACTGCTTTGTTCATAGGAGAACTTTCTAGAGCTGCCACTTTTCCATCTCAGGAAGGAGGTGATAATGTTGGGCTACTATTGCACTGTTCTTTGTTTTTCATTCAGTAAAAGTTGATCATGTTCTAGGTCTGGGGTGGACGTGGGGGTCACCCTGTGTGTGCTGTGGACACTCTGTGTTATTTTATTGGAGTTTGTGTTCCACTGGAGAGTCCCATTCCATCCCTCTTCTGTCCTGGCCAGTCAGACCTTTCTTTACTTGGGGCTATCTACCCTTTGAGTCCTAACCATGGCCCATGATTTACAGCCCAGTTTTCTGAACATGAAAATTCATAGCTGTCGTGAGAGACAAATGAAGCTCATGTGGTTGGTGGGCAGAGAGGGTGGGCATCCCTGTCCTGTCTTTTCCCCAAACAAAAGCTAACCTGTGGAAAAATCAGAGAAGGATATGGGGGCAGATATCCAGCCATTTCCAACACTAAAATGGGCTTCCTCTCCATTGTGGGGTAGGGGTTGACCTATCTTCCTCTCTCCTTCCTCCTTAGAGTCAAAACTTGTTGAATGTAAACCAAGAGTGGGGCTCTGTCCTGAGAGCCTTATTTCCTTCTCCTATAACCCCAAGAGGGGCCATTATCATCCCATTGGTCAGATAAGGTGCACATCTTGGTGGAAAGAAACCATTTGGCTAACAAGTGTCTGACCTGATTGGCCCAGAGCCTGAGGGTTACCAGTAAACCATCCTGTAAAAGGGGCCTTCAGGATTTAGGGAAACCACAGTTCTTTTAGAGACACTACAGTGATTTATTCAAGATCCACTTGCTTCTCGATATTTTATGTTCCCACTTCTGGTTTCTTCTCGGATCACTTCCTGAATATGGTGGGTTGTGAAGGAAACCATGGCTCAGGCTCTGAGAAGTTTTCTTTCCTTTCTGTGTCCCAACTAGGGGGGTGTTGGTACATCAGGAGAGAAGCTCCTGATGGTTTTGGGGTTGCCCCTTGCCTCCTGAGGGTTCTGCAGGGAACTTGGCATGGCGATGGAGAAGATGAGGGAATGAGTATCCCAGTTTTGGCCAGGGGAAGTCCAGGTTGGTTATTTTTGATTTACAGGGAAGAATCAGAAGCTTGCCCATCATCCCCTCCTGGGGGTGCCCTTTTAGCTCTGAAGGCCTCCTCCTCCATATTGCTGGGATGCCACAGTGAGACAGCAGCAGGCAAACACCCCTGCCCCCTGGGCAGTTCTCTCTGGGGACAAGGTGGAAAATCCAGGAGGGCAGGGCAGGGCCTGCAGCATGAGTTACCCTGTAGACCACAGACATGGCACTTGGACTTGCTTAAGCAATAGTTCCCCTTATTAATCTGGGAAAGAGTAAGGTGCCAGGTGTAACCCATTTTACCTAGTGTGTGTGTGTGTGTGTGTGTGTGTGTGTGTGTGTTTAAGCTGCAGATGGAAAAATACCTTTATTTTATTTACTTATTTATTTTTATGGTGTGCTGAGGATCAAACCCAGGGCTTCACACATGCTATGCGAGTGCTCTACTGCTGAGCCACAACCCCAGCCCTTACTGGGATATTTTAAAAAAATCACAGTTAGTTCATATGTCAATGTTTCCAATTCATCAGAGGCTTATCAACTTTTGTGTCTCCTTCCCATTGCAGATGGGCCTTGTGCTTCTGTGGGGAAGATGGGTCTTCAGTATTCACAGGGCAACTTAATCCAGGTTTAAGAGTGTCCACAGATGTCCTTGGGAAATATGACACAAAACAAAACCCCCAAAATTCTCTGTGTGGTTTGGGAGGGGCAGGCCTCAATGCAGGAGCAGATCACTGGCCATAATTTCAGTCCTTATGTCTTTTAGAAAAATTAAAATCAGCAAGGGAACCTTGCCTGCCTGAGAGATCTGAGATTTAGAATGGATGGCTCTAATTTTGTTTTGCATTTATATCTAATGGCCTAGGCTCTTTTCCTGTGGGCTGGTACACATTTAGCTAATGAATGTCTTCTGAGGGGACCTTGGTGGCAATAGGGAGGGCCTGTCCCACCTCACCATCTGGAATCCCCAGAGAGGCCACTGCAGGGTTTACCTATGGAGTTGTTGTTATGCCTCCCATTTGGCTGGATTGTTAATTTATAAAAATCAAAGGACAGAGGCAGAAGCCCAAGTGCTCACCCCAAGTAATCTATTTATTTATTTAGTTATTTGGAGGGGAGTAGTACTGAAGATTGAGCCACATCCCCAGCCCTATTTTGTATTTGATCTAGAGACAGGGTCTCACTGAGTTGCTTAGGGTCTTGCTAAATTGCTGAGGCTGGCTTTGAACTTGTGATCCTCCTGCCTCATCCCCTCAAGCTACTGGGATTACAGGCTTCACCATGGAGCCTAGCCTCTGATTATTAACTCAGCCCCTCCAGCAGTCTCTGCTTAACCACAATGCTGCCTGCTAGTACTAGGCCCTGATCCTGTGCTGTGGTGTGTGCCCGTCTACACCTCAGGACTTCAGCCTTCCAATTTTTAAGTCTGTTGCTCAATCAAGTTGAGACTGTTGATTTCATGTTTCCTGTGTGCTCTTTGCACTGTTCACTGTTCTTGTGTGAGGACTTTCACTGGCCCACCTCTGGGATGCTCTGTTCAGGTCTCCCATGCCTGCCTTGGGTGTGGGGAACAACTCAGGATCCCGTGATGACTCTGGGAAAGTAATCAAGGTCTGGTCTGGTTCCCCCAGCAGGTGACTGGGTGGATGGCTAGGTTGGCAACCCCTGGGAGAGGTCAGAATCATGCCCCAGGCAGCAGAATAAGAGGGCCTTCTGAGTTTTCTTCCACTCTACCTTTTTTCCTTGCTGTCTTTTGTACCAAATGGACATAGAATTATGTGTGTGGCCATCTTGTCTTCTTTTTTTATTTTGTTGGTGGTGGGGGGGTTCCTCCTGAACCTGAGAATTGACTTAAAAATAACAAGGCTTTTGGTAGTGGCTTCTGGTCATACTCCATGTGGTGGAAGTCTGGATGTATGGTATGTATGTATTTAAAAATATTGAAAAATACTCAGGAGGCTGAGACAGGAGGATCATGAGTTTGAGGCCAGCCTGAGCAACATAGCAAGATATGTTGTTAAAAAAAATTAGAATAGCTTTTGGAGCTGGGTGCAGTGGCTCACCCTTGTAGTCTTAAGCACTAGGGAGGCTGTGGCAGGAAGATGGCAAGTTCAAAGCCAGCCTCAACAATTAAGGGAGAACCTGTCTCAGAAATAACAATAATAATAATAATAATAATTGGCTGGGGATGTGGGTCAGTGGTTAAGCACCCCGGAGTTCAGTACCTGGTACCAAAAAACAAAAAAAAGAATAGTACTTGGAGCTGGAGGTGTAACTCCAGTGGTACAATGCTTGCCTGGTGCATACTAGGCCCATCATCAGCACAACAACAACAACAACAACCAAACCAAAAACCATTCACAGCCTTTTAGTTCTGGGTAACCCAAGCTGCAGATGAGGGCAAAGTTTTCTCTATAAAATCATCATAGCTACAAATGAAGACTGAGGATGGAAGAATAGCCATTTTGTAGCCCCTTAATATAGTGACCCATCTGGGCTTGCAACTCCCACAGTTGGTAATGTCCCTAAAAGAGACAGGCATCTGACCCTGATGGTGGAACACTTGATTATCTCCAGCCAACTTGATTTGTTCAACTACTTTTTATACTAGGAGTTAGGGCAGTCCATTAAACATGGTAAACATCATGGGAAATAATAGGTAAATTCCAAACTGACTGGAGATTTTGTTACTTGAACAATTAAATTGCAATGAAAGAAATATGGAAATAGGAAAACCTATAGACCAAAGGCATTTAAGAGACATAGTAACCAATCCCTGTGTGGACCTCAACTGGATCCTGATTAAAATGAAATCAGTAAAAAGCAGGCATTTGGAGATTTGAAGCCTATTTGGAAATAAGGCCATATCAAAGGAACAATTGTTGAAATTTTTTAGGTGCAACAATGATTTAGTGTCTTTATTTTAAATATTTGTGAATGAATTGGTGTGGTGGTTCAGGTCTATTATCTCAGCCATTTAGGAAACTGAGGTGGGAGGATCTCAAGTTGGAGGCCAGCCTCAATAGCTTTGTGAAACCCTCAGCAATTTAGGGAGATGCTATCTCAAGAAAATAAAACAAGTACTGGGAATGTAGATAAGGGCTAAAGTGCCCTAGGTGAAGTCCACTGTACTGCCCCCCCCATTAAATAATATTAGTGGATGAAGATATTTGAGATTTGTTTCAGATTATTTGGAAGGAGAATGTGGGTAGGTGTGTCCTGAAACAGGATTGGCCATGAGCTCAAAGTCTGTGAAGCTGGGTAGTGATTGCATGGGAGTGGCACTTCTTTACATTATTTATTTTACCCTGTTTTGGAAATTTTTCATAATTGAAATGTACAAGGGAAATATGGCAAGGTATAACCAGAAAAGCTTTTATTGTTTTCCTAATGTAAAACCACATGTGCTGACTGTAATAAATACAGATAACATAAATCTCTTTGAGTTACTTGCTTTGAATATTTTGATGTGTTTATGTGCATATATGACAGCAAATACTATTGTATGCTTTAGTAATCTGCTGTTTTCATTGATCTGTTTATTTTGAGTGTTGTTGTAGGCTATTACATCTCTTCTGAAACCTTTAGAATTGACTGCAGAGAAATGTTTGGTTTAATGCTTATACCATGATTTTATTTAACCATTCCTTTATTGTTAAGTAAATGGTGCTTACAATTTTGGATGTGATAATGAGCCCTGTGACAAAAGTCTTTCCATGTAAATCTCAACACATATCCATCTTTCTTTAAAATAAATTTCCTGGAAGTGTTATCCCATATTTATCCTTAGTAGCTTTTGCTCATGTGCTTTGCTTATGAGATTTTTTTAACTGCCTCTCATAAGGATTTCACTTTCTTTCATGCATTGTACTAGTCTGGAAGCCAGGCCCCATATTTTCAAAATCTTTTGTGCTTTGTGAACACCTTGTCTAGATGTTCACGAATGTTCCACTCCATTGCCTGTATTTCCCTCAATCTGCAAGGGACGGAATTCTTACTAGAGATTGGTGATGATGACATTGTTATTAATTGAGTGTGTCCATGTAGCATTTTAAAAATAAAATGAATAGTCAACATTTTCATCAAGCTTAAAAGAAAAATTGAAGACCCAACCTGTGCTCTGACATTTATGAGTCTGAAGATAATTTTTTTTTTTTGTAAGCATGGAGCACTGAAGGTCAATTGGTAAGGAAATGACTCTGCAGTGTTTGTCTTCCATGCATGTTTGAGGGAGGCAAAAACCTTACTAATAAATGTTACAACCATTGTTTAAAATGCTTTAGTTTTGTTTGGGTGGCTTGGGTGTAGCCAGCTGTGAGGTTGATGGCATGTCATAGAAATATGTTTTGTGATCAGAGGGCTGCTCTACACCACCCAGATCCCTGACCTGTTTTTCCCTTTTCAGTTCAAAAAAAAGCATGGATCATGCTTTATAGATGGATATGGAATTGCTGATTTGCACTTCCAAATTAAATTTAAGAGCTCATCCTCTCTCCATGGACCAGGGAAACAATACAATTTGAGCATTTCTAATCTGAAAATCCAAAGTCTGAATTGCTCTAGAATCTGAAACCATTTGAATGCTAACATGACACCCAATGTGGAACATTTGCACTCCTAACCTCATGTGATGGGTCACAGTCAAAATGCATGTTACCCAGCTGGGGCCTGTGGTGTATGCCTGTAATCCCAGTAGCTTGGGAGGCTGAGGCAAGAGGATCACAAGTTCAAAGCCAGCCACCGCAATTTAACAAAGTCTCAATCATCTCAGTGAGACCTTATCTCTAAATAAAATACAAAATAGGGCTGGGGATGTGGCTCAGTGGCTAAGCACCCCTGGGTTCAATTTCCTGTACCAAAAACAACAACAACAACAACAAAAAAAGCCGCATGATACTAGAGATAAAGTAGCTCCTCTAAAATCACAGTGTTATTAATGAGAGCCTGACTTCACCCAGGTCTTCTGTGAAGGTGGCCAAGTGGAATGAACAACCAACCTGTCCTTGGCTCTGTATAAACCCACACATGTGGGGTCTTCTATATGACTTTGGAGAAAGAGGTTACTCTAGCTTTACTTTTTAAGGACAAAGGCTATAGTGTAGACAGAACTGAGTTTGACTCTTAGTGTCACACACACACACACACACACACACACACACACACAGAGTTTTGTCATCTCTGGTAAAGTACTTCAACTCGTGCCTCGGTTTCCTCACTTGTAAAATGGTGAATGACAATAGGATCTCCTTCAGCAGTTGGCTATCAAGGTTAATAAAATAATGAATGAATTCATATATGTATGTTTAAAATGATTTCAACAGCACCTGGCATGTAATTAATTATTATGTTTACACTGGCTTTCTTTTAAGACATGTTATCCAACACAATGATTGCATATGGCAGATGCCAGTAATTTCTTGTTAAATCCTTGGTTGGATTGTATGCTCTATCATGCTTATTGCAAATGAACTGGAATACCCTTTGCTTTGTGAGTGTCCATTGATACCTGTAGAATGAAACAAATGGCTCCTCCGAGTTTTTCTTCCTATGGGATCTGTGGAACCCAATCCATTTCAGACTCAGCACCCACCCTAAGAGAGATGGTGGTGGTCACACTTAAATTATCCTGAGCAACTCCAGAATTTTAGCTCGTGTGAATGTCAAGTTATTAATAACTAATTGGATGCTAATTGTGTGCCCTGAAGTACTTGGAGCTGAAAAATAGGTGTCACCTACTGTGTCAGGCCTCTGTCATGTCAACTCTGGAAAATCATTTTTGGCACATGTGCCAAGGTTAACTTTCAAGCCTTAAGTTTTGAATGTCATTTCCCCCAAGTTTTGGTTTTATTTATTGGTGCTGCATGAAACCTTCCTGTAAAACCAATGTACCTTCCCCTAATTAGAAATTCCATGCACCATTTTCCAAAGCAGGGGAAGGGTAGCCAGGCGTGTTTTATCTCTGCAGAGGGAAGGACTTTGCTGAAGGAAATTTAAGAATGATTCCAAAGCTTGGTGGTTTTTTTGGTGTTTTGGTTTAGATAGGAGGTGTTACCCCAAAGCTCATGTGTCAGATAATGCAAGAAAGTTTAGAGGTGAAATGACTGGGTTTAGAGCCTTCAACTCATCAGTGCATTAATTCACTTAAATGGATTAGCTAGGTGGTAACTGTAAGCAGGTAGGGTATACCTGGGGGTGGTAAGTCACTGTGGGTATGCCTGTGGGGTATATATTTTGTACCTGGGGAGCATAGCTGTCACTCTGCTTCTTGATGGCCATATGGAGAGTTTCTTTCCTCCTCCACACTCTTCCTCCATGAAGCTCAGTGAGTGCCCAGAACAATGGAGCTAGCCATCTGTGGACTGAGACCTCTGAAATAGTGAGTGCCGAATAAACTTCCTCCTCTCAGATTGTTCATGTCAGGTCTTTGGTCACGGTGGTGAAAAGCTGACTAAAACAGAAGATAACCATTTTGAAGGGCCTTGAGCTTAGACCTTGCAAGACTTAGTTCTGGCACTAAAAATATATGCCTCTTATTTGCCCACTTCTTAATAGTTGTTCTGTCTCTTTCCCAATTGAAAATAGTGTGACTTTAGTTAACTGGAAGCAATCCTTACTTTGGAAATCCTGGATACATGTTGGGATGCTGGGAATGATTCTTCATATTTAAAAATGAAGGAACTCTGTAAAATTTAAAATAGGTGTTTTGCATAAGATTATCATTGAAAACACTGCCCCCCACCTTCCTTAAAAATAATCTTTAGTTACTTGTGAGCTTTAGATCATTGGGAATTATTACTTCTTTTTGAATGGGCAGAACATTCATTTGTCTTTAAGCCAATCCAACAAGAGAAGATGGTGTTACTTTATGATTGATAGATTTCATTTTTGCTAGGATGTTTCTAGAATGTTTGGGTTACCTGATTTCCTCTTTTTTTTACTACTGATTAAATCCAGGGATTTTAAACCATTGAGCAACACCCCCAGATCTTTTGTAAATATTTTATTTTGAGAAATGGCCTTGCTAAATTGCTGGGGCTGCCTTTGAACTTGAGATCCTACTGCCTCAGATGCCCGAGCTGCTGGGATTACAGGCATGCGCCACCTCACCCAACTGCGTTGTCTTTTAAAATCAACTTCATTCTAAAAACATACAATGGAAGAGGGTCTTAACTTGGGAATTGTTACTTTTTCTCCTACTAAATTAAGAGTATTAAAAACTACAACAACAACATCAAAAAATGAGGCAGGTCTCACCCAGGAATAAAAATATGATATAAAAGAAATAAGGGAAAACTGAAGAGGAAAGTAAACAAATAGAAGTCTAGGCTCAGCAAATATTGACAATAATGAACACTACCCCTTCTTAGTGGTCAAGTTGGCAGAAAACCCAGTGTTCAGGTTGAGGCACAGAAAGTAACAGCTAATTCATTTGGGTGAATTTTCCACATTCCACACACCCCTCCTGTGCTGTGGTTTTGCTTGCTTGCTGTCTGGAACCCCTTCCTGGGATTTGCTTGGCCTGCTGTCTGTCCTCATTGGAGACACAGAGTCTATTTATCTGATGTTCAGATTTCCATCCTCCTTTGCAGCTTGAGCAAGGACCTGGATGCCACTAGTCGCTTGGATCCACCACAGAGGAAAAGACATTTTAGCAATGGCTATATTTTATTGACAGGGACACAGTGGTGAAAGAGGGGCTTCACTGCCTTAACTGGCCTGATTCTTGAGCTCCGTTATCTAGCCCAGGGGTTACAAGATTATTTCTACGAAGGGCCTGATTGTAAATATTTCAGGTTCTGTGGGCCATGCAGTCTTTGCTGAAACTACTCAATTCTGCTCTAGTGGTAGAAACACATTTATAGACAATAGGTAAATGAATGAGCAAGGCTGTGTTCCAGTAAAACTTTATTTAGAGAAACAGGCAGTTGAGCTGGACTGGATTGTCATTTGCCAATTCCTAATCTCACCTACAAAGTTAACCTGGGAGCTGGGCTGCTGAACTCTTGTAATAAATTTTTTTTTCTTATATCTGATAGAGTTGGTTCATTTTCCTTGCTGCTAGAATACTAATTCCTACTTCCAGAGTCCATTGTCTAATTTACTGTGTGTAGAGGTACCTGCTTTATGGTAGACAAATAGTGGCCCCTCTATACAGAAGTGGCAACTCTCCTAGGGTAAAATGTGACTCACTCCTGATTCTTTGCAGGGGATAATTTATTTCATTCCCTTTTTCCTTCCCTCCCATCTTTCCCTGCCTGCCTGCTTCCTTCCTTCCAGCCCTGGATACAGGGCAGTGTACTCTACCTCTGAGCTACATCCCCAGTCCTTTTCCTGAATATTGGAGGGGACTCATTCAAACCACACCAGGTCTGTAAGACTAATACAACAATAAGGCTTTATTATGTTAACCATAGCACAGGGTAGTTGCCTTGTATCTTGACTCCTTAGAAATGGATCATCTTATTGTATAGATAAGCAAACTGCCAGAAAAGTTTTAGGTTTTTACTTAGGTTTTTGCAACACATCCTGTGACAGGTGATAGTGCCTGTTACTGATAGAGGCTGTGTTTGGAACTTGAATGTTGCCTTTTTTTAAACGTCTTTAACTCCATTATTTCAGCAAGATACTGTGTTCTAGTTCTTCAAAAGCAGACTATAAACAATCCCTTTTACATAGATTAGCCTGAAAGTCCTAGTAAACTGGTTACATTACTACTGAACTTATTATGAATCATCTCCGATTTTTTTACATTTTGTCCATCCTTAATTCCTTGCTATGTTCTTCCCAAAAGGAAAAAAATGATGCCCACAAGCATCAGGAATTAAAATGTTTGGTGTTTTTTCTCCCCCTGTACAAATGCAGCAACACATTGTGAAAATACAAAAACCAGGGCTATACGCTGCTGCTGAGAGAGAGATCTTTGTGCATCGGGGTTTAAAAACAGCATTGAGGGAGCCAACCAGGAGTGGGAGCATCATGTACCGCAATCCTCAAAACATCGAATGCCAGCGAAGTATCTTGGAATTTGCAATCGCCACACACTGGGAACAGCAACAGGAATGTTTCATACAAGATTTTTGTGGAATGAGACTCATGTTCAAAAAGCAGAATGGCAAGTTCTGCACAAACATTCTGAGAAGCAGCCAAAAGAGAGCTCGTGAATGAGGGAACCCTAGCCAGGAGAAGGGGAATTTGGCACCTGTATTTATTAGGATGTATTTATTAGGATGCAATAATTATCCAACCTTTGGATGCATCTGTGGTTTTCCTGATGAGGTGTGTGGGATCTTGGGTGATAACTGGGGAGGAGGAAGTTTTGTCTTTGAGTCCATGTGTTTTTAACCAGTAATGTTCTTTCCCATGGAATAAATGTTTCCCAGTACACATGTGAAAATTGAATCAAATAAACATTTCATCATCAGGCATACAGTCGGGTTTTCTTTGTTGTTGTTATTATTATTATTATTTTGTTTTTGGTACCAGGGATTGAACCCAGGGGTGCTTAACCATTGAGTCACATTCTCAGCTCTTTCTAATATTTTATTTAGATACAGACTCTTTCTGAGTTGCTAAGTTCCTCACCAAGTTGCTGAGGCTGGCTTTAAACTCATGATGATCCTTTTTTTTAACCTTGATTTTATTTATTTATTTTTATGTGGTGCCGAGGATCAAACCCAGTTCCTCACATGTGCTAAGCAAGTGCCCTACCACTGAGCTACAGCCCATGATCCTCTTGTCTCAACCTTTTGAGCCACTGGAATTATAGATGTGTGCCACAGTAATTGTCCACAGTCATTTTTTTTTTTGGAATTTTTATATGTGTGATCATTTGCAAATGCTTCATATATACACATGTGTGCTTGGTTGTGCATGTGTTATTTCCTGGAGATTGAACCAAGAGTGCTTAACCTCTGAGCTATATTGCCAGAGTGCCCCCCACCCCTTTTTTGAGAAAGGTCTTGCTAAGTTGCTGAGGCTGACCTTGAACTTGCCATCCTCCAACCTCAGCCTCCTGAGTGGTTGGGATTACAAGCAGGGCCTTTACACTGTGCTAAGTGCTTCCTATTGTTTTAACTCTTAATTTGCAAATAAACTAATTTGTGAGATTTGAGCATCTGGAAGAGTCTTTCACCAGGGGGATTATAGCTTGGTTTTCTTCTTGATGTTGTAAACTAATTTTAACTACCAATAAAAGTTTTAGGAATCTCTTTTACATCTGAACAATGATTCAGCAATTTGAACCTATATTTTTTGCACTGGATTCGTCTAGTAAAAAGTTTATATGGCTCTGCTGACTCTAACGGCTCAGATAAATTACACATTTATCTTTGTATATGTTTATACTTCTTTTCTCTCTGCCTACACTTTTAGAATCCTATTCATCAACTTCAATTACATGGATGTGTTTGGATACTCTTTCCGTTTCTCTCTATATATAATTTCTCTCTCTCCATAATTTCTATGTGCTACTAGATGGGTATATTGGCTTTAAGATAAAAAATTCCCTGAATACTTAACAGGCCATCTGGTACCTTGGTGAGGTTTAGTTGATTAAGTTCTTCATCTTGATTTTCAGCCTCAGCAGAGGTAATCTTATCCCATTTGGATTTCACATTTTAAAAAATAAAATTGTCTCATGGTTAATTTTTTATATTTTTGGTACCTGGGATTGAACCCAGGGGCACTTTTTAAAGACTTGCAGACACAAAACTTATTGGTGATAGATAGTAGTAATCGTTTGTTCACAGGTTCATGCTGATGCTGGTAGACAAACTGTAAGTCATTCTGAACAGGCCTATTGAGGCTAGAGAAGAAGGCTCTGGGATATAGCTTTCTTGGGGGGATATGTAAATGTGTCCATTTGGGAACTGAGCTTTTGTGGATTCACTGATGTTAAAGTTGAAGCGAAGCAGATTCCATGCACCAACATGTTGGACGTCTGTACTTAGCAGGCTGCTTCTTAACCTTGTGCCTTTTGTGTATGTTGGACAGGATTCGAAGCTTTATAGGCATTTACCCATGTAAGTCATTTAAGAGACTTAAGCAAGACCTTTCTCAAAAAATGGGTGGGGGGCACTCTGGAAATATAGCTCATTAAGTAGCCCTTATTATGGGGCCTATTCTGCAGATGCAGACTGTGCTAGCCAGTGACACAGTTCCTTGTCCCTTCTGCCCCCACCCAGCTCTGAAGTTGGAGCTGCCTTTAGGGTGCTGCTCTATGCTACCTCTTAGGAGGGACTGATGCCAGTCCTTGCCTTGTGCCCTGAACTGTGTTGGGGTTAAGGCATACTCAGAAAAACACAAGTGTCCCCTTTTACCCTTTTGGAACCTTGTTCTTCTATTAATAATACCTCATGTTATTTCAAGAATAATGTTTCTTCTATCATTTATATTTAGGATAGTAACTCAGACTCCCTGCTTCATAACAATGAATGCTTTTTATTCTAATACCTCAAAACAGGGTTTCTCAACCTCAGCACTATTGACATTTTGGGGCCAGATAATTCTGCAGCCTTGTGCATTATGGGATGTTTATTTACCTGTCCAACTTTCCCTAGACTCCAGCTCCTAGAGTCTCCTTAGGTGAGAACAACCTATTTGGTTGATAGACATTTAATTTATTTTTAAAAAAATTTTGTTATGCTTCTATAATGCCTTTTGGGGGGGTTGCCAGGGATTGTATCTAGGGGTGCTCTACCATTGGACTACACCCCAGTTTTTTAAATTTCATTTTGGGACAGGATCTCTTTAAGTTTCTCAGGGCATTGAACTTGGGATCCTCCTGCCTCAGCCTCCGAAGTTGTGGGTGTTACAGGCATGTGCATAAATAATGCTTTGATTTACTCCCCAAATACTTAATTTACACCATAAAGTATGCCAGTCACTCCTTTTATAAGACACTCAGGATAGAATGGTGAACTAAACAGATTTCTGGTCTTACAGTTTTGCTACACAGTTGTCACTATGACTTAGCACACATCTTTTGTTTTGGGGTTGGGAAATAATTGTGCCTTGTAGTTGTCCATAGGTGCTGTCCTGTAGCTACCCAACTTTCCTTGCTCTCCAAGGCAAACTCTTCCTGTGTAAGGACCCGATCTCTATGAAAAGAAAGCTCTAGAATCTGTTTGCCTGTGAGATTAGAATCAACCTTGGTTCAAACGTCTCCCAGTTACTTAGTGTTACTTAGCAAGTTACTTAGTGTCTTCCGACCTCAGTTTGGTGTTGTGCTTCTTAGACTTTGTGTGAGAATTGAATCAGACATGGAAGAAGCATTCATCATGAGGTCAGGGAACTGGGGGGCTCCTCAAGAGAACAAGCTGCTCTCAGCTCCAGATGGTCTTATGAGGGACTCTTTGTATAGCTATCTGCCATGGGCCAGGAACTTGACATGTATTCTCTGATCTAATCATCTGAGCACACCTAGGAAATGTAGGTGGAGTTATGTCAGGTTGTGCTTTTGGGGCTCTGTTTGGTGAATAGACCTTGACACTATCGTTCTGGGGATTGGCCATTATATCTTGCATGCATACCGGGACCTCATGGGCTGAACTTCCTCTGGGTGACAAAGAAGGAGATTCACTCTTGCTTTTTGGTCATTTTGTCCAGATGTGGGGCAAAGGTGTTCCTGGTTACCTGACCGTCATCCGGCAGGTGAAGTTGCTGAGTCTCTGAGTGCCATGCACTTGCCTCTCAGTGACAAGAAATAGACATCATCTCCCCCTCACTCTGTTTCTCCTCATTTCAATCCCTGATGATTATCATCCTGGCATTTAATTATAGTTGCAACTTCTATTCCATTTCTTTGTAGTCTTATTCACAATCTTCCTTTACCCTTTATATGAAGATCTACAGGAGCTGTTATCAGTTGGTGATTGTCTTATCATATGGTCATAGAACAGTATCTGTGTGGCAGACGCTTGAAAATATATGTGGAATGAATATTGTCACTGAAACTTCTCAAACGGGAATAATTGTCAGCTAGACTTGGTTGTTTTGTCTGAAGATGTACTGATTTGTGGTAAGAGGTGGTTGTACCGATTGGCTTTGTTGAAATGGATGGTGCCATTTATTTCATGGAAGTGTTTCCTCTTTGAGTTACCGTTGCCTTTTTGCTTTCAGGCTAGGCAATGCAGAAGTGCCCTGGATCTCAGGGATCAGCACATGCAGAGTGGAAACACTTCTGCAATCCCCAAGGTGAACAGTTAAGAGATGACATTTCTAGGAAGTGGGATGTAACTGGAAATGCAATTTAAGGAATGAGTCTTAGGATGGACAGCTTTCCAGAGAAAGGAGTAAATATTGGTGCTCTGTGCTTGGTACCAATGCCATTCATTCTCCTTTGACTACATTATTTTAAAAAATCACTGTACAGGCTTCTTCAGGTATATTCAGCCTTGTAACAATGCATTGATGTGATTTCACTTGATGGATCTATTAAGTCTCAGAATCACTAGGATTCTGAAATGCCAATTTTACCTTTTAGGAAATAGGTTCCCTGGGTCATGTCCAATATCCTTGAGTCTCTGGAATTACAGGTGTGGCCACCTCACCTGGTTTATTTAATATATAAAGTTTTGCGTGGCATGGATGCCTCCAAAAATTAAGAGCCAAAGATGTAGGGAAGCTGTATTTTTATGGACCTTCATGAGAATCTCTGATTGAAAGGAAAAGGTCATGATCTGATGGTCATAAATCAGGGGTGAGAAGCTCAAGATACCTTTGTTTAGATTCTTCCTGGCATCTCTGTGTCTCCAGAGATGAAAACCCCCGTGGAATAGGGGTCTTATTATCTAATTTGAAGGGGAGAATGTCAGCATGGGAGCAGGGGGAGGGGAAGATCACAGAACCCTTCCTGTTCCTGCTGTTCTCAGATACATACATGCCCTATTTTGGGACACTGTGTCCTGGTCTCCTGCATCTCTTATAGCTCCATCTTGGCATGTATCTTTCTTGGGATCCATTGTAACCTTGAATTTCCTGCATTTCCTCTCATCTCTTCAACTTTCTTTGCTCACAATATAATCAGTTGATTAAAAATGAAAAGGATTCAAGAGTCTTTTAAAGTAGTTATTCATGAGTGGAGCATTTAGATGTCCCCACTTAAAGAAAGAGCACCATTCACATGGTCACCCAGAGTTCTCTCCCTGGTGCTGTAGTGTGGCTAGGCTGCCCAAGTACGGCTAGGCAAAATAACCAAGAGGTGACAAGCAACTTGAATGTTGAAGCAGGAACTACTTTATTGCCAGTGAACTCAGCAGGAACTGAGAACTCAAAGTAACGGGCACCCAGGGTAGGAAGAGCCGCCTCTCTGCCAGACTGCAGAGGTACATATACCCAACTAATTACACACAGCTTAACTTAATTGACATCATCTTGACACAGCAGTCAGTCATTAAGGAATCCTCATCATCTTAATGAATTGCTGGCATTACTTCACAAACCACTCCTTTTGGCATACTGCCAGGCACCATCTTAACTTGGTTGTGGCCCTCATCACCCTGTTTCTGGGGACTTACTGGCTGTCCGGCATTGCTTGGCCTGCAGATGCATCCCTAGGATCCTCTGCCTGTACCCGGTGCTCTTCCTCTTTCTCAACATTTTCCCTCTGTCTGTCTGTCTCTGTGTCCAAATTTCCCCTTTTTATTGGATCAGGGCCCACTCTGATGACTTCACTTTAACTGATTACATCTGAGAAGTCCCTATTTCCAAGTAAGGTCATATTTTGATGGCCGGGAGGTTTAGGACTTCAACACATTTTTTTTTTTTGGAAGATACAAGTGAACCCCAAACCTATGCCATGTTGTGATCCATGGCAGTTTTTAAAGGTTCTCTTGATAAAAATTAATAGTTAAGAAATAAAATAGTAAGATCTCTGAAGCTTAAAAGTGGCACAGCTATGAGCCAGCTGGGATCTCATGGCCTATCTGCCTGGGAATGCTGTGGTCTACAGGTGTAACTTTAATGGCTCCTTGTGGAGAACCAATGTCCATATTCCCAACAAGTCCCAATGTCGTATTTTGTATACAGGCTGGTTGTCGGCTGCCTTTTTAAAGAGTATATCCTTCTCCCGTGGTATCTGCAGAGATGCCAGTTGAGCAAGGATACTGAGCGCTAGTCAGCACCAAGTCCAGGGTTGCTTTGGATCCTCTACAACAAGGCAGCAACAGCCAGCCCAGGTGGGGTATATAGGGGCCACAGAGCCCTGTCCTGCCAAAGGCAGCCTTTCCATGTATTCAGTGTTTTGTGTGACATACCATGTCCTCATGAGGTAGCTAATTGGTTGTCCCCTGCTTGTGGACTTACATACCTCAGTAATCAAGGTCTCAGAAGGCACAGTGAGATGCTCAGATCCAAAGCACTTGAAAAGTAAATTTTATGGCAGCACAAAATGGTAATAAATATCCGGTCTGCCCTGTTAAGAAAAATGGGAAGAGTAGTGGCTATTTGGTGGCTCTTCCATTGGGACTGTCCACGTGAGCCTCAGAATTAATGCTCTAACTCTGTAGGCAAAGGGGGCATTGCTGAAGTGAGCAGTTTTCATACCAGCCAGGGAGAAGTGCAGGTCATCTTTGCCTATGGTAACCTGGGCAGTGAAAGGTGGGCAGAGCCAGCTCAGGCCCTGCATCCCTCGCCAGAGCCCAGGTCCGCTGGGAGCATCAACTGCACACTACGTACCTCTGAGGTGGCATCACCAGAGGCCATGGAAGGAGGTTTGGTGATGTCTGCCTTATCCCCACAGTCTGCCCTAGGAGCCACATCTCTCCATTGCCCTGGAGAGGCTCAGGCTGACTCCCTCTCATTGCCAGCAGGCTGCAGTGGGCTTCCTGGGGCTATTCTAGTAACATGCCACAAACTGGGTGGTTTAACTGAAATTTGTTGATTCACAGTTCTGGAGGCCTGATGTTTAAAGGTAGCAGCAGGATTGCGCTCCTCCTGGAGGTGCTGGGAGGGTCTGCCCCAGGGTCCTCTCTTAGCCACCTGACTTCCTTGAATGTGGCCACAGAACTCTAGTCTTCCATTTCTCTCTGTGCACATGTCTGTTTCAAATGCCCCTTTTCAGAAGGAGAGCTGGCCTATTGCATATACCGTACTTCAGAATCCTGTCCACCTAATGACATCTGCAACAACCTTATTTCCAAATACGGTCACATTTTGAGGTTCTGGGGGTTAGGACTTCTGACATACTTTTTTTTTTCCTTTAGGGCACAATCCTGCTGTAGGAATTGGTTGGCAGTGCCCCGCTCCCCCAGTCCTTTGACATCCCAAGGGTAATGAATGGCTGCACAATAATTTATTAACTGAGATATACTTGGCTTTTTCCTCCTGGGCCAGCACTTCCCGTTGAGCAATGTGGCAGCCTGCCTTCCAAATCAGGTGGGTGCTCTACCAATCCATTAACCTGCCTGTCAAGTTAAAAGGAATGTGCTCTGCATTCATCTCCAACATACATGTGTATGTAAATTACACATGTGTAGGTTGTAATATGCATACAAAAATGGATGGTGATGTGTTACAGGAGAAATAAGCAGTATTTTAAATGTGTTGCTAAGCACTGTGACTTCATACTCTCGATAGCTAAGATCACAAAGTCCAAATACCCTTGAGGTGAAGTTTCTCATTAATGATTCAGGATGTGAATCTGAATTTCTAAAGACCTTCCAGTAATTCCAGGTTTTGTGGGGAAGAGTGCTCCTTGTCAGGTCTGATTTGATCCCTGGTATCTGTGCTGCTGTTGATGAGAGGAGGTGTGAGCCCATTCCTCTCGTACTGTTCACTGTGCTGTATACAGATCAACTTCAGCATCCAGCATCCAGAGTGTCTTTTTGCAAGAATTTGCCTTTCTTTCTTTTTCTTTTTTTTTTTTTTTTGTACCACGGAATGAACCCAAGGGTGCTTAACCACTGAGCGACATCCCCAGTTCTTTTGTATATTTTATTTAGAGACAGGGTTCACTAAGTGGCTTAGGTCCTCACTAAGTTGCTGAGGCTGGTGTGGAACTTGCAATCCTCCTGCCTCAGCCTCTGAAGCTGCTGGGATCACCAGTGTGTGCCACCACACCTGGCTTTCAGGAATTTTCTTAATCCACTTGTCCATTTTGTAAAAGTTAGTTTAAATTCATTCATAATGTAACATTTGTGCATAATTCTCATACTTGGGATACATTGAAGATAGAATCAGAGAATTCAGTCACTCTATCCCTCAGACACGGTCCCGTGTGAGTATCAAGACACTGAGAGTAAGTGTTTGGACACAGAGCCTGAGGGTGGCGACCCCAGATCTTCCTCAGGAGCCCTTAGGACCATGGGGCCAGCTGAGGGACAGTTTTTCTGTGGACAATTTTTACAGTGCACGTAGTAAACAGTGACGAAGCACAATTTGTTTTGTTTCTTTGGATTAAAAAAATGTGAAAAGAACAGATTTTCATGTTAATCTCAATTTCCCATCTAAATCATAGCCTTCTTAAGCAGAAGGAATTGCCTTAGCCATTGCTTACCTCCTGGTGATCCCAATACAGTTTCATTGTTGTGTATGGTAGAAATTAAACATTTCATTCCAAAACCTGCAGGCACGTGTGTTTTAACACAGTCAACAGGAGTGCGATATGTGTGTTTTAAGAAGCTTTGCCCAGCATCACCTGTGAGTGCAGATCAGGATGTGTGGGATGCAGACACTTATTTCTCCTCTAACATGTCACCATGTACTAGAAGTCATGGCTTCTGTGCTGTCAGGATCTCCGTCTCTGATTCCTCCTCTCGCTGGATGGGCAACAGAGGAAGGCCCAGGTCTGGCAGGTTCCAGTGCTCTGCAGCCGTGGAGCATATGGGTACCCATATGTACCAGGATCTGGGCTGGACTCCCCGTGTATGGAGGAAGGAAAGCCCACCAGGCCGGCTTCTTTCCCACCCTGGAGCTGGTGAGAGGCTTTGTGGCAGTGTTTGTACAACATCTGGTTGCATGAGAGGGGTGGAAACCAGGTGTGATTTACTAGCTTCTGAGCCTCCTCACACCAGGAGAGCCCTTCTTGTCAGATGGGAAGAGACAGATAGGAGTTGCAGCCCGGGGCCTTCCCTCCCAGGCCCTGCTCTGCACATTTGTGCTTGAGTCGGCCTCGCCCAACAAATGATGTTCTGTGCTTCTGTTGTATGGTGGCTATCAGGAATGTTCTATGTAAATGTGTGAGCCAGATTCAAATAAGCGGTCTAGTAACTGGATTTTATGAGATTAAATACATAATAACTACATAGAAAAAAGAGCCCTCTATTGAGCTTATTACATCAAAATTACTTTGCTTGAAACTTAAGCATCTAAGCAAACCCCATTGACTTCAACTGTGTAGGAACACACAGCACTCTGAAAATGCTTGGCACGTCAGTGACAATTAGCTTAGACTTTGATTCTTTGACAGTTATGTAACTTAATAGCATAATTACTTCTTACTTCCCAGCTGGTGAAAATGGGTGAATGGGGCAGTGTCAGTGTTGGAGAAGAAAATTCTTAGTCTTTGTAGCCATGTTTTTCAGGCTCTCTGCTCTCTCTAGGCAGTGTGTTTACTTGATTTTTGGTTGTGTACATCAGACTGGGCTGCAGTCATGAATATAGAAATGATGTGGACTGAAGGAGGTAATGTGGAGGGCTGTAGGTGGAGCTATACCCAGAGACTGCTCGTAGACTCGTCAGATTCAGAGCTGGACCCACCTCAGGCATCCCCAGACCTAGCGCTCTCAAATGGGACACCCAAGGGGCAAAATCCAAGACTTTGCTGAAGATCCAGAAGGATTCAGACACCAAAAGCAAAACATGTGCCAGGTAAGTGTCTTATCAGCTTTCTTCATGGCTGCAGCTAAAAGACCCAACCAGCACAATTTTGGAAGAGGAAGTTTCTTTGGGGGTTCACAGTTTCAGAGGTCTCAGTCCATAGACAGCAGATTCCATTCCTTGGGGCTCAAGATGAGGCAGGACATCATGGCAGTAGAGTGGGGCAGAGTAAAGCAGCTCAGATAATGATCAGTAAGCAGAGACCCTCCATTCAACAGATAAAAAGTAAACCATACCTCTAGGGACCCGCCTCCTCCAGCCACACCTGCCTTTAGCTACCACTCAGACAGTCCTTATCAGGAGATTAACCCACTGATTGGATTAAGGTTCTTATAATCTAATCGTTTCTCCTCTAAACCTTGCATTGTCTCACACATATGCTTTTGGGGGACACCACATCTAAACCATAGCAGTAAAGACCCACAGAGTTCTTTCATGCTAAAAGCAAATCCCCACCCACTTCTGAGTAGGTATCCTAATGCAATGTCTCCTACATTCACAGATGCATTGTGTGCATAGCCAAGAGCAGGGAGCAGCCAGATATACATTGACAGATGGGAGTAAACAAAGGAAATCCTGCCACAGGCTGCGGGATGGATGATCGGGATGTGGAGCTGATTGAGAGAAGCCAGTCACCAAGGGACAAATACTGTATAATTCCCCCTATGAAACATATAAAGTGGCCACATCATAGATTAGGAAATAGGGCAGTGGCTACCGAGGGCTGGGCAAGGGTGGGGAGTTAGCATTTCATATATCCAGAGTTCCAGATACACAAGACAGAGAAGTTTTGGTGCTCAGTTTCATAACCATGTCAATAGACCTGGCACTACGGAAGGGTACACTTTAAAAGTGTTTAAGATGATAAGTTTTATTATATATTTTTATCACTTTAAAAATAATTTTAAATTATTTAAAAAATAATTTTAGAAGACAACAAAGAAGCACTGGCTGCTATTGTAAATGGCTCCTAAAAGAGCATTCACATATGACCAACAATTCTACCTCTAGGTTTTACCCAAGAGAATTAAAAAATAGTGTACAAAACAAATGTGTTCTTGAATGTTTATCATCTTACGATTGACAATAGCCAGAAAATGGAAACAAGCTACACATCCATCCACTGATGAATGGGTAAACAAACAGTTTGCACCGGTGCTGCAAAGAAACCAGAACAGGCAGAGGGCACTGGGTGCTTCAACTTCTAAGAAAACTGCATGAGAAGACAGCCTGATGAATGCTCTTAACCACCATGATACCCAAGGCCTGTGCAGAACGCTTGTGGGAAGAGAGAAATGAAGACAGATGCTGAGCAGATGTACCAGACATGGCCGGGCAGGCAGTGTCTGTGGACCCAGGAGCCAGCAGGAGCTCTCTGAGCCATCCTCTTGCTGCGTGCCAGGATGACAGCGCACCTCCACTCCACTGTTGACTTGGACACCACAAAGATGAGTTTTCTGCTAACAGAAAGCCAGAATGCAATCTTATGGGTGTGTCTTCAAGATCAATGGCAGGTCAGAGACTAAGGATTTTGCCAATAACACACAGTAACATCAGAGTTGTTTGGTGCTCTGGTCCGAGTTTGGTTGGCTGCTGCCTCCCTGGTATTCTACAAAACAGATCCCCAAGTGGAAAACCACAGAGCACCAGAGAAAGAGCACCATCTTCGGTGTGCCAAGAATTTGTCAAAAAACCTGGACTCCCACCACTAACTAGAAAACTTGGAATTTATTCACACTGAGAATAATAAGATTGTGAGTGACATCTGCTAGTTGTTCCTTTGTCGCAGTTCCTCCCAGAGTGATGATGAAGGCATTCAGGCAACTTCAGGCAGCCTGACTAACTGAGCAAAGTAATGGCTGCTCACTCATTGAGGGTCAGGACAGCAAGAAAGGAGAGGAAGGGGAGAGGAAGAAATGCCAAGACGATGCAGCAGAAATCACACATTCTGAGACAGGGGCCTATTTTGAAAGATGATGGTCCAGGATAAAGTTTATTTCACTTACAAGCACTAACTCATAGCATTCCCACCTATGGATTAGCAACAGCATGACCTCTGTAGGGAAGATTAACTTGCAGCTACACAGGGATTCAGCAGAAAGCAGACATGAGGGAATTGTTTTGACAGTTTTGAAATCTATATTCTTTGTGGGAAAAACACTGTTGAAATCCTGCTGTATTAAGCCATTTTGCATTACCTTCACTAATTACCAGGGGTTGGATAAATTTATCAAGAAAAAAGTTTTATTTTGTCTCATGGTTCCAAAGATCCAAGGCCAAGGGGGCATATCTAGTGATATCCTTCTAGCGAGCAGAATTCCAAGGCTGTGCATGGTATCACATGGCAAGAACAAGGAGTGTACATGTCTGTGTGCCTCTTCTGGTCTTTGCCCCTCTCTTTATAAAGCCACCAGGATTCAGTCATGGGGCGCCCATCCCACTGACCTTATCTATCCCTAATCGCCCAGAGGCACCACCGTGGAGTGATGAAGTCTCGACCCTATAAAACCTCAAGGTTCAACACATGACCCCTTGCAGACACACGCCAACCATATCCAACCATAACACCTGGGATATTAAGTAAGTTCTGCGCGTTGAGAGAAAAACTCAGACAGTTAACATTAGTCACTAACTAATAAGCGATTTAACTTATATGGGAAAAGTGATTCTCTCTGAACCTAGATGCACACGTAGAATTTTGGTAGGTTGCTACACAGGCAGTCTGTGCTAGTCAGGAGACAGCACATCCATGGACTTTTTGAAAAAGGCAGAATCTTTTGTGCTGATGCTGGAGAGAGGACGGGGCTGCCTCCTTCCCTTCCCCTCTCATCTCTCTCTCATCTCTCTTTCTCTCTCTCCCCCTCCCTCCCTTTTTCTCTCTCCCCCTCCCTTCCTCTCTCCCTCCCTCCCTCCTTTTCTCCTTCCCCCTCCCTCCCTCCCTTTCTCCCTCTCTCCCTCCTTCCCTCCTCTCTGTCTCCCCCCTCTCTCCCTTCCTCCCTCTGTCTCTCTCTCCCTCCCCCTCCCCCTCTCTCATAAGGGTATTATGGGGGCATATTTCTCCCCAAGGCTTCAGTGTCTGATAGGGGCCCCTGGCCCAAGTGCTGTGTGGGCCACAGTCAAACAGTTGCATCTTGGGACAAGATAGGTTTTCCTGGTTTGCCATGAATTGGAACGTAGGAGTTTGATGACTCTCCACACCTAGACTTACTGGCAGGCCAAGTTTCTAAAGAACACTCAGAATCGGTAAGATCATAAATCTGTATCACTGCTTTACCTCCTTAACCCCAGGATCTGCGGCTCTGTACATCTATCTGTATCTCCTTTCCCTGAAGCTCTGAAGAGTAGGGCAGAAGACCGTGGTTGTGGGCCACCAGAGCCCCTACTGTATCTTTCTTGCCTGTACCTGGGTAAGTCTAAGTCTTCCCCCAGGGTTTTAAGTAGCTCCATACTTATCTTCTTAAAAGTAAGCATGATAATTAAAACCCAATACAGACTGTCCGAATGAATGGGAAGTTTATACAAATGAATAATAAATAAATCAAACTCCCAACAGATTAAAAAGAACACAGACAATTCACAAGAGTAAATATTTGTAAATAAATACTATTAGTGAATAAACAAAAAATAAATAATACTTCACTCTCCCTGGCATCTAGAAAAAGAGCTTACCTCCTTCATGTTGTATCTTGTTCTTACTAATCATAGTCAGATCTGCTCTCAGTCTATAAGCCCTGCCATTTCTCCCTCTCTCTTCTCTCTCCTCCTGGCTTTTCAGACCCTTGTTGGGTTCTCATTTCTGAGTTAACCACACAAGGATCAGGTAATTGGTGTTTATTTCTCCTTCTCCCCAGTCCCCCAAGAACAGAACCCCAGAATAAACCAGGTCCTTGGGCATCAAGAACGAGGTTGCAGCCCCCTCCCGTGTACCTCTCACACACACATCTGTCCTGCCATTCTGAACACTGAGCTCAGCTGGGAGTCAGCAGCTCTGGGGACCCTTCCCAAACAGCATCTCCCCCACCTCCCTGGGCTGAGGGTGGGGGAGGCAGGCTTTGGTGGCCTGGTGTTCCCAAGGACACCTGGGACTTCCCCTCTCCCAGCAGGGCCACTAGATTGTGGCACCCTCTGCTACTAGCTCCTGGGGCAGAGCAGTGTTGTCCCCTGCTGTGTTACAGCCACCTGTCATCTGGACACAGACACACCAGGCATCAGTTCTCCACAGACATCTCTTGTTCCTGCACTCCGGATTCTCTGAGCAAAGAGAGATGCAGCCAGGTTAATAGTGTTCCTGTAAGGGGAATTTCAGACCAGGGAAGCTCAGAGAGCCTTCCCTCCCCAGAGGTGACCCAGAGTAGTAACCCTCCCACCGCCACCTCCCAGGACAACTGCATACTTTCTCCCCCGTCTAGTCCCTGTCTCTCCAGACAAGACAGAGGGAGGTCAGCAGATCCCTGGGTAAGATGAGGATTCCCTAATTTCAGATCCCTCTCCTGTGGGGGTGCCCTGCATGCACAGGTGACCCCCTGTCACTGTCACTGTGGGAACCAGTGCTCCAGGAACAAATGCCAGTCCACCACTCGTATCCGGGGGTTTGGTTTGTCTGTTTTTGCTGTGAGTTATAAATGTTCCTTTTTTCTGACTTCCCACACCCTGTCTCTCTCTCTCTTCTCTCTCTCTCTCTCTCTCTCTCTCTCTCTCTCTCTCACACACACACACACACACACACACACACAATGGCAAGTTCAGAGGCTGAACAATCAGAATCCTGGTCTCCTGAGTTCCTGGCCAGCACCTTGACCTCTGCATGACCTGTGTGAATGAGGAATGAGCAGAGCTTCTCATTGCAAATCACTTGGGAGCCAGGTCAAAACTCAGGCTCTGCACTAGTAGGTCTGGGCAGGGCTTGGGGCTACTTCTCTCCAGCCTGGCCAAGGTGGTGCCGTCTGGGCCTTCCCCACCCACACTAGCAGCAAAGCTTTAAGGGCTGTGCCACAGTCTCTGTAATGCACACTCTGTAAAAGGAAGAAACGTTTTGTGAATAACTTACCTGTTAGTTGTGGCTGAGAAATTACTCTTCTGATCGACTCCCATGTTTATAGGTGCTCTGGAGGGGAACTGGGAGACAGTGTGAGAGCTGCTCATAGAGCAGAACTGGATTTTTTTCCCCCATGGGACTTTTTGTATTTTGGAAATGTGTGACATTCAGCCTGTTGAATTTATGTTTAGGTCTCATCTTCGTGTCACCTTGGGGAATTAGAAGGTTAGAATATTGTCCTGAGTGTTAAACAAGCAATTCAGCATCATTCTGAAAGTCTAGAAGTCAAATAATGGCAAATGCTTTCATCCTTAGCCTTCCTTTGTCTTCACATCCTACAGGGGTGTGGACACAACTTCACTGGATGGTCAAGGAGATCTGCTGTGGAAAGCTGAGGATGTGTCCATTGTCATCCAGCGAACTGTCAGAAATAATATTTAAGTCTGAATGTGTGGATTGCAGAGGCTCTGGCCACTCCCCTGCCCACCATTTCTCTTCTAGCAGCTGGTGGTCCTTTTCTAAAGCAATAGGGGGTGTGGTTGTTAAGAACACCTGCAATTCTACCTGCTATTTTAAATTCAGAGGTCTTTTTGCTAGCAGAGTACACTACTAGGCACCGGCTTCCACCCAAGCTCAGTTAAGATGCAGGAGTTTCTGTTATTTTCCATCTCTGATCATCAGCTTGGGCTTGTGGTTTTACAAGGTACCAGGACAGTGTAGGATGCTGTGCAGGGGGCATTGCTTCTGTGGAACTGCCACCTCTCCAGCACCTGCCACACCAGGAGTCCCAGAGCCAGCAAAAAGACCATCCCAGGGGAATATCTGGCCCTGCCTGTGGGCACAGCGACACCCCCACCTCGATTTCAAGGCCAGAAAGTGGGGTTCCCTAAGGTAGCTTCCAAGAAAGGAAATCCAGAGGGGAAAGTACAAAAAGGAAGTTGGAGTCAATACAACCTGATGAGTCCCTGCAATTGAATTCATGATGGCTATTAGTGGGGGGCGGGACCCTACCCTTAAATGGAAAGGGTGGCACCTCTGGGTCCCAACAAGAGCTGCTAAGGAATTGGAAGATTGTGTTTCCTTTTGCAGGGGTCCAAATGTGGGGGTGGATAGAAAGGAACCAGACCAGCTGTGGCAAGGCAGAGCCAGGTGCTGGGTGGAGGGACCCCCCTTGGGACAGGAGAAAGGCAGGTCCTAGGAGCTCTGTGAGACCCTTCTTCTCCTGGAAGAGGGAGGAAACCAGCCCTACAGAGCTTGGCTGTGCCCACTTCTTGGGTGACAGGCACTGAAAACCCAGGTCCCAGGGAGCAGAAGGGCCCTGTCTCCTTGGAGTCCCTGAGCTTGCCCACATCCCTGAGGGAATGGAACCAGAAAAGGAAAGTGTTTGCCAGGGGCATGACCTTGAAGCAACCCAGACAGCCCTGCCCTTTCCTCTGTTGGTCTTTATAACTTCTTTTTTTTTAATTAGAGACTTTGGTTATGACCCTGAATTAAGCAAATTAGGTGCATCCAGTCCCTAAAAGTCAGCCTGCTCTTGTCCTCCTGAAATGAGCATTTCACACTTTTTGTCTGGGAGCATCCTGAGCTTAGGGGAGGATCCCTGGGCTCCCCAGCATCCTGGGACACACCTGGAGGTAGTTGGGGATGGGGTGCTCAAGTAAATCACTGGGCTGTGGCTCCTGTTTTCATGGCTGTAGCCAATTTATGCATGTGTCTGCTCCTCTTTTAGGGCTTTTATGATAAAAACAAGATGAGATAAAAATGAGAATCTGAAAGTTATGAAAAGAATTAAAAGCACAGCATGAATCAATAACAGCCTCATTCTTGTGTGTTTTCTGTTAATGTGGGTGAACCTCACTAGACGTTAAAGGAGATAAGAAAAGAGAAGTTAGCCTGCAAGAAACACCCAGAGCCTGGCTAATCCTCACTGAGATTGGCTGGTCCTGCGCGGCTTTGGTGGAAGGGTAGGTCCTGGGTAGGTGTTCAAAAATTATTTCAGTCAGGCAGGATTAGAGGTGCTGTGCTTTAAATGTTTTTAATTTAAGGTTTTTACCAGAGATGTTTGTGAAACAATTGTAGGGCAGCACAGGAAGCACTGAACGAGCCTCACGGTTCATTTTTGTGCTGTATGTTTTCTTTCTCTTCCGCAGCCAAACAACGTGTCATTTGTGTTTTGACCTTTGCTTCCATAACCATCCAAATAGACACCTAGCAAATGCAGGTGTTGACAAACAGCCCCGTGATGCACAGCGAGATGGGCTGGCCTATTCTCAGAAGCCTGGGGAGCTCTGCCAACTCGGGGCTGTTTGTGGGAACTGCTGAGGGCTGAGATAAGGGCCATAATGAAATGTACAGCCAAGGCAGACGGAGGGTGTTTAATGAGAGAGGTCTGGATTTCACAATTTTATTCTCTTGCTTTCTGGCCTGCAGCCTGGGCTAGAGCCTCTCCTTGGAGAGTGCTATGTGTTAATTAGTGACTAGAGCCTGCTGTCTTTTTTCTTTACTAAAACTGCTCAGGACCTCTTTTGTTTGATCTCCTGCCTGGTCTTCTTACTGCTTGTTTCTCCACCTCTCTGCCATGCCTTCCCTGGATGCTCACTCACAGTAAACACAGTCCTGGTCTCTACTTACTGACCAGAGCAGCCGGCATTATTTGCAAAGTTCCGTAGGCTGCATTTTTCTTATGAGCATGGGGAGAATGAAGTGCAAGACCCCCATAAAACTCCTTATAAAAGACTTGAGGTGGGCAGTTCCACCACTGGCCAGGACCTTGCATGAATCAAACTATATTTATAGGATAGAAAAAGAAATATGTAGAGAGAGAGTTGAATTAGTTTCTCTGATTATTATCATTCTCCTATTTTTTTTAATCTGGTGGACTATTAATACCATATCTGTCTCCCTCTGTCAGCATAAGTCTGTCACAAATGCTGTTTTAGAGGAACTAAATATTTGGCTTTTATCTTTAATAACTTACTCTCTTGGAGGAGAACATGATGGCAAGAGGGAAGAGAGAGAGAGCAAATTAGCAAGGTGTGTCTGTCTGAATGTCCTTGGTTTTGACATTTCATTTCACCAGGGAACATGGCTCTGAAAGATGGCTGCCCCTTATAATGGCTGGGAATTTGCGGCCGTAATGGCCAGAAGCATAAAGACAAGTAAAGAGGATTTCTTGGTACATGGAGCACTAAGCGCCTGGTTCAGTGGGTTCTGTGATTGATACCCATTTCTGTGTGCTCCTTCCTAACTGCACTCCTTAAAGCATGCTGGGGATTAGTAATTTCAGGAAAAAAATTGGCATGTGCCATCAGTCACTGGGTGGCGGGTTTAGGGAGGGCATTGCTCATGGTGGCTGCTGTGTCATCCTCCCCAGAATGGTCTTAAAGGATTCGTGGGGAAGAAGCCGAGGACCAACACCAGTGGTTTTCATTAGGGTGACATTCCTATGGCATCTGGGTCCAGGTGAGGTATGGCAGACAATGGCCAGCCACCATGCAGCTGTCAACAATCTAGAGTTAGTTTGGGGAGAAGGGCTGAATAATATTATTTTTTCTTGCTGCCTATGGGTATCTAGATCTCAGAGAAGGTTTGTTTGCTCCTTGCAACCCACAATTTGAGCCTGTTTCCCTCTGATTCTCCATTGACAGCACTCAATTTCTGTTTGTTCCTCTCATGTCCTCTTTGCCTCTAAACTGTTAAGTGGTCAGTAGACGCCCGTGACAGCCCGTGTGTCCTGACACTGGCCATGTGATTAGGAACAGGGAGCAGGTCTATAGGAGTCGGTCCCCAGGTGAGAGGACTAGCGATGAGGGAAAGTTGTCCTGAGCTGATGCCGGCATCCTCTGTGGAAGAAATCAGCAAGGGTGTGTATCTCTGATAAATCTAGGCCCGGGGAAACATCAAGGTGTCCTGTCAGGCCCAGTTTGTGATCATCAAATTAATTGTTACATGTTGCAAGCCGACATATGCAGAAGGTGATAAATAGCTGATGCCGAAACTCCACCATACGTTCCCGCGGTGAGGCAGAGAGTGAAGGAGGCAACCTGCCAGAACTTCCTGGTTTTCCTGAGGCCTTCCTTAACCCACTGTCTCCCACCATTGTGTTTACTCGTAGCATCCTTCTGCTGCTTTGGAGGGGTTCTATTTACCTAGAAGTCACACAGAAGCTATTTTAGAAGGCCATTTGCTAGGTCCTCAGGAGCTGCCTGTTAAAGCCAGCATGTGGGGGTCTCTCCAGGCCAACATGCACTGAGTTTGGAACCAGGACTGATCCAGCCTCCACTCTGTGTCCCTGTGGGTGGATTGGAGCAGGTGTGGCCAGGCATTCGAGTGGCCCTGGACATGGGTGAGTATCAGTAGTGGACAGGCCGGAGAGTTACTCCCACTGCCATCCTGAGCCTTGGACTTCAGCCAGCATTTCTGTTACCGCAGGAGGTTGCCACAGGGTGGGGTACAGCAGCACACTTCCTTTGGACGTCTGATGACAGTTCTTCAGCTTCTGAAGTGTCTTAGGTGTGGCCCTCCTTTCCCTCTCTTCTAAAGTAGGAACTGGGCTACTATCTCTTAGTGAGAGGGAATGCCAAGTACCAATGAGATGTTGGGGGAAGCAGAGATGTAGGGATGATCGACTGGTCATTAATTGGTTCCCCTGCCTGGTTCCTGGGTGCCCTGGGTTCTACTTTTGGATGTGTTGGAGTTGATCTGTCCTTATGTATTGGGTACATTTTATAGTAAAGCATGCCTGTCTAAACTCCTATCAGGTCTCCTCTAATTTTCTGTGACATCAGACAACTTTCCTAAGGTCTGGATTTCCGTGAAGCTCTGATGGTTCTGAGCCCCATGTGTACCTCCTCTGAGGAAAGAACCTGCATCTTCCTTTAAGAGGCTCTTGGCAAATCTGCTCTCTGCCAGTCTAAATTAATGTTTTCCATTGCAAATAGGAAGGGAAAACACACATGCAGACTGGTGGGATTTTCCCTGGATGATGAGGGGTCCCTGATACCCTTCCTTAGGCTTCTGTGGATGATGAAGTTAAAGGCTCCATACCGACCCCTGTGGGAGACTGTCCACCTCCCAGAGCAGCTGTAGGTACCATGGCCATGCTGATTCCTGGTTCTGCCCAGCCCTCACTGTGCCTTCCAACGTGTAGAGGAGTGTAACCCTGTCCTCTGCCCTGTCCTCAAGCCTGGAAGCATGTACCCATGATAGTATTTCTTTCATGTTTAAAGATTTTGAATATTCAAGGGGTTGAGTCCCACATTCACTCATGTTTAACCAACACCCTCGGTTGCCACATGAAATTTCCTCTCTGTCCCCTGTCCTTTCACACATGCTCAGAGGGATCTCCTTTCAACTTCAGCTTTCCAGGCAGTGCATCTGTAGAGAGCCCCTGTGCATCTCACACCTATTACTGCCCTGCGGCAGCACATTGCTGGATATACCCCAACATGCATGCCCAAGACATCTTGCTTGGATCATCCCAAACCAAATTCCATTTGCCTCTCCTCCATACCCACTTCTCATTTGCCCCACTGTCCCCTCAACATGAACCCACACGTTCATGCGCATGCACACACACACACACACACACACACACACACACCCCACTGTGTGTGAGTGCCTGCAACCCCGTGTGTAGGGGATTCTTGTGCCTGTGATAAAAAGTCTAGATGTTTGTAGCCAAAGTAACAGTCTGGTGACTCAAGTAAGCCTCACAGCAGGTGCTCTGCGGTTCCGTTAGTGGGAATCCCCATTCCTGAGCTGGTTACTCATCTTCAGTTCCTCTTCGGCCTGTGTGTACTCTGGGGCCCCTGTGGGGTGGGAGCCACTGGAGCCTCAGTGGGCCTCAGCCATCATGTGTCTCCAGCCCTGGCACAGGGCCATTTCACAACAGGTAAAATGTGCAAGCCTTCCCCTTCCCACCTCCTGACCCCAACTCCTCCTGACTCCAGCTCCTCATCACACAGCACTGGGCCTGAGCACCCACTAGTGTGACACACCCCTTCCTGGCTTCCCTGAAGCGCTGAGTAGCCTTTAAGCCAGGGTGTGCTGAGAGGTGTTTTTTAACCTACCTCCCCGCCACAGAGTTCCCACCACAGAGTCCTCGCCAGCTTTGGCATAGGTCAGGGGAAGCCCTGAGACGGGTGTACAAGGGCTGTGCTCTGCAGCAGGCCACCTGTCCTCAGGGGTCGTGTGTGTCACCCTGGGAGGGGCTGGAGCTGGGACACTGGCCATCCAACCTGGGCATTTTCCCCAGGGCAGGGCCCAGGCTCCTGTGGAAGCCACCAGCTGCCCATACCCAGCCATGCCAGGCTCAGGCTGCAGAGTAAGCCCACCCACTGCCACCATCGTTCTCAGAAGGCTGTGTGCATTTGTCCTCCCTGGAGATGCCTCTCTGGCCTCACTCTCTATTTGCTGCCTGGCCACTGGACCGTCCTCCAGGTTGGTCCCCCCTCTCCCTTCCTCTCTGAGCTTTCCCATGCTCCCTACTATCCAACTAGGTGTCCAGACCCAGTGACAAAGGCAGCCTGACTGCACACAGAGCCATCGGCCACCCTGATCCCCCTAAGAATCTCCCACAGTCCCTTCAGTGTTGTCTGGTGTTGTGACTGTGGACCCGATTCCCAGAAGGACCATGGTGCAGTGGGCTAAGTGTAGGGCGAGAGCAGCGACCTGCTTATGTCTGCCATGGCTGCTGGGTGGCGTTTGCCAAATAAACTCTACCCGGAGAGTCTTCAATGCTCTGAGCCTTGTCATGTCCTCCCATAGGATTTTCCATGATCGAGGCTGGCCAAGGCCTCTCTGTGAATGGCACATGGCCAGCATCAGGCTCTGAAACACATTTGCTCAGCTCCACCCAGGGCCTCAGGACTGGATTTCTCTAGAAAGGGCTGGGAGGGAGGGCATCTGAAAAGCACTTCCTTGTTTTTCTCACTGCCCGGCCCTGGGTACTGGCTTTTCCCTTATTTGTTTCTAAAGGTGGAAGTGGTAGAGGCTGCCCAGGACTGCCCCTTACTGTGGGCACTGGACCCTCCAAGCAGAGACAGATTCTCGACCTTGGGCCACACCAGCATCACCAGGGGCTGTCTCAAAGCAGGTCATTGGCCCCCAAGATTCCAAAGGAGGTGTCTGGGTGTGGCTTCAGAATATGCATTTCTGTTTCCTGGGTGAATTAGTGCTGACACATAAGTCCTGGGGCTGTGCTTTGACCTACTGCCCTAATGAATAAGAGAGAAACGCTGTTGAATTTGGGGCAGCAGACCTTACTGTTCCCTTTGAGGCATTGCCTGGGACATGGTATACACAGGTGACTCTCAGCTTCTTTAACACTGTCCTGTCACCGCCTTGTGGAGTATGGGCATGTTCTTTGTTCTGTGACATCTTTCTTAGCCATTTATGTCAATCATTCTGATGAAGAGTTCTGGCCAGGGGTCACAGACACAGATGCTCCAAGGGCCGCCTCTGGGGAATTCAGAGCCCATCCTAGCTTAGAACCCAGCCAAGGGGTGTGCCTGCTTGAGAGAAGGCTGCACACCCTGTTTAACCCACACCTGCCAAACCCGCCTGACCATGAAGCAGCCCAAAGGAATGTTTATGAGCCCACCTGGGCAAAAGGACCCTCATCAAACCTCTCCAGTGGGGCTTATTTACCTCTTTCCTGCTTCCCTCGTGTGCTGGGTTGGGGTCTTGTGCACCTTGCCCACTGGGTTCTGGGATTGGGCTCCTGTTTGTCTTCCATGGCAGTCAATTCCTAGGGCTATTTATAGGATGCTTGTGCGTATTCTGAATAGCAAACATAGAAATGTTTATGAAGTATGCCCTTATGCTGTAGAACCTCGCCATCTTGTATTAATTATAGTGAATGGTAGTTTGATCTGCTTTCTAAAAATCCAAATTATAAAATATTTATAAGGAAATGTGGTGTTACTTTCAGATCACACCATGGCTCAGACTTGTCTAGCAGAGGGGCCCAGTAAATTCCTCTTACAGGATGCATGATTCAATGTACAAATAGAATTATTTGTAATAAGCACATCAATTATTTGTGTGTAAGCTTTCACTACAGAATATTGTTGGGATTTCCCAACCTTGTTTTCTTGGGGGATTTTAATATTCTCCCATCTTGTTTGTGTTGTCTATGGCCCTTAACCAATGAGCACAAATTTCACATTGGTGAAATTCAGCTAAATAAGGCTTGAGTCTGTTGGAGAAATGATTCCCCTATGAGAAGCACATGTGATCCCCTGTACTCCCAATGTGTCTGGTCACAGGTTCTAAGTACCTGTGATGGTGGTCACTGTCGACTGTTGTCCCAAACCCCATTCCTGTGACAGACCTGCAGCATAGGAACTGACCTGCAGAGCCACAGTGTCATCACTCACTGCTTGTGGTTACATAGGAAATGGAAGCTCCTTTAACCTGTTCCTTCAAACTAGGTTGTCACCCACTGGCAGTCCATGAAGTGAGTAGAGATCAGCACTTTCAAAACAGGAAACATCACACAGCAAGACTTTGCTCTGCCCCCCGCCACAGGCTCCCTGGCACCCCTGCACCCCGGCTGCTGGGTAGAGAAGAAGTTGGCCCATGCCCCAGGAAGCTGGCTACACCAAAGCAGCGATGCTTTATGAAACCTAGAATCTCGTTGTACTAGTCCATTATGAATTATTGAATCACCATTGCATATTTATAGTAACGTCTTAATATTTTAATAATTTATTTATCCCTTGTCGGTCCTTTTGTCTATTTCTTTTAATTGATAAAGGAAAGAGTCTTTTTGGAGCTAAGTTCACTGGGCTACTCCCTTGAAATGATGCTTCCAGAATTCAAAATAGATTCCTGCACATTTGTCCCTGAGTTGAAGTCACCCAGTGTACAGTAAATAGACCTACTCGCAGGAATCAGAGGGGCCCCTGCCCTCCCCTGGGCTGCCACAGCTCTGTGGAAGACAGCCAGTCTCAGGTCTCAGCCTGAAAATTAATAGCCACCTGTATTCCATGAATTACAGCAGCTTAGAGACCTGGGAAAACCCTACTGTGTCCACCAAGGGCGCCCTCTACTTGGGGAGCATCCTTCATAAGTGGCCTTCAGTTCCAGAGTCATTCCCACAGGCTCTGGGTGCCTCGCTCCTGTTAGCTGTGCTCGTGGAGAAAAGGAAGTCAAGGGAAATAGCCTGTTTCCTAGGAGTTACACGTGATGACCTGGCTGGCCCTGGATAAGGAGAACTTTTCAAAACTAAGGTGTGAATCCTTCAGGCTGAAGAAGCCGAGGTGGTCCTGGCTAGGGGTGAGTCTTGTGTCAGGAGGTCTTAGTCCTTTGAGAATGCCCGGGGGGCTGTGGTCCCTTTTGCATTGACTTGGGTTGTTTGTCATGAGTGACATCACACACTGAGAACACATTGAGCTTTTTATAGGACGAGCTGCCTTTAAGTCTGCCCCTGTATCTTCTGGACCATTCCAGATGTTTGGGAAATATGGCGAGAGTCCTGCCGAGGAATGTTGTGCTGTCACCACTGCCTGGAGTTGCCACATGGAAAGCGGTTGGAGTTTTTTCCCCCATTAAATGTACTCATTCAGTCTCTTGGAAGGGGTCTTTGATAAGGTGCACACCCTCTTTCCCTACCTGCCCCCAGCTAAGCGACCTCATTGGTTAAGATTGAACTTGGTTCCATCATAATTCTCAAGTTTAACTTGAGTCTGTTTGAAGAAGTACATCTTAGCCTGGGCTCCCTCTTAAGAGGGAGAAAAACTGTTGGAAATCTTCAAGGTCCAGCAAAAGCTGCAGGAAGAGCCCTTTTGCTTGGGAAATCCAAGGCAGTGCCCCATCACCAGTGGATCCAGCTCTGCCAGATTGTTAGTCAACAGAAATGAACCCACATACATCTGATGACTATCTTGCAGCCCTTTCAGGCTTACTGTGCACAAGGAGTTTCATTTCTAAGAAGGAAGCTACAAATGGCTCAGGTTAGCCATCCTGGTGAATTCACCCCCTGGCCACTGTTACAAATTTATACCAAGCTAAGGCTGGCTGGCAAGTCATGCTCATGGTGCTAACAGCATTTGTTGAGCATCTGTCAGGCAGGATGTCAGGCAGGATGTTCTTGACCTTGAAGCAGAGCCAGGCAAGCAGGAGTGGGAAGTTTCTGTAGCCACACAGCTGGGAAAGGTTTGCCTTGGGAGGGTCAGGGGAGACTGGAAAGTTAAGAAGTGAGCCAGCCTTTGAAGCTGGTGCCCCAGCTGCCTCAAACTTTAAGATTGTGCCAGGCAGAGGGAATGCCAACATTTCTCCTACCAGAAGTGAAACTCTTGAGAGCCCTGGTAAAGTTGAGGATCATTCTGGAATTGTCTCAACCTGGAGTGACTGCAACAGTATATGTAGTCTGGAATACCTTTGAGAGAGAAAGAAGGCACTATCAGTAATTATACCAGGACAGAGGACAGATACCTGAACCCAGCTACTCTGGGAATTGGGATCCTATGACCAACCTGCAGAACACTTGAGGCCTATATCTGTCTCCTTGAGTGAAGTGTCTCCCTCTACTGGTCATAGGAAAAATAGCAGGTCATTTGTTGCCGTTTTCTTTTTCTTTTTCTTTTTTCTTTTCTTTCTTTCTTTTTTTTTTTTTTAAGAAAAGGGTGGAAGACAAATACAAATGCCATATGCCATTGCAATCATTCTGAAACTACAGTGCAGAAAAATGTTTGTACTTGTGTCCCTGATAACAATTTTAGGACTGTCGTTAAGACCTGTTATTGAACCATAAAGATGCTAATGTTTTCTTTATATTCAAATTGGTACCTTTTGAAGCAAATGCTCAGGAAAAGCAACAAATTGAATCTTGAACTTGAAAAGAACTGCTAGTTTGACTTGCGCTCTTCATGCATGACAGAATTCACTGCCTTTACACAGTGTTCAAGCTAGCCTTGTTTTCCCTCCTCACCTTCCCTGCAGAACAAGCAGCAGAGATATAAACAGCTTCTCTGGGGGCTTTGCCCAGGTAGCTCATTTTAGACACAATGCCCTTTATTTTCTTGGAAAAAGAAGTCTTCATCAAAAACAGACACTTCAGGTGTTGGCCTTGCACCCAGGTGCCCCAGCCAGACTCCCTGCTTTTCCTCCTGGGGTTGCCTTTCCCTGGATCCTTCCCTGGATACTCAGATCAGGGCAGCACAGGCACAGCCTACTACTCCAGAGTTTGGGCCACAGAGCAGGTTTTCTGGGACAGTGCTAGTCTCTGCGTTCTCTCCTGTTGTCTACACAAGGACTGGTAGATAGCAGGCAGTGTGTTCTGGTCCTGGATGGCAGAATGCAAGACAGTGGCATTACCTGAAAAGTAGCATGTGATCCAGAGACATGGGGGCCTCGGGTGAGTAGGCAGAGCAGGTCAGGGCTGCCCTGAATTCACACCACTGTGGAGCCCAGCACCCTGCTCTAGTTAGGCTCCAGGAGGGCAGGCTCATCTGTGTTGGTAGCCACTGAGCCTACAGCTCTATGGCAGGCCTGGGGGCTGCTTGGTGATGGTATCTGATGGGCAGGCACAGCATAGGTGATGGTGGGCACAGATTCCTCTCATGCTGATTGTTGTGTCCTGGGCTCCACAGCGCCAGGGAGGGCATACCACTGAAAATGCCCTTCCCCAACACAACCCCCTGCCTCCTTCCAGCTCCTCTGTTGGCCTCAAATTTAGTTTACATTCTAGGTCAGTCATCTTTGTGGCCTTGGCTGGTGATGGCCAGTGGTTGTTCCAAACTTCTCTGAAAAGCAGCCTTACTGTTCTTATACTCCCCCCTGATCACAATATCCAGGATGGGAGTGGGACAGTGGGTCTTCTGTCCCATGCCTGATGACCAGGAGAGTTTCCAGTGTTGGGGTCTCAACATGCACACAATCTCAAAGTGAGATCTATAAATATATGTTCTCCTCCGACTTCTTAACTGTGATTGTATACTTAGCCCTGTCGTTCCCTGGAAGCAAGTGGTGTCCAGCCTCCAGGTCCCCTTTCTGTGCTGTGGCAGGGTGCATCTCAGCTCCTCAAGTGTCGTGCAGGGCACTGCTCATCCCATTCTGCCTTCAGAGTGATGGGAAGTTTCACCCTGTGGTAATATTCCATAAGGTAATATATTTAAACATTATGTGTGTTTTCATAAATTGGTAAATGGAAAAAAGGTTTAATATTGCTTTGGTCTGTGTCTTTGCTGAAACAAGGTTACTAAGTGTTGAGATTCTATCAGGTGTAATTTATATACAAAGAGTATAAGAAGTTTCAGTTGGTGCCACAGTCTGGCTGGGCCCAAAATCACGAGCCACCACACACCTTGTAGATTCAAATAGCAACTCTTTATTCTCGAACTGTCACCGGCACTTTACACACACGTTCTGGAGAAATCCATGCTTCCACTGGGCTCTGCATCCCAAATACTCTATGAATCCCATGAGAACTCAATGGGAACTCAAGGAGCAGGCGCACCTGAAGGAGCAGGATGTGCCCTATTCCCAGCAGGGTACACCTTAAACCTGGAACCGCCCTAAACCCAAGGAGCACCCTAAACCCTGATCCACCCTAAACCCAGATCCACCCTGGTCCTTGAGCAAGGTCACCTTACATGCAATGTCACTGCAAATGACCTGGGTCCAATATGTGGAGTCCTTCGTCTAAGCAACATTGGGTAGGCTGACAAAGAAATTGCCATGCGTCATTCTTACTTGGCAATGGCTCTCAGCAAGTTGGGTTTCAATTATAGTATTATAGTACCATAAAAAATGAAAATATTTAGAGTAATTTATCTAAATTCAGAAATTTTATAAGGGTTGTTTCACAATGTAAATTTTTAAAAAGGGTTAAAGGCTACAAAACAGATATATAAAGATTCAAGATGTGGAAATATATTTTAATAAAAAGTTTAAAAAAAGAAATGTTTCTAGATAAGATAATCTCTGTGTGGTAAAGTAAAAAGTTGTAAAATGCCATTTAAAAAGATTTTGAGGAAACTTGACTTACTTTAAAAGCTTGAGAAAAGAAGAAAGAAGAAAAAGGTATTTGTACATGGCAGATTGAGACAAAGCTTCTTAATGGAGTAAAAAAGAAAGCCTTTAATTAAAGGGCAGCCATGTAAACTAACATTAAGCGATTTAAACAGAATCTAAGCCTTATTTAAAAGAGTGAAGCTGTAGGTGGTGAAAACATATATTTAAAAGTACAGTATAGATGATAATTGGAAGGCTTTAAAAGGTTAAACTGAAGGTGGTTGAGATACCTTCATGGCAGAAAAAAGAGATATAAAAAGATTCAAGATGTGGAAATATATTTTAATATGGAAGGTTAAAAGAAAAAGAAATGGTTCTAGATGAGATAATCTTTGTGTGGTAAAGGAAAAAGTTGTAAAATGTCTAAGTAAGTTGCAAAAGGCTTTAAAAGGTTAAATTGAAGGTGGTTAAGATGCCTTCATGATGGAGGAAAGATTGTGTCATTCAAAGTCTAGTTAATCTTAAAAGCATTACTTAAAAAAAAACATGAAAATGGGAAGATAATAGGATAAAAGCAATTTGGAGAAAGAATATTGCAAATTTGAAGTGAAAACCTTTGAAGACAGAAGTAAAGGACAGTGAAAAAAAAGATAGAAAAGATGTAGGAAGATAGAGAAGATGTAGGAAGACAAGAATTTTAAACCCACAAAATAGGAAACAAAAGAAAACTAGGAGGACATAAAGCAACTAAGGGTGAATGTACAAACCTTAGGAAAAAAAAAAAACTAGAAGATAGAAACAAGCAATTCTGAGGTATCTAGCTGCTGGGAATCTGCTAGGGAAGCCCGAGAGGCTGCACCATGATGTCCGTGATTCTCAGGATGTCCATGATGTGACGTGGGCACTTCTCTACAGCAAGCAGAGAGGAGCAGCTCTGACTCTCCCTGCTCCTTCTTGGTAGGCTGGTGCCGGGCCGCCTGCGGGATGCTTAGGGCACACAGCAAATGGGAAAAACAGCATCAGCATCACTCTGTACCTGCAGCATCAGACCTGGTGTAGCCAGATCTAGAGGTAGAAGCCATGAAAAGCCCATCTTCATTGTCAAGTAGCCACCTCTTCTCACACAGAAGCGACTTCACAGCCACCCCACAGCCAATTCCTCTGCCAGGGTCCTCCAATCTCCAGTAACCAAGGAAATCTCTGATGAAGGGTAAGTTCCAGAAACCTCACTTAAAATCAGCAGCATTAACAAAGTTTTCTAAATATTTTTTTCTGTCCAGTTTAATCATAATTTACTCAAGCTCTAAAACATATTAAAATATACTTCAATGTTCTCCTAAATATATTTATATATAAATCCCTGAGTAGATCCCTGTCAACTTGAAATTCACTATTTACAGTTAATAAACACCTGGGGTGCAAGCAGAGGCCCCAAGCCTGCACCCTCTGTGCTGTCCCATGTCAGGAGAGCAGACCAGGCCACCCTTCCTAAAAGTGGGAGGAGTTGGGTGCTGAGGCGGGACCCCAGCACAGGAGCGGCAGGGCCTGCTGCTCACTCATCCTTGGGGAATCAGAGGTCCTGACCTGACAATGCAGCAGGGCCACCATAATGCTTCTCAGGAACCTCTGTTCTGATTTTTTTTTTACCTCAGGACAGCTGGTGCCAAAGATGAGAAAGGAGTTTAACCAAACTTGGAGAAGAAAACAAGCCAAGAAGGAAAAGGAAGGGGGAACTAAAGAGAAGGTAAAGAGGATTTCAGGGAATAAATGTGGAAGCTGGAGGGTACACTGTGGTGGGTCCTCGCCCATCAGCACCTGATGATAAATGGAGGGCGGAGCCTCAGTGACGAGGTGCCGCTGTTCAAAGCAGTAAAAACACACACAAATGACACCAGCTGGACTGTCAGGGAGACCAGGGGTGGTTTCTCTCTGCCTCAGGGACCAGATGATCATATCTTCTCTGCGAATCCCATGCCCAGAAAAGGTCACCCTAACAATGTTGCCTAAGAAGGGACTGGCTCACTGAGCCCCACAAGCCTCCTCAAGGTGACCCAGCTTACTCTCTCAGTGGAGCTAATCACAAGCCCAGCTGCTGCCCCCACCTGCCTCCCCCACCCTTCTTGAAGCCTGGGTAGGAGGGTCCCACTTGAGGATATCTGTCCTTGTACTCCCACAGATCCCCAAATTGAGAGACTCCAAAGGCCACCTGCTGAGAAGCATCCAGACTTCTCTTCCTGACCTCCTGCACTGCCTGCCCAAGACTTGGCACAGTGTCCACTGGCTGTCCTGTAGCCCACTCCAAAGAGGCCGAGAAAATGAGCAAAAGCCTCCTTCTTAGAGAGAGGAAAGAGGGGAGAGACATTGTCCTTGAAGGAAAACACTGCTGGCAAATGTGCTTCCACACAGCCACAGTGACAAGTGCTCGGCCCCTGGTCCAGAAGCCACCTGGACCCCACCTGAGGACATCCCAGAGAAGGGCCTCCCCAAGCAGCCCACAGTGATTTGATTCTGGAGAGAGGGACTGGTGAGAGTTTGCACCAGGCTCTGAATGGACACTTCCTGCACTTGAGTCCTTTGGGATTCACAGATAAGTTCTTCTTTCTGGTGGTACACCTCAGCTCCCCTCCTGCCAGTCAGCTCTCCCACGCATCTGTCATTCTTACTTCATGAAGCCCACCAGGTCATGGCCACTCCCATGGAACAGGGAATGTGGCGGGTTCACCTTCAAGTCTGCCAAAGAAACTGCTGGGCTGGCCCCAGTTTGCTGGCCTAAGAGACTTTCTAAACACATGTATCTCTAGAGCTGTCTTGTGGACACCAGCAGTATTGCTGGACACCAGCAGTATTGATGGTCAGGTGTGTCCTGTGCAGCTGGTCAAGGCTGGAACAAACAGGAGAGGAGGCCCTAGAACAGAAACTGAAGAAATCACCTATCACACTGTTGACAGTCCACCCATCACTGGACATTGACAATGGGTCATGTGGTAGGGGGCCGGGTGGGACCAGGAATGTGCATTTCTGATCAGGTAGCAGCAGAGACACGGCTTGTCAGGGTGCAGGGCTCCATACCATTCCCAGTGCATAGGTACCATGGTGGTTAGCAAGCAGGATTACTTGGCAATGCAGTGGCAGGCAAATGCCGAATCAGCCAGAACAGACACTGCCTAACACTGGCTGTTCCAATGACAATTTGACATTTTTACAAAGTTGGAGCCTTTTGTGGGAACTCAGGATGGGTGTCCAGGAAGAGCAACCCCCAAAAGAGGAGAAGCTGCAGTTCTCAACACAAGCTGCAGTGTACTCTCCTGGGAACTCAAACACTGGGGTTCTTCTCCCCCAGAACAACACAGTGCCAGCCTCTGCAGTAGGGGTAAAGGCAAGAAATGTTGACAAACTGCCTGGTGGTCCTCAGGGCACCCAGTATTGAAAGCCACGTATTAGAGGCCATTTGGCACTGCCTGGCTGGGCACTCAGCTGATGAGGGAGGAGCTTGTGGCAATATAGGTGAAGCTGTGGATTCCATAGACATGGCACGGAGATGTCACAATGCCAGGGACCCAGAAAAGACAACCTCCAAAGATAACTGAGGTCAAGAAGATGTGGTCAAATCCAACTTCCAAGCCACAGGGGTGATCCACAACTATGCAAGTAATATGCATAGTTCTAAAGGTGGGTCCAGGATTCTATGGCATTCATCTTGATGTCTTTCTGGAATTAAGGAGAAACATGCTAAAATCTGATTCTGAAACACAGTATTTTTATCTCACCAGTCTCTTCAACAGCCTGGGCACATCCTTATGATCTGATAAGTGGGGAAGGGCTGGTGTGAGATCCTCCATTGCTCAACACCCCGAAGGTGCTGATGGGAAGCTGCAGGGAGAACACAGAGCCACCCACTGCCTGCATCATGAGACAGATAAGTGCGTGTCAGCACGTATCCATGGTTATAGTAAAGAACTTCCACAGCCTATGATAGTTTTTGAATCCATGGTTCCCAGTATTTCAATTAAATATTTAAATAAAGTGCATGTGTAACAGATACTCTAAGATCCAGTAAGAATTTCTCAGTCTTTGAAGATAAAAGCATGAACAGAAAACTCCCCTAAGAGCTCAGGGCCCAGGCAAATCACATCTGCATCCTGCCAAAATCCCCACATCCTGGATATCTTATACAGTTGGTATGAGGAGGAAATAAAGTTCAGGGACAATCATCAAAGGAGAAATAAAAGTAAACTCCACTGGAGGCTGGATGAGAGGGCTTCCCTGAAAATGCCAAATACTCCTAGAAATTTGCCCAAAACAAGCTTGTTAAAACTCAGTTCTAGCCTCCTGTTCCTAAAAATCACCCTCCTGCCCCCTTCAGCAGTTCCATCCCTCTGGGATCCTATCTTTCATGAATTTTTACATTTTAAGGATATACAGATTTGACTTATCTAAGAGCACGTAAGACTTAATTTTGTATTTCCAGTAATCATTTGTTGAGCTCACCCCACTTATTAAAAGACAATTTTTCTCTTATATCCAATAAAAGATTTCCTATGCAGTTTTTACAAAGCCCCCTGTTTAAAATGAGTCTAGCAAGAAATGCAGTTAATGCATTGTTTTCTAATAATTTGACAATGATTTTCGTTATTATTACTGTATGAACAAGAGAGATTTAAAATAAGACACTGAAATCTGAACTGTTTCATTTGATAATTTTGCTGTAAAATGTCAATGCCCCCCCCCCCAGCACTAGCCCAACTCAGGCCCTCTGCCCATCCACCCCTTCACGTCCTTTTCCTCCAGCGCGGTGCCCGCTTTCCCTTCTGAGCTTCCTCCTGGCGCTTCCTCTCGGCCTCTTCTGCCTTCTTCTTTTCTTCCTTGGCCTCCTTGTATCGCCACTTGGGGATCTGCAGGTGGGTGCTGTCCTTGGCGCTGCCCTTGCGGCCTATGCGCTCTGGCTGGAAGTGGGTGCAGGCGCCTTGCTGATGCGGACCCTGGGGACCACCACACCCGGCCGCACACTGCTCTGGTGCAGGAGCTGCAGGGGAAGGAGGCTGGCCTTCCACCGCGCAGAGGCTGACCCCTGGGCCGCTGGAAGGTAGGGAGATGGGGGACTGAGTCTCGGAGCCTCCTCTCCGGAGCCCCCCACCACCTCAGAAATCCGAAATTGCTGTTCAACACCTTCTGCCTCGTCCCTCTCTTGGGCAAGGGTGTCCTGGTCCCCCTTAGCTGCCAGGATTTCCTGCACTGACAGTCGCCATTTTCCAACACAGGGAGCGTCCTCCGGACACACAGTTTGGCAGACGATGGCCACAGCAGGACTATAAAGGCTTGTGGTCATCCTGACCATATGGTCAAGGATGCCCCCATCCTCCAGACCCCGGCCTGAGTGCGAGGTCAGCGTGGACCTCACGAATTCAGCGAGCCTCTGCAAGCAATTTTTGGAGGCTGCAAGCTAAGAATTCAGTGAGCTGCTGCAAGCAGTTTTTGGAGGCTGCAGGCTTCAGAACCGCCTACGGGGACAGCGGCACCTCTAGCCTGTACTTCTCCCCAAACTGTTCAGGGCAGGGTCGTTCCAGCAGCCTCTGCATGTCACTCCTGGGGTGACATCCCGTGGGTGGCTGCCCAGGGCGTGTACATCTGCCCCTGAAAAACAAGAAGCACAAATGGTGGCTGCAGCAGCAATTCAAAGAATGGAACAAAGGTTAAATTTCCAAAACCTAATAACAAACTCTATCCTGGAGCCACTGCCACCTGCATGTGACAGTCATCTACTGCATTTACCTCTGCAACAAGAAAAGGTTTCTCATGCATCATTTGATGCTTTTGTCTTTTCTAAATAAAAATTTGTCTGAATCTATATCATGATTTTTTTTTCTTTTTAAGAAATAAAATTCCAGCTGGGTGCAGTGGCTCACTCCTGTAATCTCAGCAACTTGGGAGGTTGAGGCAGGAGGATTGATTGCAAGTTCAAAGCCAGCCTCAGTAATAGCAAGGCACCAAGCAAGTCAGTGAGCCCCTGTCTCTAAATAAAATACAAAATAAGGCTGGGGATGTGGCTCAGTGGTTGAGTGCCTCTGAGTTCAATCCCTGGTACCCAAAAGAAAGAAAGAAGATTCCATAGCTCTCTGCCAATGGAGACATGTCTAGACAACAAAAATGTCTTGAGATCAGTTGATGATGCAGCTGGAGTGCTCAAAATGCTAATGGTAACAATCACTTGCAAGGCACTCAGTACCATCTCTTCTGTCCTATCACTTGGAGGGCTGCTGTGGGTCCTCTTTTGTGGGAAATGGTGGTCCTTCACCTCTCCCACTGGGTAGTTAACTGGCTGGGGTACTGCAGCCCATATTCCTATAGACCAGACAGTGGGCTATTCCAAAACAGAGGCCATATCTTATGCATTTTTTCTTCTGCAACACATCTAATCCTGGCAGGTGGGAGGCATGCCTATAACAAAGGATCATTATAGAATGAATGATGGTCACAGTGGTTGGGGGCCTGCCTGGGCTGCAAAGCTGGCAAGCTCTAGGAAGTAGAGAGCTCCAGGGAATGCCTTGGGTCCCCTGCACTCAGCTCTGTGTGCTAACAACCACCCAGCAGGGCAGTTGTGATGGTCAGTATTCTGGGTCAGCTTGGCTACACTAGAACATCCAGTGCTTTAATCAAACACTAATCTAGGTGTGGCCTGAAGGGATCTTGTAGCTTTGGCTAACACCTTCTAATCAGTTAACTTTAAGTCAAGGAGATCAACCCCAAAGAAATGTCTAGGCCTCATCCAATCATTGCCTGCCTTAAGAACAAAGACTCAAATTTACTAGAGAAGAAAAAGTTCTTGTTGCATTCATATATGAATATGCAACAGCAAATCCTATCATTATATATAATTATAATACACCATACTACAGTGATGCAGCCACATCAATGTTTATAGCAGCTCAATTCACAATAGCTTATCTATGGAACCCACCTAGATGCACATCAGTAGATGGGTGGATAAAGAGACTGGTATGCATACACAATGAACTATTTCTCAGCATTAAAAAGAATAAAATTATGGTATTTGCACGTAAATGGATAGAGCTGGAGAATATCATGCTATGTAAAGTAAGTCAGTCCCATAAAACTAAAGGCAGAACGTTCTCAGATTAGTGGGTGCTGATTCATAATGGTGGGGGTGGGAGGGCAAGGGAAGAATGGAGAAACTTTGGATTAGGCAAAGAGGAGGGTGGGGGAGGGTAGGGGGCATGGGGCAGGAAAGATGGTGGAATGAGAGAGACATCATTACCTTAGATACATGTATAATGGCATGAATGGTACAACTCTGCATCATGTACAACCAAAGAATTGAAAAGTTATGCTCCATTGTGTACAATGAATTGAAATATATTTCTGCTGTCATGTATAACTAAGTAGAATAAATAAAACATCAAAATATAATGCACCAACAAAAAAAACATGGAATAAAAGGAAAAGTTCTGCCTCTAGATTTCAGTATTAACTCCTACCTGTGGGCCTAGCCTACAAATTTTAGACTTACCAACCCCCACAACGGCATGAGCCAATTCCTTAAAATAAATCTCTTAATTTATGCAAACTATCAGTTCTTATTGTCTAGAAAATCTTTAATGATGTATCCCCAACGTCTACCTGAATGTCTCTCCATTATACCCACTACCCCCCCCCATACAAACATTCCAACATTAAACTCCAAATCATCCTGGTGAAATATGCATAAATTTCAACTTGGCAATGTAGAAATTATTACAACATTGCTGTTAATCTTGGTCCAAACTCAGCCCCACATACAGTTAGAAATCATTCAGGATTTCAAGTCCCATTAGTCATATCTCTACTGGCAAAGCAATGTGAAAAACTAGGGCAATTATCTAGTCTGTGAGCTCCCTGGAGACAGGCCTGGCAGAGGCAGCTTCATTTATATCCCACACAGACCCAGGTGTTGACATGCGGTGGCTGATCAATATGTGCTGAGCTGAGAGGCGGCGGGAGGGGGGGGGCGCTGCCACTTCCCTGCCCTGCCAGCCCCAGTGGCCTCATAGCCAGGCAGACCTGGCTCACATGAGCTCACCTGCTAATAGTCTTAATTCTGTGACACATTAAAGAATAGCCATCTTACAAGAGTGGTAATTATTTGGAACCAGAAATCAGGAGAACTCATTAGTTAGAGTACAATTTATAAACTGACTAAAATGAAAAGGGGGCAGTAAAAAATGTCATTGCAGAAAATAGATGACATATTAAACCTTAATTAATTGCATGTCACTTAAAAAAGAAAATAAAACTGCAAAATTAAAATCTTCATAAACACTGTGTGAAAGAGACATTTTTCAAATGCTAATGCTGTTGCCAAATGTCACCTTGGGGGGGGGGGCAGGCAATATCGTCCCTGACTCTGAACCGTTGGTCTAACCTAATGACTGAAGTCTGTTTCCCATTTGTCCGGCTGCCTGTATCCAAGCAACCTTGTGCTGGCCAGATCCCTATGGGGTATTCACCTCCTGAGAACAGGGACAAGTGTACTTGCTGCTGTTGCCACTGTCTCCTACCAGAGATCTGGTGACTCTCTTGGAATCAAGAGGTGAACAAGCAAGAAGCTAAGGGAATTGATGAACAGGAGAAGAAAATCAGGTCCATGTTGTCTTCTCTGATCCAAGGTCAGCTTTGGACAGTGACCACCAACCTTAAGACTCCTAGTGAGATATGAAGAAAAGACACCTGTCTAATCCACTCTCAAAGTCAGGACTTCTGCTACTGCAGTGCAAAACATCCCAAACTAGTGACAAAGGGGAAAAAATAATGTTCCCACCCTCTCAGTTCACTTTTCCCTGGGAGTCAGGCCAGGCTCCCGAGGATAGTAGGAGGTGGGCGCAGAAGTCACTTTCTTTTTTCTTCTCCACCAGCCCCCACCCTGATGGCATCCTTCCTAGGCAGCCCAGTCCAGGCCACCCTCCTGTCACAGGAGGTGATACACCACAAGGGTGGGCCAGCCCCTGCCAGCTTCCTGCTGGGCCACCTCTAGCCTGTGTCTGGGGCACTGGGTGTGTAATCAGTGCAGCAAGTCAGGATTGCAGGGTCACGGGGGAGAGCCTGCTGTACAGCCCAGTGGGACTAAGGAGCTACCTCCATGGCACAGCAAGTGGGAAAAGTGTACCCTGCCCCCATGAGGGGCCAGAATTGGAAGATAAATCCCCCAGTGTCCTTGTCCCTTGGGGTATCTCCCAGATGGATTCTGCTCATCTCTCAGAGGTCCCAGCAGGGCTGAGTCTCAGTCACCCACCAGCAACTGCTCAGGAGCCCGAGGTCATTGGATTAGCATTGTCTCTTCCCAACTCACTCCCCACACCCACACCCTGCCAGGCTGCTTCCCAAAAGCAACCTTTGAAAAAATCTATTTGTCCTCAAGTCCTTGTCTCAGGGTTTGTTTGGGGGATGAAGGGGTGTGGTATGAATTTCCTGAGTTAATTTTTCTCTAATAACGTGAAACAACTCCAGTGTGGCAAATTCTCAGTTCACAAAAAAAATCCCCATTTTCCTCATAAACAGAAAGTAATATAAGTCCCTGGTTTACCAGAAGTCTAGTCAGGGCTTGCCGGAGATGGGCAGGACCGTGGAGCAAGAACACGGTGTCTTTTCTGGCTCTTCATCTTCCTTTTAATCTATGTGCTCTCTGGAATCATGCAAGATGCAGGCCTTTGTTTGTTTCTCCTCCCAAGGCATCAGCCTTATTTTACACCGCACTTCAGTATAAACAGGGGCTCTCAAAAGCAACCTGGAACCTAGCAATCTCCATAAAAAAATCCTGTCCTCCATGCAGCTTCTCAGATCCAACCGATTTAAATAGACTTGTCACTCGGGGACGTTAATATTCCACTGAATCAACATGGTCCTGCTGCCTCCCTTGGGATTGTCATCAGCACAGATGACAGTATTAGGAAGCCAAACCCAAAGACCCATTGAATCAGGTTTCCAGAATCTGGTTATGTTTTTTATTTAAATTAAAATTTCTGATACTTCTAACATTCTTTTGTTCTACTGAACAATGCAGACCCAACCTGATCTGTACCTGTAAATTACAGATGGTGAGAAAATCTAAAAAGTTGAGGGTTTCATCCAATTTGATCATTCATCATTTATAAGCTGAAATGTTTGCTATTGAAAATAAACTGCAACTCAGAAACTAAGGTGCAGAAAAACATTCAGGAAACAAAGATCACCTTATCTGAAGAACTTAGAAATGCATGTTTTTATATGTAGTAAGGATTGCACACTTTACTTTTCAAATTATCACAGGATGACTGTTTTGCAGTTAATTCCTGGGTAACCTTCCTAAGCTATACATAGACTCACTCCATGTTGAAGGGTCTGTCAATCTAAAAGAAATCTCAGGCTGTTGGGAACTTTCAATGCTTTAGGTTCTCCTGATATGGATATGTTTAAATGGAAATAAGAGACATAAAAATAGTTGACAATTGTAATCTAACTTAGTAGTGACAATAGCAAATGACCACTCCCAACTAAAGCCTAAGGGGGCAGCTTGAATGCTCCCTGGAAAAGGTCTCATCTTTATTTTAGACAGCATAGAACTAGCTGGGAGGGAGAAACATATCTAAGAACAAAAAGATCTTCTCTTTTTTCATCCTTTCTCACTTATTAGCTATATCAGTAGTCCCTGTCCCCACAAACCCACACCCCACAGAGGATGTTTGGCAGTGCCTGGGACATTTCTGGCTGTCATGACTGGGGATCCTTCAGCCATCTAGAGGCTAGAGGCTAGGGACATCACTGAACAACCTACAGTTGTCAGAACCTCCCCCCACCTCCACAACATGAACTTATCTGGCCCCAAATCTCAAAATCAAGCCAAGGTTAAGAAACCCCTGAGTTACATGCTTGCTTACTACCCTAGTAAATTAAAGATCTCATCACAGAATATTTTTCAAAGAGAAAAATATGCCTTGTTCTTTTACTCACTTAATGAATAACTACAGAATACATAAACTCTCTAATAATGGTAACAATAAAATCCTAAGTGACATGCCCTGATGGCAGCCATCTAAGGTGGCCCTGGCAGGAAAGAGCTCCCTCCCTCAGCGCCATCATGGCTTCCATCCCAGAGAAGAGGAAACCACGGTCCAGAAAGGCAAGAGACTGCCTTCAAAACCTCCATCCTTGTTCTTTGAGTTCATTTGTCCTATAGCATCCTGTAAGACACAGAGTTTAAAGCAGGAAGAAAAAAATTAAAAGTTGTAAATCCCCAAATCCCAGATGGATCAGAGAAAAACAGGCTTACACAATGACGAGTCATAAACAATATGTGAAGACAAACTGTCACAGGCCAGAGGCAACTGGGAACACATGACAACCAAATGGGCAGCCAGCTGGGGTCCTGGGACAGAGAAGGAGCTTTATCGGAGGAGACAGGATCTGGAAGAGCCCTGATGGCATTCCCAGGAGAACCACCATCTGAATGTTGCCCCTCCCAGACTTCATATGTGTGGCACTCCATACCCAAGGGGATGGTATAAAGAGGTGGGGGCTTTAGGAGGTGCTTGGTCACAGGATGGGCCTCGGGAATGGGATTGGTGCCCTCATGCAAGAGGCCAGAGGGTGCCCGCAGCCCTTCCAACAGGGAGGACATGACAAGAGGGAACAGACCCCCACTGGACATCAATCTGCTGGTACTTTGATCTTGGCTTCCCTGACTCTGAACTGTGAGCAATAAACATATTGTTTATAAATCATCCTGTCTGGTATTTTGCTATAGCAGTAAGAATGGACTAAGAGAGGGAAAATGTCAGCTCTTCAGGAACTTGTACCACTAAGCGGAATTGGATGACCCCAGTGCACGGCCAAAAATAAAGATAAATTAAGGCAGCAAATGAATATGAACAACAGCTATTTGATATTGAGTGCATTACATGTACTTAGACACATCTTCTCGCTTAATTCTCAAAATAACCAGGTGAGGTGGCACTAAAGACTATCCCTGACCCCAGTTTTACGTCAGGAAAAGAATTAGCGGTTCATCAGAAAGAAGTTGGTTTAGTAGCTCATTAAAACTGCATAGCCCTTGAGAGTTTATAAGGTAAACTATTTTATCCTCAGGCAAGAGGGACAGAAAGAGGTCATTACCCCCATTTTGCAGATGGGGACTGGTGAGTGTCTTCTCCAGGCTGATAAGGACCTAAGGGACAAAGGGGGCTGCCCTGTTGATCCCAAGCGGAAGCCTGTAACTTTCCACTGACTCTGGAAACTGCCACACAACACATCATCCTGAAGCTCCAACTGCCAGCAAGCAGGAGGCAGCCTGGCCCCTACCACCCCCTCCTGTGCTCACTCCAACAGCACGTCGGACCACCCCTTCCTGTGCCCACTTCAGCAGCGCATTGGACCACCCTCTCCTGTGCCCACTCCAACAGCTATCGGCCCATCCAGGGCCAAGACCAGAATGCACATTCTGAAGAGCAGATGTGCACAGGGTTGGGAGCTGATGTATGAGGTGGAGGAAGCCAAGGGCAAGGGAAGGTGTCACTCCTCCCAGAGCTCAGCACTCACCTGCCAGCAGCTGGCTGTGACCCCCTCCACCAACCTGAAGACTGTCATCACCTCAACAAAGACCCCATTCTTTCAGGCATCTGCCAGGCTGTTTCCATGTGGATGATTCGTCTCTTTGAGGAATGTTCTTTAAAGGAGTCAGTTATTTCCAGGGCCCACAGGTGCGAGGGACAAGAGGCACTTACCTGCGAGCATCAGAGCTCTGACGCACTCCATCCAGCCCTGCATAGCTGCTTTCATCAGGGTAGTGAAGCCAAACACATTCCTCCTTTCAAGGTCAAGACCAGGGAAATAGTTCAACAGGTAGTTGGTGATGGTGGAGTGCCCTGAAAGAGAACAGTACACGTGTGGGTCTCACTCACACAAGGCCTCCAGAGGGACCGGAGTGTGTCGGGAGGTGGCACAAGAGGAAGCCAGGCCCCGGGCAGCTTCCTGCTCTGCAGGTTTTCCTCTCTGACCCCCAGACAATCCTTCCGGAGGAAGCAGGAGGAGGTAGAGGCCACTGTCCTGGCCACATGGATGTCTCAGGTTCACTCAGGGCCCTTCAGCCACCCACCTGAGTGGTGCATGGTCCCACTATACTGCAGAGGAGGCTGGGCAGAGTCAGTAGTGTCATCACAGGCAGGCGCTGGCAGCTACCAGCTGGAGCTGCCGGGGCAATAGAAGCTAAGCCAGGAATGAGCCTCCGAAGCATTTCCAAGTGTTCCGGTGCTTCAGGAGGAAAAGCTCATCATCATAGCAAAGAGATAACACCAGCTCACACTCACACCTCTGCTACCACTCAGAAGAGAGTGTCTGTCCCTCCCTTCCTTCCTCCTCACCCCCCACTCACACATGATCACAAGGAGCCTGCCTCAGCCACAACCCTGAGCAGCTGAGAATCTTCAGGAAACTCATTATGGAGTATAGATTTCTCCCCTTTCTCATCTTGCTCTTCAAAAAAAAAAAAAAAAAAAAACGGATCCAATTTTCTGCTTATTGCCAGAGATACTCTCAAAAAGCCCAAGGTGCTCTCAGTCGGGGTGAATAAGGAGACCATTGTGCAAAAGGCAATAGTTTAAGCATCCACCCCAGGAAAAACCTGTCTCAAGTAGAGCTTTCTGAGCCACAAGGTGGCTCCTGAGTCTGCCACCCAAGCCCAAGGATAGCCCACCCCCTCAGTCTTTCTGTGCTGGACTCCCTCAACCACACACACACCCCAACCACATACACACCTCAATTCCCTATAGCATCCTGGCAATGGGTTGGATCACTGGGATACAGCTGTCCTGGGTACTGAAGGATGGCTACCAGCACCTGGTCTCGAATCACGAAGTGCCAGCAGCAATGAACCCCCAACTCCTGCCCCCAAATATGGGAACAAAATATGAGCCCAGACATTGCCACCTGTCCCCTGGTAGGGTGGGAACGAGAAGGTGTAAAATCACCTGGGTTGAGAACTACTGACCTAAAGGACCCTTTCTCACTGTCCCAGGACCAACCACACCAAGTGGGAAACAGGTCCTTTCCCAGCGCCTTTGTCCTTGGCCCTGGCTAGCCACCCCCCTCAGCTGTCTTCCGCATCCTGGCCCCTGCAGGTGATGGTGAGCATTCCCTTGGGAATGTGAGCACTCTCCACAAGTCCCTCTTGCAGAGCCCCAGGGAAGTGCTGGGTGTGCAGCCACATCTGTCTTTACATACCAACAGTCAGCCGTCTGCAGCCTCCCAGGTCACTCCAAGCCTGTTATGCCCAGCTCCACGTCAGGGCCATAAGCTTGGACCTCATGGACATTTCCCTGCACTCCTCTGGTTAACTCATCATCTCCCACACCCCAAGGAATCCCTCAGCCTTGGAGGAGCCAGGACCCCCAGGGTTTTACTCTCCAGTTTCAGGACAGAGGCCTCCAATGGATGGCACTGTGTGTGAGGAAGAAGAGGCGAGGCCATTATTCTCCTGAGGTGGGCCAGAAATGAGATTTTGCCTGCAGACTGAGAGGGCTGATTGAGCTGGAGGCTGCCAGCTTCCCCAAGAAACCCTGCTTCCCTGCGGTGTCCCAGGCCTCCCCCAGAACCCGGCTCCAGCTTCAGCATCACGAGAACAGAATACCAGACCCTGTGGATGCACTCAGTGGCTCCTGTCTTCCTTGTGATAGCCACCCTGTCAACCACGGCTCCCGGACTGGAGCCCAGAGCCTTCCTCTGTTGTACACAGACACACATCAAAAATGGAACATCTGAAACTCCTGGACATGATGAACACATATGCTGTGGGATGTCGGATGGGAATCTGGGACAGGAAAATCTGGGGAAATCTAAATAAAGAGTGGACTTTCGTTAATAACAACACATGGCCATAGGCTCAGTCCTTGGTCAACAGCGTTACACTAACACAGATCTGAGCAACAGAGGAATCTGGGTGCAAGATTCACAGGAATTCTTTGTATAATCTGCAGTTTTTCTCTAAGTCCAAAGTGTTCTAAAATCTAAAAATCTGTTTTTAAAAAGAAGAGAATGAGCTCAGAGCCATTCTAAAAGAGTGCAAGGCAGGTACAAGGATTCCCAGCCACTGTCTGGTGAGGATCCTATCCATCCCGTTCACCAGCACTATCCTGTGGCATGAGGTCACCAGGATGCTGGGGTAGGTGCACACAGGAGGCAGAGGATGATGGCAAGACTGGGAGGGCAGGAGGAGGAAGAGAAGTGGTTGATTCAGCGTGCTTCTAACCAAAAGAGTGGACAGGCCAGAGCACAAGAGAAGGAGGAAAGCCACAGGCACTTCTGGTTCCACCCTGGCCTCAGGCTCTGGGTGCACGTAGCTGGCATGGTGTCTCTACCCAAAGCATGTGAGGTAGTAGAAGTCCCAGAGAGTCAGGAGAGGGAGAGGGGCTCTCTCTTCCACTCCCTCTTTCTCTCATATTAATTCTGCTGTGATTTTCCTTTAATTGTCAGCACCTATTGCTAAAACTTTTGGAATCATTAAGTGAATGATTATAGAATGGTGTTGGAGTAGGCCACCTCCTGGTTGGAGCAGAAGAGCCCCCCTTGGTAAAAGTGGAAGCTGTGAACAGCTCCTCATTCCCTTCCTAGCTTTCACATTAACATCATAGAGTCTCTGTGTTCCTCTACCGACACCTCACTTGGGGTAGTGGAGACAGGCCACCTTGGGGAAGCAGAAGGGATTATTACACCTATATAAGTAAATCAGGGCAAAAGTCTGGCAGAGCCCTGCAGATGAGAAGCAGGGGTTGGGAAGAGGTGGTCCTCATGGATGCCCTGAGACCCACCCTCACACTCTTCAACACCCCAGACATGTGAGGCCAAGATGGGCCCTGTACCTGGGGTTCAGCCTTCTCCAGAGGTAACCCCAGGCAGAGGGTGGGCTGCCCCCTGCTCCCATGGCAGCCCCACCACACTTGGCTGAGAATAAATCTGTAGTGCAAGTGTTAGATAGTAGAGAGCAATGAACAGGAATTCGTGGCTAGGTCACAGGTGTTCTTGTAATTACTTTAGTGTCTTCTTTAAACCACTTGCAAAATGGAAAAGAAAGCAAAGGGTGGCAGTTAATTTGTAGAAAATAAACCAAAGCAAAGGAACAAATGGAAAATATGTCAAAAGATAAGGATTAATGGGTTTATCTCTTGACAAAGTCCACTGAGGTTGATGTGAAGCTAGGAATTACGGCTGTAAGTGTCTCCATCTGTCTGGGAAGAAGATTCTTTTAGTAGCACAGGTGCACTAAGGTAACTCCTGACCAGCTGCTGACCCCCGTGCCCACATTAACATGGGGTTGACTTGTAGATGAAGTCCTGCTAAATAGGATGGCCACCATGATGGTTCAAGAGAGAACCAATTAAGGTCAAAAACTCCACCACCCAATGTAAAGGAGCTGAACACCTGATTGGAAAAGAGTACAGAGATGGTCTCCAGCTCTCTTGGTCAACATCAAACAGTAATAAATTGGGGACAGCATCGTCTCCTTTGTTATTATCTGCTCAGAGATGAGCCTCGCTTTGCTTTTACATTGCTTTCATCTCCCTTTCTCTTTACTATCACTTATAATAATAAAGTTCTCTTGTTTGGCTTTTGGTGTCTGGCTTTAAATTTTCTTTCATCGAAACACAGGAACAAAGGTTTGGAGTTTTACCTCCCTCACTGACACAGGGATGTCTGCAGAGTGGGAGCAGGACCCACCCTGTTGAGTGCTTCCTGCCATGGCCCAGGTCCTGGTGCTGGGCTGAGCCATTGCAGCCCTTCCTTCCCCCAGGACACAGGCCTCCTGGGACTCATGTCAGTGCTGAGCAAAGGCAGCCCAATTCAAGAGAAAGAAAATCTCCTTGTCAGTGTGATGACGGTGATGTTCAAAGCCAAGTGGGGCAGATTCAGGGCAGGAAGGAAGAGGAGCAGGGGCTTGTAAGAAGGGCCTTTCAAGCGCAGAGCTCACAGCCCATGAAGCTGTCCTTATTCCTGGAACAAAAAAGGGCAGATCCCCTTCAGGGTGATGAGTTGAAAGGGCTCAACACTGAAGTAATCTTGCCTCCGATCAAAGTTAATCAACAAAGGGACATGAAGGGAAGGGAGTGGGGATGAGAATAGGAAAGACAGTGGAATAAATCAGACATAACTCTCCTATGTTCATATATGAATATATAATCAGTGTAACTCCACATCATGTACAACCACAGTACAGAATCCTCATTAGAACAAGTTTTACTCCACATATTACAATATGTCAAAATACACTCTACTGTCATGTCTCTTTAAAAATAACAACAAAAAATTTCAGCAGCAAAACTTTTTAACTATCCTTCAAACAGAAGAGATTCATTGTCCAAAATATGCCAACACAAAAAACCCTTTGAAAGCTTTTCCCATTATCTTAAAATGCAAAGATTTTACCTTGTAATTTAAAGTAATCCATGATCTTATCCCTGCTTATCTTACAGTATCACTGCTGACTAAAACCATTCAAATCGTTAAACCTTAGATTTGGTATGACAGGTAGGTGTTCAGGGAATAAGTTGCAGGGAGGAATATAAAATGTATGAGATAAAAACATTAAATGTGATGGGGGGTGACAGGTAAGAAAATGTTGCAGTAATTCAGTGACAAGCTAATTGGAAAAGGTTAAGTGTAGTAACTGGAGTTAATAATAATGGTTCACTGCTAAAAATATCATTTCACATGGGACAGATTTAGCATATAGGAATAGTAAAATAATGCTTTACAATTTTTTGACATGGGAAGCTGGTGTTACAAGGACATGTATGAGACATCATCATCTTAATAAACTAGCAAGAGTAGCTTATTGTATTTAGTAGCACTTCTATAATTACTTCTTTTGTCATCACAATTACTATTGTTAACCTACTAGATATCAGGTTCTATACTACCTGGTACACACTGTATACCAGGTTGCATGCCATTCACTTCTATATATGGTCTATAAGCCACAAAAGCCTCTATAAAGAAGTTATGGAAGTTTAAACTCACTTTACAGAAAGAAAGTATTTTACTGAAATTTTGCCCTATCTAGAAAGAATTGTGACCAGGAATCAAACCCACATTTTAAATTTCATAAAACTACAGAAAATATAAAACTAGAATACAGCAGTGTTGAAAGCTAAAGAGATAGGTTTTCAAGTAATAATAGGTGGTTAAGAAAATCATTTCAATGTCATTGAAATATATTGCTTTCATTCTGTTAATATTAAACTATATAGGGTCCACAAGATAAAGGGCTTACAAGTATAGTAAAAGGTGTTAAAACTCTATTGAAATATCAAAGTATCTAATTTATACATATATATTCCCATACTTGAATTTCTTTTCTCCAACTATTTTAGCACCCTCTGCAATATGTGTTTCTGTGTCTGCAGCATTATTTTCTCTAATAATCTTATAAATTTTTACCCATGCCATTCTTTTTTAAATATCTTGCTATATAGACTTACCTAAATTTGGGGCAAGTCAAGTAACTGTTAATCTGACGGAATAAAATTAAAAAGGAAAAAAAAAACTGAAAACAGAGAAGGTGGTATCTTCAGAATTGTATTCTACTGTGAACTAATTCCTTCTCTGAATTCTCTGACATTTCAGTATTAACCACTCCCACTTATATGACCAAAGTATCAGAAATCACATTTCCAGTTCTGGAGTTCCAATGAGTGGCAACCTTAGAGTAACAATATTAGGAGTATTTTACATAACTAAAAAGGTTTTATGCTTGATATATAATATATCAATAATTCTAAAAATAAATTTATAAAACTGTATACTCCCAATGAATATACAAGGAAACTGAAGGTTACATAAATAACCTACTTCCTCATAGAAAAAAAAAAACTGGTAAAGGTAGAAGTTAGATTAAAATACTATTGTCTCTGACTTGAACTATAGCTCTAGGAAGAATTTACTGCAAAGTTTGCCTCTTGGCTACCCAAATATTAAAGACTAAATCCCTTATTTCAAGGAAGTACTGGGGGGATGAGTTTTAATGAGGTCTTATTGTAGTAAGAATACAAACTTATAAAGCTTAAAGGTATGCTTTCTCATAGAAGTGACATCTAGGCCACATCATTTAAAATTTTCTAGTAGCCACATTAAAATAATTAAAATGGGTAAAATTAATTTTAAAATATTTTGCCCAATCTAACAATAATATTATTTGAACATGCAATCAATACCAAATTTGAGATTTCACCTCCATCTAAATTCAGAATAGCCACAAATGCCTAGTGGATATTGGAAGAGACAGTGCAGAAAAGAAACAGTTACCTATACATGAAAAACTTGTTTTGGTACTGTGGATTGAACTCAGGAATGCTTAACCACTGAGCCATATCACCAGCAATTGTAAATTTTAATTTTGAGACAGGACCTCACTAAATTCCTGAGGATGGTCTTAAACTTGTGGACCTTCTTCCTCAGCCTTCATACTCTACCACCTTTCCCAGTAATCACTTAGTGATTGTATATAGCAGCACACAATAATCACTAATTTTTGGAACAAATTTTCAACTATAATTTTCTAGCCTACTTTAAATCAAAAGGTTTAGATAAAGAAAACTAAAGTTGTATACAATAGTGAGTAAAAGTCACTGGAGAAATGAAATTATAGTTTTTAACTGTTAAATAATCTACAAGTACAGAAAACACAGGTTTTCAATTTAATAAAATTATTAACAAGCAATTATCTATAATATACCAATATCACTATTAACATATTGCAAAATCCTAATTTAACTCTTTTTGGAAGAATGTTCTGAAAGTTACACAATGAACACACTTTCTTTAGGACATGGTCATCTATTCCACAAAACCATGTTTGTTTTTATGTTGTTTATGTGCTTGAAGTACCATGGGAAAATACCATATGTAATTTATAACAAATAGTTAGAAAAGATATCAAAGATGCCAATTATAGCCTATATTGAAGAGATCACTAACAAGTCCATGTAAAATATTAGTAAGTAGATTCACTATTCTCCATTCTGTACTATATACTTTATTATAAATAGTGGCAAGTAAGAATATATTGAATGTGTAAGGACAGGCAGAAGAAAAAACTGAGGGCAGGAAAAATTCCTAGGAAAATAAGAAATCACAAACTTGATTTTAAAAATATCATCATATCTCTGATTGTATATAAGGTATGTTGACACCAAATTCATGTCTTCATACATGTATTTTGTATAATGATGGGGTCAGAGTTATGAAAATTGGTGTTGTAAATGGATAATTATAATAGTAATGCATTCCACTATTGTCATGTATGTAAGTAATTTAAAAAAAATAAAATAAAAATAGCATCACTTGTTTCCTGATGGCATAAAACGATAGTATTTAAAGACACTTTTACTGTTGAATGGCCTGCACTTGTCATAAATCTCTACTCATCTATGGGATTTACACTCAGTATCTGCTCATTTTCTACATTCATTTTTATACTGTTTTTTAATTTCACTTGCACTGATTAAACAAAGTACCAAATAGAAGACTTCCTTTAGTATCTATTTTTTAAAACACAAATTTTAACATTTTCTAAACTGATAAAACTAATGTAAGTCCAACATATTTAAGAACATGGTAAAAAATTCCATAAATCTATTTTGGGGGGTCACTAATGATTGAATTCAGGGGTACTTAACCACTGAACCACATCCTCAGCCATATTTTGTATTGTTATTTTAAGAGACAGGGCCTCACTGAGTTGCTTAGTGCCTTCTTTGCCTGAGGCTGGTTTTGAGCTTGTGATCCTCCTGCCTAAGCTTCCTGAGCCACTGGGATTACAGGCATACACCACTGTGACAAGCTCAGTTCTATTTTTAAGAGTTCAATTTATATTCTAAGAAAGCAGGAATAAATTAATTACCATTTGATTCAAATTTTCTTGACAAGTGTAAATATATGAAATACCACAAGATTTCAGTATGTGGCAGTGCACCCTTTAAACTTGGAATTAAAACATACATTTTCTGTATGTATATATTTCAAGTTAAAGATATACACATATCCCAATTTTTTAAGAATACCAAACCCCCAAATCTGATGTTTACATACACACACATACATAAATATGGGCAAGCTTTCTACGAATTATTTATAAGAACTACTCATTATTTTAAAGAAAGATTTTACAATTTTATTTCTTGGTAATATATTTTAAAATATATTGCCAGATTTAAAAACTGAGGTAAGATTTCAAAGTCTCTGGATATTTTTTTAAAAGTAGTTTAAAGTACATAAGTGTTGTATACTGTTTAAGTCATAAATTCTGGATATAAGTTTTTCCAGTAATTTACAGAACCTGGGATGGGAGCTAGGACAAGGCTGCCTTGCCCCAGCTCACCCATACTCTCCAGAAGGCGGTCACCATACTCGGCTGAAGCCAGGGTTTTGGGCTTTCTGAGGTCCCTAATTTCATTCTGGATCGCCTCAGAGGCATAACCCCAACTCTCCAGTTCCTTCTTTCAGTGGCCCATGCTCACTCCTTGGCTGTGTGAAGTTCCCGTGCTAAGAAGATTCTCTTTGTGAATATCCACAACTGTTTGATATAGAAATAGTTCCCATTTCACAGATAAAGAGACTAAGACAAGCTTTGAAGTCCCTTTGCAAATTAGGCAGGTTGCTGGAATTCAAATGCACCCATAGGGAATTTCAAGGCTGTGGTTCTCAACCATGCAGGCGGTTTTTGTATTGAAACAGTCTCCTGTGGCTGGTCTCTGTGACTTTTCCTCACAAGCTGTCTGATGGGCAATGTTTGAGTGGTGTGTTGGTCTCTCCAAAACTAACTGCCTCCTCCCCTACCAGCTGGCTGTTTCTCCTGTCTCAGTCCCTGTCTGAACTCTTCTCCCTAACAAGAATGTAACCTTGAAGAGGAAAAGATTTGTCTCACTCATTATTATTGTGGTGCCTAAGAAATTGCCTCATCAACTTAATGCACCCATGCAATGAATACATCTTGATATGAGATCATAAAGGTTCTCAGCAGTTGGTAGTCTTCCTCATCATTTAGACAAAGGCATCTGAATTAGCCTCATGGGTCATGTTTACATGTTAAGATCACAGGTTTCCACTCAGTTTTATGATTTTTTTTTCATCATCTGCAACCATCCTTTCTTCTCTCAGTCTCATTTCCATCGAGAGGCTCTTTTTTTCCCCAATCCTCTATTTTTTTTTCATGTTTTTTCTTCTCACTTGATTTCATTTCTTGACCCTTTCCTTCTTCCTTCCTGTGATCAATCTCCTCTTAAAGCCCTTCTAGGAGCTTTCACTTCCATCCTCATTTAGCATATTTACTAATTGCCAGTGTCATAGCCATGCTGTGTTGGGCAGATATCCTAAGATTTATTATATAAGAATAGGGTATAGATACCATTTTTAAAAGAACATCCAAAAACTCTGTTTTAGCAAATCAACCCAAGAAGAACTCATAAGGGTGTACGAGGTTCACAGCACTACTCATGATGCCTGGCATCCTGGGACCCATCTTAGGGTACAGATGACCATTTAGGCCAAATAGTCAGGAGATGGGGCTCTAGTTTCAACTTCCCCTCTAACATTCTCTACGAACTTCAGCCCCTCTCAGGTGTCTGTTTCTCCATAAGTAAAATTCAGAATTGGGGTTAGGTCAATAATCCCCAAGGTATTATCTGAAGAACACAAATTTTGCAGAAATTTAACACATGTCATGCAAAAAAATGGGGTAGGGATTGTTCTATGGCCAAAATCTTGGGAAAACCTCTTTCAACAAACTTAAAACTTTCTTTTCCCCTAACTCTTCGCAATATCTTTAGTAAACTATGCACCTTAAGACTCTTTGGGGACAAGGTAGGAAACAATGTGTGGAATGGTAATTCTCTTTTTAATTATAGAAATTATTTCCAGAAGCCATTTCTGTGCATATTGGAGACAATAAAGACAGATATATCAGAAGATTTTGAACAAGGAATAATCTACAAACCTATTTCTCCTTTATAAAGCCTTAATGAAACTAACAATTTAGAAAATTTCAATGCTTCCAAGATATGGGAGGAACAAAGGAAGAAAAAACTTTCTAAAACTGAGTAAACCAGTTTGATAAACATATTTTTGAGTAGAAGAATTTTGCAGGTGATACTAAATTTTAAGCAGAAATCTTGGAGAATAAGGTTATTCTCAAATATAGAAGAATTAACAAAAATTAGAGAAAATATATAAAAATACACTTAGAAATGTCATTTTTCTTAAGAAATCTTAGTCAAATGGATATATAATGGGAGAGATTAATTTAATGGACTTTAACCTTAAATACATGGGCTAATTAAAAATGCAATGTCAGTCCATATTTTGATATGTTAAACTGATTTCTCAATGGTTCTGTTGAAAGTCAAAAGGAAACAAAATTAGTTTACACCATTAATTTGGCAATTTGGTGGTAAAATTAATTTGTTTAGCAGAGATACACAAAGCAATGTCGTGAAACATCCTCAAAAACATGTTCCAACTGGAAAACATGCATGTATATTTATATATGTATGTATTCCAATAGAAGGATATATATGCATTATATATGTGTGTGAAATATGTGTTTGTACACATACAGATGTCATGGACATGCACTGGGAATTAAGAGGTTAAGCTGCTTATAATTTGAAATGGTGATTTTAAAATACTTTAAAGCATAAAAAGGGACCTATGTCAATAGGAAGGAAAAGACACAGAGTCTAGGGTATGCAAACTGCTATTCTCTTTGGTTATTGAGTCAATATGTAGGCAAAGCTTTCATGTGGTACATTGTGCAAACATGAAACAAAGTGATTGCTCCTTGGTTTGCCTTTGGACTGTACTATTGTCAGGGTTCAGAGAATAGGTTCTCCACATCCAGGGTTCTTTTATGAGTCCTTAATTATGAGGAACTCAGTGGAGCCCGGGGTTACTGGAGATGATGTCTTTCTTGGCATATTTATCATCTACAAATCATCTGATATAAATATACCTCAGCAGACTCATCATCAGGCCAGCTCAGGAACCTGTGATTTATGATGGTTACAGGAAACAGTGTGAAGGCTGAAACACTTTATTAAAGGTAGCTTTCTTTTCTAACCCAGCCCTGCACTCTACTTGAATAGAAATGATCCAGAGAATGAGTCCTCTTTTCCTTTTAGAATTAAGCCTTTTGACATTCCCTTTGGATGTTATGCTTATATCACTGAGTTTTGACATTTAAGAATTTCTAAGAAACATCAAAATCACTATGTTAAAGGATAATCTGAGAAATCACTAAATGTAAAATAGAAGCATATTTAAACCTTACTTTTCTTTCATTTTGTTAAAGTACAAACTGTGCAAAGCATTTTTTCTCAATTTTTATTACATATCTATCATTAATCTGTATTTTTCTCTGGATAAAATAACAGAACTGACCAAAATGTTTTAGAGATACCATGATTCCAATCTCTGGAAGTTGAAATAAATAAAATGTGTATCTTCTTTGTATTGAAGAATGTTCTTTGTTTTTTAAGAAAAATGTGTTTGTTTTACAGTGTTTGGATTTTGCCCTGAACATATAAACCATATTTTCTTTGCTCATTTGTTTCAATGACTAAAAATTGTTTTAATGAACAAAAAATGACACAAAACAAAAATGCCACCCAAGTTTCTCTCACTGGTGATTTGTTCCTGCAAATACTCTTAAAGCCAGCTGGGGAATGATTAACGTTTCCCTTATAGGGTTTTTCTTTAAACACTTATCCTAGAAAAGAAAGCCTTGACAATGACCATTACAGGAGTACTCCCGGTTGGATGGGAAGGCTCCTCAAGCTTATGCTTTTTCCTCTTTCCTCTCTCTACCTCCTCCCACCCACCTCCCATAAGTACTGATGGACAAAGGGTGACTAAGGAGAGGGGGGAAATATCTTTGGCTGGTGATATCAGAAAGCTGTTTGAATTCCCTGCTAGGAGGCGGGCGAGAGAGGGAGAGATAAGGTAAAGCTCAGCCTTGGCTGTGTGTGCTGGAGAGCTGATCTCCATTTCCCAGGGCATGCGCTAGAGAGGTGCCCATCCCAAGCTCATGCCAGCAAGATGGCCCCCTGCGTGCTCGTGGGTGCGCGCACCCTCTGCCAGCTCTCGCGCTGTGCCCTGAATAGCTGTCCTGAGGCTCCTTGTGTGCCACGTGGTTGTGGAACCTTCTAGGAGCTCACAACCTTCCTCTAAGCCTCCCTGGCTCATGGCCCTTCAGTGAGACACCTTGCCTAAAGAACACACTTTCCAGCAGGCGTTCAGGACCTTTCATGATGTAGCTCCAGTATGTTTTTACACCTTATTTTCCTTACTCACTACCACCAACTTACCATACACTCTTTACTTTTGTTCATGCCCATTATTGAATATGACTTCTGTCTTCATTCAGGAATGTCCCTTTCCCATACAGTGGCCCTGGAGACTGGACATAGCCCCTGTGCAGGGCTGCTTCTAACCTCCTCCTTTCCACTCTAAACTTCCTAGTGTTTCCTATTCCTCTGATTGTCTCCTGAGAAGGAAGCTAGGAGACTGGATCAGAGTTTGGCCACTTGATCAGCCCAAAAGGATTGGTATATAAATATTAGTCTCAGCTACTCATAAAATTCAAAATTGGATAAAGCTCTGAATAATATTTGTACAGAATTGTGTAACAAAACAATAACAATGTGCTCCAAAATAAGATGTTATTCTTATGCAGTCAAACAATAATCTGTTATCATCATTATACAGAAAAATTTCATAAATCATAATTATCACAATCACCATCCTAACTGTGAAGAATACACTGTGTTGCTATTTACTATTATCTCAAGTCATATCCAGAGCACTTGCCTATTTCACTTCTCACAGTGATCTTTGGATGCAGGCTTTAATAATATATGCCCTTTTTGAGCATTCACTAAAGAATTGGTTGCACAAAAAGATTAGGAGCTGAGGAAATGGAGATGAGATTCATGGTGTTAGACATCCTACTGGCAAAGTACACAGAGCACTCCATCACCAAAACAGAAATGTACATATTACTCACTTGCAATGGCCTTCAGGACACATATTCATACCTATATTGTTTCTCCATATGAAGAATCTGAAAAAGAAATTTTCCTTGAGATTTCTATTCATTGAGTGGAAAAACTACTACTCTTCAGAGATTGTTCACAGATGCTAAAATTAATGAAGAGAAGCTTTAAACATTTATATGCCTGATCTGTACATTTCTATGTAATAATGTTTCTACTTGATCCAGCATCTGGCTCTGTGTTAGCTTCAAACTTTAGAAATATCATAATTATTTTTTACTCAAGAGTTTAGTAATGTTAACTGTTAAAATTTGGATAAGTGTTCCCAAAAGTTCTATGCAATACAAAAGCTTGGTCCCAGGGTGGTACAGGGAATTGTAACAAATCTTCAGGAGATGAGGCCTAGTAAAAAGTCCTGAGGTGTTTGGAAGCATGGTTTGAAAAATAGATTGGGAAATACCAATCTCCTCCTCCTTCATCATCATCATCATCATCATCATCATCATCATCTCCTCCTCCACCTTTCCCTCCTCCCTCCCCTCTATATTCTCCTTTGACTTGAGGTGGGAGAAATCCCTCCAATATTTTCTCCCTTAATAATGTGCCACCTTTCACAGAGGCCCAAACCAAAGGGCCACCAGATCTTGGACTTGAAACATAAGTCTTAAATTAAGCCTCTCTTGCTGGAGCATTTCCTGTGGTTTAAATGCTATGTATTATAGTTACATGATTTAACTACTAAGGCTTACTCCTGTGAACTTGTCTATGAACTTATGTCTTACTGTTGCTTCTCTATATCATCTTATCTTATTCCTATAGTCTATAACCTATTTCTATGAAATTGATTATATTGCCAAGTTCACACCACAGCAGAACTGGCCACGAGGCCCAGAGCACTTATCCTCTGTGAGTCTGAAACAGTCCCTGAAAAGTTCCCCAGAGGCCGAATCCATGGCCACACTCAGTCTGGCCACAGCCTGGTCCACTCTGTTGCAGGTATGCTCCATGTGGGGCCTCTCCAGGCAGTGCCGTGCTGAGTCTCTGCGCCCTGAAGCTTGGCTTCCCCCCAGAGCTCTGCATGGCTGCCCAAGGGTGGCTCATGCTGTGCATGTCCCGGTGGCATGCTCCTGCCCTCTGCCCGTTCAGTCTGTGGCATTGGCCCTCTAGAGGTGACGCAGATGGGCCATTGCCTGTCTGGAGTGCAGGGACAGGGCTAGGAGCAGAGGATCTGCTGCCTCCGCCCACAGCCTGCCATGGCCTGCACGGGAATCAGAAAGGAGGCGAAGCCCTTGGGACACTTTTGGGGCTGGGGGCCCAGAAAAAGCAGGAGTCACAGAGAAGCGGGCCAGCTCCACAGAATAGAGGGCCCTGCAGGCGGCTGGAGTTCAGGGTTCCCCCGCTTCTTGGGAGGCGAGCGCCAGTTGGGTGCAGGAAGAACCCCTGAGCTCCTTGGCCACAGTCACGGCCCAGGCTGGAGACGGTGGCCTGCGACACATGTGGCCTGCGCTCTGCCTGTGTGGCTACCGGCCTGCGGTGGCTTGGCCCACGGGCTGCCCCAGCTCCACTGTGGGTACCTTGGCGACGCAGCTGGCACAGCAGAGGTCAGAAATCTTCAGCAAAGAGAACCCTCAGAAATGGCGGGGGTTTCTGGTCCTGGGCCTCCAGAAGGTCAGTGCTGGGCCGGCAGCCACCAGAGACCTGGGGGAGGGACCTGGCTGGCCCACAGAGGGAGGGTGCCTGTCCATCCCTGAAGTCCTACCCGAAGCAGGGTCCTCCCTGCTCTCAGCCAGGGCTCAGCCATGTCCCCGTGGCGGGCGGCTTGGACTCTGCTGCCTGTTGGTCCTGGAGGGCATTTTCTTGACTTGGTATGTTTTGTTTTGATTTTTTGGCGGGTCCTGGAAGGAAGGGTTGGTTGTGGTCATAAAACTGGATTCAATTCGCAGTCCTTTCTCAAACTCTGCTGCAATCCATCTGTTGTCCCCAGGAGGGATTCAGGAAAGAAAAAGACTGCACCTGGAATATAATTCTTCATACATTAAATTCCTAGAAACGGAAGGCAGTAGTGTGCTTTAAAGGTAAAAACATTTTCTCAGGCATTCCAAATTTCAGATTTTCTAATGTCCTGATTCTTAAAAGTGGGCATTGGCTCCCTTAGCGCAAATTTCAAGTCATGCTTTTTAAAACACTGGGTGGAGTGATTGTCATCTCATTGGTGCACCAGGTTCTAAAGTATTAAACTGATCTTCTGACATGTGTAGTCCAATTCTGTAAGGAGATGAAATCAATGTGGAAGTGTGCTGAGTGGTGGTAATGAACTCTGACCTGAATTAAAGGCAAAGGGAGAAATGCTTAGATAGTACTTCTATCATGAAGTGTGAGTTCAGTTACCAGGTAGGTCTATGTTGTTGGCAGCATAAAGCAATATACGCCCATTACTACTTTGTGGTAGCCAATAGTATTTAAGTGTAGGTAGTATTGACAAATCATCTTCATGTTCAGGTCCATATTTGTTTTTTTCAGGATATGTTAGAGCAAAACCAGGACTAGCATCTAATCCTTGTCCTTTGCTTTAGTCCTATTAGGTACCATTCATATGTTGTGCTTGTTTTCTAGGTGCTTGGCAAATATTATATTGTTGAACTCAACAATTGTGGTATACCCTTTGCTTATAAAATATGTGTAAGAAAATTTGACCATTTTAGTGAAGTATAAAAACAATTTCTATTAATTTATTATTAATTTTTAATAGAATTAATGTACATTCCCACAGAAACATTTTAAATACCTTGGGAAATTTTTGGTGAAGTACTTTATATTATATTCAGTTTTACCCTATTTGGGACATTGACACATGCACGTTTGTATTGCCTGCTAAGAGTTGCAGGCATTATAGCTCTTAAGTTGCTCAAGATTGGCTCTGGAGGAAGTCTTTGATTAGAAAATTACCTTGTTTTCTTATTTGTATAGTTTTCTATGTTTTGATTCTCAAACTCTCTACCAGTTTTCCAAATATTCTCCCAAGATTTTTAGTTCCCTCAGTCATTGAATCAATTTTCTTTTCTTGAGACAGTTTCTCCCAGGGCATTCTGACCTGACTGTGGACTGGTGATATTTCTATTTTTCTGACCTAAATGTGGACTGGTGATATTTTTGTAATTTCCCTTCATTTCATTCTGGGCATTCTTTTGGCCATTCTTCCATAATGGTTCCTTCATTTCTTATATTCCAGATTTTTCATTTATTGGTATTTATATTCATTTTACAATAGCAGAACTCACATAAGCTTAATGAGAAAGAATATATGGGAGATAAGATTTATTATCTTGGTATACAAAGGAGTATGTTACTATGACACGTTGTTGATAATTTGTTTGAATGTTGAATTCTGTTTTGGAAATTAGTGTTGCTTAGCTTTTAGTATTACTATTACAGTCTGGAATAATCTCACTGGTACTCCTACCTCACTCTTCTTCTGAGAACCTGGTGTTATGGGTGTATTCTGCTATACCCTTACAGAATTTGAAATTTGTCCTTTTTTCTTTGAACTGGGTACTACAATGACCATTTAGACTTATTTTTGATAACTTTACCCTTCTTTTTTCTTTGCCCGATGATTCTTTTTTAAGTCCTCTTTATGGTGAATTGTATCTCAATCAGAAAATGCATATAAATAAAAAATATACAATTTACAGAACACCAGTATTTAACCATCACTGAGCATAATGTGTGTTGAAGTTAGCACAGTGTCAACACTTTTCTCATCATACCACTTTTATGGTAGTGACTGCTTTTTTTATAATTTTCTCATCCAATCAGGTGTTCCTAAATACCATAATTAGGTTTTTCTCATCTTGAACTTTTTAAATAGATTTGAATGAATTCAATCATATGTGTTTTTATTTTTTAATCTGGCTTCATTATGTTAATAATATTTTGAAGATAGATCCATGTTTTATTACTACTGTTATTTTTTGCTACATGTTGTATGAATATGCCACAATATATTATTACACTCTAGTGAAAATTTCCAGTTTGGGAAATATAACTAATAATGTTACTTACAATCCTCCTGGTGCATGTCTTCAAGTATACATGTGAGTAATGTCTCTGAAATAGTGATATGTAGTAGAATATAATGTGATATATATATATATATATATATAATTTAATTTTTTTCTAAGCTACACTTAAATGTAAGTAGACAGAGATAAAGTTGATTTTAATGATATATTTTATTCAGCCTAATAAATATATATTCATTGCAACACATGATAGATTAAAAAAATTAAGATATTTGCCATTTTTATACTAAATATTTTAATTCTGGCCTGTGTTTTATACTCTTTAAAGCCTGTATCAATTCAGTGGAGCTACATTGTAGACGTGCATTATCCATATTTGACCAATGTCTACTGTATTAAATGCTTAACTGTAAAGAATATATATGTATATGTTCATGATGGGACACATTCTGACAGATTAATTGTTAGATGATTTTGTCCTTATTTGAACATCATAAAGAATACATACACAAACCTAGATAATATTAGATAATCACATACTGTGGCCCACTGTGGCCTGTTATTGCATACTATTTTATAGTAAACTTGAGGGTCTTCTTATTTTATATTATTTAGTCCAAACTACATGATATTTTATTCTATTATAAGAGCTATTATTTGAAAATTTTATTTCTTAGCTTTGTAGCTGGTACATAAAAATGAAAGTTTACTTTTCATGAATTCAAATAATTTATCTGTATGACAGGTGTATCTTGTATTGGAGCATTATTCTGGTGTCTCTAGAGAAGCTAAATTAATAGTATGCACACACAAATAGAGACATTTAAAAATACATTTACTATAAGGGAATTGGTTCATGCATTTATGGAGGCTAAGACATCCAAAATCTGTATTTGACAAGTTGGAGACCTATAATTATATAGTTCCAGTCTGAGTCTTAAAGCCAGAGTGAGGCACTTTCCTGAGAGCTCATGGTCTGAGTTCCAGTGAGAGTCATAATCCAAATGCAGAAGACTGACATCTCACTTCAAATACAATCAAACAGAGAAAAATTTCTTTATTACTCAGTCTTTAAGTCTATTCAGATCTCTAGTAGATTAGATGAGGCCACCCACATTGGAGAGGGCATATTGCTGTACTAATTAATTTTGCCAATTTAAATGTTTATTTTTAACTAGAATAACCCTCAGATACTCAGACACAATATATAACCAAATATCTAGGTACCTAAAATCAGCTATCACAAGGCACAATAAGATTAACTACAAATTACTTTCTTCCTTTCAAATTCTACAACTAAAAATATAAAATCTGTTGATTTTAACAAAAGTAACTGTTTAAGAAAATGCTCATATCAAAGAATAATGGTTAAACAATAATGAGTTAATTATTTATCTCAGCAAGTTAGCAAAAGAACAGAAAAACAGAAGAAATAATAAAAATGAAGCAGAAATAAATGAAACATTCAATTGATATCAATGAAGTCAAGAGATGATTCTTGGAAAAATTAATAAGATAGATAAACTTCTGAGGTACTAAATCAAGAAATAGATGGACATACAAGTAACTAATATTAGCAATGAGAGAAGGGAGTTAATTATAGCTTTTAAGACTTATTTATTACATAAGAGGCTATAATGTTTTGTTAACTTTAAATGTTTTTGCAATAATTTTTTTCAAGGAAAGTCCACTCAGGAAATGGTAAATCCTAAATCATAAGCCATTCATTAATTGGTATTCGTTGGCTTCATAGTGGGTCCATGATCCAGATATGAGGGAGAATGTTGTGCTAAATTTTGAGAGTTTAAATGAAAGAGTCAACTTCATGCTTTTTCTTTGTAGGCTGAATTTAATTACCAACAGAATTTTAAAAATAACTATGAGATTATTAAAGATTTCAGGGATTTTTTTGTTTATTTCTTGGTCATTGGTACTGATATCCTTTTAATACCATGTCATAAAACGTTTAATACTTGCATTCAGTTATCATGTACTGATAAGTCACCTAATATATAATAGGCAATGTTACTTATGGTATTTCGTATATCCAAAAAAAAAAGGGTTCAGCATTATTATATGATGACAGTGAGCAACATATAACATTATAAAACTTGAGTAGCATCTACTTAAAAAAGCATCTGTATGATTTGTGTAGTAGTATGTTTTTTTCAGAGGCACCTTTATTGCTGGGATTTTTTACCTGGTGGCAGTATTAATTGGCTTCAAAGTATCCATGATTTTTTTAATTGTACACAAATACACACACACACACACACACACACACTTTTTGGTTTTAGGAAGAAGAGTACTCAATGGCTGTGGGCTCACTTGGTCCAGCCAAAGCCCACTGAAGAGCTGAGGAGGTTGTGGTGAAAAAGTCAAAAAGAAGCTTCTGGTGACCAGTTTCACAGAAGTTGTTCCACGTTATTATTGCATAGGGAAGCCTTTTATGCATAGTCTGTTACCTAGTAAATTTAGCTGAGGGCCATAATAATCCGGTGAGCAAGCAACACACTTACAAGTGGCATCCAATGGGCTGAAAGTTCACTGGCAAAAAGTAGAAAGAAAAGGAACACAATGTGCACGTGAGAGTGGCCAGGTTACCATGGTGATGGGGCGGGTTGTGGTTGGTGTTCCAAACCACAAATATACAGACCAGTGAGTGGAGCCCTATGATCCTGCGCAAAGGCAAGTAGGCTTATTTCCAGCTTACATGCCCAACAAATGGCCTTTTCACATATTTTCAAAAGATCCAAAAAATATATGAAAAAATACACCCATTAGATAGACTATGCCTGACACGTAGTTGAGATGATAGAAACCAAAGCAGATGTATATTAAGTGCTAAATAAATTTATGTCTTGATTTTCAAAGTTTTTAAAAATATTCTACACATTAGGAAATTATTTTCTCTTTCTGCTGATACTAGTGTTTATCTTTGACAAGAGAGAGAGAGAGAGAGAGAGAGAGAGAGAGAGAGAGAGAGATGCCCCTAATATGAAGAGAGAAAATCAAAAGATCTTAAAAATTTTTCAGCTGTCTCTAATTCTTTTTGGTAAGAATAACAGGAGAGGGCTGGGGATGTGGCTCAAGCGGTAGCGCGCTCGCCTGCCATGTGTGCGGCCCGGGTTCGATTCTCAGCACCACATACAAACAAAGATGTTGTGTCTGCTGATAAATAATAAATATTAAAAAAAAATTCTCTCTCTCTTTCCCTCTCTCACTCTCTCTTTCAAAAAAAAATTTAAAAAAAGAATAACAGGAGACATTTTTATTCAATGGGGAAATAAAAGCATTCATACTGAAATGTAGGCTACTTTAAGTTCCTTTAGGAATTTGCTATTTGGAAAATAGGAGATTTTTTACCTTTATATATTTTTAAATGTTCAGTATAGTGACTCTGAAAATTTTGCATAAAGTATAGGAAAGAGAATACCAAAGTGTTCAAAAGTACTTACATAAATATTAAACCAAGAAATGATGGGTGTTTAGGTGGGGGGCAATTTATAGGATAAAGTTGACTTACCATAAATATAATATTTTCATAAGAATAAAAATGAGACTTGGAAAAAGTCAATATGAAAGAGAAATTTGACTTAATGAAAAACTGCTTTCCTCAATTTTATTTATTTGTTTTGCAAAATGTGATAACTATATTTTTTATAGTTAGTCATAATTTTAATTCTTTTTTGGAAGGTCTTAATTACAGAGCATGGTGACCTGGGTAATAGTCAGTTTTTAGATCCAAGAAACAAAATTTCCTTTAAGTTTGATCACTTATAGAAAGAAGCAAAGTGACCCTCAACCAGAGGAAGTAGATGGAGGTTTGAAGTCTTGGAGAGAATCCTGTGACAATGCTTTAAGAGCCTATGTGAAAGATCATTATTCCAATGGCTTCTGTACTGTTAAGTAACTGTCTGCCTATTTCATTATCAGAGTGTTATATTTCTTACATTTACCTTATCACTTGGGAACTTTGGCCAACCGAACACCACTTCTTTCTTAGTTATGGTCTCTGTATTTTATTCCCTAAATCTTTTTTTTTTAAATATTTTTTAGTTGTCAGTGGGCATTTATTTATTTATTTATTTGTGTTGCTGAGAATCAAACCCAGTTCCTCACACATACTACAAGCGTTCTACCACTGAGCCACAACCACAGCCCCCTAAACCATTTTTGAATGGAGTATAAATATATGAAAAATTTCTTTATAAAATCACAATGCATAATAATTTTAAATTTCTATATGTTCTATTTCATATTTATCTTATTTACTTATGAAAAATATTGCCTTCCTTCAAAAATTAAGTTTTTAAATAATTTAACATAGACTTAGGAAAAAATGTTAAAATTGTTGGGAGATCTATTGTCCACATTTGTGTCTTTTTGGCATAGGCATTTATATAAAAAAAAAATTACTTCTGCATAGTTAAGATATTTTTCACTAGATAATCAAAACTGTTTTGAAATAAACACTTTTAGAAATCCAGAGTAATTTTATTTTTATTTTTTACTATCTCTTGGGCTCTAACAGATAAATTTGGCTCTAACATGATTTCCCCTTTATAATATTGTGACAAGAAAGATATGTATAGAATGTTTAATTTTTTATTTGTTTGTTTGTTTGTTTTGGTGGTGCTGTGAATTGAACCTAGGGTTTTGTGCATGTGAAACAAAAACTCTACCAGCTGAGCTGTAACACCAGCCTCAGAATGTTTAATAATTTTTTATTATTGTATTTTGAACTTATATCAATTAATAAAATCATGATGTTTTGAAATAGGTATACACTGTGGAATGTCTAAGTTGAGCTAATTAACATGCATTACGTAACAGGTTTATTTTTTAATGAGAATGCTGAAATTCTAATCTCTAAGCAATTCTCAAAAACAATACATTAACTTGAATATTTAAAATATGTGATGATGATGAGTTAAATGGCAATATAGAAAGTTAGTTAAGAGCACTTACATTTAAACTTTAATAACTGGTATGAGTCTTAGCCCTGCCACCTAACTAGCTGTGTGACCTTAGGTAAATGACTTAATAGTTTTATGTCTGTTTTCTCATTTGAAATGGAAATAGTTCTTACCACATAGTATTGATGTGAAGATTAAATGAGTTAATGATGCATTTACAGTGCTTAAAACAGTGGCACAACATAAGCCCTGCCTAAATGGTAGATAACATTATTATTTTATTTATTTATTTGTTTGTTTGTTTATTTATTTAATAAAGGAGAAAACCCATCTTTGTGGATACCAGTACAGAATTCTTTTTGGAACCCAGTATTGCAGTGGGAGACTTGATACACTTCCTTTTAGAAATTGGCTTTTCGATCCTAAATATACTTTCAATTTGTCATTTGTTATCTATTCAAAGTTTGTCATTCCCCATTCTTAACTTGGAGAGTTTCAATGGCAAATAACCTCAGGGGTCTTTTTTTCACTTCTCTTTGCTATCAAATGAGCAACACAGTGCTGGAATTTTTCTAATGGTGTCTACTGTACACTAGTTTTCTATATTCTTAGCTGTCTTGCTTAGTAATCTATTTTAGTAATTTCAACTCATTATTACCTATCACATTTTCTATGTGGCATTTTTCAGACAATTCTTATTTGTCCTAGATGGGCATCTAATCCCCAACGTTTTATTAGGTGTGAGTCTGACATAAAATCTTTTTCTCTTCCCTCCACACTGAAAAACTTTTCTCTTATACTTGAATTTGAGAAAGAAAGGTTCTTACTCTTGGTTTCATACTATCCTGTGTACTTTAAGACAATTTTATATGACTTTGTTTTTTCTTCTTATATAGTTCTCATTACTTAGAAATGTTCTTATTTTTCCTGTACTTAATGGAGATAAAACTTTAATCATGATAATTCCTCTGAGTTGTTTCTGTTCATCTTGCTCTTTCTCCTCTGTTTTCTTCCTTACCCTCCAAATCATTGGGCCTTCTTCCCCTACTAGTGCCATGTTCTCATTACTCATCCACTTATGAGCCTTTGAATTTTACTTTAGTCTCCATCCTATAGAAAGTGCTCTCTGAGAGTATTAATGGTTCCTGAATCACTTGATCCAGTGAACATTTTTGTGGTCCTTGACTTCTACTGCTGTTTCATACTGAGCCCAGAATATAGAATTGATATTTTGCTTAGACTTCCATTATCAATACCTATTAATTCTTTTTACTTTGTCTCTAATTTTCTAATATCCAAAAACTTTTAAAATACACTTGAAAGTTCATAGCCCACTAAACATAGGGAAAGTAACACAGACTTAGTGTTAGAAAAACAATGTGTTTTGGTTTTATCTTCTCTTAAGAGACCTTGGACAGTGAACTAACTTCAGCTTTACCTTTTGTGGATAATAAACATGCCTTTTCTTTTATTTTGTTGTAGTTTTTCCAGTTTTATTCGAGCAAATAGAAAATAATATGGGAAAACATATTATGTGAACTCTAAAATTCGATGGCTTCTTTGCATTCCTCTAGTAATTGTTTCCATTTATTTCTACTGTAAGGAAGAGTTGGTGTTTCTGTAACTACTGGCTAGACATTTCCATCTAGATTTCCCAGTTTGTCATTGATACCACCATCTTCCAATCATTCAGATGTACAAATACTTTGGCCCTTCCTTTTTTTTTTTGTTTGTCCATTTGTTTGTTTAACCTTTTAGTTACAATATATTGCTAAACTTATGCATTATGTCTGGAACCCTTCCTTTTCATTACCATTTGATACTACCCTAGATTATGACCTAAATTAATTTATGTGGTCTTCTAACCAGCCTCCAGCTTTTCTTCCCTTTTTTCCTGTATAGCAGAATTGGTCATTCTCCAAAAATAATAGTGCTGGTCATATTCTCCCAATATAATAGTTTTGGTCATGTTGTTTTACTATCTTTCTGCTTCCTGTAGAATGAAATCTAAAGTTTTTACTTATATATACTACTGTATGTTCTAAATCTACCATTTTGTCTCCCACTAGTCTACTTTACACATACCCTGTAACCTGAAGACCTAATTGACATTCACTTAACAAACCCTTGATTTCATGCCTGAACTGTTTACTGGTCTTTATTCTCAGTCTCTGCTTATCAGAATCTTATCTGCTTTGTAAAGCTCAGCTTAAATGGAAACCTCCATTAAACTCTAAGCCAGGAGCAATATTTTCCTCTATTCATTGTACCTCTGTCTCTGTTAGAATTTAACAGAATTTAGGGCTGGGGTTGTGGCTCAGAGGTAGAGTGCTTGCCTAGCATGTGCAGGGCACTGGGTTCGATCTTCAGCACCACATAAAAAAAATAAAATATAGGTATTGTGTCCACTACAACTAAATATATATATAAAGAATTTAACAGGATATATATATATATATATATATATATATATATATATATATATATAATTTAACAGGATCTGGTTGTGAGTGCTATGTTTTGCTTATTCTATCTGTCTCAAGGATTTAACACACTGCTTATGTGCATTGTCTGGCGTTTAGATTAATTGTATATTTCTAGTTTGATTTTTCCCCCAATAGGTTTATTCTAAAACTATAGATGTGCAACAGACTATCATGGCATGTATTGAAAGCCACCAGTTTCAGCCTAAAAACTTTTGGTAAGAAATAGATATTCTCTTTTGTTTGCATCTAATTATTTTGTAGAGAAATCAGCAATTTTTATCCATTTTGAGAATTTTTTTTTTTTTTGCTGCAAACTGCACAGCAGTTAATTCAGATACCAGATCAGGTGATAAGGAGATGGAGACAATACAAATAGAGAAAAAGCATGGGCCCTGACAAGGGATGGACAACCCAGAGCCAGTTCACTATGTTCATTATGTAGGTTTTAACCTCAAAAGGATTTATTGTAAGAAAGTTTCTTAAAGATAAACAGAACCAAAGTGGAGGGTATAAACAGCTCAATTAGAACTATCAGCTTGTGCCCATAATTCTCCACCTGTGGACAGCTGTCATTAGAACCCAAGGTTAAGAACTGATAAGTCCCTGGCTAGCATGGAATTTCCCTTTGAACAGGGCATCACCACAGCAGCTGGACAGTTTTAAATCTAGGCCTTTGCACAGAGAGTTCCCAGGAGGGACAGCTCAAGGATTATATAGTTCATTCACTGCTCCCAACATTTATTAATTTACATATATCCTAGTCTTTTTTATTTTTGAGACAGGATTTCACTAGGTTGCTGAGGGTCTTGCTAAATTCCTGAGGTTAGCCTTGCACTTCTAATCCTCCTGCCTCAGCAAGGTAATTTTTTTATTTACAAGATTTTAGCTCTCCATCTATGAATTTAGACATTATTTAGATTCCTTCCAATTCTAATTTGGTTTGGGTTTTTTGTTTTGTTTTGTTTTGTTTTCTCTCCAATATGTGAGACTGAACCAAGGGGTGCTTTACCACTGAGCTACATCCCTAGTTCTTGTTATTATTATTATTTTTTTTAATTTTGAGACAGGGTCTCACAAAGATGCTGAGGCTGGTCTTGAACTTGTAGTCCTTCTGTCTTAGTCTTGTGAGTTACTGAGATTACAAGAATGTGTCACCATACCCAGCTCCAATTCTAAGATTCTATAGCCATATCTTTTTAAAAACTACTTTTATATTGAGTGGGAACAAATGATTAATATAAAGTGCCCAGTTGAAATTATTGAGTTTTACTTGGGTAAGGGTTAGTAATATTTGAGTTGATTATGTAACTCAGCAGCCTGTCCATTTTCAGAAGAACATACCATGAACAGAATGGGCATGGTTCACTTCAAAGCAAACTAAGAAAAAGTGGAAATACAGATAATTTAGAAAAGGTTTATGGTCAGGCCACTTGGTTCCAGACTAGGTTTGAGTATGCCTTGGGTTTAACAAATTGGGAATGACTGGTCCCCTCCTCCCCAACCCCTCAAAAATTTTTTTTCAACTTTTTGGCCTCAGTGGTAAATCACCTCTTTCTTGTGCCTACTGCTGATTCTGCAGCACTGTATGTGTATGTTTTAATAGGAATGGTCGTTGGAGATCAGAGTGGAAGTTCACTATTACACCACCTACAGCCCAGGTGGTTGGAGTACTCAGGATTCAGGTAAGATTCAAACATGTTCATTGATCATGGTAAAAAAGTTTACATTTTTGGTTTGGGAGTATGACTCAGTGCTTGCCAAATATGCATAAGACCCTGGGTTCAATCTCCAGCACTGCCTAAATAAATGAAACTTCACATTTTAAAATAAACATGCAAGTTGGTCATTGTTGTAGAATTAAAATAAGTACTAAATTATATGTCGATGCAAAGAGAGGTGGATTGAAGTGAGTAGAATTAAAAGCTTTCCTGGGGAGGGAGTTAAACAGAGATCTATTTGGGGTTGATAAAGATAATTATGTAGAGAATACTATTTGCTGGTTATTTTCTTTTTTTATGTGGTGCTGAGGAGCGAACTCAGTGCCTCACACGTGTGAGGCAAGCTCTCTATTGCTGAGCCACAACCACAGCCCTGTTTCATACTTGTGTGTGTGTTCGGAGGCAGGGTGCTGGGGATTGAACCCAGGGTCTTATACATGCAAGGCAAACACTCTACCAACTAAGCTATATCCCCAGCCCTATACATATACACTTTTTAATACAGAATGTCTGGTCACACTTTGGGAGAAGGCTTACTTCATTTTTATTATCCTTTAAAAGTCACAATGAAAATTATTTGAAAGAGACAGTAAGATATTTAGGCCTACAAGACACAGTGGCACACACCTGTAATCCCAGTGGCTCAGGAGACTGAGATAGGAGGATCTAGAATTCAAAGCTAGCCTCAGCAAAAATCAAGGCTCTAAAAAATTCAGTGATTTATTTTATTAGTTACAGGGTCTTGCTGATTTCTTAGGGCCTTGCTAAATTGCTGAGTCTGACTTTGAACTCAAGATCCTTCTGCCTCACATTCCAGAGTTCATGGGATTACAAGCATGTGCCACTGCATCTGGCCTATGTCACACTTATTTTTATAGTGTATTTTCCATCAAATATTTGGTTTTCAGTGATTTTCTTTTAAATCCCAATTAGGTTTTTCCTGCCAGTCAGATCTATGTACCTCCTGCATATTGATGATATTTGTATGGCCTTGTCTCACATATTAAGTATTAGGATCCATTAAAACTCCTTGGTTTTCAAAAAGAAACTAATTTTCCAGCTTTTTATTATTTTTAATATTTCTAAAGTGGGATCTTATTTATCTTTGTAGTCATAATGTCTGGCCCAGTGCCTGGAATCAAAAACATAAATGTTTTTTGTTTTTTTGTTTTTATTTGTTTTTAAATATTTTTTAATTGTTCATGGACTTTATTTTATTTATTTTTATGTGGTGCTGAGGATTGAACCCAGTGCTTCATGCATGCTAGGTGAGCACGCTACCACTGAGCCACAGTCCCACACAAATGTTTTTTGAACTTAAATTTTATCTGGTAAGGAAAGAGGTTTTGTTTCTTTTTTCTTTTGTACAAGATTGAACTCAGGTTCACTTTACCAATGAACTATATCCAGCCCTTTTTATTTTTTGAGACAAGGTCTCATTAAGTTGCTAATACTGGCCTCAAATTTTCCATCCTCTTGCATTAGCCTCTCAAGTCACTGGGATTACAGGCATGCACCAACAAGCCCAAAGAATTCTTAAATTGGGCTGGGGTTGTGGCTCAGTGGTAGAGCACTCGCCTAGCACATGTGAGGCCCTGGGTTCAATCCCCAGCACCACATAAAAATAAATAAAATAAAGATATTGTGTCCAACTACAACTAAAAAATAAATATTAAAAAAAAGAATTCTTAAACTTAAACATTCTGTGAATTTTATGTTAATACCACTATGAATTATCATTGATTGTATTAATTATTCAGAATTGCTAAACATGGATTGTCAACTTAAAAGATAGCTTAAAGCATGAATCTGTGCATTAAGTAATAGGATTCTATATGAACTAAACATAAACATAAACTTGATCAAATACTTCATCACACAGGTTCACTATTATGAAGATGGCAATATTCAGTTGGTTAGTCATCAAGATGTACAAGATTTAGTAACTGTTTGGGTGAGTATACAATATTTAATGTCTTTTTCACTTTTGTCTTTTTTACTTTAAAATATTTTGTTTTGCTCTGGAGTGCAATCCATCCATTATTTGTTTTTGTTTTGTTTGTTTGTTTAGTTATATATGACAATAGAATGTATTTTGACTTTTACGTACCTGGAGTAAAAATTCCCATTCTTGTGGTTGTATATGATGTGGAGTTACACTGGTCGTGTATTCATATATGAACATAGGAAAGTTATGTCTGATTTATTTTACTATCTTTCCCATTCTTAACTCTCCTCCCTTCCCCCTATTCCCAGTCCACTTCCTCCTCCAATTCAATGAACCTCTGCCCACCCCCCCAGTTGTGAGTCAGCATCCACATATCAGAACACTTGGCCTTTCATTTTTTGGTATTGGCTTATCTCACTTAGCATGTTAGTCTCCAGTTCCATCCATTTACTGGCAAATACCATAAATTCATTCTTCTTTATGGCTGAGTATCATTCCATTATGTATATGTACTGTGTTTTCTTTATCCATTCATTTGTTGAAGTGCACCTAGGTTGGTTCCATAGCTTAGTTATTGTGAATTGAGCTGCCATGAACATTGATGTGGCCATGTCACTCTAGTATGCTGATTTTAAGTCATCTGGAACATTGCTGAGGAGTGGGATAACTGGGTCAAATGATGGTTCCATTCCAAGTTTTCTTAGGAATCTCCATACTGCTTTCCAGAGTGGTTGTACCAATTTGCAGTCCCAACAGCAATGTATGAGTATACCTTTTTCCCCACTAGGGACTGAACCCAGGAGGAGCACTTAACCACTGAATCATATCCCCGCCCCCACCCCCTTTTTTTTTGAGACACCATCTCGATAAGTTGCTTAGGGCCTTGCTGAGTCTGGCCTCAAACTTGTGATCCTTCTGCCTCTGCCTTCCAGGTTGCTGGGATTATAGGCATGCACCACCACATATAGCAACATAGAAACATTTTTTTGTGGGTGATAACTAACTTTCCAAAGCAAAAGAAAAAAAAATAAAAAGAATAACATTAATTTATGTCTTCACAAATTGTGTAATATCTGCCTTAATAAAAGACAGCTGGATTCTCATATCAGCTTCATACAGTCTGTAACCCTCACAGTGGTAAAGTCACTGCACATCATGAAGTTTGTATGAAACTGTATTGTAGAAGCATGAGAGTAAGAGTGGAAAAGGCAGGGCTGGGGTTGTGGCTCAGTGGTAGAGCATTTGCCTAGAATGTGTGAGGCACCAGGTTTGATTCCTGGCACCACATACAATAAACAAATAAAATAAATGTATTGTGTCCATTTACAACTAAAAGAAATATTTTTAAAAAAGAGTGGAAAAGGCAGACATCAAGCTGGAATGTAACTCAGTGGCAGAGCACTTGCTTAGCAAGCAAAGGTCCTGGGGTGCGGCCCTCGGGGCATTGTTCATTTCATCTGTTTTTAAATATTTATTTTAGTTGTAGTTGAACACAACACATTTAAGTTCTGCACCTTGCCACCTTGCTCCTGGATAATATGATCTTTTATAGTTATCATTTGAACATTTTTCTTCTTAAAATTTATAGAAACAAATGTTAAGCTAGCAATATAAATTCATTTTCTCTTCTTTCTGATACTATTTTTGTGTGTATATATATATTGTATTTTACAAAAATTATGCTTTTACATGTATAGTCTCAACATAAATATAAAAAACAAGAGTCATTTGCAAATGATGTATTTCAACAAATATTAAAGATAAAAAGCAGATGGAGAAAGAGTGAAGGATATGGTGGGAAACTGGAAACAAATGTTTGCCTTGCACACAGGGCAATGACAGCAACAAGGAAATCACTTTTAATACAGGTTCTGAGTTCAGTATTTACAGGCAGCTGATAGCAAACACATTTGGATAGAAATTGTGGGTAAATTGAAAGGTATGTTTGTTAAAATAATGCAGAGAAATGAACTAAATAGAGTTAAAGCTCGAAGAAAAATGGATGTGCTCCCTGGAGCTGCATAACCCATATTCACATAGACAAAGTAATGTAAGCAGATTATTGACATGCCCTCTCCAAATCAAATTACAGACATAGCAGGGAAAACAAGCTATGTTAGCATTCTGTAACAGAATACAAGTGTTATCATACCAAAAAAAGACCTCCATTTAAAGGTAGGCATTGGGAAGAAAGGTCCCTGGAAGGGAAGTGATGATGATAATTGCGTTTCACAGAGGGGAACTACACTAATCTGTGTCAAAAAAGTTAGGAACAAATGTATTAGGAGTGTAATAGAAATCCATTATTTAGTGTATTTTCACAATCTCTCATGAATGACTCCCAAATCCTAAGAGCTATAAAAATGAGATTTCTTACCCCACCCCCAATGCATTGCATATAAAATTTACATAATCTTAATTCACTTGCTGACAAAATCTGACCAAAATAATATGAAGCTATTGTTTCCTTTTGTTTATCACACTTGCTATGGATATTCATGCTTTCTGTTTCAGAAATATTTGTTGATTTTAATTATAGAGCCTGCTCCAAATCTACAGAAGATGTTACATATTCTATAGTATATAGTGTCTTTATGGTAATGTTTTCATAGTATCTAAATCATTCTGAATTTCAAAATACATTTAACTTCAAAAGGGTTTGTAACAGGAAAGATGGATAAATATAAGTGAATATGTACTTGCATGGAAAAACAAACACCAAATTTAAGTGGAACTTAACATTTGCAAGGAAAGGAAGGAGAACGTGATACAAGTGTTACATTGGAGATTTATTAAATTGGGGGATGTTCACGTTTATTTATTATATTAATTTATATTCCTTCTCTCTAATAGTTCCAAATGATAGAAATTACCCCCAAAGAACTTAAGAATAGTGATGTAACCATACCCAGAGTACATGGAGGTGATGTGGCAGTTTAAATGCTTTAAATATTTTTGGTCATATCAGAAGACAATAGACAAGTGACTTCATTTTGATAAATTAAGAAGTTATACACACATGTTAATTTGAGGTGTGGATAATTAAATATACAAAAAGTAGGCTGGATGTCATTGCTTTTAAGAATTAGTAGTGCAATCAATCAATAAGTACATGAAAAAATGCTCACCATCGCTAGCAGTCAGAGAAATGCAAATCAAAACCACCCTAAGATACCATCTCACTCCAGTAAGATTGGCAGCCATTAGGAAGTCAAACAACAATAAGTGCTGGAGAGGATGCGGGGAAAAGGGCACTCTTGTTCATTGCTGGTGGGACTGCAAATTGGTGCAGCCAATTTGGAAAGCAGTATGGAGATTTCTTGGAAAGCTGGGAATGGAACCACCATTTGACCCAGCTATTCCCCTTCTCGGTCTATTCCCTAAAGACCTAATAAGAGCATGCTACAGGGACACTGCTACATCAATGTTCATAGCAGCACAATTCACGATAGCAAAATTGTGGAATCAGCCTAGATGCCCTTCAATAGATGAATGGATAAAAAAATGTGGCATTTATACACAATGGAGTATTACTCTGCATAGAAAAATGACAAAATCATAGAATTTGGAGGGAAATGGATGGCATTAGAGCAGATTATGCTAAGTGAAGGTAGTCAATCTTTGAAAAACAAATACCAAATGACTCCTTTGATATAAGGGGAGTAAACAAGGACAGGGTAGGGACGAAGAGCTTGAGAAGAAGATTTACATTAAACAGGGATGAGAGGTGGGAGGGAAAGGGAGTGAGAAGGGAAATCGCATGGAAATGGAAGGTGATCCTCAGGGTTATACAAAATGACATATAAGAGGAAAGGAGGGGTAAGACAAGATAATACAAATGGAAGAAATGATTTACAGTAGAAGGGGTAGAGAGAGAAAAGGGGAGGGGAGGGGAGGGGGGATAGTAGAGAATAGGACAGACAGCAGAATACATCAGACACTAGAAAGGCAATTTGTCAATCAATGGAAGGGTAACTGATGTGATACAGCAATCTGTATACGGGGTAAAGGTGGGAGTTCATAACCCGCTTGAATCAAACTGTGAAATATGATGTATTAAGAACTATGTAATGTTTTGAACGACCAACAATAAAAAAAAAGAATTAGTAGTGGACTTGGAATAGTAGAGTTACTTTTAAACATATTACTTTGATAATAAATTTAAAATGTAGTTTTAAAAAATGAACATTGATGTCTTTCAGATACATAGATGAATAACACTAATTTTTATTATTTTTGAGAAAGCTTCTATTCTTTGTAGTAAAATGGGATTTATTATGTTGTCATGATTTAAGGAAAATGAATACTGTAAGAATAGGTGAAAGTGGCAAATGTGACATTGCTGGGTACTGTGTAATTCATTTTAGATATGCATGTGTCTGTGTCTTATGTTAATAATATGTTTTTAGTTTCTCTACAGCTACATAGAATGTAGTGCATTTGCAAATAAATACAAATTCCTCCCATTTAAAAATACAAACTCCTTCTACATAGAAATACGTTAATACTTTCTCTGAAACTTAGGTAATCCAAATTATTGCTGAATACTACTAATATATACATACATTTTACCCTACACTAAAGCCTTTTGGTTATACATACCACTGTACAAGTTTTTTTTTTTCTTGTCATTGTTGTCATTTTCTTTGATCATCAAAAAAATCAAGTTTCTTCCAAATCATCATTTCTAGGGTTTGCTGACATCTAATAAAATTCTTAGCATTTATCATAATTTGAACTTCATATTTCATGAGACATGTGTATTACAATTTCAGGAATTATATAAGTAAATTTAGGCATCCTGCTCTTCTGCATTCTCCCCCTGGATACAGTCTGGAATCCTTCTTGATGACTTTATGTCTAGCATGTCAATCTTCATGAAATAACAATTTATCTTCTGATTCTTATTATTTAAAATTCTGAGGCCCAGTTCAGCTGCAATTTTAATCATGATACCTCTCTTGATCACACTAACATATTTGGAGATGTTTTTGCAATTTGGAGCAAAGAGAAGAGAATTTGAGTTGGTCTCTGAGATCACCTGAAATTATGTAAGTGATGTAAGCATTAGAGGACAATTGTGAGGTGGATAATATATACTGGCTATTGAAGAATGGTAGGAACCACTCTGTAGCAATGACTTTGTGCAGGAGTTAACAGTATTTCAGTTTTCTTGTTTCTAGGGAGAAAAAGCAGAATATGCCTCACTATGGAAATAACCACATCCTATCACCAGGGTCAGGTGATAGACCCCTAAACAGTAAACCTTTTAGTTTTGGAATTTCAGCTATGGTATGACAGAAGGTGAAATTCAGTCTACTGAAACTAATGGTCATAGGTCTCAGAAAGAAAAACATGAAGTTCACTTGAATTCTGATCCTGCGCATAGACTTGGCCCTTTCTAATTCTTTTCCCCTCTAGAGAGTTTGTTATTAAAGCTCTTTATGAGTAAAGAAGGTTTGAAAAAGTTATATGTTTACATATAAACCCATAAAAACAGCATACTACAGGGACACAGACACATCAATGTTTATTGCAGCACAATTCAGAATAGCTAAACTGTGGAGCCAACCTTGATGTCTTTCAGTGGATGAATGGATAAAATAATGTGGCATTTATAAACAATGGAATATTACTCAGCACTCAAAAAGAATAAAATCATGGCATTTTCAAGGAAATGGATGGCATTAGAGCAGAGTATGCTAAGTGAAGTTAGCCAATCCCCAAAAAACAAATGCTGAATGTTTTCTCTGATATAAGGGGGGTGACTCAGGATGGGATAAGGAGGGAGAGCATGGGAGGAAAATTACCTCTAGATAGGGAGGAGGGGTGGGAGGGAAGGGGAGGGGGGGAATAGCATGGATGGTGGAAGGAGAACCTCATCATTGTACAAAGTTCATGTATGAAGATGTGAATTTGGTGTCAGCATGTCTTGTATACGAAGATAGGATAAATTGTGGTATAGAGGTGTATTAAGAATTGTAATGCAAATAATAATAATAAAAATAATAGAGCTTATGTAAAAAAATATAAAAAATTTAAATGAAAAAAAATAGTAGTTTGGATTTTCTAGAACTATGTGATCCTAGTTATCACATTTGATACTAGTTGTGAATATCATTTTAATTCAGCTTTGATCATTTATCTCTTCAACCCTTCTATTCAATATTTTAATGATGGATGTTTAATATAACTAAGTTATATTAACTAAGTTTAGGAAAATTAATGCTTTATTTTCATGGTTAAGAAACAAGAAGACTACATGTAAACAGATTCCTTGGTCTAGTTTATTTTTGCAAATGGTTTAGGTTTAATTCTGCGAGCACAAAAATATGCCAAATATTAATGTTAGATATAACATTAATATAGGTGCATTGATAGATGAGAGATCCATCTATTGATAAATGAATGAAGAAAGCAAAAGAAAAGAAGGAAGGAAAGAAGATACTAATAACCATTGTCCAATAATAATTTGCATGGTTCCATTTTAAAATTTTTGGTACCCAGTTGTTCCTATAATTCAGGCTTCTTTTAGTTGTTTTCAACTAATTTATTTCTCATTTTCTCTATTTGCCAGATCATTAAGGGAAATACTACCCAGCCCCTATTTTCTCTTGGTTATTTAAAAAAGCCATTATCTTTGTGGTTCTGCCTTTTGAACAGGTCCCTATCTCTTTCTCATATAGCTGATTTAGATCAATTCCTCTTTTTCAAAATTCCAAAATATTTTTGCATGCACATTTTATTTTGAAGCAAGGACACTTGAAATAATTATTTTAAGGCAAGGTGTTATATAAAGTGAACAATGACTACATATCTTCAACTATCTAAAATTCATACCTACATGTATAACTCTAAATAATTACCAAAATGAAGTGCAGATTAGATTATCATGTAGCATCTGATGGCTGCCCTTATGCTGCAAAGTGTGTTTTCAGAAATAATTTCCTGCCACATTCCTGACTGTATTTGCAGCCTGAGTTGATCCCTTCCCTGCTGTTCTCTGATATGCCCCTGGGTTACTAACAGCCCCAACAGACAGACTGGCTCTTGCTACCTGCTGCTCAGACACAGATTAACTCACTACCAGCCATATGGGCTAGCAACTTCACAAATTCCTCTCCTTTTGCTTTTGGCTCTTTGGAAAGTTAATGGACAGTTTTCTGGTGGAGAAAAAAACAACAACCTGATGGTGTGTGGACTGGGCTGTAATCACCTGCACCCCACACAACTGTCACCTCCATCTGCCTTTCAGCAGCTATTTGTGTAAAGGGAACAAATTACTGCATTTATTTGGTACTACTTGTGTGTTGTGAGCCACTGTCATTTGCCTTGACTAGAAAGTCAAACAATTCAATACCTAATTCATATTTATATAACTTATAATAATTAGATATATCTATTGTTAACAGATATCTCAGAGTGTTGCTTCAGGTATATATATATATATATATATATATATATATATATATAGAGAGAGAGAGAGAGAGAGAGAGATACAGAATATTTATACACACATAAATGTGTATGTATTTATATACAAGTAAGTTCAAACACCTATGCTCATTTCAAAAGGCAGTAAAAGCAATGATTTAAGAATTAAGGAACACTGTGATGAAATAACCCATTCAATAATTAGGCAAATAAATGGGCAAAAGCACAAAACAGACACTTTTCAAAATAAGCACAATTGACCAACAACTCTATGAAAAACAAATGTTCAAAATCTTCAGCCATCAGAAAAGATGCAAATCAAAACTACATTAAGATGCTAAATTGTCTAATGTATGTAATATGATATGTCAAGAGATTTGTAATGTTTTGAACAACCAATAAAAAAAAAGATGCTAAATTGCTATCATGGAGTGTATGAATAGCCATAATGGCTGGCAAGAATGTGGGAGTTCTAGTGAGGTGAAGCATCTCTTACACATTGTTGTTTGGAATGTAAATTTGTTCAAGCAGTATGGAAATCAGTAGGGAGGTTCCTCAGAAACCAATATAATCCAGCTATAGCATGCCTCTGTCTCTGTCCAAAAGAATTAGAGTCAGCATACTTTATACATACATGTATACCCATGTTTATCACAGCATAATTCATAATGTCCAAGTTATGAAACCATCAACCAATTAATGGATAAAGAAAATGTGGTATATATACACAATGAAGTTTTATTCAGCCAAAACAAAGAACAAAATTATGTTATTTGTTGGAAAATGAGTGAAAGTGGAGCGCATCATGTTAAGCAAAATAAGCCAGACTCAGAAAGACATATGTCATATATTTTCAGTCATATATGGAAGCCTAGATGAAATAAAAGGAAAAAAAAAAGAAGTCATGAAAGTAGAAGGGAGGCCAGTAGAGAATAAGCCAGTAGAGTATAGGAATCAGGAGAAGGAGGAAATTGGAGAGAAGAGAAAGGGAGGTATTTGGGAAAATATAGATTAATTATGTTATTTGCCATAATGAAACACAGAACTCTATAATTAATTTGCATAAATATAAAGTTCTGATGGACATGATTCTCCTCCTAAAAGAGAAAAAAAAACTGTGGTGAGATGGGAAGACCACAGACTACAAGCTTTCCATTCTGGGTTCATGGTGACTTTAGACAAGTACTTTCTCATGCATTGATTCCCTCTGAAACAGTGTGTGGAAGCATGCTGTGAACTGTCCTGGAATATTATAATAAAACTCCACTGTTTAATCATAAATACTATGGTTAGATGACTGGATTTTTGGAAATTGAAAGCAGAGGTTAACAAATGTGGTGAGCCGTTTCTGTGAACTGTGGCCGCCATTACAAGATGGCGCTGGTTTCCGCTGTAGTCTGTGACAAACAACTCCTTATCAGAATGAGTTGGCATGCTGTGACTTGGCACCCTATGAGAAAAGTCCACGTGGCAGTTGTGCATTGGGGCTTTATCTGCTTTATTAAGGCTGGGCCACACGGGAGGAATGTTCGAGAGAGAAACAAGCTAAAAGACATGTCTAAACAAAGGCCTGAATAAACTGCTGAAGGAAGAATCCTGTGTCATGTTTCCTTTGCTGGCGAGGGGTCGTGGCAGTTGGTGGCCCGGACGGGGACACCTCCTCGAACCCAGGATCCAGAACCTTCAGCAGTCAGGGTGGTGCACCGGTTAGTCCCAGGTAAGTGGGATTCACGATCAAAGCGGGGTTAGTCCCAGGTAAGTGGGATCCGCGATTAAATTGGGGCAGCTCCTCTGTAGATAAAGAGAGAGCGGGGGGGAAATAATAAAATAAGACGCTCCTCTGTAAATAAGGAGAGAGCGGGGTTTTGTATTTTCACTTTCTTTATACTGCTTGGAACAGTATGGGTGCTACTCCCTCAAGCCCAATTTTGCTGGCCTTGGACGGGTTACTGCGTTCTAAGGGACTTAAAGTGAAGCGGAGCACATTACAGAGGTTTTTAGAAGAGACTGACTCTGTAGCTCCTTGGTTTGCTTTTTCAGGGAGTCTCACGATTCCCAGTTGGGACAAATTAGGGAAAGATCTGGATTTCACTTACAAACAAGGAACTTTAAGGGGCGGTACCATTCCGCTTTGGAAATTAGTGAGGGGGTATATAATGGATGGTAAATGCCTGAAAGCTGTGAGCAAGGGTCAAGCCGTTCTTGAGCAATTGCATGAAGAAAAATCGGAGGGGTCACATAGCGAGGTAGCAGAAAGTATTAGGAGTAAGAGTGGTGAACAGATAAGGGAGTCTGAAGTTAAACAGAGGAGAAGGCTCTATCCGGACTTGACTGAGTTAAAAACTCCCAAGGACACAAGTAGCTCTGACAGTTCTGAGGAATTGGGTCCACCCTAGCCGCTTTCAACCCCGCCTTCTCATCTTCCCCCTCCCTATCAGGCCCACAGAAAAGTCTTAATTGACCTTCTCCAGAATATTCACCATGGCTGATTTTAGGACTCTTAGCAAAAAAAATCTCTACAAAAAAGTTCAATATAGATAAAATTTCCTATTTTCATGTTGCCCTGTTTTACTTGACCACTGTCTGTAAAAATCAGCACTCCAGGCACTGGACACTCCCTTACTAGTTTTTCACAAAAATATGTAAACAAGGCCTCTGGCCTTGAGCTGGGCTTCACAGTGCTGACTACATTTCTAAGATAAGGGAGTTACTAATTGGGCTCCATGGTAACAGCTGGCAGGAGGAGGAACTGGAGGGTCGATTAAGGAAGTCAAGATTTAAAGCACCTACGGCCCCGATCGCTGTCACGCTCCCTCCTTATAACCCCGATTGGGACAAGGACAACCCCAGAAGCCTGGAGGGTGTTCCTTGGCAGCCTAAGACGGCCCAAACTTCCCAGTAATTGAAAACTTGGATGCCGATGGACAGCCGGCCAGAGTGCATGTTCCTCTAGCCTTTAAGGATATTAAGCAACTAAAGGAGGCAGTTACTAATTACAGACCCCATGCCCCCTTTACATTGACTCTCTTCTAGTCTTTCTCTGCCAATCAGCTGACACCTAGTGACTGGCAACAGCTTTGCATGGCTGTGTTGTCCAGAGGGGATTTTTTGTTGTGGAAAAGTGAAAATCAAGAGAGGTGTCTCGAGCTAGCCCGAGTCAATCAGGACGCCGGCTTCCCACGGCATAACTTTGAAATGTTAACAGGCTTGGGACAATATGCTATCATAAATCAACAAATTAATTATAGTCCTGGGGTCTATGCTCAGATAGCTACAGCAGCCATTTAGGCTTGGAAGGCTCTACCTATTTCAAATGCTAAAACAAAAATTTCAAAAATTGCTCAAGGACCCTCTGAGCCTTATTCTGACTTCATTGCCTGATTGATGCAGGTGGCAGGGAAAATATTCCCTAACTTGGAACAAGCCACGCTGGTCATTAAGCAATTGGCTCTTAAAAATGTAAACTCCTAGTGCCAAAATGCTATTAAATCTACCAGAGCAAAGAGTGTTGATGACATGATTCGAGCTTGTAAGGATATTGATGGAGCTCATATTACTGGACAGGTTCTGGCCGCTGCCCTCAAAACAGGAACAGGGGCCTGCCCCAAGGTCTACTGGGCAATCCAGGGACGGAATGGTGCCCTGGGGAGTGGGCGACTTCGTTACCTCCCACGGACCAACCCCTTTCTATCTGTAGACTCCCCAGGGGAACGCCAGGAAGTGCAGGATGTACAAGAGCTGCAACCACAGGTCACAGAGACAGAACAAACTGCTACCGCAGTAAGATCTTGGCCAGGCGCGAAAAAATGCAGACAAAATCAAACAAAATGCAATTGGCTAGGAAAACTTGGAGAACTTTTGCCCCGAAAATGGGCAGCGGACTCCATGTTGTTTGCATCACCATGGTAACCATGGGGTGCCTGGCCGGAAGAGTAGCTTCCTGGTCCCACCTCCCACACCTTTTCGGGCTTCTGATTGGTTCTTCCACAGTCACTCAGACAGGACTTCTAGTCCCACTTTCCAGCCACTAACCTGTACTGCTGTGTTTCAGATTTCCACCGGAGCTGCTCAGAGCCTGTATTTAAAAAAAAAAAAAAAACATGCCTACCTGTAAATGCTAATGAAAGATAACTTTTTCAGACAAAACTTAATTCCACAGGTTTCTATGTTACAGTCCTAAATTTCAGCTAGTTCTAAGTTAAATAACCTGACTTTTCCTCTATACTTGTGTTACTAAATAATGTTCTATTGATGAGAGATATCAAATATGCTTCTTTATATTTTACTTTTAATTTTGAAGGTTATGAGGATGCATTTGCTCGCCACAGGAACAAGCCGACAAAGTTCCTGTGATGACCAAAAAATCCTTATTTTCATTGCTAACTATAAAAATAAAAATGTATACTCAAGGATCTTATTTCAGTTACATCAAGTGACATCACATAGAAGAGTGCACTCCTAGTTAAAAATAAATTTAAATGGATCCAAATATTTTAAGACCACGTGGTTACATAAAGTTAATACAATTATAAGTTATGTTCTTATTCTTAATGTATATATATATATATTTTAGCTATTTAGATAACCTATATTTGTTAATCTATAAATTAATTAGCACATGCCTAATTGATTAGTTAATATATATTTGCCTAATTGTTTTCTTCAACAGAAAACCCATAATTTATGTTTTATATTTACGTTTATCAGATACTCTGCCTTTTCAGTTACAGATATTTGAGATAAATGTGTTTACTATAAATTTGCTTTTAAGTAAAAATACAATCAAGTAATTTCTAATTCTCAAGGTTATTGTTCAAACTCATAAAATGATAAATTATTATAATTATTTCTCCAAAATATCTAAAGGTTTTAACTTTATTTTCATTGATATTTCTTATCAAAATATAATAATTTGTTTATAGATTCTAAGGTTTTCAAAAATTGTTCCAAAGTATAAAAAGAAATAAAAAAAAAAAGGCACACATGCCTCCTCCTGGATAAAGAACCTTGGTGTCCTGTGATTTTTTTTTTTTATTTTTTAACCTCGACGTCTCTCGCCGGACTCGGTTTCCGTTAGCCGGACTTGGCATCTGGAGGTCCTTACCGAGATTCGGAAAGCAGAGGTAAGCTGACGAGGCTCACCTTCTAAGGGAGAAGGGGGAAAATTGGATCAAAGATAATTTAAAGAGACGGGGTACATACCATGGGTAACTCAACAGTGAAACTTTGTCTGGCCAACGAAGTTAAAGAACTGTTAAGCAAACAAGGAACAAGTATAAAAACCAAGACAACAACTGTATTCGTTGAAGCTATAGCCCAGGCTTGTCCTTGGTTTCTGACAGGAGGCTTTCTTAATAACAGTGATTGGGATTTGGTAAAGCAGGATCTCCAAAAGTTGTTGAGGGACCAAAGTCCAGATAGAGTCCCGATTGCTACTTTCTCTCTATGGAGATTGGTAAAGGATGCTCTTTTAACTGATAAAGTGAAGATTAAGGAGCAGCTTGCTGAATGCAAACAGGCTCTTAATCAGGTCCAAACTGCTGCCACTATTAATCAGGTTATTCAACAAACTTCCAACATACTCGAATCTCAAAGTAAAATTAATCAACATATTTTGTCAGGGATTTTAGCTGCCAACCAAAGAATAGATTTACTTCAGGCTCAAGTAGAAGAATTGTCTGACCTGGTGCTTTTGGGTTGCATTGACCAACGGGAACATTTGTGCATAACCTCTGTCAGATTTAATAATTCCAGAAAGGCCTCACGCATCATCGGGGAGTATCTATCCGGAACCTGGTCCATGGAAGCAGAAAACTTGATCCAGTCTCAACTAATTCAGATTGCTGTTTTGAATAGCACCCGTGTCGATCCAGTGACCTTGAGTCAATTCACCACTTGGATATCTTCTGTCTTTTCCTTTTTTAAGGAGTGGGTGGGAGTAGGCATTTTTGGCACTATGTGTTGCTTTGGTGTGATTCTTTGTTTGTGGCTTTTCTGTCGTCTCAAGGCCCGCAATGCTTGGGATAAGGCTATGATCATACAAGCTCTTGATGCTTTAGAAAATGGCAACTCGCCACAAGTCTGGCTTGTGCATCTTAAACAGTAAACCTTTGAAATGGTCATTACACCCCAAGTTATTATAACATTGCACTGGGATCGACATGTCTTTCTTTTGTCACTCTTCTAATGCTGGAACTTCTACCATATCTTTCCTTTGTGCATACCTCTCCTCCCTGCCTTTCTGCACTAGGATCTTTGCTAGCTAATCTTACGGTTCAACTACACCTGCCATTTGATGGTGATGGTCATGGGTCCTGTTTATGGAGGCGGTTACCATAACACTGTCCTGTTGGCCACAACACGCTGAGCTGATCTTGTAGTACCCAGTGACGGGCAACTTCCACGCTTGCACTGCAATCTAAGACAGGGGAATGGGGCCTCCCCAGAGACGGGTAAGCAGTGCAGGGGCTGTGGACGACCTAAGACAGGGGCTACTTGATTCCCCTTGACATGCAACAGCAAGAGAGGTTAACTTGCTGGTAGCAAGCCTTCCCTGGCCCCCGGGGCCCAGCCCCCAATTCCTTGTTCTGCATGTCAAGGTGGCCAGCTCACAAGGCCATGACATATGTGCTCCATGGGAACATCTTGACCTTTATCTAACAATGGCAGATGTCACAACCAAATTTCTCCCCCTCTCTGTTGTCCGTGCCTTTCTCTTAGGGTGTTGCCAACTTAATTTTGTCTGCACTACAAAGACAGCCTCAGCTGTCCCCCTTCGTCTACCATCGTCACTATACAGGATGCGAGACAAGGCACTGCACTTGAGTGATCCACTTGAGTGGACCTCAAGGGGAGCATGTCCTATTGCATGCGGGTTTGACGTCCACGCCCCGCCCCACGAAAAAAAGGCGTCAGCTGATATGGCCTCAGGTTTGGGGAAGGGCCCTCCTTAAGGCTGGGCCATACTATGCAGCCACTTCTGCACAGTGGGATAGGACCTCTACTCTCGCCTGTATTGTCCTAATAAAACAAAAAAGGGGGAACTGTGGTGAGCCGTTTCTGTGAACTGTGGCCGCCATTACAAGATGGCGCTGGTTTCCGCTGTAGTCTGTGACAAACAACTCCTTATCAGAATGAGTTGGCATGCTGTGACTTGGCACCCTATGAGAAAAGTCCACGTGGCAGTTGTGCATTGGGGCTTTATCTGCTTTATTAAGGCTGGGCCACACGGGAGGAGTGTTTAGAGAGAGACAAGCTAAAAGACATGTCTAAACAAAGGCCTGAATAAACTGCTGAAGGAAGAATCCTGTGTCGTGTTTCCTTTGCTGGCGAGGGGTCGCGGCAAACAAAGGTTCTTTATTTGAAATCTCTAAAAATATTAACAATCATTTATTCATTCTCAAGTTTTCAGAGTATGATTATGCTTTTGAAAGATTCAGGTGCTTAGCATTATTTCAATCTTTAACTCATCTTATTTCCTGTCCCTAAAAAATAGTATTTTATTGATTCTTATGGATAGAACATTTGAAATCAAATCACTGGCTTTAGAATTGATAAGCAGTTGTAAAATGTTTTACTTATTTTCCTTAGCTACAGACATAACTTTTTAATCTTTTAATTTACATAAACTACAAATATGGTAATTCATACTTAGTCATGTTAGTGGTTTATGTTAAGATTGGAAATGGGGCAAATAATTAAATGATGTCTCATATTTACGTTACCTTTATTAAATATCTCATTTCCTTTTGATATAAATTCCCCTGGAGGAATTTTTAAAATGAATAAATATTCTGGACTACTATAAAATTAACCTTACAGCATAAATACTTTTATATGCAAATATGATATATAAAGTTGCTTTTTAATTTTTTTTTCAGTTTTTTTAATTTGAATCTGCTGTTTTATTAACATTTTGTGTAAGTAACATTAATGTTAATTTATTATTAATTTACATTGGGAAAAGTATTGTAATATCAAAATAATACAATTTTGTTCATTTTATAATATATGTAGTTTTACCTGTAGTACATTGTGTTAAGCAGCTTTTAGTCACTGTAACCAAAATATCTGACAAGTATAATTTAGAGAAGATAAAGTTTGTCCTGGGCTCATGGTTTCAGAAGTCTCAGTCCTTGGTTAGTTGCTTCCATTGCTCTTGGGCTGAGGTCAGACAGAATATCATGGTGGAATATCTCAGCAGAGGAAAGCTCCCGGAAGCAAATATCAAGCAACTAGAGACAAAATAACCCCCACAGTCATGCTCCCAATGACATAATCCTTCAGTCATGCCATACCTAACTACAGTTACTACCCAGTACAGTATTCCTTTCAAATTATTAAGTCACCAAAATAATTAATCCACCTATTACATTATGGCCTCCATAATCTAATCATTTCACCTCTGAACACTCCTACATTGTCTCTTGAGTTCTCCAGGGAGCATCTTATATCCAATCCATAGCATATTATGATGTGTCGTATTTATTGAATTAGATGTGCTGGCATGTAAAGCATTGTATGTGTGTCTTTAAAAATATATCTTTGTGTAGATATAGAGTAGTTTAAAAACCTGATATGTAATCAAAATAAATTATAAATAAATGAAAATTTATTCTGGTTTTTTTCCTAGTCTTTATTTTAATAGTTTCTAATTTAGAAAGGATGAGGTATACATTTTAACTGATTTTGTATACTTATATCTATCAGAACATTGCATTATTAATTATAATATAAACCTCTAATTGTTGAATGATTGGGAGCAACTAAAAATTAAGGAGACTTTTGGGTTGCTTTCTTAGTATATATTGAAAAATTGTTATACTGGCCTGATACATTAGAACACATGAATAACTTGAGTAACTCAGTGAGAAGACAAGTGAACTGTAGATGCTTATGAAGTCTAGATCACATATGATATTGTGGACAATGGCCTAGCTAAACTTTATCTGCTATTTCTATCAGATTCGTAACAGGAAGTTTTGATTGTACTTTGAAATGGTTTTTCGACTATATAGTATTTTCAAAATAATTATTTTCAAAAATAATCTACAGCTTTTGTTCTGGAGAAGATTTCAATATACACACTTGCCTCTGCTCTTCCCCAATATATACAACCACAAAGTATGAGAAAAACATAAGGAGCAACCAAAGAAAAACCCCAAAAGGAGGTAAGGGAAAGGCAAATTGGTTTGTCACTCAGAACTGGCAGAGCCCCTTAACTGTAAGAAGACTCATGATTCCCACCCTCAATAGAAGCTGACCCAGGAGTAGACCAGGTTGCTTTCTTCCTTCCCTTGTTGGTACAGGAGCTTACTTAGAATACTAGGTAGCCTGGCACCACAGAAAGGGAGGTCAATTACAAACCCCTGTAACAATAGAAGCCAGAAGAAACACTCTTCATATCAGCCTGAGACACCAAACCACTGGGCAGCAACAGCAAAAGAAATGTAGTCACACTGAGCAGCCCAACATAAGAAGATAGGAAGATTTTTTTAAACCCCTATGTAACTAATAGTCTTCTCATCAGCCAAACCTAGGAAAACATTTTGTTTCTGAGGGTTTGAGTCATACCATTGCCAGAGATGCTAGGCCAGGGAAAAGGGGTGCTGGCCAGGATGCTCACTGACAATACTCTGTTCTCTGTTCTTGACAGGAGAATCCCATCATAATAAATTTCTGGCCACAGAAGCCACTTCATCCTAGGATCAATGACTTCCTTTACTGATGAAAAATACTTTGTAGTACTTGCTGTCAGAAACCTCTTTTTCCCTTTCAAAACATCTGCAGTGGAAGAGACCCGTGGAAGCCCCAGCAGTACCAGAAGGAAGATTAGACAAGAATATACCACACAAGCTCTAAAAATTGAACTGTCAGAGAAAAAAACAACTCACAGAATAATGCCAGGACCTGAGTGCTAAAGCTAAGAAGAGTGTTCATCTAGTAGAACAAGAGATTTTAGAAGATCCAGAGTCTGCTAGTAGTAAAATATATTCAAAATCATCTAGTTATACCAAGAACAAAGAAGATCACAGCATTAGTGAGAAAAGACAATCAGCTGGCACCATGACAAGGGGTTTTAATTAATGGCCAGAAAATTTACTTAAACAATCAATAATACACTTTCATGGAGCAAATGAAAAAAAAAATAAATTAAAAACTTCAACCAAGAATTAGCAGTCATACAAAAGAAACAAGTGGAAAATGTTAACCTGAAAAGTACAATAACAACATTATTAAACTGACTTGTAAGGCTCAATCATATATTGAAGATAACAGAAGATAAGGATGGTTGACTTGATGGATTAAAAAAATTGCTCAATTTAAACAAAAAAGAAAAATGAACTAGAAAACAAATTAAATAAACTAAATACTTTCTGGTACTATGGACAATATTCCAAAATTCAGTATTTGTGTTATCAGAGTCCCAGAAGGAGAGGGAATGTAGAGTGTGTGTGGAAGAGTATTCAGAGACATAATGAAAAATAACTTACAAAACTTGGCAAAATGATACAAATATATAGATACAAGAAACTGAATAAATTCTAAACAAAATAATTCCAGAGAACTTAATGCTGAAAAAAATTTAAACTTATAAAAAATAAAGACAAAGAAAAAGATAATGACAGCAACCAGAAGTGAGATTCACACAATTTACCTAAGGAGGCCCAGTGTTTTCCTTGATAACTTCCTTCCTTTGTTGATTCAGGAGCTTACTTACAGTACCAGGTAGCATGGCTCCAAAGCAAGGGAAGTCAATTGGAAATCCCGGTAACAACAGAAGTCATCTATGTATGTTGAAAGTCACATTTATATGTTGTAATTCCCAGAGCAACACTGACAGAAATGATACAAAAAGACTGTCTTGTCCACAGCCCAGTGTGCCAGGGCCCTCTGATGGGCTCTGGGAAAGTCAAGAAAGTGCCCACATGAGACATATATGACTAGTAAGGGAAAGCTTAGGAGAGATCAGTGACTGCTCTCAGAAAGTTCAGTTCTTGGAAGGCTGAACAAATAGAACCTCTGTACCTCAAGGGGTTTCACCAAGGTAGAGACTCTTCTTCCTCTTGATGCTTTGTCTAATGGTGGCTGGATGAATGAGTGTAGAATGATATAAATCCTTTCCACAGTGCCTCCAGTTCACACCATCACGCAACTCCCCAGAAGATAGATTCACATATTAGGAGGCAGAATCAGTGACATATCACCATTAGCTTACTTGTATGACCAGAATCTCAAGGAGCAACCATCATTGTACACATGCAAGAAAGTAACTTTCTACAGGTAACACTAACTTACCCTAACTCTGTGTTCACAGAGAAGGCCATGCCTTCAAGATAATAGGTATCTGGACTTTCCTGCCCAGGTTTGCTCTCATACTTCCCTTAACTTGGTGAGGTTTCTTGGGAGTAGAAAAGGAACATTCAAAGATACAATTTTTTTTTGCTGTCCACTTTTCTTTAGGATTGATACAGAAATACACTATCGCAAATCCATATGGAACTGGACAATTTGATTATGTGTCTCATAAAAGGTGGAGAAAGCAAAACAGAGGAACAAATCCAGAGGACACACACAAAAAAAATCGCAGTGAAAGATTTGAGTTTAATTTATTATTAATTATACTAAATGTGAACAGTGTAAATTCACCAATGAAAAGACAAGTTGGCAGCAGGGTCAATGAAACAAATAATGAAACAAATAAACACCCAATTAAATTTTATTTAAAAGAAATTCATTCTCAGTTCAACAACATATGTAGACTTACAGTGAAAGGATGTAAAAGATGAACCAGAGAAACATTATCTTTTTTTAAAAAAAAGGAAGAATAACTGAATTAATTAGAGACAAAGTATATTTCTAAAATTTATCAGAAATAAAAAATGGCAATTCAATAAGAGAAAAGCAATATACCAGAAATACATAACAGTCCTAATTATGTATCAAACTAGAGAGTGTCAAAATACAGGAAGTGCAAACCAACAAAATTACAATGAGAAATTAACATTTCCACAATTATAGCACTGACTTCACCATATGCCTCTGTCAATTGCTATAATAAAGATAAATGAAAATCAGATAATAGGAAAATAGAGAAAATTAATTAAACAAATACTTAACACATCAAAAAACAAAGTCAACAAAATTAGTAAATCTCTGGTAAGACTGACAGAAATAAAAAGAAGAAAAAAGAATCACTAATATCAAGATAAAATTGAGGCTATTGCTACAGACCTGAAACCAGTGGAGGGGTAATAAGTCATCATTCTGAACAAGTTTATGCTCATAAATTCAATAATTTAGATAAAATTGACCAATTATTTTAAAATGATGAACTATCAAATCCCATTAAACCATTAAAAAGTAAAATTTGCAATTAAAAATTTCCTGAAGAAGAAATCCTCAGCCACAAATGGATTCACCAGAGAAATTTAGCAAACATTGAAAAACTGAAAAACAATTTCATATAGTCTTTCTCAATATTTCTCTAACACCAACAGCAGACAAACATAGTTTTAAAAAATAGAAATGCTGATATTGCTCATGAACTTAGACATGAAAATCACCAATAATTATTAGCAAACAGTATACAACATTTTTAAAAGAGCTGTATACCATGGCAAAATAGTACTTATTCTCAGGTATGCAATGTTGGATCAGTGTTAGAAAATCAATCAATGCCATTCATCACATTGACAGGCCAAAGAGAAAGAAAAAATAATTTACACTTCAACTAACACTGAAGATCCTTGTAGTTAAGGAAATGTTCAGTATCCTGAGTATGTTTGGTGCAACATAAAACTATACAGATTATCAAGCTATATATAACATTCCCCCCCCCCCACACACACACACTAGTGAGTTTGAGTAACAGCAACATGGTGTATAAATATCAATATTGTGATTACAATATTATATTATAATTTTGCACAGTCATACAATAAGGGAAATGAAGTAAAGAGCACACAGGCTCTCTCTGCATTATTCTTACAATTGCATGTATATCGAAAATTATCTACATCGTATTTTTGGTGAAAAATTCTCACAGTCAAACATTACTTTCTTATGTTAATATTAGTTGAGTGATAATATAGCAGTCCAAGACTAAACATAGTAATTGAAAACTTTAGGATCAGATTGTTTCAGTCATTCCGCATTGTATACATACTTTAAAAAATCATGTTTGTACACCATAAAACTATACAATTTTTATTTGTTAACAAAGTAATTTGAAACAAAAACAATTTTAATATTTGTGAAATAACTTCAGTGGTTAGGGTGAGGTCTTATAGGCATCAAGAAAATAACAAAATTTTATGAACACTGTAAAGGAAGTTCACTCAGGGTGTTATGTTTTTACTTTCCTCTTCTACTTGCAAGCTTACTAGGATTATAATAGTAATAAAACTATTATGTTGAACTTTTTTACTGAGGGTACTGAGATAGGCAGTGCATCAATTAATACTTACACATAATACATGCATTTGTAAATCGACTTTAAAATTTCAAAACCAAAACTGTTTGAATGAATATGGGGGTACACGATGTTCATGACAGGCTTAAAAAACAAAGCTTGAAAATAGGACTGGACACTCCATTTTTTACTCTCAATTTATGATTTCTTCTATTGTCTGTTTAATTAAGGGAAGCAGGTCTTGTTTGTTTTGTGTTTCTTTCACTGATGTTTTTGTACCATTTGTTTCTTGTCTGGGAAGAAAAAAAAATTGTTCACCTGGGTCAACTTCACAGTGGATATAAGCAAGCACCATTTGCCTTTTTGTATAGAAGCCTTATATTTATAAAATGGTAATTCCACTATTTATTGAAGACTTACTATGTAGTATCTGCAGCATTAAGTACTTCACTTACATTACTTCAGCTAACCCTCAAAATAACCCTGAAAATAAGCAATGATCACATTCAAGAAATGAGGAATTCAAACTTTGGGAGAGTAAAAATGCAGTCGCAGAATCTGGATTTGAACTCAAGTCAGTTTGAATCACAAATATGTACTCACAAATATTATGAATAACTAGATAATGAATGGAGGCATATTGGTTGAATGCACACAAAAAAGTTATGTTATAGTAAAATTAAATATGCGTAACAAAATATATTAGCTTTTTAAAAAAATTATTTTTTTTTAGTTTTCAGTGGACCTTTATTTAATTTATTTATATGTGGTGCTGAGAATTGAACCCATGCTAGGCACCTAGGCACGCTACCACTGAGCCACAACCCCAGCCCAAAAATATATTAGCTTTTTAAAATTGAAGCATAATATATATATATATATATATATATATATATATATATTAGACAAATCTTAAGTGTTTGATTTTAAGAACTAAGAATTTGGGCTTGGGATGTGGCTGAAGCAGTAGTGCACTTGCCTGGCATGCTTGAGGCTTGGGTTCGATCCACAGCCCCACATACAAACAAAGATGTTGTGTCCACTGAAAACTGAAAAATAAAAAATATTAACAACATTCTCTCCTCTCTCCCTCTCTCTCTCTCTTTCTCTCTCTCTCTCACTCACACACACACACACACACACACACACACTCTCTCTCTCTCTCTCTCTCTCTCTCTCTCTTTAAAAAAAAAGAACTAAGAATTTAATGCACAGACAAGGAAGATGAATTGATAGTTACTGACAAATAGTGGGGGCAATCTGTGAACCAAGATTGCCTGGATTTTAATGACTTCAAAGAAAGAATAGAAAAGGGCAAATTATGCCTGGATTTCTTTTGGTGAATCAGAAGAAAATTTTAGGATTATCTTCTTTGACAAAAATCCAATGCATTTGGACATTGGAAAAAACGGAAGAGGCAATAGTGTCTTAAGCATTCTTTAATTTGAATGCTCAAATAACCCAAAAAAGCTTCAATAATCAAAATATTCTAGAAATATTCAAACTCTCAGAAGTGTAATCAATCTAATAAAAACATGGCTATTGGAAAACTACCTCTTAAACTTTACCTCTTAAATTTGAACCATTGGGGTCCCAAATTTGATTTTTCACTTGGTTCTTTTAATCTTGGAATGTATCTTGTCTCAGAACTAGAATAAGTTTCAGGTTAGTCCTCAAGACTTGAGGTTTTACCTAAGTTATCCCTGAGTAAACAAATCCCAACTACAACTTACACCTTTGTTTTAGGGGACACTCAGTCTGCTGTGCTTCTCCAGAAGACAGGAACACATTTTCAATAATATTTGTGCTTCTTATAAGAATTTTACCCACTCCACCTGTACCTATGGCTTTTGAGAGCTCAGAAAGGGGCCAAGGGAAAGAGCTCATTAACACATGGAATAAGACATATGCCCAAGTCCAGCAAAGGAAAAAGATGTGTGTATCACAATAATCACCCATAAGGGGTATACATCTGCCAGGCTTCCCCAAGTTGGAAATGCCTGAGCTTTACATTCAAAGTAAAACACTGAAAGGTTAAAACCTTCTAAAAATATGAATAACCTCAGATTATTTATGTAATGTAAACAATTAATGAAAGAAAGAGTTTCTAAGAATTATAACCAAGATCCCAAACTCTGATTCTTTATGCCAAAAATCACTTTCATACTTGTCATGGCAGCCTGATCTATATCTAGACCTATGTAGGAGAGATTACAGTTTAACTCAAGAATTTCATTACTTTACATATCAATACTACATTATCTTAGTGTAAACTTTGTGTTTCTTATATTCTTTCAAGAATTACATACATATGTAAGATAAATATTGACATTCTTATTTTGTTCAAGAACTTGAGAAGATTCAGGATGTTTTAACTAGACAAAATGATAACAAATTTTTTAAAAAGATGTAACTCTTGTTAATAAAAAATTAAATGGGTACCCTTTGAAATGAACATCAAGTAAGCATTTTTCAGTTAAAATCTTATTATCTTTTCTTTAAGGAGGTACAAATAACGAAGGGATAGTTTCTATATTGTTTTCTTTCTAGCTGAGTACTTCACTAGTGGACCTATACATTAATTGGATTAAATGAAGTTATGCTAGAGTAATCAATACTTTCCAATTGTGGTGGCTTTTTATAGGTTTATATTTTGGTCATTTTACGTACCCCCTATGGACCATGTGCAGATCTATTTTCTGTCATTTCTTCCCTGATAAAAATCCTATGGTAAAGCCTCTGTGTAGATGGCAGAGAAGAGAGGCCCCATGTGTCTTGCTCAAGCCAAGACATTACATGTGTCATTTCCTTTCATAACTCATAGACCATATCAGTCGCATGACCACTCAACCATAAGATAAAGGAGAAAGTACAATCATCTATATGAAAACAGGGAGCCTTTCCTTGACCTCCTACATCCTGAGGCTTTTCCCACCAGGGCTTGAGACACTAAAAGGGAATTCTATTTTTCACTTTCTATGAAAGAAAAACAAATCCCTAGCTGTGTTGAGGACACCAATTTGTCCTTAATACCTTTTAAAGACTAATAGTGTTCTTTAAGGAAGTCGTACTATGTATGTAAATTAGATATTGAGGGTTTGGGGGGAAAACCCTAAGAAATTTTGATTCACAATATTTAAAAGTGATATTTACATATAAAAATTTCTAAGTTGTCGAGAGAAGGCTCAAAAACACACAAAAAATGAGGGCTGAGGATGTAGCTCAAGTGATAGTGTACTCACATGGGGCACTGGGTTCGATCCTCAGCACTACATAAAAAAATGAAATAAAGATATTGTGTCCACCTAAAATTAAGAAATAATTATTTAAAAGAACACAAAAAATGAACAAAGTACTTAAGTGTTTAGAAAATAAATCACATTTATGAATTAATTAATACATATTTTCTCAAAAGTGCCATAAAATAGCATGAAAATATAATAGCCTGAAGAAACCCAAAATGATAATAATAATAGTAATATTAAATGGGCTGGGGTTGTAACTCAGTAGTAGAGCACTTGCCTAACAAGTGTGAGGCATTGGGTTTGATCCTTAGCACCACATAAAAATAAATAAATAAAAGGTATTGTAGCCATCTACAACTAAGAAAAAGAAAAATAGTAGCAATAACAATGATAAAACTGAATAAAGTAGTCAGAGGAACTGGAGACCTCTAAGTGCTAGGGTACAAAACTCACACAATGCAGTGGTCAATTATTTTTCCCTTTTCTGTGCATACTTTTAATATGGGTTATTTTTTCAGGATTTTTTGTATTCTTGAGAGCTGCTTTAAATCCTTCCTAAGACAATTCTTAATGAACAGGTGGTGCTGTCTTCCAGAAACCAAAGTATCTAGACAATGCATTCAGGCAAAGTCTTCTCAGGGACTTGCCTTTTGCAGAGTCTGTGGGGCACCTTCACAATGGTGAGATGGTGATGTTCTTTGTGCCAGTTGTCACAAATTCCCTTGGTCTCACATCAGCAGAGTTGGTTCAAGGGTCATAAGCTACCCGCTCCAAATCCCAGAGTGAGTGGCACATGGGCCAGCTCTTGGCTCATCAGCCCAGGGCTTTTTCTAGCACATCTGTCCAAGCTCACGTTCAGTCCCACCCTCACTTATTTCTCTAGGAACCTTCTTTGGGCCTCACCCAGGAAGTGAGGGAATGAGAAGACTGTTGGAAATGGGAGTTCTCAGGGGATCATATTCTGAGAAGCTTTAAAGAACTGGGACCAATAGATACAAATTACATGGAGGTGGGTTCCTGCTCAGCCAAACACTATGATTCATCTAAAAATGCAATGAGCATTGTGTTCCTAGGATAATCCAAGTCCAGAGTTAACAACCATTTGTCAGAATTGACAGTAAAAGGATCTGTGCAAGGGTGGTCTCAAAGATCTGAAAAGTTGCATACTGTTCTCTAGTCTTTATAGGGGGATATTCTTTCTTTCTTTCTTTGAGCAGAAACATGGGCTTGCTCAGTCTAAGCTCAGTTCCAATGGCCACTTAACCAGCATTTTAAAACCCAAGGCTAACTTCTCCTAATTGAGATGATATTCAGAGAAAAGAAGCTGGAGAGGTGAGAAAAGGGACTGGCAGTTAATATGCAGCATGATGGATAACTGAAAACATATTAGACCAGAGCTATGTGAAGCATTGATAGCTCCTAATAAGCAGGACTGTACACCTAGAAGATGAGATGGGCCACTGGCAGAAAGGGGGCTGCAGGGCAGGTGCCTGAGCAGGAAGACCACTTCAGGTTCTGCCCTCTGTTTCCTGGCCATCCTGTGCATCCACCCTGGTTAACCTGAAAGTGGTATAGGAATTGGAGTTTGTAGAGTAAGGTCAAGTACCTGATATCCAACTGCCCCCAACCAAATCAAGAACTATCACAGCAGGCAGTCTCTCCATTTTCCCCACTGAATATTGTTACCTCCTCTCTGAAGTAGATGCTCAAAAGTATTTCTTGAATGAATGGATGAATGAATGGCCATACCTGGTCTTAATTCTAGAACCTAGAGTTCCATGGGAGTTTTTTTCTTTTGCTTGACATATTTCTGATTTGGGATTGTGTTGTGCTGACAGGGCAGCAAAAAGGCAAAGATTCATCAACAACACTTTTTCTTAGGGGCATTTGTTTCATCTGATCTTTGTCCCCATAGGAGTGATCACCTGTGCAATAGGGGTTGCATGGGATGCACAGGACAAGCTGGAGGTCATTGCCACTCACCCTGCCAGAGACCACTCCTTCTTTGTGGATGAGTTTTACAACCTGTACAAATCCAACCCCAGGATCATCCAGAACATTTGTACAGAGTTCAAGGCAAAGCAGCGGAACTGAATTCAGAGCAGCAAAGCATAGCAAATTCTGCCTTACTGACTGGCTCTTTGGACCATCCCTGTGCTTTCTGGGGAACCCACAGGGTGGGTGAGTCTTGGGGAGGATTTGGGCAAACAAGATGCATTTCTATTCTTTGCTATTGCAGTTCTCATATGTCAAAATTTGGCACTGGAAATATGATCATGGACTTATAGATTGAATCAAAATGATAAGTCATTTTTACGGTGCTGAGGATTTACATTTTGACAGTTGTTTTCAAAATCCATGTTCAGAAGAGAGTGCAGCACTTATAATAGGCTTAAATTGAGCTTTTGTGAGAATTTTTTATTTTTATTTCTCATTAAACTCTGTAACCCTCAACAAGTTTCATTTTGTCATGACAGCGTTAGGAGTTGCTTAATTAAATGTTTAAAAGGATCACGTGCACTCTTTCTCACTGTGTCACGTGTCATGAGGTGGGAGTTCTGTGATGTGGGCCACCCTCCACTCTTCCAGCCCAAGGTAACAACATACCCACTGGTATGGAGAACGTGGTAGGGGCCCTGTTGTTCCTATTGTCTGAATCACTGAATGCCTGCATCACGCTGCTTTTGGAACACTGGCCCTTAAGGAACAGGTAGATCTTGCTTGAAAGTGGTGCTACCCAAATCCTGATTCTCAGGTTCCATCTTAATACCAGTGAAATCTGAGTCTCTGGGAAGAACTGGAATCCAAAACAAGTATTGGCATGTTTTAAGAGCTCCCCAGTGATGCTTAGAGGTTGCTAGGATTGAGAACCACTGCACTACCTCAGAGGGATCAGTGTTACAGTCATTTCCTACAAGTTTCCATGCCTCTTGTCCTAAGGGATCCATCTAGTTTAGCATTTGTCCTGGATTTTTCAATGATAGCTAGGTTTCTTATTTATTTAATTAATTATTTATTTGTACCAGGGATTAAACCCAGGGGCACTCAACCATTGAGCAATATCCCCAGCCCTATTTTGTATTTTATTTACAGACAGAGTCACTGAATTGCTTAGTGCCTCAATTTTGCTGAGGCTGACTTTGAACTCAAGATCCTCCTGCCTCAGCCTCCAGAGCTGCTGGTTATTATAGGCATGGGCCACCACAGAAGGCTGAGAGCTAGATGTTATTATTGATGTTTTTGCATTACAATAAGCTGTGAGAAATCTGGTTCAACTTTCCTTTTTACTTCCATGTTCTGCCAAGAACATATCTGTCAAGATGTGAGATACATGTATAATGGGGAGACATTCAAAAGAATCCTAAAAAGGGCTCACTCAGTGTCTGGGTATATGTGATGTCTAAAACTCCACTAGACTTGATTTTTCTCAGGAATTAGGGTCTTTGGAAAAAAAAAACTTTTTTGTTGTTTGTTTTTTGCTAAGGTTCAATGTTTGCTTGGGGTATTGGAGACTGAACCCAGGTATCTTTTATCAATAAGTCACATCCCTAGCCCTTTTTATTTTTAAATCACTTAGTTTCCAAAGTTTAAATCACTTAGCTTAAATCACTTAGTTGCCAAAGCTGTCCTGGAACTTGGTGATCCTCCTTCCTCAGCCTCCCGAGTCACTGGGATTACAGGTAGGTGTGTGCCACCATGCCTGCAAGTGTCAAAGTTTTGCAATAAGGCTCTGCTAAAAATTTCTGGCCAAAATTACAAGGTCCAGATATTTCTTGTTTTCATGGGCTTTTTAATTCTTTTGAAAAGCACCTTCATAAGATAACTTTCCCGGCAGCCGCCTCAAGGGCCTGTGTAGGTTTAAAGAAATCTTCTTGTGTCCAAGGATGTTTCAGCCTCAAGGAAGAATTTCCAAAGAACTATGTTGTTTTCTAGTCAAAATACTAAAAGAAGAGCTCCCCTTAAATTACAGTATATAAATATAGTAAACAGGAAATGCAACTGAAAGCATGATATCAATTGCTTTGGGAAAAGGTATTTATTCAACCAATGCCTTTGAGGAATTCATAGCCTGGCAGGAAACCACATGAAGAATTAAAGTCATGTCATTGTCATGGGCTTATACACCAAATGCATGCCGGGCAACTGCAATCGACCTCATAAGAAATAAAATTGTAGTTTTGAAGTAAGTATTTGCCACAGGTTGGGCACTGTTCTAAGGGTTCACACATGCTAACTCACCCCTATGATTTGCTGAGAAACTCTTCTTATTCACATTAATCTAGGCTGCTAGTTGGGTTTTCTCTAGCACATAAGCATTGCCTTTAGCCCTCTGTCTTAAAGATAGTTACATCACATGGTGACATCAAAATTCACCTTCAAAATTACCTAGAGGACTAATTAAAACACAGATGGGGTTCCACCCTCAGAGTTTCTGATTTAGTAGATCTGGAGGAGACAGAAGAATCTGCATTTTTAGCAAGTACCTATGTGATGTTCTAATCTGAGACCACATTTGAAGAGCCACTGACTTACATCATCTGTGACACAGGGAGAAGGCCAAAATACAGCAAGTAGGCCACTCAAAAGCAAGGACCCAGAACCACAACTCTTTACTCCATGAAAGTATGGATTCTTACATAAGCCCACAAGCTGACAGACAAGTATATACACTGGCATTTTGAATCTCTTCCAAATTTCTTATTAATGGCTGTGTTTTTAGGAATCTCCTGATAAGTAAATAAAAACTACCAACATATTTCAGTTCAATCACATATTTGAGAATACCTATTACCCACTACAGCCCAAAGTGTTATAAAGAAGAATTTAAGAAAGACAAAATCAAGTTTCTACTCATAACACACTCCAATCTAGTTAGGGTACATGACCAGTCCACAAGAAAAGCTAAGATAAGATAGTTCAGTCTTCTAATAAATTATAATTCAAATGATACAGTCAAATATTCATATTCATTCAACTCACAATATTAATCGAGCACCTACTCTGTACTAGGCACAGTTACTGGATTAAAAGACTAACAATAGAAATAAAACAGTATTCACAGTCCAGTAGATGTAACATGTCATATACACCATGAGTACAAATAACATATGATATATGTACTTACAATAGAAACAGTTACAGGCAAAAGCAGTGAATATAAAAACAAACACAAATAAAATACAATGGGACATCTATTTAATTTTGGAGACAAATATAGAATTGTTGCTCTTTTCAAAAACTTTTGACCTGGTATTTATTCTGTAACTAGCATAAAAAAATTCCTGTACTATTTACATTTATTTGTCTATCATTCCTTTTTGAAAAAGACTAGGAAGTTTTTAGATGACATATTACCTCTGAAATGCTATAGGAAAGAGTGGTGCATTATTTCACAAAACCATCTCCAAATGTCTTATAACAAATACTGGTTTTTCCATACAGAAAACCCTCAACTACCCAAACCACTAAATTAATTATATCCATATCATTGCCTTATTTCAGTTTATAAGTAACCACCCAGCAGTAGGTTTCTACAATCTCATAAAGGTTCACTTGGGTTCCCAACCAATCAGTTTCCACAGCACATTTTACTCTCTTAAATATTAAATCTTTACAAATGTTCCTGATGTTTGCTCAAGGGGCTAGAAAGTTCACTGAAAAAAAAAACATAAAACCAGATGCATATGGTATACATATCTACACACACACAGATACAGGCACACAAAGAAGTGTGAGAAAAGAAGATATCGATCAAGGGAAGTATTCTACAAACATATTCAGTATATCAGACTATGACACTCATGGTTACCCATGCAGAAGATACTTTGTGAAGGCAATGGAGCGGCTAAGGCCTAATTAAAAGACTAAAAATGCTTGAGTTTAGCCTAATATTTTTAATTTATATCTCAAAGTTCAAAGGCAATTACTAAAAAGTGTTATTTTTTTGGTATAGTTCGAGAAGGGGAATAGCTGGGTCAAACGGTGGTTCCATTCTCAGCTTTCCAAGGAATCTCCATACTGCCCTCCAAATTGACTGCACCAATTTGCAGTCCCACCAGCAATGTACAAGTGTACCTAATAGCATACTACAGGGACACAGCTACATCAATGTTCATAGCGGCACAATTCACCATAGCTAGATTGTGGAACCAAACTTGATGCCCTTCAACAGATGAATGGATAAAAAATGTGGCATTTATACACAATGGAATATTACTCAGCACTAAAAAATAACAAAATCATGGCATTTGCAGGAAAATGGATGGCATTAGAGCAGATTATGCTAAGCGAAGTTAGACATTCCCTAAAAAACAAATGCCGAATGTCTTCTCTGATATAAGGGAGGTGACTCAAAACAGTGTAGGGAGGAAGAGCATGAGAAGAAGATTACCACAAAACAAGGAAAAGAGGTGGAAGGGAATGGGAGGAAGAAGGGGAATTGCACGGAATATGGAAGGAGACCCTCATGGTTACACAAAATACATATACGAAGGTGTGAGGGGGAAGGGAAGAAAAAAGAGAGAGAGAGAGAAATAAGTGTCACAGTAGAATGGGTAGAGAGAGGTGATGGGAGGGGAGGAGTGGGGAGAGGGTGGATAGGGAGGGCAGCAGAATACAACTGACACTAGGATTGCTGTTTGTATACACATGGATGTATAAACAATGTGTTCCTGTAATTTGTACACGTGGAAAAATGAGATTTCATACCCTACTTGAATCAAATGTATGATATGTCAAGATCATTGTATTGTCTTGAGCAACTAATAAAAAAATGTTATTTTTTAAAACCCTGAGTTTCTTTTGTTAAATATTTTTTTTAGTTGTAGTTAGACACATTATCTTTATTTTATTTATTTATCTTTATGTGGTGCTGAGGACCAAACCCAGTGCTTGCACATGCTAGGCAAGCACTCTACAACTGGGCCACAACCCCAGCCCACAAAGTTTCTTCGTAAAGAATGTCTTCCTCATCACCACCAAAGAAAGCCAAACTGTTAATAACAATATTGGAAGAAGGGGAAATGTAAAGACTAAGAAAATGATAACTCTTAAACTGAAAAGGAACAGATTGTCAAATTTGGTAATAACTTGTAGCTATGAATGTGAACAAGTCCACCAAATGTTTGAGATTAAAAAAAAATCATTGAACTGATTCTCCAAATACTCCAACCTGATCAAAAATAATTCATAAAGTAAAATAAAACATTCACTAAAGTTGAAATGAATATTAACATGTAGAATAGTAGTATATACAAGAAACATAAGACTCAATAGAAATACATTCAGAGCAAGTAAAGATTTGTACAAAAATCTTACAATGTTAAAATCTGAGGATTTGAAATGGTCTCAGAAAGCATGCCATGCAAATGTCAAATCTTCTATACTGTATGATGTTTATTGCTCCAAAGGGGTTCTAAACACATTTTAAACCAATAAAATTCATTTGATATGTACATTCATCCTTAAAGTAGCATTCTTCAAGGGGCCTAGTTTTCTATATTTAAAGCATTCATTCTCTATGTATAAAGTATAAACCTACAAATTTCATGTGGCATATAAAGTCCAGCCTGTTGAGAGCCACAGCCCAGTCAGAATGATGCCTGGCATTTGCCAGAGGGAATGGATGAAAGGTGATGCCAGCGAACCATTGAGATGATGATTTGAGTTAAGCTGTATATAATTGTTGTGATGCTGGATTGATTGAATTGCATATTTGACCTTTACTGTTGGGCAATGGGGCAGCCCTTGCTGCCTCGGGCGCCTGCTACTTTGGAGTTCCTGTGAGTTCTTGGGGGGGGGAGCGGGATTGGACAGAGCCCGGTGGTGGAGGGAGTGTGTTCCCGTGTGGTGTGTGCAGTGCCGGTGAGAGTTAGGAAATAAAGAGTGGCTGTTTGAATCTACAAGGCTTTGTGACGGCTCGGTTATTTGTGCCCATTCAGACTTCAGCAGCCTCTTCCAAGCAGAATAAGGATATCCACAATCTGTCCCAGACTACTCTTTCTAGCTTCACTTTTCATAATCCCTGCTCACACTCTCTGGGCTTCAACTGAAGCAATGAATCTTCAGATAGAACTGAACTTTTCCAGGTCCATGCCTTGCTGTTTGCCTTTCCCTTTTCCTGCTAACCTCCCCAAACACCTTTTCTTTTCATATTCTACCAATATTCAAATTTGAGCCCACTCAGCTCATAGAAATCTCTCTGAAACTCAAGCACATTTATTATCATTTAAAAACAAAACAAATCTCTACATGTAAATATTATTTTATGGATCTTTTAGTGTTTAGTCAAAACGGAAGAAAATAAGCACTTCAAAGTATTTACCATGTATTAGGCACTCTGTTAAACACTTTATATAATTAATCTCATTAAGCCAGGATTATTATGTAATTATTTTCTTGCTTTCATTTAATTTTTCAAGTGTTTATGGTTCATCTCATCCCCAACCAGATTATAAATCCTCTATGGGCATAAATCTTCATTTATACTGTAAGAGTAAAAGAAATTGAAATTGAAGATTACTATATACATTCAGCATACATAAAAATCTGTATTGTGATATTACAAAAAAAAAAGCTCAGTTTCATATAAGCTTGCCACTGAGGGGAAATTGTTCATTCTCAAAACTAGTGCTTATTGTTTCTCTTTTATTCTATTGTGGCATAACACACTTCTTTCTTTACATGCAATAAAATCCTTAAGCATGTACTATGCACTAGCCAGAGAGCTAGATACTCACATATCTCATCTTTTTCATCAAGGAACTAACTTTTTACATCTCTAAGGAAAACAATTTTTTTTTTTACATCTCTAAGAAAATTTGGAGAATGGATTCAGGTAAAGATAGAATGAATAATAGACCAGACCAGAGGACTAAAATAAAATGGATTTGAAAATATAAAAATGACTATACTGTTTTTACACAGGATACCAATTATTTAATATAGATGTAAACCCAAGACCCCAAATTCTACTATATAATCTCAACTGTTAAATGCATGCTATTATAGACATGGAGGCCTAATGTGGTTGTCAATTTTCTTCCTCTTTAAGGATTAAGATACTGGATCATTAATAATCTAATTTTGTAACAGTTATTAATAGCAGAGACATTTCAACTAACCATTTCTAAGGATTTGTTCCATACCAAGTTCAATTATGTCAAATTTCTATGAACAGAGTATTAAATTTCATAGCCCTTTAAAAGATCACCTTTGACCGTCATATTAACTGCTATGTATAGAAATGCTGATAATTTCAAATCAATTTATGTATTTAAAATGTTTAAATATTTAAGTACAGACATATTTTAGTTAAAATTAAATCTTTATTATTTAAAAGCTATGCCACATCCATGGATTTTTTCCAAGGATACATGCATTTATCTGTTATCACACAAAACTGAAAACATTCCATCTGACGTAGTTTGATGAATATATAATTAAGAGAATGCCAAAGTTATATATATATATTGAGTTTTATACTTTTCTGCCCTTACCAGTAAAGAATTCCATTCATGAGTGAATAAGTTTATCATATGACATGCTAAAGAAGATAGCATAAATATGGAGCCCATTGTATTTAGATATCATATGTTCTGGAATTTTCAATTTATCTTGACAGTTACTGTAGATGATGTAAACAAACAGTCTTGAGGGGAAAATAGATACAAGAGTCTATCAATGTAAAAAGTAATAGAAGCTATACTTTGGGGATAGTGGTTCCAAACTACAGAATCCCTCACTTTTAATTCAAGGACACAGTTGTTGTTGTTTTCCTTTTCTTCTTAGTTTTTCACTTTTTTTGCCAACAGAGATATTTGACTCATGTTCATGGTCTACCCAAAATAATTGTTTTGAGTTTCCTCCTGACAAAAGATATTCATACCGCAACAGATATTCCTCTGATATGAAAGAATTACATTCTTTTGCAGCATTTTGGTGAAGACAATGGACCCTGTGTGCACATATGGCAGAACTAGACTTTTATTCTTAGTCTTTTTATATAGATAGAAAAAGATTGAGTATCAATCTGTGGTAACAAATTTCCTTAATCACAGTGCATATATTCTCAATTTATTGTCACGTTCTAAATAGAAAATGTCACTTATAATTGTTGTTTTTTTCTGTAGTTATGTTGTTTGTACATTTTAAATTTATAAATGCATATTACAGACATGAAAAATATATTCTCTCAGTAGCATATTTTTATTTTATAAATTATTTCTCCTGTATTATTCAGTATAAAGGTCATGGTACCTAGGGATCAAGGACTTCAACTTTAATTTCTGCATCAAGAGAACATTCTAATAAAAAGTAAATGAACCTTTTTGGGTCTACAGAAATACAGTTTTTGGTCAAATTTAATTATAAAATCCATTGTCTATAAGCAAATATAAAGTGATTTTATTTTACAATCATATAAGAATAAGAATTTGTGAAAAACACTCAATTTGTAATAGTAATTTATGATGGTATCTCTAGTTGTAATGTATGATTTTGCACTGTATATGTGTGTGTGTGTGTATATATATATATATATATATATATATATATATATATAAATATTTTTAACAAAAAGAAAAAGCTTATATTAATGTATAAAACATTTCAAACTCCTTTCCTTTGAAGTCTTTATTCATTCTTAAACTGACAACAGATAATAAACTGGTCAATTTACGTTATTTTTAACTATTTAGGTATGATGTAGTTATCAAATTTCTATTATCTTAAGAAGTAGTCAAGAATTTTAGTACTTTGCTTTCACAACAATGTGTATGTGTATGTAATCCCAGCTATTTAAAATAAATTATTTTGGATAGATTGCTATTTTGCATGATAGTTTAATTCTTGGATCAGAGAATTTAGTTCCTATTAATTATTCAGAATAACATTTAAAACCATAGCAATATTTGAGTAGTGATTAAATCAAATATATTAAAAATTATTGGAAAATGAATCTTTCCCTTATGATGAATAATAAAAAAGAATTTCTCATAATATACTCTGGATAAAAATTTTCTAATTTTTTGGAAAATAACATCTTTTTTGCTATTGTTGTTTATGAGTTAATAGAAAAAGTATGAAAAATCAGTTGGTCAAAAAGAGGTTAAACGTGTGACCAGGTAAAGGAAATTATGGCAAAATATAGAAGGAATAAATAGGAACTTATCATGGTTATTTTAAACTTAAAAGTTGAATGAATAAAAATTGTGAAGGCAAATTAAATATAATCAAAGAAATTACATTTCATTAAATAGCTGCATATCTTTAAATACATATTTTAAAGGATTATCTAAGAAAAATGTCAATGTTATATTACAAGAAAGATAGCAATGTCTTTGTCCAACACTCAAAAGTATTTTTCTACTACATTTTAGTTTTATAAACTCTTCTTTACCAAGAAAAATACATTACATTATCATTTTTTTTCCTGAACAGAACTCTTTGAGATAAGCAGTTTCATTACCTCCATCTTCAGATAACACGGCTGAGTTGTGCAGAGCCTCAGTGACCTATGTAAGTTTATACACCATGCTGGCACCAGTTCTGGACCAACATAAAGTTAGGACTCTAATTCCAAAGTTTATACTCTCACAGTGCTATGTGGGCTCTTGTATTTATAGGACTCTTACTGTTTTATCAAGGCAAATTATGTAAATGGTAGTTTATTTTTTTGTTTTTGTTCTTTATCGGGTAGTGAATAAAGACTCATTAGAAATAACAAGAGTTCATTTCCCACCACCAATTCCCCCTTACCAGAAGCAATCATTTTCAGTTATCTTTCCTGGAATGTTGGCTTCACTCCCTAACTCTCTTTCTTCATTTATCCTTCCTTCATTACTTCTTTTCATCCTTCTCTGGATTTGCCTTCAAAATGTCTTTATGTTTATATAAATACATATATATATATATATATATATATATATATATATACACACACATATATAATTTTAACATAATTATATAATTATACAATTTTAATTTAATATAATTATATACTGTAATATAATTATACAATCATGGAATATATCTTATTCTAGTTAGAGTCCCATTATTATGGAGGAACATGATGGTGGAATTCAGTGTGTTGTTTTCACATTGTTTTATATGTTTTCATATTACATCAGATTCAATTCATTGTCTTTCCTTTGATTATCCCCTCTCCCTACCCTCCATTCCCCATTGTCTAATCTATTAAACTTCTATTCTTCTCCATACCCTCCACCACACATATTGTGGGTTAGCTTCCACAATCAGTGAAAACATTTGACCTTTGATTGTTTGGGAACTGGCTTACTTAGTATGATAGATTCCAGATCTATCTATTTGCTGGCAAAGGTCATAAAGTCAGTCTTCTTTATGGCAGAGTAATGCTAAATATAGCATTACTCTGTATATATCTCACATTTATTTATCCATATATCTGTTGACTGGCTGGCTCCTAGGTTGGTTCCATATATTAGCTATTGTGAATTGAGTTGCTATAAACATTTATATCCCTATGTCACTGTAGTATGCTGATTTTAAGTCTTTAGATGTATACTGAGGAGTGGGATAATGGAGTCAAATTGGGGTTCCATTTCAAGTTTTCTAAGGAATCTGCATACTGCTTTCCACAGTGGTTATACCAATTTGCAGACCCACTAGCAATGTATGAGAGAACCTTTTCCCCCACATCCTCACCAACATTTATTTTTGCTTATATCCTTGATAATTGCCATTCTAACTGGTATGTGATATTATCTAAATGTGGTTTAATTTGCATTTCGCTAATTACTAGAAATTTGGACTTTTTTATATATATTTGTACTTCTGCTGTGAAGTATCTGTTCAGTTCTTTTACCCTTTGTCCATTTATTGATTTGGTTATTTGTGTGTGTGTGTGGGGGTGGGGGTGTGTTAACTTTCTTATTTATATTTCTAATGCTGTGAAATTTCACAATGATGTTTCTTTATGTGGTTTATACTATATTTATTATGGTGGGCACTTAGGTACCATTACATAATTCCAAACTGGTGATTAATGTTCTTTATTCATAAGATCTCATGACATGATTCAGATTTCCAGTTTAAAGAAGTTATCTGGCAAGTTGTCTCCCATGTTTCCCCAGTATCTTCCTAAGTACCAACCAAGACAGAAAAAGATGAAACCATCATCAAGCAATATAACTAAAGCTGGCAGGGAACTTAGTGCCAAGGCAGAGAATGATTGAACAATATCCATCTTGATTGTGTTACAATTCCCCTTAAGATAGCAAAGTTTTCCAACCATGCCTAATGCAATATGGCATGATATCTTAAAAATAGCGAAGTTTTTTTTTTTTTTTTTTTTTTTTTTTTTTTTTTTTTTTTTTTTTTTTTTTTTTATATATTGCCAGGAGAGGAAGTCAGAGATTTTAAGGGTAAGAGCCTTTGAAGATTGAGAGTACTAAATGGGAAAGAATGTTGGTGGCCAGAAAGAGCAGAAAAGCCCCCCAGAAGATTACAGTCAGAAAGAAAACAGGAATGTCCACTCCACAACTAGAATGAAATAAACTCTCCTAAAATCATGTAAGCTTAGTAATGGATTTCTTCCCACAGCCACTAGATTAAAAATTTCCTTGCAGTTCCATGCCACAATCTTGATTTCCAAGCATAGAACCCACCCAGTTGATCCATCTGAGCTTCTCAACTACACAACCATGAGACAACATATAGGTCTTATTTTCACTGTTAATTTTATGGCAAGTGATTTATGCAACACAGAAAATTAATATAGCATGCAATCTCAACATTGGTTCTACATACTGATTTCACTATGAACTAGCTATAGAACACCAATTGTGTCATTTAACCTATATGAAACTCATGTGCTTCAATGACAAATGGAGATAATTATATTTAAACTACACAGGTATGATATACACATTTGAAAGACAATTGAGCTTTTATCACAGAGTACATACACACTCAATAAACATTAAATATCATTTTGCTAAGAAGTACAATAATATATCATAGAAATTAGTTGACTAATTTAGTTGACTCTCTAGATTAAAAAATGCTTAGTGACGATTTTTTCTTAAGAAGTAAAGTTTTTATTAAACAATATTACATCTGTATAGATTAAAGTCATGCTGCAAGTTCAAGGAAGAAGATCAAACAATAAAAAAAGAGCACTATGGAAAAAACAGCAGAAACTGGAGTTTAGACTAGGTATCATTCATTCACATAGACCCTTTCTTTTATACATATTTGATTTTTTAAGGGTATACACACTTATAGAAAATTTATCATTCTGTTATAACTTTCATTTTTTATTATTTTAGTAATATTTATTTTCTATTTTGTCTGATAGTAGGACAGCCCCTCTAGTTCATATAGTTGGTTACTCTTTCATGATATATCATTTTCTGTCTTTTAATTTGAAACATTTTATCTATATAACTAAAAGATGTCTCTTTTTTATTATGTCTAAAATCCTTTGCTTTCAAATTGGAGTGTTTATTACTTAACTGTATATATATATATATATATATATATATATATATATAATGTGTATTTTAGGGATAAACATTTAGGATTCAAATGAAACATTTATTTGTGGGGTGTCAGTGAGAATATAAAGGCAAATAAGAAATTTCTTATGCCCAAGACCTTATTTTTCTCTAGAAAGTTTAACCTGATAATGCCAATGCTTTGGCTTGGACCATAGATCATTTGATTTTTTTTCCTTCTTTTCACACTTAGCAAAATTCTATGCACACAAAATGCCAGGATTTAATTCTCCAAAACTACGCTGTCTCCAAAATACTATCAAAAAATAAATCATGCCTCCTTTCTTAATTCTACCTTTGGATAATGACTTTATTTTATCAACAACACCTAGCTGTGAATTAACCTAAGTTTCCATCAGGAATACTATTTTAAAAGAAGGCTCTTATTTATTTCATCTATACTAACTTTTTTATATCACACAAAGAATTAAAGGAGTGAATTCTAGAGATTAATTACTTTTAAAACTTCTTCATTCCAATTTACTTGTCCCTCAAATAAGAACACACAAACTCTTTGGAGTCAAATAAGAGACTTACTTATTAGAAAATTATTAAACATGTGCTTCAAACAAAATGCAATTAGAGTATCTGAAGTCAAAATTTAGTTACAAATTTTACCTTCTGCTTCCAAATTGAAAACTTCCTTGTATGGCAAAGTTATTTCTTAGCTAATTGTTCCCACAAATAAAATAACATTGATCTGTCTCCCCATTGACTAGATTATCTAATATATTTCTTGATAGTCAAATATTAAAAACAAAACACTGTAGAAGCTTCTGGAAAATTTTCTTGTATTTGGCTTATAGAAACCCTTTGTTTTTTCTTGTCCCACCATCATTATCCCATGAATTTATATCTTATAGTGGATTACATATATATTAAGTGTCATTTGAGAATGAGAAAAATACACTGGAGATTTAAGAATCCTGGGACAAGGAGTTCTAAGGTGTTTGTGTATCAGTTGTGTCACCCAGTCAGGAGAATATAATCTCCAGGTTTGTCAAAGAAGAGAAGCAATCTTTTGATCTTTTTTAAGTTATTGATATCTGGAGTTTCTATTGTTTGCTTCTAAACCAAGAACACAAATTTGGATCTTTTCTTGTTTTATCATCTGCCCTAAACGTTATTAGCTTCTCTGTTATTTTAACTCTAACTGCACGGTACAACTTATGCAAAGATTTAGTTTCCATTTCATTATCAAGGCAGCATGTGTCTGTGGTCAGAAAGACATAGATATAATGAATATATAATTAAAGGAAAAGTTATTCATCATAGGTAAAGAGAGTATATTTCACCATCATCAATAAAAACAGTCAATACCTTATGCTTACTGCTTCAGTGAGTTGCATATATGAAGATGAATGAGAGTAGTACCTCCAACCAAATACTGTATGTCAGAAAATCCACAGGGCAAAGAAACTGTGCTTTAAATAATGAGAAGCTTGTGCACATAATAGTCTCAGCTGCCATTTGTACTGAGATTAAATTCATATTTGGTGTAGGCAAGAATTTCTGGTCATGCATCTGCAAACTCATTTGCACAGCAAAATATCCATAGGTACAAAGGTTATATTGAAGTGATATCCATGAACTTACTTCCTTCAAGGCATTTCAAGAGGTAAAAGGAAATATAACCTGTAAGCCAAATCAAAAATATTTCTTCAAGAGCTAAAGAAAGTTTCTGTTAAACAAGGCAAAATCTAAAATAAACTGGAAAACTGTCACTTATAAAAACTCCTTATTTTTTGTAGGGGTATCTGGAATTTTTAAAGTTATTTTTTATTGGTGCATAACAATTATACATAGTAGTGGGTTTTATTGTGGCATATATGAATATACACATAACCACCAGTATCACCCTCATCCCTCCCTTATTCTGTCCTGAAATCTCCTTCCTTTAGCCTATTGCTCTACATTATATTTTCAAGCTATCACTTTTTTCCTTTTATCTCTCTTGTTTCCATATGTGAGAGAAAATATATGATCCTTGACTTTCTAACTCTGGCTTATTTTACTTAATATGATGCTTTGCAATTCCATACATTTTCCTGAAAATGACATAATTTCATTTTTCTTTATGATGGAAAAAAAACTCCATTGTGTACATATACCACATTTTCTTTATCTAACCATCTGTTGTTGATGGACACCTAGTTTGGTTCCATGATGTGGCTATTGTGAGTTGTGCTTCTATAAACATGGAAAACCCTTTATTTTTCTGCAAAATAGAATTTTAAAAGCAGAACTAATGTTTTTCCACTCAAATCTTGAAGATCGTTCAGTTAATTGGATACGGTTTTAGTCATATTGGATAATATAAAATATACTTTAAATTATTTCTCTATTTAAAGTGACCTCTGTTTGAAATTTGTTTCAGGCAAAAATCTTATTACACATTTCATAAAGAGGATATTATTCCAAAATCAGTGAAGGAAAATTTTAATATGAACTTGTTTAAAAAATGAACATTCATTTGGTTAATTTTGTGTTTTTCCCTAATAATCATTTTAGTCATTCAGTTGTTCAGTGAAGAAACCCCTAATTAGCAATGCTCTGGATGAAACCCAGTTGCTCAAATATTCCAGGGATGTGTTCCATGACTGAGCCACATCCCTCGCCCAGGAACCCTTAATTCTTCTTGCAACCATTACCTTAAGTCCAGTCAGTGATATATAAATTTTAAATTCTAAGCTATGTTTATCTTTCCAGTTATATGGTTTATCAGCTTATCATTTTTGCAAAACAGTAATAACTGTTTGCCCAGGAATCCACAGCAGTGGCTGACATTTTTTTTAGAAAATTTAACAAGATAAAGAGGGGGGAAATTAGCATATCCATGAAATCTTAGTAAGTCATTATTTGTGTATTTCTCATGTATGATACTTCTTTGGTATAGATCATGCAATGGTTATAGAAAATAAATAAGGTCCTTCACTTTACTTTTAGTAATCACTATAAAGAAATTAGGAAATAGATTTGAAAACAGTACAAACCTAGTACTTAGAGAACTTTGAATGAAGCATTGATTTGAAGATTAATGCTGAGAGTTACTATACTTTTTGGACAAATAAATGCACCAGAAAAATTCTGGAGAGACGTAAAAAGTGAACTTTTGTGACTAATTCCCAACACCCGATAAGATGTGATAGCTCTGATGCATACAAACCTAGCAAGCTTCCTTTCAGAGAATAGTGGGAAACAGTCAGGGCTGTTGCCACAAAGATTTTACTTCAAGCATTGAGGAGAATACTTCTAAGCACAGCACTGATCTGCTTCTACAGTGTAAGGAAGCCCAGTAGATTTAAGTCACTTCCTCTCTTCCATGAGTTTTTGTCCAATCATACAGTTTAGAAAGCAGGCAACTCCTAGATTTCTACCCTGTCCTTAGCCCATACCTTAGCAATATAATGACAAGGTAAACAGACCTAGAAGGACTTATATCCACCATAAACCTAAGCCTAGCTCTTAGAGAATACTTTGGATTAAATATGTTCCTATAACTATCTGATTCAGACAGCTAAATCAGTTCCTGGTGTCTGGGAATACATAGAAGAGAAATTCTACATATGTTCCAAAGACTACCATAAAAACATAGCCATTAAAATATTGACAGGAACCTTAGAGCCTCATCTCTCTTTAACCCACAAGATGAGAAAATGAGAGATCAGAGAAACTGTGAATCACCTAACTTGAAAATAAATGACATGGGAGAGCATACAAAGAGAATCAATAGACCCTGCCCTACACCAATTTCCTTATGAACAACTTTTATTTCTTTAATTGTTATCAACTTCTCTTCATAAAATTCTCTTGTTTAGTTCTTGGTTAATACACTTTAAATATTTTTATTTGATTTTGACCACATGAGATAAATATTTCATTTATTTATACCATCTTTCAGCTATTTTGTCCACACTCATAAGTTACATTTGCAAATTCATATGGCATAAATTTCTGTTAATTTTTTATAGTATCACTTGAATCCACTTTATATTGCTATCTAACATTCAACTTCTGTCAAATTAATGTTTAAATTTTATCAGAGTTGTTAAGATTTTCAGTCTGTATTAAAATCTTGACAGAAATATCAACTAGTAAATTGACGAGCATATTCTGCTATTTATTCTTTAAATTTAGAATGTCACATTATTGTTTCCTTCTAAACATAATATGTTCAGTACAAGATGGCATGTACTTTTTGTTTTCTTCTTAGATTTTACCATTGTATCTGTCACCATGGAGCGGGGTAGAGACAACATTTATGATTTGAGAAGAAGGAAAACAGAATTGTTACTCTGAAAATGTGTTATTTTGTGTAAATTATATTTCTGTTACTCAGCTCTTAAAGTTATAAAATGAGATATTCATTTAGGATAATCTCCCATTGTTTCCAGTTCTAAAATTATGACTTAGAACCAAATTATATTGTTAAGTCTAATTTTATATTATTATAATTTGTTTCTGGCTAATTTACCTCATTATGTACTCAATCATCAAGAATTATGAATATAGAGAAAATAAAATGCATGTGCAAACTGTTTATTTTCTTAAACCTTTCCTACAAAGCTATAAATAATCTGTAGTAAAATGCCTGAACAGTGGGATAATGGATGACTATATTAATTTCTTAACTGCTTCTCAACACTCATTACCTCCACCCACTCTGCATGTCATCTAGAAATTAACATTTCTACTATTAGTTTTATTGTAGATACCTTCTTATTACCATAAAATTCTACATCCTAAAACTGCATGATTTAATGTCATGTGATTATCAAATCAAAAAATTTAACACTAACAAAGACAAACTCTCAATTGTATACAATAAATAACCAGCATTTCTTTCTTTGACCCTAAACTATGCTATTGATGACTTTTTTATATACCTTTATACAATAGCTTCTTATGAAAAATGCCCATAAGCTACTGACTACGAACTTTCTGTTTTAGGCAAGGGTACATGCCAAGTTTATTCCAATGAATAAGAAAATCTGGGAAGTGAGTATGCTCAGAAGCAACTTTGAACTAATGATGAATAGTGAAAATATCTAGTTTTGTTGCTCTGTTTGCAAACATATTTGTGATATGTTCTTCAATATCTTCTGCAGCTTAGCAGCAAGTTTGAGATCCAGTTATTCACAGTAACATTATGCTCAATATTATACATTTTATTGGCTTAGTTATAGACCTTATACTCTTGAGATCACCTACCTTATTCAAAGAAACTACTTTTCTTCACACCCATTTTCTCAGCACACAGCTCTAGGAATACCAAACTAAAGATATTTAGTACTTAGTAATTTTTCATGGAGTCAAGCATTCCTTATGAGATTCTGAAGTTGTTCATTCACTGGACAGAAGGCAGCAATGATTGCTATGATTTGAATGCTTTTGAGTCGCCCATGTCCTTATGTTGAAATCCTCACTAAGGTGATTGCCATAAGATCTGGAACCTTTGAGAGGTGATTAGGTCATGTGGGAAAAGCTGTCATGAATGAAATTATTGCTGATATTTTTGAATATGGTTCCCTGATATTCCAAAGTTGAAATTTAATCACCAATGTGACAGTATTAAGAGGTAGGAATTAAGAGAGGGTATTAAATGGCAACTAAATTATGAAGGCAGACCTCTCCCTTGTACAAAAGTTAAAAGGTAGCTCTTTGTTTCTTCTACTAGATGCAGATGCAGTAAGTGACACTATGATAGAAGCAGAAACAGCCCTCACCAGATACCAAATGTGCTGTCACCTTCCAATTTCTGAAACAGTGAGAAAATAAGCTTATGATCTCTTTAAATAAATTATCCAGTCTCAGGTGTTTTGTTAAACAAATAATGGACTAATAGAGTTTGTCCTTACAAAAGAGATATGAGAATCACCCATCTCTTCCACTACATAAGGTTAGAGTAAGAAGACTACCTACAAGAAAATGGGTTTCACCAGACACCAAATCTGATGGCACTTTCATCTGGGACTTCTCCAAGATACAAAGTCTATTGTATTTTGATATAGCAGTCCAAAAGTACCAAGGTTATTACCTATTGCTCTTGGTAAGTGGAGTGATGTTAATCCCTTTCACATTACAATATTATATATATATATATATATATATATATATATATATATATATATATTATAAAGCCAAGGTTCTGTTAAGAAAGAAGTAAATTGTGAGATCTAGAAAGAAGATATTCTATTCTATAAGTTTGAGAAATTTGAACCTCCAGGGTCTTTTCTAGAGAAACACTCCATTTTTCCTTTGCTAAAGAATCACCTTGCCTTACTAAAAACTATAGAGACACTTCAGCTGAGACATATGCCTTGTAGATGACACTTGATGTTCTTAGCATCTCCCACCAATTTCACTCATCATTTCTAGATTAATAAGTAGCTTTGAGTCTCAGCAGGGTCAGAAAAAGCTACTACTACTTCTCCTTGGGAAGATAAATATTATTCAACAAAAATTTCAGAGCATGGCTACTGATATAGTTGGATATTGAATGCTTTCAAAAACCCCTCTATGGTGCTATTAGGACTTGTTGGAAACTTTGAGAAGCAGAGTTAGTGGAAGGTGTTTTAGTCATGGGAGGTGTGACCTTAAAGGGAATCATGCAACCCTGTTATCTTCCTCTCAATCGCTTTTTCTTCCTAAGAAGGATATGAATTTTATGCTACCATATGTTTTCACAATGAGGTACTCTCTGACCACAGGCCCCAAAAGATGTGGCCAACAAATCATGAACTGGAACCTTGAAAAATACACATTTTTTTCTTTAAATTTGATCATCTCCTATAATTTGTTATATGTAACCAAAAACTGACTAATGCATCTGCTACATACTGGAGCATTTCTAGAGGAAATTATAAAATATGCTTGAGAATGAATCCTCAGAATGCTAAATTGGGGGAAGGGAGAAGAACTCAAATTTTATGTAGGATAATGACTTCATTTGGAGAAGTTTTCCATAATTTTGAATTGAATACCTTAATAAAAATATCTAGAGTTATTTTGAATAATATATTGTGATAACTTCTTAGAGCTTGAAAGCAACTATTGTCTTTTGCAAATAAAGTGGCAGTGCTGGAATTGGTCACATAATATTGGACATACTCTTGCCATCTGATATTGTAATTTATTGTGCAAGACCATATGACTTGCAAGATTACTGTTCCCAAGGAGGATGTTATGATTTGGTTCTGAAATGTTCCCCCAAAAAACTTCTGTGATGAAAGTATGGTCCTGAATGCAGCAAAGTTCAAGTGGTTCAGCTTTTAGAAAATGATTGGATCTTGAGGTCTATAACCTCATTGGTGGATAAAACCTCTTGATATATTAACAACTCGAAGGGACAACTAGATGCTAACTATATGCAGGTAGGTTATGTATTATGTATTATTGTATTTCCCTTAGGAAATAGGTTCTGAAGGCTATGGGGGCACTACCTTGTTCCTGCCTTTTCTCTCTCTCTCTTTCTCTCCTTCCCATTTGCCATCAGCCAAGCAGCTCTTCTTCACCATCCCCTTCTAATGTAATTTGCTCAATTGCCTCATGATGTTTCTACAATGAAGTCAGCCAACCACACACTGAGACCTCTGATATTGTGAGCCAAAAACTAATTTTCTTCCTCTAAGTTTTTCTTGTCAAGTATTTTGTTCACAGCAATGAAAAACTAACACAGAAAACCTAAAACAATGAAGGTACTATCAATATTAAGGAGGCCTTTTCCAGAGATTGGATTGATAGCAGCATATGTACTATGAAACTTCACTCCAAATCATAAGGGGACATAGAATTCCAGGGCAATTGAAGCTGATGGTGGAACTTGATTGCCAGAGATAAAGTGAACATAATTACCATAATATACAGACAGATTGGAGTGTCAAAAGGGGACTCTGACATGGACAAGCAATGAGGTTATTACCCTGTATAAATGAAAAAATATCAAAAACAAATATCCAAGATTTCAACCACCCATACAGAAAAATGCCAGAATCCAGAACTGAATTTTTAAGCCTAAGCCAGCTCTCAGACACCTAGTATCTGAGAGGAATTGAAGAGATTAATCCCTTTCCACATTATTTTTTGTGCTATATCAGGGAAAATATATAGTAGGTATTTTTATAATTCTTAGCCAAAAGAGCCTAGGGTCATATATTACAGTAACTATACAGTAAGAAAAGTAAGAAAATGTAGAAATATACAAGTAACTGTGGGACATACTGAGTAGAATTGGAATATTGAATAGCATGTGGTCTTAGAAGGGGTACATCAGTTGGCTCCTGAGAATGAGTACAAAGTGTGTATTTGTGTCTTATGTAAATTCCCACCAGAATGAATCTTCACATAGAAGATACTAAGCCACCAAGAGGAAAGAATGACTATCCAGTGGACAACAACTGTCCTTTGTTTTCTGTCACATCAGTGTTATCATTTTAGATCCATGGATGAAGAAATCTGTGTTAGTTAGTTGTTTTATTACTGTGACCTAAATACCTGACACAAACTTAAAGGAAAGGTTATTTTAACTAATGGTTTTTGAGATTTCAGTCTATGATCAACTGGCTCCAAAACAGAAATATCATGGTAGAAGGGTGTGGCAAAGGTTCATCACACCCAGAGACAGAGAAAGAGAAAGACAAAGGTGCCATGAACAAGATATAACTCCCAAAGGTATTCCCTTAGTGGCCCACTTCCTCTGATAGCTCCCCACCTTCTGCAGTTTACACCACTTTCATAAAATCAATTCAAAGTATTAATCCATCACATAGATTACTTCACTGATGAGGTTATAGTCATCATAATCCAATCATTTTCAAAAGTGCCATTTCTGAATGTTGCAGCCTTGTGAAATTCAGCACATCAGACTTTGAGGGACATTCCAGATCTAAAGCATAACAAATCTGAAAGCAAGATATAAGGTCTGAATCAGCAACACTGAGCTAATCTGCTGTTCATATACTGACCATTAGTATGTTACCAATGCTTTAGGAATCCAAGATGTTACTGAGAGCAAGTTACAATGTTACTGACTCAATTGGATACCTTATACCCTAGAGGGAAGCATCATGTCCTTATGGAGATGGATGCATATTTCAGGTATTGATATTAAACACCCACAAATCCATAGCCAACAGAATTACTACATGTTCATAAGGTGTCTGATATTGAACACATGTCCACAGAGTACATGGGGTACCTATGGGTGCTTCATTATCCAATGTTATTTGTGAACCAACAATTGAAGTAAATATAGTCTCACAAATGCACAGAAAACACGAGTTCAAAATTCTCTCTAATGAAGTCTTGGCTGGCCCTCTGGAAAAGGACCTGCACTAACAGTAGCCATCACCTAAATAAGGACCCTGAACACTTCAGCAATCAGTGCTGTCATTCAACCCATTAATTTTCCTGTCAAAAGTTCTTTTCCTTCTAAGAAACTCTGACCCCAATAATTTTGAAGGACCAGTGGCATTGAAGGATGAATATGAGTGGATTCATAAATACACAGCAGTGGAAGTCAATGGAACCATTCTGGGCCATATCTACATGACACTGATATAGACTCTGCCTTATGGATTTTTAGTGTGATCACAATATAAAGCCAGAGCTTTAAGAATTTGCTCAGCCTGTAAGCAGTGCAAGCCTGATTTGTTGGGGAAAATTATTCCATTCTTTATAGAATGAGAAGTTTGATAAATCACGTAGCATCCTCCATCTGAGAGTGAGGAAACTCTTGAGGCATAGTCAAAATATTTTCTAGAATTCCCTAGCAGACCTGAAATCCAGATATTTGCTAGCAGTAATCTACTCGAAAAACATTCTTTGTTGGAATTCTTCTCTCTTCTTTTTTTTTTTTCAATTTCTTTCTTCCTTCCCCTGTCATCTCCCAAATAAAACATTTATATTTAAATCCCATCTCATTGCCCATTTGTGGAAAAATAAAAGTTGTGGAAGGGATCTTACCTTCCTTTGACTGACATTAAAATAAATCTAATTAAGGTACAATATACTCTCAGGACTATTTTCCTCTGGTGTCTTGCCTTTCTGTGCTGAGCCTCCAGCAATATTGCTGCCCTTTAAATGTCTATGGTATTAATCAAGGCACATATTTTGGCCTCTCTTCAATATATATCTTGCATTATCCATTTTTAAAAATGTGTTTAAAATTCTATTTTATGTTTTTATCCTAATATAAATAATATAATATAAACACATAATTGATAAAAAATTCATGTTTTTTAACAAATCCTGCAGCCTTTCTTGGACCTATAGAAAATGAAGATCTGTCTCTTGTGAGTGCATCAGTATCAGCTCATACTCTTAATGTGATGAACTGAACTTCTAAACAGCTGATTAATCCTAAGGTTAATGAAGTCTGAAAGAGAACAGTGAGTACTCTATCTCTGCTTTCTTCCTCTTATTTAATTAGTTTATGAGTGATGTTTCTTATGATGTTCTACTTAAATATCAGAGATAGAAATTCATATGATCTACTTAGTGTAGTTCCCTGGCACCCGTTTACATGATAATGGTTAACATTGGACTTTATTCTTTGAAACCAAAGTATTGCTCTGGTCATCATATATCCTCTTTCTTCTTATACTAATAGGGAACAATTTCCTAATGCTGGTTTAACAATTTACCATAAATTTAAACCAACACAAATTTATTATTTCATACCTCTGAAGACCCCAATACAAAATGTATCTCAGTGGCTTAAAATCAAGGCATCCTCAGGGCTGCATTTCTTCTGGCTGCATTAAGGGAAGATCCCTTTATTTTTTCAGCACTCTCTTTCAGCTCCTAGAGACCTCCTACCTTCCTTGCTTACAGCTCCTCCCTTCAGATTCAATCAAACAGAAACAGCTTCAAATTGGTCTCTGACTCCTACTCTTTACGGGTTTTTAAATTACTTTGGGCCTGCCTGGGTAATCCAGGATAACCCCTTTATAAGAGGATAAGATTAACAAATTTAGTTTCACCAGCGATGTTAAGTCATGCTTTTTTTTTAATGTAACATAACACATTATGGTCTAATAAGCAATTGAAAATGGCTTTGTTCCTTATTATTAAAGGAATTTTAATAATATTTTAAGCATCCACATTCATTGTCTTGTGCAATGGATCTTCAATATGTCCTCTGCTTTTTATGGACATATTGTAGCATTTTCTGCAATATTTCCTGCTGCACTTTCCACCTCCATCATGTGGAATATCAATATTTACAATAGACACTAAATGACTATAGTAGCCCTCCTCTAACTTCACAAATCAATCATGGGCACATTGAACAGCACCATTATTTTCACATTATTTAGTTGTTCTTAGTCTATATCCTTAATGAGTGTTCATGCTTGATAAATACAGAGACAAAAGTAATATTTTAAAATATTTTTAAAATATATAATTGGTAGGGTTTACAGTTACAATTGATATATTTTATTTCCTTTTTGATAGTGAAAAATAAAATTGAGTTTTTAGTTGATTGCATTTAGATTAAATTACTCTTTGTTTGTTAATTTGTTATAGTCACTCTGAGAGAACAAAGTACAGGCTAAGCAGAATCACTTGCACACACAAGAAGTCCAAGGTAGGTGATGGGAGAAACATCCTCTTCCTTTATATTACACAGCTTCATTGGTTTGCCCCTTTATATCATCAGCAAACATCAGAAACAACAATTGAATTATCATGGCAGCATGAATTGGCTGCTTTGGGATGTTTGTTCATGAGAAATCTTTGTGCGTGAGAACTACCATCCTGATTTGCTGGCACTGAAGTAATTTTAAATATGTGAAATTTCAGTGTTAAAATCAGAAATTTCTAGGAAAAGTGGATTGAGTTACATATCTCTCTATCTGTAAAATCATGATTGACAGATTTAAAACAAAAATTGTTTTCATATTCTGTCCTAATCTTATATTAAACAATCTTTTTTCTCTTCCTTCTTCCTTCATTCACTTTTCTATCTTCCTCTCTGTCATTTTTCCAATTAAGCAACAGGAATTTGGGAATGTTATCACTGATCACAGTCCAATTCAACCCCCTTGCCCCAATTCCTGTTTCAAGATTTGCCAGTTTTGAAGAGCAAGAGAGGAGGCAAGAGTGAAAGTGGGAATTTGTGATTTTAAACTATGTAATTTGTATGGTTGTTATTATTAAAGATAAGTAAAAGGATAAGAAGCACAATAATTATCAGTTATTATGGAGTTGGTTCACCTGTTGATGTTTGGATACTCTGTATACATAAAGGACATTTTGCTGTTGATTAATGAATGAGCTATGCTATCTTTTAAGAAGATGGACATACCATGCTGGAAATAACACACACTTCACAGGTTAATTAAGTATGTGTGTTTGCATTTACACAGTTGATTCCATTTTTTTTTCTTTTTTCCACCTGAAATAAATTGCAATTGAAGGCACCAAAAAATTCAAACGTAGACTTTGCCTATAACATTTAGACAATGTGATAGAATAGGCAAGACAAGATGATGATTATTATGATAATTTTAGGTGAAAAACATCCCAGGTTAAGTGAGAAGAGTATTTAAGTATTTAGTTGGGTGTATGCAAAACCTTCCCAAACTTCAGACAAGGAAGATATTATAAGTACAATGATAATGCAATTACTTTGAGGGGGAATGGAACTGAATTAAAGTTTGAGGTTTAAAAATAATTGTACCTCTAAAATTGAAATCCTTCCCTCTAAAAACTGGAACAAGAAAGGGATTCCCTCTTTTACCACTTCTATTTAACATAGTTCTTAAAACTCTAGCCAGAGCATTTAGATGAAAGAAATTAAAGGGGAACAGAGAGGAATAGAAGAACTCAGACTATAACTATTTGCCAGTGAGATGATTCTATATCTGCAAGACACAAAAATTCCACCAGAAAACTTGTAGAACTAATAAATGAATTCAGCAAAGTAGCAGCATATAAAAATCAACACCCATAAATCAAAGGCATTTCTGTGTATCAGTGGCAAATCCTCTAAAATGGAAACTAGGAAAATTACCCATTTATAATACCCTCAAAAATTTGGAATCAATGACAGAAGTGAAAGACCTCTACAATGAAAACTACAGAAAGCTAAAGAAAGAAATCATTAGAAGATGGAAAGATCTCTCTTGTACTTGAATAGGCAGAATTAATATTGTCAAAATGACCATATTACCAAAAGCATTTAATGCAATTTTGATCAAAATCCCAATGACATTCTTCTCTGAAATAGAAATAGCAGTCATGAAATTCATTTGGAAAAACAAGAGACCCAGAATAGCTAAAGCAATCCTTAGCAAGAGGAGTGAAGCAGGTGGCATCACTATACCAGATCTTAATCTATACTACAGAGCAACAGTAACAAAAACAGTATGGTATTGGCTCCAAAATAGACTTGTAGACCAATGGTACAGAATAGAGGACACAGAGAGAAACCCACATGAATACAGTTATCTTATATATTACACAAAAGTGCCAAAAATTTATATTGGAGAAAAGATATCCTATTCAACAAACAGTACTGGAAAAACTTAGAATCCATATGTTAAACTTCATACAATAATTACTTTTGGAGTTTGGATAGCATTGTATTCATGTCTGAAATTAAGAAAACATTCTTTTCTTTTGTTCCTTTTTCTTTCTTCTCTTTCCTCTTCTCCCTTTATATTTTCCTTCTCCTTTTGATCCTTCTTTTGGTTAAATCATTAACACCTGAATATTTGAGGCTGCTAAATTTTTAAAACCTGATTTGAAAAAATATAACTAGATTGCAAGTTCATTATTCAGTACTGATATTGGATAGTAATATCGGAACATTGCTAAAAAGATCTTTTAACAAATTATCCCTTATGTTAACTTTCTATTGCTGTTGTAACAAATTATCACATACCTAACAGCTTCAAACAACACTTAAAATATTATTTTATACTTCTGAGACTCAGAAGCTCAGTAAGATCTTTTATGACAAAATTAAGCTGTCCTTTCTGGAGCCTCTAGTATAAACACTGCTTCCTAGCCCTTTGGTTGTTTGCAGAATTTTGTTCCTTGTTGTAACAGGACTTCCATGCCTGGTTCTGTTCTGTTTATAAAATTGAGTGCCCTCTTCCTCTGTTTTCACTCAGCAATCACAAATCAAGTGTTCACGTCAAGCCTCTCTGATAGTTCTTAATTTATGTCCTTTTTCTTTTAAGAACCCATATGATTAGATTTCTAACCCTGCATATAATTGTAGAATAATAACTTATCTCTCAGTCCTCAATGTTTATTATACCTGCATAGTTCCTTTTTATTCAGGGTCCTTGGTTAGGACTTAGGGGAAGCTGTTATTCTGTGTACCACACCTCTGTTCTCTAATGTCAAGTAGTAGACTATATAGAAAATGCTTATTCACAAAGTTATAATGTGTCACCTAAAAATTTATAGAAACCATATTTTAAAAGGAAAAAAGAATTATTTTAGTCAACTTTATAGTTTGGAAAACACAATATTAAAGTAGAATTTATACATAAAACATAAAATTACCAAGAGATCATTTACATTTTCTCATTTGTTAATAGTATATCTTTTAAATTTAATATGTATTCCCACTTATTAGAATGTATAAGTTTGACTCGGTATATTACAAGTTGCCACCTCTCAGGTTTTTTTCAAATTAAATAAACATAAGTTAGAAATATTTTAGTAAATGTGGTCATTTAAATTTGTTCAATATTAACTTAATGCAATGATCAGCAATTTTTACTGTTGTATCAACACATACAAACATTTATTTTCTATAGAATGCCATTGCATATATAACATTGTTCTAGTTATATAACTATATGGATGCACATAAATATATGTGCAAAATATATGTGTGTATCTGTATATATTTAGAGAGAGAATAACAATGATATTTATGCATACACATACACACTTGTAAATACATATAACTAATTCCAATAATATTTAATTGATCTATGTCAGTAATAACTAATTTTACAAGTGAAAGAGAAGTAGTAATTTATGTGAGGTATAGAGTGACTCGCAGGTATACAGAGCAGGTATACACACAAATTATTAACCAATTTTGGTATATTTTTGCCAATGAACAACAAAAATAATTAGTTTCAATTATATCATAAGAATTTCTGAGTTAAGAGGACTTTCAGACCATGTGTAAACTAGCAATCCCTTCAAGGGAGTCATTAAATGTAAGAGAATGATTGGTTTATAACCCTAACTACTTAATTATTTAAAGTATGCTATCTTTCTCCTGATTAGTTTATATTGCCATTAAGATCATCAGAATTTCTTACTAGGCTTTTAAATGTTTGACTCCCATCACTTTATCATCCATAACTTTTCCTAAACAACTAACAGTCTGTGATTAAATTAATATCCAGAAAAAATTGAATGGTGATACATGGAGCTTATTACTGTGGTTTTAGGAATATGATCTATTACATGGTTCATTAGTTAAGGTTAAGAGAGGAGAGTCATTGTACATAAAGTTAAAATTCATTTCAAATGTCTTCACTTCTCAGATGAAATACACACACACACACACACACACACACACACACACGTCCACTACATTAAAATCATATTTGCAAGCATTTTTGTAAATAATAAGTTAAAATGTTTATGTAAAATGCAATTATTATGTTCCCTGGGTGTCAATGAAATAAATCTATATTAAAACAGATTTATTCAATGAGTAGAATATCATTGTGTGTATCTTTTAATTTATTCTTTTACTCACAATATAAGACTATGTTTTTCCATGAAAAATACTAAAAACCATCTGAAACCAAATATTCTATTTGGATTCTATGTCCTAAGGATTAAAATCACAGTCACTTATATCCCTAGCCATGCAGTTTGAACTCTTATCTGATCCGTATAATAGATACTCATCTGAGTAATTTTCTGCTCTGATAAAATACAGGGATATTATAATTTGTTACTCTTTTGCAGAGTGTATACTGTTTTTAATGAGTTTGGGAAATACCATATTTTTCTTTACTCTAGAAATGGACCAACCATATGATTCAGCTATATTTGTCCTCAGTATTTATTCAAAAGAATTAAAATCAGTATATTATAGCAAGCAATGTATGCATGTCCAAATTTATAGCAGCACAATTCATGATAATCATTTTATGGAACTAGTCTAGGTGCTTGTCAGCAAGTAAATGCATTTAAAAAATGTAGTGTATATACATAATGAAGTTTTATTCATCCACTAAGAAGAACAAAATTTTCTCATTTCCAAGAAAAATGGATGAAACTGGATTGCATCACTCTCAAAAAGTTAAAGGTCATATATTTTCTTTCATATTTGGAAATTAAAGATAAAAAAGAAAACTAGAGAGAAAAAAATTTAAACATGACCCCAAGAAAATGAAAGGGTTTCCAGCAGACTAGAGGAAGGGGATCAGTAGGAGAGAAAGGGGATTAATTATATCAGTAGGGATACAATTAATCAAATTCTGATATAAGCATCTATGAATATATCAAAATGCATTCTACTATTATGGACAATTTTATGCACCAATAAAACTTAATTTTTACATTGGAATATTAACCATGAAATCATGTGGTTTCTGCTAATTAGTTTATATGTAAGTTTCTAAGGTCCAAGTTACATATCACTTTAATTTTCATTGTTACAAAGATGACATAGATATGGGCTATTTATTTTATATTTGGTATACATTAATGTTTCCACTTGATTATGAGTGCTTTTATAGTGCTCATTAATCTAACTACACATAAAATATATACACACATATATTTGTGTATATTATATGTGCAAAACTAAAATTATATATAATATAATTTTATACATATAATATCTAGCATTTGCAAACATTATTCTAAGAATAGTAAAATCTCATGAAATTTTTATTGAAATTAATTTATTATCAAACTGTACTTCTAGCTGGGTATGGTGGCACATGTCTATAATTCTAGAAATTCAGAAGGCTGAGGCAGGAGGATTCCAAGTATAAAGCAGCCTCAGTAACTTAGTGAGGCCCTCAGAACAGTGTGAGCCTGTTTAAAAAAATCATTGAGGGGCTGGAGTTGTGGCTCAATGATAGAAAGCTTGCCTAGCACATGCAAGGCAATGGGTTTCATCCTCAGCACCACATAAAAATAAATAAGATAAAGGTGTTGTCTCCATCTACAACTAAAAATAAAAATTAAAAAAAAACACTGGGGACATAACTCATTAGTAAAGTACCCCAGGCTAAATCCTCGGTACCCCTATGCCTCTAAAAACCATATTTCTATATCTTTCTAAAGTTTCATATCAAATAGTTTTTTCACTGATTGATATATTTTAAAGCACTATAATCTCCATGTAAGGGAAAACTCTTAGTAATTAGCAGGAAAAGTGTGTGTGTGTATGTGTATGCGTGTGTGTGTGTGTGTGTGTGTGTGTGTGTGTGTGTGTGTGTTTATTTTACCTCACAAAAGGCAGGGAGAATATAGTTTAGTTATATAAAGTATTATATCATCAAAGGCCTTGTTTTATTTTATTTTGTCTAACATTTTCAGATCACTGGACTCATTCTCATTTAAGTTACTTTATTTTCAAAAGAGAGTTATAGGGACTTTTAAGTATGATGTATTATGTTTAAATTATTTCAAGATAGGTTTCTCCTTTTGATCAAGAATCAAGGGATTTAATTGTAGAAAAAAACTAAAATTTCATTATAGTGTATTGTCTCTTTTCAAGTCAAGGAAAGTCTTTCAGAGAAGACTAATTACCAACTACTTCTCATGTGTGAAACCAAGACATGTGTCATGTTTTCCTACTTGATAAAGTCACCAAGGTAAAGAACTAATAAGACTGGCATAGAGATGTGATTCAAGCCTGAGGCTGGGAACAAAGTCCAACACCTTTTTGTTGCAGTACAAGGAAGTTTGAACAGGGAACAAATAGAGTAGTAATAATATCTAGGCAACTGATAATTGATTTTTCCATCTTTAGAGAGATAAAACTATTAGCAAAAATGAGTTAATTTTTTATCAATTATTATTTAAAGAAAATAAAGCTTGCAAAAGAAGACCTAGTCCACATTACTATGTTTCTGTTAGTTTTAGGAATGTAAAATAGAATTCTTCCTCTTGATCTGACTGAATAGTTCCTAAGTTTACCTGTATATTGATGCCAATTCAATTTTCCTTTGTGCATTTGAAAATAACAGTGTTTATTTCATGGATAATCATAAAATGCAGTATTTTCATAATTTTAACCATAATTCTATTAAAATATAGTAATTTTTTTGTTTCTGCTTGCTTTAAAGATCTAGTTTTTTATTCCTATTGATTTATTTTCTGTATCTAATTTCATAATGCCAGAAACATGATCTTGATAAGGTATTTCATGCATGTTCAAATTTCATATTCATTATACCTAAGATTCACTCTGATAAAATTTTATTTTCCAAAATACTTTTTATATTTTTCCCTCAGATATAAGATACCTTCTCCACTATACTGAAACTAAAAATTGATCTTATTCAAATAATTTTTTAATCAAAGTTTTGAAATTCTAGCCAGGGGTTAGTACTAGTACTAAAGGCAGATGTATTCAGTCAAGCATTTCAAAGTCTATGTATGTTAACATTCCAAAACATTTACTTGCTTATCCCTATGTAGCTTCTCAGATATGTGAAACTAAAGGCTCAATAGGATAAAAATAATGCCTAAAGTAACATAATGTATAATTCAATAGGAATGAAACAGAAAACAAGCATCAATGATCAAAACAATAGTATATCATTTTTTCATAAATTTATACTAGCTATAATGTCAAAATGATATATTGTGAAATTTTTACATTATTTTGTTTGGAACCTTTGATTCTTTTTTCAAAAGAACAGCCACCTCTTAAAAAATGTATTCTCAGTTAATGATCATTGCATTATATTAATTTTTAAGACCCTGATATTTAGAGGTGATATTAGGTTTCTGAGGCAAAAAGAAAATTTTAAATAAATATGGTTGAAATATGTGTGTGGAAGAAAATAACTTTGGGCTGGGATTGTGACTCATTGGTAGAGTACTTGCTTCCCACATGTGAGGCACTGGGTTTGATCCTCAGCACCACATAAAAATAAATGAACAAACAAAACAAAAAAGGTATTGTTTCCACCTACAACTAAATTTTTTTTTTAAAAAAGAATACAACTTCAGACACATCTCACTACTGTTATAAAACTTGAATTTTTATAAAATTGGGTGTGGCATATAACTTCTTTAGATCACAGTTTTGTTTATGCAGTAGTATTAAATGCTAGACACTGTACTATCCCTATCCCTTTACTAAGGCCAGTCCTCATAACTACCCCAACACCTGGTATCACTATTATCATCACCATCACCACCACCACCATCATCATCATCTCCATTGAAGGTAGAGAAACTGAGGACAGAGGGTTAAAAAATGGATGAGTTGGAACTCAAATCCTGAATGTCAAACTTTCAAAAAGCCCATACTCTAAATATAATTCTGTTACCTATGTACTTATAAACAAGAAATTTTAATGGCATGAGATTAGGTTTCCTTCCACCTTCAAGAGTCAACAAATGAGAACATTCAATCAATTGAAATAGAAGCCAGTTTAAAGATGGACATCAGCAAATATATCTCAGTGACCAACATCCTAATAAAACATGAAATATTCATTACAAATTTCAAGTTTTATGGATTCTTTATTTATAATTAAAATTTAAAATTTATATAAAATAACTCTTAAACCACAAGTTAATATTCAAGCAAACAAGAGTGAATTAGAATGGCACAATACAGGTAAAGGCTTTAAAAATAGACAAAGAGGGAAACAAATTACTCTAAACTCCAAGTTTTAAGCATTATACTATTTAATGCCTCAAAGTTTCATCAATCTCTGAAACATAGTAGTTTCACTTTTAATTTCTAATGATTGAGAAAATGCAAAGTGTGGAAGGCTATTCCAACTTTAGCAATGCATTTTCATCAATCATAAAAAACATATGCATACATTTGAAAGTTCATATCTATACAATGAAATTGTTCATGTGGTCAATAGGATTTTTTTCATATAGCTTTACAGATTCCACAGGGTATTGTGTTAATTATCTTTTAAAAAATATTTATTTATTATTAGAATGGACATATACTATACATTGATTGCATAGAGGAAACGATTATCCATTCCCCAGAAGCAAACATTTCACTTTCTCTATGAAGTAATCCATCTTCTGAGTGAATTTGAGAAAAGAAAGTGATATCATATGAAGTCCTTTCACTTTTTCATTTTTAGATGACCCCTCTTATAAGAGTTATATTCTGTCCGTACTTTGGCATATGATGGGCTGAATCTTATAGTTGTCCATCAGTGCAAATAGAATTTATGGATACATTTCTTTACAGCACAAAGGGGCAGCTCATTTGGTTATTCTTGTTTTAAAATTAAGAAATAAAAATTTCTATTGTTTTATGTATTCAGTTTTAATTGCTGCAGGATACTTTTTATTAAAATAGATCTTCTTTGTTCCTAGTCATAGCCACAAAACTTAGAAAAGTGTATAATAAATATATAATGATGTAAATGAGGGAACTGGTCATCTTTTTTTTAGAATGTTTTATTTTTAAGAGCTATTTTTTTTGTTAAACTTGTGATTGTGCAAATATTTAAAGAAAAAGACATTTCACTCCTTAGATATCAGCAAAATTTATGTAAAAACTTACAGAAATCTGAAAAACATTTTTCCTCCTTAGAAGTTTTTCAAGAATACAAAACTCTTAAAATAATTCTATTGAGAAAAGTTATTTTCTGCATTATATTATATTTAAATATATAGGAAATACCTATATACCTTCATAGCTACAAGATTTATTGTATTTTGTGTACAATCTAATTTATTTTTTCTTTATCATTTTGTGGTCATGTATGGAAATTAGTTTCTTCATTTTCAAATTATGTCGAAGTTTCATTGTTATTCAAAGATATTAATTTGATCATTTCAGGTATATTTTCTCCCAGTATTTTAAGTGAATTATCTTCTTACATGAAATCCAAAGAAATATTAGACTTTCTTAAAGTATAATTAATAACAAGTAGAAAGAGAACCTAGGCATAGTGGCCCCATCTGGAGGAGTTTAATGCTTTCAGAGTGTGCTCAGTAATATTTTCTTCATTTTAACTCACATGATAAAGAGTTAATGTGGGTCATGGTAATTTAGCTCATGTCTGTAATCCCAGCAACTTGGGAGGCTGGAGCAGGAGGATTGCATATTTGAAGCCAGCCTCAGTGACTTCATGAGGCCCTAAGCAACTTATCAAGATTCTATCTCAAGATAAAAATACAAAAGACTGGGAATGTGGCTCAGTGGTGCACTTGGATTCAATCCCCAGTAAATTAATAATAATAATAATGATAATAATAATAATAATAATAATAAACAAAATAAAGTGAACTGGGAATGTAGCTCAATGGTAGAGTGCCCCTTGGTTCAATCCCCATTACTGCTAAAAACAAACAAACAAACAAAAAGCATTCATACCTTGAAGGCAAAATCGCAAATGAACTAGTTTAAATTACTTATTTAGGAAGACTAAATAACTTTGGATTTTGTTTTGGTTAACCAGATGAAAGTTTGTATCCTTAACGCATTTCATGCTCAGTGTGGGTTAACACTATATGTAAGTACAATAATCTAAGACTGAAGAAAAAGCAGCTTGCTTAGTTTATTTTTTTTCTTTTATGTATTACAGATTTTTTTTCTTTTTTCCCTTTCTTTTTCTTTTTTGGTTCAGGTTTGAGAAATATTAGGTTATGGTTCCAAAGTTTCTAGCAGTTTGATGATGCTTTAGTTCAAGTTGAAACACAATTGCTTTCTCAAGTGTTAAATTATATTATGTATCTGTTGTCCTTACAAATTATTCAACAAATACATCAAAGACAAAAATAGAATAAAACCTTGTTGACCAGTTTGTGGTCTCCCATTTTCTAAAATCATACCTCATTTTCAGGGAGAATGGACAATTCCATAGATATATTGTACAGAATAGTGACTCTTGTTAATAATAATATTTTAAGTACTTGAAAATATGAAAAGATTGAATTTTTAGGGATTTTTGCTGCACAAAAAAAGTGATAAATCTGTGAAATGTTATTTCACGTAGTTTCACTTTTACACTGGTATATATGCATATAATATGTATAAGTTAAGTGGCTTGGTTTAGCCATTCTTCAATGTACATATGTCCAAAAAGCTCTTTTTAGAAGGAAGAATGGACAATAGTGGTAGAGATCTGAAAAAAAAAATTTCTTACTCTTCTACGGACTTGGCTGAAAGAAGACCAGTCCAAGGACTGACAATATTGAAAAGTCCCCACATGTTTAGCCAAAGACTGATTGTTTTATAGCTGTCATTTTAAAATAATTTACAAAATAGATTTGTGATTCAATTTTTTATTCAATCTTTTTTGTTTATATAATTAGATTCATTGAAACATAAGAACTGGTTTAAGCATTCTCTAATTAATCAGCAACTCAATTTATTAAGTGCAGCTCTAAGAATCACCAATTAGTGACAGAGTTACAGTTTGAAGGCCAGCCATTTAGCATTCCTTCAGGGAATACTGGTAAGGGTGACATCACATACTCTTAACACCTCGAAGCAACACACAGCAGCTACAAAGGTCAAGAATAACCTACTACCACCAACCTCTGTGACAATACTGCTCACCTAAATTCTTTCCTCAAATCCAATATAAGAGAGATCCTTCGCTTTATCCAGTGAGGCTGTGACCTCCCATCACAGGGATCCTATTCCTGATGATTAAAGTCCAAATCACATTTCTGGTATACTAGCATCTATTAATAATAATTGATTTTCAAAACCTTCCAAAACCTTGAGTTTGCATTTCTGAATGAAAGAGTATTGATTTTTAATTTTAAAAGTTATTTTTTTTATTTAGAAGTTAAACCACTATTTGTTTCTGTAACAGGGTGTATCAAATAAAAAAAGAATATCATTAAGATAAAGGTCATGAAAAATGTAAATAATGAGTCATCATGTTGGTCTGAGCTATCACAAGGTTAATTTTTCTTTATGCCATCAAATTTTGTACTTTTTTTTAGACCAGTGACAGTATATTTTCTATTATGTAGAATATTTTATTTAAAAAGTTATTTATGGGCCTGGTGTGGTGGCGCATGCATGTAATCCTAGTGGCATCTAATCCTAGTGGCTTGGGAGGCTGAGGCAGGAGGACGATAAGTTCAAAGCCAGCCTCAGCAACTTAGGCCCTAAGCAACTTATCAAGCCCTTGTCTCTAAATTAAAAAAAATAAGTAAATAAAAATGCATACATATACATAAAAGGGCTGGGGATGTGGCTCAGTGTTCTAGTACCCCTGGTTTCAATCCTCAGTACAAAAAATTTTTTGATGAAAAACCATAAAAATGAACTAACTGTATTAAACAAAATATTAGGCCAGTATCATCCAAAAGAATAGTAACAACATATTAAACAAAAACTATTTTAAAATTCTGAAATAAAAATACTCAAACATGATACATCACTTGCTGTCAGAAAACAAGTATCTTATATTATTAACCAATGAGTCTCAAGGAATAAAGTGATTCTCTCAGAGAATCAAAGTTATGTGATATGCTTTGTAAACTGATTCATTCAAAAATATTATTTCATGTTGTATTTACATGTAGAATTACTAGCATAGTGCCAGAGTCTCATTTCCAGAGCAATGCAAGTGAGCTTTCTTGATATTTAAGTATGTGGCATATAAACATAGCCTAATGGTTTTATTTGATGAAATAACTATTTGTGAACTTAAAAGAACATAAATTGTTGGGTAAGAAATTACTCGGTTCCAGTGATAAAATAATAACTGATTTAAGCATTCTGAGGGCAGCAATCAATGTGCTCTAAGTGTTTAGGAAGCAACGTAAGTAAGTCATAACCTAAACTTGTTCTAGAAATTTGGTTGAATTTCAGAGAGGGAGACAGGTGAACATGCAGTTAGTAGTCCAGCCCTAAAAGAGTTGTCAGGACATTCTCTAAGTCGTCTTCAAAACTACAGGCAAGTGAGGTTCCAGTGTAGAAAAACAGCAAATTTCAGAAGAGATTCTGCCTCTGTGGTGTTTCATGACTTATTTCCATATGATCAGGGTCATACTTTCTTTAAATGTAAACCCCTGTGTAGGTTATGCTTGGTTGCCAACCATTTTCAAAGTGCTTTAGTTCCTTGATAATGGTCACATTCTCCCACTCATCTTACAGAAATATGGGTTTCTAAAGAGCTCAAGAGGTGAGCAGCAAAACCACATACCTACAGCTCTTCCTGTCCAGAAGCCTGAGGAGAGGCTTTGTCTTTTGTCACAGTGTTGTGGCATCACATTTTATCCCAGTTGCATTATTACTTTATATATCCTCTAACCAGGATTCCTTAAGAGCAGATTCAATGTCAGTTTTTTTTTTCTTTTTTTTTCATTCTGGACATAATTTGGGTCTAAAACCAATCATGGACTATTTTCAAATCCTCTGATTTTCCCCACCCTAATTATATGAGAAAAAGTATTTCATGGCAAGAGTTCCTTTTCAAGGCTTCCTGGCATTCCTTCTTTTGTTTGCACTTGGTTGTACAATTTTCTATAATCATTTTGTACATTCTGTTGGATTTCAAACATATACTCTTTACAGAGTGGGAGATTGTCAAGAGGGAGATTGAATACAGAGCTGGTGTAACACCACATGGGAAGGATAGAACAATAAATGTTTTTGCTGTTTGCAGGGTCAGTAAGCTCCCCCTCCATCACCACCAGAAGCTTTCAACAGGAATTATTTCCAGGACAATCTCTGGCTTTACTTCTAGAAACTGACCCATATTTATTATGAAATATAGAATCAGCATTTTATACCTTATAATTTAAAATGAAACATAATAAATCATTCAACCATGCAATTTTTATGCTATTGAGTTTTCATAGAGTTAATTTGTGTATAGGCTTCTTGTAATTTAGGAAAAAAGATAAAACTCTATTGCAAAAGTTGCAGAGTGTAAATTATAACTTTGTAATAAAAGAGAGTATAATGTTTTTCCACATTGATTACTATGATGAATTTGAATTTAAATATTGCACATAAATAATACTGAGTTAATATCTCCTAGATATCATTATTGGGTCTCTCATCAACCAGGTAAATCTTACAGCTATTTAGTGTTAATGTCCATAATTTTTCCATATTGGTTAAGTGATATTTCAAGTACATTAGTAATTTACAAATCCCTCTCCTATATTTCTTATTTAACATGCAAAGCATCTCTTTTGTTCATTAATAATTTATTTAAAAAAAACAAAATCACATTCACTGAATTTTACTGATTCACCAGAAATAACACAGCTCATACATGTTAAAACTGAGAATAATCCAGAATCTCACATTCATCCCAATGTTAGGCCACATAGGTGTATTTTTTGGTTCTTTTTGATATATATAATATTAGGTTTCATTGTGACTTTATTATAAAAGCTAGAATATAGTTTGCTGTGATTCATTCCCTGTTAATTCTCTTTTCCCTCCTCACCTCTGTCTCCTAATTCCCTTCCCTCTACTCTGCTGATCTTTCTGCTAATTACTTATAGTTCACATAGATTTTTTTGAGAAAAATAGTAAATAATGGGGGGAGCATTCTGGAAGATAGCCCTCAGAAATCAGAAATATTAAAGAATGAGTTCCCAGAAGGGAGGAAAGAAATGGAAAGAAGACAAATAGTTAAATAAATATTTTCACTAAATAATTTAAGATGGGGGTAAAACACCAATAAGAAATATTATAAAAAAATACAGAAAAAATCGGGAAACTATCTGGATACATAAATTAATAAAGTAGCTTTTATTATTCTCTCCAGTTACACACCATGAAATAAAACATCTATTTGTAATAATAATAAAACTGTGCACTACTTAGAAACCCATATACCAAAGAAGATATAATAACTTATGGTAACAAAATATTTGAGATATCAAGAAATCATAAAAAAGTCCTGAAAATTTGAAAAGTAAAAACGTTTTAAAAGCAAAGAATAAATATAACAATAAAAAGCAGAAACAACATGACAACTGTTTTAAATTATCTTAAAGGCTACGGGAAAGATTAAGACAATTATGGTAATATCAGTGCAGCATGCAGAGGTCATAAAATGAAAAAGGGTTGAATTCCTGAGTATTAAAAATGTGTGGGAATGTGTTCTCAGAAGTCTGAATTTTGGAGAAAATGGTTAATTTCTAGGTTCATAGAAATTCGATATTATATATTGCATTGAAGACAGTATTAGTATTTTTACAATTATTTTATTGTAAAGGGGAAAAATGAAGTTTTGTTCCTGGTAAATTTCTATCCTAGATATTTTAGTACCCACAATTTCTACCAGTTTGCTGATATCTTAAAAGACACTTTAATTTAGACTGATTTCATATTACTGAATTTGTAAGCTTACAAATTTCCCCAAGATGGCAATTCTAGTGTTGATAATATTTCTTAATAAAGATCAATGAATTCATACTGGCAACCCCCCCAAATGAAACATTAAATAACTGTACCTCTCTACCACAATTGAACTCCTGACATTATCTAAATCACAAATCCCCTTGACTTTCTCATAATATGGGGCAAGTATAGATGACTCTGTATTTGCATTGTAATGTTATCTCATTATTGTGCAAAGATAAATTTATAAATATTATGGTTGGGGTTAAGCTTAGAGCTGACTCTGCTGCTTTGGAGCCAGCTTCTTCAGACTGTGAATTATCTTGCCTCAACATTGAATGCTATAATGCTGTATATTATTTTATTGAAGTCTTGTTCTGCTTTGCTATTTAAATTCAGTGCTACATAACCAGTAGCCTCTGAAGAAGTGTATTCATGGGGTCTTGCTTAGTGTGATGGCAACCCCCAATTATGGCAACCCCCAATTATGCACAAGGAAAACATTCCAAGACCTTCAGGTGAAGCCTTAAACCATGCATAATGCCAACATATGTACTATTACTTTTTCCAATACATATATACCTAAAGTTTAACTTACAAAATTAGACACAATAGGAGATAAACAACCTTAACTATTAAAACAATTGTAATAACATATTGTAATAAAAATTATGTGAATGCAGTCTCAAAATATCTTTTTTGGGCTGGGGTTGTGGCTCAGTGGCACAGCGCTTACCTAGCATGTGTGAGGCACTGGGTTCAATTCTCAGAACCACCTATCAATAAATAAAATAAAGGTCCATTGGCAACTAATATAGATACATATACATGTATATGTGTGTGTGTGTGTATGTGTATATATATATATATATATATATATATATATATATATATATATATTAAATATATCTTTTTGTACTTTGGTCTTTTCACTTAAAGGATGCATTTTATAACTTCATTGAGGTATAGCTGAATTTTCAGTTTCACACTACTTTTGTGCCTTGGGGTTATTATTAACTTAAAATAAGATTTAATTGAACACAGTACAGCATAAAACCAAATTTCATCTGAAAATAAAGAGGTGCTGAGCTGCAAATGGGTGGGTAGCATATACAGCATGGGTACACTGAACAAAGGGTTGGTTTACATCAACTTTGGAACAGAGGACAGTGTGAGATTTTATCACAATACTCAAAACCACCTACAATTTTAAATGCATGAATTACAATTTTTGGCATTTTCCATTTTATGTTTTCTGAACACAGTTAAATGTGGGCAACTGAAACTACTGAACATGAACCTACAGTTAAGGGGATAGATACTGTTGTATTGTGCCACCAACTAGAGCTCAACTGAAGTTAAGAAAAGATCCACAGTAACTATAATGTTGCTTCCTGGGAATGTTGTTATCTTATAGCCCTAAGAGAAGCTGTCAAATGGAAATATTCTATCAAAAATTAACTCGGGGTGGGGGGGAGATCTTTTATAGTAGGCATACTATCAACATTTACATCTTAAAGTCTCAGGTGATGACAACTTATGAACATTGATACAGCAGGAGTGGGAGCCATTTATTGTAGGACAGGAGGGGTATTTATACATTCCACACAGCTTATCTAATTAACATAAACTAGATACAGCAGTCAACCAATAAGGAATCTCCACACTTACTGGCTTGCTGGCATTACTCCACAAACCACTCCCTCTGGCAAAATGCCAGGCGCCATACTGACTTGTTTACAGACTCTAACAATCTTTACCTTTGAATTTATAGTAACATTAATTTTGGCTATTTATCTATAAAATTAAAGTAACTACAAAAGAAAATACTTTTTAAATAAAAATACAGAAACATGAACTTCATATGAAAATTACTGGTTAATCTTGTTCTAAGTGCTTTTTGCCGTATAACTAACTCAGTAACTTTTTGTTATGTCTATATTATAGTCATTTGGTTATTATACATTATACTGAAATGCAATTTGCATAATATAAAATCAGCCATTTCAAACTCAACAATTTGGTTGCAATTAATACATTTACTATGTTATATAACCACCACCTTTATCTAATTTATCAGTATTTTTATAAGTGGAAAATAAAACCCTATACTCATTCAGCAGTTCCATTCCTTCTCCATCCAGTGCTTGGCAAACACCTATTTTCTGTCTTTCCAGGTGTACCTATTCTGGCATATATGGCTAAGGAGTCTTGAAGAAAATTATTATTAATTATGCCAGGAATTGCAGCAGGAGTTAAAAGAAAAAAACAACAGTTTTGAGAAATGCATTCCAAAACACTGACACTCATATTAAAAGTACAGTAAACACATTCACATTTTATGATTAATTCAGTTTTCAAAATATTAAGTTTACCTGATAGACCATTTTAATCTGATAAATCAAATCAGTAATGCTTTCTTTAAAAATAGAAAACAGGCTGGGGCTGTAGCTCATTAGTGGAGCACCCGCCTCACATGTGTGAGCCACTGAGTTTGATCCTCAGCACCACGTAAAAATAAATAAAGATATAAAAAAAGGAAAACTGATATAAATATAATATAATTGATTCGAACACATTCAGTATTTTAAAATTCCCCCAAAATATACTTTCTTAAGGTGAGAACAATACAGGGGATGGGGTTATGGCTCAGTGGTAGAGTGCTTGTCTAGCATGTATGAGGCACTGGGTTCTAACCTCAGGACCATATAAAAATAAACAACTAAAATAAAGGCATTGTGTCCATCTACAACTCAATTTTTTTTAAATTAGAACAATACAAAAAATTTAGATCTCTTTCTTCATGAATATCAATGAAAGTGCACAAACGTGGGAAATTATGTATTAGTTTACAAGAGGTTCCTGTTTATTATCTTCTGGGAATACTTCTGAAATACAAGTGGAAATTCTGAAGTTACAGTAAATAAATCATTAATTGAGCATTAAATTTGCACTAAATATTCATGGTACACTGAAATTAAAGAAAGAATTCTCATATGTGTGTAAAGAAAAAAAGACTGTGAATAGTTTCAGACTCAAGTATTTTTGAGAATACACAGAGAAACTAAATTGTGCATCAGCCTAAAAAATACACAGTTGGCTACATCAGCAGATTACTGGCTACATCACTTGATTACTGTGTTCCTGAGACTTACCATTCCATCTGAATCACTTGATAAAGAGTCAAAAATATGTTTGGGGTATCAGTTAATGAGTGTAGGAAGATGGAGTTTAGTGGACTCTCGATGCGGGAGGGTGGGGAAAGTTTAGTGAAACTGAACAATTTACATTAAGTGTGAGGTAGAACAAAAAATGTCTTTGAAGGAGAAGGGATTCATTATGGTTGAAGGAGAACTAATGCAAAGAAGATAACTATAAAACCTAGGGTTTCACCCAATAAATTATTCTATCACCATTCACTTCCAAGTAAAATATATTTGAAAATTATGGTACTGTTTTTAACTATATTTCTAAGTTTAATGGAATTTCAAGAATGTTTCCTGTATCCATTCTGGATAAACGAGCCCTGTGCATGTATGTTTGACACAGAGCAAACACAGAGCTCTTATGGTTCACTTTTAAATACAGAGGCACAAGGCAAACACCTTCAGTGTACTTTTCCTTTGCTCACAGGCCTCATTTGTACACCATCTTCCAGTTTTACTGTGCCAGGTGTAGACTCCTGATAACTATGTTCCCTTTGTAGAAATTCACAGTGCTGACCTTGCAGTCTTTTGCTAGAGAAGGGCTGCCACTGTGGGAAGAAGATTAATACCAGCTCAAATCTCCTTGCTTTTGATTAAAGTCCTGAGGTTAGAAAATGTAATTTGTACCCTAAAAGGCACTTTAGAGAGAATATGACAGCAATTAATCCTTTTCTTGTAGATGACAATGATAAAATGCCCCTTATTGTCTTCAGTATCTTTGCTAATATTCTCAAAGGCTAATTTGTTTTCCTTTGTGTTTACTTATAGATAAATATTTTCATAACTTCAAAAGGTTTAATTAAATTCTATTGAACATCTTTATAAAAATTAGGAATCATATCAACAGTTTTTACAGGAGTAATTTGCAATAACTAAAGCAGGGTTTTAAAGAAAGAATTTGTGAAATATAATTCTATCTAGAAATGTAAAAGAATGGCAAGTTAACTTTTGCTGATCCAATATGCATTACAAATTTGGTAATTTCAAACATTTATAGTGAAGATCAAATAAATCTCATAAAGTGAAGCCAATACTATATTTAAATTAGATTTATTCATTTCACCTTAATTTTTAAATTTAGCATGTTTATACCATGTTGACTTCAGTTACCTACATTATGCTCAGGTCACCTTAATTTGATGTAAGTATATGTTATCTAAACTTAATTTATTACTTTATTTATTATTGTATGGCCCCTGGTTTATGCCCAGAGAGGAACTCTGTGTATAAAATGAATAGCATATCACTATTTTCTATAATATAACTTTATTGTCAAACAAAAGTAAATACTCAAAAATATGTGTAGTTAGAAAATTTAATAAAAGTATTAGACAAAGAAGAAAGTAGCATTAATGGCAGCATCCCCAAATAATCCTGCACTGGGTAAGGAAGGAGTGGATACTCATAGGACATAATGGGAGAATTCTCTTTAGATATATGTGACTTAAAATTTCTGTTATATATTTGCTGGTTATAAATTTCTTGTGATTGTTAACCATCAAATTTCTTGTAACAAAGAAGGTATAAGGAATTATATTAAATATCAAAATGTTTAAAACAAAGGATTTCATTTACCACAAAAACCTAAATACATGACAGGGCTCAATCTTCTTGTTACTTTTGAATTATATGATTTGGATTGTTCTATTTCTTACATTGTTATTGAATTATACATGAAGTATAAGTATTTGTGTATTTTAATGTCTATGACCTGCTTAGAAAAATTAAAAATCATTATTGTTTGAATATATTTAAATTGCTTTGTTGAAACCTCCATTAATGTAGGAGAACCATTTTACAAACCTGAAGATTATTACTTTAATCATCTACAATGTGGACTAAGGTAAACTAACGAAAAGTTCATAATGATTGATTTCATCAAAATTAATACCAAATAAAACCCCTAATGTTATATATGTGACACAGAAAATAATTTATTGACACAGAATTAAGCAATGGTGATAAATTTGTAACTACATTTTTAGTTGATGATTTGAAGCACCATCTTTGATCTTTCAGAAAGTCTACCAGTCATGTCACTGCTTCATCTTTAGATCATGCTTTTCTGAGAGTGCCCTTGATTTGATCGCTAATCAGAAACATTTTTTCTTCAATTATAAAATTTTTCACCGTTGAGAATCTAGAATCTTCAAAAAAGCAAGTCATGTCATTTACTTTAACAATACAGTATGTTACATTATTTATATCTTGCCAAATTTTATTTCAGGCAGCATATAAAAAGGAAGACAGTGTATTAAATAAACAGATTGGACATCTCTTTTGGTAGTTTACGTAGTACAATAAGGCCATTTTCTACTTTACACATTATTTCAACCAACAGTATTGAAAAAAATACAAGAAATAGATTTTTATATAATAGTGATAAACTTTAATTTATGCACACAGGGAAATATTAAGATTTAAGTGTGTCATGAGATTGCTCACAAACACATATATTAAATAAAACAGTGAAAAGAGCACATGGAGAAAACAGTATCATGGTATTATGGTTAAGACAAAACTTTCTTAGATTGATTAAATAGTGCATATTAAATACCATCTTTTTAGAAGATATTCAGAAAATAGTTCACTGAGCTGAACAAAATACTTGTAACATATCTATTAAATTTTGCTACATCTTATACATGTTGCAACTCATTAATGAAACAAATATTAAATAAATAGGTAAAAGATTTAAATATTTCACAAAGAAACATGTATGGATGTTAAAAATTCAAACAAGGGGCTGGAGATGTGGCTTAGGCGGTAACATGCTTGCCTGGCATGCATGAGGCACTGGGTTCGATCCTCAGCACCACATAGAAATAAAATAAAGATGTTGTGTCTGCCGAAAACTAAAAAAAATAAATATTACAAAATTCTCTCTCATTCTCTCTCTCTCTAAAAAAAAATTCAAACAAATAGTTCACCATCTTCAATCAACAAGTATGTGGGGTATAAAACCACAATGAAATACTAATACAGGGGCATTAGTTTTCATTCATCAATTTTTGGTAGCATCTTTCAAGAGCTGACCATTTCCATAATCCTAAAAATATTTTTTCATGCCCTCCTTTCCAATAGGTGTTTCTCTCTTTTCCTATTCCTATCTGATCTCTGTAGGGACAGACTAGTTTTGCCCATTTCAATACTGTTTTAATGGAATCAAGATGTATGGAAGGACATTTTTGTGTCTTACTTTTTTCAATTAATACAATATTTTTGAGAGTCATACATGTTGTTACACGCATCACTATTTTTTTCCAGTTTTAGTGTTGAATGGAATTTGATTATATGACATACATAGCTTATTGATTATTTCTATTGATGGTCATTTGATTTCTCTCACTTTTGATATCTATGAATAAAAAAATAAAAATATGTTTTGTAAAAATATATTTTAATTACTCAATTAAATATATAAGAAGTTGCTGAATGATTAGATTAATGTATGCTAAACTTCAAAAATAACAAATAAGTTGTCCAAATGGTTTTATCATTTTACATTCCCATCAGCTATAGATAAGAGTAGTATTTGCTCCTCTTGGTTGATAGTAAATTTATTAGCAATCTTTTAATTTTCTCCATTCCAATGCGTACATTAGTATTTTGTTTGGTTTGATTTGTCCATTTACATTATCATTAATAATGTTAAACACATTTTCATTGTGATTGTTCAACATCCATACCTATTGCTTTTTGAAATCTTTATCTGATGTGTGTCATTTCTTAATTCATTGTGAGATTATACCCTTCTTGCATTTTGGTTTTATAATATCCCTACTATTTTGAAAAATATGATGACTGAAAATAGTATTTATTTATTTATTTATACACTTAAAAATAATACTCCAACTTGGTAAGATAAAATGTTGACAATTCTCTGTCATTCCTAAAATATGTTGGGCCATTTTACTATTCATAAAATCTGAAAGTGTGGATATTGCTGTAAAAGGCAGTACCTATTTTCATCTCTTATGCCTGAAGTCTCTTTTATGAAAATAATCTGCTTTTAATAGAGATTACCATCACTTCTGTAAAGTTTGGATTTTCATTGCTTTTTTCCCCATAAAATTAGCTATTTGACAGGATAAGGTAGGAATTTGGAGATAAACCCAAAATTTATTACAATGACTCAGAAATTAAGGATCTCATGGTTGCCAATCCACATGGGAAGTTAATTCTAGTTTCTAAAATGTTGTACATCCCTGGTTTTATAGGAGTCTATCTCCTACATCAAATCTACTATGCCATTTTCAAATTGTGATATGATGCCTGAATGTATGATAGTGAGTAAATATTTTGTTTGCAATAGCCAAATTGCCACAAGACTCCACTTAAGTGGTCTGAACATCTCTCTATATGGTCAGATGGAAGGAACCAAATTGTCACCAGTAACAAATGGTTCTACATGTTACAGGTTAGTGCTGGGATAGCAGAGTGAATAATCAATCTAAAACATGGATTTCTTGATATTTTTAGTGAGAAAGACTACTTCACATTTGTATACTTCCTTGGGGGAAGCTTCTCAAGATGCAGAGGAGTCTACACCAGCCTCAGACTTGATTATCAGATGGGATGGACTCTGCATAGTGTCACTTAAGACATTAAAAGTTCTCAGAGCCCTCATGAGGGGTGGATTAATTATTGACTGGCAGGATGTGAAGAAATGCTGACTGGACTTTGAGTACCTTGTGACCAAAGTCAAAGCTGAATAATGGTTTAATAAAGCCTGCCCACTCTTTCTAGCAAAAACCTATGCAAAAGAAATTGGTTCCCATTTGTAGGAGGACAACTGGAGGAAATTCCTCTCAGGATGTTGAAGGGAGTTTGTAATGATGCTGTGATGTAATTTCCCCTGGAGATCCAGATGAAGGGATACATGGCTGAGACAGGGAGGCAAGTTTAATTTCTTTCTTCAGGGGACAGGAAGGAATTGCTGAGCTGTATGGCATTGTAATGACTGGGCTTGAAGTTTCTCTTCCTTCACAGTCCCACCACGTGCTGCTGTGAGTACAAGGAATGGAGACTAGACTCTCTCTGACAGGATTCTTTCTAGTTGGGTAGGTGCAGGTGTGCCTTAATGGGGTCCAGACTCGGTCTTCATTTTGGTGAAGATAATTTCCAGATTAGGTCATTCTCAGATTGAGGATGCTTGTTTGGGACGTTTCTAATCTGAGAGAAGACCTCTAGTCAGAGAAGGGAAATTTCATGCCTTTCTTCCCCCAATTCTGCCCAAGTCCAGAGGGAGGGAAATCCTGTACTTCCACCCCTACTGCACTGAGCATTCCCTCAGGGAAGTGCTGCTAACTCAAAGGGGTGAGCATTTACTGGCCTCCTGGTGCTGGTGGCCGGTCACCTGCATCAGGCCCCAGGATCTGTCTTCCTTCAGTTGGCTTCCTGTGCTCCTCTCTGAGAATCAGGCTTTTTTGAAGACAGGCTTGATGCCCTTAGCTGTACAGCTGTCAAGTAAATGAACTCAGGGTCTGTTTTCCAGGTCTAAATGTCTCTATTAAAGGGACAAGCTGCCCACAATACATTTTCTAGTACTGTTTACCAGATTCATCCCAGATTGTGGGAGAGAAAAGGAGTGAAAGACAAGAAGTAGGTGGCATAGGGTCACTCTCCTCCACTCCACCCACAGCTTTACAAGATTTTCAGTCAAGGATGAACTGAATATATAATCATTGTCCCACGAGATTATAATGGAGCTGAAAAATTCCTATCAACTGGTGACATCATGGACCAATGCATTTTTCATGTCTTTGTGGTGACACTGGTGTAAACAAAACCACTGTGCTACCAGTCATATAAAAATGTACCATGTATGATTATGTAGAATACATGATACTTGATAATGATAATAAAGGGCTATGTTACTAGCTACATATTTACTACACTTTACTTTTTATTGTTATTTTAGAGCATTCTCCTTCTACTTATAAAAAATGAAAGGCTCATGGTATTAACTAGTATGTGGTGTTGTGCCAGCCACAGTCTCATCGTCTCATGTTTGCTGTGTCTATTGATGACATCAAGAGGCCACATGGTGTGACTGGTCTGCATCATCTTGGTTTGGGAAAATGCACTCCACAATTCTTACACAATGAAGAAATGGCCTAATGACAATTTTTATTAATATATTCCATCTCTAAGTGATGGGTGACTATATTTTTTATCAATTGGGACTTCTTAGCTCCTTTTAGTGTGCTCCAGGGCTAGTTGGGGAAAAATTTGTGTTAGTAGAAGGTGATTTTTGTGCATTATGTTACTATTTGCTTTTCAAAGAAGATCTATCTTGAAATTATGCTTTTTAGCATTAAGAAACTCTAGTATTCCTTGTCTTTCCCCAGACATCATCTTTAGACTAATGAATGGTAGACATGAGATCTCCCCAAGGGAGAATGTTAGCATTTTGGAAAAGTTGGTCTGAAGTCCCCCCCCCCCATTAAGTCTGCAGCCAATTGGGAAATAGAGCAGTGACACACCAAGGCTTCAACCTTATTGGGTATTGAGAATGGGTTTCCCCATTTCCACCTATGATTAGAGTAATGTGCCTAATTGCAAGATAGAGAAGCTCTGCTTAGGTGAGTTTGCCTTCCACAGGTCTATAAGAGGAGTAGAGAAGAGCACTCACACTTTGTAGGCAGATCCCAGAGGGTAAACCTGATGGGCCCAGGCTGCATGATCTGATCTGGTTTTTCATCTCAAAAATCAGATCCTTTATTCTTGGCAAGTGGATATGAAAAGTCAGATAATGTCTTTCAAATAGTTTGGAAAAGGGGTGATATCTATGGTATGGAGTAGTGTAGGAGTACTAGGAATAGGAAAGATCTACAAAGAGGATTTCTTCTGTATAGAAACAATCTTATAGAATCAAAACCTGGATCTGGGTTAATTACAGGTTGGCAATAGTATGATAGTTTTGATGTTATCAAGTTAAATAATTTCTCTCATTCCAGTCGTCCTATGGAGGGAGAGAGAGGGGAATGTCTTATGTCCTAGGTTGCTATTTTATTATCATTTGGGGGCCATACAATTGAAGCCCCGTATCTTAGAAATCTCTTGAATAAATTTGGAATCATAGTATTTCACTAAGAATGAATGAATGAATGAATATATCCATACATGCATAAAAACAGGCATACATGAAGGCTTCCTCAATTAAACAAACCTTACTGAATGTCTGTCATAAGCTAAATGCTATGGCTAGATGTTGACACAGGACTAGAAGACAGATAGTCAAAGATTAATAGGAAAGAGAGGTTCCCAAACATAGAGTAACATGTAGCAAGAAATATCAGCAGTGAATAATCATTGAGCATAGATGTGCACATGTTGATGAAAGCAATTTACATGTATTGCCTGATTTAATTCTTTCAGTAGCCCTTCAAAGGTGCATGCTTTTAGTGTCTCCATTTTACAGATGAGGAACATGAGGCAGAGCATAACTAAACAACTTCTCCAGGGTATCACAGTCAGCAATGTCAGAGCTGGGATTTGAACCCAACAGTCTGATTAATGGCCAAGCCTCTGAGCAATATAGACATGGAGATCAGTGTTGGTATCTCTGGGTGTGCAGACTACAAGTGTTCAGGAGATCCTTTCAGAGTATTCCAGGGGTCACAACCTGCCTAAGCCTCTGTTTAGGAGCAGCAGGAGCTAGTCACTATAGCAAACAGTCTTTCCTTAATCCTGCTACAAGATCAGGGGATTCTGGGTGTCCTCTAAGACCCCTGGCCTTATTCTCACTCCTCTTATTCTTGAGATGGGCCAAGGGACAGGGCCAGAGGACCAGTGCTACTCTTTCTTAAAAACACTTCTGGGTGTAATTCAATGTTCCTTTGTTAATTGTCCAAAACTAGATCTTCTCTTTTTGCCAGGCTTGGTTACAAAAAAACAATGTTTCATGAGTGATTCTGGCTGCTCCCTGACTAATGACAAATGTGTGAGCATCTGCCTCCTACAGATGTTCAATCTGACTGGATCCAATCTGAGTAGATCAGTTCCATACCCCTGGAAGATCTCAGTCCTACAAGCACTCTGGAGCATCTCCTCTTGTTTCAATATTCTTTGGAGATGGAGTGGGAATGCTCTGAGGAATTTCATTCAACTCTCCCCATGGACTGTATACTGAAAAATATGCTCTCTGTTCTGATACCTGCAAAGTGACAGATGTGCTTTGCATCTGTGGAGGGCCGCCATCAGGTCCACTTTGCTTTCTGGAATCCATGTAGGCCAACACAGTTGATTATCTCCAGGACCCACTTTCTATTATCACACTTTCCCTTTAACACTTAGATTAAGATAGTGGGCCTTGGACTCAGGGGCTTGACCTGCCTATCCTCCACTCACATTGGCAATGTATCCTTTAAAATTGCTGAGGATCAGTGAGCAATAAGGTAAGGGCTGGGCTCCATATGTTCTCACCTCCCAATAAGCAATTGCTAGTATTGTTACTGTTGTTATGGTCATTAAGTGTTAACAAGTGATGTTTATAAATATCCTAAATCAAAGACACAATTTCATCGTTTGAAATTCTCTGGAGCCTGCCTTACCCAGTCTCTCATTTCTTCATCGCTGTAAGACAGGGCAGTAGGAACCAGGAGAGCTGGGGTCCAAATAGAAATGGACGTTAATGATTTTAACTCTGGATCCCAAACACATTGATTTTCATGCAGAAGTTTACTTAAATTGTTTCTAGAGTATTTTCTCTTTTCAAAAGCAAATGAATCAAGGAAGGTTAGTGCCTGCTTTGTTCAGTAGCATTTCAATGGCTGCTAATATGGAAGTCCCCTTCTCCAAGACTGTATGAACTTCTCTCTGTTCAATCTATCCATGCCCAGCATGATTTTATACACTTTTTTTTCTGACAAGGAAAAATTTCTTCACAACCACAGATGCTTGTTGAAAGAGCTACTCATACTTTCCCTCTCTTCTAATCTGAGAAGTGGAAAGTCTCTTCATGTTAGATTTTCTTCCTCACTGAATCTCAGTGGGGATGCCTACATCCCAGTGATAGCATAACCTCATGCACAAATGTGTGCTTCATTGTCTGCCTGACCAGGTTCCCTCACCTACCAGCAGTCTGACTTCTCCAAATGGGGAAGACAATAACATTTTCTATATTGTAAGATCTTTGTGGGATTTAAATAGAGCAAGTAGTATAAAGAGCTTGGTACATGACCTAACTAAAAATAATCCTTAAAAAAATGGACCATTCATATTAGCATGAGCATTATCTTATTGGATTAAAATTAGGATGCATATCAATATTGATACCCATGTCTTTACACATTCTATGTCAACATCTGTATTGGCCCTTTCTGGTATATTTGGTTGACACTAAATCATCCTTAAGTATCCCGTTCAAATTACTTTTCTTCCAAGATACCTTCACTGTTCTCCCAGATGGAATGTATCTATCCTCCTAGTACCTTTTCAATCTTTTTCTGTTGGAATACTAGTCCCTCTAAGAGGCATTCATATATTAAAGTGCCCATCTGTCCTGCTACACTGAGATTACTGAGAGTATGTACAAAGAGTCTACCTCTTTTCTATACCACCTATCAGACAAGCTGACAGAACTGGCCCTTTTAAAATGCTCTATGATTTTAAAAGAACTGAAAAGGATGCCTACCAGACAAACAGAACCTTGGAAGAACCAAAGGTCTAATTACTAGAAGAAAATCAAGATGGAACCCTGCAATCTGGCTTCACTGTGCTGGTTATTGACAGTGTTTCTTTTCATAGAAGCTGGGCCAACTCTGCTAGGTTTGGGCACTTAAGGAGATTTCATCAAATTACACCACATCTCTGCCTGCCCAGAACAACAGGAAGTAGTGTTTCTCTGCCTTGTTATGTTGTCAGATGCAGTGAAGACACTTGGGCATGTGACAGGAATCATGGAAAGAAGGCACATATCTTTTAAGTTGCTGGCATTGCTTTATTTAATTGCTTTATTGAAAGGAGAATTGGGTGCTTTGTGCCAGTCTTGTTCATTCCCTTTTATTTATGAAGGGCTCCTTTCCTCTTGGTATTTATTGCTCTGAGTCACTTCTCTGTGCACCAGATGGAAGATGCACAGACTCCTGGCTGCCTGTGAAGAAACGTGAGGCTGGGTGGGGCATCAGCTGAGAGTGGGGAGGGGAGGAAAGCAGAACTGAGGACATCTGTATTAGTTTTTAAATATAATTAAGCTTTCAGTCTCCTCTCTCTAGTCCCACAAGGTTTGACCAGTTCTCTAGAGATGGTTATTCTTATGCTTTCCCTCTTAGCTCTTTGAGTCCAGGTATAGATTTGGAGGAGAAATATAATCCATGTGTCTTGTTCATTAAACTCATTAGGCTGTTGTTTAAGGAGAACAACTTTATGGCTGCAAATCCTCCAGAGTTCACTCCTGGCAGCCACCATTTCCAGTTTGTGCAGAACATGAGCCCTTAGGTCCAAGACGAGTTGTTCTTCAGGCATCTTGTTCCAGAATTGAAGTTTTCTTTATCTCAGGAAGGTCTGATTGGCTGTGTCTCTAGGTACCAGATATGATACTGCACCTTATCGGTCTTTCTAAGTCAGAACGACCATATCACTTAGGCCCAGAAACTTTGATAATCCCCAAAACCATGTCTTTTGGACTTGCTTCAGGTAATATCATTTCCATAAAGCCTGCTCCACAATCAGGATTGACATGCTCTTCTCCTTGGTTTGAGTTTTTCTCTTCCTCTTTCATATCTTTGCCTATTTTTTTTTTTTTTTGCATTATAGATAAAGCTATTACCCCATGACTAACTTATAGATAGGACTTGAGAACACAGCCTTTGAGCTCAAGGAGAACTGACTTCAGGTAATGAGTCTTTCACTTTGAAAAACTCAATTAAATCTCTGAATATTGTTTTTCTATCTTCATTTAAAGGCCCCTTTAAAATTGTATAATATTTAATAGACATAAAAAGAAAATGCATAAGACATACATGTACAGCTTGATGAGTCCTTATGAGTGAATGTGTCACTTCCTACCAGGACATGAAAATGAACTTTACTAGGACCCAAGGAGACCTCATTATGCCCTTTGTCATGACATTTCATCCCTCTTACCTGGATGTAGCTGTAATTCTGAATTATATGGCAATTATTTTTTTAAATTATTTTTGTTTTCTCACCTAAATATCCTTAAGTATTGTAGTTTAGTTTACCTTTTTAGAATATTGTTACAGTGTGATTCTGTAGTATGCATTCTTTTTTGCATGGACTCATTTCCTCAATTTTATATTTGTGTGATTCAGGCACTTTATTATACATAGTTGTAATTCATTTGTTTTCATCATTGTATAGTATTTCATTGTATCAACATACCTCAATTTATATATAGCCAGTCTACTGGCTACATATTGGGGTTATTTCCATTTTGAGGTCATGGATTTTATCCTGGGGTGCAGATTTCCTCCTGTGCATGGAACTGTTTAGCCACAGGCATTAATTATCTTCAAATGCATAGAGAATGCAAAGTGTTCCAAAAGTGTGCCAGTTTATAATTCTACTAACAGTATGTAATAATTCCTAATAATTTTCATTTTCATGACCCTTCATATGGCCATTCTTTTAACTTTAAGACATTCTGTTTGGCGGATTTTAATTTGCATTGATTACTGATAGATTGTGTACCTTTCCATATGTTTACAGATTATCTGCTTGGGCCTTCCTTTTGTAGAAGAAATGTTAAAGTCTCTTCTGCAGTTTTCTTTTCTAATTTACTTTCATTTCCATGTCTCTTTTTCTGCTTAATTATATGTCTTATTTGTATTGATTTGTAAGAATTCCTTACATGTCCTGGATATGAGCCCTTTGTGAGTAAAGTTTTATTAATATCTATTCACACTCTGTTACATGCCTTTTCATTTGCTTACTGGTACATCTTGAGGAAATGAAGTTCTTAATGTGGTCAAATTTATCAACTTAGTGCTTTTTATTGTCATCTTTACAAAATTTTAACTTAAACCAAATTCTGAGTCTCTTCTATTTTGTTCTGGAACATTATTGCTTCCTTTGCATATTTAGGTACATGATCCACCTAGAATTTTTTTTTTTTGGCCAGTGGAGGTGTGTGTTTGTTTATTTACAGTGTTAACATAGGAATCAAACTCATTTTTGCCATATACATACCTGATTATCACAATACTACTTAATGAAAAGGCCATCTTTCCCCCACTGCTCTGTAATGACACTTATCCTGAACCAAACGTCCTTACATTGTGTAGATATGTTTCTATTATGAGTCATAGGTCTATGTGTCTAAACTGGTGTGAATAAAATATCAGCTTAATAACTGTGTCTTTTAAAAAGTGTTCTTACCTTGTTTTTTTTTTCTTTAAGCTGTATTTGTTATTCATATCTCTTTGAATTTCTATTTCTGTTTTAAAGTCATATTGAAAATTCCTACAAAAAACATTTTGGGATTTATTTTAAAGCAAAATTAGTCTGGGAAGAATTAAATATTTTTGTAGTAATAAGTCTTATAATTTATTACCAAGACATATACCTTTATTTAGTACTTTAAAATTTTCTCTAATTATATTTCATAATATTGTGTGAGTGGGTTTTGCACAGGTTTTAATAGATTCATTTGTATAAACTTGATATTTTTAACCTATTGTGAATGGTATTCTTTTATAAAACTCATTTTCAAACTGCCACTTGAATTTACAATTGCAATTGATATATATTATATCTAAGTATATTGACATTTTTAGTTTTATTATGTTTAGTTATTATATGTAGGTCATCTCACATATTAACCATTTTAATTTTTTTCTTTTGCATTTCATTTAGTGCAATGGCAGCAAATTCTCTTGGCTTTTATTGGTGTGACAATGTCTGTGTTTTGTCTTTGCATTTTCCAACTCATTTGTTTGAATCAGGATTCTGATAAAGTCTACCAATAGCAAATTCTTGTTAAGACTTTTAACTCTCTTAAGCTATAACTTTCTCTTCATTTTTTTTCTTTTTTCATATATATATATATATATATATATATATATTTTTTTTTTTTTTTGCAGCTACTATCATTTGTCCTGGGGAGTTTCTCATAAACTTAGTTTTGCTGATGTCAACTCTAGTGTGCCCCCAAAAGTGTTTCTCTCTCTTCTTTATTTTCCACAAATTGATAGTTGAAGGATTTACTGATGGAGATTCATTTATTTGGTTAAAGGATTCATATGTGATATTGAGTTCTCCCATGAGAAGACACATAATATCTGCCTCTTTTTTCTTATGATAACAGTTACTGATAATCAACTTTATCCTTTTTATATCAATTGTTCTCTATTCAATTTGGTTGTTTGAAGCTTTTCATCTAGTACTTTCTTCAAGAAGTGGTAAGAAAAATAATAGTCTTACACATTTATGGTTTGTTTGCAGCCTTTTTTTCTTGAAAGATAGTTTGAGTAATTAATCAGCTCATATTTTCCTCCCTAGAAATTTTTGATATGTTATATCATTGTCTTCTGGAATAAATCACAGTTATTTAAAAGCCAGATAACTATATACTTTTTTTCTTTATAAGTGACTTGGTAATTTTTTCTGGATGTTCAAAATATTTTTGCTACTTTTATAAATTCCTATTGTTTCTCTAGAATATATTGTTACTAATTGTTCCAGGTTGATTATTCCAGCTAAGTATTATTTAATATTTGTTTTGTCCTTACCTTGGATTTCTATTTTATTTCTTTAGAGTCTCCTAATATACATTCATTGTTCTTTACCTACCTTTTCTATCTTTTATTTTCTCTCAAATATTTTAATCTTTTCATTTCAGTTTGATTTTTATTTTTTTACTCTTCTTCTTCTAGCTCTTATTATCTGTTTTGTTTACTCTTTCGTTCTTCTTGGTTTAATTTTTATTTATGAAATACTTTTGTTTTCCTTTTCTTTTTTGAATTATATCACTTATTCCTGAATTTTCAATGTCATATATATGCCATTCTTTTATATCTTTTTTAAAAAGGCCTTTTAATCTGGTTTAATGAATTAGGTTATCAGCTCTGTGTGTGGCCATATCTTTCTGGTATAACTTCATTGTATCAAGGAATGCTCTCTGCTGTTTGTTTCTTTTGTATAAATCATAACCTATAGGATAGTGGTCCAGATCTATTCTGTCTCTTTTCTTTTTATATGAAATTAGTCTGATAGAACTTTTAGAAAGAATCCATCAGTCTAGTATTTCTACCTTTGCCTCTCAAGAGCTCCTCCTCCTGTTTTTGTAAAGTATTAAAAAAAATTCTTCTTTTTTTCTGAGAACTCCTGGCTCTTCTTCTCTTCCCCACTTTCATCTGGCTCTTCTCTTTTCTCTACCCCTAGGGACTCTGTCCTACTCAATTTGAATTAGTTTTATAGCAGTTCTTCTCATCTGTGGGGTTTCATCCTGGAAGGAAAGTTGAGCTGCTTAGTTTTGAGAATTTGTAGGGCCCATGCTCCTCCAGCCAATTCAACTTTACCACAGATTCTTGCCCTCAACTGTTAAGTCATCTTGTAAGAAATTCCTCCCTGTGAAGCCTCTAAGTTTCAAATAAGGCTTTATTATTTTTCAGAGAATAACTATTAGAGATTTGGGGTCTATCTTTTAAGGGCTACCCTCAGTTGCTTCCCTCTGCTTTTTCTCACATATGTGCTGCACTTTGTATGTCCAGTAGCCATTCATTGAAAGCATTGTGGTTTGAGTAGAAGGGGGCATCTTATTCTTCATTTTTATTTTAGGTCTTATACTTTGTCTCTTAATTTTCCAGTCTTGCTTTGATACCACCACTATCACTGATGAAAATTACCTGTCACTCTTGTTGCTATTCTTTAAGGTTATCTGCGTATTCTTTTGGTACTTCAAAGAACATTTCCTTTTTAAAAAGTTCAATATGATGTGATTTGCAATTGACTTAAACTTAAAATCTGTTTGGGTATCTAAAGCCTTTTGGACAATTTTCAACCATCATCTCTTCCTCCCATTTTTTCTTTTCTTCTTTGAAATCCCTCTGGGTTTTCAGTTTCTGTATATTAGACCTCCTTATTGTATCCTCTGGAATCCTACCTGCTTTACTTTCATTTATCTATGTCTTTCTCATTGTGCTATTTCCTGAATAGTTTCATTAAATCCATTTTACTTTTCTCTCTCTCCATCTGTACTTAATGGAATGTTGAATCCAACTAATTCATAGTTATTAAAAATCCTATAATTTCTAGTTATTGTCTAAATCTGCAAATTCAGCACTTATAATTCTTAGTTCTTTGCTGAAAATATTAAGCCTGACTTTTATATCTATGGAATAGTAGGGTAATTGTTTTTACAATCCATGTCTGAAAATTGCACTATTCAAAGTACTTGTGATCTATTTTATTTTTGCTTTCTGGTTTTCTTTTATGTTGAACTTAAATTTCTACTTCATTTAGTTATTATTGATTGTGTGTTGGCTTTGTATGTGGGAATTAATTTGTAAAAATAATTGGATGACTACTTTGCTGTTATTTTTATACTAAGAGGATTCTCAATTGCCCTTTCCAGGTGCCTGGGGGAACTAGTAATATAAGATTGTCTCAATCTAACTTTAGAGTTGGAGATTTTCTGGGTTATTCAGAGGACTTAAAACCAAACTGCATTCCTTATGCATGTGATTTCATTATTAATTCTAGGATCTAGTCTTTCCAGGTACCAATGTCTAGTTGTAGAGCAGGCCCAAGATGGCTATATTTAGATTGTCTCACTGAGGCTTCTGGCAGGCTATGTTTTTAATATGTAACCAAGGTCATAAACACTCTGATTCAGCATCGTTACTTAAGGTCATAAATATTTGCTAGCGAGCATGTGCCCACTTATGCAACCTATTGGCAATGGGTCTTCTTTGTCTGGCCTGCATATAAGAAAAGGCCTATGGATATGGATTAAGGGGGCTAAATAAAACTAGTTGGGGATTAAATAGAACTGAATGGAGTGGAAATAGGCTGAAACTGGAGGGTAGGGAATGCTGCTGCTTCTGAATAAACAATGTCTATCCCAACCATGCCTCACATTGTCTTTCACCTGCTGCAATCCTGAATCGGTTTCCGGGGTCTGAGCCTCCACCCCAACATTAGTGTAGTATACTTTATTAGAACCTTAACTTAGGCAAGGCTTAGACATTAACCATTGTCTTCCCAAACCTATTTGATATATAAAAAGTTCTGCTTAACCTCTTGGCCCCTTTTGTTGCATTAGTAAATATCCATATATAGACTTTTCTGGATGTCTATTTTCTCTTAGTTATTTGCTTAATGATTCCATTTTAACTTGATTGCTCTTTAATGCCTTCAGATGGTAATGATTTCCATAATTCTTCTAGAATTTTAAAATTAGCATAATTGAACTTTTTTTTCTTTTTTTCCTTCTTCCTTTTGCTATCATTTGATACCAGGGATTGAGCTCAGGGGCACTTAACCAGTGGATCACATCTCAAGCCCTTTTCATTTCTTATTCTGAGACAGGATCTTGCTAAGCCCCTTTTGTTTATTATTTTGAGAGAAAGGGTCTTGCTAAGATGGTTAGGGTCTTGCTAAGTTGCTGAGGTTGACCTTGAGCTTGTGAAATTCCTGACTCAGATTTTCAAGCTGCCTGGATTACATGTGTATGCCACCATACCCAGTAACTGAACTTTTGGGGAGGAGAATGAATCAGTATAGCTTTTATACCTTTGATTCTCAACAGTATGATCCCCTAATCCACTATCATCTGGTAAATTAGCATTCATAAAAATTGATCTTGTTTGTTATGAGACTCAAATATGTAAACAAAATGCATAGTACATAGTGAACTCTTGATTAAAAATAACAATAATACTAATTATTATTATTATTATCATTTATTTTATTAGGAAGTACTGAGTCTTACCAATTATTATATCTGTGCAGCAATTATTAAATTTCTCTGGGTAATTATATAATTAGCACCTCATTGAGAACTTCAAGGTATATAAATGGAAAGAAAACATTTCCTACTTAAGCATACTTCTGTTACTGAAAAGATTAGAAAAGGATTGAGGGGAAGACAAATAATGGTTAGAACTCTTCTTCTTAGAAGTTTCAGCCAATTGTACATTAATTATAAAAGAGATGGATGGATATCTGTTCTTTTTTTAAAATCATGTTTGTATTTTAATTTCTATTTCTTGCTGGAAAATAAATACCATTGTCCTTTCTGGTCTCCATCTACTTAACATTTTCCCAGATTATATGGCCTATAGGAGAGGCAACACAGTGCATTAATTTCCTAAAATATGGAATGAACTAAAGGTCATGAAGTCCATAGGGCACTTTAATTTCCTCCTCTGTCTTTCTGTTAAGAGTTCCCTACTGGCAGGAGTGACTGCCAACTTTAGTGACACTTGAAATGAGACTATATCAGTTTGGAGATTTAGATACCTCTCCTCCCATAACCAAAACTAATGGTTTTTGCTTTCCTGTTCAAGAGAAATAAAGGGCATCATGGGCCCTTCAATGCAAATCCTGCAACATTCATCGTGAGACCAAAACATTATGAAAGGAACATACTTGTTTTCCACTTCCAGATCTTGTACTGAAAGTTGTGCAATAACAACAGTAATAAAAATTATTATTATAATCACTGGCATCAATGACTAAGCACATTGCATATTTTAACTCACTGTGATCATCATTTAAGTAATCTAGACTTTGGAAATTATGATTGTACCCATGAAGAAATAAATGCAACAAAATTTTAATCAGTTATCCAAATTCACACATTTAGTAAGTTCTCACTAACCTTTCTAAATTTATATTTTCCACCTGTAAAATGGTAAATAGTGATTAGCTTTGATGGGATGATTGGATAAGGTAATTATGTAATATTCCTTGTGTGTAATTAGCATTCAGTATTTTGGGTTGCTTACATAGACATGTCACAGAATTGTAGAGTCCACTAGAATATTTCTTCTTCAGGTGGGTTATCTTAATCATTGTAGTATTTCAGTGCCTAGCACAGTGCCAGAGAAAGTAATGGTGCCCAGTAAGTATTTGACAAAATGTAATCACCTAAATCTTAGAGTAAAATAAGAACAGTGGAAGATATCGAATGCATCATGATTTAGTGAAGGAATTCTTTTTCAGGGGATCTCTGAAGAGGGAGGGCAGTTAGTGCACCATTTTCATAAGGCAATTGTGTTAGTCAATTTTCCATCACTGTGACCAAAATACCTGAAGAGAACTACTTAGAGGAAGAAAGAATTATTTTGGTTCATGGTTTCGGAAAATTCAGTCCATGGTGACTATAAGGCAGAAACATCATGGTCGAAGGGCGCATGGGAGGAAAAGTGCTCAGCACGTGGCAGCCAGGAAGCGGAGTGGGGCAGGAAAGAACTGGGGAGAAGTAAACCCTTCCTGGGCAAACCTCCAGTGACCTGCTTCTTCCAACCAAGTCTCACCTCCACTGGGAGTCCCCTGGGAGTAATCCGCTGATGAGGTTAGAGCTTCACGATCCAATCTTTTCCTAAAAGCACTGCCTCTGAATCTTGCTGCCTTGGGGACCATGCTTTCAACACATGAGCCTTTGGGGGACATTCCAGACCCACACAATAACAGCAACCCATTCTTTTGATAGAGAACTTGATTAGAGAATTCTAATCTTAGAAAAATCATTCTTTTTAGTCATGCAAATAAATGTTCTGCAAGATGAGGGTATTAGCTCTGATTTTGTCCTCTGGAAGTACATGAAATAAACTAACTAACTTCCTTCCTTCCTTCCTTCCTTCCTTCCTTCCTTCCTTCCTTCCTCCTTTCTGAGTCGGCCTTCATTATATTGCACTACAGCTTCACTTAGCACCTTCCTTTTCAGGCCAGATATGCTCAGCAGCTTCTATTACTCTCATGTAAACCAGATGTCAGCTGAGGACACTCTGCTCTTTGAGATTTAAATAAAATTGGCTAGAGCCTCTTATCCCACATCCTGTGGGAAATCCAATGCCCAACCCATAATGTGATTTCAATTCTTCTTTGTGAATTCCTAGGGACTTTGTTTTAAGGTGACCTTTGGTTTTAGGGTACTAATTCTGTAGCACTCTGCGGCACACATGCTCTTTTGCCTTGGATCTTCTTGACCCTTCATGTGATTGTCTTGACATGGCACTCATTGCCTCGAATCCTCTAAACTGCTCACACAGAACATTTGGGTGCATGGCAGAGTTTACCAATGGTGTTAACAGAGGCAGTTTCTCCTGCCATACACAAAGAAATTGAAAACAAAATATTTAACACTATTCATTCTGCAACTGGGAATTTGTTGTCATCTTTCTCCTTAGATGATGTCTTTTAGCATGTTGCCACCACTGTTTCTCTTCATTGATCTACCTATTTCCTACTATTTTCTCTAATGACATTCAAATACCTGCTTATTCCTTACATAAATTTCTCTTCTGCGAACTCATGCTCACAAAGTCTTTTCTTCCATGGCAAAACTATTTATCAAAATATTTTCCTAAATAACAAAATTACCTTTCTAACAGCCCCCCTGCCACATACTTATAATGTGATTTCAATTCTTCTTTCCTTTGGATGTCCTTATTAAATATGTCTTTTTAAAAATTGTTGCTAATGTCTCTTTTGGCATCGATCTCCCAGAAGGAACATATTGAAGGCTGAGAAAACACCTTTAGTAATGTAAAATATAGCTGATAGAGTTTCAAAATGGTACCCAGATGGGACCCTGCATATAATATAAATGCCAGACATGAGTAACATGGTGTCTGGGATTTCTTCTCCCTCAAGGTGTTTCAGGCAGCTAGAGGTTTAATTTAATATGTATGCACCAGGAGACTTCTTAGTTGTTACAAATATTCTGCACCAGGGACAGGATGCAGACACCATAGGTGCATGATTCCCATTCTGAGTGATGAACGTGTATGTTTAATCTGTATGTAGCTGGGTTGAGTTCTATTAATGTCAAATGCATACTTTTTAATATATGCTTGATTGCTTATGTATGTCAAATGTGTGCTGGACTTTTAAAAGCATAGGAAAGCAATCGAGAGATATAGAGTGATACTAACCAGTTTGTAAAAGCCCAGTTTGGGTCCTCCAGTCACTATGTCTGTAGACAGCTTTGGAGATACCTAGAATGCTAAGTCAAGTTTGTATTAAAAAATTAGCAGCTTAATGGATAAAGGAACCTCAGATGCTTTAAGTCATGCTAGTGTATATTTTCTAAGCACTCATTTAAGGCCAAGTACTATATTAATTAATTAATAATACATTATATGCATTATCTTATTTCCTCTTTCCTAAAGCTTAGAGGTCTCTTTATTCTCCTCATTTTATAGATGAGGAAATTTGGGCATGGAAAGATGAAACAATGTACTCAAGGTACCACATCTAAGAAACAAGAGAGCATAGAGCCAACTCAGTCTGACTTGGAAGTCAGCACCCCTAACCACTGCAATATCCTTCCATCTATCCTACCCAGGGAAGCAGGAGGAAAGAAAAAAGCAGGAACATTCTTCCTTATAATTTTTATTGTTTTTCAGGGTGTATGAACAGTCTCCTTTTGGGTCTCTAACATACCATTATTGGCAAATCAAAACCAGGTGGCTGGTCAATTTTTTAAAGAGCACATGGGAGCCGAATTCTTTCTTCGTTTTTCCCTTGTGGGAGCCAGGGCTGCACAAGAAGTTATAGCAGAGTTCATTGAATTTTAAAGAGGAGAGAGGCCATGGCTCAGAGAGGGCATGAAGAGGTTACCAGAGAGTTGTAGGAGGTCACAGCTATCAGAAATGAACTGGCTTCCATCTTGGTCTCTGCAGAAATGTCAGTCCTTTTCAAACAGGATAATTTTGCATCTTGATTAAAGTGTCTCAGGAGATGAATCTCATTAAATAGAACCAATGGTTGAAAGCATGTAATTAAGCTAAAACATTTTTGTTCTCCTTAATGCCTTAAATACCTATTTGTGTGGAGGCCTGACCATCAAATAACTTCCTTAGGCAAAAGAAGCAAGAGCTGCAGTAGTAAGAATTTTCTGAATGATTTCTCAGTCCTCATATTTCCCAAAGGGCTTAGTCTTCCTTCCAACACTCTACTCCCATGTCACCCAAAGTACAAACACACACATACACGCTCACAGAATAGATTATCTGAATCAGAGATGCTTGGGATTTTACCTGCTTCATTGCTACATTAACTGATTTATTCATTCAATAATCTAGCAAATGCCTACTGTGTATCAGTCATGAAGACCCCAGGAGTATGTAAGACACAGTCCTTGCCCATGGGAAATTGGCACTCTGGTAGGAAACAGAGTAGACTTCCTTTGGTGTTGTGCACAGATACATCCTGAGTCCCTTTACCTCTCTATTTTCCGTTTACATTCTCATATATGTGAGCCTGGCCATGCTTATGTATTTACACCACTTCTATGAATATGATTCTCAAATATCTATCCCCTGTCCAGTTCCTCTCTTCAGAGATTCACACCCATATACCTAACTGTCTATAATATTTTCTTATCTTAAATGATTCACACAAATTACCCTGTTCACATGTCCAAAACTCAACTCTCAATTGTTCTCACAAATATTTCCCCAATCTTTGTAAATGGGCCCATATTCCATTTACCTGGGAATCCAAATCAGAAACCAGGGGCACTGAACTCCTTTTTCCTTCTTACCTACAATGAATCCACAAGCTCTCATCATGCTACTTACAGAGATCATTTCATTGAATTATGTCTCTGTGATATTGTGAAATACATATTTGGCCTTGACTCCAACCTCTTCATCCCCACCCCCATTTCCTGTAATACTACTCCTAAAATCCTTGGAATCTTCAAAGCAATAAAGGTCTTTGTGTAAGAAATGAGTTGACTGATACCTGATGGTCCCCAGGTTGAGGGCTGGATGTTGGACTACAAGTTGGGACTTGTAACCCAATCCTCCAACCCCCAGGAAGGGGAGAGGGTCTGAAGATTTAGTTGATCACTAATGGCCAATAATTTAATCAACCATGTTTATGAAATGAAGTCTCCATTAAGAAAAGCAAATGAAGAGGATTCTGAGAACTTCTAGATAACTAATCATATGGAGACTCCTGGAGGCTGGCTCACCCAACGAGGGCATAAAAGCTCCACATCATTCCCCCATACATTGCCCTGTGCATTTTTAACCTGATCTTCATCCTTATATGTTTTAATTATTTTACAATAAACCACAAAAAATAAGTAAATGTTTCTCAGAGTTCTGTGAACCACTCCAACAAAATAATTTAATCCAAGGAATGGTGTGAAGAACCCTGATTCATAGCCTGTCATTTAAAAAAAAAGCACAGGTAAAACAACTTGTGGCTTGTGACTGGCATCATCCCTGGGGCTCTTCCCTGTGGGACTGAGCCCTCACCTTGTGGGATCTGATGTTATCTCCAGGTAGGTCGTATCCGAATTGATCTTTATTAAAGAATGCTACCTGGAGTCCCATGCAGAATAGATTATTTGTTGGAGGTGAGAAATCCCCACAAAGTTTGGGGTCACAGAAGCATTCTGTGTTGCAGAGACTAGTAGGAGAACTGAGTTTTGTTTCCTGGTCACTCTGCAGTCCTACCACTGTTATCCTCCAACCTTGTCATCTTTCCTCAGCACTACTGTGATGTTTTCTAAAGAGTCTCCTGGCTCCCACTCTTTTCATTTCCAGCCTGCGCTTCACACATCTGCCTCAGTGGTCTTTCTGAAAGATAAATTGAGCTATTGTTCATTTGCATAAATTATCATAATGTTCACAGTGATTCCAGTGATCTACTCAATCTAACTCACATCTAGCCCCTGCCTAGCCCAGCCTCTAAGAAACTGCAGCCCTCACAGGCGGTTTGGCTTAATATTGGTATCAGACTGTGGTGGGGAGAATATGTAAGAGATCCTAAGGTTCCCAGCCTTGTACTATGTGATTTAGTGATAAGTTTTATCATCTCAAACCCCAGCCTCCTACACAGGAGGCAGTAATATACCCATTCTGCAGATGGAAAGATACAGGTGTGGGATCACCCAACTAGTGACTGATGAAACCTAGGCTCCATCACAGCGTTCTTCACTTCAAGGCAGACTCCATGTTGGATTTATATCTGCCATGCTTCTCAGTACCTGACAAACATACTACCTTAAGTAATACAGTGTTGGGAACTATTTGAATAATAACTTGAACTCAGAACTGCAAAGCCTGGCTCTTTTCAAGCTACTGTGAGACGATATGTCCCCTTCTACTGGGAAGCTTTCAGGAATCTGAAAACTACATGAAGGTCCTGGCCATGCAGGAGAATTTTTGAACTTGTATAGCAGTAACTGTTGACCTTGCATTATAAAAGAATCACATAGAGAGTTTTTAGAAAAGAATTCTGGTGAGGCCCTACCCATAGGGAGTCTTATTGAACTGGACTGTGGTAAAATCAGCTCTAGGTGTGCTGGTATATTTTTTTTACATATGTTCCAAAAGTGATTTTCTTCTCCAAGGATTGGAAATATTTGCTGGCTCCAATAAAGAGGATCCTCTTGAGCTTTTTCTCTCTCTTTAAGCCCCTAGGTCAGGTGAACAATAGTTTCAGTGCTGGCTGATTGGAATATGAGTGGTCACTTGGATGAGAGACTATTTTGAGAGGCAGCCACAATAAGGAAGGTTTTCTGGAGGCTATTTTCTTGCACAGGATCATGTGAATGATATTTTCAGATCTATTTCAAGAATTCATTTTGTGCTGAGCCACCCCCAGGTAAATGCAGTTCACAGCTCTCATTCGCCAATCCTCAGAAATTTCTTCTTTAATAGGACATGGGTGTAAAATCAAGAAAATAGTACTCCATTTGTGTATGATATATCAAAGTTCATAAGTATCTCCTACTGTTATGTTTAACTAATTAGAACAAATAAAAATTAAAAAAAAAAAACAGAAAAAAATAGGACATGGGTGGTTCCCAAAGGATGAGATCCCATCCAGCCTTAGAGGCTTCTTTGGCAGCAAGTTTGTAAGCCTCATTAAGTCCTACAGGGATTTGGGGGTGGGGTGAGGATTTAAGGATAAGAACTGAATAGGAAAAGAGGATGTTACTAAGCTCTCCCACTTTCTTATTTCATGAGTGGACCCTTGTCCCTCAGCACATGAAACTGGGAGTTGAAATGAACTGCTTTTCAGTTTGAAGAATGGGAATAGCAGTTGTGTTTCCGGTCCATGAGTCTTACTTTGTTGAAAGATTACATTGACAATGGGACCATCCTACCCCTTAGTATCAACATAGCCTCACCAATCATGGTTACCAGCACCAAAGTCATTTGCTCCTTTTTTGATGATAGAACCAAATGGTTAGGCCTGGCTCCTGAAAATCTCTACCCTTATGAATGAAATGACTTTGATCAGTTAATTTGCATCAGTTTCTCTGTCTATAAAATGTGTACATCATTCATGTCACAGTGTTGTTAGGGGATTAAAAGCATTAATGTGTAAGGGAATAAAGTATCTCCTGGAATTTCACAAATACTGTATGAATATTTGTTTTAAAATGTCATAAAATGAAGACAAAAACCAAATGGATGATGTGCCAGCCCACCATGCTCCTGTGGAAACAAGACAGTATCATATCTTCAAGTCTTGTAACATTTTTTGTCTTCTGCATCCTCTACCCTGTGGCAGAGTGGAAAAGTCCTCTCTGCTTGCTCATCAGCATTGGTTCCTCTAATGGGCCTGGGGTTTAGCTATAGGCTTTTGGTGTCTGAAAGGCTTTCCCTCCCATTCACTTCCACAGCATGTGATGTGCCGCTCCTCTAGCTTTCATGGGAAGTACATCCCCTCCACAACAACATCCTAAATCATGGCTGTCTTCTGTTGAGCACTTACTGTGTTGATTATTAACTATAGTGACACAGTATGTCCTAAAATTCTAAAAGCATGTGTAATTCTAATTTAGAGTACAAGAGACCAAGGGTCATAAGGAATTCCTTCCTTTATGTAATGCCACTTTCTAAGACATTAAGAAGGGAGTCACTTCAAGGACCACAGGCACCAAAATAATTAAATACTGCTTCAACCACATTTTTATGTTTTTTTTTAAAGTATCACAGTATTTACTACTTTCTCATTTTGCAAACAAGGAAACCAAATTTCAGATAATTTAAAGGGCATGTCCCAGGTGACATAGCCAGTACAAAATTAGAACCAAAATCTAGATGCCCTAATTGGAATCTCACTTCCTGTATGTGGTACCGGTTACTGTCATTGCCTTGTGGCTTTCTTAGTACAATATTGAAGTCTGACATGCAATAGGTGATAATCAAATGGCTTTTGAATGAATGATTTAAAAAGTGAAGGCTGTCTCTGGTCCCCTTTTAATCTGTTTTTCTATTTACCCTCAAGATGGCTAATATTGGTTGATACTCAGGAAATAGCTCACCTATTCTGTAGCCTCCGGACAGCTTCTGATGTCCCAAACCCACAGAAATATAGCCACCTTTCATTCCACTCTTACTAGATTATAGCAACATAAATTTTAAATCCAGTTAATTTTTGAGTATATATGATCCATTAGGTACTTATTTATCATATAAAATCCTTATTGAAAATTTAAAGGTTTTATTTACAAATGAAAAGAAATAAGCCCTCAAGAATAACATGACTGACAGAGCTAGTTGAGTGGGATCTGGCATTCCATCCCAGATTTATCTTACTTCTAAAGGTGAGGGTCACAGTGCTGAGCTCTCCTGCTTCTCAAAAAGCTGAGGATGACTGCCAAGAGCTTACTTTTTTACCCATCCCTCCCAGATGACATTTGCATTTTAATAAGATCCTTCAACACTTTAGCTCAATGGTTCTCCAAGTGTCATCCATGGGCCTCTGGGGCCCTACAAACTTTTCAGGAGTTCTTCAAAGTCAAAAGTATCTTCATAATAATACTAGGATATTATTGACCATTTTCACTAAGTTAACATTTGCACTGAAGCTGCAAAAGCAATGGTGGATCTAACTGCTGGCACTTGAGAATAAATTAAGGCAACAGTAATCAACTGTCATTGCAGACTTCAACACTGCACTCATGGGGAGGTTTTCTTAAGATTACTTGTGAAGAAGCAGTAAGTATTGTTAATTTTGTTGAATTTTGAACCCTGAGTGTACAGACTTCCAAAATATTTTCTGTGATGAAATGGAAACCACACATAAATCACTTTGCAGCATATTGATTTCTCCCAGGAAATGCATTTGTGCAGTTGCTTGAGCTGTGAGCTGAACCAGCCATTTTTGTCATGGAATACATTTTTTTTTCTTGAAAAAAAATGACTGACAGACAAACTGGTTATTCAGACTTGGCAGACATTTCCCCAAAAAGAAAAAAAAAAAAGTGAACAAAGTAAGCCTGTCACTTCAAGGAAAACAACTGACAGAACTTGATGTCAATGATAAAATTTGAATGTTGAAGCAAAAATTAGAATATCGAAAAATTGTATGTATCTGCCAAAGTAAGCTTGATTCCCAATACTTCAAGATTTTTTTGATAGGATCAGTGGTGATATCAATTGTTGTAATATTTTTTATTTTGTCTAATAAAATATGTCAAAATTCAGAAGATCTGCATAAATCATACTTTCCAAATGATCAAGTGTGATGTTAGAAAATCATGCCTGGGTAAAAAGATCCATTCAAAATTCAAGACAATTAAATGGATTTTAAAGAAATATAGAGTATGAAAAGTTCACAGATGTGGATACAGATTCCACAGCACAACTAATCTGCTTCAGTGTTTTTAAAGGGGGGGGGGGGAAATAGCCTCCTCAGTTATCTTAAAAGACTAGTGGAGCACTCCTCCCGTTTCCAATTACATTTTGTGTGAGGCTGGACTTTCTTCATCACCTTCAACCCAAACAACATATCTCAACAGATTGAAAGCAGAGGCAGATGCTAGAATCCAGCTGCTTTTTATTAAAACAGACATTAAAGAGCTTTTCAAAGATGTTAAACAATGCCAGTCTTCTCACCAAATATTTTTTGTTTTGAAAATGTATATTTTTTCTGAAAAAAAATAACTTATGTTTACATGTAATAATGAATTATTTAAGGAATTAACAAATTATTCTTTTTAAATAGTGTCAGCCTTAGTTATAAAGATGACAAATATTGAGAGATCTAAGTCACACACATAAAGTCTCTTTGGGGTCTTTGATTATTCTTAAAACTGTAAAGGAGATTTGAGAACCAAATGTTTGAAACCACTGCTTTAATTAGAGGAAGTGATTATTTGGGTGTTTTTTTTATAAACCAGTGGGGTGGGCATTGACCAAGAGGACTTTATATGCTCCCTCCAAAAAGCAAATGAACACCCTCTGCCTGTTCTTCTGAGAACATTGGTTTCCAGGAAGCCTGCAGTCAAGAATTGAGTTCTGTGTCCTCTCTGTGTTACCATTTTCACTGCCTCAGTTCATTCTGGTGCCCAGGCATCAGCTCAGTGCAGTGTGCATTTGAGTCAAATGATTTCATGGATCATGACCTTTGGCCTAGAGGAATGGGCACTGGCAGGGGGTGGGGATCTCTATATAGTACTGCAGGGAGGGTACTTCTAACCCGCCGTGTGCATCTCAGCCCAAGAATGCTTAATGCCTGAGTCTAAGAGTCTATATCCAGTTAATCACCTTGCCAGTCACTTGAGTGGACAGCCCTTAGGACAGGAAGGGAGAGGCCTGGGAGGCAGAGCAGAATAAACATTGTAATCCAAATCAAGACTGAGGCTGTTCTTGTGGCCACTGCTCCCACTGCTGCTGCCCATGGCTGCCCTTACTTTATTCCACTGCCCCTTGAGGGCGCCTCCTTCCCTGTCCTTCCCACACCAGAAGCCAGTCTGGTGTGTGAATTTGTGGGTTGGACTTTAATTGCTAGTTTTGCTGGGTTGCTCGCCTCCCTCTAATTTAGCTTCGACACAAATAGCTAGAAAGCTCACTTGCAAAGCCCACACTCCCACAGCAGGGCTCTGAGTTGGTCTCCTTCTAGAACATGGACTTCTATTCAGTCAGTAGTTACTCCCTAAGCATCTACTTGGTGCTTAGCACACCTGTGTAGAATGAATTCTGAAAAGCTAATTGACAAAATTATAAAGGCTTGGAATTTGCAAGCATCTCAGATCATAATTGTACCCTCATGCAAGGATTTTCAGTCTCTGCTTAGAGCACTACAGTGATGAAGAGTTGACACCTCCGGAGGCACTTAAAAAAAAAAGACAACTTTTGTTCATACAAAATTCTTTCTGCTCTCTGAAACAGACAGCATAGCAAGGTGGTTAAGCCACACAATCCTGAGTTTTAGTCCTACCTCAGTCACTATATGTGTAATCTTGAGATCGTTGCTTTAGCTCTGTCTCCATTTTTTTAATCATATGAAAAGAAAATTAAACTCATCACACAAATGACTGTTGTATTAAAAGTATGCTTTTGAAATTTATTGTCCATGTACTAGCACAAACTTAGTGCTTATTAATCCAATTCTTCCCTAGATTCTCCTTTTACCTTTACCAAATTTAGTGGCTTCAGGCTACTTTGGAAATGAAACAATGGAAATAATGCCTACATCATTATTGAGTGGGTGGTGGTTGCTTCTTAAAAGGTTGTTGCAAGAATTAAATACAGAAGATACATATGAGCTCAGAACTGGGCTCTGTGCCTGAGCTGGGTACATGGTCGACTTTGTTGGATGCCTCCTTGGCAAAGAATTTTGTCCACATTTTAGATCTACAGAGTCAAACCTTTATTTTGGGTAGATACTTCATTGCAACATCTCCCATAGCTCTTCCCTCCCGTGCTGTGGACCTGCCCATGTATCCAAGGCATTTCTCACATGGGGCTTTGAAGACCTTTTCTTACCCTGGGAATGTTCCCTAGCTGGCCTTCAGATTCTCAATGTTCCTTTGACGATGTGATTGTCAGATTTAAATTTGCAACTCCATGTGAAAATTGGCCTGCAGAGTGCTTGGAGACTATCACTCTCATCGAATGTGACACTGAGACCTTTTGAAAGCAGCCAAAGAAGCCTTGCCATGGTGTTCATCCATATTGCACCCACAATCACCTTGAACCCTACAGCTGTTTTCACATTGACTGCTGGTAAGCCATGGCTCCCAGCTCCAGACTCATGAAATTTGTTTTTAATCATGTGCATAGGACAATTTTCGTTTTTTATTTTCAGCTTTATGGAAGTATAAATGACAAATAAAATTGTATAAATTCAAAATATACAACATAGTGTTTTGATATGCACACATTATGGACTGATCACCACAATCAAGCTAATTAACATCTATCACCTCACAAGGTTGCCTTTGCATGTGTGTGCTAGGAATACTTAGATGCACTACTTTTGCAAATGTCAGGTGGATAGTATGTTGTTCTTAACTACAGTCACTGTGCTGTAGATTGTATTTTTTCTTTTCCTCTGATAAAAATCATTCTTATTAATTTGACCCATTTTTGTCTGATTCCTTTAAAAATAAATCTATATTTGATATTCAACATATGATCTGTTACTATCTCTGTTTACATAAATTAACTTATTAATTTAAAGTAAAAAACTTATTAAAGAGAACAGACCAAGCCAGATCTCCATGGGGGGAAATCTAGATGGATTTTGACCAACATTATGGGGATCTGGTCACACAGCTGCAAACTCCACACTGAAATACCATCCAGCTTACAGTTCTTTACAATTTCACATACTCATTGTTTGAACAACGAGGAAAGGAGGAGGTGATCTCATTCCATCATGTCACAGGGGAAAGAACATAGCAGAGAACAAGTATTTGAATCTCAGTTCTTTTTCTTTTCCCTTTTCTTTTCTTTTCTTTTCTTTCTTTCTTTCTTTCTTTCTTTCTTTCTTTCTTTCTTTCTTTCTTTCTTTCTCTCTTTCTTTTTTTTTTTGTACCAGGTATTGAACTCAGGGGCACTGTACCACAGAGCCACATCCCCAGCCCTGTTTTGTATTTTATTTAGAGACAGGGTCTCACTGAGGTGCTTTGTTCTTTGCTTTTGCTGAGGCTGGCTTTGAATTCTGGATCCTCCCACCTCAGGCTCCCAAGCTGCTGGTATTTCAGGCATGCATCACCACACCTGGGTGCACTTGCTATATGCTTTGTGGAAAATTATTTCTTTGCTCAAGTTCAAAAAAGACAACACTAGTACATTCTTCCTCATTTATTGAGAAGGTTAAGAATGGAAATTGTAATAGTTACAGATATTATTTTATTTCAACAACTAGACTAAAAAAGAAAAAAGATAGGGGCTGGGGCTGCAGCTCAGTCATAAAGTGCTTGCCTCACATGCATGAGGCACTGGGTTCGATCCTCAGCACCACATAAAAACAAATAAATAGATTTTTAAAAAAAAAAGACTGCTGAGATAATATATGTGAAAAACACTTTGTATCATAAAAATTTGGGTTGATATGAACTGTTATTATGATTTAGTTTACCACTAAGAAATTCTACTAAAAAAGAAAATTAGGTTTATTATGTATGTGATTTGTCCTCAGTAAACCCACTGGCCTCTTAGTAACTACAAATTCACCTTTCTTTTCAATACACTTAAAAAGTCACCTTTAAATCTGTTTGCCAAGTTTAACTTTAAGCATGTTAAGTTTGTATCTGGAAGCATTTTTTTTTCTTCAAAAAAGTCAAAATATTTATCCTTTCCCAGGTTTCTGGCACTTCCTCCATCAAGAAAGGTGACATTGATTTTTTTAACCTATAAAATGCTATGTGAGACTGAGAGAAAGTAGACAGTAACTAGACAACTGTATAAAGTGTAGTCAGGTATTAAAAGGAATGGCAGACACAAACAAACTTGGTCAATGTGGGCTACAGATATCAGTGAAGGCCCCATGAAAGGACTGTTAACTCCAAACCCCAAGAGATCAAGGTCTCTGATTGTGAACTTTCCATAACTGAGAACTCTTGGTGCTCCTGGGAGTCTGTCTTCCCTCTCCCATGCCTGCACAATCTCCCCTCTGTGTGCATTGGTGCCCAGGAGCCAAGCTGATTCTTGGGCTATCTGGTTCACTCCTGCCAGCTTCTGGTCAGTGCCCTGACACACAATGAACTAAGAGAAACCCTCGGAGAAGCCTGTGAGGAATCTTATAATGATTGAGGAACTGATGGGTTGCATTGCCCAGTATGTCTACAAATTTCAGCTGAAATAAGCCCTGGCACTTTTGTCCAAAGACTTAACTGGTTCTTCAGTTTATGTATGTTACAAGCATATATTGAGCACTTATTCTATACCAGGCACTGGGTCTAAGCTGGAGCTGCAAAGGGAAGCTCAACATGTTCCTAGGAAATTTTTTACAGAAGGTGGTGTTGAGTAGAGTTTTGAAGCAGCACTAGATATTGACTGGAAGAAAAAGACTGGCAAGGGGAAATAAAGCATGCCAGATAGTGGAAAGAGCAGAGGGAACAGAGGCAGAGAAGCATGAAATAACTTGTCAAATTTGGGAAACTGCAAATGCCTCTGGATGACCAGATAATACGCTGACTGTGAGAGAGAGATGGGGCTAAGCTGGAGAGGTGGGCAGCAGCCAGATGGTGAAAAACCACAGTGCTAAGATAGGGAGTCCTGAAAGCTACAGTGACCCATTGAAAGATTTTAATCAGCCAAGTGAAACGGTTATAACATTGTTTTAGAAAGAGGGCTCTGATGAGAGGTGTGGAGGATAAATTGCAGAAGACACATTCTGAAACTAGGAGAGAACAGGTAGGAGGCGTGGCAGTAATGAAGTCTGGAAGGGGTGAATACTGTCTAAAGCAGTGGCCATTAATGGAAATGGAGCAGAGGGGCAAAGGCAAATGATACTACAGGAGGTTGAATTAGTGGCCTTCATGACAAAAGTGATGAGATGGGAAGAAAGGGATTTTGGTGGAGGGAGGAGTCTAGGGCAATTCTCATATTTTTCAGTTGGTTCACTGAATGATTAAATTTCCTTTCACTGCAGTGGGGAATAAAGAGGGAGGATCAGGTTTGGGAGGTAAGATGATGAATCCAACCTGTGATGTATTGAGATCTAGGATTTCCAAGGGCAGACCAATTGGCAGTCTGATGTGAAGGAAAAACTCATTTGAGAGGTGGGAGAGTTAATTTTTCAGTGCATAAAAATGGGAGTTTAAAGCCATGGTTGACATGGCAGTGCAGATACCATAACTAATATTTTGTTGCATCTATCTAACCAACCCAGATACTTCTTCTCTAAGAACTCTCCCTACCTTGATACAGGGGTGGATATGTTTGTACTGTGTGACCCATCATACTGTCTTAATGGACATATTTAACTGAAACCAATCAGATAATATCCAGGTACTTTGCGATTGAAACATCCTTGCAGAATATACAAGTGTTTTCATTGTGAAAATATAAAGTTAAGTAGAATGGGGCAACCTTAATTGGCTAGGAAAAAACTAAGTCAAGGCGGGTGGGGGGAGAACTGGGGAGAAAGATAAAAGAGAAGTTCCATACTTTCTTATAGCCTTTGAGACATTTCTTCATGAAAGCCATGAGATGATTAGGGAAGTATAATTACTGACTTCCCAAATTGATCCACAGATTCAATGCAATCACTGTCAAAATCCAAGGATGCCTCTTTCCAGAAATTGACAACTGATTCTAAAAATTATATGGAAGTATAAAGGAACTAGACTAGCCAAAACAATCTTGAAAAAGAATGTTGGAGGGCTCACACTTTTTATTTTATAACTTACTCTAAGCTACATTACTTGAGAAAGTGTGGCACTGACATAAGGATAGATATATAACTTAAAGGAATAGAATTGAGAGTCCCAAAATAAAACTATCACATTTATGGTCAATTGATTTTTAATAAGGGTGCTTTGGAATTTATATCCTAAAGAAGACTCCACATCTTCTGACTCCAGTACAGTGTTCTTTACACTAAACAACATTGACAGAAAGAAGAGAGTAGCCTCTTTTGTGTTGGGGAAAAGGAATATGTGATAGATGGGGCTGAAGGGGACAGACGGCACTATTCAATTCGAGGGGCTTTAATATAGTCCAGTGTAGAAAAGACCTAAAATCCTGCCTATATGTAAAAGAGTCCATGATAATGAGAACACACAGATAAAAAAAAAATGGATAGAGGAAAGATGCTAACTACAGCAGCAATCATGACAACACAGCCAACAACATTTACTAGATGCTTGGCACATTGCTAAATGTTTTATATTTATTAACTGACTTGATACTCGCCCAAACAATAATCATCATGATTATCTCATTATGTAGAGGAGAAAACTGAAGACCTTGTTTATATAATGTATACACAGAGAGTTGGGAATGTGGAGAAAGAGGTTTTCAGCCCTGATGGCACATTAAGATCACCTCTGGAGCCTGTGAGACACACTATGTGCAGCCTGTCCCTCAAACCAATTAAATCAGACTCAGGGGTAGGTTTTTAATCCTCCCTGAGTGTTTGCAACATGCAGCCATAGATAAAAGCCATTGGATTAAAGTGCAGTCAATTCTTCTCAGTGAGCAGTGTCAGCAGCCAGCTTACCAGGTGTTACAGCACTTGCTGGGTATAAAGACAATGACTTTCAAAAGCTGGTCTTCAGAAGCATAGCATGAGAACCTAAAAATGAAAATTCTTAGGCCTTAATCCAGGCCTTGAATCCTTCAGAAATACTGGGATGGGGCTCAGTCATCTGGGTTTTAGTAGCCCCCCCACTGCAATTCTGATGCTCGCTCCAATTTGAGAAGTGCTGCCATAAGGAATAGAACATGTTTCTATTCTTCCTTTGCTCTATGGCTTAGGAGCCTGGAGATCTGAATGTAGTGAAAAGCTTTGTTTTCAGTAAGTATCCTTAAGTTGTTTTGCCCCAAAATCCTCAAGATATTTTATTTATAAAAGTGGGACAAGGATAAGAAAACCTCTCAGGTGGCATCCAGTATTAAAATTGCATAATCCCCCCTTAATTTTCAGAACTGATTCAAGTTCCAGGTAGAAGGAGATTTCCCTGAAACCATGAGCAAACCCATTCTAATTTCTAGACATAGGAAGTTAATATAGCAAAGTATTAAGATCCCAGCTCCTCACCGCTGTCCAGCTTTGATTCCCACTTCAACTTCTTCCTATTCGACTTTAAGAAAGTTTCTTAATCTACATGAGCCTCAGTCTTCAAGGATTCTTAATATATGTGAGTTTCAGCCTTAATTATAAACCTGGGCTCATATGCATTCCTACCTACTTGCTAGGTTTGTGGTACAAGATGAAGACAAAGGGCTTATAAAACAACATTAATTCAGACACACATTGAACTCTCACTAAGTGAAGATTCTAATCATAATTATTAGTACAGTCACATACAACATAACATTTCTGTCAATGACAGGCTGCATGTGCAATGGTGGTGCCATGGATTATATTATCTTGGTAGCTATCCTGGATTGTTCCAGTATAGTCTGTGATTTTCATATGATGATGAAATTGCCTGAGGATGCATTTCTCAGAACATAATCTCTGTCAGTTACCAATGCTTGACTATATTCTATTCTTCCACATTTGACACTGCATGAAATTTAAATTTCAATCTTGCTCTCATGTCCAGGAGCTCCTCAAAGGCAGGTATAAAATGAGAAAGCCTTGGAAGGTAGAAAAGAAATGGACTGTAGAGGAAATGGGGGCCATGAGCAGAGATTGGATAACAAGAATGAGATCCTGGGATCATTATGTTTTATAGCTAGTGGGGACCTTAAATCCCTTCTAAAACAATCATCCATCCCTATAGAGCTGGGGAGGAAGGGCCAGCTTTGGGGCAGAGTATTAACCTTGGAGAGTAACAATTTGTGAAACATTAATGGATGAAGTGCTCTGGATGTGACTGGGGCCGGGCACCCTCAGAAGGCTTCAATGTACAAATACACTGTTAATGATTTAGATGTACAAGAAATGTTGATGAAGGAAATGGATAGATTTTGATACAGAAAGTCCACTATTGGAACCACTGGATCAACTGCCATGTGTCCTCAGCCTTCCAGCAGCTCTTGACACTAACATGTCTTGCCCACTAACATGTCTTGCCCACTTTACCTACTGGTTAGTGACTGACATGCTGGACACCTGCAATATTTTTCACTTCCACTACACAAAAATTTCCTGTCCCTTTCCTGTGACAAATATTAATGTTTAAAACATACCAGAGATGAAGGAAAAGAGAGTCGGGATTTAAGGCAAAGGAGAGGTGGGATGTAGAGTGAAGTTAAGATTCAGCTATTAAGACTTGCAGGGCACTAGAGGTCTCCTTGGGTGTGGGAAGTTAGAACAGAATGTGATGCTCCAGGCCAGAGGCCTGGGAAGAGACTATCAAGTGCAGAAAGCAGATGTTGGAGGATGCTAAGGGCAAATTTGACCCTCTTGACAATTTCATGTATTTCTTACTTCTGGCCTATGTTGGTCTGTTACTTGCTAAATCCCTGTAGGAACACTACTTTTTTTTTTCAAGTAACAGCCTGTTAGTTTCCTGGGGCTGCCAAAACAAAGCACCACAAACTGGATGGCTTAAACAACAGAAATTCATTGTCTAACGCTTCTGGAGGGTAGAAATCCAAGACCAAGGTGTCAGTAGGGCAATATCCTTCTGAAGACCTTGAGGAAATATCTTTTTCATGCTATTTTCTACCTGCTGGTGGCCTTAGGCCTTCCTGGCTTGTACAAAACACCTTCTGCATCTTCATATCTATTTCTTCTGCCCATGTCTTTCTGTGTCCAAATTTTCCCTTTTATAAGAGCACCAGTCATATGCAGTAGACTCTACCCTAATATTCTCATTTTAACTTGATCATATGTGAAGATCCTTTTTTTTTTTCCTTTTACAGGTAGAGTTTTGCCTTGTTGCTCAGGCTGGCCTTGAACATCTGGGCTCAGTGATCCTAGTGCCTCACCCTCCATTTCCTATGCATTGATTGTTCATCTGTTTAAAAAGCATAATGATGCAATTATACCATGAGAAATATAAAATAATAACTACACCTCCAGCCTCAACCAGGTCTACTATGTATTTCTACAAGGAGAAAGAAAAAAAAGGTGTGTGTGTGTGTGTGTGTGTGTGTGTGTGTGTGTGTGTGTGTAGCGGGTAGAGATTGGTGATTTTCATGCCCTTTTATTACATTACTTTCTAATGGATCCCTGAGCATTGAGCAGATAAAACTTACCAGAGATAATATTTTGAGGTTCATCCCTCTGTCACTGAGAATGCAATCAGTTTGTCCCCTCATTGATGGCTCCAGAATACATATTGTAAACTCAAATATCTACAGAGACCAAGGAGGTTCAGTAAGCCAGTGAAACATTCTGTAAATAAGGGGACAACAGAATGTAAAACTTGGGGTCAGCACAGCCTGTATTAGGGGCAACTAGTCTTCACTTACACTGGGTCTTTAAAATCTCAACCAGAATCCAGAAATCTACAATTTAATGCAAAAGTGCCCTATGTTTTAAATATTGCACCAGATTTTATAAACAAAACAAGGTGAACCAAGCAAAATATATGTGTCACTCTTTAGCTTTTGGTTACCAGCTGGAATTTAAGCAAGCAATGTCATGCAGTGGCTATTGTTACCCATTCTCACACTCTAGAAAGACCCAGAGTTCCTGCCTCTAACCTCTCTCCCCCACAGATAGTGCTCCCTCCATTCCCTCACCCACAACTGACTCCCCAGATAATTAACTGGACTATTTGAACCTGGAGTCTTACTGCCAAGGTGTCCTTGCTGAGGTTTTCAAGTTTCAAGTCTCTGGTTAAGAATGAGTCATCTAGAATTCAATTAGTAGAGAGCTCCTCTGGTTCAGGCACCACTGGCGCAGGGTAGGTGGGTGGGGGATGACTCAGACAGTGGAGCATGCAATGCCTAATAGATCCAGCATGTGGGGGCTTCTGAGATATCTGGACCTGGTGCTCATGATGCCCAAGGGGAACACAGGGGAGGGTTGGAGATTGCAACATTATCTCGGCTAAACTCACTGCTGGCTGTTTTGCACTGAAAAGAATTTGAGATACTCACATCTGACCTCAAATTCAAAGTAGGTCTAGCACCTCAAGGAGATGTATTATTATAAGCCCCTTAGTTCCTTAGCCAGGTTGTTTCCTTCTGCCAGCCCAAACTATGCATTTTGCATTCTGACATTACTAAACTATTTGCAGTTCCCTCTGGCTCTTTCTTGTTTCTGTACCTTTGTACATGATATTTTATCTTCCTGATAAACCTTTATGTGCCTCTGGTCAACTTCTATTTGTACTTTAAAACCCAAAACAGACTTCACTACTTTGGGGAAAGTATCTGTAATCCTCTCAATTTGGAGTTAAACTTATCCCCTTTCTATCTATGTCTTGAACTTCTTTGAACTTCTTTTCACAGTGCACAGCAATGATGGGCCCATCTTCCTGACTTCCCTGGAGGTCAGGAAGCTTGTAACATTCTTTGTCCTGTTTTATAGAATCTTATATGTGGGCAGTCAGTCAGTTAGAGTTTACAGAGATATCCTGGACAGAGGTAACTACATTGTGGTCTATCTCAGCCTTGTAAGTCTGAGCTGCTATGGAGCCCTTATGAGTTATCTGTAGCAGATGAGTATGAGCATGAGTAACAATGAACAGGTAATCCAAACATTAACAGTTTTACCCCAGCTTGTCATTCATTCAAATTTTGTAAACATCCATTGAATAACTACTGTGTTGAGCACTGTTTTAGGCACTTGGCATAAGCAATCAATAAAAGAAACATCTTTCCTGCTTTTATAAAATATATCTTATGTAGCAGGGGAGGAGATAATAAATCAGTAAATGTAAAATACAGGATATCAAGTAATGTTAAGTGCAGTGAAAACAGAGGATGAGTTGGGCTGGGGTTTTTAGGAGCACTGTCTTTGTGCTGAGACCTTCATGATAAGGAATCTTTAATAAAATATGAGGAAAGAAAGAGCCATCCATGCAGGGAAAAATGACTAGAAATTCTCTGGGCTTAGAACATTCATCACTTGGTATTTTCAAAGAAGAAAAAAGGTCACAGTGGCCACAATGAACTGAGATAAGGCAAGATATAGAATCTAGGGTACACTCAGGTCATGAATGACTTTGTGGCCACATTAAGGAAGGGCTTTGTGCAACTTTTGCCAACCCCATAGCTTTATTTCAGCCCCATGACAGAAGGGCAAACCATAGAATGAAATAACTGAGGCTGAGATTGATACAGAGTCACCTTTTGCTTATGGACTGAACTATATCCCTTTTTGCCTATAAAGTCTGCTAGAACATGGCTTCTCAAAACTTCTCAAACATGTATACAAAACACCCTTATGTGAAAATGCAGACTCTGATCTAATAAATCTGGGGTACTGCACTTTCAGTCATCTTCCAGATCATGAAGAGGCTGTTAGTCCGAGGACCTTATTTTGAGATGCCAGCAACCAAGTCTCTTTTGACCAGGGTGCTGCCTGGGGTTCATCTGTTCAGATCCAATTCCTCTTATTTCAGGGTTACAGTGTACTTACATAAATTGAGGTAGAAGATGAAAGAGATGAGGGACCAATTGAAATCATACCTAGGCCCATGGAATCCTGAATAGAGCAGTGAGGCCAGCTGGACCATGTCAAACAAGTCCTGTAAGTTTTAAGCAGTCACTTCAGATTCTTCCTGAAACCAGCCACCTTAGAAGACAGAAAGTAATGTAAAATATGCCTGATTCCCAAGCATCTGAGGCTGCCTATATGTCTAGCTGACCCTTATCAAATGACTCCCATTTCTATCTCTTAGAAAAACCAGGCTTCGCCAACCTTCTCTTTCAGGCCAAGATCTTTCTTTGCATTTCTTCAAAGTCTTGCAAAGGATTTTAGCCACTTCCTTCTCTACAATTCATCCTTCTACTTCACCATCTCAAATATTTCTCTTTTACAAGTTCCCAATTTGTTACAGTTGGAGATTGTTGAATCCTAAATTTGTCATTTGGGGTAATTTATTGTCTTTTTTTAATGCTTTCTTCCAAAAAATTTCATACAAAAAAAAATGGTTTGTAGCAGAATTCAGCTAGGATTTATGCTTCCTAGTTACATATTTGGTGACCTGTCTGTTCTAGGTCTTCCACATGACTATTTGAGGTCCACTTCCCTACCCCATCCTATCAGTGTCCTGAATGCTACAGTCAGATTCCTTATGGTAGGAATTGAGAGGGAGTTAGTGAAAACCAATAGGCTATAACTTCAGTTGCAACAAAAGGGTCTTGCTGTCCCCAGACATCTTCCTACTGATACCCCAAATCCTATGTTATAAATCTTTTGGGTCTCTCATCAAATTCTTGATTTCTGGGAGATACACAGAGTAGGTAGAAATAAGTACAAGGTCAACAGTGAGGTTAGGGGAAGGGGACCTAACATTTATTGAATATGTACCATTTGTAAATTCCAAAATAGAATAGAAGAGGTGTTATAGTCCCTACACTACAGATAAAGAAATCAAAACTCTGAATAACTTTCCTAAATTATACTGAGTTGCAGAACATTGGGGTCAAGACTTGAATAGGTCTAACTTAAAGGCCATGTGCTTATTATCCAATGCTTTCAGGTTAATACTAAATGATTAGATGAGGAACAGGACATCAGGCAGGGATGTGAACCAGATTCTGGTTCTCAAATGTGAGAAAACTGAACAGGATTAAGCATGGAGTCAGAATGGGCATGGAATATCAGGAGCAGGACACCAGAGAAGAGACAGAAGTGCCATATTAAATTAACACTGGAATTACTACAGATTTTCATAAGCTTCTTGTTTATAGAAAAAGCCGCACTATGAGTTTGACTACCTTGAAAGTGAAAGGCAGTAACCTGTTTTATATAAATCTTGAGTAGGAGTGGGGCAAGATGAGTTCATCCTTGGAACCCCTTCTATGGTCTTATTTGAAAAGGAGTTTGTGGGTAACAGTACTCTAGTGGTTCTCAATCTGTGGGAACCTTTGAATAGTTTGTCTACTTGGCCCCTGTCCAAGACCAAATGAGTAGGGTTTCTAGGTGTGAGGCCCTGGCATCTGTGCTCTCTCCAGTTCTCCAGGGCTGATGAGCAGCCAGTATAGAAAGCACAGCCTCAGGACAAATGAGCTATAGTGAACAGAGCTAAAAACTGCACCATACGAAGGGCAGAGGAAGAATGAGGAAAGGTTTCTGGTGCTGAAAATTGGAAAATCAAGTTTTTCCCTTTACAAAGGAAATAAAAATCTAATCCACCTTATAATTTTGACAAAGAATGGATCATCCAGGGTTTACCTTCATCCAATGTTTTGTAGAGTTGAACTTCCAAAGTTTAACCTTTGTGTAGTCAAAGTACAGATTTACCATAATATCTGGTACACATTTTAGAAGCTCCATTTTGAAACTTATCTCACTACAGGGTTTCCTATTTGTCTAAACATGATGGCCAAGAAAAATGTGCTTTGTCTGTTTTAGACCCAATGAGTTGGAAGGACAGAGTGTTTATTGGTTCGGACCAAGGTTGTCTGCGGGGGCACTGGGAATTCGGAACTACAGCCCTCCCCTTGCAGAGCTATTCTCTTTAACTTCAGTACTATTTAAGATGGCCTCAGAATGTGATGAGTACTACAATCACCCCTCTAAAATTAATGACAAGGGATTCTGAGGGGGGAGTTGCTACATGCCCAACTCAATTCAGTCACACGATGGCTACCAGAAGAATTATGGGGTGTCATGATCAGTTCCAATTCTTTTGCAAGTCTCTCTTTTGCAATGGCTGCAAGACACCAGGAAGATGAACTGTGTCCTACTGAATTGAAAATGAACTTTAAAAGACACTGAGGACTTTAAAGAAAGATGAATTCCAAATTGCACTTTCCTGATTTATCTATTTCTTGGGATTTGTGACAATTTATCTAAGTAATGTGTATCCTAAGAGAAGATGCGGCCAACAGAGAACACCTGGGTGTCCCAGGGAGATGAATGAGGCTGGAGAGATCATTGAGACCAGTGCATCTATCAGGATTGAACAGGAAATAAAAACCTCTCTCCACCTCACATGATTACTTCTAATTGGTGGAGTGTAATCCAGATGTAAACCCTGACTGTAAGAATGCCTGAAAACTACAATTTTTCCCTCCAACCTGTCTGAGCCAATCCAATATTTGCCACAAACAGTATTTCTCAGCCTGTGTACCATAGAATAGTGAGATGGAACTAGATATTGTTTTTTTTAAAAAAAAGAATTGTTGTTCTCAAATGAATTTGAGCCATGCTTAATAAAACAAAGTTATATATGCTTTTTCACTGCAATGTCTTTAAAGGTCTTTCATATCTATATATGTACTCCAGTTCAGATTTGGGGAACATGGGTTGAGCAAATAACATATCAAACCATTTTTACCAAAAAAGAAACTGAGGTCCACAGAGATAAAATAACTTGCCTAATGTCAAACAATCAATTATTGTTAAAACTTGAACCAGAATCTATGTCTTGACTAGCCAAGAGTCTAAAGTTGATTTGAATATAGACCAGGGGTTAAATGAGGTTGGAGAAGGTATGGGAGGTGGGATGGATGAAGGGAGGTTGGATTTGGTCAGCACATGCTGTATGCATATGTGGAAATGTCACACTGAATCCCAGAAATATTTACATGCTAATGGATGTTACATGGATACACGAATACATGTTAATCAAAAATAAAAATATTTTAATAGTTCTTTCTGCTAAGAGGAGATGCGAAGAAGGGTAAGAGGCAGGTAGGCAGAAGGAAGAGGACACAGACAGGAAGGTGGGAAGAATAGAAACTCAGAAAGAGGCCGAGCATTCATGTCTCCTCCAGTTAAAAACAAAAGCACTGTGTACACGCTCTGTGCATACCCCAGCCCACAGCCAGAATGAATCCACTAAGAGGTCAGAGCCTTGGACTAACATCTCAATCTCTCTCCATGTGTGCCTGGAATAGCTTTGTGATTTGGCCTCCATTAGGAATAGGGAGAACTGATTTTGCAGGACATGTTGTCTGTATAAATAGAACCAGAGTCCAGTGGTTTCTAAACAGCCTGGAGACGCTGTGTCTTCTGGCAAGAGTTATCTATTTGTGTCTCCATTTCATACAATGCATCTTCCCCAGTTTGGGACTTTCCCATCCCAGATGTGTTGTACACATTTCCTGGCCTCCTGATTCAAATCCTCAGGGTGGGGACATTGGGCACTTTCTCCTCTGGTCCCTGCCAAAGTTGGCAATGTGGGAAGGAATTTGAATGCTTATCAAGAAGTTGGGAGGACTTTGAATTTTGGTAGTAACTCCTCCCTAGATGGTATGCTAAGGAAAGGAGGAAAGGGGAAAAGAGCTTTTTCAGCTGCTACATCTTGGCAGCTACATTTCTCTCAACAAACCTGTACACTTGTTGATTCTTTTTAACACTGTGTGTGTGTGTGTGTGTGTGTGTGTGTGTGTGTGTGAGAGAGAGAGAGAGAGAGAGAGAGAGAGAGAGAAGAGACACAGAGAGACAGAGACTGAGACAGAGATATCTCTGGTTTGGACCATCTCGCCTCAGATGCATTCTGCAGTGGTACTGCAGGCTGAAGCATAGTAAAAGCCTGCGGGGCACACTGGGGGATCATTACCATACAGCTCCCTCCCTAAGGCCTGCCTTTCTCCTTTCTTCATGTGCATTCTCTGCTGCAGGTAATAAACCATATGTCCAGCCTCAATCAGCAAGGCTAAAAAGACTTAGGGTTACTCAATAACCCAGCCCTTTCTTCTCTGTTGGACTTGTGATATTGTGTGACTCATTCTAGAAATGGAAAACTTATTTTGTGAAGCATCTCATAGTCAAGATACTTTTTGTTGCAAATAATAAAAAAAACTACCTTCAAATGGCTTAATAGCTGCTCCTTCCTGCAAAGGTAATTTAATGTTTGCATAAAGAATTAACAAGGGCCAGGCTGCAGTGGCACATGCCTGTAATCCCAGTGGCTCAGGAGGCTGATAGAAGGATCCTGAGTTCAAAGCCAGCCTCAGCAAAAGCGAGGCACTAAGCAGCTCAATGAGACCCTGTCTCTGAATAAAATACAAAATGGGGCTAAGGATGTGGCTCAGTGATCGAGTACCCCTGAGTTCAATCCCTGGTAACCCCCCCTCCAAAAAAAAAAATAAGCAAGGGATACGAATATTTTTTATATTGTTGGATCAAGAAGCTAAAACAATGTCTTTAGGACCCAATTTTATTTCCCTCTCCAGTTCTCAGACTAACTTCTATATCACTCTGTACCAAGGCAGATTTTCTCCAGGTCCAGGTCCTATGGCTTCCTTGTAACCGAGATTACCTCCTCACAGCTCCAGGTCTAGTCAAAAGGGAGACTGCGCCCTCCACCTCTCAAGAAAGTCCCAGATGAGTGTCACTGGACAAATGTCAGCACAGCTATACTTCTACACCAGTCCTGATGACCAGGACTGTTCAGGTGTTTGCCTGGTAAGGCCTGGGTCATGGGCCCAATTCTGCAGCCAGAGGTGAGGTGCTATTACTAGAAATAAATGCTGGTTAGGAAAACTACTCTCAGTTTTGCTCTGTTTATTCATTTTCACTCATTTATCCACACAGTAGAAGTGAATTGAAGATATACTTTGCACTAGAAACTAGGGGCAGATTCCTGGATGCCTCCTCTTCTTCATAGTGTAGCTTGGAGCACCCCTTCTTTGAATCCCTTTGTTGTTGTTCCCTAAACAATACTAATTATTCCTCCCATCACTTTCTTGTTTTTACCCAGTAGATAGGCACACCACTTAAGATTATATTGACATCTGTTTATCTTTCTCCCTAATTTACTGTGAGCTCTTGGAGGACAGTTTGTTATTGTTTTTTTATTATTTTTAGTTGTCGATGGACCTTTATTTTATGTATTTATGTTTATGTGGTGCTGAAAATCAAACCCAGTGTCTCACACATGCTAGATAAGCGCTGTACTGAGCCACAATCCCAGCCCCTGGATGACAGGTTTTGTATCTTATTTATCTTGGTCTCCCCAGATATCAGCAGTGGGCACAAACAAAACACTTGGAAAACTTTCGTTGAAAAAATATATGAGTGATAAGTTAATTATTCAGGTAATTAATACATATGTTTCTAGAGCTTGGGGAATTTTGCAAACTATCATTAGAAATAAATCCTTACATAACTAATTGAAATATAGTGTGATTCATGAACAATCATTTGGGTAAAGGGCTGAGAAGCACAACAGAAGATGATGTGTTCAGTCTGAGGACAGAATCCTTAAAAATGTTAAAGAAATACTTTATTTCAAATCAAAGTATCTTTCTATGACTCTCCCCCATACATTCTTAGTTCTTCATTCTTTAACATCCCCAAATAAATCTATCCATTCTTCTAATATTCTAGAAAATTCCCCACAACACATAAGCCACACAATAGATATTTCTGAAAAGAATTAATTGCATCTTCTCAGCCACATCAAGGTATCAGTTGTGTAAAGGAAGATTACTTATCCTACTCTCTGATTTTCTCTGCTGATGACTACACCATGAGAGCTCAAATACCTCACTGTTATCAATTTCCCATGTTTACATGTCTGCATGCCTGATGTCCAGTTGAAAATTTGCTGTTTGGAACCTGCATTGCATTTTCTTTAGATAAGACTTCATATGCGATGTTCCCTTTCCAGGCTGGGTGCAGTAGCTGATCAAGCAGATCCCAGTGCTTATCTGGGATGCAGGAGAACACAGGAGTCAGAAGCTAGAAAATAACTGCATTCTCCATTTGAAGTGCAAATTGGGCCCTGGGCAAAATTGGGTCAGATTGGTCCTTGACTCCTCTCTTCCTGCCAATCTCTCTCTTCCCTCCTCCCAGTCCTGTTCATCCATGTTTTTTTTTTTTTTTTTTTTTTGGTGGCACTGAGGCGTTTATAGCTACAGTGGCCATGAAAATGCACCATTCAGATTCCCTGCTGCACCATGGAGACAGTAGCTGACAGAGTGTGCCAGCTGTTGTGCTCCAAGTCCATTGTGGCATTCCTGCTGAAGCCTTGCCTCCCTCGGGATTCTTTCCACCCATGAGGGACACTAAGGAAGACTGATTCTTGCAAGGTACTTAATAAGTTGGCCCTAGAACTCTCCATCAACCTGACTAAAACTGACCTAGCACTGTGCTGCAGTCTGTCTCTGCCTATCCAACCCCCACTCCTTCCCTCTTTGCTTCAGACCTGCATTGCAGTCTGACAGCTCTCCCTTCCAATTCCTCCTCTGTTCCCCTCACAGGCATTTGTCCCCCACACCTCTTGCATTTCCAATCCCATTTTGGTCTCTGCTTTTTGGGGTTCCAGGAGTAACATTTGAAATTGCATGTGTCCCCATGCAGAAGTGAGACTTCTCCAACCCCAACAATTATCAATTACTCCCTCCATAGTGTGAAGGGAGAGTGGTTGGCTAGCGAATCAAGAAGATATTAATTGGAGCAGGAGGAACTGGATCTTTCTAATGGACCTGAAAAAGATCTGAGGTACTTACACATGCCATTAACGCCCAGTCTCTCCAAACCCCAAGGCCAAATAGATGCTCTGCTGGACCCCACTTCCTGACTTATATTTCAGACTGTTTCTTGTTTTGTTCTATTTCATTTCCACATTAAGGTTACTTTGGACATTCACTTTGATCTGATTTTATATGGGATTAAGTGGGAGAAGAAAGAAAAGATCTCCAGTGGGTTTCTGCCCTCTGCCTCTCATCAACACTCCCCATGCACCCAGGCCAGACAGAGACACATACCTGTCAAGTGATAAATTGGGGACAGTTTTATACTGTTACTCTTTACATGTCTGCTCAACATTTAGTAGGCATGGAAAAAAATAATAAAAGTATATTTTTATGTTCAGAATAAAGATTTATTTTCCATGTACATTCTACATGTGATTTTCTGAATGAGGCAATTTCTTGAGAGGCATATTAAACTATTTGAACGCAGACATTCTAATAAATCATACCCAGTAAAGAGCACAGACAGCATCGTGAATTTTTTTCAGTTTCAGAATTTCAGCAAGCTGGATGGTTACAAGGAACTCTCAGAGGGTCAGTGGGGAAGTTGGTAGTGAGGCCTTATAAAACACCATGTGAATTGCATGAACTTAACACAAAATATTATCAGGGATAGACTGGCAGCAGCAGAAGTGATTGATTGCAACCAAGCCGATTTGGGTGTCACCAGTTTTTTCATCATGCCTAGACCTGAGTTAACTGTTTCCCTGCTCTAGTTTCATTCCAGTGACATTTTAGTCACCTCTATAGCTTGGTGCTCTAGATGGCTGCCTAGTGGTTCATCTATTAAATCTAGTCAGCGTCATCCATAGCCTGGGTGTGCAAGGGACTCAGTCTGCAACATCAGAAGGTATCCTGAAATGCCTTCCCCTAGCCATCCTGCTAGGGTAAGGTTGGGAATAGGGAGTCTGGCAGGGACAAGTGAGGGGCCATGTACTAATCCTTGCACCTAGGGAAGGTCGAAGAGAGCTGTAGCTGGAAACCATACCTGTTGAAAAGGATGGGAAGCAGAGCAAATGTGGAACAAGGGGCTCCCATTTTCCCTGGCTGGGCCTCTGGATTACACAATGAGGCCTTCAAAGGAAAGGAAACCCCTGAAGATTAAATTAAAAAATCAGGCTCAAGGTAGGAGCCAGACATGTGGCACATATGAAACTCCAGAGGCTGAGACAGGAGGAACACAAGTTCAAAGCCAGCCTCAGCAAAACGAGGCATTAAACAACTCAGTGAGACCCTGTCTCTAAATAAAATACAAAAAAATAGGGCTGGGGATGTGGCTCAGTGGTCAAGTTTCCTGAGTTCAATCCTTGGTACCAACCCCCTCCCCCCAAAAAAAAAAATGAATAGGTAGGAGACAGATGTATGCAAAAAAGTTTTCAGGAAAGAGGGTCCTTATTAACAATTGCTTGGGAGTAGGAATGTATGAGGTGAGGTTATGTTCCATTTGTCTAAACAGTGCTTCTAGGTGGTTAGAGACCTTCCTCTATGTTCTAAATTCTACATTAATGTGTGAAAATGTACACAGATTAAGTGTCTTCAAACAAAATTGTTAGTTCTTTAGTTGGCTGGGCTCATCTGGAGGCTGTTTACTTGAACTTCTTACTGTGGTTGTTTTTAGATAGTGGTCAGGACTTTAGACACCTCTGGCTCATGGCCTGGATACCCACAATGGGTTGTAGTTGTTGGCTGCTGGCATGGAGCTCAGCTGAAGCTCTCACCCAGAACATCTGCATGTGGCCTCTCCACTTGGCTTTGGCTTTTTAAAGGAAGACAGAGGAACTTTTGTAGCACAGCCTCAGAAATCCCAGAATTTGGGGTAGGGATATAGCTCAGTGGTAGAGCATTTATCTAGCATGTGTGAGGCCCTGGGTTTAATCCCCCAAATCACCCAGAACAACAAAAATAACAACAACAACAATAAAACTGTAGAGTAATCCCAGCCAGGCCAAGTGGTGTATCCTGTAACAAAACTCAGGAGGCTAAGGCAGCCTGAGCAATTTAGCAAGACTATGTCTCAAAACAAAAAGTATATATATATATATATATATATATATATATATATATATATATATGAAGGCAGAGGTACGGGATGTAGCTTATGGGTAGAGCACACCTGGACTCACTCCCCAGTAGTGTGGGCAAAAAGGAAAGAAATCTCAGATTGTGAATAAGTAAAACAAAACTCACTGAAGACAGCCCAGACCCAAGGGGAGGAAAATTACACCTCCTTTTGACACAAGGAGCAGTGTGGACATACAGAGAGTACAGAAATCCATGGCTGCCATTTTTGACTACCACTACTTCCTGATTTGTATGTCCTTCATTTCTAACCTCACTGCCCTGAGCAAGAAAGCCTAGCACAGTGCTGTGCCAAGTAGCTGGGAGACAGTATGGTGTGCTGGTTAAGAATATGAAAATTTAGAGGCAGGAAGACCTGACTTTGAGTCTGGGCTTCTCCACTTTCTAGCTGTGAACCTTGCTTAACTTATCTGAAACTTAAGTTTAATCCTTTATAAAAATTATATAATATATATATATATATATATATATATATATCTTATGCAATATATATATTGCATGGTGGTAAAATTTAAACACTGCCTGGAGAAAAATAAGCACTCAATAATTACTTACCCATAGAAGTAAAGATGGAAAGAGGCTGTACATTGCTTCTCCAGTGGCTTTTGTTTATGCTGAGCCACTGCTGAGGAGAGCTTACAAGACAGTTAACATTTGGGTCTACCAAACAAGGAGACCATGGGGTCCAGAAGCTATAGTCAAGAAGGTAAGCCAAGGTTCTCAGTGGTGATTGGCAGGGTGACGTGGGTCTCAGAGGAGGGAGGAATCGGTCCTGGAGAATAAAGACAAAGGAGCAGCATCCTATCCAGGCAGAACATGTTGGTGGAGCAGAAGAACTCTGCTTCTGGATCAAGTCCGTCATCTTTTCTAAACCTTGGTTATCTCACAGAAATAGTTGGGTGTGATTTTTAAGGCGTTCAAGTTCCTTTTTGTCTTGGCCAAGCTGCACCATATTAGAACCCCCTAAGTCAGTCCTCTCTTACCCCACCCATTTGGTTACCACTATGGCTTAGGTTACCATTCATTATGTTCCCTTAGTCACTGTAGATGACTTCACAAATCCTCCTGCTCTCAGTCTTTGCTCATTAGCTCTTTGTGGAGCTGTCAAGTGATCTCTTCTGTAACAGAAATCTGATCATGGTGCTCACCTGCTAAAAGCCTTCTCTACTGCTGCTTCTCCATTTGCCTTTCCAAGGCTACTCTCCATCCTGTTCTTCCCTGCTTTATTCTTTGGTTGGGGAGACCTTGATGATCTCAAGGGATTCCTCTGACTTTCTGGTTTCTGTTTGGGTTTATTCATTGAAAATATCTAGTAGGAAATTAGAGGGCAGAAGTCAAAAGGGTACGGGGTATTGATTCTCACTTGAATCCTGCAAGTTCGGTCATCACCTTGACTTTCCAAGACCACAGCTCCTCCAGGTCCCACTGTACTACTGCAGATCTCTCTGCCTCCACCCTGCCTCCTTGCTTCTTTAGGCCTAGAAGGATAATGGCTTCTCACTATTGCTTTGCTTTGGTGCCTTAGAGGCAGCCTTCTTTGTTCCTTTAGCTCCTCCCACACCCATGAAAAGCATTCCTTCTTTATATTATCCAAAACATTTCACTTAAGTCTAGTTCAAGGAAACCAGCCATTTCCCTCCGAGGTATGAACTGCTATAGCTTCAGTGGCTTCCAGGCAGTTTCTGGGTGGAGCCCAAGTTCCTCTTCACATGGCCCCCAAACCCCTGCCAGACCTGGAGGCTGCCCTCCTACCAGCTTCCCCTGTGCTGTCTGTGTCTCTGTCTCTGCAACACACACCCTGGCCTTTCCTCCACTCACAGTGTGTGATGCCCACTCCCACCTCCAGGACTTTGTGTGTGTCTTCATGCTTTCCTGGAAATCTCCTCCTCATTCCCCCTTTCCCTTGGGGAATAAGCTTCACTGATCCTTGGTGTCTCACCCCAAATTTTTCTTGGGAAAATCTCCATGAACCATTAGATTGGGCATAATGTTTGTTTATATTCCATACCACAATTATGTAATTGCAGATGCTGCTTGACATGTCTTGGATTTATGGAGAGGCAAATCATAAGTTGAAAATACTATTGTCAAAAGCTCATTTGAGTAACCTGGATTGCACAAAATCATTGCACAGCCTAATCTATCTTAAACATGCTCAGAACATTTCCATTAGCCTATAGTTGGGCAAACTCACCAAAAAAGTCTATTTTATAATAAAGTGTTGACTATCTCATGGAATTTATTAAATACCATACTAAAAGTGAAAAACAGAATGTTGTCACTAATCCAAGAAAAAAATGAAGTTCAAAATCAAAAGTACAGTTTAACTCAATAGGTATCATTTTTATGTCACTATAGAAAAATTATAAGTTGAACTATTGTAAGTTGGGGACCATCATTCTTAATCATTCTGTCTCTGGAGACAGGAGAGCATACCAAGTCAATTCTGTTTCACTTTTTTAACCCCAATATCTAGCTGCTGTCCTAGTACCCTGTAGACCCTCAAAAAAGCATTTTTGAGTAATAATTATAATCCAAAATTCTAGAAACACAGAATCTAAAAACCATATATTTTCAATAAATGTGTTTTCAACAAATCTATGAAGATGTATACATGCATTTTTAATAAAAATATATGAATATATTTTCAATATATATATAATTCACAATCCTATATTTTATTGCTGGAGCTAAGGAAATGGAGTGGTGTTTCCAAGGTCATTTTAAAAATACAGAGCCTGTGATGAGGGCTCAAGTCCTCAAATTTCATACAACTCCATTTGCCCCCTGTACTTTCCATTCCTTTTGGATATTTTTAGAAATCCTGTATCCAAACAAAGCTCTGCAAGGAAAATTTATACTCCTACCACCACCACCACCACCACGTGTGTGGTATGCAGTGGAGCATAAAAACAATCAGAAATGCACTTGTTGAAGGAAAAAAAAAAAAAACAGCAAAACTCAAGACCCGGGGCAGAGCATCTTGAAGAAACTAGACCAACAGCTACTGCATTAAAAATGATCGATTTGTATTTGGAAAATATTCTTAGTAGATAATTCAGCTGAGTGTCTCTGGGCATCAGAAGGCCAGCAGGGAACACTTAGAGCTGTCCTTTGGTGATCTGACAAATCCTCACTGACCAGCAGGATGTTATACCACTTCTTGTTATACCACTTACTTTCTCCCACTCAGGGAGACTGCAAGAGAGTAGCCAGACTCTCACGACTAAGACCCCACCAGATACTCAGCTCCCAGCATCCCAATGGCTCAATTGCTGCTGCCAGGAGTGTTATAAGATTGCAAGTCTGGGAGAGGGTTTGGGTTTTAAGAGGCCAGCTAGAAGAACAAAGTGGGTTATGGGGAAATTCATGTTCTCTGTGGAAGAGTCACATGAGAAAGAAGACTCAAATAATCAAAATGGCCAGAGGCCAAGTGGTAAATGGCAAATCAGAGCACAGTGCCCTTTCCACTGCCCTCTCCCCAGGCCCTGGGCTTTCCTGCTATTCACTGATGACCACTGCAGCCTGGAACCAAGCCTTACAGTGCCGGTTCCTGTGTTGTACCACCGATCACTCACTGGACCACATGCCCCTCAAAGTCAGGCTCATGTCTCAGACCTATTTGTCTCTCTAGCACCTAATTAGGACAATCTTTTCCTGGATAAAGCTCCTAATTTTAAAATAAAAAGTAGAAGTTCTTTCTACTGGAAAGAACACTCTCAAAACCCTTACCACAGAATTATCTACATAATTATTTATTAATTAATACCCTATGTGGCTACTTCCACCAAGCTTCTCACCTGGGTTAAACTGGCCTGTGGTATTCTGCCATCTCTCTTTCTCCTTCATTTTAAGAACTTAAGATCGAAGCAGGTCCTGGTGGTGCACACCTATAATCCCATGCTGAGGCAGGAGGATCAAGAGTTCAAGGCCAGCCTCTGCAACTTAGTGAGACCCTGTCTTGAAATAAAAAATAAAAAGGGATGGATAGGGCTCAGTGGTAAAGCACTCCTGAGTTCAATACCTGGTAACAAAAAATAAAATAAAATAAAATAAAATAAAAACAAAAACAAAGCCCAGGCCCTCAGGGAATTGAAAAGCTGGTGTTATAACTGTCACAGAATGTAATCAGTGAGGTAGTTATTTAACCACTCAGGGACTCGGTGTTCTTACAGATAAAACATGAACAGCAACATTATCTACTTCCCAGGTCTGTGGTGAAGACCAGTGTGTTGTCTGTAGTGTGTTACTGGGGTTTGCATAGTGCCCTGCACAGAGTTTGAACTCCATCCAACTCAGCTTTTCTCCCTGAGCTCCTTTTCCTTCTCATTATGAGGTATTCTCACTTGGTCCACAAATACAGAGTGTTGAAAAAGTAGATGCTTTCTATTAAATTTTTTTTTCCTAATTAAGTCCAACAGAGACAAAGAGGTCTAAGACATAAGCATGACCTTGGCGAGCATATGGTCCAGTGAGTGATCAAGGTGTACAACACAGGAACAAGCACTATAAGTCAATAAGCCCCAGGTCCCCAGCCAAAAATAGCACAAAATGCTTTGAGCAGAGAAGGAATGAGTTCCACAAGCTTGAGAAATCTTATCAGAGAAGCAAGGTCTTCTTCAAGGTCTCATACAAACTAAGAGGGGAGGATAAGTATTCTAGATTTGAAAATGGTATTAAGAAAGTTCTTTAGGTATGAAATAGCATAGCAAGTTCAAAGGACAACAAGTAGACCACATGACTGAAGATTCTATGATGGCTAGAAGAGCCCTTGCTCCAGAAACAGAGCCTGTGGCTCTTATCACACACTCACTGAAAACTATTGAAAGTCTCAGGTACATATGATATCTCTTCAACTTACTTGAAAATTAAATTTCAAGAAAATCTTTTTTTCATTAGAATAAATCTAGACATAACAAATTCACCTGAAAATTTAAGATAAAGAATGAGAATCAACAAGTATTTTGCATTGTTTTTGATGTTTAGAGCTGTGCCTCCAGGCCTGATGGAAAACCTTCCAATGCAGTACTCACAGACCCAAGTTTGAGGCTGCAAATAAACCAGAGAACTGTTCCTAGTGGTAGAAATTGTGTGGGACCAACAGAGACTAATTTGGGGTTAGAGGATAAGATAATGGTTAAGTATCAGGTGTCAAATCCTTTTCCCTGATTTTGTCTATAGAGAGAATGAAGTTGTAAGAGAAAAAGGCCATGGCCTATGGATACAAGTGTCCTTACCTGTGGCTCTCCAGTGCTCTTTAAGTAACAACAGAGAGACAAAGAGATAGCTCATATACTCCATGGCTCTAATAGAGATTATTTCTATGACGTTCCCTCAGAATTTAATCTTACACAGTTGTGGTAGAAATCTAGCATGATGATGTTTTATGGCTGATAAATTATATAAAATGTGTTTTCTCCAGTTGTCCATATGCCATTTCTAGTACAGGACAAGTTACAGGAAGTCTCTCTGGGGTGCCAGTGAGCTGTGGCTTGTGTTGTGATTTCTTAGGCTTCTAGCAGTTTTACCTTTCAGTCTGATGGCATCAAGTGAAGTGGCTCCAGAAAATCTAGCGGGGGGGGGGAGGGGCAGAAAATCTGATGGATCCTGGGAGTCCCAGAGACACAAGTTAATAAGGAACCCAATCCAGCTGCAGGTGTAGGGTCTGCACAGGTCCCAGAAGAACATGGAAATGGCATGAAGACTCATGGCATTCACATCACAGTATAATAAAGCAGACAAACAATGAACAATAAATTATTAGCAAACAGACTTAAAATATTTTTAATATCCTTGGATGTGGTTTAAGAGAAAATCTGGGGAAAATTACTTGAAATATACAGAACTGACTACAGACAACATCCAGAGAGATACTAAGCTTCCTTATAAATCAATAATGGAAAGATCATATCATGACAGGAAAATGGGTAATTTACAGAAGAAACTGGAAAATCCAATGATCATGAAAGGAGCTTAGCCTTAATAATTTTACAACTGAAAATTAAAATAATAATGAAATAATATTTATAACTATCTTAACTATCAAAATTTGTAAAGTCTAACAAGACCAAGTTTTTGCATGAATATTGAAGAGACAACATCACATTCTCTATCAAAAAAACTTACATCTATAAATTGTTACAACCATTTAGGGCAACAATTTGTCAATACTTAGTAAAAAAAAATGTCCATCTCCTAGGATACAGTAATTGTATAATGAAAAATGTAGCCTAAATATATTTCCACAAGTGTGCAAAGAGTACAGCAGTATGGGTAATTATGAAAATGGAAACAACTTGAATTTTCCTTAATAGGAAAATGGAAAAAAAGTAAAGTTTTTTTTTAATAGGGGACTACTATATAGCCATTAAAATGAAAGAGCTGGATTTGTACATATCAGCATATTTAAATCTTGAAACTGTTTACAAGGGAAAACATTATAGAAAATTACCATAACATTTTGCTATTGATATAAATTTTAAGCTACAGATAAATACTACATTTGATTTTTAAAGATGTATAGGTAAATAGTAAAAGTCTTTTACTTCCCTACAGATATGGGAAGGATGGAGGCCATCTTCATAATCTCAGTTAATTCCAGAAAAGAAAGTTCAGAAACAAGATTGTTAAGAACACAAAAGAGACTTTAATTGAATTCCCTTTGGCTCAGAGAAGTCAGAAATTTTTAATGAGAAATTAAATCTCCAACTCAAGGTTAGGTGAGTATAAGTCTGAACTTATACCACTTACATGGTATAGAAATCTCCAACTGAGAAATTGACATTTAAAAAAGCAAACAGTCCTGGTTGATGAATCCCCTGAAGCACTTGACAGAAACACTTTCACTATTGGGGTACATGTGACTAACTAGCACACTTATACAGTAAATCCCTAGTGATGATCAGCTCACAAACAAAACTTATGGAACACATGAGAAAGTAATCCATCGTGAGTGAGAATCAGAACACACCATTAATTTTCCAAGAACTTGATACTGTGGAACATCATTAAAAAAAAAAAAACATGTAATCCATTGTAGGGGTCCTCACAACACCTGTCTATTGTTACTTTGGAATTGCTAAGGACCAACGATGGCTGCATGTCTTCCTTTTCCCTTTCCTGAAGGAATGTGTGCATTCATATGATCATGCATATCACTTTGACCACCATGTTGAGAAGAGGGGCAGACATTTGTGTTTGTATGAAGGAGTAGATATACTGTCTTTTTGGTTCATAAGCCTCTAGACAAAGAGGAGCCATGTCTAGATCTGATGGAATTTGAGTTGGGCAAAAATGACAGAAGGGGCTTTCAAGTGGCTTTCCTTGAAAGAAGGGTAGGCTTGAATGTGGTCTACAACTTGGAAAAAATGGGGTGAAAGAATACTTGGTAATTAGAAGAGCGGGGATGCTTCCTTCTCACCAAATATCCATGTGTTCCCCACATTTCTCGCCATGTGCAATTAGCCAGAATCATGTGACTATCTGGGAAATGACCTGTGAGTGACATGAGGTCATTGCCCAGAAATAGGTGTTTCCAGGCTGAAAAGAGATGACATGAAATTTCCTACTTTCCCTTCTCATTCTTTAGTGACAGTGGCAGCTGCATCTTGAGATAGTTTTGCAACTAGCTGGAAACATCTGGATTTTTAAATCATTGCTTGGGAGAAAACTGCAAACTTTGCACAAGAGAAAAATAAACTTTTATGTGTTAAACCAAAATGTCTGTTGTGTGTGACTTCTAGACACAAACACACACACACACACATAATGCTCATTGGAATTAAGCACACATGAAAGAATAAAACCACACAGGGTGTAAATCTACCACGAGGGCAGTGGTAAGCTGGGAATTAGGGGCTCAGGAGCATGAAAGAGTAGAACTTTACGGCAGAGATTATATCTTAAAAGTACATTTTCCATATTTAAGTACCATTTGCAGAAACACAGGGTACTATTACAAAAATACTATTTAAAAAAGAAATTAATAGATCACTTAAAAATGAGAAGATTACATTTCAAATTGACAAGTCAGCAAAACACACATGCATGTTTGTTTGTTTCATTAAAAAGGTAAAAATGGAATAGAGTGGGAAATAAAAGGTATTTTTAAAAAATTAATTTTTCATTCATTGTGTACCTATAAAAGGAAACTGAATTTTGATTTGTACTTTAAATACTACAAAAAAATCCAGATTAATGGGCCTTAATATGAAATTTCTAAAGGAAGACATGGAAAAATATCTTTAGGTAAAGGCTTTTTGGATATAATAATCATAAAATGTTAAAAATAAACAATAGGACTGGGATTGTGGCTCAGTGGTAGAGCACTTGCTTAGGAAGTGTGAGGTACTGGGTTTGATCCTCAGTACCACATTAAATAAATGAATGAATGAATGAATGAATGAATGAATGAATAAATGTATTTTGTCCAACTGCAACTAAAAAAAAATAAAAGTTGGACTGCATTCAAATTAAGACTCTCTAAAAAACTTCATGATTTTTGTTTGTCAAAAAATACCACTACAAAAATGAAAAGACAAGCCAGAGAGCAAAAGATATTTACCATACTTGGATCTGACAAAGGATTGTAGATAACAATACACCCTAAGAAACTCATACAGATTAATAATAAAGATCTAAAACCTAATAGAAAAATAGGCAAAAGACTCATATAGACACTTCACAAAATAAGATTTTCAAATACAGGTAAGCATTCTAAAAGATGTTCAATATCATAAGCCAATATAGAGATAGGAATTAAAACTTCAGTAAAATAGCAGACAATGTCACCAAAATGAATATGAAAAAAGTAAATCAAGAGTTGGCAGATACCTCAACAATTGGAACTCTCCTATTCTGGTACAGGAGTGTGAGTACATTCACGTTGCAAAACTATTGTGTGATGCAATAAAGCCAAACATATAATACCCCAGATGGTAGAGAAATAAAGACGCTTGAAGGTTGTCCTGATACCAGAACCATCAATTATGTCTTAGGTGACAGGGCAAAGAGGAAGGAAGGTTGCAGATGGAATTAAGACTGCTAATTATCTGACCATCAAGGAGGAAATTTGTTCTGGAAGATCTGTGTAGACCCAATGGAATAATCAAAATCCTTGTAATTGCAAGTAGAAAAGGGAATCAGTAGGGGAAACCAGAAAAACAGAAGAATTTGGACCAAAGTTCCTGGAGGAAGGTGGCCTGTCCAAGGTAGAAGAGGGAAGGAGCAGAGTCTCCCTAGAGCCCTGAGTTTCCAGAGGGGAATGCAGCCCTGATCCTAGCCCAGGAAGCCATGGTGGACTTATTGTATACACAACTGTAAGATGTTAAATTTGTGGTTGAAGCCACTGAATTTGTGGCTGAAATTTGTCACAGCAGTAATGACAGCCTAATTTATCCTATGACTCTACTATTCCACTCCTAGTTATATATTCAACTGAAAGGCAGGGATATAGGCACCAAAAGACACATACAAGAATGTGCATACAGTCTTATTCAAAATTGCCTCAAATAGGAACCTACCCAGATTCCATAAATGCCCAATAGGTAATTAGTAGCATCTTGATATATTATTAAACCACAGTAAGAGATGAATGTTATGCAAAACAATTTGATGGTTCTCACAAAAATATAAGATAGAGTAGAAAGTGACAAAAGCATCCAGATTGAAAATTCCATTTATATTAAATTCAAAGACAGTAAAACTAATCTGTGGTGCTAGAATTGTTGCCTTAGCCGGGGGTCTGGTGACTGACAGGTGCAGAGGGGATCTACAGGGTGCTAGCAATATTCAGTTTCTTGATCTAGGCCCTGATCACAGTGTGATTCATGAAAATTATTTGAGTTGACATTTATGACTTATATATATTTGTGTGTATGCTGTATGAGGATAAAAACTTTAACTTATAAAAGGCAAATGATTGATTAAAAAACACATCAGACACAAGGGAGATGCAAATTTAAAACTGAGAAATGGATCTGAAGAAATTCTCTAGATCACAACTAGAAGATAAAAAGATAGAAAATGTGAAAGAAATTTTAAAATGAAAAGGACCAATTTCACCTATAATAGATGCTCCATAGACAAAGAATTGAAAGAACATGAGACAAAACATTCAAAATGCTATATTTGGATATTGAATGTCCCCAGAGGTCCGTGTGTTAAAGGCTTGGTCCCCAGGGTGGTGCTGTTAGGAGGTTGGGCCTTATGAGAGGTCCTTGGTCACTTGGGGGCATGCCAGCAAAGGGCATCACGGAAGCCTGCCAATTCTCTCTTTGCTTTCTAGCCCATGATATAAGTAGCTTGCTCCACCTCTCTCTCAACCCAGGATGTGCTTACTGGAGCCCAAAGCAATGGGCCAACTTGACTTGGGCTGGAGCCTCCAGAAGCATGAATTATGAAGGCTTTCCTCCTTACAAGTTAATTGCGTCCAGTGTTTCATTGTAGTGGAAGCTAATACGCAGAGAAAAGGCTGAAAATTTTTCTGTCCTAATTAAAAAATGACCCCTCAGATTTACAAAGCAGAATGAATAAAAATTAAAATAAATCATTACTTGCTATATTGTAGTTAAACCATAATCATTGACAAGAGTGGATGGAAGGCAGTGGAATATTTCTAAGTGTTAAGGAAGAAGCATAGCAGTTGATAAACTAAGCAGAATTGAAGTTTTACTCAGGTGTGTTGAGGTATAGTTTCCATGAGGTACAGTAAAATGCTCTTTTTAGTGTATTGTTTTATTAGGTTTGACAAATGATACAGGTGTGCAGTCTCTTCTACAGTCTCAGGAACTTGGGAGGCTTAGGCAGGAAGATCACTAGTTTGAGGCCTGCCTGGGCAATTAGTGAGACTCTCAGCAACTTATTGATAACCCTGTCTCAAAAATAAAATAAAATAAAAAATATTTAAAGGTTCCTGGCAAGGCGTGGGCAGGGCTCTGAGCGGCCGGATTTTGGTTCCCTGGGCTGCCTTGGCCCAGGGCGGGGGAACCTGCGGAGACTGCCTGTGGAGGCCAGCTCCAAGTGGAGCCTGCATTGAGCTCAGGGCGGCTGGGTTCTGACTCCCGGAACAGTTTTGGCCTGGGGCTGGGGAGTCCTCGGGGATTGTGTCTTTGAGCCTGCGCCCAGCGGAGAGTGCACCGACTATTCTAATTCTTTTGCCTTTACATATAAAATACAAACTGTTAATAGGTACCAGAGTATTGATTGAGATTATGTTAAATTTATATGCCAACTTTGGGAAGAACTGACATCTTTAGAATATTGTGTCTGTCAATATATCATCTTAGCATATCTATGTAATCTTTAATAGTTTCTTTCTATATTTCCTCTCATTTCTCTCATTCCAGTCATCATAAAACATCTTTTGGCTTAAATCCCATTCCATGGAAAACTATTCTCACATACCTATGTTCACAGGGTAGCAGGCAGGAGTGATATTATAAGCTCCTTTCTGCATACATGGTATAATTGCAGAGACCTACCTTCAGAATCATGATGCCTAAATCCAAAGATGTGAAGAGAATTTCCAAGGCACATTTGAAAAGAGAACAGAGGTTTCCAATGGTCCTTTGAAATATAAAATGCCTATTATGCTTTCTTTAAAATGTATTTCAGTAAGTGCTTTCCTCTGAGCGTATAAATAACTTGCCTTATTGTGGGATTTTTAGTGGAAAAGCTTCAGTTCTGGGGCCAGTTTTTAGATCCACCTTTGTCACCTACCATTTGAACTTAGGCAATATGCTTATTATTTAGTTATTCAGTGACACTGATTTGAATACCTATTGTCTATCAGGCTCTGCTCTTGGCACTGTGATACATCACTAGTAAAAAGAAAGGGACTGTTCATTGGAAGCTTACATTCTAAGAGAAGAGGTAGTCAAGAAAAAATAAACATAAAAATTAAGGTCATGTTCTGTGCAAATATGCTAAGGACTGTCAAAAAGAAAGAGTAAAGCAAGATAAGGAGAAGTCAGGAGAAATAGGTAAAGATGGAGACAGAGATGGTTATGTGATGTAATGTGGTCAGCTAATAGTCATTGATGACTATTGAACAGTCATTGAATTGTCAAATGTGACCAAATAGTTGAAGGTGGTGAAAAGATGGGAAAACTGGATGTTTAGGGGACCTTTTCTCTGGGGAAAATTTGGAGCAGACCAGGGCAGGAGGGTGCCTGGTATAGTCATTGAACAGCAAGAAGGCCTGTGGGGCTGGAGTGGAGTGAATGAGGCTAAGAAAAAGGAAGGAGGTCATAGATGTAAAAAGGTGTGTTATAGACTGAACATTTGGGTCACCCCACCACCCCAACCAAATTAATATGCTGAAACTATAATCCTTAGAATGATTACATTTGGAGATGCAGCCTCAAAAGAAGTAATTATAGTTAAATCAAGTCATACATGGTATAGTTGCAAAGACCTACCTTCAGAATCATGATGCCTAAATCCAAAGATGTGAAGAGAATTTTCACAATAAATAAAGCCTCATAAGTGTGAGGCTCTGATTAAACAATGTTAGTGTCATGCTTGCACAAAGAAAAGGTCACATGGGTATTAGTGAGAGGGCCAGCTCCTACAGGCCAGGAAAAGTGGTGTCCCCAGAAACCTGCCATGCAGGCCCCTTGATCTCAAACTTTTACCCTCTAGGACCATAAGAAAATAAGTTTATGCTAAATCTTTTAGTTTGTTATTTTATTAGGAAAGCCCCAAAGGACTAAGATAGACAATGAGGCCTTGGGATTTGTGTGAGGTAGGAGTCTTGGGATCCATTATAGGCAGCAAGGGATGGAGCTCAATGGCAAAGCACTAGCTCAGCAGGCCTGAGGCCTGGGTTCCATCCCCAGTACCACAAGAAAACACACGTGGGCACACATGCAACACTGACAGCAAGAACAGAAGCAGGCCATCCAGGGGACTACTGTAGTAACCAAAGCAAAATGTGACCATGGCTGGAGAAGGGTCATGGAAGTGGTGACAAGTGTCCAGAATTTGAATGCATTTTTAAATGGAACTGACAGGACTTCCTGGTATATTAGAGGTGGTGGTAAGGAAAGGGAAAGGTAAAATCAGGGATAATTCTGAAGTTTAGGGGCTGAGAGACAGGAAAGATGAAATTGCCATCAGCCGAGTCTACAAGAAGAAGTTTTAGAGGGGAGCCCAAGAATTTAGTTTTAAATTTGCTCAGTCTGAAATTTCTACTATATATTCAAGTGGAAATGTCAAATGGACAGCTGGATGTAGAATTCTGGCATCAGGGGCAGAAGATTGAGATAAAGACATAAATTTGAGAGTCAATAGTTTATATAGATGGTATTCAAAGTCTTGAGACCTGATGAGATCACTGAAGGAATTAGTAAAGAAAAAGAAGAGAACAGGTCCAAGCACTGCACCCCAAACCACTCAAATGTTAAGAAATTAGGCAGATGTACCAGAAAGTAACACTGAAGCAAGAGTATTCAGCAAGAAAGAACAGGGTGTGGTGGAACAAAGTGTATTGTGAGAGAGCAGAGAATTGCCAGAGTGATAATGGAAAGGAGGAGATGGAACCTGGTGCATGGGTGGAGGGTTTAGCTTGGATAGGAACAGAGATAGATCACACACAGGTGAGAAGCCATAGTCTGTGGGTGGAAATCCTAGCATGTAGCTTAATGTGCTGGTGGGAGTCTCTGGCAGAAGTTCCCTGTGATTGCTTCTGTTTTCTCAGTGATGTAGAAACCAAGTTTAGAGATGGAGGAGGGGAGGGAAAGGGGCTTTTTGGGGCATTTGAGGAGAAAAAGAATTTGAAAGCTATATATATCCTTTGAGCCTCAGTTATATTAGGACAGGAATTCATAACTGCACAGATTTTGTAAGGGTTGGCATCACTGAATCAAAAGCCAATATGCAGGTACTTATGTGATTATTCTCCTCCTAAAATCTCATATGTCTATCTTCTGTCTCTCAGGCTCTCAGTTCTCTGGATGTGTCAATCATGTCGTATTGTTTTCTTTGAATGCTACCTAGAAAAATACAAATTCCATTTGACTTCTCAAATTTTTAAGTCATAATAAATTAGAACAAAAGTAACAAGAAAAGAATACAAATTGCCTATAATTCTATCACCTCTCCCAGTTTCCTCATAATCAATAGCACACATACATCCAATATTAAATAGTGTTTCTTTTCTTTAATGTTATATATTAAGCACGTTCCAAAATGCTAGGCTTCAAAATCATCATTTCATAATTTTTCATGTGTCCATTCATGTAAATAAATGTATTATATTCTATACAACAATTTATTATTGGACATTTACATTTCTTCAAATATGCTTTATAAACTACATTATGATGGATGTCTTTGAGCATATTTAAGCATAATTGATGATCTCATAGCACAGCTATCTACCATTTAATGGCCAATTATTGATTACCTATATGGAACAATGTGCTAATGATCTTTTGTACATTTCATTTGATTATCTTAAAGGCACAAAAAGTAATTTTTATGTTGAAGTATCTTGGCACATGTAAAATTTTAAAAGAATATGAAACATTCTTGAGCTGACTGATCATTTTGCTAAGTCTTAATATTTAGTCTTATTTGTTTGAGAACTTCATTGAGAAATAAAAATTTATTGAAGGAATAGACAGGAGACTGCACATAGTTTTCAACTTCATTTTTCACTTTGTTTTCAAAGTATATTTGTGTTGATAACAAGATGAGCCTATTAATTTAAACAGGTACATTTAATCACAATTCATTTATGTATTGTTTTGATGGACATTTGGCTTTCCCAGTTGTATGCATTTTTCACATCTTTCAGTGGAAATTAATTGCTAGATGCTGCTTCAGCAGCACAATGGGAATGACTGGGAAGCCATCTAGGAACCCTGTGGCAGGGATGGCAATGATGGATTTCTCATGTCTGCCATGATTGTATATGGGTAAGGGTCAGATGTTTGTATGATCTCCACTTGCCAGGATTTGCCCCACCCCCAAGCAATTATCAAGGAAAAGCAGTTGTCTAGAGATTGAGCCTTGTTGTAATTGAAGAGATCTACAGTTTGTAGATCTTGAGAAGATTGAGAAGATTTCCAAAAATTTCTTTTTGCAAAACTTTCTTGCTTGAGAAGAAAGTTTTGCAAAAAGGAATATTAAGTCTCTTTTCTTTCTCTTTCAAAAAGCTTTTCCTATATGAATTTTTGTGGCCAATATGTCCTTGCTGATATGCATGGTGAACTTTTTACTTTTCTCAGCCAGGAAAACAATGTGAGTGGGAACTCAGGTCTGCCCTTCACTGGATATATATTATATGGGAAAAGCCACTGAGACACTGTCTCAATTACTTGTTAAAAATGGAAATTGAACCCATATCACACAGTAGTCATAGGAATAGTTTGTATTTAGCATTATCCTGAGCATAGCTGTCAATTAATGGTAGTGGCCGCTATATTATCGTCATTATTATTACTTAACAGTAATAATAACATGATTACTATTAAAAAGCAAGATGATAATATTAGTGGAGCAGTTTGCAAATAGATCTGGTTTTAAAAAATTTAGATTTGGGTAGTTTAAGGAATTTATCTCCAACTGAAATAAATGCCTGGAAATTTGGGTACACAGAATGAAAATAATGAGGTTAGACAGTGAGAATTACTGTTAGAATTGGAATAGGAGGTAAACATAGATTGGATTCTGAGGCCAAGCAAGGGAATAACCCCACTTTCATAGGAAAATAGAAAAGGAAGGGATCATAAAACAGACCCGATACTCAGTGTAATTGTGCCAACTATGACAATGTGCTTACAAGGCATCCTGCTGTAAATCAGAACGCTGATAGCTCCTAAACTGTGAGAAAGAAATAGAAACATTTTGGGGAGTTCTTCTTTCAATCCAGTCAACAAACATTCCATTGCAAACTAAGAAAAGAGGGCAGGGCGTGAATTCAAAAAGCTAATTGTTCTCACCATGGACTGGAGTCTGGTGTCTGCTTGGATTCTGAAAAGATTATTGACTCTTTTCTTGCCTCTTTTATTAAGTGTCATACTCATTTAAGTGTTGTGCAAGTTACCAGAATGTACGGAGCATAATAATGAATGCTTGTCATAATGTGTTTTCTCTCTCTTTATCAGTGATATACAATGGGAAATGATAATCAAAACAATGACTGAGGAATCATGGCCCGGATAATATTTCAATGGAAAAAGGGCATTGATAATAACTATAATTTTAAAGATAATAAAACCGAGGCTTATGTGAGATGGGGTTTTTGTTTTGGTTGGTTTTTTACTCAAGATTTTTGAAATATTTACAAGTGGCAAAATCTGTCCTTTTAAAGACTATACAATGGTCAGTTTTGACAAATGTAGGTACTTGTGTGACTAATTCACTACTAAACTGTAGGACATTTTCATGCCTGCATGACGTTTCTTCCTGTTTTTTGTTTATTGTTTTCTTATTTTATTTATTTATTTGTTTGTTTGTTTGTTTGTTTTTGCTAGTCAGTTAGCTTCTTTCACATCTAATCCCTGAAAATCAGTGCTATGGTTTCTGATTTGCTGGTTGCCTTTCAGAGTGTTACATCAATACAATCAGAGTGTGTGAGGTGCCTGTCATTTTGTACTAGTGAAGTGCTTGTGAGACCCATCCACTGTGTTTCCTGAATCAATGCTTCATTGTTTTAATTGCTAAATTGTATGACATTATATTAATATACCACAAATTGTTCATTTACCAGTTGATAGGCATTTGTTCCTGCTGTCTGCTAATTATAAAACTTCCATATACCTCTGTATGAACATCCTCTGTGGACATTGTTTTTCACTTTTCTTGGTTAAAATACAGGAGGGGTTTTTGAGTCACCAAGAGGTGAAAGCATACCTGCGGGGAAGAGCCAAAGATGTTACCATTTCACATTCTCGTAAGTGGTCTCTAAAAAGCTCCCTAAACAGCACTTAAGTTTTGACATTCTGATAGTAGTGAGTCTAATGTATATGGTTTTAATTTGCACTTCTGTAATGACTAATGATATTTAATTTCTCTTCATGTATTTACTTTCCATCTAAATCTCTTCTATGGTTAAAATGTCTAGTCAAGCTTTCATACATTTTGAAAATTGGTTTGCTAGTCTTAATATACAGATGTTTTTAGTTTTGATTAACTCCGATTTGTCATTTCTTTGCTGTTATCATCTGTGTTTTCTGTATCTCATCTAAGAAATCTTTGCCTATCTCAGGCTTTAAATGATTTTTTTCTCTATCTTCTTCTAGAATTTTTATACAGTTAGACCTTATATAGAGAGAAAGAGCATTTCAAGGGAATTTTTATATGGTACAGGGAAAAAAAGGCCAAGGTTATTTATGTCTTTAGTCTATAGGTAGCCAATTGTTCCAGCACCTATTGCTGAAAAGATGACATATGTTATTTAATATGTATGTATATGTCCACTATTTTATTCTCTTTATAATTGACTTTTTTTTAAAGATCACACATATAATTAATTAATTAATTAGTTAAGATCATGGAGTTTGTTTCTTTGTCTGCTGGATAATTTCACTTAGCATGTCTTCTAAATCTATCCATCCTATAGTAAATGGCAAGATCTCCTTTTTCAGGCCAATTGATATTCCATGGTGTACACACAAACACAACACACACACACACACACACACACACACACACAGGCTTCTTTATCCATTTGTTCATCATCAAACACTTAGATTAATTTGGAATCCTGGCTATAGTGAGTAAAGCTTCAGTACATGGGGGAGTGCAGAGATCTTCCTTCAGGAGATGGTGATTTTCCTTCCGGGGTATTTCCAGAGGGGGTGTGCTGCATTATAAGCTAATTGTATTTTCAACTTCTTTAGCAACCTCCTTACTGTTTCTCGTAATGATTGCAATAATCTACATTCCCATGAGAATACAAGTTCCTTTTTCCCCACATCCTCATCTGTATTTATCTTTTTAAATTTTTTTTAAAATTTGTTTTAATTAGTTATACATGACAGTATAATGCATTTGTGCACTTTGAAAAACATAGATGGGACATAGTTTCTCATTTTATTGAGTATACATGTTGCAGAATCATATTGGTTATGCAGTCACATCTATACATACAGTAATAATGTCTGTTTCATTCTACTATCTTTCCTATCCCCACATCCCCTCCCCTTCTCTCCCATCACTTCCCTCTACCTAATCTATGGTAACATTATTATTCCCTAGTGCCCCCCCACCTTATTGTGAATTAGTATCTGCATATTAGGGAAAATATTTGGCCTTTGGTTTTGTGGCTTATTTTGCTTAGCATGATATTCTCCAACTCCAACCATTTACTGGCAAATGACATAATTTTACTCTTCTTTAAAGCTGAATAATATTCCATTGAGTATATATACCCCATTTTCTTTATCCATTCATCTTTTGAGAGACACCTAGGTTAGTTCCATAGTCTAGCTATTGTGAATTGAGCTGCTATAAACATTGATGTGGCTGCATCACTATAGTATGCTAATTTTTAAGTCCTTTGGGTATAAACCAAGGAGTAGGATACTTGGGTCAAATAGGATATGACTTCCTTAACAAGACTCCTAAAGTGCAAGAAGTAAAATCAAGAATTAATTAATGGGATGGATTCAAATTAAAAAGCTTTTTTCCCCCTCAGGAAAGGAAACAGTTAATAAAGTGAGGAAAGAGCCTATATTGGGAGAAAATCTTCACCACCTGCACCTCCGATAAAGCATTGACCTCTAGGATATATAAAGAACTCAAAAAACTTAACACGAAAAAACAAATAACCCAATCAAAAATGGGCTAAGGAACTGAACAGACAATTCACAGAAGAAGAAATACAATTGATCAATATATATTGATTATATATATATATATATATATATATATATATATATATATATATGAAAAAGTATTCCAACATCTCTGGCAATTAGAGAAATGCAAATCAAAACTACTCTAAGATTTCATCTCACTCCTGTCAGAATGGTGATCATCAAGAATACAGGCAACAATAAATATTGGAGGATGTGGTTAAAAAGGCACACTCACACATTGCTGGTGGGACTGCAAATTGGTGCAACCACTATGGAAAGCAGTATGCATTTATCTTCTGATTTTCATAATAGTAATCCAAGTGGGTGTGAGGTGGTATCCCATAGTAGTCTTTATTTGCATTTTTCTTTGATTTGCATGTTAAAAAGGTTGAGCACTTTTCTATATACCTTTTGTTCATTTTTAAAACATCTCTAGAAAAATGTCTACTTAGGTCCTTTGCCCATTTTTAAAATGAGTTATTTGTTTTTCTACTATTGAGTTATATGTGTTTATTATAAATTTTTGATATTAAGCTCCTATCAGATACATAATTTGAAAACATTTTCCATTATATTATATAGGTTGCTGTTTCATTGATTTTATTTTCTTGAACTATGCAATCCTTCTTCTACCCAATACCACACTATTTTGATTTTTGTTGTCTTTGATAAGCCTTTAACTTAGGGAATGTGAATCTTTGAACTTTGTTGTTCTTATTCAAATGGTAGTAGTTATTTTAAATTCTAGTGTGTAAGTCTTAAAACCAGGTATTTGAATTCTCAAACTTTGTTATTGTTCAAGGTTACCTATTGTAACTTTTTAGGCTCTTAGTTTTTCTATACAAATTCGTGATTACCCTGTCACTTTCTTCAAAAAAACCATCCAGGATTGACTGAGATTGCATCAAGCATACAGATCAGTTTTTAGGAAAATTGACATCTTAATAATCTTAAACCTTTCAGTCCCTGAGCATAGTTACACCTGTCCTTTATAAGTTGGTGTCTCTCATCAAAATTGTCATATTTAGCATTTATTTTTGCATATATTTGCTTTGTTTTGTCCCTAGGTTTTTTATGTTTTTATGCTATTGTAAATGCAGCTATTTTGTAACTTCAATTTCCAGTTAACAGTATCTAAGAATAAAATTTATTTTCATATATTGACACTAGAGTCGTAAATCTTGCAACTTTACCAAACTTGCTTATTGGTAAATTCTTTTGGATTTTCTATGTAGACAATCACATTGTCTGCAGACCGAGATTATACTTTCCCTTCAAATCTGCATGCTCCTATACTTCTCACATTATCCCATTGATTATGTCCTTCTATGTAGTGTTAAGAGTGAGTAGTGAGATCACATGCCCTTACCTTTTCCCTGATTTTAGGAGTAAAGCATTCTCTTATTGTTATATATAACAGCTGTACAAGTTTTTGTAGATGTCCTTTGTGCAGGTTAAGGATGTCTCCTTTCTCCCCTCACTTTCTGAGAATTTTAACCATGAATAGCTGTAGAATTTTGTCAAATGCCTTTTCTGCTCCTAATGAGATGATCATTTTTTTCTTATGCAATTAATATAGTGAATGACATTGGATAATTTTCCCAATGCTGAACCAGCTTTTCATATCTTAGATCAATAGCACTTGGTCTTGTTGTAGAATGATTTTTATTTCTTACTAAATTTCACTTTTTAATACTTCATTAATATTATTGAGTTGATTTTTATGATGGACATTGGCATTTTTATTTTCTACTATGTCCTGGTCTGATTTGACCATCAGGGCAAATAAGATGGAAAGTGTGCTCTCCTCTTCTGTTCTCTGTAGGATTTTTTTTTAATTAGTTGTGGACACAACACCTTTATTTTATTTATTTATTTATTTTTATGTGGTGCTGAGGATGGAATCCAGTGCTCCAGGTGTTGGTCCTCTTTGCGAATGGAGCCACCAATGTGTTACTGTATTTGTTGGAAGGCTGTTAAAGTGACTGCAAATTCTTTAGTGGGTGTGGGATTAGTTAGGCTACTTACATTTTCTTGAGTTTTTGTAGTTTGTGTCTTCCAAGGATTTTTTTTTCTGCATCATCTAATTCATCAAATGTTTGTTATAAAGCTTTTCATAATATTCCCTTATTCTTTTTAGGTCGATTGGCCTTATATAGTCATTCCTTATTTCATTCCTGATATTGATAATTCTCTCCTTTTTCATGAGTATTCTGGCTAGAGTTTTTAAATTTTTATTTATCTTTTCAAAGAACCAACTTTGATATTATTGCTTTTTCATTGATTTTCTGTTTCAGTTTTTAGTGATCTCTGCTCCTTTGTGTTCCTTTCCTTTATTTGGTTTGGATTTAACATGCTATTTTTTATCTGGTTTCTTAAGGTGGAAGTTTAGCTTATTGATTTTTAAACCTTTTTTCTTTTCTAATAAAAGCGTTTGCTTCCTTAAATTTCCCTCTATACACTGCTTTAGCTTAGTTCCATAAAGTTCATATATTATGTTTTCTCATTCCATTAAAATATTTTGAAATTTCTCTTGTGACTTCTTTGATTATGGTTTATGTATAAGAACTCAATTTAATTTTCAAAATTTTGGGTGATTTTCCACATAAGCTCTGCAATTTTGTTTTCTAGTTTAATTGTGTTGTGGTGCGAGAATGTTTTCATACATGTTTTAATTTTAAAATCCTTTAAAATTATTGTACCTTGCCTTGTGGTTCAAACTATCATTTGTGTTTTCTGTGAATGTTCCAGGTTGATTTGAAAATAAAGTGTATTCTGCTATTGTTGGGTGGAAAGGTCTCTAAGTTTCAGTTGGCTTACTTGATTGCTGATGTTTTTCAAATGTTGATTGTTTTTGTTTTCTGTATTTTGAAACTCTGTTATTGGGTGCATACACATTGAATGTTGTTATATTCTCTTGGTGAACTGATCCCTTTGTCATGAAATGTACCTCTTTATTCTTAGAAGTAGTGCTTGTTTTAAAATCTACTTCATCTAATATTAATATAGCTACACTGTTTTTTTCCACCATTTGCATGTTGTACTATTTTCCATCTTTTTGCTTTTAACCTACATGTATTTTTATTTTAAAAGTGGATTTCACATGGATATCCTCCAGTTTATTTTTGCTTCTTTATACAATCTGCCAAATCACTGGCTAAAGATTGGATTGTTTCAATCATTTATCTTTAATGTAATTATGCTGAATGTGTTTAAATCTATGGTTGGGCTATTTGTTTTTTTTTCTATTGCTTCCCCATTTTCTTATTGTGTTTTAATTGTATTGAGTTATTCTAAGTTATTGTATTATATTATTCCTGTTGGATTTTGGCTATATGTCTTTATTTTACTTTTTGATGGCTAACCTGGGACTTATAAGGTATGCCTTTGGTTTATCATAGTCTACTTTCAAATAATATCATGCCACTCTACCTTTAGTATATCAACCTTGTTTCTATGTACTTTATTTCTGTTATAAACCCTTGGAACATTATTATTTTACATTAAACAATTATCTTTTTAAACAGATTTATTGATGTAAAATTTATATACAAACAAAAAATCACCCATTTTAAGTCCAGACTGATAAGTTTTAGTAAATAAACATATCTTGGCTATTATAAATAATGCTCCTATAATTATTCATAGACAAATCTTGGGTGGATATTCATTTCCCTATTTGTTTTGGTGAGGCATTTAAAGATTGCTGACTTGTGATAAATATGTGTATACCTTACCAAATGGTTTTTTCTAAAGTGGTTGTGAAGTAGTGTCTTTAACGGTCTGTCCTACTTCAGTTGTACCATTTTCACTCCCATCATCAACATGGGGTGGTGGTCCAAGTTCTCTAAATCTTCACCAAAACTTGATAAATTCAGTCTTTTTGATGTTGCCTGTTCTAAGGATTATGTGATGGTATCTCATTGTGATTTTAATTTGTATCTCCATCATGATTAATAATTTTCAGTGTCTTTCCCTGTATTCAGTTGTTATTTGTATTTCTTCACAAATCTTCTTAATAAGATATCTCTTAAAGTCTTTTACCAATACTTAATGTGATGGGTTTTTCTATAATTGAATTGTAAGTGATTTCTTTCTTTTTAAAATAAATCCTGAACACAAAACCTTTTTCTGGATATTACCTTTACCTGCTATTAATCCTATTCAGTATAATTTTATTTTATATATTGTATTATACATCTGTAGAAGTCCCATTTGGTTATTTTTTAAATTGTGGTATAAAAACCCATGACATGAAATCTACCCTGAAAATTTTAAGTGCACTGTATAGCACTGTTAACTGTATATTGTACAGGAGATCTCTAGAACTTTGTCACTTTGTAGGACTGAAATGCTGTGCCATATATCCCTGTCACTCACCCTGACAACAGCCATTCTGGACAACTTTGGATTCCTCTATAAACGCAGCCATGCAGCATTTGTCCTTCTGTGTCTGGCTTATTTCACAAAGCATAACGTCCTCCAAGTTCGTCCATGTTGTAGCAATATATATATATATATATATATATATATATATATATATATATATATTCTATATCTTCCACGTCTGTCTTACCTCCTAAATATATGAAGTGTATTATAATAGTTTCTGTAACATCCTTGTCTGTAAATCATGTTATCCATACTATTTTGGGGTCTTGTTTTAATTCTACTTTCCTTTTCATAAATCATGTTTTTAGGCTTCTTTGTACTACTGATAATTTTTAATTGGAAGTCAATTATTGTGAAAATTACTTTGTTGAGTGATCTTGTAATATTTCTTTAAAGAGTGCAGGGCATAGTTAAGTTATATGGAAACAGTTGATCCTTTCAAGTCTTATTTTTAAACTCTTTAGCATGAGTCCAAGATATTCTTAGTTCCACTAAAGGGCAATATTCTTCTGATGTCTCTACCAAATGCCTTATGTATTATGAGTGCTTTCCACTGTGGCTGGGGACAACATTATTTTCAGTCATGGGAATACTGGGAATTATTATCCTACTGATCTTAGGTGGTTCTGTTTCCATCCTCAAAGAGTTTTCTCTCACCAACTCAGGAAAGATGCATGGGACCTTTCTGAAGGTCTCTGGAACTGATTGTTCAGCCTCCACTTCTCGGGTTGTAGTTTTTCAGTTCTAGACACACTGGCTTCTCTGGTCTCTGTCAATTAAGGGGGAATACTGAAGCTCCTCCCTGTGCCACATCCTGGAAATTCCTCATAGGCAGTTAGCTGGCATAATCACACAGCACACCTCACTCATTTGTTATGGCAGGGGCACAACAATGCTCTTCCAATTTTCCAATGTTTGAAAACCACTTTTTTTCCATGAAGTTTGTTCAATTTACTACTTGTTTTTGATGGGAGAGTGAATCCAGTTTCTGTTACTCCATCATAGCTAGAAACATCAGTCTCCACTGGAAGCTTTGGCTGAGAAGAATGACAAGCTCTGACATTTATTTTAACATGACAAGACTGCTGGGTTAAAAGTTGACTATAGAAGTAAGCAATGATGGAGGCAAGGAGTTAGGAGCCAATCACCATAATTCAAGACAGAATCACTTGTGGTAATGATAGACATGAAAGGAAATGATTGGATTCTGGACTTGAGGGGAAAATAAATAGGATTTGCTGAGTGTTTGGATGTTGAGTAAGAAAAGAAGGGAGGACAAAGGATAACTCTAAGAATTTTGGCCCAAGTAACTAGAAGGATGGGAGGTCATTGAAAAGAAAACTTTCCATAGTGTGCTAGGGAGAAATTGTGGGAGGCAGGGTTCAAGAAAGAATAAGAGAGGAACTGGACAGAGTGAGAATGGACATTTCCCTCAAGGAGTTCAACAAATGGCTTTTCATTTCTCAAGGGACTCCTGACGCAGCTGGGGAAAGAGAGATGTATAAGTAGATAATTACATTGGCACAAGGAGTGCAGTAACAGAGGTTTCTATAGTTACAGGTCCAATGGAGAACTCTCTAGTTCAGGGGGAAATATGAAATGCTTCACAGAGGCAGTGATGTTGGAGCTTTGCAGGGCGAAGGACCATGCAGGCACCAGAGGAGGAGATGGGCAAGGGGGTTGCAGAAAGAGAACAGAGTGAGTTCACAGATGCAAACACCTCAGCACTTTCAGGGAGCTGTAAATAAGTCTTCACAATTCAGACTAAGATGAACATGAGAATTAGTGAAGAAACCTGCAGGAGAGAAAGATGGGGATAAGGAGCAGTTGGAAAACACCCTTCCTTACCATGCATGCTCTTTGGATTTTATCCTGTAAGTAATGGAAACTCCTCTTAGACTCTGGAATGTGACTGGGTAGGAGTTGGGCAGGAAAACTAGTTAAATGGTAGAGGCCAAGGAGGTGGAGGCTGATGAGGCCTGAGTAAAGTCTGATGAAACCTCAGCAAAGGCAGAGAAGGTCGAGTGTTGCAGGGGGTGGGGGGGCCTACAAAGTTTTAAGTCAATGAATCAAAAGGTCTCAGTGAGCTGATGATGGGGTGGGTTAAGATGAACCAAAGGGAACAGCTAAAAATGATATTCAGGTTTTGGGCCTGGCCCTCTCAGTAGATAATGGGAGAATAGAAATTTATATAATAAAATACTTTAGAGAAATCTCCATGTTTTCAATGAGAGCATGGCTCTAAGGGCTGGGTTACAGGTTCTTTAGCCTCCTCCCCTAGTGGTCTTGATCAATTCCACTCTCTATCCCTATATGCATCAAAAAACAAAAGCTATAGAAAAACATATGCTGCTGCTGATACATGATAGGTATAATATAAAGCCCCAATTTTATTGCCCTTTATCAGCCTCCCAATCAAATACTTCTGGAACCATAGTAGGCTCCATGTCCAGTCAGAGTGATGCAAAAAGGTAGGCTTCTCCTTCCACAGATGGATGGAAGATGGATGTCGCTCATGGCTGTATTTCACATATATCAGGCTCAATGTAATAGTGAAGGATTAATTACTCTGACATTCCCAGAACAGGTCTCTTTGTCTCTCTGGGATCTGACCAGAGTGCCTTATCTTTGCAGTTCCTCCAACTATCGAAATTCTACCTTCAGGTCTTTCCATGGGCTGTTTTCTCTCTGGAATAGTCACCTGGTTTACTCTATACCTTATGATATCATGCTGTGTTCCTTTTCTTCTTTGAGTCTCCTTCCCTGGCTTCTTTCTAAAAACTTTGCCTCTCTCTCTCTCTCTCTCTCTCTCTCTCTCACACACACACACACGCACACACACATTACTCTATCCCCTTATGCTAAAATTTAGATATGAAATGTTCCCCCATAAGCCCATGGTTCATAGGCTTGGGCCCTAGCTTGATGCTACTGGGAGGTGGTGGAACCTGTAACTGGTGGGGCCCAGTGGTTGGCTTTAGGCCCACTGGAAGTATGACCCTGAGGGGCTTATGGGGCCCCAGACTCTTTCTGCCTTTCTTGACTTCCCAGAATCTAGGAGGTAAAAAGCTTTGCTTCACCATGAACTCACTGCCATGATGCATGATCACAGGCACAGACAACGCGGCCAACCAGTCATGGACTGGAGCCTCCAAAATCATGATCCCAAGTAAATCTTTTCTCTTTATCAGCTGATTATCTTAGGTATTTGTTACAGTAATGGAAAGCTTACTAGCACACCTTCCCACCATTTTATAACTTATATGTTGATTTTCCTGATTGATTTTTTGTGTGTGTTACCCACATAAGACTTATGAGAATAGCAATCACAGTTCCTTTGTCCTCACCATAACACTGATAGCACTTATAGTGCACTACTTGCACCTAGAAGTACTCAGAAAATAGTACTTCTTATAAGTGTAAGTGAAGGACAGTTAATGAAGGTTACCACATGAAAGTATTTCATGATTGCCAGACATGGTGGCACATGCCTATAATCTCAGCAGCTCAGGAAGCTGAGGTAGGAGGATCATGAGTTCAAAGCCAGTCTTAGCAACTTAGCAAGGCCCTAAGCAACTTAGAAAGATCCTTTCTCTAAATAAAATGTAAAATGGGCTGAGGATGTTATTCAATGGTTAAGCACCATCAATCCCTGGTTAAGCATTCAATGCCTGGAACACACATACACACAAAAAAATTTTGTGCATTATTTTGAAGTGAGGGATCTTCCTGTTGTTTTTAAAATCATACCACATAGTTAGCAGTTTTCCTTAAGATTGGTCCAAAGCCAGATGTGGTGGGGCATGTCAATAATCCTGGTACTCAGGAATCTGAGACAGAGGATTACTTGAACTTAGGAGTTTGAGACAAGCCTGGGCAACCCAGCCAGGCCCACCTCAAACAAACAAACAAAACAAAACAAAAACACAAAAGCAAAATAAAACAAAAATAAAAAAAACACGTAATGTGGGGGATCATAACTGCCAAGATAGCATCAGGGCATCGGCCTGGGTAACCATGCTAAGTGGTTTAATAAACAACCCCCAAATATCAGTGGGAGGTTCAGTTTTTTTCTCACATACAGACTTTTGGTCATAGTGATTCAGAGATTCCAGTATCTCCACCTTGGTGATTACAAAAGAGATTTCAAGATCATCTGTGGTATGCCTCACTTTTGCAACACCCCACTGGTGAGAATGAGGGGTGTGGCCCCAAACTTACTGCAAAGCAGCCTGGAAAATGTAGTTTTCCTGTGTGTCCCAAAGAAGAAACTGAATCTGTGAGCATCAAGTCAGGCTCAGCCACAATAGGGGATCCCATTTTGTTGTTGGGAGGATAAGAGAGTTAATGTAAGTGAAACTCTCAGAACCATGCCTAGCACATTCAGGCAGGGGCATCTACCTTTCCATTTGAGCTGCAAGAGGTGTTTCTCTGCATTCACCTCCAATCGCTGCTTGCTGAACAAAGCTGGTGTTCTGAAGCCTCTGTCAAGTCCAACAGCTGGCTAAAGAGTATTTTGAGCCCCAGTACCCAAGGAGGCTACTGAAGGATGTGGATGTCACTGCCAAGTCTGTATGGCACACCCTCATACTTTGTTTAATTTGTTTCCCCGGGTGGGACAAGTTTTATGAGCAGGTGTTCTGGTTAATTAGGTGATTAATACTCCTCAAATTGGAGAGCCATTTCCCCAGTGACAGTTTTTGCTTTGCCCAGATATGAGACAAATAAATCTACAAGGTACAGTTTGAAGAGGCCTGTAACAGTGTTCATGTGTCTGCCAGGCCTCTCAGGTCAGCACTGTGACCCTGAGGACCTTGAGTCTGACCCCATACCTGGCTGAGTTGCCTTTTGCTGCATAGCTTAGGGAAACAAGAGCTCCCTAGATCATCTGGCCCCCTCTCAGGCCAGGGCAAAGTTGATTTGAGGACACACTTCTGGTTCCTTCTGGGGATTCCAATCTGTATGACCTCTCAAGGTCAGGTTTTGCACACAGCCTCCAGTTTCTAAAGCACAGTGGCCAAACATTATGACAAATCAGAGGCCAAAAGTCTGTTTTCCATATTGGCTCTGAGGCCAAAAGAAATGTACCCCAAACTCTCTTCTGTCAAATTTTTCCCCAAGCCCTCTCCCCACCTCATACATGCTTCTGTTTCTATATCCTTGCCTTTGTTTCCGTTGATGCCAAGACCTTCTCTCTCTTCTCCCTCTTCCCTTCTCCTCCTCCTCCTCCTCCTTCTCCTCCTCCTCCTCCTCCTTCTCCTCCTCCTCCTCCTCCTCCTCCTCCTTCTTCTTCTTCTTCTTTTTCTTTCTCTCTCTCTCTCTCTCTCTCTCTCTCTCTCTCTCTCTCTCTCATATTGACCTCACCAAACCCCAGCTTCTTCAGAAGCCAGACTGCATTCCTCAGCCCTTTCAATGCAGCTCCCAGTGGTTCCTCTCCAGGTGTCTGTAGCACTTCCTTATCTGACCTATATCAGTTAGCATTTGATTATATACCACATATTTCTTCTTCTTGCATATATCTTACTTTGTCTTCCCAGTGGGTTTTTGGCAGCTGTGCCTGCGTCTTCTCCTGGGAATATGTGCAGTTCTCAATGAATACTTGTTTCATTGCTATATTAAGCTGGCTGCCACTCAGACCTGGGAAAAAATTGGTCCAGTGCATTTTCTTACAGCACCTTGGGCTACATGGCTGAAAGACTGGCCACTCCTGCCTTGTTTTAGCCAGCTTTTTCATTGCTGTGACTAAAAAACCTGACAAGAATAATTTTAAAGGAGAAAAAGTTTATTTGGGGGCTCTCCGTTTCAGAGGTCTCAGTCTATAGACAGCTGGCTCCTTTCCTTGGGGCTCAAGGTAATGCAGAACATCAGGACAGAAGAGTGTGGCAGTGGGAAGTGGTTCACATGATCATCAGAAAGCAGAGACTCCACTTTCCAGAGACAAAAATATATCCCCCAAAGGTCCACCTCCTCCAGCCATACCATACCTGCCTTCAGTTTTCCACTCAGTTAATTGCATCAGGGGATTAATTCACTGATTGAGTTATGGCTCTTCTAACCCAATCATTTCTCCTCTAAACCTTCTTGCATTGTATCACACATGAGTTTTGGGGTATACCTCACTTCCAAATCAAAACACACCTGTTCCTCTTATGTAACCAATTTTTTAACCACAAAGGACAAGATTTTTTTCTTTAGTTCCTGCTGGAAAAATCCCAGAGAAGGATTTTGATGGGTTCCTTTCAGTCATGTTCCCACCCCTAGAAAGTGCCTGTATTAAGGGAGGCAAGATCATATGAGAAGAAGAAAATCCCAACACCCAGTCACATGGTTTGGATGGGAGGTAGGCTCACACTTGCCCAATACAGGTGGATCTGGAGTTCAGAAGTTTTTAATTGTTCTATCTTTTCCTCTTGGATAGGTTATTGTGTTCTGGTTATTCACATTCATTCACCAAATATTTATCTATCTAGAGTATATCCTGCCCTTGGAAAGGTTCAGTAGACTAGCAGAGGAGATAGAGAGAAACACTTGAGTTTGGGAAAACCTAGTCCTCCAGGTCCAGCTGATGTAGCTTTCCCTCAATTTCTGCTCTTTAGGAATGACCTAGAAGTCACATACATGAGTCACTTTCTCCCCCAGGAGGGTTTAACAGGAGTCATAGCCTCAATCTCTAAGTGGGTTGTTCACCTACTCCCCAGAGACCTGTCTGGGTGGTTTAATGAGGTGGTATCAGTTGCATGTCTCTGGTAGGAAATAGTTAATGATTCAAAGAAGCCAATGAGAAAAGTTTAGCAAAGGGACTGAAGGGAAGGTGAGGTGGGATTAAGGAATCATCCAGGATGGGAACTGCTTGAGGTTTAGTAATAATGGAAAATTATTTTGACTCCTACCCCTAAAGAGGAGAGAGGATAGGAGTAGTTATTAAGGAGATGGACAGCTGGAGGGCTGCTGGACATGAACTATAACTTTCAGCAGGGAAGGCAGCCACTGCCAAACTGCTGTTGTATGGAGGAAGCACTGCTCTCTCCTCTGACTCCCTGAGTCAGTTCCCTCCTTTGGATCAGACCCAAGGGAGTGCAGGTGACATGGTCTGCAGAGACCAGCTTCCTGTGGAACAGAATTGCCTCTGACCATGGATCTAGGGTGGGACTGGAGAATCTTTTAGAGAATGACAAGCAGAGATGAGTAGTCTCAATGAGGTAGAAGTAGATATCAGAATGGAGAATGAGGAGGATGTGAGAGTGTGCAAGAACATTTCTGAAGAATATAGGCCTCTCCTCTCCCCCCAAAGATTAAATAGCACTGATCACAATAAATAAACCTGTAACAGGAGAATATCAAATAAGCTAGCTGATGGGGAAGGTCATTTGTACATTTATGCATTCATCAATCATCAAAGATTTATTTGCACCTCTAGGCATCAAGCATGAAAAAATGGATTCTAGACACTTGAAAATTTTTATAATAAGATGTTGGGGAAATGGATTATACAGGGTCACTGTCTTCAAGGATCTAATTTTCTGGAGCAGCAAGGATTCCTGCAGGAATGACCGCAGAACTGATGGTGGGTAAGAGTCAGAAGGTTGGAGAGTGGAAAAGCACATTGTAGGAGAGGTATTGAGTCGGCGTGAGAGCACCAAGAGATGAACTGGAAGAGGCAGGAATCTTTTCTAAAGTTCAAGATTGCATTGTCAGATATGCTTTTAGAAAGATCCCTGGATCATCAGGGCAAAGATAGCTTGACAGAGCTAAAAAATTCAGAAATGAAGTCAGAGATATAAACGTGGAGGCCAAGATGCACAATAATTATTCATAAAACGGGGATATGAATGACAGCAAGAGGACCAAAGGCAAAGAGGGGCCAGTTTCAAGAGAGGCCCCAAGGAAGAAGTCACAGGATAGGATGCAGGACCTAAATGGCTGTGCTGTTAGGGAGGGGGATGTTCTCCAGCTATTTGCCTTCTTTACACCCCATCTGCTTTTTTAGCTAACAGAATCCAATTTTTCTTTGACAGCAGTACCGCTACTTGCACAACTGAATGTGGTGTCCATAGAAACTACCACCCACCTATTCTTGTTTTCTCTGGCCAAAACTGATGGCATGACCCAAGCCAGGCCGTGAGTAGGTAGCTTCTTCCTGGGAATTTGGAAATTTGACTTGGATCTAGTCATTTGAAGCCTCCTTCAGTTTTTCCTGAGGTTCTGTATGCAACCTAAGGCCTTATTCAAAGTTCTTTTTTTTTTTTTGATGGTGGTGGGGTGGGGGTGGGGTGTTGGCTTCAATGAGTTATAGTTGTTTTCTCTTGCTTACAACCAGAAAACCTCAACTGATAATGGTGGCCATGTGAATGGTGGTACCTCACACAGACAAAAAACAGGTGGAGGAGAGAGTTTGCGATGGATTTTCATGGGGAAATGGGTGGGTAGTTTGCTTTTCAACAGCCTGTGGAAAATAAAAGAGAAAAATCCAAGAGCTGGCTGAGAAGCCCTTTGTGGGACTCTGAAAATCACACCACAGAGTATGAAGTTATCTTTGGCAGTTGGACATAGAAAGTTCTTCCCAAGAGCCTGACCCTTAGCATTTACCCAAACTTGTCCAGGAGAGCCAACTCTTCCACCAGGAGGCTGACACTCTCTGAAGATGCCCAGAATCAGGCTGGGGAGTGCACAAACCCCCGTTCACAGCACTGGGAACCCTAAGTCCTAGCCAGGGCTCTCTTAATAATTAGCTGGGTGTTCTTTCAAACATGCCCACCTCTTCCTGAAACTCAATTTTCTGAGGGTTGAATTATATTTGGGATTCTTAAAGTATGTTCCAAGAAAATTTTACGTTAACATGAAAAGGGAGCACATGTACTGAGAAACTGGCTTCAACAAACCTTAAACAGGCTTCCTACTATAGGACTTCTCAGGGTCTTAAACATACTCATCTGTGATGCAAATCTTTAAGAGGGGGACTTTGATCTTTGCCCAGGGAAACTCCACCCCCACCCCCACCCTGAAAAGACATGTGGAACCCGAACCCCTAGTCATCAGAATATAAATGCTGTATAAATGCAGGACTAACAATCCATGATTCTGTGTAGCCAGGTGCTCTGTACATCTCCTGACTTTCCCACTTGGCCCTTCTTTAAAGATGACTGACTCTGAAGGACCCCTGTGATTTGTTCTGAACTGCTCCCTGGAAACAGCACATTAGAGTGCCTATGAAATCACTTAAAGATCAGGCTCATGAAACCCTCTAGCAACTTAAATGGAAACAGCCCCCCACTGTGCTGAGACCCAGGCCCAGCCTGAAGGGGGTTGACAAACATGCTCTAGCATGCATGCATTTGGGAAAACAAAGAAAACCCTACCCTTTTCTGCTCCAGACAGTCTGAGATGCTTTTGTGCCCTAGGGCTCTTGCCCAGATCTCTCATCTGCCTCAGTCCTGGTACTAAATTGGTTCAAGGTTTGGAGGAAAGCTTCAGAGGAAAGGGAAAAGGATGTTTCGAGTTCTTAAAGGCTGAAGTCACCCTAAGGACCAGAGCCTAGACCCTCTCTGGCCACCAGAGGGCGATGACAACAGCATGTGGGCAGAAAGAAACTGTTCCCAAGAATAACAGCAGTTAAACTACACCTAATATGTTAATGAATATCGTAGGGACTGGAGTGCTTATGGGAGGGTGTGCACATGCGTGTATGTGTATTTGGGTGCCTGGAGCTAAGACTCTGAAAATCTGCTAAGTATAATAAAATAAAATCTGCACCTCTACTGTATGTTTACAGGATGTAGTCAAGTAGTTGGAAGTTTCCTTGAAGGAAAATGAGGAAGAAGGAATCAGAATACCATTCATATGAAAGAAAAAGGAGGGGCCCTCAGGAGCACAGTTGCTGCCCTTGTGTGTGTGAGTGTATGTACAAACACACAAGTGCACATGTGTATATGTTGTGAATGTGAATGGGTGTGTTTGAAAGTGTGACTGTGTGTGTGTACTCAGGGCTCTCATTCAGACTTTTCCAGTGTGAGTGGACCTCAAGGAAGTCTGGGCAATACTTCCTCAAGTTCCTGCCCTTTCCCTTCAACAAACAAACAAAATCATTCCTGCAAGTATTTTGGAGCCTCTAACGCGCCCCTCCCCAGCGGCATCTGGAAAAGCTCAGACCGCGCCAATTTAGAGCGGGCACGGGAAGAATGAAGGCAAGGCTTCAGGGGAGACGAGATGGATGTCCAGCATGCGAAGACTCTTGCAAAAACACTTTCCTTTCTTTAATGCTCTAGGCAACTCAGAGCTGGGTCCAGACTGGGCTGTGGCCACCTGATTTGAGGAAACAAAGGGTCACCGATTACGCGATTGGCTCAGGGTCACCCGACAGGAGGCAGATACTCCAAGGACTCTGAACCTGCTATTGTCAATTCAGGGGTCCAAGTCCCGCCCTCACCACTCTCAGCAGCATACCAGGCATTAGTTGGGTCTGGGCAAGGCAGGACAGGCCTCTTCCGCGATTTCCATTAGCGACCTCAACAACACGGACCACCATTTTTAGTAACACATGTGATTGTGCAGTGTCAATAAGTCCTGTAGGTAGCAGTTGAATCTTTACCAAGAGTACTGGGTGAAGTGGGGACGAAACTTTCGTGGGGGAGGTGCCAGGATTTTAGCTACGCTAGTGGTGTGACCTTGGGAAATCACTTCTCTGAGCTTTGAATTTTTACTGGTGAAACGAGGGAGCTCAGAAGTCCCCTTTCGAGGCTATGCTGGGATTTAGTGTCCAGCTCACTGCTAGAACAACAAAAATAACAACAAAAAGAGCTATCAGCCCTGTGGTCCTTGGTTCCTAAGGGGGAATGATTTTCAATGTTTGTTTCCAAGACTGAGCCCCTTTCCTTCCTCGGTTCCTTCCCTCCAGCTCCTCTGCTGCCTCCTCCCTCCTGGCTCTGGGTCGCTCCAGCAAAGTTCCCAACTTAGTCGACATTACGCGCGGCACAGCCAATGGGAGGCGGAGCTGGCATTTTGGGGGGGGCAGGAGGGTGGGCCCCGCGTCTCGGGTGTCTGCCCTGCTCAGTGAATGAAGAGAGCGAAAGCCTGCTAGCTCGACTGGCCGCCCTGTACCCCGGCCGCCGCCGCCGCCGCCGCACGCCGGAGCCCAGCCCCGAGCCAACCTCCCCGGGCGCGTTGCCCCACCGCGCTCATCCCAGCTCCCCGACCCAGCGCGCAGCCCGAGAGGCCGGCACGTGGGCCAAAGGACGCCCGGCACCTGGGCACTGGGAGCGATGCGCAGTGGGGCAGCTCTGGCCCCTCCGATGGAGCTGCTGCTGCCGCCGCAGCCCGGCGCGCCCTGCTCCTCCCGCGCCCCGTGCGCCTGAGCGCCGCGCTCGCCCCTCCTCCGCGCCAACTCCACCGCCCGCTCCCAGGCCGCCCGCGCTCCCCTTGCGCCTGCTCGCGCTCCCCGCGTCCTGCCCCACTGAGGCAGCCTCCTTTGGGAGCTGGCCCCTGCGCTCCATGGCCCCCGGGCGCTCAGGGGCCGGCGCCGCCGTGCGCGCCCGCCTGGTGCTGGCCCTGGCGCTGGGGAGCGTCCTGAGCTGGCCCCTAGCCGTCGCCTGCCCCACCAAGTGTACCTGCTCCGCCGCCAGCGTGGACTGCCACGGGCTGGGCCTCCGAGCGGTTCCCCGGGGCATCCCCCGCAACGCCGAGCGCCTGTGAGTACCCCGCCCCGCCCCGCACGGGCCACCCACCTGGGTAACATAGAGGGGCCCTTGGGCGCTTGATCCTTCCTTTTCCCCTCTGCCGCGCTGGATGCAAGTCTGTTTTCCCTGACTCCTTAATCAGATGCCTCATTCTCTGAGTTGGGGGGCTGTGGCTTGGGGCAGGTGTGGAGAGAGAAGTCTCAAAGCCCCCACAATGGGCAGAGAGCGATGCATCTCCAGGAGTGAGGGCCCCTGAGGCAGGGCCCGCTGACAGCTTGCGAGAAGGAAGCTGACACAAGGCGAGGGAAGGAGAGAACATTGCAGTCTGGAGATCTTGGGGTGGTGTAAGGGGTCCCTCGCTCGTTACAGAGCGGGGCTAAGGAGAAAGCTTTAGTGATGGGGCGTCAGGACGCGGAGTCGTTGGAGAGGGCCCCAAGACGGTGACCGGTTTGGAGACCAAAATGGGCCAGCTGCTCGCTGGCTGCCCTTGCAAGGAAAGTTGAGTGTGTATGAAGGTCTAACTTCTGAAGAACCAGACAGATTCAGAGTGGGTGATCCCAAAACCCGCCCTGTTGGAGTGCAGCCTTGGAGATGCCAAGTTGCAGCCCTGGTGAATTTTTTATGGCTAGGTTATAAATGCCTCCCCAAACGGCCAGAGAAGGGAAATGCTGACAGCCCTTTAAATGAGACCCAGCGCTATAATCTTACAAACCACACTCAGCTTCGGATCCTGGGCTTGGCAGATAGTGGAGAGGAGCTTGGAGAGGGGGGTGGATTGACCCTCGTTTTAACCCCAATTGTGCAACCAAATATTTACTTTTCATATGTCAAAGTTTTGGAAACATTTATCATTTTGATCCTCAGACCAAATTCAAAACTTGGACTCCAGGGTGGGCTCCTCTTAGTCCACTTTTGGGGGTGGGGTGGGGAAGGAGGGAGAAATGGGAGGGAGTGGAGTAGGCCTGGGAACCCAGCTGAGGAGTGGGTGAGGGTTTGCCCTAGAATGGCAGACTCCCTGGATGGATGGCTCTTCCTCCTGTCTCCTCCACGTGTCTTAGGGGTGGGCCATTGAGCTTCCCTCTGGCTCTTGACTGGGCTGGAAGGGACTGGAGATGGGATGAACTGCCGCAGATTGTTTATTCCTGTTAGTCACCTCCTATCACCCCACCTCCTTCTCTCTTCTACTTTTTGTGTCTGGGCAGAAACTCAATAGAAACTCTGGGCAGAAACTCAATAGAAATGACTTTCTTGTTCCTAGTGCTTTCCTTTGGTTTGAAATATTATTTTTCAAGTGTAAGGATTGTTCTGTTGGGTTGAAACATACAATCCTAGAGGGCTAGAGCTGAGTCTTCATTAACATTTAGAAAATCAGGCCTGGAAATGTGAAATGACTTGCCCAGGGAAACACAGCAAGTTGATGGCCATAAGAGGGTCAGAATCCAGGTTTATGCACCTTTGTTCAGATATTATAATAGACCACATCAATGAAAAACTCGTTTTAGAGGTATTTTTATGGCACAAGTTAGTGAAGTAATAACTATAGTTCACATTCAGGAGTACTTCTTCTGCCTCCATTTGCATATGTGTATTATATCCTTGAATCTCTACAACAAACAGTGCTCTTAGTTACACAGGTAGTGCTTATTACTCCATTTTACACTCTAGCCATCTTGTCGGTTATTCCAGGTTGCATAGCTAAAGTATTTTGAGTCTAAGCCTGTCTGGCTCCCGAGCCCACAGCCCTTACCAGTCTGCTGACTCCTGAAACCTGGCTCTGCTTAGGCCAAGATTTATCTGCACATACACAGTCCTGGGAGGGTCTAGGCTGGGCTTGCATCTTAGAAGAAGCTGCTGCCGCTGCTGCTTCCATATATCCTAAAAACACTCAGCTCATCCTGACATTCGCTGTCCCGCTTGGGTTCTTGAGACTGCACCTCCCCCGTCTTCACAATCATGTGTCATGTTTGGCAAACTGAGGAAAGTGGGCCCCTCTCCTTCTGGTGTGTAGGAAGTTTTCAGAATCTACAGGCATGGCACCACAGCCAGGGTGCCATCCAGCCACCTCTGCCAGGAGACCCAGGCAGCTCAGAGCAGCCCATCTGCTCCACAACTGGAGAAATAGTGAAGACAGAATCCTGGGCATTCCCAGGGGCCTCCTGCCACAGTTGGTCATTGACAGGCACTGGCAGAAAGTAGGAGCTGCTTGAAGATACCTGCATCTCATCTGGCTCAGTTCTGGTCACTGGTGACACTTTGGCTACTGTACAAGGGGGTAGTGGGGCTGCCAAGGCTGGTCTGTTATCTGGTCTTTTTCCTTGTTAGAATTGGGAGGCAGCCTTTAGGATCAAGCTGGATCAAGGTCAGCCCTTCAACAGCCCTTCACTCTCAACCCCATCTCAGTGAGCTCAGACACAGCGTTCCATTCTGCATACACTTGAGGGCTGTTTAATTCTAGCTCTATGCTGAGGACTTCTTCAGAGAGGACTTTCTCATTCATTCTTCCCTTCATTCATTCACCAAACATGTCTTGAGCTTCTACTGCATTCCAGTAACTGTCGGAAACCACTGCATATACAGAAGGAAGCCAGCCCTGCAACTTAAAGAATGTAAGCAAAGGGTGGAGGAAGGAAACTTCCTTAGATGAGCCTTTTAAATTTCTCAGGGCTCATTTTGTCAGGGGTACCAATTTTGCCAGCATAGCCAGTGGATGCTCTGGACCTTCTGAAAATCCAGTGTGCTAATTTCAGATGTTGAAATTGTGCTTTCAAACATTCCTGCTGTCCTGCCTCCCAAAGAGCCTTTTTTGAAGAGGTATGTGTGTGTGGTTGTTTCCCTGGATTCTTTTTTCTTTCAGAAACCTTGTGGTATGACATTAGGGAAAACCTGAGTCGGGTGAGTCTCCACTTGGACTTAACTTATGCCTGGCATGGGGCCTGAGTGGTTCCTAGTTCAGCTGGTATTAGAGTTGGGGATCTGTGTTCCATAATGTTAGCGTATCACATGGAAAAGGAACTGTGTCTTTATAGACTACTGATGATTTTATTTTTCCTCCTCCATGAGGAGGTGACACCCACAAAAAAAGCTAAATAAACAGAGTGGAGAATTCAGTGTCATTTGTTGTCTGTGCAGCAAAGACAGAGGCTCTGAGAGGGGAGGGAGAGTCCATGGCAGTGCCTGAAACAAAACATTTACCACGGAGCACAGAGCAAACAGATGTTGCATTTACCCTTCTGAGTACAAATGGAGCCTACAGATGTAATTCTTCTCCAACCACAATGTCAGCCTGGAAAAAGAGGCCGCACATGAAAATGAGCTCTCATGCAGGGCCTCATCTCCCTATCCTGCCTCTGGGCAGAGGCCCACTTCTCACCCACGGCGAGGTGGTGGCCTCAGCAGTGGAGTCGGGGCAAGAGTGGACATCTTTGGTTTTTTGCTTGGCTCCAGAACATGCTGGAGACTGCTGTATTTAAATAAACATTTCCTGTTTGCGAAGGAAAACAGCGAGAGGCTGAAACGTGAGAATGTGGTAACTTAATTTTCTCCATCACTCCAGATGACGGGGAACTTTACTGGTGGTTGGGTCCAATAAAAACCAACACCGTGTCATAGGCTTTCCCTCACTTGACCACAGAGGTCCCGAGGTCAAGTGGGAGACTTTCCAAGATGCTCAACAGCCAAGCCCTGTGTTCTGATATTTATAGGCCTCAGGGCCAGCTCAGGGGACCAGGGACAAGCTGGTGAATCATGGAGCCTCTCTGGGTTGACTGTGATGTGGACTTTAGGGAAGCGGAGTGTTCTCCTGGATGGCTTACTGAGCAGCACATACACCTGCCTCCAGGGTGCTAGGCAATTTTTGGAAGAGATTGCTGCACCTCTCTGGGTTCTTTCAATGATTATTCCTTCTATCTTTCCCAAAATATTGATTTCCTATGTCTGCCTTTCATTTTCCTGAAAGTAGAATTCCAGTTTAGTCTTACTGATTTTCCAGATATAATCCACCAGTGAGCTGTCAGAACCTTCTTCCTCAGTGCCTAGAACAATATCTAGCATTTAGTAAGTTTTCAACAAAAATGTGTTGAATGAAGGGCTTATAAGCCTTGAAAATACAAATATTTTATAGGTTTTAAAGGGGGAGGTGGGCAGTTACAGATTTGCATTTTAATGAATGGCTAAGGGTGACTTACTGGTAACCAATTACCTGAGATAGTAAGGTTATCTAAAATTTGGATTTCATGAACTAAAATCATTGCCTTACTAGCATGACCAAAGAAAGACTCCCACTGAGTGATGCTCTCTGCAGTCTGGTTGCCAGGCGTTGCTTAGCAACCTTGCAAAACTCCTACTGTGCACATGCCCATGAAAAAGCACAGGCTATCCTGAATACTTAACCAGGAGACTTTCTAATCAGGGCTTTCTGAGCATCACCTGGTGCTCTCCTCAGGTTCCGATTGCTGCTCTTGTATTAATTGATATGTATTGGTAGGATCATTATTGAGTTTTGCTTTCGCAGATCATCTGGGTTTTCTATTACTGCTTTTTTTTTTGCATTGCATTGCATTCCATTTCCATTGTTATTTTGTTTGTCTCCAGATCTGTTTGTTGTCACTGAGTTCTCTTCCCCCTCAAAGTGAAAATGAAAGCAGCTCAGGACTGTGGGACCCTTTGCCTGGACTCTAAGAAGGGCCAGCGTTCAAAGCCCTGCATAGGTAGTCTGGGCCTGGTCCCCAGAGGCAGCCTACTTTGGGTTTGAATTCTGGCTCTGTTGGCACAGCTCAGTGTGTTACTGCATTGCTCTGGATTGCAGTCTGTTTAATCCCTTAGTGCCTCAGCTCCACACCTGTAATGCAGGGCAGAGCAGCATGTAGGGGTGTTGTGGATGTAGCCTGAGGCAATCCAGGCAGAGCACTCTGCACGGTGCCTGCCACACTGTTGGTTTGTCATGGTCGCTGTGATTGTTTATCCAACTCTGAAGCATGTATCAGAAACATTCCTATTTGGAAACATTAAAGGGTATTGTGTATAGGAAACACTCAACCCAGTGCCTGGCACATAAGAGCATGCCACAAACTACTAGTGATAGTGGCCACGGTTGTTATTTCCATTTGTTCCTCTCAGGCCCTGTCCAGCAGGATGGCTTGAGATGTCCACTCTAGAGTTTGCTCCAGATCCTGTGGAGGCAGGTTCCTCATCTGCATGTTGGCTATGCCTGGCACCCTCTTGCCTAGTCTCCTTGTTCTCCCTCTCTCCTCTCAGGCCTGATCTGCAATTAAGCCCAGGTTGGCCTCTGTTCCATAAAAAGGGTATTATGGTTGAAGTGGTTTATATCTTTTCCATGGGTGTGCTGCTTTGTGGTCTATTTAAATAAGGAATGCATTTTATTTACTTATTTTTGGGTGGTGGATTTTCATGGAGAATTTTTGGCCCCAACTTTTTTCTTTCAATGATCATTCCTTCTATCTTTCCCCAAATACCTCCTTTTACTGATTTCCTATGTCTGCTTCCCTTACAGTTTTTACTTGAAACAGCTGTATTTACTAGCATGCTCCACCCCCATTATGAAAGTGGTCTTAACCCTTTTTAGAATTGCTGAAAAGAAAGGAAAACAAGAGATGGGCCCAGTGGCAGCTCCAGAGGCAGCTCTGGACCACCGGTGATCCTGAATGGGTGGATGCGGAGGGTACCCCTGCTGTGTGGCACACCGTGCTGATTTCCTAAGACTCTCCCTCACTCAAGGCACCCCATCCTTGGATTTAATCAGCTCCACCCAGGTTAGGATCTCATACTAGGAGCCCTGTGCTATGTTCTGCAGACCTGGATGGTGTTTTGTTACTGCTGGACTACTGACAGGCTACAGCATCCCCTGCTCCTGAGGCCTTCAGTGTTGGAGTACCATGTTAGATACAGTGATTCCTGGGAAAAACTGACCAAGAAGTATAATTACAGGTCTTCAATCTCAAGGAGACGGTGGTGGGAAGAGGAATGATCTTTGTGGGTGAAAGTAAACAAGGCTCAAATCCTCATTCTGCCACCTGCAAGTTGGGTGACTTCAGTTTCCTCATTGTAAATGGGAATAATAATAATGGCTCTTTCATAAGATGCTGAATTGTATTAACTCATGTGGACTTCCTGGGGTAGTGGGCATCTACCATAAATTTTCCTTTCATTATCATAATTCTCACGGACTGTACTCCTCCTTCCAGACCATGCTTAGTATGAAGCCTGATCTGGAAAAATATTGATTGCCAGATTCACAAGGGGTCCTCCTGCCCAAGTTCCAGCCCTATAAAGATTGGTTTTCCATCAGCGTAATAACGGGGAAACTGGCCATTGTCCCTTCCTCAATTATGTCTAGTGATGAAGAACTCGATTCTTCCAACAGCAATTTATTTCATTTGTAAAAATAGTCCTTGTAAGAAAATTTTCTTGGTATGGGGGCTGAATTTCTCTCCCATTGATTGTTTCTACACAGAGCAAATATCATCATTTTCCAAATGATAGGTTTTCAGAATTCTTATTGCTGCTGTTGTGTTTCTCACCACCCACTTACTGGAGTCTTTTCTTTCCTTCCATAAACTTTTATAATTACTTCAGCTATTCCGTATGTGTTAGAGTTTTTTGGGATAGGCCCTGTCCCCCAGTCCCAGTTCTCTTCCTCGAAACAGGTTCCAGTCTTTTATTGATTGATTGATTGATTTTTAATTTAACTTTTTTCCCCTGTGGTGCTAGGAGTGGAACTCGGGGCCTTGTGCATGCTAGGCAAGCGCTTTACCACTGAGCTACATTTCCAGCTCTCCAGTCTTCTTTGATTTTGAAAGTTGAGTGTCCATCATCTAAAATTCCCAGAACCAGAGTGTTTCTGATTTCAGATGGTTTTCAGATTTGGGAATATTTGCACATAGGTAGTGAAATATCTTGGGAATGGGCCCCAAGTCTAAACACAGAATCCATTCATGTTTCACATACACCTTATACATATAGCCTGAAGGTAATTTTATACAGCATCTTTGTGCATGAAACAAAGTTTTATTGTGTGGAATTTTCCACTTGTGGCATCATGTCCTGCTCAAAATGTTTCAGATTGAGAAGCATTTCAGATTTTTGATTTTCAGATTATGGATGCTCAGGGTGTATTAGTTAGAGGAGACCTTCTTCACCCTGAACGTCTTATTTGACTCCTCTTAGTGCATTCTGAAGTGGCCTTTTCACTCTGAACAGCCGCAGACCTGGGCTGGCTCATTCTGAATAGACCCAATTCCTGCCTCCTCTGCGACTCCCGGTCTTCGCTGCTCTTATCTTATAGTCCCCCTGTACCTGTGCAGTTGACTTTTTGAAGTCTAAGTATAACACTTAGTATTTATCCTAATTAACTCTGGCAAATCATTTCAGGGACATTTCCTATTTTGATTCCTTCTCTAGCAAATGCCCCACTCTTTTCCCTGTCTCCCACTATTTATTTCCTCTGCAATTTTAGTGAACTTGCTCTGTGGGATATTTCTTCAAGTTGCCAGTATAATTAACAGAGTCCTCTCTGTTTATTTTATTTTTCCCCCCAAAGTCTTTCTTGGGTTGGGTATTGGTTTGTCCTGCCCCTTCTGACTGTAGTGGATAGGAATCTTGAGGACTCATTAGCATTTCTTTCCCTGGAGTTCTGTTGTTCATATTTTCTTTGGAGTAATTTCCAATTAATGATTTATTCTGCAGTTTGATGAATTTTCTCTAAACTCTTTGTTTCTCATGGAACATTCTCTAACTGGTTCTCCTGAGAACTCCATTCATGCGGGCCGTATCCAAGTACCTCCTTGCACTAAGCCCCAGCTCCTAAAGGTTCCCCTACCTCCCAGCATTGCTATGTTGGAGACCAGGCTTCTAGTACCTGGACCTCTGGGGGACACACTCAAACCATATCCAATCCATAGCAAGGGCTACCCCCTTCTCCAAAAAACAGTTCTGATGGGCCTCTTTGGTATTTTTCCTCTTAAGCATCTTCTCAAGTTTTGATGGAGATGAGCTTCCTTTCTAGGTAAATGTCCCACTTACTTTCTCTTAGCCATGATCTCTGGCTCCTTCAGTCTGGCGTCAGGCCCTGTTAGAACAGGATGTACATGAAATTCGTCCTGGCAGGAGCAAAGTGTGACTTCACTTGTGGCCTTATCACTGCTTGTGTGGGCTCAGTCTTTTCTCTTGCTTGAAATACCAGACTGGGTTCCTGACCCCAGATTCATTCCCCACTTTGGCAGCAGTGTGTGTTGTGGTTCCTGAAAGTCTGTCAGCATGTCTCACCACCCACCTTGTCTCCCTCCTGAGTTGTTTTGCACACCCCCAGCTCTAGTGGTGGACCTGCTTGCTCTTTGCTCCTCTGCTCTATAGAATGAGTACATTCCCCAACCCAGTCCTTCTTCTTAGTATGGAGTTCATGGTCCTCTGTTCATATGAAGGTTTTGACTTGACCATGGATTTGCACATGTGTTCACCTCTTTCTGAACTTGAACAGCTCCTTCTTCCTGCCCTTCTGTCCTGGCTTCTTGCCTTCTCCTGAAACTGATACCAAATATGGACCATTGCCATTGGAGCTCCAGTTCCCGAGACCAGATTTCAGGAGATCTTCATGGCTTGGACCTTCACTAGAGACTAATGATATACAACTACCTCATGGATCCATCCTGAAAAAACCCTTAGACTTCATATTCATGGCCATCCAAAGCCTTTGATCATGTTCACAGAGTATGTTGGGGTGCTGCAATATTAGAATCTCAAAGGGATGAATTCCTTAGACATTCTTCTCAGCTCTTTATCCAAACCAAGAATAGAGCAGATTATTCTGTCACAGAAAAGCACAGCAGTAAGGATTTCACTGAAGAGCAGTCCTGCTCAGAAATATGTTGCAGAAGTTTCTGACATTCTTTTTTCTCCTCTCCATGTCTGCCTAGTTCTAGAATGCAGGTAGAAAGTGTCCTGCACATGGTTTTTCCATGCAATGTTAGTGAGAGGCCAGTGGGGATTACAGTTGAGGATGCAGCATTAAATGAATAAAGACACCCAGGCTGAGTGTTGGTGTCCATCATTTTCTAAGTGCAGGACCCATATGTGCCTTACACATCTCCACCACCTCATCAGTGACCTTTGGAATGGGAGGAAGAACACTTATCTCATGGGGTTGATGCAAGGTTGAACTGAAATCAGATATCCCCAAGCATCTCTTTAAGTTCAGTGCTATGTGAGTATGTGAAGGAGTCCACCTACATATCTGACCAGAACCATTGAATCCTGTATCTTCAAAATGATCAAGGTATATTTTAGAGTCTTTCATTCATAGATAAGTGAGGAAACTTAGGGATCTTAATAACCTTCCTCAGATCACCCATGTCTTCCAACTCTGGTCTTGGTTAAGTTTTTTCACTTAACCAAACGCATCTTTTACAAATGCAACTGTAGCCTCTCACCAGCCATGTAGAAATCCAAGCAGGTAGGACACAGAGGACTGTTTACCTCACTGGGTGATTAATAAGTGCAATGGGTGAGATTGTAGGACCAAACAGGGAGCACACGAAGAATGGAGTCATTTCTAGGAGCCTCTGGTTGAGTGTCTGCTATGATGAATAAAGCCCACGATGTTCTGGTTATGTCTTCATAACCAGAACAGTTCAAAACAACACAAAAATCAGCTAGGACCATCCCTTTTCATCAAATGGCTGCCAAAGCAAGTTACCAGGCTAGGCTCATGGGGAGATTGATGGGTAGGGGAGGTGCTGGGACTGCGAAGGGTGAACCCTGAGCCTTCAGGAATTGCTGGTGAATGCAAGTGGCACTCATCCCTCTTGGTGTGGACAAATATGTAGAAAAAGTCACACATCATAAAAAACAGTACAAGGGAATTAGAAAAAACTCATGGGGAAAATATTAATCTGAGAACAATTGTATCCAAGAAAGCTCTCAGGAATGCCTCCGCAGCTTGCTGGCAAACAACACGCGTTCTGCATTTTATTAGAGTCCTGACTGCGTAGAACACTGACCTTATTTGAGAGGCATTTCATAAACACTGACACAGGGTGCAGCCCCGTTTGAGGCCACAAGGAGACACGGGGCCTCCTTTAGGAAGCCAGTGTGCCCTCCCCTTTTGGGTCACAGCTGAAGCTGGAGCTGGACCTTGTTTTCTGGGCCTGCTGATTCCATTAGAGTCCTCTCTTGGGTTGAACTAAACAGGAAGGAATTTTCCCTGGGGAAACAAGGGAGTGGGCTTAGGGATGAAATTTGTCCTTTGGGCAGTTTTGCCTAAGAGCCTGGTAGGCCAGGGGAAGACTTGGCTCCAAGGTGAAGACTGGAGAACCTTCACATAGCCCAGGGAATTTCTCTTAGGAGATCTCAACTTGTGCCCAGAACCTAACATGTGAGTGTGTCAGATGGTGGTTCTTGGACACCTGGTCCTGGAGGGAAGAAGGCCAGTGGCTTGTAATCACCATGGGAGATGTATTCACTCTATTTTTCCTGCTAAAGCTGGTACTTCCCTCCCCATATGCTGCCAGCTTATGAGTTATAAATTGCTGCCATGGAACTGGGTCTGCTCCTTCCTGTCTTGTCTCCTTCTGGCTTCAAAATATTTCTGGGCCTTTGGGTAGCCCTGGGATCATCTGGCCCACCCCTACCTACTGACCTCAGCCCACCTCCAAGGAGAGATGTCCTCGAGAGGAGCCAGGAGGATCTGCAGCTTCCTGTCTCCCTAGATTTGTTTTCATGAGAAGGTTCCTGGCTTCCATATCAAAATTTGGGCTTTAGTCAAGATCACTCAGGAAGCCTCTATTCATCTGGGAAGCCAGGGAGACAGAAGAAAGACCAAATCTAGTATAGAAAGAGGTGATAATGCAGAACCAGGCAGAGAAGCACCAGATGGGTGACTTGGGGTCACAGATCATGTTCTAAGGGCTCTCAGCACCAAAGCTCTAGCTCCTTTAGGGTCCAGAGAAGGAAGATCCCAGATGAGGAATCCAAACAGGAGGCCAGTTGCTTCATGGGAGCCTTTACTGATTCTAGCTCCCTGTTCCACCCCCTCCTAATTACTTCATACCACAAGATGGTAACCAATCTGCTCTGTTTACTTGGTTGAGGCATACATTTTAATACTTTCTGAAATGTTTCCCATAAGTTCCCCCCTGCCATGTGCCCTTCTTGTACAGTCTAGAAATGCTACAGAGACCTAACTCTCTGGGTTCTTTCCCGACTCGAGCAGCATGCTGATGGAGTCACAGTCAGCCAGGAAGCTCTCTCTCCTCCCATCTTTAAAACAAGAAACATCTCTTTCCAAGAGTACTGAGCTACGGTTTTCTTTGTGTGTTGCTAACGAACAAAGAGGCAAAACAGCATTTCACAAGCAGAGCAGGGTGATAGCACCCCTTGCCAGATGTGACTGTGTGTAGTTGTGTGGGGGGAAGCAGCTTTGTCAAGAGGAGCACTGAGGGAGGCAGCCCTGGGAATTTTTAGCAACGGCAGACAGCGTGGTGTAGTGAAAAGAATGCTTGCCTGGGAATTGGGCGACCTGGCTATGCCTCTGACTCACTGTGTGACCTTGGACAAGTCACTTGACCTCTCAGGGCCTCAGTTTCCTCATATTTAAAAGTGATGATGGAAGTCGACTGGATGATGTCCAAGGACCCTTTCAGCCCTATGCATCTTCGCTTCTGGGGACTGAGGTTTGGGGTTTAGACCTGAGCCAACATCCAGCCAACCCAAGGGACTTCCTAGAAGAAGAGAGAGGGGCCAGGACAGCTGCTTCAGGGAGTGGCTAGTCCTTGATTAAGGCTCAAATAATTAGCTCAGCTTCACAGTAAGCCTTCTGAAATTAAGAAAGAAAAAGATGTTTAGTTTCAAAAATAGCAGTCAGTGTTTCTTGAAACTGATTGGTGTGGGGTTTGTAGAATTTACACGAAGGCATAATTTTCCTTCCTCTGTAGCACAGTGGAAAGTGTTGGCTTGGGGTTGGTATGGCCTGGATTTGAATGCTCTTGGTAGCCAAGTAACCCTGACATGCTTCTGCACAGTGACCTGTTCCCCGGGTTGTGGGAGGATCAGGATCAGATGAAGCACTGATGCCAGCCTATAGGACCATGTCTGTCATGAGATAACCCTTCAGAGCCGTTATTTTACCTTGTGCTGCTTACAAATCACCTCAAAATTTAGTATTGGAAAGCAATAAGCATTATGTTGTCCTCAGTGATTCTCTGAGCTAGGGGGGTGGCTGTTGCTCAGTAGGGCTGGCTTCTCTCTGCTTCATGATAGCTTAAGTTCAGCTCAGGGTCTGGAATGACCAGGGAGACTTGAAGGCTGGGTTCTATCATTCACACAGGCTGTTAGCACAACATGGATGGCATTGAGACTCTGATGGCTGGGAGGCTGAGATGGCTGGAGGTATTGATCAGCGTGCCCCTGCAGGTGACCTGTCTGGGTGGCTTGAGCTTCCTCACAACATGGCACTTCCAAGCAATCTCACTTTTTACTTGGAGGCTCAGGACCTCAAGAAGTGTGCAGCAATGACTCAGGACAATTCACAGTGTGCTCAGCTTTTTATAAATTAGCCTTAGAATATAGATTCAAGAGAGGTCCAGCTCTCCAGGAAAAAAAGTCTTTCCATAGCAGCCATTTCATGACTATGTTTTAAAAACTAATTGTCTGTGTTATTTTCTGTACCTTAGAATCTAATTTCTTAACTAGATTGGAAGTTTCTTGAGGGCATGAACTGTGCATTTCTACACAGAAGCTTTGTACAATGCTGGCAGACATAAGATGAAGTCAACACTTTTTAAAAAATCAAATTTAGTCTCCCAGGCAACAGGTTTAATGGAAAGACCCCAAACTTTAGCACCAAAGATATCTGGATTCAAAAATCTGAATTAAAAATTTGCCCTTCATTAAATTACTTGTTTTTCTTATCTAAAAAAAATACTTCTGGAGACAGTAATATCTAATAAAACAATTAAGGATAACAGATGCAAAATACTCAACACACAGTTGATGCTTTAACTAAATTTGGGATACTGGAAACCTGTGGAATTGTGGCAAATGCACAGATGCTTAAGTCAGACATATCTGATTTCACATGCCATTGCTTCTGGCATGGCTGTGGATAGGTCCCATCATTTCTTTGAGTTTTGGGATCTTCAACTGTAAAATGAGTATCAGAGTAAGTACCTCTCAGGGTTACTGTGAACATGAGGAATATGTCATGTAAGTCTTCTAGCTCAGAACTTGTCAGAGGAACTTACTACCTATAAATTGAATAGTGACAATTAATTGTTGTTCTTTAGTTTGTATTTTGATTTGTCCATGGATTTATACATTGAAAAATTATGTCTGTAATGCTAATAACTTACAGTGATCCCATTCTCAGGACCCTGAATGATGGGATCTGTGGATGCCCATATCTGGAAGATCCCTTGAGGGGTAGAGAATAGCGTCTTGTGAAGGAGGGTGACTTCCAGGCAAGCCCAGGACAGTGCTGTATTTTAACACACCTGCATTTTGACTCTTGGCCCCAGATTGCCCCTGGCTTCTGCCAGTATTACTTACCCACTTTGGTCAGAGATGCACGTGTCTCTTTACTGAACATGTAAAGTTCCTGTTCCATACTACTGCCTCATGAGGGAAAGTGTGGCAGCTCTCATTTTGGTTTTGTTTTTTATGGTGACTTTATTTATTTATTTATTGGCATTATTTCCTTGCCTCACATCTGGCAAAATGTACCAGCTTGTCTGTTTGATGATAAGTCAGGATACTTGGTTTAACTTTTCTAGGTAGTCCCTGGGACTTATGCCACCTGTGTTGAGAGGCATTGTCTGGGAATGCCTCCATTTCTGTCATAAAATTGTCCAAGAGCCCCAATCCAAATTTCCTTTATTTTCTTGAATCTAGATAATCTGATAAAAGATTTTGACCTCATCCTTAGAAAAATGGCTTTGAGGACATTATGTCCACTTCCCCAGGTGGTGTATTTCCACTGAGTGACCTTGTCTGTCTCAGTGATTCTGATTGCATGGGCTTCTGGGGTTTTGTGAGTACTTCTTGGGGATCATCAGGTACCTGTGAAACTGCTTTGAGTCTTCCATTTTTTAAAATTCCTCCATCTCCTCCCTGTAGAAGAAGTGTGCTATCTGGGATGGATTCTTTCTTCTCTTCCTAGCAGCCGTCCTTCCTAGGTGATGGGAATGCCACCTTCTGTGTCCATAGGATACATTCCCCAGGGTCTGTGAGCAAAGGTCTCACTCCTTTCTAGTTAAGAGGAAAATGAACCTTCTAAGGGCACCCAGCTGGAGAATGGGAAACCTGCCATTAGAATGGAAGCATCCCATTGACCTGATGTGGGAGCTAATGACCCATGTCATGTCAATAGGGTGCTTCCATTCTAAGCTGGAATCTTGACCAGCAGAACAATGGGAGGGGACACAGAGGCTTTCCATTTCACCTGTGCACTTGCACGAGTACCAGACCAGGCTGCCTTCCTGTTTCCCAGACCCATTCTAAAGGTTCCCATTAAGCCAAAAGTCTCTGACAGTCATCATGATAATTCCTTTAAAAAAAAAATATATATATACATATATATATTGGTTATAGATAGACATCCAGTATCTTTATTTTTATGTGGTGCTGAGGATTGAACCCGGTTCCTCACACATGTAGGGCAATCGCTTTACCATCAAGCTACAGCCCCAAGATTATTCCTTTTGACTCAGGTTCACAAACTTGTAACTAAATAACTATGTGAGAAAGCAATGGATAATACACTGCTGGGGAGAAGGTGGCACAATGAGAGAGATTATGCATGGTATTGGGGAAAGCAGACCTGGCGTTGAGTCGCAGGTTTGTCATTGTCCAGCTGGGTGCCCTTAGGGGGTTTATTTTCCCTTAGGATGTCAACATCGTAAGAATAATGAGTCCTGAAACCCTGGTTCTCAGACTTACCTGCACATTGAAATCACCTGGGGAGAAATAAAATCACCGATGCCTAGGTCTTGTCCCCAGAGAGGCTGATGTAACAATTCTGGGGTGCTTTTTTGACATTGGGACTTTATAAAGCTCACAGGTATTTCTGATATGTGCATTGTTCAAGAAAATTAACCTAAAGAAATTCTCCAAATTCTAGGGAGGAATAAATGAGATATGTGAAATAGCCAAATGTAAGGATTGATAAATGTCACTCTTTTTTTTTTCCTTTCTTAAGGTAAACAACAATCATTTGCTTTTGCTGCTAGCACAATTTTGTTTGTTCTGAGTGGTCATAGCAATGCATGAAAACCACAGTACAATACAACCTAGCTTATTTATCCTATTTGAGGTGAAGGCCGATCACAAATGTAGCTGGAATTATAGAACATACAAAAATGTGATTACTTTCACATCCATGGAATAACTAGGGCGAGTTCAACAATGCCTGCTGAGAACATTCTATGGAGTAACTGCTGTAATTGATAGACAAAATTGATTTATAATTACCATGGCAACAGCAAAATGGAAGGACGACTTCCCAAGGGACAAGGACCAGGACCCAGGAAGATTCTCTCCCACATCTGCCCTGAAGCTTGTTTAGTGACCATGGCTCCAGCAGTTTATCTCACAAGTTCATGGTTTCCCGAGACCCCATTGTCTAATCTGTTCACTCTTAATGGTTTCTTTAAGGAAGTACATTGATGTGGCAGTTGTTAAGACAATCATGAAAAGATACTGTAGGAGGTGGAATGAAAGCAGATTCTTGAGCCTCACAGAGGAGAGAACTAAGACACTGGTTCTCCCGCCTGTGGCTTCTCCCACATGCTATGAAGCCTAACCAGACCTCCATTTCCATAAATTTCTCCCATGAGAGGACACAAGGGGACGCCTCCATCTAGCCTGGGGCTTCTCTGCCTCAGTGCCATAGACATTTTTGGTGGGATTTGTTGTTGTTGGGAGGTGTCCTTTTCATAAGTTTTTTAGCAACATCTCTAACCTCTACCCAGTAGATTCCAATAGCACCCCTATTTTGTAACCACTCTTAGTGTTAGTGTTAGGGTTTCCTGACATTGCCATATCTCCCCTGGGGACAAAATCACCTTCAGTTGAAAACCACTCTCTGCCTCAATCTCAGTGAGGTATGTTGACATTAATAGAGCAGCACAACTTTGTGTGTACACGGTGGTTAATCTCTGTGGTGCCCTCAGAGATTTTCATAGATGTCCACAAACCTGACAGCTATTGATAATCCTCACACTCATTGTTAGAGCTGTGGTTTCTGAATTATAGAGAAGTTGATGGTAATAATAATAATAACAACCACAGCTATCATTTATTGAGTGTTTATTATGTGTTATGCACACAGCTAAGTGCTTTATATATTATATTGTCTCAGTTAATATTTACATTGACAGAGTTTGGAAATCAGGGGTCAGTTGGCCAAATCCAGCCCCTTGGAGTGTTGTGCTTTGCTCAAATGGCATAGGCTCACATAATTTTTTTAAATGTTAATTTCATGCCAATATTTTAAGATCCGGTGAATACATATGTGGATCTATTTCTAGCTTTTTTTTTTTTTTAAGTTGGAAAGTCTGGCTATCCACGGTCTGCTTGGCTCCATGGCAGTAATTGACTGGATTTTATGTGAGGCATGGCTCATTTTATCACAGTCCCCCCTACTCCCTATGGTACCTCCAACTCTAGACTAAGTTGGCTGCCATTTGACACCATGATGTTTTTCTTTGTGCAGACCAACTTTACTCCTTTATAGCCTCTGTTCGTCTCCTCTAAGCTACTGTATCTGCGGCTTTGGCCTTACAATACGCTGTAGAATATGTACTGTTCTCATTTTAAAGATGAGAAAACTGAGGCTTAAGAAAAGGAAAACCCAGGCCAAACACAGCAAATGATGGGCAGAGTTGGGAGTGGAACCCAGCTTCCTACCTTGACCCCCACCTGCCTGGCAGCAGAGTCGCTGCTGGTAGAGGTCATCTTTCTGTATCAGGAAATGCTCTAGATGGATCCCCAGCATCCTAAGGTTTCCTTGGAGAATCATATCACAGTGTCCCTTTTGCTCACCAGGAAACCCACATGTCACCAGGATGAGAAGAGTATCTTCTGAGCGTAGCTCCCCACGCCACATTTTCTGTGTCTATGCTGCTTTTGGGCTGCATCCAAGGGCTGCTCACACACTCCCTCATAGCTGAGGGGCCAGCTGGTGTGTGTGTGCTTCTGCCTGAGACGAGTCCGAGTCCGCTTGCCTGTGGGGAGGATGTGATTGCTTTAGGAAATTAAGTGGGAGTGATTAATTAGGAAATGTACTGAGGACTCTGGAAAGAAATAGCAGAAATGAAAAAAAAAAAATTGGAACCCTAAATACAGAATGCTTTGGGCCACATGGCTGAAGAGACTGCTTCATGGGACAGAAAACATTTGATCCTGGTATTTCTGATGCTGCTGCCTTGGTCAGCATCCTCTGGCATGATGAAGCTAGAAGGACCCATAAGCCCTCCAACCCAGCCTCTTTGATTGAAAGATAAACGAAGACCCACGGAGACCTCCAGGAGGGGCTGGACAGGCTACAAGGAACAGTAGGAGTTAAGACTGAGAAAGAGCGGAGGGTCATTTCTTGATGGGTCGCTAGATGCATATTCCTGGGCTGATCTCTGAGTCTCAGGTTTCTTCCTCTGGAAGGAAGGTAGCATTGGCTGTTGCCAAGGATTGCTGGAAGGAATTGATGAACAAAAGCAGGCCTGATGACTGTTAATAAGGAATACTCACCAGTCACTCCTCTAGAACCTCATTGGTATTTTCTTAATTCTTACATCCATCCCAGGAGGATGGTACTATTATTAGCTAATTTTACAGATGAGGAATAAAGGCACTGAGAGACTACATTATTAATTCAAAGTGGCAGAGCCACTTTGTCCATGCAGTTTGACTCAAGAATCCGTGTTCCCAACCTCAAAGCATTCTGCCTCTTACTCATGTTACATAATTTATAGATAACATTATATAATTGATGCATAAAATATGGCACTTATGTGTGTTCCAATTTGTATGTAATTTATTCACTATGAGGTAATTTATATAATGTGTTATATTAGGTTGAGCCCTAAGGAATTAGTATTTTTGTCACTAGAAGAGGTTGAGCAGTAGTGATTTTCATGGATTTTATCATAGTGTAGGTTGGGCAACCCAATCTGAAAATCTAAACTCAGAATGTTTCAAAATCTAAAACGTTTTGAGCACTGATATGATGCCCCAAGTGGAAAATTCCACAGCAAATCTCATGCCAAGGTCACAGTCTAAATACAGGTGCACTAGAAGTCTCATATAAAATTATCTTCAGGCTATGTATATAAGGTACACATGAAATATACATGAATTTTGTGTTTGGACTTGGGTCACATCCCCAAGGTACCTCATTTTGTATATGCAAATATTGCAACATCTGAAAAAGTTATGAAAGTCTATATATTTTGGGTCCCAAACATTTTGCATAAGGAATACTCAACCTGTGCATAATACATGAACCACAGAAATTTCTCTTTCTCTTGCCCTTTGTGCGCGCGCGTGTGTGTGTATGTGTATATATACATATATAAAATATTGAGCACATTTCCAATTCTGAGCCTCAGTTTTCTCCTCCATCAACTAGGGACCAATGTACGTGCTGCCATGCCATACCAAGGAGATAGCATGTGGAGAAGGCATCTGGCAAAGGGTTCAGGAAATAGGCTGTCTTACTCATTCACAGCCCCTCTACCCCACACACCTGCAGAGGCCTGCTGTGTGATCTTCTTCATTCACTGCCCCCAGCTTGGCTTTTAGTTTGAGAGTCTCCAGGTCCAATAAAACTTTTTAGTTACATCCAGGTGTAGTCTTGGGCCTGGGAGCTATTTTTTATTCCAAGAGACTTTAATATTTTCAGTATGCTTCAGTTTAATCCAAAGCTTCCTGTCAGGCAAGGTGAAGGTGCTGCCTTTCACGTACATGAGAACTGCAGTGTGCTGGCTTGGGAAGCTACCTGCCCCACCTCAGAGTTCCTTCCTTCTGCATTTTCTCGGGGTCCTCAAGGTACAGCCCTCTGGTGTTCTTACTGTATTCTTGGCCTAATCACCAGTATTCTCTTTGCAAACTCTATCCAACTGCAGTCCCATCTGTGGGTTTTGGTGCAATGGAAGTTCTTTCTGAACCCTTGGAGAATAAGTTCTGGGGCTTTGTAAGACAGCCCTGCAGGGATGGTTCTGCTCTCTCCTCCATCTCTGGCCAGAATGATCTCGGGAAGAATGGCTGCTCAAATGGAGAAGAAACAGGCTAAGTGTCTCTCAGCCCAAATGCTGGCTGTGCATTTGGATGGATATTCCCAGTTCTTCCTGTAGGATAATTAACAAAGCTAAGCTATGAGCCCGCTGGTTCCCAGGGGTCCTGAGGTCAGGGGAATTAGCAGAAGGAAGGGTTTTGTTTGGGTCTGGGTATTAATACTGGATGTCAGGAAAAATATACCAGAGGAAATTGGGAAATATGATTGAGCTGAGCATGTGCTTCCCCTGCCCGGAGTTCCCTGCGGCCCACTGGTTCTCACTGTTTGCTCCCTGAGAATCTTCCCTCGCTCAGTGTTCAGTGTGCGAGTGCACAAGGGCTTGTATCCAAGAGTGAATCCATAGGTGCTGGTTCCTTGCCAGCTCCGCTTCCTGGGTGCACCTCTCAGTAGAGGGCCCATATTCAGATCCAAAGCAGGGGCATTTCCATAGAGCTTGCAGGGGGGCAAGAAGAAAAATAGGTGAATTAAGTGAGAAGCATGTTGTGGGCCAATTTAATCAGGGCTAATATATCAAGTCTGGTATTGTTTCTGGAACTGGATTCAGGAGTAATAAGATCCCTGAGAGTCACAGCCAGCCCTGGTAATGAAGGTCTCCAGAGTTCACAGACCTGTCTTAAGAAACCAGCACAGAGAAGAAAGCACAGGTCCCCTCTGATGGCAGGGGTGGGACACAGGGTCAGCAGGGACTTGTTTCATTCCTGGCCTCTCTGCCTTTCCCATGGGTGAGACAAAGGCTAGATGCTGGAACCTCTGGACAATATGGCCAGTCTCCAGTTAGAGGGATGGGCATGGATGGAGGAGGATGCCAGGCCTCTCCTGGTCACTGGTCACTGCTGGTCACAGTGACACCATTCTGTGCTTGAAAATGGAGCCTGGCTTCACCCCTGGTCATAGCCTGCCCACCTAATGGAAACATCTTACTTGATCCCTGCATTTTGCAAAGGGAAAAGAATTGCCTAGAAAGGAAAAGGGCCCTGGTCCAAGGGATGCTGTAGGTCCTGATGGCCACTTGCCATGCAGAGTTGACTTTGCATTGTCCTGGAGACTGCCAGACTCCTATCCTCATCTTGTATTTCTACATAGACTCTGAGGATGACTTAGGCCTGGGCTTCAAAAATCTGCTCTCAGAGGCTAGAATTCTAGCCACTGTTTGAAGAAAGGGGTCTGAAACTCCACCCCCAAAGTGACAATCGGCTGGATTGCCTGATTAACATAATATGGAGGTTAATAAAAATCCTGCCCTCTAGTTAAAATGCAGCCTGCACTGTTCCCAAGCTGTTTCACTCTGAACATATTGTCTAACCCTTCTCTGTGCCTGTTTCCACCTTGGTGAAATATAAATAAGAACTGTCTCTATCTCCTAGGATTACTATGGAGATTAAATGAGCTGATGCATGTAAAAGACTGTGAGTGGGGCCTGGACATCACCATTACCCGAAAGGGTGAGATTCAGTGTGAAAGAAAAGGTCAGGGGTGTGGTCCTGAAGGATCAAAGAAGTTTAAAATGCATTGATTTGGAATGGAGTCAGGTGTCAGCTTGCCTGGAACAAAGGGTTCCCAGATATTTGGTCAAATATTATTCTGAATATGTCTATGAAGGTGTTTTGGACTGAGATTAACATTTAAAATAAATGACTGAATAAAACAGATCCTTCTCCCTAATGAAGGTGGGCAGGATCAAATCAATTGAAGGCCCAAATAGAACCAAACACTGACCTCCCCCAAGGAAGGGCACATTCTCCTGGCCAGTAGTCATTGAACTGTGGCATCAGCTCTTTTGGTTCTAAAGCAGTTCCCGGGCTTCGGGTTTGAATTGAAACATCAGGTCTGCAGATCTGGGATTTTTGTAGTCTCCATAATCATGTAAGCCAATTCCATATGATGAAGTGCTTGCTGTGTGTGTGTGTGTGTGTGTGTGTGTGTGTGTGTGTGTGAATATGAAGATATAGATAATCCAAATGTCCAAATTCTTTGAAAATCACATCTAGCATCAGTGGCTTCAAGTTGGCCAGAAGTGATTTCCCCATCCCTTTTTTTGGCAGAGCATGTGGTTCCCAGCTCTAGGTAGGCTATGGTGAACACTTTTTTTTTTGCTTCATCCACCTAGTTACTTTTCACTGACAGGGGGAAGGGTCAAGGTGAGCAAGGCTCGGGAGCTCACAGTCTGTTGGGGAAGACAAATGAGTAAGGAGAAACCTTAGTCAGTGCTGGGCCAGGGGAAAGTGCGGGCTCTCTGAGGCTGGCCCATCCAAATGTGAGTTTGAAGAGTTGAGGGGATGTTCAGAACACCACTGAAAAGTGAGGAACCCTCAAGCTGAGTCTTAAAGGTTACAGAACAGGTTAGGCAAGGGAGAAGAAAAAAACCAGCTTGTGCAAAGGGTTGAGGACAGCCCGGTGGCACTCAGGTATTCAGCTGGGCAGCTAGGGGGATGGTAGTATCATCAAAAATTATTTTTATCAACAATGATTGAAGCAATTGAGGGAGTTTTAGCAGAGAAGTGGCCAGTATAGTTCCACTTTAGGACTCTCTCTGGCTGCATTGCAGAAATGAAGGGAGAGGCCAGGGGCAGGAAAGGAGGCTGAGGTGGCTAGATGGAAGAGGCCAAGAAGTCTCATATTTCTACCCTGGTAGTTAAAGCTTGGATCCCAGCTGGGGTGGGAGAAGAATTTAATGTCTATTTCAGTGGGTCTGGGGACCTAACCCAGAGCAAGTTTCCATGGTGGGAGATGCAGCGTACCTGGGTGTTGAAAACAAGCCTCACCTGCCTCATGATTGAACCTAAGATTCATCCTATGAAAAGAGATTAGTCAGGGGCTCCATAGTGACTGTGGTTGGGATACTTGTAGGCTGTTCTTCTGGATTAATCACTGTGCAGCAAATCAAAGGCCCCTGACTTTCGTGGCTTTCTCCTTGGAAAGTGGCCACCCATTTTTCTTTATTCTCAAAGCCATCAAAGTTAAAACACTAATTTCAGATTTCCTTGGGACTCAGGATGAGACTGAATACTCAATATTAACTTTTCCTTTGTTGAAACTAGCAGAGCTCAAGATGAATTCTCTATTAGGAGCCCCAGAGAGGAGGACTCCTATGGACAGCTTCCACTCTGACTTCCAAGCTGGGCTACTGTTTAAAACACAGGGTAGGCACATTTGAAGAGGCAGCAGCAGTTAGCATTTTCTTACTGGTAGGGTTTGATGATGAATGGGACTCCCCTTTCACATTGTTTTCTGGTGAGAATGGAACACCTGATGAGTGATCCTCTTCTTACAGCACCCCAGTCTTTGGGTGAGGATGGGAATTTCTGGAATTGGTCATGGAGAGCGGGAGAATGGGTGGAAAGACTCAGTCTGCTCACCTCCCCCTACCCTGCACCACCACCACAGGCTTAGTGATGGAGGTTCTAGGGCACATGGTCCTGATGCAGGTGGTGGAGCTTGTGTCTGGGGTCTGCAGGGTGGACTCCACACAGGAAGGGGCTGCACACAGCACTTTCACTTGCTGAGCCACCAATCCTTCATCTCTGTAAACTCAGAGGTGGACTACATCCCAGCTCATCTCTTCCTCAGCTTCTGCCTCCGTTTGTGGGCAGAGTACTTGCTCACCACTTGCCTTTGTGCCTGTGAAAACCAGGAGACAAGGACATCATTTCCCCATGATTAATAGGTAAACTGAGGCTGGTCTAGTATCTTAGTCTATTTTCTGAATACCTCAGACTGGGTACTTATAAAGAACCAATGTTAATTTGGCTCATGGTTCTGGAAGCTGGAAATCTGAGAGCATGACTCTGGCATCTGGTGGGGCCTTCCAGCTGATCAAACTGGTGGAGGCATCACGCAGGAGGCAGAGCGAGTGTGCTACCTGGGCCTCCCTTCCTCTTCTTATAAAGGCACTAATGCCATCACGGGGCCCATCCTCACAGCTTCATCTAATACTAATTAACGTATGAATTTGAGGATTGTTTTTGATACCTGAACATTCAGGGGACACATTCAAACCATAGAGTCTAGTTTGAAGAACCTGACCTAAGTGCACAAACTTTCCACCTAACTGAGCCAGGACTTAGCCCATCTATGAAGTTCATGACTCCGTGCTTCCCTCTCCTCCCCTGTACTCATGGCTTTTGATTGCTGTCTCCCTGGGCCCAGGGTATCCACAGTTCCCATTCTTTCTTTCTACTGTGCCCAGTATTCTGCCTGGGTCTGCTCTAGGCTTGGGCCTGTCTGTTGGTGTGGGCCAGCATGCTCCCCAAATCCTGAGCATCAGTGGGGCCAGAGGAGAGCTTGGCAGGGTGATGAGATAAGTGGGGGTGAGGCAAATCAAGGGGTTCCAAACTGAAAGTCAGTCCTCTGTCTGACATTTGCTCCCCAAAAAGGAGGTGTTTGAAATAAGTGTGAAAAGCAGCTCTGGACTTTCCTCTCCTGGCTGGCAAAAGTCCTCCTTGCCTGTCTTTAAGACTTACCTTGGATGTTACTTCCTCCTTGCAATATTCCCCCTTCCTTGCCCTATGGCAGAGTTGGATGTCACTTCCCTCCAGGGGCACTTGCCACACTGTGTCTCAAGCCCCAAACTGTCCACTTTGCCCACTACACCATGGGCTCACTGAGGTCAGGACCCGCATTTCATGGCAGGCCATGGTTGTGGTTAGAACTAGGATGGGCTGTGAAGTCACATTGCCTTGGTTTAAACAGCAGCTCCAGACTGACACCGTGGCACACACCAGTAATCCCAGGAGGCTGAGGCAAGAGGATAGCACATTTGGGCAGCTTAGTGAGACTCCATTTAAAACTAAAAATTGAAAAATAAAAATTGAAATGTAGCTCAGTAGCAATAGTGTTTCAATCCCCAGTACCACACCCCCCAAAAAATAAAAGTAAAATAAGAAAACCAGCTTCAGCATGGAAGAGCCGTGTGACATGTGGAGGTTCAGTTTCCCCATTTATAAAATAGGACTAAGATCATTTCTAATCCAAAGGTTATCATGAGGATAAAATGGCACAAAATCTGAAAGATATTCAGCACTGTAGTGGAACAGAAAGGTGCTCAGCACAGGTCAGTGCCCGTGGAAGGGGTGATGGAGCGAGGGCGGAACCCTGAGGGAAAACCAGAGCCTGCTGTTTTGAGGAATGACAGATGATCAGATGACTGAGCTTGAGACCAGAACGTCCCCGGCCATATCCTCAGTCCTTCCCAGCAGCTGGTATCAGAAGGCCACTGTCTCTGGGAACTGCTGGGCCTATAAGTCACCTGTTTTGCACATTCACAAACCATTACCTGAGAGGGGTATTCCATGCTAAGTGAGGAGAAAGTACTTTCTGGGGTTGTTTTGTCCCTCTCTAAACAAGTCATGATAGGTCAGAAGAAAATGAGATGGCAGAAAAGCTGGGGAGAAGGTGTTGGGAGGGGAAGATATTTACTTAAATTCTTAAGGCACTTTCTGGAAGGTCAAGCAGAGGGGGTGGATTTAGGAAATATTCACCATGAAACCAGGAGCTGGTGCTGAGCTTCCATGCTGCCAGAACTGGGCAGTATCTGAGATCTGACCTTGGAGCTCAATGCTTAGGCCTTCCCTGCCTGCCCAGGTGCAGGACCCTCCCGCCCCCTGGAATGTGGCTGTGCTGGAGATACAATCAGCAAATTCCTCTGGCTTCTTGAGAAATGCCCCTATGGACAGCAAAGTACAAACAAGTTGTAAAAATGTGAATCCGGCTGCTTGTGCCTGGACAATTTGTGTCCAGCAAAGGAGAAGAGTGATCAAATAACATGCTTGTCAGAAACGATCCACGCTTGGCCCTTCTAGCCTTGGCACATTTGTAGGTGGCATGTCAACGTCATCCACTTCATCACTGTTGCTATTGTACCTGTTTGCTGAGCTGTGTCACAGCTACCAAACTATACCAACATCTCCCTTTCCAGAACTGTCAGAACTGTAAATAGCCAACGAGAGTTATGTGATGTACGAAATATGTGGAGAACCCACTGATGAAACAGAGTCCTCTGTGCAAACCGGCATTTACTCAGATTCCTGTTTAACACCATAAAAATAAAACAAAAAAATTCTCCCCAAATCTCTGGACTTGGGAACAAAAACCTGCATCTAGTAGGAACAAAAATTCTATGCATCTATGTGGAACATGAGCTTTCTGCATCTACTACTAGGGATGGATTCACAATAGGCCAAAATGTGCCTGAGATTGTGCTTGGCATTGGCCCACAGTGTGTTCACATTTGTGCGTGGTTTGCGCAGGGGGTGCCCACACTTAAAAAGATAAGGTTTTTTTTGTAGAAAGAAAGATCATTGGTCACTTGGTTCCACAAAAAGAGTAATTAGCGACTGAGTAATGAACCCCAAGGCATGAGACATCACGTGTGAGAAGAAGCTGGGTCTCCAAGACAAATAAAACCAAGCTGGGCCCCAGTGACACCCATCGGGAAGGCACGGGCAGCTGCCCAGAGGCAGTTTCCTTTCGTTCTGGGTATCCCTTCTGACAGCATTGTCCCAAATGAGGAGAAAGTACTTGTCAAGTATATATACATTTCTTAATTTTTAAAGAACATTTTGAATAGCCTCTGGTTAGGGCCCCTGGGGGCTCCACACTTATATTTTTAAAGCTCAGGCCTTGGCAGGTCTCAGCTTTCAGGCTGGCAGGCAGCAGCGTAGAAATGCACTGGGGCGTCCAGGCTGGGCCTGGGGAGCAGGGCTGGTCTTAACCAAGGGCAGATGAGGAGTAGTATGTGGGGACATTTAGAAGCTCCAGAGCAAGTCACAAAATGCCAGTGTCAAACTGACAGCCCCTCCCCCCCTGCTATTGCCACTTCTCCCTTGAACCCCCACGTCCAGAATGTCCACAACGGCAGAGCTCACGTTATCCTTTAACCTGACTGCTTTTCTTGCAGAATATACATGGTTCTGGTATTCTGCCCTCTATAGTCGCAACAGGTCTCTAAACTGCCCCCCAAAAGGAAAGTACTTTAAGTAAATACAATTTTAAAAGTGCACATACATTCAACAATGGGGGGACCTTTTCCTCTTCCCTTTCTCCCTTCCTTTCTTTCTTCCCTCTTTCCTTCTCCCTCCATTCTTCCTCCCTCTGTTCCTCCCTCTCTTCCTTCCTCTCTCTCCCTTCCCCCTGCTCTTCCTTCCTCCCTTCCCCCCTCCTTCCTCTCCCTTCCCCTCTGCTCTTTCTTCTGCATTTGTCCACCCTCTACCAATCCTCTCTCCATCCACCCAAACTCTCATTTTTCAGTGGGTGCAACAAGGGAACTTTAACACCTCATCTTGATATGATGGGGAAGAAAAGTAAAGATCTCATCCCAGGATGATTGGTAGTTGTGAATGACATAAAGGGGTGAAGATTTATACTTTCTCAGCCTTGTGGACAAGAAACAATGCAGGTTTTGGACAGAGAAAGTAAGTGGTGGCATTTCAACACTAGGTAGTCCTCAGCCACCTTGGGTCCTCTTTGAAAGACTTGTGTCCTGAGGTTCATGGTGGCACTTAGGAACCCTGTGACCCTGAAGCTGTAGGCACCTCTATCTTTGCATGTCCCCAGAGAGATGTCCACCAGAAGCCTCGGATTCTTAGTTCTTAGTGCTATAGGGATGTAAATGATGGATTAGCTATGTTGTCAGCCACCTGGACTTTACCTCTTTTCCCCATGATAGAGGGAACACTCTGTAGGATGGTAGTTAAAAACGCCAGTGTGGAGTCATGCTACCTGGAGGAGAATCCCAGCTCCACTCAAAAACCAATGAGTGACCTTAATATATTTGATATCACAGAGCCTCAATTGACATGATAGACATATTGATTCTGCTACTTCATTGAAGTATTGAATGGACTAAATGAGATAATGCAAGGAAGCATGTAGCAATGGGCATGTCCCATCTAAGTGGCTCAGTAAGTAGTAGTAGTAACTCTCATGCTTTGGTATGACAACCTAGAAATGGCCACAGTCCATAAACATTGGTGTGCTAGTTGGAAGATTGACCCTGAACAAAGGGATGGAAAACTATGGCTTCAAGACAAATCCTCCTAATAACTATGTTTGTAAACAAAGTTTCATTAGGTCACAGCCACACCCATTCATTGGCATGTCTACATCTGCTTTCCAGCCACAGGGATACAACCCAATAGTTGTGACAGAGATTTTAAAACCTACAGAGGCTTAAGTATTTACTTTCAGGCCCTTTATGGAGAAATTTGCCAACCCCTGCCCTAAACAATGAATAATATGTAACCTACCCTGGAAAGAGACACATGCTCAGGAAGCATAGACAGGGATGTTTATGACCCTCATTTCACCTTCAGATAACTGGAAACAATTTAAATGCCAGTCAGAGGGGAGGGCTGTACTTATGCTGTGGCAGTTGAGAAGCATGTGTTCTTTCCACAGAGAGCAATGTGGATATGTCTCCCCTGGGCATTGTTGAGGGGAGAATCAAGGATGTCACCATTCATGTAAGACATCTACAATGTATTGTAGATTCTCTTGCCGGTCATATGTCAGTGTGTGCATGCATGGAAAGGACTCAGGAAAAAAGTGTTCAACAAGCAAATAATAATGCTTGCCTTGGAGGAGAAATAAAGCTTAGAGGTTTTGATCACAGGGACTCTAGTCCTGTCTATGACACTGCCACAGAATGCACTCGTGTATTTCATGTTTCATTAAAATTGTACACAAAATGTAAGGCAGTTGGGCAGAGCCTTGAAGGATGGCTGTCATTCTGAGAGGTGGAAACAGGTGGAACGAAGGGGATAGAACATACTACCAATCATGGGAAACCACCAAGCAAGACAATGGGGCTGAAGGAAGTGATGACATGCACAGTGAGGACACTGACAGATGTGGCCCCAAGAAAGCAGAAGGCAGAGGGGAGGGCAGCCATTCTTCAGGGTGGAGGGCATGACGAGGAACTCAGTGTTACACCCGATTCCAAATGGGCCCCTCCCAAGAGAGGCAACAGGTTGGGCAGGGAAATCCATGGACACTTAGGAGAAGGCTGGCTAGGGCCCTGGAGTCCATCTGGCCTTCCAGGCTTGGTGGTGGGGGTGGGGGTGGGGGGTCTTATTCTTATCTGACCCTTCAATTTTTTAATTTCTCGGGAATATACCCTGGTAGGAGGGGACTAAAGGACTTGTGCTTCTTGGGCTTCCGAGAACTGACTGGACAATTGGATTTGGTTTCTAGCAATAGGGCCAAAAATATGCCTGTTTCTCAAATAGTTGCCATTAACATGCAAAAGTGCCAGTCAACTGTGGATTAGAGTAAAATTACACTCATAATTTTAATATTAGGAAATCAACCCAGTTGGAAGGAGAAGTTAAATGTGCCTCACAGGATGATTGGTAGTTATACAATGACATGAAGAAACTCCACATGACCAGATCATGGGCTCTTGGAAATAGTGTGCCCTGGGGCTGAACACTTGGCAGAGACAGGACTTGGGCAGGGAAAGGAAATTCCAAGGCTATGAAGATTATTTTTGTCACATTTTGTCTCTGTGATTAAGTATTAAGGAAATAGTTTTTTCTTTGCTCTTCTGTCTGTCTCAGGGTGGTCCTGTGACACCAGCGAGCCATCCCGGGTCCTCCTCCCACCCAGGCATGGCTCTGCCACCAAGCTGCTTCCTGAAAGGGACAGCTAGTAAATACTTAAGGATTTGCAGAACATAACTTTTCAGTTCTGCTGTTGTGACAGACCCAACTGTGAGCAGGACCGTCAGCTCTATCTACGTTGCATCAGAGATCTCCATATGGCACTGTGTTCCAAATGGGATCCTGGATTCAAGAGCTGAAAGCCGTTAGTGGCCCCCTTCATCTTCAATGACTCATTGGAGAATTTTTATTCTTCCTATTCCTGCAAGAGTGGGCTTTGCAGGGTTGGAATCCCTGGTCCCCAAAATACTTTGTTCTTGTCATTAATGCATTTATAAACTCTCTTTTCAGACTGCTTATAAAAATAAGATGCTTTTGCTCATGGAACAGGGTAGGATTGTACTAGAGTAATTGTCTTTGAAAGTGATATTTTCAAACTTGGTGCCCTATTTCTGGAGATGTGCCTATTTAGTACTAGGAACCTCCTGGGTGCTGATTGTGCTCAAATATTTCCCTTCTCAACTTTCTCTACCAGGAAAAGTTATAGTTGACTGTGTTCCCAAAGTACAATGGGTGAATTATCCAATTTATTACAAAAATTTCATTCTGGTTGATTCTAAATGGCATGAAGTTTCAAAGAAAGCTCACATTACTGGCATATATGTGTGATTAATGATATAAAAATGTTATAGCATGAGGGAAGCTTTATTTAAAAAACACATTTTTCTTTTTCTTTTATTTTTTTATATTTTTTAGTTTATATATAACAGCAGAATGCATTACAATTCTTATTACACATATAGAGCACAATGTTTCAAATCTCTGGTTGATTGCAAAGTATATAACACAAATTCATGTCTTCATACATGTACATTGGATAGCCACTATTTATCATATATTGAATCTATTGTTTGTCAAATACTAGCTGAAATATCTGAGACCAGTCTGTTATCTTTGTGATTGATGACTAAAGAAAAGTAAATACAGTTGTGCAATTTTAGATTCCAGCTGACTTAATCGCAAGTAATTTCTCACGTAGAACAAGTATATAGTTCTGATTTAGAAATAATATCAGTATTTATTTTTCATATCTGCATACCAATCTAGGTCTTCCATGTATAGATTTGTGTGTGTGTGTGTGTGTGTGTGTGAGTATGTGTGTGTGTTTACATATATACATATATAAATACCTTGAAGGACTGTGGTTAGCATGTCTAACTGTACAGTTAACTGTACAGTTCCTTTGCAATTGATTAGATTACTTGAATGACTTTATGTTTGAGACTGAAAAGGATAGAAATTTTAGCTGGAACACATCTTGAGATTTCTTTTCTTCATGGTGATTTCAATATTCCTATGATAGAAATTTGAATTCAAATTTCTATTTGAATTCAAATAAAATCCAGGTTTTACCTCAGTTATAGGAATGATGAAGAATTTGAGATCTAATCTGCTCATTTTTTTTTGGAAAAGTTTGTGTCCAAGGCCTAGTGAGACCTTAGTAATTCATGGAAAGAAAACCTCATCTCACTCTAAAAACATGAAATAGTGAAGGTACAGCAATGGAACTTTCTAGATGACTCATGTGGACTCTCCAAACATCTATTGTCTCAAAGCCCTTCCCTTCTCCCCAACTGTTCACTCCATTTGGAATAGGCTTCTGCACCCACTAGTGTGAATGCAGCTCACCATTCCACCAAAGGTAGAGACTGAACCCGGGGACAGTGATATGGGGCCATGTTCTCCAGACAGCTCAGTGCAACCCTTTCTGACAAATAAGTAGAGGACCCAATGTCTGTATGAGTGAACTGGAAAACCACAGGGGAGAAGCTTATAACTTTATAAGACCTCTTTTGTATGTATGCATGATATCATCTACACATTTTAAGAGTTGCAAGAAGAAATCAGTGTGTCCAATTGGTTCTTTTTTTTGTGGGTACTAGGGATTAAACTCAGGGGCACTTGACCACTAAGCCACATTCCTAGCCCTACTTTGTATTTTATTAGAGACAGGGTCTCACTGAGTTGCTTAGCGCCTCACTAAATTGCTGAGGCTGGCTTTGATCTCGTGATCCTGCTTCCTGGGATCACAGGTGTGTGCACCCAGCCGGTTGATTAATTTTTAACTTTGAAACCTGGCCAAATGGGACTTCCAGGTGACTAGTTCCATGTATTTGGTTAATGTAGCTGGCATAGGAAATACCCAAGGACATGTGGAATTAGAAAACCAAACTACTGAAGAGAAATACTTTGGTGTGTTTGTGAATTCGATTCAGTTAATCTTCACTGATAAACAGGAAAATTGTTAGGAACTTGTTAGGATTAGAAGTACAAATGGGTCCCTCCCTACACCTAATGAATCAGACACTCAGAAATGGGGTCCAAGGCTAGAGTCTTATAATTATCCTCAGGGGGATTCTTATGTAAGATATTTCTGACACAGTAGATACAAAATCAAGACTTGCTAAAAAAATGAAATAAAGTTAATGAGTATGGTAGGATTACAAAAGTAAGGATCATATTTCTTGGAGGAGGAAGTTATTTGCTTTGTATATGTTTATTTGCAAACTACTGAGTAAAAGCATTTCTTTTATAGCAAGAATTTTTATCATGCACACCATGATTGGTTCAATTTAATAAGAAACAGTTTGTACTAATTGAAAAAATGTTACTTAGAACTTCAGACCAATCAAGAGGTAACTCTAAGCCTCTGTTATCAATAAAGATCCGCTTTCAGGACAAGAATACACTTGGTTTGTACCTGTAGATGCCTTTCTAGAATGTATCTCATTTATTTGTTTACCACAGAGTATTGCAAACGAGGCAAATTTTATTTTTACTTTGGCATGTGTGTTTTTAAACTTATTTTTAAAAAAGTAATTATGTAGTATTTGACATTACATCTGGTAATTTGTACTACTTGCTCAACAAGAAAGTGGGCCCACTCTTCAGAAGTGGCTGAGTGGTCTATGTTGATTTTTTTTGGTCAGTTTTGTAAACAGATTATTAACTACCTTCAGGATGTAGTCTCCTTTTTTACTAATGAAATTTACCTAGACAATGAATTTGCCATATCTGAAATTTGCCAATTCCTCTTTACTGTCAAAATTCCCTTTTCCATATAAAAATTTGCCTGAACAAAATAATTTTGATGGCACAAATCTTTTAGTGATATAATTCTTAAGTCATACCAAAGTAGCATATGGTATTCTACATATAATGGAAAGTCTAAACATATAATTGACAGAAATTGTAAAATGAATAATAGTTGATATGATACCATGTATTTTTTATAACTTTTTCTAACAGAGTTAAAGAATCCAATTTATTGAAACTATTTAGGTATTCCTTAATTATTCTGCTCAATGAGCAGAGTGGAGCAAATAGTACCAAACATAATCTGTTAGTTAAATCAGGATTTGGACAATTGAAAATAGGTTATATTTACAAATCAAAATCACATATTTATCCAGGGTACACAGTGTACAGATAACCATGTTGGAGTGCAATTGAGAAGATAGAGTGTCAGAAACTTCTTCTGACCCCCAGGATCTGCACAAAATGTGAACTCCAATAACACAGAGGGTATACTGTTCTGTACTTTGCAAATCTGAGATTATTCTGTTTTCATTGATTTGTTTTGAAAGAAAGGATATATTTATGTGTAAGTTCAGTGTATCCACCATGGTTAGAATTTAGTAAGCAATACAAAATATATTGAGTTGAGCTACATGAACTGCTTTTTGGAGGTCAAATAATCAAATATTTGCAATTTCATATGGCTCAACTTCACATTTTGTTTCAAAAGCCTCTTTTGAATTTTGTGAAATATTGTGCTCTATTTTTGGCTAATTTTTTATCGATTCTTTCAATTGCTGACTTTGGGGGTCTGCAAAACTCAATTCTATTTAGTGCTGTTACTGACCTGGTAAAACAATTTAGAAATTTCTTAGTAAAATTTTTAGGCACATTTTTTAGTGCCTTGTTGCTATGAAAATTAAATAGTGTTCTTGCAGCTTTGAACAGCTGTTTCAACTTTGAAAAATATATAATTCTCTAAGAGAATAGTTTATAAAATAATAATAGCTTGCATGAGGAATAAATTTTATAGTGCTTAACATTTAAATTTCATATGTTATAAAATTGCTATAAGCAATTTAGAATTATGGCCTTATTTTCATAATAAAATAATTTATATCATATTTGACCTTCAATTTCACATACTGTTCATTTTACTTTAGTGCCTCCTCTCTTACTGCTTTGTGAATTGGGTAAATACAAAGGTACAAGTTCAGTTTTAGAAATACTAGCAATCTATTTCAATATCCTTTACATTCTTCACCCTTACACACTGATTGGCACAACTGGCTTCTAGAATCCCTGCACCCCAGCACAAGCCTTTCACATTGCAAACTGTGACTCAGAGAGCTGCACATCTATCTACACTCAATCACTACACATGAGACTGTTCAAATGTCGGGTTCCTTTTGTTCATCTGGCTGTTTTGAATTCAAGTAATTGTTTCAACATGTATTCAGCCTGAAACATTGAAGGTGGTGGCAGCTCCCCAAGAAGTTCAAATGGGGATGCTCTCCTAGTGCATCCAGCAGAGAACTTTCATTAACCATTTCTCTACAATGTATGTTATGTCTCAGAGTGTTTCAAAACATCATCCAGTTTCCAAAAGAATTCTGTCTGCCTTAGTGCCAACTGATTCAGGATGCTGCAAACCCTGATAGGAAGTAAGTGCAATTCCAATGTTTAAGCATTTTTTTACCCTTTCCCTCAAATGTGAAATTGAGTTCTTTGACTCCCTGCCCTAATCCATACAAGTACATCAATGCTGTAGTCATTTGATGAGTTAAGTGATCAAAGCTGTACTGTATTACAACGTAAGCATTTTCAAACTTTAACCTAAATAAAGCTCCTATTTACTTAAAATAAAATGCCAATGATCAAAGGGATGGCTAACTGAAATTAGTTTGGTGGCTGTAAAGTATGACTAGCACATTTAGGTCTTGGTTTTCATTCCATGCAGACACTTCCATCTCAGTCTGAATTTATTTTAAGAACAGTAGTATGTAAATAGTATGTAATCTGTAGGAAACTTGATTGGGATTTGATTCCCGATTGCAAACCAGATGGCTTCCAACTTTGATTTTAGTGCTTTTATGAAATGTTCACAAAATCACTCAGATGATACAACTATTTCCCAAATTTGCTGTAAAAGATGACATCATTGAATCCATGTGTGATTGCCATTGAAATTACTAAAACTTTTAGGGATTGCTTTTGTTTTTCTTTTTGTTTTGTGTTTCAATGAATGTAGAGGAGTTTCTGCCTCATCAGTCTTTATTAAGAAGAACTACAGAGGGATAGTTGGTTTTGATTTTTTTAAATAGTACTGAAAATTAAATTCAAGCTATAAGATAGAAAGCGTGACTTGTAATAATAAACATGATTTCAAAAAAATCTAGGACTTTCCTCTTAAATGGTGGCTTAATTTTAACCAGAATTGCTCTGCTTTCTACGTAACCCAAGACAACATGATGATTCTGAATTGCCAGTGGAGTTTAACAATCAGGAATGGTGGCTTACTATTGCGAAATGAGCATGATTTCAGTTGATGTTTGTTCTTCTACAGACTCTTCTCAGTATAAATTATGCATATTCTTGAACAGACAGAAATGCTGCCTTCCCTCAGAATTCCAAGTTAGACATACTCAAATGTTGTATGGTATTAGAATATATAAAGTCTTAACATTTTGAATCCTTCAGAAACCTATAATTTATATAACATTTTTATGAAGAAGGAAATTTAGTAAAATTTTCAATAAGTTTCATATCCATGAATAATATTGTTTGTAAAAAATAAGTCTCTATATTTGTTTTAACTTCTATCAAATGACCTATGAACTAGTCAATGAAAAGCAATTAGCTTGAAAAAGAAACACCTGTCTTACTATCTCCATCATATTTAGATGAAATTAGCAGTACAAGAAGACACATAAAACTTTTATATGAATGAAAATTTGCTTCCCCACTTCCTTTTCTTATTTTTCTCTATATGATCTATTTATGACACTGAGATATGCCTGTGTTCATATCAGTGCCATGGTGATTTGGGTACTATAGCTTTGTAGTATATTTTGAAGTCAGGGAATATGGCATTTCCATATTGAGTTATTTTGTACTTTCACATGAAAATTTTAGGATTTTTTTTTTATTTCTGGGAATAATATCTTTGACTTTTTCATAGGAATTGCACTGAATGTGCAGATTATTTTAGGTAATGTGGACAGTTTAGCAACATTAATTCTTCCACTGGGTAAATGGGAGACATCTCCTCATTTATTACCTGACTTTCTCAATTACTTTCATTAATATTCTGTGATTTCAGCGTAAAGGTGTTTTGATCTCAATTCCAAACTCATTCTGTGAGGCCAATATTACCCTGATCCCAAAACCAAGCAAAGACACATCAAAGAAAGAAAACTTTAGACCAATATCACTAATGAAAATAGATGCAAAAATCCTAAATAAAATTCTGTCAAATCAAATAAAAAATATATCAAAAAGATTGTGCACTGTGAGTAAGTGGGATTCATCCTAGAGATGCAAGGTTGGTTCAATATACAGAAATCAATAAATGCAATTTATCACATCAATAGACTTAAAGATAAGAATCATATGATCATCTCAATAGATGCAGAAAAAGCATTTGATAAAATACAGCACCCCTTTATGTTCAAAACACTAGAACAACTAGGGATAACAGTAACATATCTCAACATCCTAAAGGCTATCTATGCTAAGCCTCAGGCCAACATCATTCTAAACAGAGAAAAATTGAAGGCATTTTCTCTAAAATCTGGAACAAGACAGGGATGCCCTCTTTCACCACTTTTATTCAACATAGTTCTTGAAATGCTGGCCAGAGCAATTAGACAGATGAAAGGAATCAAAGGGATATGTATAGGAAAAGAAGAACTTAAATTAGCACTATTTGCTGATGATATGATTCTGTACCTAGAAGAACCAAAAAACTCCACCAGAAAACTTCAAGAAGTAGTAAATGAATTAAGCAAAGTAGCAGGATATAAAATCAACACCCATAAATCAAAGGCATCTCTGTTTATCAGTTGCAAAGTCTCTGAGAAGGAAATGAGGAAAACTACCCCATTCACAATATCCTCAAAAAAATACTAAGGGAATCAACTTAATGAAAGAAGTAAAAGATCTATACAATGAAAACTACAGAACCATAAAGAGAGAAATCAAAGAACACCTTAGAAGTTGAAAGGATCTACCTTGTTCTTGGATAGGCAGAATTAATATTATCAAAATGACCATACTAGCAAAAGCACTATTCAGATTTAATGCAATTCCAATCAAAATCCCAATGGCATTCCTCATAGAAATAGAAAAAGCAATTATGAAATTCAACTGGAAAAATAAGAGACCCAGAATAGCTAAAGCAATCCTTAGAAGGAAGAGTGAAGCAGGTGGTATCACTATACCAGACCTTAAACTATACTACAGAGCAATAATAACAAAAACAGCATGTTTTGGCACCAAAACAGACTGGTAGACCAATGGCACAGAATAGTGGACACAGAAACTAACCCACAAAATTACAATTATCTTAATATTAGAGAAAGGTGCCAAAAACATGAACTGGAGAAAAGATAGCATTTTCAACAAATGGTGCTGGGAAAACTGGAAATCCATATGCAACAAAATGAAATTAGACCCCTATCTCTCACCATTCACAAAACTTAACTCAAAATAGATCAAGGACCTAGAATTAAACCAGAGACTCAGCATCTAATAGAAGAAAAAGTAGGCACTAATCTTCATCATGTGGGATTAGGTTCCAACTTTCTTAATAAAACTCCTATAGCACAAGAAATAAACCAAGAATCAATAAATGGGATGGAATCAAACTAAAAAGTTTTTTTTTTCTTAGCAAAAGAAACAATCTGTGAGGTGAACAGAGAGCCTACATCCTGGGAGCAAATATTTACCCCTCACATATCAGATAGACCACTAATTTCTAGGGTATATAAAGAACTCAAAAAGCTAAGCACTGAAAAAACAAATAACCCAATCAACAAATGGGCCAAGGACCTAAACAGACTCTTCCCAGAAGAGGATATACAATCAATCAACAAATATATGAAAAGCAATCAGAGTAATGCAAATAAAAATTACTCTAAGATATCATCTCACTCCACTCATAATGGCAGCTATTATGAAGACAAACAACAATAAGTGTTGGTGAGGATGTGGGGAAAAAGGGACACTCAAGCATTGCTGGTAGGACTTCAAATTGATGCAGTGAATATAGAAAGCAGTATGGAGATTCCTTGGAAATCTGGGAATGGAACCACCATTTCACCCAGATATCCCTCTCCTTGGATTATACCCAAAAGACTCAAAACCAGAATACTACAGGGACACAGCCACATCAATGTTTATAGCATCACAATTCACAATAGCTAAACTGTGGAGCCAATCTGGATGCCCTTCAGTGGATGACTGGATAAAAAAACGTGGTATATATACACAATGGAATTTTACTCAGCGATAAAAGAGAATAAAATCATGGCATTAGCAGGTAAATGGAAGGAGTTGGAGAAGATAATGCTAAGTGAAGTTAGCCAATCCCAAGAAAACAAATGCAGAATGTTTTCTCTGATAAAAGGAGGCTGACTCCTAGTTGGGTAGGGAAGGAGAGTATGGGAGGGTTAGATGAATTCTAGATAGGAAAGAGGAGAGGGAGAGAAAGGGAGGAGGCAGGGGATTAGCAATTACAGTGGAATGTGATGAACATCATTATCCAAAGTACATGTATGAAGACACGAATTGTATGTCAACCTACTTTATATACAAACAGAGATATAAAAGATTGTGGTACATATGTGTAATAAGAATTGTAATACAAAAAAACCCCAAAGTACATATATAAAGACATGAATTGGCGTGAACATACTTTATACAAAGATATGAAAAATTATGCTCTATATGTGTAATAAGAATTGTAATACATTCCACTGTCATGTATTTTAAAAAATAAAATCAATAAAAACAGAAAAAAGGTTTTGGGAATAGAGTTCAATGGTAGACTTAGCATACACAATACTCTGGTTTCAATCCCTAATTCCTGAAAAAATAGAAAAAGAAAAAAAATGGGAAAAATAAAACCCCTACATATCATCAAGTAGACATAAAAGTTTCATTCTTCTATAATTTATTCCTTGTAAGTTCCTTTATATTGAAGAAGCCAAGATATTATCTGAGAAATGTGGTATATATCTTTTTAAAGGAAGAAATTTTCAGAAGTAATCTATTGTAATAGATCACAGCTTGAGTGATCAGGCATGTCTTACAGCAACCTCGACATAGATGAACTTATGAAGGATATCATTCATATACTTCCTTGTGTCAGTAGCCATAAAAATCCAGAAAAAGTCTCTAAAGAGCAAAAGGAAAATGAATAAATAAATAAAGCAAAAGGAAACAATACCAGATTTACTCTGTTTCAAATATTTTACATTTTTTTCCTTGAAGGAAAAAATAACATTGATATATGATTATAAATTAAAAATAAGTTATGTATGTGTTGGATGTGTTGACGTTATTTATGCTCAGGGAGCAGAAGAAGGGAGTCTATTGGCATCCCTACACTTACCTGGCATGACCTTCACCCAGACCATTAAGGAGTGCTGCCACTGCTGTGACATCACTGATATCCCCAGCGGCTTTGTCTCTCTGAAGTCAGAGTGCACATCTGGCATGGTGTTCATCATGTCCATCAGGAAAGGAGGCAAATGATGTCTGAGGGAACCGTAGACACAGAGGCTCCTGCTTTCTATTCTGGATTCAGATAAAGCACCATGTCTAGTTTCCACAACACAAATATGCAGAGAGGCCCAGCGACAGCCTGCAAATGCAGGAAGGTAATACCATGGACAACTGCTCATGACAGACAGGAGAGGGGGCAGCAAGAACATTCCTAGGTCACTTTCCAACAGAGTCTTGGGTGTTTCAGACAGCCTATTCCAAGCCATCCTGTGGGACTGCATGAGTCATTGAAGCATTCTATAAAATAGCCATTGTGCCCACTTTAAATTGTTCCTCCTAGATGCCGGGATAATATACTCTACCACTTTCCTTCTCAACCCCTGCGCCCCCCAACACACACACACTGCTAATGTGTAAATTTTCAACTATGCTTTCTAGAGGATCCTGGTTAACACACATCTTAAATCTAGTGTGTCACACACTGGTTCGTGGTCCATACAGTCTTCATTTCTTGTCCCAATTTTGATTTCAACCCCAATTGTGGAAGATAGTTTTGACTTCCATTTCAAATACCTCTTCTTTTTCAACCTCAGGGCAATTTCCCTAAAACTGGGAAATTGGCATTATTTTGCAAAGCCCTAAAATGCAGAGGAGTTAATCCTCTCTCCCCAGGGTTAACTCTAAACAAGTGGATTCTCCAATGATTATTGGATATCTTTCAAATACTGAGAGATATTCTGTAGGCTTCTGAGAAGTATCAGGATAATTGAGCCACCGTTGCCCTCAGCACTCCTGACCACTAACCCTTGATTTTTTTCTTATTTATTTTCTCCCTCACCTATTTTATAATCTCCTTCACAAATTCTCTTCTTTCAAACTTTACAGATGGGGATGTCTAAACAAAGACAGTTGTCTGAGAAGTTATCCTGGAAAACACATAGGATTTAGAATAGGATTCTAGAGTCCATCTCTCACTGTTCAGATACCAGTTTTTGCTGCATTAAACAGTGTGGCAATGGCCTCTGATGTGTGATGCAACATTTATCATCTTTGATAGTCTCACCTATCCGGGATTGAAATAAGGTACAATTAGAAGACATAATGATTTATGTACTTTAATGATTTGGGACAATTGTAATGATAAAAATTAACAGGAATCTAGCTTTTGTTAAATTTCTTAAAAGACTTGAAGAAAGGGAATGATAAGCTCAGGTCTCCCAACTAGCAAGGTATGATATGAAATCTCAAAGCTCTTCTTAGCATAATTAGACACTTCAACATAGTTTATGTTGTACTGAAAATTAGGCTCAGAGTTTAATTGTTAGCAGAACAACAAAATAAATACATGCACAACCTCAAGTAGCCCAAGGTGAATTCCAGGCTGTTAAATGGGGCCTCGGTTTTAGGATTAGAGTAGAAATACCTGAGGAGATTCCTGGAAACCCTATAGTTTGGTAGAAGAACACAAGCCCCCTGACTCAATGGTTACCATATGGCGGTGCTTGCAACAGGAGAGCTGCGGTTTCCACTGGGTTCCCTGGTGTCCACAAAAATAGGGTAAGTCAGGTGGTAGAATTTAGCCATCCTAAGTGAAGTAGACAACTTTTTTAAAATAGAGAGCTAGAGTAGAGCAGCAAGTAGGCTGATTTTACACAGCAGAGGAATGTAGTAATGGTAATAAACTATGGGATGCTTGGGTAAGAGAGAAAGGCAGCTGAGGAGGGGAATGCTCATCCTGTATAAACCAAAAAAAAAAAAAAGATAGCAGTTGAGAAGGTCAAGGTCAGAACTCTTCATGGAAAGATACTATTTCCTTTTCCAGTTTTCAGATACAGGTTTCCTTCATTAAATGGGAGGTTCCTTGAGTAGAGACGGTGAGATGCTAATGAAATTCAACATCACGCAAACATCTTGCAAATCCTTCTCCAAAAGGACTGTACCAGATAAGTTATAAGAGGTCCTGGATGTGGGTCTGAACTGACACTGATGCCATGGTACTCAAAAGAACCCTCATGGACCTCTGTTTGATTGGGGGTTTACAGAGACACGTAGTAAATGCAGTCATGGTGGATTTCATTTCACATTCGATGCAAAGGGCCCCCAGGTACCACCAATGGTTATTTCTCCATTAATTGGAATTAATTGTGATTCCAATTATAAAAACTAGAATAGAATAAGTATTTCTCATTAGATTTTTTGGTGCCTGAATATATAGCTTATTACAGTTTTGATCCTGAGATCAGAATTCAATGTTCTTCAAATTTTCAGGCACAGTTCATGGTCATGCAGTTCTCTGAGCATTTACCATACACAGTCAAATGCTGTACTTCATCAAACATTTATATTGTTCTTTTAGTGGGTGTCCTAGACATGCATATTTGTTTAATCCTTGCCTACCATGTATTGGAATATTTTTCACTTCGAGAATAATGCAAGAAACTTAAAGGTTGTACTCAATTTTACCCCTCTAGACTTTGGGTTTTGGCCATCACACAATTTCCTTCTACATATGCAACATAAGACATGTTTATTGTTGCTATATACAGGTAATATCCTTTCACCTTTACCCACTTCTTTATCCTTTCTGTAATCCAGCATTCCTCCAGGTGGTTCAAAGCTTCTTTCTGAAATCATTTTCTTTTAGCCTGAAAATCTTCCTTTAGGATTCCATGCAATTCGTGCAAGGCGTATCTTCTGGTATTAAATTTTCTCATCTTTTGTTTGACTGAAGAAGTCTGCATTTTGCCTTCATTGCTGAAGAATATTTTCAGAGGTTTATATAGTTCAAGAATAGAATTCTTTTTTTTTAATTCCCCAATTATTTAAAAAATTTGTCATTTTGTTGGTTTCTGGATATAATTTATAGTTTTTTTTTTTTTGGTGGAGAAGTCAGACATCAGTCCTATTATTCCTTTGAAGATAATGAATGTTTTCTCTAGCTGTTTAAGATTTCTTTTTCTTTAACTTTGATGTTTAGAAATTTGGCAATCATGAGTCTCCGTGTGATTTTCTTTGTATTTCTCCTAATTGGGTTTCTTTTGAGTATGTAGACTGAGATCTTTGTTTTAATTTTTGGAATATTCTTCATCATTGTCTCTTCAAATGTTTCTGCTCCTCCTTCCAATCTCCTCTCATTACAGGGCCTCAATTATAAATATTAACACATTTGACCATGACTAACATGTTCTTTACATTCTGCTCTGTTATTTCCATTGTATCCCAGCTTAGATGTCTTTCTATTGACTGGCCACTGAATTCACTAATTTTGTCTTCAACTGAGTACAGATTCTTTTTAGACCCAATATTCAAAATCTTTAAAATTTTGTTTATTGTGCTTTTTGTTCTAAAATTGTTATTTAAAAAAATATAAAGACAAATACTCTATTGAAATTCAGTGTCTCCTTTCATCATTGAGACTCTCTTTTCCTTTATATTAACAAACTTATGACTGTTATTACTTTTATCCTTTTTGCTTGTTGTTTGTTTCCCAACAACTAATCTTTTTTTTTTTTTTTTAAGAATCACAGTTCTGGGGCTCTGGTGGTTGTGACTAAGTGGTAAAGTGCTCACCTGGCAGTGCAAGGCCCTGCATTTGATCCTCAGCACCACATCTAAATAAATAAAATAAAGATATTGTGTCCAACTACAACTAAAAAATAAATATTTTTTTAAATATCACAGTTCTGAATCTTTGAATGGATGCCTGTCATATAGAAAATGTATTGAAATCCCTGAAAGTTGTCTCCCTCTTTCCTCTTCACTAAGACTGCCACTTTTTATTGGGGCTTCATTCCCATGCTGTGTTCAACGAGGGGATGCCCTTAGAGAGAAAGTTAGATAAATGTGAAATGTAAGTAATTTGTTTCTCCTTTTGCAAGAGTGTGTTCCTTTCATTTCTTCCTGCTCTGATTCTTCTCTTGTGTCTTTAGAGTTTTTCGCATGGTCGTCCACTATTGGTGGGAATGTAATTGGAACTGGTTTCCTTAGTGGCTGCTGGGATTAATATTATGACAGATAAGGCCAAGTGTAAGCACCTAAAATCCTAAAATCTATCCTGACAAAGAGAGAAATCCAAAGCACCATAGCACCTCATAATTCATTACAGATACTAATGCCATTCTCAAAAATTGAAGGAATGTATAATGTTTGCAAAAAATCAGAGGATTATTTTAGATGAGTTGAGATGACTATAAACTAAGTAATATCCACAATCATTATTGTTTTGATAAATAAGACTTCTCTTCAGAATAAGTCTACACAGCCTCTATAACATTATACAGCTAATAACTTAGTACCTAGGAAATGAATTATTTTAAAACTCTGTCATAAGAAGGTTACAACTACATTTTGCTTGTATGTGGGAAAGATATTAACACATACACCCTGTCTGAAAACAGGGCTAAGTTAATGCTCCTTATATCAATCATAACATAGACCACCATAATATTAAATCATTGTCACATTTGTCAGAAAACTATGCATGAATTATGACTGATAATAGTACAATTGATAATGTCATCTTAATAAACAGAAATCTACCATATGGTAGAAATGATATGTTCAGAATCATGCTCAAGCAGGTCTAGGTAGCAATCTCAGTTTTATGAACACATAGACAACCACACACTTAGCCACATTATACCAGGAGACATAGCTCTGGCTTATGCAGAATTCTCTACAACTGGGTGAATGAGAGGAACTAATCTCAGACCTTTCCTTGTTCAGCTAAATCAGCGAAAGCTTAAAATGTTTTCTTCCTTTTCTGCACCATGTTTCAGAAATGGCCCTAAAAGACAGTGATAAGAAGATCAGCTCTGTGGGTCACTTCTAGAAGTATGCTTATTGGTCCACTTGGGTATGGAGAGAATTGGTGCAAAATATAAATATCTATGACCTCATCAAAAATTACAAGTAGCTTTATCAGATAGTCTGTGTACTAGAACACAATATAGAAAAATCCAGTCCAAAGAGTTTTGGGGTAGATATATATGTAGGAATTTAATTTGTGGACCATATTTGTGGTTGTCTTTGTATCATATCAACAAACACCAAAGAAGAGCCATTCAGTGGCTGTTTGTCAGCTTCTGTGCTCTATAACATCAGTGCTTGTGCAATAAGCTCACAAAAATCATGTTGCACGAAGCCTATGTGTGGTCCCAACAGCAAGGACTCCTTCTGAGTAAGCTAATCCTATTATGAATCCACTGAATACCAGACATGCCTGTGGCACTAACTTCAAGACCTCTAAGTGGCAAGATCCCTGGAGACCTGCTTGCCACTTATTGCCAAGTTGAACATACTAGCTCCTTCCAATCTGGGCAGTTATGAACCCTCATTAGACATGATACCTGCTCCAGATATGAGTTTCTTTTTCTCTTCTCAGAGGGTGTCTTGCAGCAGCACAGTCACTACATTTATGCAATGCCTGATGTACTGGCATGGAATAACGCACAGCATCACCTCAAACCCGTTGGCTATATTTGCAGTGAAGGAAGAATAGCAATCATTGCATTATCATGTTACTCACTGATCTTAACACTCAACTGTGTCACAGAGTTGGTTAATTTAACAGAACATTAGAGAGATCTAATAAAGGCTCCACTAATGTTCAAGAAAAGCATCCTGCAGACATCCCTGATTCCTGTCCTTAAAATACAGAGTGTATGATCACATAAGAGTCAATATATGGCACAAAATCTTGAGTAGCTAGAATATACAAGTCTGCAGATCAAGTGGAAGAAAGATTTATCTCCCTCCACATCGTGTCTAGTGGCTAGTGAGCCATTGCAGAATGTGTGGCTCCTCATCATCTTTTAGATTTGTGGCCTTGGGTCTCAGATATGTGTAGTGGTGTGTGCTCCCACCAAGGGATACCACAAGACTTCTCTCAAACTTCAAGTTACAATCAGTTGAACTTTTTGCACTCTAGTTTTCCAGTCTTAAAATTCATGAAGAGCAAGGATTACTGCTACATAATGGGGAATGGGTGTGGGGACAGGATAGCATATCTCTGGAACTGAAGGGATTCACTAGGGACTTTTTCTGGGTTATTTGTGTCTGCAACTACAGCCTACCAAAGGCTCAGATCCCTCAGAAATGAAAGCTGAGTCACCTCAGCAGGTGGGCAATGTCACAGAGCTGAAGAGCTGAAGAGCTGACAAAAGGTATAGGAGTGTAGAATTGGAGGTGGAAGGAAACAACACTGACTCAACATGTCCTCAGCACCATTTACAGCGGTAGATTCTGCGGCCGGTTCCACTAACCCCTCCTGATGGTTGTATCTGACCCTCATTTCAATAATAGTTAAGAGCTGTACATAACATTGAGCTGAAGTAGGACTGGGACTACAGCAGACAATTTTTATGTTTTTTATCCTTCTCTGTTTGGCTCATCCCTGACTTCTGATGCTGCATTTGTGACCTCTCTGGTGCATGCTGACAGCAAACTCACGAAAGACTTTCAGAATGACTTTCTTCACTTTTCTGTTTCAGGTCCTTCCTCAAACTCACAGTTTACCACTTATTCCAGGTAAAAATACAATGCAGACCTGAGAGCTAATATTCTCAGAATCCACCCTCAAGAAGCAGGAGCCAAGAGCCAGGAGACAATTTTGGCTGGCTTTCCTTATGCATCTTGAAGATACTAAAAGAATAGAACCCTTATTTTCTACAGCAGTAGCCATAATGACACTCCTTTATATTGGTATTTCTTCAATTTCTGTCTCACTTTCTCTTTCCTTTCACTCTGTCTTTTTGGGATGACTTCTTAAATAAACTGTCTGCAAATATGTCCTTATCTCTAACTTCTCTTTCCACAGGAAACCGATCCAAGAAAATCTATCATTTGAGAACTAAGCCCACTAAATTCAAAATCAGCAATTTGCAATTTTAGGTATGTAGTAAGCATTGTACTCAGTTCTACAGAAACAAGCTTATTTAAATCTCAAGCCTCCATCTACTAGAATTGGGTAAATGGAGGTTGACAGGAAAGTCTTTTCAGAGTACTTCTGGAGTTTCAAGTGACTGGGAGAGATACACAGGGCTAAGGCATAGAAATATGTGAATTTTTATTTTTCTATTCATTGGTCTGCACAGGTTGACAGTGTTTCACAGTCTATACTGGACTTCATGGCCCCTTAAGATCTATCGGATCTCTCTAATGCTTGCCAACACTAGTTTAATGGACTATCTCTAATGCTACCGGGTCACATCAGGGAACAAGGAATCTACAAAAGTATTTTTGTGGTACTGTCTCCCTTATTTTACTGGTGAAGCTTTTCAGGGGCTTTGTGCATAAGACATTGACATCTTCGACATCTTTCTTTGCATTACCCTTCTTTGCTTCATTGATTAAGGGAATATATATATATATATATATATATATATATATATATATATATATATATATATAGTCTAAGATGGTAAGATTCTCTGTATTCTTTTTCTAAGCTCAAGGGTATTCTGCAGGATTTACAGGCTTTTAGAAACCAAAGACAGAAGGACTGTACACATTTTCTATACCCTATCCCTCCTTTGGAGCAATAAGTACAAAATAATAAGTGTGGTGGTGGTGGTGGGAAGAAATAGGGAGAATAATATATATAAACATGGGTTAAAATCTAAGGGAACATAGATGAAATATTCATGAGTTCTATGCTTGATGCGTTTTCACTGGAACCCAACCATAGGGAAAACAAAGATGTAATTAGTTGCTGTTTCCAAACTTTTTAGTCATTACTCAAACCACAAATTATATTCCAGTGGAAAGGGCTATGTGCCTCTATGTGCACGTGTGTGTGTGTGTGTGTGGGTGTGTATGTGTGTGTGTATATGTTTGTTATATGTTTAGCACATATAACTTTATATTATTAGCCTTAGGAGAAAAGTGAGGCATGACTTTTTTGCATATCATCTACTCAGCTTCAGTCTACATAATCCCAGAGCAACCTGTTAATTCAGAAAGGTAATCATACAATTCTGTGTTCAGTACAATATTTGTTCGTTAATAATCAGTTTCCTTGATCTTCAGTTTTCAAACTCCTTTTAGAGTTATGGAGACAGATCTTCTTTTCATCTTCTCTATAGCATTTATTTTCCTCTCTGCCAAAGTTTCTTTGTACCTGACAAATCAATTTTCATCACAGAATGAATCCTGGAAGATCCTGGAAAATAAATTCCAGCTTCTGTACAGAATTCCAGGGTACCCTGCGTTTCTTTCTTTCTTTCTTTCTTTCTTTCTTTCTTTCTTTCTTTCTTTCTTTCTTTCTTTCTTTCTTTCTTTTTTCTTTTTCTTTTTTTTTTTTGTGTGTGTGGAACAGTAATGCAAATCCTCAAGATTTCCCCCTACTTCATATTCATCTCTCTGTATCTTTCAGGAAACCATAACTTATTCAGTTGAGTGGGGAACAGCATCATCTTCATCATTATCAATAGGTCACACTTTCTTTATGCTTTGATGGAAAATAATGCAAATCTTAAAACTGATCTGAAGAGAAAAAAAATATGAGTCCAAGAGGATATTTCACAGTATTGTTATTCCTGTTCTTTTTAACTGCAGGCCCAATTATGAGTGTAGAAAAGATGAAAAGAAACAATTCCCAGTAAATGTTAACAAAACATTTTATTACACAGAGTTCCTTAACAGCCACAACTGCAAAAGAATCTGAGAAAGGTCTAGGAAATTATTAATAAATCTAAAATATTTAAACATTAACTCCACCTTGAGAAACATGGACAAAATTACATGAAAAACAACAGCGATGTGATGTAACAATTAACACCTGTTTCTAACTTGCTCTGTATGGACCTTTTCCCTTTTTCTTTCTGAATGAAGGCAAACAGTTTGCTGCACAAGAGAGAGAATGGCTGCAATTTGAATTGCAAATTTCTGCTGCAGCCATTTGTTTCCCCCTGATATTTTCTAGGGTGACTTGAAATTTGGACTGTTTTAAGTGCCTCCAGTTGAAATACATTGCCCTTAGTCACAAGTACCTTGAAACACAGCTAAGAAATTCTTCATGATCCTTTCCCTATGGTATATAGTAATCAATGTCAGGGGGAATAAAAAAAATGTGGCTAGGTTTCATTACTGAATGATCTTTCACCACCATCTACCTTTCCTTCCCTTACTTTCTCTTCATTTAAATGCAGAATAAATCTAACAAGTTGTCCTTCTGCTTTTACCACCGAGTTTGAATCTTTGAAGTGAGACTGAATCTGGTTTCTACTGTAAGCCTGGCATTTTCCAGAACAAGTTTTGCAAAAGGTACTGCATACTTTCTGAAAAATGAAAAAAAATGGAAGAGGGTTACATTGATGTAAAAAATCTATTTACTATGTTATCCAACTAAATGTTTGGCCACCAGAAAGAGCAATGTCTTCTTTGAAGAATTAATTCAAGTATGATGAATGGTTAATGAAACTTGCATCTCTTCATGCTGAGGTTTATCAGTGTTTTGAAGTGCCCCATAAAATATTAGAATTCCTTTAACTTATAGGAACCCACCTCATGTGCTTCAGAAAGTGGCAGTTTAAATGAAGAACAAGCTGACTTTTAATTGCCTGATAATTTAATAAAGCTCCAGGTATATTCTTGGTAAGTACATTGTAATAGTATATCTCTGCTATCAGAAATTGACTGCTCCCCAAATTCATCCCATACTCTATGTTGACTGAATAGCATGGGACATACTGAACAAACTGATAAACGAAGTGTTCAACTACAAAGCCAATTGGGGACATCTGTTGGTTTCTGTAATAATATACAAAGAAAATAAAAGTTTTTAAGGATTTTCCCTATGCCCACTTTAGTGGTTAAAAGAGGAGTTTTCTCTTTGTTTCTGTTTGGTCCTGGGTGGTAGGAGAAAAAGGTTACTTCAAGGTTTTGGGAAATGATCTGGATTCTAGAATCACCTCCCAGGCATCTGTGATGTTTCCATTTATAATAACAATGATATCTTTCACTTACAGATTTCTTTTCATCTGGGGATCTCAAAACACTTCACAGATATTTTCTCGTTTTTTTCAGCTTCACTGTCAGATGCAGGAAACCAGGTAGAACCTGCCATCTGTGCTATCTTTATAAGACTGGTTACCTGGGGTAGGAAATAATAGGCCAGACCTCGAACAGAGATGATGCCTTTTCACCGCTATTGAATCCAACAGGGAAGGCAGAATTTTTTCCCTCCCAGTGGTTATATTGGGATAACATTTCAGCAATCTGATCTAAGTCACTGAAAACAGAATAATAAAGCAACCATCCAAATTTATTTGAGATTTTACTTGTATGAGAGTCACAAAGTTCTTGGGTACAACCTCTTGAGATACATTTAAGTATTTTTTTGTAAAGCACTTGTCAAGCTTTTAAAAAAATAAAATGTAAATAAAAATCAAATTTATACCATTATGACCAAAAAAGAAGTTGCTAGGAAGAGAGACTACTTTTTTTTTAAGTATAGTGGTAGTATTTTAAAATAATGTTACTCTCTTCAACATGAATTATATTAATTTTATAACACCAAACATATCCCATGTCCATACTAGATAGAATAAGTTGCATTTGACATTTCAAAGTAATAGATACAGAAACATTATTACAGTTAATCTAGAGAAATGATATTCTCCAATCCACTCTTAGGACATCATGCAAGAGAAGCCACATCAGAAATTAGAAACTGTTTCCCATATTCCTTTGCTGCAAAGACTGCTGCCTCTGTGTGCAAATTAAGCAATGCAGACCAATGCTCATTATAAAACTGTGTGAAAGCCATCAAGAGCTTGGATGTAAAGAGCGATAAAAGTAATATCAAAGACACTAGGGTCACTTAAAGGACATGCAATTAATTAATTAATTAATTAAAAAATGCAGTTTCTACTGTCATGGTTCATTGGTCATTGGCTCTATTATATTGTATCAAGCAAAGTTCTGGTTTGCTTTTCTATTTTTCAGCACATTACTAACAGACTTCCTACTGTTTCCACTAAGAACACACACTCTGTCGGCACCAACTTGATCAATGAGATAGAATAGCAAACTTATGGTCTCTGCCCACTGCTGGACCTAAAACTTCCATCCTTATCTACTAATTTGTGCCATTTCATCTTCACTTCTAATTATCTCATTTTGAATTCACACTTTCTTCTCTCAGATTAACACTTTTATTTATCTATGCAGGTCAACCCTCAACACTATTTTTTTAAAGCTCCTTAATCCTTTAATATTTAAAATATAAACTTGATCACATAAAGTAGGAAATTGCAAAATCTTTTACCATGTACAAATAGAAAAAATTTTGTTAGGACTTAGAGACCTTCTGCTATGCACAATCTAATGAAATAATTGGACTTTCTACTTTCATGAATGTCTTTGAGTCATTTTAAACTTGGGATAACACTGGCCGGTTAAAGTTTGAAGTGATATTCAGCAGGCTTCAGATTACACATTGGGTAAATGGGTTGTGTGTGCCCACCTCAATGGCATTTTTGTTCATCCTCTCAGGACACTAATGCATCAATTTGGATAAGTTCTGCCTAAAGATTTGAAAGAGATGGTAACACACAGGGAAACATTGATAATTTTCCAAGGACTCAGAATCTACCAGAGTCTTGAATGATCTACAAAAATGAGACATATACAGTTCTCATACTCTGATTCCTTTCCCAGGCCATGATGATGGTCAATAAAAAGGTGAGTTGTAATACATGTCAGTAATCATTATAATTATTGATTTTAGAGAAATGATTCAATGGTCAGATAACAATATTGTATGTATCTGTCAAATGACAGAAATAGGAATATCTAGGAAACTGAGCAAAGCATACTGTAGACGTTAAAAAAGAATGCAGATATGATACTTAAAAGAGTCTGGAACAAGAGAAGACATGGAAATCATGCAAAGAATCCAGGATATCGAATACAATTCTTATCCACTTTCCAGAGATGAAAAGGACATAGTCATTATTTAATATAATTTATATGTAAAAGGTAAAAATGATATATTGTTAAAGAAAATATGGGTGTTAGGCCAAGTGGGTAAATAGAACTGACTGAATTGCTCAAGAAGAACCCTGTACCTGACATAATCCTTCCCTATTGAGACCCCCAAATTCCAGAGGGCTGAATGATCAGTCCTGTTTACTTCTGGACTCCTCTTAATGGGAAAAAAAGTAGGGTACTAGAGAACACAAATGACCACCCATAGTGGCTCAAGTCAATGCCCAAGCCTACAGTCAACACCAGCAGGGGATTCATGACCATTAGTTTTACTGCTTTTCCTTGGGTTTCTTCTGCTCCAGTGCTATAGTTCCCACCAGCCTCTCCCTTGTCATTGATGCAGACAAAACCAAGGCTCTTCACCTGAGTAGCAAAGACAGCTGCATGCACACTCAGTTGTCTGTCAATGACAGCAACTTTTTAACTACACTTTTTTGCTTGTCAGCCGTGAAAACTGGGCTGAGTGTGGTGCAATATGATGTCATTTTATCTTCCAAACAGGCGGCTATCATTGACAGTATTTTGTCACTGCTGGTTAAATCCAAATGACCAGTATTGTCTCTGCTTTCCAATGCAGCCATTTGGGATGCTGGGAAACAAATTGTGCAATACTTGAAGACAAGCGGTACTTAGGCATCTAAGCCATGCAAGAATACTGACAGTTCTTTAAACTTTTAAGATTTTATAAAGCAATCTGAAGTGTGTTCTTTATATTCACAAAATCTCTATGAGTTAAATAGGGCAGGAACAATTGTTATACTTCAAAATCCAAGTTCTCATCATTATACAAACTATGTGTAAACATATCTCATCTTGCAAAATAGATGGTTTCTCTCTCAGCTAAACTGTACGCATCAGGAAAACAATAATTATTCTTTTTATTTTATTTTAACTCAATATAATACCATCCAATAACTGTCCAAATAATAATTCTGGCTGATTTCCAGGCTTATAAAAACTATATTTCTGCCAGTGTTTTTTTTTTTTTTTAAATCAAGTCATTTTACACCTTGTCCCAGATGTCTTCCCCTCAGAACCACTTGAAATCTTAATCTCCCTCCTTCAATACCATACCAGTTGGAACTCAGGTCATTTATGCTCTTTCCCATCTAACAGTGCTGTTATGTCACTTTCTCTGTCCTTTGCAATATCACAGACATCTAGAGACCAGGCATGGACTTTTGAGTTCCCTAGACTAGCAGATAGCTGACAGATGGTAGATGTTCAATAAATATTAGTGAATCAAATTCATGCCACTTTGTCATTTTTTTCCAAAATGGATTCATACCAAAGAAATAATTATGATCTGTGGGAAGCCACTCCTGAGCTATTTAGCAACTTCACTTGGCCTTGAGCCAAGGAGATTTGGGTCTGGCATTGGATGCTATTCTGTGGTCCCTCCTACTTAATGGATTACACAGTGCATGTGACTTCAGTCTTCCTTTGGCTAGTAAAATTGATCTTACAGCTCCAGAATTGGGTGTGACCCTTTGGGAACCAGATAGCCTACCTCCTACCTTAATTGGCTAAGAAAATTCTGTAGAAAGCCTTTCACATTCCCCCATATACATAAAGCAAACAGGGGCTTTCACTATCTCTTTCCAGAGTGGAAGCTGGATGGAAAAACCATCCTGCCCTCGCTTTTTAAAACTATTTTCTGTGTTATGTGATTTTTCACTGTATTTCTCAGCCAGCCTACGCCATCACGCAGGGGAACCCAACTTCTGCCTCTTGTGCTGGCTATGGGTGAGAATGTTCCCTTTGAGGTCAAAGATCACTTTTGTTTATTATTTACTAAGATAAGAGTGTAATGTTTTGACAATAGGTAGAATCATTAAATTTATTAATTATATAACTACAAGTGTGCTGTAAATTCTCATGAACTTCAATTCTGTATGACAAGCTGGGTGTATCTGTTCATTTAAAAAATATTCATATTATGTGCTGAAGAATAGCAACAAGGCTAAGGAGTTCTCCCTAAGAAGAATCATTTCAAGGCAGTTTTTGAAAATGCCCTTTTTCACTGTCTGCCTGAGGAATGAACAGAAAGGGCATTGTTGATAAAAGCTACCTTGATGACATTGATCTCTGTATCTGCTGTCAGTAACCCATGTGTGCCCCATGCTCACTTGAATCACTTGAAGTAGCCAGTTTAGATAAAACAAGGGAACTCTAAGTAGTAATTAGAAGTTTCTGTAAAAGCTTTTCAAATTTTGTTACTCCAAAGTTAATTTACATTATATGCTATCTGTCACAGAAAAGAAATACAGCTTTTCTGATGCAGGGGCTACAGAATAAACATTATTCACATCATGATATGTGTTATAAAAATGTACTTTTTCATCTTCACTCAGGTTGCTATATAAAACAAGAAGCCAGAGACTTTATAGACACAGTTCATAATTCAGAAGTATGTGCAGCTGCTCTGGGGCTGTGTGGGTTGCCTATGTGTGTTTTAGAGAGTTGGCAAGAGGTTTAGTGTTAGAACTCAGTGACTAATTGAAGCAATTCTATAGGCTCTGGGTGAACATGAAAAGCTGTATGAATTTAACTGAGAAAAAGAAAATTCTGCTGCTTTTTCCTTTCTTTCTTCAAACCCTAATGAGAGGATAATTATTTTTTTATATTCTTAACATCATGTTTTTCTTAGGGGACCACCCATGTTCCAACATCCACAGTGGGAAAATAGAACTTACAAACAAAACAAAAAAATTACTTTAATGTATCTTTGTAAATCTTGGGATATTTTTTCCTTAATAGTAGATACATGGATTAATGGATGCTTCTATCATACAAACCAGCAGACTGTGAATTTTAAAGCCAAAAAGCTTTATTCTCAGTGCTTAAGGAAGACAGCTTTCATCCTCCAATTTTCAGATTTCTTAAAAAAATCTGTCTTTTTATAAATCCTTCATTGAGTATATAACAGTCTTACAATGGTATGTCCTAACTCACTTGCTCACAAGCTAGCTCGGATTCCTTTTCATTATGATCTAATAATGCCAGTGCCTCCTTGATTATGCCCATTGTCTCATAAATCATTATTTTTAAATTAAAATCTAAGCAGCTCCTGAAGATGGGACTCAATTTCATGGCATTTATGAAATTCTTATTCCAATTCCACTGAAACATTGTCTTGCCCATTCATCTCCAAAACTGCATACTGGTTACAACATGTTGAATACTTGTGCCAGATTTTTGCACTTTTTTTTACATTGCAAATAATCACTTGATTTTCAAATTTTTCCTTTTCTTATCTACAATGATCATAAACCTGATACTTTGGTGCTATATGCTTCTTGTATAGTGATAGTTAAATCCAAGGGTATGATTAGAAGAATAATAAATAAACTTTTAAAAGTTGCAATTATACCCCATGCTTCAGCTTCTTGGACTTTTAAGTATTTTTATTTGCCTTAAGGAAGCTTCAAAAATTTCAGACATGACATAAAAGCTCTCAGCAAGTTTGGAGACAAAATTCTTACATCCTAACAGACTGACTAGAAGATTCCTGGGAAAGCTGGGAATGGAACCACCATTTGACCCAGCTATTGCCCTTCTCAGACTATTCCCTGAAGACCTTAAAAGAGCGCACTACAGAGATACTGCCACATCGATGTTCATAGCAGCACAATTCACAATTGCTAGACTGTGGAATCAACCCAGATGCCCTTCAATAGATGAATGGATAAAAAAAAAATGTGGCATTTATACACCATGGAGTATTATGCAGCACTAAAAAATCACAGAATCACGGAATTTGCAGGGAAATGGATGGCACTAGAGCAGATTATGCTTAGTGAAGCTAGCCAATCCCTAAAAAACAAATACCAAATGTCTTCTTTGATATAATGAGAGCAACTAAGAACAGAGCAGGGAGGAAGAGCAGGAAGAAAAGATTAACATTAATCAGAAACATGAGGTGGGAGGGAAAGGGAGAGAAAAGGGAAATTGCATGGAAAAGGAGGGAGACACTGATTGTTATACAAAATTACATATAAGAGGTTGTGAGGGGAATGGGATAACAAACATGGAGGTAAATGAATTACAGTAGATGGGATAGAGAGAGAAGATGGGAGGGGAGGGGAGGGGGGATAGTAGAGGATAGGAAAGGTAGCAGAATACAACAGTCACTAATGTGGCAGTATGTAAAAATGTGAATGTGTAACCGAGGTGATTCTGCAATCTGTATTTGGGGTAAAAATGGGAGTTAATAACCCACTTGATTCTAATGTATGAAATATGATATGCCAAGAGCTTTGTAATGTTGTGAACAACCAATAATAAAAAAAGAAAATTGTCAAATTTGTATCTTAATTTATTCCCAGATGAAGATGGCAAACTGAGTCACTTAAGTATTATTTTATCTCCTTTCTCTAGTCCTAAAATTTGGGGTTCAGATATTGGAAGTCTGTGGACTATTCTCTCAAGTTATGTAAACAACACATTTTTATACATTTAGTAAGCATTCTTACATTGTAAGCTAAATCTAATTCCATCAATAAAATCACAAATGGTTATTTATTTAACATGAACTTGATGCCCTGACTGAAGCTTCTTAAGTGATAGAGCTAGTAAACTTTGCATTGAAGATTCTGCCTTTTTTAAAAATTTTAAGATTCTTAGTAAAGATTCTTCAGTAGTTGAAGGCAGCAATTGGCTACAAGGCCTGCAGGCCAAATATGGCCCTCCACCTGTTTCTGTTGATAAAGTGTTTCTTGGATCACACCCTTATCCATTTGTTTGCATATTATCTATGGGTGCTCTCATCCTATAATGGCAGAGTTGCAGAGCTGCAGCAAAACCATACGGCCATGGGCAACCTAAAATATTTACTCTCTGGCTCCTTCCAGGAAACGTTTGCCAACTCCTAGCTTAAGTGATTTCATTCAAAATAGGAGCACCTGCCTCCAAAAGTTCCGTTTTCTTTCCAGAATCTATAAATGCCTTTAAAGTCTCCAGATGAGCTGAGATCTCCTCTTCTCATCATTTCATACATCTTAGTGCACAGAAGGGAAGAGCAAGGGACTTCTGAGAGACAAGTAGCAGTGGAGAGGAAAATGGTCTTTCTTCTGCTCCCTTAAAGTAGACCTGTTTTTCTTTTTCTTTTGCAAACTGTGCCTTTGTAAATAGATACATCTTCAGAGGGGCCCTTACATCAACTGCAGAGAACTATTTCCCTCCACCACTACTTTAATTAAATTTTGGGGAATCCTGTTTTTACTGGTACTTATAATGTCTCCCTGACCTCAAAAGTTTTCAGGCTGAGTCATGTAATATCTCTCTAATATACTTTTCTGGCTTTCCCTTCTGAACTTGTCTAAGAACATGTCTAAGACAGACATGATCTTTGCCAAAATATACAATCATTCAAAAATATGATTCCAGATATACCAAGAGTTTTTTTCTTTCTTCCCATTTTTTTTAAGTTTTTTGAAACTTCTGCTTTTTGAACCCTTTAATTCTACCCCAGGTCCAAAATTGAGTTCAGAGTGAATTTTTAGAGACTATTTCAATCAGCTTGGCTCATGATTTTTGATGATACAAAATATCATACTTCATTTACAAACATAGTTATATCATTGTTTCTTACATAAAAATGGGTTGATTTCTACACTTAAAAAAATATTAAAGAGCTGGACATGATGGCTTACATGTGTAATCCCTGTAACTGGAGAGGCTGGGACAGAAGGATTGCCAATTTCTAGGCCAATCTCAGCATCTTAGCAAGGCCCTAAGCAGTTTGCTGAGACCCTGCCTAAGCAATTTAAAAAACAAACAAACAACAACAACAACAAAAACAAAAACAGAGGCTGAAGTTGTAAATAAATAAAGGGCCTGGGTCATAGCTTAGTGGTAACGTGCCCCTGGGTTCAATCCCCAGTGCCAAGAAAAACAATAAGCAACAAAAACTAAAAAAAAGAATAAACAGGCTTATGAGAAAGATGTTTTCCCTCTAGTTCACGCACAGACTCACTCATGTGATCTTTGACCATACTCTTTAACAGGGTTGTTAATGGCTTGATGCTGTATCTATGGAATTGTCATCTATTCATAATTGAAAATTAAGTTATAAATACTCAAGTTATGACATGACAGAATACATATTGTGGTGCATTATAACAGGTTGTATGTTATGGTGTTTCCTCAAAGCATACCAGGTATGGCATGTTGTATTTTGTGATATGTTATCAAATGTTACAATATGTTGTATACTATAGGATGATATATCATATGAAATGGTTTGTTATATGGTATTATGTTATTGCATGTAATTTAATGGAATTTTATGGCATGTTTTCACATACTGTTCTATGTTAAAACATGTTATGGTATATGGTATGTAATCACATTTCTTTTTTGCCTATTATCTTTTGTTAAGTTGTTAAGTGGTATGCAATACTAAGGCATGTCACAAAATGACATTATATGTTATATGGAATTACAATGAGGCATAACATATTGGTTATTGCATATTTATAGACATTTTAAAGTAACATATGTTAGAGCATGCCATATGCAGTGTGCTATGATGTGTTCCAGAATGTTCCCTGTTGTTTTATGTTATAGTGTGTTGCATGTTTATAGCATTATATGTTTGATGTTGTTTATGGTTGGGGATGATATGTTGCTGTTTGATAGGGATATTATGGTATGCAATGGTATGCATGGTATAATATCTGATGTAATTATATTTTGTCATGTGATAAAGGATGTTCATGATATTGTGTCCTATCTTATGTAAAGACATTGCAAATTATGTTTTGGCCTATTATGGTATGTCATGGCATATTGTGTATGATATGTTATATCAAGATATCTCATGGTGTGATATGTAATATGTTATCACATATTATTTTGTGTTACTTTATTGTGTGGCAAGTCTGCTATGACTTTGTGTGTTATCATATGTTCTGGCTTGAAACATAATTACATGGAAATGATTTAATCATGAGGAATGTGATTGCCCTTTGCACAATACCCATGTATGACAACATAGTGTACCATGGTGCATCACTGTATGTCTGTTGTGGTGAGTATAATCATGTGTCATTGTTCATTATGGTGTAGTTCATGTTCTGCTGAGTCAACAGATGTTTTCACATGTAATGGTATTTATATATTAGTACATACCATGAGATGTTGCTATGTTACCACACAAAATTTATTACATATTGTGGCACATTATGACATGATCTAGTGTGGCTTTATTGTATGTAGTGAAATATAATATCACTTTGTGTGTTCATTATATATTGTGAAATATTCTGTTATTAATTTGTAGGTCTTCATGTTGTGACATGATAAAATATGCAATTTTTGTGTCACCTCATACCATGTTATGTGATTGTGAGATAAACTTTTCATATGATGCGTTATCACATGCTATGACATATTGCATGTTGTGACATATTGTATAATGCTATGATAAAGCAAAATGCCACATACTATAACACATAATGTGCCATAACTTGAATACCATGTGCTTTTTTATTGCATATTGTGTTGTGTGCTATGTTATTGCATGTCAGGATGCGTTATGGTATATTTCATTGTGTGTGGAGTGTTATCACATGTATGGCATATTAAGCTGATTATAATGTGGGCACATCATTTAATACTTGACTTTGGTATGTTATGGACTAACTGTGTTTTATGTTTTATGGCAAATGTGGTATGCTATTGTATGATAGTATGCGGTATCATATGTTATTTTGTGTTTTAGCATAATATTATTAGGCTATATTGTTGATAATTTATCTTGGGTTTTTTATGTTATGCAGGTTGCCTTATATTACAGATTTTTACAGTATGGTGTGTTATGATTCATATCTCATTAACACACAATAACATGTTCTGATACACAATAAGGAAAACATTCAATAACATAAGATGACTTACAATAACACAAGCGTCACATGGCATGCAACTACACATGTTAAGATATGTGTCATGACATATAGAAGCACCACATACTATAATTTTAAATTCATAAAACATACCCTGCCACAAAATAAAGTTACCTGTTGTGATATGTTATTATGTTTTATGGAATATTATCTCATAATTATTATAAAAATACATTATATCATGTCATGACATATCACAACATAGTATGTAATACCATGCAACAACATATTATATCACAGCAAATCATAAAATAACATGCCACCACATGGAATAATATACTACCATGAAACAAAGAACATATGTCAACATGCAGTAATATACCACAGATATGTGTTAACATATACAATGTAATGATATGCCATGCTTTAACATGCCATAATATGGGATTCCAATACATGTTACAGGATAACATGTCAAAAAATTACATTGTGCTTGGTGTCATAAAATTATATGACATACAGCAATACAACCTGCAATGCCATAACATAGAGTGTCACACAACATATCACATTATAACATAAAATAAGACACCATTACACTTATAACACATAATGCCACTTATAACAAACAATACCATGACAAATTTTCCATATTATACAATAACATGATATTTTATGCCATAGCATTCTATAAATATGTTACAACATATCACATAATAATGTGGTATAGCATGTCACAATGCACCATAATATAGCTTACATTAACATGTCAAAATGGGAACATTTTTATCTTATGAAAACTGGCTATAACATACCATATAATAGCATACCATATAAAACAATGACATACCATACCATCCTATACCATAGCATTGCATACCATGGTCAATCATAATATAACATATCAGACATAATATACCCTGTGACAATTAAAGCACATTATATCATATTATATTTCATAAGATCACAATATACTATGTGTCATGACATATGACAGTACATCCCAAACCACCATATCACACTGCATGATTGCATGTATTGTATGTCATAAAAAAATCTCGTGATAATATAAGATCACATAATGTAGTGTGCCAGAAGCTGCCAAATTTTAACAAAATAACATGTCATATCATACTATGCCACACAATAACATGTCATAATATTATGTGCAAAGACACATGGCACTTGATACCACATATGGCATGAAACAACACAAGGTAACATATGTGCAATAATGTTCTGTGCCATACAACATGCAGTAACAGCATAATATGTTTTGCCTCACCAAATCATAAAATACTAAATCTGCCATAAATATTAGAGCATAATATACAACAGCATATTGTTTTAGTCAAGTTTTTATCTCTGTGACCAAAAGAACTGAAGAGTAATATAAAAGAGAAAAAGTTTGTTTTAGCTCACAGTTTCAGAGGTTTAGTTCATGGTCAGACGACTCTGTAGCTCTGGGCCTGAGGTGATATAGAACATGATGGCAGAAGGGCATGACAGGGAAAAGCATCTCAGAACATGAGAGCCAGGAAGGTGAGAGAGAGCTGAGTTCACCAAGAACAAAACATATACCCAAAGAGCATTCCCCCCAATGACCTCTTTGCCTACAGTTACCACCCAATTAATCCATATCAGTGGATTTAGTTTAACACTCTCATAATCCAAACATTTGATCTCTGAATGTCATTTTGTTTCTCATGCATAAGATTTTAGAGGACACCACATATCTAAAACAACACATATCATTACATAATATGATATATCAAACTTATAGTAACAGAACTAACCAAAACATACATAAAATATAATTTACCGTAACATTCCATAATTTATAACAGTTTAACAAAATTATTGTCTTATGGTTTATTAGGTTATGTTTTCTTATGGCCTAATTTCTTCTCTCTGAGAATATTTCACTGAATCTCATCCAGACACCAATGCCAAGGTCAAATATCCTAAAGATAGAAAAGTAGAGTTCAAGGCCAGCAGGAACTGGGAGGGCACAAATAGTAATCCCAGCTCATCCAGATTCAGCCTCAATGGCAGGGAGGTATTGATTTCAGGCTTTGTCTATCTTCTATGGTCCTTTTTAAAGTCTTCAGCCACTCAGACACATGGGACATAAAGACAGTGAATTTATGGATTCCAAAACAATATGGGTTTTAGCTAAACGACTACAATTCCTGCTACACTGAAGAAAAATATCAGGTTTCTAAGAGCGAAAATCCATATGCAATAGTGACAGGCTCTGGTGTTTGAATACATAGCAGGTCCTTTAAAAATATCCAGAAATATCTATTTATTTTATTTTTATTGATTTTTTTATATATGACAGCAAAATGCATTACAATTTATATTACACATATAGAGCACATTTTTTCATATCTCCGGTTGTATGTAAAGTATATTCACACTAATTTGTGTCTCCATACATGTACTTTGGATAATGATGTTCATCACAGTCCACCATCATACTAATCCCCTGGCCCCTCCCTTCCCCTTCAACACCTCTGCCCTATCTAGAGTTCCTCTATTTCTCCTATGCTCCCCTACCCTACCCCACTATTAATCAGAGAAACCATTCAGTATTTTTTGGGGGGGATTGGCTAAATTCACTTAGCATTATCTTCTCCAATGCCATCCATTTACCTGCAAATGCCATGATTTTATTCTCTTTTATTGCTGAGTAATATTCCATTGTGTATATATGCCACAATTTTTTATCCATTTATCTATTGAAGGTCATCTAGGTTGATTCCACAGTTTAGCTATTGTGAGTTGTGCTGCTATAAACATTAATGTGGCTGTGTCCCTGTACTATGCTGTTTTTAAGTCCTTTGGGTATAGACTGAGGAGAGGGATACCTGGGTCAAATGATGGTTCCATTCCCAATTTTCCAGGGAATCTCTGTACTGCTTTCCATATTGGCTGCACCAATTTTCAATCCCACCAGCAATGCATGAGTGTACCTTCCCCCCCCACACATCCTCACCAACACTTATTGTTGATTTTCTTCATAATAGCTGCCATTCTGACAGGAATGAGATGAAATCTTAGAGTAGTTTTGATTTGCATTTCTCTAATTGCTAGAGATGATGAACAGTTTTTCATATATTTATTGATTGATTGTATATCCTCTTCTGAGAAATGTCTGTTCAGGTCCTTGGCCCATTTATTGATTGTTTTTTTTTTCTTTTTTTTTTGTGTGTGTGTTTAGTTTTTTGAGTTCTTTATATACCCTAGAGATTAGTGCTCTATCTGATGTGTGAGGGGTAAAAATTAGCTCCCAGAATGTAGGTTTCATTTTGTTGCATATGGATTTCCAGTTTTCCCAGCACCATTTGTTGAAGATGCTATCTTTTCTCCAGTGCATGTTTTTGGCACCTTTGTCTAATATAAAATAATTGGAATTTTGTGGGTTATTCTCTGTGTCCTCTATTCTGTACCATTGGCCTACCAGTCTGTTTTGGTGCCAATACCATGCTGTTTTTGTTACTGTTGCTCTGTAGTATATTTCAAGGTCTGGTTTAGTGATGGCACCACATAGCAGGTCCTTTGAGAGAAGGAATTAAACTAGAGAAGATCAGAATGCTTCAGAACTCCTGAATGAGGAGGACCCAGCACAGATGAAGTAATCATTGATGTTACATTCAGTCCTTCTTTTATTTTTCAAATATTTACTGAGTATGCTATGGCTTGAATGTGGTTTGTCTCTCAAAGGTCGTGCAGTGTGGTTCTGTCTAGAGCTCATGGTACCTGGTGGGAGATAATTAAGCCATTAATTCCCTCAAGAATCAATTATGTCTCCTCTAGAGGGAGCTCTAGCTCTGTTGGGATTGGATTATTACTATGCCAGTGGGTTCTTATTAGCAAGGCTGGCATCTCTTCTGAATCTCTATTAACTAAATATTCCCCACCCCTACCCCACCCCACCCCCTTTTTTTGTACAGTACTCAGTATAGAAGTCTGTTTTATAGCAACACAAGCAAATTAAGACAAAGTTCTACGTCTGACATTGCCCTGGGCAACCAGTTAAACAATGAACAAGAGAAAGGGGGTCTTTGCTCACATCCCAGCAAGAAAGGCACCTAGAACAAATAATCAAACCTATATTAGTTAATTTTAAATAGTGGGAATTTTTCAGAAGATAATAAAGCCATGTGCTCAGGGGTGGACTGGGAAGGAACTTCAGAAAACACAAGTGCCAGGCCTTTCCTTCTTTCTTGAGGAAGTGATATTTGAGATGGAACCTGTCTCCTGAGAAGCTAGAGGGAAGGGCACCCAGCCCCAAAAGGGGAGTTATGGAAGATGTGTGCTTGGAGAGCTGCATCTCAGAGGGTAGGCTGGGGTTAGAGGTGAGGCAGTGCTCATCAAAGGTAAGGATTGGGAAATGTCTCCTAAGAGTGACAGGAATCCAGTAAGGGTCAGCAAAGGGAAATGACACAAGATTTTCATTTTCAAAATACCCCTCAGTTCCTACACAGATTCTGAGTTAGGAGAAGAAAAAGGATGACCAGTTGAGAAGTCACAGCTGTCAATTAGCTGAGAACCGATGGCAGCATGTAGCTGTGTTGGAGAGGTGAAGAAGTGTGGGCAAATTAAGGGCATATGTGAGTAATGGCACTGATGAGTGCTCTCTGAGAAAGTGAAGAATAAAAGGTAGGAAGCAGCTAAGTGACCATCTAGATTTTGAAATGAACAAAGGAGTAGGACGAGGATTCACTTACCTACCTGGGGGAGCATAGAGCAACACGTTCCAGTGGGAATCTGGGGGAAAAAGCCAAATTGGAGATGATTGACGCACAGCATGCTTAGTACTGTAGCCTTCTTTTTGATGCACTTGCTTCTGGTTAAAATCTAGGAGTCATCAGAACACAGATAGTTTCTCAAGCTCTAAAATTAAATGAGGTGTGTAAAGATACAAATGTATCTGAACAAGAGGATGCAACTTTCCGGAGTCCATAGGGAAATGTAGAGAAGGAACAGGGGGAACAGGAGATTAAGTGAGCGTGATCTCCCACAATCCAAGAGGGGTCGATGAGACAGACAGAGAAAGCAAAGAATGAGAACATATTCAAGGATGCTACTGAGATGTAAAGATGAATACCAAGAAACAACCATTAGATTTGGCCACTAAAAGGAGCAGCTGAGTTGGAGGTTGGTGCAGAAGGGAGAAAATTAAAGAGAAGAGAGGCAATGGAGAAGATGGAACAGAAAGAGTAGGGATTTGTTAGAAGACGTCTGTTCTTTAGAGGATATTTTCAGAGTCAAAAGATTGATTTGTGAGCTTAGTCCACTCAGAGAAGAGACCCAGCACAACAAAAAGACACCAAACAGTCATGGATGTTGGAGTAGATTATTTAAATCTGAAGGGCATCTGGATGGTATCTGGAGTCATCAAACCCCTTTGACTGGTGGCTTCAGGATGTAGATTATGTTAGAATAGGGGACTTGAGAGGATCATGTGGAAGCTTTTCTTGGACAGATGCAAGATCTCATTGATAACTTATTTAAAGCAGCCCTTGCCACTCTCATTCAAGAGAAGTTACTTATAATTATCTATACTCAATGCCAAATAAATGATAAAGTCCTTCACATTGCTTCAATAGAAACACCAGGGAGAGCAAAATTAAAGGAATCTTCAATTACACTGGTTTTTCTTCCCCAAATGAACAATAAAGGAGACCTAAGTGAGGATGGATGTTTCAAAATTACCTGCCTAATTATTTTCCATATTATTTTGTTGAAACAGTGTAAGACCCAACTTCAGAAAATCTCAGAAATCAAACTTTTAGTTTTGCAGAAGCTTCACCTTTATAAAACAAAACCCCCTTTCCTGATGCACAGTGATACATCTAAACCATAAACACAGACTCTATGGGTCTAAGAGTCAAATTAAAGCAATTTGACAAGACATTAATTGACAGACTTAGGTACCACAGACAAGTACTGAAAGATATGTTTAACTCTGCTAGATTCTGCAAGGGAGATTCATGTGAGAAACCAGCAAATGGACTAAAAGAACACTGCAATTTGAGCAGAGATGTTAAGAAAATTATCACTACATTGAATTTTGGAGAGAAGAATAAATTCATTTACTTAAGAATTACCTGGGTTACAAAAAATGTGAGGAAAAGAAATCCTAGAATTTATGAACTTGTATAAAATGAAAGAACATTTTTTATACAGTAGACACAACTAAAAGATTTTAAAATTCAAAAATACTCCTTAGCAATTTATTATTTCCTGAGTCTCGTAAGGAGAGTAAATTTGCTTTTTGCCTGTTAATGAATTATGAGTAAATGCATATATTTCTTTCTCACAAATCATCAGAAAACCCAATCCAAGTAGAATCCTTGATTTGGTCTTATGGATTATGAAGCTGATTGGATCCTCATGGATTACAGAAAAATCTTAGTGGTAAGTCTTTCTTTGCAGTCAATATGAGGGACAGAGATGCTATTTCCCTACTGTTCAATGAACACATTTTTAAGGGCTTTTTAAAAATGTCTTTATTGATCTGACTAGTAGAGGTGGTGGTGAAGATTATGATGATGACATTGAACTGCTCCTCTTCTGAAAAAGGAAAAGACTAATTCTAGATTTGTTTAAAATAATGTGTGCTTGCAGAAAATCTTGTCTGTGGCTTGAAATGCACTAAAATTTTACAGTATTGCTACTTTTTTTTTTCCAGATAAGCTTTTGGTAGAACTTCTTACAGGGAAACCAACAAATGTATTTGAAGAAACGTTCCTAACATACTCAAAATCATAGCAGCAAATAGCATGGTGACAGGGAACAATTACTGATTGTTTACTCAGTTCTACTATGCCCACAAATAAATGTCTAATACTTACAAATGCTTTATGAAATGTGTGCCTTTCTTATCCTCAGCTTACAGTTGAGTGCCCTGTGGTTTAAACAGATTGAACAATTTATCCAAAGACATGCAACTAGCATATAGCGACCCTAATTTGGGGGCACTTTTTAGCACTATTCAACTGAGCAGTATACGACAGTATATTCATGTTTGGGTTTACAGGATCTGGATAAAGAATATGTGGCTTTAAATTCCATCATGACTTCTTACTATTTCAATGACTATGAGCAAAATAGCTAAATTTTCTGCCTGCTTGTCATTTAACAAGTAGAGGTTAACAAAATGGATAACTTTCCTATTAGCCCCATAGAGCTGTGATAATGTTAAATGAAACGATATACATAAAATACTTAAAAATATCCATATAATTTAGTAAACATTTAATGAACACTCAATTTATCTACCGCAATAATATCAATAACAATACTGTTACAAAAATTTGAACAGCAGCCTCAAACAAATTGAAAAGTGGGTGTCCATTAGCAGAAAGCATCCCCAAAAGACATTTAAAATTTTGAGATCAAATCAATAATATGAATTATAATGTTTTAATTAAACATTTTTAATGGATCTTCTGTCTGCTATGCTAAATTAATTCTAAAGGGACAGATGGGTTTTCCAAATTCATTGTTTTCATTGTGGGTTTTTTTTAGTTCATAAGTGGTTTCAGCTAAAACATTTTTGAAAGGATTACACTTGCAGATGCAAAACACAAGGAACGACAATCGTTCATTCTCTGAGTACATTTTGAAGTGGACAAACTTGGAATTCTATGTTAGCAAGGAACTAACAGCCTTAATTCAAATTAGTCAATTTGTTTGACCATGAAACCATATGAAATCCCAACATATTTATTCTTCACTCTATGATCCTTAAAAATTTAAAGTCAACAAACGTTAAAATGATAAAGACACATTTAGCTTGCCTCCTCACTTCTCTCTCCCATCAGAACTTCAAAGGTGCCACCACCTGTCAAGTTGATTTTGACTCATGCACACAAAACAAGTTTACACAGTGAGCTATTCGGCAGTGACAAGAGATGACAAATCAGTCCACTCCTCACCTGGAAGAGGAGAGGAGGATTAAGGGAATTGGTCAACTTCATAGGTTGGATTTCCTTGTCAGAAAGTTTTTAAAAATCATTAAAGGGTCACACTAGACAAAACAGTGGACTTTCTATAAAAGTTCCTAATAGATTAATGACTTATTGTTTAGGGATGATGTGTTGTACTATTAGTTTAATGAATTACAGTGAATAGATTATAAAGTTGAAAGTTGAGAGTCTTTGCCTTCACAAAGCATAAAATAAAACAGAATATAATTGTCAGCCTTGTCAAATCCTCACCCAAAGAATGCTTAGAGGAAAACTATTAACATTTAAAAAGGAACTTCATAGGCATCAAGTTGAAACTCTGCTTATTATACAGAGCCCTCTTAGAGATTCATAATGCATATTACCAAATAAAATGTTCCTGATAGGGTTGAAATTAAAAGAATCCACTTTTCTAAATACAGTCATGTCAAAATTTAGTTATTACAGAGTTTTTTGTTTTTTGTTTTTTGGGTTGTTTTTTTTTTTCTGAGTCTGGATTAATATCTTATGAAACTAAAACTTTGGAATGTGTGCTTTGGGAAATGAAATTGATCAAGAAAAACACTGAAGCAAGCAGATAAGTCCCCAAATGACAGCTCTGTTGCATGCATTTATTGCAACAGGAAAATGGAAAAAGGCACTGAAAAGGCCATTGAAGTTTTGATAAGAGAAGGTGACAGGCCTGAAAGGAAAGATTTTCTTTCAGATAAAAAGAATAGCACACAATATCGAGAACAAAATTTAGAGAAAAAAAAAGCATACTTAAAATGAAAACTCCCGGTTTTCCACTTATTTTTGCATGCAGATTATCTGTTCTTGGATACTTAAAGGTTGGGCTAGAGAAATAGTTCAGCAATGACTGGATATAAAATTGAATAGGCCTTGAATGCTAACCAAGGAACTTACTTGAAGCTACATTATAAAATGCAATACCAACAGCAAAAATAATTACTACTCCACTTATAAAAATAAAATGTGTTCAGAAAAGTTTTGCAAACTAAAACATAGCACAGACTATAATAATTTATGGAGTAATCACACAAAGTTAAGTATTATGACTATTTAAAACACTGCTATTTTCTCTTTTAAAATTATATATTACAAAAAAGTAGGAGAAAACATAGAGAATTGTAAAATGACTTTCAGTCTTCCCTCAGATTTTCATAATTGATTCATTCACATGATCCATGAATATCTTGAACACCTATTAAGTACATACACTCTTGTGGATTCGGGGGACTATTTGGCATATCAGTGACCATGAGAAATTTTCTCGTCTTCATGGAATGTATATACTTTTGGGAGAGAGACAATAAAAATATTCATATAAATATATAATGTGAGGTAGTAACAGGAACAATAAAAATACATATATGCATGGGATTCTAGAGAGAAACTACTAGGAGACAAACTAGTAATGCAATATAGTATCTAACATCAATAAGAACTATTAAAAGGAATAAACTAGGATAAGGAGTTGTTGGATTGGAGGGAGCAGAAAATTCATTTTTAATATGGTTTTCAACAAAGGTCTTTCTGAAGAGGCTACTTTAGAGCAGGGATATGAATGAAATGGGGAAGCAATCAGTTCATTCCTCTATTACTAAAAATATATAATTAAACGTAATCTAAAGCAAATAAAATAAAATAAAAATAAAACAATCAACTGTTTTTGTCCCCGTGTGTACATGTTGAACAGTTTATTTAAGGTATATGAAGAAAAAAGAATTACATGGCTGTTCATCTTTAAATTTACAGAATACTCCTTTGCATGTTATTCCTCAAGGTCATGGTACAAATTTACATCCACCTAAGAGCATATAAACTCTGCCAAAAGAGAGTCTACCTCTTTGATTAGAAGATCTCCAGTCCAAAGAGGATGGGGAAACACCAATTTGTCTTCTCTGTTCTCCCACCAGCCAGAAAGCTAGAAGTTTGGTGATCCCAACTGGCATTGCTCACGGTGTTGGCACAGTCACAGGAAGTGGATGGCAGGGTAGAGGAGCAAACGTTTCAGCTTTGTGATTAGAGGACAGGAAATGTGAGCACCAGGGAACTGAAAAGAGCTAGGAAGGGATTGGAGCAGGAAGAGATTAGAAATATAACCCATGAGGCTGTTCATGAACCAGTGAACCCTAAAATGATCTAACAATTCTCATAGATGGGTTTTAAAAATGGACCCACTCAGTGTATGCTATCTACAAGAAACTCATGGTAAGTGAGAAGATAGACTTAGATTAAAATTAAGTGATTGAAAAATTATTTCCTATCCAAACATTAGTGTAAGGAAGCTAAAGTAGCTATATTAATATCAGAAAAAATGCACTGCACATCAAAGAAAATTAGAAATACAGACATTACATAATAACAAAAGGGTAGCTCTTCCAAGAAGCCACAGTAATCCAAAGTGCATAAAAAGAAAAAAAAGAAATGTCTAGAACATGAAGCAAAACCTGAAAGAACTAAATGGAGAAGTAGAAAAATCCACAATTACAGCCATGAATTTCCTTCTCAGTCATAGAACTAATAGACAGGAAATTTAAAAATATAAAGAACACCATCAAACAATGGATTTTAATTGATAGTTACCGAATTCTTCAAACATCAAAATATTCATTATTTCTAAGTTTACATGTAACATTCTTCAAAAGAGTCATATACTTATTTATTAAAAAATAATCTTACCAATATAAAAGAATACAAATAAATTGAATCATACAAAACATGTTCTCTAACCATAACTGAATTATAAAATAGTAGCAGAAAGATAACAGGTAAATCTCCAAATTTTGGAAAATAAATAACACATTTCTAAGTAGTCCTTGGGGTAGTACATGAAACTTGCAATGAGAAATTAGGAAATATTTTCAATAGGATAAAAATAAAAATACAGCATAATAAATATGTATGTGATATACCTAAAGCAATCATTAGTGTGAAATGCATAGGATCAAATGTTTATTTTAGAAATAAAAAAAAAGTCTCAATCGAAAATGGTATGGCTGCTGAGGGCGGTGGCGCCCGCTTTTAATCCCAGTGGGAGGCCGAGGCAGGAGGATAGAGAGTTAAAAGCCAGTCTCAGCAAAATTGAAGCACTAAGCAATTCAGTGAAACCCCTATTTCTAAACAAAATACAAAACAGGGCTGGTGATGTGGCTCAGTGGTCAAGTGCCCCTGAGGTCAAACTCCGGTAAAATCTCTCGCAAAAAAAAAAAAAAAAAAAAAAAAATGGTATAGCCACTTTGGAAAAGAGTTTGTCAGTTTCCTCTGAAGTTAGTCAAGCATTTTCAAAAATTCTACATTAAACATTTACTCATAGAAATGGGTCATGTCCATCCATCCTGCAAATGTACATAGGGACTATACAATAAAATAATTCAAAAATTTATGAATATATAATTTAATTATGCTATATCCACATAATAAACTAGTACTTAGCAATAAAAGCAACAGATTTCTTATACATGAAACAATATGGATGAAACTCAGCATTATGCAAATTAAAGTCCTGGGAGTAGATATCCTTGTCTATATCCCAGACTCAGGGACAGTGTTCAATTTTAATATAATCATGAGGAAGCATGTTATCTGATGCCTTTGTGTCAAAACTATCAGATTGAGAAAGTTTTATTGTACTTCAAATGTGTTGAGAATGTTTGTCATATGTTTCTAAAATTTTATTAAATGCATTTTCTTTATCCATTGAGAAAATATTTTTTTATTAATAATATAGTTTGAACATTCCACTAATTTCTCATGTGGAATAAACCTCACTTGTTATGAAATGCACTATAAGATTCAATTTGCTAAATGAATATTTTACAAGATTCAATTACTGTTACATATTTCAGGTTTATACTCATGAGATAATTTTATTTAATATGTATTATTTAGGTGGTGTTGTAATGAATTGTAATAGCCTTATAAAATGAGAAAAATAGTTTACTTTTTCTCTATTCTCTGAAAACACTTTTTCTGCTTTAAATATTTGGTTGAGTTTACCTTAGAGACATTTCAGCTTCAAGTATTTTTGTTTTGTATTGTTTGGGTGAGATGGTATTCAATTATGGATTCATTTATTTTTAACAGACATAAGGGAATTGTTTTAAAATTCTTCTTTTGTTACTTTGTTAGCTTCACTTTACAAAATGAAATTACAACTTCTTTAAATTATTCAATGTATGAAGTGGTTCCTAAGACCTCTTGTAGTTTTGCTAATAAGTTTCGGATCTGAATTGCTATACCTCATTTTCCAAACTCTTCAACATTAAGGAGTATCTCTTTGAAAGAATCAAAAGAGCAAACAGGAAAGTCACCTCTGTACTTGGTTCCCCTGCAGGTTCAATTTGGCAGGATTGTCCACAGATGATAAAGAGGGTTGAATTAGCAATAAAAGCAGCAGATTTTTTATACATGAAAAAATATGGATGAAACTCAGCATTATGCAAATTAAAAGTCCTGGGAGTAGAATGTTTGTCATATGTTTCTAAACCTATCATCAGATAGGTTCATACTTAGACAAATGCCTGCAGTGGGAAAGTGGTATGTCTTTCTTACCTAGGAAAGTTTGTGTTTTACTCAGCTTTTTCTGCTGTGACTAAAAGGCTCAACCAGAACAATTTTAAAGGAGAAAGGTTTATTTGAGGGCTCAAAGTTTCAGAGGTCTTAGTCCGTAGAAGCAGTCTCCATTCCTCGAGGCTCAAGGTGAGGCAGAACATCATGGCGTGAGAGTGTGGCAGAGGGAAGCAGCTCATATCATGATCAGAAAGCAGAGAGACTCCACTGGCCAGATACAAGTATATACTCCAAAGCCACACCCCAAATCCCACCTCCTCCAGCCACATCCTGCTACTTCAGTTACCTCTCAATTAATCCTTGTCAGGGGATTAATTCACTGGGTTAAGACTTTTTCAACCCAATCATTTCTCCTCCGAATTTTCTGGTGTTTTCTCAAACCTGAGCTTTTGGAGGACACCTCACATCCAAACCACAGCAATTTGATACCTGTTTGAAATTTGATTCCTTAGAATCCCTTTCTTTCTAACATGTTAAAAAAATCTTTTTACTGCTGTCTTGATTTCTATTAGTATTCTCTGACAAAAGAAATAGGACTCCATAGAAAAGTAGCTGATTTTCACACATTGGAGTAGGAAATATACAAGATGAACTGGAGAATTTTACAGTGACAGAAATTAAAGAAGTGCTAAAAAAATAGTCTCACACGGATGGGCCTATGTCAATGTTAATACAGAAATAACTGAAAAAACTCCCCACGGGCAAAGCTATAGCAATCTGAGTAAAACTGTTAAAGTAGTATTGAATTACAATCCAAAGTATAAAATAAATACACATGAGTCCATACTGTATAAATAAATAATTTTAAAAGTTTTTATTTTGTGAAAGAGAAAATCTTCCTATGCAGAAGAATTCCAAGAAATGTATGCAGATACTCTACCCCCAAAGAAAGAGGTAAATCCCTACTCCTAAGCATGGGCTGCGCACATAGTGAAGTTCTTCGAAGATTGCTACCGTATAGAAATGGTGCAAAGAAAGTAGTTACAGTGAAAAACTTGACAATGCCTGATCCAGGTCAAGATCAGCATCAACAGTAGAAAATAGTGATATTACTAAGAAAACAAACTATATTCCTAGTCTAATCACGAGAAAAGAAGCATCTGACAAATTCCAATATTGGTACATATTACAAAATATCAGTACTACTGGGAACTGCCAAGGGAATCAATGACATGGGAAGTCTGGGAAGCTAGCACAGCTAAGAGGCTGCTAAAGAGCCATAAGGACTAAATGCCAGGTGGCATCCTTATTGGATCCCTGCATCAGATAAAAGGACTTTTGTCTAATAACAAAGGAAATCTGAATAAACCTCAGACTCTAGGGACTACTGATGTATTACTGCTGCTTCATCAATTGTAACAAAGGTATCGTCGTACCAAAGTCATTTGTTAATAATGGGAAATGAGTGCATGATAGGATATGGAAACTGTATGAGATTCTAAGATTTTCTATAAATTCAAAACTGTTCCAAAAATAAGTCTACTTAAGAAAATAAATAATTTTATACTTAGTTTTCCTTCTAATTTGGTGAAGATGGGGAATAGTTAGAGGAGGTTATTAAGGAATTTTTCCTTAGCCATTGTTTGTTTTTAATATTTAGCTAGTTTTCTTGATATCATTCACTGAATAATCCATACTTTCCTTTTATGATCTTTCTGTATTCTTCATACTATATTAAAACCTCAAATGATATAATTAAATAAAACAGAACCTGCAGTTACCCTTCAAAATCTCTTTTTCCTACCTACTGTGGGATTTATGTTGACCCTTTAATTTATCATTTCAAGATGCTTTATAAGATATATATGCATGTATATTCTATATATAGTAAAAATCTAAAATTTATATAAATTGTAAAAATGTTATATTATTATAACTTTACAATTTACAATAATATATGCTCACATATATATTTGGTCCCCAAACCTGCATTTATCAACAAAAAGAGGCTCTAATTACTCCAATTCCACTATCTCCAAACTCAAATTTCTTTAAACTTCTGCACTGCAGAAAAGCAGTTTTTCCAAAATTCACTGATTCACAGAACATTTCATTTTCCTCTAAAAACATTTTTTTTCAGGTTTTATCTTTCACAAAACAACTCTTTATAAGTCACTGACATGAAGTTAATTAAAACCCAATGTGTGTGTGTGTGTGTGTGTGTGTGTCTTTTGCTCAGCTAATGATCACTAATCCCTTTCATTTTTATCTACATACTCACCAATAACTTGTACAATTTTGAAAAGAAAAACACAAGAACTGCAGTAAACGATACACCTGAAAATGACATCTTTGAAGCATAATTTCTAAGAACAGTGTACAGAAGCAACTGAGAACAATCTGTACATAAATCTTCAGATATTATTTGCCACATATTGATATAATACTTGTAGAAAATTTACCCTCTTTGAATGGAAGTCTCACTGAGAAGCTCTTGCAACTATATATTGATACCTTAATGCATTTGTTTCCCTTAAATCTACTCACTTGCCTTGATCTGGCTTTTTACTGTAAAAATTTAATCACACTTGTTCATTGGTTGGCCACTTTGTGGTCTTTCAAAATTTCAAGGACTTCTGGTTACCATCCAAGATTAAATAAAGTAAATCACATAGGCAACATCTTTAAAATTGGACATTATTTTGTTCTGTGGAGCTAGTTATTTTTTTCCCCTAGGGATGCTAAGTAACACTCATCTATAAAGATACAGATGGTCTCCAACCTAAAATGGTTTGACTTAGGATTTTTTGAATACAAGATGATGTGAAAAGTGACATGCATTCAGTAGAAACCATGCATTTAATTTTAACTATTCAATTATATTAATTATACAAATTAATGGGTTTCACTGTGTATTATAATTTGGATATGGGGTGTTCCCTCCAAATCTCCTGTGTGAGACAATGCAAGAATATTCACAGGGAAGATGATTAGATGGTCAGAGCTTTAAATTAATCAGTGGATTCATCATTAATAGGAATCAATTGGGTGGTAACTATAGGCAGGTTGGGTGTGGCTGGAGGGATTAAGTCTCTGGGGATATGCCTTTGGGATTTGTATTTTGGCCCTGATGAGCACAGTACTTTCTGCTGCCTGGTGGACACGTCCTGCCCTGCTTTCCTCTGCCACACCCTTCCACCATGATAGTCTGCCTCACCTCAGACTCCGAATTATGGACTCAGCAGACTTTGGACCTTACCTCTGAAACCTTGAGCCAAAATCCTCACTCTAATTATTCTTGTCAGGTCTTTGGATCACAGCAATAAAATAAACTGACTAAAACACTCTGATATTTCCATAGATGTATATGTTTTGCATTAATTGTACTCATCCTCCTTATTGACCTCCCTTGCCGCCCTCACTTCCTCCTCCCACCCATCCCATTCTTCTTCCCTAATGTCCAGCTTCTATAGAAACCAGACTTTGAGTTTTGTGTTTGTATCTTTCTCCTTTCAGGTGATATTCCTCTTCCACTTGTGATGATGGGCAGCTGCAGTGAGCCAGAGCTCCCAGCCGGCCACATAATCAGGAGGGTGAACACCTGGTGCTCCCAGAGCACTGTGCTGCTCAGCTTTCCTGTTCTGTTGCTTAGGTGTATAGATCACATTATTTTCTTAATGGTACTTTCATTATGATACAAATCCATCATGATTTGAGGACCATCTGCACTTGCCTTCTAATGTATAATATTACACACGAGCACACACGCACATACAAAGTTCAGAGGAAATTTGAGTGGAATAAAAATTAATTTGTACAGCTGTGACTCAGGTTTCAAGTACCAAAGGAGAGGCTTTCAGAAACTGGACTAGACCTTCCAGTGAACTTGTTGCTTTATTTTGTGTATTAAAGAAGCTTGGTTTAAATGTGGAAGTGAAATAGAAGCAGCTTAAAAACCTGCTTTTGTCTGGTAACCCTCTAACCTAAAAATTATGCCTTGTATTATGATATGAAGGAAGGCTAGATTCACAGGGAGCAGTCCAGACATGGAGGGAGAATTTTCCCATTTTAATATTATTGGACATAACCTCTGGCTGCTAGCCTGACAGGAGGTGCCTTCTGGAGGAAGAGAGGAGGAGAAAGATGGGGGTTCTGTCCTCAGTCGGAGAACAATATTGTACTTTACTTACAGCTCCCTCCTTACCGAAGGAAGCATCTGAAAGGTAAAATATGGGTGGGCTTTCTTCATTTTTAAAACCAGAACAAGCAGACGGTGGGAATAACAGAGGGAAGTGCTAATTGTTTTAACTGCATGGGACAAAGAAATAAAGTAGGTTAATCCACTTACCTGAATCATCTTATGTATTCCACCCACCAATGACCATGTCCCAATTAATGTTCTCAATTCCAACTAATTAACAAGGATTTATCCTTCTTTAGGGAAGAGTAGGGAAGGGCTGGGAATTAGAGTACATTACTAAAATTCTTACCCTGGAGCTCAGTACTATTTTAACACCATCTCCCCTTCCTGTTCGACACATAAGTTATTCCAATTGAAGTGAAGCGAGCACTAAACATGGATCTATGAGCCTGGGAGCTCAGTTTTCTCCATCTGCAAAACAGGAAGTCTGGACAGGTTCCTGAAGTGTCTTCTATTTTCCTGATTGTCACAGGACCTGGATACATACACTAATGAGTACATCCATGTCCTCTGCAGGAGTGGGCCAGGTGAGTGTTCTGGCTTATTCATTCTGCTTAGAGGTGCTGGCACTGATTCAGCCTGGAACAGGCCTCAGAATATGTCTGGGGCAGCAAGGACACACCTGTGACTTGCCTTGTATACCCCTTGCTAGCCTTAGCCATCAATGTGAAGTGCACAGTGACTACAAGTGGGCCCAGCTCAGCAAGTATAGTTGTCTGCAGGTTTTCCTTCCTGTTGCCCTGTGGCCCTCTGTGCTCAGAAGTCCCATCAGTGCTCATAGTGGGGCATTTATCAGCTCCTTTTAGTCTCCTTTGTGTTCAAGGGCTGATGTCCATGCAGAGCCTGCTGACTATTGACTACAGGTTGGAGATGGCCCCTTCACACTCATAAGCCATCATTTTTCTGCATCTTGGAAAAAAGCTCTCATGTCTTTGTGTATGTGATCTTGTTAAAGATGTATAAGGCAGCCAAAAGGAGAGAGGGTCCCACATATAGGATATGTGGAGGCTTTAATCCTGGAAAAACAAACTTGTGTTAGCTTCTTATTGGGACGAAATCCCTGAGACAATCAACATATAAGATGAAAGATTTATTTTGGGTCAGTTTTGGAAGTTTCAATCTATGGTCATTTTGGTGTGGCCTTGCATTAAAATAGCACATTATAGAAGAAGCATTTGGTGGTGGCATTTTGCTGTCTCCTTGGCAACAAGGAAATGGAGAGAAAGAGAGAGAGAGAGAGAGAGAGAGAGAGAGAGAGAGAGAGAGAGAGAGAAAGAGAAAGAGAGAAATCAGGGCCCCTTTATAGGTATACCCTTGGTGGCCTAATATTTTCTACAACACCAATAGCACCAAAGGCTGGGGACCAAATCATTAACACATTGGTCTTTGAAGGGCATTCAAAATCTAAACTATAATACAAACAAATAGCAATAATTCTTGATGAGCCTTTTGCTCAGACTGGTACTCTGTAAACAAAGAAAATTGTTTTTGAAGGTTACCAAGTTTTTTTTTACACAAAAATATCAAATGTGACATTAAAACTTGAGTAATATTATCTTCTCATCTTATTTTTGATTTTGTTAAACTAAACATGACAAAATTTACTATCCTAACCATCTTAGGTGTACAATTCAGTAATGTTAATAGACATGGGGGTGAAGCCAATCTCCAGAACTCTTTTATCTTGCAAAACCAAACCTCCGTGCCCTTTTAACAATGATTCACCTCCTGTCCTCCTTGGGTCCCTAGTACCCACCATTCTATTTTGTGTTGCTGTGAATTATACTAATCTTGGTATCTCAAGTAAATGAGACAATAAATAATAAAGTATTTGTGTTTTGTGATTTGTTTATCTCATACACCCTAATGTCTTAAAAGTTCTCCATGTTGTCAGAATTTCCTTCCCATCCCTAAATGGCTGAATAAAATTCCATTGTATGTGTATACCATATTTTGTTCATATCTTCATGTGTCGATAGACACTTGCATTGCTTCCACCTTTCAGCTATAGTATCCCCTCCCTCCCCACTTTAATTGCAATTTCATTCTTCACAGTTTCAATTACTCATTGTCAATCACAGTCCAAATATATTTAATGGAAAATTCCAGAAATAAATAATTCATGGGTTTTGAATAACTTTAATTACAGCAAATTTTTATATTTGCTCTAGCTTATTATTAGCTATTGCTTTTAATCTCTTAATATGCCTTATTTAGAAGTCAAACTTCTAAATATGTATGTATGTATAGGAAAACATTTTTATATATAGTATTTATAATTTGTATATTTTGTATAATATAAACATATTATATATATATATATATATATATATATATATATATACATAATTTGTGTATATATGAATCTGTGTGTATTCAATAGTAATACGTGAATTCCAAGCAGCCTAAGGGGCCTTGGAACATACTCCTTGTGGATAAGGGGGGGCAGTGGTTTATGGCAAATAATGTTTTTACAATAATGAGGTCTCAAATATCTTTTTAAGACAGTTTCAAAATTTTGCAGGTATCTACACAGAAATAGAATTGCTAGATAATATGGTAATCCTGCTTCTAATATTGTGAAGAATCTTCCAATGTCAGTGCTGTGGTATGAATATACATTTCCTCTAAGAATTCATATGCTGAAAGCCTCCCATCAGGAGGTGTGGTCTTCAGGAGGTGATGATAGCAGGAAGGCTGAAGTCTGATGAATGTGCTTAGTGCCCTCATAAAAGAGGCTCCCGGAATATTTTTTGCCACTACTGTCATGTGAGTTTATAGCTAGAAAATGGCTGTCTATGAGAAAGCAGGCCCTTATCAGACACGGAATCTGTTAGTGCCTTTATGTTGGACTATGAGAAATGAAGTTCTATTTGTAAACCACCTGATCTCTGGTATTTAGTTACAGCAGTCAGAAAGGTGAAGATAGTGTATATATTTTGTTATATACAAAATGATGAGCCTTATGGGTTTGGTTCTGCATTGCCTGGGGTAGAGGTCCCTGTATGTTCTGCAAACTATTCAAGAAGTTAGACGAATTAAGTATAACAGAACAATTGGGGACAGTTAGAGTTCCGCAGAGACTATTAGTGTTGTATGAGGGCTAACCCAATGCAAGGCAGACCACTGAGTTATGGTAATAAGGCTTATCATGATTGACATAATTTCCTCCAAGGAACTGAATATAAAAGAGACAGTACAGGCAGGGATTTATTTTGGAACCTATGGAAGTAGAAATGGAGACCTGAATATCCAATGATGAGATTCTTGGAGAGATTATGATGCCATATGTCTTCAAGGGTAAATCCATATCTAAGAGCCAAATTATAATCCCAAGTACTAGGTGGGAGGTTGAATGGTTGAATGAGAATGGAAGCTTTACAGGAATCATTTATTAAAACTTAAAATAAAATATCCTTAATTGTACACCCTATTTACATACACAAATATACATATATGTACAAGAAAAAAATATATATATATATAGTTTCTGGGGGGGAAATCATTCAAACATAAAGTCAAGCAAGAAGGTAAAATTCTATCAGTTTTACCTGCATATCTAGGAATAACAGCATCAAGTAGACTATGTTGAAAAGGATCCCATAAAAAAAGCAAACCTAGTCCTGATGTCAAAAAATAAAATAACTTCTAGGTATAAGCCAACAAAATCAATTTCCACATAGCTGACTTTTAACTGTCCTATCATGATATACAAAGAGGAACAGAAATATCATTAGTTTCAAGAAAAAAAATTCCCTCAATGACCCTAGAAATCTTATTTGGTCTAACATTGCTTCTAATATTCAAAAGAAACTGTTAGTGTCTTGATTACATTTCTTAAGAACTATGGCATCTTTCCCCAGGATACAAAAATCCCAAAGAGCCTGTAATTCAGATTGCCATATTATTATATTTTCCTAGTTCCCGTAATCTATTCAAATGGATCATGTACATAAGATCAGCTCTAGTTGTACTTGGAATTAAATTCTTCTGGTTTCTTATTGTCTTAGTTTTTTTTTATTTTTTTTCACTGTGACCAATATCAGAAACAAAAGAAGAAAGATTATTTGGGCCCATGATTTCAGAGGTTTTAATTCATCGTTAGCTGGCTCCATTGCTTGGGTCTGAGATGAAGCAAAACACCAGGGTGTAAGGACAGGGCTGAGGAAAACCGCTCAGCTCATGGCAGTGGAGAAGCAGAGAGAAAGAAGATAGGGACAACATAAGTTCCCCAGGGATATAGTTCCAGTGATCTACTTCCTCCAACTGTGTCTCCCATCCTGCCTACAGTTTCTACCACCTGGCATTAATGCCAACAAAGTATAAATTCACTGATGAGATCAAAGCATCTGACTTCCCCCAAAACCCTACTGCTGTACATTGCTGTACTGGGACCAGACCTTCAATGTATGAGCCTTTGGGGAATATTCCATATCCAAACCAAAGCACCTATTAGTTCTGTTTTCTGTAGGAACACATAACACTGCCTTGAGATATAATATAATAAATCTTACTTTACTAGTACTATATCTATTTTTATTCTATTCCTATTCCTTCAGTAGTGCTTCTTGCCAAGAGTGATCCTCATGATTGTGTTTATTATGTTGTATATCATCATTCAGACTCAGAAGCTATGAAAAAGCAAATGAGATGGCTCTTGTTTTACTCTCAGCAATATTAGCTAACCTGCTATTTTCCTGAGCTTCGGTCCTTTGTCATAGGCATGGGAATTTGGAGCTGGGTTTCACCAATCCATGACTCCACATGCAGAAGGGGAAATGATTGTTTTAGGAAGATCATCCCAACAATAAAGAATTAGCTTCAATCTACATAGTACTTTCCCAAGACCATACCTAGGAAACTGTAGTTTTCTATTAATAATTTTATCCACAAATGATGTCATGCTTTTCTACCCACAGTTTTAATGACTTTTATATTCATTTCAGTGATAATAATGTGGGTAGGATGTTTGTGCCTCCTGATATAACACATCACAGATTTTGATGGGCCATAAATGGACAGTTCTAATAGGTTGTGGAGAAAACATCAGAGTCATTGGTACAGCTTTTATGGTACATTTCTTTTTAAGTTATTCTTCTTAGAACTTATGACATGGCCCAGGCTTAGGTGAAAAATGAGAAGTCACTTTAGATTTTATTTACTGATTGTGCCGTTGAGTTGACCCTTGATCATTAGTCTATATTTCTGGACTTACCAGGTTATGAAGACTTTAATATACATTTAATAAAATTTTCCATTTTTTTTCAGTATTAGGATATACAGTACTAAGATCCAAGGCAAAATACATGTCTCCAAAGAAGTACACAGTTTTTAGCAGAGTACAATCATGTATTTATTTAATAAGAGTCACAGTAAGCCTCAAGGGTAAAACAAAAAATGTTGAATTTGTTTCTAAAGGAGGAAAATGAATAAAAGTGGATTCAATCAAGTTTTTAAACTTAGAGTAGAAAATATATTATAGAGCCCAAATTTTAGAGTAGATAGGGCACAAACTGCCTTCAGGGTCCTCTGTCATTATTATTCTCAAAATTGGGACTGAGGATCCAAAACCCACACTATGCTTTGTCCACTCCACTCTATGCTTCCTGTCTTCCATGGAGCCACACAGAAAGTTTAGGGAGACCTGAGATGCCCGTGCTTAAGAGCGCCATCTTCTGAAAGCAAACATCTTATGGAGCCCCTGAATATTGGATCTATGGCCATGAGTTATGACATCAACGTCAGGCTCCTGGGAAAGGAAAGCTTACCATGGCAGATTCATAAATTATATGGTATCTTCAGAATATGCAAATAAGCAATGGTAGATAAGTAGGCATATTAACTTATGTAAACTTGCACATACTAGGAAAGAAACCTGCTTGAATATGCAACAGAACTCAAGAACAAGCTCATGTTCTCAAAGATAAAATTCAACTTACAAAAAAATTTATTAATGTTTTATTCCCCCCTCAAAGAAACTCCCAAACACTGTAACTCCTTCAAAGATTTTGACTCTTACACTTTTATGAAAGAAAAAAATAAAACCAATTTTCTTTTTATTTAAAATATCATCCTGGACAAAAACCATGGCCCTTTCAGATGTGTGTTATCAGTACCGTTTCCAAATGACTAATTTCTAACAATAAAATCTAATTTCCCCTCCACAGATGAATGCCATGTTTTTTTTTTTTTCCTACTGGAACTCTGATTTGCAGAGTACAAGGCAATTCTTGCAAGCCTATACTTGCACATGCTTTCTCTAACATAGTTCTGTCATTGTCAAAGTAGTGGTTTTTGAATTATGAGCCTATGACTTTTTTTGTACAATATGAACTCCTGAGTCCCCATAGATGCTGAGATTTATGTAATAGGATGTGTTTATTCAGTCTATGCTCCCATATGAATACTACAGGGACCCTGTGTTTAACCTGCAGGCCTGAGTGGTTGGCCTTAGTCTCAGTGAAGTTGGCACTGTGGGTTAAGTATTTTCAGAACATTTTCCAATGGGTACAGCAAGAGTCTTTGTACTTGGATTGATCAAATTAAAAAGATGCTTGGAGTGGATTCTGCAATGAGATAGTTTTAAGCTAAAATGATGTAGTCACTCACTTCTACTTAATTTAATCCCTGATGTTATTCAACCAAGACTCCAGTGAGCATAACTAATTAAAATTTTAAAATTAGAAAAAAATTATTCTTTAGAAACTTGGAAATTCCAAACAAGTCCACAAATAATTTTTACACAAAATTGCTCAAATATTTCAAGGAGATTGGACTTTGAATATTTGGAAACCATTACTATGTGTACAATTGTAGCCAGTGACTTTCATTCAGAGTTGTTCTTTGGTAAGAAATCATGACTAGCTGTCTCTGGTATGACTGAAAAGTTCTATTATCTCCACCCTTTGATAATGTTAGTAGCATTAAGTTACTGTTCTAGCAAGGCATCTTACATGGTCTTACCCATGTTGACTTAACTTTGTTTTTCATATAAAGATGACTTTTCTTAAGTTTTTAATGACACTAGCTAAAGAATAAACACATACACAAGTGTGTAAGTGTGTGTCCACATATATACACATGTGCATATATATATAGATACACACATATGTATCTATATATATGCACATATATATAGATATATGTGTATATGTGTGTATCTATATATATATATATATATATATATATATATATATATATATACAGGTGTATATATGCATATATACACACATATATACATATACACACACATGTGAATATATACACATACAAATGGATGGATGGATGAATTGAAAATAAATAAATGCATTAGAAAAACAATTAAGCAAAGAGAAAGCAAATGTAGTTAGTAGTCAGGTGTGGTGTTCATTTTATGATCGGGATGTCTGAAAATGTGTCTCTGAAATGGTAGCATGGGTGAATGAATGAAGTAAGTTCTAGATAAAGGATCTCAGAATGTGAGTCGTATGGATTTCTTGAGGAAGACATTTATTTATTCCTTCATCCAAGAAAGGAGAAAGAATAAAGATCCAGAAGCAGAAACATGCCTGGCAGGATTGAAGAAAAAAAGAGGTGGACGTTGGGGGAGCAGAATGAATGAACGGGAGAGACATAGGATTTGTTTTTTTTTTTTTTAGACTATCTGACAAATATTTTATTTTATTTTATTTTTTTTATAATGAGTTATTTATTTAACATTGAATACAAGATGGCACAAAACACATGCTAAACAAACTACCATGCAAGGAGCTGAAATATGTTTCAATATTTGTAATACAGTGTCTTATAATAAAGGCCATTTAGCTCTGTCAAATCTGTGAAAGGTAAAAATTTATAGCATCCATAACATAGAAGTAATTTTTTTTTTATTGTTGGTCGTTCAAAACATTACATAGTTCCTCATACATCATATTTCACAGTTTGATTCAAATGAGTTATGAACTCCCAATTTTATCCCGTATACAGATTGCTGTATCACATCAGTTACCCTTCCATTGATTGACATATTGCCTTTCTAGTGTCTGATGTATTCTGCTGTCTGTATTATTCTCTACTATCCCCCCTCCCCTCCCCTCCCCTCCCCTTTTCTCTCTCTACCCCTTCTACTGTAATTCAAATGGAAGAAGTGAGACATAGGATTTGGATGCTAATTCTAGGGGAGCCAGCATAGACTTTTATAGGTCATTATAAAGGTCTTGGTATTTAGACTCAATACATACAATTTTTTACTTAAGAAATCATAATAGGATATGAGATTAAAGTTTAGCCATTTATAAATATTCATTATTATTTTAACATATTATTTTTCCAGTAGCGGTTGAGTGAACTATCCACAATTTTTCATTTTATCCTCTTTATTTTCAATCTTTTTGCTTGTTGAGATTAGAGGTTTATAACTATGGAATAAAAGAAATTAATTATAATTTTTGCTGATTTAGTGCCAAACACTAATATCCCTCAGGAACTCAATTATTCGATGAATGTCTCTAAGCAACTTCCACTTTCCCATTTCTATGCTAGGAACTAAACTGAACTTAGAGCACTGGGACATGATACTTTCAGATTGCTCTTTTTCAGAATTAGCACAGCTGCTGGTGTAAAGAGCCAATCAATAATAAGCACTGACTAAAGAAACAATGGGGGGTGCAACAGTGAAAAGTACATAATTGTCTAATTTATGGAATTTACTATTAAGTAGAAGATATATTTTAAATAAGCAATTGCAGTATTTAGTCATAAGTGTATGATTGAAGGATCATTTCGCAGTCATGGTGATTAATCATTGAAGAAATTACAAACAAGATGATTGTTATCTAATAAGACAACATAAACTTAAGTCATAAGTTTTTCCTTGAGGAAAGTGGAAGGAAGGAACGAAGCAGAATTTACAGATATTTATTGCTTCTTTACAGCATAGTCCAAACGGTGAAATGCACCTAAGAAAATTGAGTTTATAAAGCGTGCCAGATGTTTATTGGATTTCTGCGGAAATTTCTCAAAAAAATAATCTATGACTTTACTACAAAGCTAATTCTATGAATATATCCATGAGACAAATCTATTGCCTCAGCATCTTCACTCTGAACAAGAGTAAGCACAAAAACTCAAGAGTAATTTCAAAGCAGATGTTGATTTTGCCCATATTTTTCTCATAGATAATTCATTAAAGGCTTGCAAATGTCAATTTGTAAATCAAAGACACATTTGTATCTTCAGGTTCTCACATTTATAAGGATAAATGCATCCATGTTTGGGTAGGATATGACATTTCAATTTATAATTACCTGTCAGCTTTCAGGAAAAATGAATATTCAAAGGCCTAGAAAGAATCATCCATACAACAAAAACAAAAACATCATTGATTGTTCTGGAAGGTATTGAATAAGTTGTCTATGCACAAACCCTAGCATGATTCTAAAACTACCAAATGCTTTTCTTGTAAGATCCTTAGAAAGAAGTAGATTAACCCACAGAATATTGATCATAAGAAGCAATGTTTATAGTTTTCAGAACAGAAGTTGGCAAACTTTTTTTCATAAAAGGTCAGTCTATAAATATTTCAAGGTGCTTGGTCCAAACATCCTATTTTATAGCTACTCAACTCTACCCTTGTGGTTAGAAAATAGCCTCCCAAACCAATAGGTATATCTTATGAAACTTTCTTTACAAAAGCAGATAGCAGACTAGATTTGTCTCCTGGGTTATAGTTTCAGAACCCTGTTCTAGAGGATTTTCAGATTAAAGAAATTCCAGATGTGCTTATTATTTATCCATTCACAAGCAGATACCCTGGAATGAAATCCTTGAATCCTATACCATCTCAGGTGAATAATTCCCATTTACAGGAATCAATTAGATATCCAAATGAAAAACCTCACTTGAACTTGCCTGCTGTAGTTGACCCATTTGGGGAGATGTTGCATTGACTGCCCACTCTTGCCATGGCAGTGAGGAAGGTTGCAGAAAGGAGAAAGAAAGTGCCTGGGAAACATGATTCATTGGAGAAAGCTTACAAGACATCAGTGCTCACTCCAATAGCAGTTCAGTGGTGACAGGGTGAACAGATTGCATCCATGTCCCTCAAGGTGTTTTGCCAAGTAGCGCCTCCTCCCCCTCTTGTGATGTGTCCACTGGCAGCGGGTTAGACAAGTGGCACATACCCTTCCCACAGTGCCCTCAATTCCAGTCACTACTGAGAGAGGGGTTTTATATATTAGACCTTAGAAGCAGTGATGTCGTCAGCATCAGCTTGCTTAGTTGGTTTATATGACCAGCATCCCAAGAAAGCAACTGTCTTGGTTTCCATGTAAGACAGAGGCTTTCTACAGATAACACTAACTTTCCCTAGTTCCCAGTACACATAAAAGAAAGCCAGTGTCTTTCAAGATAATATGTATATGAACTTTCTCACCCACGTTCCATTCACATGGCTAGGTTTTTGGTAATGAAAAGAGGGCATTCAGGGACATAGTGCTTTATTGTCCCCTTTTTCATTGGAGATGGCACAGGAGACATGAGAAATTATTCTTTCAGATGAGGAAAGTTAACACATAAAAACATGTTTGACTAAGAGAGATGCATGAATGAAATGCTTTAAGTCTTATTCAGGGGAATCACCTGAAATTCATAGAAGCAGAAGAGGGATTGCAGTAGAAGTTAAGATGTCTTGACTCTTTCACACTTTGCTACCAAAAGCTCATGACCTCAACATTTCAACTTCCCTAACTCTTTAAAATGAGAAAATGTATGTAAACTTGGTGAACTTTGGAATTTTTTCAAACTAGAAAAATTTATATTATTAATGAAATTGATTTCAATGATAATATCAGTATTAGGAAATCACTGTAATGGCAACTAGGAAAATGGGAGGTCCAGCTGCAGACCTGCTCTGAACATTGAATCTCGGTTGCCAGGGATTTTTTTAACTGCAATTACAGCAAGATGGTTGAATGTCATATAGAGTGCATGTCATACATCCCAGGCAGTCTTTTGGAACCCAGATAACAAGCAGACAAACACACAGGGCAGAAAACGAAAGGGATACCAACTGCCAATAAGTCAAAACATGATGCTTTGTGAAGCATCCAATTGCTTGCAAAGCAGAGGCCAATGTGATTCCTGTGAGAGCATATGGGGTCTAGCCTCCTGTACCTATGTGTGTAGGTGTCTTTGAATTTCTTTTTCTTTTTAAAAATGTCAATCTGTAATTTGTGATATTTGATTATTAATGGGTAAGATGTTTTATTTGACTGTGAATCTTGGATAGCCTTAATCCAAGCAATTCTCAAGAAATACAATCTCCAACTCCTAGAAGTGGAGCCAGTCAAGCCTTAGCAGAGAGAAAGTATTGATGGAGAAAGGTTTGAAGGACCACCCTGGATTCTTTCAAATCTACCTTTCCATTAAGTCAGACCAGCAGAGAGAAAAGTATCTACGATGCAAAATATTATTCAACCCTCCCTCCCACATGCTCACCACAGAATTTGATTTTACTGAATTACTCTTGGCTGTGATACTACAAACATAAATTTAGGATACTTACATATAGTGTGGCCATATGCTCTGGTTTTTCTGGGACAATATGAGATTTTTTTGCTTATAAAAACTATATTGCTTTCCATTATAAAAACTAATAATTACCTTTTGGGAATTGCTTCTTAATTTTTTCTAAATAAAAGGAACTTAAATATTTTAACCATTTTCTTTTCATTTTTTAATCACAGGAAAAAAAGGGGGGGAGAGAGCCAAACTTTAAGATTCCTACTTATTTTCCTTAAAATAATTGGAAGAAATACAAGGATATTCAACCAATAGGTGTTTGCTATTCTAGAAGATAAATGGCAAATATTAACAGAGAAGAAGAAAAGGGATGTTTTTCTACTTCTTTGGTCAGTAAGTAAAATGGATCTTGGCTTGTTCAGTCACAGGAGGCTCAGGGCTCTCACAGCAATGAGATTGCCTGAGATTGTCCAAGAAAGGTGGCCATAGTTTATTCTCTTTTGAGGACCAGTTCTTACTGCAAGCAGCCAAGCATTTAGGACCTAGAATGTCTATAAAAAAATCACTCATTCTTTTCAAATGCATATAAAGCACACAAATTTCAACTAATTGAGGAGACACTAAGAGGGAGAATGTAGCATTTGTTTGACAAAAACCAGCTTTTTCAAATATTATTGTCTAAATACCTTCATTTATTCCCTTAGTACACTTTATTATATCTTAATATCTATGTTTGATGTCATTTTACATCACTGTTGGAACAAGGCAGACTATAAAAAATAATATAAATGTATGAAAAGTATACTGAAGTGGCATGATATTTCTCAAGCCTCCTCTATCACACAGAGACTTGCCAAAGAGAGCCTGGTATTTGCTCATTTATCATTAAATATTAGCACTGTGCACTGCATTAGGAAAGGCAACACTCTATCACCCTGGATAATGGATAAAAATAATGCCTACTAAATCAATTTATGTTGAGAAACAAATTTGGATGTGGAAGCTCATAGCCCAGCATCTGACACTTATTAAGCATTTAATAATGGTTAGAATACTAAATATAAGCATGGTAATTATCAAACTGCATTCTGCCCTTCTGCTTGCCCTGTCCTGCCATGTGCCACTACCCTACCCATAATACCTACTACCTCATACAAGCACATTCTGAAAACCTGGTGGCATTTGAGAATACTGCATTTTCAAGAAGGGTGTTGATCTGGAGGATCCCACTGGTACCAGGGAATGTGCAGATGTAGTCATTCAACATCTACCTGTGGTTCTGCTTCTTTGCCTTAGGCTCAGGAGATTCTTTGCAGCTTTAGGACTCATCTGTATCTGTTGGTGATGATGGTGAGACAAAGATGAGAACTGTGTCAGAATTCAGAGCCAAAATGGTAAAACCACAGGGAAATTCTAGAACAAGAGACTTATTCAATTGGTGATGGGGCAATAGTGCAGTATGCCTAACCCAAGTTTACACTTATTAAGACCCTTAGATCCTGTCTCCATTTTTCCTTTAGTGCATATCCCACATACTCTCACTTCCCTAGAACTTTAAGTCTTGTCAACCAGGAGGTTGTAGTAAAGAAAACCACAATGGAGAAACTGTGGTAAAAGCCTGTAATCCCAGTGGCTTGGAAAGCTGACAGGAGGATTTCAAGTTCAAGACAAGTTTCAGCAACTTAGTGAGGCCCTAAGCAACTTGGTGATACACTGTTTCAAAAAAAAATGCTTAGGATGTGGCTCAGTGGTAAAGCACACCTGGGTTCAATTCTCAATATCCCCTCTCCCCCCCCCACCCCCCAAAAAAGAGGAATTATAACCAGGGACCCTGCATCATTTGTTGGTTAGATGAGACAAATTTCCGTATAGTGTATTTACTTTTCTTTCTGTCATTCCTTAGAGGAAAATTGGAAGAAGATAAAATAAAACTATTACCAAATAAATGTTAAGCAATCAAATATTCTGTCTTTAAAAAGCATATTTTAGTATTTTAAATAAGAAAATGAATATGAGTGTATTTAAGTGAGAATCCAGTTTTCCTTTGGTATTTCAATTTTCAAATTAGCTCTAGTATGCTATTATTCTAGCTATACTAATTTCAATCCATCCAGCTTCTACAGAAAGAGGTGTCAAGGGGTCTCCATAGTATGGTAGAAAACTGATCTCATGAGAAAAGGCTTTTTTGTTTGTTTGATTTTCTTTTCACACTGCTGAATCCTCAAAGGCTTTTGTGGGTAATCAAGTTAAGGAGAGGTATCATTTGTTCCTTTAACAAATATGTGTGGAATACGTCTTATGCCAAGCACCAGATTAGCTACCAAAGACATAAAACTGTTGAAGCTTGTTCTCAGGAGCATATAGTTAGTAGATACATTGACATGTTAACTAATTATTAGAAGAAGCCTCAGTAAATGTAGTGCCATGGAAATCCTCCATGTTTGCTATTAGTCTTCCAAGCAGTTCTTAAATCACATTGGGGCTTAAAAACAAATATATCCCTAAGGAGCTGACAGTTGAGGGACAAATTGATTGGGAAGGAAAATTCTTTGGATTAAAGAACAAAGCTTTGATTTTAAAGTTAACACATAACTGGCAAGATCTAGTATGCCTCACTTTCCAGTGAACAACTTATTAAAAGATAAAATTATTACATTCTGAGCATACTCATTAAAAACTCTTTTAGGATTCTATAGGGAGTTTTTATTAAGCAAAGTCTAGAGGTGGCCCTTTGACCACAAATATAGACAATGCTGGAAGAAAGTGGATTTTTTTCCTTATAGCGCTGCCTGCTCATCTTCCAGTCCCAAGATTTCTATCTGTAAGAGACAGGTAGAAAAACTGGGAATGATTCAAACTCTGAGTGGAGCTCTCCAATAGTACTGGCTCTCATTCTGGTTTCTGCACAGAGGGCAAACTTAGTAATTAGCCAATTAAACAGCTTCTGGTTACTGAGAGTTTACCTTTCTTCATTATGGGTTTATTAAAATAGTATTCTAACTAATTGATATTTAAGCAATAAGAGATTATTTTTAATGTAAAGTCACTTACTAAATTAGAAATAAAATAAATAATGGCAAAAATAATGTTTGTGCACTGAGAGATTTCACATAACACCCCATTCTTGTCATTGCCTCACATGGTCAGAAGATTTGGAACTTAGTCTTTAGGTTCAGTTAGGGAAAGTATTCCTGGGCTAGGACTGTCAATGGCAATTGATAAGTGGAATCATGGGTGTTGGTTGCAGAATGTACAGCCCATTCCTGGGTGTAGGTCAGCTTAACTGCTTCGTGCAGTTATTCAACAATTATTTCTTGAACACCCACTTGATGCCAGGCACTTTCCATAAGCTAGAACATTTCAGTCAGACAGACAGCTAGGATAGGGCATTATGTAAAATTATGGATGTGTAACTGACATGATTCTGCAATCTGCATTTGGGGTAAAAATGGGAGTTCATAACCCACTTCAATCTAATGTATGAAATATGATATGTCAAGAGCTTTGTAATATTGTGAACAACCAATAAAAAAAAGAAGAAGAAATAAAAAAAAAGACAGCTAGGAATGCCTGAACACTGATTGTTTCTGTAGAACTGGGGAAATGTCCATCATCATAGCACCAGAGCACTTACTTGTCAGTCCAATTGCTTGTCCATTCTATTGTGCCTTAAAAGCAAGGGTGAATTCAATTCTTGTTTGGCCTTCAGGAAACAGAAGTTTAGAATTGGTAATTTCCATTGTAACAATGACTAGTATAACAAGTAGATGAGAGAGGGAGAAAGCTAAGGTAACCTGAAGATGTATAATTTAAATTAATGTCTGGAAACAGTTACTTTGCTACTTAATTGCAATCTCATTTCACACACACACACACACACACACACACACACATACACACAATAAATGTGAAGATCATTAATTTATGCTCATTGATGGTTAATACCTACATTTTAATTATTTTAAAATTTCATTTTCTTGTTGCAAATTAATATAAACCCCCAGTGGTTACCATACCCAGTTGATAGACTTCTCCTGATTTAAAATACAACTTTAAATATAATTAATTCCATGTTGTTTATTTTTAAAAAAGAGAAGATAAATGGCAAGAAAATGTCCAGAATAAAGAGCACTCTCTAAGAAAGAGTAGGAATCCTGTCACTGTGGCAATTCAGTATAGGATGGTGGTTTGTTGTACATGTGATGCAGTGCTTCTCAAATCTTGACTTGACGTGGTATGAAAACTAGAAAAAAGATCCCCCCACACATATACCCATATAGGCACTAATTTAATGCTAAAGGAACTAGAAAATGATTCTCATCTGCAATTTTTACAGACTGGGATGCAAAATGAAAACAAACCCCCCCATGGAAAGCAGAATTGGTATCCAAATTTATATTACACACACACACACACACACACACACACACACATATACTATGCATTAATTTTGTGATGAGAACTTCTTATTGCAATAAACTCAAGCTTATTAAGATTTTCAACATCTTGGCCAAAATTAATACTCCAGATTCCATCAATTATATAGAAATTACTAAAGCTCAATATAAGCAAAACTCCTGTGGGCAGATAATTCCTGCCAAGGGTAACCTCATATCAAAATCCAGCCCAACACAGGAGGAAAGGGTCCTGTCTAATGGAAAGTCTTTTGGCACAACAAAAAGAGCATCATGGAACTTGATATAATGGAACAATCAAAACAGGCTCTAAAATAAGGATGTTAAAATGGGGTAAAAGAAGATCAAAAGATAAAATTGGCCATAATAAAAGAAAATAATAGAAATTTATAATAAATAATATTTCTATAAATGAAGACTAGCTTCTGAAATTTAAAACTTACAAGATGATAAATGGCAAATCAGACACAGCTGAAGGAGAGACTCAAGAACTGAAGGATAAATTTGAGGCAATTGTCTTAAAATCAGGACAAAAATATAAAAGTCAGTAGTTAGTCTCAAAATATAGTCCTTAGATCAGACTACCAGAATCCCATGAAATCTTGTAGAATATAAAACTTTGAAACTTTAGCCCAGATTTATGGACTCAGAGAATCAGAGGTATGGAAGTGTGATCTATCTTTCAATAAACCTTGCAGGTGATCCTGAGACTTGCTAAGTTTGAGATAACTGAATGAGAGAATATAAAAGTCATGCTACAAGATTTAGAGACACAGAGTTGTCTCTAACAAAAAGTAACATACTTCAAATATCCCAGAGGTAATGAATAGGGTAAATTTTAGAAAAACAAGAAATATTAAATTAGTGATTAATAATATTACCAAGTTTAAAAATGAAGAGAGCTTTCAGATTTAGAAATTGTCATGAACAAGATAAATGAAAGTAAGTGCAATTATATATCCTATGATGAAACTGCAGAATGATAAAGACAAGGATATTATATTAACAGCAACCAGAATTATTGACCATTGAGGTGTGGTCTGAGAAGCATGGTGTAATCTATCTCTCCCCCCAGTCAAAAGAAAACCCTGTATGATGAAATTTTTTTAAGTGAACTATTTGAAGTACTTGAAATTATCTTAAGGTTATAAACTAAATGCACAATCGTCTATTCAAAAATATCTACTAAATCTAGATAAGAAAGCAAAAATATATGGCATTTGAACCATGAGTCACTTTCTGTCCCCTAACCTGCCATCTTCCTAGAAGGAAGGGCTGTGATGAAAAGTAAAATGGCATTTGAGGAAATGTCTTTTGCAGTCTTTTTGAAGCCAAAAGATGTAACTGCCTCTACATCCAGCTCTCAGTCTAGGGCCACACTTCTATCCCCTAAGCATATCTCCCCTCTCATTCCAGCTCTGATTATAGAAGCTCTATTCTGGGAAGCCATGGACAAGAAGATTGGTCTTCCTTTCTTCCTCCAGATTCCAGCCAATGGATAAACTCTATTCCAAGCACACCAAACAATTCTTCCCAGCTTGCTCTCAGGCAAGAGGTTCAATGTCAAAAATGGGTAATTGTCCAATGGCTACTTCCCTGCCCCATGCCCTACTTATTGAGCAGGGATGTCACTCAAACAAAAAGGGGCTATTTTCCACACTTAGCCAAATACTGTGAGAAACTCTATGTCCTGGAAAAGAGGTGAAGAGTACAAATAAAGAGTTCACAGCTCTGTTGGAGTTTAATTTGGAATAGACTGTAGGTAATTTTGTATCTAAGGGTATCATTGTTGACCACAACATAGATTACCAAATGAACATTTGAAAGAAGACTTGTAGCTCTCTGACACTCATAACCAAAAGCAAACCTGGAAATGGTAAATAAATAAATAAATAAATGATAAAAAGTTTAATAGTGAGAACTAGGGAAAGAGACTTAAAAAGAGCCTTCATAAGGCCAGGCATTCTCGAATATGGTAAGATTCTGACCATTACATGGGGCCTTATTTAATGGAATAACATTGTGGAACAATTTATTCCTTGGGTGTTATTCAAAAAAGAGACAGAGATAAAAGAAAAGAAAAAAGAAAGATAGAAAATAAAGGAAGAACAATAATATTGCAATTGGTGGAGGCTAACAACAGGGTATGAGATCAACAGAAGTAGACTTTTCCAGGTGCTCAGTGAGAATCTGTAGGCCCAAAGATGAATCTTTTGAGAAGCATTATTAGAAGTTACGTACTTCTGGGGAAACAGGGTTCAGTGAAGTAGTCCAGGCAAATCATCAAATAGATGTGCAAAGACATTTCAAAGGGAGAAAATGATAAAACATGACATAATACATTACACAATGTCCATTTTTAATAAAGATGCATGGGGGGGGATCCAACATGGCGGCCGGCGAGGAAGCAGCGACTCCAACGTCTCCACTTTAACGGGATAAGAAAGACCCACCTGGACAGCTGCAGCCTACATACGGAGGAACTCCTAGCAAAATTCCCTTTAGAGGAGAACAGCCGTGATCTCGTAGGTTTATTGGAAGTGACAGTTTGTCCCAGAGAAGTGGATCTTGGGCGGCCACTCGGGCACAGAGGTCTAGTCCGCAGACATTAGCCACCCCGGCAAGGGGCTCCCCCGGGAGGCCTAGCTCTCGCTTTGCAAGCAGCCACCCCACCTGTCCGGTTCCTAACCACGCGGCCACAGCTAACCAGCTCCACAGGTGGCAACTCGGCGGGTGCAGAAGTCAAGTCCCGGAGCCAGAAATTGCTTTTGCAAGCGGCGGTTACCCTGAGCGGCTTGGGCCCCCCTGCCCGAACCCGCAGTGGGCCTCCGCCATCCGGGCTCCCCCGGAAGGCATAGTGCTCGCTCTGGGAGCAGCTGTTTCTCCATCCCGGTCCCTAACCACGCGGCCACAGCTAACCGGCTCCACAGGTGGCACCGCCGCGGGTGCAGAAGTCAAGCCCGGAGCCAGCAATCGCTTTTGCAAGTGGCGGTTACCCTGAGCGGCTTGGGCCGCCCCGCCCGAACCCGCAGTGGGCCTCCACCATCCGGGCTCCCCCTGAAGGCATAGCGCTCACTCTGGGAGCAGCTGCTTTTCCCTGCGGGTCCCTAACCACGCGGCCACAGATAACCGGCTCCACAGGTGGCACCGCGGCGGGTGCAGAAGTCAAGTCCCGGAGCCAGCATTCGCTTTTGCAAGCGGCGGTCACCCTGAGCGGCTTGGGCCGCCCCGCCCGAACCCGCGGTTGGCCTCCGCCATCCGGGCTCCCCCGGAAGAAATAGCGCTTGCTCTGGGAGCAGGTGCTTCTCCCGCCCGGTCCCTAACCATGCGGCCGCAGCTACCAGGCTCCAGAGGTAGCACCGCGGCGGGTGCAGAAATCAAGTCCCGGAGCCAGCAACCGCTTTTGCAAGCGGCGGTCACCCTGAGCGGCTTGGGCCGCCCCGCCCGAACCCGTAGTCGGCCGCCGCCAATTTCCAGCGAAATCGAGGGGCTCCAGACAGATTTCCATCGTGCAAAGTTCGGCTGCGGGAGCTCCTTTTCTCCGCACGGAGGGGCGCATAGCCTGATAGGCAATCGCCCTGCGGCTGGAGTCTGTGGCGCGCACTGGGAAGCGGCAAGGTGCCAGAGCGGGGGGAGCAAAGATACCTGCGGCCCACTGGAAAGACAGGCCAGGGGGTAAATTTCAAAAACGCAACAGTTGCACCAAGCAGAAAGAAACGCGAGCAGTATGAAAAGACAAGGAAAGAAAGGACTACAAGCTATGCAGGTCAACTCAACATTAGAAGAGGTAATAGCTGCAACTGATGGAATGTCAGATAAAGAGTTCAGGATATACATGCTTCAGATTATCTGGAGTCTCAAGGAAGACATGAGACAGCAAAATCAGACAATGAAAGATCACATTGACAAACAAATCCAGGAAGTAAAAGATCAATTTCACAGGGAGATAGAGGTAATAAAAAACAAACAAACAGAAATCCTAGAAATGCAGGAAACAATAAACCAACTTAAAAACTCAATTGAGAATACTACCAGCAGAGTAGATCACATAGAAGAGAGAACATCAGACAATGAAGACAAAGTATTTCAACTGGAAAAGAACATAGACAGCTCAGCAAGTCTGCTAAGAAACCATGAGCAGAACATCCAAGAAATATGGGACAATATCAAAAGACCAAATTTAAGAGTCATTGGGATACAAGAAGGCACAGAGCTCCAAACCAAAGGAATAAACAGTCTATTCAGTGAAATAATACGAGAAAACTTCCCAGACTTGAAGAATGAGACAGAATCCCAAATCCTAGAAGCCTACAGGACGCCGAATATGCAAAATCATAAGAGATCCACACCTAGACACATTATAATGAAAATGTCCAACATACAGAATAAGGAGAGAATTTTAAAAGCTGCAAGAGAAAGAAAGCAGATTACATTTAGGGGTAAACCAATCAGGATAACAGCTGATCTCTCAACACAGACTCTGAAAGCTAGAAGATCCTGGAATAACATATTTCAAACACTGAAAGAAAATGGGTTCCAACCAAGAATCGTGTATCCGGCGAAATTAAGCTTCAGGATAGAAGATGAAATTAAAACCTTCCACGATAAACAAAAGTTAAAAGAATTCGCAGCTAGAAAACCATCTCTTCAAAAAATCCTTGGCAAAACATTACAGGAAGAGGAAATGGAAAATAACATTGAAAACCAACAATGGGAGGTAGGACAGTAAAGGGGGGAAAGTAGTCAAAGAGGATAACAAATCAGGTTTAGTAACATCAATAAATAAATATGGCTAGAAGAACAAACCATATCTCAATAATAACCCTAAATGTTAATGGCTTAAACTCACCAATCAAGAGACACAGGCTAGCAGAATGGATCACAAAACAAGACCCAACAATATGCTGCCTACAGGAGACGCATCTGATAGGAAAAGATATTCATAGACTGAAGGTGAAAGGTTGGGAAAAATCATACCACTCATATGGACTGCGGAAACAAGCAGGGGTGGCCATACTCATATCTAATAAAATAGATTTCAAACCAAAGTTAATCAAAAGGGATAAAGAAGGACACGTCATACTGCTCAAGGGAACCATACACCAACAAGACATGACAATCATAAATATATATGCCCCAAATAATGGTGCAGCTGTGTTCATCAAGCAAACTCTTCTCAAGTTTAAGAGTCTAATAGACCACCATACAATAATCATGGGAGACTTCAACACACCTCTCTCACCACTGGACAGATCTTCCAAACAAAAGTTAAATAAGGAAACTATAGAACTCAATAACACAATTAACAATCTAGACTTAATTGACATATATAGACTATACCACCCAACATCAAGTAGTTACACTTTTTTCTCAGCAGCACATGGAACCTTCTCAAAAATAGACCATATATTATGTCACAGGGCAACTCTTAGACAATATAAAGGGGTAGAGATAACACCATGCATCTTATCTGATCACAATGGAATAAAACTGAAATTCAACGATAAAAATAGGAAGGAAAAATCAAGCATCACTTGGAGAATGAACAATAGGTTGCTGAATGATCAATGGGTTTTAGAAGACATCAAGGAGGAAATTAAAAACTTCTTAGAGTTAAATGAAAACACAGACACAACATATCGGAACCTATGGGACACATTGAAAGCAGTTCTAAGAGGAAAATTCATTGCTAGGAGTTCATTCCTCAAAAAAAGAAAAAAACAACAAATAAATGATCTCATACTTCATCTCAAAATCCTAGAAAAAGAAGAGCAAAACAACAGCAAAAGAAGTAGAAGGCAAGAAATTATTAAAATCAGAGCTGAAATTAATGAAACTGAAACAAAAGAAACAATTGAAAAAATTGACAAAACTAAAAGTTGGTTCTTTGAAAAAATAAATAAAATTGACAGACCCTTAGCCATGCTAACAAAGAGAAGTAGAGAGAGAACCCAAATTACTAGCATACGGGATGAAAAAGGCAATATCACAACAGACACTTCAGAAATACAGAAGATAATCAGAAATTATTTTGAATCCTTATACTCCAATAAAATAGAAGATAGTGAAGGCATAGATAAATTCCTTAAGTCTTATGATCTGCCCAGATTGAGTCAGGAGGATATAGACAACCTAAACAGACCAATAACAATAGAGGAAATAGAAGAAACCATCAAAAGATTACCAACTAAGAAAAGCCCAGGACCGGACGGGTATACAGCAGAGTTTTACAAAACCTTTAAAGAGGAACTAACACCAATACTTTTCAAGCTATTTCAGGAAATAGAAAAAGAGGGAGAACTTCCAAATTCATTCTACGAGGCCAACATCACCCTGATTCCGAAACCAGACAAAGACACCTCAAAGAAAGAAAACTACAGACCAATATCTCTAATGAACCTTGATGCAAAAATCCTCAATAAAATTCTGGCGAATCGGATTCAAATACATATCAAAAAAATTATACACCATGATCAAGTAGGATTCATCCCTGGTATGCAAGGTTGGTTCAATATACAGAAATCAATAAATGTTATCCACCACATCAATAGACTTAAAAATAAGAACCATATGATCATCTCGATAGATGCAGAAAAAGCATTCGACAAAGTACAGCATCCCTTTATGTTCAAAACTCTAGAAAAATTAGGGATAACTGGATCATACCCCAACATTGTAAAAGCAATCTATGATAAGCCACAGGCCAGCATCATTCTGAATGGAGAAAAATTGAAGGCATTCCCTCTAAGATCTGGTACAAGACAGGGATGCCCTCTCTCACCACTTCTGTTCAACATAGTCCTCGAAACACTGGCCAGAGCAATTAGGCAGACGAAAGAAATTAAAGGCATAAAAATAGGAAAAGAAGAACTTAAATTATCACTATTTGCAGATGATATGATTCTATACCTAGCAGACCCTAAAGGGTCTACAAAGATGCTATTAGAGCTAATAAATGAATTCAGCAAAGTGGCAGGATATAAGATCAACACGCATAAATCAAAGGCATTCCTGTATATCAGCGACAAATCCTCTGAAACGGAAATGAGGACAACTACTCCATTCACAATATCCCCCCAAAAAATAAAATACTTGGGAATCAACCTAACAAAAGAGGTGAAAGACTTATACAATGAAAATTACAGAACCCTAAAGAAAGACATAGAAGAAGACCTTAGAAGATGGAAAAATATACCCTGCTCATGGATAGGCAGAACTAACATCATCAAAATGGCGATATTACCAAAAGTCCTATATAAGTTCAATGCAATGCCAATCAAAATCCCAACAGCATATCTTGTAGAAATTGATAAAAGAATCATGAAATTCATATGGAATAATAAAAGACCCAGAATAGCAAAAACAATACTAAGCAGGAAGTGTGAATCAGGCGGTATAGCAATACCAGACTTCAAACTATACTACAGAGCAATAGTAACAAAAACAGCATGGTACTGGTACCAAAACAGGAGGGTGGACCAATGGTACAGAATAGAGGACACAGTAACCAATCCACAAAACTACAACTATCTTATTTTTGATAAAGGGGCTAAAAGCATGCAATGGAGGAAGGATAGCATCTTCAACAAATGGTGCTGGGAAAACTGGAAATCCATTTGCACCAAAATGAATCTGAATCCATATCTCTCGCCGTGCACAAAAGTTAACTCAAAATGGATCAAGGAGCTTGATATTAAATCAGAGACATGGCATCTGATAGAAGAAAAAGTTGGTTATGATCTACATGCTGTGGGATCGGGCTCCAAATTCCTCAATAGGACACCCAAAGCGCTAGAGTTAACAAATAGAATCAACAAATGGGACTTACTCAAACTAAAAAGTTTTTTCTCAGCAAAAGAAACAATAAGAGAGATAAACAGGGAGCCTACATCCTGGGAACAAATCTTTACTCCACACACTTCAGATAGAGCCCTAATAACCAGAATATACAAAGAACTCAAAAAATTAGACAATAAGATAACAAATAACCCAATCAATAAATGGGCCAAGGACCTGAACAGACACTTCTCAGAGGAGGACATACAATCAATCAACAAGTACATGAAAAAATGCTCACCATCGCTAGCAGTCAGAGAAATGCAAATCAAAACTACCCTAAGATACCATCTCACTCCAGTAAGACTGGCAGCAATTAGGAAGTCAAACAACAATAAGTGCTGGAGAGGATGCGAGGAAAAGGGCACTCTTGTTCATTGCTGATGGGACTACAAATTGGTGCAGCCAATCTGGAAAGCAGTATGGAGATTTCTCGGAAAGCTGGGAATGGAACAACCATTTGACCCAGCTATTCCCCTTCTCGGTCTATTCCCTAAAGCCCTAACAAGAGCATGCTACAGGGACACTGCTACATCGATGTTCATAGCAGCTCAATTCATGATAGCAAGACTGTGGAACCAGCCTAGATGCCCTTCAATAGATGAATGGATAAAAAAAAATGTGGCATTTATATACTATGGAGTATTATTCTGCATTAAAAAATGACAAAATCATAGAATTTGGAGGGAAATGGATGGCATTAGAGCAGATTATGCTAAGTGAAGCTAGTCAATATTTAAAAAACAAATACCAAATGACTCCTTTGATATAAGGGGAGTAAACAAGGACAGGGTAGGGACGAAGAGCTTGAGAAGAAGATTTACATTAAACAGGGATGAGAGGTGGGAGGGAAAAGGAGTGAGAAGGGAAATTGCATGGAAATGGAAGGCGATCCTCAGGGTTATACAAAATGTCATATAAGAGGAAAGGAGGGGTAAGACAAGTTAATACAAATGGAAGAAATGATTTACAGTAGAAGGGGTAGAGAGAGAAAAGGGGAGGGGAGGGGAGGGGAGGGGAGGGGGGATAGTAGAGAATAGGACAGACAGCAGAATACTTCAGACACTAGAAAGGCAATATGTCAATCAATGGAAGGGAAACTGATGTGATACAGCAATCTGTATACGGGGTAAAAGCGGGAGTTCATAATCCACTTGAATCAAACCGTGTAATATGATGTATTAAGAACTATGTAATGTTATGAACGACCAATAAAAAAAAAATTTAAAAAAAAATTAAAAAAAAATGCATGGGGCCTCAAAAAATAAAAGAATAAGAAAGTATGACTTATACAAAAATATAAAAGTGCACAGGAAAAATCTGCCTGTGAGAGAGGTCAAATATTAGACTTACTGGTGAGGAAAAGAGTCCAAGGATTCATATAACTATATTCAAACAACTAACCTATGCTTAAATATACAAAAATAAGGAATGATCACAATATCTCATAAAACAGAGAAGGCCACAAAGAGATAGAAATTACACTTAATAGCCAGGCATGGTGACATGTACCTATAATCTCAGCTCCTAGGGAGGTTGAGGCATGAGGATTGCAAGTTCGAGATCAGCTTGGGCAACTAACTGAGATTCTGACTCAAATATAATTCGAAGGGCTGGGGATGTGGCTTAGTGGATAGTGTGCTTGCCTAGAATGCTCAAGGCCCTGGGTTCAATTCTCTGTGCTAAACAAACAAACAAATAATAGAAAGTATATTTAAGACAACCAAATAAAAATTAACACATAGAGCTTAACATACAGCAACTGTACAGTCTTGGCGGTTTACTCTCCTGACCATGTGGCTGACCAGGAGCTGTGTCTCACTGCCACTGCTCAGAGTCCCAAGAGAGTATTGAGTCACATACTGAAAGATTAAAATTCAAAATTAAATTGTGTGTGTTTCAGGGTTTCATTGAAGAATACTTGATATAAACAACATAAAGAAGTACAAGTTTACTTTGGCTCATGTTTTCAGAGGTTTCAGCCCATGGAAGGCTGGTTCCATGGCTCTCTGTCTGGAATGGGGCAGAACCTCATGCCAGAAGGATGTGACAGAGGAAAGCTGCATATCTAATGGGAGCCAGGAAGCAAAGAGGAAGAAAGCGAAAGGGGAATAAGCCAGGGAGAAAATAGAACCTTCCAGGGCATGTTTCCAGTTTCCCAATTTATCCATTTAGGTCCCACCTCTCAGCAGTCCATTTAGACATCAATGAATTAATCCACTGCTGAGGTCGGAGCCCTCATGATCCAATCATTTCCCCAAAGTCCCACCTCTGAACACACAAAATTTTGACCCAAACCATAACAAAAGAATAGTTTCTACAGAATATGTATTGCTTTCACAGCATTATAAAGTTAAAAAAATTCTAAGCCAAGAACTATATTTGAATTGATAGAAGATAGAATCAGCAAACTTGAAGATAGATATTATGCCAACAAGGAATTGTATATTCAGCAAGACTATCTGTCAAAACTGAAAATGAAATAAATTCTCATATAACAAGAAATGTTAGAATTTCTTGCTACTAGACCCATCTCTCTAAAAATACTAAAATAGTTTCTTCCAGCTAAAATCATGAGAACCCAGACCTTATTTCCAATTCACGGGAACACTAGAAAAGCTAGATATGTAATATGAAAAACTGTATGTATGCATATTAACTTTTTTCCTCCTCTTGATTGGAAAAGTAATTGTACAAGAAAATATGCATATAATTGTAACATTTTTATTGTGCATATGAGACACATAAATCCATATATTTGACAATGACCGCAGAAAGTAGGTAGATGAGGATTAAGTTCCACTGGAGAATGAAAATGGCATCATGTGTAATTTTAATTCCTAGGAACAAAAGAAGAGAATCAGAAATAGAAAATTAAAAGGATAACAAACTCCATAAATATCAACTTTAACTCCTTTCTTTTCTCAGCTTCTTAAATGAAAATATTTTATAATATTTTATTACAAACTATTTTGGGGTTTGTAAGTATATCCATACAGATATAGATAAATTATGTATAATAACTGGACAAAAATGGAGAAGAGGGAGTTAAGTTACATGGGAGTACTTTTTTCTATACATCACTATAATTCTAAAAACCCAGGCATGATAAGCACTATATTAATGATGAAAAAAATAACTTCTAAAAAGTAAAAAAAAAAAATTAAAATATGACACTAGAAAACCTTACCTTAATAAAAGTAAAGCTATAATAAATGAACAGAAGGGGAAAAAACTATATAAGATATACAGAACACAAACAGCAAAACAGCAGAGTTGGACCTCTTGTAAGGATAACAAGATTATATGTGAATGGTTTAAACAATCTGACCAAGAAATGCATCTTGTTAGAATAGTGACATTTTTAAAAATCAAGTGCTTCAAAACACTGCTCTCAATATCAAAGTATATTTTGCACCATCATATTTAAAGACAGATAAACATAGAATATAAGAGGATGGGATAAAACATGAGGAAAATAACAACCATGAAAGAGTTGACAGACTATACCAATAAAAAGGTTAACTAGATTTTAAAACAAAAATTCCATTAGAGGGATAGTTTATAATAAAATCAGAATCAATTGATACAGAAGATATAAAAATTACAAATGAATATAAACCTAATAAAAGGGTCCAAAAATTCATAAAGTAAAAAAATTAAAAGGAGAAAAATGTAATTCAATTAAAATAGTTTGGTACTTTGATACCTCTTTTTCCATAATAGGTAGAATAACTGGACAGAATAACAAAGAGTACTTGAACATCCTGCTATAATTTGGATGCTTGTCATGAAAATGACATCATGTGTAATTTTAATTTCTAGGAACAAAAGAAGAAAATCAGAAATAGAAAATTAAAAGGATAACAAACTCCATAAATATCAACTTGAACTCCTTTCTTTTCTCTGAATTTCTCCCAAATTCAGAACTGGAAACCTAATCCCAATGTGATGTGTTGGGAAGTAGGACCTTGAAATGTAATTGAGACATCAGGGCAGACCCTCAGGAATGAATTAATGTCATAAGAATAGGTCTCAGAAGTGGTCTACTCTTTCTGCCCTTCCATCTACTGCTGTGTGATGATACAACAGGTAGGCTCTTGCCAAGTGCTAACACCTTGACCTTGGACTTCACAGCCTCTAAAACTGTGAGAAGAATTATTTATTTTCTTCATAGACTATGCAGCCTTGGGTGTTCAGTTATAGCACTATAGGATATATGAAGATAAACACTAAACCAACTAGACTCATAGATTCCTATGCAGCACTCCCACTAGCATAAGTATATACATTCTTCTCTGGTGCAAAAATAACAGTTTTTTTAAATGATAGTCCATTTCCTAAACATGTATTAATAAATTCATGGAAACTAAATAATATAATCATAAATCACCAAAAATTCAAGTGAGAATCATAAATTAAATGAGAATGTGTGATTTAAAGGAAAAAAAAAAACATAGTACAATTTTTGAGATGGGACTAAAATAGTACCAACAGGCAAATTTATACTTCTAAATACCTATACTTAGAAAGAAGAAAGGTATAAAATCAATAATTTACTACCTAAGAATTTGGGGAAAAAAGGAAAAAAAAAACGAAACTAAAAAAGAATAAGAAAATGATTAAAACTATAAATAAATTAAATAAAGAAAATAGAGGAAATGAACAAAACAAAATATTGGTTCTTTGACTATAACACCCAGTTGACAACACTTTAGACTGATCAAGAATAAAAAGCATGATTTTTCACAGATTGTGTGGAATATATTTAAGTATTGAACTTAAAAAGAGACTAAACATGTATGGCCATTCAGTTGAGATACCACTGACACTTGGTTTAGAAGTGAAGCAATATTGTCTTTAATAGAAACTATTTTCAAATCCCCAAATTGGAACACCATTCCCAGAAAAAAAATATCCAAATTTCTTTTGAATGCCACAGGCCCTGTAAAATACAGTGGACCCCCAAAATGAATACAAATTGATCGACTGCGCTCTGGCAGGTCTGAGGGCAAGCTCACCTAAAGTGAGATCTAAGTTACTACCCCTTTCAGATGCTCAGTGGAGGCAGTAAGACCCAAATCCTCTGCCTCTGCATTTGCTTCAGTTGCTTCTGAGTTGATCACGCTCCTCTTCCACAAGACACCTACAGAATGGCCTTCAATGTATCATGTTCTACTATTGGGAAGATCGTGTAGACCAGCATTTGGCAAATGGTTTTCTCTAAAGTGACAGACACTATATATGCTGGGCTTTGTGAGTCAAAGAGTTTCTTTTCCAACTATGCAACTCTGTTATTGAAGCACCAAAGCAACCATAGACAAGACATAAACAGGTCCGTGGAACAATGTTCCAATAAAGCCTTATTCTGAAAAAAAAGTGGGGATGCAACATTTGGCCATCTTTTGCCGATTCTCATCTAGACTCTTCAGACTAGAATTCCTCTGTACTGACTCTTAGCTTTTGATCCTGAGGTTACACACACACACACACACACACACACACACACACACACACACAAGAGTCACCCTACAGACTTTCATTAAGAATAGGATAAACAACAAATTGCACAGGGTAGAGATGTAGCCCATGGCTGGATTGGTGCTCTGTACTAAACAACCTCCTGATGATTGTAGAGGTAGAAATGTGAATGATTCAGTAGGAAAAAAAATCTAGCACAACCTTCATAGAGTCAAGTCCTTTTCTGACTGTACTAAAGGACTGTCACCAGATACATATTAGAACTTATAGCACTCCACCCACAAAAGCCAAAAGCCATGTGATATCCAGAGATAATTGCTGAAAGACCCAGGAAAGGTTCAACAGAAAGTGTCCCAATCATCTTTGCAAGACATTCACCCAGTCTGCTCTCCTTACCATTTGTAGACAGCCATTGACATTTCAGAGTATGAAGATGCCTTTCAATTTGATTTGATTTTAAAAGAGCCACTTGCAGCCAAACTCAGATACATATCTGATCTGCATAAGCATGTTATAATCCTTAAAAGTGTCTCTGAATGAGGGATGAGGTTCATAAGTTTTGGAATTCATTATCAGCAATATTAATAACACCTTCTCATATTTTTCTTTTACCTTTTGAAAGGGTTTTCACGTCTCTTTCATTTTGCAGATTCTATGCCATGATCAAAGATGGAATGGGAGACATAGGAGCTAATGTGCAAAATCATAAACCAAAATTAGCAAATCTATCAACCAATGGTCCCAGTGGTATCTCTGCTGCCAGCTCTCCTTATTTCTTTGACTTAAGCTTCTCTAAATCACCAGGGTAAAGAAAATAATGATGTTTCTGACCTTGCACAGGTAAGCTGACCTTTCATACGGCATCCCAGCAGTGAAAATCTGGCTCATTCACTATTTTTTAATATGTTGGCATCTGTAATCAAGATTCCGAGCCTTGTTCAAAGTTCATAACACATCATAGCTGGAATTCTGAACCTATAAATTGTTATTTTCCTTGCTGAGAACATCAGTCATTTCTCAGAACACAATATGACTCCATAACACCGATGCTTCTCCTTAATTCTATGAACTATTTTACATTTAAAGAAGTTGTCAACACTTACTCTTTCCTCCCTTATTCCCTCTCTCCATTCTTTCTCTCATTCTGAACTTATTTATGACACTTTTAACATGTGCTAGAGACCAGGAGCACTGGATTCCAATGCTATGAAAAAAATGACACATTCAGCCCTTTATAGAGTATTTTCAGTAGTCTAGCCACAGACTAATGTGGAGGGGATTCTTTCAGAGTTCTGAGGAATACAAGATTATTTAAGCCACATCTACCTTTCTCTGGAATTATCAAAGATTGCTCTTGTCCTATTCTCTGGAAAACCTCTCCCACAATGCAGATGAGGCACCTTAACCTTCACTTTTTTTTTCCTTCTTAAATTTATGGGCACCATTTAGGGAGATTTCAATTCCCATTAATAATATGTGCAATTGATCTACATTTAAGAGAATTTAATCATGTCTTGGTGACAAATTTAGCTTAAAGCAGAGCTTCACTTAGGACTTCCAAGTAAATTTCTGTTGAAAAGGTCAGTTTCTAACATTTGTCAGCTGGAGCCCATACCGGACAAATTAAAACTTCCTCTACTTTTGTGAAGCGCAAACACTTCTAACACTGAATATCACTGGGACTGGTTGTCATTTAGGAGAACCACCCTCCTAAGAAAGATTGATTTTTTTCTAAAGAAGACCTGATTATTTATTTATTCAAGAGTTCAGATCTGTTTTCTTACTAAAACTATCTCATGAGGCAATGGAAAACAAAACAAAATATTATCTTCCTAGATAATGAGGAATTGGTTCAATACCATAAATAGTTGGACATCTATTATTGAGGAAAAGAGTTGGGGAAAGTTTCAGTTATCTACTGAAGCTTATGATCCTAACTAGGAATATACCATCATCTGAAAAATTAGAAATTAACATGTAGTCCTCAAGGACAAAGTCTGATAGAATCATGGCTCTGTATTATGCATTTTGGTAAAAAGTAAAACCTATGTAATTTTGGATTCCTGAGAAAAACCTCATGAAACAAGGATATTGTAAACAATAATTTTAGACACACAAATAGATAGGTAGAGGCATAACCAGACTATAGTACTCATATTTTTTATTTTTCCTTTTACTTCTCTATGTTTTAATAATTTTTCTACATCATGCACGTTATTTTAGTAAAATGTTAATATTCAGGGAGACAGAAAAAGTGAGGCAGAGAGAGGGTGCTTTGGAAAAATGGGGAAAAGATTATTTTTCAATTTCTTTTAGACTGCCTCAGATCAAACAGAACCAGACGTCCTGGTTCGTTTCCCTTTTGGTCCTCAATTATTAAATGTTCACAATCTACTCTAAAGAAAAGGATTCATGGCCAAACATCTAAAATGGATTTTGCCTATGACATCAGCAGCAAAGGACAGAGATTTGGCAGGTGTTCCCAGAGGCTTTTATTGTTCTAGCAAAGTGGAGCAACCAAGAAGACCATGTCTGAGCACCACTGAGGCAAAGTGAAGGAATTAAGAGCCTCAGAGTAGGGTAAGCAAAGATGCTCACCATGTGGCTTCTATGCATACCTTCCAACAGTAGGGTGTGATAGCCATGAGGGATTTTTTTTTTCTTAGAAGTCCTTAGAATCAAATCTCTCTCTCTCTCTCTTTCTCTCTCTCTTACACACACACACACACACACACACACACACACACACACACACTCCTCATCTTGGGGTGAGTGGCAATGCTATCCAAGCTGTCCTAAGATTATTGAGGAGTCTGTCCTTTCCAACCACCCTCTGATTACTATTGATCTGTTTGGCTCATTGCAACTCAACCTTACCAGGCAGGTCATGAAAGAAGGATGGATGTTATTAAAGATCCTGATTACCTCCTCTGCAGGTATCAGTCATCAAAAATCAACTAAATTTTCCAACTTTTAGGCATACAGAAAGATTATGTAGCAGATCCCATTCCCAGCCCAGAGCCTAGAACCTCTAATACCATAAGGTTCAGACAGTTACCACCAAAGTGCAAATTGGAGGCTCAAATTTATTGACCATTACAAGTAGCTGAACAAAGCAAGGACTTGAGTAGCTGAATTCAATAACTATCAGTTATTTATGAAGATATCATGTGTCCAGAATTATCCCAGGCATGAAACAGAATGTTTAGAAAAGATCAGGGCACAGAGTTCTAAATAAAGAAACAAGGTCTAGTGTTGACCATATTAGAGATTTTCTGTTTTAAGTTAGATTCTATGTTTACATCATTATAATTTTCATCATAAATGTATTGTTTCATAACCTAGGGGCAAATTTCTTTCTCTTGCACACAGACACTTTTTATCCAATGATAGAGAAGCTATGAATAAAAAGCTGCTGGCAGTCTGCTTACCTGGACAGGTTTTACTCTTCCTTTCACTAACCTACTGTCAGTCTTCAACTCCTCAGATCTTAGCTTTATCAACTATAAATGGGGACAGTGGTGGCCCCTCTCTGCCTCCCATAAAGTCACAGGGATAAATGACATCGAATATAAGAATGTTCTTTGGATTTTTTTAAAGAAAAACACGTGGCACCGAAAGTACTTTGCACTATTCAGAAGCAGGTTTTAGGTAGCATATGTATTATAAAATGGAAGGTAGGGAAAGAATAAAATAACAGTGGCCTGATAAAGAGGTCAAGTGTCTGGTTTTCTAACTTCACAGCCTTCTAGTTAGAGTGACCTAACGAGGCCTGCGGGACACCTGCTAGGCATCTGGGGCCAGTGCCTGTTCATTAAGGAGGTGAGAGCCTTTTGAATCTTTGTCACAGTACAAATAACACTGAAAGAAAAGTCAAAAGATCAAGACCACAGGTAGCACAAGAGAAGGAACCAAGCGAGAGTGCCCTATTGACCACATGGGTGTAGGGTGAGCAGTTTCACTATCTGGAGATGGTAGGTGACCAATAGATATTTCCTGAATGGAAGTCTTGAATCCCAGTTTTACTGTGAGGAAATCAATTAGCCTTGGTTACATTACATAAAATGAGAGAAGTAATATTTTGTCTTCTTGGCCTTGCAGGGTTTTATTCCATGACCAATTCAAGTTGTCACTTCAATGACCATCTCAAATAGAAATAGCCTACTCTCCATTGGACTCAATACCCTATTTACATATTAAAAGAAAAAATATAGCCAACAGGAGAAAGCATGAAATGATACCTCATCGTCTCAAATAGATTGTCACTTTTTTAAGGACAGACCTTGCTCCAAGCCCCGTGCCAGCCACTGCAGTCAAGGACTAGAGCTTGTGTTAGAAAAAGTAATTAACCACAGATGTGAAAGCATCTGGAAACTGAAAGTACTTAAATCTGCAAGGTGCTGTTTGTAGGGAGGCTTATGTGCTATAAGAACTATGGGAGGATGATTATTACAAAAACACCAAGGTCATCCAATAAACACTTTTCAGATCCCCGCCCCTTAATAGGACATTAAAAAGAGGAAACAGAAAAAGAACAAAATAATGCCTTCTTTGGGGTTAAGTATTCCAAAATTAGACATAGTTTTCTATAGTTTCAGAGACCCATAGGAAGAGGCCGTTTGCATTCTCAGACGGTAGATGAGGAGTCCTGCTCTGTGCTTTCTTGGGCAGCCGGACATTGGCAAGAATCCCGACCTCCTTGCCTCATGACATTTAGTAGCTCTAAATGGACAGACAAGCTGGCCACACTCCCTGCCAACTCTATTTTCAGCATAACACATGGGAACCAAGGGAAACACATACCTCAGCTCCTGAGCCTTGCTACCCCAATGCTTTCCACTGGCTAGAAGCAACAGCATCACCTGAAAGTTTGTTAGGTGCAAAGAATCTCACACCACAGGAGATCCAGAGAAAGATGAACCCAGGTGGTTTGTGAGCCCATGAAAACAAAAGAGCAGTCCCCTGAGCCTAGCTTGACGTCGGGACACACTGCTCTTGCAATAATTCTGACGTTACCCAAAGTACAATAGGCAATGGACCACCTTCTACCGCGAATCACAGGAGAGTTTGTAAATACAGATTTATGGGCCCTGCCACTTACCTACTAAAGTTACGAAAGGAGCACGGAGACCTGTATTTCTAAGTGATCATTTTTAAATGATACACACTTAATTCTGGGGTCACTGTGTTGTTCTTTCATAGCAGTAGACGCTGAAACCTTGAGCTATATTCCCCTCCCATCTCCCTTTCTCATTTGGAATTCTGACATTTCAGGTTATTTTTCTTTTCCCCACTATTTACATAGCTTAGATCTTTTTCTTTATTCCATCTCTAAATCATCTGGGGATTGTTTTCCTCTAATAAAATGGCTACACTGTTGATTAAGGAATGTGATAAGCCTTCTGTCAATTACCTTAATTGATCTGACAACCTGATTAGACCCAGAAAGGGGATGATTTCCTCAGCAGAACCTTATTAAAAAAGGAGAAAACAAAATAAAGGCCCATGTAATTAAAATGTGATCGCTGGCAATGAGTATTTAAAATCAGCCCTGAGAGGCAAACTTTTCTAAATGACATCTTGGAAGAACAAGCAGAAGACGGTCATATAAATCAGTAGAAAACTAGGAAAGAATGCAGCACAGAAATGCAAGAGATTTTTCTAGTTCTTAACTCACTGGTAGTCTTGAAATTAACAAAACCCATTTTTGGCTTAGGGTAGGGACAGCCCAATTACTGGCCATATTTAGCAGTATGAATGCAAACAGAAAGCCAGTTACTACCACCATTTGTGGTTATGAAGATTTTTTTTCTGTTTTTGTTTTTGTTTTTTACTGGACAAACATGTTAACAGGAGAATCTTGGGTCCATGCTTCATCAGAAATTGAATAAGTTACCCTATGAAGCAGAGTTTAGAGCATCTTAGAATCCTTGAGAGCTCTACCAAAAATACCAACACTCACCATGTATTCCTGATTCAAGGATGGGTCCTTTAGTGTTTTTTGGACACCTTTTCTTCTCTGACTCACTGTCAATGGAACATGCCTTCTGAATTCACCCTACACTTGGGTAGCCCCCAGGCCTTCAAGAGGAGGAAAGGAATATGGAACTCTGCTACTTTACACAACAAAAATATCTAGGTCCCCAGAGTGCTGTGAAATAGAACATTATTAGCTAATTAGGATGAACTGTCACCCTGGAGTGTTTGATTAAATTAATTAATCAAATAAAAGACCCAGAATAACAAAAACAATGCTAAGCAGGAAGTGTGAATCAGGCGGTATAGCGATTCCAGACTTCAAACTATACTACAGAGCAATAGTTACAAAAACAGCATGGCACTGGTACCAAAACAGGAGGGTGGACCAATGGTACAGAATAGAGGACACAGTAACCAATCCACAAAACTACAACTATCTTATATTTGATAAAGGGGCTAAAAGCATGCAATGGAGGAAGGATAGCATCTTCAACAAATGGTGCTGGGAAAACTGGAAATCCATTTGCATCAAAAAGAAGCTGAATCCCTATCTCTCGCCATGCACAAAAGTTAACTCAAAATGGATCAAGGAGCTTGATATTAAATCAGAGACAGGGCATCTGATAGAAAAAAAAGTTGGTTATGATCTACATACTGTGGGATCGGGCCCCAAATTCCTCAATAGGACTCCCATAGCGCAAGAGTTAACAACTAGAATCAACAAATGGGACGTACTCAAACTAAAAAGTTTTGTCTCAGCAAAAGAAACAATAAGAGGGATAAACAGGGAGCCTACATCCTGGGAACAAATCTTTACTCCACACACTTCAGATAGAGCCCTAATAACCAGAATATACAAAGAACTCAAAAAATTAGACAATAAGATTACAAATAACCCAATCAATAAATGGGCCAAGGACCTGAACAGACACTTCTCAGAGGAGGACATGCAATCAATCAATAAGTACATGAAAAAATGCTCACCATCTCTAGCAGTCAGAGAAATGCAAATCAAAACTACCCTAAGATACCATCTCACTCCAGTAAGATTGGCAGCCATTAGGAAGTCAAACAACAATAAGTGCTGGAGAGGATGCGAGGAAAAGGGCACTCTTGTTCATTGCTGGTGGGACTGCAAATTGGTGCAGCCAATTTGGAAAGCAGTATGGAGATTTCTTGGAAAGCTGGGAATGGAACCACCATTTGACCCAGCTATTCCCCTTCTCGGTCTATTCCCTAAAGACCTAATAAGAGCATGCTACAGGGACACTGCTACATCGATGTTCATAGCAGCACAGTTCACGATAGCAAGATTGTGGAATCAGCCTAGATGCCCTTCAATAGATGAATGGATAAAAAAAATGTGGCATTTATACACAATGGAGTATTACTCTGCATTAAAAAATGACAAAATCATAGAATTTGGAGGGAAATGGATGGCATTAGAGCAGATTATGCTAAGTGAAGCTAGTCAATCTTTAAAAAACAAATACCAAATGACCCCTTTGATATAAGGGGAGTAAACAAGGACAGGGTAGGGACGAAGAGCTTGAGAAGAAGATGTATATTAAACAGGGATGAGAGGTGGGAGGGAAAGGGAGTGAGAAGGGAAATCGCATGGAAATGGAAGGTGATCCTCAGGGTTATACATAAGGACATATAAGAGGAAAGGAGGGGTAAGACAAGATAATACAAATCGAAGAAATGATTTACAGTAGAAGGGGTAGAGAAAGAAAAGGGGAGGGGAGGGGAGGGGAGGGGAGGGGGGATAGTAGAGAATAGGACAGACAGCAGAATACATCAGACACTAGAAAGGCAATTTGTCAATCAATGGAAGGGTAACTGATGTGATTCAGCAATCTGTATATGGGGTATAATTGGGAGTTCATAACCCACTTGAATCAAATTGTGAAATATGATGTATTAAGAACTATGTAATGTTTTGAACGACCAACAATAAAAAAAAATAAAGTAGAATATATAGAAAAAAAATAAATTAATTAATCAAGCCGATGATTGGTCTGGAGGGGTAGGAAGCTGTTTTTACAGTGCACCTGGTAAATTGTGCTATTAACCAGTGGCCCCTTAGAAATTTAAAGAAAAAAGTATTTTTATGTAATTGTACCTTGTGTATGGTAGGTGCCAGGTATATGTTTGAGTGGACAGATTTGAGCTTCTTGTTCTCTTGACCAATACCTTTACAATAAAGTAATCAGAAGTTTCAACTGGAATCTTTATAATGATACTTTTATAATCTTTTACAATGATACTCTTGGACAATTACATGGTATAACAGATTAAAATACACCAAAAAGAATCCACATTAAAGACTTCTGTCTTGATTTCAACAAAACCAATCCATCCATTCTTTTTTTTTTTTTAAGACAGAAGCATTTAAAGACTCTAAGCTTCATTTGACAATATACCCCCATGCCTAACTGACTTGAGATGTACTGTGCTCTCATTTCTCTCTGGGCAGGAGACAAATCATTCATTCCACTAAGGGCTTCCTAATATGACGGACAACATTGCCTTCATTGTGACCAATTCACTCCATATGTTATATTCTATACCAGACTGTATGCAGGTGATCTTGAATATAATGCACACAAAGCCTTGACCTTGAAAGCCACCTGAAAGTTCATATCCTGTGTGAATTTGCTATTAGGCTTTCCCACATATGTAAAATTGAAATAAATGGTCCCAAATTCTCCTTATAGCTAAACCAAAGGGGTGACCCACACTCCTCAGTAACGCTAGAATTAAGCAATAGTTCAAATAGGATTATAATTGCATTCCATTTCTCTGATTTGTAAACAACCTTTTATTCTAAGTCACCTAGAATTCGACTTAGTTTAAACAGATGTAACTGTTTACCCATTTCAAATGGTCCATGAACAGCACTTCAATCACAGAATAATATCAACTGAAATGTCATCAGGGAATGTCATCAGGGAATGTCATCCTTATGCTCTACAAAATACCTAGCACATTTCACAACTCTGTGCAAATACTCCAAGTGCTTTCACAGCTCAGATTATTTGTATTTGAATAATAAAGGTTGTAGACAACATGTGTGAGTCTAACAAGGCCTATGGCTCATTCTTTCATTTGTTTATTCATATATATTTGTTCTAATTATTTTACTGTTTTTCACGGAGTTTCCTTTAAGCAAATGAGTAAATATAAAATAAGGGAGTTCTACCCTCCTGGATTTCATACTGTGTAGTATAACATCCTAGTGCCCTCTAGGTAAATTAAACACTATTTAATAAAACAAGTATTCAATTATTCTGTTTCAAATTAAGAAATCAAATAAAATCCTAGGAAGAAAAAGAGATCATTTGAAAACTTCCATCAACTGCCATTCTCAGACCTTTGGACCCAAGGACAGATCTTTATCATGGAATGTCAAATTTGATCACCTTCAATAAACACTTTAAAAACTATAATGAAGTCAATAAAATGAGTAGCAAAATCTTTGATATAAATTTATCTAGCTCAGATCTTATGATGACACATACATTTAAAGCTTCTTAATATTTATTTTATTTCTTCCCTATTAGCCTATGAGAAGCTCTATGAAGGCAGGGGCTATCTGTACCTTTGATCATTAATGTCCTATGTGTACCTGTTACAGTTGTGTGTTACATAATGCACTCAATAATAATGTATGCAATATATAAAATAAGTTAAAGATAAAATAAATTAAGGCAATGTAATCTTACATACCCAAAATTATAAACCTCCCAAAATTGTGTTTAATTAAGAGATGTTACTACACATAATGCATCCAGTTTAGTGAAAAGGAGTAAAAGATTACTGTAACTAATTTCAGAGAGCCAGGAAAGGTAATTTTCTTCTTCTCTTCTCAAGAATATTCATAGGGAAAAAAACTGAGTAGATTAAAAAGAAAAAATAATAGGAGAAGAGTGAAGGAAGAGTTTAGCCCAAGAGACAAGCTAAAGATTTTTATTCAACAATTCATAGTCTTAAATATGGGTAATTATCCAGCCAGCAATTTGGGCCAGCAGCATGAGGGTGAATACATCATCAGTTCTGATATAAAACATGAGTTTGCAAGTAAACAGGAAGTTTATCCTATAAAACCTCATTTTCTATTTGCATAAAACTGTTTTTATTAACAGGGATGGACTTTCAATGACTTACTACAGCTGTGGCTGTCTCCCTGACATATGGAGCTTCTTAAAGGAAAAAAAAAGTACAAATCAGGGGGATTTTTCAGCAAATTCAATTCCTTTTATCTCCCAGACAGTGGATGGAAGCAGCAGGTGACAAATTCATTTTTATCTAATAACATGTGACATTTTATTTCCACAGTTAATGTAACTTAATGAACAGCAAAAGTAGGAAAAATCACTGCCATTTGGGAATTTAGTGGGGTGTGTGGGCATGCGTGTGTGTGTGTGTGTGTGTGTGTGTGTGTGTGTGTGTAGGGAGAATAGGAAGGCTTTTGTGTCAGAGGCAAGGCAAGAAGAAGATTGCCATTATACTTTCTATGTAGGAACATCAAAAAATTTCCCATATTTTATTTGTGGATTATAAATATGTATATCAGAATACATTGCTATGTGTTCATACATGCACATGATAAAATAAAACAATTTGGTTGATATTGTTCCCCAATACTTCCTCTTTCTCTCTTCCTGGTCTCTCTCCTCTACCACATTGGTTTCCCTTCAATCTTCATGACACATCCCCCTCCTCAAACGTTTTATCCCCTTTTTCCTCCCTGGCCTCCACATAGAAAATATATGACCTCTGACTTTAGGAGTTTGGTTTATTTTGCTTAACATATTGATATTAAGGGGAAATTTTTTGTTGTTTTGTTGTTTTAAACTCTCTGGTTTCAATCTATGTTGAGAATAGTCTGGAGCAATTATAAGAGCTGGAGACACCACCTTCATTAAATGGGATGTAGTGACCTCAGGCCAAGGCCTTAAAGAAATGGATTTACATAAATAAACCCCTAGATCGATAGCAGCAAAACTGGAGACCTCCAAGGTGGGGCTAAAAGTACTGTGTGGAATAGACCTATGTAACCTATAAAGGTGAACAGAAATAGAGGGCACCATCAATCTGAATATTTCCACCAAGAAGAGCAGTTGCTCATGAGTTTCAAAGTTGTACCTTGTTTTAAATCTATGCAATGTGAGCAAAACAAACCTTTCTAAGCAGATAAAATCAAAAGGGACTGGTTATTTTATCACATCAGGGCCATAATCAAGGATCCCAAACTCAAGAAGAAAGCCAAGAGCTCTGGCTAGATCCAGAAGCATTTGTAGTTGAAGTTTGGGCTAATCCTTCTTCCACAAGTCTCAACCTTTTCACCCTAAGGGATAGTGATCATCAGAGCACATCCTCTGTATGATTTGGGAGGGTTCATGAGTCTGTTTTTGGAAGTACTTAAAAATATTAGCTTTTCACATACTAGATAAAATCCAGATGTCAGCTGGAAGAATTTCTAGTGTCCTCACTAGTCAATCTAGTTAGTCAATCTTTTAAACTGTACTCACTTTACTCCATTTGTCAGTTCAGTGTAGACCCCAAAGTTAGATGTTTTCCTTGTCACCTTTCTCAAGTCCCTCTTGTGACAAGTCCTTCTTGTGAATCCTTTCCAGGATTACCCACTTATTCAAATACTCACTTCACTAATTCTTGTGTGACTTTTAGGTAGAATAGGTTTTATTTCAAAGTAAAAATGTAGATGGAGAGAATATGGAAAATAGAAATAACTTCACACTGTTGACAAGAGTGTAAAATGGTATAACTATTTGGAAAACATTATTGAGGTTTCTCAAAAAGTTAAAAATAGAATTACCATGTGATCTAGTAATCCCACTTCTGGGTGAATAGGCAAGGAATTTGAAAGCAGGGTCTCAAAGAGATGTGTGTATGCCAGTGTATATAGCAGTAATATTCATGATAGCCAAGCAGTTGGAGTAACCCAAATATCCACTGATGGATGAATGGATTAAAAATGTAACCACATACACATGTGTATATACAGATTATCCTCAATTTATGATGTGTTTACATCCCTCCAACCCTATCATATATTGAATATATAATACATGAAAATGCATTTAGTACATCTAAGCTACTGAATGTCATAGTTTAGCCTCACATATACTTAATGCTCAAAACACATCAGCCTACAGTTAAGCATTATGAGAGAGTATAGCAACGGACACAGTCATCAAAGGCAAAAATCAAAATTCAAAATTTGAAATATGTCCATCACTTTCAGACCATCATAAAGCAATAACTATAAGTGCAATTATCATAAATTGGGAATTATTTATATATTTACCTATTTATCTATTATTCAGTCTTAAAAATGAAAAAAAATTCTCTTTAGGAAATTTCTACAATACAATGAACATTAAGGATACTAAAATAAATAGGACATTAACAAAAATAAATAAATACTAGGAATACTATGCAATTCCACTTGTGTGAGCTACTACAGCAGTAAATTTCATAGAAACAGAATGCAAAATGGTGGTTACCAGGGTTTGGGGATTATAAGAACAAGGGTAATTGTTTAATGGATATAAAGTTTCAGATTTGCAAGAGACACAATTTCTAGAGATCTGCTTCACAACATGACTGTATTGAACACTACTGAACTTCACAGCTGGAAATGGATAAGGTGGTAAATTTTATGTTATGTGTTTTTTACCACAATAAAAAAAAGATTAAAATGAACTTTGAAGACATACTTTATCTACCTTCCCTGGAAACTTCCTCCAACTGAAGCACCAACCATAACAAATTGAGCATATTTTATATATTATAGCTGAACTTCAGATTCCCTGTGGTTCATGGAGAGAGGTGAAAACAACTTAAGGTCATGGATTCAGGTGTTCTGACACACTGTCCACTCTATTTCCATGGTTCATGCCTCAAGTACTATCTTATTTATGTGCCCAGGCCCAGAAATGACAGAGGTTTGAAGAATAGATAGTTCTCCATGATCCATCTACTGTTGCCTTCCCTGGCCCCTTTCGGTCTTTCATTTTATTTAAAGTGAGTCCTGCAAAGAAACAAATGCATCTTTCCTATTTACTCTCCCTTGGCCTGAGACCTTAATATTTCATAATCACACCATAAAACATTAACTTTTTTGTTTTGTTTTGTTTTTACTTCCATACTGGAAATTTGCCTCTGTATGTGTGCATGTTAGAGACTCAAAATTGATTCTTCTTTCCCAATATCCAAATTAATTCTCAGGATACTACCTCCTTCAGAGACAACGGTCTTGGATGAGATGATTAAAAACAGATCTTTGCTTCTCTCTGTGGAATTAAGAGAGGTTGGAATAATTCTCCTTTCCCTGTGCATAGCCACAGGTTGCACCTGTAAGCACACCATAGCCATGGGACATGTTAGCCAGGGATTTCAACTTTAAGTAGGAAATGTAAGACTGGAATGAACAGAATATGGGCATTTACTAGCAGCATCCTTTCACAAAGGCAGCTGAAGTTGTTGCTTTCCAGCCCCCTGGGGCTGTGTTAGCCATTCCTCATTTCTGAGCTGGGACTTCACCCATGTTGATTCTGTAAAAAAAAAATATTTATCCTGCAAAATTCTTCCCCTTCTTTTAAATTATCCTCAGCTGGTTGTTATTGTTTACAATCAGAAAACATTCCTAACAGTGTTTATTCATGTATCTTCTTCAAGAGAGCAAAGGCGGGTGTCAATCAATAAGCTCCAAAAGCAAGGGGAGCGCCTCTTTCCCTGTGGTTGTCCATGGAAAGGTTTTGAGACTGACCCACGCTTCTACTTCCAGTCTTGTCATTTTGCTCTTCATATTTCTTTAAATTCATATGGATCAGCTGCTGTTCTGCCCAACCATGTCCCCAACACTATTAAAATAAACCCACCTACAGCACTGAGCCTGCTAATCATCCTCCCACCTAATTAGATGTCTGACAGCCAAATTCTTCTGCAGGATTACTGTCCTTCTGTTGAGTTTTCCATGCAGAAGTTTCACAGGTAGATGATGAACAAGTTGAACACCCACATGCATAATTGTCCTCTGTTTACCCTGAAGGACACTCTTTCCAAATAGTCCAAAATTAACAAGACAGGGGAAGACCTCCTTCCCAGCATTATGGGAAGCAAATGACCACTGTCACTGATCAAACATGGATGTCTGTGGGCGACATTATTTATCTATTTATCTATCTACCTATTTATCTATTATTCCTGCAAGGGTGCAAATGTAGGTTACAGTGCTCAGATCTAGTGGTATGGATGACAAGTCAGAGGCACACTTGTGGGGGAGTGGAAGACACATGGGGCTGCCAGCCGGATTACATCATTCTTTTTCTATGTTGGTCTTTCCTTCTTTATTTTTCCTAAAGAAAGAGTTCCTTATTTCATTTATCAATTCTGATGGTGCTTTATCTGTTCTCAGTCATTCATTACTGCCTTTATCCTTCTTATGTCATTTTCCCACATATCTTTAAACCCAATTATTCAATTATGTATACTTTGTCCCAAGCTCATAAGTATGGAAACCTGCTGCCTGGTTTGATCATCTTGTCAAAGTAGTACTTTTATTTCCTCCTAATTTCTTTCCTTAGCTTATATATTTATTGCTTTTAAAAGAAATATGGCCCTTAGAGATTTTCCAGGCAGGTTATTAAATAAAATTCAAAAAAATATTTTTTTTCTTTACATTTAAAAATAAAAAGTATCCTTAAACCCTTCTGGAATTATGAAGCAAGATTATTAAAAGTAAGCAAACTATTTTTCCCTCTTCCCTACCTCTGCTTCCTTAAAAAAAGTTTATACCATATGGCTATGTTTTGTATGACATATATAAATACTGTAAGTGTGGGTGTGTATGTGTATATATATATTCTCCAATTCATTTTATAATTGAAGAGTTCAGCTGCAATGGAAAGGGAAAATATGTGCAAGCAGCCAAGGAGAGGGATGGTTAGCACTCTCATCTTTCCAACAATGCACTCTGGACTTTGGTCAAATCTCTCCATCCCTCAAAGCCTTCCTTTCTTCCTCTCTAACATAATCCCTGGGTGCTTGTATGAATACATGTGTGCTTCAGAAGGATAAATCATGTAGAAGGTCTGCTTACTGTCAACCACTGAAACATGGGAGTTTAGAGTTAGGAGGATCTAAAATGCTTTAAAACAATCTCACATATCAGTCTCTCCTATAATCTATGACAAATTCTTTGTACCATCTCTGAGGTTGTGAGTAACTCATTTTCTATATTTTTCTAACCCCAATCTTACCTATCTCATGTCAAAACCCTATCTCCTTTGGGGAAACATTTATGTTCAACAATTGTAAGTTATCACAACATGTGAATTTAGTTTAAATTCCAAACCTGAGAGTCCAGAGTGAAAAATGCAATGTTCTGCTTGGATTCCAAAGCATCTTTAATCAATAGAGTGTAGAATATTCGTTCACTAGTAATACCCTGAGGAAGGGGCTAGGTATGTAGCTAATTTATGTGCCAAGTGACTAGCTTGTCATGATATAAAATAATAAGCCCCAGACACACTAAAAATCACACAGAACGTATTTCAATGTCTTTTCCCCAAGCTAAGGTATTGATAAAATGAAAAAGGATGATATACCTGTTATAACACAGAGTTTGGGGAAACAGGCACGCAAATTGCCAGAAGATACATGTGTATTTACTACAATTATTCTGGAGAGCAACCCTGCACACAAATTTGCTTGAATCTTTGCAAGATTCCCTCATTATTTCCTAGCCATGACCTTTCTTAGTCAAAGGATTTTATCCCAGTGTTATGTAAATAGTAAGACGTTGAAAATAACCCAATGTCCAATAATGAAGGAATTAGTGCATATTTTCTGATATGTGTATTAAATGAAGATTTCCACCTATTAAAATAATGATGAAGACTGATATTGTTGGACATGCAAATATAATCAGTACACACTGATATGAGAAATATGATGCTACAGTTCAAATGTCATTAAACGAGGCATCTATTTATCCACATGTATAGAAAAATAAGCATATGTAACTAAACATGAATAGCTATTATCTTAGGGTACTTGGATTACAGTTAATTTTATATGCTTTCATTTCTAAATATTTAAGAAGAGAATATTATACTTTAAATCAAAAAAGTAATAAAGGTATCCTCATTTTTATAATTAAAATGAGTATGCATGAATAAGGTTAAAAAAAACCAAACAGCAACTCCACTGTTGGTTAAAGTACAGTCTAAATTTCAAATTTCCTGTGAAAGCCTTATGAACAGTTCCAGGCTGTTGTCTTTGCTTTGAAGTCTGAAAAGCATTCATCATTTGTCTCTTAGTAAATGTTGCCTTGAGTTCTAACCAATCACTTTCTCTGGATAGAGCTCTCCCTGTAGAGATCAGGAATGTGTATCTCTATTTCATGTGTTCACGTTTATATGTCTGTACATGTATTTATTTACCTGGCTCTCCCTGACACCTACATGGGAGAATACGTATTGTTACACCTAAGCACATATGCCAGCTCCCCTTGTTACAAATTCCCAGCTGTCTGGCAAATATTTTAAATATGAGATAGCTGGGTTTTTTAATAACTGTATTGTATTAAGAAATTTTATGCTACTTTTAGGTCTTTTGGGTATAGTCTGAGAAGGGGAATAGCTGGGTCAAATGGTGGTTCCATTCCCAGCTTTCCAAGGAATCTCCATACTGCTTTCCAAATTGGCTGAAACAATTTGCAGCTCCACCAGCAATGTACAAGAGTACCCTTTTCCCCACATCCTCGCCAGCACTTGTTGTTGTTTGACTTCATAATGGCTGCCATTCTTACTCTAGTGAGGTGGTATCTTAGAGTGGTTTTAATTTGCATTTCTCTGATTGCTAGAGATGGTGAGCATTTTTTTTGTGTATTTGTTGATTGATTGTATGTCCTCCTCTGAGAAGTGTCTGTTCAGATCCTTGGCCCATTTGTTGATTGGGTTATTTGTTTTCTTGTTGTTTAATTTTTTTAGTTCTTTGTATACTCTGGAGATTAGAGCTCTATCTGAAGTGTGAGGGGTAAACATTTGTTCCCAGGATGTAGGCTCCCTATTTACCTCTCTTATTGTTTCTCTTGCTGAGAAAAACTTTTGAGTATGTCCCATTTGTTGATTCTTGATTTTAACTCTTGTGCTATAGGTGTCCTATTAAGGAATTTGGAGCCTGACCCCACGAGGTGGAGATTAGGGCCAACTTTTTCTTCTATTAGATGCAAAGTTTCTGGTTTGATTCCTAGCTCCTTGATCCATTTTGAGTTAACTTTTGTGCAAGGTGAGAGAAAGGGATTCAATTTCATTTTGTTGCATATGGATTTCCAGTTCTCCCAGCATCATTTGTTGAAGATGCTATCCTTTCTCCATTGTATGCTTTTGGCACCTTTGTCTAATATAAGGTAGTTGTAATTTTGTGGATTGGTCTCTGTGTCCTCTGTTCTGTACCATTGGTCTACCTGCCTGTTTTGGTACCAGTACCATGCTGTTTTTGTTACTATTGCTCTGTAGTATAGTTTAAAATCTGGTATCGCTATACTGCCAGTTTCACTCTTCCTGTTTAGAATTGCTTTTGCTATTATGGGTATTTTATTTTTCCAGATGAATTTCATGATTGCTTTTTCTATTTCTGCGAGGAATGCCGTTGGGATTTTGATTGTCATTGCATTGAACCTATAGAGTACTTTTGATAATATGGCCATTTTAATGATATTAGTTCTGCCTATCCATGAACAAGGTATATCTTTCCACCTTCTAAGGACTTCTTCTATTTCTCTCTTTAGGGTTCTGTAATTTTCGTTGTATAGTTCTTTTACCTCTTTTGTTACGTTGATTCCCAAATATTTTTTTTGAGGATATTGTGAATGGGGTGGTTGTTCTCATTACCATTTCAGAGGATTTGTCACTGACATACAGGAATGCCTTTGATTTATGTGTGTTGATTTTATATCCTACCACTTTGCTGAATTCATTTACTAGCCCCAGAAGTTTCCACAGCTACATCAATGTTCATAGCAGCACATTTCACAATAGCTAGACTGTGGAACCAACCCAGATGCCCTTCAATAGATGAATGGATTAAAAAAATGTGGCATTTATACACAATGGAATATTACTCAGCACTAAAAAAACAACAAAATCATGGCATTTGCAGGGAAATGGATGGCATTAGAGCAGATTATGCTAAGTGAAGCTAGCCAATCCCTAAAAAACAAATGCAAAATGTCTTCTTTGATATAAAGGGGGTGACTCAAAACAGAGCAGGGAGGAAGAGCATGAGAGGAAGATTTCCATTAAATAGGGATGAGAGGTGCATGGGAATGGGGAGAGAAGGGGAATTGCAGGGAAGATGGTAGGAGACCCTCATTGTTATGCAAAATTACATATAAGATGGTGTGAGGGGGAAGAAAAGAGAGAGAGAAACGTGTCAGAGTAGATTGGGTAGAAAGAGGGGAGGGAGGGGAGGGAGGGATAGGAAGGGCAGCACAATACAATAGACACTAGTATGGCCCTATGTATAAACGTGGCTGTATAACCAATGTGATCCTGCAATCTGTACACGTGGAAAAATAAGATTAAGATTATGTACCCCATTTGAATCAAATGTATGATATGTCAAGATCTTTGGAATGTTTTCAGCAACTAACAAAAAAATTTAAAAAAAAAGAAATTTTATGGACACACAATTTTATAGAATATAGACATCAAACCTGTAGCGAATGTAACTTGCCAATAAATACTAAGGGCTTCCAGTGTCCTAAGATGGATCTTGTTTTATTCCATTGACCATTTGTCACCAGTGTGGACAACTTGGGGAGTGCTTTTCTGCTTCAACTGTATAGTAGTTGAGGAAGTTCACTGTAAGTATGAAGTTTTATCTCCAAGGCCAAAGGTGGATGCATCTACAGTGGGCTGCACTGTCCTTTCTGATAATTCCTGCCCAAGGGCCCACCAGTCTTACATACAACCTACCAGGAACAAGATATGAATGATTCTTGCCACAGAATTGCTTTGTGAGACTATGGAAGCACCCTGAGTAGGCAGTACAGTACAGCTCTGCCTTTTTCATTTGTCATTCATAACTTCAAAAGCCACTCCAGACTTCATTTGTGGACCATTAAAGTCTATCTAGGAATATGCAGGCTCCACAGCCCAATTTCTGTCCCTTCCATCATCTTTAATATCCCAAGTACTCTAACTTTTGATCTCATGGTACCCAGGCCTGCCCTGACTTCCTTGCTCTTTCAGATGCTTTGGAAGAGATGTATGTATGTGAACGTTGGGCATCAGTCTTGTCCTGAGATGCACACATCAGCTAACCACACAAGAGCCACCAGGCAAGCAGCAGCCTGTCCTCCACATAGCTCTCCTTCCTTGGATGCCATACTCCAGCCGCTTGCTGTCAGGAGGGACTCTCTGGTGTAATTTTGAGGAAATCCACAGAACACAGGGTCCTTGAGGACTGCATTCAATTTTAGGCAGCTTCCTGGCTGCCTTACTTCTCCTCTATCCATCTCTCTTTCATTCTGAGAACCCTCACTGATTGCACTAGAGTGAAAAGAAAATATTTCCTTTTGTCAGAAGTCACCATCTATTCCTTACAAAGTGGCTACAGGTATGAAATAGGAGACTAGAAATGACATAAAATTAGGAACAGAGACAGTATTCTCAGGAATAGAAATACACACACACACACACACACACACACACACACACACACAGAATTCTTTACTCCCCTGTGATATTCACATATTTCCTTCCAAAACACAGCGTGTGAGCACAGCCTTCCTGAAGGGTGAATTACACATTACTCATTACTTCATCATGGGAAAGTGATAGTGGTGTGTACTTACCTTTCACAATTAGCAGCTTTAAACCAATTCGTCCCACGTTTCCAAGATTTTTGTGCATTACAAGAATCTCAAATTTTGCAAGTTACTTCCAGATACAATCTGGTGTATCCATGTCTCTCACAAATCTCACCTCCAAGCCAGGCATGGTGGTACATGCCTGTAAGCCCAGTGGCTTTGGAGACTGACACAGGAGGATCATGAGTTCAAAGCCAGCCTCAGCAATGGTGAAGTCCTAAGAAACTCAGTGAGACCAATACCACCAATTGCCATGAGGAGTTCTTGCTTCCCCAAATGCTGAAGTACACACCAAGGCAAATGTAGAATGAAAAGTAAAAGGCTTTATTAAAGGATTGCAGAAAAGACTTCCCGAGGGAAAAGGGGACCCTAGAGGCAGAATCTGGGAAGGAGAGGTCTTCTCCCTTTTATACCTAAAGTCTTCTTTTGTTCTTCTACATTTCCGTTCTTTGTTTTGCTTATTTCCTGCATGTGGTGGGGGATGCAGGTAGGAAGGCCAAAAGGTGGAAGGCAGGTGGGTCAGTGGGATTGGGGAGGAGTGATCTAGGCAGGAAGGGCCTAGAGTGATTTGAGTAGCATCTCCCTGTCTTTTGGAGAGCTGTTTCATTAACAGTTCTTTGGGATTTGCTGGAGCCTTGGACACAATAACATTTCAGTCATCCCAGGTGCTGTTCTGGTTTTGCGGGCTCATATTGACTCCATTTTCTTTATTAGACTTGATATTAGACCCAATTTACCTAACTACACTATCTATCTTTAAATCTGGCTTCAAGATCTTGTCTCTAAAATAAAATACAAAAAAGGGCTGGGGATGTGGCTCAGTGGTTGAGTGCCCCCTGAGTTCAAACCCTGGTATTCCCCCCACAAAAAAATCTCACCTCTAGTTGCTGCTTCCCTCCATCCAGTCCAATAAAATGCTGTCCTTTTCCTTGATAACTCTGTGTATACACACACACACACACACAGACCATACCACAACACACACACATATACCATACCACAACATAGCACAACACACACACAGAGACCAAATAATATCAGCATATAAAATATATTTGCACATCTTACTGTGCTTGTCAATGTGAATGTGAGAGCAAGGTTATGTCTCCAGAGCTTGGCATGGTGAGGAAGAATCCAGGTTGTAAATCACTGCAGGGAAAATGACTTTAAATGTTCTCCAGTGGTTTTCACTCACTCCCATCTACTTATTGGTATTTTTTATAGCCCCATCTATTTGCATCATTAAAGCAAAACAACTTCTCTAATCATCTAATGCAAAACAGCTCTGTTCCCTGTGGGCCCCTTTCTATATAAACATATTTGAATCTACTCATCTTTGCATAGGCAAACCATTTTTAATATGGTTGATGAAGGAAAGTTATTGAGAATTGGGCTCTGGATATGAGAAGACTGTTTTTTTTAATGTAAATTTGGGATAAACTCCTCAACCCTCTCGTCTCTCTCTCCTATGTAATGACAGTAGCAAATTATGGGCTGCTTGAGGCTGACATGAGATGACACAGGAAAGGTGTCCATGCTACATCTGATACCAAGTAAGTTGTCTTAAGTGTTCCCCTTAGACAGAGGGTCACACACAGGTCCCGTCCCCTCAATATCTGAAGAAGTATGTAATTTACAGAAACATTCCCAATGGTATTAGTTAATAGAACTGTCCATTATGGAAAGCCAAAGCAACTCACGTATGTCATAAGTTGCTTTTAAACACCACAGATTTTCTCCACTTAACACATCAAACTATTATCTATTGAATACTGATACAGATACACCAGCAATGATGTTGTGACTGGAGATGTACTGCTCCAACTATGGTCATCTGTCGGTCATTATCAGGATACTATGTGATCTTGGACTAGGGCATATGCACTTACTCACTTTAATTTTCTTCTTTAATTATTTTTCTTTGCCTTACCCTAAAATAGTAAGAATGACAACATCCATCAAATGTGCTGTAATCATTACTAAATGTGCATAAAATATGTAGAAATAACTAATATTTTAAACCTTTCTACCCCTGCCTGTTTCCATTGTTATTATCACCAGGATTTAGAAGCAGAACCATAAAACTTGAATTACTACTCCAGATTTCATATATTATTGATATCTGCCCTTGGATAAATCACTTAAACTCTCTAAGCCCCAGGTGCCTCATTTGGTCCAGCTCACAAATTTCTTGTAAAGATCAAGGGAGAGAATGTACATGGAGGTATATGTGAACTGTAAAGTGCTGTGCATATGCCTGATACTCATTTTTAGGAGATGTTCAAGAGATCTTGGTTGCCGCTGCTAATTCTGTAAATGAGCTTCAACAATCAAGAACCTGGTTCTTCCAATGAAAGTGAGTTTCCTTCATCCACATTCTCCTGGGGGAAGTGTCACTCAAGATTCTACAACTGTATGCACCTGTAGCTAGTAACACCTTGGGCCTCCCTATTGTAGTGGTAACAGGGTCAAGAATGGTACAGAAAATACCCCCTCAGAGTTCATGAGACCAAAATCTGTAAATGTCCTTCCCTTCCCTACCCCTCCTTTTTTCCCTCTGCCACACAGCCTCACCCCTATCCTCTCTACAGAGGAACTTCCTGGCATTGGTACCAAGATCCTGGACTCAGTTTTGGGCAGTGTGCACCATCAGAACACCCACTTTGCACTGTCAGCACCTGTAGCCACAACACAGCATGTCACATTTCTCACCTAGTCTGAGAACTCCTGTGGCTCTCTGCATACTGCCTCTGCCAGTGTTTTTCAGTCCTGGAAGCACATTAGACTCACATGGAGAAATTTAAAAAAGCAAAACAAAACAAAACAAAAAACAATCTTGGTCCAATCCCAATCCAATTTAATTAGGATCTCTTGGTGAAGGTGGTGGTTCAGATATCAGGTGATATTAAAAGGCCCTCAACAGTGAAGCCTGCTTGGGAATCTGTGTAATCTTTTTGAAAGTGTAATCCTTTTGGGGTTCTACACCTGCTTTAGGTGAACCATGGCCAGAGGCAAGGCTGCACCTACTGAGCCAAAAGAGAAGTAGAAATGAAGTACAATTAATATGCTTAATTTGGGGCAAATCCCATGAATCAGAATAACTGTGAGAGAAAGCAAAAACAAGCAAAACATAATAGCAACAACTCCTGACAGACTGCCTACACTACTCTTTCTCATAAGATGGTCCTTTTCTTTCTTGCATAGTTGAAGTATAGATTCTGGATCCTTAACCCCAACCTATAGGAACCAGAGTGTCCCACTCCCACTGACTAGAGAATTTTCATTTCAGCAGGCTTCCCAGATTATATAAGTACACAAATGTTTAGGACCACAGCTCTTTAAGGAATTGCATCTATTAGAAGCCTATGCAATCTATTTATGGCAGGTATACCCTTCTGGGATTCTCCACCTGGTTCAGCAACAAAAAGCAATTTTTGGAATTGGCCCCAGGAATTCAGCTGTGGTACCTGTTTGGCTGAATTTTTAAAGCTTCACATAGGATTCTGAAGACAATCCCTTTGTAAACCTGTGCTATAATGTCACTGGGCTATAAATAAATAAATAAAAATAAAAACACCAGAAGTATATTGTCCAAGTATTTTTTTTCTATGGCCAAATGTCATTTCCAAAACAAACTTCTCCATGTCAATTCTCCTCAAAAGAGTAAAAAAGAATTCTCTTGCCTGTCAATTTGCTTTTCCCACACAGAAGGGAACACAAATTTAAAAAGTACTTAAAGCAGTGGGCACTCTGAATGTTCATTATTTAATGCTGGAATCAAAAGCTCCCCGGGCATTATTAAACAAATTGATGAACACTGCAGTTGGATTTAAAAGGAAGAAAAATGCTGCTGGAGCCACAATCCACTGATTCTTCATCCACATGTCTTGTAAGTAAAGACCCAGGAACCGACTCCATAGATTTTCCTGTGTAGGCAATGGTATTTACATCTCCAAGCCCACTCCACATCCTTCTCAGGGAGGCCAGCTATTGAAGATTCTAGAATGAACACAGAATGAAATGCAGCTTAAGTCTGCCTGAGAGGAGAGAGAAGGTCTCACAGCTCACCCCCTGGGTGCTGGGCCTGGTGAGGCCGTTTTTATGGCCTGCACACATACAAACTCAAGCCAATTACTGCTTCCACCCCCTGGTTTGCTTTTCAGTGGAAGTTTGAGCCATGCAAGATGGAGTACTGTTTCTGTCTGAGTTCATGACTTAACACAGAAGGATCATTTTTTTTTCCTATAATCATTGAAGGCAGGTTGAAACTTTCAGAGCAGTCCACTCTAATCCCACTCAGTAAGTGGCTGCTGGAACTGGGCATTTGTATTGGAAGACTAAGCAATGTCCCCTGTCGCCATACTATTTTAGATGACAAAGTGGTGGGGGAGAGAGCCACCTGCCACTCACAGGGAAAAGGAAGTTCAGGGTGCATCTCTGCTCTCTAAGTCCCCACCAAACCTTTACCAACCCAATGGGAGGAAGATGCTGGAGTTGCCGTCTGTCCCAAGTTTGTGATTGGTTTCAAAACACTGTCATCCATCACCCTAATAAGCACTTAAAAAGTAAATCAAAGACTATTAAAACACTTTTGACATTGAACCTGCCTCCTCAAGCCAACCATAAACAGCCAGAATTTACAAGATTTGCTGAGAGGAGGGAGGAGGATGCTGGGTTTAAAAACAAATTTATTAGCTTGTTTCTTATGCTGTATTTTTTTCCCCTTTCTCCCCTTGGGAAGTGATAAACTAAAACTGCTGGATGCCGTGAGGAACTGCCAGATTCGTAGTTAAGGTTCATATCATTATCCTAGCTATCCTGGATTTCAGTTGGTGATTTATAAGTATGTGCTAGCAAAAAGCCAGGAAACATTTACTCCTTTAACTAAGGGGCCTGGGGCTATTTGACCAACATCCACACTTAAAATGCCAGGTGGTGAAATAATATTGTCACTCCCCTCACAGTCAACATTCCAGAAGACAGAGCCAAGTAGGACAGTGAAATATACAGGGAGAGATAGCATCCAAACAGTCATTAATGTTCGGGATGACCTTGGCAAGTCATTTACCTCTTTAGACATGAGTTCCAACTGTAAAAGGAATGGGTTGATCTTGATAACTTTAATGGTCCCTTTCCACACCACCATTCTGCCATCCAAATTGCTCCTTAGCCAGAACCATATCCATCAGCAATTTCAGAGTTTCTATAAATGACTAAGGTAAGACCTTGATTATCTCTACTCTCCAGATTTTGTGAGGTGCAATTGTTCTGCCCTTAATGGTGAGGAACCTGATTTCAAACTATTCATTTTCTTTCTCCTTTAACAACAGGCTCAGCACTGATCTCAGACTTGTACTCTTTGGGGATCATTGATCAGTTCGGGATTCATGGTATCATCAGCCGATGGGAGGCTGTACCCATTTTCAAACACGCAGACTAACAGATGGGACTGTGATTGAGGCAAAATACCAGCCTCCTCTGAGGGAAGACTGTCTGCTGTTAATTCAGCATGAACACAGAGGCAGCTTATCTTTGGTTCCCGTCTCTTCTTTGCATTCCAGATCTGCACTTGGTAATGACTGTTAGGATGTCTCAAACTGCTCTGTTCCCATCTGCCCCCTCCCTCCTACAACTCCCCATCTGTGTGGTCTCATCTCATGACCTTCTATTTCCCATCTCCACTCTAGCCACGTGGGGGTTACTTCAGTTCCTCTCCCCTGCCACGTTTCTTGGTGCTACCTGTCTACAGCTCTGTCTAGGAGACTTCTATGTTCTTTACCAAGTGTAGACAGGAATTTATTAGAAAAGTGAGAAATGAGGATAACAGCATAGTCAGTACATGGATCACCTCCAGAGAGAAGGAACCAGCTCTTACAGAGTCTGGGGTTTAAAAGGGTTGGGATTCCTTTGTCCTTATCTTATTTTATCTTCTGCTGTAAGTAGCTTTTTGTCCCTTGTATAGCCCTCTGCAATTTATTTTCTGAGGATCCTAATGACCTAGTGACAAAGGGAGGGTCCCAAAGACCTGTCAGAGGGGTGAATGGGACAAGATCTTAACCAATAGTTCCCTTCGGGGGTTATTATAAACTGTGCCGGGGGGAGGTTTGGCATACTGGTCTCCATTTTCCAGGTATTGTCTGTTCCCATGAGGCTCCCTGTGATTCCCACTCCTGGGACTCAGGAACTCTCTGATGTGATGATGTCTGATTTCTTCCCTGTATATCACGGCCTTCAATGTCTCTGAGTCTTAGCACCTCCTTTCCACTACATCTGGCCCATTTCTATATTGTGTCATCATTTTGCTGGAAAAGCCTTCCCTTTCACTCTAGCCTAGATAGAACCCTTTAACCACAGGCCTGCTGAAAGACAAAGACCTGTCCCACCTGGCAGTTAATTTTGTGAGTACTCGATAATAATAATAATAATAATAATAACAATAATAATAACAATAATAATAATAATCATCATCATCAAACAATCAAATAATCAAACAATCAAACAATCACAGATTGTTTGAAGTCAATAAACCAAAGGTGACGACCTTGCTAATATATCCCAGCAGGCGAGATAAATAAAGCCGTGCTGAGGAATAACTCTTTGGCACCCCGATTCCCTTTGGAAAGAGGAGAACAGGGCCAGAAGTGCCCCAGCTTGATTCATAGTTGAACAGTATTTCAGAAACTTCACCTGAAATAAGAAAAAAGGTTTTGCTAAAGCTCTTCAGTACAGCTTCTCTCATCTTCTTGGTCCTAGGAGACACACAGCAAAGCCCTCTCACACTGGATGCCAGGTCTATGACAGTGTTCCGTGCCCCCTTTCCTAAAGTTAATTCTTGGTTGACAGCACAAGGTGCAGTGCTCAGGATTAGGAATTCAATGGACCAAAAAGACATTAGATTTCCACTTGAACAACTCCCTAATTCTAATTGAATGGAAGGAAACCCCACTTGAAATAAAGTTACCTCGACTTTTTGCCATATTAAACTCCAGCGTGCATGGAAATATCACTGTAGACATGTGGCATAACAGTGTCAATCTACACCCTACAATTAAATTAATATGTGTCATCTCCTTCGTGTGCAATGACAATAAATTAGAGCAAGCCCTGACATGTGAGTAAACTACATTCTGTTAACCTTTGAGTGGGAGTTATATAACACAGACTTGCTTTGGGGCAGTATTCAACACATTGATTAAAAATTATTCCTGGCTTTTTATCATGTAATAAAAAGAAGTTATTATTATCATTACCATTGCCTAGCTGTGTGCATGCAGAAGTCCCCAGCAAAGCAGTGTGGTGATAGACATGGGGTGGAGATACCCCTTGGGTTCCTAGTTAAGGGCCTAATTTGGTCTATTTTAAAGGCTGGTTGTAGCAAAGGAATTTTCGCCTTTGATCATGACTCCCCAGATGCCTGGCTTCATGCTGAACTCAGAAGCTTCCCCAGCACAGTCCCACTGAGGCAACTCTGCTGAGGCAGCTGTGCCATTTCCTGTCTGCAGCTCATCCCTAGGCTTCCAGGACTACTGCACAGGATTGACCTTCTTTAAAACAGCCACCATTCTCCCATCCTCCATTTGCAGAACTATGAGAAAGCAGTTCTTGAAAACTCAAAACATTTGAAGCATCCTCCTTCTAAGGACTGGAGGCACTGGGAAGGAAAAGATATAGGGACACTTTATATTATCTTCCACAACCAATGTAATTCCTTTCATCTCCTCTGGCTTTCATTCCTATTTAATTCTAAGGAAATGGCTCCTGTTTTCATCCTCTGGTTTGCCTTTCCCAGGCCCACCCTACATTTTCTTGTGTTACCAACTGAAGTCTTTGGCAAAGGTTGGGAAGGAGGACAGATATTAAAATGTGAGCTGGAGAGACCCAGATTCTAGCAGCGTTCCTTCTGGAGAACATTGGATTACAGTGGGAGCTTGGTTTTTGTGGCACAGAGAACCTGTGCTGCAAGCAGCAGCTGAAACCGTAAGTGCTGTTCTTATGTCAATGCTCAACTGCCCTCAAAAGATATTTAAATCATGTTCATTAACTGACTCACCTCAAACACCAGTGTGGAATGGTTTTGTGTTAGGCATGGAGACTAGAAGAAAATAGATATCATCTGTCCCTTAAAGCATCTTAGCATTCACTTTGAACATTTATTAAATGCCATATGTATGCTCAGCAGATTTTCCCACAGCCTATATATATATATATATATGTAATTTATTTGTGCACTGGTCTTTATTATCATTTTTAGTGTACCACAAATCCATCCTTTCTAGTCCCACAAAGTCTCCTCAGTCATTAGTACTTGATCCTACTGTCCAGTTTCTTCTCACAGCTCTTCTTTAATGCCATTTCATCACCAGATTATAAGTAAGATGGCATTTGAAGGTATACAGAATGGGCATAAATTGAACTATGGTCCACTATGGCATTTTCATTTTGAAGTGAAGGAAAGAGGCCCAGAGAAGTATAATGACCATAATTAGTAATACAGGAAATGTGTGGTGGAACTGGGGTCAAGACCCATATGCCTTGACCGTTAGTGTAGACTTCCTTCTATAGAGCTTCTGGCACGGCTGAGGTACACATATCATGCTTTCAAGAGCAAACAGAACATGCCCAAGATAACATCGGTATGACCAACACTTGGTGAAGTATGTGCATTGGTCTGTCCTCTGTGGGGTTGCCCAGAAAGAGGGTGTGTGACCACCACAAGGTGCTGTCATTACAAGGCACCCATGGTCAGGCCCTTAGCTGCTCTCACCTATCTCACAAATGGGCTCAGTGGATAAATGAATTTTATAGCTTTCTGACTGGTCTATCTCCAACTACTAATTCATTGTCACCGTATGTTTTCTCTCACAAACTGATGATGTCACTCCCTACTGCCTTCAGAATGAAGTCCAAACTCAGGTCTAGTTTGCAAGGCCCTTCATGGTATGAGGCCAGTTCTCCTCTCCAGTTTCCTCTCCTTCCCCACTTTCCACCCTCTGTTCCCCATACTTTCATGAGCTGCTCATTCTTTGCCATGGTCTGTCACATGTGCAGGTCCTTCTACCCATAGCATGTTTTCCTCCCTTTCCCATCAAAACCCCCTATTATCCTTTATATTTCACAGAGACCTCTATCGAGTCTTTGCTGATACCATTGCCTTCCCCACCTACTCTGGCTGGAGTTTCCTCCTTGTAAATACATGTGTATTGCAGGTACCAAATTACATTTCAAGTATTTATTTCCTCCCTTAGACTGTGAGCCCATTGGGAAAAGGACTAATTTGTAGTCTCAGCCCTAATAGAAAGTTAAGGACACTGCAGGCTTTAAAATAACAAAACCAAAGGTACAGAGTTATTAAAACAAAACTCAAGTCCATAAGGCTTTGCTGACCATAGATGAGGGTCAGCCATGGCACAAGGCACATGATCTCACCATACACAAGGCATACCCACAGAAACATCACCTAGGATTAAAGATAGAGCATGATCCTGAAGCTAAGGGTCTCTGCCAAACAATCAAGATCCCTGGGCTGTGCCTTAGTGAGTACTGAGCAGAGAGCATCTGAGCCCCAATGGGGGAGCCAGGATCAACACTGTCTAATAGGGAACAGCTCCACCTGCTGAATTCCTAGGCATTTTCTTCTATCCCTTTGGCACAGCTTTCTTCTAACCTAATATGAGTGGTTACAGTTTTGAAGAAATGACAGGATCTCAATGGGGACAGAGAGGCATTTTGTATTCATTCACTTGCCTGCATTTTGTACAGGATTATAAGCATATATGCATGACAAATATCCACACCACCTATTAAGAAGGAGGAGGAAAAAAGAATGGTTATGTAAATATTCCAAGGCTTTCTGCAGTTCCTCCTTTAAAGAATTAAGTCATCAGGATGTGTGGTACTGTTTAATCTATCTCCCTCTTCAGCAAGGTGGCAATGATCTCAATCCTCCAGTGGAAGAAGGGGGAGGTGTGAAAGCATTCAGATCTCTCTACTCATCCATCAGTGGGATAAATACCAATGCAAGTGTAGGTGGTGATGAGATGGGGTGAGCAATAATGGAATGGATTGTCTGGAAGTTACATCTTGGGCAAACACATCAAGCACTTCTTTGTGGCACAAGTTAGTTGAACTACCAGGAATACCAGGAAAAGCAAATATTGCTGAATTAAATTGCCTAAAAAAGAAAATGAGGAGTCTGAACATGGGCCAGAGACCAGCAATTTCTGGGAAGGAAAGAATTCACCAGTCTTCCTAGACTGTCAGATTACAGAAATGGGTCTTATCTAAAGGATGTAAAAGCCATTTATTATCCTGGTTTTCTGTCTTGATAGTGGTCCAAATACTGCATTTTGAGAAACTTTGTCCTACACTAAATCACTGTGCATATAAATTTACCTGCACGCATCAAGTGTTTTAATGAAGAAAGAGAATAGGTCTTGATTATAAACCCATGATTTTGTAAACAATCTACCATAAATAAAATTTAAACAGGCCTGCCCCAAAAGAAAGTCCATTAAAATACAAACAAGTTGGCTACAGGGTAGTTTAAATAATAAATCATGGTCAAACAATTCAAGTTTATTCTGACTGAATTAAAGCAAATTAGCTCTTAGGGTGAAATACAGCAGCTTGCACACATTCAATCTAACCTAAACAGTCCCTAATTTGCAAAAAGAATTCAAGTACTCCTATTAAAATTGAAAAGGAGCATTTTCCAAGGGAGAGAAGGAGCTATTAGTAGAAAGGAATGATCCCAAATTCTCCATTAAATTACTATTATTTGAGCTCTACTTTTAAGTTAGTGCTTTAGCGACTACTGGATTTTAAATCATTCTATCATTTTACTCATAAACACACAAAATGTTTGCTTAAGCATATCATGGGGACAAGCATCCTGGTTTTCACAGAAAAGCATCACTACATGGTTAGTATACACTTATTAATAGAATCTTTCTCAAAATTTGAATACAAAGCAAAGACACTGACATAGCTAATGATACAGATGCAGAGGCTAGAACGGAAATACACGGGTGGGAAAATGTCCTTCATGAACACTCACCATACTAATTTACTAATATCCATGGTAAAGAGTAGCTAAACACATCTCTTGATAAAGATTTCTGTGAAGACATTTTGACACTATTTTTTAATTTTTTTTTTTTAGTTTTTGATAGACATTTATTCTATTGATTTATTTTTATGTGGTGCTGAGGATCAAACTCCAAGCCTCATACATGCTAGGCAAGCGCTCTACCACTGAGCCACAGCCACAGCCCTTGACACTATTTTAATCATGACAACTAGTACTTTGTTGTCTAAAAATGTTTGCCTTATTATAAAAAATGCTTCTCCTTATTTTGGTGAATGAGCTCCTGAAGAATGAGTAAGTTTGTGGAGTTCTGCGAAGCTGAGCTTCCAAAAGGTATCTTGAATCATAACCTCTGAAACCCTAGAGAGTCAGTGGACAGACCACCATGCACCAAGACCATGAAGGGTCAGGGCTACTACTGGTTTCACCATCAATAAATCCCCAATGTATAGCTATGCCTGCTATGGATTAGGTACTCAATTAATAATCATTAAATATAGGAAAGACCTGAGGTTATTTGAAGATAATATGTCATAATGTTCTAATAATGTAGAATATAATGGTGAAGAGCTACGTAAGACTTTTTGACCCCAACTACCCCCAGATTCCCAGCTCTTCATTCTACCATCTGCTATATAATGTGAGCTTGGATGAGTTACTTAAGTATTTAACCTAGAAGGTCAAGGGAATAATGACTATACACACTTCCTATTGTACTTTTGTTCATAGTTTTCAATTAGAGGGAATAAGAACAGTACCTAGTTTCTATTGCTGCTGATATGTGCATCACTGCAAATAGTATTTGGCCCATAGTAAACAACCAGTCAGTGTTGGTTATTATTATTTTAACTATTGCCCAAGCCCTCAACAAATAGATGTGTTTCCCAGCCTTTAATTGAAATCCTGTCACTCCCAAAACCAGTTGAAAAACCCAATGATTCTCAATTCGCCCCGTCAGAGACATGTGCCTGAAAGGAAATAGAGATTTCACCCCAAATCCTTTTCTCATTGTCATCCTGCCCTCAGTTCAGTCCATCATCACATATGTAATTTTCTCTCTCACACAATGTAATATGTCCTCATCGTTTCTCAAATATTCTGGTCCTGCCTCACTCTGTATCATGGGGGCTGGTTCTCAATTTAGCTCCTTAAGTTAGGAACATGTAGTTATTTTCTCCCTCAGGCCTGAGGCAACGTTGGCCCCTACCAGCCAGCTGGAGCATCAGGCTTCATCAAATCATATCCTGACCCCTCTGCTACACGAAAGCTGTGCCCTCCAATGCAATTTGAATTATTTGGTCTGAATCTAGGCTTCTCACTCTCTCCCTCCCTCCTCCTGTCTGTCTAATTTTGGGCCACTTTTCCAGAACAATTTGGATGAGGCAACCCAGATAGTTTATACTTTATGAATCGGGACAGTGAAACATATTCAGGCAGCCTATCTTTATGGTATATCCATCCTGAGTATTTATCTTCTATACCCAGAGAAGTCAATAAAATAATCCTGTACTGCTTTAGTGTTCTGAAAAAATATATGCTTATTAAGCGTCTCCTATGTGTCATACCCAGGTATATAAAAATGAAGGAAATGAAGCTCTGTCCTCAAGGAATTCACATAAAACAGAGTTTATTTAGGGTTTGGAGAGTGGCATAGGAAGGCTGACCCAACACAGAAGATTAAATTGCTTTTCATAAAATTCTTTTCTTCTTCTTAGGAGTAATGGAGAAATTATCAGAAAGGAGGTAATATCCAAATGAGGATGTAAAGTATTTGCAATAGTTGTGAGCATGTCTGCCTTTTAAGCAAAGAAACCAAATCAAAGGACCACTCTCAAATTGGGCTGCAAATAACAACTATGGGATCTTCATGTACCTCACTGCTGATATTTTCCCCAACCCTCTAAATCAGGGGTGGCCCAACTTTTCCTGCAATGGGTGAGAGAATGGATAGTTTAGGATGATGGGCTATAGAGTCAACTTTGCTGTTGTACCCAAGCAGCCACAGATAACACGGAAATGAGTGAGCATCTCTGTGTTCCTCAAGTACTCTACATCAAATTATGTTCATGTGTTACAAAATATTCTTCTTCTGTTTTTTTTTTTTCAAGTTACTTTAAAAATGTAGAAACTATTCTTAGCTTGTGAGCCATATTAAAACAGGTGGCAGGCCACATGTGATAGCACACGCCTATTATCCTAGGGGCTCAGGAGGCTGAGGCAGGAGGATGGAAAGTTCAAAGCCAGCTTCAATAACAGCAAGGTGCTAAGCAACTCTGTCTCTAAATAAAATACAAAAGAAAGGCTGAGGATGTGGCTCAGTGATTGAGTGCCCCAGAGTTCAATTCCCAGCAACCCTCTCACCCCCCCCCAAAAAAAAGGTGGTGGGATGCAGATTTGGCCTATGGGCTGTTAATTTGCAAAACACCACCCTAAACCACCTCAAATCTTACCTGCAACAGAAAAGTAAATTCTCTTAAAAATACTTTTAATAGAGGGCTGAGGGTGTGGCTCTGCGGTAGAGCACTCACCTAGCACGTGTGAGGCACTGGGTTCAATCCTCAGCACTATATAAAAATAAATTTAAAAAATAAAGGTATTGTGTCCAACTACAACTAAAAAGTATATTTTAAAGAATTACTTTTGCAGATATTTTCAAGACCCACATATACGTTAAGAGGTACTAGGGTGCTTATAAAGTTGGTGAGCTTTTAAAGCAAATAGAATCTTCTTCTTCTTATCCTTTCCCAAAGATTTTAATCTAAACCAAATGATATCAAGAGAGCCTCATACAGAAAATTGAACAAGGGCTTATGTGACTAGAAAGGAGGCCATTCCTACTCTTTGAGGATAAGTCATTTATGTATCTCAGGATATATTTAGCATCATCCAAAAAAGTTTATTATCAAGTCATTTTTGTCTTAAAATGACAGAAGTCCTGAATCAATTCTTTATCATGGTAGCACAATATGTTAGGTAAAAATTCCTAAGTCACAATACTCCAAAATCAGGAGTGGACCTTGTAACAACATCTCAACAGCAGTCTGTCTCAGTGTCATGTGCAAGGAAAGAGTGGCAGTCCAAGGCCAAAACAGCATGTCTTCAACTTCTCAGGGGCCAGTGAGCCAGTCCTAAGAGCAGGAGCTCCCTCTGTCTCTGGCTGTATCTGTCTTCACCAGCTCCCTCCTGTCTTTAATTTTTCTTATAGTAAGAAGGTACACAAGGAAGATAAAAGGGGTGGACCAATGAAAAGCTAAGTTTATTTCCTGGGAATTTTCTATGTATTTGGTTTGTATATGCTATGTCCTCTGGGCAAGATAGAACTAATAAAGTCTGTATAACATTGCTGTGGAATACTCTATTGCTTTGTCTCACTGTCTTAAAAATATCACACTCCAACAATAAATGTTGACCATTATTTATAAGTGTGAACAAATTTGTCCTACTGCACATCAATCCCCATACTTATTTAGGAAACATATCCAAGAAGATGACAAAGATACCCACCTTTAACTCTTTCAAAGCAGAAACATACAGAATATCCTGGGGGAAACATCTAACCATTGCTTATTTAGTTAATCAAATGTTATTGTGATGAGAAGAAACAACAACATTTTATAATGTGTGTGTGCATGTGTGTGCATTTGCAAATGTGTATGCATGCAGGAGTGCGTGCATGTGTGTAAGATTTGGGGGAAGATTTATCACTCTGAAAAAGATTCCTTTGTCTAGTTTAAGGCTAACATCTTTACAGAACTTTCTAAAATGAGGAGTCCAATTTGATATTTTAAAATTGGGTTGGCCTCAGTCCCAAAGGGACACTGAGACAAAGAAATAAAGGGCCATCATAATGACAGCTTATGGACAGTGCTAATAACTTCAAATGAACCCAAGACCAAAAAGATGGGTAGTTAGAAGCAGATTTCATAGGCTTTCCTTCCAACCCAATTTTGTCTACAAAATTCCTAATCTTGTATAAAACCCTAGCTTAAATATCACTTCCCTTTAAAATTCTGATCCTGCTTTCAGGCAAAATTAGTTATCCCCCACCCCTCTTTGCTCCCACAGAATATAGCACAAAAACATATTATAGTTATTATGCACTTATCACACTAAATTGCAATTACTATGTTTATATATCTGTCTGGGTGCACCAGAATATGCACCCTCAAGGATAAGGATCAAGCCTTATGCAACTTTGCATTGCCAGCATTTAGCACAGCTCTGACACAACAGGCACTGAAAGCATGTTTTAGTATTTTTATTATTTAAAAACACATACCCATGTTAAAAATTTAAAACAGCATAGATTAGTATAAAATTAAAGATGAAAAGTTATCTTTTCACCATCCAGATGACCAGTCCCACTTTCCAAAAGAAAACACTCTTGAGAGATTCTTAACACACACTGCTTCCTCTCCACATCCTGCTAACTTCTGTGACTCTCGAGGCCACTGCCCATGCAATGGATGTCCATGCCAGCCACTTGACATGGCTGGATGCAAAATCCCTCAAGGCATAAGTGCAGAGAAACTGTGCACACTAGGAAAGGTACAATCTGCTTAGGACTCAGATATATTCTGCATGCTTGTGTGTGTGTGTGTGTGTGTGTGGCAGTAGGGGTCTCACTGGGCATGTGATCCCCTTGCCCCTTGACTGTGTTACAAATTCTCTCCACTCAATGACATTTTCCTCTCTTATTCTCATCTCTTACTCTCTCTTTTTGTGATTTTTCTCCATGATTCTACATGTCCCCATTGCAACTCTGTCTTTATGTTTCAACATACCTTTCCCTGTCTGTGATCTCTCTGTATCCATCTCTAATTTTTTCCTTTTTCTTCCTCTTTCTCAATCTGCCTCTACTATCTGTCTTGATCTCTGTCTCCCTTTACCTTTCTTTATCATTCTCTCTCTCTTCTCCCTTTCCATCTCCCTTCTTATCCTTCTCTGTTTCTTTCTCTCCTTACATTCTCTCTATCAATGTTTCCATTGCACCCCTCCCTCTCTTTCCCTTTCTGTCTTTTTATCTCTCCTTGTTGGAGAGCTCCTTCTACCCAGCTCTCACAGTCAGTCAACATCCACACCACGGCTTTTTGAGACTATCCAATATTTCACTTTTTAGAGTAGAGGTTTCAATGTTGCACATGACATCGGTGCCTGTGTTGCTAGGAATACACACAAATACACAGGGCTGCGTGTCATTATCGTATATGTTTTATATGTACACACCTGACATAAAGATGGAAACCAAGATCAAGACAGAGGTTGAGATCTAAATGGAAAGAGAGGAGATTTTATTAGGGAAGTGGAGGTCACTAGAATTTCTGGAATGTGTAGTCAGGTTCATGAAATTAACTCCAGAATTCTTTCCCCAGGCAACAATCAACAAAAGGGTTGGTTATATGTGCTGCTGTGTACCCAGGGGAGAGGCACTGTGATTTGCTTTAGCTAAAGCCCTGTGCACAGGACTCTCTCCCAACAAAAGTGATGAGCAGCAAAATGGGGTGACGTGAATGTGAGCTCTTTGTCTGGTTTAGTTGCCCGGAATGTTTGGTTCTCACAAGGCCAAGTTCACAAAATTGTGTGCTCTCTTTTTCATTTTCTTTTTTTTTTTCACTTTAAAAAATAACCACAGCAATACGGTTTGCTGAAAAACAACAGATAAAGTGGATCAAGTTTCTAGGGATTAGACCAGAGACTCTGCAGCTAATAGAAGAAAAAGTAGGCCCAAATCTTCATCGTGTTGGATTAGGCCCCGACGTCCTTAACAAGAGTCCTAAAGCGCAAGAAACAAAATCAAGAATCAATAAATAGGATGGATTCAAACTAAAAAGCTTCTTCTCAGCAAGAGAAAATCATTGAGGTGAAGAGACAGCCTACAGTATGGGAGCAAATTTTTACCACACATACATCAGAAAGAGCACTAATCTGCAGTATATAGAAAGAACTCAAAAAACTTAATACCAAAACAAACAATAAATGGGCTAAGGAACTGAACAGATACTTCTCAGAAGATATACTAGTGAACAACAAATATATGAAAAAGTGTTCAACATCTTTAGTAATTAGAGAAATCCAAATCAAAACTACTTTGAGATTTCATGGAATCCCAGTCAGAATGGTAGTTATCAAGAATACAAGCAACAATAAACCTTGGCAAGGATGTGGGGGAAAAGGTACACTCATACATTGCTGGTGGGACTAGAAATTCGTGCAACCATTTTGGAAAGCAGTATTGAGCTTCCTCAGAAAAGTTGGAATAGAACCACCATTTGACCCAGCTATTCCACTCCTCAATCTATGCCCAAAGGATTTAAAATCAGCATACTATAGTGACATAGCCACAGCAATGCTTATATTAGCTGATTCATGATAGCTAAACTGTGGAACCAACTTAGATGCCCATCACTGGATGAATGGATAAAGAAACTGGTATATATACACAATGGAATATTACTCAGCATTAAAAGAGAATAAAATTATGACTTTGCAGGTAAATGCATGGAGTTGAAGAATATTATGCTAAGCAAAGTAAGCCAATCCCAAAAAACTAAAGGTTGAATGCTTTCTCTGATTAGTGCATGCTGATCTATGATGGAAGGGGGGATGGGAAGAATGGAGGAACTTGGGATTGGGCAAAGGGGAGGATGGAGAGGGATTATGGGGGGAGGAAAAATGGTGGAGTGAGATGGATATCATTACCCGAGGTACATGTATGATTGCGTGAATGGTGTGTCTCTACACTGTGTACAACCAGAGAATTGAAATATTGCACTCCATTTGTATATGATGAATTAAAATGCATTATGCTGTCATGTACAACTAAGTAGAACAAATAAGAAAAAAAAAACAAAAATTAAAAAGCACTTACAATCCTAAGATTCATCATAATCATATGCAAACATTTTGAGTATTACACTTCCTTTATTTTTTTATAAAAAATCATTATTTTATACTATATAATAACTGAAAAAAATTGAGTTCATTCTATGCTTGGGTATATTTTTAAGGACTTGGAGTAGATGAGAAAGCAACACAGACAAAACAATCTCTGAATTCATGGGCCTTAGCTTGTACTATTTGTAATCTCTCTCTTTTTTTTTTTTTAACTTTCCTTCCTGGCATTTTGTGATGGCTTTCCAATTCAAAATATATATTTATGTAATCAGTTTTTAAATGGCCTTACTAATCCACCACACACTTGCACAAGGTCCTGGATGTTTGAACAATATGAAAATCCAGTTTCTCCCAAACTAATACCAAATAAAACAGCAAATATTTAGTGAGCAAGTATTGTGTGTAAAGAGCTAGAGATGTTGAGAGGGATGCCAAAAACATTAGGAGAGAGTCCCAGCCCTCATTATAAGATAACAGAACTGGAGTGAAAGAGGATAAATGCATAAACAGAAGCAATATCATGAGCAATGTATCATAAACATCTTTAGTAGACCACAGTTTAGCACAATGAATATTAGGATTAATAGTAACAAAATCATGATGATAATAATAAGCAGATAACTCGGACTGTTTACTATGTGCCAGATGCTACCTTAAGCATTTTTATATATAGTATTTCTTTTAATCATCAAATGGCCATAGAAAAGTGCACATTGATATAATCATTTTACAGAGAAGGAGACTAAGGCACAAAGATACAAAGTTAGTTGCCCAAATTCACTATCTCATAGGAAGAGACCCAGGATTTTACACAAATCACTCAGAATTATGGCATATTTTAAATGAAGCACTTCTTGCCACCAAATTGTGTACTCTCTGTGCACCCTGGTGGTGGGACACCAAAAAAAGACAATTTCTTAGGATACACTGAATGACAGAAATATTGCCTGGAGCCCGTGTGATCGACAGAAAGCTGCACCAGATCTTCACCACTGGGAGTTAGAGTTTCCACTAAAGAACTGATAAAAGCTCCAGACTTCAGCTTTACATGGGAGAAAATAAAGCATACCAACACAAATTGAAATTGTACAGATAATGGAAGAGGTTCATAAACTCTTGAACTCATGTGCAAATCTTAACAAAATGATTCTTAAATTTGAGTTAGCCTGAAGAATTTCCTAGGGAGTTGGCAAAACATATAAAGATTCTTGGGGCCCTGTTTCCCATCAGGGGATTCAAAAGCAAGTCTCATCAAGACAGTCCCCTTGGAAATGCCTACGGTTACTTATGAGAGAGCCCATGGCTGTGCAGTTAAAATCTCTGTATCTTTCCAGTAAAATAAAAGTCAGGATAAGTGGGGTGATAAATGAGTTTTTTAAACTATGTGGTTGAATGTGTCTAAAATAACCTTTTTTCCTTTTATGATGTTGATCAAGATTGCATAGTGGGAATTGCTGCAATGAGGGGAGAACCTTTTACTCTTAATGCCAATCTACAGCCCCCTGCAGAGGCCCTGGAGCAGAAGGATAGATTGTCCATGATTGTGTGTCTCAATCGCCCCTGCACTCTGATTAGGGGAAGATGACTAGAGGCATCAATCCATTGGCTCCAGGGCACAACATGATTAGCTGGTTGTCTGATAACATGATTCTTATTAGCACTTTCTTTAAAAAGTGTACAACTTGTCCACACTGTCACTCTAGGGTCATTAGCCAGCAGGGAGAAACCGAAGAGCACATCCCACACATCCTCCAGAGATAACAAGATGACACGTGTAACTAAGCCCAGGTGAGCCACTCATAGGGATGGGCAGAGGTTAGGGCTTTCATCCAGCTTTATCATGGAGAAGCTAATTTCCAAGTAAAATGTCATTGTTCCAGGACCCTGAGAATGGGGTGATGTGACAGAGAGAGGCCCACATGGTGTCACTCACTCCAAAATTTTCCTTACCACCCCTCTGCACTGACTTGCGGACTTATGACTAAAACAGTAAAAAAGAAACCTATACAAAGAAGAAGGATGATCTGGTAGAAAGAGTTTTTCAGCCAGAAAGGGACAAAATCAAATCCCAACTCAGCCACTTCTTCACCAGGCAACCTTGAGCATGTTCTTTAAGTCTGGACTTCCATGGCTACAGACTGAGGATAACGCTACCTAGTTTGTAAAGGCATTGTGAGGACTGAGTGAAATAATTTGGTGTTCCAGAACATACTCCAAGGAAACCGGTTCACTAAATTGTGGTTATTGATGTTACTATTAAGACAGGCTTCTGTGAGCATCCATGTGTCTTAACTAGATACAGGGAGCTGTTCCTAGAATTCAGCAAATTCTCCTTTGCTTCCTTCACCCCAAAAGATAAAAGTGAAAAAAAGCAATAGCTGGTGATTCAGTGTATTTTTGAACAAGTAAAATCCATTAGTATCAGCTTGTACTCCTCCAGTTTGACTAATGCTGCTCCAGAATGCAATACTCTAGGTTCCCTGATTGAGGCCATGTTTCATCCTATTTTTAACAAGATTTTACCTGCTAAGACAATTAAAGACAGGAAGAGGTGGCCATATTCCTTTTGTCTCCCAATCCCCTATTGCAATAAACCCAGCCATAAGTAATCTCATCTCTGAAATCTATTAGCAATCAAATGTATATAGTGGTGAGATTTCCAGAAATCTCACTTCCAGAAAGTCCCATAATGTCTTTTAAGATCATTTTTCAAAGGCTTAAACAATACCAAGAGCACTACTTTTGGTGAGGCCACCTGCTCTGCAGCCTAGTACAAATATCCTGAACAGCTTGAGCCTGGAACTAGCATTCATGTCCTCTCCTTCCCCTACCTACAGTGTAGAATATGCTTTGCAACTAATCCACACTTCTTCACACAATGACAAACCTATAGATGCAGGTGCACACGCTTTGCCCAACCTCGAGGCCAGGATACAGTTGTTCTTATACCTGGGGTGGACCAAACCAAATGGTTCTGACCTTCTGCTAACTCAACTGCTTAATAGGAACGGCTTGGTTTTGGACATGTGGACAGTATTTGACTCACCTATCTTATAGAATTGTAAAGAGAATAAAATTTGAAGTAATGGAAGTAATGTTCCAATCTTTGAAAACGAAAGCGTATTGCAAAGAGGAAAAAGGGCTATATCTGATCTAAAGTGGCATAACAATATTCAAGAGTGCTATAGAAACAGGCACAATATCTTTTATACACATGTAAAATTTCACATAGAATTTGCTGCAAAGCATTCCTGTCCTCTCCTTTCTTCCCCTACCTACAGTTTAGAATGTGCTCTATTCTTTCATTATAAACTTGCACAGTAAGATTCCACCTTTGTGTCTTGTCAGCTGTTTGGTGCGTCCATCAATCTCATCTGAGCAGAGTTGGTGCTCCCCAAGAGTAACCTTATACTTTCATGGAACCCATCCACACCTGGTCCTGACCACAGCCCTTCTCAGCCATCCCCTTTGGCCCTGTAGAGACACCATGTGGCCAGTTTCCCTTCCACAGGGTGCATTCTCCATCCTCTCCAGCCAGTTCCAGAACAGAAATTGAGACATATACAAAGGCTGGACAAATATTTTACATACATTTAGTGACTTCACATAAGCTGGCAGGGAGCCAAATTAATTTATTCCCCAGGTAACCTGGCCTGAGATGTTTCTGATCAAAAATTAAACAAAAGAAAACTCTTTTGTAAAAACTGCAAGTGGAAAATGTCAAGGTAAAAATGAAACAATCATGAACCCAGCTGAGACTAAATGTGCAAATAAAGGCAGTCATGTCTTTCAGTGGGCTCACAGGTTTTTATTTTCTAATTGGCCATGGAATATACCCAAGCTTATTACAAAATTGGTGTGCCTATTTTTTTGATCAATAATACTAATTTTAAAACTGTTTCTAAAACTAAAAACATTAAGCAGAGTTTTAAAATAACATAATTTTTAATTAAAGTAGTACACTCCTGGATATAGATAGCAATGTAGGTCTCTTCTCTTGAACTTTATTCATATCATCCATTCGACTCAAAATTCCTTTTCCTAATCTCCAACCACCGTTTCTTAAAATTTTCTCTGTATTTCAAGGTTCCATCAAAGTTCCCTCTCTGCAATAAAGCTTGAAGACCACCCCTGCCAGGAGATTCTCAGCCGTCATCGGAACTCCTCAGAGAACACACATTCCCTCACTGTCTCTTAGTAGGAGGCTTTGTGTTCAAGACCAAAAGCCCTTTGAGGGCAGGATGATTTCATTGTGGTGCTCAACTCCCAAATCGCCCCATGCTAGTGACTGATGGATATAAGGAATTCAGTAAGTATTTGTGGAATTAAAAGTAAATAAAATTCATGTAAAGCTCTCAGCAGAATGCTGGCACACAGAAGTCACTCCTGACATGTGTGCAATTATTATTCTCATTAGTAAATTGTATTATTCCACCTGTTTGTGTAGCCTCACTTACAAAAGAGTTCTTAAGGCTCCTCTTTTAAAGGAGGTGGAGAGTTCCCTGATTTGATATTCATGTCAATTTACTCTAGAAAATCCCACTGAATATCTCAGAGATGCTTACTTTTCAATTCATTTGAGTCTTTTTCTCCCCATTGATTCAGAGATAGCATGTTCCTCAACATGAAGAGGTCATGCAAAAAACCTATAAACTGTGTTGTGCTGAAAATCTGTGTGCCCAGATGTACATGAATACCTTCTTAGATCCAAAAGTTCTCAATTTTCCATAAACAGATATGTACATGAACTGTGAGAAAAGGAAAATCATGTGAAACAAAAGGTTTGCTCACTCACAGGTCAAAAATGTAGGTCATTTTATTATTTTTCCATCCTCAACACTCCCAGTACAATCACTTAAATGTCACAGGTACCCAATACCTTACAGGTTGAACAAAGTATTAAATTAATTTCAACATGCAAGGGAATTTAGTGGTGTTCTAGTCTCTTTATGTCACTTCACAGAGGATAAAAATGTTGACACAAAATTTTAACATGCTTTAAATATATACACAATTTTTGTATATATTCAGGACTATAACCCAAGGTTTGTAATTTCCAGTGAAAAATACTTTCTTTACCTAAAAAAAAGTACCATTTATTGAGCACTTTCTATATACAAGGCACTTCTTTACCATATCCAAAGTCAAAGCTTCAGGAAAAGCCTGCTGAAGACAAACTTCATTGCAGATGAGGAGACTGAGGCTCAAAGAATTTAAGTGTCTTGATAATGGCAAGGAGAGTTAAGGTTTGAACCCAGATCTGTTTGTTTCCCATACCACTACCTCCAGTGTAACCTCACATTAGATTTCATTAAAAGCATAAAATATGAATCAGAGAAGGAAGGAATTGTGTGGGCTTGCTAAAGAAAGCTAAAATCTTTTTATCATTTTGCTTAAAAAAACAAAAAGTTGGGTCAAAACAAACAGCCTACCAAAATACATAGTTAAATCAAGCGTGTGATTCCAAACTCATCTATAAGATCAGATTTGTCATTATTTATTCCTGCAGAAAAAACATCTGAAAGCCAAGTGATCACAGGTTACCCTCATCAAATCACCAGAGGCAGACTGCATGTCTTAGAAAGATGAAGAGGCAGGCAGAAGAGAGAAAACCAGATCACTACCTGAGGTAAAGAGCGCCACGCGGCAGGCACATACTGAAGCCCTTGCTTTTCTACAAGGAGACAAAGCTTCCAGCCAAGAGCATATCCTCCCCACCATCAGAAATCAAGTCAAAAGAGGATGACTTTTCTGAAAGGTCTGAGTTTTTCTGTCCTGCCTTAAAGTCCACAGGACAAGTCATCCTATAGGGTTTTAGAGTTGAATAAACCTGAGTGCCAGTCCCGCTCTTCCCCTGAACTGCTGATTCCTCTTAGCAACTCATGTAGCCTTCCAGAGCCTCAGCTTCCTCCTCCATGTAATGGGAACAAGAATACCTACTCATGACGTTTTCATGAAAATTGAGATGATAAATGCCAGGCATCGACCTGCCCCCTCCTTGGCACTCTGTTTACTAAAGTTGGATGGTAAATGTCAAGTGCCGGGGCAATTAAAGGCAAAGAGATCAATGAAAACCAGCCAAATCACCATGTCCTTTGATAAATGCAGCATTAAAGATATCATAATGCCAACACGTCAGTCAAGTAAAAGCTTCTGCTAACAAATCTTTTAACACTATTGCCAGTGAGAAAGAGGGGGAGTGGTGAATTGAAATATTCAAATTAACTCCAGCATAAAAATATGAAGAAGAGATATTAATGCTCATTACCTACTTACTACCTACCAAGGATTTTTTAAAAATTCCTAAGTGTAACACTTTGAAATCCCAGGGAAATAAGGAATAAACATATACAGCATCACGCACACACATGTAGACAAATATATTTTTTAACACTCTAAGGATTACTATATAAATTTAGATCAGGGCACAGCATGCCTGGGATGAGTAGGGTAGGAACAATATGTTCTTCCTTACGCACCAAGCTCATGACAAATGATTCATACCCAGCACCTTTCATGCCAGAAGATCCCCCCAGGTGTTCCACCAACTCTAGCAACAGTTTCCATCAAGCAAGAAGACTGCAGTATAGAGGAATCACATCCCACCTACGTATGAGGCAAAACAGTCATGTCTTTACACAACCACACAAGTCCAATGGCTGAGGGGGCAGAAGAGAGAGGGAAGTAGGTGAGTGAACAATCCAGAATCCCTCACCAGTTTGACAGGCAGCCTATAATTACCATACATTTGTACCTTGAACACAGGTGTTATTGTAATCAGAGGCTCCTCTTAGCATTGTTTTTTTTTTTTTTTTTTTTTTTTTTTTTTTTTTTTTTTTTTTTTTTTTTTTTTTAGTTAAAGGTGAGACAGTGTTAGAGGATAGATTTCCTGTGTCCCTGAATGGATTTACAAAAAGATGGGAGCCCCCAATTTTGCCCTTGGGTTTAAGTTATTGGACTTTCATTCTGGGGGGATGTGAGAGAATTCCGAATAAGTGTAAGGGGTATTCTTGGTAATTAATTTGACAGCCACTGCCCCCACTTTAAAGACGAGGTGTTCCATGCCCAGAGCACAACAGACTTGTAATGGTCAAGCCACAAATACACACTACTAAAACTCTATAGTCTCTGCTCTTTTTTTTTTCCAAAAAGTTGCCAGAAAAGTTTCTTTCTGCCTTCTTTCCCTTTAAAAGCATTTTAATCTTTGTGTCTCCTATGAGTTTGGTCCAGAAAAGTGGTACTAGCTTTATTTTGGAGATCCTGGATAAAAACTGTTTCTCTTCTCCAATATCTGCATGCATACATTAAATATAAAAAATAATAATTGTGTGTGAAGAGCAGGGAAGAGACAGGAGAGGAGAGGGGTGATATCATCCAGAATAAAAGACTTCAGAGGGTAGAAATCTCATCTCATTAGTTAACAGGATTGGACTGTTCAAACCTTAAACACTCACCACCTTGATTGTTTTCCACGTTACCTCAGACTTGCCTGCATATTTTAAGCCTTGACCCTAATAAGCCATACTGGACTTATAAGCACCATTTATTAAAAAAATATATATTAAGGGCTGGCAGTGCTTTCTGCCATTTCTTAAGTGGAGGTTAAAATTTGCCAAAGATATATTCTCCTTTTCTTATTCTTTCCAAGATCTTTCAAGACACATCTAAAAAAAACTAAAAGAAACTAAAGTAGAGGTCTAGTGGGTAAGTGATTTTTTACAGCTCAAATTACATTAAAAGCCAGAAATATTTTGAGTCCAAAGTTTTTTTTTACTTCTTAGTACAACATGATCTAACATGTCTGATGTGTTTAAAATCTCCCCCTAACGCCAGAGCTATGCATTCATCACTTAAAGAGGGTGAAAGTTATTCCATCAGTCTAAGAAAATTCAAGCTCAAATTGCAGAATTAATTTTTTTGGCCATGATACGAAAGACGTGATAGTTAAGGTACAGGATGAGGGCAAGGGTGTTCAGGTTTGAATGGAAAGAATTTCATCTTCAATTATTTGATTAAACCACTCCTAAGAACCATATAAAAATGATAGCCTCTGTCACAAAGGCTGCATTGTAGGAAAAACTCTGCCAGTACTCTCAGGACAGAGACATCAATTCAAAATACTATGTATCCCGATTTGCCTTAGTACAAGAAATTTGTGATGATGGGTCATATTTTAAAATGCTCACAACTCTAATTAAAAACTGGACAATGAGCACAATAGACAAAAGTGGCAGTCGACAGGGGAAATTTCTGGCTTTTATACCCCCACAGAAAACATTTCCAAAGGTTGTCGTTTGCATAGACTGTGCACCTTACAACCTCTACAACCTCAATGACCTGATTGAAGCTGAAACTTGGATTTTTTTTTCATTTTATAAGTCTTTGATTTTTAGATTCTTCTTGTCTATTCATGGCAGCTCAAAGAACTTTCCATACTTTTAAATTGTTTTGGTCAAAGCTAGTTCTTTAGTATTTTAGCTCATTGAAGTTTCTGGGTTCAGTTGAGACTGTAATAGCCCCCTCAGAATGCAAACACACAGGGTTTTCAAAAAATCTAAAACCTTCCCTGACATGACCATGCCATTGTACCCCGGAGTCCTCTGGAATCCCCTCCTGGAATCCAGCAATCGTTTTCCTGCCTTCATCACAGAAATGGCAAGTCTTTATTTCTGCTCCTCACTAGAGGAGGTCAGACACTGGGGGAGAACAGGGAACTGTTGTCACTGGCATATATCTGATCTTCCTGAGACTGATCATGCCAGAGAACAACCACTCTTTCATGAGCTGGAAAGCACCAGCTCTCAAAACACACTTGCTAGTGCTGTTGGAAGATGCTGGAGAGCTCCTGCCCTGAAACTTGCATCCACTTGGTCCCCCAAACAGAGAATCCAATAAAGGGCACCTTATATTCCCCTGCAGTTCCCCCCATCCTGTAAAGAAGGGGTTAGGAGTGCCACAAAAAATAAAATAAAAGCCCCCATATATAAGTCTTCTTGATCAGACTTGAGCCTGTCCATAAGTCTAGCAAGTAAAAGGAAAGTCACAGTCACTTGAGGCACTGTCCATTTGTCTGGAAATTTAACCCTTTCATGCCTACACTGAGTACTTTAACCAAACCCTTGTCGGCCTGATCTTCATTCTACACACCTATACCACCAAAAAGAGAAAAAAAGAAAAAGAAAAAGAAAACACTAGTAAATAGGGATTTGCTGCTCAGTTGGAATCTTCCTTTGGGATGTGAAGAGGGCTCTGATGATTTGGGTAGAAGAGGGAGGTGGAGGTTAGCCTCATAGTAGGTTATATTAACTCCTGAGGGAGGAGGGCAGAGAAGACTTCAGTTTGCAGGATCTCACAAGACCCATCTCCCCCAATTCTCCATCAGATCAAACAGTGGACTTTAACCCTTTCCATCTTTCACTCCTTTGCCCCCAGTCCCCATCTAGACTCACGCTGCTATTGTGGCCCGACCAATGGACCATGGCTTGGTTGTGTTCGGAGTCTCCTGTCAGCGCAAACGTGGTTCTGGTCAGTCTCAGCTCCTCCATTCGGAAGCGGGTGGCTTTGTCCAGATCCCGCTCCTGAGTCCCAAGCTCTGGCTGCCCTCCATCCCTCAGTACTCCCTGGGGGGGGGGGGCTCCTACTGGAGCCCTCTACCCTTTCTGCCTTCTCCTGAACCGCTCCACTTCGTCTCCTTCGGCTGGAGCGTGCGGCAATCGACACCGACGCCCCGGTGCCCCGGGCCCTCTCCAGGGATAGCGCTAGGTCCCCGGGGGCCACTGCAAACAGGGGGCGCACAAGAAGCGGCAGGGGCGTGGCAGGAGCCCTGCCTGACGGTCCTTGGTGGAAAAAGCCCCCTGGGGTCGTGGTCCAGCGTCCGGCCGAGTTGGGGTGCGGTGGGGGGGCAGCAAAAACCGCTGCTGCAGGCGCCCGAGTCGCAGAGGACTAAAAGCCCCGCTCCCGCGAGAAGCGCACTCAGCCGGGCTGCTGAGCTGCAGCCGGCGCCAACTTTTCCCATCGCGGGAGCGGAGAGGAGCGGAGAAGGGTTCCCAGACTGAAGGAGGCGGCACGGGGCTCTCCGCTGGCGGCGGTGGGGGCAGGTGCTCAAGACCCCAACTCCATCCAAGTTGGGCCGCGGTGGGGCGGGCGGAGGAGGCGCCGGGCAGGTGGCGGCCGCTCGCCGGGGCTGGGCTTGTGGAGCGCGGGTTCCGACCGAGGGAGCCGCCGCCACGCGGGGGTGGAGCTGCACTGAAGTCACAGGCGGAGCGGGCGCTGGCCCGCTGGCGGGCGACGCGGGAGGGAGGGTTGGCGCTGCCGGGGCTCCGGGCTCCGCGTCCCTCCGCCTAGCTGCGCTGCGCACCCGGGCTGCAGGCACTGGATGCGCCGCCGCGACCCTCCCCGCGGCCTCACAGGCGCCGCCGCCTCCGGCTTTGCGCCCCCGCGGTCTGCTGTCTCGGGTCCCCGTGAAGAGCTCGTGCACCCTTCCCGTGGGGGCGGCCAGCCCAAGGCTCCCAGGCTGTCGCTGTGTGGAGGGTTTATTTATTTATTTATTTTTCCTGGTTTACCGTTTCTACCAGTCTCTGCTGCTGTTTCCCTTTTCCTCTTTTTCTGATGTTCTCCAGTTTAGGAGGTAGATGGGTGGGCTCTTCCTCTTTGCCTTTCTTGTTCTCTGAGGGTTGGCATCTCAACCTTACTCTGAGCAGAGCCTGGGTCCCAGCAGCCTGGGGGAGATCCCGGAAAGGCAGCAGCAGAGAGTGATGTAATTAAATGATCGCGGACGTGTGTGTGTGTGTGTGTGTGTGTGTGTGTGTGTGTATTTAGGGGATTTTCCATTGATTATTACGCTTAGATTCCTTTCCTGATCTCCTAAATCACTGTATTTGAACCCAATCTTTTTGCCTGCAAACATATTTGAGAACACTTTCCTAAACCAAGGTTCCACTTGGAGTTTTGTAGGCATAATAACATTTTGGCTTCACTAAGGGACTGGAAACTCACTGAAGACAGGGATACCAATTGTGAACAACTTGGACAAAAAGACCTATTCAGTTTGTTTGCCATTTTATCCTCAATGCTTGGCACAGTGCCCTACATGATAGGAAACCATCAATTCAATTAATACGCATTGTGAGTCTATAATGTATTTGTATATGAAATAAATACAGGAAAGGGGGCATGGTGCTATATTTACCCTCTGTACTTTGGTGCCTAGCTCAGTGTCACCAACACAATACTTGAGATCTCCATTATCAAGTCTATTCTGGAAACTCTTACTAGGTTGCTTTGAAATCTCAGAGAAGTCACAATCTCTGAGTTTGCCCCCTTTAAAATAAACTGGTTGCATTAGATGACCTTTAAAATCCCTCTACTCCTAAAATTCTGCAATTGTATTATTATAATATCAACCCAACTCAGCTCCCCTGCTACTGTTTAAAGTTTAGATGGTAAACTCACTGAAGATTTTGAGTTCTGGGTTTGCAGTGAGACCAACTTGGAAGTAATATAGAGTGGTACTGACTCTTGGATTTATTAAACCCTTTCTAATGTTGCCCAAGAGAAACTTCTAAGATATCAAGCTAATCCAGAGAGGTGTTTTAAAAAGATTATTTAAATCACTTTACGTTCTTATGCAAGAAAAATGCAAACACAGAGAGGAAGTCTTCTTTGCCACTATGTTAGAGTACACAGCAGGACAGAAGAATATACTCTTGTCATTAAAGGACCTCCATGGGCTGTTCTGCCCAAAACACCTTTCACTGCACAAGTATGGATCCTCCAGAAACATTGTTTGGCAGAATGTTCTCCTTGAGCTGGAGGAGAACAGGGCCAGAAGTCCTTTTTCCTCTCCAAATTGCAAGTGCTCTTTGTCAAAACCCAGGGTGCTCATTTTCCTCCCCTCAAGAAGGTTTTCAGAGATTTACAGGATCATTTGCTTAATGTCTTCTTTCTATGCCCTGGTAACCTCCTTCCTAGTCTGGATAAGTGTGTGGGAATCCCTCCAAGAAAGGAAAAGCAGATTAAAGAATCAGAACCCAATAAATTCCCATCCAAATTCAGGACTGGAAAAAGCAAAAATGGAAAAGAATAAATAAGTGGATTCATATTTTCTGGCCTTAGTTTTTTCTTCCCATACCAAAATCTGTATTATTTTAAGTATTAAAATGAAAATTCTTCTGAAGAAAATTGGTACAAGCAGGGTGGATTTTTCCTTCCCAGAGCATAGAACTATCATCTTTCCAAATATAGCCATTAGAATAAGACCTGTAATTCAAAGCATTTACAGTCCATTTGCTGGGACTTTGTAGACATTTTTAATGTCTGATTTTAATTATCTGTTTGAGAAAAAAAGTTACAAAAATATAGATAAAATTGGCTTCAAGAAATATTGTGGGTGCTTGTGTGTCATTTTTTCCCCATTGACTTGTGTTCATAAGTAGAAAGGACAAGTGCCAGTAATATCCTAAACTATTTCCATCTAACTAAGACCCTAAGTATTAGGCTAGTCATGGTGAAAAGTCTATTTCAATGTGATTTCAATCCAACAACCTATTTTCACCATTTCACATCCAGACTAGCTAGACCAACAACCCTTTTACTGCCTGCCCAACTTCACAATTGCTCTGTATCATCCTATTTCTCCAGTAGTTATCTCCAAAGCACCACAAATTGAACTATTTATTTGCAGGAAGAAAAAAATACAACTTGGTGATATATTTAATTTTAATGAAAAAATTAAAACTTAGCCTCCCCAATCATCAATTACTGGATAATCAAAATAGTTTAGACACTTTACCCTATAGTGAAGAAAAGGTGGTCTTTCGAAATTGTAAAAATATAATTTCTCATCACTGCTTGACACCCTTAATCAATTTAATATTGAAAACAGAATACTAGCCACACTCCTTAGCATGGCCATCAGCTACCCTTTTCTAAATACCATTTGGCAGTTCTCTCTCCCTCATCCATATACTCCACTCATCCAGAGCTGACCTTTCCTCCAATGTGCCTAGAATTTTTTAACTTGTAACTTTGCACATGTTGTTCCAACTGCCGGGAATTCCCACCACCACCTTCACTTCCCACGATTGATTTCTCTTTAAGATTTTTACTTCAAATATGCATCCATGGGGACTTTACCTGACCCCCTACTCAAAAAAGACTTTCTCATTTTCTGTATCAGTCTCTTACTGGATCATTCTTAGCATATGTTACAGTCTTCTACCATTTTATTTTGACTTTTTTTCTAATAATCACTAAAAACACTAATATGAATAATGACCACATCTTCCTTATAGATCACCTCTTTTCCTAATGTCTCCCTCATGATCTGGTCCATTCATAAATAAATAATGGCTGGCTGGCACTTGTGTAATAAGACTACCTGCAATAACTCTTAATAGCTAACACTTTGTAAATCAGATATGTACTCTATGAGAAACTGTGCTAAGGATTTTAAAGTACCAACTCAAGTGGGCTTTTTATTTAAGTTTGTCTCAGTATTATCATTTCCCCACTTTACAGATGTTGTTGTGCAGTTATCGAGAATCACACTAAAAGTTAGTGCAAAGTCAAGGCTTCTACATAGGCATCCTTATTTCTGAGAGGCACATAACTTTATGCAGTGTTCTTTTTACTTAAACTTCAACTAATGACAGATAATACTTATTGGAGACTTACTGTGTGACAGACACTCTAGTACTTTTAATCATTTTTAGTAAGGATAAGCGAGCAATTTTGGAAACAAGTGAGCAAGTTTGTTTGGGAAGGGAGAACATGTATACTCTATTTGCATTTGCTTTTATTTGGTGTTTGTGGTGGAGTCATTTTAAAGAGAGTGGAATAGTCACTACTCTCATAATCTCACTGCAGGAGCTACAAGTTAATTGTTTTACTGGATTTCCTTCTTTCCCTTTTCCTACATTTCTCCATTTCTTATGGATACCTTGGCTACACTTGCACTAAATCACATTATATGCCTCATCATTAGAACAATGTCTTTTAATAGCTTTCAAAATACTTGGCTCTCCTTGGATACCATTGAGGCAAGGTGTCTTGCTTTTTAGATCATTTTCATGAAGAATCATAGAAAGATAACCAGAGAGAATAATAGGCAGGTTATTCTCATCAGCTGCCAAGGAAGTTTGGGATTTTTAAAACTGCCCCTTAAATTACATTCAAATATCAACAAATACTGATCTAGGTCTGAATCCAGTCTTTGTACCTTTATCATATATCTAAATTAAGTGGCTTTAGCAGAAAGACTTAAGCCTTCTCATCTGTAAAAATAAGGCTAAAATTATCTACCTGACTTTCATGAATGTAATGAAAATCAACTCAACTTTGTACACCTTGCAAATAACAATACTGCCTTGTATTTATGAGAATTCTATCACATTAGACCTCTAAACTGTTTTTGTTTTTCTCCTAGTTTAATAAATCTTGCAGTAGCTCCAAAAGGTAGGTAGGGGGCAGTTTTTGCCTGCATCTTACAGAATAAAAAGACATTTATCCAAGGTCATAGAGTTAGAAACAAAACTTAGAATAGAATTCTGTTATCCTTTTCCTTCATTTAGTCCTATTCTGTCTGCAATATGTATATATATGTATATATAGATATAGACATATATATGTATTAAAATCCCACACTATTCCTACTTGGCTATTACATTTTGTTCACACAGACATTTCAGGTTTCAAAGGATGTTTATATAATTAAGTAGGAAAAGAAAAGCATGAACTATTATCAGTGTCATTTTGTGAAATCATATATGCAGATATATTTTACCACTTAAATATTCCTACTTAACGTAAAACAAATAAAATATGCACTATAACTAAGTCAGTTTATTTAGAGATGACATTATTAGGCTTTTAAAAATAAACCTTTACTCTCAAATATAAGAATTCATTAATGTAACTTCTTTATTGTCTTAAAATGATCTGAAAACTGTAGAAAATTACTTTTATAATCACTTTCTCCTGACTTCCTCAGCCTGTAAGTCCAACAGGAAAAGGCTTCGATGTAGTACATCACAAAACCAACTCTAACTCTTTTTCTAACCCAACTTCCTTAAAAGTACAAATAGGAACGAATAAACTCACATACACAAAGTTGGGGCTACATTTCCTTTGGTTTCTTTGGGAAAACTGACTGTAAGAGCAGAGATAGAAGAAACAAGAAGCAACTCCCAAAGTTCTTTAGGGGCCAATAATAGGATAACCCAAAGCCTCCATCTCACAAGAAGTCATAGGTTATCTTTGCCTCCTTTGCAAAGTTCTAAACCAAAGATGAGTAGAGTTATTACTGCTGCCAAACACAGAAAATTTCTGAGTCATAATAATCCAGCAGGATAGTGCTCTATAAAATGCCCAGTGGCTATTGAAGAAGATGATTTGGGGGACTTTGCACAAGAGTATCTTGCAAAGGAAAAAAAAGAAAAAGAAAGAAATCAAAGAATCAAAAGCACAGTCAGGCAGACATGAGCTATGTTGTGGTGCTTACCGTTTCTGTGTTTGATCTTGCTAAAAAGCAGATGTTCTCCAGTCCTCCAGTCTAGATATCCCCAACAGCATGCTGTCTCTGGTGATGTCACAGAGATATACCAAAGAAGGGAAAGGTGATTGAAGGCATGAAGTTTACTGTGTCTTTCTGCCTCTGGTGCTTAGAATCACTACAGTGTGGGCTTATAATTCTAAACTTTGAAATGAAAATTATACCTCTAAATCCCAATTGGATATCACTAACTAGTTGTACATTATCATTTGACTTTCAGAATGCCTGATGTCTAATATGTAAAATGGAAGTTGAACCAATTCCTTGTGTCAGGGTGCTTCATATGTCACAGTCAACAGTCAATGCTGTTAGTCATTGTTAAAGTCACTTCACACTTCAAACACCAACTCCAATTTAATACTCAACATGTTTCTCTAGATAGAAGACTAGGAGATAAAATCCATTTAAGTTTTTCAGAATCAATTCATTTTCTTCTATAAGAAAACCGTATGTAAAGACTCCCCTACTCTTGAAGATATCAAGAGTGGAAAACAGGTGTTGAAACTCAGAAGTTTTGTTTTTGGAAATCAATTGAGAAGATGGGTTAAACTACTGCATTCTTTTTCTTGTCATCTAGTCTTTTGTGTGAGCTGAAGTACAGCAAGTCTGCATCATACAAACTTCTAGGAGGTCAACAGTAGATTTGGCAATAAAATAAGTCTTTGAGTATGTAGCTGAACTATTATCTGTAGCTTGAAAAATGAGCTACAGAAAAAGTCAAAGAAAACCTTTTAATATGTCATGTGGTAAACGTGCAATTTATCACGTGGGGATATTATGGAGTCTGAAGTCATGAATGAGTTCAGCCAAACTCACAAGTGTAGATCCATGATAGTTTGCCACAGAAAACTGTTGTCATAATGTGCTCAGCTATGCTCAGCTGCTCATTTACCTTCGTCAGGAATGCCTATGTGAGTCATATTTTTATGTGAGGTCAACTCATTTTCTCTAAATTTTTGCCCCGTTATTTATTTAGATTTAAATCTACTTTTACTTCCTTGATATCTTCTGAATGTGGATTTAACCCTGAATGGTCTCCCAGAACCTACCAGCCCCTCTTTGTAGGTTAATTATTGGTCCTGATCTACCATGTCCTGTGATATCATTCCTTAGATTCTGGCATGATATGAAGGAACACTGGAAATTTATTCATGGAATTTTAAAGGTTCTCATTTTGTAATGTATAGTACTTAGTAGGTAAAGAGCTCTCTTTTCTATATTCTCTGGGCTCTTGGTGTCTATTCTGATATTGCACTTCTATTATTCTAACCATCTGTCTCACTCATCCAGCTCTTCAGTTAGACTCTAACTTCTATAGTTTAGGGGGTCATGTCAGATATCTATGGCTTAGCCTCAGTTCATAATCAATGCATGCACAGAGAAAATGTTCTGTAGGTGTTTGTTGAATGAGTGAATGACAAGGCTAATGTTCTCATATCTTTGATAGCCTTTCTTAATATGGTCAGATATTCAGCACTAGGATGAATCATAGCTGCCCACCACAGATGTCACATAAAGCTAAATTTATACCTAAGGGAAAAGTTGAATCAATGAATAAAGCAACTTAAGGAAAACCCTCATTAACTGAAAATGTTCCAACTTATTGCTATTAGCTGAAGTTTGTTGAGAGAATGCAGCCCAATAACATGGATAGTGCTTGTTAGCATTTACAAAATGTTTCAAAAATTGCATTGAAATTAAACCTACAACCATGAAAATGTGAATATCTTAAATGAAATATTTGCTCAGTGATTTTATTTTTCACATATGCACATGTATACACACACACACGTACACACACAATGGATATGTTAATTTTACTTAACTTTTAGTAACCATTGAACTATGTATATGAAAGCATCATGTAGTATATCTTAAATACATACAGTAAAAGGCCCAAGAAAAAAGTTCTTCATATGTACATAATTCAATTTGTCAATTACTTCTAATGGTTTCTTTATGGATAATGCTTATTACTTTCAGCTTAGGAAATCTTTTCCTATACCTTGTTCATGAAAGTATCCTTTTTTTCTAGAAGTGTATTCTTATACTTATGTCTGCAGTCCATCTGGAATTGCTTTTTCTGTACATGGAAGGAAGTTGAAGATACACCTTTAATCAGATAGATACCAGCTAACCCAGCACTCTTAATTACAAACCACCCTCTTCCCACTGTATGGCCACGGCATGTTTATTGTAAATCAGATGACTATGTGTGTCTGTTTCTGAATTTTGTCTACTTATTAACTGATCAGCTTAACAAATAGTTCTTTTTCTTTAATTTTTAAATTTACTTTAATTAGTTATACATGACAGTAGAATGCATTTATGTATTTTGTTATATCATACATATATGTAATTTCTCATTTTTCTGAATGTACATGTTGCAGAATCATATTGGTCATTCATTCACCTATATACATGCAGTAATAATGCCAGTTTCATTCTACTATCTTTCCTATCCCCTCATCTCCTCCCGTTGCCTCCCATCACTTCCCTCTACCTAATCTAAGGTAACGCTATTCTTCCATAGTGCCCCCACCTTATTGTGAATTATTATCCACATATTAGAGAAAACATTCAGCCTTTCATTTTGTGAGATTGGCTTATTTCACTTAGAATGATATTCTCCAACTCCAACCATTTACTGGCAAATGCCATAATTTTACTCTGTATAGCAGCTCAATTCACAATAGCTAACCTATGGAACCACCCTAGGTGTCCCTCAAAAGATGAATGGATAAAGAAAATGTGGTAAAAATACTCAATAGACTATTACTCATCTTTAAAGAAGAGTAAACAAACACTTCTTAATTATCATAGAATTACAATAAATCTTGAAACCTGATGTGAAGTGCTCTACTTAGTTTTTCCAGACTGTTTATAATCATCTTGTCAATTTCTGAAAATTCTGAAAATGCTGAACTTGTTAAATGGAATTTCACTATATCTATATATCAATTAGAACAAAATTAACATTTAAAAATATTGCGTCCTCCCATCTATGAATGTATTATTCCTCTGCATTTATTTGTATCTTTAAGTTCTATTAGCCATATCTACTAGTTTCCAATGTACAAACCCTGAGTGTATTTCAATAAATTAACTCCTCCATATTTGAGGTGTTTCAAAGCATTGTGATTATTATCTCTTTATCTTAATTTTCAATTTTTTTGCTAATATCTGAAAACAATATTAATTTTTCCATTTATTTTTGTATCTAGTCACTTTACTTGTATTTTTTAATTCTAATAACTTCTCAATTCTTTTAGAATTTATATTTACGTAATGATATCCTGTGAAAATTAAACTTCCGTTTCTTTTTTTGAATACACACACACACGCACACACACATACACACCATTGATTATTGTTGTCTAGGAAAAAAACATCTGATGTATTTTGAATGAAAATAGTGACAATGTACAATCTGGTATGGTGGCAGTGGGCTCACATAATCAGGGAAAATGTCTCATTATTTCATTATGAAGTATGTTGCTCACTGGGAATCTTTTTTTTAAATGACCATAATATGAACTATTTTACTTTTATTCTTAATTTGTTGACTATTTAGAAAAACATGAAGCAATTCTGAATTCAATTTTATGCTTTTTCTGTATCTTTGAGATGGTCACCTTTTTCTGTATTCTATTAATATTGCTCATTGAATATTAAGGTTGCATTCCTGAAACAAATTCCACTTTTAACAAGACTATGATTCTATTACATTGGTGAATTTGATCTTCTTATATTTTGTTAGGATCTTTGCAAGTATAATTATGAGATAGTTTATTTTTTAATTTTCTTTTGTGTAGTATCTTTGCCAGATTCTGAAATCAAGGTTATGTGGCTTCATAAAACAATTTGTAACTTTCTCCATTGTGAAAGAGTTTCTATAATATTGATATTATTTTTTCCTTCTTCAGAGGAAGTAATCATTGAAGTATCCTAAGTGTGGATTTTACTTTATGGAAAATTTTACTTACATAAACAATTCTTTAATAATATCAATGTATTTAAATTTTCCATTTCTTTTTTATTATTTTTGACAATGTATTTTTAAATAATTGGTCCATTACATCTGATATATTATCTGATATTATTGCAGCCAATTCTAGATTTATTTTCATTAATGATTGCTTATTTTTTAAAATGTTTTATTCAAAACATTTCGATACCATTTTGTTTCTTATAAAGATTATATATACATCATGGCTTGTTCCCATTTAGAAATTTTTCCTTATAATTGTTGTATTTAGACTATTTACATTCATTATAATTATTATTGTATAATAATTATATTATTAATGCATTAAGGATTAAGTCTGGCATAAAATGTTTTGTTTTCTATTTGTATTTGCTATTTTTTTCATTTCTTTGTCTTTTCCTTCACTTTGTGGGTTACTTGAACACTTTATGAAGTTTCTTTATTTTTCTATTATGGTATTTGGTGTATTTCTTTGTGAATCATTTTAGTGGTTCCTTTAGATGTTGCATTATCTATGCATATGTTATTTCAGTCTACTGGTATTCTGGCACAAGCCATACTGAGTAAATGTTAGAAATAATAACTTCTTTAATGTCTCTTTATCATCCCCAATTTACAATACAATTCTTCTAAATATGTCCTCTACATACATTTATACCTCATTAGACAGTGTGATAACTATTCCTTCCATCATCAACCATTATTTAAAATGCAGAAGGAGAAGGAAATTCTATTGAGTTTAAAAATTTTTATGTGTGACACTCTCTCTGGATTCCAAGGTTCTTATGGAGAGACCTGTTGTTATTTTTCTCTTATTAATTATGTACATTATCTCTCACACCACTTTCAAGAATGTTTCCCATGCTAAAAATAAAAAGCTCTGTTAATTACAAACCATTAGCAATGACATAAAAAATACTTAGGAATAAACAATTCCCGAGATAAAAGACATATATTTTATAAAACATGGATGAACGAAATTAAAAGACAGAAATAAATGGTTGGGGGGATGGAAATTCCCATGTTTATGAATTCAAAGAGTTAAATCCACTAAAATGCCCGTAGTACCTAAAGGAATGTACAGATTCAATGCAATCTTTATCAAAGTCCCAAAGTCTTTTTAAATTTTTTTCAGAAAGGGAAAAATTATAAAACTTAGAAGGAAACACAGGGAACACTGAATAGTCAAAACATTCTTGAGAAAGAACAAAGTTGAAAGTGTTAATTATTTTGTTTTAAAATATATTACAAATATACAACAATTAAAATAGTCTAGCCCTGGCATAAAGCCAGCCATGTAGATCAGTGGAACTGAATAGAGAGCCCAGAAATCAATCCACATACATGTGGTTCACTGATTTTTTACAAAGATGTGAAAAACAAGACAAACAAAAAAACCACTGTGATGAAAAAATAATCTCTCAATAAATGGGATGGGGAAAACTGGTTGGCCACATACAAAAGAATTATAGCAGACCCTTGTCTTATACCACACACAATAGCCAAATTAAAATGAATTAAAGACTTAAACATAGGGCCTTAAAATCTAAAATTCCTAGAAGAAAAGAAATGGCTTTATGACATTAATCTGATTTCTTATATATGACACTAAAAGCTCAAACTAGGGAACTTTGAAGCTTCTGCATGGCAAAGGAAGTAATCAACAGAGAGAAAAGGCAACCTACAGAATGAGAGAAAATATTTGCAAACAACATATGTGGTAAGGGGTTAATGCTCAAAATGTATATTTCTCCTAAACTCAATAACAAAATAAAATAAAGCAATTGGCTTAAACATGGGCAAAAGACTTGAATAAACAAGTCTTTGAAGAAGATAATATAAAGGGTCACCAGGTATTTGAAAAGATCCTCCACATCACAAATCATGAGGGAAATACAAATCAAAATCAAAAAGTAACACCAACTCATACCCATTGGGATGACTGTTAGGTAAAAACAAGCATAAAAAAGTGTTGGAAGTAAAGTGGAAAGTTTGGAATATAAAATGTTGTTGACACTATGAGAAACAATAGAAAGGTTCCCCTGACACTTAGAAATAGAACTATTGTATGACCCAGAAATCCCACTATGGGCATTTATCTAGAACAATTGGAATTTGGATCTAGAAGAGATATTTAGATTCTCATGCTTAGTTTAGCATTATTCACAATCACTAAGACATGGAGACAACCTAAATGTCTATTGAAGGGTGAATGGATAAATAAAATGTGATTCTTACATATAATGAACTACTGATTCAGCTTTGAAAAAGAAGGACACCTTGCCATATGTGACAATGTAGGTAAGCCTTAAAAACACTAAGTGAAATAAGCCAGTCACAGAAATACACTGCATTAGCTCACATGTGTGTGATACTTAGGACAATCAAACCCAGAAAATTAGAAAGCAGAATGGTGGTTCCCATGAATTCGGAAAAGAAAAGAGTAGGGGTTTGCTCCTCAAGGAGTTTAAAACTTCAGTTTTGCAAAATGAATCTATTTTAGAGATCTACTCTACATTGTGCCTATCTCTAACAATATTATATTATACTCTTAAAATTTATTAAAAGTATAGATCCCATGTTAAGTGTTCCTTCTGTAATAAAAAGAAACAGCAAAAAAAATAATTTTTAAAAATATTTTTAAGTATATTTAGGTTTGCAGAAGTTTGACTATAATGGATTTATTTTCATTTATTCCTTTCAGATTTTTCTAAGTGCTTGAATCTGTAGTTTGCAACCATTATTTCTTTGTATTTTTCAGTCCTTCTTTGTTTTTCCTCTTGTTCTGTAATTCTGATGACTCAGATAGTTGGCTGCTGTAGTTCCCCAGGTCCCTGAAGGTGCTGAATTTTTCTGGATCCCTTACTTTCTTGTTCAGATGGAATCATTTCAGCTGCTTCTCTTATGGGTTTCTGATTTTTCCTCTGTCCTCTCTGTTCTTCTCTTGAATTCATCCACTGAGCTGTGTTTTAGTTATTGCAATTTTTAGTTCTAAAATTTCCATTTGGTTGTTATTTGTGTCTTCTTTGTGAGATGTTTTTATTAGTGCATTATAGTCATATATCACATTGAGGTTCATTTTGACATAATCACACATGTGTGGAATATAGTTTGCTCCATTTCAGTCCCCAGTACTTCCCTTTTTTTCCCTCCCCTCTCCCCCTCTTCCCCTTCTTCTAGTATACTGGTCTTCCTTCTATTTATTGTTTGTTTGTTTTTAATCATTGCTTTATAGATATCCATAAAGGTGGAGTTCACTGTGGTGTATTCATGTACCTACATAGTATGATTTTGTCAATTTCATTTTGTCAATTTCTTCAGCTTTTCCTGTTCCTCTTTCTTCCCCTTCAATCCCCTTCCTCTATTACCACTGATCTCACTTCTGTTTTCATTGCCTCTCACCTGACATTGCTCTCTCCCCCCGCCCTTATTTTGCTCCAGCTTCCACCTATAACATAAAACATTCAACCCTTGATTTTCTGATTTTGGCTTATTTCATTGAGCACAATGTTCTCAGTTCTGTTGATTTACCAACAGATGCCATAATCTCATTCTGCTTATGGCAGAGGAAGACTTGATCGTGTATATATGCCATATTTTTATACCTATTCATCTATTGGTGGGCACTTGGGCTGGTTCAATAACTTGGCTATTGTGAATTGTGCTGCTATAATCACTTGTGTGCCTCTATCACACAACATGCTGCTTTTAGTTATTTTAGCTAAATAACTAGAAGTGAGATAGTTGTGTCAAACAGTGGTTCTATTTGGTGAGTGCCATTCTAACTGGAGTGAAATGAAATCTCAATGTACTTTTGATTTGTATTTCCCTGATTGCTAGGGATGTTGAACATTTTTTTTCATATATTTTCTGGCCACTTCTTCCTCTGAGAAATGTCTGTTTAGTTTTTTGGGTTCATTTCTGAGTTCTTTATATATTCTAGGTAGTAATCCCCATCAGAGGAGCACTAGGAAAAGTTTTTCTCTGATTCTTTAGGCTCTCTTTTCATACTGTTGTTTCCTTTGCTATGCACAAACTTTTTAATTTGATGTTGTCCCACTTATTGATTCTTGGTTTTATTTCTTGAGCTTTAAGTGTCTTGTTAAGGAGGTCAGTGCCTGCACCAACATGTTAAGAGTTTCAACCTGTTTTCTTCTAGCAATTGAAAAGTTTCTGGTCCAATTCCTAGGTCTTTGATAATTTTGAGTTGACTTAAATACAGGGTGAGAGATAGGGATCTAATTTCATTTTCTGTATATGGATATCCAGTTTTCCCAACACCCATTTATTAAAAGACTACCTGTTCTCCAATGTAGGTATGTTTTTCCCATCTTTTTCATGTATCAGATGACTGTATTTCTGTGAGCTTGTCTCTGTGTCTTCTATTATATTCTGTTTTGATGCCAATATAATCCTGATTTTGCTACCACGTCTCTGGTGTATAATTTAAGATCAGATGTTGTGATGCCTCCAGTGTCGCTCTTCTTGATCAGCATTGCTGTGGCTATTCTGGGTCTTTTTTCCCTCCCACGTGAATTTTAGTTTTCCAATATTCCAATAACAAATCTTTTGAGAAACAAAATCAATAACATTATCCCATTCACAATAACCTCAAAAAGTAAAATACTCACAAAGATATCTAACCAAGGAGGCAAAAGCCCTCCACAGTGAAAATTACAGAACACTGAACAAATAAACTGAAGAAGACTTATAGAAGATGGAAAGATGTCCTATATTCTTGGATAGGCAGAAATAATATTGCCAAAAATGCCATATTACCAAAAGCATGCTATAGATTTTATTCAATCTCCATTAAAATATCAATGACATTCTTCAGAGAACTGGAAAAAAATCACTCCTAGAATTCATTTGTTGTTGGTATCCTCTGTTTTCTGGTTCTACTTTCCTACTTGTCAAGATTTCTCTTATTACATTTGTTTTCAGGCATGTTCTTAATTGTTCATTGATGTACTTTTTGATGGCTGCTTTAGACTGTCAGGTACTTCTAAAACTTATATACCTTGATGTAAGCATATACTGCTTATCTTTTTTCATTGAAATTGAGATCTTACTGATTCTTGGAATGAGATTCTTGATTGAAACTTGGGGGATATGGTATATGATCTTATGAGAATCTGAGTCATATTTAAACCTTCTGTTTTAGCTTAATCTTTCTAACAGGAGAAGGAGGGCATTGCCTCATTACTGCCAGATGAACGGAATTTCCATGTGCCCATCCATGTGCCTCTTTGGCATCCATATGGTGTTCCCTCTGATAATGCTGGGTGGTATGGGATCTTTGGCTCTCCACTAAGCCTGTACTAATGCTTTCCTGGTTGGGAGAAGAGTATTGCTCCCTGCATAGCTTTTGGTAACTCCTAAGTGAGGGTGGCCCTGTTACCACCAGACAGTGGTGAAAGCCCCGACTCCACTAAACTCTAGTTCAGGACCCCCATGTGGTCTCCACTCTGGGGAGAAGAGTTGCTCATTACTGCCTGGTAGGGATAAAAATCCTGCCTCATCCACTATCTTCTCTAACACTGTAAATTGGCTTCCACTCTTTTGGTGGTGAGCTTTGCATCCCATGGTCCAGCCTGACAAAGGTGCAAGTTTAGGCTCCCCACTGAGCCTCTGTGGCTTGAGCAATGAAATTAGTAAATAAAAAATGTGTGCTTTTTTTTTAGTTGAGACATTCCATAATTTATTTTTATTTGTTCTAATTAGTCATACATAATAGAGTGCATTTTGACATATCATACATAAATGAAGTGTAACTTCTCATTCTTCCTGTTGTGCATGATATAAAGTTACACAGTTCATATAATCATATAATGCATAGGGAGTAATAATGTCTGATTCATTCTACAATTCATCCTACCCCCATATGCCCTTCTTTCCCTTCATGCCACTCTGTTTAATCCAAAGTACCTCTATTCTTCCCTAGGCACTGTCCTCCCCATTGTGAATTAGCATCCACATATCAAAGAAAACATTTGGCCTTTTGGTTTTTGGTATTGGCTTATTGTGCTTAGCATGATATTCTTCAGTTCCATCCATTTACCAGCAAATGCCATAATTTCATATTTCTCTAAGGCTGAGTAATATTTTATATACATATATAATTAAATTATATTATATTAAATTAATATAATTAAAATTAAATAATTAATTAAAATTAAAATTAATATAATAAATTAATATAATTAATTACCACGGGAAACTGAGGCCTCAAGTAGCTCAGCAAGACTCTATCTCACAATAAAAATAAAATGGAATGGAGATGCAGCTCAGGGGTCCAGTGCCCCTGGGTTCAATCCTGGTACCAACAAAACAAAACAAGATGCAACAAGGAATCGTCTTGTTAGCAATATTTTCTTGCTTGGGACCTAACTGGCCCCAGAGATCCAGAATCTCTGGCATGTAGAGTCTATAGGTCTTAAGGGAAACAGCCATGTTTTAGTTGCATTTTTACTAACGTGTCAGGACATTTCTTCTGGTCTTGGATAAATTAAAACATCAGATAAAAGTTTTTTTAAAAAAATTTACATAATTTCTAATGAAATTAGAAACTATGTAAATTAAAAAAAAACTTTAGACTTTAGACTTCTTTAGACTTCTTTAGACTTCTTTTTCTTTTCATACAAACAGGTATTTGCACAGTTACAATTTTCAGCGATATCATGTGATCCTTGATGTTGTATATCAATTTATCCACACAGCACTTCTGTGTTTCAAGAGACTGAAAACAGTCCAGTGTTCTAAGTGTCACAGCTAACTGACTAACTGTTTAGTTTTATAAGCTCCCCAGTTAATGCTAATGCTGGCAAAAAATTGAGAATCTTTTTTGCTTATATTGTTGTTCCAGAGACCAAACTTTGAAAAACACTATCCCAGAGAAACAATACCCGGAATACAGTAAGTTATTAATAGATGCTTATTGAATAGTTGAAAAAAAATGGGTGGTGTTAATGAATGAAATTTGTTCATGCTGCTGTTTATAATTGCTTGTGATTTTGTCGTAGTCTCTCCAAATAGGAGTTTTTCAAAGATGATGGGAAGATGGGTCATATTATTGAATCTTATGTAATGTCACAGTTAAAAATGTTTTATACATCCTAAATGTTAAACAACTCCAAAATGGTACTAGAGGATACTCCTGCATCCTGTTGTCCTGTAGTGATGATTCTCAATGTGTGATCCCCAAAGGAACAGCAGCAGCAGAGCCTGTCCACCTGTTAGGAATTCACATGGTAGCCAACTGTGGTGGTGCACGCCTGAAATCTCAGTGTGGCTCAGGAAGCTAAGGCAGGAGGATTGTGAATTCAAAGTCAGCCTCAGCAACTTAGAGAGGCCCTAAGCAACTTATCAAGACCCTTTCTCAAAATAAAAAAAATATAAAGTAAAAAGGGGCTGGGCTGTGGCTCACTAGTTAAGCACCCTTGGGTTTAATCCCTGGTGTAAAGAGAGAGAGAGGGAGAGAGAGAGGGAGAGAGAGAGAGAGAGAGAGAGAGAGAGAGAGAGAGAGAATATGAAAGAAATAAATAAAGTAATTTACATGATGTACTCACCTAAGCTCACTTAATCAGAAAGTTTACAGACTTTCGTGGGATTCTGAAGCAAACAAAAGTATAATAAACTCTGTTCTAATTGAAGGCTTAATAAACTGTCAATTAATCATAAGAAAAAATAGTTAAAGGTGATATACCACTGTCCATCAAGTTTCAAGAGACGAAATTTCTGACTTTTCAAAGTGATATAAGCAAAGTTCAAAGGGAAGGCTTTAAACTAGTTCGACAAATCTTGGAACACCAAGACTTCCTATGACAGTACCCTAATACATGAATTTTGTGATTAATGTTCACAGTATAACTATTACCAATGAGATAATGATCATTCTGGATGAGTGGCTTTGTGGTTTGCTTGCAATAAACCTGCATTACAAAAATTGGTTAGTAAAAAAACTATATAGGTCTTTCTCTTAGACCAGAGATGAGTCATGTGGGAGAATTATATCCAACCTTAAGTCATTTGGAGTCTAGTTTAGTTGTATCATGAAAATATTTTAGAAGCAAGAATTTCAGATCCTAGCAACAAAAATTAAGTTACAATGCTGGATATGTAGGAATTGCTGAAGTCAGGGCAAGCCACTCCCCACAACAGGATACCAGAAGAGCCCAGGAAAGAAATTTCAGAGTCTCTGACAATATCCAAAGAAAATAGATCAGTTTCTAATAGTTGCCAAACTCAGAGAATAGAAAACCATCTTTTGGAACTACCCTTAAAATAAAAGGTTACAGGGATGAGATGTGGCTTGGTGGTAGATTCCTTGTCTAGCATGTACCAAAGCCCTGGCTTTCATCCCCAGCACTGCAAAAATAAATAAGATTACATTTTTCTCTTCCACTCCATCCTCACTTTTGTTTAACTTTGAAATCAGAAAGTACCTGGCAAGGTAGGATGGGAAAAGTGAATGCACATAGTAATGAAACAGAAGTCTACCATGCTCCTCTTTTCCACCACAGGCTTTCAAGAAAGGTGGCTTCTACAGGCTGGGGAGATGAGAGCATTTTAACCCTAAATCACAGCCAGCCTAGGCACTAATGTCTTGAACTGGACATTTCTCACTTCTGAATGGGGACTTCTTTGTTACTTAAAGTGACTCGGGGTATTTTATTACCAAAGGAAGGAGGAAAGATGTCAGGGACCTGAAGTTTTTCCTTTAGGGTAGAAAAACATTATCAGAACTGAACACATTTGAAAAAGATGGTGAGAGACAAAAATAAACTTGTGTTTTGATTATGTCAGAAGTCGTGCTTGCTCAACATAATGCTTACACACATATTGAGCCTCCAACAATTTGGTTCAAGTCCAAAAATTCTATACACCAGAGCTGAGCCAGATTTGTGCATGTGAAACCCGTCATACTGTAAGTCCACAGGTGGACACACACCCAGATGCACAGAGAAACATGGAGGGTGAATTCTATATTTAAAATTATTTGTAAAGGCATGGAAAAATTTTGCAGAGGCAAAGATCTGTAATAAATATAAAAGTTTTCATTTTTTTTGTTTGTGTTCCTTCTTGAAGATTTCATTTTGTCACCCACTGGAACGTGATCTAGAGTAAGACATATCCCTAAGGCTTCTATTTCCTTCTGTGTCATGAAGGACTGGGCTCCTAATTTCAAATGTTAGTAGTTAAGATTCTGTAACATCATTATAAAAGTATATTCATCTTTGGGATCTTCATTTCATTCAGATTCTTTCCCTTAAGTTGAAGTGTGATATTTAGCAAGTTTCCTAATTTTCTATGTTATAGGTGCCTGATCCATAATGCCTGCTGTATTCCAGCAGGGTGGCTGCAGAGCTCAAAGTTTTAATGATATTCAAAATGATGGTTCCCAAACTTGTCCATGTCCTAATTCCTAGAAATTGTGAATATATTCTCTTTCATGAGAAAGAAGACGTTGTTTGTGCACGTAATTAAGTTGAGGAACTAGAGAGGAGCAGATAGTCCTGTATATCCAGGTGACCCTACAATGACCGTTTCTTAAAATAAAGCAACTATTCCTAGGGTAGGGAGAGGGAACCTATAGAACAATCCTCAGAAAGAAGTAAAGTTTCAGTTATAGGAGAAAAGGAGCCACAATCAGTGAATGGGGATGCCTTCCAGGGCTAAAAATGGCCAGGTAAACAATGTTTCCTAGCTCACAGAGAGGGGAGCACAGTTCTGCTGTTGTGAGTTAACAATTTTTGAAGCTTCAGTTTTTGAAACCTACCATTTCTGAAGCATGGTTAAGACCTAATCAGACTTTGACCTCCACATAATAAATCTGCACTGCTTAAATCACAAAATGTGTGGTAATTATGTTAGCCACAGGAAATGAATAAAAGTATTCACATTATAGAAATTTCAAAACCCTGCACAAATGAAGGCACTTTTGGTGGTAAGGGTAGATATTCTAAAATGATATGAAAAGAACATTGATTCTTAAGAAACATGCCAGAATGCAACCAAGAATGGAAAAATACTAAAGACTGCACAGAGCCAGCTCCTTCCTCCAAGGCTCACTCTTCTTATCCAGATGGTATATTCTTCTCTTAAATATCCATGCACAGAAATACACCAAATACTCTTAGTCACTGATTTCAGAATACCACAATTTTTATTACAGAAAAATTCATTACATTTTAATTAAGACAGATTTTTAAAAAGTGCATAATTACTTTATTCTTAGTAGTTTTACCATGAAGAAAAATGTTCTCTACTCATGACGAGCAACTATTCCCACATTAAATAGTTTCAAGCTTAGAGTCCAAAAGAATATTCCTTTATCTTTGTTTTTAGGTGACACCTACAAATCTTTTTGGGTATTCAGATTATTTAGATTATTTAATTTGTGAAGAGTATCTAGGCATTGCCTCTCTTTTCAGAAACCACACTTCTCATTCAATTATGGTTAGAAGTAAGAAGTTCTTACTAAGCTATAGTTTGATAGGAGTAAGACTTCTGGTGCACCATTGCACAGTAGGGTGACGATAGGTAACAGCAGCATACTGTACATTTCAAAAAAAAAGTTGGAAGAAAACACTTTGAATATTCTCACCATACAAAAATAATAAATGTTGAAGACCCATATGTTAAAATAGGTTGAAGCATCATACAACATATCCATGTATTGGAAGATCACATGAGGCCCCATCAATAGGTATAATTTTTTTGTGTTTTTACATACCAGTTAAAATAAACTGAATTTAAATTTAAGAGGAGTCAAAAACCAAACCAAACAAAAACACCCTTCTGTACTCTGTAGTGGCTGAGTTTGAAGCTGTGCAAATTTCATTTTTCTTTTGCAGGTCAGCTTGCTGGTGGTTTCAATCAACAAAGATGGCGGGACGTGAGAATGACAACAAGCCTGCTGTTTACTGTGTGCAGCAGCATGGTGTCTGTTCTTCCTCCCGCCCATGTGGCTATCTTCTGCACCAGTGGGAAATTCCAGTCTGCTGTTTTGAATTCTACAGAACTAATCCCTCGGTGCTCCTCAGAGATATCATCCAATCTTTGTTAGTGGTTTGAGCTCCACCTTGCTGGGTGGCTCCTCTAAGACAGAGGCACCAATCCACTGGCAGCCCACCTCAGAGGGTTGTTTCTACTCTGAGGGGCTCCTTTCTTCATTCTTTTGTTCTCCTAGTACTTGGGTTGCAACTGCCTGCTGAGGTTACTGTCTGGCTGATACCACTTTTGTTCACTCATCTCTTAATAACATCAATCTAACAGGTGGAAAAACATGCTACATTAAATTTGCTTTGTTAAAATTTTGATAACTTGTTCTGTGTCTTGACTGGAACCTGGATGATATAGGAACTGGAAACAAGAATTCTTCCAGGAAACAAACCCTCAATGATAGGCATTTGGGAATTGGTTTCTCTATGTCTTTGGGCTCACAGTGTTGTGCTTCTTGGTATAGAAATGAAATGCTAAATCCATAGTAGTTAGTGACATGATAATTAATTAAACTATATCCCATGTTTGTGATTAAGTGACCTCTGACGCAAGGCCTTTGGGATATGAAATGCTTGTTTCAATCAACTCTGATGGCAGGAAAGTTGATAACACAAGGACTTTGCTGTGAAATAACTGCTTCTGAGTGTTTTAAAGTGCTTAAAGAAATAAATCACCAACTGAGATCACAGTTAAGGAAGCAAAGGACATCAATGGTGGCCCTAAAAAAGAATGTCTTATAGCTACAGAGTTAGACATGAGTTGTGAAAATTTCAGAATTGCAATTTACATTTGATTCACAGTTTTGCAAATATCCCAGGTGAAAGTTAAGACATTTATGGAGAGCCACAAACCCCCGTTAGTTTGGATCTCCTTCCCCAGGGAAAACAATCTAACTCCCTGGTGTCTGAGAAGTCTAGATATCCCTTACTTTGAAAACTTTATATTAAAAAAAGAGATCTTATAATAACTGCATTTGGAAGGTTGTCTTACACACTGACACATGTTCTTATTATGTTCCCTGTTTTTTACCTGTCCTTACTGAAAGGACAAACAAGGCTTGTCATTGGAGCAAATGCCTGTTTATTGAGGAACAGCTCTGCATATTTATAGAGCCAGGGGTGGTTTGACAGTTGGCATGTGGTTCTTTTTGATTAGAGAGTAAGGATCAGGTGAGCCAGCAGGACTAGTCTGATTGGTGGGTAGGATCAGGTGAGCCAGCAGGACTAGTCTGATTGGTGGGTAGGATCAGGTGAGCCAGCAGGACTAGTCTGATTGGTGGCTAAGGATCATGTGATCCAGCAGGGCTCTGATTGGTGGGCAAGGATCATGTGAGCCAGCAGGGCTCTGATTGATGGGTAAGGATCATGTGAGCCAGCAGGGCTCTGATTGGTGGGTAAGGATCACGTGAGCCAGCAGGGCTCACCACTGGGTGGCTCTTCTTGGGGGATGGGGAAGTTAGTCTTTGGAGCTGGGGCGACTCCCAACATTCCCCCCTCTTTGTTATTAAATGAGAATGGGTGTCGACTCATTCTGGTTGCTTCCTGCTGAAATGGGGTGGTGTGGGAGAAAGAGGAGGGAAGTAAGGAGCCTCCACAGGAGGGCAGAGAAGACCGGTATCAACGAAGGTTCCTTGCCACCACAGATCCATGATGACGTCAGTCCATTCAGCATAGGTCTCCACTGGAGGTATCATCAGTAGCCAGGGGTTAGTATTTCCTGAGGAGAAGCTGGTTAAAAACTTGATTAGAAATTTTACCCACCTGAGTCTGAATGAACTTTATGATAGGGGGAAGGAACAGGCACAGGGAGTTCTTATAGCCCAAATCTAATGGGGTCTCTGGGTCTGCAAGCTGCCTTGTTGGCCCAAGGGGGGTTAAGTGTTCAACCCTGAGCAGGGGGTTGAGTGTTCAGCCTTTAGCGGGGGCTTGGGCATTTGGGCTTGAAGAAAACAGGTGATATAGAACCAGACAGAGGGTTTGAGAGGCCAGGTCATTCTGCAACTAACTTTGTTTGGCATGCCCTGCAGGCCCTGCAGACAAGCCTGTCCTGCACTTAACACCCTCAGTTACACTCTTCATTCCTAGTCCAATCTAGCTCCCTCCCCTCTCTATTAAGGCTACTCTTCAAATTTTCTCCTACCTGGGTGTACCAGCTACCATATTTCCCTTTGAGAGCAGTCAGATCTCTCCAGGTTTTATGTGAAACACCTCAACTTTAAATACTGATACTTGGAATTCTTACGAAACTGGGAGGCCCTCTGGAGCCCTGAGTAAACTTGAAGGTGGACACACTAAGTGCATGCTATCACACTTGGCATAGATGCTCCAGCTAACCACTGGTCTGAACAGCAAGTCTCAGTGGTTCTTACATACACTCCAGCTGCTGTCAGAAGATGGTGACTTCTTCCCCTGGGAACTTAAAACTGAACTCTGACGTGCATACACATACACATAGGAAAAGCAGAAACTCTATCAAAGCCTGTAACTAGCTCATGACACCAAAGCTTCTCGATCTTCTATTGGCAAACAGGCAGGACCCAAAGAAGCACCTTGGTTTTTCAGAAGCAGGGAATGTGGATCACCATAACAGGGCAACCTCCACACAGGATGGAGAAATTGAGGAAAGAAAGGATTTAGAGAGCACTTCAGACAGGGGAAGACAGAGTGACAATAGAGCAGGTGGGCTGGACCAGAGCATACCCAACGCCTCACCCAAGGAGAGCTCAGGTTGCCTCCCAGGACAGTTATGGACTCACTGAAGGTAACTGGGTAGGGGTAGATGTAAGCAACAGGAAGAAACAACTTCACCAGGAACCCAGGCATGGGAACGCTGTTGGAGGGTGGTGATGGGAACACCAGAGTGCACATGCCCAAACTGTACACGCCAACTATGTGAAGGGTCCTGCACACCAGTTACACTTACAGCCATAGGGTCATAACTTATAATCCCACGGGTACAACTTAGAATCCTCGGGGATAAAACGACCCAGAAGAAAATAGCTAATGGTCTAAACAATTTTTAAGATTTAGCTAACTGACACCAGCAGAAATCTAGGTAATATATATATGAAAATGAGTTTTACTAGCTTTACTGGTAGCCCCTTAAAGATAAAGCACAGTAGCGTACACTGTGGACTGAATATTTGTGCTCCTTCCTTTCATATGCTGAAATTCTAATCCTATGGGATAGTGTTTGGAGATGGGCATTTGGGAGGTAATTAGTTCATGTCAGTGGGGACCCCATGATTGATCAGTTGCCTTAATAGGAAGAGATAGAGAAAGCTGGCTTTCTTTCCCTCTCTAGACCATGAGAGGATACACTGAAAAGGAGGAAGCAGGGCTTCACCAAATATCTGATCTTGGACTAAAGAGAGAAATGGCTATCTTTTTGAACAAATCAGCCTATGGCATTTTTGTTCCAGTAATCCAAGCTGACTAATGGAGAATATAATCTTGGGTTAGGCTAAATATTCTGATGTGGGTACATATTCAGAAATTCTGGATTTCACCTTCACTATTCTAGAAGAGTTCATAGCAGTTTTGTTGGTTGACTGTAACTTGAATATAATATTTCCTTCATTAAATTCAGAGATGCTGAACTTCCCTGGAATAATGTAAAGGAAAAAAAAAACATCCAAAGTTTCTAGGAGATGGAAATATGGGATGAAACTCGTATTCGATACTTTGTGTTCATCTCTCCCCCATTTCATCTCCTAGGAGTGCTCAAAAGACAATCATCTCACTAAGGTGCTGAGATCTACATTGGTATTGTCACCACTAGCATCTTGGTGAACTGGTGGTAGGTTTTATCTCTGGGCTGGTTGTGAAGATGGAAGATAATTCCCTGATGTGAGAAGGAATGACAGGACCCCAGAGGAACAAAAGTCTATTGCAAGCACATAGCTGACCTAGACAAGGAGAGGACATTTACCATAATTATAAGCAAGTGTATACTGGAATTTATACCATTTCTAGGGGAACTTCTGAGGTTGCTTATTGATTATGATGCTTCTAGGAATAAACAATATGGCTTGTTTAATAAATGCTACTTGATTAACATAAAACAAACAAATACCGTTAGTTCTGGTTTAATTTTTATCATAGAGAATCCCAGAGAAAATAGCTTTCATATTATAGTCAATTCACAGACTTATAGACACTTATTTAATGGGCAAGTCTCTCTCTCTCTCTCTCACTCTCTCTCTCTCTCTCTCTCTCTCTCTCTCTCTCTCTCTCTCTCTCTCTCTCCAGGTGGGCCCTGCCACATTGCCACAAGAATGTATGAAAACATTTACCCAAGCCTTTCCCAAAGAGCATATAGTACTTTTATAATGAGGGAAAATCAAAATACTTGGCCCTTATCAAGGTCAATATCAGATTATATTTGATCTGACAATAATTTCTGGGGATCCATAATGTGGCACTGTTCTGTAAATTAACTATACCCCAATGAAGTTTTTAAAAATAATTTTTAGTTTCACATGGATGCAGTATCTTTATTTTGTTTATTTACTTTTATCTGGTGCTGAGGATTGAACCTAGTGCCTCACACATGGGAGGCAAGCACTCTACTGCTGAGCCATGCCCCAGCAGCCCCCAATGGAATTTAAATAATAAAAAATGAGATATTAGCTGAAGTTTGAATGACAGTATGCCCATTAGTTTTATCAGTACACTCTGCATATATCCCTAGTTCCTGAGGGAGTAATTGTAGTAGACAAATTTGAAAACCACCACAACCCACAGGTGGTCTCTTGAATCCATAGATTGGACACTTTATTTTCAAAGGACAGGTCAGATGGAAGTCATTAGAACTTTCCTTCACTTAGCAGAATAATAAAACAACTATGCAACATTCCTATGAAAATTGCAAAAGTTAGTTCACACCCAAATCTTGAAATATTTGTTAGTACTGATACATATCATACCCTAATAATACTAAATATTCTCCTATTTAGCCTCTGAAAAAAAGGATACGGACCTTCAAGAACAATTGTGATTACCCAAAAATATAATTACATGGCGGCTATAATTGTAGTTGCTGTTCCAGATATGATAAGGTAAGTTTAGAAGTAAATCAACATATCTCTAGGCACTTAGAATCTGGTTCTTTAGTCAGAAAACATTGTTTGTTACCCTATTCAAGTTTGCAAGATCCAGCTATTGATGGCACTTTGATATCACCCTTCAACTCTTCTTCACAAACTTGTCTCATGGCAACAATAAATCTTTTGCCATCGCTCACAATATAGTTTGCAGAAATCATGACTATCTTAATGATGTCCACTCTGTGCTGCTCACATTGTGCCTTTTGGACCATAAGATAGGATTAGAAAATGTCGATTGTATCAGCTTCTTTAGATAGATCCTTGCATGCCAGATGGTATGAACTTGATAAAAATACAGTGGTGTACCATCATTGTGAAAACTTTCAGGATTTAGTGGTCTGAAGTACGTTGCACTGTCCTTTCTAAAGGGAAGAATGAGTTGCTTTATCATGCATTATTACTATTAAATGGGAGGCATAGTGCTTAGTGGGCCTTTTTGGTATATTATTGGCAGTGTATACTTATTTAAGTGTGTTACTCTGACCCTTTTACTGAGAAACCCAGGAGGCTAGGGTAATATCAGCTGTGCACTATGTTCTCCTTTGTACTTGAATTTCAGCTCCTTAGTACTTGAACCTCCTTGCTCCTTAGCTACCACTATTCTAGCCTAGCAAATTCTCATCTGTGGTCCCAGTCTTGGCTCTGCAAGAGTTCCTCTGAGTTTCTTAGCCAGGAGACAGGTCCTTCTCAAAGATCTGAGTTTCACCTCTCTGTAGCTACTTCTCCCAACCAGTGCTTTCTGGAATCCCAGCTCCTTCTTCGTGTTCAATCCATTCCTAGGGAGAGTAATCACAATTGTGATTGTCTACTCTGTTATTTTCTTTGTGACACTTCAAATTCATCATTTTATTTTTGTTTTCCATTCTCTAATACCTGGATAACAATGCATTCTATTAAATCCTCTTCATTAAAATGATGTTGTTCTGTCTTTTGGTTGGAACCTGACTGGCACTTAAATGGAAATATGTTTGCAAAGGATTTTACGGCCTTTCCCTACTTTACAAACTGGAGTAGAGAAATATTTCCAAAGATCAGGATGGGATGATTTGCTAGTTACATTGTTAAAAGAAACAAATACCTACTAATGATATTATATTTATCAAATTCTCTAACATCTTAGGTTATGTATATATAATCATCTCTAAATAAAAGTGGCTTAGCTAATTCATTTACATTGTATATGATGCTATGTTTTACTATAAAATCTCCTGCATTCCTAAATTTTGAAAATCTGAAGTATTCTCCAGAATATTGGCATAGCAGTGTCTCCTTTGTCCCCTTGTATCTGTGACTTTAAAAACTTTTAGCCACAAAACCAATATTTTTATCAACAAGGTACTCCTGTAACTTCTAGGCTAGAAAACTAAAATGTGGCAGCAAATGCTTTCATTTTTGTGCCTTAGATTTTCTCTTGGAAGGTCTTTGATTAAGTCAATTTCAGGATTTTCTGATCTCAGGGATTGATGATGGTGACTGGAAGTTGTTAATTTTTTAAAGAATATAATTAGTTCTGAAGGCTTTTGAATATTTCTATGATATCATGTTAGAATTACATTTGTTCAGTGCTCTCAATACTTTGACTTATAAAATACGTGAATATTCCTGTTTTCTTACTATTTCTTTCTTTCAGAAAGATCTATTTTGGCTCATGGTCTCGGAGGCTTCAGTCCATGGGTGGCCAGCTCCACTGCTTTGGGCGCAGGGTGAGTCAGAACACCCCAGTGGAAGAGCCAAGCAGAAGAATGCTGCTCAGCCCCTGGCGGTCAGAAAGAAGAGCGTGAGAGCCAGGGAAAGAAAGGGGCTGAGGCAAGAAATACCTTCCCAAGGCATGACCCCAGCAACCCACTTCCTTCATCAAGTTTCTACCTTCTACATGTTCCATGGCTTCCTGGTGAAGGGAGAATTAATCCACTGAGAGCTGATCAGTAATCCACTTAACCATCAATTGATTTATCCACTGATGAGGCTAGATGCCTGATGATTCAACCCTTCCTATAAGCTCCACCTCTGAATATTGTTGCCCTGGGGACCAAGCCTTCAGAACATGAGTCTCTGGGGATCATTTCTTGTCCAAATGATGACTCCTGGTTCTCATGATAAGAATATGCTGCTGACCACCTCAGAGTGTAAAATTGACAGAAAGGTAACGTTTCTCAAGATTTTTTTGCAGAATTGAGCCTCTGTACTAAGAAAACAGTTGTGCTCACTTCTCTTTTTCTCTAGCACTGGAAGTATTTGGGAGTTATTCCTGGGACAGCTACCAGAGTCATCAGGGAGTGTGGATTGGTACACTGGGGACCACTGCTTCATGGAGTCACTGTTTAAAGGAGGAGGATATATAATGATATACATATATATATATATATAACAGTTTCCTAAAAACAAGATCAAATTCTCAGAAATGCTTTCCCTTCCTACCAGTATTGCCTTACAGGACAATGTGTATAATAAAGGATATGAACATTATTTTTTATGGGAGAATTACAGAGGAATGTAGGCAGAGACAAATAATAAGTAGTCTAGAAGAATCATTTTATGTACAGTTCACACAATTTATGTTTTCATTTGGTTTCTTGAAAGTCTGTCAATGACTGAGAAATTCTTACTATTTTTACACAGCAAAGAAGGGGAAGAGGAATTTGAAGTTGAGTTGGAGTTATTTAATTAAGGGACTGTGCACCTTCTTTGACAGAAGGCACAGTACACAGAGTGAGCAGTGGTAGGAAATGTTCTTCATGTCACACGATTTAGGAAAACACAGTCTGGTGGTTCAGAGATCGACTTTTGAGTCACAAAGATTAAAATCAGAATTTCAGCACAAATTATTAATAAGTTGTCCCTGTTTATAATTTTTTCTAAACCATATTTTTTTTTTCTGATGATTTTTAAGGCCTCGCTAACAAGATACTAGAGCAATCCCAAACTAGTCAATTCCTCTTACATAAAAACTTGTATTTATTCCAAGACCAATAACACTAATATGTTTTGCACTGACAAAAATGACCAACTCCACCTTTTGCTTTTGAGATTATAAAAACAACTCTCTTATAATTGTTTTATTTAACTGACAAGTGGAGATTACAGTAGTACTTATAAAATTTATGTGAGAATTAGCAGAATCATTCCTTCTAATTCATGATGAACAAGGTTCATCATGCCTGACTCATAGTAACAGCTCAGTAGACATCAACTATCACTATTACCACTTTTAGGGAAAAATAGGCCCCCTCTGGGGGCCTTGCTGCCTGGGGAAAGACCACTCCTCTCTGGTCTAGCTAATTTCTGGAGTCAGTAAATTACTGGTCAGTGAGCTCATTTTTCATATGCAAACCCATCAGTATGGAGTCCTCCTCCCAATCACTTCTTTTGTGTATCTCACATAGGATGTCAATTATTTCCCCTTCATGACCAGGTTTCAGATAACTAGGGACAGACCCTATGTCCTAAGACTTACTGGAGTTCTTCAAACTAACCACCTCTTATTGTTTAGATACAATATTCTCCAAAAACCTCATTTATGAGACCATGCAAGAAAGTAATAAAGTTCAAAGGTGAGATGATTAGTTTATGTTTGCCTTAAAATAATTAGGACATTAATCTACTTGAATGGATTAGCTGACTGGTAACTGTAGGCAGGTAGGGTGCAACTAGAGGAGGTAGGTCACTGGGAGTGTGCCATTGGGACTTACATTTTATCCTTTTCGAGAGGAATTCTCTATTTCCTGGTGCCATGACCTTAGCTGTCTGTCTGTACCATTCTCTTCTGCCATGATGTTCTGCCTCACCTCAATCCTAGAGCAATGGAGCCAGCCATCTATGGACTGAGACCTCTAAAACCATGAACCCCGGAAAAAACTTCTCTTCTTCTAAAATTGTTTTTGTCAGGTCTTTAATCACAACAGTGAAAAAACTGACTAAAACACCAACCCTAAAACATTGACCCTTCTCTGCCTTGCCTTTCCCAAAGAAATTCCAATTAAGGCTGAGCCTACTCCTCCCCTCACTCTTTTCTGCCTCCCGAATGACACTGGTGGTTCTCCCTGTGGCCTGAGAGGCATTTGGAGCTTTTTGTTTCTGGAGGAATTATGAGTAACAGTAAATTTATTTGAATGACACTGACCTTTCTCGGTCATCACTCAGTCACCTCTTAAACCAAAATCCAGTGGGTATATTTTGAGACACCCACCTATGTCATTGAGAATTTCTACAGTCTATTTACTCAGGGTTGGATATGTAGCCTACTTTGGGCATGGGGCCATCAGCAAGCAAGGTTTGATAAGGACACATTGTGCTTTTCCTGTTATGTTGCTCTAGACCAGCATGATAAATGGAAGCTGGTCTATTCTACTGGACAATGAGAAGCTTTGTGGAACATAACCAAGGCATCCTTGCCATCAGGGAACACAGTAATGGATGGGGGAATGAGGTCATTTTAGACCTCATAATCTTTCAAGTGCTACCTGAGTTCATTGTATATGTGAGCCCCATGGAGATCATCAGAAATACTGCCCAGTCAAACCACCAGAATTGGGAACAACAATAAATAATTAAAGAAGTAAATCATTGCTATTTTAGATAACTCAATTATCAGATGGTTTATTTATAATAAACCATAATAAACCATCTGATAATTGAGTTACACTGAAGTTACACTGGAGTTACACTGAAGAGTAACTGAAGTCAGGCAGAAAGTGAAAGGGTACTGGAGGGAATAGACCTTTGTCTGCCAGGGGGAAGGGAACTGCACTGGATCAGAGTTGTCTTTACATATTGACATCCTTTATATTGTGGGACATGATTTAGGGGACATAAAATTGAAGTTTAAAATCAAACCACAGTGACTTGAAGAACCAGAGACTGGAGGAAACTCAAGGGGGTTAGTATGGCACCTCATTAATGCCCCTACCATGAGGTCATACCTAATCCCTGGAACCTATGAATGTGACATAAATGACAAAGAAGGGACTTTAAACTATTTAGGATCTTGAGTCATAGAGATTATTCTGTGTTATCAGGGTGAATATTTAATGCAAGTAAAGGTATCTGTATAAGACAAAAATAGAAAGATATTTGATGTCGACATAGAGGAAAAGGTGAAATGAAGGTAGAACAGAAAGAGACTTGAAGATGGTGAAATTGAAGTCTAGGCTGATGCAGCCATAAGCCCAGGATTTCTGGCTGTCACCAAAAATTGGAAGAGGCAAGAAATGCATTCAGTAACATCACCCTGCCAATCCCTTGCCCTTATCACCATGAAACGGATTTTGGATTTATAAGTTCTAGAATTGTGGGGAAAATAAATTTCTGTTGTTTAAAGACACTGTGACATGGTAGGGTGTCATAACACTCAGAAGAAACAAATACAGGTTACATTTAGCACAAATGAAATGAAAAATCTAGCAAAGAGCCACACATTTGCTGGTAAATGGATGGAGCTGGAGAATATCATGCTAAAGAAAATGAGCCCCTCCCCCAAACCCAAAGGCTGAATGTTTTCTCTGATATATGGATGCTAATTCACAATGGTTGTTGGGGGCATGCTAGGGAGGAACAGAGGTATTTTGGATTTGGCAGAGAAGGGGGATGGATGGGAAGGGTATGGGGGTAGGAAGGATAGTTGAATACTCTATGTGCATATATGATCACATGACAAGTGTGATTCTACACCATGTACAACCAGAAGAATGAGAAATTATACTCCATTTATGTATGATTTGTCAAAATGCAATTTACTGTCATGTATAAATAATTAGAAAAACAAAAAAACAAACAAATAAACAAACTAAACTAAAAAAAAAATACCCAAGGCAGGCATTGGGGTGCATGCCTGTAATAAGGCAGATCTGGATGCTGAGGCAGGAGGATCGAGTTCAAAACCAGCCTCAGCAAAAGCAAGGCAGTCCTGTCTCTAAATAAAATACAAAATAGAGTTGGGGATGTGGATCAGGGATCAGTGTCTGAGTGCCCTGAGTTCAATCCTCGGTACCCAAAACAAAAAACAACAACAAAACAAACAAAATCTATAGTACCTGAAAAATACATGAGGTTATACAGATATTAATGACCTAATTTAGCCACTTTACAATTTATACATATTTTAAAACATCATGTATGCCATAAATCTGTACAATTTAATTGTGGCATTTGCCAATAAATAGCTGGAGTTGGAGAATATCATGCTAAGAGAAATAAGCCAATCCCACAAAACCAAAGACCAATTGTTTTCTCTAATATGTGGATGCTAATTCACAATGAGGCACGGGCACTAGGGAAAAATAGCATTACCTTAGATGAGGTAGAGGGAAGGGAAGGGGATGTGGGGATAGGAAAGATAGTAGAAGGAAACAGACATTATTACTGTATGTATATATGTGACTACATGACTACTATGATTCTGCAACATGTACACTCAGAAAAATGAGAAATTATACCCCATCTATGTATGATATATCAAAGTGCATAAATGCATTCTACTGTCCTGTGTAACTAATTAAATTAAAAAAATCACTTCAATATAAAAAGAAGAAAACCACAAATGGGTAAACCTTGGATATATATAAAGTTTTCTCAAGTTCTTAGCTAATCTCTGAGTGAATCAGGAGAACAACTTCAACTTCACGGAATATAGCAAAATGTGTCAGTTTGAAATTACTAAACAGGGAAAAATTTACTACCCTCTAGAGGCTAGATAGAAAAAACAATATTCACAGGAAACTAATAGATCCACATTTTTAAATAATTCATTAGGAATGCAAAGAAACAGGATAACTGTACAAATAGTCAAGAGAGAAATAGTTAATAGAAAACAACCCCAAGATCATTAATATCTTGGCAATAGCAGAAAGAATCTCAAGAAAGCAACAAACATAAATATATTTATAGAAAAATATGATAATGATAAATAAATACATGGAGATTAGCATCAGATGAATGAAAACAATTAAGAACCAAATGGAAACTGGGTTGGAGTGGCACATGATTGTAATTGTAATATCACCTCCTTGGGGAAGGAAGATTGCAAGTTCAAGATCAGCTTAGACAACTTAGTGATACCCTGACTCAAAAAAAAAAATGTCTAGGGATGAAGCATAGTGGTAGAGTGTCCTTGGGTTTAATCCTCATTTAAAAAACAATCAAAGACAGCTCATTTGTTATCCAAAAGAATAAGGCCATAAAATTATGGAATGAAACTAATGGAATTATATTAAGTGAGAAAAAACTCCAAATCCCTGCAATTTATAGTCATCAAAAGTTCCTGCAAAAATTAACATTGGACAAAGATTCTTTGCATAAAATACTTAAAGCATAATCACATGAGAGAAAAGGAATCATGCATTGGACATCATTACAGAGTCTATTAAGAAAACAATTAGATGATTCAGACCCTGAAAAATTAAGCAAATTACTTATATTGATAATATTTTAAAAATGTCTACAGATCAACAATAAGAAAGCAAACAACCCAAATAAAACATGTAGACAATTTTAATAATGTTTCACAAAAGTAGATGTCCATATTAGTCAACTTAGTCTTCCATAACAAAATACCACAGAATCGGTGGCCCACACACAGTGGCCACAGACCTGCAGGCTCCCAGTTGGCCTCCCATCCAGGCCAGCTCTCTAGACCATGGTCTATTGCTTGATCAGCCATTTCAGACCAGCTTCAGCTTGGCTAAATCATGACCTTGCCTGCTCCCTGGGAAGCTGAGATACACCTTTCTTAGGAGCTCTGAACTCCTCCCAAGTTGTGCTTCCTTGGGTACCACATGATATTTCCATGTGTCTTATAGCTGTACTTTCATTCTAGTTAATAATTCTTTATATTAAACCTCTTCTGCTTAATCTCCAGATATTTTGTATCTCAAGTGAGAACAAATGTGTTCTGGAGAAAGATGTGAGGATAAACACATGCACACAGAGCAAGGAGCACATGTGACAATGTGTTAAAAATTGAAGCATTCGATTTTATCATATATGTATGTAATACATAAAATTTAAGTAAGAATAAAACAGTGAGCCTAGGTCTGTTGGCAATGATGACAGCATATATGGGCTCCCCTACTCACCCTGGACAGTCTCCTCTGCCCCGGCCTCTACATGGTCATCTCTTAACTAGCCACAAAACTTGGCCCTGCTCCTGCCTTTACTGAATCCCTATATCTTGCTTTCTTTCTCTCCCTGCTACAAAGTTCTCTTTCCCTCTGATGGTCTAATCCTTATTTTCAAAACCACATTCAAGTCCATATTATTGATACCTGTCAAGGGGCCTCCCCATTCCATAGGTCTTGCTGATTTCCCACCCCTAATTTTGTTTCTTACATTCTCTCTTTCATGCCTTGAAATGATAATTCTAAAATACATCACAAGTAATTTTGTCTCCTTTATTCTGGAAGATCTGATGCTTTGCAATGTCATGCAGCAGAATCCTCAGGTATGTGAGATTTCATGGCTCACTTCACAATTAATTGTCTTTATGGCCATCTGGGAGTTGCCTGGCCTACCTGTACCTTGGTTTGTTCTACAAAAATGGGAACAATAATTGACTTGAACTAGAAGTGATATTAGAATATTAAAAAGTTTGAGTTTCCAGGTGATGTACATAAAGGGCTTAGAAATGACCCTTTACATAGTAAGTGCTGTGGAAATAATTGCATTTTTAAAACTGATCACAGGGCTTGGTACAGGAAAGAGTTGTCCATTATATCCTTGTTAATGGGTGGATTAATTTAAGTTAATCCACGTTTATCACACCCTTGTTGATTGGTTGATGAAGACAATTTTTATTTTCCTCCATACGGTAAAATGTGAAAGTCCACATTACAACCCTTATAGTAGCTCTTTGTAACAACTATATTACAAGGGAGTTAAAGATTTTCTTAAGGAAAATAATGAAATACCAATAAACAATCAACAAAAGCAAGCACTCCTCCTTTCCTAATGGGGCTCTCTCGAAAACACTGACAACTGGAAAAGAAAGAAGAGATGAAAAAAGAAATCCCTCATACACCGTAACTGATACATTCCTTGTATTTTTGTCTATTTTCATACATTTTAACATGTGGAATTGATATCCTTTCAGCTAAAATCTTCCCTCGGTGAAGAGGCTTGAGTTCAGGTTTCTAATTAGCTTGGTGGCAAAGAGACCAAGAAGAATGTTTTCTCAGAGTCAAGGCCATGTGGGAGGATCCTGCCTCAAATTTAAGGATCTTGTGAAATTTGTCAACTCCATTGTAGTAGGCAGGTAGGACATGCTGCACTAAGTATTTTGTGGAGCCAAAATTTTTGCCTTTGTGTAACTTCACACCTAATATGTGTGGGTGAAGGTCACAGAGGACAATGTGTGGCATGATTCATAAGAAAGACACAGAAGGATGTGAGGATTCAGAGGAGACAGCCCTCACAGCCACCTGACAAGCCATATTCAGCAATGACTCAACAGACGTGTTCCTGAGGGAAGCTGACCTTGAAGTTAGGGTAGAATTTTTAACTGAAGGAAAGGGTGAGGAAAAAACTAATGAACTGTTTGGATTTATGAATATGTTAGAGCTGGCAAACAATGAGACCCCATTCTCAGGAGACAGTGTGTTCAGTTTAATTAGGAAGACAGAAATTAAGAGTAATAGGCTCAAATAATTAATTAGAAAGCTGTGGGTACATAGAGAGTACTCATAACTAAATAATAATCCAAACATCCATCTCATAAACTCTGAGAAGGTAATTAAAAATCACAAGTAGGTAAGAGTCTTATTTATCAATGGATAGTTCTGTCTCATGAACTAGACGTTTAGAGCTGCATTGAGAATCTTTGGCAGTATTGCCCCAGATAGTGAGCAAATGGGTAATTCTTCCTTTGCAAAAGTAATGCTATTGTATTCTGTTCAACAGATCACATGCTCCGAGATTCTGTAGGGTTGGTAGCCTTCGGCCAGCTGTCCTCTGATGACAATGACCCACATTCAATAATGGTCATCATAGTAGGAGTCTGGAGCACAGAAACAATGTAAAGCTAGTCCAGCCCATGAGGCCACCAAGCTGCCCACCAGATGGCCTCTGAGTTCCAAGTCTCCGGCTGTAGCTCAATGAAACAAGTAATGACCACTGACGTGAGCAGCATCTTTTCAAATGACTAGCAACAATGATGACTTTTTCTTCATTATTTTTTTCTTTGTTATTTTTTTTCTGAAGAGATTATAACCCTGAAGATCAAAAGGCCAGTAGAAAAGGTTGATCCAGCAAGAATAAATGTGGGATAAACTTGAAATGAACTCTTCTTTTAGGATTAGATATGACAGTTTATCATGATGGTTGGCACATAGAGAAAAATAAAGAAGCCAGGTGCAGTGGCACACACCTGTAACCAGTGGCTAGAGAGGCTAAGGCAGGAGGATCATGAGTTCAAAGCTAGCCTCTACAAAAGCAAGGTGCTAGGCAACTCAATGAGACCTGTCTCTAAACAAAATACAAAATAGGGCTAGGGATATAGCTCAGTGATTGAGTGCTTCTGAGTTCAATCCCTGGTACCTCCCCCCGCCAAAAAGAGACTGTATTCATATTAATATCCTTTATTAATATTTTCTTTGGGGCTGGGGTTGTGGCTCAGTGGTAGAACACTTGCCTAGCATGTCTAAGGCACTGGGTTCAATCCTCAGCACCACATAAAAATAAATAAAAATAAAACAAAGTTATTGTATATATCTACAACTATAAAAACAAAAATTAAAAAAAAATATTTCCTTCTTCTGACTATGCAATTATGCAATGTATGTGTGTGTGTGTATAATGGAATACTACACATATATATTATATATATGTAGTATTCCATTATATTATATATTATTATATTATAATAGATAATATATATATATATATATTACATATCTAATTAACTAGGAAGAAAAAGGAGGAAATCCTATCATTTGTGAACATGAATGGAACTAGAATATGTTATGTTAAGTGAAATGAGCCAGACATAGAAAGACAAATATTTTCTCACTCGTTTTTGAAGCTAACAATGTTGACCCCATGGAAGTAGAGAGTAGAATAGAAGTCACTAGAGGCTAGTAAGGGAAAGGAAGAGAGAGGGCAGTGAGAAGATGAACAATGGTTCCACAACATGGTTGGGGAGTGGCATAGCCATATAGCACAATGAGACTACTGTAGTCTTCAACAATTAATTATAGATTTCAAAATAACTAGAGTAAAAAATTTGAAGGTTCTCATCACATAGAAATGATATTATTTCTCTAATAAAAATTGAAAAAAGGAAATGACAGTATTTGAGGAAATAAAAATGTGAATTACCTTTTTTTTGTTTTCACACATTTTATAATGCATATAAATGCCATATTGTGTGTGTGTGTGTGTGTGTGTGTGTGTGTGTGTGTGTGTATATATATATATATATATATATATATATATATATATCAAAAAAAAGACAAAGGAGGAGGAGAAGGAGGAAGGAAAGAGGAAAAAAGAAAGCTACTTCCACATTGGCTTTGACATCTGAGACATTCATTTTGAAATCTAAACGAACCATGTCACCCCACTGCTTTTCTTGTATGACTCATTTTGACTCATTTTTTTCCTTTTCTGGTATGATTTTCATGTGTTTGTGCTTATTTTCATAATTTTCTGTCTTCCCAGAGACTACATAGTAATCATGTAACTAGAACTACTTTTGATAAAGCAAAACTGTAGTGAAGAGTCATTTATACCTATGGGAAAATCATATTAAGAAAAATAATTTTTATATTTCTTCAAGATAATTAAATATATAGTATAACTGCATCTAGTGAAGGACAGCTGATCACCTAGTCTGTATAGAAATGATACAATCAAAAGACCAAATGCTCTGAAAGAAATTTTTATAGGCGAGGATTATTTATATCATTTTAGAAGAGTCTGGAAAGCAGCATGTTTTTGAATGAAAAAATAAAATTTTTCAAACAAAAAACTAACTTTTAAGGAAAGGTTTGTTTTCCCTAACATGCTTAAAAGCATCAATTTGAGTGTTTGTATCCATAATTTACTGAACTGTGGAACAAATATGCTATAGGACATCTGCCTGAGGCATTGGCTTGTAAATATTTCACAGCTTCATAAATGTACCATGATTAAGTATATTTTAGTAGTCAACTGATTAAGGTTTTACTGCATCAAAATGAAAAAGGTTTCTTTTTTTTGGCTTTATCTGGGCACTTTAAAAATGCATCTTAAGTTCATTTTATTTCTTATATATCAGGTCCAAAACAAAAGTTATTTTAGTGATACAAAAGAGACAGGGAAAACTATCTCAAATCCCAATACACAACTTTCTCCTTTTCACAAAGAAAAATTATGATATTTTTCTATGTAAAAGATATGAATACATATCCTCATCTAGGGCACAGCATTTTATTTTCTGATATTCAGCACATACAGAATAACAGCCCACAAGGAGACTTACATCCCAATCCCTAGACCCGTGAAAGTATGTTACTTACATAGGGGAGAGTTTGCACATATGATTCAATTAAGGATTTTGTAACGGGATGTGAAGATGGAAACCTGGATCAAAATCAGAGAGAGTTTGGAAGATAATATGCTGCTGGCTTGAAATGGAAGAAGAATAGGGGCCCCGTGGATCATAGCTCCATGGTATTAATGCTTGCCTATCCTCTGCAAGGCCCTGAGTTCCATAACTACCTCCCACTCCTCTCCCACCTCTACCACCCCTCACCCCAGCAAAAAAATAAATAAGTAAATAGAGCAAAAACAGAGGAAGATACCACATGCTAATCAATGCCAGTAATTTTCATAAGCTGGGAAAGGCAATGAATGAATGAATGGGATTCTCTGGATACTCCAGGAGATCCATTGCCTTGATAATACCTTGATTTTAGTTGAGTGAAACCCATTTCATACAGTGAAATAGACCATAGACCTCCAGAACTATACATAAGTTTTCTTTTTTTTAAGCCACTAATTTTATGACAATTAGTGGCAGCATTAATAATAAACTAATAAGAGTATCAAATGACATATAGTTGGTACTCTGTTAATTAAACACATTAATAAGGAGTGAAAGAATTTTAATGCAAAAACAACCTCAAACATCAATCAACCAAACATAAAACTCAACAAAGGTTTCGAAGCACTTATTATAATCTTACTGTGTTTTCAGTAGTTAAACACACACACATTTAATCAGCATGTCACTTGGGATTCTGGGAACTTGGAAATATAGATGTTTGTCTTGTACCTCTAACTCCTATGTCCCATGGAAGTCTAAGTTCTAGGGAGAAATACAGCATTTAGTAAGCATTAAAGCAAGTTCAGGAATTATTGTAAGACAGGAGAGAAATAATAAGGCCACAGACGTTTATAGTGGGAGGAGAAGGAGAGAGAAATATCCTGTCTAGTTGGTATAAACCAGGAATTGGTTGTTAGAAAGAAGGCAATTTTAGACATGTAAAGGTGGACAAAGGAAATAGTCTGAGTAAATATACGATGTTATGAATCCATGAGATCATGAGGCTGGATGGGATCTACAAAATCCAGGATGACCTAAAAACACCAGTATTGGAGATGGCAGTGCCTTCAACTCAGCTGTGTTCAAGAAGGACCTAGAAATGTGTGTTTGGTGGACATTCAGCAGACCATGGCACAGGAAATAAGATATTAGTAACCATTTCCAACCCCCATGGCTGCAGCTTCCTTGTGTAGCAGAGGACAAAAGGAGGCCTTGGCTTAAATAATCTCTTAGTGCGAGTCCTGAAACAGATACTTTCACATTTCTGCAACTATCTGCATAAAGGCTCATGATTAGATTGTGGAACCTAGAACATTCATTATTCTATGGTCAGTTACACACCATTGACCTAGGCTAGCTTCAGTTTATTCCATTTTAAAATGGGAAAATAATAATCTACTTTTCATTTTTCCCACACTGTGAATGGTCAACCAGTGTGGTCAGGTTTTGCCACAAGTATTAAGGATTGCTGATAGAAACCTATAAGTTTTGGGAGGGTTTTAGAAATTATTTTTTTAGTGTTATTATTTTACACATCAGAAAAAAAAAAAAACAGAACCAAAAAGTCTCTGAAGCCCAGGGACTTGAGTGACTTGTCCAAGGTCACCTGAATCTTATAAATTGGGTCAGATCCTCCAGACCTCTTGATTTTGGACCTGGATATTTTCAATTAATTTCCCCCAAGCCCATATTCTGTGTGTTAATGTAAACCTTTGCTCTTTCTCCTCTTACTATGAAACAACTAACAGCAAAAACTGTACCATGGAGTTATTCACTGAGTCACTCAGTTCAGATTTACCTCAAAGGCTGGCTGCTTTATGACTTCTGCATTCCATTCTCCAGGCACTGAAGGGAAGCCAGTCCTTCTCAGCCCCAGTGGTTCAAATCGCTGGGAGCACTCTTACTTGTATTCCTGTCAATGTCACTTTGAATGCATTGTAGCCTACATTTAGGATAATAAGCAGTCTGAAGTTTATGAAACAAAAGATTGATATCAGCTTCATAAAACTCTGGAGAAAGTAATATATTTTCTATAGCTTGCTATGCCTTTAATTCTAGGAAACCTCATACTCAATGGCTATTGGAAAATCTAATTAGTAATAGTCAAGGCAAAAACACAAATAACAACTGGAAATATCCTCCAAGAGCCATATTTTCTATTAATGTTCTTAGCTTCTCTACTGATTTAATGGCAATGAAGGATCACTTAAACTTTTTCTAGGTCACAAGGATATTTTCTCTTTTTTAAAGAGAGGAAACACTTCCAAGTATATGGCTTACATGTTAGCACATTGTTTAAAAGTCACCTGGCTTGTTCATGCATTGGACCCTTGGAGAGCTAAAATGGACAGCCACACCTAACTCATTCCTCAAAACCAGGGTTTATGAGAAAAATGTAATTTTTATGAAATATGATCTTCTGGAAAGTAAGTCAGTCCCAAAACTTACTAAGATTCTGCCCTACTTCATCTATTTATTTTTGCTCAGGAAGCATGGAGATTTGGTATTTAAAGACAAACCACCTCCCCTGTGACTTAGTACCACAATCAAATTTGGCTGCTTCTCTCAATTTTCTATTTAACAAACACAATATGTTAATCAAGATGAACAGGTCCTCAATTTTCACACTCACTTCCTATTTTCTTTAAGAAAAAAATATATTGAGAACCTATTGTATGTGAAGTCCAAGTTTAGGCTTTTGAGTTGGGAAAAGATACCATTTCATTTATCTTGGTTAAATTACGGTCCAGATCAACAAAAAGGTTATTGATGGCCTAGTGTCACCCAGATGATCCAGGCCATGCAACAATGAAGGAGTATATAATTCCTGGCCTGTGCCCTTGCAGTGCTCACATATAGCTGGTTAAGGATTTGACAAGGTCAATGTTGTGATGGCCACATGCAGAGGTGGGTTATAAGGTAGACTAACAAGAGATCATTTTCTGGAGGAAATAGTCATTAACTGACTCTTTAAAAAGGTAGGATTGAAATATCTATAAAATACACACACATATACACACACATACACATGTGGAGAGAGATAGAGAGAGAATGAACAGAGATGGAAAATTGAACATCATGGAGGGGTGGAGAAGAGAGTTTGGTGGTGCTTGATGGAAGGCAAAACTTCACTCACAGACCATCTCTTCTCTCAAGTGTCTTCCAACCTTCAATCCTGATTTCCCCATATGCTATTCCTTACCCTCTAATGTTTATTAAAATACTTGATTAAAATATTACCTATTCCAAGAAACATTTTCTCATGTTCAAAGTAAAAACTTAGTAATCTTTCTGTTGTGAATTAAATGTCTCTAAGTGGAGTGACTTTGAATTGTACCCACATCAATGTCTAATGCTTCTACTATGTTTAATAATTTGCACACATCCATCAAGCCTTTCAATATCAATTTTATTTTATTCCTTCAAACTCAAGTACCATTTCACTAGGTTTGGGTTAGCCTCACAAAATTTTCTCCAAATTTATTAGGTTGCCAAAATATCTATTTAATTCCTATCCTTATCACTGTCCACTTTCAGTTTAAACAATAATTTTCCTTTAATCACATTCTAATTCTTATTATTTTGTATCCAGAAAACCTAGACCTGACAAATAGCTTTAAAAGCATCTAGATCATTAATTCTCATCCTTAGTCATGTGTTTAAATATGAAATGAGCCACTGAAATGCAGTGTGAAAACAATAGTCTATATAAATAAGTGCTGTTTTGATTAGATCCTCATGTTAGAAAAGGAAGGAACTTTGACCCTTTTCTCATACCATGTATCAAACTTTGACAGATGATAAGACCCAAATATGAAAGATAAATTTTCAAACATCTGGAAGAAATCATAGAGAAATAAAAATCATAGTGAAGTAGGCGAAATTTCTTAACTACAACACAAAAAGCACCAACCCTAAAAGAGAAATGATTTTACACATTGGACTGGACATAAATATGTGACACTTGGGGAACCCTTTCAAGAAAGGACTTGTTACCTCAGCTGCTGAGAGGGCTGAAACAAATCAGTCATCGTCTGGATTTAGGGATAGCCTTGGGTGCAGAGCCGCTTTGCCCAAGGCCTTACTCTTCCAGGGACTGCTGCAACCATTACCTAGTAACATGCTGCCATTTTGGTCCAGTGTAGAGCAACTGTGAGAGGATATATATGCTCTAGAGCTTTCCAGAGTTATTGAAACGAGGCCTGCATCGCTGCCTGACTTTTCTTTTAGTTCTCTTTCTTTCCATGGCTTTGATCCAAAGAGTAATCTCTGAAAACATCAGGTATGCTAGCCCCTCACAGAGCCTGCTGTCTGCAGAACCCAAACTGTGATAGAAGCCATTCAAATTAAAAAGTTGTTCATGGGGGCTGGGTTTGTGACTCAGTGGTAGAGCACTTGCCTCACACTGAGTTCAATCCTCAGCACCACATAAAAATAAATAAACAAAATAAAGGTATTGTGTCATCTACAACTAAAATTAAAAAAAAAACTTGTTCATTAATAGATTAAGATTGTGAAAGAGCAAATTACTGCTTCAGAGAAGCTATTTGTAACATATAAACCTGGAAACTGTCTTACATCTAGAATAGATGAAGAAAATCTACAAATCTGCAAGAAGATGACACTTGTATTTAAAAGGGAGAGAGAACTTTCAGTAATTCAGAGGCAGGATAGTCATGTGCACATAGGCATGATAAAGGTGCTAAATCCTCCACTTATCAACAAGATTCCCAAATAAGTAAATAACAGAAAAACCAATGTAATACCATTCTCCATTTGCTAGAAGGTCTAAAAAATCATGGTTGGCAATAATAAATGTTGATAAAGATAGTGAGCAACTGGATAATTCACACACTGCTGGAAGGAGGGATATTCATTCAACTACTTGGAAATATGTTTTGGTACTAAAGTGAATATACAGTGTACCCTATGCTTGACAATATTACTATTAGGTATATGCCCACCAGAAGACTGTCTTTTATCTTCCAAATGACCTGTGCAAGAATATTTACAGTAGTACTGTTTCAATGATGAGAATTTTGGGGACAAACACAATTCATATCTACCATAAAAGGAATTTTTTAAACATGGTATCTTCATGTAAGGGAATAACGTGCATCAATTATAATTGAATGACCCACATAAAATATTATGATTAGTGCTGGGGATGTGGCTCAAGGGGTAGCGCGCTCATCTGGCATGCTTGTGGCCGGGGTTCGATCCTCAGCACCACATACAAACAAAGATGTTGTGTCCGCTGAAAACTAAAAAATAAATATTAAAATTCTCTCTCTCTCTCCCTCTCTCTCACTCTCTCTAAATAAAATTATGATTAAATTGTACATGCAATTAATTAATATGGAGTGAAACAAATCAGATATTTATACACACACGAGTGATATAAAAAATAGATGTTTATACACACACATATATGAGATATATAAGCAATGCATGCATAAATATATTTCCTCATACTCCACCCTGTAGAGAGTGATTTCATTGATCTGCTTTGGTCCCTGATGCCACCTTACTTTGGAAAGTACCCATAGTGATTCCTGTGTTAATAAACACACTGAAAACTGGGTGTAGTGGCCCATACCTATAATCTCAGTTACTCATGAGGCTGAGGCAGGAGGATTCCAAGTTTGAAATCAGTGTCAGAAACAGAAGCCATGTTTCAAAAGAAGAACGAAGAACGAAAAAGGGTTGGGGATGTAGCTTGGCAATAGAAGCAGTAGAGTGACCCTGGGTAGTTCAATCCTCAGTGCTGTGGGGCGGCAGGGAACTACAGATAGTGGGTTTTTGTTGTGGTGGTTTGGTTGGTTGGTTTTCACATTATCGAGAAAGTCAGCCCTGAGAGTAGAATGACTTACCCAAGGGGCAACAACAAATGTGATTAGTGCTTAGGCTGGTTCTGTAATCACGCCTCATGGTTTATCCTGCACTTTGAACCATGACTTTCTTATACTGCCTCTTTCCTCCTGTCACCAAGTAATGACGTCATCATTCATTGATTTCTGGACCCTTTTCTAATCCCCACTTCACATGAGAGCAAAGTATATCTTCCTGAGTCCCCTGCCTTTGTTTCCACCAAGTTCATCATGATGTGCTTAGGTTTGTTAAGGAACAGAGTTTGTTTTTAAGCAGAATTAAACCACATTTTACAACAGAAATGCTTTCACTTGTCTGGATTCGATGATCAGCTGGCTGTGATCCCAGAAACATCCACACTGGAAAATCTCCTCCCAAGGACAGATCCCTGTTGGATTGTCTCCCTGTTGAAGCTTTGGGAGGAAGGAAGAAAGTCAAACATAAAGCTTTTTAACACAGTGTGTGTTCAATGAATAGTAAGAATTGTGATAAGGACAATTATAATTCAAATATGATTTTAACATGACCACAATACAGTTTTATCAGTTTCAGTAAATTTAATGTGCCATATTTTTTATCCCATACTGTTTGTATTCCAATTTGGTCATTTAAACCAAAGAGTATGCTGTAGGTCATTTCCCCCCTGCAAACAGTCATGTATTGCATTTAGTTGTCAGCACTTTTTAGCATCTTCTCCTCTCGAACATTCCACAGCCAGTGTTGGTGGTTGTTTATAACATTAAGGCTTTGAAGAAATGGAGTTGACGTCTCCCCTTGTTAATCAATTGTTACTCATTTTGTGTTTTTTCTAATGCAGGCTCATCATTCAATTAGGATATGCATTCTGTGCCAGAATACTGTGTAGGCAGAGTTATGCTTCTCTCAAGTGATAACATCTAAGGGCTTATGATGTCTATATTATTTTACTGATAATACAACTTTTTATTATTGAGTTTCAAGACTGTCTTATATTTGTACTGTATAATTAATTATTTACCATCCATCACAAGTAATAAATACTTGGTAGAGGACCCTTTAAGATGATGCAAATATCCTAGTTCTCAGTCAAAATTCCATCCTGGGTTTAGTATCCACTGATAATTCTTGCCTAATCTAAACTTTACTATGAGGGTTGCAAAATGAAGGCTTCCAAACTCAAATACTACTTCTACATTTAGTCCTTGGCATTTTGGCATTAATAAGCAAGAGCTTTCCTTTCTCTGCCCTCTATTAACCCAATTTTTACCTGTACTAATACGCAAGCTCCTATTCTACCAGTGCTTTATAATCCATGTATTTATTTTAGTGATCACACTTCAAACTGTCACCTTGGTCATTCTCATACCCTCATATATTTTTCTTAGTGCTTTCTTATAGTACTATCCTTTCCCAGCCCAAGAGTCAAGTATTTCTTTGAGGAGCTATTTGACCTTTTAGAGGACACCATTTAGAAGTATCATTGATCTTGTGAAGTCAATAACCACAAGGGGCAGGAATCATGGTCATCCACAAAAATAAATATTTCTGTAGCACTTGCCAGATGTGTCCAAGACTCACAGCATGACCCCTCTGTGGGAATCACGTTGTTCCCTTGGCATTTCACATGTCTTAAGTCTGATCCTGCCTCTCTGTATAGATCATGCTGTTCTAACCACCTGTGATACCCTCTTCAGAGAGGAAGAAATCATAGCTAAGTATTCCTTGCTCCTTTATGCCATAAGTCCTAACAAAGTTCTCTCTTCCCTTGTGAAACCATATCTGAGTGTTGCAGAAGGCTGTGGAGATGTCTGACTGCTTATTCTGAAACACAGCATTTAGCACTATGTTTTCTCTGTACTTTTTTGGGGTAAAAATTTCAGATACTTAGACTAGCTTAGCAAACGAGGATGAATACTAGCTATCTCCTAGAATATAAGGACTGATCTTTCATCTGGACCTAAGGAACAATATCAGCTGGAATCTTGAAGCCTTGAGAACCAGGTCTACTATTCTGTCTTCTTTCTCCGCGTCTCCATTTTCCTATGCACACTTCCTTTGTTCCATATTTATGGACAGGTCTTTTGAGCATGTATCCCATTCAGGACCCTCTTATTTCTTACATGTTCTTCCCATTCAAGGGCTTAAGAAAAACTTTTGGAAAACAGTTTTGAGAGAGATTTTTATTGGCTCAGTTCCATTCAGCTATCTATTTTTTACCCAAAGTGACCCAAATGTGATATCGGACCACAATTACCTCAATGTGATATTCGTGGGTGGTATTGCAGATATTTTAGGCCTTGGGGGTGGGGTGGAGTGGGTAGCATGGGCTATGTCCTCAATCCTTAAACTAGCCTATTTTAGAATTGGATAGAATGCTGCTTGAATCAGTTTCAAATTTTGTCAAGTATAGTAAGTAATGTTGATTGACCATGAAATTCTAAACTCTACCATGACAGAAACGTTCTCTTTTATTCCTATTATTCCTCTCACAATAGTCAAATTCCTAAGGTTGATCAATTTTTGGACAGATTAGCTGCAGGATCAGGGAAAATGTCAATATGAGACGTGCGTACGTCTTAGTAAATGAAAGTGTATGTGGCCAGGTCTGCAAACTTTTCCTATGTCACCATGAAAGGGAAAAGCTTTGCATGAAGACAGTGATCCTGTTTAACCAGAACAGCATGGGACCCAGTGAGCAGGAGGTAGACTAAACTGTTAACCTTGACTGAGTGGAGAAACTTCAGTGGAGGTCATATCAATTCTGCAGTCAGGAGTAAAGTATAATAAAGTTTTCAAAAAGCTATTCAGGTCAGATTCAGCTAACAATGTGCACATCAGTAACTCCACAAGGCTTTTTTCATAGGATATTGAATTGGTGGGTGAGACCTTCATCAGAAGATTTTCTTTCTAGGGAACTTCTACTTTCCCAGTGAAGCCTTAGTGCTTCTCAGAGGAGAATATTGCCACTGGCATATTAGACACACCCTGGGAAAAGAGTTCTGCATGTTAGTATTTATGAGGGCCACCAGAATGCTGGATCCAAATGTATTTTTGTCTTTTAAAATTTGTTTGTATATTAGAAACCCTTATTTCACTTAGATCTGAAATTAATTGAATAACCCTTTTCTTCTACAGCTGAAAAACTACTTGTGCAAGGTCAGACCCAAGGCTTCATTTTAAGATAATTCTAGGTGGAGTCAAATCTCCAGTCTCTACAAGCTGTAATTTCAAAGAAAACCCTTACAAGGAAGGGATCTGATGTTGAAATGTATGATAGAGACTAAGGGTAAATGCAATTGAAAATCTTGTATGGTTGAATTTCACTGAATGCAATCATTCTGCAGAATGGACCAATTCCTTTGTCTTGGTCAATTTTGTTGCAAAACTGGATACTACAGACCAGCTAATCTACATATATTAAAGGTTTATTTAACTTAAGGTTCTGGAGGCTCAAGATCAAGGGACCACATCTAGTTAGGGACTTCTTACTGGTTGGAAATCTAATCAAAGTCCTGAAATAACACAAGACATCACATGGAGAAAGTGGCACAGGGAAGGGACAGACCAAACTCACCTTTTACAACAGACCCACCCTTAAGATAACCTATTGACCCATGAAGGGCTTAATCCACCCATGAATTCAGACCTCTTCTGACCTAAGCATCTCTTAAAGATGCCACCTCATTCTACATCTTAATATCTCACAAAGGAGATTAAACTTCCACAAGCATTTTGGTGGGGACAAACCATAGCATCCCTCTTGGTAGAAGATAGTGTGGCCTCATCAGTTTTTAGAAAGATACTATGAAAATCAGGGCTTGTTTCCCTCAATATCTGTTCCTAATTCTCCTCTAGACCAGGCTACTTCATCAAGGCTGATTAGCACGTTGCTTACGGAAAGCCAGACGGTCAGCTTCCAAAGTAAACCCTGAGCACTGGATGTGAGGCTCTTTTCTCAAGGATATCAAATAACTACTTGAAGTCTGCATTTCAATGTTCTTATTTGAACACTCCTTATGTGTGTCCTCTTCCACCTTAGAAAGAGCATCTGTTTATTCTAAACAGGATTCACATATCCTTGGTTGTAGTGTCTTGAGGTATCAGGCAAATGTTCATGCACTGTTTGAATCAACAACATTATTATGTACTGGATAGCATCACTTCATAAAGTGGTCACTTTATGGCATGCAAGGTCTGTCTGTAGGCACTGACCATGGGGTCCACTGCTTCTACTATACACTGCAACATGCCTTATTTCCCTATGTATTTCCTGAGGACATTGCAACAGTGCACACTTTATTTTGTTTATACAGGAAATAAACAGCATTTTCATTTTGTTTCACCTTCATAAATTGTAACTGCAACTCGATATCAAATTTATGGCATACTTTCTTCCAGTATTTTTCTTTAAAAAAGCAAATAATGTACCGGTTGTAATACTGTCTTTCTTCATCCCATTATAATCTGCATTAGAAGTGTGTCTACATCTTAGCTGTAAAAGTGTGTCATACTGATTTTTTAAAACTTGAAAACTAATTTAATTATATACTGACAAAAATAAGAATTTCAATTTAATTACCAATTATGATTCACATAGGTGTCTTTGTAATTAATGCTATCTGCATAAAATATTCAAATAAGAACATTGAAATGCATTTATCAGTGCATAGAAAAAAAAATCCGTCCAGTTAAATTAGTCTGTTGGTATTGCCTAGATTGGTAATGTTCATATGTAATACTAGAAAACACACATACTCACCTTCAGTGAGCACTGAAACACAGAAAAAAAAATAAGTAAAAGAAAAACTCTTTCAATATTAAAGTGAAATGCAACCGGCCCCAAACAATGGGATTGTGTTTAACTACAACAAAAATAAGTAAAATTGTTTTTTTCTACTTTTTAAATTTAATTTTTAATTTAACTCTAAATAGAAATTCTGCCTTTTGGTCACACTTATCCCATTTCAAGTGCTCAGAAGCCACATGTGGCTAGGGGCTACCATATTGGACAGTACGAGAGAGGTCCTGAATCCGTGACAAAGGGGTACGTAACACCAGGAGACACATTATGTGTTTCATCTTATTTAGAAGCCTATCTTGCTAAAATATCCTCTTGAAATTTTCTCTCAGAATTTGTACTCAATCATAGTCTTGAAAATGTATCATAGGCTACAGACAATCTGATGTGAAAAGTGAGTGGATTTTAGCAAAGCTAGTGGTGACCTCCATCTGCACTGCTGGTTCTTTCTCCTGCTCCCTCAGTGCCAGGCTATCTGGGTCCCTGAACTCAAACTGAGTGTTTTGCTTCACAGTGATTCACCTATGGCCTTCTCCAGAGGATGGACTTTGAACTACTGGGGTCTCTTCACCTGAAGGCTCAGAGCTAGAGAGCATTTATGTAACTAGGAGTCCTTAGCCACTGGCAGTTGTATGAAATTGTTTTTGAAATTGTAAGTTTATATTGCAGTATATCCATGGATCAAGATAATGTTATGATTCTCGCTGTTTTTTTTTTAATTTCAAATAATTACAATTTTTCCCAGCTTTCAACTCTTCCCTGTCTTGGTATTATTCACTCTCATGCTGATTTCTCTTGAGATTATATTCTTGATAAATCATTTGCACCCAAATCTTTATTTCAGGGACTATTTCAGGAACTCAGTGTAAGAAACAGACACAGATGCACAGTCTCTATTTTCAATTTTTCATTTACCTCTTTAATCAATACTATCCGTATGATGTGTATGTCATATGTTTTAAAAACCCAATTTAGTTTAACCAAAATCCTAAAGACGGTTCATCCTTTGGAGTTGTCTTTTCAGTACTCATTTTAAATAGACCACAAGTAGGGAACTAGTACAGATAGAAAGATTGGGATTAATTTATTTCTTTCCAAAGAAAGGTTGAGTCAAAATCATGTGTTTTTATGTGTGCATGTGTATGTATGTGTGTATATATACAGAAAGAAAAGGGGGCAAAAAAGGTAGAGAGAGAATGTGAGCACGTCAATCAGAAAGGGACATGCTTGCTACATCTGTTATTTTGATGTCTTTTGACACATATTTGTTGACCCTCAACATGTGTGGGGGGAAATGATAAATGAGTCACTCAATACATTCTAAAAGGTTATGATCTAAAGGAGAACACATAGAAAACATGTTCTAATTCTAATCCAGAGTACTATGTCAAAAGTGCTCCAATCAAGGAGAAAGTTCCATTGCGCCTGCAACAAGGGAGAAATAGTGGTCAGTGAGTGCTCCCTAGGAATTGCTGGGAATGTGAAATTTAATATGGACCTTGAATCTCAAGGCATGCTTATTTTTTTTAAAACCAGAACAGCTGCAAAAATCCTCAAAAGCTATGGTTTTACACTTATCACATGTCACATAAAAATTTTTATTGGATTCTGATATTTAGCACTTGGTGCAGAGTTATATTAAGTTTTTTGAGTCATTTCCCAAGTTTGTAATGTGACTATAAAATGACATTGACTTATTTAAAAATATAGGCCATGATTTATGTAAAAATTGGATATTTCCTGTGCATAAAAATTCTTAATCCCTGGTATTGTTCAAGCGTCCTCTGAAAATGGGGGCTATAATACCTGTCTTACAAATATTAGAGCTTTGTTTACTTGAAGTCTCTAGCTCAGTCTCTGCATTAAAAAGGCACTCAGTAAATTTTTATTGTGGTTTCATTGTTATGTGCACTATTTCCAAGGTTAATGAACATTTAGTTATATTTAAAGAAATTATTATCTACCAAAAAAAGTTCTACATCAGGATTGTGTCAAGGCACATTAGAGCCTGAAGCAGAAGGCAAAAACAGTGATATTGATCCTGTCTTTGTCTAAAATTTTGATATATTGTTCACCAGAGATTGTTTTTGCATTAATGATGATTTTTAAAATGGATTCAGTCATTACTTTTCTCCTGAGATGAATGCCTCCCTCACCTCATGTTAGTCCCAGTGTTGAACATTTGTGACTTCTTCCTATATTGGATGTTGGCCTGGGTGTCTTAGCCCTCCTGGTTAAGTCTATAGCATCCATTCTCTCAGAAACTGAGAGATGACAACAGTTTGTTCCTGAGTTCTCCTCCAGAGATCACCCTTGACTAACAATATCTGTTGTGCTAAATCATATTGCCCTTTCCAGCTATACCCACAATTGCAATGACTGGTAGATGTGGGGTAAAAAGTTCCAGTCCACTTGCTCTAATTTGGAAAGATTCTTAAGGGTCATCAGAGTCCCCTGGATCATTGTCCAAAGCCTTCACTGTGTCTGATTCACAGCCCAACTTCTCTTTCTTCCCAGGTTTACCTCCTTCACTCTCTCTTAGGAGCTGATTCCAAGATAATTTCCCAATCCACTTCCTGGACCTAATTTCCATTAAAGGTTCTGACTTCCAGAGGAAAAAAGCTATGACTATTGTGTTCATGAGTGGTTTGAGTGCCAAATTTAAGACGTGGTTTTGGAGCTGAAGTTTACAGACAATGAGGACTCCACCACTGGTGTTTTATGAAGCATGGAGATAACATTATAGCTTTAACATTTTTATTGGTGTTGAATTCAGATGGTATACCTCTAAAAGAAAGTGCACTAGCAGGTACAGCATATGAGGTATTTGAGAAATACTGGGAAATATTAGGAATGGAAAGAACATCACTACTGGACACAATAGATGCTTTGAAGATGATAATGAAAAGTTAGGGTCCTTTTATTAATCTTCAATTAAAATCTGAGAGTGAAAGCCAAAGGACCTGCTTGTCAACATTTAAAGAAATTCAATTCTCTTGAAGGTAGAGAATAAGAAAAGATGACAACTCACAAGTCTTATCACGAGACTAGGAATTTTAAAGAGTGTAATATTCTCAGACTTGTTAGTCAACAAAGCCAAAGTCAAGATTCTATTTGGGAAGGAATAGGATTCTCAGACTTATTAAGTTCATGAACAACCAAAAAAAAAGTTGATTCCCTTAAATTCTCTGTGCCTAAGAAGCATACACCTTCACATTGGCACTTTATCTGCAATCTCCTACTTGAAGACTATGCAGAAACATAAACAGCATCTCCATATTTTCACTAGATCAGTAGCTGGGATTCACAGCATGACTTACCCTGGAAATTATTAGATAACATTCTGGAATTGTTGGGGCAGAAAGAAAATGTGTTCTAAATGAAATGAAAAACCTAGCAAACATGAGAGTTGAAAGAGTATATATAGAAGTAGATTAACAGGGTGCTGGATAAAGGGCAAAAGAATACAGAGTTGGGTTTGGGACAGTTTACTGATACAGGTATATTCTTCCTGGAATTAGAGAAAGCAATGAGTCCTGATTTAGTGAATAAGAATGCCAGAATTTATGTAGAAGAATGTATATGAATGAATGAAGATCCAGAGAAGTGGGTGTATTAGAATTTTATACCATGTAAATTTTGAAAATCCATCAGTGAGTATTTTTCTATGGGAAGACTTGAAAGACCATCCATCAGTCAAAGTGATAAGAAGCAAGATGGTGAGCAGGAAACCTGCCTCACAGAGAAGCTCAGAGGTCACTACCCTGTTTTTCCCTGTGTAATTATATAGTCTGAACAGACCCAGACTTTTGGACATGGCACAGAATATTGTAGTCATGAATCTGTTGATGACATCATGGCAATAAAGCCAGATAAGAAAGAAGTGACAAGTTCACTAGAGGCCTTTGTAAAAGAAATACACTTCAGAGTCTGGGAGATAAAATCCATGAATATTCAGAAACTTGCTACATCAGTGAATTATTTAGAGATCCAATGAGGCGTGCCAGGGCATCAACTCCAATGTAAAGGACACTATTGCCTCTCACCATGTCTGTCATGAAGAAGGAAGCACACTGCCCATTGAGACCTCTTTGGCATATCCTACCCTTGGGAATACTGCACTGACATACATATCGGTCTCATGAAAAGTATTATTAAAGGGAGCTGAAGCCAAGCCAAGTGATAATGTAAACAGTTCTGTATATTAGGGGTGATTTTAGTAAGAAAATATTCAGGAGGAATTTCTTGTAAGCCAAAGAATGAGATTCACAGCACGGCAGGCAATGTAAGGAGATGGAGAAAATCTATGCAATCTGCAGTAATCTATTAACATTTAAAAATAATCTTAGACTACTGGACACCCAGAGTTGGGGGGGGTCTAATGATGGAACATTAAAGTCATGCAGGCTGGAGTGTTTCTCATGAACTGGGTTCAGCTAGATCTTCCAAGTCATAAAAGCAGTAAGGCCTAGTAATGATGCATTCTAAGATGGACATAGTGCACAGAGGATTGGGCATAAGCAGGATTAAAGTGTGAAAGTAAGCTGTAAAACAGGTGATGGAGACTCTTGTATGATCTGCTCTTTCACCAGTGCCTCTTACCAGTCCCCACCTGAGGCTTCATGATGTTCCACCATGATTAGCAGATAACAGAAGCATGAAATTCAAGCTTCTTATGTTGGCATGTTGTGTGGTTGCAAACTGAAAATCGATTGTAGTTTCATTACAACTTAATGAAAGAGGCTACCCGAATCCTTCTGGCATGTTTAGGAAGCAAATAAATCTGAACGATTTATGGGGGAAACTCTTGGATGCTGTATGGCCCCTGTGATCATCCCACTGTAGGACCAACGCCCTTACTGCTCTAGTGCTGATGGTTTTGGAAACAATGAGTTTGTTGCTGAGTATCCTCCAGATCTTGCCATTGTCTGAATAGAAACATCTTGCCCCAAATGACACCCTCTTTCCTGGGTGACATGTGGAGATATAAAGGGTCCAGTGCACTCTCATCTCAATTTAGAACAATTCTGTAAGTTCCTTCCAGACTCAGAGCTCCCTATAAGGTTAGCTGAGTCCTTGGTTGTGACTGCATCTGTACCTAGTTTTCGCCTGATATTTCTGCATCCTTCACTTCTTCTGTAGATGTTACTCCTTAGTTTCCTCCTTCAAAAATGTACTGAGTCTACTTCCTGCATGCCCTCCTGAGTTGAACTATTATTTTTGACAGCTCTCCTCTCTGAACTACACAATCACCATCTTTAAATCCATTCTACTGCTCTCCTCCTACTTGTGTACAGATTGACTTACCTGAAATTCCTGGTTTTATCATTACCTCTTCACTATGTGGAGGCTAGTTTTCTACCTGTGGTGCTGGTCCTGCTTTCTAAGTTCAGTATACTTGCCCTCTACAATTAATTCCAAGGTTGCAGTTCCTGTGTCCAAGTGAAAACATGGTATGTATTATTTGCCTATTCCAATAATGTCAGCCTTCTTGTACCTGATGAGTATGACCGATTCTAAATTGAGAAGAATCTGAGTGAAGAAGACCTGAACCTGGTAAATGTATTGTCACTGCTGAGCCATCATCTCCAAAGACTGTGGATACACAGACGGCATACTGACTGAGAGAGATGAATATGAAGAGGCATTTGGAATTGTGTTTTAAGCACTGATATGTAAATAAGCCCGGTTCAGCCTATATGGGGGAGATCCAGGAAAAAGAGGCAAAATATAGACTCAAGTCCTCCCTGAGAAAATTCTATGTAAAATTTTGAAAATATTAAAAAATGAGTATTAATGCTCTGCAGCATAGTCTATTACTGTCACCTAGAACAGGACTACCAGTCATTGTGGCTGACATCTTTTCTCTTATACTATTTAGCAAAATTAAACTGTCCGTCTTCATTTCTCTGATGACTTTAGAACAGTACCCTTTTCTAAGAGATTGTTTTTTTCTCTTTCATTAATTTTAAAGAAGGGCTTGCGGATTCAAAGTCCTATTTTCAGATTGACATCTTGAGATGAGACCCAGGATATTTGGAGGCAAAGACATCAGGACAAATGAAGCCTGCCAGCTTTAAAGGAAGAAGAGAGCATTTTTCCTCTGTACTGATTTGAAATTCTCTAAGCAGAAATCTTGGGAGTGTTCCAAGGTCCAGAGATGGCCTTGCTGTTTTGTAGTGGTGTGTGGATACTTGAAGGGGACAGACTTGTGAACTGTGACCCACAATAGTTTCAAACACACTAGGGATGTGGAGAGCTCTTCCTAACAGGGAAGCAGGGGCTGATGGTAAGATGAATACTCACTCACTCAGGTGGTTGTCTCCAACCTTCTCTACCAGGTTTGGATTCACCCACCCTGCTCATTGTTATTGCCTGAGCTAGATTAGCATGTGCTTCACAAATTCAGATCCTGACACAGCCCTCTAATCATCTGGACTTTCCAAATACAACAAGAAAGTAGAAATCTCTTAAACTGCCCATGCACTCATTTTCTCACCCCAAATTACCCATCTAGTTCCATTAAATCACCTAATGGGTAATTTACTCCAAATTTGCTATGGAGGACTTTCTGATCCATTTCTTGGTCTTCTCTTACCCTCGATTTTATCATTTACACAAACTTGCAGAATACGCATCTTGCCTTCCACAAACCTAGCCAAGACCCACAATCTGTTCTACTAATATTGTGATTCTTAATCATATTCCTTCAATTCCCTAACAGCCAAACTTATATTCCCTAAGTATGTTCAGAAAGTGCTGTATCTATCAGTCAGATACACCTCAACAGAAATCAGTTTATTTAGCTATAAGTTAGAGAAAAATCATACAAAGAGATTCAGCTGGAGGAAGCAGTGAACTTTCATCACTTAAGAAATGTTAACTTTTTAAAGAAAGTACCTACTAACCCAAGATCAAGCTCCCCAAAGACATACCTGTGTGTCTGATTTGTAGTTGTGCATCCCTTGGAATTTACCACAGGGCCTTGAGTAAGTTGGGGGGGGGGTTCAAAACATGTTGGATTAGCTCCAATCAAATGAAATTAAAGTTATTGAACAGCTCTCTGTGGGACATACTTCATCTAGCTGCTTAGCTTTGTAGTTTAAATCATAAACTTTTGGGACAAAAAGACTCAGTCTCTGGTTTTGGCCATTACATAATTTCAGGAGTGTGTGTTTTGGCAAGTTGTATAACATTGTTAAACTTCAATTTCCTTGTTAAGTGGATGTAATAAAAATACCTATCTTGTAGACAATGTAGAGCCTCTTACATATATCTTACATAATCCTCCTAATAATCCTTTGTGTTAAGAATAAGAATAGCACTAATATAAATAATCCTTTTCTATCTCCTATGACATTGGATTAAGGTTACTTTAGTGTATTAGTTCTCAAATATATATTTGATTCCTTTGAACTGCAAGAAGAATAGAATTTCTAATATTTAAACTCCTCTTATTGTTATATTTCTATCAATAATGCAAAGATTTGAGATCATTGTGCCTGAAGGTTATTAGAATAGAGCAAGAGTTGGAAAACTTTTTCTATAGAGGACTATATAGTACATGTTTTGGGTTTTGATGACAGCAGATGACCTATGTCATAACTATTAACTCTGTCACTGAGTAATAATTGAATGGCTATGACTCTATTCCAATAAATGTTTGTTTAAAAAACAGGAAGTGAATCAAAGGAATCAAAACTCGAGGAAAACACCAAGTTGGTGAAAGTAACCACTGAGTTCATTTGTATGCCTTTCAAATATTTATGTTCTATCTAGCATCCATGATATGCCACCCTATCCTTATAATAAACCATACACATATGATTAGTAGACAAATAGTACATGCACCCACACACACAGAGGTGGCTGGAAAAATTTGTTCCTTGGGCTATTTTGCATAGAGAGTATAGTCACCATGAAACAAGTGAATTAACATAGGTTTACTATTTCCATGAAGAATTGACCTACTAAGCTCTAGAGAAGCCCATCGCTGCCCCAGTCAATGGTGACTTAGGTATATCAAGAAATATATGTTTAGTACACAGGTTAGCTAGTAAGTTAAAAATTGATAAAGCATCCTAGGACATGTAGCCAAGGCAAATGAATTCAATAACTAACTTCAGGTCCTCAATCTAGTTTCAGATTGTTTCTTTGTCAAGAACACGGTTGGTTAGGAAATCGGTTACTGGGGCAGTTTTCCAGTTTTAGTCCATTGGATCTTAAATGGAAACGAGAAAAAAGACTTGTTCTTTTCTCTATGCATACAAACGAATGAGAAGTCAGGGAGAGAAATGTTAAGTCTTCATTTTCTGCCATGAGCTTTGGTGCATCCAGAGTGTCTTCCCTCCTTGGGTTATTTTATAGCATGTGTCCACCACTGACTTCCTTATGACACTCTGCCAGCCATCGGGAGGGTCTCACTCCATTCACAATGGAAGAGTAGAAAACCTGGGCTCCACTCAACAGCGGTACTGACTTGTGATTTGGGAGATTTCTGGCTGTGTCACCAAACTCCCTCCCTTTTCCCTCCAGTCAGTCTTTCCAATTGAAGACAAAGCAATGCAAGTTCAAAAACAAGTCTGGTAACCCCACTTCCAGTCACATTTCACCTTAAAAATTTCTATGGCAGAAACTATCACCAACTTAAAATATTAAAATGGAAAGAGCAACCAGAATGGAACCATAAACAATGCACACAATTCTCTAATCTTTGATCAGCCTCAGAAAAGTGACAAAGGATCAAGATGTTAAACAAATTGCTTCTCAAGGGTTATTTATACATAAATTTACATTAGTTCATTGAATCTGATGATGCTAATAGATTGAATATAATTATCAAATGCCTTTTATTGCCCTAGCTGTAGCTTGTATATAACCTGATGTGAGGATGTGGATTGATTCTATTTTTAAAATTTGAGGTTGGGGTTGGGAACACAAATTGCCAGGCAAAGCCAAATTGCAGATGCTAGTCTATCACAGCTTTCAGAAAAATCATATAGGTCATTAAACTTGAATGAACATTACAAGAGCTAAAATCCAGTATGAATTGATGCACTTTCATTTCAATTGTATTTTACTATTCTTGTTATGTCATTACTGTATTCATAACAGTTGCAATTTGTTAGTGCAGGCTGATTTCTCCCTAAAACTAACATGGCTAAAAAATCAAGAATTCCAACAATGGTTTGCTCTGAGCACTCATTTTAGAAGCAATTCATCAGATAATATTTCATTCAGGAAACTCAAAGCAGTTAACTTTGAACATTGCTAGGACTTTGCACATAGTCTCCCCTCTGTTGAAAATGCCTTCCTTGCCTCCAAGGTCTTCCTGGTGTATTCTTCCTCTTCCTCTAAGCTTTGCCTTTAATTTACCTCCTCTTTGATTCTCCCATGTAATGTCATTTGTAAAAAAGTTTACAAATAATAACAATAATTTATAAGATTTACTATTCTCATGCAAGTAAAATTGTTTGGTGCTATTAGGGTTCCTATAATATGAAGGATTTTAATTTTATGTTTATGGACCTACCTTCTGTAAAAAAAAAAAAAAAACTATAAAAATTTTAAGGGGGGAAATGTTCTTGCTCAACTTTGTATTTGCACTATTTGGAACAGTGACAACACAGAACAGAAACAATAAATATTAATTAAGTTTCTGCCTCTGTAGAATGAGGATAATGGTATCTGTGCTTTGGAACAATTAGAAAGCACAGGTGTTGTCAGTATCAAGTGAAATACTGTCTTTGAAAATTCTGCATCAATTAAAGTGTACTCTTCACATATTAAAAATTATGATGATCTCCCAAATAGAGAAGTGTAATATATATGGGAAATTATGAAGGTGCCAATCAATACAATTGAGATAAGGTGTGTTAAGGATTCAGGCTCCAGGCTTGCTCTTTCTAAGCTGCTCATCTACAACAGAAAGTCTAACGTAGGCTACATTAAAAAAAGGAAGAAGCATGCATACGTGGTTTTTAATAAGATATAGGTTATTAAATAAGATCAATAAATGAAGATGTGAGTGAATAAATGCACTTAAAATGATCCAGGCAAAGAGGAAAAGACATGACATTTTAAAAATATTTTTAAATGGATGCTAGTAATATACATATTTTTATGGTACAGTGTGATAATTCAATTCATGTATACAATACATAATGATCAGATTAGGGTAACTAGCATTCCATCTCCTCATTTCTTTATATTTGGAATCTCTATCTCCTCACTTCTACTTATTCATAAAATATGCAATAGGCTATTTTAAAATAAGGTCACTGACTGCTGTAGAAAGCCAGGACTAGTTCCTCCTATCTAACTGTAGTTGGTACCCACTCTTTTCAGATGGAGAGTGTTGCAAGAGGTTTGAGACAGGATAGAAGACATTAGGACTGGCTTGTAAAGGACTACTCAGCACCATTCACTCAGGGGCTGCTTTCAACCAGAAAGAACATCAGGAGAAACTTTCTTTAATTTAATTTGTTCTAATTAGTTACACATGATAGCAGAATGCATTTCAATTCATTGTACACAAATGGAGCACACTTTTCATTTCTCTAGTTGTGCACAACGTAGAGTCACACCATTTATGAAATCATACATGTACTTAGGGTAATGATGTCTGTCTTATTCCACCATCTTTCCTATCCCCAAGCCCCTCCCCTTTCCTCCCTCCCCTTTGCCCAATCCAAAGTTCCTCCATTCTTCCCATGCCCTACTCCCATTATGGATCAGCATCTACCTATCAGAGACAGCATTTTGTTTTATGGGATTGGCTTACTTCACTTAACATGATATTCTCTAGCTCTATCTATTTACCTACAAATGCCATAATTTTATTCTCTTTTAATACTGAGTAATATTACCTTGTGTATTATACCACAGTTTCTTTATTCATTCATATATTGCAGGGCATCTAGTTTGGTTCCATAGTTTAGCTATTGTGAATTGATCAGATATAAACATTGATGTAGCTGTGTTGTTACAGTATGCTGATTTTAAGTCCTTTAGATATAGACCTAGCAGTGGGATAGCTGGTGGCTCTATTCCAAGTTTTCTAAGGAATCTCCATACTGCATTCCATAGGAGTTGCACCAATTTGCAGTCCCATCAGCAATGTATGAGTGTACCTATTCCCCACATTGTTGACAACACTTACTGTTGCTTGTGTCTTTGTAACTGCAATTCTGACTGGAGTGAGATAAAATCTTAGAGTAACTTTGATTTGCATTTCTCTAATCACTGGAGATGTTAAACATGTTTTCATATATTTGTTTATCAATTGTATATCTTCTTCTGAGAAGTGTCTGTCCAGTTCCTTAGCACATTTATTGATTGGCTTATTTATGAAACTCATTTAGAAAATTAAGAGACCCAGAATACCCAAAACAATCCTTAGCAAGAAGAGAGAAGCAGGAGGCATCACAATACTAGACTAGTAATCTCATACTAGACAAAGGCACCAAAAACAAACATTAGAAAAAATATAGCCTCTGGGAAAACTGGGAATCCATATGCAGCAAAATGAAATTAAATCCCTTCCTCTAACCATGCACAAAACTCAACTCAAAGTGGACCATGGACCTAAGAATTAGACCAGAGACCCCATGCCTAACAGAAGAAAAAGTAGGCCTAAATCTTCATCATGCCTGAGTAGGTCCTGACTTCCTTAACAACACCCCTAAAGCGCAAGAAATAAAATCAAGAATTAAAAAATGGGATGGATTCAAACTACAAAGCTTCTTCTCAGCAATGGAGAATCTTTCTTTACCCCAAGTTCCAGGTGAGAGCAAGTAGGATCAGGCACTCTGCTACATGTATCTGCCCAGTAACTGCTGGTACAGTCCCCTTACCTCGGAGTGAATCCATGTGTGTGTTGGTGGGGAGGGTCCTGGAGAAAGAGAAAGAAGGTCCAACTCTAATAAATTCCTTGCAATATTGACTTTCATTTTTCAAAGTGATTTAAATTGTTCATTCATATTTATAGCGCGCACACACACACACACACACACACACACACACACACACATGTTTTTATAATGTCCAATGTTCCCTGGAATCATCGTCACATATTCCTTGGTAGTTGCTGAACTCAGCTTCTGATGATCTTCAAAGGAGACGAATTCCTCAAGTTGAAGAAGACCAATATCCCTTTCTCACCAAAACAAACACCAAAAATCAAACAGACTAGAAATTAGTTTTCTTCTAATTCATGAAATTCTAGCCTGAAATTTGTTCTTTAATTAGTAATGAACGAGCTAGTCAACTTAAATAGGCTTCAGCATAATATCTTTGAGTTCAATAAGTTTCCTTATTGATTAAATGCATGCCTTTACAGCTATTCTACATCCAAAAATCTGTGATCAATTCAGTAGCCATCATCCAATGAAAAGTTTCTCCAGTTTCTAAAAAATAATGCTGTGAACATTCATTAGTGTTTATGACAGTCCAATTGCTTTCTGACAATAAGCTGTTGAAAAACTTCATTTAGATTTTTTTATTCATTATTTTCATGTTTTTTCTCTCAGTAATTAGATTTATAATTGCAAGACTTGCTCCAGCAGTGTTAAACAACTGTGTTTTCATTTAAGAAATATGTTGTGTTTCTAAGGATTAATAGATGATGACAAGTGCCAGGATTATGTACAAAATAATATATTGTAGTTTAAAGTTGCTGGAGATGCTTTGGCAACTTTCTTCCTCCTGCTGTCTCACACTCAGCAAAAGCCTACTAGAGGCAAAAGAAAAATTCTTCCAAGGTTACAATCCTTGGGAGAACATTTCCTAATGAGAATAAAGAAATTACAGAAAGCTTAGCTCAGGTGGCTATCTCTACCCCTGCAGACAGGAAGGGAGAAGTCTCTGTTCCAAGGAGGTGAGTCTGCTCATATTAATTAGTAATAAGGACACAACCCTCAGTGTGAAGAACCATCTTAGGGGCACATCTCTCAGACATCACAGGTGACAACTGCATGTCACAGAAAGAAATTTTTCAGCTTTAGAATGACGCATCATCAGTATGTTGTCTTTGGATACAAACAATGCCACATGAGAAATGGGAATTAATCTAAAGGGGAAAAATGCATTCCTGATTTCTCAGGTGACTATATTTACAATTGACAGTATGTGCCAAAATTATACATATTGAAACAAACAGATCCCTAAAGCCAGTTTGTTTCCCATGAAGCAGTAATCCATATTCATGAATCATCGCTGACCCAGTACTTCCAATTACATGGGTAGAATCTCCATTTTTGAATTAGTATAATATACTGTTTGCTTGAGCTGAAGGAAAGTAACTAAAAATATGACAAGTATCAATTATCCCTGACTAAAACATTAGAACGCCATATCTAAAAATGAATGGAGGGAGTCTGGTGACAACTTCTTGGCTATATTGCTTTTGCAGAGATAAATAACTTTAATATCATTTATGAATTTGTACCAGAAGTTAATTATTTTATAATAAATAAATTTGAAGGTTATTTGTAAGATGGAAGTTATTTGTCTCTAACTATAATCAGGATCTTATATAAATACACATGTATTATACATAATATATACATAAAATATGAATGTATGTGTACATATGTATGTGTGTGTATCTATATCTGTACTTAAATGTTACCAGTGAACAAAAAGAAGGAAAAAAATATACAGTATTATCTGATAAAGTTGGTGATGGTGACAACCAAAGGGGAGTGGGAGAAAAGAGGAGAAAGGGAGAAAGCAAGAGAGATAATGAGCAAATGAAACAACAAATCACTTGTTTTTGAATCAGTAAAAGTAGTATCTCCATAATCTGCAGGTAGATGCACTCAAAAGGTGTGGATATAATACATATATATGAGAGACATGAGATAAAATGTGTATGATATAATATCATAGTACTACATACTTTCCATGACAACATGTATGGTATACTGATATTTAGCATCTACACAGTTATTTAGAGTTAATATACACATATGCATGCATGTATGTATATATACATATGCATGTATGTATGTATACATATATATGTATATAAAAATGCAGGAGAATTATCTGGTTGATATTGTGATTTCCCCCATTCATTTGCAGGTAGTTCATGAGAATGGTTGTAGAATGTATTGGGAATAAGTATTCTGAGGTAAGTAGAAACTGATTAAATCAGGCTGGGCTCTGATCCTGTTCTTTCTAGAAACAGGATATTTTGGATGATTTAGCCTAGAGGTCATGTGATCTTGGAGTGTAAAACTCAGGGTGAGCTGAGTGTCAGGGGCAAGTAGGACACAAGTAGATGTGACTTTATCTACCCCGGTAGCTTTCCTGAGCTTTTGGGAACTGGCTTGTGACCAATCCTAGGCTTCTGTTGTTTTTGCTGCCTATCTGTAATTCATGAGCCCACTTCACATAAGTTGTGATTGTCATGGGTGTTCTGTATCATCAGAACTGGACAAGTTTTTTTTTTTTTAAGAGAGAGTGAGAGAGGAGAGAGAGAGAGAGAGAGAGAGAGAGAGAGAGAGAGAGAGAGAGAGAGAGAATTTTTAATATTTATTCTTTAGTTCTTGGCAGACACAACATCTTTGTTGGTATGTGGTGCTGAGGATCGAACCCGGGCCGCACGCACGCCAGGCGAGCGCGCTACCGCTGAGCCACATCCCCAGCCCTGGACAAGTTTTAATCAGTGTAGAGTGAGGCTGACTATCATTCAGGAAAGTTTGTATACATCTAAAGTATACAACTTAGAATCCAGATCAAAGGCCAGATCATTACTCACACTGCATAACCTAAGCTAACCTTATTCATGTTTTATTTTTGTTCTCACTTTCTTATATTAGAGCTTTATTGTTGTACATACTGGTTTGGTTCATCCCAAGAAATTCAAACTTGCACGGAATTTGGTGTCAGTTCAAGATTCCCCGCTTTCCCCTGCCCCCTTTCCCTCCTATACTTCCTCCCCTCCCCATTCTCTTTCCTCTACTCTGCTGGATTACTTTCAGTTATTTATTTATTGATATTTCATTTGTTCTCTTCATTGATAAAGGTGAAACTTCCTGTATTATATTTATGTATGCACATAACATGATTTTTTTAAGGAATTCATTCCACATTGCCTCCCCTTTTCCATCCCTCCACCCTGCAGAGAGGTCCCTTCTTCTACACTGCTGATCTTCTCTACACCTTTATGATATTCTTAATATCTTATTCTTCCCTCCTCTTTTACTTTGTTTTACTCTAGCTTCCACATATGAGAGAAAACATCCAACATTTGAGTTTTTGAGTCTGGCTTATTTCACTTAGCATGATGCTCTCCATTTCCATCCACTTACCAGAAAATGCTATAATTTCAACCCTCTTTTGACAGGCAGCTGGGCTGATTCCATAACTTAGCTGTTGTGAATTGTGCGGCTATAAACATTGAGGTGGCTATATTGCTAAAGTATGCTGATTTTAGTTCTTTGGGGAAAATGCTAAGGAATGAGATACCTGAGTCATTTGGTGATTCTACCCCTAGGTTTTTTTTTTTGAGGAACCCTCCATATTGCCTTCCAGAATGTTTGCACTTATCTACAGATTCACCAGAAATGTACAACATACCTTTTCTCCCAAATTCTCACCAGAATTTATCATCTGTCTTCTTGATCATTGCCATTCTGACTGGAGGAAAATGAAATCTTAGTGTAGTTTTGATTTGCATTTACCAGTGTAGAGATGTTAAATACTTTTTCATATATTTATTGGTCATTTGTCTTTCCTCTTTTGAGAAATTTGTTTAGATTGTTGTTTCGTTTTTTAGTTTTTTTCCCCATTTATTTGATTGGGTTATTCAAGGTTTTTTTGGGGGGATGGGAAGTGTGTGTGTTTTGTATTACTTATAAATCAGAGGAGTAGTTGATACATTTTTTCCCATTCTGTAGGCTCTCTCTTCATACCATTGTTTCTTTTGCTGTGCAGAAGCTTTTGAGTTTGATGGTATCCCACTTGTTGATTCTTGGTTTTATTTCTTACACTTTGGGGGTCTTGCTAAGGAAGTTGGTGTTAGAACCTATATGATAAGAGTATTGACCCTTTGTTTTCTTCTAGCAGTTGTAAAATTTCTGGTCTAATTCCTAAATCTTTGATCCAATTCAATTTGACTTTAGTGCAGGGTGAGAGATAAGAATTTGATTTAATTTTTCTACATGTAGCTTTGCAGTTTTCCCAGCATCATTATTAAAAACACTCTTTTCTCCAAAATATATTTTTGGCATCTTGGTCAAGTGTCAGATGGATGCAAATATTTGGTTTTGCTTCTGTATCTTCTATTCTGTTCCATTGGTCTTCATGTCTATTTTGATGCCAATACCATGCTGTTTTTGCTACTATAGCTCTGTAGCATAATTTGAGGTTGGGTATTGTAATGCCTCCTTTATCACTTTTCTTGCTCAGAATTGCTTTGGCTATTCTGGGTCTCTTATTTTTACAAATGAATTTTAGGACTGTTTTTTTGCTAGTTCTGTGAAGAGGGTATATTTTGATGAGAAGTGCATTAAATCTGTGTATTGCTTTTGGTAGTATGGCCATTTTAACTCTATTCTGCCTATCCAAGAACAAGCTTGGCTTTTGTTTTGGGGATATTTTCTTCCCATTTCTATGAGATGAAGCTATGTTTAGGCTCCGGTAGGGTTATATCTTATGTTGGGTGGAATTCACTGTTGTTTTGCTAGGTTGTAAGAAATTCTCAGCAGCAGGGTATCTACTGTAATCTTGAATTGTCCCAATCCAGCCCCTCTTAGAGGGAGAGGGGAGTTAGGAGTAGCACTAATGCCAATAAGTGATATATAAAGATAAACGTCCGGAGTCTACTTTGACATTTATAACATAAATTGCTACTATATGAGAATAGTGGGGTCAAAGATTAACATCAATACCAGTGATACAAAACTGAACTTTATCTGGCATTTGACAAGTATTTGCTGTGTCATCAACTGTATAATCATTTCAACATGCATGGGGTATGAATTGCATTAATTATATAATTTTATTATTCAGTGGGATGATAGTTTTGTAAATTTAAAGAAAATAGGCTAGAAAGATTAAGTAAAGTTTGAAATGTTTAAGAAAAGTGATCAGAGGAGAAGAAGGAAGTAGGCAGCAGATGTCAACTGTAAAGAAGAAGGAATAAAAGAGTAACTGAAAGTGATAAATAGAGGAAGTGGGAACAGGAAAATGCAGCTGTCAATGGGGGAAGTAAGTAAAGAAGGAGAGAGAAGATGCCAGAACCAGGTAAGAACAAACTGGCAACTGTGAGACCTAATCCACTCAAACCCATGCATACTTGAATTCCACCTAAGACAAATGAAATCTAAATAATAAACAAGTGCAGATGGAAGCAACTAATGTGAAGGTAAAATTATAAGAATATACATATATTTTTAAAACTTATCCACACAGTGAACACACACACACCCATACACATATATACATATACACCAAATCACGCACAATAGAAAAAAGCAAAAAGTAATGCAATGAAATTATGCTTGGAAAAAAAATTTTAAATAGATAAGATTTTTAAAAAGAGAAGAAAAAAATAGAATAAAATGGTAGTATGGGTAAATAAATAAAAACAGAAGTGAGAAAAAAAAAAAAAGAAGACCGAAAAAAGCAATTAAAAAGAGAGAAGAAAAAAAATTCCTGAGAAATAAGGAGCTTGTTTCTGAAAAGGTGGTCAAAACTCTTGGTAGGGATGGCATTTTTATATCCATAGTTGTTTTTGGCTCTGCCCTTTGGTTGAGTGTTATGGCCTGCCTTTGTGGTTGGGAGGCACAGCTGGCTGTTAGAGATCTCTGCTCCCCCTCTCCAGGTATAAGATGGAGGATTACAATTAGAGAGATAACAAATTGTGTTTTTCTGTGATGGGAGTGGTGAAGGGTACTAAATTGAGAGATTCTAGCAATTGGGGTTTAGTCTTAACTGACCTTTGGAACTCTGGGAGTGGGAATTTAAGAATTGGTCCACACACCCTATTACTGGGGGGATGTCAATCACCTCAGGACGTCAGTATTTCTAGGGTTTTTAGTAAAATCCATTTTTAGGGCAGAGGGACAAAACCTCCACAGTTTTCACCTTCCCCAGTACACATATGAAATGCCGAGAATCTGGCCTGGGGTACAAATGCTGCTGTCTATTCCCATACAGTGGCAGCAATGAAGGTACCTTTCTCCCTTGCCAACCAGATCCTAAATGCTTCAGGGACAGTTTTCTTTGTGCCTATGTCAGTCTCTGGCTCAGGTGTCTTCTGGGAGTTTTGTTTGGTTTAAAGTTTATTGCAGGTGTTCCCAATTTCCTATCAATGCTAGCAGTTGACCTGGGTGTGCTCACAGCTGTTTCCTGCCTGGCACGCAGGAGTCAGGGGATCCTGTGGGCGTCCCCCACCACCAGCCCTTATATAGTGTATGAACTGAGGTAAAAGCAGTGGCAGCAGTGACAGCCACAGGGACAGTGCCGCCTTTTCCCACTGAACACGTGCGCACGGTGGGTGAGGACTTTTCCTGTGGCCTGGCATGCAGAATGGGTGGTGGTGCTGTTCAGCTGTGGATTTCCCTGTGGGAGGCCACCAGGAGGGGCGGGGTGGGGTGGGGGGGACAGGTTTTCCCTCTCTGGATGGGCAGTGGGCAGATCTCAGATACAACCCTGGTGGCCTTTTGCAGGGCGAGCTTGGAGCGCTGCTTCCTTTCCCCTTCCTATGCACGTTTTCTGTGCTTTTCCACTTGGGGAAGCACTAATTGTGAATTTGCTTACACGAAGCTGCTTCCCCTCTTGATGGTGTCCATTAAAATCGATTACACATGTTTCCCCAAGCCAACTTTTCTTTCTTTCTGTTTTTATCCGCTAGCGGCAGTCTCCTTGGCCTGTCTGCACCATCCTCCCCTTCGCTGGCCCCTGCACTCACCTTGCTAACTTATTCTTTCTTACATTCAAGTTTCTGACCTTGTGCGTCTCTATATTTTGATTTTTTTTTAAACAATTCAGTATTAAGTTTCATTGCGTTGCCTTTGACTACACGTCTCGCAGGGAGTTCATGCTCTTGCTTCGCAGAGTGCATGGAGGTGGGTGGGGCAGGCTGTGAGTGAGGTGCTTCTTTCCTCTGATGAGCCATCTTCCTCTCTCCAGGCCTGTCCAAAGTCTGCAGACCCTACTCTGCTCAGCGGGCGCACAGAGCTGGTAGGTCTCATGTTCAAATTAACAACTTTTTGTAGCTCGATGATTTTTTTTTTGTAACAGCCTAGTATTGTGTTATTGTGTTTTGTGAGGTTCTTGTTACCTCACTAAGGAGCATTTCTCCCGGGGTAGGAGTCTGGTGCTGATGGACTGCTGGGCTATGCTACCTTCTTCTACTCCACCATCTTGTCCCTTCTCATCCTTATTCTTTCTTCCATGAGCATAGATTAAGTTTGCCTCTTTTGGAATTTATATGGATGAATTATAGAGTAACTACTCTCTTGTAACTATCCTTTTTTCCTTCAACATTATGTTTATGGAATTCAGCCACACTAATGCATGAAGTTGTAGTTTAATTGTATATAATATCCATTTTGTAAATATACTGAAATGCATTTTTCTGTGATTGATTGGCATTTGAGTAGTTTACACACATTCATTTTAAATAGTGTCTGAATAAACTTTTATAACTATGGTGTTAAAATGCATATTATGTGAGACACGCACAAAAAAACAGTATGTCAAACCATAATTTGAGGGAAAGAACTAATATGTGTCAAAGAAAAATTGCGCCAGACAGAATTAAACAGTCAAGGAAGACTTCAATTAGAATTATTGCAATAAGCAAAGGATATGGAATTGAACTTCACTGGAGCAGTAGGCAGGTGACATTTTAAGCCTTTGAATGAGCTAGTGAAAAAGTACTAGAAGACATTGAGGGGAGGCTGGTTAATGTGATGAGGCTATCACATAATGGCTAATAGCTTTTATTGAAGTTAGGCTCTGCCTTTCCCTTGGAGTTAGGGATCTAGATAGAGACCTTATCTTCCTTTCTTTCTGGTTACATTACAAAGATAAATTTCTCAGCTCCTTAACAAACATCCTGAAGACAAAGCTGGCAGGAGTCTAGGAGAAGATGTGCAAAAGGGTGGTGAAAGAACTTATAATTGCAAGCTTTCTAAATAAAGGAAAAAAGAAGGCAAAGACCAAAAGTCTGGAAGAAACCTGTGTAACATTTAGTCAAGCTGAAGGGAACATAGAGGTCACCTTGGTCATAGGAGACATTGAAATATAGCCTGATAACACTATCGTTGTTTGATTTTTTTCATTGTCTTTATTTTATTCTCTGGTTATATTCTGTTCTTGAAATCTTCCTATCTGCAGATGTCAGCAAATAACTTGCATGTTTTTAAAGCACTGTATAGGTCTAACAAAATTACCTGCCAACTAGTTTCAACCCACAAGCTGCCAATTTACAACCTTTAAATAAAATGCATCTGCCACTTTGTGATATCTTTTTTATAACACTTTATTATGATGACATTTAAATCACACATTTTATTATGTAATCTTTTATGTGCATAAATAAAACAATATTAATTCTTTTATTGAGCATTGCTTATCAGGAAATGTGTTGAGCACTCAAATCCATAATATTTCATATAACCTTTACTCTCAGAAACTATACACGGTTATCACCAATTTTCAGACCACCAAATAGAAGCCCTAAAATAGGTAAATAAGCATGCCCAAGGTTGAAAAATTAGCAAGTGGGAGAGGTAGGATTCAAGGTGTGCTTAAGGTTGAGCTGGATGCTACACCACTAATGCTAGTATAACAATCCCTCTCTTCTATGAGTTTGAGTAGACAAAATGCATGCTCAATTAATTCTCCTTGCTTTATAAGGTTAGAATATGAACTTATTGATGACAGGCACTATGCTCCATATAGTTTTTCTAAATAACTTAAAATTTTCTTACACAAATAATATTTTAGCAAATATTTATTCAATTTTTGATGTTTAAATATGAATTCTTTTTTCTTTCTCTACAATAGGAAAGAATACATAGATCTGAGCATATTACTGGCTCTCCATAACTAAATCAACTATATTTGAAAAGTAATATATAGTGGTGGGTAATGCACTGGTTTTCCTGTCAATATCCTTGAATTTGATGTAATTTTATCCTAACGAGCTGCTATAGATTCTAGTCTTTTCATTTCTAAATTAACACATTGGATTCAAAACTCCTAATTACAGTTCTTTTATGATTAATTTATTTTGTCTGGAGATGAAGCCTGAAAATTAGCTTTTGGTCCAAGTTCTCATGGTACTTCATCACTTCACACATTTTCTATTGCAAAGATTCCAGTGTGAATCCTGGCTTGGCAGCCCAGTTCTGATAATTTAGCACTCAACCTTGGAGTCTGGACTAGAGCATGCCCATTTCAAACTACAAGTTTAGCTCAGGTAAAAGGTGATTCTGTACATGAATTGGGGCAATTCTTTATCAGAAGATATTTCATGAGTACTGAATATTAATGATGTTAGACTCCACTATTTTGAACCAAATTTGGACTCCTCTTTCTTCCTATAATGCTAGCTTTTTCTTTCTTGTATTGACATAAATTGAGAAAGAAGACTTCCATGGGGTTGTACAGTTATGTGATCTGGTGGGTCAAATAGCCTGAGGTCTGAAAGTTAAAACCTCAGAACATTTGGTCATTACACTTCTCCCTCTTCCTCTCTCTCTCAAGAAGTTATTGCCTGCTCACTGGCCATCAGTGAAGGCAGGAAGGCCTTTCCCAGATTTGGATGCTTAAAACATTGTTCTATCTTGCAGATTTACCTATCTGTGACCTTCACCAATAGTATTCACATCATTCTATGTTCTCTTGAGATTTATTTATTTATTTTTATTAGTTACACATGACAGTACAATGATCTTGACAATTCATACATCTGAATCAAATGGGGTATAATTTCTCATTTTTCTGATTGTATAGGTTGCAGAATCACATTGCTCATGCAGTCACCTATATACATACAGCAATAATAATGTCTATTTTATTCTGCTGCACTTCCTATCCCCCCTTCCCCTCCCCTCCTCTCCCATCACATCTCTCTACCCAATCTAATGGGACACACTAATTTTTGTTCTCCTCACAACATCATACATGTATTCTGTATAAGGTGAGGGTCTCCTTCCATCTTCCTTGCAAATCCCCTTCTCCCTCCTTTTCCCTCCCACCCCTCTTCCCTATTTAGTGGTAATCTTCTTCCCATGCTCTTCTTCCCTATCCCATTTTGAGTCACCACCTTATATCAGAGAAGACATTCGGGATTTGTTTTTTAGGGATTGGCTAACTTCACTTAGCATAATCTGCTCTAATGCCATCCATTTCCCTGCAAATGCCATGATCTTGTTATTTATTTTTACAAATAACTGACATGCTCTCCTGAAGAAAAATGCAACCTTAGTTTCATGATAATGCAAATTAGGATTTTTACTGCAAGCTTCAAAGGCTGGAGATAAATTCTACTGCGATAAAGCATGTCAGAGCAATATAAAGTATCTATAAAATAAACAATCTGAACCTTAAAACCATACTCAGTACATGATGGCATCTTCCAGAAAATAAGGACTCTAGCCGAGGCCCATGATTAAGGGTCTCAGAAATTCTGAAATGCTCTTGGTTTTGAGGAACTACTTTGTTATTTGTTATCCTTTCAGTGCTATAGCATGTGTTGTCTATGTGAAATAAGTAACTTCACACCTGAAAAGTTAAATGTATTTGTATCTGAAACCCCACCCAGGTGTGGACCCCTAGGCATTTTCACTTGTGGCTTCTCTGATGTTCCTATGCAAAGACCTATCCTCTTTATCATGTCCTCTAGGAAGATTTTTAGAGATCTAATAATGAATGATATATAATATGGACTCATACCTATGTTATGGCAGACAATGCTCCAGTTCCTCATAGTAAATTATTTCACTACAGTTGTATGAGTTGAGTGGCATCCTAATTCACTTCCAAAAGTAAAAAGTCTGACACAGGGACAAGTTAAGTAATTGGTTTTGATTTTATATGCCTACCAAGTCGTAAAGTTAGGATTGGAAATGGGGACATTTAAGTATACCAAGCTTTACATCTTAACCTATCCAGAAATCTAATTTCCACATGTATAATCAGTGTATAAAGTTGAGAACTTTATTGTAGGAGTGGCTTATTCATCGTAGAATTCCTTGGACAAGCTCCATTTGTCAATACACACTATGTACATGTTAAAGAATGTTTGGGTGAAAAACATGGGCAGGTGGGTGGTGAGAATACTTTTGGTTATGGAAGGATGTTTGGGCCCCCTACTATTTTAACTCATAGTCAAATCTGACAGCTCATGGATCGATGGCTTATGGATCAACACCAGGGAATTATAAATACCCACATTCCTCTGATGGCATGGGAATACCAATCATTTCCTTTTATTTGTGCTCAGGGCAAGAGAATAATAAATAGCTTTTTCAAGCTGTATAATAGCTATTTGTTTTCTGTTTCATCTATGGACTCTTATTTGACCACATTGCTAAATTTGTGCTTAAAAGAAAGTATATAGTTTTAGATACTTATGTTAGACAAAAAGAAGCACCTAAAAAATCAACAACTGAGACATTCAGTTGTAAAAATGGAAAGAAAGGAACAAATTAAATCCACAATAACTAACAAGAAGTTATCAGCATAATGTGAAAATCCAGGAAATAGGAAAAAGTAATAAGTAGAGTAAATTCAATGACATCAGTATCTGGATTTTTGAAATAATACTAATAATCTTGTAGGTAGAATGATGAGATGAAAAGAAAAATTACACAAATTACCAATACCACAATGAAAAGGCAGTATTGCTAAAGTCCCTATAGTCATTAATAGGGATAACAGCTGGAATTTTTCCATTTCTATAATAATTATGTGAGGAGAACTATAGACCTTCTCCCCAGTGAAAGAAACAAAATATGAGAATATAATCATAAAACAACAACAATGATTAAAATTCTCTGGAAATTAATCTATGGTCATTTAACAAAAAAAGAAACATTTACTCATGAAAATCTGCTACATCTTATTAAGAGCACTAAACATGTGACATTAGATTCATAATCTGTTCCATGCCTCTGCCTTCCCTGGTTCAGCATGGTTCACCACTCTGGATGGATTTACTAAAGAAGACAATACTGCCTTTTCCCTCACTTCTCAAAGGATATGGTGTTTTAATTGGTTTATCAGGCCTGCAGAACTTTATACCATTCCTCAACTGCAAATGTCAGAACTAAGTGGCTGGAAAGTATGAGTGAGAGGTCAGGGTAACCCTTCCTTCGCTTAAGTCCCAACTATAAGTTTGGGTTCTGTCTTAGGTGCAAGAGGTTGAGAATACTTGGACTTTTGTTGATTTTACATCAGCTTACTTGAAAATTAGAGGTTGATTTGGAAGGCAAGTCAAGAAGATCAAAAGCTACTAGTCTTGCACAGTTCCCGGCTCTTAAAGCAGGAGTATTATTTTGAAAGGAGCAGACCATTGTCATTATTAGGCCACAGCATTAGAAATTTGACTCAATATTTTTTTTTTCCCAAGGAGAGAAGGAGTAGGAAAGAATGGAGAAATCTAAATCTCCCTCAAAGTGACTGACTTTATTTGAAAAAGTGTGGGGAAGTTGAAGCCTAATCTTCTCTTGAAGATTATAGAAATTTTGATGATAAGTAACAAAAGGTAGTCTTATGGAAGAAATCATTCCCAATCTTGAAGATAGATCAATAGAGATTATGCAAGAACATAAGAAGAACAGGAAGAAAAATGAATGAATAAAAACAGAAAGAAAAAGAAACATGGAATACCACTAAGGGTACCAACATACGCATTGTGAGAATACATGGAGAGATAAAGAAGAAACAAATAATTATTCAAAGAAATCATATATGAAATTTTCTGATTTTGATAAAGAATTAATCTAATCCAAATGAATACAGACATCTACACCAATATTCTTCAACATGGTAAAAATGTTGAAAGCAAAAGGGAAAGAGAAAATCCTGAAAGCAGCAAGAACAAAAATGACTGGTCACACAGAACAAATCAGTATAATATTAATAGCTGACTTCTCCCCAGAAACAATGGGAGCCAGAAGAAAGTGGGATGAACTGTTCAAAATGCATAAAGAACAATGTCAAAACCAAATCTTATCTACAACAAAATTAGCATTATAAAAAGGTAAGATAAAGCATTCCAGATAAACAATAACTGAGAGAATAAATAGCTCAGTCTTTCTTTATAAGAAATAAGAAGTTCTTCACATTGAAATGATAGTACATGCTAGAAAGTAAATCAAACCTACCTGGAAAACAAACATAAATAAAAAATAAAAATGAAAAAAGCAAAAGAACACCAGTGAGTTAGCAATGTCATTACAACAGAGAGTAGAAGTGCATGTTTATTCTCATATCTTAAATGATTTAAAAAATCGAAATGTTTTGTTGGGCCAACAACAGGTTGAAATATATTTGACAACAATAGCACAAAGGAAGTAAGGAAAATTAAAGTGTACTGAGTAAGAAAATGACATCATTTAGTAACTTAAATCAAAATATTTAAAGGAGAACAAAAACTGTAAATAAAATGTTGGTATAACAAACTCTATAAACATGATTGCTCTTCTTCGTTTCATTAGTTTAATTAGTTGACATAAAATTACATGAAATTATAACAATGTACTTTTGGGTTTGTAACATTTATAATGTAATTTGTATTACAAAAATAGCACACAAGTGAAAAAAATGGAATAGAGGTATACAGGAGTAATATTTCTGAGTATCATTGTAGTTGATTAATTATAAATCTGAAATAGTTGTTGATAAGTTAAAATATATATGGTAATCCCTAGAACAAATACTAAGGAAACAATTAAAAATGAGAACAAAAGGTAGCATTATCAGAATCCTAGCTGACTTCAAGAGACTTAGAAAATCAGAAACGATCCTGATGAAAAAGAAAAAGTATGGAGAACTCACTTGAATTTCAACTCCTACTACAAAGCTGCAGTAACCAAGATGATTTGGTTCTTACATTAGGATTGACATGTAGATTTAGGTAATGCAATTGACAGTTCAGAAATAACGTATATATGTGATCATACTTGTGTATGGTCATGGATTTTTTCAGCAAGAATGCCAAAACCATTCAATAGGAAAAAGAATTGTCTCTCCAATAAATGGTACTGAAATACTTGGATTTTTTAATGAAAATGGATGATTCTGGATCTCTGTTATATAAAAAATTAATTCATAATGAATTGAAGACCCAAAGTTAAGACCTAATATACAAGATGTCTTAGAAGAAAACATAAGCATACATCTTTTATGACTTGGATCAAGCAATGGTTTCTTAGTTGTGGCAACAAAAGTATAAGCAATGATGACAAACAGACAAATTTGACTTCATCAGAGTTAAAATCTTCTGTGCTTCATAGGATATCAGAAAATGTTAGCAGACGATCTACCTAATGGGATATAGTATTTGAAAATTATATACTTGTTAAAGGATAGGTATATATAATATATAAGAAGTCATCATGAATCAAAAATAAAAAGACACATAATTCAAAAGAAATGAGCAAAGTATTTGAATATGCAAATCTACAAAGAAAACACATAGTCATCCAGAAAGTAAATTAAAAATTTTACAAGATCATTAACTACAATGAGTTATCACTTTATACATACTATGATAGCTAAAATAAAATTTAAGATAACAAGTATAAGATGTGGAGAAATTGGAACCCTCATACACTGCTGGTAGAAAATAAAAACTATTCAGTCACTTGGTAAAAATGTTTCCTCAAAAGATTAAATACAGAGCTAAAATATGATTCAGAAATTCCATTTCCAGGTGTATAGCCAAGAAAATTCAAAATATAAGTCAATACTAAAATGTGCTCAAGGTTGTTAATGGCATTCGTAATAGCCAAAATATATACAGCCCAAATGTCAATCAACTGAATACCGGATAAGTAAAAATCATATATTTATAGAATGGAATATAGTTCAGCAACTTAAAAAAAAAGAAATTCTCGTACATGGTATAATGTAGAGAAATCTTGAAAACATTATGCCAAGTAAAAGAAGAAGGTCACAAGAGACCACATATTTCATGACTTCATTATGTGAAATATTCAGAGTAGAAAAATAACACAGAAAATACCTTACTGGTTGCCTAGAGTATGGGTTGGTAGGGAGACAGGGGGAATATCTCATGATGGGTATTGTTTTTAAATGGGGAGAAGCTGATGAAAGATGTCCTAAAACTTAATATGACCCTGAATGAAAAGATCCTAATATAATTTTTAAAAAGCAAATCTTGAATTATGCATTATATAGGGATGAATTTTAATGGCATGTGAAATGTACCTCAATAATACTTTAATTTAAACAGAAGAATATGTGAATGTTGTTAAAAAACAACAAGCCAATAGATTCCACAAGTTGATTTAAATGTGGTGATTCATAAAGACACAAATGAGGAAAACTAGGACAAAAAGAAAACCAAATCCAAATAGCCCAAAATACAGTAAATGCAATAAATTAATAATTCATTCACTTAAAAAAAAAACTATAGGTGAAGTTAGCTTTACTGGTCAATCCTGTCAAAAATATAAGGGAAAAATATTCAGGAAATATAAGGGAAAAATAGTGTAGCATTCGCTACACTAACTCATTCAGAGCACAGAGGAGAAATAAACATTCTCCACCACATTTTATGAGGTAAAATTTATCTGAAGAGTAAACTAACTATAAGGAATAAAAGTTACCAACTATTTTCCTCATGAATATAGACAAAACTCCTTTAAGATGGTATTAGAAAATCGAATATGAAATGTGTAAAGTGTATAATATAATGACTGATTGGGATTTACACCAAGATCGTGAGTTGGTTTCAACATTTGATCAATAATCAATTTTATTTGCCACACCAACATAATGAGAGAGAAAACAAATGATTATTAAAATAAATGCTGAAATAGCATTTGACAAAAGTCAACATACATTCATTATACAAACCAAATAAGGAAAATAACTTCCACAAATTGATCTTTATGCCATTTTTGTAAAAACTCACAACTAAAATAAAATTTAAAAGTGAAATAATGAATACTGTCTGCCTAAGATGGAGCTAATATAAGGTTATGTACTCTTTCTATCTACAATTGTAATAAAGGTCCTAGTCTTTTAATGATGGAAGAATAAATTGAAGGCATACAGATTAGAAAAGAATAAAGAAAAATGCCTTAATTCACAGATGATATGCAAAGGAATATTAAAAACTACTGGACTAAGAAGTTAATGTAGCAAGGTCACATGTTATGAATTTTGTAATATCCAACAAATTTTATATCAATCTCTGAATAATAAGAAATTACAAATAAAATTACAGAAGCAATAGCATTTATAATAACATTAAAACATAACATATATTTAGAAGTAGGGTGAATAGAGCAAGTTATTGCATTGTCTGTAGATTGAAAACTATTAACTAAAACTAAGTGTGAGACATTTAGAAAGACTTAAGTAAATGGAGCTATATGCCATAGGCATGAATTGGAAGACTTACTATTGCTAAAATGTCAGTTCTGTCAAAATGTATCTATTGATTCAACACAATCCTTGTCAAAAGTTTGAGCAGCTTAAAAAAATCTGATACTAACATTTTATAAAAGCACAAAGGATTTAAGATGTATAAAATAATTTTGAAAAGAACAAGGTGGAGGAACAGCACTACCTGATTTCCATATTCTCTAACTATACAGTAGTCAAGGTGCTATCATATTTGCATTTAAATAGATATATAAAGCAATTGAATAGAACAAAGAGGGCAGAGATCAGAGATATGTGGGTGTGTGCATATGGGATTTTTAGTAAAAGTGTCAAGGTAATTAAATGCATAAAAAAATCTTTTCACAAAACAGAGCTGAAACAACTGGACATATACATTGGGGAGAAAAATGATATTTGATACTTACACTATGTGCAAAAATTTACCCAAAATGGATTGGAGAACTTATCATGTTCAGTTTGAAGAAAGAATAGGAACAAATCTTCTTTATTGTTGGGAATCACATATTTGGTGGATTAGACATAAAAAAGCAAGAATCTCAAGAGAAAAAAAACATGGGTTTATAAGATTTCAGAACATTTATGTTTTATAAAATATTTAAAAAGCAGCACAGACCATCCTCGTGGAAGGAGGTAGTAGCTACACTGCAGGGTGTTGTGACTGATTTTTTTGCTCCCTGTGGCTCTACAATGCTTCAACAAAGGTGAACACATTTTCCAATTCTTTCCAGTGCATCTATGGTAATGATAAATTTAAACATTAAATGCCCATTTATTTTGCTATATTTAGGTGGGCCAGGTGTTTAGAGCTCAGTGTTTTCACAATCCTATTTATGAGGGATGATTAGTGCAGGGGTATTAGTTTAGTTCATATAATTACAATTCATAATTAATTAATTAATTTCAATTTGTGTAATTGCAATATGGTTGTGTTCAAACTGAAGAAGGGTATCAAGTTACACTGAAAATATAATATTCTTAGACACTGTGAAAGAGAATTTATACATATAATTTCATGTAGTATTTATGGAAAACCTTTGAGGTAGGTAATAGTCTTTAAAGATATTGAAGCTGAAGTTTGACTAGAGCCATTTACCTGTTACATGTCTCACACTATATTTGATCCAGTGTTGCCCGTTTCAGTACTTTTTTTCAATATATCATGATTGTGAAATTAGCTGACTAAATTTTCTCAATTTCATCCATGAATCAATAATTAAAATCTGACTCAGTGAGCAATCATGACAAAAGTCACACAATGAACCGGAACTATCTCATTCTCAGAAAGTTTCAAGGTTAGATAAATGATCTTTCTCTTTGAAACTTCTTAGGCAAATTAATATCCCAGAAATATCTTTGATCATAGAGTCATAAAATTAGTTAGCTGGAAGGGAAATTGAAAACATTTTAATTCAGTTCCTCCCTGCTAGAGTTGAGGGACCCGATGTTCTGAAGTACAAAATACCTGCGGTCATTTTGGAAGACTAGAGAATTAATGTTACCAAGTTCCAAATTCTGTCCTTCTGCGGTTATCTCAACTGTCTCTAATAATATGCTCTATACAAAGTTCAGGGGGGAGGGGAAGGCACTGTGATTCCAAGGACAGCAGGCAATCCTGGTGGCTTTCTTCATCATGGACCAAGGACAGCAGCAAAGAGGTAATGAGAATCAACAGCACGTTTGCAGGAGTCCGAAGGGAAGAGGAGGTGGGCAAACCAGAAGGCAAATGTCATTAGCATCAGACGTTAGAGGGACAGCTTATTAATTTTCTTTTAACTTCAGTCATGAGGAACATTGGTAAATAGCAGATCATGTCATGGGAGCCAAGCTGGAACTTGGCAACGTCAGGAAGAAGCAAAGCCTTGAAAGAAAGCTGACTCTCGAGGCAGACATCTCACATCCCTTGATCTCTCATGTGTAGCTGCTCAGAGGAGAGAAGGTAACTTATTCTGGGATTCTATCAATTACTGCAAATACTGTAGCTTCCTGTCTGTAGTTGTATGGTTCTTTCTAATGGTCATAGTTGGATTTAGAGGAATGAGAAAGCTTGTTGTTTTTTTTTTTTCTTTTCTGAATAGGAAGGAACCTGGGGATTATGTGGCAACAGAGATATAGGATGTTTCTAGTCCCTACCATGACATCAACCCCACAAAGCCCAGTGCCTACTGAGAGAAACCAATTTTCTGGGTGCTCTAAGTTCAGAGGTCTTAACTTCCAGGCAGCAAGAGTGCTACTAAATTGCTAACTATTATTTTCACCCCAATATTTCAAGCATCTCAAGTCACTAGGCAAGGAAAGGTGTCATAGGCTATGATCACCTGGAAAAATATGGCTCCTGTGATAAATGGTGCAGGAGAGCATATTTTTGGCTCCTAAATGACTTACATGGGAATCTCCTGAACAAGTTGGTCACAAATGAAGAAACCCATTAATCTCATCTAGAGAAAGGCCTAATAACCAAGAGGAGGGTTTGTATCATCATCACCACCCCCTGGAAACGCACCTGTAATATAGGAGTCCTTAGGAAGAAGGCCATGTAAATCAATGGCAGATAAAGATGAGGATCACAATCAATTTAGGGTAAAAATCAACTGCAGTCCCAAGGGTTCCAATAATAGCATAAATCTCCTTACAACAACCTTATCCAGGGTGAAAAAAAATCCCACCAGAATACTAAAGAAGTTTCTCCCAGAACTGATATAAGTAGATCCAAGTGCCCAAAGGGTAGATTGCAGGAGACCAATGGTGCACTTCCCAGATCTAACCCCTTTGGGGTTGGGATACTCTCTCAGCTGCTGGTAGTAACTGCTGCCAATAATTCAACAACCCAGAGCTTGGTTTCCCTTGTGGCATTTGCCCTGGCTGCAGAGACCCATCTGGACTTCACCCACTTCTTGGGCAGGCCTCATCCAGTGAGTGGAAGACATGAGGGTCTAAAGTCTGTTGCTACTCTCCGCCAGCCTGATTTCTTCCTATGGCTAATCCTACCTGATTGACTCCCCAAAATGTGTGGATTCTGAAAGCGCTCCCAGTATTCTTCCTGTCCACTTGCTGGGAAAGCTCACCTGATAATGTTATATTTCCCTTCCCTATGCCCTTTGTTCTCTGGTGTAGTTCCATACTGTAGGTGGGATGATTGTTCCTCAGCCTTTAGTATATATTTTAGGAAAATATGTGGGCAATAGACTTTCCAGATTAGTGAACGCATCAATGCCTATAAATTGTTGTGAACTATGGGACATATCCTCTCTAGAACTGAATTTTTAGGATGACAGATTGCCAGCCTCCAAACCTGAGCACTTCAAATACATTATTTAATTGGCTTCTGTTTGCCTCCCCACCTCTGGTCACTTATAAATGATAATTTTCTTTGGTATTTAATTGTCTGTATATGTTGTGTCTAGATGGAGTTATCTTTGCATTTTTCCTCCTTGGGGTTTTTAGAACTTATTGAATTTTGTCTGTTAAAAAAATGGCTAGTATTTATTATATTGTTTTTCTCCTGAGATGTCTGAATCCATATTTTGTGGTATCTTTTAAACATATTTCATGTGTTTCTAATAGGTTTCTTTTTTTATATCCAAATCTTAGTTTTAGTGATTTTTCACCTCTAAGAATATAGGGTTGCTACATTTTCATGTATTAAGCCTTTGCTTAAAATTTCCCTCCTTTCCTCTGATTTCTTGAATATATACATTATAATTATTTTGAAGTTCTGTCTAGAAAGTCTAATTTATTTTAGTGTTTTCATCTTTCTTTTATTCATTGATATGTTTCTTCGTTATCAATTTTGTCATACTCTATTAACTGGAAGCTGAATTTTTGAATGAAAAAAAAAATCAGGAATCGTGATGATGTTTCCTTCTTGCACAGATGCTTAAATTTTCTTGTCAGGCAAGTATTATTGCAGCAAATAAGCTTTATCCTTTCAAAATTGGTTTTTGGCTCCATTGATCTATTTCATTTTTGTGTTTAGTCCTTGGGAATGGTCCTTATTCCTAAGGCCAGACCCTTTTGGGGTATCAACAGAAATCCTCAGGTGCTTTATTAAGGCCCCTCTTGGCAATATTTGAACTCCAACTACCATCTCCCCAGCACTGAGCAGCTGCTGATATCACTTGCTTGGGTTATTCACTTCCTAGCTAGATTCCACAGAGTTTTCTCAGTGCATAAAAAATTTGGTGACTATTCAACGACTTGAGAATTTGCTATGTAGATTTTTGGACTTGTTTTTCTGTTATTCTCTCTCCCCAAGAATTTTTCCTTAATTCTTTTCCTGTCTCGTGATCCTACACTTTGATCGGTTTCTGGCTATTAAGATTTTTATGTCTACCCAAACTGGCACTTTCTGCATAGGGATCTTTTCCTTGCACTGTAAAGACTGAAAAAAATGCCCTCAAAAGCTTGGAGTGGTGCTGCATGCCTGTAATGCCAGTGGCTTGGGAGGCTGAGACAGGAGAATCTCCAATTCAAAGTCAGCCTCAGCAACTGTGAGGTGCTGAGAAACTCAGTGAGAACCTGTCTCTAAATAAGATACAAAATAAGTCTGGGGTTGTGGCTCAGTGGTTGAGTACCCTTGAGTTCAATGCCCAGTACCAAAAAAAAAAAAAAAAAGCCAGGACTAATGTGTCACTCACCTTGCATATTTTCCCTAGTCCATGTATTGTGTCCTCTCAGGTATTGTTTGGGTTGCTCTTAAATGCAAACATGTAAACATGTAAAATCTTATATGTATGTATGTGCATGTGTGTGTATTTACAATTACTTTCTGTGAAAGAGTTAATCTAATCCACATTTGTAACTGGATCTCTGCCTCTCCTGCTAGCTCTATTCTTTTATCTTCCACTTCAATGCTGCCTACATTTCAGTGTCCTGAAATATTTATTATTCTCTAACACTGCTCTTTCTTATGCCCCTATTTTCACATATGATATTCGCTCACTTCTCATTTCTTTCCTGCCTTATCCACTTCATAAAGGTCTACTTGTCCTTCAAATTAGTACTCAATCATCTTTACCTGTCTCTTTCCCCCACCACTTGGATAAATTGATTGATTTCCCAATATAATATCTCAGAAGTCTATCATTGACTATCTCCATTCCATTTTCATGCTCTATTATAATCAAATGTTTATTTATTTGTCTTCCTGTCTAGATTATGTTTTCTGCCTTTAAAAATAACCTTTCTTTTGTTTTTTGAATTTTTTTAGTTGTAGATGGACACAATACATTTATTTTGTTTATTTCTTTATTTTATATTTTGTTTTTGTTGTAGTTGGATATAATACCTTTATTTTATTTTTATGTGGTGCTGAGGATTGAACCCAGCGCCCCTCATGTGCTAGGTGAGCGCTCTACCGCTGAGCTACAACCCCAGCCCCTATTTCTTTTTTATGTGGTGCTGAAGATCAAACCCAGTGCGTCACACATGCTAGGCAAGCACTCTACCACTGAACCACAACCTAACCTCTTTTTTCTCCTTTTTAATTAGGAGGATCCCTGTTTTGTACAATCCAGTAACCTCAGAGACTATTTGGGGGTGCCTGACACATAGTATGAGCTAGGTCATTTCTTGATACACTTATCAATGAATGCTTTTGATCCATCACTATAGACGTCATCTTCAGTGTGATTTGAAGTGAACTTTAGCCTTTTCACACACCAGGACAAAGACTTGGTGAGATTGGAATTTTCTTTGACACTATCATTCATCCAATTTCCCACAAGGTAGCAGGCACTAAGCCCAGGACTTTGTTGCTTGAATTACTTGAATACACAAATTATTATTAGATTACTTGATCCTATTATCACCGGTCTTCTTTAATTCCCATTTCTACCCCCTTCCCTTGTTACTTACACATCCTCATAAAAAACAACACACTCATTTTACCTTAACTAACTCGAGTTAACCTTCCATATTGCTTTCCCCAATACTTAAGCAAATTCGAGGCCCAGGCTATCCCTTTACCATATCACGAAACACCCCAAACTACTTCATGCCTCATCATATGCTCATGTCTCAGAATATGTCATTCCATCCTCTCAGATTCACACTCTCTTGAGTTTTACCAATTTTCTTTTATGTGTTTTCTCTTTCCTCACTACAGATGTGTTTTGAGGACAAGTAGTTGGCATTTTGTCTTTTTCATGTTTTGCCAAGAATAAAGAAACCAGCACGGTCTTGAGCTTAAAGGGAATCGTGAGAAATATTGTTCAATTAAAAATTTAGTGATCTGAATTTCTTGGTTGGGAATGTTGCAATTATATTACTTATTAAAGGATTTTCCTTGCTTTAAGCAATATTATCCTAAGAGCTCAACATTTTTTTTACCTTATCCAACTTGCCATATCTTCATTACTTATTTTATTTACTTATTGTCATTGCTTTAATCCACATTAAATTCTTTCATCTCTCCATCCATCTATCCATCCAGTTATCTATCATCTATCTGTCCCTATCTACCCATCTATCATCTGTCCATCATCAATCATCTCTATCTTCTATCTGCCTATCCATGCTTAGTCCCATCCTAAACATGAAGTGATTAAACATATAACTTGAAGCTTATTTTTCCTTGAAAAAGACTTTGTTTATGTCCATGAAAATAACAATTTTAAAGAGTCTCTTTCTCTATATCACCCAAGTTTTCCTGCATGGCACCAGAGCTGCACTGTCCCTAGTAGATAGAAACAGTCTCACTTCCATTCCAGTGGATCTTCTTAAGTCCTATAAACACTTGTTCACTCTAAGTAGACATCATTTCTGGTGCCCAGTCAGCTTGAGGAACTTATCCAGATACTTAGATTTTTTCCCAACCTCAGCTCTTACTGGTTGGGCTAATTTTTATATTAGTAGCTTCAAATCCAGATTTTTATACTATTAGCTTTGAATCCAGAATCTTCCTCTTTGTCCAAAACTGTGGGATGGAATCAGATATGGATAACTCAAAGAAGTCACCAGCAATGAAAGGCAGTCACACGTCCTAACTCTTCCCAGCAGCAGTAGAAAAACACTTGATTATGAATCAGACCCAGCTCTCTGTGCATCTGTTCCTGAGATACATAGTTAATTTCTAAAAAGTTCAATGTTCTTATCTGAAAATAAGAGAATGTTAATGTTGAATGTTGGGGTTTATGAGATGACTAAGTAAGACTATGAATTAAATGTTTTTATGACCCTTACCAATGGATACATTGCAATAAATATGTACAGTTATATCATTTTTGCTATTTCAATGTTACTATTATACTTATTTCTATCACTGGACCACCATTCATAGTAGATCCAAGTAACTGGAGCAACTTCCAAAACTTCACTTCTTGGCAACACCAGAGAACCCAAGGACTGCTGCCTGATGCCTCCCTTTGCTTCTTGCGTCTGGCCTTCAGCTCTGTTGGCTGTGTGTGCAGAAAGCTTTTTCCTATGAAGAGAAGTCTTTTTTCAGGGAACCAAAAAAAATTGAGAGGAGAAATTATTTTTGTTAATTTTTTGAATAAATATTTTCTAAGAATCAGAAGGCAGGACACAACAATACGGGGATTATTTAAATGGAAAAAAGATATAAATTCTGTATTTCAGACACAGATGCTATGCAGGCAGATGATGAGAATCCTTCCTTTTGGGGATAAAAGAGGATTGAATGTGGAGTAGTTCATTGTTTAAGGGTGACTGAGTAGAGGTCTGGTTAACTATTTTAATAGGTGCATTTTCCTCCTAAGCACTACTCATGATGTTCAGAATATTCACTACAGTTGTCATCCTTTATAACAGAGTTTGAGGTTTGGGTGATTATTTCCAATTGGTAAAAGGGACCACTTAGCTGCAGGAGACAGCAAGCTCTTGCTCTGAACAGTAGGACAATAAACATTGTTAGGACTTTTTGTTAATTTTAAGTTTTTGCTATACCCAGATGCTACCTTCACAAAGCCCATGGAAAGGTCTGTAAATTCCCTGGTCTAGCTGGTGGAGGCTGAGTTGTAAAAAAGCCAGGGAACACAGAGTCCTGCATAGAGATCATAGTGATGACTAGGTTCAGGGTTCATTTCTTCATCCCAGGAGCATATATCCAAAGCAATTTCCCTGAGAGAGAGTTTTCTTGTGCATGCAAATGGTCAGAAAATAGACAAGAAGCTGTTGTGTCTGGGGTCGTAATTGAAACATGGTTATTTTGTGTGGTTATCTGGCCAGGTATCTTAGTCCATTCTGGGTGGCTTCTCAAGAATAGAAATGTGGGAAGTCCAAAGTCAAGGTCCTTGCAGATTTATTGCCTGGAGAGGATCTACCTCCTGATTCTTAGATGTTCATTTTCTGGTAGTGTTCTTATATGGCAGAATAGAAGCAAATTCTCTGGGGTCCCTTTTATAAGAGTGATAATCTCACTCAAGAGGGCTCTAGTCTCATGGCCTAATTATCTCCCAAAGGCCCTCCCCTCTCTCCATATATCACCACATGGGGGACTGGGTTTTAACATGTGAATTGGAGGATGGATATGAATAATTATTCAGTCTGCAACCTCAGGCATATGTAGAATACTAGGGTGAGAAACACTGGGTATTTAGCAAACAAACTCATTGGAATTTTGTGAAACCTGAGGTCTCAAAAAGACTTGAAAAGGCCAGATGATGTAACAAGAACAATACATGGCTCTGAGGCCCATTTATATTGGAGTTCTAGCTCTGCTTCTTGTGAACTGAAGAACATCAACAAATTATTTACCCTTTCTAAGCTTCAAGTAAAATGGACAATCTAAAGTTCAGAAAGGGGAAATAATTTTTCAATAATAATAATAATAATAATAAAATATCAATCTCATGAAGCTTTTTGGAGGATCCAATGGAAAGACACATGAAAACATTGTTACATTAGCAAGGCTGCTGCAAACACCACAAATGTGTTGGCTTAACACATCAATGTATGTTCTACATCATTGTCGGTAAACGTCTGACTCCTGTCGCGGGCTGAAATCCTGAAGGTAGAGTAGCCTCGTCCTTTCTGAAGCTCTAGAGCTGGGTCTCTGTTCTTTCCCTTTCTAGTTCCTAGAGGCCCTCAGCATTCCTTGGGTCCCCTCCTTCTAACTTCAAAGATAAATAATTGGTTCCATCCTTCTTCAAAATACACTGAGTCCCTCCTCTTCTTCTTCCTTCTTCCATTTTTCAAGAACCCTGTGATTACATTAGGCCTACCTCAGTCATTCAGGAGAAACTCCCATCTTCAGGTCCTTAATCATATTGGGGAGGTTCCAGAATTAGACTGTAGGCATTTTTAGTAGGAGATTGTTCTATCCCAGGGTCTCGTGAGGCCACAGGTATGGCCCTGGTACTGTTACATTATTGGAACACAGTGACTTTTAACTGAAAACCCAAAGAAGTGTGAGGGCTATGTGTATCTCACTTTCACTTTTGTCATAGAAAGCCACATCACTTCTCCTTGGGCCCAGAGGACAAAGTGATAGGTCAGTTGATTTATCTCCATGCCTTGACATGTTTATTTAAAATTCTTTGGGTTAAAAAATTTTCCTATAACATTATACAAAGTGGGTGTCAAGTTGCTGCGTGCGGGGAGAGTGACACAAACTGAGAGTCGGCAATCAAGTCTGGCTTCTGACTGGGATCAGCAAGAAGTGAAAGCAAAAGCTGCTACTCCCCTCTTTCCCCAAATGGCAGAGTCTAGCATGAGATGAGAAACTGAGGAGACCTGAAGGAAAGGCTTCTGCCTCTGTGTAGACCCAGGGAGTGGGAAAGAGATGGGAATGGGAGATATGTTGTTTTATTTTTAATTGACAAATAATGATTTAAATGTTTATGGTATATAATGTGATGATTTAATGAATGTATAATCATGGAGTATTCAAATAAGGCTATTTAACTTTTCCATCACATTAAATACTTATATCATTGTGCTGAGAATAATTATTTAATAATTAAATAACTATTATTATTAATGATTGTCATGGTGTGCAATAAATCACCAGAAGTTTATTTCTACTATATAACTGCAACTTTGTACCCTTTACTTAACATTTCCTCTTACCTGTCCGGCCCTCATACCTACTCCTCTGCTAACCTCCAGTTACTTTCCACTTTTAAAATTTCCACATATAGATAAGGTCATATGATGTTTTTCCTCTGTGCCTTGCTTGTTTAAGTTAGTCAAATATCCTATAGATTCCCCCACGTTGTTGTAAATGACAGAAGTTGCTGCTTTGTGACGGTAGAATAGTATTGCATTATGTATACATCCCACATTTAAAAAACCCATTCCATCCTTCATGGGTGCTTTAGTGGATCCCATGTCTTGAATATTGTAAATAATGCTGCATTGTATATGGAGATGCAGATATCTTTTCCACACACTGATTTCAATTCCTTTAATTTCTGAATCATACTGTCATTTCATCTTTAGTTTTCTGAGGAACCTCCATACTCTTTTCCAAAAGAACTGCACTAATTTATCATGTTACCAAAGTGTACAGGGGTTCATTTTTCTCCAAAAGAATCGGGAAAATATCAAGTCATAGTGAAGAAAGGTGCCTCAGTAAAGCCCTGGCTCAGGAGGTCTTGGCAGAAGCATCTGGGAAGTTCTTAGAGTAAAGTAGCCAGGGCCAGAGTTCCCGACTGCCTGAAGGGCACAGACTTCACCAAGTATAGCTCAGGGAGGACAGGTTTTCTTCCTGATGCTTGTCAGACAAAGGCTTCATTTTGCCTATGGTCAGGCCTGAAGGACCATATGTAGCATTTTGTCTTGGGGTGAGATCACTGTGCTGATATGTATTTAAAAATGAATAAACAAATATATATATATATATATATATATATATATATATATATATATATATATATATATTTAGAGTAGTTACAATACTATTTTAGAGTCAGAAAATAGGTACTTTCTTGTGGGAAGAAAGAATTACTCATTTGTGGATAGACATGACCTTGGAATTACAAGAAGTGATGTATTAGGAAAGGCATTTTCATGAAATGTTACATACTGACCTCTTCCCCTATAATTTGGTTGGGATTGCTGTAGAATCAGGAACAGGCCTGGAAATAGAACTTGTGTCCTAGAATCCAGCTACAGGTTTTGGCCTGTAAGTCCAGTCTGATTCTTGATAATTGAAAGAGAAATCCTTTTCTTCCATGATGCAGCTGATTTCAGCAGAAACCAGAGAGTTCAGCCTAGAGACAAATTGAGCTGAGGACAGAAAATACGTCCTTTAGGTTTATTTTCTTCTTTCCTCTTTGGCTCAAATTGTCACAGTCCTAGTAGCACGTCCTCCACGGCTTTGTCCATTTGGGTTTTAAATAATTCAGATGATTGCCCTCATACTCCTTCTCCTGGGATTCCATTCCACATATAGTGGAGCTGACTGTTAAGGAGTTTGGGATACCACATTAATGTGTTCAATTCTGGGGAAATTTTCCTTTACTCACTTTTATGTCTCTTGATCAATAAGACTTGAAGACAAAGTATAGGATATTTTTTGTTTGTTTTTTTTTTTTTTTTTTTTTTATTTTGTTTCTTTCCTAAAGCAAGAAAGAAAATGAAATTGACAGGAGAAAAGGAGTGGTATTTTATTTGTCTGTTTTTTGTTTTGCTTTGTTTCATTTGGGCTGGAGGGGAGGACACCAAGGAAGCAGATTGTGCCAGGAATACTAAAAGGATGAGTGAGGAAAAATAAAACCAAGGCATGTCTCTCAAAAAGTACCTTAGGAGACAGTAGTAGTTGAGAATCAACAGCAAATTTTCTGTCTGATTTCTTGTACTTTCTGTGTGCAATGAACCCCAAGGTGTTGAATTTAGTAAATTCCATGGATCTGGTTAAGTTTCAGGTTGTTAACTTCAATTTGATATTTAACTATTTAAAAAATGTTAGGCATTTTGATTATAATGTATATTTGTGTAAATCTGTTCTTTTTTTTTATATTTGGAGTTGTATATGTCTCCTGTTAATTTCCATTTTATTTTTCAGGTTTGAAAATTTCCCTGATATTATTACATTGAAAAGATTGTGCATTCCTTTAGTTTCTGTCTTAGAGACTTCCTCTATTCCAAATGAATCTTAAGTTTCTTGGCTTTTAATATTATCCCAGATTTCTTGAATATTCTGTTCATGATTCCTTAAGCTCTTTTCTCTATGTTCAATGTTATTTTCAAGATTGCATACTTTGTCTTCAAGGTCTGAAAAATCTGTCCTCAAAGTGATCTAATCTAGTGGTGATACTTTTCATTTAATTTTTAATTTGATTTGTTGATTCCTTCATGTTCAAGATTTCCATTAGATTCTTTTGTAGAATCTCTATCTCTTTATGATGAGATGGACATCATTACTCTAGGTACATGTATGACTGCATGTATGGTATGATGCTACATGGTGTACGACCACTGAAATGAAAAGTTGTGCTGTAATTATGTACAATAAATCCAAATGCATTCTGCTGTCATATATACCAATTAAAATAAATAAATTGATTTTAAAAAGAAAAAATAATAATAAAAAATCTACGTCTATGTAGGTTAACCTGCACGGCAAATTTGAACATTAGTGCTGGAAGGATTGGAGAACCTGGGTGAGGGAGATAATGTCGTTCCAATCTCTTCCAAAACATCAAATTATATTTATTGCTTTTCCCACTGTTAACCACATCACTCCTCATCCCCACCCCAACAGACATCCCCTTGTCCATCAGTTTGGGATCTCTGAGTTCTTCAAATATTGAATATCTGCAACTGATAAGAGGCTGGCAGGTAGCACTCCAGAAGGTTCTATCACCCACAGAGATAATAAAGCACCAGATTTGTCTCTACCCAACCTGTCAGGGCAGTTGAGAGCAGTTTCCAGATTGGTACTGCACAGATAAAAACATCTGAATAATTCTTAGAGATTAAACACACACACACACACACACACACACACACAAGAAAAAAAAGAAAAAAAAAACTAGGAATAGGAAAGATGTTCAAAGAAAACTTTCTCTCTCTCTCTCTCTCTCTCTCTCTCTCTCTCTCTTCCTTTCTTTCTCTTCCTTCCTTCTTTCCTTCCCCTTTTCCTCCCTCCCTTCCTCTCCCTCCTTTCTTCTCTCTCTGTCCCTCTCTTTCTTTCTTTCTCTTTTTTTTTCTAAGAGAGAGAGAGAGAGAGAGAGAGAGAGAGAGAGAGAGAGAATTTTTAATATTTATTTTTTAGTTCTCGGTGGACACAACATCTTTGTTGGTATGTGGTGCTGAGGATCGAACCCGGGCCGCACGCATGCCAGGCGAGCGCGCTACCCTACCGCTTGAGCCACATCCCCAGCCCTCTTTCTCTTTTTTGTACCAGAGATTTATCCCAGGGGCACTTTATCACTGAGACTCATTCTCAAACCTTTTGTTTCTTAATTTGAGACAGGATCTCACTAAGTTGCTCTGGGCCATGCTAAGTTGCCAAGGCAGGTCTTAAACTTATGGTCCTACTGTCTCAGCCTCCCAAACCACTGCAATTACAGGTGTGCTCCACTGCACCTGGTAGTGGAACACAAAAAGCAGGAACGTGCTTTTAGAACACCAAAAAGCAGGAACGTGTAAGTGGAATCCAGACCTCCTCCATCTCAGACAAATTTAATGTAATCATTTTGAGTCCTTTACAATATTAATCTCCTATGAAATCTCCCCTCCAATCCCCAGTCTAATGAGTACCTTAGTACTTGAAATAAAATGCAAAATCCTGAACACCACTCACCACACCCTATCTTATCTGGCACTGCAAATCTCCTCAGCCTCACCTTTGGCCATCTTCCCTGTGGCCTGTCCATACTGGCCATCTGAGCTGCTGAGGTGTGCCACACACTTCAATGCTGCAGAGCCCTCCACATGGAATAAAGCTTGGCTTTTACTGCACAGGCCTACCCTAGCCTCTTTCCTAACTACACCCCATCACTTTTTGTAGTATTGCTTCAGAGTAAAGGTCTCCCATCACCTCACTCCCATACCAGACCAGCTTTCCTATCACAAGCGTCACAGTGACCTTCACGTTCCCTCAAAGCACAGAACTCTGTAGGTATGCATGCAGGGGCATCTTGTTCCTCTTGAGGGCAGGCTACCCAAGGGCAGGACCTAGTCCTTTTCCCTCTATTGTACACTGGTCTTTATCTCAGTGTGGGTGCAGAGTATGTAGCAAGTAGCTTTTCCATGAAGAAAGAACTGTTACTAACTGTGATACAATGGAAATATTCCTGTGGAGGTGCAGACTGGATGAGAAAAGGAAGGAGACTTCCTATGAGAGATAAGCCAAAATCCTTAACTCTCTGAAGCTGAGTCTCTGAAAGAGATGAATAAATGGGAATTCGTAAATTTAAAATCCAGTGTTTGCAGGTGTCCATGTAAAAAAAGAACAATGTAAATAATTTTGAGAAATCTATTTCAGAGTTATTGCTGGGGTGGAAGGACATGGATATTTGTAAAACTATGAAGGAATAAATAGTATTTCATGATATTTTTTAGTAAGACTTTGAAGTTTGAAATTATGTCAACAGAGATATAAAAGTAGCCATTGTACTAAGTCTGGATTGGTTGGCTGAAAATACAACCTGAGAAATGAGGCCTCATGGTCACAATTGTTGGAAAACTTTTGACTTTGCACTAAGATTTTAGAAAAGCATGATACCACAACAACTGTGACTGCACAGTCCAGATCAGGACCCAATGACCTAATGAAAGATGGCCAAAGAGGAAGTGCAGAGCCCAGCTTTGCTTTGCGGAGCCTGGGTGAATGGACACCACCCGGCTGCCTGTGTGAAACCCTCCTTTGCCCCTGAACCCCGTGACCTCTTCTCTCCACTGTACTCACAAGGCACTATGGTTTTGATGTTTCTGGTGGTCATTGCCATCAAACCATATCACGTTCAGCCATTCTCTGGGCTGCCTTATGCATGGCAGAAAACATTGTTCTAAAGATGCCTCAAGTTTGAAAACAGCCTCTCTGTGCCTCTAAGCCATGTTTCTCCACCTGTGTGCTCCTAGTCACCAGACACATTCTACCAACTGTCTTTTGTATTTTGGTCCTAATGCTGAACTCCTACCTGCATTAGGACTTAGCAGGCCTTGCTACTTCAAGCAGCCTGTCATGGAACCCTGGGGGCTAACTAAAGCCATGGGTTTTCTTTTCCTCTTTCTTTTTTCTTTCATGCAGTTTTTGAACAAACACCAGGTCTCATTGATGCAGGTGGTCTGCTTTGTTCACTGCTGTGTGTTTTATTTAAGTGGGTTTCTAGGTCATACTGTTGGTTCCCTGCTGAGTGTTCCTGGATCCTAAGCTTCACGGGTGTTCTGGTAGAACCCTTATTGGACCCTGCAGTGAACTCTTCAAAGAAACCTATTGATTTGGGGATATGTGTAAACTAAACATAGTGTAAACTAAATTCTATGCAACAGTTTAGTTTACACTATTTTCTGAAATTGTGTAAAGTAACCTACAGTTACTTGTGCTTCTGAAACTTCAGACTTAGTGTATACATACTTAATCTGGAGCTAAGAATAGGTGGGAAAAATAGATCTTGTTCTATTTCATTATTAATATAATTTACTTCTATTGTAGTTTTGTCTAAAACATTCATAGGAAGTTAACCATAGAAACTTATGACTTTATTTTCAGACATTAGGTTGGAAGAGATGGAATAGTCTCATATCAGGATCACCATGACAGAGCAGATTAATCTATCACCTCATCTTCTTAGGAGTCTGTTTCTTCATCTGTAGAATGAATAAGTCTAAGTTTTCTTCTGGTTCTAATAGTCTCTGAAGACATAGCACAGAAGCCAGGAAGCCCTGGAGAGGGGGACAACTGCCATAGTCCAGTTAATACTTGGTCAAGACAGAAGCAACTATCAAAATATATTTAAGTGTTGAAAGATAATTCCTTTATTTTCTCCTAAAAAAGTCTATTGTACATAGCATATACATGCAATTTTACTGCAACAAGGCATGATCATCGAAAATAGCAAGAGAGATAAAAGCAAATCTTACTATTTCTCAGACAAAGGACAGAGCACTCTGTACCTGTCATCTTCTTATAATACACCAGCTATGTATGATAGGCATTATTATCTCTACCATGCACATAAGTGTTCATGAGGTTAACTGACTTAATGTCAGGTCACTGGTTAAAAAAAAATTGTGTAGACTTATTTCAACCAAAATTTTCCTGAAGTTACTAACACTGACAACTTAAAAGTGCTATCCCATACTTTTTTTTTCAAATGATTAGATATAATATCTGGATGCATTCTGGGAAACTCCATAGTCAAACTGTGGAGACTACAGAAATCTGGAGCTGGGTGTGGGGGTGTGGTTATACCTATAACTCCAGAGACATGGGAGGCTGAGGCAGGAAGATTGTGAATCCAAAGTCAACTCAGCAACTTAGTGAGACCCTGTCTAACTTAGCCTAAGCAACTTAATGAGACCCTGTCTCTAAATAAAACAAAAAGAGCTAGGGATGTGGCTCAGTGGTTAAGTGCTCCTGGATTCATTCCTTGATACCGGAAAAAAAGAAAGAAAAGAAAAAAGTCTGGAACGTGCATATTTTTGTCACCAGTGTAGCTCTGACTAAGAGCCACTGCTTGCCCCTTTGCAGGAGGTAGCTGCTGTACCATGTCTACCAGTACTAGCTCCAAGGACAGGACCATCCAACTTGTCAACCAGTTGAACCATCCTATGCCCATAGATAAAAGGAATTTCACCCCAAACAGTACTGTACATACATATGTCCATTTCTATCTGCAAAGATTTCCATCTATAAAGCCAACTTGTTTAACTTTTATTTTTTCCATATATCCATTTTAAAAGGCAATAATTATGTAGTTAAAGTGCTTTCCCTGGGGCCAGAAAGAAGACACTCAATGGATGCTTTGATAGACTTATACTGTAACAGGAGAGTATATACACATTGCATTGTTTGTGAAACATTGGAGTATTCTGAGTTATCTACCAATTTTGGGATGATCTCCACTGACCTTGGCAGCACTTACTAATGTGATGAACAAATAAATCTGTTTTGAAGGCCATATCTCCCAAGGAAACCTCTTCTAGAACTTCCAAGCCCCCTCCCTTAGGGACAGTCTAGCCATTTCACACCGGCTAGGGCTGGGGTATATCCAGTGGTGATCTAATACAGGATTTTGATCTCAGTAATATCCTTCTGTAGTCATTGGTAAAATTTAGTTTAAATTATATGAAAAACTCTTGAGCTAAGTTTAGAATAAATATATTTAAAGGATAAGAGGATTCTAAAAGAGGCAGAAGACAGCTCATAAGTCTCAGGAAAGAACTGAGAGTTAAAAAGGGAAAGTATTAGGAATCTAGAAGGCCCCCTGTGCATCTCACATTTCTGCAGTATGGGTTTATTCTGCTTTATTTTTCTCTTTCTGTAGACTAACTCTTCTCCTCTCCCTACACTCAGTTCAAGAAAGATCTATTCTCTGGTTGGTATCAGTAGTAGCTGTTCAATGTTTGTTATTGGTCCTGTATGTGTTGGATGCTGGGGTAGATTAAATCAATGCCTCTAATTTGTTATTTTTCTCCCTGAAGAAGAATAATAATATTAACACTCTTGTATGGCTTTAGGGTGGGTATATACTTTTTTGGGCTTTAGCAACAGTTTAAACTGGTCAGGCATGATGGCACATGCCAATAATCCCAGCAACTTGAGAGAATCTCAAGTTTGAGACCAGCTTAGCTACTTATCAAGACCCTAGGCAACTTATTAAGAACCTGTCTACCCCCCCACACACACAAACACACAAGCAATGGCTGGGGATTTAGTTCAGCCGTAAAGTGCCCCTGGGTTCAATCCCCAGTGAGTGCAAAACCAAAACAAAACAAAAGTTAATAAATACATAAAAATAGAAGTTTGTTCTTTTATGTGCCAGTGATCTGCCATTAACAGATCATATCATGGGTAGCTACTATTCCTTTAGCTTGGACCTTGGTGTAAATATACATGAGTCATACCTGCAGCCTGGAGCTGAACCAATTTAGATAACCCAAACTTCAGCTAATATGCAAAATAAGAATAAGTCCTTCTTATAAACTGGAAATTTTGAGATATTGCATCATATGGTAGTATTCTAGAATAATTGACTGATAGAAAAACAGGTACTAAAAGGGAGTACTACCTAAGAGGTGTCTAAAATCTGGTCAATGGGACTGAGGACAGATAGGGTAGCAGGCACTTAGAGGAAGTTAGAAAAGTGGCAACTCATAATATGTAGTGGCCAAATATTTGGTAAGTCTGGCACTTATCAGGGTTAATGTGAAAGATAGAAAATATTCTTAATAAACTTGAACATTCAGCTGGGTATTTGTAGAAATAAAGTAGAAAATGTAAGCTGATAGCTATTAGGTGAATTGTCAAGTTATTATTAGAAAAAATGAGCTCAGGAGAAAGATTTGCAAATCTATAGGGAATATATATACAGCCAGTACATTCCAAAATTTACAAAATTAAAAAATAAATATTTTTAATCATTTAAATATGTAGTCACAGGCTAGGGTTGTGGCTCAGTGGCAGAGTGCTTCCCTGGCACATGTGAGGCACTGGGTTCAATCCTCAGCCCCACATAAAAATAAATAAAGGTACTGTGTCTATCTACAACTAAAAATTTTATAAAAAATATGTAGTCACCAAAGCAAAGTTTTTGAATGAAGCCCAAGTTCTGAACATTGCCAATAAGATGTAGCTTCAGGGCAAAGGAAGTCCATGATATGCTTGTCACAGCCTTTGTTAATAACCTCTGGAAGAATTAAGGTAATGCAACTCTTTTTGTCTGGATGAAAGATCCTCAGAAGTATTCAGTGTATGTTTATAGCCTTACAACCCTGAATGTACCCAGTTTCCTCTGATCTCAGAAGCTAAGTGGAGTCGGGCGTGGCTAGTACTTGGAAGAGGTATTAAGGGCATGACTCCAAGGAAACCTGATGCTCCTAACGTTTCTTTAATCGAGTCTAGATCCTAGAGGCAGAGCAAGAGGTGTCAGGAAAGGATTGTGGTGGTGGCTTCCATACTCTCTGTACTCTGGTACTCAGTTGTGGGTGTTCACATCATTGTTGATTTAAAATTTTTGCTATGGAAATAGAAAATGAGCATCTCAAAATTCCAATGGGCCAAAGGATTTCAGGTGACATCTAGTTTTCTTTCTGCCACTTTTTCCATCAAGTTTATTCTGGGTTTTTCTAACCCAGAGACCCAGCAGATAGAGCCAGAATTTTGGGACTGGGGTATGGCTGAGTGATTAAGTGCCCCTGGGATCAATCCCTGGTACAAAAAAAAATTATATTCTTCTGAAGCTGAAGGCGATTTTGACCCCTCTGCCACCAGTGGCAACACTGGAACTGTCTGCTGTTCCCCTTAATTTCTTCTTTCTCCATTCATTACATTTCACTATTCCTCTCAGCAACACATTTTCTTCTTTGACATTATGAATTGGCCCGATGATTATGTGTGTTCACTTCAGATTTTACTTGGTGTACTACCATCTGGCCAAGCATACCCTAAGAAGATTTTTAGTGAATACATGTTCCTCATTGCTTTACATTAAAGTCTGCCTTCTAGGACTTTCATCAAGAAGACCCAAGGGCTGAAGACTGTGCTGAATCCATATCAAAACAAAACCTCCAGATTTCTTATCCTAATAAGTAATTCATTTTGTATCTTTTTGTAAGAGGTACTTTTGGATTCTTTCTCTTAAAAGAAGTCACAAAATTTTGTCAGCCTAGGCTCCAAATATCCTGACGTCAACTCTGCCCTCCTGCTGTATATAGCGTTTCCCATAAGCCATCAAGAAATGTGAAAACGTGATCAGTGAGAACATCCTCTTGCTTTCTTCTCACTGCTGCCAAACTGCCTGAATCATAGGAAAAGGAAACTATCAAGGAGAACTGTCAAGGGTGAGCATCCTGGAGTCTCACAGTTGGACTGTGGCTTTGCCCATTGGATATGAGAGATGGTTAGAGGTGCAGAAGTTGGAATCCAGGACAAGAGGGGATTATTTTTGAACTAGTAGGAAATAAAATAGAAACATTAGACCTTAAATATAAGCCAGGAGTTGGTAAAAGGCACTTAATAGAGAAATATTAAAATCTATAGAAAAGAAAACCAATAATTTACTATGTATGGGTACTGTGTAGAGTCACTATGGATATTTTAAAGGGTCATTAAAGAAGAACATATTGTGCAATATGAGGTCACCAGCTCTGTCCTCAGCCAGACACCATGGAACAGGGGTGCAAGTAAAGGCCCAGACCCTCTCTTTGATGAGCTTTTCCAATCCTAGTTGGGACTGAGAGACCAACTCTGTTTACTGGGCAAGGCAAACACTGCAGGCATCATCTGCCATATTGAAATCGTTTCAGACTTCCTTGGAAACAAAATGAAGTGTATGTTCTTAGTTGGGTTATGGGGGGAAAAAAAGCCAAATTAATTAGAAAAGCTGTCTTGCCTCAGTGTGGAATGAGGATGTTCACAAACTTCTTTCCAATTTCTTTCATGGACATGTCTGGGTTCCAATGATGACACATTAGTAACTGGGTCCCCCCTTTGTAGGAGGAGCCTTCTTGCCCCCAACACCAGCAACTCTTGTGCCCTAAATCCTGTTCCCAACCCTGAGCCAACTGCTGGCAAATGCCAGTCACTGATCAGAGTCCAGATAGGGGATGAGCTGCTTGAAACTGCTTCCTTCATTACTTTTCTAAGTGTCACAAACAAAACTTTCACACATCCATCTGCTAACAGTTATGAGATACACAACTCCTATGTGGACACTGACCTATTTGGAGAAGTTCCTCAAGAGGGTGTATGTTTAGGCTTTTTGTTAGAATCATACAAACAGAACCTTGTTGAAAATGCAGATTCCTGGGCCCCGAACAGGAACAACCGAGTGAGTAGCATGAAGGCCAGGAATCTGCATTTTCCAACAAGTAACACAAAATATCTGCCTTGCAAGGGTTTTCTTATGCAATGTCCCCACTCTGCACTGGAAAGCTGTGTTGTCTGAGGAAAGTTGTTTGTTATTTATCAGCCTCAATGTCACAGAACTAAAAGAATAGAGCAATTATCACTCTCTTGAAGGGGCATGTTGATTGCTCAGATGAGGTGGGTCCTGACCCAGAGACAACACTCTTTAAGTATTATTTATTCCTGTTAGTGGATGTAACTGAATTCATTTCAAGGATTTGAAGGAAATCCAGGGGGAAAAGGTGTTCTTTCACTTGTAGGAGGGGGCTGGTCTTTAAAATACAATCTCAGTGCTCTTTCCCAGCCTCCCTGCTTGTCTCCATTCTTTTCAGAATCCAAACTCTGCAAACCTTTTATCCTTCTGGGATCCCCCTTAGAGGATTCAAATTCGGGGGCTTCCAAAAACTCCCTCTGAATGGAGTCAAAAGAAGATGCACTGTCCCAGGGAACAATAAGCAAAGTCCTCTGTTTGCAAAGTGATCCAAAATGAGTCATTTCATTTGGGGAAAATGAATACATCTTATCTTGCCAATGTTTCACCTCAGGAAAAAGTAGCATTCATGAATGCAAAAGCAGGCTACTTCTGGGGGAAAAATGAGTTCCCAGCTACAGATGGAGGATAAGAAAGCCAACCAGAGAGATGCTAGTTCACATCATTGGAGTCTCAAGAAAAATAACCTCACTGAGCAGGGAGTAGAGCAGTGGTCCTGTGAGGGTCACATAGGATTTGTGATCTTCACATTGAGCAAAGAAGATGAGCTCTCAGTGTCTTTTAGTAACTTCCTTTGGCTGATGTTAGCTAGAAAGTTCCTGCAGAATTGCACTGCAGTCTGACTGCTAGTTTTAGTGAGTTTTTTTTTTAAATGTATGGGTCTCCACTGAATAGCAGGAGGGAGAACTTTCCTCTTGTCCTTTCAGTTTATGACCTGAGGACATTGATGAGTGAGTCCTAAATCCAATGAAACAAATGGTACCTGTGCTGTCCAGGGAGCCCATGTACCAAGAGGAGGATAATCCAAGAATGCTGCCTCAGAGCCTGCACAGTGCCTGGTGGATGCTGAAAACCTTAGCTATGACCCAGGGCCCTCATCCTTGTCCTGGGCACCTTACTCTTTCCTAGATGACAAGATGGGTTTTCAAGTCAATAGAATACAAAACAGAATGAACTGGGATATCAAAAGCATGCACAAAATGCCATGGGCACAACCTGGCACATGAAGCCCAGCACTCTTCATGGCCACAGAGAAGCCGCCACACTGGGGACTCTGAGAAAGCTGTGGACTTGCAGGGTGGAGGACGGAGTTTGATTCGGGGAGAGGAAGCATCCTGAGTCACAGACACTGGACAGGAAGAGGGCTGTAATCACTGGATGCATTTGGAAGGGCATGTGTCACTGTTTGGAAAGAGCATGAGGTGTTGCAGGAAGGAGGTGGAAACCCTGCTGCACAGCTGGTGGTGTCGGGAGTATCACAGGTACAGCATGGCAGGTGATAGGGAGTCCCTGATGCTCTGAGTCCTTTCTACTTTTGACATGATAAAGGAGGCTGAGAATTCCCATGATCCTCCTGGAGGACTCTCAGGGAAGCAGGTGATGTCCTCGCAGTCTAACTCCAAAGGCTGGGAGAGAAAGGCAAGGTCAGAGTTATAAGCTCTGCAGGCCTCCGATCCAAGTGTGAAAATACAGTGATGCCCTCCCCACCCTGCAGGTGTGAATTTAGAACTTCTATTTCCTACACGGCCTTTCGAAGTGGAATTTAGTTAAATAAACTTTTATGATCATCTATGAGTTATTGCATTGCTTATTTATAGTATCTTCATTTTGATAAGAATTTTTCAGGTATTTTTGTGCTGTCTTACTAACAGATGATTATTTTAATAAAAATATATTAAATGTCAGGTACTTTGAGAGATGCAGAGCTGATTAGGACCTAGTCAATGCTGTCATAGAGGTTTTAGATAAAGGAACATCATGCAAGAAAAAAAAAAGATTCATAACATATATCAAGTTATTTATTTTGTTTGAAGCTGCTTACAGTGGCCAAGTTTGCACACACAAATCTGAGAACCCAATAATAGTAAATACAGCATCTTCACCATCTTTGTAATCTCCTTCATCAAGAGCAGTGCTCCTCAGAATGTGATTTTGGGAACTTTAAGGGAGCTGCTTCTACATCCACGCCTGAAATGCTGGTATCAGGGTGGTGCTGGCATCATAAAATGAATTTGGAAGTCTTCCCTGAACTTCTATTATTTGGAAGACTTTGTAAAGAAAATGATACTAATTCTTCTTTAAGTGTTTGGTTGATTCAGCTGTGAAGCCATATGGTCCTGGAAGATTTTTTTTTTATTACCACTTTAATCTCTTTATTTTTATTGGTCTGTCCAGGCTTTCTATTTCTTCTTGATCCATTCTAAGAAGGTATATGCTTCTAGAAATTTATCCATTTCTTCCAGAATATTCAATTTTTTTGGCATAATATTCATAATTATCCTTTGTGATCCTTTTTATTTATAAGATGTTCTCTATAAGATCTCTTCTTTACTTCCTTATGTTATCACCTGAGTATTCACCTTTTTTTTACTTTGTTAATCTAGTTAAGCTTTTATCAATATTATCAATATTATTTGTTTATTCAAATAACCAAATTTTAGTTTAGTTTTTTTTTTTTCCCTATACGTTTTCTATTTGATTAACTTCTGTTCTTGTCTTTATTACCTGCTTCCTTCTGTTAACTTTGGGTTAGGGGATTTTTCCCCCCTTTCTTATTTTTCTAGTTCCTAGAGGTAAGAAGTTGGTTGTTTATTTAAGAGATCTTTATTCTTGTAATATAGATGTTTATTGCTATAAACTTTCCTTCTGTTATTGCTTTTTCCTCTTCTCATCAAAGTTTTGCATATTAATTTTTGTTTATCTCTAGTTAATTTTTTTAAAAAATTCTCTTTGGTTTCCTCTTTGATTTAGAGGTTGGTCAAGAGTGTGTTGTTCAATTTTTACGTACTTAAAATTTTCCCATGATCTTGCTGATACCTCGTTTTGTTCCACTGATTAAAGACCTCAACATAAGATGTGAAACTAAAACTTCCATAAGAATGCATAACAGATTTTAGGGGGAATGCCTTCAATTTTTCTCCATTGAGAATGATGCTAGCCTGAGGCTTGGCATAAATAGCTTTTACAATGTCGAGGTAAGATCCTGTTATCCCTAGTTTTTCTAGTGTTTTGAACATAAAGGGATGCTGTACTTTGTCGAATGCTTTTTCTGCATCTATTGAGATGATCATATGTTTCTTATCTTTAAGTCAATTGATGTGGTGAATAACATTTATTGATTTCCGTATATTGAACCATCCTTGCATCCCAGGGATGAATCCTACTTGATCATGGGGTACAATTTTTTTGATGTGCCTTTGTATCCGATTTGCCAGAATTTTATTGAGGATTTTTGCATCTAGGTTCATCAGAGATATTGGTCTGTAGTTTTCTTTCTTTGAGGTGTCTTTGTCAGGTTTCGGAATCAGGGTGATGTTGGCCTCATAGAATGAATTTAGAAGTTCTCCCTCTTTTTCTATTTCCTGAAATAACTTGAAAAGTATTGGTATTAATTCTTCTTTAAAGGTTTTGTAAAACTCCGCTGTATACCCATCCGGCCCTGGGCTTTTCTTGGTTGGAAGTCTTTTGATTGCTTCTTCTATTTCATCTATTGATATTGGTCTGTTTAAGTTGTGGGTATCCTCCTGACTCAGTCTGGGCAAATCATATGACTTAAGGAATTTATCGATGTCTTCACTATCCTCTATTTTATTGGAATATAGGTTTTCAAAATAATTTCTAATTGTATTCTGTATTTCTGTAGTGTCTGTTGTAATATTGACTTTTTCATCCCGTATGTTAGTAATTTGAGTTCTCTCTCTTCTTCTCTTCGTTAGCATGGCTAGGGGTCTGTCGATCTTATTTATTTTTTCAAAGAACCAACTTTTAGTTTTGTTAATTTTTTCAATAGTTTCTTTTCTTTCAATTTCGTTGATTTCCGCTCTGATTTTAATTATTTCTTGCCTTCTGCTACATTTGCTGTTGTTTTGCTCTTCCTTTTCTAGGTCTTTGAGATGGAGTGTGAGCTCATGTATTTGTTGGTTTTTCCTTTTTTTTGAGGTATGACCTCCAGGTGATGAATTTCCCTCTTAAAACTGCTTTCATTGTGTCCCATAGATTCCGATATGTTGGATGCCCTCTATCACCACTTCTATTCAATATAGTTCTCGAAATACTGGCCAGAGCAATCAGACAGACGAAAGAAATTAAAGGCATAAAAATAGGAAAAGAAGAACTTAAATTATCACTATTTGCAGATGACATGATTCTATACCTAGGAGAACCACAAGGGTCTACAAAAAAACTACTAGAACTAATAAATGAATTCAGCAAAGTGGCAGGATATAAAATTAACACACATAAATCAAAGGCATTTCTGTATATCAGAGACAAAACTTCAGAAATGGAAATGAGGAAAAACACTCCATTCACAATATCCTCAAACAAAATAAAATACTTGGGAATCAACCTAACAAAAGAGGTGAAAGATCAATACAATGAAAACTACAAAACCCTAAAGAGAGAAGTAGAAGAAGATCTTAGAAGATGGAAAAATATACCCTGTTCATGGATAGGCAGAACTAACATCATCAAAATGGCGATATTACCAAAAGTTCTCTATAGGTTTAATGCAATCCCAATCAAAATCCCAACGGCATTTCTTGTAGAAATAGATAAAGCAATCATGAAATTCATATGGAAAAACAAAAGACCCAGAATAGCAAAAGCAATTCTAAGCAGGAAGCGTGAATCAGGCGGTATAGCGATACCAGATTTCAAACTATATTACAGAGCAATAGTAACAAAAACAGCATGGTACTGGTACCAAAACAGGCGGGTGGACCAATGGTACAGAATAGAGGACACAGAGACTAATCCACAAAGCTAAAACTATCTTATATTTGATAAAGGAGCTAAAAGCATGCAATAGAGGAAGGATAGCATCTTCAACAAATGGTGCTGGGAAAACTGGAAATCCATTTGCAACAAAATGAATCTGAATCACCCTCCTCTCGCCATGCACAAAAGTTAACTCAAAGTGGATCAAGGAGCTAGATATCAAATCAGAGACTCTGTGTCTGATAGAAGATAAAGTTGGCTCCGATCTACATATTGTGGGGTCGGGTTCCAAATTCCTTAACAGGACACCCATAGCACAAGAGTTAATAACAAGAATCAATAAATGGGACTTACTTAAACTGAAAAGTTTTTTCTCAGCAAGAGAAACAATAAGAGAGGTAAATAGGGAGCCTACATCATGGGAACAAATTTTTACTCTTCACACCTCAGATAAAGCCCTAATATCCAGAGTATACAAAGAACTCAAAAAATTAAACAATAAGAAAACAAATAACCCAATCAACAAATGGGCCAAAGACCTGAACAGACACTTCTCAGAGGAGGACATACAATCAATCAACAAGTACATGAAAAAATGCTCACCATCTCTAGCAGTCAGAGAAATGCAAATCAAAACCACCCTAAGATACCATCTCACTCCAGTAAGATTGGCAGCCATTATGAAGTCAAACAACAACAAGTGCTGGCGAGGATGTGGGGAAAAGGGTACTCTTGTACATTGCTGGTGGGACTGCAAACTAGTGCGGCCAATTTGTAAAGCAGTTTGGGGATTCCTGGGAAAGCTGGGAATGGATCCACCATTTGACCCAGCCATTGCCCTTCTCGGACTATTCCCTGAAGACCTTAAAAGAGCTTACTACAGGGATACTGCCACATCGATGTTCATAGCGGCACAATTCACAATTGCTAGACTGTGGAACCAACCCAGATGCCCTTCAATAGATGAATGGATAAAAAAATGTGGCATTTATACACCATGGAATATTACGCAGCACTAAAAAATGACAAAATCATGGATTTTGCAGGGAAATGGATGGCACTAGAGCAGATTATGCTTAGTGAAGCTAGCCAATCCCTAAAAAACAAATACCAAATGTCTTCTTTGATATAATGAGAACAACCAAGAACAGAGCAGGGAGGAAGAGCAGGAAGATAAGATCAGCATTAAACAGATACACTAGGTGGGAGGGAAAGGGAGAGAAAAGGGAAATTGCATGGTAATAGAGGGAGACCCTCGTTGTTATATAAAATCACACATAAGAGGTTTCGAGGGGAACGGGTAAATAAATAAGGAGAGAAATGAAATACAGTAGATGGGGTAGAGAGAGACGATGGGAAGGGAGGGGAGGGAGGATAGTAGAGGATAGGAAATGTAGCAGAATATAACTGTTACTAATAGGGCATTATGTAAAAATGTGGTTGTGTAACAGATGAGATTCTGCAATCTGTATTTGGGGTAAAAATGGGAGTTCATAACCAACTTGAATCTAATGTATGAAACATGATATGTCAAGAGCTTTGTAATGTTTTGAACAACCAATAAAAAATAAATAAATAAATAAATAAATTAAGAAAAAAAAAAGAGTGCATAACAGAAGCTTCCCTCATTCCCTTGGTAGTTATTCTTTAGATACAAACAAACAAAACCCCTCAGGCTATAAAAGTAAAAATGAACCTTTGAGAGTATATCAAACTAAAAAGCTCATGCACAGCAAAGAAAACAGTCAACAAAATAAAAAAGAAGCCTTTGGAATGGGAGTAAATATTTGCAAAGCCATCTAGGGTTAATATCCAAACTATGTAAGAAATTTCTAAAACTCATTGTAAAAAAGAAAACAAAAAAAATTAAACTTATTTTTTAAAAGTGGGCAAAGAAGTTGGACATGATTTCCTAAAACAAATATACAAATGGCCAAGAGGTATATGAAAAGGTAACATCACTAAACCAGGAAAATGAGAATGAAAACCACAATAAGATATTACCTTATACCTGTTAGGAGAGTGATTATGAAAAAGACAAAGAGTTGAGTATTGGCCAGGATGTGGAAAAATGGGAACATTTGAGCAGTTGATATGGAAAATAGTTTGGAGGTTCTTCAAAAAAAATAAAAAATAGAACACCATATGACCTGCAACTTCTCTGTTGAGTGTATATTATCATCTATGGGTCTTGGGTTTGTTATTTCCATTCAGCAAAGAACTGAAGAACAGGACACAGAGATAGCAAGCAAACAGCAGGTTTATTGCAAAAGCGACCTTAACAGACTTCTCAGAAGAAAAGGGGGGAGTTGTGAGTCTGGTGGGGAAGTTTTGGCTTGTTCTTTTTATGGTCTCTGGAATCTCCTTTCTTATCTTCTCCTCTTTCCATGTTCTCCTCACTATTGTTCATTGGTGTCCCCTGTGTCCACTCTTCTATTTTAATTTTTCTACTGGAATACCTGCTTAGGAGCACTAGTACAGAAGTGTCTGTCTAATTGGGTCCCCCATTTGTGTCCAAAGCACTTTCCTTAATCCAGAGTTGACCTCATTGGAAGACTCTCTCCAGACTCCTTTAATCCAGACCTGCCCTGAACTTCCTCACTCACCATCTTGCCCTGGCTACCTATGCCTTTGTACATGCCCTTCAAATACATCCAAAGGAAGTGAAATTAGTTTTTCTGTGGTGATATCTGTATTCCTGTTTTCATTGTAGAATTATTCTCAAAATATGAACACATCCTAAGTTTCCATCAATGAAAGAATGGATAATCGTTGCATATACATGTATGCAATAGAATATAATTCAGCCCTAAAAAAAGAAGATATTACCATTTGAAACACCCTGGATAAACCCGGAGGACTTCAACTAAGTGAGATAAGCCAGACACAAAAAAGACAAATTCTCTATTATCTTTCTCATATCTGCATTTAAAAAAAGAGAAAAACCAAATAAAAAGAAACAGATTTGAACAGTGGTTGTTTTGGAGCAGGAAGAGGAAGGAAAGGGTGAAAAATAAATCAAAGAGTACAAATTTCCATTAAGACAGAAGGAATAAGTCTAGAGATTTAGTGTGCAGCATGAGAACAATAGTTAATAATACTGCATTGTTTACCGAAAAACTTACTAAGGGAGTAGATTTTAGGTATTCTTACCATAAGTAAAAGGTTAACTGCAAAAGATTATAAATATGTTTATTTGTTTGACTATACTTATAGTTTTAGTATTTTTACATAAAACATCATGCTGTATTTCTTAATATACATAATAAAGATACATTTTGAAAAGCTGCACAAGTCAGAGTCATTTAATTCATTGGAGGTGGTGAGATGACTCATAATACAGAACAATGTAAGACTTTTAAATAAATAGGTCTTTAAAAATACTGCTGAGTAATAGCCTGGACAGTAATCTTGTCTTTTAATCTGCATGACATTACCTGGTGTTTTTATGCAAATTCTAGTCAATCATACCAAATGTGGAAGAAGCAGGCAAAGTTTAAAGAGAAAGGTAAGACTTATATTTACACCACAGGGTTGATGGACATGAAGAGCAGTCTCAATTTACAGATTTTAAAATTTATATGTTAATGATGCTGTATGCTTAGTTGCTTTTTTTTTTAAATAGAGCTACCTGCATTTTAACATCTTTACAGATGTGAAGGCATATAAAAATAATATGTGAGACACAGGCATTTTCCTTTACACTTGTTTTCCCTAATGCATTTGCTTTGTTGAATAAGAACAGGGAAAATACCAAAAGTTACAGTGTTCTAAGAGACATCACAAAACCAACTCATAAAGTCTCCAGGGCTGTATTAAAAGATAGCTGATGTAAAAAGCAAAGAAATGGAGTCATTATTGCCACAATATCTTCACCTGTGTATATTATGGACCTTTTGAAGCAGGATTCTAAAAACTATAAAAGATAATATGGTTTTCTAAAAAATGTGCTTTCCAGTTTCAAACTAAAGTAGCACTTCTCTTTCATTTCCAATTATGCCACCTGGTGCCATGGCATCCATACCCACTCTTCCCAGAAGCAATGAGTCATTCTTCTTCTTATTTCTTCATCAGGGGCTGGCCTCTCCTAGGTTTACTCTCCAGCCTCACCTTCTGGATTCTCTATTCATTGTGCACCACTTGGATTCCATCTATGGTTAAGATTCAACTGATCCATGCATTCTCTTGATATGTCCTATTCTCCATGCTCTTGCCCTTGGACTTAGTGTCAGTGAATGATTCAGAGCCCAAGACTGTAAGACCTAATTTACACTTCTGAGCTCTCCTGATCTTTTTTTTTTTTTTTTTTTTTTTTGTGCACACCTTATAATACTTTGATGTCCTCTCATAGAAGCCAAAGTCTTGCCTGTGTTTTACAATGTTCTTTCACAGATCCCTGTGGACCCTTCTTCTCTCAGTTCATGGTTTTCTCTTAATTTGGAGGTCCCTGGACACACTGTTCTTCCTTCATTTTCTCATGAGCTAAGCATCAGGGCTTATGTCGGTTCCATTTTTTCAACATGGAACTAGCACAGACTGTCTTCCTATTCTCCACTTCTTCATTTTCTATTTATCCTTGGGTTGTCAGCTTTAAGTAGACTTAAAAGCAGCTGATGGAAATATTCAGTAATTCATACTCTTGAAAAAAATTGATAATTTTATGTCTGAACTCTTACTAGAGATTTGACCTTAAAATACTGCCTAATCCCTAAAGCCCAACCTTCTCTTCCACAAAATGAGAATGATAATGTGAAGTAGCTAGAAGAGTGAAGAATAATAAATAACTCAAGGATTTTCTCAAAAATGGAAATAAAAGCATAATTTGAAAATCTTTCTCATGACCTGTCTAAGCAGCAAGAAAGACATAAACAATATAATTACACCAGAAAATATTTGTATTCACACTGTTTAATATTATTAAAAACATAGACCACAAAATACAGGAATGTGAGGACAAGCTTTCACCAGCCACAATACCCATGGTGCTGTGAAATCTGCAGGGTGATGCCATGGGAAATGACTAGATAGCTAATGGTCAGGATAATTCCTTAAGCAAAACAGAGGGACACGGGCTCACTGGAAACCTCAGAAAGCCAACTTAAAACTGCAGGCTGATTTTGGAAAGGACCTGCAAGCTCTAAAAGTGAGTGAATGCAGAGAGTTGGTACCAGCCCTAAAGAGAATGAAAAGTTTGAGACACATAACTAGGACACCAAAGTGTTCTTTCAGAAAAATCCTCACACCAGGGAGCTGTGCATTACAGATAAAACAAGAAGTAATCCTGGAGGAAAGGGAAGGAGAGAAATAGGAGCCATCCAAAAGAAAGAAATCATATTTTGAATATCACACTGAAACAATAGAAGTGGGTATTCTAGAAATACAAAAGGAAAAGAAACAACAAAATCCCCTAATTTCTTATATAATGAATAACAGAAATATTAAGATAGAATTTTATATCATCTTATAAGAAAAATATGTGACAGAATATACTTCTCCATCAAAGGAAACTTGCCAGAAAAAAGATGACCACAAAAAGATGAGAACTATAACGTGTTTCAAAGAAAGAGAAACTACATAAAGATAACAATGCTAGATATTAACTATGACAAGTCATAATTGGACATGGGTTAGATCTCAATATACCATTATGAATAAAATTCAAAAATAATTTCAAAATTAAAATTAAGTATGAAGAAACAGAAGAGTGAATAAAACAGCCAAAAAGAGATGAAAAACATAAAAATGATTTGGGAGGAAGTTGTACATTTAAAGATATGCAAGGAGATTTAGCATTATATAGTAAGTGTCTCAAAAGAAGAACACAACTATAGAATTATAGTGAATAGTAAATTCTAATTATTTTTTCCTGAAGAAAATAGGTTAAAATTACATGTTTTAAAATAGTTTATTACATACTTAAGAAAAATTGTTCCACATGGACCAATATTTAGACATATTTAATGAAATTTGTAGACTTCAAAGAAAAAAGACTCAACCAAACATTTCAGTACAGTTACCACACTGTTCTTAAGTGAAAAAGTCAATTAATCATCAATATTTTCTTTACTTTTGCAGATAAAATGTGGTGATACTTTTAATATCCCCTAGAAAAGAAAACAGAATCCAAGGATTTTATATCCATCCAGATGGACTTCCAAGTGTAAAAATGGAAAATATATTGGTATTTATAACTCATAACTAAGGGCATATTGTTCCCATGAGTTCTTCTGGAGACTTCTACTACAAACAAGCTTTAGATCATTAAAGCAAATATATAAAGATACATTAGTATAAAGACATGGATACAGAAAATTAATTTTATTTATTTTTATAAACAATGTTCACTACTGTGTGTGTGTAACTATGTTTGATTTTTCAGTAGGTGGGGAGAACTTTAGGCACTTCCTTAGTGTGAGCACTTCCTTAGAGTGTGCCTTTTGTCAAAGGCAAAAGTGAATTTCGGGAGACACTGGCAGGAGCAGAGTCTGTGGGTACTTGGGATGGCACCAAGTTTGAAGGGAAAACAACAGACAAATAGAGTAACCAGAATAGCCACGAAGAAACATATTTTCAAGTGTTAGGAGAAAACAGGGGGCCATCAGAGATTTTCTGTAGGAGACCCAAAGGCCTACTTTCCCCATTTGGGTGCCCTGTCAGTCATTTGTTGAGATCCCAGGGGCTGACTGGAGTAGAGAATCCAAAATATAGGCAGGAAGCCAAATGGACAGTGGAATAAAGAATATGCAGCAGAGTTTAGGAACTAGGCAAACCAGAAGAGATCTAGTAAGAGTTTCATAAGCAGGTTGGAAGGGTTCTTGATACCCCTTTCCTTTGTGTAAGTACACAAAGTATGTGGAATACCAAGCTGCTTGCAAGTTTCAGAATTAGCTCCAAAATTCTGGATTGATTGGTGTCTAAAAAGAATTAAAGGCATCTGTATTGGCACAGGGTTCTTTAGAGAATCAGAACCAATAGATTTTGTATATATGGAGGGAGGTTTATTTTAAAGAATTGGCTCATGCATTCGTGGAGGTTGGCCAGTTCTAAATCTGCAGAGCAGGCCACCAGCCTGGAGACCCAGAGGAAAGCTGCCATGTGGGTCTGAAGGCAGTCAGCTGGCAGTGCACAGTCCTGTGAGGGAGGTCCTGTCTGTTTCTATTAAGACTTTCAAATGATTGGATGAATCCACTCCATGCTATAGAGTGTGATCTGCTTTTTTCAAAGTACACTGATTTAAATGTTAATCTTATCCTTCCCTCTATTCCTCCTAATCTCCTTTCCTGCTGCTTTTCCCTATTGTTCACGGTGGGTGGGTCCTTCTGTTAGCTGCAGTGTACCACACTTGTACCTGGGACCTGGGACAGCTTTTCTTTATATCTGGAGGATTTTCCTTCTAGACATTAAGTTGGAACTTGAACAATAACAAACATCAATCAATCATACCAACTTCAAACTTCCATCCTCAAATAACTGATCAAATGATGTCAGTAATAAACAAATGGTCAATGCCATAGGGGAGTGGCACATGGTTCTGGGAGCACCCAGGGTAGGGAGACCCGACCTGGTTTGAGGTGGCGGGGGAAGATATCAGGAAGGACTTAGAATGACACATGAGCTGAAGATGTCCAACTGAGCTGGGTCAACTATGAAAAGAGCAGCAGAAGAGTCTCAAATGGAACATGCACACTGATCAGGTGGTGTGGTGTTAGTAGTGTCCCAAGTAGTAAAGCCAAAGTGAGGGACCTGAGTTCCGCAGAGGACCCCATAAGAAACTGAGCACCAGCTGTTCACTGCACTGCCTGGAGCCTCAGGTCCCAGGCCAGGGTCGCCTCTGCCTGGCAGAGCTGGAGCCCTCTGTGGCTGCGCACTGGCTTTGCCAGGCCTCAAAGCAACAGGAACCTCTCCCAATCCCGCCCTGACCTCATATCAGGTGATGTTGGCCTGCCTGAGACGGGACCCCAGGAGGTGCAGGGTAGCCAGAGCCCACCCTCTACTGTGGGGCAAATAAGTCCCCTCCAGCTGCTAAGGAAGGCGCCTCTGTGTGGCAGCGGGCGCTGAGTGGCGGCCTGGTGAGAAGCATTGGCAGCTAAAGCCAGAGAGCCTGCAAGGGCAGCTCAGACACCAGGTGGGACAATGGAGCCCTGCAGGTGCGCAGCTCTGGGTCATAGGGTGACAGCTCCATGCCAGTTGGGTGAGACCTCACCTTGTCCTGATAACATGGAACAGAGGCCTTAAGGGGCCCACAAGGTGAGCAAAACCCTGTTGACAATGGGTGGACAGTTTGCGACCTTTGGGCCAGTGGTCTTGATTCCATGAAGGAGAGAAAAGAGTGATTCGTACCACATTTGGCTAGTTGAAGATGACCACCACCCTAGAGGAGGCACTTACTGGCCATTTATAGAAGGCCTGTTTCCTGAGCAAGCTATGCCATTAACAAAGACCTAACACCTTTGTGCCGACTTTCCACACTGTCAGAATTTCCTGAATAATAATCAGTTCACAAGCTACACTACTTTCAGGAGATGCAATTCACTGAATACTGGTGGGTCACTGGGCAATCTCAAATTCTTTTATTCCATTCCAATCATGATTTCTGATATCTGTAACACTCAAATTACACATTGTACTTCACACACACACATACGTCTGTGTATGTGTGTATCTCATATATATATATATATATATATATATATATATATATATATATATAGAGAGAGAGAGAGAGAGAGAGAGAGAGATAGATATATAGATATAGATATATAGAGATATATATAGATATAAAATCTCCACTCAAACTATATATATATCATAGAAAGATTAAGAAAGGGTTAAGGGAGCCACAGAATGCTGTACCAAAAGCACAGGCAGCTGGCAGATATGAATGCAAATATGATGTAGGTGGTCAGATAGGGTTTTAATGAACCAGTTCTTCTGAGTTGTCAAGACAGAGGATCTGGACTGAAGGGAATTTCAGAAGATCAGCTTAAAGGGTCAGCTTGATGTGCAGGCTTGGAGTGAGCCATGAATCTTCTTTACAGGCAGGAGAAACCTCACTGTGCTGAACCCTTCAGGGGCAGAACCAAAGGATCATTGCTGACACGTTTTTTCTTTCCTTGAGCGAGACTCAGGAGGGATAACCAGGTGACAGGGTCAGGGAGCCCTCATGTCCAGTTTTGGGGACTTCCTTCTTTCATGAGTCTCAGGCGAGTGGGTTGTATCCAGTGAGGTTGATAAGCTCCTGTGTTTTAGTTCCTGATATGATTTGGGATTTCCATGTAGCCAGGAGCTCCTGATTTAGTTTGATAAATTGGCATGAATAAGTTGTTCATCAGTTTGTACCTTATGGTTTGCAGGGCAGATGGTGGTTGTTTACTTGAACAAACAAGGTGTGGAGTTATGCTTCTTTGGTATTTGGATTCAAAGTGGAGTAACTCAGGGCAAACTACTGAGTTTACAAAAATGGAGTAAAGCAGGCTTAGGCACAGCCTGAAAACTCCTGTTCTATACATTCCTGGAGTAACTCAGAGCTCTGCTCTCCATAGCCTATGTATATAACATGTAAAAGCTGTTTTTAACTTTACTCCCCACCTTTTAAGAGAAAACTTCCTGTATCTGGACATTGCAGATGTAAAGAGTTTTCCTATGTATGATAGAAGTGACACTAGCAGTGTTACTGGTCCACATTTGTTGACTGGATCAGAGGACATGGGTTAGAAGCCCCAGAGAAGAATGAAAAAACTGTCCTGTGCCAAACTGGCCATATGTAAAAGATGTTTTTCATATTAAAACCATTGTTGTGTGTGTGTGGGGGGTATGTGTGCATTTTATTCCTCATTACCGAATTTATAGTTGACAATGCTAAGTACTCTTTTGGAAATATCAAGCCTTCCTAGATACTCTGAAGTGCCTGATCTTCAAGTTGAAAGTAGAAGTTGTAAATATATAACACATTTTATAAATTTCCTTTTGTTAAAATCCATTTAAAATGTTGTTTCAAGGGTGCATACACATTGTGCACTGGTTCTCTGAAGAAGAGGAAATGCAGAGTTCTATGCCAGTGTGCTTATGAGAAAAGAGTAACCATTGTTCCTAATGTCTGTGCATTTTGTTTTATTTTGATTTGTATATAATGTACACAAGGGACAAATGAGTACTATTCTACACTATGTACTTTTTCTAGATGTTAAAAAGATTGCCAGTGTATGGCAAGTGATAGTTAACTAGTAAATTTTTACATTTTGTATTAAAATTCCTAGGAAAGATTGTTTTCTGAAAATGTGAGAATGAAAGCCCACTGGGTTGGTGAAGGGTGGGAATGTTCATAGGTAGACCCTTTAAAATTAAAAGTATTGTTACATGTGTATAGTTTATTCAAGATTGCACATTGGACCAATTTGAGTTCTTACTTGAAATACCTGGTCTTTCCAGATATTTAGAAGTGCCTGATGTACGTTAAACTTGAAGGTAGTAAAATGTCACCTTTAAAATATCTTTTTTTTCTAAAACTTATATGAAATATTATCTTTTTGGAATGGAATTATTAAACCACCGTTGTGAGCAGTATTGTACCATCTGTACTTGTTTAGTATTTTGAAGAAGGTTGGAGGGAAGCCATTGCAAAAGGTTTTATGCTAGTGTGTTCATTTTCAGACACCATTTTTTCTGTATGTTTATGCATTTTGTTGTGATATGATGGAGAAATGAGTCCCAAATTTGCAACAAGTAGTCTACATATTAAAGAGGTTGCTAGTATTTGACAAAGTAGTAAAATTAGAACATTTTTTACATTCTTGTTGAAATTCACAAGAAAGCTTGTCCTCTGTAGACCACTTTTAGATATGAATTTGTTCAACCATCTCTAAGCATCACAATATGTCCACTAGACTGGAGATGGAGAGAAGGAAGTAAGGAGGGAATTATTCAAGGTCAAAATGTTCAGATTAGAAGATAACTATATTGTAACCATTAATATGTGTGCTGTATGCATAGCAGACAAGTGCTTATATGAAGTATCAAGTCCTTCTAGATATTTAGAAGTGCTTGATATATTTAAGAGTAGAAGCAGTATAAGAAAAAATTTTGTAAATAGCTTTAAAAACTGGAGTCACTAAATCTACTCTGTAAAAGAGTATACTATCTATGTTTGTTCTTTAGGGGCCACTTCTCACTTTAGTCTCCATAGAGTGCTCGCAAGAGAGAAGAAAGGCAAAATGTCTCCCAATTGCTCCTATTTCCCAAAAGTCTCCCAATTGCTCCTATTTTCCAAAGTCTTTCTCCAGTCTGAAGGGCAAAGAACTCACCGGTCAGACCCGCAGGTCATGAGGCAGCATATAATCATCTCAGACCTGCCTTGATGTGGTCAGGAGAAAAAGCTGGTTTTTGGGCCAGTGTGTCAGGGAATATCTGCAGAGGCCTGCTGTTCACAAACTACTGGATATAGAAAACAGCTGTTGCTTACAGTTCCACAATATGTGAAAATAAAAATGATAGTATATTTGACCCAAGTTAACCAGACTACAATATTAATTTATGATTCTAGATTTAACTTCATCTAACTTTTGGGTTCTGTTTTAGTCAGCTCTTTTGCTGCTGCACCTAAAAAACCCAACAAGAACAATTGCAGAGGAGGAAAAGGTTGGGGATTCACAATTTCAGAGGCTTCAAGGCAGGGACAGTAGGCTCCATTCCTTGGGGCTCAAGGGAGGCCGAACATCATGGCAGAAGGTTGTTGCAGAGGGAGGCAGTTCACATGATGAACAGAAAGCAAAGAGAGACTCTGCTTGCCATATACAAATATGTACCCTAAAGCCAGGCCCTAGTGACCCACCTCCTTCAGCCATACTGCACCTGCTTCCAGCTACCACCTAATTAACCCCATCAAGGGATCAATTCACTGATTGGATTAAAGCTCTCACAGCCTGAGCATTTCCCCTCTGAATCCTCTTGTATTTTCTTACATGTGAGCTTTTGGGGTATACCGCACATCTAAACCATGACAAGTTCCTTGGTTAGAAGTACAACATTTAATTTTTTTCTTCAGTTCCTCCTGTCCTTATTTTACCCTTCTGTTTCCTTCAGTCTGCCTTCTGTCTTTTTGCCATATTCTGAAAAGAAAAGGGATGGGTACTTGATGCTCACTGTGCATTTTACAGTCCCTGAACTGACCATTGACATCATGTTTCCAAATCCTTTTTTAAAAAGTCATTCTTGTTTATCCTTTGTAAATTTATTTTGTTTAATTTTTATATGGTGCTAAAGATCAAATACAGTGCCTCACATGTGTTAGGGAAGCACTGTACACGGAGCCACAACCCCAGCCCACGTTTCCAAATTTTATAGACTATCATTATCTACACGGATAAGGGTCGCTTATGTGCTCAGGAATGGCTAGAAGATTCTTTACTCCAGTTATTCCTAGGGAATATAAACCTCCTTTTACTTCATTTAATCACCTCAGACACTTTTCCAAAACCGTGCTCCTTTGGGCTAAAGGATCATTGGTGCAATGACAAAACTTATAATCGTGCTCTTAAAGCCAATGGCAGAGAGAAACCATCCCACGCCCTTGGTATAGACCCTCTTGTTCAACTGGATGGGCTGGAAGGAGGCCAAGGGCTCACTTTAATGGGTACGATGTATCTTCTGGTGATTGATCACCTCCTCTGTAAATTAAGAAGATGACCAATGACTTATTGAGAAGTTTTTCAAGCAGTAAATCCTCTCATTCACCATTCTCTTGGGCAGTAATGGTATTTCTTAAGTCACAGAGAAATACAGCTGAGGTTACACATTCCTAAGAAGCAAAACTTGACTTGCAAAAGGCACAACTGGTAGGATTTGGGGCAATGTCAGCAATGCTGATCAGCAGCCATGCCTTCCTCAGTTCTCATTTAGCAGGCAATCTTGGGGGACCTGGAATGAAATCCGGAGTAAGCCTGTTTGGAAAGCTAAGCTACAGAGAAAGGACTCCTTAAGACACCCTATTATAGAAATTGAAATGTGCAAGGTTGGTCTTGTTAGGTTTTAATTTGTGTAGAAGAATATTTGGTTGTTGGTCTATACAGGAGGGATGGAGAAAAATAGAAGAGGCAGACAGAAATGAGGTTTGCATACCCTGTTCAGTCCTCCAGAAGACCAAGATTATGGGAGACCTAAATCTTTTAGGTCTAATTTAATAGAGACTTTGTGAGTCTGGGGCTTAAGGAGTGCCATTTATAGTCCAGAAGACAAATGGCTCTGTGGAACCAGGAAAGGACTATTTTCCCAGTGCTTCAGGAAACTTCCATTCCCCTGGGTAGACTTTGGGACCATTGGTATTCTCTCAAGAACTAAGTGGACAGGAAAGAGAGAGAGAGAGAGAGAGAGAGAGAGAGAGAGAGAGAAGCAGTATGAAAAGATTAGACTGGACATATGGCTAATAATGGGGCCGTCCCACAGACTCCTATAGATGCTTGTGAGGGCTCTGTTGATTTATTTTATCTACTTTATTCTCCTATAACTCAGCCTTGAAGCCTTGGGTGATATTAACCAAAGTTTATGGCCCTTGAATAGAAAGAGCATAGGCCAAGAGACCAAAGTTCTGATTTCAGGTCTGGCTTGTACTATTAACAAGATGTGAACTTTTTGAATAAATATTTCTCTCTGTAGATTGAATTATTTTTCTTTATCCAAAAATAAAAAGGGGGGATTAAAGATTTATTAGCCCTTTTTAGCACCAGGTGTAAATATTTTTGCCTTCTCAGCCAAAGGACTTTGTGAAAATATTAAGAGCATTCAGGTCAAGTTGTACCCATGCTTAAAACTGTTTGCTCACTTTCTGTTGCCTATGGATGGAACCCATGCCTTGCTCATGGTCTTCAGGTTGTCCTGACCTGGTCTTTGCCTCCTTTGATTTCCACTCCTACCATTTGTCCCGAGGGTCTCCATGCTCCATCTACACTGCCCTTCCTTCTGCTCATTCGGTTTTGAAGTTCATTCTCACCCCAAAGCCTTTGACCTTGCACTCCTCTCTGTCTAGAAGACTCTTTCCACAAAGTGTCACAGAGCTGGATTCTTCTCATCATTTAAAATAGTTCAGATTTTTATCAGAGGGACTCAGAAATAAAATGATCACCCCAACCCAACATTGTAGCTCACATTTTCCTTTTTCATTTTATTCCCAGCATTCTTGATATCCTGTAATTATCTTGCTTGTTCTCTTGTTTATTCTGACTCTTCATTAGAATTTAAATCTTTTGAGAACAGGAAGCTTGGTTGCTTTACTCAGCACTTAGAATAGTGGTTAACCCATAATAAGTATCAAAAATCCTTTACTTCATGCATCAAATAAATGAATAATAAATAACTCAGCGTCCTGCTTATTGACTGGGCACAAGAGTGTCTCACCAGAGCTAGAGTCTATGAAGGCTTGAAAGGGTACCTTTTTGACAACAGCTCAGACTGGGGAATATTGTTTCCTTTTTCTATGTTTAGAGACTGATGTGTAAAAGAAGTGATTTATTCACCAGATTTTAGCCAGAGTGAAGTTTGAAAAGAATATAGAAGTTTTTGAAATCACACAAATAAAATTACCATTTATAGATGGCTATTCTGAGCCTAGTTCTGCATAAAGCACATCATTAATGTCATCTCCTTTAATTACCACAACAAATTATCATGTAGTTATTTTCATCTCCACTTTTGAGGTGAGGAAGCTGGAACTCAGAAGCAGTAGGTCACCTGTCCAAGCCTCATGTATATTAATTAGCAGGCTAGGAAACCCACTCTGTGCCTCTCTACCAGATGGCCTCCCACATGCTTTATAATATTACTGCTACCCCTGAAACAAATTAGTCTTGTGACATTTTAGGTCCATGTAATTGCTGAACCTAAATCTTGAGGAACCTGATTTGCCTTCTACTTCCTGCAGGCAACTAGGAGAAAGGAGGTGTTGTCATTTAGAGGACATATAAAATCAAGGACTTTGCCACTAATAGTCAATAAAATCTTCACGAAGCATTTTCCATAGCTGTTCTGGATAAATTCCAGTTGGAGCAATTAGCTTTAATGCCCTTAAATGTCCCCAACACTTTAAGTTACTTCATGCACTTCAAGTGTCCACCTAATTTGTAGGACATTAGTGACCATGGACTGTGAATGTAAACTTTCCCCAAACTTGAGACCAAGGAGGAAAAACTAATGTAATCAATATACTGATTAAGCAGGAAGGACAGAAACTCATGAGTAGTATGAAGGTAGAAGGAAAGAAGGAGGAGAAAAAGGAAGATACAACACAATGGTAGAAGAACTAAAGAAAGTATAAAATACAACCATTGAAATTGTAACCACAATCATAGTAACACACATTTATCGAATTTCTAATGCTTGTTATGTTCTAGGTCCTATTCTGTGAACTTTCAAATATTATTTCTTTCATTTTTCAAGGCAGTCCTCTCATATTAATGATAATATTTGCATTTTGCAGAGTGAAACTGAAGCATAGAAAATATAAGTAACTTGCCCAGAGTCACAGGCCTATTAGATATGTAAACAAGAATCAGAAGTCACATGCACTGGATTTAGAATCTGCATTTTTAAGCAAAATGACATATAACATGATCACAGGAACAAACTTAGTAGGTACCATTGTATAGAGACACTGGGAGATGGTTGTTTGCTGTGTCTATGATGCATTAAACAAGTCCCCTAGACTCAAATATATTTTATACTGGGCAATGATGAATTAAACCTTAAGAGATATATTTCATTTTGATAAATAAGGTATAACGTACTATTTCAATGCAATCATTGTATAGATTTCTGACCTCATTGAGTAGTTGTGAGTATCTCTTGGGTTAAAAAAAAATCAATGAGAAATAGGGAGAGGCATTATTAGTAGCTCTGAAATGTAGAACCTGGCTTAGACCAGAAGACTAAAGAAGGCTTTTATTTTTTAGATGAGGTCTCGGACTGGCCTCAAACTCCTGGACTCAAACCATTCTTCTGCCTTAAGCTTCCTAAGTTATGGGACCATATACATGAGCCACTATGCCTGGTTTTTCTGAGAAAAGCTTTTTCTTTCTTTTCCTACTGAAATATACAGCACTCTGAGCTAATGGCAAGATGAGAATATGGGAGATGATGGGTGAACTTGCTGAAACAGATCTATCCTGGTGCAGTCGCTGAATGGGAGACACAGCCAAAGAAGAACCCCAAGTCTTGCTTCTCCAGTGTAGGCAATAAATGAAAGGCCAGAAAACCCGGCTTACCAAGTCACATCAGGCATTCCTCTTATAGAAAGAGTGAATAGTAGAGATGAGAGCAATGAATGAACATCTCAGAGATGAGAACAATGAATGAACATAGAACTAAAAGAAGAATGTTGACATTAGTGAGGAGGAACTAGAGATATTCTGTACGTGGAAGAGGACTGGTCTGAGCATGGGTCATGGATTTTTTTTTTAACTTATTTACTTTTATGTGGTGCTGAGGATTGAACCCAGGCCTCACACATGCTAGGCAAGTGCTCTGCCACTGAGCTACAACTGCAATCCTCAGAGATTTTTCTTTTAGGAATTTATATACTTTTATTATTTTGAAATTATTCATTTAATTAAGGCCACTTGTGCCTTTTTCATATTGAAATTATCATACATTTCCTTAAAAAATCAATATGATCAATATGTACACCTTGATGAACTCCTTTGACAGTAAAAATAATTCCAGATAACAACATATGAATGGGCTGCTGTGGTCACTCCATAAACTTATGGTAATGTATTATGGTAAGTATAAGCTCACAAATGTTGACAGATACCTGTTGGCTTTTCTTTGTGTTTTCCTTGCTTTATGTGAACAACATGAATTAATCTATACTTGAGTATGTGTGTTCCAGGTGATGGATTAAATGGAAAAGATGGAATGGAACATTTTTGTTTATTCAATATGTAACTTCTAAATGTTCATGTCATAAAAAAAACAATGGGATGATTAAAATCATTTTATTTTACACATTTTTTTCATTGTGAAATTTGACTCTTATTTTTTTTTTTGCTCATGTATGACTTCTGACACAGAGAAATTAGAAAGTTGGTAATTTAGGAAATTTTGAGACAGCTGTTTTTTATGCTGCAAAACAGTCTAAGTGCCCCACCATTGTACAGTAAGTTAGAGGCAGAGTAGAAGCTAGGACTCATTTCCCTGAATTCCAAGATATTCCCATTACATTGTCTTTTTGGATTTATTTACCAAACTTAAAATAGGTGAACATGCCTCATTTATATGACTAATTCTGTAATGTGATAGGAACTGCACTAAGAGATTGGGATACAGTTGTGAACATGGTAGACACATCCCTGACCTTGCAGAAAGAGGTAAGACATTGAAATTCTTATAATAAATGCAATAGGATCTGAAGCAAAATTGGACAAGTCAGAATTATATATTAATAGACTTCTGCTACCTTCAGTGTTCGTAATTGAATGGATGGACAAAAAGTGTAGTTGGAGAGGGTAGGAAAAACTTAATCAGAGTTTTGCTTTTTTTGTATAAAGCTTGAAACCAGTGGTGCTTTACCACTGAGTTACATCCCCAACTCCACCTTGTTAAAAACAAAAACAGGGGCTGGGGATGTGGCTCAGGCGGTAGCGCGCTCGCCTGGCATGCGTGCGGCCGGGGTTCGGTCCTCAGCACCACATACAAACAAAGATGTTGTGTCTGCCGCAAACTAAAAAATAAATATTAAAAAAAAATTAAAAAAAAAACAATTTAGGACTATGAAATCCTAAACTAATATGTAGTTGGGAATGGGGAATGAATAAAAAGAGAAGTCATATTACGCACGCAGCACTAAAAAATGCAAAATCATGGAATTTGTAGGGAAATGGATGGCACTAGAGCAGATTATGCTTAGTGAAGCTAGCCAATCCCTAAAAAACAAATATCAAATGTCTTCTTTGATATAATGAGAACAATTAATAACAGAGCAGGGAGGAAGAGCAGGAAGAAAAGATCAACATTGAACAGATACACTAGGTGGGAGGGAAAGGGAGAGAAAAGGGAAATTGCATGGTAATGGAGGGAGACCCTCATTGTTATACAAAATTACACATAAGAGGTTGTGAGGGGAACGGGTAAATAAATAAGGAGAGAAATGAAATACAGTAGATGGGGTAGAGAGAGAAGATGGGAGGGGAGGGGAGGGGGGATAGTAGAGGATAGGAAAGATAGCAGAATACAACAGTTACTAATAGGGCATTATGTAAAAATGTGGACATGTAACAGATGTGATTCTGCAATCTGTATTGGGGGTAAAAATGGGAGTTCATAACCAACTTGAATCTAATGTATGAAACATGATATGTCAAGAGCTTTGTAATGTTTTGAACAACCAATAAAAAAAGAGAAGTCAAAGGTAGCTTCTCACTTTTCCGAATTGGGCAGCTTTGTTAATGTTGATAATATTCATTGTTGAGAAAATTATGTATCCAATATTGGTGACATACTTGGAGAGGCATTGCATTAGTGGGATGTTAAAATTTTGTCATTGAAGGTAGATTTATTGGATTGTGGTGGTTAATGGAGTCCAAATAGTGGGAATACTCCCAGTGAGTAGAGTGTGGGATGCAGAGCAAAGGAGCAAAACACTACTCTCAGAGCACAAACAAGGGATGTGAAAAGGAAGAAAAAAGGGTACAGGTTAGGGACTAAGAGGGAAAATCTACAGGAGTAGTTCATGAAAGAGGTAATAGTCAACATTGTGAAATAATACAGAAGATAAGAAAGATAAAGCCTGAAAGGAGTCCACTCAGATTTAGCAGAAAATATTACTTTTGACCAAGGAGTAAGAAGTTTCTGTGACATTATGGGGGAAAAGAGCTAGATTACAGAAGGTTTGGTGCATAAACTAATACTTTAGAACTTCTTTTTTGAAGGATAATGGAGAAATAGGAGTTCAGAGGGGCTTAGATTAAAATTCCAGGAAGGCATTATACATATTTAGAGGAGAAGGTAAAGATAAAGAGTGGAGAGATAAACAAGAAAATTAAGGCCTAGAAAAGGCAGGTGGAGAAGATTTTAAAAACATATGTGGAATAATTAGTTTTGGAGAAAGAATGAACACATTTCTTTCTTTCTTTTTCTTTTTTTTAAATATTGTTTAGTTGTCAATGGACCTTTATTTTATTTATTTATATACAGTGCTGAGAATCCAATCCAGTGTCTCACACATGCTAGGCAAGTACTCTACCACTGAGCCGTAGCTCCAGCCCCTTACTGAAACAAGGAAGAGAAGATGTATGCTTTTGGGGAATGTAGTGTGGCAGTATGTTTATGCTTTACTAAGGACTTCTATTTTCTTTTGGGTTCTAGGCTAGCAGGAGCTTTGAGAATGGGACCTATATTTACAGGGAATTTCTTGTGGAAGGAAATTATATTTGTAACATATCTCAGTTCTATGTGTATGTAGTTTCTCACATCAAGCAAAACCAATTCTGTCAAAACCAACCTGGAAGACAGATGTCACAACCAACAATAAATGCTACACCTACCGTTAAGGAAACTTTCTTTGATAATGTAGTCATTAAAAATCTTTATAAAGATATCTGTGTGTGTGTATACATCATTTTATCCTCCTTGATATAGTTTTATGCTTGAGATGATGCTGAAGGTGGGCCATCTACTTAGTAACTTTTTGTGCTCTTCACTTAAATTTTCTGATTCAGAGTTCTTACCAACAAAATGAAACTAATACATGCAGTACATAGATATTATGATCATCAAATTAGAAAATAAATGGAAAATTTTAGTTGGTATATTTCAGTTGTAAGAAAATAAACCTGAGATCAGTCTTAAATAAGAAAGGGAAATTATAACTAGGGGGTGAGGCTGTCTCATGGAATTCAAGGACAGGAAATGTGCTAGGTTTTGGGCACAGCTGGAACTAGGAACTTCAGCACCACCAGAATTCTCTCCATGTTCTTTGAGCCTAATTGCCTTTCCATGGGCACTGCATTCATCCCCCCGCCTTTTATGCAAAAATGTTCCTTCTATTTCTCTGGTACATGTACAGAAAACATGATAACTAATGTATACAGATTTTTATTATATCTCCCTTGGATATTGGAGCCCTAAGGATTTTTTTTTCAGTCTAAAAAATAGGAGCAAAGGAATCTGGTTTGATTTTTGTGCAAACCTCTATCAACCAACTATGAGCTGGGGTCAGAACAATGCTGCAAACTTGTGCTTTCCCTATGGTTGCTATGAGGCTGACTGATGGGGGGAATAAGGAGGACGGGGATTATTTCTCAACAAAGCACAGATTTGTGCAGATGAAACAAAATATGACTAGATAGACAAAGATGGACCATATCAATGGATGATATTGATGTGATCATAATGAAAATGATTGCTTATTGTAACAGTGGACAATATAATCTTTACCTACTAGGCCCTGAACTTTCCTGGATTGTTTTCTTTTTCATCTCAAAGTAAATGAATCTCCCCAAAGATTTCTTTTTTTTTCTATTTTATGTTTCATTGTGGAGTTTCAAAACTGACATTCCCTGCTATTGAACTGACTGCTCCCACAATTCCTCTGTCTCTCTCTCTCACACACAAACATTCCCCCAAAACACACATGTGTACCCCCAGACACTTTTCTGTATTCTCTTCTGATGAAAAGGCTCCTTTTCACAAATGTCGACCACTGGCTAGGGATGCCCTTGGAGCTCCTTGCTAAGAAATGCCAAATTATCCATAAGTGTAATAAGATTATGCTGCCTCACTGGCCAGCGGGGGATCCCAAGAATTTTGCTGCTTGCTTCCTTAATTAAAAATGTAAATAAATTGTAGATATTAAGTGTAATTCTGAAAAAAATAAGAATAAATTCAAGGGATTTTTTCATAGAAGGTCTTAATTAAACCTATCACTTCTTAAGTATACAAAGCTCATTCCCTCCTGTAAGCCCTTGGAATCTGTGTGGATTTCACCTGGCATACTCTCCCCTGAAGTTGGGCACAGCTCCCTCCCTCAGGATTTCAGGTGTTTGCTCCACTCTTACTCCTCAGAGACAGTTCTTGGTTAGGGAGCACTTCTTGCCCATCCTGTTGGTTTTTCTTTATGGGACTCCCCCCGTAGAATATAAATTCAATCGGGGCCATGTTGTCAATGTATCCCCAGCACTTAGGACAAGTCTAGACACAGAGGAGCATTCAAAACATTTTATTAATGTAAAAATAAATGAATAAATAAAATTGAGTTTTTCAGAAACAATGTAAAAAATCCTGATGATATAGACAAATGACTTGATCTCAAACAGGTTTTGCAATAGGTGTCAAGCCATGTTTAAGGACTAAAAGAGAGCAACCACTGATAATGCACCATTTTCTTTTGACATAGCATGTGCAATAAAAGCTAGCTTATGAAGCCTCACTGGGATTCTCTAGTCAGTGTGCATAGGAATTGGACTGGTATGTGGACCTCTGACTCACAGAAATCTGTGTCCCAAGTGGAGGCCCCATCAAGAGCAGGACCATTACCAGTTACCTAACTTATCTGTTGATTTCCTGAAATGGGAGTTGATTTCCTGATATCATATCTATATCAGAGGTGAGTTGCAAGGCCTAAGTAAACTGGAAGATGTAAAGTGGTTAACCCAGAAAATGGTCTAAGGAAGGACTTACTGTTACTCCAATCCCAGGGATGGACAAGAGACCCAAGACTGTTTGCTTTCTCAATGAGTTCTAAGATGGATCTGATAGGCCTCAGAAAAAAGTAGAGGCCAAGTCACTCATATCTTTTGCTTGGCAAGAAAATAGGAGAGGAGAGAAAAAGTTCCTTCTAACCTAGTCATGACCAGGAAAGTACAATGGGATAAAAGATTTGTCATGTTATCTCAAAGGCCAAGCTGAACATGTCTCCTATTTTGGATTGTTTACAGTTTGCCTATACAGGGACTTTGTGCAAATTAGAAAAGGTTACCTTCTCTAGGAAAGTAATTAGAAAAATCTTATCCTACAGTGGGACCACTTTAAGGAACAGGGAGAAAAGCCTCATAGCTTGACAAACAGAGTTTAAATTTTAGCCCAGGGATGCCTTGTGTGATGTGCTAATCCTGGAGCCTTCCTCAGAGCTGGCATTGATTGCCCCATGGGCCCAGCCTATAAGATACAGTGCCATATTCCAGAAAGCCATCTACTTCTGTGCTGCTGAAAGGTTAGGGTATGACAGGGAAATATAGAAACAAAAATCTTGAGGTTATTCCTCTGCCGATCATGTCTTCAACAGTTTCCTCTTAGATGGAGGCTCCAGAATTTGTTATGGAGAGAAGCTGCACTTTGTTTCAACAAATAGCTTTTTCCCCCAAAACCTGCAGAGAACAAAGCCTTTCTTTCCTCTCAGATTATGCAGACCTATATTTATTCTGCATTATTTCTTCTTCCATACAAGATGGGAGGCCTTGGTTGGGATATGGTGTTTACCTTCTGGATGCTTTTTGATTTTCTTGTAATCATTTCTACCTTCCCTAGGTCTGCACCTGTAGGTTAAGGGAGTGATTTAGGAGCACAGAAATTTGAGTTCCACTTTAGATATTCAGCCAGGAAATTGTAACTAAATTTGGATAAGAAGAGCTTCTGCTTCTGCATATCTACTACCACTTTTTGATGTCTTTGGGGAATCTGGCAAAGATCTTGTCTAATTTTCTGCAACTTAGGTTTGTCATGATGTGTGATGTTTCTGCTTCTGCTCAGCAAACTTTATGCATGCAGTTGTCAACTATACCCAGTGTTCACTATCTGGCTGAAGGTCTAGGTTCTCCTTTGTTTCTTTTTCCTACCCAATCCACCATTTTTTTCTCTCTTCTTCAGGTAACTCTTTTCTAGGCAGTCTAGTCTATTCATTGCCAAATTATTTGGCATATTATTTAATTTCTTTTTTTTTGTAAAAAAATACAGCAAATAATACACAAATATTAGATGTAGGCAAGATCTAAAAGATTAGAGAACCTGTATGGTTGAGACAGGCTGATTGCTAACCAAACTGTTTTTATCTTCATAGCTCACTTCCTTGCATCTAATTCACTCTACATGAAGCATCTTACAGGCAGTGGTATTGAGGAGTGGGGGTTTCCTCCATTTCTTTTTTATTCTCCCATCTGCCTGCTATAGGATGAAAATGTTGTTTCCAAATCATGTGGGGAACATGGTGGAATCACAACTGTGGTTTGCCTTGATCGCTTGAGTCTCCAGCTGGTTGAGAAGAACTTCTCAAGAGAGCTACACCATCATGGTCAACAACATTAGACATTCCATGTAGGATGCAGGAAAAATTGATTTTTTTTCATAAGACTCTGAGACTTGGGGACAATGGCTACAAAAATAGCCTATTTTACATATTGCAAGTAATTTCAAGGTTAAGAAGGTGAAGCCATGCTATATCTTAGACTTTTATCTTTAATTTATGGAGAAAAATGTAATCCTGACCCATAGAATTGATGAAAAATATCAGTAAAAAGAGATTAATATAGAATAATGCAGGTGCTCTCAAACTCATCTGAGCATTAGTATTTCACAGGTAACTTAAAAATAAGGACACCTATATCCCTCCACAGATCCATTAAATTAGATTTATAGGTTAAGATTTGGCATACAGACCTATGTGTAAGCATTTAAAAATAATAAATGAATTCCTAAATGAGTCTACTGTGCATCTGGGATTGACCACTGCATTTGATGGTCTTCAAAATCAATGCACAGATGCCTCTGGAGTGAAGCAGGTGTACAGAGGGACTTTGCCTCTTACCTCTTACCTACCACACCCACACCAGTACTCCTGTGTCAACAACATTCCATGGAGTCTCACTAATGCTCCTTATTGGGAGAAAAACATGCTTAATGTAAGTTTCACCTTTTATTTTTGGCTTAAGAGAATTACAACCTGGTGACAACGATAACAAACCATCAGCGTCTGACAAAGGTTGAGACTTCAGGGTGACACACTGAAATGTGAAACTGATGTAATTTCCAAGGGCACCCGTTGTCAAGGTAACACATGTGTGGAGAAGGAAGAACAAAAAAAAGAAAGAAAGTAATCATGAAAGTAAGAACAATCAGACCTAAAAGAAAAACATATCCTCATGGATAGAAGGAAATTCTTCACAACTTCTCTATTTATTATTACTCCCTAAAAATACTTAATTACCTGGTGATTCAGGTGGCTAAAGTGAGAGGATCACAAGTTTAAGGCCCACAACTTAAAATGAAAAATAAAAAGAGCTCAGGATGTTACTTATCAGTAAAGTGTCCCTGTGTTCAATTTCCAGAATAAAATAATAATAATAATAATTACTTAATAAAACAAAAACTGAAAACAAGAAAAAAGACAGAGAAGGATATAGAAACAACCTTATAAACATTGCAGATCTGGGTGGTAAGTTCAATTCAAGACCAAAAATAACAAGTGAGTGTAAACAATAAGGGCCCGAGTCTATGCACTGAATGAACAACAAAAAGGAAAGATTTAAGCTCATCAGAAAATAAGTATGTAAAAGAGAAAAAAGTGGATTGATAAATAGATTCCAATGTAGGGATAATTGGAGCATTTGAATAAGTACAAATTTTTTTTTTCAAATATAGAATAAAACATCCTAAAATTAAAAAAAAAATTCTTACAAATATTGAAAAATTATTAAATCCTCCATGAAATTTTGAGATCCAACATTAAAACAAACTATCCATACTCCTGAAGGGATAGAACTCCTCCAAATTCTGTGAAATCAGTGTCACCTGATACCAAAATCAGATGAGGACACATAAAGAAAACTATACAATATCCCTGATGAACTTTGATGTAGAAATACTTAATAAAATATTAGCAAATCATATTATGCAACATAAAATAAATAAAATAAATATTCAGCAACACAAATAAAATGTTATCAACATCATAGTAAGAAGATTGTACACCATGGCCAAGTTGTTTTATTCCAGAGATGCAAGGATGGTTGAGTATATGGGAAACAATTAATGTAATTCATCACATAAGTAGATTTAAGGACAAAAATCATTTAGTCATCTCAATACATGCAGAGAAGGCCTTTGACAAAATTCAGCACCCATGATAAAAATACTGACGAAACTAAGGATGGGAAAAATATGCCTCTACATTGTGTAGGCTATATATGAAAAACGCAAAACCAACTTCATAATAAATTGAAAACTGAAAGTATTTCCTTTAAAAGCCGGGACAAGACAAGGATGTCTACTCTCACTATTCCTGTTTACTATTGTGCTAGAAATTCTAGCCAGAGCCATTAGGCAAGAGAATAATATAAAAGGGATTTAAACAGGAAAGGAAGAAATCAAATTATCACTGTTTGCAGATGATATGATCCTAGACCTGCAATATCCAATGAAATCCACGAAAAGACTGCTAGGATAAATAAACAAATTTGGCAAAGTCACAGGTTACAAAATCAGCGTACACAAAATCAGTATCTTTCCTATATACCAAAAATGAACCTTCTGAGAAATAAATCAGGAAAACAATTCCATTCACAACAACCTCAAGAAAAAAAAAATAAAACCAAAAAAAAAACCAGGAATAAATCTAACCAAGGAAGTGAAAGATCTTTAATGAAAACTACAGAAAATTAAAGAAAGAAATTGAAGAAAACCTCAGAAGATGGCAAGACTTGCCACGTTCATGGATAGGTAGAATTAATATTGTTAAAATGGCCATACTACCAGCAGCAACATACAGATTCACTGCTATCTTTAACAACTACCAAAGATGTTCTTCACAAAACTAGAAAAAATAGTCCTAACATCCATTTGGAAGACTAAAAGACTCAGAATGGCCAAAGCAATTCTAAGCCAAAAAAGCAACGTAGGAGGTATTGCAATTCCTAACTTCAAATTTTACTACAGAGCTATAGTAACAAAAGCTGTATGGCACTGATATAAAAACAGATATATAGACCAATGGTAAAGAATAGAAGATAGAGAGAAATCCATATATGTACAGTCATCTGATCCTTGATATAATTGCCAAAAACATACTTTGGAGAAAAGACATTAATAAATGTTGCTGGGAAAACTAGATATCCATATGTAGAAGAATTAAACTAGCCTCTTACCTCTCACCCTGCACAAATATTAACTAAAAATGCAGCAGGGGACCTAGAAATTAGACTAGAAACTATATAACTCCTATGAGAAAATATAGGATCAACATTTCAGCTTTTATTTTGTTATTTTACTTTTTACCATTTCAGCTTTTGGATACAGGTTAACTGCTTTCTCAATAGGGCCCTAAATTTCAGGACATAATACCAAGAGTTAATAAATGTGTGGCATCAAATTTAAAAGCTTCTGCACAGCAAAGGAAACAATTAGGAACATGAAGAGGGAACCTACAGAATGAGAGAAAAATCTTTACAAGCTATTCTTCGGACAGGATTATTATTTAGAATATATAAAGAACTCAAAAAAACTTTACACCAAAAAATCAAATAACCAAATTAGTAAATGGACAAATAAATTAAATATACCTCTTAAAGGAAGAAATACAATGGCCAACAAATATATGAAGAAGTATTCAACATCATTAGCAATTAGGGAAATGCAACTTGAAATTATAACAAAATTTCATCTCACACCAGTCAGAATGACAGTCATCAAGAATACAAATCATAATAAATTCTGGAGAGGATATGGAGAAAAAGGAATGCTTTTACACTGTTGATGGAACTGTAAACTAGTACAGACACTATGGCAATCAGTGTGGAAGTTGCTCAAAAGGTTAAGCTTGGAACCACCATGTGACCCAGCTATACCACTCCTCAGTATTCATCCTGAAGAATCAAAGTCATCATAGTCATTATACTACAGTGATACATGCATACCCATGTTTACAGCAGCACAATTCACATTAGACAAACTCTGGAAGCAGCCTAGATGTCCATCAGTGGATCAAGTAAATGTGATATATATACCCAATGGAGTTTTATTCAGCCATAAAAAAAAATGAAATCATGTCATTTTCAGGAAAATGAATGGAACTAGAGATAATGATGTTCAGTGAAATATGTCCAACTCAGAAGGTTAAGGATAATATGTTTTCTCTCATATGTGGAAGCTAGAGAGGAAAAAGGAAAAGGGAGACGAGAGATCTCATGAAAATCAAAGGGAGCACAGAAAAGGAAAGGGATGGGAGGTGGGAGGGAGAGGGCAGTGCTGGGAACTGATATTGGCCAAATTATGTTTTTATATTGTGTATTGTGTGCATGTACAAATATTTACCAGCAAATCTCATCAGTATGTACAACTATAATGCATCAATAAAAAATGTGGAGGGAAATAAAAAAACTATCCATTTGGCCACTTATCATCAAGAACAAAGAAAATATTTCAATCATCCAAAAAATAAAATAAAAAATTTTTAAAGTCATTACAAGGTGAAAAAAAATCATATGGTTCTCAGATATTTTTTAATAGCAACTCTGTTCTAGAGGCAAAAAAATATGTGTGATTCGAGAAGATTATAACCACTGAAGCCTTAATCCAAAATTAAAGGTAATAGGCAGGCAGTGGAAAACATAACTATCATAGGAAAGAATGTATCCATGAATCCTTGTGATTAATGAAATCTTGTGATTTAAGTTACTAAGAAAAACACTAAGAATTGGATCCCTCAGGAACTGATAAACTATGCAGAAATGGAGTATATAATGAGCTTTCATATATAACTATATTAAAATTTGGTTACGGTACAGACTATTTTTTTTTTTAAAGTTGATGTTGTTAAATAACCATTCAACTTAAAGCCTCATAAGGTGAGGTGTACAGAGGGGGAACAAAACCTTGCCCCCAGTGACCACCTCCTCCAGCCACACTCCACATGCCTATAGTAATCACCTACTTAATCTGTTCAAGTGGATTAATGCACTGATTATATTAAAGCTCTCATAATCATTTCACCTCTAAACTTTCTTGTATTTTCTCTCACATGAGCTTTTGGGAGATACCTCATATATAAACTATAACAGTCATTTTTATAAATAATACATTAAAAGCAAAACAAAGTAATTAATTATGGTTGATGAATTATCTGTATGTATGCTTATTATTTTCTTCCTGTTTCTATATATTTAATTCTCCTTCTTTCTCCTCACCCCAAATTTCCTTTAATGACATTTAAAATCTTATTCCCATTCCAGAGGCATCTGTTATCACCAGTTTGTCATATTTTCTCCAAGACTCTTTTTCTATGAATATTCTAACATACCTACGAAGAGATTTTCATTTTCACTTGTGTTTACGTAATATTTTCATACTGCATATTTTGTTCCGTTTTCTGTTTTAAATTGCTAAGTTATAAATATCTTTACATGGAAACTAAAAATCTTTCAACTCTAAACTATTTCATAATATAGATGCATCAAAATTTATTTAGCTATTCATCCATTCCTTTTATTTAGTTTACTTCCAAATCTTTGCAATTTGAATAAATGTGAGACTAAGCATCACTGTGAATGTTGTCAAAAGTGTATCTCTCTCTCAGGTAGATACTGAATAGTAAAAATGATAGATATTAGGAACATAGTTTTTCTTTTCTTTTTTGTCATCTTCAATTGGTTATACAAAGTTTCTTTACAAATTTACATTCCCTTCAGAAAGAGTGTATATTTCTAAGTAAGCATTTCTCGTCTTCAGTGCTAGCCCATATACTTCAACTTGTGTCTAACAAATATGATATTAAGAGTGAAATGATGATCCAGTAAATTAATATTAAGAATTAACTTCTCTCTTTCTTCCCATCTCTCCCCACCCCACTTCTTTGTCTATGTGTCTCCTGGTGTCATGGGGGATAGAGAAATATTAATAAATAATTGAACCATTATGTGATGAATGTTTTATGGATAAGCAGAGAGGAAAAAATGTAGGGAACAATCAACTCGAATTTTAGAGTGTGTCAATAGGATATTTGAGTCATCGTAAAAGGCAAGAAATTGTTCTCTGAGTGCAGTACAAAGATGGGCCTTCCTGGAAAATATACCAAAAAATATTTTAAAACCAGTGTTTATGATCTCAAACTCTTCTTAGAGACCAGGCAGGTAATATAAGCAGGATAAGTTCTTCAAGGGTAAGAAAAATAGCATAAGAGAGAAGAGAGTGTTCTGGCCTCATTAGGTAGATAATAGGGAAAGTGGAGTGGTGGCAACCCAGGGGTGCCTCAGTCTGGCTGGGCACAATTCAGGAGCCACTTGTCAAAAGAAACTAACTTTATTTTTAGAACCACACAGGCCAAACAAAACAGCTCCTCAGGAAAAACCCTCAGAACCCAACTGCCACCACCGGCTTCCCACAAGCCTCTCACCACAAACCACAAAGCCTCTCCACCTCCCACAATCCTCCTGCTCTTGAGGCCTATTGGCTGGGTCATGTGGGTGGAGCCAAAAAAGTCCCCCAATGAGCAGCTCCGTGGTCTGAAAGGGCAGGGAAACAGCCCAATGAGCATCACCACAGAGAGGCCAATCAGCTAGATGTTGCTAGGGCCGCTGTGAGCAAATCATCAGCTGGCAGTCTGAAAGGGCAGGGAAACAGCTCAATGAGCATCTCCAATGAGCATCACCACAGAGGAGCCAATCAGCTAGATGTTGCTGGGGCCGCTGTGAGCCAATCATCAGCCGACAGCTGGAAGTTTGCTGGCAGCTGGAAGTTTGCTGGGGCCCCTTCTGCTGTGGCTCTCAACACAGGGGGCTCAGGCCCCATCCACAAAGGTCAATGTCTATGATTCAATACTCACAGCTCTGAAGCTTTGAAGAGCCATTGTTGTTAGGTATGAGTTTTTTTTTCAAGAGAAATTTAAATCCTGAATAACTGCATTATTTCTTAATTTTTAAATGTGGCATTTTGATTCAAAAATATATATTTTTTAAAATACCGTGTAATTTAAAGAAAAATTCAAGAGTGAAAAACTCCTGATGATTTGCCTGGGACTACCTCCGTTTTAAAATGAAAAGTCCTGTCTCCCTGGAAAACTGAAAGTGTAGGTCACCATCACTAACAAAATCCTTCTGTGGCCCACATCTGGCCCAGGGGCTGCCATTTGGTAACTCCAGAAAAATAAATTTCTTTGTTTTAAGGAAGTGTAAGAGATCCCATCTCCATTATGAAGTGTTAGGAGAAAGAATTGCAGACTGGAGTTGGAGACACTGATAGGACCATCTGTACTTTGACACATAAAGAAAGTAGAACAACGCTTATGAAGAATTAGCCAGCCTGAAATTTTACTGCAGCTTTAAACCTTCCTAGTATCTCCGAGAAGCCAAATTCCACCGCCTAGCTAATTGGTTCATTGCTGAAATAAGGTCAAGAGGTGCATTCTCTGGAGTCCCAGTCAATTACTAGTGCTTTGTATGGTTTTATTTTCCAGTTATTAAGGGCTGCTACCTTGGAATCCTCTATCCTTCTAGTCCCCCTATTGCGGAGGATTCCAGCACATGTCAGATTCTCAAGTACCCTCAACAGCCAGCACTTACGTTTCTCCATAACCCACAAGTTGCAGCAGGAACAATGAGTATTATCTTTGACAAGAACAAAATTTAGCATCCCTATCTAAGGATTTGAGTGGTGCTGATCACCATAGTAACCAGATGAAAATATAATTTATATAATACATTTAAAAATGATGTGGTGCAAAGGCCATGCCTGTGAAGAATAAGGGAAAGAGGGAGGAAGCAGAAAAACATAAAATTTCAGTATTTTTATGGAATAATGCAAATAATTATATTCTAGCATACCAGTGTTGAATTCCTGAGTTTGTTCTGGGGCAGAAGAACATGAGATACAGAGAGGTTATGTCACTTTTTCATTTTCACTCAGTAGCTATAGCTGGGGATTTAGACCCTGCCTCTTTAATTCTATACTTTAAAAAATAAGTGTGTGGAGGCTGAGGCAGGAGGATTACAAGTTTAAGTTTGAAGCCAGCCTCAGAAATTTGCGAGGTCCGAAGCAACTTAGCAAGATGGAGACCCTGTCTCAAAATTAGAAAACAGCCGGACAGGGTGGTGCACGCCTGTTATCTCAATGGCTCAGGAGGCTGAGACAGGAGGACCGTGAGTTCAAAGCCAGCCTCAGCAAAATGCGAGGTGTTAAGCAACTCAGTGGGGTCCTGTCTCTAAATAAAATAAAAAATAGGGCTGAGGTTGTGGCTCAGTGGTTGAGTGCCCCTGAGGTCCATCCCAGGTAGTCCCCCAAAATAAAAAAGGGCTGGAGATGTAGCTCAGTGGTAAAGCCTGGTGGGGTTCAATCCCCAGGATCCAAAAGAAAAAAATAAAATGTTTGCTGTATAAGATAAGAGAATTTAATTTAATAACATATAGCCTTTTCTCATTCTCAAAAATATAAAGACCAGTGTAGTATATTGTACTCTGTTTAGTACTCTGCATATTCTGTGCTCTGTGTATTTCCTCCCCAAACCAGCTTTTTCACAGCAATTTTATTTGGAGGTGACCCTAACACATGCTGGCAGTGAAGTGGTGAAAAGTATAGGTGAGGATGCATTGTCAAGCAATGTCACACTGAATGCACATGGCTCAACCCTTTCAGAGAACTTTAAGCACTTTGTTTTTAATTGGTGCATTATAATTATACACAGTAGTGGGATTCATTCTGCCCAACCTTCTAGAGAGCTCTTGAAGTCAGCATCACATAGGTATGCCTGAGTTATTTCATGTGAGGAATATGGAAACGTGTATTTGCATGCTCCTACTCATTATTCCTTGGTTGAAAGTTGCTCCCAGGTGGTACTAACCCTTTTGAAGGATGCCCAGCATACTTCACATGTAAGCAGAGGAAGCATAGATGACCAGAGAACATGTTAGGCAAAGAGAGGCATGCACAAATAGTTGGAAGACTTTACCATGCTTCTCAGCACTGAATTAAATTTACCTCTTCTTATCATTGACGGGAAGAGGGCAAGAAGAGCTGCTGTAGCTGTTGCTGAGACATGGACTGCCCTGTGAGATCTCCCTCCTCTATAAACCCTGGCAAAACCCTTTCCAATTTTACAATGCTTTGGCCAGTCCAAACTGATAATCCCAAGGAATAAGCCAGGCCTATCTCTACTTATTACCTCCTCATCAGGCTCAGGCTGTTGTAATGACACATTCCTGGTTATTACTGAGAAATACAAAAGCATATTCCAATGAATACCCTAACTACAGTCATACCTCTTCCTTCCCATTTTGTAGCGGCCATCATGATAATTGGGTAGATCACCACTCTCAGAATAGCAACTCCTTTCTTTCCCTGCCTTTATAATGACATAAGAGATGAATGATCAATGTTGTCTATTTCTTAGGTTTTTTATTTTGAATTTTTGGAATTTTTTTTGCCTCACCTTGGAAAATTGGACTTCTTATACAGCAGAGAGCTGCTGTTTTAGTCTCCAATGCATCATTGCCAGTGATAGATGGGTTGATTCCCAATTCTACTTTCTGTTCTCCGCACCTATATGTTTTACCGAGTAGGGAAATTATATAATGGCTTTTTTTCTGAAGGTATGAACCAAATTTTAAATAAAACCACCTTAACCATTCAGAGAGTCATCAAGATCTGGTGCCTTAGATGTGTTTTTATGAGATAATTTCAACAATGTACTAACTGGTAACATCTAAGAAATATGGTATACTGTAGGATGGGTGGATTCCATGGTCATTTACATTTCTCATATCTCCTTCCTGGGAGATGAATGTCCTGATACTCAGCACATAATGGGCAGATCCATTCATGAATTCACTTGATATGCTGTGGTTAGGTATTTAATATATACAAGATTAGGTAGCATAGAAGATGCTGTTTCATTTACTCAATCCATTAATTTGTATATTCCTACTTCCTTTATTCATTCATCTGATTAAGTGTAATTTGCACCACAAACTACTCCTATGTAGATAGCTTGTATGTGCTCACCTGGGTAAACCACAAAACATTAAGATACAGACTGCTTCCAGAACTCCAGAAAGTCTCCCATGTTCATTTAAAGTCCATATGTCCATAGAGGTAATATTCTTGAGATAAACATACCTTATTTTAACCTGCCTTCTTGAGAATCATGTAGGCAAAATGATGTATAGGATTCTATACATCAGAAATTCTATACATCAAATTGATGTATAGGATTCTATACTATTGGATTATTTCTGGTTTCTTTGGCTAAATATAAAATTTTGTGACTTTTGTTCATGTTAGATGCATATCACTAATTTGTTATTTTTATGAAAATATTATAATTATCCTCCTAATGTGGATGAACATTTGTAATATTTTTTGATTTGTGGCCACTATGCATAAAGGTATATTTTATTTTATTTATTTCCTCATTTCTCTTGGTTATGTTCTCAGGAGTGCAAATGCTGGGTTATGGCATAGGTCTAATTTACCTTTAATGAATTCTCCACAATAGCTTGCACAATGAGTGAAGTAATTGACACTCCCAGCAGTGCTTGAAGGTTCTAGTTTCTCCCATTTCTGCCAGCAATGGCATTCAAGTCTCTGTTTTATTCACCTGCCATAGGCCATTATGCTAACATAGGACATTTCTAGGATAAATAGTGATGTTGAGCAATTTTGAAATGCTCGTTAGCTATTTGGTTACCTTCCTTTATGAAAAAAAGTTGTCAAAATGCTTCCCAAGTTTTAATTAGATTGGGAGGTTTTATTACTAGCGTTTGAATTATTTATGTATTCTGAATATACGTGTTGCCAAGATATGTTGTGTGATCAAACATATTCTGTAAATCTGTAGTATGCCTCTTCACTTTCTTAAAGATGTACTTTGATAAATGTTCTTTTGTTTTATAAAATGTCTATATTTATTTATTTATTTATTTTTATGTGGTGCTGAGGATTGAACCCAGAGCCTCACACATGCAAAACAAGCGCTGTACCACTGAGCCATGGCTCCAGCCTTTGATAAATGTTCTTAATAGATTTTATTAAATTTAAGAATGATTATTTATCAAAATACATTCTTAAGACTGAAAAAGCAAACCATAGACACTGTAGACTATTTGAATGTTTTATTTCCCCATTTCTCTGCTACATTTCGATGAATTATATTCTCTCAGCCCTTTCTCCTCTCTTTTCCTCCTTCCCTATTTCTTCTTTTAAAGATTTTATAGGGTTGTGTTATTGCCTTTGTCCTTTCAAAAAATGAACTTGGATTTGTTGATTTATCTAAGGAATCTTTTTTTTTAAAGGTAGGGGATAGTGCATTCCATTGTGCCTTTAATTTGTAGCTTTCTAATGACTAATACTGTTGACCACATTTTAATGTGCTTATTGGCTATTTTATATCTTATTTTGTGAAGTATTTGTTTGGTTATTTTTTCACATAATAATTATTTTATAGATTAATTTTAATGTAAAATTGGGTTGCTCTTAAAATAAGAATATTCGAAGAGTATACACATCTTGGATATGTATCCTTTGTCATATTTTCTATGCAAGTATTTTTGCCAAGTATGAGTTTGCTATATACATTTTCTTCAGAGTGTATTTTCATGAAAAAAATACTTTAACTGCATATTGCTTGTAATTTTACTTTTATGATTATTTCTTTTTCCTGTCTTTTATAGTTTGGATGTGAGGTGTCCTCCAAAAGTTAATGTGTGAGAGAGTGCAAAAAGTTTCAGAGAAGTGATTGAGTTGTGAGAGTCTCAACCTAATCAGTGAATTGATTCCCTGATGGAATTAACTGAGCAGTGACTGAAGGCCGGTGGGGTGTGGCTGGAGGAGGTGGGGCATTAGGGGCATGGCCTTGGGGTATATATTTGTATCTAGCAGTGGAGTCTCTCTCTGCTTCCTGATCATGACTGCTTCCCTCTGCCACACTCACCCATGAGGTTCAGCCCCATCTCCTGCCCCTAGGAATGGAACCTGCTGTTTGTGGATTAAGACAGCTCTTAAACTGTGATTTAAGACAGGATGAAGCGCTCTGAAACTGTGAGCTCACAAGTAAACTTTTCCTCCTCTGCAGTTGTTCTGCTAGGGTCCTTTAACCACAGTGGTGGGAAAGCTTTGATTAAAACACTGTTTAAAAATACCTAAGGTAAACCCCAAACCATAAATATGTCCTTTGGTTGTTGATAATGTTTAAAATGCTCTATGGTGTTACACAGTTACATCTATTGATTTCTTAAAGTCTGATACAAAACATGGTTTGAGTTTTATGTTTTTCCCAGGTAAACATAATGCACCATTTCTGAAAAGGCTCTCCCTTCTACTTCCACTTAGCGTATTTGTAAAATATCAAGATACTCTGTTAAGTGTACGTTCATTTCTAAACAACATTCTGTTCTGTTTATTTACTATCAGTTTCTACTTCAGTGTCGGCATATATCACTTATAGTAGTTCTTTATTCAGTACTGAAACCTTTTAACTTTGACATTTCCTCAGGATTGCTCTACATATTCTGGGCCCTATGTATTTCCTTATACATTTTTTAGTAAGTTGTTCAAATTCTGCAAAAATTTCTGCTGAGATTTTGATTTTGATTTTGTTTATAGATCAGTTTAGGGACAATTAGATACTAAAATAATGAGTATTGGGCTGGGGTAGAGCACTTATCTTGTACTGACGAGTGCAAGACCCTAGGTTTTATTGTTAAGATCACACAAAAAATGAGTTTTTGAATATATGAGCCCAGTCTATATCTCCACTTCTTTAGGCTTTTCAAATTTTAATTTTCAATCAGTAGCATTTTATAGTTTTTATTTCTAGAAGTCTAGTCAAATTTGGTAAATTTATTCTTTAGCAGAGCACAATAGTAAACACCTGTATTCCAAAGGTGTTCAGGAGGCTTATGGAAGAGGATTGCAACTTTGAGTCCAGCCTATACCACTTAGCAAGACCCTGCCTTGAAGTTAAAAACAACAACAACAACAAAACCACATATATAACTATATAAATAAAATATTTATATATATACACATATGTGTGTGTATATATGTATGTATATATATGTTTTTCCATTTTCTTGCCTTATTCTAAGATCTCTAGGACAATACAGAATAAAAGTGATGGGAGAGGTCACCCTTGCCATATTCATGATATTATCAAGGAAATATTCAGTCTGTATTATAAAGTAGCAAGTAAGCTCTAGGTTTTTTATAACATTTTTATAACTTTATGTAAATGTAATTATAAATCATGTACTATTTTTTGTCTGCTTTTCTCCCAGAGTATCATACATTGAGATTTATCTAGGCTGTTGTGTGTTTAGTTAGTTCATTTCTTTATATTTTCAATGTATTTAATTTATTGCTCATTTTGTTTTATGGCTATATATATATATATATATATATGTGTGTATGTGTTGATTTATTATATACAACTTGATGTTTTGATGTACATGTGCATTACAGAATAGTTACAACCAGCTAATTAGGAAATGCATTGTTATCGCATATAATTATCATGTCTCAAGAACAGTTAATATTCATTCCTTTTTCATTTTCAAGAATATGATATGTTGTCATTAACTATATCCATGCTAGCTCATAGATCACTTGAACTTATTCCCTCTACCTAACTGTAATTATCTATGCTTTGACCAGCATCTCCCCAGAATTCTCTTCCTCCTAACCACTCTAGCCTCTGGTAGCCACAATTCTATTCTTAATTTCTATAGGATCAACTATTTAAAATCCCATATGTAAGTGAGATCATGCGATTTTTGTCTTGATATGCCTGGCTTGTTTCACTTGGCATAATGTCCTCCAGTTTCACCTATATTGTCAGAAAAGCCTGGATTTTCATCTTTTTCGTGGATGAACAATATGCATGTGTCTATTTTTTTGGTCCATTCATCAGTTGATAGGCATTTAGGTTGATTCTAGATATTGGATATTGACAAAAAATGCTACAGTAAACATGGGAGTGTAGTATGACAGTATGTCTCTTTGACATACTCATTTTATTTTCTTTAGCTGTCATAAGTGTTAGAATTATGATTTTAACTTGCAACTCATTAATGGCTATTGAAGGTTTGGATTGTTTTCTTGTGCTTATTTGCTGTTTATATAGCATATTTGGTGAGGGATCTTTTCAAATTTTATGCTTTTCATTTGTTTCTCTTATTGAGTTCTTATGTTCCAATTACAAGTCATTTATTTTATATAAAAGTGTGTATATGTGTTCGCACACTTTTCAAATATTTTCTCACAGCCTGTGGGTATGTTTTCTTAATAGCATTTTTGGTAGAGTTTACATTTTTATTAAGTCATCTATATATATATATATGCATGCATATTATTATTTGCATTTGAATTTATAATCACAATATTGTCTTGTAAAATGATCTTTTTCCTCATGAATGTTCCTTTTCTTTGTATTTTCCTATACATTCTAAAAACATATCATTTGCCTAATATTAATATAATCAGACCATATTTATTTTAAGGTTCTTTGTTGGCATATAAATTTTCCTATCCTTTTAAACTTTAATCTGCTCTTTTAAGATTTAAATGCTCACTTATGCAATGATAGATGTATGGTCTGGTCTGATAACCTTGTTTTTCATTTGTAAACCTTATTTAATTTACATTTAAGGTAAATAATGACATATCTGGTATTATGATGGTCATCTTTAAATTTTAAAAATTATTTATTTTTTCATGTATTACTTTCTTTTGCTTGATCACCTATTTAAAATTTTTATTTAAGTACTGGTCTCACTGCATGTTACCTGAAAATATTTATTAAAATCCATCTTTCACTCTTATAGTCTATCTTTGGTTAGTACTTTTACCATGTCTCAAGCAATTTGAAAATTATATGAGTTAGGAATACATTTAACTCTCTTGTACCTTTTTTGTAATTATATTATACATTTTAGTTTGTTATACGACTCTCAAGATTCTGCAATTTTCAAGGCTGCAGATATTCAATACTTTTATATTTACATTTTTATTTCCTATTATGTTTATTCTTTATTGCTTTACCATTCTTTCAGAATGAAAAGAAGAGAACATTACTACAAATTGCACAGGAATAAAAGAAAAAATCTTTTGTCATGAAAAAGTATGCCAATGTACTTAACATGTTGATTGAGGCAAAGTGAACAATAAAAAACATAAAACTATGTAAATCTTACAGCAAATAAATAGAACATAGAAGATTCTTGCATTTGTTAATGAAATTAAAGATGCTATTTAAAAAAAAAATACACTTTCACAAAGGAAACCCCAAACCCACATGAATTTGCTGGTGAAATTTTCTAACATATATTTAAGAAAAGAATATCACTAATCTTAAATAAGTATTTCCATAGCATTAAAAAAGAAAGGCAAGTTCCTAACTTTTCTCTGAGGCCAGCCTAATTATGATTCCAAAATCTGACAAGGACATTGCAGAAAAGGAAATTGCAAAGCTGGACTGGACATTCTGATGCAAGTCCTAAGACAAACAAATGAAGGAGAAGGCATATCATTGGTATAGAGGAAATAAAACTGTCATTATTCTCAAATGATTTGAGTTTCATGCCAAGAAAATCTAAAAACAAATCTTAAAAATATTAAATGTAATAAGAGAATTAAATGAGATCCCTGGATTCAATGTCACTGTAAAAGCATACAACTATTCAACAGCAAAAATAAGAAAAAGAATAAAAAGGCTCAAATTCATTTTTAAGTAAAATTTTATTTTATAAGTTTTAGAATTACAAAAATAGTAAAAAATACAACTTCCCTCTGTTATTATTAACATTGGTGTGATATATTTTGTTACAATTAATTAGCCAACATTACAACAATTAGATTAATTAAAGTCTACCTCTTACTCAGATTTCCTTACTTGTTGATGGACCTTTATGTTATTTATTCTTATGTGGTGCTGAGGATCGAACATAGTGCCTCACACTTGCCAGACAAGCCCTCTACCACTGAACTATGGCCCCAGCAGATTTCCTTGCTTTTTAAAACTACTTTTTTTGTTGTTGTTTTGTTTTATATTCCTATCCAGTGTAACATATTACCTTTACATATATTTGTCATTTCTCCTTAGGCTTCTTTGGGCAGCAAATGTTTTCTGGACTTTCTTTGACAAGTCAAGAGTCCTGGTCAGCTATTTTGTATAAAGTCTATTGATTTGGAGATGTTTGATGCTTTCATCATGATTAGACTGAGGTTATGAGTTTTGAGGAAGGCAAAACACATAGAGATGAAATGATAGTCTCATCATGCTATATGTAAGAGGAATATTATTGACATGACTTTGATGTTGATGTATGATCATCTGGCTGAGGTAGTGCTGGTCAGGTTTCCAATTGTAAAGTTGCTCACATTTTCTCCTCCCCTCTTCCCATACTATACTCTTTGGAAGAAGGTCACAATGTGTGGATCTATTTGAAGAGTGGGGAGTTCTGTTCAACCTCTTTGAAGACAGTGAATATGTATAAATTATTTGGACTTTTTTTCTGCAGACTAGGTTTCTCTCTTCTCTCCCATTTATTTATTCATTCATTTTTGTACCTCACTATGGAATCATGGCTATTTATTTTATCCTTTAGGTTATTCTTCAATAGTATTTTATTTTGTTGCTCATATTGTTCTAGCTTTGATCGTTGGACCTCTTTTTAATTGGCTTCTGTTTTCTGTTTTCACATTCATTACCATTGCTATGTTTGGGTTATTTTTTCTTGTAGTTTAGAATACTAAAAGGTGCTCTAGGTTCATCTTTATATTTCTATTTCCTGATTCATCCTATAATGAGCCATTTCTCTTTGGACATGGTATGAGAAACCAAGTTCTGCCTAATTGCCAGGCTTTTTATTCTGGAATGCTGTTGATAGATCCTGTAAGCTGATAAAGCAAAGAAATAGTGTGTGCACACCTAATTATCTGGAAACAGTTCAATATGCAAACATCTGTAATGATATTAATCTAAACATGAGTTCATACTGATGTCTCTAGCTCCACTGGATTACCACTTAAGTAATTCTAGCTTCCTCAATTTTTGGTTATCTGGAAATTCCCACTTCAACAGTAAGAAATATGATTCCTACTTTTCTTTGTCTAATTATAGTAAATACCTGTAGCTTTGAGTGTAATTGACCTACATCTAGGTGTGGTGTGTACCTGTAATCCCAGCAGTGGGGGACTAAGGCAGAATTGCAAGTTCAAGGCCAACCTCACCAAATTTGTGAAGGCCTTTGTCGAAATAAAATAAATAAATGAATAAATAAAAGGAGCTCTGGATGTAGCTTACTGGTACAGTACCCCTGGGTTCAATTCCCAGTACTGAAAAAAAAGTTACCCAACACCTCCATGAGGAACAACTGTGTGTGTTAGAATGTGGTACCTAACTATGGTTTCTTTCGCCTTCACTATCACACACAATCTCAATTCAAAAGCTACTTAGATTATCATCTTTCCCCCACTCTTTTCAATGAAGTCATTTCACACATTTATAATGGAGTTAAATTGCTTTATTACTTATTTCATTCCATCTTGGGATCCCCAACCTCATAAATGATTTTTAAAACTCCTATGAAAACATCAAGGTTTACTGATTGTGTGGCAAAATTGTATGAGTTTCACAAAATACATGGTATCATATATCCAGTTTTACAAGGTTATAAAGAATAGTTTCATGCTTACCAAAGTCCTCCTTGACCGACCTTTTAACCCTTCCTTAGACTTCCCTTCTCCCAATACAGATGCTTATCGTTATCCTAACAATTATTTTGAATTTCATAAAACTTTATATGGTAGTTGTTACATTATTAGATTTTTATGGTTAACTTTTTTCTCCTAGCAATATACATTTAATATTCCTCTTCATCTGTGTGTGGCTGGCTAATTTCATTGTGTGAGCATCATGGAGGAAATGATAGTGCATCATTTCTTGTAATCACTGAACATTATTCTATCATAGGTGTGCACCCCATCTTGCTCATCTTCCTGTTGAAGGCTTTTGGGTTTCTTCACAGTCTGAACTTCATTTTTGTAATAAAAATCAAATCACTTAGGAACAACTCTACTGATACATGCACAAGATCTCAATCTGTGCTATAAACTATGAACCTCAGTGAGAGAAATTAAAGATTTAAATAAAATGAGGGATAGGTCCTGTTTATAGATTGGCAGGATCTATCCTGTAAAAAAATGCTAATTCTCCAAAAATTAATTCATAAATACAATGCAATTCAAATTGAAATCCCAGTAGTCTTCCCAGAAATCCATCAGTTCCTTAGAAAACTTTCATTGAAATGTAAAGGGTGAAGTATAATCAAGATAACCTTGAAGAAAAACAAAGTTGATGGGTTTACATTGCAAATATGAAGACTTTATAAATCTAGAGTAAATAATACAGCATAGTTTTGGCACAAAGATATAAAGAAACAAACAATGGAACACAGTTTCTGGAAATAGATCCACAGTTATTTTGTACCCTGATTTATAACAAAGTGGGAAAAGGTGGTCTTTTACATAATGAGAGTTATGCAAATTAGATTTCCATGCTGGAGAAAAAATGAATTTCTGGAGTCCTACCTCAAACCATATATAAAAACAACTGCCAGGTTGTTTTTTTTTTTTTTTTTTTTTTTTTTTTTTTTGCAACCCTAAATTAAGAAAGACAAATGACATCTCTAAAGAAAAATATAGGAGGAAATGTTTATTACCTTGGAGTTGACTAGATTTTCCTCAACAATGACAATGCATTAATCAAACAAGAAGGCAGCAATAAATTCTGATTTTGAGAACTTTGATCAATTAGAAGATGCAAATTTCAAATGGAAATGCAGGGAGTAAGAAGATATTTGTGGTCAATGGAGCAAAGGAATTCAGTAAGAAAAATCACAGTCATGGTTTAGAAAAATGAACAGAAAGAGGATTAGACACTTCACAAAGAAGGATGTTCTAGTGGTCAATGAAACTATGGAAAGTGCTTAATCTCATTTATCAATAGTAAGATTCACATTAAATCTATGATAAATATCAGTATAAAACCATTGGAATCACTAAGATATTAAAATGAGAAATACCAAATTTTGTCAGATCAAATTTCTCATCACTCTCACAGTGGGAGGGTCATTTGGAACAACGGCTTTGAAAACTGGTGGATCTATTTCAGTTGGATATACTTGCCGTGTTTTGTACTGACAGTTACAATCTTAGTTCTATACCTAAGCAAAATGTGTTCAAATGTTACAGAAAAAGACATGAGCTGGCAGGTTCATTGTAGTACTATTTTTAATAGACAAAACTAATCACTAGCTGAATGGATAAAAATACTGGGTTCTCCTCTTAAAATGGCACATACTATAGCAATGAGAATGAATTATCTGGGAATGATGCTACTATGATAGGGACAGATTACATCTTATGAACGTGAATGGAAGGAGCCAGACACAGAAACTTAGCTTTGGGAAGACAGCCTGAGCAGAGTTTCTGGGTATTATGGTGCTCATTACCTATTCTGGTTGGGTTTAGTTTGTAAAATCTTCACTAGTCTATAAGCTTATGTATTATACTACATGCCAAAAGTTTAAAAACATACAAAAAAACTCCCATGTTTTTTCTTCTGTCCTGATTTCACACTTGTGCACTCCACGTCTCTGAGATCTTTGGGTTCCTGCCATATCAGGTATCCATCAACTGTTGCCTCTCTAGTGCCACCAGTTGTCCTCTGTGTTGCTGGTGACTCCCTTTTCTGCACTACTGGCTTTCAGAGTTTCTTTCTTGCCTCTCATGTACCTCATCTCTTTCTTAGTTTGCAAACCTTGAAAGAAATGCACTCTTTTTAGTCCCTCTTATTTTGTTTCCTATCCACACATCACCCAGAGCTCATCTTCTTGGTACTGTTCCTCTCTACGTGAGTGACAGGATTTTGCACATTAGGTAACCCAGCATGCTCTAAATAAAACCACGATGTTCACAATGAAGTCCAGAGCCATGCAAATTGCCATAGAGACACAGAACTAATAGATTCCCCATTGGATTGTTGGGACAGGACTCCCTCCAAGGACCAGGAGGGAAGTAGGTGTTGGCAACACCTGGTTTTACTCAACCCTTGTAGTCTGGTGGAGGAATCCTTCCTTTTGAAGTCAGAGTCTATTTGAATTTGGGAGTGGGTGTGATTCCAGCTCACCATCTCCAGGCCTTCTGATACTTACCCCCTAAGATCCATGTGGTGACAGATGAAGGATGTCCCACTTGCTCCCTCAGGAAGCCATTTCTTCAGACCATGAAATATACATCTGACTCGCATCGTCTCTGCTAACACAATTCATCTTACCCACACTATTTATTAACAATACAATGTGTAATTCCCAAATGCTTCAGATGACACTGTTCTGACTGAAAGTTATTTGAAAGCGTTCTTCAGAAAAAAAAGAAATTCCTCTTGGTTATTTTAATTTTCTTTTATTGCGTCTTGGCAATGTACACAAACATTCATTGAAAAAATGAGACATTATACAGCAGAGATTATTTACTACAATATTAAGAGATCCTGTGGCAGTGCTTTTGGAGTTAACAATGTCAGACTCAGGCAAATTTTGAAAAGACTATCACCCTGCTTTTTATTTTCCTAAACAAAACATAAATTATAAACATGTTGCAAAGATTTTTATTTATTTTCTTTATCATGCATTTTCTTTAGTTCTTTTAAAGAGAATAACTCTTCTGTTAGACAATAGAAAAGATAGGAACTGATGACCTCCTACTGTTGGATCATGTTATTCTAGAACAGAGAAGCTGTTCAAAGGGTCACTACATCAAGTGTCACATGCATATGTGATTTATTTTTTGGTGATGCTCTTTTATTCTTTGGCAGCAAAAGAGAAGCACTGAATGTCTTTTTTAGTGCATCTTTGACATTTTTTTTTAAATCTGCATAGTTCTTCTTCAAATGTCATCTTTACTCGTCCTGCATTCTCTTCTGAAGTTTGTGAGCCTCTATGTGGCCAGAGGTAGAAACAGACTGAAATGTAACTGCACAGTGGTTAGTTACTTGCACTCTGGAATCAAATTTATTTTAAATTCCATTTTTTTCTGTATTCTAACTGTATGACTTCGGATGTGAGCTTGTCCCTTTTAACTTTAATTTCCTAATTTTTAATAGTAGGTATTTTAAATGGTTACTATGGGTGATACATGTACATATAAGTATATATGTGTATATATACAACATATGCATGATATATGTAAACATTAAATATAATATTCATCCATGTAAGTATATATGTAAATGGCACATAAATATGTATACAGACATATATTCAAAATATATTAGTGATAATTATCCCTTTTTTGGGGGGTGGTACCAGGGATTGAACTCAGGTACACTTGACCACTAAACCACATCCCCAGCCCTATTTTGTATTTTATTTAGAGACAGGGTCTCACTGAGTTGCTTAATGCATTGCCTGTTGCTGAAGCTGGCTTTGAACTCGTGATTCTCCTGCCTTAGCCTCCAAAGCTGCTGGGGTCACAGGCATGTGCCACTGTGCCTGGTAGTGATGATTATCTTATGGTACTGCAAATTTGGTCTTCCTCAATTTAGAAAGAAGTCTCCATTCGCATGTATGTTTGCCTACACATCCCTAAGGAAACCATTCTTGGTGAGTGATGGAAAAGGCCCTGCATTGATCATGGTTCTCCAGAGATACAGAACCAACAGGAGAGGCAGAGGTAGAGACAGAGGTAGCTATAGAGAGATATATGGAACAGAATTTATTAGATGAATTGTCTTACATGACCTGGAGGCTGAGAAGCTTTACAATAGGCCATCTGGAAGCTGCAGACAGGGGCCTCGCTTAATCCATGTCTGAAGGCCTGAAAATGAGAGCTACTGACAGTTGAAGGCCAAAGACCTGAGAAACTGTGGGGCTTCTGGTTCAAGACCCAGAGTGTGGAGATTGGAAAATCTGGATTTCTGATGTCCAAGGGCAAGAAAAGAGGGTGTCCCAACTTTCAGAGAGAGGTGGGGGTGAGGGCATTCAATTTTCCTCTTTATTCTGACTCCTTAACCCATTAGATAGTGTTTGCCCCAACAGTGGGTGAGGGCTGATCTTCCTTACCCAGTCCACTGATTCAAACGCTAATCTACCCTGGAACAATCTCAGAAGCATAATCCAGAAATAGTGCTTTATCAGAGACCTGGACATCCCTTCATCCAGTCAAGGTAGCACCTGCCGCTAGCCCTCGCAGCTGTCCTCAAAGCCATTTTGATGTTAGTGTGTAAACTCACTTATGTCACTGATTACTTTCTTGTTTACTGTTTTAATACAGATGCCCACTGAGGGGCCTCATTGTCACTATATATCCAGGTCAAGCTAATCTAAATTAATTTAAAAACTACCTGCCCCTCCACTGATCAGATATATGAGATATTCTCCAAGATTTAAACAAAATGCTATGGAATTTCTGACTTGGCATTACATTTGTTTCTGCATTATGAATCAGTACATTTTTTGCTTTGCTTTTTTAAAAGTATATTGTTAAATAGGTGATACATTTATTTTGCTTGTTTAAAATTAAATTTACTTTTTAACTGATACATATCAAAAAATTGTACATGTTAAGAGGGTATCACAATGTTTCAATACATGTATGTATTCTGTAATGTTTAAGGTTATCTGTCTCAAATATTACACAATTAATTCTTTATGGTGAAAATATATATATATATATATATATATATATATATATATATATATATCTCAAATAGTTGTTACCTATAGTCACAATGCCACACCAGAGCTTTACTGCTTTTCTGTGTGCACCCTTTCCCTAGCAATAGCTAACTTGAATGAAACTCAGGGCTTTTATTTGGACTCTGGTTGAACTTTCATGGAGGCTTTTTGGAGTTCCAGTGGATGGAGACCCAACAGGGATGACATTGTATCTTGCATGACTTTCTACATCTTTCTGATTCTTCCTTTCTCTACTTACCAATTATATTTCTTGCCACTTCTTTATGGATTATTACCAAGAATTCAAAATCTGCTCTATGATGCAGTTGATCCTGGATCTGATATCATGATACTTTGATGCCTACTCTTCCCTTCTATCCACCACCATTATTTCAGTGTTTCCTTAAAAGTGAAATACAGTTCTTGCCCTGAAAAGATTTCAAGCATCAGCTAATATGGTAATTTCACTTTTCCTTTTGCAAACCTATACCATGTTTCCTATGAAACCTGTCACTCATGGATAGAAATATAACCTGGAAAAATGAAGATTCTGGTTTTGGTTTTCTTAGCACTTTCAATATTTTCAAAAGTTTAGTTCTCACTAAATAATTTTTAACTTTTGGGTGATTCTAAAGGGAATATCAACAAGGATTTTATGAAGTGAGGGAGTTGATTTTAAGGTCTCTATCTAAAGCATGTAATCCCAGCAGCTTTGGTGGATGATGCAGGAGGATTGTAAGTTCAAAGCCTGGCTCAGCAAAATCGAAGCACTAAGCAACTCAGTGAGACTCTGTCTTTAAAAAATACAAAAATGGCTGGGGATGTGGCTCAGTGACTGAGTTCAATCCCCAGTAGCTCCCCCCCCAAAAAAAAAGTTTCTATGTTAAAATAAATAAATAAAAATAGTTAGAATAGTACCCCAAAGGAAGAGCTAAGAAACAGTATTAGCTCTCTTAGATATTAAAATGTATTTTAAAGCTTCTCTGTTAACACACCATAATTCTAAAAAGTGAATAGGCAGAATGATGAAATAAAATGAAAGAGAAAAGAAAAACTACCTAAGAATTCTCTGATATAATTAATGTGGTAACTCAAATTAATGAATCAAAAAGGACTTCAATGGAAATAATGGTGTAAATATTTTAAAGTATACAATATTAGATGTACTCCTCTCATCATATGCAAACAAATAAATTATACAATTCTCAAGGAAACTCCAATTCCTTCAATTTATGGAACATCTTTCCAAATAAATCAAAATATAGATTTGATTCAAAATTGGTAAAGTTAACTATACAAAAAGAAAAGCAAGTTTTTCATGGCAAAATCCATATAAGCAAAAATTAGAGATAATTGAAAACCTAGGAAAAAAAATTTAATATGTCAAAGACAGAGGCTAATATTATTAATATAAAAAAGAACTTTCAAATTTGAAAAAATTACCAAAACTTTCATCAAAAGCTAGGCAATAATTGCAAAAAGTAGACAATCAATGCAAACAGGAAATTTACCATGAAGATATTAAAATGGACTTTAAATTTGTAAGGTGTTCAATACAAATTCAAACTAAATTTAGATGTAATTTCTCATCCACCACATTGGCAAGAATGGAAGTTAGTGTAGCTTGGGGAAGGAAATTTGGGAATGTCAAACAATACTACATTGAAGTTTCACTCTTTCAGAAATGACTCTTCCAGGAAATCATTCTGAATTTACTCTCCCAACAATACAGAACTCTGATACAGACATTCCAACGTTGTTTCTAACTGTCATATGCTGGATTTCTAAATATGAAACTATAGAAGGAAGAAAAGCAGAATAAATTATGTGATATTCAATAAAGATATAATGAAGAATAAAGAAAATTATAAACTAAATAATGTGATTTCCAGCATGAAGAAATCCATATACTGAAAAGTATTATGTCTAGTGCTTAGGAAACTAATAGAGATAAGAGCATTGTGTAGATATCTATATCTGTATTGTATGTGTGCATATCTGAATAAAAGAAATGAAGGGCAGCTAAAACAGAAAATAAGCTAGTTTTTACAAAGTGTTCAGAAGACGGATGGTAGAATGAAGGAAAAGATTATTATCATATAATAAAAAAGTGAAAATATTTATACAAAAGGATACCATAAATATTTTTTGACTTAAGGGAGTATATTAATATTATATATTGTTATTAATATATAATATTAATATATATTATAAAATAACAACAGCAACACACAAACACACACATGTGTGCTTGTATACACACAAATTCCATGAAGAAGAGATAAACAAATCTGAAATAATAGCCAAAACAGGATATTTATGAACACCACTTTGTCTGATGTGGTAGATTATAATCTGATACATGGAGATCATTATTTATCCTTTCTCAAATAAAATATAGAAAAGGGTTGAGGATGTGGCTCAGTGGTTAAGTGCTCCTGGGTTCAATCCCAGTTCCAAAACAAAGCTCTCTTATGCCTTCCTTCTGATGTCTCCTCTCTGTGCTGCCTTTCTCTGCCACAGTCATGCTCTTAGTGTCATGAACAGTGAAAGAAACAACCACTGCTGCTGGGCCACTAAAGTCTCATACTGCTTGTCCCTGTAGTTGTAAAATTTTGCCAGTAATTATTCCTGAACAGGTTCAACAGAATCCATGAAATTATATTAATTTCCTATAAATTCATAAAATCAAAATCATTAAATTTTCTTTTTAAAAATTATTGTGGAGATGTGTTGTTTAACTCTACAATTCTATGATTTAGAACCTTAGAATATTTTTCCTATTAAATTAAAAAAGTGAAAAAAAAAACAGAGTTAAAAAAAATCTTGGGCCTGGGGTTGTGGCTCAGCAGTAGAGAGCTGGTCAAGTATGTGTGAGGAGCTGGGTTCGATCCTCAGCACCACATAAAAATAAATATAATGAAGGCATTGTGTCCAACTGTAATTAAAACAATATTTAAGCAAATACTTTAGGCCTTTTTCAGTCTGTAAACTTGGGATGCATTTACATTTATACCTTTTAAAATTTATTTAAGTATGTTTTGTAGTTTTTATTGTACAAGACTTTCACCTCCTTAATTTTTCACCTCCTTAATTCCTTAGTGCTATGTTCTTGTTGGTATTACTGTAAATGGAATTATTTTTGTAATTTCTTTTTCATATGATTCATTTTAAGCTTATAGAAATATAAATTATTTTTGCATTGACTTTGTGTTCTGCTGCTTTACTGAATCCCTATATTAGTTCCAACAGTTTTGTTGGTGGATCTTTAGGATTTTCTGTATAAAAGATCAAATCACTTATGAACAGAAATAATTTTACTTCTTATTTATCGATTCCGATGTCTTATTTCTTTTTCTTGCCCAATTCTCTGTCTAGAACTTTCAGTTCAGTGTTGAACAAAAGTGGTGAAAATGGGCCTCCTTGTCCTCTTCCTGATCTTAGAGGAAAAGTTTTCAGTTTTCACCATCAAATATAATATTTGCTGTGGTTTATCAAATATATGACTTTCATTATTTGAGATAGTTTCCATCTATTCATAAATTGTGGGGGCTTTTGTCATGACTAGAGTAGAACTTTGTCAAGTGTTTTTCTGCATCAATTGAGATGATCTCATGGATCTTTTCACTTCTCTCTGTTAATTTCAACCAAGTACAAAGACAATGCACAAAATGAAAGAAATTATTTTCAAATCAAATATTGATGTAGAATTAATAGAGAATTCGATAAATACCAAGCTCCTAAAAGTTATAAAGAACAACAATAAAAAGAAAACAGATTGAAAAATGGGTAGGATTTTTTTTTTAAGAGAGAGAGAGAGAGAGAGAGAGAGAGAGAGAGAGAGAATTTTTTAATATTTATTTTTTTAGTTTTTGGCAGACACAACATCTTTGTTCCTATGTGGTGCTGAGGATCAAACCCGGGCCGCATGCATGCCAAGCGAGCGTGCTACCGCTTGAGCCACATCCCCAGCCTGGGTAAGATTTAATTGCTATTTTTCCACAGAAGGCACAGAAATGTCTAATAATCACACTTTACAAATACACACACACACACAAACAAGTGTTGGTCAGTGTGTGGAGTAATGGGAATTCTTGTACACTGTAAAACTGTACGTTTGCTATGGAAAACAGTGTGGCAGTTCCATTAAAGAAAACAGATACAATTCTACCTCTGGTGATGCATTACTAAAATTGAAAATGGGGTTTCAAAATCATATCTGTATACCTGTGTATTCATAGCAGTATTATTGGTAAGACCTAAAATGTGGAAGAAGCCCTAGGCTCGTTGACCAAAAAATGGATAAATAAGACATGGCATATACACACAATGGATCATTATTTAGTCTGAAAAAGGAAGCAAATTTTCACCAGTGCAAATAAAAATGATGAATCTTGAGGATATTCTCTTTATTTTATCCCTCCTTATAGTTTTTCCCCAAAATATTTAATAGCTTGACCAGGACACCGCTTAAATATTTGAAATGTATTTTCTCAATAATTTTGTTCATATCATCTTATTTAGTCCATAAAACTTTACAATTAGGTATTATTAAGTCACATGTACAGTGGTAAGAAGAGGTTTATAATGTGCCACATTGTCAACCCTAAGTTTCAGCATCATGGAAGTCCCTGCTCCATTTTAGTGCAGGTAAACCATAAAACCAAATCTGCATCTGATAATGGATTACATTATGTCAGAGGGCAGGGGGAAGCAGTTCAGAGGGAGGAAGGAAGGGCAGGAGAGAGATTCACTCAGTTTACCAAGCCATACTGGTTGGAATTTTGGCTGTTTGCAATTATTATATAGTCTGAGGTTACCTCCTTTTCTCTTTCTCCCTCTCTTTCTTTCTTTTCTATTTATTTATTTATTTATTTATTTATTTTTGTGGAGCTCTAAGAAGACTGGGGAGAGAAAAAAAAGTATGAATTGATTTAAAGTATGTGAGTATTTCTGTTTCATGATAGCTTATTTTCAATTTAATCAGTTAAGTATTGAGTTGAAAGAGAACCCAATACTTATTACAGGGATTCCTGAGCCCTAAGTTTTATTTATTCAACTCCTTCCCCAATGTTCTCAAAACTGTTTGTGTTTGGTACTTTCTATCCTGTTCACCTGATCCCAGTCTCTGATTTCCTAATATAATTTACTTCTCACTTTCTGTTTCCAAAATGAACAGTTATATCTCCAGTGCCATCTTAGTTTTCCATCAAACCACATTATATGTTTAGAAATAGACACTAATTATACAACACACAACTCTGTTTTCATATATAGGGAGAGGAGGAGCAGGTGACATGGATCTGTAAATTTATAAAAGGCAGCCTTATCAAGTTGGGCAAAGGTGAAAATACTGATGCTTTGTTTGTTTGTTTGATTCATGACAATGAATCTGTAGAAGACAGATACTATCTCTTATGAATGCCACTACATAGAGAAAATTAACCTTTCACCATCCAATAGTATATAATATACATATGGTCCCCAACTTCTGATGATTTCAATTAATTTTTTTTTACTATATGATGGTGCGAAAATACTCCCATGTAACCATTTTGTTTTTTACCTTCACTCTGGTATATAGTAAATCACATGCAATATTCAAAACTATTATAAAACAGTCTTTGCCTTGAACAATTTTTGCCCAACTGTAGGCCGAAGTGTTCTGAGTGTGTTCACAGCAGGCTAAGGTAAGCTGAGATGTTTGGGCGGGTAGGCATATTAAATGCATTTTGATACATGATATTTTCAATGTATGATGGTCATTTTAGGAGGTAAACCTACTGAAGGTCAAGCAGCATTTGTAATGAGGCTTTAGGATGTCTTTTGGAAGACTTTTCAAGTGATGCAGAAATTTTATTTTATAATCATAGCAGATACTTTAAGGGATCCTTTCAAGTTATGTACTTAACTACTAGAAACATCTTCAAACTTTCTGGATTTCTTTAAGTGTATAAATTATCACAGATTCATATTGAGAGGTTTTAAGTATAAGAGACCCAGTTATCTTTTCTTAGGATAATATGTATTTTAACATCCCATCTTCAATAATATGATGTATCAAAAAACTCATGATAATCCTGTGAGTGAATTAGCAAATTAAAGGTTAAAGGTTCTTATAATCAATCAAACTTCCTTCCTAGAAAAACTCAATGCTTTCTTTCCATATCAAAGATCACTGCTAAGTAAGTCTGAACACCACCCCATAAAATAACACTTTTTACATCAAAACATTGCCCCCAAAATGTTTTCACATTTTATCAGGGAGTATTTTCTAGAAACTCTCATATCAGATTGATCCTTTTTATTGAAATGGGTCATATAGGCTCCAATAGCTTCAACAAAGGATGATAGAATATGTTATTTTTTTACAGTCTCTGTAAACAACTAGCTCAGAAGTAAAATTTATAGAGTATGACATCAAATTTAAAAATTATCAGGCATGGAAAGAGGCAATAAAAAGATCCATAATAAGAAGTAAAATTAGTATGAATATACCCAGAAATGAAAAAAAATGTATACTTGATACACAATGACATTGCAACAGTTATTAATAATATTACTTCTATTAAAAGTGCACTTTATACTTTCAAGAACTAGGGCAAAGTTTGCATGTATCAACTAGAGGCATGGAAGACACTTTAAAAAATATACAAATGATATTTCTAGAGATGGAAACTACAATATCTGAAATGGAAAATTATACTGGAAGTTTGTTTTTTCTTTAATGTTATTGTATTTTTTGTACTTCATTTATTTATTTGTATGTGGTGCTGAGGATTGAACTAGTGCCTCACATGTGCAAGGCAAGCATTTCACTAGCTATAACCATGGCCCCTAGGTTATTAATGGTATACTATGACTGGTAAATTGAAAGGCATAGACATAAAAACTCTCTGAAATAAAACACATCAAAAAAAAAAAAACATCTGGTCACTTTTTGCTATAAGACAATCTTAAGCAATCTAATATACATGTAATTGATGTCGCTAAAAAAGAGAAGTGGGACAAACAAAATAACTGATGAAATTTCCAAACAAAATTACATGTGAATTTTTTTTTCAGATTTGGTGAAAACTATAGCTGTGCATCCCCACTAACCTCAGTAGAACAAAATGCATAAATACGAAGAAAACTACACAAAATTACCACATAATTTCTCAAAACCAACAATCAAGAGAAAACCGTAAGACAGAGAAACACAAAGAAAGACAGACAGATAGACACACACACACCATACATACACATATAATGCATATATATTGATTATATTAAAGTTTGTGTTTTATATATGTGTATACTTTTATACATATATATGTGAGTGTATAAAAATACACACACACATACACACACACCCCTGTGTACACACACATACACACACACACTCACACACACAGGAACTAATGTCAAAGTAGGAGACTTGTTTTTGGAAACCATGCATGCCAAAAAATAGTGAGCAACATTTTAAAACCCTGAAAAAAGTCAGTCCAAATTGAATTCTCTACAATTAAAATATTTCAATAAATAAGGGGAAAGTTTTTGTATGTCCAAAGTTGAGAGAATTGCCAACTAGTTAAATACAAATGTATTATAGGAAATCCATCAGGCAGAAGAAAATTCTATCAGATGTAAATATGGATTAATAAAAAAATACACAAAGTATCAAAGCTTAATTCAATGACACACTCATCATTTGATTAGCCTGATACCTATTAAAATTTAATATTTAGTTTAAAAATTTTCCCAAAAGGAAATTCCAGGAACATAGGCTTCACTGGTGAATACTATCAAATATTTAGGGAAGAATAATGTCAATTTATTGAAAAAGAAATGGAATCTAGATAAAAAGAAAAGAGAAAGTACTTTATATTCCCCAAATCATTAAATGAGGCAAGCATTCAACATCATTCTGATACTAAAACTACATAATATTAGAAAATAAAACTACAATTTTCCTCATGGGCACAAATGAAAAATTTCTCAGCAAGATATTAACAAATGTAATTCAACAACAATTATAAAATAAGCTCACATCATGACCATGTATAGTCATTATACAAGATTGCATTAAGATTAAAATAATACAGATAATTTATTATTTTAATTTTAAAAAACACATCAATGGAGAAAAAAAATTTGAATCTAATCCTGATAAAATCTCTGATTCAAGTGGTGATAGAAAGAAAGTTCCTCAACCTGGTGGTGAGCATCTTTGACCAACCATTGAGCTCTTATTATATTTAGTGGTGAAACTTAATGATCTCTTTACTTTTATTACTAGAGGTTTGAACTAGTATTATAAAGCAGTGAAATGAAATAGAGAAATCTGGGTTGGAAACTTAAGAATTAAAACTGACTTTATTAAGAGAACATATGAATTCCTATGTTGAAACATTTATTAAATCTAAAAAAGGGCTACTGATCTAAAAGATGAGCTTAGTAAGACTTCTTAATACTAAATCAATATACAAAAATATCTAATTGTGTTTTATATAATAGAATGGAAAATTAAAGTTTGACATTCAAAATTCTATTCAGAATGACTGTAAGTATGAAATGCTTAAATCTGATAAAAAATGTGCAAAATCTATACAATGCAAACAGTAAAATATAGGTGATTGAAATTATACTAAATAATAAATGAAGAGATATACCACATAAATAAATTGGTATAGTTGATGATGATGTTGTCAAGTCTCTGCAAATTTATCTGTTCAACACAATTCCAGTAAAAATCCAAGAAAGCAAGGGTTGCTAGAAATTTAAAAGTTTTTAATTTTTTTCCTGAAATTCAGGAAAAATGCAAAGGGTCTAAAATAGCTTGTACACTTTGAAAAGGGGAGACTTTTTTTGTTTGTTTTTGGTGACTTTACATCACCTGGCATGAAGACATTTTAAACATAGTTAAATAATCAATGTGTTAGCTTTTTGTTTCTGACAAAATACCTGAGAACAACAACTAGAAGGGAGAAATATTCATTTTGGATCATAGTTGTAGAAATTTTTCATCTGCATTTCACAGGCTCCATGCTATGGGCCTGTGGGGAGGCAGAACACTATGGTAGAGAGGGCATGGTAGTGTGAGCTGCCTGCATCAGAGTTTTCATAATCCAATCATTTCTCCCAAATACACTGAATATTGCTGCACCAAAAGTGTAAAAATTGAGCTTTTGGGGGACATTCTCCATACAAACCATAACAATCAAAATAGTTTTTTGTTAGCCTAAAGTTAAAAAGATAAATAAAGCAAAATAGAAAAAAAGTAGAGTTTTGAAATCGATTCATACTTATTTGTCAATTGATTTTTAGTAAATGTACAAATTCAATGAGAGAATAGTATGTCAACAAATGATTACAGGGTTATGTTCGTGTTTAAAAAGAGAATGTATAGCCCATACCTCATACCATATAAAAATTAACTCTAGATGGAAAATAGATATATATGGGAAATTTTAAAATTATACAAATACTAGATGAAAACATAGAGATAAATGTATGTCAGGCAAAGATTCTTAGATAAAACATTAATAGTAAGATCAATGATAAATAAATAAATAATAGAATCATAGAAGGAGAAAAGAGAGGGTAGGGATAAATGTTTGAAGATCTAATATTTTAAAAGTTATTAAAACTGATAAAAGAGTGGATCCAAGATGGTGGGCTACAGAGAGGCTGCATTCTGTGTTGCTCTGGGACCTGGGAATACTGTTTCTCTGTGAGTTATTAGAGGACCCCTGACAGCTGCTTCCATGTAGGAATCATGGCCACCATGCCCCACAAATCTCCAGGTCTCAGAGTCAGTGCAGGATTCCCGACCATTCACCCATGCATGTCCTCCAGGTGGCTGAGCAGGACCACAGTCATCAGTTCCCTCATAGGACTCCTGGCTGCCCACCCACACAGGAACCCCCGCCACCTCTCCTAAACAGACACCTGACATTTGTCTACACACAAAATCTCCAGCCTCCACACCTGTGTGGACCCTCATCTACCAACATGGGGCTCCCCTGGTTGCCTCCATCTTGGGACACGGCAACCACTGCCATAGTCCCCTACACGCAGTAGCCTGCACCTGGGGACATGGCACAGGTTCTGGAGACAGCTGCCAGCCATAGCACTGCACACCACAGAGCTGCATGTCTGAAGATGAGGCCCACTGCCACTTCCCCTGGACCTGACCCAACAACCCATTGCTAAAAGCAGCCACCTCCATCTTGGGACACATTTGCTGCCATCTTTAGTTGGAGCAAGCCCCAGCTTGGAACACCAGCTGGGGCTTAGAAGAAATATCAAGGAGAAGTATTGGAACCCTGCAGGGACACTATAGGCCTATAGGGTAAGAACTGTAATGCCTCAGATCCATAGTGCTAGAAGGGAAGACACATGAACAACATGGAAAAACAAGGGAATAAAGTGTCTCAATAAACTAAGATCCTACATTATTAGAATCCGTGGTCGGCAAAACAGAAGAAATGACAGAAAAGGAGTTCAGGATGTATATAGTTATAAACTTCTGTGAAGGGTGACAGAGCAAATATAGGCAGCAAAAGACCACTTTGATAAAGAGCTACATAAGCAAATACAGGAAGCAAAAGAACATTTTAATAAGGAGCCAGAGGTTCTTAAAACAAAACAAAACAAAACAAAAACCCAGAAATCCTAGAAATGAAAGAAACAAAAAAAAAAAAAAACAAATTAAGTATTCAATAGAAAGCACCACAAACAGATTAGATCACTTAGAAGACAGGGCCTCAGACAATGAAGACAAAATATATAATCTTAAAAAGAATGTTGACCACACAATGAAGATGGTAAGAAACCATGAGCAGAACATTCAAGAATTATAGGATAACATAAAAGACCAAATTTAAGAATTATTAGGATAGAGGAAGACAGAGTTTCAAACCAAAGGAATGAACAATCTATTCAATAAAAAAATTAGCAAATTTTCCGAACATGAAGAAGGAATTGGAAAATCAAATGCAAGAGGCTTACAGGATACCAAATGTACAAAATCACAACATTATAATGCACATTATTATGAAAATGCCTAGCATACAGAATAAGGAGAAAATTTTAAAAGCCACAAGAGAAAAGAATCAGATTACATATTGGGGTAACCTATTAGGATATCTGCAGATCTTTCAACCCAGACCCTGAAAGCTACATGATCCTAGGAAAACACATACCAAACTCTGAAAGAAAATGGATGCCACCCAAGAATCTTATATCCAGCAAAATTAAACTTTAGATTAGGTGACAAAATAAAAACCTTCCATGATAAACAAAAGTTAAAATTAGTTAGAAAGTTAGAAAGCCTGCACTATAGAACATCCTTGGCAAAATATTCCATGAGGAGGAAATGAAAAACAATTAAAATCAGCAAAGGGAGGTATTACACTAAAGGAAAAAAACAATCAAAGGAGAAATCAAGTCAAGTTAAATACCAAAAATACACAAAAGTGACCAGGAAAACAAATCATGTCCAAATAATAACACTAAATGTTAATGCTATAAACATACCAAACAAATGATATAAACCAGCAGATTGGATTGTCATTTGCAATGACATTGCTTGAAAGGTGACCTTGATCAAGGACCAGGGCAGATCCTGGTTTAGGGCGGATCAGGGTTTAGGGCAGATCAGGGTTTAGGGCTCTCCTTGGGTTTAGGGCGGTTCCAGGTTTAAGGTGTATCCTGCTGGGAATAGGGCGTATCCTGCTGCCTCAGCTGCCCCGCCCACTCCTTGAGTTCCCATTGAGTTCTCACGGGATTCAGAGAGTATTTTGGGATACAGAACCCAGTGGAGGTGTGAATTTGCCCAGAACGTGTGTGTAAAGTGCCAGTGACAGTTTGAGAATAAAGAATTGCTCGTGATTTTGTGCCCAGCCAGACTGCGGCACAATGGGTTGCAAAAGACATCAAAAAGGAGATTAAAAAGTTCTTAGAGGTAAATGAGAACACTGATACAGCACATAAATATCTCTGGGACACTACAAAGGCAATACTAAGAGGAAAGTTCATTGCATGGAACTTCATTCCTTAAAAGAAAAAGTTAACACATAAATGACTTAACATTACATCTCAAAGCCCTAGATAAAAAAGAATAAATCAATACTAAAAGCAGTAAAAGACAGGAAATAATTAAAATCAGAGCTGAAATCAATGAAAGTGAAACAAAAGAAAAAATTGACAAAACAAAAAGTTGGTTCTTTGAAAAAATAAAATTGACAAACCCTTAGCCATGCTAACAAAGAGAAAGAGAGAGAAAACTCAAATTACTAACATATGTGATAAAAAATGGAATATCACAACAGACACTACAGAAATACAGAGGATAATTATAGGGTTGGGGCTCTGGCTCAGTGGTAGAGGCCTCACCTTGCATGTGTGAAGCCCTGGGTTCAATCCTCAGCACCACATAAAAATAAATAAATTAAATAAAGGTATAGTATCCATCTACAACAACAACAAAAAAGACATTTAAAAAAAGATAATTTTATTTTGAAGATGTGTACTCCAGTAAAATAAAAAGTATTGAATGCATCAACAAATTTCTAGAGTCATATGATTTGCTGAAACTGAATCAGGATGATATGCACAGTTAAAGAGATCAATTTCAAGCCATGAAATAGAAGACACCATCAGAAGCCTACCAACCAAGAAAAGGCCAGGACCAGTAGGCACACAGCTGAGGTCTACAAGGTCTTTAAAGAACTAATACCAATAATCCTCAACCTTGCTGGGTTCCCCTGCATGGAGTGGTCTGGCTGAGAAACATGGTGAAAAATCACATGACACAGAAAATAGTTTTAAAGAGCAAGGAGCAGGACAGCTCTTCAACTTTAAGGGTTGAGCTTCCACACTGGAAAGAGAGTGAGAGCCCCATTTGCTTTATTTATGTGGGGGAAATTCAAAGGCTTTCTACAGAATGTTCTTAGCCAATTAAGGTAGGAAGTGAACTGTCCAGTCATGCCCAACCCCAGAGCTATGAGATCAGGCTTCCTATCTAAGTGAAGAGAGAGGTCACATGAATTGCGCAATCCATTAAGTGGGAGGAGCCACAAAATAGCTTGCAATGCCAAACCAAAATCTCCTTGACTCCAAGGCCAAGTGAAGATGCTCAAATAGCTCAGGGGTGGCTTCCCACAACCTCAAATTATTTCATAAAAATAGAAGAAGAGGGAACACATTTAAAATCATTCTATGAAGCCAATATCACCCTGATTCCAAAACCAGACACATCAAGAAATAAAACTTCAGACCAGTGTCTCTAATGAACATAGATGCAAAAATTCTCAATAAAATTTTGGTAAGTAGAATACAAAAACATATCAAAAGATGGAGCACCAAGATCAAACAGGGTTTATCCCAGGGATGCAAGGTTGGTTCAACATATAGAAATCAATAAATATAATTCGTCATATTAATAGACTTAAAGATAAGAATCGTATGATCATTAAAATAGATGCAGAAGAGCATTTGACAAAATACAGCACTCCTTCATGTTCAAAACACTAGAAAAACTAGGGATAACAGGAACATATCTCAACATTGTAAAAAACCAAAGCCATTTCACACCTTTGTATTTATTCAAAATAACTAAAATCATCATACTGCAGTGATATAAGTTCATTGATGCTTATAGCAACACAATTCACAAGAGCCAAGTTGTGAAACCCACCTAGGGGGCACATCAACAGATAAATGGTTAAAGAGAATGTGACACAATGGAGTTTTAATTAGCTATAAAGAATGAAATTATGGCATTTGCTGGTACATGGATGGAACTGGAGAATATCATGAAATAAGCCAGGCTCAGCAAGTCAAGGATCAAATGTTTTCCATCATATGCTAAAAGAAAGGGAACACAAAGCAAAATAAGGGAAAACAATGTGTGGGGAGCCCTTGAAAATTGCAGGGAAATGAGTGAAATAGGGGAAAGGAATTAAGGGGGATGAGAGAGAGACTTGAAAAGTGAGAAATTACAGAATGAAATTGACCAAATTATGCTACAAACATCTATGAATAATGATATATAATAATAATGAATATCCACAGTGAATCTCACCTTTATGTACATCTATAAAGCACCAATTATAAAAAGTAAATAAATAAGGATGGCCCTTAGAGTAGAGGAAGGGGAATAAGAGGATGGAGGAAGAGAAAGAGGAAGTACTGGGGATTGAAGTGGAGCAAATTTTATTCCATAAATGTATGATTCTGTCAAAATGAATCCCAATATGATATAGAACTATAAGGTACTAGTAAAACATTTAAAAATAATTATTAATGTTCAGGGAGACAAATGTTTAATGTGGTTTAAATATTACACCATGTATACATGTATGGAAACATTACATGGTACCCCATTAATATGTAAAACTTTTATGTTTGGCTCTAATTAGTAAATTCTATAAAATTTTAAAAAATGAAATAGTCAAACTCGTGGAAACAGACAGTAGAATAGTGTTTGCTGAGAACTGGGGATAGGGAGAAATGAGGAACTGCTGTATGAAGTTACAGTTGTACAAGAAAAGTAGGTTCTTTTGATCTGCACCCCAAAATCATTGCAATTGCTCAGCATTACTTTTGTACACTTAAAAATTTGCTAGGAAGATGAGTCTCATATTAATATTCTGACCACAATAAACAGAAAAATGGGAGTTTCAAACCTACTATCTTTAATAGCATTAATTGTAACTGGGTAAAGTATTCCAAGTGTAAATTTAAGATATTTAGAATACATACAAAATACAAACTTAAAATCGTATTGCAACGGTTTAGAGATGAAAAAAATGCCCACTTCACTCCATGTAGGCTAATCAATATAGCATTCAGTCAAGGTGTAAGAGGGGTCTGGCGGAGCGTCGGAGGGAGAGACCACACAAGAGACTTACTCCATGCAATTGGCAAAAGGGGATTTATTAGGGATCCATTCCAGCGCGCTGGGGCTCTGTGCTTACTCAAGAAGGGAGAGCAGCCCAGAGCCCAGAGCAAAGGTCAAGCAGAGCTTAAGTACACTTTTTGGAGAGGGCGGTGGGCTTTGCATACATCAGAACAAATCATCATGAGGCACGGGGAAATTGAACAACAACTCTGAGAGGTGATTGGCACATTCATTGGTGGGAACAGGTCGGGCGAGGGTGATTGGTCATTCGTAAGCAGGTTACATATTCAAACTGATTGGTTCGGGCCCTGTGACAAACTGCACAGGGCCCTAGGCTAAATGGCCAGTAGGGCGTTGTTTTAACTATCTCAGGAATTTCAGGTCCTGGGTGTAACAGAGGAACTTAATAATACCTAATCTTTTACATTCAAGCTTTCCAGCTTAGAAACTTTACCCTTTCAAAGGCAAAGCAGAATAAAGCAAAATGTACAATACAAGTTGAATATGCTTTTGTTTATCTAGAGCAATAGCTGTCATATTAAGCTTTGATTAATTTTCTTTCAATACTCATTCATTTTCTTCTTCAGTATTTATTTATTTCGATATTTATTTCTGTGCTCCTTTTAAGCATTTCAACCATCTCATCTCATAGGAAAACCTATGAGATATGTCAAGTAGGCAGACAGGTCATGTAGGCAGAACATTTCCCTCACTTATTTCCCAAGTTTTTTAATATGTCCTTCATAAATATGATTTATTTTTTGTTCTATTATAAAAATAATTAGAGAAATAACTTGAATTTCATACTGAACTTATATGAGTAGCTCGGATATCATATGGAACTCAGAAACACAGGTGTCCTATCCAGGAGGCCAATCACAGAGTAGCTTTCAAGAAAAAACCTGGCCATTATCCTCTACCACTATCCCCAGATCAGACTTGTCTGTATGATAGAGGACTTAGCAGGAGGAATCAAATCTTATCACATACATAGGAGAGGACTGACTCTTCTTAAGCTTATCCATGCAACTGGTTGCAAATGAAACTATTTTTTTAAAAAGTCTCTGAAATTCTAATTTTAGCAATATGGAAAGAGTTAGATGCTTTTTGAAACATGTTTTTCTTACTAATGCTCTAACATGTATTAAAATTATGCTGACAAAAAAATATTGCAATAGCTTTTAAACGAATGATAAAATCCCATGGATAATTTCCTCTAAATAGCTCAGAGATGTGAATGAACGAATCATATATCATTGCAGAAGCAATTTCCCTCTATGAGTTCTACCTGCTGGAATCTCAATTCATTACAGATTGAGTAAAAGCTTTTATTTGAAATAAGACTCTCAAACTGGCTATGGAACAAAACCTACACCCTGAGCTGGCTGGGGATATATTTAGAACTCTCCACTTTCTAGGAGCTCTTGTGATCCAAATGTTTCTCTTTTGTACACTGAAACTTGGTGAAATATTCCAATGACATAAGGAATTTCCAACAAATCTGCTTAGTTTTCATTCTCCTTAATGTGATTGGCTTTTTCCTGATGGGTTGCCAGGTGCAAATGTCTTATCAATATTCCCCTCTCATTTTATATCTGTCTGCTCTTCAATATGGCCCAGGTGTACCTGTGCATGTCAGTTAAACAAGAGCTCTTAACAAACCAAACATCAGACTCTGGGGACTTGCAAAGAGACATTAACTACCACCTGTTACAGTTTGGATGTGAAGTCCCCCAAAAGCTCATGTGTGAGACAGTGCAAGAAGGTTTAGAGGACAAATGATTGGTTTAGGAAAGCCTTAACTTAATCTGGGATTAATCCTCTTGTTGGGATGATGAGATTAACTGGGTGGTAACTGAAGGCTGGTAGGGAGTGGCTGGAGAAGGTGGGTCATTGGTAATTTGCCTTTGGCTGTATATTTTTTATCTGGATACATTTTTTATCACACAAGTAAAATCTTTCTCTCTGCTCTCTGATCATCATGTGAAACTTCCCTTTGCTACACTCTTCCACCATGATATTCAGCCTCACCTCAAGCCTGGAGGAATGGAGACAGGTGTCTGTGGACTGAGAACTCTGAAACTGTGAGCCCCTAAATAAACTTTTCCTTCTTAAAATTGTTCTTGTCAGGTCTTTAAGTAATAGCAATGAAAGAGTACTTACTAAAACACTAAAGATTATTGACTAAAACACAACCCAATTCCAGATAGCTTTTCAAATCTTTGGATTTTTTTAAAAAATAATTTTTAACAAAATTATTTGGAGAAATTGGCATTCAAAAGAATCATGTTAACCTCTCTCCTAAAGTTAAAACAAAACTTAAATGGGTAATACTGTTTATCTTTGTTGACTGACTGCTCCCTCTGCTTGATTTAGCTTTCAGCCTGAGGAGTGAATGAAATATCTCCTATGAAGAACTTATGATTCAAGGAGAACAAAAGATTAATGCAAAGTTACAACCTAGAGCCTGTGGACTCAAGATCCCAAAACAGGCCTTCTAATGTTCCTTCTTTACACAAGATTCAAACTTGCAATCACCTTTATGTTGTGAGCGTTGATTTTGAATTTCCACATAGGACATATATTAGTTTCCAGGACTGCCATAACAAAGTACCACAAATGTAATAGATATTTATCATCTGACAATTCTGGAGGCTAACAGTCTGAAATCAGGGTTTTGGCAGAGCTATAATTCCTCTGAATTCTGAGATTAAGACTCTCTCTGCATCTCTTCTGGTGGAGGCCATCAATTCTAGTTTGCCTTGGCTTGCAGAAGCATCTGTTGTTATGTCTTCACATGGAATTCTCCAGTGGTCTTTCTTTACACAGCTATAATAATGAGAACCCCACTCAGACTGGATTAAGGCCCACCCTGAAGAGTATTGACTAAAACACAACCCAATTCCAGATAGCTTTTCAAATCTTTGGATTTTTTAAAATAATTTTTTAATAAAATTATATGGAATTATATCTTAATTTGATTAATTTGCAAAGACCCTATCTCTGATTAAAGTCACAATCACAGGTATTTGAATTTAGGTCTTCAATATCTCTTTTTGAGGACATAACCCAACTCATAATGGATATAAGCCCTATATAGAGGGAGATAGTGCTCTTGTCCTCTTGGGAGTCACTTGTGTCTTCTGGCATATTGTTGATCACATGAATTTTCAAAGCTTGTGATAGAATATTGACTTTGTTGAAAATTGACATGACAGGTAAAAATATCATAGATTAGGAAGCTTCTTTGGACAGGTGAATAACAAGTTTTAGGAATGCTCAAGTATATAATAAGGCTTACTAACTGATTAGAAAATCAGCATCTTGCACAATCTGGGCTTTGGTCCCATCTGTGGAAATTAACTAATTCAAAGAGCTTTTAATAATGTTTCCTCCTTATTAGAGATAATGTCTATTCTGCCTACCTGACTTGGATACTGTGAATAGCACAGATACAATGAATGTGAAAATTGTTTGATGGCATGAAAATTACTAGACATCAGAATTAGTCTGAAGGTCTGGTGCTCTCTAGAGTCTTGCGAAATCTATGGAGGAAGAGTAGATGGTTGGTGCTCCTCCCAGATTCACTTGGATTCCCTTTCCTTGTCTTCCCCAGCCATATTTCAGCTTCTATGATCGTTATTCTTAATGGCTTCCATCCATGATTTCCTTCAGAGTATGCCCTTTGGTACTGGATGCACTTTGCTTTTATGAAGATCCTGAAATTATTTTGGGTCATACCACTCACTCTGTTCTAAGGCAGTTCATCATGGATAAATTCTAGGTAAGGAAATACAAAAATCCTAGTTTTCTTTTATCAAGATTGGGTAAGATCTCAGGAGCTTAGACCCTGGAAATTTCCATGTGATTAGATTGAGGAAAGAGCTTCAGGGAAAAGTGGGTTCTAGTTTGTTTGTTTGTTTTCTTCCTTTGCTGTATGCTCCTCACTTAATAGTTTCACCAGAGACCATGAACCACTTAAATATGTCCTGTAACTCTGGAGGGTCCTTTAGAAAATGTGACCCAAGACACTCTAAGGGTCAGATTCTCAAGTTGGATCACTCACAGCTGGTGAAGATGGCACTGCAGAGGAGACTGAGTGCTGATAGTCACTGGCAGGCTATATCCTTTGTATTGTGGAGGTTATTTATGTTGAAGTGGCGTGAGATAATGATGGAAGAGGTTGTACAGTTTCTCTGGAATGTATGAGGTGCAAAGAAAATAGCAATTATAAGGGCACTGGAGTAAAGTGATTATTATTGCTAAAGCACTAAAGAGGGAAAATGGCAATGTGATCAGTTTTCGATTTAAGCAATCTATCAAATCCTGGTGGTTTACATGGAAGCATTTAAAGTGTTCTCCATCAGCAACCAGAGAGCAAAACATAGTGACTACCAGGACAGGACTTGCTTGTAGAAGTAGCAGCATATGAGAGAAGGCTGAATTTGCAGACTTGATCAGTCCTTCAAACCAATGTCAGGGCCATGATAAGGAATAAGTGGAATATTTAGAATTGGGATGGGGATATTTGGTTAAATTTCATTGTGAACATTCATCTTTTTCAATTCTTCTGAAGCCTATGGGTCTGGGGAAGCATTGGGCTTCTGTTAATCTATTCTTTATCTCTTTTATTATATGTGCAGTACATATGGAATTCCTTGTCAGCAACATAGCTGCCTAGATTGAACCCAAGAATAACTACATGCTCTATCAGCCACACTAATAATGATCACAACACCTTGCCTAGATTCTAGATCTAAGCCAATTCTCAGTTATGGAACACACCATTTGAAAGAGAGGCAAAGCCAACATAAGAAAAACAATAAAAGATAAAAAGCAAATGGTGCAGCAAATGTAACAGAAGTTATTCTCTCAAAAAAGAGATATCCTTTCAATTACCCAATTGTTGTTCAAGAATACTAGACACAATGGTTGGCTTCACCAATACCTATGGAAATAAAATGGCATAAGGCTCAGTGGTGGTCAATGTTATGTGTCAACTTTGCTGGGACACAGTATCCAAATATGTTAGCATTATTCTGGATGTTTCTATGAGGGTGTTTTGGGTGAGATTAATACTTAAATTAGTAAACTTAATAAAGCAGATTGCCCTCCATAATGTGCATAGGCTTCATCCAAACAGGTTAAAACCTAAATAGAACAAATGAATTACCTCCCTGGAGCAAGAAGGAATTTTCCAGTGATAGCTTTTAGACTTGAATGGCAACATCATCTCTTTCTGGGGCTCCAGCCTGGGTCTGAGTCTGTTGGCTTACCCTGCAGATTTTGGATATCCGATTGATTCTGTGTTTTTAGAGAGCCTGTCTATTAAGGCTCCTTTTAATCTAGCAAAGCAAATGAGGTTTATGTAATAAATAGAATTCAGGCCTCAACTCCATCTTAGCCATTTCACTGGTTTACAAATATTGACTTTCAATGCTGGGATATTGATGCCATATGACAGTATTTTAGGTTGTTACACAAACTCAGATGTTGGGAAAACGATAGTACCATTAGGGATCCCTGATAAAGAGCACATAGAAGTCAAATAATTAATGGTTTCTGGCTCAGATAGTAACACAATACCTAATTGCAATGGACATAATTAAAAATTGGCAGAAACCTCACATTGGTTCATTGACATGTTGAAGTAAGAGCTATTGTTATAGGAAAGGTGATCCCTATCATGGTCTAGTAGCCCTCAGGAGCTGGTATTTGATTTAATGTAGCTAAATATGTGAAAATATGTTTTAGCTACATTAAATCAAATTACAGAGATTAACGTCATTTTCTAAATAACCTAAAAGGTACAGGAATGGTGGTCCCCATTATTTCTCTTTTTAAATTCATCTGTATAACTGCCCCCCAAACCAGGAAATAGTTAGTACTAATAGACAACCACAAACTTAATTAATTAACAGCTTCAAATGTAGCTGCTGCACTACATATGATTTTTTTTTAAATGAGAACTGATCAGCTCGACCTTTGATATTTAAAATGTGTCTACTGATTAATGTATTATATACAACACTCATCATAACAGGGTATTATCAGAAGAGGATCACACTCATCTGGGATATAAAATGATAAACATTCACTCTATGAGCTAGTTTATACCTCTTCTCTGTTATAGTGTAGCTCAAAAAGGCCTGAATGACTTGGCTTTTCCAAAGACCTTATGGTGATCAAATATATTAAAAATCTTAGACCTACTGAACCTGAAGTATCAAGTTCTCTAGAGGCCCTAGTAAGACACATGTACTACTCATTTAGGGCCTTCCATACTATGTAAGGTTTTAGGGCTCAAGTCATTTGGGACATGAAGACCATCTCTCCAAAGTAAGCAACATGTTATTGCACTTGGCTTCTCATCACTAAAAAAAGGAACACAGAACTTGTTATAACAATTGAAGTTGCAAATCCTGCATTTAGAAATACTGCTGTTTTATTTACAAGGTGAGACTGATAGATTCTATTTTGCTGAGGGCTAGAGAAAGAAAGCTCTGCATTAGGTCCAGACCATAATAGAATCAGCCTTATCTCTTGAATAATATGACCTAAAAGATACCATAGTAGTTGATCTACATTGTGTAGATAAAGACAGTGTGCAGGAATGGAGACCCAAAAAGGAAGTCATACCCTTAGGTTCCTGGGGAAAAGTCATGTCTTCCTTCAGAAAATCAGTCATCATTTAATACCAGCTCCTGAGGGCTACTAGACCATGATAGCAATGAATTTACTGACCATGGTAGATGAAGTGAATATGCAACCAGTGCTCTTCATCATGGCTGAGAGCTTTCATACCCCAGATCATAAGATCAGGCAGGGCCAGTATCAACCTACTATAGAATTTAAGTGGTATATTGAAAATTGGCCCTGAGCAAAACAAAATGGTATAAGGAAGCTACATGAATAGAGGTCTGCTCACCCATGTGACCCACCATCCTCACTATGGTTTTCCCTCACAGCCACAGCTCCTGGGAGAATCTGTATAGTAGATGATTCAACAGTGGAGGAAATGGTCTGTCTAGGTAAGTTGTTCTCAGGCAGGAGTAGATTAATAGTGCTCAGCATCCTACCCATGAATAGCCTTGAAATATCATAAGAGAAGTAGTTAACACAGTGGGTCAAGTCTAGGCAATGCAGTTTGTCAGGGGAAAGAGGGTAGCCCAAGAAATCCTGGATTGTGACAAATGACTCACTTGTTTGCTAAGAGAAATTAAAGGACTATGATTAAATATTCAATAATAAAAAGGTTCTGGAAAAGAAGTATATGGGTGGGTATACAGGGAGGACACAAAGAATAAAATTCTGCATTCTCCATCTGAATTTCCACCAGAAGAAATGAGTTTTGGAAGAGGGAGCCAGGAATGTGGGTGGATTTATCATTGTGTATTCCCTCAAAGGTTGAGAAGACAGGTCCTTCACTTAGCAGTTGGTAAACATATTAGTATACAGAGTACATTCAGCCTTAACATACTGTATGTTCCCAGGGCAGGTATGACCATGGAAAATTCCTTCCATTTAATGGACTTTCTCATTATACTGGCATTGATGGTGACCTGAAGTGGCAGAAGCAGGGTAGCAGCAAGTAAGTGCCTCAGACAAAGTAAACGCACTACTGCTAAAGGAAAGGTGCAACAAGTACCACTAATCAGGATGATTTGGGACTTCAAAGATCTATGGCTGTGGCTGTTTGATCACAATTTTCCTGGGAATTATATAGATGGAAGCCTGATGGAATATATTTTAAAATCCACACAGCGGAAACATTTCTTGTTGATTGGCCAAAACTCTGACTTAAATTGCCACAATATAGCCATGACCTCTGTCCTCATTCCCAGATTCAGCCAAGCTCACTTATTTAGGAGGCTTTGTTAGTATTGCTACAACTTTGTACTTTATATTTCAAAATGTATTACTGATATTATTTTTGATTGACAAATTATAATTGTATATATTTATAAAATATAGTGTGATATTTTGACACATGTAAACAGTGTGGAGTGGCTAAATCAAGTAATTAACTTATCTGTCATCTCACTTGCCAATCATTTGTTAGGGTGAGACATTTCAAATTTACTTTTAGTTATTTTGAAATTTACAACATGTTATTGTTGACTGTAATCTCCCTGCTGTGTAACAGGTCTCAGAGCCTACACCTCCTTTGGTATTGCTGGATCATATAGTAGTTCTATATTTAGTTTTTAAGGAGGTGCCATACTGTTTTCTCTAATGATCCTACTAATTTGCATTCCCTAAAACACTGTGTGGGAGTTCCTTGTCAGCATCCTTACCAGCGTTTGTTATTTTTTTTTTCTTTATTGATAATAGAAATTCTGTGAGGAGAAATGATACTATTGTGATTTTGATTTGTGTTTCTCTGATGATTAGTGGTGTTAAGCATTTTTTTCAAGTACCTGTTGGCCATATGAGTGTCTTCTTTTGAAAAAAAAGACAGATCTTTAGCTAACTATTTAATTGGGATGATAATGATGACGATGATGATGATGGTGATGATTGCTATTGAGTTGTTTGTATTCCTTACAAATTCTGACTACTAATTAACCTCTTGTCAGATGTATAGTTTGCAATTATCTTCTCTCATTCTGTAGATTGTCTCTTGGCTATGTTGATTGTTTCCTTTGCTTACAGAACCATTTTAGTGTGATGCATTCCTATTTGTCAATTTTTGTTTTTGTTGCCTGTGCTTTTTGGTCATACACAAAACATCTTTGCCCAGGTCAATGTCCTGAAGCATTTTCCTTATGCTGTCTTCTAGTAATTTCCTGATTTGCCATCATACACTTTAGTTAATTTTCAGTTGATAGTTGTAACTGAAGAAAGACAGGGATCTGGTTTCATTTTTCTGTAGATGGCTATTTGATTTTTTCTAGCACTATTTATTGAAGACACTGTCTTTTCTTCATTGTCTGTTCTTGATTATAAATGCATGATGCTATTTCTGGGTTACTTTGTTTCATTGATCTGTTTGTCTGTTTTTATTACAATACCATGCTGTTTTAATTACTACAGCTTTGTAGTATATTTTTAAGTTAGGTGTTGTCTCTAGTTTAGTTCTTTTTGCTCAAAATTATTTTGGGATGTTGGGGTTCTTTGTGGTTCTGTCCAAATATAAAGATCTTTTTTTTCTATTTTTGTCCAAAAATTACATTGGAATTTTTAATAGAGATTGCATTCAATTCCTAGATTTCTTTGGGTTGTGTGAATGTCACAGTATTAACTTTTTCCATCCATAGATACAGATACTATTCTATTTTCTTTCATCAGTGTTTTTGTTTTCAGTATATAGGTCTTTTAGCTCCTCGCTTAAATTGACACATAAGTGTTGAAATATAATTGTAAATGAGAATGCTTTTCTTAATTCTCTTGTTGCATAATTCTTTATTATTATTTAGAAATACTACTGATTTTGCATGTTGATTTTATATCTTACACTTTGCTGAATTTAATCTTCTGGTTCTAATGGAATTTTTGGTAGAGACTTTAGGGTTTTCTATAGATAAAATCAGGTCATCTGCAAACAGGGACACTTTCTTACAGTATACACTTTAAATCTTGCTTTTAATCTTTCTCAAAGGGTCCCATGACACTTTATTCTGGTGATTGTATACTTCACAAAGGGGAAAACCCAGTTATTTTGGACAGCTCTAAATCTACATTAATTTCTCATGACTCAAAATTAGAACTGTGGTTATCTTTGTTCATATGCCATTAATGGTGTGCCAAATTGGATTATAGACCAACACTGTGACTATTTTTCTAATTCCTGAATATATGATTGAAGTAGGTGTACTTGACAACTGATGGAATTCCCATATGGACCCTATAACCCATGGAATGAGAGCCATTATAAGAGGAAGTGCTAACCAGGAGCACTTCATTACAATATAGTAAACAAAAGTTTCCCTTTCATTATAATATAGTGAACAAGAAACAATGATGTATCTCTTGGGCAATTAGGGATAAAGATTTGAGAGATACAGGGTTAGTGATATTTATCACTCTTCCTTTAGCTTGCTTTTTTCCCAGTGAATAAATCATATACATCTTGAGTAATGACTACAGACTATATTGGCTCTAATTAGGTGGAAACTCCAGATTTAAATTTACTTTAGTCAATCAGCACAGATCATTGCACTTGGTAAAAAGTTATTGATCTGGCTAATGCTTCCTACATCATACATATTTGCAAGAAACAACAATAATCATTCTCATTTATTTTGTTAGATGAGTTGAATTTACACATTCAAATGTGCTATATCCTGCTTTCAAAAATCTACAAAGTCTTACCAAGTACAATGCTTCTGCTATCCTGGTATGATGTGAGGTTCAGCTCATGTTTTCACCTCTGGGATACTTTGGACAGCACTGAATCTATCTGTCACCATGTCTGATCATTGGCAGCTTACTAAATATTCATAATCAAATATTTTGCCAGGAGACACTATTGGTAAGCAGGGTAATCAGTCTAGAGGAACAGCTGGAATTAATGGAGAGGAAACCTAGAGTAAGCTGGGTATTTCCAAATCTATTCATCACCTTGTTTAATCGTCAAAAAATCCCTAGAGAAATGTTGGCTTCTTCATTCCTACCTTTCACACTGTATGCTAGTTTCTCCATTGGTCATTTATAAGTCAGAAAAATGCAGAAAACTCTGAGTCAGGTAGATCTCAACCTTGGCCAAGTTGTCATAGTATAATGCAGTACATGGATTTTCTTTCTCTTGGTCTGTTCAATTAGCTAGGGAGAGAGGTTTGTTACAGATGCACAGTACAATTATGGAATTTTTTTTATTCTTCCTTTTAGTTCTGTCAATTTTGCTTAATTTATGCCAAAACTCTGTCATTGAGTGGATTAAAATTTTATATCTTTATGTTGGATTCTGCACTTAGCATGATGAAATTGCCCTCTTATTTTAGTAATCATACTTTTAAAAATTTTTGGTACTGATGATTGAACTCAGTGGTGCCCTACCAGTGAGCTATATATATCCCCAGCCCTCTTTATTTACTTAGTTTGAGAAAGTGTATAAGTTGCCCAGGCTGGTCTCAAACTTACAACCCTACAGTCAACCCCTAGAAAAGCTGGGATAATAGGCAGGTACCACCGTGCCCAGCTAAGAAATCATTTTTTTTAATTATTCTTTATCAGATGTTATTTTGCTTACTTTTAAAAACAGTGGCCTCAGTCCTTCACCAGATGGTTGGAAGTGGATCCACACAGGTGTCAGCTGCTTTTACTGATACAGAACTCCCCATAGACCTATTCATGAACTCTGTTTATGGTTCCACATCAGTGAGTGGAAATACTTGGCTTTTAAAGCATTTCCAGGGAAATTAAACTTTACCACCTTCTTCACTACTTCAGACAGACTGATGGGTGATTATTTCTGTGATGATTTGAAATTCCCTTTTAGACACTCAGTTTTCCAGCTTCTCCAACCTTATTTATTTAAGCACATAATATGAGTCTATTACTATGACCAAATTTCAACTAATAAAATCAGTATAGATATTGAGTTTGTAAAAGCATTAAGCTTGACCTAATTTGTACATACATGTATATGTATGTGTGTGATAATGTAGTATACTCAGCCCTACACCACAATGACACACTTCATATGATATGATCATCTTAACAGATGGAGCTGAAATTTTTGGCCAAACGTAGCAGTGTTAATCATAAAACTTTTAGCAAACTAGGAATAGAAGATAATTTCCTTATATGTAAGACATATCTATAAAAAGATCTGCATCAAACATCATGCATAGCAATAAAATAATTAAAAATTTGTTCTTATGATCGAGAACAAAGAAAAGGACAGTCAGTGTTGATGCTTTTATTCAATATTTCACTGAAGATCCATCAAGTGCAAAAAGACAAGGAAGGCAAAAGAAGAAGAATGGAAAAAAGAAAAATAAAGTAGTTGTTCCATGTAAGATAAGCAATTGTGTAATTACTATATTCAAACAAATTGATAGAGAAATTTAATATTAATAAATAATTTTACCAAAATGTTACAACATAAAACACCAAAAATTTGTAATTTTTATGATTTTTCAACAAAAACAGCAAATAAAAAGTATATGTTTGTAATATCACAAAAACATAATAATGGAATAAATCTGATAAAAGAAAAAAGTCATGTGCAAAATTTCTATTCTAAAAATTGCAAATCTTCACTGAAAATAATGAATACGTATTTAAATAATTAGAGAGGTATATTCAGTTTGTGGACTTAAAGACTCAATATCAAAAATGTCAGTTCTCCTAATTGAATTTCATTCCAAAAGATATAAGCATTATTTTTTTCACACCATACTGATTATAGAATTTTTACGGAAATACAGATGGCCAAAAGTTAACCAGTATAACAAAGAGAACCAGAGAATATATACTCCCAAATAGAAATGCTATTACTGATACAAGGACAGACAGCTGTATAGGGAACAGGAATCAACCCATAAATAGTTCTGCACAAAATAGTGAAATGATTTGTGACAGAAGTAAAACTACAGTGATCAAAGAATTTTATTTTTAAAACTAACACATGTACAATTTCAATGAACATGCACCTGGAAAAATATATCTCACCTATCTTATCATGTACATATAGGTCATTAGGTGAGCACTAGAATGTTCATACCAGCATTACTGGTGATAGCCAAGAACTGGAAACTACCTAAGTGGTAATCAACAGTGAACACACAACGTTGAAATACATCGGAGCAAGGAGGATGAGCAATCTGTAGTTATGCAGAATAATATTGATGACTTGCATGCACAAAATGTTGAACAACAGAATCCAAGCACTAAAGAACACATACTGTACAGACACTTGCAAAGTTCAAACAGATCCAGAGGTAGGAAGAGTGTTACCAGCAGTGAGGGTAGCATTAGAGCCTGATGACTGCAAGAGAATGCAAGCAGATGACATGAGTGTGTAGTGATGGTCTGTTTCTTGATTTTTAAGTGCTAATTGCCCAGGCACATTCAGTTGGTGAAAATCCATAGACTTTGCACATATCTGAACCCACAGTTTCTATTTCTGCCTTATATACCAAATTTATATGCTATAGAGTACATACACTTGGACAAAAAAAGTCAACAATCTTGCTAAGCTTAAAAGGTAGAATTAATCTTCTGTGAGACAAATCCAGTGTGTGCTGCGTCTTCTCACCTGGTGTTTCCTGAAAGTAAAACTGCAGTGTGACAGGGCAGTTATTGTGAAGCTGATGGAGTGAATGTGGTTCTTCCTCTTATGGTGTGAGCCTTCATGATGACAACAAGTCTGCCTAGAGATGAATGTTCAAGTGGCCGAGCAGCAGTACTCTTCGATCTTTCTTTCCCCTTTAGTAAAATATCAGAATAACAAAATGCACCTCAGTGTTTTCCTCCACTGTATATTATGAGGAGGAGCTAAATCTGCCATCTGCAGTTCTTTTGTTGCAAGCTAGATCATCTTCATATTTCTTCTGATTACTGCTCTTATTTATGCTTTCCAACACAGACAACATTTATGGATGAGAAAAGAAAGGCTATTATTCCCCTAGAAAGGGGGGTGAGCAAGAACTATATGGAAATATTTCTTGAACAGGGATTTGTTTCTGAGGAATCCTGGATGCAATAAGCAGCTACACTTTACCTCTTATTACTGAAAGCTTGGTCCTTGTCCCTGATGCCAATCTAATAACAAGGATGCAGTTTTGAGAAAAAGGGAAAAAGAAGTTTCATTGCTTTGCTAGCTAGGAGAAGCGCAGGGGACTCCTGTCCTAAGGCTGTGGTTCTCCCATCAGGGGGAACAAGGGGCTTTTAAAGAGGTGATTCAAAGGCTACATCCTACATGTTCTCTGTTGGAGCTGTAATGCACTTATTACTTTTGGAGACAGTTATTTCTGAAATCTATTGGTGCCATCCCCAAAGTACTTCGTTCCTGTGGTGGGTGTGCACTCAAGGACAGATAACTCTGCCTAGGATGGGGAAGAAAGGTAATCTTGTTTCTCCTGAGATTGGGAGGGGGAGAGATTGGGAAGGAGGAGAGAGAGAGAGAGAGGGAGAGAAAGAAACATGTCCTTTAAAAAAAAAGTCTCAGTGGCAGAGCAGCAAGGGATATATTCAAAGCATAAAGTAGACTACTGTTACACTCTCACCCTAACCAGAGGGGAAAACCATAGTTCTCATTTTCTGGCTCAAAAGAATAGGGACGCTAGTTGCCAGGACATGAAAAAATCATCTTATTTTAGAATCCTTCTCTTTCATGGAAAACCAAATAAAATTTTAAATCGGAATGGAATGTGGCACCCTATGTATGAGCTGCCTCCAGTAACTTGGCACCGTTAGGCACACTCAGACAAGATGGGAAACACAGCTGAGGATAGATATATGGAGACCTGGGGTCTCAGCTCCACCCAGTTGTTTAACCTTGTTATGTACCCAAATTTGATCTCAGTTTTCAATCTCTGAAAAATGACTCTGATGACTACAATTTAGATCAAGAGATAGATGTCTATGCTCATCCTCTTGACAAACTTGAGTAAGGAAGCTGTTATTTTACAGCCACATGATTGTTATTAAATAATTTACATGTGAGAGGATAATCATGCTAGTGATATTAAGCTACTCCTCTGTGTTCCAGATGTCTAGTAGGTATTTAATGCAGGAGTAATATCCCCACTGCCATAATCTCTTTCAGGATTTTCTGTTGTCATTTGATTATGATGCACATATTTAAAAATATGAAAAAGGCATATGTGTTGCATATCATTCCTTATTTAATTCTAGGAAAATTTCCTGTGATTCTCATTAGCATTACACAGACTGTAAAACGCGGCTGCTTATTTTTTCAGGCATATATTGGGCAAATGTTATTCAGGGATCACTTCTCATCCTCTTTTTCTGAGCTAACCAATATGATGACCTTGGATAAATCACTCCTATTCTCTGTGGTTTAGTTTCCTGTTTTACATATTAATAGATCTGGCTTAGATCTATGTTTCGCAAAATGTGTTTGGCAAGATACAATTCCCAAAAGAGTTCTGTGATCAGACAAATCTGGGAAAAAAAGTGTTTTCAATATCCCGTATATCTGCACTTAGTGTGTAATCATTAATATGCTAAAATCCCTGAGAAGTCCTAAGATACAGGAATCTGCTTCCCTTTATTTCACTGAGCTTATCCCAGGCCCATTTGTTGAGGTAATCCTTTATCCTTGGCTGTCAACCATTAATAAGGGCCCTCAGATGAAATGATTTAATTTACTTTCTTTGGGCTATCCTATTTGATAATTTCCGAGATCTCTCCAGGTTCATATTTCATTGCAACACTAAATGGCAATCTCTAAGTACATTAAAAATCTGGTAAATTGGACTTAAAATCAGGTTTCCTCTTTCTAAATTCAGTCTTTCAATGGCCATTGTATGGCCTGAGGCAAAATTAGAATTTCTCTCAGCTTTACTTTTTTTTCATAGAAGTAACTTTATATGTGTGCTATAAAATATGATGAAAATGCAGAAATCTATGCAAGATACAATTCAAAACCAATAGGTTCTCATGCTGTGAAAATGAAAGCAGAATGAAGAGCTGGACTAGAAGCCATAATAGGTATGAGGACCTCAGACTCGTTCAGTGATTTTTGAAATATTAGTTAGTTGAAGTTCTTTTGACTCTTAAATAAGATAATTTCAGGACAGAGAATAAGTATGCTCTCCCCTCTGCTGCACATGAATGGAGTCTTTTTTGGAAATTGTTACTTTCAAGATTTTCCAATGCAGTACCTCTGTGAACAACAAGACATCTCTGATAGATCCTGGGGATTAAAGATACCCATGAAAGAGGAAGTCATAGCATTTCTCAAAGGCAGCTCATGATCTTTAAGATGTAGTTGAAGCTAAGGGATACCAAAGCTAATAGGGACTCACTGGTGTGCAAGCTATTCCCTTAAGTGGGAAGTAAATTCTGTTTCCACAATCCCTCAAAAATGGTTGTCAAGGATGTGGAACACTCCTACAATAAATCACTTGATTCTCCTGTGGGGAGGAAAATATGATCTTCTCTGACCCCAGATGTTCTTATAGAAAAAGTTCTTTGGGTAAAAAATATCGCTACAAATACTAGCTAACACAAGACATCATAATGACTGATTAATGTAGCTCCTATCACTGGCACATCTCAAGAGGAGACCATGATGCTTAGACCAAGCACACACTACTGAGAAGAAATCATCCCTGGTGCAGGATTTCAGGTCATTGCAAGAAATGTTTGAAATAATAGAGGCTCAAATGAGGGCACTTGTCAAGTTAATGGAAAGAAAAGTATCCTGGAAAGAAAAGTAAAGAATTCAATAAAGTTTATATTTTTTCTGTGCTCCCACATCCCACTCATGATCTTTCTCATCTTTAGTTGTGTTCCCGAGCTACATATGCACTACAAATTAATTTCCTTTTGTGCCTCATATCCTTAACTAGACTAAAGCCCTTTTAAAGGAAGAGCTATTTATTGAATTTCTCTCCCCCCCCCTGTTCATATTTAGAAGGAAGTTTATCTCAAAGTTTGAACTCAGTTAAAAAAATTTTGTATCTACAGGATGAATGAATGGATTAATAATAAATGAATATATGGAGATATTCTAATTTTATTTTTTCAGATTAGTGTTTAAGCTTTTTCTTGTGAAATATATTAAACTGTATTATTCAGAATTTTCCAAAGAAGCAGAAACAAAATTATATATATAGAGAGAAACTAGCTTGCATGATTATGGAGGCCGAGAAGTCCCACAATCTTCCATCTATAAGTCAGAAAGCAGATAGGACAGTGGAAACCAAGAACCAGGAGCTTCATTGCTGAGGGCAGAATGTGGATACCCCAGCTCAAACAGAGATGGAAAGGCAAAAGACAAGTTTAAATTTTTTATTCTACTCAGGCTCTCAACAGAGTGGATAGTACCTACCACATTGGTAAGAGTGATCTATATCTAAGCTACCAATTCAAAAACTAATATCTTTCAGAAAGATTCTTGCAGACTCACCCAGGAATAATGTTTAATCAGTTATCTGGACATCTCTTAGCCCAGGAAAGTTGACACATAAAATCCATCATCACATAAACACACAAACATTTATAAGTAATGGTAGGAGTTACTAAATATACAACCTGGACACCTAGAGAGAGTGTCTGAATCTTCCTCCTTGTCTATTCTGATATTTATTATACTGATCTTGCTGTTTCAATTCCTCTGTATATTTTTGTTTATTACTTATTTATGAATGTCTAACAAGGCAAATTGTTGTTTTATTCATATTTTAAATGTTATGCATTTATTATATTGCACTTTTGTGTACCCTTACATGACTTACTCTGTGCAGTCAACATTATGTTAGGGAATAAAATCATATATACTACAAATGCCTGCTCTGGGTGCTGTGGTATGCTGTCCAGAAATCTCAGAACTTAGCTACTCATGCCTTTTGCAACTGGGTAGCAGTTTCTTTATCCAGAGATTCCTTAACCAAAGCACTCTGCCCTGCCCCAAGTGATACCTTCCGAAGGACACCTATCCAGGGAGGGGAACATGAAGGGACTGAAGTATGGCTCACTTGCTTTGTTTTTTAGGTGACTTAGGAAACCTGTCTTCATTTCATAGCTCTACATAGGACTAGCTGAGATCTTTTTTTCTGATATCACAGTAAAACATCTCTTTCTATCCATCATGTTTCAATTATTCATATGCACTTGTTGCCCCAGGAATCAGACTCTGTTTTCTCAGAACCCAACCTTTGACAATACTCTTCTACTTAAGTTGTTTTCACTGCTAAATAATGTTCCATTGCACAACCATACTATAATTGATTTATCCATTCTATGATTGATGTGAATCTAGATTGTTTTAACTACTTTTTTATATTGAATATTCCTATAGACTTAAAAGCCCCTTAAGAACCCCCTTGTATCTGTATGAGGAGAAGGGCTCTGCTCTTCCTTGATTCAATGGGATTCTATTCCTCCATTGCAGCACATGACTTAAAGCCACTACAGTCGCTCTGTGTGCAAGGTATAAGAATTCGCTTCTCTTAACCTGAAACTGTTCAAAGCCATTTCATGTTATTCATAGGTTGTAATATAATTGAATTTTGCCTTCAAGACCAAATAAATGATTGTGTTTATTTAAATACTATCTATGTTAACCGGACTTTGGGAGATCCAATCCATAAACTCCTGTTCTTCCCGTGTTCTGATGTCCTTAATATCCTGTTATGTCATATTGTGGGATTCTCGTATCCTAAGCAATAAATTGCTGTTAAGCTTCTCTTGTCTGTGTAACAAACTGGGTTTCAACTTAGTGCCCTTTATCTTTAATTTATTAATATTCTATTGTTCAGAATACAGATAATTGAAACACTTTAAACACTGTAATATTCAGGAGATAGTTCCAAAAGACACGTTAATTGATCATTTACATATTTGCTACCTGAAATAGCCCTGTCTCAGGCTGATATTTTTTGAATTTTTTTCTTTACTAAAAGTTCATTTTTATCTCCATATGTCCTATACAAATCTCTAATCCTTACAAAGAAAAATTAGTGGGAGATAATGGAGTGTTTAAGTAATTTTTCCTTTATGTTATATTAATATGCATTTTCTAGAAGTTTTCAAATAAGGATTTAAGTTTTGCTAGCAATTATCTAAAATTTAAATAGGTGTAAATGTGAATTAAACAAACTTTTCTTTTCATATGTGACTCCGTGAGACCGAGGGCATGGAAACCTCCCTCCACATGCCACTTGGCAGCAGAAGATGTGGGCTAGGTCTGTCCATTTCTGGTAACTTGTCTGTGACTAGTTTGTAGTGTCTTACAGCCACTCTTGTGAACTTTTCTTCCACTGAAATATAACGAGAAGTGCTGTGATGTGGAGTTACATTGTTCCCCTTCTATACTATGGGGGCCCACCCTAAGAGTATCCTGTGTCCACTCACGTTGGACTCTGTCCTTGCTTGGAAACTCTCTGCTCCATCGAATCTGTATCCCCTCTCAGGAGACAGAAATGCTTGGATGCAGCTACACCTCTTATTACTTTATGGATTTAAAAATTAAAACATGAAAAAACCCTATTCACAATTTTCATTAACTCATGATGGGAAAACTTTATCTTACATTTTGCTACATATGCCTTTTTCTAAGGAAAAAAAATCAGACATATCAATTGTGGAACAGAAACAACAAAAAAATGCCTTCAACAGTGTATGACCAGAAGCAGATCACTAAAGTACACCCAGTTTCCCTGACTTCAAGGAAAGCCCGACTGTGGCCCCAACCTCTGAATAGTCATTGGTTGAGCTTTAAATGTAGAGTATTGTAGTAGGTAGACTTAAAATTTGGGATGAGATATACCAGAATCTAAACCCTAATTTCACCATGTAGGAGCTGAAAAGCAGGAAAACATAACATTTACTTAAAAGTTTGAAAGTGCATGGGTTTAGGATTAATGATAATATCTAAAAATAATTTTGCCTGAACTCTGGCTCATAAAAATGCATTGATTAAAAATGTATATAAAACTAACCTTGTGGGTCAGGCCCAGCAACCAGCCAAGGGACTGCAGCTTCACGCGCCGGCGGGGAACGCGGACCGGACCCACTAGGACAGGTCCGGCGGCGGACAGCTGAGGGCTAGGCCCGTCCCCTCCCCCAGTGTCTGCAGGTAGGAGGGACTGAGAACAGCAGCAGAGCCAGCCCAAAGCCTGCTGAGGGGCGGAACCGGCCCCTCCCCCAGTGCCTGCAAGCGAGGCGCACCTGCAAGCCACGGGCGGGCGGGTCAGGCCCAGCAACCAGCCAAGGGACTGCAGCTACACGCGCCGGCGGGGAACGCGGACCGGACCCACTAGGACAGGTCCGGCGGCGGACAGCTGAGGGCTAGGCCCGTCCCCTCCCCCAGTGTCTGCAGGTAGGAGGGACTGAGAACAGCAGCAGAGCCAGCCCAAAGCCTGCTGAGGGGCGGAACCGGCCCCTCCCCCAGTGCCTGCAAGCGAGGCGCACCTGCAAGCCACGGGCGGGCGGGTCAGGCCCAGCAACCAGCCAAGGGACTGCAGCTACACGCGCCGGCGGGGAACGCGGACCGGACCCACTAGGACAGGTCCGGCGGCGGACAGCTGAGGGCTAGGCCCGTCCCCTCCCCCAGTGTCTGCAGGTAGGAGGGACTGAGAACAGCAGCAGAGCCAGCCCAAAGCCTGCTGAGGGGCGGAACCGGCCCCTCCCCCAGTGCCTGCAAGCGAGGCGCACCTGCAAGCCACGGGCGGGCGGGTCAGGCCCAGCAACCAGCCAAGGGACTGCAGCTTCACGCGCCGGCGGGGAACGCGGACCGGACCCACTAGGACAGGTCCGGCGGCGGACGGCTGAGGGCTAGGCCCGTCCCCTCCCCCAGTGTCTGCAGGTAGGAGGGACTGAGAACAGCAGCAGAGCCAGCCCAAAGCCTGCTGAGGGGCGGAACCGGCCCCTCCCCCAGTGCCTGCAAGCGAGGCGCACCTGCAAGCCACGGGCGGGCGGGTCAGGCCCAGCAACCAGCCAAGGGACTGCAGCTACACGCGCCGGCGGGGAACGCGGACCGGACCCACTAGGACAGGTCCGGCGGCGGACAGCTGAGGGCTAGGCCCGTCCCCTCCCCCAGTGTCTGCAGGTAGGCGGGACTGTGAACAGGAGCAGAGCGGGCCCAAAGCCTGCTGAGGGGCGGAACCGGCCTCTCCCCCAGTGCCTGCAAGCGAGGCGAACCTGCAACCCATCGGGAGGTTAGGCCCAGCAACCTATGGAGTGACACAGGTGCCCCTGGCGCCTGCTGGGTAGGTAGACCTTTGACCGACCAGCAAAGCAGACCTAGGGCCTGCCAGCATGGTAGACGGATCACACTAATTGGAGGAGGATCACAGCCACTACCTGCCCTGCAAGGGTGATTTTTCAACTATACAAGAGCAATATAAATAAATAGAGGGGGAAAATATCAAAGACACAACAATTTCACCAAGCAGGAAGAAACGCCAGCAGTATGAAACGACAAGGAAAGAAAGGACCACAGGCAATGCAGGTCAACTCAACTTTAGAAGAGGTAATAGCTGCAACAGATGGAATGTCAGATAGAGAGCTCAGGACATACATGCTTCAGATGATCTGGAGTCTCAAGGAAGACATGAGACAGCAAAATCAGACAATGAAAGATCACATTGACAAACAAATCCAGGAAGTTAAAGATCAATTTCACAGGGAGATAGAGGTAATAAAAAACAAACAAATAGAAATACTAGGAATGCAGGAAACAATAAACCAACTTAAAAACTCAATTGAGAATACTACCAGCAGAGTGGATCACTTAGAAGATAGAACATCAGATAATGAAGACAGAGTATTTCAATTTGAAAAGAACATAGATAGCTCAGCAAGTCTACTAAGAAACCATGAGCAGAACATTCAAGAGCTATGGGATAATATCAAAAGACCTAACTTAAGAGTCATTGGGATACAGGAAGGCACAGAGCTCCAAACCAAAGGATTAAGCAATCTATTCAGTGAAATAATACAAGAAAACTTCCCAGACTTGAAGAATGAGACAGAATCCCAAATCCTAGAAGCCTACAGGACGCCGAATGTGCAAAATCATAAGAGATCCACACCAAGACACATTATAATGAAGATGTCCAACATACAGAACAAGGAGAGAATTTTAAAAGCTACAAGGGAAAGGAAGCAGATTACATTTAGGGGTAAACCAATCAGAATAACAGCTGATCTCTCAACACAGACTCTAAAAGCTAGAAGATCCTGGAATAACATATTTCAAACGCTTAAAGAAAATGGATTCCAACCAAGAATCTTGTATCCGGCGAAATTAAGCTTCAGGTTAGAAGATGAAATTAAAACCTTCCACGATAAACAAAAGTTAAAAGAATTCGCAGCTAGAAAACCATCTCTTCAAAAAATCCTTGGCAAAACATTACAGGAAGAGGAAATGGAAAATAACATTGATAACCAACAATGGGAGGTAGGACAGTAAAGGGGGGAAAGTAGTCAAAGAGGATAACAAATCAGGTTTAGTAACATCAATAAACAAATATGGATAGAAGAACAAACCATATCTCAATAATAACCCTAAATGTTAATGGCTTAAACTCACCAATTAAGAGACACAGGCTAGTAGAATGGATCACAAAACAAGACCCAACAATATGCTGTCTACAGGAGACGCATTTGATAGGAAAAGATGTACATAGACTGAAGGTGAAAGGTTGGGAAAAATCATATCACTCATATGGACCACGGAAACAAGCAGGAGTCTCCATACTCATATCTAATAAAATAGATTTCAAGCCAAAGCTAATCAAAAGGGATAAAGAAGGACACTTCATACTGCTCAAGGGAACCATACACCAACAAGACATAACAATCATAAATATATATGCCCCAAATAATGGAGCAGCCATGTTCATCAAGCAAACTCTTCTCAAGTTCAAGAGTCTAATAGACCACCATACAGTAATCATGGGAGACTTCAACACACCTCTCTCACCACTGGACAGATCTTCCAAACAAAAGTTAAATAAGGAAACTATAGAACTCAATAACACAATTAACAACCTAGACTTAATTGACATATATAGACTATACCACCCAACATCAAGTAGCTACACTTTTTTCTCAGCAGCACATGGAACCTTCTCAAAAATAGACCATATACTATGTCACAGGGCAACTCTTAGACAATACAAAGAGGTAGAGATAATACCATGCATCTTGTCTGATCATAATGGAATGAAACTGAAAATCAATGATAAAAGAAGAAAGGAAAAATCAAACATCACCTGGAGAATGAACAATAGGTTGCTGAGTGATCAATGGGTTTTAGAAGACATCAAGGAGGAAATTAAAAAATTCCTAGAGTTAAATGAAAACACAGACACAACATATCGGAATCTATGGGACACATTGAAAGCAGTTCTAAGAGGAAAATTCATTGCTTGGAGTTCATTCCTCAAAAAAAGAAAAAACCAACAAATAAATGATCTCATACTTCATCTCAAAATCCTAGAAAAAGAAGAGCAAAACAACAGCAAAAGAAGTAGAAGGCAAGAAATAATTAAAATCAGAGCTGAAATTAATGAAATTGAAACAAAAGAAACAATTGAAAAAATTGACAAAACTAAAAGCTGGTTCTTTGAAAAAATAAATAAAATTGACAGACCCTTAGCCATGCTAACGAAGAGAAGAAGAGAGAGAACCCAAATTACTAGCATACAGGATGAAAAAGGCAATATCACAACAGACACTTCAGAAATACAGAAGATAATCAGAAACTACTTTGAATCCTTATACTCCAATAAAATAGAAGATAGTGAAGGCATAGATAAATTCCTTGAGTCTTATGATCTGCCTAGATTGAGCCAGGAGGATATAGACAACCTAAACAGACCAATAACAATAGAGGAAATAGAAGAAACCATCAAAAGACTACCAACTAAGAAAAGCCCAGGACCGGATGGATATACAGCAGAGTTTTACAAAACCTTTAAAGAGGAACTAACACCAATACTTTTCAAGCTATTTCAGGAAATAGAAAAGGAGGGAGAACTTCCAAATTCGTTCTACGAGGCCAACATCACCCTGATTCCGAAACCAGACAAAGACACTTCAAAGAAAGAAAACTACAGACCAATATCTCTAATGAACCTTGACGCAAAAATCCTCAATAAAATTCTGGCGAATCGGATTCAAATACATATCAAAAAATTATACACCATGATCAAGTAGGATTCATCCCTGTTATGCAAGGTTGGTTCAATATACGGAAAACAATAAATGTTATCCACCACATCAATAGACTTAAAAATAAGAACCATATGATCATATCGATAGATGCAGAAAAAGCTTTCGACAAAGTACAGCATCCCTTTATGTTCAAAACTCTAGAAAAATTAGGGATAACTGGATCATACCTCAACATTGTAAAAGCAATCTATGATAAGCCACAGGCCAGCATCATTCTGAATGGAGAAAAATTGAAGGCATTCCCTCTAAGATCTGGTACAAGACAGGGATGCCCTCTCTCACCACTTCTGTTCAACATAGTCCTCGAAATACTGGCCAGAGCAATTAGGCAGACGAAAGAAATTAAAGGCATAAAAATAGGAAAAGAAGAACTTAAATTATCACTATTTGCAGATGATATGATTCTATACCTAGCAGACCCAAAAGGGTCTACAAAGAAGCTATTAGAGCTAATAAATGAATTCAGCAAAGTGGCAGGATATAAGATCAACACGCATAAATCAAAGGCATTCCTGTATATCAGCGACAGAGCCTCTGAAACGGAAATGAGGACAACTACTCCATTCACAATATCCCCCCAAAAAATAAAATACTTGGGAATCAACCTAACAAAAGAGGTAAAAGATTTATACAATGAAAATTACAGAACCCTAAAGAAAGACATAGAAGAAGACCTTAGAAGATGGAAAAATATACCCTGCTCATGGATAGGCAGAACTAACATCATCAAAATGGCGATATTACCAAAAGTCCTATATAAGTTCAATGCAATGCCAATCAAAATCCCAACAGCATATCTTGTAGAAATCGATAAAAGAATCATGAAATTCATATGGAACAATAAGAGACCCAGAATAGCAAAAACAATACTAAGCAGGAAGTGTGAATCAGGCGGTATAGCGATACCAGACTTCAAACTATACTACAGAGCAATAGTAACAAAAACAGCATGGTACTGGTACCAAAACAGGCGGGTGGACCAATGGTACAGAATAGAGGACACAGTAACCAATCCACAAAACTACAACTATCTTATTTTTGATAAAGGGGCTAAAAGCATGCAATGGAGGAAGGATAGCATCTTCAACAAATGGTGCTGGGAAAACTGGAAATCCATTTGTACCAAAATGAATCTGAATCCCTATCTCTCGCCGTGCACAAAAGTTAACTCAAAATGGATCAAGGAGCTTGATATTAAATCAGAGACATGGCATCTGATAGAAGAAAAAGTTGGTTATGATCTACACGCGGTGGGATCGGGCTCCAAATTCCTCAATAGGACACCCATAGCGCTAGAGTTAACAAATAGAATCAACAAATGGGACTTACTCAAACTAAAAAGTTTTTTCTCAGCAAAAGAAACAATAAGAGAGATAAACAGGGAGCCTACATCCTGGGAACAAATCTTTACTCCACACACTTCAGATAGAGCCCTAATAACCAGAATATACAAAGAACTCAAAAAATTAGACAATAAGATAACAAATAACCCAATCAATAAATGGGCCAAGGACCTGAACAGACACTTCTCAGAGGAGGACATACAATCAATCAACAAGTACATGAAAAAATGCTCACCATCGCTAGTAGTCAGAGAAATGCAAATCAAAACTACCCTAAGATACCATCTCACTCCAGTAAGACTGGCAGCCATTAGGAAGTCAAACAACAATAAGTGCTGGAGAGGATGCGGGGAAAAGGGCACTCTTGTTCATTGCTGGTGGGACTGCAAATTGGTGCAGCCAATTTGGAAAGCAGTATGGAGATTTCTTGGAAAGCTGGGAATGGAACCACCATTCGACCCAGCTATTCCCCTTCTCGGTCTATTCCCTAATACCCTAACAAGAGCATGCTACAGGGACACTGCTACATCGATGTTCATAGCAGCTCAATTCACGATAGCAAGACTGTGGAACCAGCCTAGATGCCCTTCAATAGATGAATGGATAAAAAAAATGTGGCATTTATATACTATGGAGTATTACTCTGCATTAAAAAATGACAAAATCATAGAATTTGGAGGGAAATGGATGGCATTAGAGCAGATTATGCTAAGTGAAGCTAGTCAATCTTTAAAAAACAAATTCCAAATGACTCCTTTGATATAAGGAGAGTGAACAAGGACAGGGTAGGGACGAAGAGCTTGAGAAGAAGATTTACATTAAACAGGGATGAGAGGTGGGAGGGAAAGGGAGTGAGAAGGGAAAGTGCATGGAAATGGAAGGCGATCCTCAGGGTTATAAAAAATGTCATATAAGAGGAAAGGAGGGGTAAGACAAGATAATACAAATGGAAGAAATGATTTACAGTAGAAGGGGTAGAGAGAGAAAAGGGGAGGGCAGGGGAGGCGAGGGGAGGGGAGGGGGGTTAGTAGAGAATAGGACAGACAGCAGAATACATCAGACACTAGAAAGGCAATATGTCAATCAATGGAAGGGAAACTGATGTGATACAGCAATTTGTATACGGGGTAAAAGCGGGAGTTCATAATCCATGTGAATCAACCATGTAATATGATGTATTAAGAACTATGTAATGTTATGAACGACCAATAAAAAAAAAAAAATCAAAAAAAAAATAAATAAATAAAACTAACCTTGTGAATATAATTATTTTTTGGAGTCTCTGAATATCCTAATTCTGTCCTTGAAACTCAAGTAGGAGCCAATATTTTCTATTCTTCGCACTGAGCTCGTGCGTGGCAGTGTTAGTGGCAAAGATCATTTCTCATCTTCAGAAAATGGATTCAGCTGACAGCAAGAGAGATACATTCCATGTAAACAAGAAGCACTGGATGTGCAGAGCCTCTGGGAACACTGAGGAAAGCTCCTGCCTGGAATTGTCAACCGAGGCTTGAAGAAAGAGAACCCAGGGCAAGATCCAGCTTCCTCCCTGGGTGGCCCCACAGAAAGGTCTGACCTCCCCAGGTGCCCCACTTCGTAGGAGTCCTCCTAGCCACTGAACCAGTCACTGGTGGCAGCCAGAGGCTTTGTACCTGGCCCTCTCTCTGCTTACCTCCACCTTTTCTTTTGACTCCATCCCCTCCATTTACCTTTCCCTGCCTCCACAGTTACATTCTGGGATTTGCATGCTACCCAGAGACCCAGCGGGAAATCAGGAAAACCCAAAGTGGACATGAGTTCAGTAAACAAGCAAAGAAACTAAACACACATTTAGGACTGACTGAAGTGACAGGCAGCAGTTGCTCATATTTGCAGATGAAATATTCATTTCCCACCCTGCCCATCCTTTTTTTTATTGGTTGTTCAAAACATTACAAAGCTCTTGACATATCATATTTCATACATTTGATTCAAGTGGGTTATGAACTCCCATTTTTACCCCATATACAGATTGCAGAATCACATCGGTTACACATCCAAGTTTTTACATATTGCCATACTGGTGACTGTTGTATTCTGCTATCTTTCCTATCCTCTACTATCCCCCCCTCCCCTCCCCTCCCATCTTCTATCTCTACCCCTTCTACTGTAATTCATTTCTCTCCCTTGATTATTTTCCCCTTTCCCCTCTCATCCTCTTATATGTAATTTTGTATAACAATGAGGGTCACCTTCCATTTCCATGCAATTTCCCTTCTCTCTCCCTTTCCCTCCCACCTCTCGTCCCTGTTTAATGTTAATCTTTTTCTCATGCTATTCCTCCCTGCTCTGTTTTTAGTTGCTCTCCTTATATCAAAGAAGACATTTGGCATTTGTTTTTTAGGGATTGGCTAGCTTCACTTAGCATAATCTGCTCTAATGCCATCCATTTCCCTGCAAATTCCATGATTTTGCCATTTTTTAGTGCTGAGTAATACTCCATTGTGTATAAATGCCACATTTTTAATCCATTCATCTATTGAAGGGCATCTAAGTTGGTTCCACAGTCTAGCTATTGTGAATTGTGCTGCTATGATCATTGATGTGGCAGTATCCCTATAGTACACTCTTTTAAGGACTTCAGGGAATAGTCCGAGAAGGGCAATAGCTGGGTCAAATGGGGTTCCATTCCCAGCTTCCCAAGGAATCTCCATACTGCTTTCCAAATTGGCCACACCAATTTGCAGTCCCACCAGCAATGTATAAGTGTACACTTTTCCCCACATCCTCACCAGCATTTGTTGTTGTCTGACTTCATAATGGCTTCTAATCTTACTGGAGTGAGATGGTATCTTAGGGTGGTTTTGATTTGCATTTCTCTGACTGCTAGAGATGGTGAGCATTTTTTCATGTACTTGTTGATTGATTGTATATCCTCCTATGAGAAGAATCTATTCAGGTCCTTGGCCCATTTGTTGATTGGGTTATTTGTTTTTTTATTGCTTACTTTTTTGAGTTTTTTTTGTATACTCTGGATATTAGGGCTCTATCTGAAGTGTGAGGGGTAAAAATTTGTTCCCAAGATGTAGGCTCCCTATTTACCTCTCTTATTGTTTCTCTTGCTAAGAAAAAACTTTTTAGTTTGAGTAAGTCCCATTTGTTGATTCTTGTTTTTAACTCTTGTGCTATGGGTGTCCTATTAAGGAATTTGGAGCCGGACACCACAATATGTAGATCGGAGCCAACTTTTTCTTCTATCTGACGCAGAATCTCTGATTTGATATCAAGCTCCTTGATCCATTTTGAGTTAACTTTTGTGCATGGTAAGAGAAAGGGATTCAGTTTCATTTTGTTGCATATGGATTTCCAGTTTTCCCAGCACCATTTGTTGAAGATGCTATCCTTCCTCCTTTGCATGCTTTTAGCCCCTTTATCAAATATAAGATAGTTGTAACTTTGTGGATTAATCTCTGGGTCCTCTATTCTGTACCATTGGTCCACCCGCCTGTTTTGGTACCAGTACCATGCTGTTTTTGTCACTATTGCTCTGTAATATAGTTTGAAATCTGGTATAGCTATACCGCCTGATTCACACTTCCTGCTTAGAATTGCTTTTACTATTCTAGGTCTTTTATTTTTCCATATGAATTTCATGATTGCTTTATATATTTCTACAAGAAATGCCATTGGGATTTTATTGTGAGACACTGTTTGAAGCCCATGGAAGGGAGATATGATTTTGAGAGTGCAGAAAAACCCACAGTAACTCTCCTCCTCAGGCTCCTTGACTGCCTCTTGGAGCTCACTTCAGAGTAGACTGTGAGCCTTGGATATTTCTGGGTACTTTCTACATGGGGTCTTCACCTTCTACCCAATGCTGCTGTCTCATACCCTTCAGAAGAGAGAGGGCTGGGGTGTGGCTCATGGTAGAGCTCATGTCTGGTGAGCCTGGGTTCAGTCCCCAACACCAAAGGAGAACTGCCTTTGGGCACAATTGCCTTCTTTTCTGAAAACCGTGCCCTCTAACATACTGCTGCCTTAATCTTTCCTTAAGGGGTACTGGTGTGGGAGTTGGAGGGTCTGGGAGGTATCTCTTCCTCTTTCCTGCTGTATGACCTTAGGAAGTTACTCAGTTTCTCTGAGTCTCAGTACTCGTATTTCTGAAACAGGGAAAGCTCCTACCTATAAGGTTGTTCTGGGAAGTATGAATTATGTATATGATACATCTGCCATACTGGAGGTATGTCATAAAATTTAGCCAGAGTTAATATCATGCCACTCTTCTGCTCCAGAGCCTGTAGTGGATCTGTGTTAATTACAGTTCCTTCACCATCTGTCTTCGTACATGAGAGTCTGCAACCCAAATTGTAATTTATCAATTCTGGAATCTCAGGTTTCCTTAACAGGCATATTACTGTCCATGGACTGATGACCTTTTTCTGTGTTACAGAGACACTATGCTCCCTTTCTCCTCATGACCTGGATGGATCTTTTACCTACAGGGCTTACCATCTCCTGAGTTTATGGACAAAGATTTTTTCAAAGATGCAGGATCTGATTAATTCCAGAAGTGGATGGCATTTCCCTAATTGAATCATTAACTTTGCATTTATTCATCTACTTCTCCAAAAAATTATTCTCAGAGCACCATGCCAGATGCATTGTTTGGAATTGAAATGTTAGTAAGGAGGACATAGTCCTTGCTTTCAGGTAGCATATAATCTAGGGAAGGAAATCAGAAAACAGTTGAAGGTAGAGAAATTCTTATCTTGGCAGCAGGCCCCAGCCTCCCTCCTGTGGTAAACTGATTTGTTGGATCATCGTCTAAGTGTAGAGGGTAAGACTCCTAATGTATGACGCTGACTGAAGGAAATTCTGAGCTTTCTTGGCCTGTAGTCATCATCAGTGCCAACACAGTGTGTGTCCTCACCATTGAAGCCCATTTATTACTCCAGTGGCTGACACTAGGGAAGGAACTCAAGAGTCACGGAAAAACAAAACTCATATTGGTCCACTGATGGGCTTCCTATGAGAATGGGCACAGTGTCATCCTGTTCTTTATCGTCCACAGAGAATAAAGGGAAATCAACAATGACAGTTCAGTATAGCCCAGCATCTCTTAGTAACCAAGCCTCCTTCTAATCATCCATTTAACTTATCTTTCCAAGGACATGTATAACAAATACCTGTACTCTCTGGGTGTGGGCAGTGCCCCACCTCACTAAGTATTGAAAGAAAGCAGAATTCACTTCCCTGTAAGAGGGGGAAATGCCAGACACTCACCTTTTCAACTTCTCCTTTAGGGTTGAAGGGATGCAATATAGACTCCACCAGGTGTCCACACTTGATTTTGATTATAAAGCTAGTGAGGGGGAAAAAAGAATGTGGAAGCTGTTTTAATGAAGGCAGTAGCAGGAAGAGCCACATAAAAGTACAGAAGCAGAACCAGTGGCAGTGGTGATAATTCAACTCAATCTTAAATACCTGAGTACTTAAGCATTGTCACCAGACATGTGGCATGACCTTGCTCCCCGCCCCCGCCTTTTTTTAAACCTGATTGTGTGGTGTGAAAGCATTGTTATTTAAGTCCTCTAAGAAATGTAGTGCATTATACATTATTCAATATATATTTTAGCGAATTTATTTTCTGCTCAAATTAGGCAGGAATAGGGTCTATAAATTGCAACAGAAAGTCCAACTCAATGACTTCCTATAGATTAGTCTGAGAAGAAAGACATGTACATTAATAAGCAATTTCCATGTAATGTTACTCTAGAATTCATTAAAAACTTTTAAAAATGGTCCACATTTCCTGCCTCTTCCAGGTCCTAACACACATTAGATTCACTATTTACTTGCCAGCAATATTAACAGGATGTAGTAGTTCCTTGGGAAAAACAAAACAAAACAGAAAAGCATTGTTAACCCAAAATAAGATTTCCTTTTATTTGAAAAATCTTGTCTCCAAAGGAATCAGCTTTTTATCCCCCACCCAGAGATGGGAATTCAGTGGAAAAGCATATCTAGTCTTATTTGTCAATATTGTTTGTATTCTATCAAGTACTTTAAAAATCACCCAGTCTAAACCGAATCCCTGAATTGCCTTACTCTTCTATAGAGGGCAGATAGTCATTGTACTTTGGCTTTGATATCTCTAGTGACAAGAAACTTGCAAAACTTATGAATAAAACCCTTCTGTTGTTGCACAGCCCTGAATTTGGAGAATTGCCGCTCATATTAACCCAAAATATGTTTGTATCCATTCTGTTCATAGAGAATAAATCTATTCCCTTCCCTCAGTATGCAGTTTATGTCATTTGTCATCTCATCTTCCTATGTACTCTTTTGCAGTTTATGTTGAAATAATAGCACAATGCTGAGCTTAACGAATAACAGCCCTTTTGGCTTTGCAGTTAGGATGCAGAAAATTCTAGAAAGCCATTGCGCCTTCTTTAACAGTAAAAAAGCCTGGATAAACTAAAATGAAATAACGTCTTTTCATAGGACCCTTGAAGAACTTCAGAAGCAGAGACTCAAGCAAACCAAATTTAATAAAGGATCAAGCCTTTCCTAGGTGAACAAGGACCAGCTGCTGCATCTTGTGCTTGGAACCAATTGCCTCATGGTTATGGAGGAGCAAGCCTATAACTGACCTTTGCTGAGACAAAGTTAAATCAGATGACTTTTAATGACAAATGTTGGCAAGGATTACATTAGTAAAGATTCTCAAACATAAAATTATCCCTCTTTCTAGTCTTGTGAGATTAGATCTCAAAACCCTGCTGAAGAGAAGAATGGAGTTCACCCTAAAAACTTTCAAAACCAAAGTCAAACTTAAGTCAAGTAAAGCTTCAAGTATCCCTATTTAGATCAATACTCTTCCCTGGCTCACTTACAGAGGGAAGGGTGTGAGGTCTCTGGAAAAACAATATAATCTTCAGTATCTCATGTTTTATAGCATTGTTTCATGTCTGCTGTAGAAGAAAAGGTAATATATAGTATAAGCAATGGAGTACAAATAGAAACCACAATTAAGATAACTTTTTTATTAAAGAGAAAAAGTCAAAACAAATAGGCTCACCAATGACCTGCATATTAAAACAAGCAGGCCAAGATTTTGCACATATTATTAGGTGTTAAAGAACTTGGAGCAAAAAGCAGACCTGAGTATGCCTATAGGGAATAGAAAAACAAACAAACAAACAAACAAAAAACCCCAGAAACAAACACATAGGCATTTTTCAATTGGAGAAAAAACAATATCTGAAATTTAAAAGTCAGTAAGTGTAGCAACAAATTGAGTCAGAAGTTGAATGATAGTTGAAATGCAGTTTAGGCCAATCAAAATTATCTAAACTAAAAATCTGAGAAAAACTGAAAGAAAATAAAAATATATAGTTAGATACCTGTCAGACGAAATCAAATGATTGCGCTCCATGTATTGGAGTGACACGTGGAGATATTTTGAAGATATAAGGGAAAAGCAACCCAAAATAAATGATGGTGTCAGCCCAAAGATCTTAGCAGCTCAGCAAGATAAGCACAAAGGTTGTAGCAAGGTAAATCAAAAGTAAAGAAAAAAGTCACAAAGGTGGCCACAGGAAAAACAGACATATTACATTTTTGGGAACAAAAATAAGAAGACATTTGACATTTTCTTAGGAATGAGAACAGAAAGAATTGAGATTGCTTCTTTATGGTGATTGGAAAACCTCACAATCTGGAATTCTGTATTTTGTGGTGAAAAAAGGAAGCTGAAATAAAGATAAAATAATAGCCTAAAGAGTTAGATACCAGTAGACCTATATTGTAAGAAATGCAAAATGAAATTCTCTAGGTTACCTGAAAATAACTCATTACGGAAGCCAAATATCATGAATAACGAAGGGGACTTGAGTGAAAAAATATGTGGTAAAATAGTTTTTACAAAATTCATGCTTAAAGAAATGTGTGACTGTTTAAAGCCAAATGAAATTACAAAGACATTAACAGAGTTCATAACACATTAAAAAGGACGTTGAAGGCTTCCAGTTTCTCCATCTCCAATACTTGTATTTTTGTGTGTAGTTTTAACAATACCCATCCTAACAGATGTGAAGAGTGCTCGAATTGTGGCTTTGATTTGCATTTCCCTGATGTTCCTGTGCTGTTGGTGAGAATGCAAAATTGTGCAGCCTCTGTGGAAAACAGTATGGAGCTTCCTCAAAACAGTGAAATTAGAACTACCATATGATCTGCTGATTCCACTTCTGTGTGTTTATCCAAAAGAATTGAAATCAAGGAACTGAACAATCACGGGTGTTTTAGTGGGCTAATTGATACACAAAGACCTGCACATATTTAATGTGTACGATTTGATAAATTTGGACATAATGCAAAATGTGATAATATCACCAAATCAAGGTAATAGATGTGTCTAGCATCAAGGAGTTTATGCTGTTCAGATGAACACATTTGGAGCCCTGTTTATCTCCAGTCTAGATGACTTCATCTGTGTCCTTTCATGTATCAGTAGTATAACTGTTACTTCCAGATTATAGGATTCAATTATTCATTTTTTCATTGATTATTTACTTATATTCACAAGTTACTGGTAACTCACTACTTTCCAAGAACTTCACTGGGCACTAGTGATAGAAAACAAAAACCAAACACTGCATCTCATGTGTTCAAGGAACCAAAAATCTGCACAGAAAACAAGCAAAAATACACTGGGCATCAAGGTGGAAGGTGAAGGGCCTGGACGCTGGCACTAACAAGCCCTGGGTTAATCATCACACCTGAGGCTGTGCCACCTGACCAGGTCACCTGTGCTCTCCTCTGTCACCAGCTTGCTCCTCGTAAACCCCTATACTTCACTGCATGTGACATGAGGTCTTCAGCATTATTACTAGGGGAAGGGCTAGAAGTGTATTCTAAGGATGATGAAAATACAGTTGGCAAGCCAGGGAGTCAGTAAACGCCTCAGCTGAGTGTTCGTGCTGGGAAACATTCCCTTCATTATTGTCTTAGTTTCCTTTCTTACACAAATTTTCTGTTCCAGTTAAGTTGCTCAGCATACATCTTGTACATACTAGATGATTGCTGTAATTTGATTTTCTTGTTGGAAGGTGAGGATGGTAATAAAAATAACTCTCTTAAAAGTTATCATGAGGATAATATGAAAGTATTTAAAAGCTAAAAATTGAAATCCACTGTAACACTATTATTTCTTCCACTGTGCTACTTTTGCTCATGTGATTTGTTTAACTGCCAATGATTCCTGCTTTTTTTTTTGGTACTAGGTGTTGAATTACGGGCACTTAACCACTGAGCCGTATCTCCAGCCTTTTTTGTATTTTATTTAGAGATAGGGTCTTGTTGAGTTGCTTAGGGCCTGGATGAATTGCTGAGGCTGGCTTTGAACTTGCCATCCTCCTACCCGAGTCTCCCAAGCCTCTGGGATTATAGGCATGTGGCGTGGCACCTGGCTTGATGCCTATTTTTGACTGTTAAAATTCTTCCCCTGCCTCTCTCTCACAACACACACACACACACACACACACACACACACACACACACAAAGCAAAACAGCTTTATTTTATCTTACCTGGTCCAACTCAAGTCCTTCCAAGGTGAAAACACCATCTCCTTTTTATGAAGTACATATTTTTAACCATTTCCTTACAATGACAGCGTATCATCATAACACGTGTACATATGTGTGTATCATATCCCTTCTCTCTATGGGTAACAAAGTGCTGTGATTAAAGTCATGGGCTCTGGCGCATGACTGATTGGGTTCAAGCCCAGCTCATTTTCTTGAAAGCCCTCGAATTTGGGGGTGTGTGATAATAGTGAGTATTCTTCAGGCCTAATATAAGAATTAAAAGAGGTAAAACAGGTGAATTGTGTAGAAGAGTATCTGGCACATAGTAAACCCTCAATGAATAACAGGACACCAACATTCTTACTGAGGACAAGGGCCATATTTTTCTTTTAAAAGGATAGCCATTGATCAGTCTCCGAAAATTTTCATTTGACATATGACCTAATGTTGATTCTTGGAGCCCAAACAACCCTCTGCCATCTCTGGACTTATCCCCTGAGATTCCATCAATGGTTTCTTCAGTTCTGGGGACTTTATAGTGGTTCCTTAGATGATTTCCCAGCTTCTTCTTCTCTAATATGTATCACCTGAACTAAATCAGTAGCAGGTTTTGGAGGAAGAAAAACCTAAGTAAATATTAATAATAAAAAACTCAGGGGTTTTGATTAGGTCTCATACTCAGGGATAAAATTATGCATCTTCCACTGTTACACAAATATATCTAGCAGCCAACTGAATAAAATAATACAATTTTGTGGTACTTTAAAATAGCTACCATGATATTGTCTTCCTGTCCTGAAGAAAACCTCCAAAATCTTTTAAAACACACACACACACACACACACACACACACACACACTCACATATGCACATTTTATTTTCTGTTTTATAGTGCTAGGGATTAAATTCCTCAGGACTGGGTGCATGTTGGGCAAATGCTCTACCACTGAGCTATGCCCCTCAATACAATTATCTACAGAAATTCCTTGAAATATCATATTCATTAAGCCTTATTCCTTCTTAATTTTGAAGTGCTGGGTAGCTTACTTGGCTCCTGATAACCAGTATATTATAACAGCAAGTAATTCCTAACTTAAAAATGAAATGATGGTAGAGGAGGAGGAAGAGGAGAAGGAAGACAAAACAGATAACATGTGATCCTTCTTAGTTTTCTGGACATAATTAAATGAGTCATGTCTTGATGACCCTAATGGAAATACTCCTTATGGTATTTTTCCTTCTGTCTGCATATTTATTTGTGCATTTAAAAAATTTATTCAACCAAAATATTTTAAGTACTGTCTCTGACCCAAACCTTGTTCGAGGCCCTGGGAAATGGTATTAAATAGTTTACCAAATATCACTCTTTCATGGAGTTTACAGTCTAGTGATAGATATAAATAACTGACAAATAAAATGATTGCTTGTTATAGTATTAAAAAGGAAGAAATTAAGACACTGTGATGAAGAATAATGGGAAGCCTGGGCAGGCATACAGCAAATTCCATCTAGTGTGACCATTGTCTCATAATCCCTAATTGTACAACTCTGAAAGAAACCACCCCATTAGTGAAATAAGGAAAGAAATGGTAGAGCATGTGTATAGGTGGTAACTTAGTAGAATAGGGTGCAGGAAGGGAATACCAAAGAGAGATGGTCTGTATAGAAGGTAGTTTGTAATATGACTTATCATACTGATTCTATGAGGTTTGCAAAATAAAATTTTAAATTACATGTATATTTGTCTTTTGAACCAAATCTGACTTCTATTGTGTGAGGAATTTTCTATTCTACTTCTATTCTACCCTTAACTAAAGAAGACAGGTAAAGCGAACGTTTACCTTATACCTTGCTTAGTAAAGTCCATTTGGAGTGAGTTATACTGTAACTCTTGGATGAAAATTGCTGCTTCTGTTCCTGAGTAATTTTAATGACCTGTCAAAATTGCACATTCCCAAGTCTGTTTTGAGTTCAAATTGTGCAGTTTAGTTCTGTAGCATCCTGGCTTCTTGTCTAAGAATGTGCCCATAGTTTTTAGGACTTTCTTAAAATTCATTAATACTGAAACTTCAATTTCATCCAATTATCTAGCATGCCTTTCCCATTCGTAGTTTTATCTCTAAATAGTGTGAAAAGACACTCTTAATTTTTTTTGAGCACCTAATATATACCAACAATTGTGATTTTTTATGGGAGGTCAGAGATAAACTTGAACAGTATCTATTTTCAAGAAATCCAAATATTAGTGGGAATAAAGATTCTCAAATGCACTCTTTTTTAAAAATTTTTTTTAAGTTTTAGGTGGACACAATATCTTTATTGTTTTATTTTTTTATTTTTATGAGATGCTGAGGATCAAACCCAGTGCCTCAAGCATGCCAGGCAAGCACACTACCACTTGAGCCACATTCCGAGCCCTTAAATGTACTCTTAATTTGTGTTATAGATATACATTTTTTCTACTTGAATGTGAATTCTGTGGGTCTAAGTTTTGTTACTTACCCAGGAACCTTGTGCTCCATGAGTACACTTCACAGGAATATTGAAAATAAACCTTTTCCTGCTGGGGATGTGGCTCAAGCAGTAGCACGCTCACCTGGCATGCGTGCGGCCCAGGTTCGATCCTCAGCACCACATACATACAAAGATGTTGTGTCTGCCGAAAACTAAAAAATAAATATTAAAAATCTCTCTCTCTCTCTCTCTCTCTCTCTCTCTCTCTCTCTCTCTCTCTCTCTCTCTCTTCTCCTTTAAAAAAAATAGAAAATAAAATAAACCTTTGAGATGCCAAAAGTTATCATTCTTTACCAAATAATTGGTTGAGAGTATTGACTGTGCTCCTGACACTCAGGGTGGGCTTCTCATTATTTTTGCTTCACAGTTATTACCCACTTACTCCTCAGATTCATCTTCAGTCTCCATTCTTACACATTGCACACTCCAGGGACTGTTTACCAATGTGAATAAGGGCATCTTACGGATCCCTTCTAACTTTACTGTTACATTCTCCGATCCTCTGTTCTGTCACTGTGCAACGATTCACCAGAATACTCCTCAAAGAAAAGTACAAAAAAATCCTTTTAATTTTTATGCTATTTTTTTTCTTGTGTGAACATGAATCTCTGTGAATTGTCCTTTGAAGCTTTGTTCCATGTTCTAAAAGGAAATAAAACTTTTCTAAACTTTCTAATTATTTGTATCCTGTTTTAGTCAGTTTTTTTTTTCTACTATGACCAAAAGACCTGACAAAAACAAGTAGAGGACGAAAAGTTTATTTTGGGGTTCATGGTTTCAGAGGTCTCTGTGTGTAGATGGCTGGCTCCATTCCTCAGGGTGCAAGATAAGACAGAATATCATAGTGGAAGTGTGTTGCAAGGAAAGCATATAGGGATATGCCCCAGGAAGGAGAGGGTGTGTGTGTGTGTGTGTGTGTGTGTGTGTGTGTGTGTGTGTGTGAGAGAGAGAGAGAGAGAGAGAGAGAGAGAGAGAGAGAGAAAGAAAGAGAGAGAGAGCTTTCCTCACTGAGACAAAATATAAACCCAAAGGCCTGTTCCCAATGTCCTACTTCCTTCCCTACTTCCTCCAACCACACCCCACCAGTCTATAGTTACTACTTAGTGAATCACTTTCAGGGGATTCATTCGCTGATGGGATTAAGAGTCTCATAACCAAATCACTTCACATCTGAACCTTCTTGCATTGTCTCACACATAAGCTTTTGGGGGACACCTCATATCTAAACCATAGCATATACTTTATTATTTTATAACAACTCTATCTGTATCATGGGAACATAGGAACTATTAAATTTTTTTTAAAGTTGAATAATGATATGTATGTATACATGACTATGAGGCTCCTAAGGAACTATCCTCAAAATTGTTCATTTATGGAGAAAATAGCAGCCTGAGACTCAAAGAGATTTAATGCCCTGACTCTCATGGCACTTGGATGAGATCTGAGGTTTCCTATAGTGATGATCCTGCTGTGTATATCAACATGAAGCATGGTTGAGATTGACATTTCCTGTGTGCCATTTAGCAGTTCCTTGTAGAAGAACTGGGGATTAGTAGATCTGATATTCAGCCCTGATGCTGTTGATAATCAACTGTTTGACCATTGAGAGGTGATTCATCGTCCTTGGATTCTTAACTTTTAAACCAAGGAAGCTGTACCAGATCATCTGTGAGGAGCTTTCTGTAGCCCTAAGACACCTGGATAAAATAAAAACCGTCCTAACAATAGCAACAATAAATATTGTTTATCAGGCCCTTATTATATAAAGCCAATCTTAGAACTGAGTACGGCTCCTATTTTGTATCTTATGTTTTTTCACAAAGCTGTATGTGGTAGGATTCCAAGAAGAAAGGCAGGCTGACAGAAAATTTTCCAATAACTCCTTACCAAGCAAGTGTCATGACCTTGAACAAGTTCATTGGCAATGGTTGCTTAATGAGGTGGCGCTCATAGGAAGAGAGGAAGGAGAGCATGTTTTGGCTCTTAATGAGTAGGGAAACTTGATATCTTTCCGAGATTCTGATGTGTCTCAGTAATAAGAAGGCAGTGGAGGGGGCAAGGAGAAGGGAAATGCTCCATGTGTTTCCTTCCTGGAGAAAGAAAGAAGAAACCCACTTGGTTCCTGCACTCTAGAAACTCACATTCAAACCTGAGTGACAGCAAGTGGCATTAACACAAATGCCAGTTATTGTGGCAGACAGGAGTGTAGGATGCAATGAAAACACACAGGAGAGAAGAATGAGTTCCGCCTGGAGAAGGTGGGTTGTAGGGAGAACTTGATGGAGAGGTTGCTGTCAGACAGAGGTTCAATGTATTTCTTTCTTTTTTTTTTTTCTTTTCGACATTTTTAATTGCTTAGGCCTGGTATCCTATCATTGAGATAGGCTAGAATAGGCAGAAATCAATGCAAAGAAGGGTTTTGTAAGAATATTGGTGGTTGCACCCTCATACCCAAAGTGCCTTTTGACTGGAGATCATTTGTTTCCCACTTGTTCTTGGGAGAACAGGATGATCTAAGCAAGTTTTGTCCGCAGAAACACCTCCCTTTCTCACGCTGCTTTCCAGGAATCAGCCTCACTAAGGCCAGGCACTCTTTAAGCCTGCATGATGTTAACTCCAGATACTAGTACTGTTGTTATAACTATTTTATCACTATTCATGTTCTAATGACTAGAAGAGAAAATGCTGAGGGAAAAAAATGATACAGTCCAACACCGACTTTCTATTTGCTAATAGACATGAATAAACGGGCCCCTCATGAATCATTCTTCATGCTCTATGATGAATGCAAGAATAAAAACAGTAACACCACAAATAAAGTTAACTTCAAATAACTGCATTCCTAATACTGAGACACATCAGAATCACAGGAAGATATCAAGTTTCCCTACTCATTAAGAGCCAAAACATGCTCTCCTTCCTCTCTTCCTATGAGTGTCATCTCATTAAGCAACCATTGCCAATGAACTTGTTCAAGGTCATGACACTTGCTTGGTAAGTAGTTATTGTAAAATTTTCTGTCAGCCTTGGTTTCTTCTTGGATTCCTGCCATATACAGCTTTGTATATGAGCCATACTTAGCTCTAAGATGGTTTGGTCAGGCCCAAGATTCTCCACCTCTGGTAGGGTAGTGCTTTATATGTCTGTCACTCTTTTTCTGGGAAAAGACATGGGAACACTTATAAATGATTATAAATCATTCTTTATGCTCTATGATGAATGCAAGAACAAGAACAGTAACACCATAATTAAAGTTAACGTCAAGGAACTGTGCTAGATCCATTAAATATGTTCCCTTAATTGCAATCTTAAGTATTTTACCTGAATGAATAAGAGTAACTAGATACTTATCCTTGCCTAGTTTACCCTTCGTAGACCCTAAGGAAAGGACTTCAAGCAAGGACTTGGTTTAGAAGTGATCCCAGTGAAGTGGGAAAGTTAAACAAGGAAGGGACATATTCAGGAGTAGTTACTAAGGAAATTACCATAACCCTACTAGATCTATCTTAGTATTATGTATGTATAGATACAGTCACATATAATCAACTATCACATATAATCATCTATATTTATATCTTTATCCCTCTATGTATCTATAAGTGTAGTTATATATCTTATATCTATGTAGTTAAATATAATATGTAAAGATAACACATAATCACACATACCAAACATATTTTAGAATATGCATTATCACCATCATCATCATCATCATCATCATCATTAAAAAACGTTTTAGAAAACTTACAAGGAGAGAGAAAGTTGTTTGGAAATGTTCAAATCTATAATTAAAAACAGAATGTCAATAATCTAAACCTGGAAGGTTGCATAGCTTTCAATTCATCAATTTTCTCATTTTGAAAGTTGAAGTTACACCTCACACTCATTAAGGGGACTACTAAAAAAAAAAAAAACAGGAAACACCAAGTGAGGATGCTAGTGAGGATGTGGTGCAGAGGGAACCCGGGTACACTACTACCAGAAGTGAAAAATGATGCAGGCACTGTGAAAATTACAAACTGTACGGGTTTAGATCTGGAAGGTCCTCCAAAGGCCCTGAGTCCCCAGCTCAGTGTGATTAAGCAGTAATAAAAACCTGTAAAAGGTCAGGACTGGTAGGAGGTATTAGGTCATTGGAAGCCTGCATTTGAAGGGGATAATGGGACCCTAGTCCGTTTTTCTTTTTCTCACTCACCTCTCTGTCATCATGAGGTGAGCATCCTGCTCCATCGTCCAGTCTTGCTAGGGTGTGTTGCCTTGCCATGGACCCAAAAAGCAACTCGGCCAACTGACTATAGACAAAGCCTCCCAAATTGGGAGCCAAAATAAATCTTCTCCCTTTTTATGTAGATTACCTCAAATATTTTGCTATTATAATGGAAAGCTGACTAATATAAATGGTTCCTTAAGTAACTAAAAATGGAACTAGCAGTTAAACATAACAACCCCACTTCTGGGTATAGCCACCCCCCAAAAAAAATAAAAGCAGGATCTCAAACAAATATTTGCATACTTATGTTCATAGCAACAATACACACAACAGTCAAAAGATGGAAGGATCCCAGATGTTCATCTAGAGATGAATGGATAAATGATATATGCATGCAATGCAACATCATTCAGCTTTAGTAAGGGAATTGTTATATGCTACAATGTATATGAACCGTGAAGACATTATGCCAGTTAAAGTCAGTCACAAAAAGACAAACACCATGTTATCCCATGTAAGTTACTTGAAGTAGTTCAATTCATTGAAAACTAAAGTAGAATAGCGGTTGCAAGGTCTGGGAGGAAAGGGAAATGAGTAGTCATTTAACTAGAATCGAGTTTCAGTTTTTCAGGATGAGAAAGTTCAGAGATTTGTTGTGCAACAAAATGACTATACCTAATGCTACTAAACTGTACACTTAAAAATTAAGATAATAAACGTGGGCAGCATTTAAAATGCAATGGATATGTACAGTGTACCGTCTGTTGCTTATACCTCAAAGCTGCTAAGGGAAAGCTTGCCTAGGCTCTCACTGGTTTCTTAGAGTTGGAGGAAGTGCTGCTTTGCATCTAAGCAAGTTCCATAGTCATGCTCTGCTAATGCATATGGGAAGGACAATGGGAAAGATAACTCAGGGTGTTTTTTTGATGAAAATTTACTGAGAAATTAATAATCCAAAGGACTAGTGGAATGTGCAAGGATGCAATGTTGTTGAAATGTCAGACCGTAGAGTTTTTTGGGTTGTTGCATAGTTTTTCTTTTCACAGATTTGTTTTCATTGTGAAATGTTGTTATCACCTTCCATTCTTATAAATATCCCAGTTGCCCAATCCCCGTATTCATCCAGCAGAATGACTCCTAAGCCAAATCGAACCTGATATGACCCTGAAGCAGACTCTGTTCCCTCAATCTATTTTCACATAACAGCAGGTCCTGAGTTGATCTTGCCATACAGGTATGTAGGGAATCCTCCAGCTGCTGAGAAGCTCAAAGGTAGATGCAGAAATGATCCCTGGAGCCAATGTAGGCAGCTAGGTAGGACCTGTGAGGTCTAAAGTCATCTTCCATGGCCAACAACCCAATGAGGATGAAGGGATGTGGCTGAATCAGCCTCTCTCTTCTCAATGCAGGGAAGATGGACACAATCAGGCCTGGGTGGGTTGCTGATCCCGGGCTCCTAGGGTATATAGACCTTTATGACTTGTGAAAATGTCACAGGAAGGTGGGGCAGCCTCCCTCTCATGGGACCCTTGGAAACAACTGTTAGGACAAAGTGGTTGCCAAGGCAGTGACCTCATTCACTTCCCTGAAGGAAGTGACCTCACCTCACTTCCTTGGTGATGGAACTCTCTGAACGTGGGATCCAGGAGGCGAGGCACCCAGAGGCAATTCCAGTCCCAGTGGGCTCCCTTGTGTTTTCTGTACCAAGGCCAGAGTCATTCTTTCTTGGCACCTGGTGATGTGTGGGTAGCCAAATGCCTTGAATGGTCTGAACAGGGGCCTTTCCTGAGAAAGAAGTGTTGGCTCATTGCTGGCTCCTGACAACTACACAGAGATGGCCAAGGAGACCAGAGCTGAGACAGGACCGGCCACTGCTGGGGAACAAATTTTCACCCACCAGTCAGAGGTCAGAGTGGATAGATGCAGACCAAATACAGGGGTGGTTTGTGTGTCTTAGTGGGTGTGTGTTTCAATTTGGCATTTTGTCTCATGTTCTGAGATCATGTAGGAAAAACGTGTTTGTTGTTGTTGTTGTTGGTTGGTTTGAAATGGACTGTTAACTAGTGAGTCTTTCTATGTCAGTGGATCCCACTGGGTTTGTGGTTAAAGAGAGTAGAGAGAAGAATGCAGCCGTGAATGTGTCCTGTCTAGTGGAAATCTTTGCAGGACTCCTCAAGGCCAATTGATGAATGGACTGCTGCTTGTCTTGCAGATGGGAAGCACCTACCAAGATCTAAATGAGTCATTTTGAGCCTTGTGTTAATCAGCTTTCGTCACTGTGACCACAATACCTGCCAAGAGCAACTTAGAGGAGGAAAAGTTTGTTTTGGACTCACAGTTCAAGATATCTAGTACATGGTTAGCCAACTCCACTGTTTTGGGATCAAGGTGAACTAGAACATCATAGCAGAAGGTGTAGCAGAGGAAAGCTGTCCCCTCACAGCAGCTGGGAAACACAGAGTACGTGGACTCAGGGATAAGACAAAATCTTTAAAGGCAAAAGTCCAGTGACTTACTTTCTTCACCCACACACCAGCTGCTGACAGTAACTATACAGAAATTCATTCAGATTTATTCAAATTATTAATCTACCAAAAGGATTATTCCAGTGGTGAATTTACAGCTCATAATCTAACCATTTCACCTCTGAACAATCCTTCATTGAGTAACATGAATTTGGCTGGTGGGGGGGATACCTCAAATCCCAATCAGAACAAGAGTTTATAAAGTTCTTGAGAATGATCTTCCTACTTTTGAAAATGATCTTACTACACTACTTCTAGAGTTTTCTAAGTAGAAACATCTCTGTATCATCATTTGTTTACCATCATCAGTTCTGCTGTCTCCATATTGTTCCTTTCCTACCAGTTGCACATTAATTTAACTCATCTCTATTTCATTTAGAAAAAGATATGGTTAATTAAAGGTGAGAAGACATAAATCATATATATTAGTAATAAATATTAAACTATGATGGAAGTCACTCTATTTCCATACTAGGCACCTTAGCAGCTACCTGTTGAAAATGATGACCTTGTCTATTTGATCCTGAGTTTCAGCAGCAGCAAGACAGGAACCTAGAAAGCAATCTAACTGGTTGGCTGTAAAGGGAATTTACCAAGCCTCACTCCCTCTCCTTATGCAAAAATATTTACCAAACAAAAATTTGTTTTCCCATTTCAGCTAGCTAGAGATGGACATTAGGGGACTTCCAGAGTGTCTGACATTACCAATATAGATCGGTTAATGATAAACTATCCTAAAAACACAGCATGGCCATTTCTGAAATATTTCATTATAAAGTTGGAGAACAATAACTGACCTGTAAACATAAACCACATGAATTGGAACCTTATATCAAATCCATATATGACCTTAATTAAGCATATTAAAAGGAGGATAAAACAAAAGCCTAAATATTGGGAATTCAGGACTCAATAGATTAAGACCCATTGATAGCATCATAAAAGCATGTCAAGAAGCAGTCTTTTCTGTCCTTATTTTGGAAATTTATTTACAGAAACCATGTAAATCTTACAAGTCATTTTTACTTAACTTAATAGAAAGTTGTAGTAATCATTATGATTTGCATTGAGTGACTTAAAAATTGAAAGAAAAAAATTAAAAGAACAGAATGGAATTGCTAGAACAGAAGGTTAACAGACTTTTGTTGTTATTTTTTTGTTGTTTTTAGAGGTGACCCTGCTTAAGGAAACTCATCATATATTAAAAACCTAATTTGACAAACAGGTCCTTTTGTGATTTAATTTAATGTAAAACACTCAGTAGATAAACAAAATTTAAAAGATATAAAAAATATGAGAAATACATCAATCAGTTCATATGCCATAATTCTTAAGAAGGCATTTTTTGATACTTTGAACAGAGGGGAATCTGATTAAATTAATTGATTAGCAAATATATGGCACTGGGAAGTATCCACTGAAGCAATTAGAGTTTATCTTTAACTGAAACATATGTCTTTTTTAAAGAAAACTTTTTGAAAATTTCAACAATGTTAAATTATGTGTAATTGTGAGGGCTATAAGGCACTGACACAAAAAGAGAAGATAAAATATTTCAGAATATTTTAAAAATAATTTCTCAGAAATTTCTCACAGATTTAAATACATGCTTATGTTAATTTAATTAAATTTAAAAATCTTCATGTCAACAAAAGATTTACATACCTGTCCTGGAGTCTCATACCAAGATACTTTTAAATTTTATTGGATATACATGTTTGTTAACTCAATAATCCCAATATAAGATTGCATGTGAAGTAAGTTTATTCTTTAAATAAGAATTGGGCCTGACAGGGTTTTATGTTCCAGAATGGCTAGAAAGTTCTAAATCTAGATCTACAAAGAACCTTTTGTGTTTATCTTGTGAATTTTTTGTCATTTGCCTTTTTTTAGTTGACTAGTACAAACAGGCTTCACACATCATTCTCTATTAAGTTATTATCAAATAACTACTTTCAAAGAATAAAACTTTCCCAAATGTTAACACAAATTCTCACTACTTAATTTTGTCTTCTGGAAGAAGTTCTTTTCAAGGAGGCAGTTGTACTAAGAATGACAAGGTCGTGATTACTGTTCATATGGACAATGTCAGGAATCCTGTACAGGATAACTAACATAAAGGAAGTATTTACTAAAATTAAACAGAAATGTGGAACAATTAACAAATAATGTACATTTTCTCTCTCAAAGCTAAAAAGCTGTTCAGTGCTACTTACTTTAAAACTATTTGTTGTTAACACTCTAAATATTATGCAATAAACTTAATAACTGCTACATAAGCTCATTACACAAAAGTCTGATGCAGTCTTGTCAGAGAGGAGACAAACACATAAATTAATAATTTAATTAGAGTCTGGTGAGTGAAGATAGCAATCATGTGGTTTCTTTCTGAACCAAAAGGAGAACAGTGAAATGTGAATTAATTACCACATATAAATGGAAAGTTTATATATAGATTTGACCTCAAAGAAACTGTTCAAACAGAACCACTGGGTTTCTCAATCATCAGCCAGGTTAGTAATGGGTTTTTCAACATGAGACTCTATCCCAGCAAATCCAAGTCTTTCCCAGCCATATAATGGCCATAGAACTTACAAATCTCACATTTTCCAAAGCAATATTTTTCTAAGACTCCTTCATGAGAAAAGCGGGGATTCTCTACCTTAGTAGTCTTTTCCCTGAATCATATTGGTTCTGATCTGGTTACATATCCAATCCTGGAAAAATCCCTGTGGAAATTAACAAAAGTAAACATGATAAGTCAACACTCCAACAGTGAGAGGCTGCTCTCCTGATCAAATCTGGGATTTGTAAGTGTTAGAAGACCTGGATCTCCAAAGGACAAAAAATCAGAGCATCATTTTAACAATGGCCGGATCTAGGGTAGCAAATGTAATAGGTATGTACAGAGGATAATATGGGAGCAAAGAAACAGGTCATTTAAAAAATATGAGTTGTCTTTTGGATCTGGAGACTATCATATTAAGTGAAATAAGCCAATACAGAAGAAGAAGAAGGAGGAGGAGGAAGAGGAGGAGGAGGAGGAGGAGGAGGAGGAGGAGGACAGAATACTCTCTGATACACAGATGCCAACACACAATAAGAAGTGGAGGGAAGAATAGAAGTTCAGTGGTGTAGACAAAGGGGGAATGAAGGGTAGGGTGTGGATGGGAATAGGAAAGATAGTAGAATGAATTGGAAATAACTTTCCTATGTTCATATATAAATATATCATGAGTGAAAGTCCACATCACCTACAGCCACAAGAATGGCATCCTAATTAGAATAAGTTATATCATGTATGTATAATGTGTCAAATACACCCTATTGTCATGTGTGTCTAAAAAGAACAAAATAAAAATAGCTTTAAAAAGGATATCACACTAATAGTAAATAAAAAATGGCTCTGAATCCTGTGCTGTGGTATATAAGTAAGAGCCTATTTCAATGATTTGGCCATTATATGAGTGTATAATTTTGTAATGTCAATCCTTATTTCTTAATTTATAAAATTAAATTACAAATCCGTATTTTGAAAAAAAAATGGGATAACTTGTAAACTTGAAGGATAAAAGAGATTGGGAATGTTTGGTAGGAATAGCATGCCTTGTAGAAAGAGGAGCATGGGTAAAATCAGAGAGCTGTGAACTAACATGGTGTTTACATTTTATATTTCTTTATGCTTATTTAACACATCATTGATATATGAACAGGAAAAGAGTGGGCAATGATATTTTGAAAAAAAGTCTAAGTAAAAACAATCTTTCTTAAAACATACCTTCAAAGTGTATTTCTAGTTAACATGCCTCATTTAGTTGCAGAAAATATTCCCCATTGGTCAGTGATATTCAAGTACTTCCCCTGTTCTTAATTTTCAGAATAAAAATTCATAAGATAACAAAACTCCTATTTAGTTGTGTAGGGGAGATATTTTGATATTTTGATATTTACTTTAAACAAGCAATGCTAATGCAAAAGATTCAATGCGCTAATTCAGCTTGGGTTGCAATTAATGGCAGCTCAATTTAACTTAGGTTGTATTTGGATTTAAATATTTTTCTTCAGTTTGGAGGGTTCAGGGAGCCACCTGTTAACTACTTGAGCATCTTCATTTGGCATCTAGCAAGCGAATCTTTGTTTTGGTTTTGCCAACTGTTTTGTGGCTCCCTTGCTCAATGGATTGCGCAATGCTCTGCCTTCTCTGGACCAGGAGACACTCTCTTGGCTCCAGAGTTGGGCATAACCTGTTAGAAACTGGACAGCCCACCTCCTACCTTATTTGTTGAAGAACATTCCATGGAAAACCTTATAAATAAAGCAAGTGTGGCTCCATAACTCTCTTGCTTTTTAGTGTAGAAGTTCAATCCCTAAGATCAGTGAGCCATCTTGCCCCACCTAAATTTACTTTCTGTGGTTTTTTTCCCACAGTTTTCTCTTTTTAAACTTTTATTCAGCAACCAGCAAACTCCACCAACAGGGATCTTCACTCCCACTGCCCGTGCAGGACAGGGACGGTAGGCTGGGGATTTTTAATACAAATTAATAAATTTTACTTGGAACGGATTTATTTGGGTCTCCCCCCACCTTTTTTTTGGGGGGAAGAGGTTTTTCACTTGGGATCTTTTGAAAAATTGACTCATTTCCTCTAAGTTTTTAAGTATCAAGTTATTTGTAGTCTGTTCTTCTTATTCTTTAAGTGGCTGTAGGATTTATCATAATAGCAACTTTTTTATTACTAATATACATGATTTATGTCTTCTCACCATATTTACTAGCCTTGCTAGAGGTTTGTCTTTTTTTTGATAAACCAGAGTTTTGTTTCATTGATTTTTCTCTAATATTTTATTTTTTATTTCATTGATTTTTTCCCTTATATACTTTATTTTCTTCTTTCTGCTTATTTGAGGTGAATTTTATCTCCATATTCTAATTTCTTAAGGGAGAACATTAGCTCATTAATATGAATATAAAGACTTCTTTCTTTGGATGCTATAAATTTTCCTCTCTGCTCTACTTTAGCTTCATCCTATTTATGTTGCTATTTTATGTTCATTTTTCATTTTACCTGCATTTTTAAAATTTTCTTCCAAACTTCTTTATCTCTTAGATCATTTAGAAATATGCTTTTGTAATTTTGCAATGTTTAGGTTTTATTTGATGCTTTTTCTGTTATGAATTTGTACTTTTATTCAATGTGTTCAGAGAATATATGCTGGGAGATGTCAGTTATTTTAGATTTGTTGAGGTATATTTTATGATCAATTATATGATCTGTCTTAGTTGCTTTAGACATATGTAACTTATAATAGTCTATTAATGTTGAAGTTTTACATCTTTGAACAAATTGAAGTGAAAGAAAACTTCTTCCACTTAGGTTCATTTTAAAATGTAATTTTCTTAAATATTTCTTCTCCATACATTGGGCACCACATTAGATGTTATGATTTTTCTTCAACAATCAAATACAATTTTAAGAAACTCACAAGGAAAATAGTGTATTTATTCTTCTTTATATCCACTCCAATGTTCTTATTTCCTTCTGAATCTCCAGGATTTATTTTGTTATCATTTTCTTTTTTCTTTATAAAACTTCCTTTAGCCATACTTCAAGGGTAAGTTTGCTAGAGACCTTTGTTTCTAGCTTTCTTCCATCATGTAGAATTCATAGGTGACAGTTATTTTTTTCCCCATATTTGAAATTGGGTGTGCCCTTTCCTTATATCTTTGAATTTGTTAATGTATGTTTTTCACCATATTTGAGGAGTTTTCACCCACTATTTTTTCAGGTATCTTGTCAGTGTCTCTCCTTCTCAGTACTCTCCTTTGACTCCAATATTATTCACAATAGCACATTTGTCATTGTTCCTTGGGTCACTGAGATTCTGTACTTTTTCTTTTCCAATCTAAATTCTCTCTGATGCTCAAGCTAGGTAATTTCAATTGATACGTTCACTAATTTCAAATTCATTATTCTATCCTCTCTCATCTTTGCCCTACTCTTGAGACTATCCAATGAGTTTATTTCATTTATATTTTTCAGGTCTATACTTTATATATTTCTATCTGTATCTTTTTATAAATTTCATATCTTTGAAAAATTTTCTGGTTTTCCATTTGTTTCAATAGAATTTGCAACTATTGGTTAAAGCATTTTGCTTTGTTTCAATAATCTTTGTCAGTTAATTCAAACAACTGTTTACCTTGATCTTGGTATCAATGTATGTTGATCATTGTTTCTCACTTTGGATATCATTTTATGACTGGTTCCTATTTTTCTTTTTGATAGAGACCTGTTGTTGAAGTATATACCTTGTTAGGTGGATATGTAATTATAATTTCTCAGTTGGATTCTGCCAGCTGAACTTGGGGCAGAAGTGGAATATTTTCTCATACCATCACTATGTTTATGAAGATGGTCAGGTTGGATGTCAACTATGCTTTTCAGAAAAACTGGAACACCCTTCTTTTGAGTTGAGAGGACATGCTGGACTCTATTGGCATCTAGGAGGGAGAACATGAAAGATTAACTCAAGATCTTTAATTCTTGAGCGTTAGGTTGGAAACTCAGCCACACTGGAGCCCTCAGACACCAAGGGAGGAATAAGGGCAAGAATGCTACTAGCTTCTCCTCTCCATGCCTCACTCACCCTGGTTATTATTAGGTAAATTAGGAGGTTCCCTTCCCATTGGGCCTAAGCTACACCATGGACTGGTTAGGTGTGGAGGGTTAGCTCCACCCTGAAACTACAGGGAATGAGGTTATAGTTTATCCACTGATGTTTGGCTGCAGCAGGATGCTTATTGCCTAAAACGTGTTCCAGTGTTAGTGCACTGGTTTCCTAGTCCTTTGGCCAGAGAAAATAAGACATTTTCTTGAAAATTTCTGTCCGCCATTCACCCTCCCAGGTTGAAGCCTTCTGCAGGGCCCTATCTGGGATGTATGAACAGTACATCTATAAACCTTTAGAGTATTTCTTCAGTCTTGAGGTCCCTAGGCAGTACAACAACTGTTTGTTTGTCTTTAGAGTCTTTTAGAGTCTTTCTATAATTACTTTTTTGAATTGTGATTATGTTTAGGGATTTTTCATTTGTGAGAAGGTGAACCTGGGAGCAAGAGGGTCACTCCATCTTCCTTAGAATGAGAAATCTGTTGACTGCTTTAAAACAGCTAATTTATTGATTTTGGGGACAGAGAATGCTAAATGCCTACCCTGACATCAGCTGACACTATACACCTTTGGAATGGATCCCCGAAAGTTGGGTAGGCATCTTGCCACCAGTAAATATAGACAGAATTTCTCAGCCTCCTCCGTAGCTAAAAGCCACATAGTTCTATCCAAAGCTGTTTGAAATAGAGACATTCACTAAGAGTTCCTTGACATTTCTAGAAAAGGTAAAGGCACATGATTCTGCCCTGTATTCTTTCTCTTGCTGCTCGGATAAAGGCCTGGATGACTAGAGCTCCGCCAGCCATCTTGTGATCCCCTCAACACGTCAATTATTGAGGATGGCAGCACAGCATGACGGGAACATGAGTCCCTGATGATATTAGGTAGTCATTTCAGTTAGAAAGAAATACATTTATAAAAGAATCATACTTTTTAAATGTCTGCAGATGCTTTGGATTTTAGTGACTCATGTATTACAAATAGATGATGGCAGAAATAATGCAATGTGACTTCTGAGACTAGGTAATAAAAAGAAGTTCCCACCTGGCACTGTCTCTGTTTTTTCTCTTTATTTCTCTCACATTGCTTGCTCTGGAAAATCTAGCCGCCATGCTGTAAGAACACTGGAGAGACATATAGAGATAAGAACTAAGACTCCCTCACAACTAGCTAGTACCAACTAGCCAGGCAGGGGGTTAGCTCCCCTGGGATTAGATTCTACAAGTCCAATTAAGCTTTTCCATGATAACACTTCTGGCCAAGATCTTGCCTGCAACCTTACATTGGGTCTTTGAGTGTAAACTGACCAGTCAACTGCTCCTAATTCCTAACTCACAGAAAATATGAGTAGTAATAAACATTGAGTATTGCTTTAAACTGCTAAGGTGGGCATAATTTGTTATGCAGCAAAAGATAAATAATATCCTGGTATCTTGTTAGGTCACTGGTGTGTGTGTGTGTGTGTGTGTGTGTGTGTGTGTGTGTGAGAGAGAGAGAGAGAGAGAGAGAGAGAGAGAGAGAGAGAGAATCTGAAGTTAATCTGAACTTAATCCAAGAAGGAAATGAGTGTACTACAAAGACCACGGGAGGCAGCCTAGCTTCAAAAATAATGAACCAAAGTTGGAGAGCCACCCTGGCAATAGCAGTTCTGTGTGCTCTAAGTGTTAACCTGACCATGGGCAATACCTCCCACAGGGTGGAACAACTTGGAACCATCAATAGATTTCAAATAGTGCATTTGTTTTCAAAGACAAATTAAGTCCTTTGAGGAAAGAAAGAAAGAAAGAAAGAAAGAAAGAAAGAAAGAAAGAAAGAAAGAAAGAAAGAAAGGAAGGAAGGAAGGAAGGAAGAAGAAGAAGAAGAAGAAGAGAAGCAAGGAAGGAAAGAGGAAGAAAAGAGGTTAAAGACTCCAAATGGACCAGTAAAGAAAAGGAAGTTCTTGAGGTGGATGGGGAGTAATAGAAATCCCTTGTGAAAGCAGGTAAAGAAATGTGGGATTCATGGGCCCAGATGCATCCCTTACACTTGCTCTTTTACCAGGACTTAAGGTGGGATTTCATACTTCATTCTTATTCATTAACTACCTCCTAACATCAAAGAGCATATTTTTTTCTAATCCCCAGGTAAACATGAAGAGATATTTAAGTCATAGAGAAAGAAAGTGATGAGGCTGGGGATATAGCTCAGTTGGTAGAGTGCTTGCCTTGCATGCACAAGGCCCTGGGTTCAATCCCCAGCACCACACAATAAATAAATAAATAAATAGATAGATAGATAGATAGATAGATAGATAGATAGATAGAGAAAGGAAGAGGGGTCTCCATTCAACCTATGCAGCATATTCCCCTGGAAACCTCCCTCAATTGACTTCCCCTGGATTGAGTATCCTTATTCCTTTCTATAATTTCCACATTCAGGTGCTTGTTAACCAGCACCCAAGAACTTTTCTTGTTGTATTCACCCATTGTGTAGCTTCTGGGGTGGTATGTAGCTTGTCTAATGATTTTTATACTTTGTACACTAAGTATGTGATTATGTAATCAGTGAACAAATCTGTGACTAGAGAGGAAATAGGCTGAATTGATAATTTGTAAAATTTACATTTAGATGGCATATAGTTTTCTTTTGTTTTCTTTCTTTCTTTCTTTTTTTAAACCATTTCTACTGTTGCCCTGTGTCTTTACCTAATATGAATAGAAGTGAAAAAGCTCATCTTTCTTAGTAGCAAATAGCAGCATCCAGAGAGATAGAGGCCTTTCATATGGTCTCTGGGAGAGCCAGAAGTTCAGTCTTAAAGATTAAGCTTCCCCAAGCACTGAAACACCCAGGACAATGCTTATGAGAATCCTACTACTCTACTCATCTCCTTCCTCGCCAGAAAAATGAACTCTGAGTTGCTGTATGACATTGTCGCAGAGTCATAATTGTCTCACTGGTGGAGCTTAACTTCACAGAGGCTGAATAAGCAAGTTTCTGGCTTCTGTCTTGGACAGGCAGAACTTGGAGGAAAGTTCCTCAAATGGAAAACTGTTCAAAAGATGCCAAGAAAGGGGGGCAAATATCCTTCTAGTTAGTCTGAGGATCCTAAATACTATTTTAGAGATCATGTACAGAGTAATAATTTGACATTTTTCTAGTCATTTTTCATGGAGTCATGGAGTAGCTGAAAGAATACTGGGTCTAAAAAAAAATTTTATGTAGGTAAAAATTGTGAGTCATGAATGGATAAGTAACCAAAAGTAATGTATATTCTAGCCTAGAGTTTTGAACCTATACATTTTTAATATGACCAGGCAATTTAGAATATTTAAGTCCCAAAGAAGTAATTCCTATTAACTCTACTCTTTCTCTTTGTTAGAATTTCATTTTAATGACATTGACTGATATTCAGTCAATACATGTGTGCACACGTGCCCACAGACACACACACACACACACACACACACACACAATCTGATTAACCTCCTCAACTTTCTTAGTCAAATAAAATTCATTTTAATGTCTGTCCAAGAATAGTTTTTGATAAATTAAAAAGGCAGCCCATTTGATATTATTTATAATAATTACTTGATTTTACTTACTGTCGATTGATAAGATGTACTTTCACTTTGGTGTGGCATTTCTGAAAATTGGAAAGAATCCCTCATGACATTCTCAGAGACTTACTGTTAATTATTCAAATTGCAAGATATATATTTCCTCTAAAAAAGTCTAAAATTTGGAGGTAAAAAGGAATTTATTATAAGATCTAGAAAATACTTCAGCTTTTGAAGTATGGGTTGGACAGATAAAAGGAAATAATTCCCACCAAACTCTTTAAAAAGTGAAGAAGCTGATGGCCAAAGTATAAATATTATACCAAACTATGAAGCATGTTTGCAAGAGAATTCCATAGGTCTGAATTGTTCCTAACCCTTACATAAGAGAGAAAACACAGACCGGCTTAACCACAGTGAATCAGAGATGCATTTATCTCAGGTTCCCAGGGACACTCAAACAATGAAGGTGAAGGTCTATACATATTAAGAAGGACAGGGACAAAATGAACAAAAGGAAAGATGACAGAAAACTGTAGAAATCAACAATATTTATAAAACAATTATATGGTAAGGGGCTTTGGATTGCCTAGTCTATATATGTTGTTACATTAAACAAGACTTTTCACTGCAAATAACCCACCAGTAGCAGTTTTGTTCTCAGCTGTGTCTTCTTATGTAAAAAAGTCAACACCAACGTGATCCTTGTTTCCTCCTTACAATTAGATAATTGAACTAAACAATGTATTTTCAAATAAGAAATACATACATTTCATATATACTTATTACACAATAACACAAAGCCACACAGTCTTGAACATCCAGACACAAGTTTCTCAAACAATAATAACCTTTACTGCTTCAATATTCTTACTGCCTTCATTTTTCTACATTGCTCTTTCCAGTTATATTTAATTTCTTGAAGCAAAGGATGACCAAATAAATTTAATAACTAACAGTCTTGCCATGCAGCTTAAAACAACAATAACAATAACAACAACAACAAAGACAAAACACTTAAGTTGGCTTTTTTTCTTAAATTGATGAATGTTCTAATTTCAAAAGATAAATAATTCCTCAAAACATTGTATGAAAAGGAGTTCCTTTTCTCTCTTTGTCCCATCTATGCTTTATTTATATCTCTTCCTGCATTTTAAAAAATTTGCTTTTTTTGCTCCCCTGTACCTATAGTACATGTTTGTGGCTCATTTTCATTTTTCAGTTTTGGGTGTTCCTTATTGAGCCTCCTTCCCTCCGGCTCTTCCCCACACACCCTCCTACTCCACCCACATCATCCAGGCACAGGTGTACTATAATTTTGATTATGCAAATATCACAGCCTTTGCCTTCATTTAATGAAGTAAATATTCTTCATTGATGACTCATGTAAGAAATTGTAATTAATTTTTCTTTCTTCTTCCTTTCTTTTTAGATATTTAACTCTTAATTTTTTACCAATTCTCTGTGAGGATATACAGAGAAAAGTTTTTCCAGTTTTAGCTTTCTGAAGAAATCTGATACAGAGCCACCTGGTAGCTGGGTGGCTTGCCTTTTGCACATAGTACACATTGTCATTCTGAAATCAGCTTCATCAGTCCCTTGAAGAGTCTTGCTGCCTTTTTCCTGAGATAGCCCTCCCATTTCCTCACCCAGGTCTCTCTCTTTCCTGGTGTTTGCCTTTGTTTGATGCAATTTAACACCTAGTAGATTAAAAAAGTTGGTATGTGGATCAAAAAAAAAATCACCTTTGAGACCATATTCAGAGTAATGATTTGCAAAGCAAGAAATTTTCTTAATTAACAATATTTCATGAGTCATTATGCTACTTTTTGGTTCTCTTATATAGAAGGTAATTTCTGAATGTTATGTTGACATTTTCCCCTTCTATTTATTAAATCTTCACAGTCTTGCTCCCTTCATGTTACTTATATTAACTTTTACCTTTTTATATTCGATATTTTTTTCATATACCAGACTATTTGGGGCCATATACTGACTATTTTGAGAATGTATACTGACTTCTATATTATGAGCAGCCATCCAGCATGATCTGATTTGACTTGGGAATAAACTATACTAGTATCTTAAAAGCATTCTCTGAAGCTGCTTAGTTAGGGATAGAAAACTCTCTGGAATTGGAAGGTCTCTTTTCCAGAGGTGAAGGCATTGAGTTAAAGTGCAATGGATGGTGGTAAAGGGAAAGCTATTACTTCATTACACACACACATTTGTTCAATATCCCTGTTTGGGGAGGCAACCATTGATTCTTTTATGCTCAGAGATCTCTTATTTTTGGATTGTGTGTTTTATCCTCTCTAGAAAGTGAACTCTGCTTTCACAGAGGTCAGGAAATGTCAGTTGGAATAAGGAGAAGAATTTGAATGCTAATCGCTTCATACATGGATTTTCAGCCAATCCTCTTTATGTTAATATGCTCTTGCCCTACACAAGTTACTACTGGATAACTACTTTTGGAGTCTGAGAATCATGCAGTGTTAGCATGGCTTATTTGGCTGTCTTATTTACCTACTTAGAAAGCTGTGTTCATGGATCCCTCATTAATTTCTCTGACCATCTAATATCCATTATGAGCATCTTATATCTCAATTCATCTGCCCTAATCTTTAGATTTATGCATTTTTAAAAAAACCCTTTATCTTTATTTTGCTGTGGTTTTGAGATAAGGTTAAGTTTAGTGTGTGCATTCAACTTACCATTTTTCCTGAAGCCTTCTCTTAGTATAAATTAATTTTTAATTAAATAAAATATTTAGGGAGTCTTGAGTTTGAATCTCATCTATATTTATGGAGTAGTTCCAAATCTATTCATTAGTTCTTAAGGAAATATGATTTATAATGCTCCAGAAATAATTATAATACTGCTGATATTTCAAGTTGTCAATACTGAAAGTGAAGTCTCAAATTAACTAAAAAATTGGGTAAACTCACATAGGCCACAATATGGGAAACAGAATAACCGGTATTGTTCATCAGAGCCAAGTGAGTAGTGTAGCTTTGGGTGAAGCCTACTGACAATGTATTTTATTTGATATTTTGGCAAAATGATCTTCCTAAAACACTTACTGGAAAATCTTTTATTATGAAGGAGAATCCTCCACTTTGAAACCAGCTATGAAATGACTCTTACTGTATAAAAGGAAATCATATTGGGTATCTGAATATTTACAATTAAAATTGTTCAGCATTACAATTGTAAGGTAAGAAAATAGATGCTTTCTCCTATGTGAGCTCCTCTGGAAGCTATGATTCACTGCTGCTACTATCTAAATAATTTTCCTACTCTTTGTTATACTCTTGTCTTAGAATTCTTTGAAATGTTGGTATGGGTGACAATTAACTCAAAGCAGACCTTTGAATTCACAAATTTTGATCAAGACATGATAATTCATTAAATTAAGTAAAACAAAAGAAGGATAGATTTGCTTTAATGGAAAAGAGGAAGAGAAGGGCAATGGATAATGAATTTAAAAGCTACATCTCTATTTCCCAAACCAACAGTGCTGCATGCATGTTACATAAAAATTCATCAATGAAGAAAACACAGAACATGTTACATCCTCAAATGTTGAAGATTAGTATAACTTAAAGCAATTGGTAGATTCCGTTTGGAAGGGTTGAGAAGAAGTGTAGGAGTGCATTAGAAGTTTGGAGTTTTGTGGCTTTAAAGCAGACAAGGGCATATATCTTTTATGGCCATGGACATTACTGATCATGTTTATGGAAAATATAGTCATTTAACGTAAGTATTTATGAAAGGAACAAGCTTCCCCCCACCCCAGGGGGGTACTGGGAATTGAACTCAGGAGCACTCAACCACTGAGCCACATCCCCAGCCCTTTTTTGCATTTTCCCTAGAGACAGGGTTTCACTGAGTTGCTGAGTACCTCATTTTTCCGAGTCTGGCTTTGAACTCACAATCCTTCTGTCTCAGCCTCCAGAGCCACTGTGACTATGTGCCACCATGCCTGGCAGGGAGAAGCTTTTAAACATACTTAATATTGCTGAAACATTTATATAAAGATTATATTTCTATATTATGGTTTTTCCAATTAGGCATGTTTTCTAATGTTTTAGGGGTCAGGGCAAAAGTACAAATAAAGGCCCACATGTCATATATCTAAAATTGGAAAGTTATTAATTAAGTTATGCCCATTTCAGTCTATACACCAATACTTGTAAAAATATTGCAAAGCTTGCCAGAGTACGGCAGCAGTGAATGATAGATGCCCAAGAAGCTCACATAGTAGGATCTATTTTTTACCTTACAGTTGTATTGCTGTGCAACTTTAATGACGAGAATTCAAATGTACAATGTGATTTCTTTTTCCCCACACTTATTCAAATCTCCTATTGGAATCTGCTTTATAGGGTGGACAGTCCTTATGATCCTCAGGACTGAAAGAAGCAGTTCCATTCTAGCTGCCCTGGCCACCAATCCTACCTTGAGTGTGGTGCCAGGTGCAGTAGAGGGCAGCTAGGACAAACTGGATGGCTCTACCTGAACTGGAGAGTGACTGAACCTCGAGTTGGGTATTAAGAAATCAATTTTCACCTACATCGTTCAATGTTAAAAATAGTACCCATTAAAACAACTCAAAAATGAATCACCCTTTACAAATTATAAAAATGATGAAAGAGCAAAGAATATTTGCTTAAAAGGAGAAACAAAATGAAAAGTCAAGAAAGTTTTGAAAATTAAAAAAAAATATTGAACTAAAATTAGATAAAATGCTTAAGGTTAACTAAGTTGCTTATGAAATATTAACTGAAGTTGAAGGCAAAATATATAAGGGTATGAAAGTGCTGATAAACAAATTTAAAGTTTATAAAACATATCAGTTGTCACTAAGCTTGACTAAACACACTACAGAATCTCAAAATGAAAGTCTCTAGTACAGTAGTACATAATAGAATCCCAGACATAAACATGTCCCTTAATGCATTTCCACATTAATCATGAATTCAAAGTTCTCCCACAACACCCCTCAACCAATCCAAGGGAGTGGCCCACATGTTAGCCAAGACAAGCATTCACCAATTTGACTATACTGCAGACAAAGTAGTCAAGCAATAGAAAGGAGGAAGCATCAAAGGGAATTTCTCTTCCTTAAAAAAGAAAAGGAAAAAGGAAAGGAAGAAAAAAAAAACACTTTCCAAAAGTTACATACTAAACTTCTGTTTTACTATCATTGGGCAAAATTTATGCATGGGTTCATGCTCAGCTGGGAAAAACAAAAACAAAAACAAAAAAAAAACTGAAGAGTGTATTCTCTTAGCTTCAATAATGTCCTCAGCAAAAATCATGATGGCTTTTATTATGGAAGACAATGAAAATGCATACTGGGCATTATCTACCTGTCATTGAGTATCTATATGATCATGTGTTTTTCTCTGTGCTTGGAAAATACAGACCCCTTAAAAAATGAGCCAAACTTTTCATGCCTTGGTTTGAAATTGTGTTTACTAACATGGCATCCTCCCCATCAGGCACAAGGTATAGCTACTCAGTCTTAGCAATGAACTACTAGACAGGAACTCTGTCCTCAAACCATCCAATGCACAAGGATGGGTGAGTAAAAGAAAAAATAAATAAAAATTCCCATTTGTAAAATGCAAATGCAGTAGTATTCATCTGTTAATACCATTGGTCCATCAGGAATTCCCAGCACTACAGATTTTACCTTGATGAAAAACTGAATTGACTAGTCAGTATGATCATTGCTTTCTTCTCTCTGGGAAAAAAAATACCTTGTTTATTTTCTTCCATATTTCTTCCCTGTCCTGTATTATTGTCCATTATCCTCTATGATCATCTCTAAAACCCAAACATTCTTATCATTTCTGATTTTTCTTTTTATGTGTCCTGTTGTTTCAAATATTGGTCCCACATGGAGATCAATTGACACAATAGTTTCTAAGGAAGGCTTCCCACTTTTTACAGAGAATTGTTAACAGAATTTTAAAAAGACATGGAGCTACAGTCTTTACCTTTTCTAAGGGGGCTGCTGCATTGCAGTTTGTGATGACTTCATTTTGTGAACTAGAAGTATCTTGCCTTTCAAGTGTGTGAGGCTCCATGTTACTGAAATCTCTGTCAAATGAGATTGGTGAACAAAATCTGCAAAGTTGGGAAAACATACAATTTTTTTTTTAAAAGTGTGCCAAAAGAAGAGATAGTTTGCTTTACTGAAGCTTCTTGGTTTAAGATTGTCCCACTGGTCTAATTTTGCCTGTTTGCTGTGTTTTTGGTTTCCCCAGAGACCATTGCAAAGTCCAATGTTGTGGAGCTTAACCCCTATGTTTTCTATTAGAAGTTTCACAGTTCTAGAGTTTTTAATTAACATTTGAGTCTTCAGCTAATTTTGAGTTGATTTTTGTACAAGGAATAAAGTAGAGACTCAATTTTATTTTCTCATTTATTTATTTATTTAATTTCCTATTTTTCTTTCTCTCTCTCTCTCTCCTCTCTCTCTCTTTGTGTGTGTGTGTGTGTGTGTGTGTGTGTGTGTGTGTGTGTGACTGGATAACCAGTTTCCCCATAAATATTTATTTATGAGTCTAACTTTCTTCATGGTAAATTCTTGGAATCCTTTTCAAAGATCAGTTGACAGGTCTGGAATGACTTTGTTTTGGGCTTTCTGTTCCATTGGACAAATTTTGCACAGAAAAATAAACTACAGAATAAAAAGACATGTTATGCAATTTGAAAATCACATATGTGTGATCAGGGCTTTATTTCGGAAATGCTTAAGGAACTTCCATGGGTCAACTGGAAAATAAATAAAATAAAAATTTATAAACCTCAAGTAAACCAAGTAAGAAAAGGGCAAAGGAATTGGACAGATATTTCTTCAAAGAAGACATACAATTGGAAAACAAGTATATCAAAAGATATTAAACATCACTCGTTATTGGAGAAATGCAAATCAAAATAAAATGATCCCTCATACTTACCAGGATGGTTATTATTAAAGAATAAAGAAGCATTGATGAGGATATGAAGAAATTGAAACACTTGTACACTGTTGGGAGAACTGTAAAATGGTTCATCTGATAGGGAAAGCAGTATGGTAGTTCCTCACAATTTTGAAATAAAAGTACCACATGATCCAGGAATCCCACTTCTGGACATAAACCCAAAGGAACTAATATCAGTATCTTTAAAAAGTATCTGCACCTCTATGCCACAGATAAGCATTATAACAATAGTCAAGATGTGTAAACAAACATGTTTCTATTGACAAATGAATGGATAAAGAAATTGTGGTATATACATACCACATGGAGGAACATTCAGCCTTAAAGAAGAAAGAAATCACGTCATGCACATCATTATGGATGAATCTGGAGAAATCGAGAATAAAATAGCTCTTACCAGATGGCTGGGAGATGGGAATATGTGGAAATGTTCAACAGATGTTTTTATAAAAGAGAGATCAAGAATCTTAAATGTGGGTCCTTGAATATTATAGTTTTATAATGAATGAATTAAGTATCTCAGAAAAACATTAAAAAATGAGCCAAAAATGATTAAAAGGAATTCATGGAAACAGTTTGAAATAGGTAAATAATGTTAATAAATACTTATGTAAAATGGAAAACTACTAGATAATATAATGAAGAACAAAAGAGAATAATGTCCAAAATGGTGCCTCTGTTTGAATAGATAAGTTCATACTATGAAGGAGGCATGCTAACAATACAGACACAATTAGCCCAATCATAAGCAAATAAATTTTAATTTTGGAAGAGTTAAATTATTAAAGGCTTATATAATTTGAACACAAAAATACTGTGTGATATAATTTACACATATAATCTAAAAATGTCAGTCTCCTTTAAACAAGGAGTGGAAATAGAGTTAGCAGGTCTTGGAATGGGGATAGGAAAATGCCAGTTCAAGGATGCAGTCATACAACAGGATGAATAAAATAATAATATGGCATGGCGCTTTCTAATTTGCTAGGACAGAACATTTGAAAAGTTTTCACCACAACTTTTTAATCACTTGAAGGGATGGTTATATTAATTAACTTGATTTAATTATTACTTTATTATATTTATAATATGCACTCCCTATATTGATATAAATATTGTCAATTTCCAATAAAAACAAACTGACTTTGTCAGCTTCTCATTGGAGTTCTATCAATTTTTTTACTGCTTCAAATCTGTTAATTTTTATGTTTTGAATTTTAACTACAAATGAGCCAGCTCTGCAATACCAAATGAGTTAACATGCTAATCCCTCTATGTTCCCTACTAATAAAATAGCAAGTGAAAACAGATAACTTCTAAGGGTCTTTCCACATCTAACATTCTGCGATACTAATTTGTAATGAATATTTTTTAAGTACCTTTGAGGACCAATTATTCACAGTCAATTCTTATCTCTATTATTGCCAAATTGAGACTATGCATAAAACAAAATAAGGATTAAAATGTTCTTCCTAGTGGTGAAAACTTTATGTTTCCCACATGAATTAAACTTAAAGAAAAACATAAAAAGAAACGCTGTAGAGCTCCTACTTTCTTTCTCTGGGGCTGGGATCAGATTTCAAGAAGATCTTCCATGAAGGACATCATTTCTAATTAGAACAGGGATTATTATTTTTTTCCCCTAGAAGGTACTGGAATTGGAATGTTAAACTCCTCAAAATTGTTCATCTCTTTTCTATTATTATAGTTTTTAAAATGCAATTTTAAATGACAGCATAGTATTACAGTATATGACTATACTACACTTAAATTAACCAATTACCCACTGTTATAAGTTTACATTCTTGATAATTTTGATTGCGTTAACATGAATAATTTTTTTTCATGGTCTCTTATCCCAGGTAAAATTGAAAAAGTTCATATTTTTCTAAAATTAATAAAAAATTTATGTACTAATTTATTTTTACACAAACCACATTTATTAATTTAATTTGACTAGAGCTACCCTATGAACATTTCATTGATAGTGATCTTATTATATCATAGAAATTTAGTCATTCCTAAAGTTCTTATGAGACTGATTTAATTTTTACAAGTAGACAAGTTAAATAATGCTATGGCTTTTGTATGTTTTTATTTGTGAAAAACATAATCAAGTTTAATTTTTAGTTAACTTTGAAATGTCTTCAAAAGACAGAACTAATACAAATAAACCTTTTTGCAATATCTTTAATATATTGTGCCACTTATGTCTTGTCACAAATGATGAGTATGAATATTTGTGAACGTATATCCTTTTTATATCTCATAAAATATATTTCAAGGTTTAAATATTTGCTGTAAAGAGATGTAAAGAATATACCTACTTAGATTAAAAGTACTACATTAAAACAGCTAATAAAAATGTTTGAGAACTATTAAGTACTACCTAATATCAATTAGAAGAACATCAGAAAATAAGTTAAAATTTCACCTGTTCTTATTGTTTCTAAGATATTATGTCTCATTAAATCATTAAATCTGTCCTGTAATGCTAGGATTAGTCTTATTAATTTGATATAAGTATTTCTCATTTTGGCACTGGGAACTGACCTAAAGGTATGTTATCACTGAGCTACATCCCCAGTCCTTTTCATTTTTACTTTAAGACATAAGTTCAGATTTTAAAGGATTAAAATGTTCTTCCTAGTGGTAAAAACTTTCTCTTCCCCACCCAAATTAAACTTAAAGAAAAACATAAAAACTCACTAAGATGCTAGGGTCTTGCTAAGTTGCTCAAGCTGGCTTCAAATTTGGGATCTCCTGTCTCAGCCTCCTTCATCACTGTATGTGATGTTTAAGTATGTGCCACTATAACCAGCTTGATAACAACTTAAAAAAATATTTTTTAGTTGTCAATGGATTATTTATTTATTTGTGGTGCTGAGGGTTGAACCCAGGGCCTCAAACATGCCAGGCAAGCACTCTACCATTGAACCACAATTCCAGCCCTTTGATAAGAATTTTTTGAGACCAAAATATACTAGATAAGAATAACTATAACTCATCCTTTAAATTATATAATTTTCACTGGAATTATTATAGTCAACATGATTATCTTAGGAAATCAACTATTAATGAAATAAAGAACTTTATTATAACCAATACGTCATTGCAAAATGGAGGTTACTGTTTTCAGAATACTTCTCAAATGTAATAATTTTCACGAATTATAGGCCAATAGAAATTACATAAGACTATTATTGGCTTTTCAGAGGATTTTAACATTTCTAATAGAATATCTTATTGATCATTTAAAATCTTCATTGTTGCTAAATACGTTCTGAAGGAGTTTCCTTTGTACATTGAGCATAAATAAACTTATGCCATTTTATAATTACTTTTCAGAACTTGCTGGACTACCTACCATATGTGCTACCTTAACAATGAAATGTCACCAAAGACATGAATCCCTGGTTTTAAATTCTGTAAAGTAATGGTGTCTTGAAATTGTCAAAATATGTCATGACAGAGTGCGGATCAGGTTTTCAACCTCTTCCTCACACCTTTTCAGTTCTCAATGTGCACTTATAGGTTTGATTCTCAAATCCTTTTTAAAATCAATTCATTGCAAATTGGTTACAACCTGACCACTTGTAGATTTCACATTGTTTACCAAATCTCAAAAACTGTATTTCTGCAGCATTACACACTACAGAAAATACTTCTTCTTGGCTCATGCAAAACCCAGCCATTCTGTGTCTTCTCCACTCTTTTGAACTCCTCTTTACCCTCTTTAGTGGCTCCTCCACCTGCTCCAAAATGCTGATGTTACTTAGCCTTTTGACTCTACTCTTTTTCCTCCTCTCCATAGATGGACATTAATTTCTTATTCAATATGGACTGTAGTCTCCTGAATAGCAAACATACACCTGCACTACCTGTATCAAACCAAATTCATTAGGTTCGACCTTGGACTTCTTTTACAGTATTTTTTCCTTCAAATAACAGAATTTTCTTTTGTGAGAAGTTCTAATTTTACAGAAAAATGAAGCAGAAAAATTTCAAACATTCCTTCCCGACATTCCCCATTTTCCCCTGTTATTAACAACTTTCATTAGTCTGGTACATTTGTTGTAATTAACCGACTAATATGGATACATTATTATTACCTGAAAAATCATAATTGACAATAGGATTCACTCTCTGTGTTGCGCCTTCTGTGGATTTGATGAATGGGTAATCTACCATGAAAATATTGTACAAAAATGTTTCACACTCCACAATCTCTGCGCGCTCCCCTTTCCTACCCACCCCTCCCTTCAACACTGTGGCAACCATTGATCTTTTGACTCTCACCATAGTTTTGCATTTTCAGAATGTCACACAGCTGGAATCAAAAAGTGCATGCCCTTTCCGGGTTGCCTTTTTTCATTTTGCAATATGAATTTAAGATTCCTCATGCTTTCTTGTGGCTTGATAATTCATTTCTCTTTATTGCAGAAAAATATTGCCTTTATTTATCTATTCATCTATCCAAGGTCCTCCTGATATTTCTCGGCTGAACAATTACAAATAAGGCTGCTATAACATTTTTGAGCAGGTTTTTTTTGTGTGTGTGGATATTAATTTTCAACTCATCTGGTAAGTAAGGACCAAGGAGTATAATGGCTGTATCTTGTAGTAAGAGGTTTTGTAGGAAGCTGCCAAACCATCCTCCAAAGTGGCTGTATCATTTTACATTCCCACCAGAAATGAATGAAGGTTCCACACCTCAGGGTGTCTTTAAAAGTTGTCATTTTTTTAAGTTGTGGAAACAGTTATATAAATTCATAACCCTTAATGAAGATTAAATAATCCTCAGAAGATTAAATATTCATTGAGTTTCAGTATATACATACTCTATGTAGCCATGAACCCAATCCAAATTTAGAAAAACACTTAATCTCTACAGATAATTCACTATGATTAATTTCCTGTTAATTCCCACCTCTCATAACAATCTATAATTTTGATTTTTGTAATAATAAGTGTTTAACTTTTCTAGAACTAAGAAGTAAAAAATATTTCATATAGTTTGGCGCCATTTTCTATATGGATTTTTTCCTCAACATTTTTATGGGGATTTGTTCAAGTTTTTGTATTTGAAAGAGCTTACTAATTTACTAATTTTTACTGCTGAGTAGTATTTCTCTCTGAACATATATTTTAATCTGTTTACCTACTTTGCTTTTCCTGACCATTTGAGTTGTAACCAATTTGGAGTTATGAATAATGTTGATGTGAATATTCTTGTGAGATTCGTGTGTGCATGCCCATGCTCACATTTCTCTTTCAGAAATATCTAAGAGTAGAATTCCAGGTCACAGGGTAGATTTGCTTGTTTAACACTCTAAAAAGCTGGAGAACTCTTTTCCAAAGTGCTTGCTAATTTTTCACTCCCAGGGTAAGTGTTGGAGTGTACCAGTTGCTCCGAAGTCCGTGCCACATTTCATGTCATTAGTCCTGACATGTGGTGGGTGTTTAATGATGTCTCATTGTGGTTGTCAGGATGACAATTTAACAATTACTTTAGCTCATAGGTGCCCCCTTTGAGCACCTCCTGTGACACAGTAGTTCCCTGATGCTTTACAGAAGCAAGTCCACCCTGCCCTAAACCACACAAGGGTCTCCTCCAGGGCTTCCATAGGGCATCATGTCACGTTGTCATGTGTCCCTACTTCCAGTCTCATATTTATTCTTCACTCTCACTCCTGTTCTGTCTTACATGTGCCACTTAAAGTTTCCAAGTTCTCAGGACCTTTGTCCTTTTGTATACCAATTTCTTAATATTGAAAGTCCTTCATCCTTCCCCCACATCAAAAAATAATTTTTATTTAAGTAACTCAGAAATCTTGTTTCTCTGGAACTTTCCTCATTTCCTTGATGGAACATTTGATACATTTATTTCCATTCCCAGGATAAATTTTATCTCATGGCCATGTTTTAGTTTTAGCTGTTACATTTTATTTTAATTATCATTATATTAAAATCTTTATCAAATGATTGTGATATCCATAAGACTGGTATATATTAACCTAAACTTCAGAATAGTAGCTGTCATCGACAACTAGTCATTAAATGAAAGAACAAGTAACAGGCCTTCTATCTTCTTTAGTCTCCATAATGGGAAGTATGTCCCTGTGTTTCACAAAGAATAAAGAAGAAAAAAATTTGTTCTTACTTGAATGATTTCTGAGTGTTGCTCTGTCTTTAAGGTGGAAAATATCCATTCTTCAAAACTTTCTTACTTTTTATCAGATTCCATGTGTTTGCCATAAATTAACTTCAAAAGACAAAGGGTTCACTTAAACGGGACATTATTAATGAAAACATGATTTTAGATATTTTAATTGGGTCACTCTGACTAAAAGGATCGGTAATAATTCACTAAATTATGTCTTTAGGGTCTTAGGCTTCTTATATATTGCATACATGCAATAAGATATTTACATAAGTGTTGGTTTCAAGGTATTTTCAATATTGGGACTAAGAAATTTCCAAAAAGTTTCTTGGAAATTTTGACCCAATTGATTTCCTCATAAAATGTCACAGAAATTTCACTTATTTTTATCCTTTAAGGGTTAATTAGTAAAGAACAAAAATATATATATACTTAAGTAAATGTATTGATATACTGTTTAAAAACCTGGTGATCTGATCCTAGGGGATTTCATGGACTGAATAAATCTTCTACCGCTTTTTCTACTGGTATGGTCTGGCTCCCAAGCAAAAAGGTCACAATGTCAGATACTAATTCATAAAATCTGGTAACTTTATACTAATCAATGAGACCCGAGAGTCTGAGAATGACGGTCTGGAGAAGACATTCCTCTCTTAAAGAAAGGAATCTGTGAGCTAGACTGTTTGACTGCCTGGCCAAACTGAATGGATGTTCTGGAAGGAGTCTGGAACCCATTTTTCCAGTATAAACTGAAGTATAAATGTACAGTGTGAGTATAGCTCACCTCTCTCCTGTGGAAACTTCTCTATACGCAGGGATGTATCTCCAACTAGGGATTTTTAGGACAAATTTTGGCCGTGGGCCACCCTTGACTGGAACAGTGACTCAAGCTAGAACAGATTCCGTCCCACAGGAAATGGGAAATGGCATTGAGAAATTTCTGCCAGTCTGGGTTGAACATCAAAATGGGACTCTAAACGCAGAGTTTGAAGCTGAGAATGCCAGTTCTGTAAAAAGTAGGTCATCACAGAAAAAAAGAACCAGTGAAATAGATACACAATTGCTTATCTGGCTCTCATTTTTGCCATGGTGATTATTTCCTTCTAATGTAACATATGTTATACAATAAGATTATTGTTTGTTTTCTACAAACAATATAGTTAGAAACTTAGCTCCATTTTTGACAGGACTTTTTTCCCCCTTGATATGTACCAACTGCTAAGAATAGTGTCGGACACGTAGAAGTTATCCAATGAATAATTTTAAAATAAATGAATAAATATTGGTTTCAAATTGGGTTCATTTCAAAACAAAAGAATTATTCCATGGGATATAAAAATCTTGCTTTAGATTTATTGTCTAATTTCTGCAGAGTCTAAAAATTTTCACAAAGATTTGGATTTAAAGAGTTGCAGTAAAGGAAACAACTTTGAAGAAGAATTGAATGGAGCTATATGATAAGTTTAGAAATAATTTGAAAAGTACAGGTCAAAAAGTCATCAAAGTCACAAGTTCAGAAATTCGAATATAGTCATGATTGAAAAACAAATGAAAAATGCTAAGTAAAAAAAGTCGCAATTTTTTTAGATATTAAATTATTCTTTGAAATCAGGAGTTGAGTAAGCAGAAAGAAGAATGTACTTGGACCATGTTAAAAACCAAATCAATATCTATCAATAGAGGCTATGTAAATTGGAGTGTTATTTAATTTAAAAGTGAAATTTGTTAGAAGGAGCATAGAAACCACATTAGTGAGAACATCAAAGCCTTAGCTTTTTTCCCTGTGTCTTTAATTTGTGATTCATCTTTTTAAAACTAATATCACAACCACTCCCCAAATTAAGCAATTAAATAAACAAGTAATGTACTATAATTATCGACTTGATGGAGCAAAATCTTAAACTTGATTAAGCAAAATATTTTAATCTTTTTCTTTTTAATTCTTCTGGCTGGAATGCTACTATTTTATCTCTGCATACCCAAAGGAGAGCATATATTCGAGCATGGTAAATCAACTAGAGCTGAGTCTGCTCCTAATAGCCCTGGGAATTTGGATAAGTCACTAAACATCAAAACCAATATCATTAATCATATTTCACAGAAATACAATGTGCCCTTGTTGGATTTCATAAAGAAAAATTTTTATTGTTACATTTCTTTTTAGTCTTTTCAAGGTCAGAATAAATTCTGAGGAAAACAGGTGTTCTTGTCAATGACAGTTTATTAGACTAGACCATAATCACATGAGATCAATACAGTACAGCTTATTCAAAACTATGATATAGATGACTCTATTTAGTCCAAACAATAAGCCAGTCAGGGTCCACGGAGTTATTTTTGTTAACTTATTTTACAGTTAAAGAAAGTAGGGTTTATGAAGCTCAAGCAGCTTGTACAAATTCACAGCATATGATACACTCAAGGAAATATAACAACTTTTTTTTTGGTGGAAGGTACTGGGAATCAAATCTAGGGGCCTTTTACTACTGAGCTATATATCCAGCCCTTTTTAAATTTTTTTATTATTTACCATTTATTTTTGAGTCGGATCTTGCAAAGTTACTGAGACTAGCCTTGAACTTGTGATCCTCCTTTCTGAGCCTACTGAGTACCTGCAATTACGAGCATGCACCACCACTCTTTACCACTGTCAACAATGTGCAAGTTTCCCCCCCAAAGTGTTCATTTTACTTAGCAGCAAACTCGACTCTGATTGGTTCCTCTGGATGTCAAACTTGTTTTTTTTTTCCTCTCTTAAAGTCCACAGAATAAGCAGAACAATTTCCCTAAAGTATATGTCACGTCCTTATGTAACACTCTATCAGGTTTCTACTGCAGATAAACAGTAAGCTGTACGTACTAATTCTTGTCTCTGTGACCATCTGTGAAGTGTCCACCCACCTTCTCTTCCACTATGTCATCCTTCCCCCTTCCACTTTATTAAGAACACATTAGTCCACTTTCTGTCTCTCCCAAATGAGATGCTCCTGTCTCAAGCCTTTGCATATATTGGTCTTTCTTGGGATCCTCTTCACCAGGTCTTTTTGTGATTGCCTCCTATTCAGTATTTGAGTCTCAGCTGAAATGTAAACCTCGACATAGGGTTTTTCACAGCCCCCTTGCCCAAGCAAATCTGCCCAATGGGCAATTGCCTTATACTTCGACTTCTTCATTGAGTTTTTAACTATGTAGATATTTATATGGCACATGTACCCACCCCCATTAGAAAGTCAGTGATTTGGGATCAGAGAGTCTATATTGTTCTCAATTTTATTTCTACAATTTATAATTTAGACTAAGTGGTTAATCAATATGAGTTACCAATGAAAACAGAAAACACACACACACAAAAAAAAAAAAAAACTAACTTCCCCTAAATTTGTCCATCATCCAAGTTACAGGTGACTCTATGTCTTTCATTTCACTTCATTGTCCCAACTCTCTCACCCGCTTCACTACTTTACTAAACACAGTCTAACTTTTGTCCATACTGCCCTGTTGGAACTGTCTCCCCAATGTCACAGATGACAGTGTGTCTCCTCTCCTGACGTCTCTGAGGCAGAACAAGAACAGTTGACTACACCTTCCTTTGCAGCCCTATCCTACCTTGGGTTTTCATAATACATGCAAAAAATCACCCTTCTCTTAACATATGCCATTTTTTCTTTCTACAATTTCATGGCACCTGCTTACTTTCAAACTCCCACACTTTTTCCCAATACCTCTGAAGCCTTCCAAAGATTTCCAGGCAACTTTGTTATTCTTTCTTTGATGTTCCAATTGCTCATTACATATGGAACAATTATTTTTTTCTTATTAATCATTTGTCTGTCTCATTCTATCCTGGAATGAAAACACCTTGAAGGTAGGGAAAATTCTTTACTCGTGTTGTATCTTGGTGTCTAATATTAGGCTCTTACTTGAGGAATTAAATATGCATGTCTGACACAGAGCATGATGATACCACATGAAAGGATGAGGATCCTCACATAGTGTTTTGACAGCTATTTGTACACACCCTGACATCAGGATGGAACACCCTTTAATGTGGGATATGGTCAGATGGCCTGGAGAGTAAGAAAGTTCTAAGTATCCCAAAGCGGGCATCTCATAATCATATAATTTTATACAGAGAGCTGCTCATGTCAGCTTTAGATAATGCTCTTCTTAACTTGTATAAGTAGACATAATATAACTGAGAATATATTCTTGGGGCCATCTACTGATAATATTGTAGCATGTAATAGTAATTTAACCAAAAAGAGAATCCTCAAAGGAGTCATTAGAAATTGTCAATACGTAGCTGTAAAAGATTTAGTGATAACAGCAAGAACTTTTGGGTTAATGAAGAGAGATTCCTTCTGCAGTCAACTGTGATTGAGAAATGGTTGATTCCCTTGTTGCTATTGTGCATTGGCAGAAAGCAATGTGAAATGGGAAGTTGGTATGTTTTGGAATTCCCTTGTGATAACAGTGGATTAGTGTAGGATTGGAAATTACTGCCAGCTTCACAGAGGACAAGGTAAAGTGGGCTGCCTCATTTATATCCAGCAGGAAAATCAAGTAACATAACCTTTGGGTAAGTATTGTCTCTTATTATCAGGAATCTCAATATTTTTACTGTTCTTAGGACAATGATTTTATTTGAGGGCATCTGTCAAAAGTAAAGAGAATAGCAAGAACAATAGCAAAATGTTACATTTAAAATATTTATGACAGCATCACCAAGAGCTTCAACTAAGTGAAATATATGCAATTAGTTTTAAGAGCATAGTCATTACTTGTGCTTCTGATAAAATGCAGGGATATTTTATCAATGTACCCTGATTACAAACAATGGGAAATTGTTCTAAGTCCTACCATGTATTTGACCCATAGGATGTCACTCTGAAATTAAGAATGTTTTCAAAGATATTGAAAGAACATGGATTTTAAAAGTGGAAAAATGAAAAAAATCATATGCAAAACAATAACAACAACAAAGAAATTGGCTATACTTTGTTAATTTAGATAAAGTGTGATTCCACTTTATCTAAATTAACATTAAGACAAAAACTAACAAAGCAAGGATAACATTAACTCAAAGGATAATGGTAATATCCTTAGGGGTTGATTCGTTTCTGAGTTTCTGTATTTTAGTACATTTTTTAATGAGGATGGTGTTCAGTGCAGGGAAAAATTTTCACTGTACTTTGATATCAAGAGAGATGGTGATTCACTCTGTGGCAGAGAAGCCTTGGTGAAAAAGTAAGAACTCACTTGGTTATGGTATTTAAAGGCAAAAAAAATTCTACTCTCTCCATCTCTGATTTCTGGAACTCTAAGGGAATCATTTGGAAAAACCAAACCCAGGAAATAGAAACAAAGCACCTTTCCATTAGCAGGTCTAAAACATAGTGACCTAAATGTTGCAGATAACAGATTTGATATTGAGAATGAGTTTATGAGACAGGCACTGACCAGGGAAAGAAGAAAGATGAGGAAGGTAAGAGCAAGGATGCTTCTAGGAGAGAAGAACAGAAAGGGGCAGGGGAAAGGAAGGGAGGAAGAAGGGAAAGAGGCAAAAGGAACAGAAAAAGACCCTTCAGACTTTAACCTTCACCTACAGAAAGATGTAGAGTCATGCACATCGGCCTTTCTAAATGAATTTCGTCATTTCTGAATCATGTTCATTACTCAGGATTCCAGGTGCCAGGCAAGAAGTTGTATGATGAAAAATAATAGTGCATTTCCTCCTAATACTTTCAGTATTTACTTCTCCAGTCTTGTCAATTTCATTTTTATCCATATATTTTTAAGTGTTGTTGTCACATTTTTTTTCAAAACTGACAGCAAGTTTTTCTTGATGAGATTTTTTTTCTTAACAACTAAAAATTTTAGTTTTAATTTTACACATTTATGAAATGCAATGTAATCTGATTAATATATTCAACGTGTAACAATCCCATCAGATTAGTTGCATTTCCATCTCCATTTCTCATATCTTGGTGTTGGGAAACCTCTCTTTTTTTCTGGTTCTTATAAAATACATAATAAGTTTGTTGTAAACTGTAGTTACCCTACTCTTCTGTAGGATACCCAGCAGAAACTTACTTTCTAACTGCATTTGACAATGACACAGATATAGCCTATGTTAATATTAGTAAAATGTATTGACAGAGAATGTGGACTTTCTATTTGAGTGTGCAGTTTTCATTAAGAAATATAGGTAATTAAAATTAATTTTATTTTATTATAATCAAATCATGGTAAAAATTGGTTTTTCTGGCATTTTATATCTTTTTTTGTTCAGTACCTACTATTCTAATCTTTATGGCCATTCTAAAATCTGAGACTCATTGTTGCTTTCACAGAAAACATATATTCTAGTAGCTGTGACATTGTGAGGAAAATAATCACAGAAATGTGAGTCAGAAAACCTGAATTCCAATGGAAAACCTGTGGATCTTTAAGTTAGGTTGGCTTCTGAGAAGAGAAAGCTCATCAAATATTATTGAAATTTAATAATTAAACCTAAGGGCGAAATGAGTACTTGATTAGCAACATTTAATAAAAATACACAGATCATTTAAAAAATCTTAACAGTACAAATTAATACTTAGAATAATGAACATATGATTATATCTGGCATTAATTCTAAAGAGCAAGTCTTACTATAATGAGAAGAAATTATAAAGGCCCTCATAAGGGCTTATTATGATGAAGATGATAATATAGCTAGTGCTAGTTTAACTGTATTTTTCAAAGTCACTTGGACACAAATTTTCTATAGAGCCTGAACATTTCTTAAATATGCTATACTATCAACCATTATTGTATGTTATTTTAAAATTTTAATGTGGGGTTATGGCATCTTCAGAATATGTGTTGTCAAGTAATTTGACATTTGAGAACTCCATAAAACAGTACTTTATCTTCTACCAGGTCCTTAATTACTCAAAAGGCCTGCAATGGAATGCTTATTATATTAGATATAAATAGTGTAAAACAGTTATTAAAGTCATAGATACTAGAAAAAACTAAAATATAATTATAGTTTTTTATTATTATTTTTCAGTGAATGTATTGAGAACCTCAGGTTAATTGACCTACTCACAGTGCACAACTAGTAAAACTCAAGTGCTAGAAGTATGTGTGTATTTTCTCATTAAGTCAGTGTTCCTTTCCCTGGTCCTAGAACTTTCTACCTACCATCAGCTTTTAAAGAAAAGCTAGAGAAGTTATTACAGATAGTTTTTTCCAGCAAATATGACTATACTTATTATTTACAATTTTTAAACAATTGTTGGCTTACTTTAGTGAGGATCATTCATTTGACACAATTTATTCTAAATAAATTATTTTAAATTGCAGTGGTTATACAACACCAATAAATTTGCCATTAATTGCTCCTCTTGGAATACACTGATCCTATCCACAAAGAAATTATTGATAGTATTTGTGATCCTTGTTTTGAAATTCTTCTCTTATTATCATTTTTATGTATCACTATTAATCAGAGAAATAGGTCATCTTTATATTTAGAATAATATGGACTCATACTCAAGTGAGTACTTGGCTTATTTCTATTCCCACTCCCTAACATTTTTAATTCCAGTTTGGTCATAATGATAAATAATGATTCATGATCAAATATTTTCATCATCCCTGAAATACTCAATACTAGCATCACACAGGGAGAATAATAAAATTTTATTTTAATGTAAGATAAATTAAGGATATCTATTAAAGTGCCTAAATTATATAAAATTCATGGAGAGACAAAATATTTACCAACTGCCAAAGTAACATTAACAACTGACATCATCATACACCTCTAAATATAAGCAGGAAAATGGTACTTTAGAACATCTTCATACCCCAAAAATAAGTGAAAAGAGACTTCCTAAAACTCTTGTTATTGGTGGAAATATTTACTTGTTCTCAAAAAGAAAGTTATTTCTTATGGTACAATTTTAAATTTCTAACATTTTTGCTACAATTAGCTTAATGAAATAAGTGCTTCCAATGGAAAGAATCAAATGTTTAGAATTTTCTAAATTTAACATTGAAAAATAGTATTATATAAGTGTCAATAGAACAATTATATTATGAAAAAAATATTTTAAAAAATAGTCGTACACAAATCATTGCCCTTTTGCTGGTGTATTTAGTAAAAGAGTGCCCCCTTGTGATTTCTAAATCTTATGCAGCAACAACTTCTACCAATCAGAGACTTTTTTTTTCAATTTAAAAGAAAACATCTAGCATCCTCAGAGTACAACCAAACACTTTGTTTTTGCACATGAAACTACTTTAAATTTGTTTTTCTGGAAGCAAAATAAAATGCTTCATGGGGATTTATGAGAAAGCAGTTTTAAGAACACCACTACTAGGCGTCCCAGGACTGTAGCTGATGAAATTCATACATGCTGCTGTTTTCCATTTTTATGCACAGAGAGTGGCTCTCTGGACAGAGCACATTTCTTGCAGAGAATAAAACTTCTGAGGTTAGGTTGATTGGACTTTTTCTGACAGTGTGACATGGTTTTGAGGTACTTTGTGCTGTCCTTCATTATGAACTTATGAACATGATCAAAGAGGCCATAGGTCCCTCATAGTTCTCGGTGGAACTGTCAGTGTTACCAACAGGGAGTTGTTTGTGTAGATGGAAAGAGCAGCACAGCTTATGTTGGAACCAGGAGAAGCAGGATACTGGAAACTTGTGCTCAGGCAGATCTGAAATACTTGGGAACATCTCTTTGTAGCTTAAAAACTGAATGCTGTATCGATGACAAATTGTGAACTTAAGCTAATGGGAGACTTGGGGTTTAATGCAAAATTACAAGGTTAATTTTGCCACTGTTTACACTCAGTCAATAATTCTGAGAAGTGTAGCTAATGTTATAGAGCATGGTACTTTTCTTTATGGACAAGGAATATTTATATGTAATAGCTCTGAAGCAATTTCTATGCACTGACATCCACTTCTTATCATAAGAAATAATTATCTCTAAATTTATTCAGTTAAAATATAATACTGAAGGACAAAATGTGGGTTTGGGTTAAATAAAAGCAATGAGCATCAGCTTTTCCAGTAAAAGCCAAATTGTTAGAGGCAGACCAACAATGTTAGTTGTGATAAGTATTGGGAATATAAACAACTATATCAATGGGAGGTATTCTTCAAAATGTTTATGTTTCATGGCCAACAGTGGATAAAACATTTATAGGTAAAAGTACAAGCAAGAGGAATCAATTCACTATAAACATTGCCTTTAGGCATTAATTCCAAACAGAAATGGGTGTAATTTTACCCCTAAGGGACATCTGGCAAAGTTTGGAGACATTTTAGTGATCACTAAAATGGTCACAAATAGGACTGAGGTGCTACTGTCATCTAGTGGGTAGAGGTCATAGATGCTGCTAACATAGATGCACAGAATAGCCTCCCCCCATAACAAAAAATTGTCAGTAGAGAGCCAATTATAAATAAGATCCAAGGTGGAAAACTTGTTCTAGACCTAGAATTTTAGATTTAATTGACCTATATTGGGTTTTTCATGGGTGGATTTTATATGCAAATTATCATAATTCTTCATCTGGAATCACTTTGAACTTCAATGTGTTATGAAGAAATTTACTTACAGGTAACAGCACTCCCTTGAACTTAAAAAAATTCCTACCACTTTGTAAAATCTTCTATAACAGTGATTTAAAAATTATGTATAAAGTAAAATTATTAATGAATATGTGTAATCTTGGGCTTTTTCCCCCCTCCTTGCATTCCATCCCAATCTCTCAATTTCAGGGTCATATATTTGGGAGTAGGCCAAGAAATCTACATTTAAGGAAGATATCCTGGTGACTATCATCCAGGAGTTTATAGATTACATTTTGGAAAGCACTACTGTATATTTCTTTAAAGATGGCCATCAATCAGAAAAAAGTATTATTTATCTGTGTACAATTTTATTCTACAAATTTAAGTTCTAAATATGAAGTCTGCTTAAACTTATTTTCTTCTTCTTCTATCTGCCAGAGAAAAGTTTCCAAATCAGCTTTACCTTGAATATGGGAATGTGTGTAGAAGTGCAGATAGATAAAAGTAGATTTTAATAAAAGTGTTTCTTATTACATTTGAGCACAGAGAATGAATCACTTTTGGTGTGCGTTTTTATTTATTTATTTTACATACATGACAACACTGGAATGCATTACACTCATTATTACCCATTTACAGCACAAATTTTCATATCTCTGTATATAAAGTATTTTCATGCCAAATTATGCCATTATACATGTATTCTTTTTTTGCATTACAATTCTTAATATACATATATACCACAATTTTTCATATCTCTGTTTGTATATAAGGTATGTTGACACCAAATTCAAATATTCATACATGTATTTTGTATAATGGTGACCATCACATTCCACCATCCTTGCTAATCCCCTTCCCCCTAGTGTACATTTTTAATGGTGAAACATTATGAAATTTTGGGGGAGAGAGCAAAAGAATTTTGTGAATCATAGATCAAGGAGTAATTTTGAGTACTTTCTAGGTATTAGAATTTAAATGATTTTAATTAGCCATTAATTACTTATATTCTTAATTTACTAGCAGACCATAAAATAAGACAAATGTCATTAATCTCTCCACTTAATTAATAAAACATGAAATTACAGAATTTACCTGTGAATCTGTAAGAAACAAATCACGTCTTTATATCTCTCAAGTAAGTGTTTCAAAATTTCATTAATATACTCCTCACTGTGATACATCAATTTCATTTGTACGCAAACCATACAACTTGGACTTTATAAACATGCAAAACATATTTTAAAAATCAAAGAAAAAAAGACTAATAGAACTAAGAACTGACTTTAAGAGGAAAATCACCCTCTAACTGATGAGAACAATTGACCTACTGTGTCTTCTCAGTTGAATGGAGCCTTAAAGATAAACAAGAAATCATTTTGAGCTTTGGATTAATCAGCATAATAAATCTTGAAACAATGCCATTACAAAGGAATTTAGCCTTCACAGTTTACTGTATGATTTAAGGTTCCATCTGACAAATGTGTTAAACTGAACCAAAAGGCAAATGCCTAGAATTCTAATCAACTTGTGGGAAAACTATTACTAAGAATACCCCTTTTGCAAAAGAATTATCAAAAAGAAAAGGGAAAGAAAAAAAGAAAAAGCCTTCTATATTATATGTGCTTCCAAAGACTAGCTATCCTTAAAAACAAACAAACAAACAAACAAACAAACAAAAAAAAAAAACGGTGAATTATTCTCAGGAAGGAATTTGGACAATCTAACCTAAGCACTTTAGAACATGGAGTCATGAAACCATTACACAATTATACATTGGGCTAAACATTTACTTTTCTAAGGATGAAAGTTTTCTGTATTTCAAATTAAAATTGGTAACATGATGTTAAATACTGTGGTTATTAAATATGGGAAATAAAATTCCCTGAAATTATATTCCTCTCACTTAACAGCTCTCTGTTAGCCAAGCCTGAATGTAAAGTTTTGTTGGTCCATGTAAGGCTATTGAAAGAAATTGATGAGAAAAAGGTGACACAGAAATGAAATTTAAAATATAAAAGCAATATCTTTCAGTACTTTATGGCTCACTTTTTGACTTCATGGATATTTATTATATTTATCAAGTTTGGTTATCATAGACATTTATATGCTTGAATAATTATATTCTGTTGAATATTTGAATTTTATATGAATATACTTCAGAAAAAGAGTGTAGTGATTAATGTGTCTGTTAATTTTGTTAGGTTACCTTATCTAAATTTGTGTCCAAATCTTATTTTGGCTGTTTCTCTGAGAATGTTTTGGAGATTCACAGTTAAATTGTTGCTCTTTGAATTAATTAAATTTACCTGCTTTATATGGGTGAGCATCAGTTATTCCATTCAAAATCTGGATAGAAGCCCCCTGCAGCCCCAGCCCTCCAGTCTCGCAAGGAGTTCTGTCAGTAGGTATCTCTGAGACTTGAACTGCAGTCTTGGTCCTGGATCTCTACCCTGTAGATCCAATCTATAGATTTTGGACTTCACAACCTCCATAGTAATATAAGTAAATTCCTTAAGGTAAATATTTTTCCTCTAAATGCACACACATTCTATTAGTTCTGTTTCTTTTTAGGACCCTGTGTACTGGGAGATTTGAATTTTTTAAAAAAGTTATACCATTTAAACACAATAAATTTCTAATTTATTTTGTTTTTAGCTTCAAAAATATTGAAATAAAACACATCAAAGGAAAGTACACAAATACAAGTATTCAGCCTAGTGAATTATATCTAAGAGATTATAGTCTTTTAAATGTTGCAATTACATGACAAATAAATATCAGGATTAGAAAATCAGCCATGAAGCTAAAATATGTTTTAAACTTATATAGTAGTAAAACATGAATAGAAGCTATAATTTGAAGCCTTTAATTTAAATGAAGCTGAACAAAAAGTAGATGTTAATGTAAGAAAAATTACTACAGATAAAGAAGTACAATTTACTATGCCAAGAGTTTTAATCTGCCAATAATGTGACAATTCTACTTTTATGACTTGAAAGATGTAAAAGAAAAATGGCAGAACTAAAATAAGATAGACAAAATTACTAAATACACTTGATGACTGTAGTGCATTTGAATGGCTGATAATATAAGCAAATTAACTTAGTAAGGATATAACGCTATAAATAATAAAGTTAATAATTTTTCATAAGTAACATATACAGAATACTGAACAAAAAATCATAAAATAAACAACTAATGTACTCATATCTTATATACTTAGCAATATTTGAAAAATTGACCATAAGTTAGCATATTATACAATCTCAGCTAATTTTGAAGTCTTAAAATTATATAGTCTTTATTATCTGGCAGAAAGGATTTTATGTTAGAAATTAAAAACAGAAATATTTAAATAATTCTTACATTTAGAAATTTAGACTTAATAAGCAAGCCAACTATCATCAGCGACAATTAGAAAATATTCTAAATTATGGCACATTACATAAATATATATGTACAATTACATAAGTATAGCTAAAGTATATCAAGCAATAACTTTGTAGGTTAAAAACATTGCAGGTACTTAAATATTAAAAGTTTATTTCGAAAATATTTTTCTCAAGAAAATAATGAATAAAAAAGTGAAATCCAAAGACAGAAAATTAGAAATAAAGGTGGTAGTAAATTTTTGTAAAATATTTACATATAGGCATGTATGTTTGCACATGTGTGTACATGTTTTAACAAAGAAAAATGTTATTTGAAAAGTCTAATCAACCTGATAGTATCCAAGGAAAAAGTAGAAATCAGAAATTGCAAATACTAATGACACGATTAATGAATAAAGGAGACATTACTATAGATATTACAGATAAAAAGATATTAAGGGGATATTATAAGCAGTTTTATGCCAGTATACTTTATTATTTGAATAAACTGTAAAAATCTTAGAAAAGTGTAACTTTAGAAGACAAAAGGAAACAGAGAATCTGAATAGCCTATATTATTGAAGGAGTTGTATCTGCTATCTAAAACACCACCACCAAAACTTTAAAATACCTTCACACAAAGAAAAATCTCTTCTCTGATGTTTTCAGCAATGAATTTCAATAATAATCAAAAGAGAAATAATGAAAATCTTATACAAAGCATCTAAGGAACAAAAAAATCATGACGATTTTATCATCATTTTTTTCTTATACACCAGAACCTTAAACGCAAAACCTGAGGATTTAACAGAAGAGAAAATTACTCTTGTCGACATGAAAACGAAAAATTTGAAATAAAATTTTAGGAAACCAAATCCAGTAGAACCCTGTGTAGAGGGAGATTTGAATTTTTAAATAGTTATACCTTTTAAACATAATAAATAAACCAACTCAATTGTAAAATACATATATTTTATAATTCAGTTGGGTTTAATCCAGAATTGGCTTAATCTTTTATTCTTTTATTTATTTATTTATTTATTTATTTATTTGTTTATTTTTGAGAGAGAGAGAGAGAGAGAGAGTGAGAGAGACTTTTAATATTTATTTTTTAGTTTTTGGCGGACACAAAATCTTTATTTGTACGTGGTGCTGAGGATCGAACCCAGGGCCATGCGCAGGCCAGGCGAGCGCGCTACCGCTTGAGCCACATCCCCAACCCTGGCTTATTTTTTTTAAATCAATTATATAATTAAATTAAATAAAACAAAAATTATACAATCATCTCTATAGATGTAGAAATGCATCCAAATCAATTCATCCTAAAAGGCCTTAAACTCACTATGAATGAAGCAGGTATTCTTGTTTTTGATGTTTTAAGTTAAATTTGAGTTTAGTTATCTATTACAATTTTGAATAATGTATATGTGCTATAGTTGTCTCATAATGTATTATAACACTTTCATTTAATAACAATATTTGACATCTATTTCCTACTAAAAAACAGATACAAGTTAAATATCTATTATTTAAGTGCATTCTTTAACTGCTAAAATATCTATAAGATATTTGCTCTAAATAATACTAAGTAATGTAATTCTGAAAGTATTTTCTGAAGTTGGTAGAGCAGGATGCTAATATCCTCACTTATCTTCAGCTTGTTCTATTCCTAACCCATGCATTAGAAAACAAAATGAAATAAAAGTTATAAGGACTTGAAAGATTTTCTACTAGAAAAACAAAAAACAAAAAAACCAAAAGAAAGACAAAAACAGAAAATGAAATAGGTAGATGGGCAGAAAAGCAAGCAGGCATATTTTAAAAGCTAATATACTAGCAGTCAATACACATAAAAAGGTGCTTTATTTAATTTGACATCCATGAAGTGAAAGCTAAACATACATGCAAATTAAAAGTAATTTCAAAATAAGATTCAACATTCACATTCAACAGAAATGAGAAAGAATGACAATAACAAGTATAGCTAAAGGTGGGGACAGTTCAGGATTTGCACAGTTCAGATTTCTTGTATATATCTGGTAAACAGTTTAAGCAGATATGACTGTATATTTATCAAATAATATTGAACATGAATATGAATCATGACTTAGAAATTCCTCCTGTATGTAGGTACTCAACAAGAATGTTTGTACATATATTTTTATGATATATATATATATATATATATATATATATATTTAGAGAGAGAGAGAGAGAGAGAGAGGTACATACATATATATAGAGAGATAGATATATATAAATATATCTCAATTCATGTATATGTGTATATATATATATATATATATATATATATATATATATATATATATATTTAATAGCCAAACTCTCCTAGATCTAAACTAATATATATATATATATATATATATATATATATATATATATATATGAAAAATTTTCAGACAAAGAGATTATGATGCTAAATAAAAATAGAGGTCAACAAACAAAATTTTGAAGAGTCTAGAATTGAAGAAATAAAAAAGGTAATTTTTCTATATTTAAATATTTTAAAAATTAATTGATACCTAATGGAAAATTTCCTGCATTGCATAGTATGAAAACAATAGCAAAGAGAATTCGAGAGGCAATGGGTAACTTATTGCATTGACAAGTAATAGCTTAAAGTAGTGAAGATAATGATTAAGGATGTGTATGCCAAATAGAGGAAAATTGTTAAAAAATAGGAATGAGTCATAAATAATAATCTAATAGCAGAAATAAAACAGTTGAATCCAACTTTTTTCCCAGAGAACGATCACAAAGATAAAAATACTTGAGGCCATAGAAAAAGTATACAAATTCAAAGAACTGAAATTATATAATGTGTATCCTTTGATTATAAGGTAACTATGCTACAAAACAATAACAAAAATCATCTGGAAAAATCCTAAAAATATTTGGAAATTACCCCACTTCTAAGATGGGTGGGAAGATATCATAAAAGAAAGACAATATTTTCATTGAATGAACATTAAAAATTGAAGAATACACATAAAACAGGATTTGGCAGAAATATAAATATATATATATCATTAACTGCTTTGCATTCAGACCTATATACAGCTATGATCTTATCTTCCGTCTCAAGAAAATAAAAACAAAACTAAACATAATTATTAAAAGATACCATGCCACTGTTGTCTCGATATTTTTGCACAGTTCCGATCATGTCACTCAAGAGTCTTTATGAAACACACTTGAAAGCTAGTGTCTCCAAAAAGATAAGAATGTGATTCTGCAACCTATACACTCAGAAAAATGAGAAATTATATCCCATCTGATTGAAATGTATGATATGTCAAGATCACTGTACTGTCATGTGTAACTAATTAAAACAAATCAAAAATTATATATAAAAAAAAGATAAGAACCTTTGGAAAGACCTGGAATCATACAACTACCTAATTCCCCTGCTTGAATACTTTGCTCACATTCTGTGTTAATAAACCTACAGACACCTCTCTTCTCTCCTGGAAGATGTTTCCAGACTATTTTATATGGAGGGGAGGATGAGCAAGTGTACCAGAGGATTATAAAGACAGTTTTTTCTTGATTTCAGGATTTCTATCTTGTGGTCCATCTGGTCTTGCAGCAGGAGCATCAGTGCTAGGAAACTGCTCTGGCTGTTGCTTTCAACTTGAATAAAAATGCCACCTGTGATCAAAAGGCATGTGTTTTTCTGTCAGTGTATATAAAACTATAACAATCTACTTTCTTTTTGTTTATTTTTTATTTGTTCTTAATAGTTATAAATGGCAATATAATGTATTTTGATGTATTATTCATATATAGAGTATATCAACCAAAGGCCAAATGTTCTCTTTGATAGGCAGATACTAACTCATAATAAGAGGGGACAGTAGGGAATAACAGAAGAACTTTGGCAATCTACATTCTTAGGAGCAAGACAGTCTCAGAAATTCCTCAGTGTTTGCTTTTTTATTGTGTAACTGATTTATACACACACACAAAAAAGAATATTTTAAATAAATAAAACATACAACTTCATGAAGTGAAAGTAAAAACTCAATAGAAAAACTTTAAATATATAAAAAATTAATAATATGCTGGCTAGAAAAACCAAGTAACAGAGAGAAGAAACAAATTCCAAATATTCTAATTAAGTTAAATTAAAAAGATTTGAGGACATTTTAAATGCAATTATATATCCCAAATTTGACAAATTAGATTAGATTAATCAATTTATTAAAAGACACAAATTACAAAGAAATCACTCAAGAAGAAAAAGTCTATCTGAATAATGCTAGGTGGAATACTTAGACTGAAGTCACAGTTAACCTTAAAACAGACACACACACACACACACACACACACACACACACACACACGCACACATACACAAACATGCTTCCAATCTAATATGAATATACTTTTGAAATGAGATCTATATTGAGCCCAGGACCTTGTGCCTGCTAGGCAAATGCTCTACCACAGACCTTCAGCCCAGCCTAAAATCTGCAGTACACTTAAGGCAGCAACAATGCAAGTTTTTCACACTCCTTGACTGTAGAAGAAAAAGGATTCTTCTTATTTTATCCGTTCAGTATAACCATTCTCTCAAGAATAGAAAAACACTTTGATCAAAAATAAAATTAAAATAAATACCCATAATCAATAAAGATCAAAAAGTCCTCAATAAAAAAAAAAACTTAGGAATGGAATCCAGCAATATATAAACTGGATGATATATTGGGATCAAACTAATTTATCACAAGTAAAGTCTTGTTCAGCATTTGAAAATCCATCACTCTAAGGACAAATTTCAACTATTATTCATGATAAAATGTCCCATCTGTGGGAGAACTGGAAACTTCCCAACTTGATAAAGGGTATCATAAATTAAAACAAAACTTGTTGTGTACAATTGCACTTATACATGATGAAGTTCTGAATGCTTTACATCCCTGAGACTAGGAACAAGATACTGATCCTCACCAGCACCACTCATTTGGTATTATACATGAGGGCCTACTCAGTGCATGTGACCAGATCAAAGATTAAAAGGTGTAAATATTGAAAAGAAATGAAAGCAACATTAGATAAACAACAGACTATCTACCTAGGACCTCCAAACAGGAAGTTCAAAAAAAGCTACTAAAAAAAAAAAAAAAACCTATTTGTAGGGCTGGGGTTGTAGCTCAGGTGGTAGAGTGTTTGCATAGCATGTGTGAGGCACTTGGTTCAGTCCTCTGTACCACATAAAAACAAATAAAATAAAGATATTGTGTCTGTATACAACTAAAATATATTTTTGAAAAAAAAGGATTTCTAGTGTACAACCAGATATATGAAAAATTATGCTCCATTGTGTAATATGAATTGTTGTACATTCTGCTGTCATATATAATAAATTAAAAAAATGTATAATGACTGAGTTCTGTTTGGAAACACAGGGAAAAGCCTGCATGCTCTACAGGTAGGAATGGTCACCCAGAGGACATTCAACCCCGAAAACAGCAGCCAATGATATATATCAGTGGAGAATGTCACAACAAAAATGAAATAAAATCTAGGGATCCAATCAGATGCAGAGAATATGGAAAGAGAATAATGCACAAGAAAAGAACTGAAAGATTGGTGGTTTGTGATGCTCAATGAAACATGGAAATTCAGAGGAGTGTCTTCCTTTGTACTTGAATTTGACCCTTTAATGTTTCTCATTATTATATAGCTTTTCATTGAGCAAACTTATCTTATGAATACAACTATATACATATGATTAAATTGTATTTCATTTTCCAAACCAAGTTGTGTTTATTTATCAATAATTTGTGTAAAAAATTTTTTGTTTAATTAAATGACTTAATTAAAAAAATGATTAAATAAAAAAACCAACAAACTATTTCTAGAACAAATGAGTAAGTTTATAATGTTCATGGAATATAATACTAATATACAAAAAATCAGTTGTATTTTTATTAGCAGTGGACAACTGGAAATTGGAATCTAAAAACACATTTTATGATTTATAATAATAAACAATAAAATGCATATTAGTCTAATCAATATGCATAATAGTTCTATGTTAAAATTGATACTCTTTCAATTTCAAAAAAGAAATAAAAGTAGATGTCTTATGGTCATGGATTAGAAATCTCAATATTTTTAGGATATTAATTTTTTTCCAAATAAGTCTAAAGATTCAATATGTCAATCAAAAACTGAAATTTCAGAAAAAAATTATAGAAATCAATAAATTCATTCTGAAATTTATATATAAAAGAAGAAAATTACAATAGCCAAAACTATTCTTCAATAAAAGAACAAAACTGAAACCCTGACAATATGTAAATTTGTCACTGTCACTGCCAGGCTGGAAATTAAGACAGGACCCTGAAGGCCAACACAATGCAGCACATGCTAAAAGGCTTATTACTGACCACAGCCTGAAATGCACTTTGATTTGATTTGATTTTTTATTTTTTATTTTTTTACATTTTAAAAAATAAAATGGAAATGAAAATTATAAAGAAAAATGAGTCCTACAAAGCCTAAAATATGTATCCTGCAGTCCTTTACAGAAAAAGTTTGTTTGGTAGAAGCAACATAACACACACCTCAATCAATGGAAGTAAATGGATAATACAGGAATAGGTACAGATAGACTCAATTGTTTGCAAGGAATGAAGCAAAGACAATGCAATGTAAAGACCAGTGTTTTCAACTGGCTATTCACATATCGGCAAAAAAAAAGAAGAAGAAAAAATTTAAGTCCAATTTTACTATAGTCCAAAATATAAAAGTGAAACCTAAAAAATTTGTGGAAAAAATGTATTAATAAAATTGTGACATTGCTTTAGGCAAATGTCACTTGAATAAGTTATCTAAAGCAACCCAAAACAGAACAAGCAAGACAAATTGAATATCAAAAGATATTATCTATAAAACAAGGCAGCAAAACTCAGACTAGGAGAAAATATTTTGAAGTTATGAATCTTATAAAAGACATCTCCTGAACATGTTAAAATATTAGAAGTAAATATAACAATTAACTAGAACTAAACGGACAAAAATATGAATCCATTGTTTATTAAAGAACCTGTGTACATGACAAACAAATCTATGTGAAGGAGCTAACATCTATGTCATTAGGAAAACATAAATTGAAATCCAATGAAATTCCTCTATATATCAGTTAGAATGCCCCAAAAATATAAAATCTGACAATTCTAAAAGGTGAGGAGAATGTGGTAAAACTGGAAATTATACATTGCTGGGGGAAGGGCAAAGTTGTAGAGCACTTTGAATAACACTTCAGCAGCAATTGCTTAGCAAAGACCAATGCAAAGCAATCAGCAATCACATAAGTAATTCTTTTATATACCCACTATTGTAGCATGATAGACAAATGAACACATAGATGGATAGATACATTAATCAATCAATCTCCATGATATTTGGGTAAGCAAGTATGTCATTATTATGATCTGTAAGTATTAGAAGCATAAAGAGTCCAGAAAATATCTATACAGAGTGCTATTACATTTATCTTTCATATATACTATTATCATACTTAAATTCAATATTTGTTAGATTTAATTTGTACTTCTCTTTGGTTGCAAGAATCAAAAAAAGCCTTGCCATTTATTGAAACAGAAAATTTTAGGCAAAGTTTTTCTTATAAAGAGGGTCAACATGATCATCATTTAGATAAAAGAATATCAGTTAAGTTGTCTGTTAGTGCTAAAATAGATTTAATACTGTTTTATATGTGTACAAACCTAGATTCAGTAGGACTTCTGAAATCCATACCTTCTAAAAGTCATAAAATAAATTGAGGAGTCCCCTTGGAGTCATAAATAATATTGAAATGGCACTAGTATATAAAAGGACTTGTATGGTTGATCTTGTACCAACATAATATCACATTTCAGATTTTCTAATGTTTCTCATACAGAGGAGAAAAGATTTGTGTTTCTTTTTTACACTTAGACATAACCTTCTTCTGTGGCCCATTCAATATTTTATTTTTGAACTCAGTTTTGAGTAACAGGCATATACCAGCATGTTGGGTTTCCTGTTTTCAAGGACATGACATTTTGTGAGTCTTGTTTAGAGTCCAGGCCAGCAGTTTTGTGAAATATAGTCTTTAATTTCTGGGTCACTGGTTGGAATTGGGATCAATAGTGAAGTAACAGTTAAGGCCTACCTGAGAAAAATTCTTCCGTCAAACACATTTCTATTGAATAGAAGAAAAGGGAGGACCAACACAGGTCCCCATCACCCCAGTGAATGCTCATCAGTAACTGCCATTCCTCTCATTGGTCTTACTACAGCTATCAAACTCTAGCTGTCTCACCACACCATAAACATCATCTGCCCAGCTTTATTATGTGGTAGAAATGCACGACGGTATGTCTGATTTCCTCATGAGATTTAATTTTAAGGGAATCACAATCCACAATGAAAGTATGCATTTAAGTAGATAAAAGTATTTAGGAGAAGTGACAGATGAAACCATTAAGCATAACAATAAAAGAAGATAGAAATGATGATTCTCAGTTAAAAGTATTGAAATTATTGAGTTCTTTATATGTACAGCGTTTTTCATATTCTAGAAGTATGCAAAGAGAAAAAAATGCAGAAGTAATTAAAGTATACACAGGAGAAGAATGTTGACACGAAAAGACCTCAGATTCTTTTATTCACAAATATTTGGATATTGAGGATTATTTATATGGGTCGTAATGTATTACTGACTGAGAAGTTAATGTTTACATCAATTATATCTAGATTTATCTATCTATATATAAAAACAAGTGTATATTTTACTCAATGTGTTGAAAGGAATATTGAGTTTTACTTACATTTAACTTATGTTCTCACAAAAAGTAAATAAGACAGAGAACCAAAATCTCCACTTTGTATTAGGTCCATCCTGTAGTATCTTAGTTCTTACTGCAGGAAAAATAAAACAATGATTAAAAATTAACTTAACTATTAACTAAACTTATTCAGTAATTTTGAACCATAGGAAGAGAATTTTATTATCTACAGAGAAATAGGAAAGCAACATTTCCATGAGAAATTGAATATATAAATGAATGTCAAATAAGTAATGCATTTTGAAGACACCAAATTGTAAACAGAAATTAATAAATGTATTCTGTGCGGTTAAAAATGATAAACTGCTTAATTTCCATTTAAGTTTTTCTCTTTTTGGAAAATATTTAAAAATCTATATACATTCAAAGAAAATTGCAAAGCTTTTAACAAAATCTTCTGTTGTATTTTTAGATTGAGATGTATAAGAGAAAGAGAAAAAAGAAGCCTATTTCATAAGGTAAACCACTTCATATGGACAGAAGAAATTCTTACTTTACAAATTGGATAAAAAATAGCCAGAGGGTCATGAAGACATGTAAATTTTAAAACCTCACTATAGTGTTGTTATTAAGAATGGAAGCATAACTCAGGAAAATGGCCATCCTAACCTATAGAGGAAATTTAGCCCAGAAGAGGCGTGGCCTTGAGCAGGGGTGGTAGTGTCAGTGTGCTGCCTTATTAGCTGTGTGGTCTTGGACCAATGGTTTCATTCCTCTGCGCCTCATTTCCTCATTTATAAAATGAATACAATAACACCTAGATCTTTGGTTAATGGAAAATCAGAGTGTGTGTGAGGAGGGGGTTAGAAAATAAAGATTTTCATGAGAACAACAAACAAAGAAAAACTACTAACCCACTTGAATCTAATGTATGAAATAAGATATGTCAAGGGCTATGTAATGTTTTGAACAACCAATAAAAAAATTTTAAAAAAAGAAAAACTACTTCAAAATTTGACAACAACCATGGCTTTAAAAAGTACATTGCATATTGTTGCAAGAAAAGGCAACGTGGCACTTTGCCTTATAATGTATCCCATAATTAGCAATGACAATTTAGTTACTAGCTCATAAAATTCAAAAAATTTTAATTTAAGTGTATTGATGCTGAGGCTAAAATTTGAAATACTTTGATATTTGGTTTTATGTATTGCACTGAGTCTTTGATATGGTTTTCCCACCAGGAGCCTTTGTTGTTAATTGTTTAGTGTCCTTGCTGCTCAAAATAGACATAGTCAAGTAGATTGAATGGTAAATGGTTGAGAGTAAATGCTTGATTTGTCTCTGGTTGCTGTTACTGGTGTTGTAGTTTCTTTCAGAAGCTTTCAGTAGTTTGGTAGTAAAAATGCACTATCAAGAGACATCTGCTGGTTCATTTTTTCTTCTTTTTGAATTTCTGTTTTCTCAAAGCTTTCTCTTTTTTTAACGTAATTTCTCAAAAATAAGCAGGAATTTTTTCTTAAGAAATCTTCCCTGTGAATCTCAGAAACTAGTCAATGGAAAGACATTTCAGAAACATTACTTGACAAGTCTTAGTTTCTGCTTTCTGATCTGTGATTGAAATATTACCTTGTGTTACCTATTTTCAATTAACATATGGACACTCTTTAGACTTCCCATTGAGTTTTGACAGCCTTGTTCTAGAACATATACAAAATGAGGTTAGCCCAATTATGTATAGGGGACTTAGTTAAAAGACACAACTGAGAGTGAATTTCCAGTCTCCACTGCCTTCCTCTGTACTGATGCATGTACTCATACTTCACTTTCAAATTACCACAGACCATACATACAAAGTGGGCAAGCGGGGAGCACACGAGCATGAGCAGCTCTTTAGCAATGCTTCCTCCCCACTCCAGCTGTTAACTACTTGAACTGCATTTTGGAATGCACAGCTGAGTGGAACTGAATACGCAGGATTCACCCCAGAAGCAACTGAGAAACCATAAATTTTGCTGAGAATCAAAGATTATGGAGGTTGAATAGATCATATATCACAGAGCAAAATTGGGAAAAAATTTGAAAAAAATGAGGATAACATGAATACTGAGAGAAAAATACTGCCTGCAGAAAAACTGGAAATAATCAAATCAAATCCTTATAAATGAATACCAAAATTATATGGCTTAATATAGATGGAAAAGCAAATACAATTTAAAATGTTTTTAAATATTAGTGATATATCTATGTGTGTGTCAGTTATGTCAAATTTGGAGACTTCTTAAAATATTTCCTGTAACTTGGAGAAGATGTATTACCATGTTTTCTACATGACAACTGGGCAGATGCATTGATCTGGATATATTAATAATTTAAGCAAAACAAAACAAAAAACACCTTAACAAGGACAAGTGCAGATATCACCATATAGAGTTGAAAGAGTTCATTTTTCAAGTCAAGAGTCTGCCTAAACACTGTGATAAATATTTTAGAAAGCAAGCAGTGAACTGATAACTTTTAGATTAGATGTATTAATATTTTGCAGAGCTAAAAGTACATGGGCTTGGCAAGGCTATTGGGTATAATATCAATATAAAAACTGAACTGTGATTCCATATAATATCAAGAAAAAATGAAATGGAATATAGCATCGGGCTGGGGATGTGGCTCAAGCGATAGCGCGCTCGCCTAGCGTGCGTGTGGCCCAGGTTCGATCCTCAGCACCACATACATACGAAGATGTTGTGTCTGCTGAGAACTAAGAAAAAATAAATAAATGTTAAATTCTCTCTCTCTCTCTGTCCCCCTCTCTCTCTCACTCTCTCTTTAAAAAAAAAGGAATATAGCATCAAAACCACAAAAAAATTGATGATATTTAACAAAATGTGTGCAATAATTCTACATAGAAAACTATACAATATTGTTGAGAGAAATGAAAATCCAAACAAATGGAGAGAAAAAGGTGATTATGAACTAGGAAACTATAAACTATTAGTTATTAATTTTAGCTGACTATAGAATTAATGCTATTCTAATCAAAATCCCAAGAGTTGTTTTTTGTTTGTTTTTGATTGTTTTTGTAGAAAGTGATAGAATACTGATAAAACTGATATGGAAATGCAGAAAACCTCAGAATATTTGGAAAGAAGAGTGATATTGTATTACTTTCATTACTTGGTTTAAAGACTTACTATAACTATTGGGTAATTAAAACAATGTGTATTGATGTTAAATGTGGGCAAACACATTGACAGAATGGAATAATGAGTTAAGAAATTAGCTCATACACATGTGGTCAATTGAGTTTCAATAAAACCACCAAGGCATTTTGAAGGAAGATAAATGCCTTTTTAACAAGTATTTCTTGAAGGTTGGGGAGGTAGCTCACTGATAGAGTGTTTGCTTAGTATGTGAAAGGTCCTGGATTCAATCCCTAGCTCCTGGCTGCCATCAACCAACCCAACAACAACAACAACAAAATCTGAGACCAAGTATTTCTTGGACAATGAAAACACCAAAACAACAAACATGAGAACTCCTGCCTCACGTAATATTAACAAAACATTTTTGAGATAGATAGCAGACCAAAAAAATGTGTAAAAAGAGCATAATTCTATGGTAGCATTGTCAAAGGATTTTTTTAGGGATAATAGAAAATAATTGGCTGTAAAGACAAAACATGGAGAGATTAATCTTTATCAAAGTGTTAACTTTGGTTCATAAAACACATGTCTTCTTGTTTATTTATTTATTTAATGAAAGAGCAGTCACAAAATGGAAGAAACATTTGTAATTCCTCTACCTGGAGAAGTTCTCCCCCCCCCCCAGAATATAAACCAGCTTACATAAATCAGTAAAATCAACCTTAAAAAATATCAAATAAAAAACTAAAATTGGCATGTGACTTAAATTCTTTTCAAAATATATATACAAATAAGCAGTAAGCATAAACAAAAAACTCTCAATATCCTTAGCCATCAAGACAATGCATATTAAAAAGATAGTGATGATTTACTACAAGGAAGACAAACAGTGCCAAATGGGAACAAGGCTCTGATAATATATGAACTTTCAAATATCGCTATGGGGCAGGTAAAATGGTACAGTTCCTATGGAAAGTAGTTTGACATTTTGTTAGAAAGTTATAAATACATCAAACACATGACCTAGAAAAATGAAAACATATGTACACAAAAGAACATAAAAATGTTTACTGCAAATTTATTCAGAATAGTTACAAACTGGACAACCACCAAATGCATGATTAGAGAAGAATAGATGTTAAAAGTCCTGTCAGATGCTTATAGTTAAGTACTACTCAGCACTGTACAAATACAATGACTGATATGCACAACAAAAAGAATATTTTTAAAATATGTGAACAGAAGGAAACAACATAAAAAGGCACACGCTTCATGAATTCATCAATGTGAAGTATAAGAAGAAATTTATTGATAGAAAATTTGGTGATGGAAATCAAATGAGCAATTGCTCATTGCAGCTCAGGAGTGCCTGAAAATGGGTCCCAGGGAAATTGGGGGTCATTGTTTTATATCAAGATCTTAGATTTGTGTAGTAACACATTTCCAAACTTGTCTATTCTATATCTTAGAATTGTGCTTTTTATACTCAATTATGTTTTAACTCAAAAGCCTAGTAATAAGAATTTTAAGTGATTGTTTATATAAAGTCAAAATTATATTATCAAAATACTTTTTATTTTCAATTAATACATTATTTAAAAGCAGAGTATTAATTACACAACTCTCTGCTTTATTTATTTCAATTAGTTATTTGCAGTACTGGGGATTAAACCTAGGGATTTTCTACCATTGAGCTGCATCTCAGCCCTTTTTGTTTTGAGAGGGTGTCTCTAAGTTTCCAAGGCTGGCCTAGAACTTGAGATTCATCTTCTTCAGCCTCTGGAGTCACTGGAATTAGAGGCATTGGCCACCATGCCCTGATCTCTGCTTTATATTTTTAAAAGACTATACTTAAAAACTATCCCATGTCTTAATAAAGATGGGATCAAAATTAGTCTGTGACTGAGTTTTCTGACTATAATTGGACCCTTGTTGACCAAGATTTTCTTTTCACTTTATTCTCTTGGAGTGGATTCCCGTAGTCTCTATTAGAAATGCTAAAACTTAAAGAGGAGAATTCACAATTTCTTTATACGGAATTTTTAAATATTTGCAAAACTTCTTATGTTTATATTACTCCCTGTTCATGCAGTTTTTATATAGCAAAAAGGTAACCTGGGCTGTGCACTTGATACTCTAGGAAGATCCAAGGCACTCTATACAATGTTACCTTCATCTCTCCACCTCTGCCCTTATGGAGCCTCACCACAGGCACAGGATATTTACAGTATTGCCTGCATCAGCACTTCTATTTATTGAAAAGGACATTATACTTAAATTACCATGACAGAGTCTCAACTCCATTTGAACAAGTTACAGGACATATATGCATATATGTTTCAAATAATAATAGCCTATAGTTGTATTAAATATTTTTTGACAGTCTATATATTTACTAGCTGTTAGGAAAAGCTTTCCTTCTACTCCATCTCTATTGCCATGGGTCTGTGAATTGACTGACAGTAGATGAACTGGAAAGAGAGACAGGTTTTTTCACATCCATAGAAAACACTCAGTAGTGAATAACTCACGGAATTGCCATAGACAAGTTTTATAAAATGCTTTGACAAAACATGAGGTTCTTGGCTTAAAAAAATGGAGGGTGCTGATGAAGTTTGTTTGCACAAAAATTTTGACATGTTCTGGTGCCCAAGATGCATCACATTCCTTACTGGAGACCTCTGTAGGGTGAGTGTGTGGGGCCAGGTGAGGAGTTAAGCTGCTCACTCTCATAAGATCCTGCTTTAGTCATCTAAGGGAAGTACAAATTTCTCTCCATCTGCTGTGGGGTTTTTGGTTCCTTCATAGCCACTTTCAACAACCTGCTCAGATCCTCTTAGCTTTGCTCCTACACAGAGAAGGGTGTTTCTAGTAAACATCTGGGACCATTCCCCATCTCTCTTTCTCTCTCTCCCTCCCTTCCTCATTCCTTCCCTTCTTTCCTTATCTCCTTTCTTCTTTCCTTCCTCTCTTTCTAGACATAGGTGAACATCTGAATCATGCACAGGACAAGCAGATAGTTAATGGCACCAGAAGCAGCCCTGAAGGAAGGCAGACAGGGATTTCATGGATAAATATATCACTTCACCACTCTGCTGAATTACTTTGTATTGTTTTCCATGCTCTTTACAAGAGTTCTCCTGGGGGATTGAACTCCCATTCCCAACAGTGGTAACAGGATTGGTAAAACACATTGACTTTCTTCTCTTTCCTTTTAACTTTCTTACTTATGTTTGCTCCCAAATGAGCTATATCTTCATTCAGTTTTTATCACATGGTCTGCTTCTGTTATATCCCAACCAAGCACATATGTCTGAATACTTTGCAAAAAATAGTCAAGTTAGAATAAGCCAGTAATAGTAATATCATTAGTATATTGTGAAACTGAAGAGAAAAAAAATGTCATTTGAGATGTTCTTCTGAATTTTCTAAGTGAAGAATTTAATAAAAAGTGGTAACACTCAGGAATTTACATGCTATACATTATATGTCTACTGAGAACATAATGTAGTGTTCAATTATCTCAGGATTAAAGCTTAAATTGCAGTTTAAACTCAGACTGTTTCATGCTATGGTTTACAAGTGACTAAAATTTGTCTTTTGTAGTTAATATTTTGAACAGAAAATGTTCATATTTTCTAGTTTCTCTTACCTTCTACTTACATGGTATTATTTACTCAATGCCATGTAAGTGCTCAACAATTTGAACAGATATAATATATAAAATGGTGATCAGACATGTAAATTTTCCTAGAAGCTAAATCAGAAGAACTTAGGAAAAATCATCTTCTACAAATGCCAAGCTTCGTTTTGCTGATTTCGAATTACTTATTCTCATGCAGTAATGGCTTATGATTGTCTCCCCAATTAAATCAAGCACTGATGAAGTCAAATCAAAACTAAGGAAATGAGGTGGTGGGGATGAAGAGGCAGACACAGGGAGTACCTTTCAATTTCAGGAACATTTTCAAATTGACAGATTCACTAGCAAAATACTGTTCCTGAACAACATGTTCTAGATTTAAATCCTGGAATCATTTGTACCTCATCTGATTTGTAGATGATAAGCTAAAACATGTGGCTAAAACTGGAAAATGATCGAAATTACAAATTCAGAAGAGAATTGCTAGGTTTGACTTCCATGTCTTCTGTTTTTTTTTTTTTTTTTTTTTTTTTTTTTAGCAGCATTGGTAATCAATGAATTTAACCTGTTCAAACCCAGTTTCTTCTTTCTTCTTCTGTAAAATAACTACATAAAATGGTTGTGCACAGAAGGATTAAATGAAATAACATTTGCCAGTCACTTAAAATAGTGCCTGAGAAATAGTAATTTTGTTACTTCTAAATAGAATAAGCAAAAATAATAATGAAAGAGGTAAAATGTCATATCCCCTAAAGTATAATATGCAAATTATAGAGAAAAAAATTAAAACTTCCTTTTACATTGCACTATGATAGAAAAGATATTTCAGTAATTTTAACATTTACCCAAAAAAACTATGTTGACATTGAGCTTCACAAATGCTTAGCAATGATTTCAATACTGTTTGCAGAAAGAACATTACCAAAAACTTCTTAAAATAATTAAGTAAACATGAATTCAAAGTAAATTAAAATAGACAGAATTAAGAATTTGTATGAAGACAGTAAAATTTTAAATTAACCAAGTTTGTTGCTTATATAGACTTAAATGTCATAGTGAAGACTTTCTCAGTCCTTTTGGGTCCTATAACAAAATAGCAGAACCTGGGAAAATTTCTCACAGTTCTAGAGGCTGGGAATTAGAAACCAAAGTGACAGCAGATTCTGTGGCTGGTTCATAGAATTATATACCTTCTTACTATGTTCTTATAAACTTGAAGGGACAAGATGGCTCTTTTGGTCCTTTTTTAAAGGGCACTAATCCATTCACTTGGGCTTCACCCTCCTGATGCAATCACTTCTCAAAGGTCTCATCACCTAATACTTTCATATTGATCATTAAGTTTTAACATATATGAATTTTGTAAGGGTACAAACATTTAGAACATGGCAGAGACTTATTTTAATTTTATTCAGATATTTTTTTGGCTGTGACTCAATTCATTTTAATTATTCTTCAGTAGATAATTAATTTTATGTGAAGAACAAAGGGAGGAAGTGGTCTATGGTGACTCCCAAGGTTCATGCTTGAGCCAAAAGATAAAGAGACTCTTGGTAATATAGAGAATGCAGATGCTGAGAAAAACAAAAAGTGCATTTAGTGTTCACTTGTGGGACATGAGATGCCTTTAAAGACTGACAGATTAAAAGGTCTCTGTGGCTGTTTGAAGTTATTGTATAGCATTTTATCAATGCTATTCCAAGATGGTGTGGGTTCTAGAAGTGAGAGTGTTCATAGTCAAAAAAATATCAGATGGTGTTGAATGCTATAAACCTCTACAATTTCTGTGTGGTGTATTAACACACCAAGGGCTCTGAAAAACCTTGCATAAAATAAGTTACACATGAAGTCAGATAAGACCTATTTAACTTACAAAATAAGGAGTTGGCAAGACCAGGGTGAATTTACTTTTCTGAAATAGATGAAATTTTTTAAATAAAAAACTTTACAATAAGCCATGAAAGCAATAAGAAAATTCCCTCTCAAAATGATACTACCAAACATTCATAATTCACACCAATAATTTCAGTCCTTGCCTTAGAAGAGTTCTTTTACTTTAGTCAAGATGATGGGGAAACCCTACTATCACTATAAGTTTTTGAAGGATGATCAAAATGTATATTTTTCTCAGCTAAAGTTCAGCTTTATAGAAGAGATCTGTGGCTTTTACATAACCTCTTTAAACAAAACTATCCTCATAGTCCATTCCCCCACTGGAAACCTGTTAGATGAGCAGGCACAATACTATTCTTTAGTAGCAAGATTGAAGATTTAGTAGTAGGCTGGCACAATACTCATGGTTTAAGATTTCTCACAAAAATTATGCACACATTACATGCTCCCCTCATAGCTGCAAAGTTAAATGTGTGTTTCCTAGAGCTCTCTACTGAATGACGCTTCATTCACCTCCATATTGCATATACTGGTTCCTAAGTCTTCTCTTCAGGGAGCCATGTTGTTAGGTGACAGATTTTAGGGCAAAAAAATGGAATATTTAGTGGCATAGGAGAAAGATACAAATTACTTAAAAAATAATACTTTAAAAGTAACTCTGTAAGATGTACTATTTAAAAATACAAATAAATGTGATAATGGAGCAAATAAATAAATAAAAACAAAGTGCCAATGGGTGAATTGGTAAACTTATATTTATTTGTGAATAAATTATTAAATACAACTGAAGAAGAGCTGGTAATACAAAACAAAGTATAGAGAATTCTTTTTATTTCACAATTAAAAAAAATTATTTATTTTAATTTATTACACCTGATAGAAGAATGCATTTCAATTTTTTAAATCATCCCCAGAAATGGAGACAAGAGATATGTTTGCTTGTCCAGTTTAGATCATTTTGTGTCAGTATTTTAAAACTACACGTTTGTAATTCACAGATGATAATAATTTAGTAATCTTGTACCACTTATAAGGTTCCATTTTCTCTGAGTAGAAATAACTGCTGTCAGAATTTTCAGTGTTCTGAAAGTCTTTTGAAGTCCATCGCAGTTTGTCATGCATTTGTAATCTAACAAGTATGATGGTAGTTATATGAACTATCTATGGGAAATAAATTTTTATGAATTTTCATGTATTTGCATCAAAACTGTGTCTTGATAGATATATTCTACCAAGATAATAACATCATCTTTTCTCATTCAATTTTGCTATAATACTCCCATCTTCCATGCATGCACGCGCGTACACATGCATGCTCAGACATACACACTCACACAAATGAAAAAAAAAACCTTCATTAATTGTCAAAAATCCAACACCTGATATTTCACTTTTTGTTAAAAACAGAATTAATTTCATAAAGGAGATTGATATCACTGGTACAAAATTCATTATTCATTTAAGAGGGGCAATATATCTTATGAACCATGAATATCTAAAAGCCTATTCTCAAATTTCTACATTTAAAAATATATTCTAATATTTTTAGTTGATAAACTATAAATTCAAGGATTTTCTTTTCATACTCTAACTTCTAATGTTAAAAAAAAGGCATCTTTTACTCACTGCCATGGTGGGCCTTTAATATCACAAAGTAAAAATAAAAGTGTTATCTGTAGGGTGCCATTTATGCACAGTCAGAATATAAAGGGAGAAACAGGGAACTATTACAAAGCTAAAAGAAAAAATATCCTGGTTCTAATGGATTTTTGATTGCCATTTTCAATATTCTTGCTTTACATTTCCTTCTAATATAAGCATTCCTTTCTCAATAGGATGCACACATAACTGAGCAATAACAGTAATGATACATCCGATAATGACTTGACACAAGTTCTCTAACAAAATTGAATTTTGGTTTCTAATATGACTAATGTATGCTAATATGATTTAAATTGCAGAGAACTGAGAAATGGTTGATTTTATGCTGCTAGAAAAACTATTGGTCTTAATTTCACAGAATGAACTATTCCTGTGTTCTAAAAATCCTATATCCAAAGTGCTTATATGCTGAATACATTTTAAGAGGAGACTATTTCAATATACAATTTTAAGCTGACTTTAACACACATTTGTTGTATCTATAACTTGTAATTGTTTACATATTTTTTCTGTTTCAGTATTCCAAGCAAGGAATTGGGGATTTAATTCTATTTAGAAAAACATTTGTCTTATTTTAGTCTATTCATGGTTGTTGTCTTCCATCTTAAAATATCAACCTTAAAAAAGATCAATGTTTATTAAATATTTAGTAAAAAGTCATCCTTTAAACAGAATTTTCCTGAATCACTTTAGTTTAAAAAATAAAATTATTTAGGTCTTGAGATAAATTTCAGAGCTTCCCTTAACAACACACCCATGATTTAATAATCCCACTCACAGAAAAAAATTGCTTAGATTCCTTATGTTATGTATAAACTCTTCATGCTCCGAACAAAACACATGTCCCCTGGTTGCATCCTCTCCAGAGATTGAGAACAGTTGGCCACCAGCCTTTCTAATAAGAACCTTTGAGTACTTGAATTTCATTACTAAATTTCCACTTAGTCAATAAAAGAATCTATTTGTAAAAGTTCCTGTTGGGGCCTCTTAGGCAGCCCAATGTTATTAAAATAACAGCATTTCCTATGTACACAACAGAAAATACACTTGGATTAGAACTTTTGTAAAAGGCTGGTCTTGCCACTGTTGAGAAAGCTTGTTAAGGAATTTTACCTTTAAAGTAACACCCTTCAGGTTCTTTATGTATTTTTGTCATTATTGTTGTTGGGTTTTTATTTTCATTTTAATTTTATTTTATTTTTTATTTTTATTTTTTATTTTTTTGCTGAGGCTGGCCTGCCTCCCAGGCTGTTGGGATTATAGACATGCACCATTGCCCATTGTCTTTATGTAGTTTTGCTGTGGACATTTGTTCCTCTTGCACCAACCATTTGTCTTTATCTTGTTAATATTAACTGCTCCTTTCCTTCCAAATCCCTCCCTCTCCCATTCTCAGCCACAGGTTTTGGGTGGGATGGACTCCATTGTTAACTCCAGGTGAACCCTAAGTGCTCAATTGGTCCTATTTCATTCCCCTTTAATTTACCAGAGCACTACCATCTTAACTGATGGAAAGAATGTATCCACACTGTCTTCATTAGGTGAGTAACACACAATGGGGGAAAAAGTGTTTTCTCTGTTGCCTGAAATAGCAGCAGAACAGATGCTCTCTTTTCCAAATGGTTTATGCACTGTGGCTACTAGGAGAATAGCCACACTGGAAATTAAGCTGCTGAGGGAGCACAGAGCATAAAACCAGGGATCTCCTGATAGAATGAACTGACTTAGGCCTGCTGCAGAACTGGTACATTACTATATACACACATAGCTTGCTTTCTTGCTTTCTTTACTGGAGGTGGGAGGCTACTGGGGATTGAACTCAGAGGCACTCAACCACTGAGCCACATCCTCAGCCCTATTTTGTATTCTTTTAGACACAGGGTCTCACTAAATTGTTTAGTGTCTCACCATTGCTGGGGCTGGCTTTGAACCCAGGATCCTCCTGCCTCAGCCTCCCCAGCCACTGGGATTACAGGCGGTTGCCACTGTGCAGGCCATGTAGCTTTATTTGTATAAATTATGCATACCTTTATATTTTTTGTTGTTTGGCTTAATTGCAGTTTTTGTAATAAAACAATTACTAATTCATGAAATATTCTAGTTAAACTTTTTAAATTTCTAAAATGTTTAATTGATAACAAGAGCCACCTAATAAAGGCTTGAGGGAAATAAATGTTTAAAATACATAAAAATTAATGAAAAAATATAGAACTACCATGACACAGCAATCTCTCTTTTGGAAATGTACCTGAAGGAAGTAAAACCACCATCTCTCTCTCTCTCTCTCTCTCTCTCTCTCTCTCTCTATATATATATATATATATATATATATATATATATATATATATATATATACATATACATACACATACATATACTATTAGTACTCTTTATTATCAGGAAATATTTCTTTTTTCTTTAACCATAAAATCTTTAAAAATAATAAATATGATTGAATTCTCCAGAAAAACAAACTTTAATTCCCTCAAAAATGACAATCTTAAATATTGGATGTGCTAAAGACCTTTATGTGATTAGATGCAGATAAGAAAGCAATTAAATCATTATTCATCAGTACTAATGAGCATGTTATTCAGGCCTATTCTTCAATTAAAAGAAAATAAGGGCCTAACATGTGAGAAAGAGTGATTGTAAGAACAGAAATGTAAGTACAAGTCATGTTGCACTGAGTGACTGGTGGGACCCACTGATCACCCCTTCCCAAATCCTATCAACGGCAACACTATCTGTTCAAGTCACTTCACATTTTATATTACTAATAGGGAAAAAACTCTTGAGAATCAGGTGTGCATTTTTCTAAGTGAACGTTCTTCCTGTCATCTTTTATAAATATTTTTAAGGCCTCTATGACCTTGTTTTCTCAAAAATGTTCTACTATCTCTAAAAATATATTTAAAATTCTCCCTTAACTCTATTGTTTCTGTAAACATTCTTTTCCCAGGCATATTATTTTGCTATTATCACTATCTACCCCAACTGTAGCTCTCCTTTTCTTTATAAGATCTAGAGATCTCTCCATGCTTTATAAGATCTAGAGATCTCTCCATGCATTGACCTTTATCAAGCTTTCCCATATGCCCACCACTCTTATGTCACACATATATGCTATTTTCCCCCATTAAATAATGTTACATAAAATAGTGACTAGGATAGACTTGCTGATCAACATTCATGTGATTTCCTTTATTTCATATAGTACCAATATGCACTATTCATACATTTATTTATTTAGCAAACATTTATTATTTTTTGGTATGGGCAATGCTTTTGGAATTGCAGATATAATTGGAAATTAGAAATTTTAGGTAGTTTTTAGCTGAGTGGTTTTGTTAGCATTTTGCTAGTTTATATTACATGGAAACATTCCGATGTGGTGATAATATGTTCAAACTAGATTGTGTGATCTTGAATAGTAGGGATATGTTTATTTCATTTGCATCATGGGGCAAAATCTGGAGGACTCTATTGAGAAAGTATTAGGAAAGAAGGAATCTGAAGATAAGTTGTAACTGGAATTAGAGTGGTGAAAAATGCTGCATTAAAAAATCTTGATTTTGCAAGATTGGGGGCATGTGTTTTAGCTGGAACTCTCGGCAATACATTCTGGAAGAAAAATTGCTCCTTATCTCTTTGTTCTGACATCACTTTGAATATTGAAATGGCGAATTCAAAAACTGCTGATTTTCTTAATTTCCTCAGGTAAATGGAGGTAATGTTTACTTTCAGATTATGTAATACATATTAAATAATTTTAATGCTTTCCAAAGTTAAGGCACTCAACAAATAATAGCTATAAAACATTACATGATTTGTCTTTGGTGTATTGGGGAAAAATGAGCCACTATTTCTCTATTCAGAAAATATTTTTGAGTGCACAATAAGAACAAGATACAGAGATATTGGGATAGTAGTTCACTAAATTTTATAATATTTTATAATTTTATAATACAATTTTATATATTTATTTATAATTTTATATTTTATAATATAATTTACATCAAAGGCATAAATGCTTTAGAATGCAAAGTATATTTATGCTTTAGAATGCAAAGTATATTTCTTTCTTTTTTGACACCTCATTAAAACTTCATCATGTAATTTTATTTAAACACACTAGCCATTGGTCCTCATCAGACATGCCACAGTGTCCAACTTGCATAAATTCTTTCCCATAAGCATACTCAGACATAAAGCCCAGGACAGTCAGTGTCAACTCTGTGTTCCAGACCTTAAAACCCATGGCATCATTTTCTGATAGTTTTATACAAAACGCTGATTCTGATACAATCAAGAACAGAAAAGAAAAAAAACATCTCTTCTCATAAAGATGATTGTATTCTCCCAAATCATCTGCCACTGTCCAGCTCCCTGTTGGGCCACATGAGGGCATGTGAAAACGATGACTATGAGACAGGTTCCACAAGTCTCCAAGTTTTCCAGGAAGACTGAGCTGTGGTTGCTCTTTGTAAGGTGGATTTGCAACTTTCTTCACTTCCCTATTTCAACTCCAAATTAATTTTCTGAGCTCCAATCCTTATTTATGATTGGTTTCTGAGGAAAACCCAGGCCAACATAATATAAGATGATTTCTGGGCAGCACTAAAGTGGCTAAAGAAGTTTGCTAAAGAAGGCTATGGTAAACTGGAGCTTTTGAAAGAGGACTCAATTTTTGTACCAGCTTTTGGTGGAGAATTAGATTTTTGTACTGTGTAGGTGCACTGAACCCCTTAACCTGAAGCCTAGTGGCTGAAAACAACCCTTTCCTATACTTATCACCATGCTGTGTCCAACTGGTTGCTCTGATGCCTATTGGGCCTCCTCATGCAGCTTCCCTGGGGTGGGGGGAGGTCACTGCATGAGTAGTTTAGCAGCTGAGACACCCTAAAATTCAGTACTGGCTCTTCTTCTTTTTCTGGGGGTCCAGAATTCCTCAAGAGCTGGGGGCAGTGGGGAAGGAGGTTGTGAAAAGCTCTGAAAGCTGGTGAGGTCTAGATTCTGAAACTGCCCCACATAGCTTCCTGTTACATCTTATAAAAGTCAAGGCAGTTGACCAGGACAGCTCAGCATCAGAGGTGGGGGCAAATCCCACTGCTATTGGCATAAGGTTCACAAAATTACAGCTATGTTTTTTTAAAGACAACAAATGGAAACTTTTGAAAACTTGATATTTCATATTAATTCCCCACCAGAGAAAAACCGAAAGCACACATATACCAGTTCTCTGTCCATTTTAAAGAAAGTTGATCTTCTGTGTTACCTTAGAATCAGGATGGTCTGATTGAAACAGCTTCCATTTTTATGGGTTTAATTCTACATACTCTTTAACATAAGTAAACAGGAAAACCACAAGATAAAAACATTTGTCCATCTGTACCTTTTTCAGTGTTAGATTCTGTATTTATTAAAAATTGCATTTTTATTCAATATAACATGATTTTTACAGAAGTTAAGGCTGAGAAACTTGAAATATAGTAGTTCAACAGAAACCTATAACTTTTGGAAAATATTTTGTTTGACCTCAAATGGAACATTACTCATATGAAAGAATACATAACAAGATGATAGTACTTTTCAAGTTTTATAAAAAGCTTTTTATTTTAATCAATTTGTCATTCTGTCTCTGATTACATTCTTTTAATCTGAGGAGGTTAAATGCAAATAGTTTTTAATCTTCTGCAATCATGGGTAGAAGGAGCTTCCCTCAAAGAAGAAAGCAGATATTATTTTTGCTTAATTAATGTGCTTTAAAAATATGTTGAAGCATATGAGCATTTTGTAAAAATAATTTAATAATTACTGTAACTTAATAATTGGCATCAGGGCTGGGGATATGGCTCAAGCGGTAGCGCGCTCGCCTGGCATGCGTGAGGCCCGGGTTCGATCCTCAGCACCACATACAAACAAAGATGTTGTGTCCGCCAAGAACTAAAAAATAAATAATAAAAAAACCTCTCTCTCTCTCTCTCTCTCTCTCTCTCTCTCTCTCTCTCTCCTCTCTCACTCTCTCTTAAAAAAAATAGAATCACATCTCTTAAAAAAATAATAATAATTGGCATCAGTTAAATCTACTCAAGATACATTTATTATTTGATAGAATTTTTGTAGTGAACTGATTTTATAATCCCTGTTGTTAGTTCAATTGGGCTAACTTTAAAGTGAAATCAATGAAGAATATTTTATTACTTTTATTTTTATGTGCATTCATTATTTGCTTCTGGAAGAATTTAGAAATTCCAATTACATAAGTGCCTAGCATTTCAGTCTGTAATTTTTGATGGATAAGAAAAAAGCAGGACTTTTGGATATGTACACAAGTGACATAAAAGAAACCTGGCACAGTACCTGAAGTTCAGGAGAACCAAGGTGCTGCCATTGGATGCCACACGGAAACCTGTAGAGAGAAATAGCATAATCAAAGTATGCTCAGATGGGAGCAGGGACCCTCATGGTAAAGTTCATGGTATGGGGTTATATCAAGAGCTCATTTATCACACACGAAAGTAAATGAAATAAAGTCCCAGTTGAAGCAAGGTTATAGAACTAAACCCAACTTGGGGGTGACTGTCAGGGAGAATCTTTGTTCAACTGTATTTTGCCCTGCTGTTGCTGGCCTTTGAAGATGGAGAGGACCATAAGTAGGGATTGGAGAATGGCTGCAAGGAGCCAAGAGTGACTGCTGCCCAAATACCCAGGAGGACACGGGAACCTTAGTCTCCAACTGCAAGGAACTGTATTCCGCCAGTCCCAGGAATGGGCCTGGAAGAGGACCTGATGTTCCTGAGGGAAACAGGCCAGCGGGACCTCAGTTGTTCCTGCTGTAACTCCTTGAGCTGGGAACCCAGTTGAGTCCTGCTAGACGTCTGATGCACAGAAACTGGGAGGTAAGGAGTGGGTCCTTTTTTAGTTTCTAAGTTTGTGATCATAGGTATGGAAGCAACAGAACACTGATATAAATTCTGGTACCAAGTATTTTATTTTTTGGGGGGATATTGTGAATGGAGTAGTTGTCCTCATTTCCGTTTCAGAGGATTTGTCGCTGATATACAGGAATGCCTTTGATTTATGCGTGTTGATCTTATATCCTGCCACTTTGCTGAATTCATTTATTAGCTCTAATAGCTTCTTTGTAGACCCTTTTGGGTCTGCTAGGTATAGAATCATATCATCTGCAAATAGTGATAATTTAAGTTCTTCTTTTCCTATTTTTATGCCTTTAATTTCTTTTGACTGTCTAATTGCTCTGGCCAGTGTTTCGAGGACTATGTTGAACAGAAGTGGTGAGAGAGGGCATCCCGGTCTTGTACCAGATCTTAGAGGGAATGCCTTCAATTTTTCTCCATTCAGAATGATGCTGGCCTGTGGCTTATCATAGATTGCTTTTACAATGTTGAGGTATGATCCTGTTATCCCTAATTTTTCTAGCGTTTTGAACATAAAGGGATGCTGTAATTTGTTGAATGCTTTTTCTGCATCTATTGAGATGATCATATGGTTCTTATTTTTAAGTCTATTGATGTGGTGAATAACATTTATTGCCAGTAAGACTGGCAGCCATTAGGAAGTCAAACAACAATAAGTGCTGGAGAGGATGCGGGGAAAAGGGCACTCTTGTTCATTGCTGGTGGGACTGGAAATTGGTGCAGCCAATTTGGAAAGCAGTATGGAGATTTCTCGGAAAGCTGGGAATGGAACCACCATTTGACCCAGCTATTCCCCTTCTCGGTCTATTCCCTAAAGCCCTAACAAGAGCATGCTACAGGGACACTGCTACATCGATGTTCATAGCAGCTCAATTCACAATAGCAAGACTGTGGAACCAGCCTAGATGCCCTTCAATAGATGAATGGATAAAAAAAATGTGGCATTTATACACTATGGAGTATTACTCTGCATTAAAAAATGACAAAATTATAGAATTTGGAGGGAAATGGATGGCATTAGAGCAGATTATGCTAAGTGAAGCTAGTCAATCTTTAAAAAACAAATACCAAATGACTCCTTTGATATAAGGGGTGTAAACAAGGACAGGGTAGGGACGAAGAGCTTGAGAAGAATATTTACAGTAAACAGGGATGAGAGGTGGGAGGGAAAGGGAGTGAGAAGGGAAATTGCATGGAAATGGAAGGCGATCCTCAGAGTTATACAAAATGTCATATAAGAGGTAAGGAGGGGTAAGTCAAGAGAATACAAATGGAAGACATGATTTACAGTAGAAGGGGTAGAGAGAGAAAAGGGGAGGGGAGGGGGGGGAGGGGAGGGGGGATAGTAGACAATAGGACAGACAGCAGAATACATCAGACACTAGAAAGGCAATATGTCAATCAATGGAAGGGTAACTGATGTGATACAGCAATTTGTATACGGGGTAAAAGCGGGAGTTCATAATCCACTTGAATCAAACCGTGTAATATGATGTATTAAGAACTATGTAATGTTATGAACGACCAATAAAAAAAAAAATAAAAATAAATTCTGGTACCAGCCATGCTACCATAACAAAACCTCAAATATGTGCAAAGTGTTTTGGAATCTGGTGGGAAACTAAGCCTGCTGGAATTTTGAGGAGAATAATAATAATTTTAAAAGCCTTGATTGCTTTAAAGACTGCTATAACTATGGACCCTAAAAGGACTGTAAGGGAGTGCTCAGAAGAAAGAAATCCTCATGTTACTGGAACAGCAGGAAGGGAGACCCTTGTTCCACCGTGGCTGGAAGCTTAGGAAAATGGTTCCCTGCAGTCCTTTAGGAGGTAGGACCTGTCATTGGTGAGTTTACAAGTTGGGTTGAGGAGATGTCTAAGCAAAGTGTTGAAGTGAAAACTGTTTTCTTCTTTATATTTATAGTAAAATTTCGGGGTGGGGAGAGAGTGGGAGAAACTGAGGAAAGAGCTGTCAATGTGGGAAATCCTCATCCTGTACAGATGGCAAAAGGTGCTAAAAATAAGAGATAGCTGCTCTGGAGGTTAGCACAAACAGCTGAAGGTGTGCAGCAGTACAGCCCTTTACTGCAATCTCAGGAAGATGGAAAGGTCCCAGCACTCAACACCAGGGGTTCAAGTTATGCCTGTGGGTCTTCTCAGTCCTTTCAGAGAGCCACCAGGGAGCTTCTTGGAATGATCCTTCAGCCACCCCAGAAGAAGCTGAAAATGGAAAAGGAATGACCTCAGCAAGATGTGAGCACATGTTCTGTCTCATGAAGCATCCACAGGGACCCACAAGGAACTGGGCTGTCTCATCAGCAGGAGAGCGGCCCGTGGGAATGGACACGGACAGACCTCAGAACAGGGGAGATGCTCAGAACTATCAAGATCTCTGACAGGAGGGGGCTGGACACGCCACGTGGCTACTAACACAAGCTCTCTTCCATGCAGAAGCAAGAAGACACAGTGAAGCTCCCAGAGGGCAGAGATAATCCAGGTGGGATCTTCCCGGGCCTGGGGACTTAACGTAGAGTAATTCCCCCATTGGATTCAATTTTCCCCATGTTTAAAGAAGAATGCCAGTGACTGTCAGTTTTGAATCCCCATGTAACAAATTAGCACAAAGGTAGTGACTTAAAACAGCACAATTTTTTTTGGAACCTGTTGAGAGCCACAGCTGAGTCAGAATGACGCCTGGCATATTGCCAGAGGGAATGGTTGAAAGGTGCTGCCAGCGAACAATTGAAATGATGATTTGAGTTAAGCTGTATATAATAGTTGTGGTGCTGGATTGATTGAGTTGTATATGGACCCTGTGGGGGGGTGGGAATAGGGCGGCTCCGGGAATCTGCCTCAGGCGCCCAACACTTTGTAGTTATGTTGCAAGGCCCTTCTTTTGGAATTGCTTTCAGAGTTTATTGGAAATTTTTGAATGGTGACACGTCTTGTTCTCTAAAGATTAATTAATTAATTTTCAGCAGTAACTACATTTCCTAAAAGCAAAGTATGGTATATAAATTTGGGCTCAAAATTAGACAAAGGTTATGAAAGGACTAGAAATCAAGTAGACATAATTTCCCATATGGCTTTTAACTGACTGTAAAGAAAACTCAAGAAGAACATTTAGAATAGTTGAAATCAGTTGTAACTTCCCATATTAACTTTGCTTTTATAATTAGTTTGACATTATCTTAAAATCTAAGTACTTTCATATCATATCAAACATTTTAGCAGATAACACTAACTTGAATCAGTTACTCTTAGTTCCTTTACCTACATTCATTGTATTCAAATAATAATAATAATAATAATAATAATAATAATAATAATAATAAATGTGTTAGGCACCATTCTGCTGCAAAGGTGTTTCTATCAAAATTTCTGTGAAATTACAAAAGGAAAGTAAGCTTTTACCTTGTAGGTTGAGTTCTGTTGCCTACTATATATAAAATGTTTTTGTTCGAATGATGTAAAGACTGTTCACAAAAAAAAAACCTAAAATGCCTGCAGATGATGGAGAAATTGAAATTCTCCATTCCAAGGACCATTAATCTAATTTTCTTCTTGAATTCATATCTCTTCAAAAAGGATAGTTTCTCATTGAGTCTCTGAAATGCAGTGTAGCTGTCCTCCCTAATTGTTAATTTCTTGCTTATTAAACTTTTCCAAGAATTAATCTAATTAACACTGAGTTTACTTTTTAAGACTTGTATTGTTTCACAAGAAAAAGACATAAAATTATTTGAGGAAAAAATGCAGGCATTTCTTGTTTTTTACCTGGTGCATTTTTACTCTTTTTGCCACAATAGTGATTTAATTTACACTGAACAAACACAACTCTCTCCAATACAGTTTCATTTAATGCAGCTAAATTTGTATTTGGCAACAATGTACTATATTTAAGATAGACATATTAGTTAAAAGAGCATATAAAACAAATTAGAAAAAATAAATTAAAAGAAAAACTACCTGTGTGCTCCATATCAAGAGTCACTCACTGACACTAGTTACATTTTCCCCGACTTACATATCATGATCCATTAGTGAAATGAAGTCTACTTATTTCATAGGGACTGATTTTATTTGGGGGGGGATGACTTGCCAAGGATTGAATTCAGAGGCACTCGACCACTGAGCCACATCCTCAGCCCATTTTTGTATTTTATTTAGAGACAGGGTCTCCTTGAGTTGCTTAGCACCTTGCTGTTGCTGAGGCTGTGTTTGAACTCAAGATTCTCCTGTCTCAGTCTCTGGAGCTGCTGGGATTACAGGTCTGTGCCAAGGCGCCCAGCCCCATTATATTTTTAACGAATACGAACAAATGGAATGGAGTGGAGTAGAGTGCAGTGGAGTGGAATAATAGAATAGAAGAATAGAGTCTATGTTTTGCATTTAGTGGGATAAATAAAGGTAAACATTTTGTGAAACTTCCTTAAGATGCATGTGCATAGTATGCTTATGTGCCTGTATATGTATGTTAGGTTCAAATATATCTTGCTTGATCAAGATGGCTCACAGAGAGCATCCTGCAGATTTCTATGCCTTATCATTTTCATCACCCTTGCTGTTCTTTGTTTCACCTTTTTTTGCTTTATTTCCCAACATTTAAGCACAACAGCTACATTTGCAATACAACTGATTACAGAGATCACACTCATTTAAAAAAACAGATTAAACCAACCAAGTAATCACATTATCAAGTGATCACAATAATTGTATGCTAGCTTCACTGATAACACAAAAGGTCATGTTCAGAAGGCAAGATGCATCAAATTTTGAGCGCCCTGCAGGGGGACAGGCTCTCAAAGCCTTGTAGGGCTGTTCCCAGTATGACAGCAGCAGTGAGGGTAGAGCAAGGTCCAGGGCACTGTTACCTGCCCAGGTCTACCCTGAATGCACTCGCCTGGTCCTCCCCTCTGCCCATGAGGCTGACACTGCCCTTATAGCCATTCCAGAGACGGCCATTCCAGAGACGAGGACACGGTGGCACTGAGCGTGTCACCACTGGCCCATGAACACCAGCAGGTGAATGGTGGACCCAGGCCGGACTCAGTGGCCAGAGCCAGAGTGTGTGCTCTGAGCTCCCTGCAGCTGCCTCCCACAGTGATGGGCACTGTTACTGTTTTGGAGGAGCAGCAGGGGCCAGCAGGTGAGGGGGTGAAAACTCTGGGTCTCCTAGACCTCAGGAGAGGGCGCTGACTGAGACCTGGGTTCCTCAGCGTCTGGTGGGAGGTGGCCTGAGGGGAGGAGCAGTCCTAAGGGGGTTCCTAGGACCATCATCTGGGGCTACCCACACCTTCTCTGGGAGGTTTAAACACAGACATGCCCTCCCCACCCTGCGGCAGCTGGGAAATCCCCGGTGGAGGTGCTGGTCCTGCAAGCAAACCCTGCAGTCCCTTCCTCCAAGGGCACAGGTCCTTCCCATGAGGGTTGCCCTCTGCACGGTCCCACCTCCTGACACTGTCCGCGGGGGTTAGGATTTCGACATGTGAGCAGAGGGGGGGGACACATAAACACACAATCCATAATGGCCAGCCGGCCCTCCACTTCCTCGTCACGTGTGAAGTGCAGGTATCCTTCTCCACCACCCCAAAGTGTCAACTGACCCAGCAGCCACCCTAAAATACCAAGTTCAGCTGAATGGGACCTGAATCAGGTACGAGGAGGCCAAAGTTCCTTCCAGCTGGATCCCGTGAGGCGAACAAGCCACGTGCTTCCGAAATGCCGAAATGCCCTGGTTGGACAAGCAGTTTTGAGACGGCTGGTTGAGCACGGGTTCGCACTCACACTGGTCGTGTTCAGTGGTCCGTCTGCCACCCCTTTGTGTTCCCACGGTTGTGTGTCCGGCTTCCATTTGTCCAATCCTGGGACCTCAGAATGGTATGTCATCCATTCCCACCAACGTGCAGGTAGGACTACCTCGTGTCCCTGAGAGGATGGAGCTTGTCTCTGCAGCTGTCCCTCCAAACTGCTGGGAGAGCCAGGGCCTCCCACTGTTGTTTGGAGATGGCCATCTCCTCTCCCCCCACCCCTGGGGATGGTGGGGAGCAGGGAGGGGTGAGGATCTCTCCTCCCTCCTCCTGCCACAGATCTTCACTCCCTCGACTTGATCACCTCCGTTGCCCTTCCATGAGTGGGAGGACTTCCACACGTGAGCCTGGGACACATGCACGCAGCCCGTAACAGGGATGATCCATCATGGATTGTTTCCTAGAAAAGGACCAGAGACCCAGCACCTCTGAGTCACTCTCATGTGCCAGGGTGACCCAGCTCCAGCCTGTCAGGAGGGAATGCTCCCTCCCATCCTCTGTGTCCTCCCAGAGTGACACTGCCTGGCCTCTCTCGAGGTTCCGAGACACAAGGCGCCTGGATCTGGCAGTGCCCATTGCATCCCACGGATCCACTAGAGACCAGCTCTGCAGTGAGGCTCACGCACTTGCTCCTGCTTGGCCTCCCTCGGTTAGGGACTGACACACATTCTAGGCACTGTCTTGAGAGATCATGTAAGCAACGACTCCTAAGCTGGGAAACACATATGACTTTACATATGAGTTTGAACTTCCTTCTCCCCGCTTCCTCCAGTTGGCCCCTTTCCTAAGAGGATATAACTAGCAGTTGAGTCAATAAAATCTGTATTTTTGCGAGCTCATACCTAAACTGTTCCCCAGCACATCAGGTGGCTATTGGCAGTCACTGAGCTGTACCCACCCAGTCTGGAAAGCACCTTCGTTTTCTGACCTCACCAGCCATGAAGGATGACTGTTGGTAGCTATTTATGGCCCTAGTGTAAGAGCAGAACAAACAGACAACCCTCAAGCCACCTGCACCCCTCAGATCACACAGCCCCATTTTTCAGACACAAGGGCTTGCTGGAGGGGAGCACGGGGCTGGCTCAGCACTGGACCATGCAATCTGCAGCTCTCGTCCTCTAGACTCACTACACTTATACATCAGACCTCTCCCTGCCTCTAGTAATTCCCCATTAACATTTGCCTCTAAGTAAAATAAAGCCAGTTTGAATATAGCGTGGAATATGGACACTACAACGGCGTCAGAGAGGACAGGCCGGGTTATATGGCAGTAACAACACCTCAGAGCCTCAGGGTTCACGACCATGAACATTTATTTCCTGCCCACATACCACGTCCACCTCAGGTCATGGCTGCACCCCATGCTGCCTTTACTCGGGACCCGAACTGATCCTGATGGCTGGTGTCATAAGAGACGGGGAAGAGAGCTCAGCCACCTGAGCTGGCTCTTAGTGCACCCACCTTGTGGGAGACAGCCCACATCACTACTGAACTGGCCACCTTTTGCTACGTAGCAAATCACCCCAGGACCCCGAAACAACAACCACTCACCGTCTCACAGGTCTGGGTCTGAGGCTGCACCATCAGAAGGCTTGCCTGGGCTGGCTGGTGGGGGGCTCGGGCTGGCCCTCAGTTGGTCTCCCCGAGCAGCTCTCCATGAAGTGGCTTTAGGATCCCCAGTGCAACAGATGACCTTCCCATGCCAGATGGTTTAGAGAGAAAGGCAAAGGCCTTTCATAACCTGTCTGCAATCACAGTGTCCCTTCTGTCGTATTCTATTGGCCACAAGAACCATCCCTGCCTCCACACAGAAGAGGACTGCCCAAGGCATGGACACCAGAAAGTCAGGGTCACTAGGGAGCATTTGGCGGTTCTGTGGTGGCCAAGCTCCATGTCAGCAGGATGGCGCTGCCCAGCCCTTCCAGGGGAGCAGCAGCAGGACTCAGCCAGCCAAGACGTCCTCTGCCTAAGGGCCTCTCACAGAGGGCCTTCTCTCCTTAGCCCATCACTAACCCAGGGCTTGTTCCTGCTGCTGTCAAAGCTCCCGCCTCTGGCAGCAGGACGGCCCGCTCCTGCTCAGCTTCCCAAAGTGAGCTGAGGGCCACTTCTGGGAGTGCCTTGGAGACAGCAATCAGAGCTGCCTGTGGACGGAGAAGGTCCTGGGTGTGATGACTCTAAGACACCTCTATGAAATACTACATAGCTCTATCTGCAATGAATCACTTGTCAGTAATAGAGTTGTTATACTAATGAATTGCTAGAGTCTTTGACATTATATAAAAACTTTAAAGGGCATAGTTGAGAGAACAAAAACATGATTAAACTGCTTATTTTGTTTTTTCTAGTACAAGTTGTGCCACACCTACATTTATTTTGTTCATTCTTAGACTAAAAATCACTTGAAGTTCTTATAATATCTTTTATAGGAGTTAGATGGTAGGACAGGGGAAGAATATAAGAGCTATATTATAAAATGACTCAATCTTATATTTTATGTTTTATAAGCCTAAAAACAAAATCAACTAGCCTCCTGTATGGAAGAAGAAAGGAAGAATAGTGATCTGACCTCTGAGTGGACCATTGAGAACACCACATCCCCATGTTTTGACTCTTGTTTGCAGCTTGAAAATGGCTGTTTAGTGAATGGATCCTTGTTGTAAGGAATTTGCCAACACCTATGGCTCCAGTCTGAATGTAGTGATATTGAACTCTAGCATAAACACTCAAGCCATTGGTTATTCTTTGGCAGTCATCATATTTGAGGTTTTTGCTAAAGATAGGATAAACTAGATACCCTGCATGTCAAGAAGACTAGTGATTCGAAAACCCTATGTTGAATATATATTTGCACCAGCAAACAGGCAGTGGAGTGCAAATTAGAGCTATATTTCAAATTATGTAAATTGTTTATCGATTATTTTCCCACAACTCATCAAATTTATCAGCTATGTGTATATATAAAATATATAAACATACACATCCAGAAATACACACACATACATAGAATGCATTTACTGTGATAATACTATAAAAATATATTAAATCAAAGCCAAAGAAGATTTAAAACTATACTAATAAATGTCTAAATTTAGACCTGATAAAATTTTAAATATTTAAAAAAACTTTTAAATATTTCATATTCAGAAATATGTGCTAAATCATATATCTTAAATAATAGATTAACTTGCCTAAATTGAGATAAGTTACAAATTCTTTAATTGTACTGGAATGAACATGTATATTTGTGAAATTAATACAAATATTTTTTAAAACTTATTTCTTGTTGTCACATGACCAAATGTTCAACATTATATTAAAATGCTCAAATCTAGTATATAATATTTTCTATTCTAATTATTTCTATTCAAAAGTCGAGAGCACAAGTAAATATTACTTTCATTAATTGAATAAAATCTAATTTTACATTTTTAAACTATAAAAGGAAGGTAAAATACAAATAATTTGTAGGAAGCAAATATAAAGATTTAGGAATGTAGGATGTGTCAGATATTTTTTAATCAAGACCTTCAATAAATAACTAAAATCTGAATGCTTGGGATCAAAGGGCAATTATAATAGATATACAATGGAAGATATAATCTTAATTTTTAAAACATAGTCTTGGTTTTAATAGCTGTTTATACTATTATTGTTTAAATTTTTAAAAATGTATGTCTGTAAATCATCAACCATGATTTTAATTTAGAACTTTGTAAGCTCAAAGACACTAATTTTTGATTTCCTTTAGAAATTATGATATGTAATTGATTTTTATGTTGTATATATCTAAAACAAGAAAACAATAATAGGTACTAATTAGTTAAAATAGAAAATGGTGAGCCATTTAACAAACATTTTTAAAGCACTTATGCTTTTAGATACTGGGCTAGAGCATCTGGCTCTAAATAAATCATTTATTTATTTATAAATAAATGACATGATTTCTGAAAGAATCACCTTGAAATTTAAATGGGTGCTGTTTTGATTAGCCAGATGCTCATTATTATTTAAACAAAATTCAAAGGTTTGTTGAAAATAATTTTTTTCTTCACTAATTTAAAAGATGAATAAAATAATCAGAACAATTCTGAATTTCCTATCAAAGTTAAGTTTGAAGTTCATAGTAGATATCACAAAATTCTGAGTTTTGCTTTCACTTGATTTCTTAGGCTGTTTGCTCTAAAATGTATGGAAGAAGAAGTCTTCTCATTATAAATCCCTAAAAACACTTTTCTAGAACTATGGGCAATGGACTTGCGACTATTCCTATATGTCCATCCCCACACTTGTTGCCCTCCATGCCGGATCCCTCATTATCAGCAAATAGCCACATTGAAATGTGAGTTTTACCCCTAAAGAAGTCAACCTGAGACCTATCAAAAAAAAATCTGGAAAAATGCAAAACTAAAGAACAAAAATCCAAGAAAGTCACTTAAAGGCTATGCCATGAACCGTAGCCTATATTAGGTTCCTTAGGTAATTCTCCTTAGTCTAAGGACAAAAATTGTATGAGTTTGTTCAAAAGAAAAGAAAAAAGTCTTTATCATAAAAGGTAAAATGTTCTCAAAAAGGAAGAAAGGGACAAAATAGATGACAGAAGAGTGAAAAAATTAATAGATTTCAGAGGAAAAAAAATGTAGAAAATTTATTGTAAAAAGGAAGTACAACTTAATAGATTCAGGATACTGAGGTGTGATGAAGTCACATAAAACAAATGAAAAAGGACAGAGACAACTGTACAGACCATAAGGAAAATATACACAAGGAAGTTTTGGCATTCACAGGATTGGTTTTTCACAAAGACGTATAAAAAACAAGAGATAATATAATGACTCAAAGCTAGATCAGGAAAAAAAAAAGATTATCTGTTTTCGAATCCACAAATTGAAAAGAAATAATTACTGCAGGGCAATTGGGTGTAAAATTCTTTCTCTTGAGAGTGTTTGCCTAGGAACCCCAGAAAACCTCAAAGCTGGTTCATTCAAGAGACCATACTTCCCCAGTGAACCTACTTAAATTAGCATGGTCACAGGTGATGCAAAGTTCCTGAACCTTGTTTGACTTTCATTATTTCCCCTAAAGCACTAGTCGCTATCTGACATGTCCATAATCATCTTATTTTCATAATCTTGTTTTCTTAATCTTGTTTTCATACTTCTTTTAGAATTATGTTTGGGAATGTTTTTTTTTATTATTAATGTTTTTAATGTTTTTATTATTTTATTATTAATGTTTTTTTATTATTGTCTGCATAATCATTGCACATTTTATGGCAATTTTTTTTCAGTCAAGTGGGGTGTGACCATTATGTGAAGTCTTTTTTTGTTTGTTTTTACATTGTTCCATATTATTTAAAAATCTTTTATTACTGAACTGCATTTGGTGTAAGATTAGGATGCAGAGAATATATATGAACACATGTTAATGTGGTAGCAATGAGATATGTGGTGAAATACCCTAGAAAATTTGCTTACCACTCCTCTCTCCAATTAGAATGCAAATTCCAAGAAATCAGATTGTTTTTAAACATGGTTGAATGTCTAGCTACTATGACATGGTCCATGTAAGTATATGTTCAACAAATAAATTTCATAAATAAATAATTATATAGTAATCTAGGTAGAAAAAAAACAGACCACATTCAAGAGGGCAATTTTTACTTTTTACCTGCCTGAGTTCTCTAAAGTAACATAGTCACTTGAAGACAAAGGAACAAGAAAACAATTATTCAAGGTATACCCTGATATTTGTCCTTTTTTTTTCTTTTTGTACCAGGGATTGGACACAGGGGTTCTTAGTCACTGAGCCACATCCCCAATCTGTTTCTATTTATTTAATTTTGAGACAGGGTCTCACTTGGTTGCTTGGGGCCTCCCTAAGTTATTGAGGCTGGCTTTGAACTTGCAATCCTCCTGCCTCAGCCTCCTGAGCCACTGGATTACAAGTGTGTGCCACAACACTCAGCTGACATTTGTCTGTGAAGTATAAGACAATAGATGAGAGTACATAAGAATGCTAGGAAATATATGATCCATTTTTTTTAAGTTTTTATATTTTATTTTAATGTAGTTTCATTTAGAACTTTATTAGTGAGTGGTTTTCACTTTGAGATTAGAATTGATCATTGAGATGTTGGAGATACCTAGAAAGTGAAAAAAAAAATCAAGATAAAAATTTAACCAATAAATCCTGACTATAAATAGGTGTGATGTTTTTAAATACAGATGTAAGGATAGGCAACAATGCAAATGGTTACAAAATTAACTGGAAATTTATAAACTTCACATTAATAAAATAATACTAAATTAATAACAATGGAAACAGAGAGGAATGTGTATGTGCCAGTGTGCTGATTTCTACCATCTATTTCTGCCAATTGACATTATCTAAATTTGTTATGTGAGGTTAAGATGAATGATTTTTAAAAGTTTTTCATAATCTTGTTTTCTTAATTTTAGAAGTATGCTTGGGAATTAATGCTTTTTTATTACTGTCTGTATATGCATTTCAGTCTACACTTACAGATATTCTTACAATTATCTCATTTACCAACATGAATATCTGAGTTTAGTCATTTATGAAATGGGAATTAATTATTCCCATTTATTTCTTATTGTATAAGGGAATAGGAGGGTTAAAAAATGATGCAGGAAAATCACTTAAATCTAGTCCAGATAGATTCTGCCTATGTTTATAATATGTGTTGAGATTTAAAAATGGTAAAAACAAATTTTTGTTTAATTTTTTTTGAAAATTTTAGCACTTATTTTTATGAATATAAAATTGACTTTAAGTATAGTACTACTAGCTAAACAAAAATTGACCATGTTATTGTGATAGGAGACAATTGTGCTTAGTCCTAATTATCTGTCCTAATTAAAGCACACTGTTGTGTGTATGTTTTGTTCTTATTGTTATTTCTAAATACAATTCCACTAAAACCTATATAATCATTTCCCAAAGCTGGTTGTGTTTATCATTCTTCCTTTTCAATGTTGCTTTGCTCCTACAGAAAACTTAATTTGGAAACATAAGGAGACTGAAACATGTGTGCCTTTTCTACTATTAATGTGTTAGTGGCAATCACTCATGTTTAGGTGATTTTTATAAAGTAAAATATTAATGTGTAGATGGAGAAGTAGAAGATAGGAGAGGACAGGCCGGAGACAGAGTGCTGTTTGGGAAGACTTCAAAAACAGGGTGATATTGCTAGTTTTATGCACATTCCATTTTTCTGAGAGGATTAAGCGGTGTTAATATGATGCACACCATTCAACCAGTCTTCCTAACTCTCTGTTAAATGGTTTCTGAGAATATAATGAGCAAATGATTTTTATTTCTCCTAAATTGAATTTCAAATTTACTATCAACATCTCATATGATTTTTGTTTATTTTTTTCACCTAGAACTATTCATACATATTTATAATTTGAAACACATACAGCATTGACTATCTCTCCACATGAATTTGTTATATATAAAATAAGGCCCTTTTTACTTTTTTTTTGTCTTCTGATAATTATGGTAACTGAAAAACAACGATTGACATATATATATAACTAAATAAAATCAGAGTAGCACCCCTCATGCTATCTTTTATAAGTGAGATGTTATTCACTCAAAACCACATGTGCATCAGAAAGATAACAAGACTGAATGATGCTAAATATTAAACCAATGACATTTACTCATGAAAAGGGATAAAATGAATTTTTTTCCTCTCTCAAAGTGCAAAGGGACAAAAGTCTTGGTACATGTTGCCCTCTAGTGGAATTTTTTAAATAGGCAGTTGAATTATATTTTGGTATCTTTTCAATAGCTGCAATACAAAGTTTACTATTACACTCAATTAACAAATAATTATCTTGTTTTTTTAAATGGTAAGTACTGTTAAAATAATTTCCCATTAATTATTTATAGTTTATAGGTGCGATAGTTTCAAAAGAACCAATAAGTGTAGAAGAAAACTATGTCTCTTGTGCCATTAAAAACCAAGGAGGTGTGACTTATATAAAACAAAAAGTAGAAATAAAGATCTCAGGCATACAATTTCATTTTCTTTGGATCTTTGCCAAGAAGTTTTGTCCAAGCTCCTTCAATAAAAGTATCATTTAAAACTCATCTTTCTACCGCTTAAATGACTAAAACTATATTTTAATTTCTTGGTGGAATACAATAATTAAAATAATCATTATCAACAAATAAGAACTCATATTTACATAAAATATGAAAAAATATTTTGAAATCATTTTTTAGTCATTTTACATATTTTTCCAACAAAATATTTTGTTCTCTATTTCTCCTAATTTTTATTTTATGACTGTAATCCATGTCAAAAGAGATCAACCTTGCTATTTTATACTGTAGTATGGACGAAGTGACGTTGTACAAAATGTATTTCATTTATAGTAGGCGTTTAAAACTGTTACTGTAGATTCCTTGTTTTATATCACTTATTGATTTTCTTTAATTTTATTTTTGCTCACCTTTTACAATACTTCATTTAGGCACAAACACGTTTAGATTAAGACTCCTATTTCTGCTGATTTCCTTACCCTAAAAGTCATTTTAAATTATAGTACCTCAATCAATTGTGGATAAAACATGATTAGTAGTTCCACTTATCCCATGAAATACAATTATGCAAATATTTAATGAATGATATCACTTCTTTGCTTATTAACATATTAAGGCACACAATGTTAATTTACCTAAGGTTTTCTGAAAGCTTCTCTACCACAGATATTTTCATCTTTTATATTCCCCTGGGCTTCTAATTTCTTTCCCTATAAAATAGGCAAACAGCTACCTACCCTTTCTCTACACTGATATATATAATTGTCAGACCTATCTGAAGGAAATAGCTTGGTCCAGTCCCACCTTTTAAAATGAATAAGTATCACTATTACTAAGTAAAATTAACCTGCCATAGTCCCCAGTGTGCATAAGAGAAAACCAGTATCCTTCAAGATAATTTGTATCTGGGCCTTCAGGACCTCTGGCCCATGTTTATTGTCATTGTTTCCTTATCTTGGCTAAGCTTTTGGTAACAGAAAGTGGGGCATGCAGGGACGTGATGTTTTACTGTCCCCTATCTGATAACCACTGTGGGGATCTTGGAAAGGTTGGGGTAATTACAGAAAATAGGCATTGGTCTGATCTAGGGTTTATCAGCCATCATTTTAGAGCAGTAATGATGGGATCAAGAGTATTTCTTGCCTGACTAATCTGGAAACAATCTGAAAAAAAAAATAATGAATGTAGGCTAAAAAGCAGAACTTTAAATGAGTTTAACTGACACATACAACTTTTCCCTTGTTTTTTATTATAGTTCTAATAGCAGGGGAAGGAAGGCAGTTAACAGCTTTTCTTTCACCTCAGTTCTAAATGTAGGGTTGCCTTGTCCACAGACAGAATGAAGGAATTGCCACAGAGATGCTTGTAAGGGTCATCATTCTCAATGTTAGTAGACATGGTGTCGGATTGGCATTTAATATTACATTTCCTTGAAAGACACCATTGACACAAATAATCTTCTGCTTTGCTTTGTTGCTTTTAAAGATAGATTTGTATGTGATGTCCTCAAGAGATACTTAATAGAGTATTTGAAGTTCTGATATAACTTTCCATAATCAGGAAGATAAATCATTATGTGACTGTAACAGAAGGCACATCCCTTTTGAAGCTCTTAAAATACTTTATAAGTGGTAAGAATACCTTTCTGTAAAAACTTTTGAATATTTAATCCATTAACAATTGTATTCTTACTTACATATAAATGAACTCTTGCATAATCCATCATTGAGGTTGAATAAATGTGAATTTGCTGCATAAAGAGTCACAATTAAAGAATTCATTTCCAGACAAAGACATTATAATTAATTAAAATTCTTTATATATAGTCTCTCTTCTTTTAATTTATTTTAATTGACTCTTGGCTCTCTTCAGACCTTTTTTTTACAGTCTTCTAGCAAAGAGAGAGAAAAGAAGAATGAGAGAGAAGGAGGAGGAAAGATAGAGGGTTTAAGAGAAAAGAGAGAAAAAGTGTAAAAGGTTTTATCTGCCAAATTGTAAGTAAGGATCTGAGGAAGAAAGCATTTTGATCAAATAAAGCAGAATTATAAAACCACATGTCATATTGTCAAAATTCTGAAAACCAAGGTATTTGTTTTCCAAGTTCCTGCAAGTTTTATGTGATTTTCCTGATATAAGGATAATGCTGAGAAAGAATTAGAGGACTTTACCATTGTATCCAAAATCCAATGATTTGGAGAAAAAAATTACATGACTGCCTAATAATGACTACTCTCTCCTAGAATAGTGTCCAGTAACTTGGTTGAGACTTCACAGGTATTCTATTAACAACAGGCTAAAGTAGAGAAATAAAGGTGAAGAAGAGACATAGATTTTGTCTTCTGTAGATTTACTGTCTCATAGAGTAAATAATGCAGGTTGGCAAATGATAATGCAAGATATGATACTTCATGTAATGCATAAAGCATTGGCTTATGGGAAAATGAGATTATTTATAGCCCTTACTTTAAGAACAACCTCAAGGAAGAGTGAGTATTCATGGCATGCTTTGAAGTTTGGGGAAGACAGGGAGATGAGGGTAAGAGAGGGAACTTCAGGCCATAAAAATATTAGGTGTTCATTTCGAGGGTCTTTGGGGAATACAGCTGATTCAAGCAAACCAAAATGTAAACTATATTAAGAAAGTTAGTGTTAAGCTAACTTAATATTATCTGAAAATGCATTTACAGAAGAACTTCAATAAGAATGTCTTATTCAACTGAGAAAAGAGGGTACATTTTATTAAGATGAAAAGAGGTAACAGAATTTTTTTTATTATTGATACTATAAATTATTAGCATTATGACTCTTTTTGACATGACATATGTGTAGAGATTTCTTGATTAGAAACAGACTTGACAAAATGTCTTTTATGGCAGTGAGGAAGAATGGAAGCAGAAAAGGAGTGAAGGTGGTGCTATCAGAAGATTAAGTACATGAATAAAGAACAGATTTCTAACCAGCATGTAGCATGAAAAAGAGGAAGAAAGAGAAATAGGAGATGAGGAAGTGACAGAATCATTAGAATTTTTCAGTGAATTGGAAGTAGGAACAAAGACAATGGGACAAATGTAATCCATGTGATGTCAACGCAAAGAAAGGAAATAGGGAAATAATGAAATAAGGCAATTTTTAAAAGAAATTGGTTTGACTTTGAATGTGTTGTTTCAAGGGTCATGGAAGCATCTCTTCTACTCTGGGAAGTAAAAGCATTAAACTAGTGGATTCAATAGAGTAAATTTGCTATCCATTAACCAAGTATGCAAGCCCCAACCTGAAAGATGACAGAGTTTATAGGAGGTTGCTGAAAGGCAATTCTGTCAGGTGAGTACACACAGCCAGGGCTTTTGCAGCCACAGCAACCAGATTCTTTGAGTATCGGCTGTTCAATCAATCAACATATTTAACAGAGCTCCTCTTGAGACCTGACACTGTTTCATGTAAGGGGATAAAATCTGAAGACAGACCATGTGGCCTGTAGTAATACTTAGGGTGCATTAGCCAGTTTACTTGAAAATAGGAGAGTGAGGATCATAACAATGTACAAAACCAGAACTATCACTTATGATCTAATAGAATGGTTGCTGAGTGTATTCTTTGATAAAAATATATCTCAGATGCAGATGCCTATCAAGGTCTCGAGAACCTGTAAGTATAGATGCATAGGCACCCCTAGCACACACCAACAAGTGGTTGAGGGTGTGCTAATTTATTTATCTCTCTATTCCAATAACTGAATAACAATACTGCAACCTATAGCAACAAAAGATCAGAACAAGAGAAGATAAACTTTTGTGGAGGTTCTTCAGAGCCTTTGAGTAATCTACTCAAATATGCATCCAATGCTTTTGGAATTAGAAGAATTGAACTGGTTTATGGTGGTTCTTTTAATCCCTTTATCAATTTATTATATTGTTCTTATAGAGAAAATTTTGCTCTTAGTTTTCTAATTTTGCAAATCTATAAATACCTACCTTTTAGTTGGAAATAATACAGGTGCATTTCTTTCACATAGGCTGATAGTATTGTGGACTCATCAACCTTTAATTTTTCTTTTTGTTTTATAATACTTGTGAAGTTGCTTTGTCTAAATCCATGTGGTTGTGGACCAAACAGTCCTCTCTGAATTTTTCATATGCTGAAGTCCTAATATCCTGTACTTCAGAATATGTCTGGACTTGCAGAAAAAGTGCTTAAAGAGGTAATTAAGTTAGAAGGAGATCATTAGAGTAGGCCCTAATCCAATATGACTGGTGTCATTATAAGAAAAGGAGATTAGGACACAGACACATACAAAGTGAAGACAAAGGGAAGAAGATGACTGGCCATTTATGTCAATGCCAGGAAGAAAAGCTTCAGAAGAAACCAGTCCTGTTGAAATCTTGATCTCAAACTTCTAATCTCCAGATCTGTCAGAAAATAAATTTATTTTGCTTGACTACCCAATCTGTGGTATGATGTTGTGGTGACCCTAAAAATATAATATACTTAGTAACAGATATGATCTTTGAACTTCTATTGCCCAATAGAATACAAGTAATTTGGTCATTTTTACATTTTTAAAATAAAACCAATTTTCAGTAAAAATTATCCTGGTTTTCTATTGCCTCAAAATAAAATTTTTAAGGAATAATGTTTTGATCAAAACGTATCAGTATAATAAAATAAATGCAGTATCTGGTATCGGTTTTATAATCATCTGTAAGGAAGAAATTAAAATAAAAAGGAAACAATTGTATTCTGTTCCTCAAAATGAATGAGTTTGCAGTTAGCATGGGTTTTGCTAGAAGTTGGTTAAGTGAATTACATATAATTCTCTTGATCTTTAAGTAGCCAAAGATTCATAATAAGTATGACTTATTGCATATTAGTTTGAGTTTCTATTTAAAAAATCTGAGAAATTTCATTGAAGGAGGAAACTAACAGAATAATGTGCATTTGAGAAGGTTGTTGGAAAATATATATAAATATTAAAAATATATATATTATATATAAATGAAGAGTAATGTTTCTTTCAAGTGTGTAGGATAGACATAAACATATTTGATAATGTATTAGTACATCATTAGCCAAAATAATTTATCTAATGTGTGGCACATAGTTAATTTATTAGAAGGTTAAATATTGTGGAAGAAGGTGGTGTTATTTTCATCTTGTGTTTAGAACTGCCATGAACCTATAGCAGTCACCTAGACGTATCTTTTTCTTTTGCAAAACCTGGTCCAATATATACTATGATTATGGCTGGTTCTATTCTAATTTATTTTTACAGGAAAGTGGTGATTAACAATATTTGTAATAATTAAATCTCATTTGTTGTAGTTTAAACACCTTTCTTTTAAAATTCCCTCTTATGCTCATTATCAGTCTACAGGTTACATCCTATTTGAAGAAGGTACTGGAATTGGGGCTAATTATTCTGGGAAATTTGGGAGAGACAGAATTTTACGAGTCTGAAAGAACATTCCTTGCATGGTCACATTCCATAACTGTAGGAACAGGCACTAATTTCTTCTTCATTTTACCCCCTTATTGCCTATGTTAACTTATAATTCCACAATCATTTATGTGATTGTTTCTTTATCTCTGTTGTGTGCAGTACCTTACTACACGTTTTGCTTAATACTAGTTAGAACTTAGCACACTCTAAACACATAAGCAGCAGCCACTATACTTTGGTCCCTGAGAGGTTCAACAACCTAATGAACAATGACAAATAAACTCTTCCTTGGTCTTTGGTCTCCTTCCATGCACATGTTTATATAATTCTGTGTAAAACCTTCTTGAGTACTGGATAGCATATTGGTAATTCTTATTAATTATAAATCACCTGACTTCCATTGCAAGGTATACAGTGTAGGGTAACAATACTTTTACTATTTATTGAACATTTACCATATACCAAGCATTGTTGAAAGCATGTATCAACAGAGTAAAATACTGGCCTATGTTTTATTATAATCTAATAAAACAAACAGAAAAGATATTGATGTCTAGAAGGATAGTTAATCATTAGGACTGCATATCTTGTTAATGGGGGCAATAATTTGAGAACTGGTATCTACATGTCTGCAATCTACCAGATTTCCATGACTGAGTACATGATTATTTTGAACATCTTTTCTTTTTCCTCTCTCTCTCTCTCTCTCTCTTTTAGTCCCCCCCCCACCCAGAAGTGAGGCTGAAGGGCATCTTGGGCTTCTGTGTGATTCTAGCCTCAGGCTAGAAAGTTGCAGCTATTAGTTCATTCCACTGTAGGAAAAAACATGTCTACTGAGCTGGGAGAAACTAAAATTTATATAAGGTTTGAATGCCTGTACAATAAGAGAAATGATGTAAAAGAAAGCAAAAATTATACAAGCTGTTTTGGGCTCAGTGCAGAAACTTTGTGATTTCATGATACTATATTCTGACATTGTGGGATTTTAAGATCACCCTTCCAATACTTACTAGAATATGACATCATGTATTTATTTTGGAATTAAGGTGAAGTGAGAATATCTAAAAGTTTATGGTCTCCCTGTGATAGATTATGGTAGTGTTTCCAAAGCACATTTGAGATGCATGTTTTCTTATTCAAAGCATTTTTTAAAAGTCTACATACTTTTTTAATTTCCCAATTTGTGTTATATGTCCACTGTGTGTCTTGGATTCTTCAGGGCAATCAGGATGGCCATCAACACAAGACATAAGCTATGCTAATGTGGGGCCAGGTCAGGAATATACATAACAAATTAATTTTAGATTTTGTTTTTTTGGATTTGTAAAATGTCTCAGTAATATTAGGAAGTTAAGTCATTATCTCAGGACCTCATTTTTCATCTTTATTTATAAAATGGGAATAATTTAAAACACTCTTCACAATTTTTTTCAAATTTAATGAGATAGTCTATTCAATTAATGAAAGAAAAAAGTTCTCTTTTGGATGATTACATCAATAAATCACTTGTCTCACTTTGCAGTACTCTCTGAAGTTATTTGCTTTCAAATATCTGGTTGCCAAATTCAGCTCCTTCCAAAATTCTTCTCATTTAATCCTTCACCACCCTCCCCACTTCACATACTCAGTTTAATTAGAACATTCAACTCAACAAGATCTCCACTGTTGTCCACCAGAGAGAACAGTTTTAGAGTTAGTAGTTGACAGAGTCAACTGGAAGGTCCAACTCAATTCCAGAGAGTGTCAGTAGCTGGAAAAAGATCTCATAGCAATGTTTACCCATTCTATGGTGAAATTTTATACAAACTACAGAGGCCCAGAAAGATAAAATAATCTGTTTATATCACACAAATATGGGGGTAGGCTTCAATTTATGAAAAATACATGATTTAACATTTTATGTGAATTTAGCTCATATAAACTGAATTCCTACCAACATTTTATAAACTATGAAAAACGCCAGATATTAATCTGTACTTAGATATTAATCTGTGTATAGAATTTGTTTTATAAATTTCACCTTAATTTTAAAATTAGAATGCTTCACATATTTATTTTAGTTCACATTGTTCAAAGGCACTTGCATTTAAGTAATTACTTAATTTTTATTCTCCCTAACCTGTGGAGTAGTGACATGATCCATTTCATTTTCCAAGATGAGAAAAAGAAGTTCTGAAAATCTTGGTGATTTTCCTCAGGTCATTCTTATTAAGTGGCAAGTTAAAACTCTGATGCTATAATTCTTTACACTATATATCTCCCCTGTTCTACAGATTTGAGTTGTTATTGTTAACTGACCCAAGAAGAGAAAAGAAACCAAACAAATTCTAATGATAATTTCTTTTTTCTAAACAGGAAATATTTTTTCACATAGACTTTAATTACAATCATCACAATATAATAATATATTCCAAAGCAAAGATTTGGCATTGTATTGAAGAAAAATAAACAAACAAAAGATTGAGAACTTACAGAGAAAATCTGGTGTTCAAACTTTTGGGATAAACAACCTTAAGCATAAATAATACATAGGAAAAAAATATACCATGCAGGATTTTGATTCAAGCCTTTCAAAGTTATCCTTAGAAAAATTATGATGTGCTTTTCTTCAATAATGCAAAAAGCAGATCTTCTAAGTTAAATTGTTCATCATGTATAAAATGAGAAAAAGAAAAAGGAAAAAAAAAAAGCCCCGATTTAAACAGAATGAAGCTGCTGTTTGTATGAGGCACTATGAATCAATCCTAACCTGACCTTCACATGGAATATTTAATACCTAGCAGTGGACTTGAGCTTCAAACATCAAAATCTCATTTCAGATTACTGATGTGTGAAATTCTAGGAGACATTTGAAAATCCCATGAAAGATAACAAATAACAAAAAGGACCTATCAGCAAACAAACCAACATTGTATTTAATGGAGTCTAAGAAATGGTTTTCAAGTGTTTGGATTGATCTATAGAACTTTAAGTGTCATATTTTAAAATAAAATACTATTTAATATAGTAAAATATACATTTCACCTTAAGAATTGGTGCATAAACTAACTAAAATACACCCATACACAAATATAAGCATTTTAATATATTTTCTTAAGGAAAAAAAATTGATGCTCCATCATATTTTAAAAAAGTAATATTTCAGTTTCAAGGAACATCAATAGAGGGAAAAAAAATGTTATTGTAAGATGATTACCATGAAGTCAAACTAGAACTTCAGTTACGGGAAAAGAAATTAAATTACTGTTTCATGCACGGTCCCCCTCTCCCTACCCTCTAGTAAGCTCACACGACTCACTATAGAATTGAGAAGTAATTCAATTTATAATGATATCTTTATAGAATGATTAAGTCAATTTTTGACCTACATAAGCCAAGGAGAATGTTGCCTTGTCTGAGCCAGCATTTACATGGAAGGAAACTTAATAAAAACAACCTGAATTAGCTATGGTAAGGAAGAGAAATCTTATTCTCTGTGCCTAGAGATTGTTTGTTGCTGGGTTACTAATTCATCAATTTCACTATAACAGTCATTTTTAAAGATGATGTTAGTATTTAATCTATATGAAGCTTAAAAGACATTTTGTATACCTCTCTGGAAAACTTATACTGCTAAAAAATCACAGAGAAATGAGGAATTTCAATGGTTTTATTTCAAAAAGCTTTAGGAGAAAACACTTCTAGGGTAGCACAATTTTAGATGTAAGATTCATTCAGAACTAAGTTTCACTCTGTTTTTAAAATTTTTTATTTATTTATTTTTGGTACTGGTGATTGAACTCAGGGGCACTCAGCTACTGAGCCACATCCCCAGCACTATTTTGAATTTTTTTTAGAGACAGGGTCTCACTAAGTTGCTTAATGCCTCAATTTGCTGACTTTGAAATCATGGTCCTCCTGCCTCCATCTCCAGAACCACTGGGATTAAAGGCATGAGCCCATGGTACCCAGCCTCTTTTCACTCCTTACCATGATGGAAACCACTGTGATTTAAAACCCTTTCGTCTCTAAACCACCACCTTTATCCATCACCTCTCATCATGATTCTCAGTTCGCTTGTCTCTCACATTTTGGGGGCAGTGGGGCCATTAGGGAAGTAAGGCTGGGAGATGTGGAGAAGACAGAGAAAGGTAGGATTTCAAGGACGGGACCAGGAATGAGATAGGTCAAGGCCAAAGACCGAATTAACACAGAAACACATCTGCTTGTTTGGAGAGCAGAGAAAGAGAACAGAGCTGAACACCTTTATGTGAGATCTCAATTCCAAATGTCACATATGACTCCAGATGCACATGGGGTGTGTGTGGTAGAGGAGTTGACATTTTTATGACATCCTTATGGCACAAATTGCAGTTTCTTCACAAGGTGATTCTTAAGAATTCATGTAAAACAGAAGTACTTTAAACATCATAGAAAATTGGTGAACACGATTGATATGTTTAAAGTTGTGTTTGGCCATGTTTTCTGTTTTTTTTCTTTTTAATTTAATATTCTTTGGCTGGACACAGTCTCTGGTTTATAAAGGGGCCACAGTACTCTCAGATATCTGTACTGTCTCCTTCAAATGGGTATGGAGTCAAGAAAATTTTCAATTCTTACTCCGGAGCATTGGATAGGGACTTAGGGTTAAAGACTACTAAAACTAGAAGCAGTGTTATCACTAGGAAACCACTTGATCTACTGGTGTGCATATACAATGTGTCTGTGTGCTTATGAATCTGTAATGATTTCCATATCATGTCTGTAGTGTTTTTTCCTAAATATACACATTGTTTAGCCTTAAATAATAAGAAATTAAAATTCTGCGCATTAATCTGTATATTTAGTAAATTCAGACAGGAAAACTAAAACAAACACACTAAAAAATACAATTAAATATAATAAATGCAAGAATTTTAATGAAATCTAAAGATACATGCTTTGATTCATAAAATACTTTTTCCGTATATCAAAAGAATTTCAATATTGAGGAAATTTTGAAGGTATAGCATCACAAATTTTATATCATTTTACCATTTTATCACCATAAGAACATGTCATCTACATAATTAAAATAAACAATTGGCCAAAATTATAATATTTCTTGAATATTTTTAATTACAAAACAGATTTAATAAAAAATTCCCCAAGAATTATTTTGTAACTTCCCCTTCTAAACCAATCCTGGGTGGGAAAACTTCATGGCTCATGGCAGCAGACATGCAGTTAGCACAAGTGGCTGAAAAATAGCCCAAACCAGTCCTCATGTATTATTAAAGCCAGCAAAGCTTCATGCATTGCTGAGCAATGCTGACTGTCCTTCACCAGTGAATTCAATCCTCAGGCTTTCTGAATGTTCGCCAATGCTCTGCATTGCCTGCACATGGCAGATATAATTGGTAAAAGGAATGAAGAATTTCCTATTCTTACCAGGCAGTATTCCAGATAGAAGATAAGAATAACTTCAATAGCTGAGCTAGCATGTGAAAGGGCTCTGCTTTTCATATAACACTTATTATGAAGATGCAAATTTCCTCTCAACCAGCAAAGATGCTTTTGACTGTTCAGCAGACATTCCTTTAACTATTAACAATTTGTGTCCTCAGTGTCTTATTTTTCAACATCTTCTGTTCCATTTTGAGACAATCTAACAACCCCCCAGAATTATCCATAAACATTGATTTAAAAATATTCATAAAAAAACCTCTGTGTTATATTATTTAGAAATTCAAATATCATATCCAAGCATAAATCCTATTCAGTGTTCATTTGATTGAAATCCAGTTAGTGAAAATGAATACAGTCACTGGATGGAACCAACATATGATTGAAAAATACTCCATAGAAAGAATCATTAAATATCCATGCATCAGTCTGTCTGGCTGGCATGTAACTATTTTAAAAAGGTATTTGGTTGATGTGTTCACATTTGTTCTCTTGTAATTTTGCTCCCATCCCTAATTTTTTTTGAAGGGTCAGATACACAGTGTATATATAAATATAATCATACGCTTTTACAAATAAAATAAAATTTCTGTCCCACACTTGACTTTCAGTCGCCAAATTTCTTTTCCCCATTGTTAACAGATATGTGTTTCCTTCTTGAAATGGCCAATGCATGTTAGGAAAAAGAATACATAATGGTAAAGTAGTATACATGATCACCATATCTCAATTTTCCCACTGTAGCCAACGTCCAAGTATGCCAATTAATAATCAAGTTAGTAACTACATTTACTATTATCTTAATTGCAAATTAAAATCTAACTTTAATAAATATAGCATCCATGCTACTTTTCAAAAAGCTCAGTACTCTCTCCATTAATTTTTTTTACATGTAATCCCACACTCAAAAAATTTTTCTTCATAGTGAAAAAATTCCACTCACATCACTTGTATTCATTCTTTAGATGTACATGCTTCAAGTTTTTTTTAATAGAAAATATGCGCAAATTTAAAAGAGAATGAAAAGTTATGCAGTAGGAATTCCCCATCCACCCCTTTTCCTTTCTAGCCCAATTTTCACATGATCCTTCCTACTACCACCCACATACACAGTTTACCATTATTTTACTTATTTTTTAATCTTTTCAGGGTTCTTTGTCTATGTAAAAATGAATATGTATTCTTATTACTTTTTTTTGTACCAGGGATTGAACTCAGGGGCACTTAACCACTGAGCCATATCCCCAGTGCTTTTTTTTTGTATTTTATTTAGAGATAGGCTATCACTGACTTTCTTAGGGCCTCAGTAAGTTGCTGAGGCTGGCTTTGAGCTTGTGATCCTCCTGTCTCAGCGTTTTGAGCAGATGGGATTACAAGTGTGCACCACCATGCCTGGTTACTGTTTATTATGCACAATATATTAGTACAATATATCAGTAATGTGTTATACATAAGATAAACATTAGCACAATGTATTATTAAATATAATACATATGGGACTATGCACTATTTTAAAGGTCAATATGGATGTCTCTTCATGCTAGTCATCAACTTAATTATATTTCTTAACTCTGCATTCCATTTAATTGTATGTATCAGAAATTAATTAAATCATTGCCTATTGATGATAATAGCAGTTATGTCTTGGTACAAACAAATAAATAATCTCAAATAAACATCCATATATGTGGGTCTGTCTCCAAGATTACTTTCTAGAAGTGGAGATGCTTGATGAAAGCTTTTGTGGTCTTTCATAAGAAAGATACTGCTCTACAAATTCATATTTGCATGAGCAATGAATGAGAATAGTTGTTTCTCACAGTCTTGTCAAGATAATGTGTAATTAGAATTTTGTAATTAAAATTTTGTCAGTCCAATGAGTGAAAAATTGTAGCACAGTTTATTCTCTATTTCTACTATGCCATACCATCCTCTCTTTTGAATCCCTTTCCTTAGCCTAAAAGCATGTTCAGTCTTTATTCATGTTAATAAAATAAAGTCTTTTCTTAACCCCATTTCCTCCTATAGTGTGCGTTCTCTCTCTCTCTCTCTCTCTCTCTCTCTCTCTCTCTCTCTCTCCCTCTCTCATAGCACTAATGGTCCTCAAGTCTTTATCTCCAGCCTAGGCCATCTTTGGTTTTGTTTACACCCTGCTCTGGGTATTATATAAGTAGAGGGAAAAACATCTGAAAATACTAAATTAGAATTTTCAAGTATCTACACGGTTTGAAATAATAGTAATTATACACAATGCTTTTTTGAGTGCTTTCTATAAGGTAGGAGTTAAAGTAATTCTTGTACACATTCTATGACTACACTTTGAAATAAACTCTAGCAAAGTCCATGCAAGTCTTCAGTTGCCAAGGGTTTAGTGAGACAACAGTGATTTAGTTAAGTAATATTTGGTATCCTAGAGAATGATCATTTAATCTCTTCCAGGAAAAGATGATCCCTCATAATACATTGAAATTAAACATGATTTTAGCGATCATAAGCTGGGCTGATTTGGAGAGCCATCTGGTGGTGAGTGAGTTGAAGAAGCCAGATAGAGTTTCCTTGGGGGGAAGATACCAAAGGAGTGGCTTTCTACATCACAGAAAGATGATTAAGGTCAGAACTCCTAGAATCTGATTGGATTTCATAAAAGGTTCTGCTTTCCTAGCTTACTTGGTTTATCATATACTTTTTGGAAAGTATTCTTATTTTCTTCTAAATTTATTTAATTTATCATCCTGGAGGTAGATAATCAGATTAACGAGAAAAAAGCATTGGAGGATGAGTAGAAGGAGGAGGATAAAGAGGAAGAGGATAAATTAAAGAAAGTAAGAAGAGGACAGGAAAGAAAAGAAAAAGAAAATCATGGCTGACTTTATCCAAACTGGGAGATGGAGATGGGACTGTAACCAGTCTTTCTCATGACATTTTCTTCTTTTCCCTTTTTCTGCTCTTGGAGGTGATGTCAGAGGTGGCTATTTCCTAAAATATGTATCTTGTTGGTATATGCCAGAAATAGTTTAGAATTATCTATGAATCTACAGTGAGTCAGAAGACAGGAGGATTATTTTTAAGAATTATGAAGGGGGGTGGTGATAGAAAACAAAACCCATAATGCTTTTGATATATTATGGAGAGGTAATATACAATCTCTAGATCTCAGTGGTTGGCAACAGCATACATTTCTTGTTTATAGTACATCATTGTCAGTTAGCTGTGGCTGTGCTTTATCACCAACAGAATATTTTCCATTTGGGAGCCCAGGATGGAGGAACAGTCCTAGTGGGTGGCATGCTGTGCTATTCTGTGGTTGAAGGAAAAGACCAAAAGTTCTGGGAGGAACTCTTAATGGCTTTTAAATTTTCTACTCATAAGTAGCATTGATCTCTCCTTTATATTTCACTGCATAAATCATATCACATTGCCCAAACTGGTATCAATAAGGACATAAATACCTTTCCCTATAAGACATGACATTTAGACACAGGCATACACTAAGTGCAATATAATATGCTATCTCAGGATGAGGTTGAAAGAGAAAGTGTTTTTAAATAATTAAGCCAGATTAATAGGCATCAACTGGAAGTATTCAGGCAAACTGGAATGTACCCTCACCTTCATCTAATCTTCTTACAGGGAAAAGGGGAAGGAGATTGAGAAGAACAATTGAACTCATCATGAAGTTCTGGCAATACATATGCAGATGTGTCCACATTTTGAAGTAAGCAGGGAGGAGGAAGGAATGGATCAGTGGGCTAGATATTAACCCTAGGCAGTGAGATCTTTTCTAAAATTCACGAAACAAAGAGTAAGGGACTAAGCAGTTCACTTTAAGTGATGTTCTTCATCTCAGAAGGTTAAAAAAAAGAAACATCAGGGACACCATTTCTCTGTTCACAATAATTAATCCACATACTCTGGATCTCAAGGCATTAATGGGAGTAGTGAGGTCAAGAGAAAACAGAAGGTCCAGTTTTGGAGTTCAGCAATTGCAAATGTTTATAGTGGGTAACACAAAGGCTTATCTCATTATATTCCTCTATGGGAGAAATTGGAGTGCTTCATGAATAAGTTCTATTGAAAATTAAGAAAAAAATATAGAAAACCCAAATCTTAAGGAACTAGATTTTTCAAAATTAGGAATTCAAAATGTAACAGAGAATATATAAAGATCCATATGGAGGGAAATAGTGGCTAAGAATCATTTGAGGGAAGAATAATCAGCAAAAACATGATTGGAAGTTAATTTATATTTCTACAGCTAACAAGGTCAAGTAATCTTCTTTGGTTTTAACAAAAAAAGTTTTAAAGAACTAAACTATAGACAATACATAGCTCCATAAAAAGTACCATTTTTGAGAAAAAATATTTTGAGGGATAAAAATCAACTTTTTAATTTAAGGTATAGGACAAAAATACTTGGAACAAAAAACAGTTATTAGTGAAATTTTCTAGACTACAATCACAGTGTTAAAGAGAAAATATGAACTTCAAGTACTCTAAACATTAGCTATTGTCATTTAACAAAGAAAACTTCTACCTTATTGTTCTTGGGTCTTGTTTTTTGAACACATTCAAAGATCAAGTCTATAGGTGGTGGCTAGAGCCACTGGAAAAGTTATCACCTCTCTCATCTCAATTGCTCATTTCCTGATTTCAATGTTAAATCATAGTAGTTTTCTCTCTTTCAATGTATCCTGGGATGGTAACATTAAGTTATTTTTCTGTCCATTGCTTTCTACAAAAGTTGAAAATTTAAAGCAATCCACCCTTTTCATTTAGTATTTGCATATTTATTGAGGGAAAAATATGCAGTTCCAGCATCTGTAAAGATTCCAGTTTTTAAAATACTGGAAACTATTTCCCTGAGGTAAAGAAAAATAAAAATTACAGGTATGATGGAAATTTGTATTTTAACCACAAGGTGGCAGAATAAACTAGGAACTCCATGTGCCCTTTCAAAATCATTCAAGTTACTTCAGACATCTGGTTTTATCAAATTTGGATGAAAAATGCTGGGACAATTGTACCAGCAGAAAGAAGTGAATGACTTCCACTCTCCCATTGTCCAACACTACACTAAATTCACACTTAATCTTAGGTACTTCCATAATATTTGAAGTAGACAAAGCAGTTATCACATGTAAAATGTTAATGGTGCTGGGTTGAGTGTATATCACCATCAAATAGATGGCATTTTATGTTTATCTCATAGATCTGACCTGATTGTTTTAAAAACAATTATTTGATCACTACTAGTGCATTTAGAACAAGAGGCTTAGCTTGACCTTTATAAGGGGGTTCACAAAACCATGTTAAGGCTGTCAACATATATATATCTGCAAATATATGACAGAATTCTTAGTACTTGAGACAAATAAAGAAGCCACAGCAGCATTCATACAAAAATAACTGAAAGAGTAAACCCTGCATTTTCGTGCAAAAATGCATCCAGAAGAGATGAAGAGAGAATGATAGAATGTTGATTTTAGATAAAAAGAAAAATTTTCAATATTATTTCACAACTATGAGATAGACTCTAGAGGCAAGAAAAACAGTTTTTCTAAGTGTATTGCAGTATTGGGGAATATGTGCTTTGCTTTTATAGATTTCTGGAGAGGACATATAGTTTTGGCCAAGTAATCTATACTGTGAATATCATCAATTATTTGTCTGAAAAGACATATTGATAATAAGAAAAAAAGTTCCTTAGTCATCTAAGGGGAAAGGAGTTTGGGATGTATAGAGTTTTGGTTAGAGTGGGCTCAAAAACTTATTCTCATCCATTGTGTTTGAACCATTATTGAGAGCTTTTTTTTCTATAATAGAAGAAAATGTGTTAAGTCTGAATGTGTCTTTCTAAAATAGAAGTTTAAATCCATTTAGAAATCATAATTTATTCATAAAATTTAACACTTTAAACATCTAAAGCATCTTAAGTGAGCTCTTTAATTTTCAATAATACCTATATTAAGTGCATCTAGAGAGAGGTAGAATGGATAGCTTCAGCTTGAATCAGATAAAACACTATCATAAAAACATAAAATCTGAATATTTGTATATATGGGTACTGTATCCATATTTATGAAAGGTGAGAACTTCCCTATATATGCTAAACATTATTGTTCTAGTAACAATACCAATATTTTTCAGATTTTTTTAAAGCAGGTTAGAGAATTTGTCTAAATAATTTCAAACATATTTAAAAAGAAGTGGCACGGGGGATGGGGGAGAACAAAATGGATTTTTATATTAAGTTAGCTATGTTCTTTGAATTAATCTATCTTTGTTTGTTTTTATCTTCCATGTTAGGCTCGACTAGGCTTCAAAAAGGAGATTAGATCATGTAGTTTCTACCACAGTGCTTAGACCTAAATGAAAACAAATTTTGTTCCTCCAATAACACCTAAATAGAGTTATTCCAATTATTTCTCTTGTAGAGGCAATAAAATATTTAAAAGGAGGAAAGTGAAAGAAACAGTGGTTTAAGACTAGCATCTATTATATATATGGATATCTGTCATAAAAATTCTCTTAACATTGAACAATGTATTTCCTATCATATATTCTCCATTTTTGCCAATGAGATCACAATTTCTTTAATGAAAATGATAGACATTACACTTATATTTACCAATCTGATATAAATTTGGAGAAAGCAATATTAGAAATATTTTATTACCAACTACACTCTTATGTTTACCAATCTGATAAAAATTTGGAGAAAGCAATATTGGACAGAAATATTTCATTAGAATGTCCACTAGAGGTCAGGGGTTGTGGTTCAATAGTAGAGTGCTTGACTAGCTCATATGAGGCACTGGGTTGTATCAGCATCACATAAGAATAAATGAATAAAATAAAGGTTTTGTGTCCATCTACAACTTTATATATATATATATATATATATATATATATATATATATATATATATATATATATATATAAATGTCCACTGGAAGGAGGTGGCAGTGCATCTGTTTTAGCTCTATACATATGCTATGGTGAGTGCTTCTTATAAAAATATTTAGAATAATTTAAAATATTTCATCATGGTGACTATTACTGAAATAATACTGAAAAATAATAAGAAAATTCAGTCCCTGCTATGCCAACATTGAATTCTCTTAGGTATATGTATTTTATGACTCTTTTTTACTTGGGTGATTTTATTTTACATATGTATTTTATTCACAATTTTTAATTTATTTTCCCATCAATTCATTTTTTAAACAGATATAAATTTTCAGTTCTAGTGTTTATTAATCTTTTTAAAAATTTCCATGATAATTTGGGAGCTTCTCCAATTTTCTCTCCTAAGGAAAGATAACAACATGCTACTACTAATAAAATTGCTCCAAATTTTCTGCATTATTCCCAATGAAATCTCAGAAGTATTTTAGGAAAGCAAATTTACTAAAATTTATTTCCTTTAGACAATGTCAAATCCAGAAACTTAAGAGTAGCTAGTCGTGTCTTCTCAAAGGAAGAATTTACAAAAGTGCAAAATGCTTTATTTTGAATCTTCTTGTTTCCCTAAAGTAGTGAGGTGCTTACAACGACGTATATGTTCCTATATCACAGAAATAACTAAAAATAAAGAAATATATATCATTTATTGCCATCGAATGCTACTGATCAACAGGTCACAGGAAAAAGTTATACATAGATTTGAAAACCCGGCTGGCCCCGCCACTGCTTTGTCCCTCTGTGGCCTATTGGCATGTGCTTATAGAGATAACTTAGAATTGAATAATTTATGAATTGGGCACAATGATACTAGCCTTTTAGGGAGGGTCATTGGGCTTAAAAGAACATCAGTACAGTGCTTACACAGTGCCCATCAAAAAAGCGGGCATTAAAATAATATTGTGTGTCATACGTTTATGTTATATGTTTATGATACATGCCATTTGATTTCCACAAAAAATTCTACAAGGAAGCCAAAGTTCAAAAAGAGTGGCTTATTTATGTCTAATAAACACAGGTGTACAGGCTTTGATCCTGGAATTTGTGACTTAAGCCTCTTATCACTAACTCTTCTTTTTTCATGGTAACTCAACTGTAAGTATTCACTAATCTAGAGAAACAAGTAGCTTTTTCTACTTTTAGAGCCTTTAATATGCAATATTCAAAACTTAATTCAGTAGTTGCAATTACGATTCTAAAGAACTGGAACAAATTTCAGAAGACACAAACAAAGATTGTTAAAAATGTATGGACCAACATGACATTTTCCCCAATTTTGCATTCTGATAAGATTTCTGAATTGCCACAGATATCTGAAGCCAACTAGTAATATGAACCAGGGTTTATCACTGCTGGGGCCACTGTGAGCCAATCATCAGCTGCCAGCAATCACCATTTCAACACAGTGAAATAATTTTCCTCAGAATCCACAGGAGGTTTCTATGCAAGATGTATGTGAAACTTAATGGTAATTATTTGAAGAAATGAGCTTTATAGTTGCCTGGGAATATATTCCCAAACCAATTTGAATAGATATTACATTATTTAATTTTACTCAAATAAATTCATTTATCAAGAAGTAAATTTTTCCAACAGAGATAAAATGAGATCAATAGCTCAACATTTATTTCATCATTTGCTTTTTAATTGAACATAAGATTAAATTTTCAACAATTCTTAGAAAGTCTTTAGCAATAATTAAAAAGATCACTTTGGTTAAAATATTGTAAACATGACATTATAATTTGATTCAGATTTGTCACTAGGATAACCACAAATAATTCAACCGCTAAATAGTTTGCTGACTTTCCTAATAAATCAAATTCTTCCAAATTGTCTATGATTAATTCTGTCAGTACAACAGCAAGATTTACAGCACTACTGCTAAGTGCCTCTATAGTCTTCTATTCTTATACATTTAATTCATCTGCATTCAAGGTGATATTGATTATTTCAATGACAAAAGGAGAGAATTACTGTCTCTTTGGGATTACTAAATTCTTTTGGGGAAACTAAACTCAGGAAAAGTAGTAGTGACATTTATAAAAATATTACCAACTAACAAACTAAATCCTTCAAAAATAGGACAAGTGGATTCGAACATTTGCACAATTGTCCAAATTGTTTAATGTTACTTTATATTCAGAGATAACCAATATGTTCACATGCAAGTTTAAATCATATCTCATTTTAAATATGGTGAAAATATATGTGGCAATTAAATGCAAGAATTTTAAAAGGCACTTAAATATAAGGCTGTGGGTGTTTATTTCATGAATACTAACACTGGATGCAGTAGAGGCAATGGAAGGGACTCTTGTCTTTGTTGTGCCACAGAAATATCCTTTCCTGACCCAACAAGCAATTTCAGTCTTGTTACAATAGAACTATCATAAAGACAGTTACAATAGATCAGTCTAGGTAGACTAAGTAGTTTCTACCCAAATGTCATACCTCATGCCAAAAACAAAAGCAAAATAAACAGCTATTCTGAACATATGTAACTCTTTTATTTCTCCTATTTAATGTATTTTAAATTTTATGTTCTTGCTGCAACTTCTTACCACCAAAATAGAACCATGAAACTCCCTGCAGTAGGAGAGCTTAGATATTCTACCCATTCCTTAGCAAAAAAGTAACTTTGTTAAATAATCTTGGTCTTTTGGTGGGAATATGTGTTATAATCCTTTACAAAGTTCAGCAAATTGGGATAAATCTGGAGAACTCAGGTAAGAATAATGTATTTAGTTTTATCTATTCTTAACTGAAGTCAAGAAGAAAAAAGGAGAATGTAATATCAAAGATGGAAATGAAAATCCTACCTCTTTTCTGCCATTATGCGCATTATGCCATTATGAAGAGAAGGGAGCAAGTGAAGTACTAAACATGGGTACATAGATTTTTTTTTTAATTCTGGACTTAACCTTAGAAGTGACAGGTGTAAAATGATTGGAATAAAATAAGGTTGTTTATTGCAGTCATGGGACATGCAATTCAAAGTAAGACTTTTTCAGACAAAGAGAAGCTCTAAGTTTAACTTCGGCAGGCTGCTCTCAACCTCTTACAACATAGATGCTGTGTTGAGAATTTATAGAGTTGCCATATATAAGAGATATATGGCAGGAAGGCCAGGGATTGAGTGATAGGTGAGACACACATAAACACAAATGTGTAAAAAAAAAATTAGATATCAGTGAATATGACTGTTAACAATCAAATCAAAAAGATATTTTGCTTTTCAAAATAAAATAATAATTTTCTAAATATCTGGATTTATGACTTGCTTCTCAGTATTTTGGTTGCTGATTAGATTGCCTGGACCTTTCTATCAAAACAAACAAATGGATGACCAATTATTTATATTTTAAAGCAGACTAAAGAAACATACATAATAGCATTTTGTCACTTCTATAAACATAAATGCATAGCAATAAATCAAAATTGTGCCAAACCTAAAGCTCATTTGTTTGCTGTTTAGTAGCCAGAGATCATATTGATCTGACATATCTTTGTAAATTTTTGGTTTGTTACTTATTTTCATTGATTTACTTTGTGGAAAATGCTTTCTGGGTTATCATACATTTTCTTTTTGGAACACTGCAAGGAGATTAGTACTAAATAAATTCAGATGAAAATGTATCAATCCGTGTTCCTAGAAACATAAAACATCATTGTATTTGCTTCATCTACTTTTTTCACTGTTTGGAATAAAGTAGGTAGATGGCAAAATAAAGATGCATTTCAAAATACATATGATTTTATCAAAATATTGCACAAACATTAAAATTGCTTTCTTATTATTGCAAAGTAGTTAAATTCTTCTGTGTCATCACTGAGAATCTTTCATGGTTCAAATGGGAATTGGAAACCCAAAGATTAGCACTTACTAGTTCTCATGAAATGTTTGAATCTTTGCATCAGTAACTTTGTTGGATAAACTAGGCTCTGGTTCCTTGATAGCTTCTTAAAGCAAGTGACAATGCTTAAAATGATTTCACTTGTAACCATGTAATTTGAAAATCAGTAAAAAGAAAAAAAAGCCTCAAATTTTGTCTGTAGAGTTCTGTTTCTCTTGGAAATATTATCAGTGATACAGTTAAATGCTTCAACCAGAAAAATTTAGGGAAACATTTCAATATTTTAAATAAACAAATTAACCATCTTTGGGGAAGATTTTGTTTTAAAAAGCAGTTGGTGACAGCCTCCTTTCTGCATTATGTATCTATAAACACATAATACCTCTATTTGTAGAAACAAATAAATTAGTTCTACAAATATTTACTTGAACTCAGTGACAGTAATGTTGATTTCAGAACACTTTTTGTTGGTTTTTAATCAATGCCTTGTAAGATTTTATTTATGGCTTCAATAATATTGCAAGGTCTCAGATTAGGTTTTATATAAAAATATACTTATTTAACTGATAATACTTGCCACGGACAAAGTTTTAGAAAATTTACATCTTGTTAGAGATATTATTAAAAATAGAATTCAAAGATTTGACTAGGCTTTAGGATATTGGATCAAAATAAGTTAATAAATTGAAGAGCAACCTACAAAATTGCTATAGCAACATTCCAATATCCAACTTAAAAATAGATCCATGAAGTCCCTATTTCTCTACACTCATAGAAAATGTAATTGTTAGCCATTTAAGTAAGAATATGAGATGAATACTTAAAGAGTCTTCTCTCTTTTAGCAATCTAACAGGAGATATACCTTTGTTGATAAATGGGGAAACTCTCACATTATAATTAGCTTCAATAGTATAAAATAACATAATAGATCATAATACAATTGCTCTAATACATATAATAACCTATGTCATAATTGCACATTTTTTTAAAAACAGTACTATTTTCACATTACATTTTACTTCTGAAAAAGCACTGGGAATTTTCTTCTATTTTCACACCCTCTTCCAGTTGACTGCATCAAAGATATGGTATGAGGTTCTACCTATAAATGCTGACTCTCAAATATTTTTTCTGCTTTCCAGTCAGATATTGTTAATTGGATTTAACACTGAACCAAACCAAACTCACGATTTCCTGTCAAAACATGCACTGAGAGAATGGTGTCACTATCTATCCGATAACACAGTAGAAAGCTTAATTCATGCTAACTCTTCCTTTCGTTTCACTAACATATCTTGTCATAGCCAAGGCAGGTCACTTTTACCTACTGAGCCTCTCTCAAGTCAATACACAGCTCTATCATGACCGCACTGGTCAAACTGTCCCATGCTCCAGCTTCCTGGGTAACTTGGCTTTGGCTCTAAAATCCCTTCAGCCAGAATGGTCTTTTCCATTTTCAAATGTTTAATTTATCCTCACCCTCCGGTTTCTGGGATTTTTGGCTCCTTAGAATAAAGATCCTTTAAATGACTTAAAAAATAAATTAAAATAAATTTTAAAAAAGTCTTTTAAATGACTTGACATATCCTGCTGAATCAATCTGTTTCCCATTATTCTCAGCCTAATTGTATAAGAGATGTCTCTTTATTCTCTGCTTGGTTATACCAACCAACATTCACTTTATTAAATGATCAGACTTACTCCAGATATGTGGGTGTTGCTTCCTTAGACAGAATTGTCTAAGGAATCTTTTTTTTTTTTTCATTATTCTGGTCTGACTTCATTTCTATAGGACATCCTTCACTGGCCTCTCTGACTTGGTTGGTCTCTTTTGTTTTCTACTTTTCTGTCACCAGACTCTCTCTGTCATATTATTTATCATACCTCCTATTGCCATGAATTGTGTAATTTGAATTAATTACTATTTTCCATATGTCCTAAACTCCTTAAAAAAGGAACCAGTAGTCATCATAGTAGGAACTCAATAAATATATTGAATTAATGATATATTATTCACCAGCTATGTAAATCTGTAGCACATAAAAATATAATAATTACAAACTATAATAATTGAGATAATGTGAATTTTTTCATGTCTTAATATTTAAAATATACACTCACCACACTTAATTTTAAGGAACTATAGTATAACCTCTGGTAAATACAAAAAAAAATAGATACTTGACCTCCATTTCATATTTTGGATGGGAATTAATAATCCTAACATCCAGGTCACTAACCTGATACATTTAGATACTCAGTGTGTATTCAGCATGTAAGCACATTATATTAAACATAGTATCTGCCATAAGAATGGCATATTATATGAGGAAAATCAAACTTCCTCCCTGAAATCTTAATCATAGCATGAGTCTGAAAGCAAAAATCAAAGTTATCTCTAGGGAAGATCTGAGTGATGATGAGATAACTTGTAGAAATTATTAGAACTTGAAGAACTGAGAGGGAGTAGAGTGTTCACATTTGAGAATATGGACTGTTGGAGAGGAGGTTGGAGATGATGCTTCCTGAAACCTCGGGTGGCCTGAAGGGAATCAGATATTTAGTCAAAGTGGATGTTGGGTGAATAGAGGGTCTGCCTAGAGCACAGGTAAGGTGAGATTGGTCAGCTCTGCAACGAAGTTTTGAATTTGATGCTGAACTGAATCGATTACTTTTTTTTTAAACCAGAGATTTTGGTTTGAATGGCACAAATCAGGGAAAGAGAGAAAGACAGACTGATAGGAAGATATTCACTAACTCACCGTCAAGAGATAGTGATTACTCTTTGGCAGAAGGACTTGAGAGGAGGAGATGAATGGTAGGAATTACAACCAAAAGGAAAAGAAAGTGACACCTATATTTCCCTTAACATACAGGCTGACTCCAGAGTTGTGTGCCTTTAATGTTATTGAGAGGTAGGGAAAAGAAACACAAGATCAATTATGGTCGTATTATAAAATGTCAAGGCATAGAAGTAGAAGGATTTAGCAAGTAAAACCAAAAAAAAAAAAAAGAGTTCAAGATTTAGTAAATGAGTCAGGAGTGACCACACAGATGAATATTGAAGAATCAACCCAAATCCATAGTTCTTCAAACTATGGAACTGATAAAGGAGGGAAGGATCACAGGAATTTCATTGCTGATGTTTTCTCATGGCTGTTTTGTACTAGACTTCCATGGAAAACTAGAACCATGTAAACCTTTGTAATCTCTAGAAAGATGAGGATTGGGCTTGAGTCCATTCCTAATTTCCTTTCTGCCACTTAAGTGCCTACCATTATTCTGAAGATACAGGCTCACAGTCTATATTGGCTTCACTGAGCAGAATATATGTTGTATTTTCCCCTAAGTAATATCTGAATCAATTTGTAAGCTCTTTTGAAATGCATAAATAAATTTAAGATTAAGACACTCCTATATTCACCATCTACGACTCAAGCTTTGAAGCAATGTGTAAGAGGGATCTCCAAAGTTTGGTGTTTTTTTTTTTTCCACTGTGGTATCCACCTCTCAATTCTTGGAAACTTCACTATGGTACCTTACAGAGAAAATGGAACTAAGAGAGCAGATGGAAGCAAGGCTGCTAATATGCTGACCTTAAAATGGGGACATGACCCCGGGTCATCTATATGAGTCCCAAGCAAGCAAAAGACTCCTAAATTAGACCAGTGAGGCGGCAGAGTGAGTGGCAGATGGACGTGATGTGAGAAAAATGCACCTGTTGTTGGAATTGAAGCAGAAAGGAAGCCACCTATGCAGTGGTGGTGGTGGGGATCCCTAGAAGCTGGAAGAGGGGGGAGAAGGGATTCTCTACTTGAGCCCCCTGAGTGGAGCACAATCCTTCTGAAATCCTGATTCTATCTGACTGAGAGTTGTGCTAGAATTCTGACCTACAGAGCTTTCAGTTAATAAATTTGACTTTTTGGAATCATTAAATTTACAGTGATTTGTCAGGACCAAAATTGAAAAAAAAAAAAACAAAAAAAAACAAAAACGGAATATGCCCTTCATTGCTAAATTAAGTACAGTCAGCAGGGTCTAGCCTAACTCCCCATGTGTCCTTTCTAGATTTCTCTCTGCTAATAGTAGACATTGTTTCATTTTTCAACTAATATCAGGAAAGCCAAGACCCTCTTAGTATGTTGTCACATTCAGTTGGAACCTGAAAAGCTCTCTAATTCTGTTTTAGAGAAAGGAAGAATAGCTGTTACTTCTCGGCGCTTTGTCCAAGGTAGGAAATCTTAATCATTCTCTTTATACCAGTGCTTTTTTTTTTTTTTTTGGATGGGTTTCAAAAGAACTAAATGTCCAGCACATTCAAAGATCAGTCCTCAGCTTTGGGGGCTGTTGTTCTCTCATCAAACAGCCAATCCATCTATTGACAGATTTATTCAGGCTATTTAAAAAATTAAGCCTCCTAGATTTCCTGTCTCCAAATATAATTTGAATCTGCTCCTGCAGGCACTCACCTGACCTCCCTCAGAACTGCTACCCTGGGCTTCTGATTCTTGTGCTGAACTCCCTGACTGATGCATACTAATGACTGACTGCAGCTTTCCCTCTGAGGTAAGGCTCAGTCAGTTCCCTGCTCAGTTTGGTATTTGGTTCTTATGATCTATTGCAGTGCTTGTTTATGCTTTCCCTAGATTAATGGTAAGACAAATCATCTTTACCACAATCTCTCCTTGATAACAACTCAAATGACTAACTCCTAAATCCTCTAACATTTTTACTGCATTATTTTCCAGAATTTAAAAAAAAGGAGGGGGGGGTGTGAAAATTCGCCAGAAATTTTCACTGTTGATATGGAACATTTAGGAAAACTTTCCTTTCCAAAATCAAGACTTGTGGGAATTTAATTGACATCTATTTGAGGAAAACAGTGATGTAGATGCAAGCTAGTTGTGGGCACATTTTTAGGAGAAGTCTAAAAAAATAGTAATGCAAAGCTTGATGTCAGATTTTCTACAACAGGCTTCAGATATCCCTCCTCTAAAAGTGCATAAAAATAATGAACCACTGTTATTTAGGACTCCATAATTCAGCATGAGCTATTGAGTTCATACAAAGGAGAAAGTGAACTATGTTTTTTCTTCTTTTCAAAGAATATGTTAAAGTAATAAAAATGTGGCAGTCCCTGCTGTTGGCCTATGCATGGTATTCAACTATCTTCTGAGTGACAAGAGTTTTTTCTGCAAAGAGATTGAAATTTACTGGGACTTGCTTTGCTATTTTCTTTTAGCAGTAAAGTCAGGATGTGATGTCAATCCCAATCAATGGGATTTTAGGAAAAGTATTCTGGAGACGTCTCAGGAATGAATATATATATTCCTTGCCATTCCTTACATGAATGTTGACATGTAAAGAGGTGATAACTGGAGCTGTAACAGCTGTCTGTGACCATGAGGGAAAGTTATGAAACCAAAGTTCAGATCCACAGCCCTTGATTTTCTCCCGCTCATGTTTTTTTTTTTTTTTTTTTTTGGTTTGTCTACATTTGCATGCATTCATAGTATATGCACACTTTTTCATATACTGAAAGTAAATAGTACCTGCCATTTCCTGGTTCTCTGTCTTATTTTCCCATTAGCAATATGTTCTAAAGACATATTTCAATTAATAGTCACACATACAAGCACATCCTTTTTAAATATTTGCAACAAAATAACTTAGGTGACAATTTGCTGGAGTATGAATGCTCTCTCTCTCTTTTATGGTTCTGGGGAACTTCAGGACACTCTTCCACTAAGTCACATACCTATTCCATTCTCATTTAATTTTGAAACAGGGTCTCACAAAACTGTCCTTTTTTTTTTTATCTTGAACTTACATCTTCCTGCCTCAGCCACCCAAGTAGCTGGGATTACAGGCATGAGCCTGTAGAGAATTTGTTTTCTTTGAGGATTGCTCTTAAATATGGTTTAAATTTCATATATATCACATTGGACTTTATAAATTAATATGTATTTATAAACATATACTCATCCCTACACACAACCACACATATGTACATATACAAATATGCACATGTACACATATATAGTTCTGTAGTATTTCCCAAGTCTTATGTGTCTACTCGCCTATTTCAGAATCCAGGTGATACACTGTAGTTTTATGGAAGTTTCTGGTATGTCAGACTCTATCTATTGTTTACCTGTGTCAGTAAATGATGATTTCTGCAACTCTTCATCCACAAAGAGAATTAGTTTGTCATATTTTATTTTAAAGATTTTAGTTTGAATCAGCTCAGATATATGCATTAATTTATGAAATGATAATCTCTCCAACTCATAAAGGTGTTTTCAAAGCACCAATAGGAAAATTAAAATGCATGGCTGATTAATCAGGTGCAGTTGAAATGTCATCTGAAATAGTGTTTCAAGAAGCATTAACAAGAATTGACAATCCTAATATAATTTTTCTCAGCTGGTGGAAATGATCAATCTTTGTGGTCATCTTTAGATACTTAAAATTGTTTGGTAAAACTATAGAAGAGTAGAAAGGGTATATAAAATGGACTCATACTACTTGTTTCCAAATTATACTTTAGAATTAATTCCTTTGGGGACTTCAGACAATGATCTTAAAATCTCCATTCCTTTTTTCCTTCAAATATGAAATGAGGAAGATCATTTCTAATTTCATGGGGAAGTTAATCTATTTGAGTAACTGGCAGTTAACTAAGAATTCAATAAAAATATTAAAACCAACCTGAAAATTCTAAGGGACCAAAAGACATTTTCTTTAGCGACCTATATTTAATTTCTAATTTTTTATTATTTAAATTTTGTAAATTATTAAATTTACAAAAAAATTTATAAACTCTCATCTAGACTGATTAGAAGTCATACATTATACAGTTTTAGACAACATACTTATCATCTGTGATGGATAGCCTTTGGATGCTATAGAGCTAAGAATTTGGGGTCTGATGAAGTTTAATTTATATGTCTGGTCAAAAGGCAGAAGTATCAAAATGGCCAAGATTATTTTTAGTCCATTTTCCAAAGAATTTCCTTTTTCTCTATTCCTAGGATGTGAAAAGTTCAAGAGGATGCAAAAATATTACACACACACACACACACACACACAAATATATTAATGGGAATTTAAAGAATAATATTTTATTTTATACTGTTAAACATATCTCAAAGTTTTTGTCTATTTGCACAAGTTAGGGCCTATTATAATAGATAATATTACAAAAAATGAATGTTCCCCAAATAGGATGGAGTGGCCTATGCTTAACTTTCCTACCTCTTTGCTTCTTGTGTTCACTGTTGGTCAATTACAACCCAAAAGTTTCAGTGGCTGACCTTGCTGCCATCAACTTTGGCAAGGACATACATTGTATCACCCAGTGTCTGTTGACAGCTTCCGACTATCTACCAGCTCAAACTGCTACCATTCAACCATTCATAGAATTGTTTTCCACTTACTTTCCATCAAATGTCCAATGAAAACCATTCATTGTTTTTGTAATTATTATCCTTAGTGTTAAACAACTCTTGCATCTCTTAAATGCCTCAACCTTATTAATAATGTTTCTTTTTTGGAGTTCTATGTAAATGCCATGTTAAATTTTAGTTTTTGTAATCTCTTTAATCAGAAACAAGGGAATTAGCCAGATGTTTGGAACTCATGTTAAGATGTGATTAAACATCTGATTGAATTTCTGTGCATATTAAATAGCAGAGTCTAGGATTTGTACACAAGACAGCTCACACTCATTAGAATAAAAAAAGACCCTACCAGATGACAAAGGTGGTTTAGGGTAAGGGGTATGCTTCAATATTCTGTCTGCAAAAACTTTCCTCAAAAATAAAAAAGGGGAAAAAGTTTTATTGATTGACAAATAATTTAACATAGCATGCAAATCATGGCAACTGAATCCTTATAAATTAAAATGTACCATTGACAACAGTATCTTTTCTATAATGCATGTTTTCATACACATGTATCAAATTTTATAAAACTGAACTAGCACATATTTTGTTATGGAATATTTCTCAACACCTTCTGTATTTTTAGGTAGATAAGTAGAAAATGAAAATAAGCACTACTTGAAAATAATTTCAAGTTAATGAATATGCAAGTTTTTTTTAGAAAAATATGGGTATTGTATGAAGATTTTAGATGAATATGCTATATCCAAAATAATCATGGAATGATTTAATGATCTGAGATCATTTTATATAAACCATGTTAAATTCTCCTTGCAATTAAAATAATATATTTTGAAAGATATGCAAGAAATAATTAAAATAAAATCTTCATTTCAATATTATAGGACTAATATTAAATTTTTGCTTAAGTAGCATCATGCTTCTAAAAATCAGGGCAGTTTATTTAAATTGCTTGTATTTTAGGAAAAAAATTTAAATCTTCAATCTTTGAGCTTTATTTTAGACTTTGAATAGTGGATCATATTATATATTTTTTTTCTTCCAACATCACATAGTGAACAATTTTTCATCCTTAAGGAGAAGATAAAATTCTCCATAGCACATATGCACAATCGTGCAGTGAAATTTTATTTCCTGGACTTTTTCAGCGTAAAAAGTGTCTATTAATCATTGTGTTGATTTTATGATGTGGACTATTGCCCAGAGGAATTCTGCAATGATCCAAAGATTAATTTTACATGCAGCACCAAGTTGGACTTGAATCCAGACTTTGAAACTTGTAATAATTCTTTCACTAATATGATTATTTTTCATAAATCCTTGGAGGTTACTGTAATTCTAGTACATGAGTCAACATTGTTTGATAAGTTGCAGAAATGCTGTATTTCAGAGCATTGAAATTTGGCACTTTATACCAAGGATTTGCAAAGTCTAATATTACAGAAGAAGATGAAATTATTAAAACAAAGTAAGTAAAAATTTATGTCATATTTGTATCTTATAAGGAACCAAGAGTTCAACAGTACTCTAACATTTCCATAAAAAGTGTTTCATTTTTAGGGATTCCACCTTCTGGGTCCCCTTCTTCCTCCGGGAGAAGTCTTTTCTTCTGTCCTTTAATAAATTTCTAATCTCTACTCTGACCTTGCCTCGGAGTGCTTCTTTGGTGTTATTCTTCAACATCGGGGAGCAAGAACTCTTCACCGGTCAACAGCGGTAACATATTGGAGGTTCCACCGAGATTCTACACTGAGGTAAGTACACGCACCCCATGTCTGTTTGAGGTGCATCTTTCTCTCTTTCTTTCTGGAGGGTAAGGTGGGCACCCGACGGCTACTTAAATGCAACTAGTGCAGCCGCCACTCTACAAGACTCGGGTGAGAGGTTTCTCGGTCTAGGCAGCTCTCAATCACCTGTTCATTACGGAGCAGGCATGTTGAGTTCTGCCAAAGCCGTTTCCAACTTTTCTGTCTGGGCCTGGAGAGCAATTGGCGTGAGTACACAGTGTCCGGAATCCCGATCTGCCTCGGATGCGTGGAGGTGGAGGAAGCAGTTTGGAACAACTGAGGAATTCCCGTCTGGGCTACTCTCAGATGAATTCTTAAGGTTCCTTTCTCTTGAGCCCCCTTCCGACAGCCCCCAGGGGTATCTAAGGTGATCGGTAGATGAACGGCATTGAGGGAAAGCCCCAATCACATTTGCCTCCGTATGGGCCATGCAACACTCCCAACCCTGCATCCAATACCTCCTGGATGTTCCCCTTCCTTCGCGGGTCAGAAACGTTAGCAATTCAGGTTGTAGGACTGAGAGAAAGGCATAAGATAATTAGTAAGACCTGCCCAGGTTCCCTAAGGTGCATAGGTAACTTTCGATAGTCTGTTTTACCACCCAATGTTTAAAATGTGCTGTGGTCCTTAAGCTGCTAAGAGAAGCATTTTTTAGAATCAACTCCTCCAGTAATCTCTTAGTCTATAGAGCAAAGGTGACAAAGAGCACACAATTCAATGGGTTTTAGTGGCCGGGAGGAAAGCAGTAAGGCCCTTAAGTCTGAATCCTCCCAGGGTCTCTGGCACAGGGCAAACTGAGACCCTAGCAATTTGCTAAAGGGGACCAGAAACCCCTTGGCAAAGCCAGGTGAGAGACGGGTTTTCTGGACCGTTTAGGAGGCTCAAGTATTAGGGAGATCAACAGTTTTCTCCGGCGCGGGTGCCTGAGTTCTGTTTTTTTCTCTCCACACTCAGATGGGAGCCTCATTCTCTAATACGTCAGGTACGCCACTTACCTGCATATTGAAAAATTGGGATAAATTTGACCCTCAAACACTCAAGAAAAAGCGCCTCATTTTCTTCTGCCACCAGGTCTGGCCTCAATACAAACTCCCTGATGGAAAAACCTGGCCACCAAAGGGAAGTATCAATTTTAATACTATTTTACAACTTGATAAATTTTGCAAAAAGAAAGAAAAATGGTGTGAGGTGCAATATGTTCAGGTTTTCTTTGCTCTAAGGGAAAATCCTAAATTATGCCAACAGTGTAAAGTAGACTTAGCTATGATATCTGCCATGAAGAGAAAAATCTTGGACTCACTGAGGAAAAAATCAGAGAAAAATTTGGGCCGATCAAAGTACATAACCCTTCCCCCTTCAAGACCTAAGGCAGATAAAAACTGATTCTACTCAGTGTTAGGAGATATGCAAATTGCCTAGGATTGGATCTATCCAAAGGAGCTAATCTTGCAAGTGAAAGGGGAAACTGAGGAATTCCCAGCAGCTGCCAGAGCCTTTTTCGCTTTGGGGAAATTTCCTCATTTCCCTGCACTGTAAGGATTACTCCACCCAAATGCAGTAAAGTCAGTCACACTGAGACCCTTGATTTTACACTTATAGTTGCCCCTATGTGAGAACATCTGGTCCACTCATGGGAAATCTAAGGTGCCACTGATAAGAGTCAAAATTAAATGGAAGTTCAAAACCTGGAGAGATATTTTCTTATCTGGTGTATTTTAAAGGTTATTATAGATTGTTTCTTGGGGATAATCTAGGCTAAATGTGTGTCTAAAAGATATTTCATCTGGTATCTAAATGAGTTTAAAGCATTGCATAATCTTGCAGCTAAAAGTTAGGGTTAGGTAACTAATTAGTTTGTGATTTCAGATAATTCATGCCAGAGAACTTAAATACTTAGGATAGAAAATTAAAAAAAACTCTACTTTCAAGTTAGCAAGTAACTCTCAATCATTCAGGTTTATTTTTTCATCAATTTTGAACTGGCTAGCCTAAGGAGATTTCACTAGGTATACAGTGCATTGATTTGGGCAAGGATAGTAAATTATGATTTGGCATCTGTTTCTCTCAGTGTGTAAGATTTAGGAAAAAGTGTTGAATTAAAATGTTGGTCTGGCTTATTGAAATGACATTAACTAGCAACAGTCTTGGGAATTTTCAAAGCTTAATTTTAGATATACATGGTAGTGTGTGGATTTTTTTCCAGGCGATTTAAGGTAACTTAATACTACTTTAGGAACTTCAGAAAGAAAGTAGCTTAATGATCCTGAAGGAACTTCTTCTGATGGTGGCTTTTATATTATCAAGAAAGATCCTATTTTCAGTTTTGTGTGAGCAAGTTTTTCTAGTGTAGGAAGATATAAAGATGAAATTTTGTAAACTGTATCTTAAACTTTAAAAAAATTGTGACTTATGGTTAAAGTGCCTCAGGCATGTGGTTTCTGGTCAGAATTCCGGTTTCCCCAGGTCCTTCCAGACCTCAGCCAGGACTTAAGTTGGTATGCAAACAGAAGCAGCTTGGAGCTCAGGCCCAAGGCAACAAAAGGGGGTAAAAGTGTCTTTTTTACCTGAACTCAAACTAGACCAAATCAAGAAGTAAATTGTATGGCATTTACTAATTACTGGCCGGTCAATTTTTTCTAGGACTTTTGCCTTTTATTAGATTCTATGTTTTTTTTTTGAGCTCATGATTTTGTTCCTACAGACAAGTTAATGTTTTTCTGATAAGTTCTATTTTTGATCAACTGGATTTTTTTAAAACATTGCAATGAGATTTCACCTGAGAAATCTACAAGGCCTTCAGCATTGTGTTATGTGTTATACTTGTGTTACATGTTGTATGTCGATATGTCTGTATGTGTATGTCCATATATCATGCAGTGATTGACAGACAAATGACAGATGAGGAGCGCTCATGAAAAATTAAAAATGGATCCAAATATCTTTGATTCACATGATTCAAATGGCTCAATTTAAATTTGGTAAATAGATAAAAAAGGAGGTCTTAAATTAAGCTTATAAGTTTTTCTAGGTGTTCAAAAAGGCCCTAATAAAATGTTGATGTCTATGAAGTAATCTGCTTAGATTCAAAAGTTTACAGGTATTGTTTCAAAATATGAACAGAAGGAGGTTAACAGATAAAAAAAGAGAAGGTTCTAGGTATGGATTTAATAGAGGGAAAATGTGTTTCTAGATAAGAGTCTATATGATTAAGTAATTAAGAGGGTTTAAGTAAGTGATATAAAGAAGGTCTGTGCAAGTTGTAAGTTTTTGAGCAAGTAATCTTAAAGAAATTAAACAGCTGGTTAAACAAGTGCTGTTGTTTTAGAGAATTGTGCTATGTTATTTCTTTAAAAGCTAAACTTGGTTAATATAAAAACATTAATGTAATTGGTGCCATTAATGTGTTCATATCTTCCAGGTATACAAGTCTGTAAGGTAGAAGCTTTAGAAAGAGCATTATATCAAACTGGTGTTCTAAAATTGTATGGTAATTTTAGGCTTAAAAGAAAAACGTGTTGGAAGTTTATATCATTTGTGTTCTATAACTGAACTTGTTATCAATAAGTTATGTAAAGTTCCATGTTACTTCTTACACTGAGATACAATTTAAATGTATTTTTAAGTTAATGAGAGCCTAATCTGGGTAAAGGTTTTATTGTAAAACACAAAAGTACCTTGCTACTTTTCTACAAAAGGTTAAAAGTTTTCAGCCTCTCTTTAATTCATGTTTTAGATATGATATTATATTGTGTTAGCTAATATTCATGTAAATTTGAGCAACAATTTATGTAGATGTCTAAAAAGCAAAGATCAGCTTCAGAACTATAGCATTTAAGACTTATGAAGGGCCCCACCTTACTTGAGATAAGGCTCTATGTCCCATTTCATATGAAAGTGACTATGAAAGAAGTAGGCTAGATTTCAGTGCATTTAAGGTTGTGTCCAAAAGTTGGTTTTTTGTCAAGATTGCCAGGACCTCAAACAGGGGATTATAATGTATAACTCTGCCAGAATTCAAGGTAGCTATTACATAAACTAAATATGTTTTTATCCTAGTTAGTTTTGTTTTGTAGTTTGCTTTTAGATGGTCTAAAGATTGCCTGTTAATATTTTAAAGAGGTACTGCTTTAAGAACTCACAACCCGGGTTAACTTAAGATAAGGAGTTATCACCTACAGGATAGAGAGATAGGTACTAAAGCCCAGTACTTAGTATAAGGCTGTTGAAGTTTATTTGCTAGATGTTTAAGATTAAGTTTTAAAATTAAAGTTAAATTAAAGGGCCAAGAAAACCAATATTTGGCTCTTGCCCTCTGAGTCAGTCTGAATCAGGGATAGGGAACTTCTCCAAAGGGCTTTGCAACTCTAGGCCACATAACCTCCTGATCAGGGAGATTAATGAGACCAGTGGAGGACAGAAAGCCAATCAGTGCATTTGCTGTGAAGAGGAGGGTCATCAAAGAAGGGAGACATCCCTGATGCTTCTGGGGGAAGCCGTATGGTCAAGCAAGGCCTGGACCCATCCCAGTGCAAATGGCACTAGCAGAACTGAGAAGCTGCTGTGAAGTTCCCGAGGACTCCCAGGAAACTCAGCTGACTTAACAATAGATGGAAACAAAGTCAGTTTGACTTACTTCATCTTAAACACTTAGCAAAGACAGTTAAAGAGCCAAAACACAGCTATTCCTGGGCATTTTAAATGATAATAATAGTTAAATGTAACCTCCAGCAATCAGTAAACTGGAGGCTGCAAAAGAGATTCTTAGGTAGGAATGCCTGATAACTATCAAAAGAAACTGCCAGAGTAGTTTAGTTTAAGGCCCACAGATATTCCTAACCTACACAGGTAGGCTTAATGTTTGCTAGTATGGTTATCCAGCCCTAAGTAACAGAATTAAAGATTTCTCTATTAGACACAGGTCATACTAATAAAAGGATTTTGCAAGATCAGATGACATTAAACTGTACCTTAAGGAAAGGACATCTGTAACCCTAAAAGTTAAATGTTGTGTTTACATCGCTGACATTTCTGGCAATGTGACAAATATCCTTAAAGATTTACATGCTCAGATAGAAGCCATGTCCTCAGCAACTTTGTCATTGAAACAATATCTTAGCTCCTGGTTCTTGGTACTTCCTGGTGGTAAACATTGTTAGTCTTTATCTTTGCCATCATACTCATTGGCATATTCCTGTGCTATGGCATTTATTGCTGCATCAATATGCTTCCAGTACTAATGAATTCTTGTTTCTCTTATAGACCACCCATCACTCAAATGGCCCTCCAGCCTATCATGGACCACTCGATAGACCCGATTTTTAAAGGGGACTCCAAACTGCTTGCCCCACACATTGTCCCTTTTCAGCCTGAAGAAGCCAGAAAGATCTTCTTTGCCCCCTTTCCTTACAGCAGTAAGGAGTTCCCAAATTAGAGGGGGGAATGAAGCCAGATTTAAAGTTAGGTAGTCAGTGTAGTTAGGTAAATCGGGTCTAATACCGAGTGAAATCTAAAATGGAGGCCATGCTGGGAATGACTCAGGAAAAACAGGACAACTCATGGAATGTTAATGAAGTCCTGAAGAGGCCCTAGGCCAAAGTCCACCTGGAAGAAGTATTAATGAATAGCCCCCAGCAGATTTGGAGATAGCCCATCACCAAGAAGTGATAATGAAGTCCTTCCTGCTCAGACTACTTCTTTGGCCCACCTGTGTCCCACCCCTCAGGCCTTCCAACCTACATTCCATCACTGAAAGAACTATAAAAAGGGGAGACAACTGCACTTCCACAGATTCCACCTTCTGGGTCCCCTTCTTCCTCCGGGAGAAGTCTTTTCTTCTGTCCTTTAATAAATTTCTAATCTCTACTCTGAAAAAAAAAATGTGTTTCATTTTTAGCCTAGAATTTAGTGGGTTATATATGCTCACTGACTGTAAGTTCAAAAGGTTGTTCAAAGACTGTCATGAAGTTCAGTTGATAAAATACACATTAGTTGAAATTCTCTTAATTTTATAGGTTACATATAAAACATTCAAAATCTGACTTTTCCAGCATCTTTGGAACCTGGAAACCTAGAACCTCTCTGACTAATTGTATCTAATCTATATCTTTAGTATCAGCTTGGAGCCTTATAAATAATATACATACATGTTAACATGAAATTTAGAATGTCTGTAATATCACTCTAGCTGATTTAGTCATTCCCAATAAGTTCCTGGACCCTGCTAATTAATTGGTCCTGGTCTTAGACCAAGTTGACCTGGGAAGGTTAAGGGTCAACAGTTTGGACTGTATGCTGATGAACAGTGTTCTGCCTAATTCTGTAGCCATGTGGCATTTCAAATTTCATTACTAATGAGCTGTACCTGATTCAGATAATGTGGGCTCAAGTACACATCCAGACAATCTAAAGAAATCAGGGATAGATGGGAGGGAATAGATGAGCTTTTAGAACTTCTAATGCCTCCCTTGTGATCAAGTGTATCATTTCCAACCGTGTGCTGAATGTTAACAGTTCTCAAATATACTTCTGTACCTTTTTAATGTATAAATATAGTCTGATTTTCCCCATGAGTTATTTATAACCAGGTCACTCAGTCTGAGTCTGATAGTATGTATCAGCTAAATATAGACAACACTCAATCCTCCTGGTACCCTGAGTATCCATGTGTGTTCCTTTAGTACATATACACATATTATGTATACATTTGTCAAAAATTCAAAAATGTAAGGGAACAATGCAATAAGTGGTCTCCCATTAATGAGCCAATATACACAAATCTGGACTCATAATCTAATCAATTACTCCACTAATTAGCTAGACTCTCAGGTGTTATTCATAACAATCTACTTTGTTTGAAAACAACACATGCATTTCAAGCTTTCCATATATTAAATTTCTCTCCCTGAAATGCTTTTAACACAGTTTCTCATTTCCAGCTCTGCAAACATCTCTGTCCAATTTCACTTGTGTCTTCTTTAAGAACTGTGAACTGAAAACAAAGTTCCTTCTTTTATCTGTTCCCATAGCAATTTGCAATCATTCCATCATCTTTTAAATTAAACTTTTTGTATGCACTTATATATGTCCTTATTAGGTAGAGACTACTAAGCCCAGGAAAACTACCTTTTTAAAAAATATTTTTACATCTGTGTATAACTCTTAGGGCTCATTAGTACTTGAGTGAATACCTCCAAATCTTATATATATATATATATATATATATATATATATATATATATATATTTTATTACATTTTGCAAAATAATATATATTTTTCCACCATATTTCTTCTTTGAACTTAAGTTGAAATGAAATCTTATTTGAGCCAATTTCTGGTATGTAATGTTATTAATTTTCAATTCAATATCTTGATGGAAATAAAATTCTAAAAATCTTAATTTTATATTGATTTTAAAAACACATAGGTAACGACCTGCATATTTCTGACTTTAAACAAAAGTTTATACTTGGAAATTGAACTTAGTCTAAAAATTGCATCATTCATACTAACTATAAATATCAATCACATTAATCCAATCATTTTCCCACATTTCACTGCCTGTTTCCTAGGATTATTGAGCCTTTTATAATTTAAGTGAAGTGACTGGCCAATTTACAGAACTGATTCCACCTTGCTTCTTCTACTTGTTTTTTTTTTTTTTTGATAGCAACTAACACTAAAACAGTGTTTTTTTAATACACAGGCTTCCCAGTAGGTAGAAATTCAGAGGGTTGTGAGGGGCGAGGGATAAAGATGAAAGCCTATTTTTTTCACACTTTCAAGCACTACTTTAAGGAAAGAAAAATGGGTTCACTATATGCATGCATATAAAATATTCTTCCCTTTATAAGTAACTTGCCAAATTTAAAAGCTGAATTTAAATATCCACCAAAATATTTTGCTAAAAATCTGTCAATTATCTATTGCCTTCATTTTAGTTATGCATTTTCGAGGTGAAATAGATGTTTATATGTAACTTCTATAAAATATCTAAGATATCAATTTATATATTATCCTAAAATATATTAATTTTCTTATTCAAAATACTCTAACCAAAAGAAGATGGACTTTTAGTGGTTAGGTTTCTAAATTACATTTTCTTCTAATTGAATTACTAAATACATTAATCAACTAGGTCATCAACTCTGGTTTTATAGGGTGTTCTTCAGTTAAATTAGATCAGCCACTGGTGGGGAATAATATTTTTCTGCAGCCATTGTGGTCAACCTGAAAATATAATGATCTTTCATCTCTAAAAGACTGTCAGTTCCAATTACTGGCATTTATTATTAAAGTGTCTAAAATCACAAATTCTAATTTTCTGTTTCACTGTATGAGTCTATACTATTATCTTTGCTCAAAAATTTACATAATTTACAGGTTAAACTATTCCCAAACTCTGAGTATTTATTCTCTGTTATGAAAAATGTACTATTATATACTTGTAATTTGCTTTTCTAGGTTATAAAATTATGGCAAGAAAAAGTCTGAGTGTAATGTATGAATAATCTACATGTCAGAAATACATTAGTAAAACACTGGCAGTTTATTTTGAGCTACCTTTAATTTATTGACATTATTAGAAGTTCTGTTCAAGGTGCATCCACATCTTTAATCCGTAATATATATTCAGAAGTTTGTAGTGGATTCAAGAGTTAGATATAAATAATATTAATGATAATAATGCATGAGTTTGATTTTAAAATACAAATATTTGGATAGTATGTGAGTGGAATGCCACACTTAATCCTTACATTGTCTTTGCTATTTGCATGTAGTGAGTGAAATAACTGAGACTAAGTGATTGAGTTCCTAATCAGTCAGCTATTTAGCTGTTGATACAAGAGTTACATGGTGATCTAATTCCTTAACTCCTTTCTTCCTTACTGCTTTGTTTTTCAATGATCAGGAAAGTAAAAGGATTGTGCTTAAAGATAGTACCATCTGCCAAATTATCAGCCATATATTGTCCTTTAATATATCAATATACTTTTAATAATTTTTAAACATAATGAATTTTCACAATATTAGGTAATATTTTATTATACAGCATAATAATTCATAATAATTGCATATGACAATTATGTCAAACATAAAATGTTAAATGAGGTAAAATTTGAAAGTTTTTTATATTTATTTGATTAAAATGCCAACAACTGTGTGTATTGGTGCCATACAGTGAACTGAAGAGTAAGTTTAACTTTCTTGGGAAAGCATTTATTCATTGCACATGCAGGAGGAAGAGAAGCTTTTCATTAGCTGTCATCTCTCCATGTGATTATTATCTACAGAGCATTCTTGGAAAAACTTCTCAGATTTTTTTTTCTGGGAGAAATTTACAGTTGTGTGTGTGCTTTCTACATAATCATAAAGAGTAAGGTTCTCTAGGTCTGCTTTCTTCAAGGCTGTAGGTTTAGTCTTAGAAACCGACATTTCTCTTGTTCTGCATAATCTATAGCATTTAACCAGACATACTCTTCCTTTCAAGTTGATTTGTGTTCCTTGACACAGGGGCATCAAATTACTGTGGGGTACCCCTGCCCTTGATTACTTAGGAGAATAAAATTGGTAAAGAGATTGTACATCACAAGAGAGCCCAAGTGAAAAAAAAAAATGCACAGAGCAAAACCATTGATTTGACCTGTTAAATGGATTATCCAAGCTGCATATAAAATTTTCTCATATTTTTATGTTGTCACTAAATTGATTTATGATTAATGCTGGGTGAATAGTTCAGGATAATAAATCTGAACTTAATCCATACAAAAGCATACATATATATTTTCCCCCAACAGAAGCAAGCCCTTTTTATTAGCTGTGTTCAGATCTGACTTCTGAAATCCTTCACTTTAAACAACTTACAATTCAGAAAGAGAACTCATCTAGTTCTTATTCTATTCCTCTGGAGTCTCCCCTGAGATTTCCTAAATGCATTTGTGGAAATAGACTCTAGGATTCAAGGAAGTCATGTGTATGCAAATGTGTGCTGTATTTTATAGTTTCATCACCTAGTCCTTCTGCATATTTGTTATCTTTCCTTCAAAGCTTGATGGAAGTGGGACTAAGCAAAAATGTGTAGACTAAAGGAAAAGAAGGAGAAATGATTTCAGAAAGCATAATTTCACACTATAAAAGTGCCACACTGAGAAGCAGACTACTTTGCAATACAGTATTTAACAAGATTTTTTTTTCTTTTTTTTTTTATTGTTGGTCGTTCAAAACATTACATAGTTCTTAATACATCATATTTCACAATTTGATTCAAGTGGGTTTAACAAGATTTTCATTAGCTTAATCACCTGAAGGTAAAATATAAACAATATTGGTAACTGAAAATAAAAAAAAATAAACAAAGATTTTGACATTTAATATAAAACATTCTTAAGCTCATTTAAATGCACTTTAAAGCAAAGACTCAAAAGAAATATTTTTATCTTAGGTTCTCTTCCAGTGCATTTTAACCAAATGCGTATGTATATACTTTTGTTCTAGAAGACTATTTTATATACCATGTTATGATTTTAATTTATACAGTATCTTATTTTTCATTTTATGTTTTCAATCGTTAGATTACTTTAGCCTTCATGAAATTTGAATATTTACAGTAAAAATTTAAATATTCAATACATAGGTTATAATTACTGAAATTAAACAAATTTTTACATTTGCATACTGATAAGTTTGTCTCCTAAATTAATTTGAAACCAAACTACTAGATACAGTGCTTTCATATTGCAAAAGTATTCTACTTTTAAATGTTGAAGATATCAATATCAAGACAGTTATATGGACATTCACAACATTTTAGTACTTGTCCTGGGGAATTTTTGAAATACTGTACATAGTTTATATTCAGTGGAAATGACAGGGTACAGGTTTCTAAAAAAATTGTACATATTTTTTCCTGATAAAGACAATATAATCTCAAGTTTGTTAAAATTTAAACTTTAAAAATATGTTTTAGATATTGAAAGATATTTCTTGACCAAGAAAATTCATCTAACATATCCATACTAGCACATAAAATGAATATTAGGATACAAATCATGAACTAATTAATTAGATTTAGACTTTGTGTTGTTAATTCACAGGACCTTCAAGATTCTTATACCTTTAAAATAATATGATATCTGCCAAACTTACCTAATAGGCTTTTCCTGAAACACACAAAAAAATCTCAAAATAGTGAGATAGGGCAGTTGCTGTGGCACAGGCCTGTAATCCCAGGGGATCTAGAGCTGAGGCAGGAGAATTGTGAGTTCAAAGCCAGCCTAGCAACCTAGTGAGGCCCTGAGGAACCCATGGAGACACTGCCTCTAAATAAAATATAAAAAAGTGCTGAAGATGTTGCTCAGTAGATAAGTGCCCCCCTGGGTTCAATCCCTGAGACCAAAAAGAAAAAAAAAATGATATCATCTATTCAAATAATTTCTCATCTTTAAAATGCTATTTGATGATTTCTTAGAAATTGGTATTAATATTTAATTAACATTTCTAACCTTCTCTAGATACCACTTGTCATCTCTGTAAAAACGAATAGACTAGGATAAGTGTTTAAAAAGTAGCACTTTTTGATGAAAACATGAATTACAAAGTTCCAAGGAAATTGCTTGTGAGCAATTTGCTACATCAATGAAGTTAATGGTAACTGAAAAAAAAAATCATTAACTTTTTTTTTTAACTGAAAAAAGAAAAGCTCACACCAAACCCAAGTTGTCAAGCTCCAAACACCCTACACACAGACTACCTGAACCTGTCAGTGCTTCTCAATCACTACAGATGAACTATGTGGGAGTACCATTTGATATTCATTCACAATATAGAGACCTGCACAGTGTGGACATCAAGTGGACAGCCCTTCATGGCAGCATGGTCATTCTTGATTATCTCAACAAGCAAAAAGATGCCACACAACAACAGGGGCTCCAGGGTTGGACAGTATGGCCTAAATCACAGTGCAGCCACCTACTGCTCTGTGACATGTCAGTCATCCTGAATAAGTGTCTTTGTCTTAAAATGGAAGCTTCATCTCTCAGAACTACCCTAATGATATGTAAGCTCAACATTTTGAGATATTTAATAAATGACCATTATTTTTGACATTATTTACCAATTTTTTTGGTAACGAGTAGGAGAATACACCTGCAATACAAGATTTTAAGATTTGAGATAAAAGGATTAAAAAAAACACACAATTATTTGACTCCCACAGACATTAAATAAAGTTATTTGTGTGTTTTTTTCTCCAATTTTTAAAACAGATTTGAATTTATGACAAAGCAGATTCTGATAATAATAAAATATGGTTTCACAGTTTGCCTAGAGTTAAGTATATGACAAAAACATCTTAAAGTACAGAAGGCAAGCAAAGCATTCCTCTAGAAAGAAAAACATAAGAGTTGGAGAAAAATGTCCATTTTGTTTCTTGTCAAACTGGATATCTTAAGTATGATTGTAAGGGTCAAACACCTCTGACTTGCTAAATGTTTAGAAATATTTCATTGTTCCATGATCAAAAAATTCTGTTCTTATAAAGTGTTCACTCTACCTTTTCCCAGAGAGAGAAAGATGACTGAGAATTTTACTGATAATGAGAATCCAGGATACTCATTAAAGACAGCCTTATGCCCTACTCTGAAGATAGCACATTACCGTAGCTGGTTATTTAATGATGGCCTCCAGCCATCAGTGAACAGGTTATGCTTGGCATGCTCTGTGTGGAACAGTTATGTTTAGAAATACTTATCAAGGGTAATTAACATAGAAAAGTGCTGATTCTTGAAGTTAAATCTGTAGTTAATTGTAGTCTTGGCAACATTTTATTACACAGAGTAGAAAACACTAAATTGAATGTAATAAAAAAACCCATGATGATGAGTTTACAATTCAAGGTAAGGGACACAAGCAGTCAATTATGGCAGATATTAAGGTAGATTTAGAAAGAAGTGAAATAATCAGTGATGGCGTGACCTGAACTAGGTTTGGAGGAGTGTATAAATATGGAAAGATAGGAGGAAAATGAGATATAAATTTATTAAACACAGATCTAGGTCCTTCTACAGGTGTTCACATTTAGTTTTTTAAAATTATGTTATAGTTAATTTTAACTTGCAAATGATAAAAGTGAGATGACAAAGTTTTAGGAATTTCCCAAATATATATAATTAAACTTACCTGCATGGATGATGTTCTCTGCTGTATTTTATCTAATTGTATACTATATTTTTAAGCTTAGACAAGCAAAATATAAAATATCACAAGATGACGTGAAGTATTGCAATGTACAAGATGTTTATACAGATGTGAGTAGAGAGGACACTACTGATTAGGGAAATATTATAGTCCCTTAATGATTTTGAAGAATTCTGGGAATACCCCATAAATGTTAAAATTTCTAGAACTTTTTTTGGGGGATGGTTGCAATCCAAGAAAATGAGAATTTCCCTCTATTAACTATCTTCCTTTAATTAATGCTGTCTAATGAAGTTAGAAGGCTCCTACCTTGTTCACCCAGAGACATGCAGATGTTTTAAGAGGAATAAAGTACAGTAATGAAGACTAATACCCTAATAACTTAAGAAGATAACAGCTCTATGGTGGATATTTTTCTTCCCTTCTGATGTTTCAATGGGGAGAAAACATTTATAGGAAAGAGCATGGTAATTTCCCTGATGATAAAGACATGTGGGTGATGTTGCATATAGTGGCTTTGGGGAACAACTGACAATTCCAAATACCCATTGTCACTCTTAGCCAAATCACTGGCAAAATTCTAGAGTGGCCAACAAATCATCTACTGTAAAGCACTCACAAGGAGAGAGTAGCAGACAGATAACTTCGTCATCCAAGAGAGAAAGTTCACCTATCACTTGTTTCCTGAGAACCTGTGACATTGAGAAAGTGTCAACAGGTGACTAAAGAATCAATCACTGATTCTTTCTTTTAAAAAAAAAAACCCCTATTTTCCTTTCATTAAAGCACTTAGACAAATGCTGTTAAGTACTTATAAAAGAGAAGTCTCATTATATGATGCATTTCCATGAAGTATGAAAGTTCATGGTAAGGCAAGCATAAATAGTTGTTCCAAGGTTGAGCAGTCAACCAACACCACATATATACGTTAAACAGCTGAAGTAGAATCACATTGGTAAGTGAATACTAAGGATAAAGAGCACAGCATTTATCTAAGCAGCACAAACATTTGCTTATTATACGATTCTAGACATATTAGTCAAGTAAATTATAGTGTGTTAATACAGGAGCTATTTCTCATGGAGAAAGTTCATTTCATAAATTAAAATAGAAAAGATGTTGACATCTTTTCCAATGGTGAGGTTTAAGATTCATTTGATGTAAACAGGTATCTCTGCTGCCTAGGAGTATCTATGGGCATTAAATCCTGAAAAAATGAAGTGCACTCAACAATTCCAACATAGTCACTCCTGAGTATAATTTTCCACCACTCTCTGAGAGCAGTGACCAGGGTTAAGCAACATTACTGTCTCTTAGAAATAGAGTTTTGGAATAATTGTTTGCTTGCATCATTGAATAGCATACAATTAGCATACTGAGAATATTGGTTAGTGCTCAAGTAGGAGAGAAAGTCTTAGAAGGGCTCTCGTTATTCTCCATTGTAGAAAATTTGTTCCACTGCCAGAAGACAGGCTTTTGCATACGGTGTTTGAAAAGAAGGTCTTTAAAGTTCAAAGAGTGGTAGGAAGAGAAAAATATTCCCTTTAAGGAGCTTCTGATATGTGATATGTAATATGTATAAATATGCTGTCATGTACATACATCCACTGATAATGCACACACTGTGAAACATACGAAATCAGAGGGTGTATGAGAACACTTAGGAAACACATTCCACTGAATTTTGGAGATCTGGAAGTACTTTCATAGAAAACGAGAACTGCCCTTTTTCTGTACCTTTAAAAGTAAAGACTCTCAAAATTATGGATCCATAAGCAGTTTTCCTCCTCACCTCTTCTTTATAGAAGCACTATTTCTGGTTTAACATTAATACTTCTCTAATGATGACCTAACTAAACTGAAAAGTTACTGCTCTTAGCAGGGGTGACAAGTGAAAGCAATGCTAAGCAAGGTTTTACAGAGCTTTTTCAAACTCTAAAGAAAATTAGAAGCACTTTAGTAAAAGGCTCTGCACAGATCACATGATCCCACTTGAAATGTAAAACATCTCAACTTTTATTCAACAGCCAAGTGTGAATCCATGTTAATAAGAACAGATTTGTTTTAGTGAACAAAACCCAGCTTCCCCCAAAGATTATGGCTTATGCTTCAACACATGCTTAGAAAATCTGATAGCTTATTGTACAATGGTGAAATATTAGAGAGGAATACTTCCCAGTAGAAGCAAGAAGGAATAGTTTAGTCTCTTTAAAACAATGACTCTTGGAAGAATTAGAAGAATACACATTTTTTTTTTTCTAAAGGTATTTACAGCTTCTAACTAAGAACTGGAATCTTTAGAAGGTTTGACTAAATGTGGATAACTTTACCATGGTTTGAATATACCCAACAAATTTCATGTGATGGAAGCTTAATCCCTGATACAATAGTGATAAGGGACAGAGGTCTTAAGAGGGGATTAGGCCACAAGGGTTTTGCCCTCATAAGTAGATGAATGCTTTTATTGGGAAAATGGAATTCCTTATAACTGCATCAGTTCAGCTCTTACCCCCATCCCCACTCCACTGCCATCCCACCAGGGGAAGACAGCAAGGAAGCCTTTACCAGATGCTTGCTTCTCAATCTTGGACTTGACAACTCCAGAACCATGAGCCAATAAATTTCGATTCATTATAAATTACTCAATCTGTGGTATTCTATCAAGCAGCACACAATGTTGTAAGACAGACTGAATAAAAATACATTTTTTAAAAAAAATTACAGTTAATGAAGGCCATTCTGGATTTAAACTATCATAAGTTTTGTAAAATAAAAATGGGTTCGTAAGTTTTCTTTATTTTCCAGCCCTATTCACAAAGTGAAGAACTTTTTGGCAAAAAAAAAAAGTCAAAACAAGCAATAATTTTATTAGCAGGGAGAAGGGAAGAGGCAAAAGTGAAGAAAGAAAATATTAATTTAGGTAAAGAGAAAGCTTTTCATTGTTTCAGAGTTGTGCCCCCATTTGTGGTATTTAACTACCACTGGCTGCACAGAGTTCATGGTAATTATGATATCCCTGGGGCTGTTGCTTCATCACATCATTCCTATGACAAAATAAATGTGGGATGCTTTTGCAAACCAGGAGAAAAAAGATCTTTCAAAGAATGATAGTATCCAACATCTTCCTTCAGGCACATAAGGTTGAATAGAATCATCCCATCTTTACAGACGAATGAACTGAGGCCACTCAGGAATTTAAAGTATCTCTTCTTCTTTTTTTCTTTTTTGGACTCATTTGTTCCCCCAAGACTGAGATTATAAAAATAATGCAGACATCTTCTTCTCATGTCTTAATCTCCCTATAAAGCTAAAAAAGGAAAGCGTCTCAGAATTTTTGCTGTAAAAGAAAAAGAAAATGAGAAAGAAGACTCCTCTTTGATCTTAAATCTGTAACTCTGTAGCGTGGCTTGTGGCTCAGAAGGCTACCTGGTGCAGCAGAGATATTATCAGACAGTGTTACCCAAAATGTGTCCAGTGGATTGATACTCATTCTTTCTCTCTCTTTCTCTCTTGCATACACACCTGTGCTATAAAATATGCTTGGGCAGAACTCATACCATGTCTCTTGAATATTAATTCTGAATATTAACATACTAAAGATACAGAAAATATGCACATTTTCTTATGTTACTCAATATATTTTTCAGTTTGACCTGTGAAATTCAATATAGAACTTACAGAAGCAAAGGTGGTGATTTTTTTCCCTATGACTTTCACAATAAAAGTATTCACTTTACTCTCAAATCAGTTCTTATGCATTTTATATTTTTAAATTAGATGTGGAGGTAAAGATAAGGCTTTCATGATACAGAATTTTATAGAAGGCAACCTCTGTTCTTTCCTGGAATGGTAAATTCACAAATTTAATTGATAGAAAAATATGCATGCGTTTCTAATGTGTAAAGTACAATCCATGTGGAAACTCTAATGTTCATTCCCCACTGAAGTTCTCTGAACCAATAAAAATTATTTTCCAACTTAATAGTTCAAGCTATCCAATGATTAGCTTGGCATTGGCAGACAGTTGGCAGTTTTTATAGGGAATAAGAAACAGATCATTTATGTTTGTTAGGCTTCAATTCCTGCCTGGATGTGTCAAATCCCAAGAAAATGTAGCATCCCTCACGTGTGCCTTTTGTAAACTTTCACATTGTAATTCCTTATGGGTGCAGGCATTAGTTACTGTTGGAATCAGTACTTACTTATTAGAATAAAATAACTGATTGAGTATTAAACACATTTATCCAACATTTGTTTATTGCTAAGGCCATTATGGCTCATAGAAACAAATTGAAATACAATTTTGTGCATTATTTTTCCAACTTCTATATCTAAAGAAAAAGACTGCTTGTTCAGAATGTGTGAAATACCACTTTTAGGTACAAGCCACTCTAATTTCACAGTTGAATCATAGAATTGTTGGAGAGCCCCATTGAGTAAATTTCACATTTGCATGCTTTCTAGATCACTATGGAATGTAATCAAAATGAGATTCCACACCTCCATTTATTTGTTGTTGGGAGTGGGTTTTACATTTGAACAAACTCTAATTGTGCTTATTCTACAAACAAGCAAGGGTGATTTCAGCACGGTTTTGCCATAACAAAATTTCTATTTTAAAACACCATTTTTCAATAAGTCCACTGTTTGATCAGATTTCTAACTCTGCTCTGACAGGGGCAATGGAAATACATCCTGCCACATAAATACCTAGGATACAGTTTTATCATTTTATTTGATTTCTCTCTTAAAAAATAATAATATAAGTTTTGCCAACTGGAGAATATATAAAATCCTATTCAAACATGAATTTTAATATAAACTTCTGGGGAGAAAGAACACAATATAAGGAAAGGTTTTACTCTTTGGTCATACATGCTATACAGAATAGTGTGATTAATTATGTAAACAAAGGTTTCAGGAAGAAAGTAGCTATAATTAAAAAAAATTAAAACTCTACATCATTATTAAGTACCAAAGGATTTAAAAGTTTCCTTCAGAAAATTAAAAAAATTAAAAAACCAACTGAAAAGAATCAATAACAATTTTTTTAAAAAATTAAATAACTACAACTGCTTAATGATTGATATATAGTCCAATCTACTTTTACATATTACAGTATTAATTCCAGTAGACCCTTGGAATGGAGAATATACCTGTGATATGTGGAGTCAACATGGACATATTGATAATTGCTGTTTTCTCTATATTGAGAATAGCCAAAGCCGTTTCTTTCTGGCCATTTAAATATAAATTGGTTCTCACCCCATGCAATTACCAAACAAAACAAAAACATGGATTGAATTCCCATCACTCATTATGTGGCACTGATAAATAGTGAACTAAAATAGGAAATCAATAAATTCAGTAAGTTTCAGCATTTTGGTAACATAGATAATTAATAATGTTATTTCTAAACAATAGATTTTAAAATTAACTTCCCTCTATTTCAGTACTTTTTGAATTTAAATAATCTAATATATTATTAGCTCAAAATGTCTCAGTACATATATTTAATTTCAGATAAATCTTGTATTCAAATGTACAGATAATTTCCATGCCATTTCATGAAACTGATTCTAAGGGTGATAATTTCTAGATGTCAAAACTATAATTCTTTCTAAATAATATTGTATATCAGAAGCAGTTCACAATAAAATGCTTTGGAATCACTGGAAAGAAATTGTTATACCTGACTATTGCAAAGCAAGACAAATTGGAAAGAAAGTGAACATTTAATCGATATATTAAAATACGATTAAAATTTATAGATAAGGAAAGGAAAATGCACAGAAGGGTCTCCCAGACAGTGGAAAGTGATAGTGGCAAAATCATGGAAGTGAAAAGACACAGTACATATGTGGGTAATCATGTTTGTGTAGCAAAAGATAAATCTGAAAGGGTATATTTAAAAGACCCAGGAAAAATCTAATTACAGGGTAAGAAGACTAAATCATTCATTCATAAGACCAAAGAGCTGAGAAAAGGAACAATTTGAGTACGCATATGATACAGGGGAAAATGTATTGCATTTGGAACCAGATTTAACTTTTAAAGATACATCATGGTTTTAATCTGTGGAGTAATCAGTTTTTAACACAGAACTTCCCAGGAGAATTAACCAATAAGATAAAGTTTGGAGATTTTAACATTGAGCATAGATGATACACATTTTTTAAAACAATAAATGCTTAGCCTCTACACAATTAAAGTGACCTCATATAGGGAGTAAACTGTTAACATAAAAATTTTCAACATTTTGGAGTTACAATGGGAAAAGAAAATAAAAATGCTGTTATTGAGTGTTTAAAAAGACTTGTATTCATAATGAGAAGTTTAAGAGGTAAATTGTTACTATTTTAATGTATCGTTACTCACAACACTTTATACATTTAAAAATATAAATTGGACTGTAATTAGAAGACACTTCATACTGGTTGGCCACCTCTCATATCACTTACTGAGCTCATAATTTTAGTTTGAAATGCCAAGGTTGGCCTTATTCTTGATGAATCCGATCAAAGCTTTTAACCAGGGAGGTAACTGACTCTTAGGCAGTCAAACTACAGGAAAAACAAGGACTGATACACTAATCTAACTTTTTCCACTAATTTTCAATTTGAAATATGAAGTCCTTTAGCTCATATGGAGAAAGAAACAGAAAGAGAAATAAGAAGGGAAAGGAACTGATTTACATAAATGGAGCAGAATATATATGAATGACATCTGGCAGTGAGATTAAACTGGCTGCCTGGACTCTGTTGGACTCAAGCAGATCTAATAGTTTCTGAACTCTTTTTTTCAGTAAGGCCTATGATCAGTAGAAAATGGGACTCCTGTCTTGGCATGTCGCTTTTCCTGTTTCCTATAAGACTTGTTTACACAAATGAGATCCTTGTTGTTATTGTGCTGTTTCTTTTGAGAAAAACCTCAAGGATTTTATATATATAGCCTGAATCATTTCCTTAGGAAAAGAGCCTAGTGAACATGAAATTATAACATTTTCAGCAAAATTTAATCTGTTATGCTCTCATGCGTTACAGAATGATGATGTTAAAGTGAATATTCCAAGAATTGCCTATACCTGCTAATTATCTGATCAATGGGTTTATTCAGTGAAGTGTGATGTGCTTGCTAATGTGGTTTGCCATGTTCACTGGAGCAGACTAAAATATGTGACTTCTTTGATATATAATTCTCTAAGAATTAGTCTTCTTATTTAGTGGATTCATGGAAGAGGATATATTCTCGGTGTGTGTGTGTGTGTGTGTGTGTGTGTGTTTTAATTAAATATAATTGTATATTAAGGCAGAGTGTCTTTAGTACACTAATCCTTACCTGTAGATTTTTATCTTTTGTTCCTTGAATGGATAGAATCAGAGAACTTCAGGTTTTAGAAATATTTTTAAATATCATTTCATCAAATCTGTATCAAATTTACAAGACACAGTATTTTATGCATATCCTTTGATAATCATATTGACAAATATGATTGCAAAAGCCATCTGATTTCATAAATTTTAATATATAAAACAAATATCTTAGAATTATTGAAAGAATGTGTGCATAAATCATTTTATTTTGCTACCTTTTCATTTTGATGAGTATAAAATATAATTAGAATAGACTGGCCCAATATTTTTGGTAATTAGGAATCAAGCTTGAGCCTTCTGTTGTGGTTTGGATGTGAGGTGTCCTTGAAAATCTCACCTGTAAGACAATGCAAGAAGGTTTAGAGGAGAAATGATTGGGTTATAGCCTTTACCTAACTAGTGAATTAATCCTTGATTGATCGAGTGGTAACTGGAGGGAGGGAGAATGTGGCTGGAGAAAGTGGTTCCTTTGCGGGTGTGCCAATGGGGTAAATATTTGATATCTGGAGAGTGGAGACTGTTTCTCCTCTGCTTTCTGATTACTATATGAGGGGCTTCCTTTTGTCACACTCTCCCACCATGTTAGTCTTAAGGAATGCAGCCGGCCTTCTTTGAACTAAGACCTCTGAAACTGTGAGCCCTCAAATAAATTTCTCCTCCTCTATGGTGGGTCTTTTAGTCACAGCAGTGAAATGGCTAACTAAAACACTTCTGAATCACCAAATAATGTAATTTCCACCGATATATTGCATGAGATTATATGTTATCAACAAAGTCAAAAGAGAAAATAATTATTTTTTATAACTTCAATATATTTGTATTCAACTATTTTTACTTTTTAAAAGTAATTATAAAGTATTATTGCATATGTGTATTCTTCCATATATAAATATAGTAATATGAACTCAAATATAGAAATATCAAAATTAGCAAAATACCATCAATCCCATCACTAAGTGGCATGCTACATCTTGCACTGGTTGGCACAGATGATTCTTGGTTTCATTCACACAAATAATGTAAACTCCAATTACTTCATTATCAACTCCACATACTTTGACATACTTCATAACTTTTGCAGCTTCTCTTTTTTAAGTAAAAATATTGCACTTGAGAGTAAAGAAGAAAACACTCATCTCACTTTTGCATCAATATTAACTTTTAGTTAAATCTCCCTTGTATAAAAAATTCATATTTTCTGCATAAACATTGCATTTGCCTGGTTCCATTATGTTTTAATCACTGTCTATGTTTTTTCTCCCAGAGTTTCAATGATATATTTACCATAAATTTTTATGGTATCAGGGAAACTTAACTCTCATAATTGAATACTAAAAAGAAGCTTAAACTCAAAATTTTTTGCTTAAAATCAAAAGGAAGAAAAATTGAGATTTGTTAAAGTTTTGCCTATCTACACCTTAATAATATGTGTATGATACCAAAACTCTTGTCAATTGATTTCAGACTTTAACTCTAATCCAAAATAAAAACAAGTAACAACAAGAACAACAAGAACATCAAAACACATTTGCTTGAAAAAAGATACCACTTCATAATGTCAGAAAATGTTAATTAAATAAAGCAACTCTTAATTTTGAAGCAATACATTGCATGCATCAAATATTTAATGATATTTTGGATAAATGTTTCGTCTAATATCATATATATATATATATATATATATATATATATATTTGCTGATGGACAGAAAATTACATACTTTTTAAAATATTCATTTGGATTATCATCACTATTCCCTTTATGATGACTTTCTTATTCAGATATGAAGATCTCATGAGAAAATGTTAAGAAAAAACTTAAAATAATTTTTATTATACTGCTTCTTTATTTCCCATTATTCTTTAAAGAATTTTTTTCCCCTGTGAAAACTTGCTTCTGGGTTCCCCAAGCCAGTGACAGCATGATAAATCAGGAAAAAATATTCAGGCCTATTAGATCTCATCCTTGTAAAGCCATCTATGAGTTCATGCTTTGAATCCATGTAGTTGAACAGACCTTGAGTGCCTCATTCAAGATCCAATTAATGTTTGATTCTTTGTTGTGCAGTTAGTATCAAATTTATGAAATATTATAGTGAATTTGGAATACATTCTGGCATCAGCTTTAAGTCCTTGGAGATGATGTTGTATTTTAAGATCTGAACTATACTTGATATATAATTTTGAAGCAATATTATTTTAATACAAGTATATGTTTTTGCTTGTTTCTGCAGCAAACATGGTCTCAGGTTAAAATTAAAACTGAATAATATAGTTACTTGAATATAATTTAAAAATAAAGTGTAATCACATTAGCATAGTTGGTACAAAAGAAAATATCATGTTGTCATTTTTTAATACAACTAAATAGTGTATCTTTATAGATTTTTTCCCTTTGAATAAAACACTTGTTTGGTGCAAAGCACAGAAACTCAAAATATATCATTAATATATGTTTTATATTAAGTAACCAAAAATCCATTACCCTGAAGCTGTACTTTGAATTTCTACATAAAAATCCTAACTTACTATGTAAGCATACTGCCACCTGACTGGTATATTTTGTGAACAAATATCTGAGTTTTACCCAATGTACAGGCAAATAATAAGGCAGATGCCTTATCACAACATGTCCAAATAAGGGAGCTGCCTAATCAAGCATTAAGGTGATTTCTTTACTTTGCTTCTTTGTTCACCTTATAGATAGTTCATTACCATTGGTGCATTGGACAGCTGTCTAAACCTCTCTGGTTCTGAGTGCTACCTGATTCGTAAACCATTGCTTGCCAAAATAAACTGTTAAATTTAATTTGTCTAAAATATTTCTTGTTGGTCATATTATATTATAAATATTAATGATCCAAAGAATTCGAATTTATCTTCTTAAAAAATCACTATAGAGATGAAGTTTTTTGGACTAAGATTCAGGGTCTGGGACAGAGCTCAGTAGTAGAGAATCTGCCTAGGTCCAAATCCCCAATACCACAAAGTAGCAGCAGGAGGAGTAAGAGGAGAGGAGAAAAGAAGATGGAGAGGGAAGAGGAAGACAAGGTTTAAAATGGACTAAGATTCAGATCTAGGTTTATCATTGCTATTCCTCTTTTGGGATACGTAATTTAGAGGCAGAAACATTTGGCACTCTATTTCAGAATTCTTGTGAAAATCAAAAAGTCAATACCTATAGACTTCAGTTCCCAGTAAAGTTCTCTGCCTATTGCTAGCTTTAAAAATATTTGCTGACAGAATTGACATGAGATCTCACATAGATAATTTGATGCTTTGAAGTTGCTCCCAAATGCTTTCAACATTATTCAGCAATGACTTTAATCTGTTTTTATTTTCCAAGTGGTAATTGACAAATAGAAAGCCTTTTGTTATCAAGCAGAACTTCTTATCTAGTTAATCTGGGAGGTTTTTTTTAATTGATTTCTAGACTTTGAATTATGGCTACAGACCTTTTATCAGAGTTCATAAAATTTCTCCATCAAGAAAGAAAGAAAATTTGACCTTCTCTTCATTGATTTCTTGATTTGGCTTTTAATTTACCCTTTATACTTCAATACTATCTCATTGAGAAATAAAGCATGGCTTTAGAACTTGTCTAGAGAAGTTATGAACCAATAAGAAATTAGAATTTCAGTGGATTAGCAAATTTCAGAGAATTAAAGGAAAATGCTCTGTGGTGTGACTTTCTAAAAAGAATTAGGACAGTACTAGGAGTAAGATTTCTGACAGTAAAATGATGTCAAAGCTGAGTCCTCTGACACTGGGGTGGTGGAGAAGGCATCCTAGGCAGAGTATAAGCATATGTGAAACCCCAGAAAGTAAGACTCACAATGTGTCCTAGGAGTTTCCTCAATGTACTGGTGAAAACTGGAGCTTGCTTTGAGGTACAATAGTGAAAGGTGAGGATGTAGATTTTAAAAAGAACCAGGTCATAAAATACATTTGATGCAAGGCTGTGGATTGTAAATTGTGTTCCTAAGGCTCTGGGAAGCCATTAAGTCTTGTAAAACAGGAAAGTGACTTGGTCAGATTTATTGTTTCAGAAGATAAGCTGTGATGTTGTCTAAGGGATGAGTTAAAGTTAAAGAAAATGGGTGGCAGGTTGCTGCATCTTTCAAGCCAGCAATGGTGGGAGAAACAAGTTAATAGTATTAAGAATAACAACAACAAACTTTAGATAGATAAGTGTTAGGAAGATGTTCAACAGTGAAAAGATGAAGACTGAAGTGTGGCTGCATAAAACAAATTGTTGGGTTCCGCGGAATTCTATTTGTCTATTGGACATAAAATGCCTGGGGTGAGAAGAAATAGGAGATCGAAGGAAGACATAACAGAAGAACAATTCCTATCACCATGGTTATTTTTCTTCTCCTGAGGACAAATGTCACTTTTCCGTATGATTAGAATTAATAGCCCCTAAGTGACAACTGAGTTTACTTCTTTAGTTCCCAATGGAAAATTTTTATACATGTGACACTCATAGGTTGACTCAGCAATTTATCTTTTAACAAATGACTACTTTCTGTTAGGAGAATCAGTGACAAAAGTTGGCTAAAACATTCTACTTGTGTGACCTTATGAACTATGTCATGCACTATAATCAACATAACACATAGTAAGGAAAACTCACTTCAGCCACTTTGTTTTTTCTAAAACTGTGCCAATCATTAATATGGCAAATATTATATGTGTGCTCAAGCATACATGTGAGTACACACACACACACACACATAAAAGAGGGAAAAAAGAGTAAAAAAGAAATGCCACAACAAAATAACCCTATGTATTTGAATATTGACTACTACTTCTTTGCATTCACCATTGGAAGATCATCTACTGAAAGTATTATGCCTTTACCCTGATGTTCACGCAAGATTTAGGTGCACAAGAACAAATCTAAGACTAGATGAATGCTCTTCTGTACTGAAGGATGAACATATCAATGCATATTCAGTTTAATGAAACAGTAATGAGATGCAACCAAAGCAAATAGTCCTATAATCAAAACAACAGTATGCTGTTTTCCTATATTACTAAATTGGTTATTTTTAACTTGCCACATTCCATTATTTATTCAATGTCAGTTATTATTTCAATGTCCTACATTTTCATTGAAGTTTTCATACTAATAAGGAATATATCTATATACCTTCAAGTATAAAATCAAGCAAAAACAAAATCTCTAGTGGATTTGGCCCTCTCAATATACCTAAAATAACTTAGAGACTTCAAAATATTTGAAGAAATACAGTTAAAAACTAAGTCATAAAAATATTTGAGATTGCATTCCCAGTATCCAATTTACTTCATTAGTATGTCATACACAGTATTGCAGATGCACACCCCCAGGAATATGCTCACAGATAGAGTGAAATACTGAGTGTCAAAGTGAAATCACAGATGAGCAAGAAGATGGTGCATAGATACTTACCATGCTTTTCTTTTTAGTACTGCTTACTTTTTTTCTATTGTAACTTCTTTCCACTTCCCATCATACAAATCTTGTCTTAAAAAGTTAAATAAAATTAGAACCATGAATGAAGTTGCATAAAGAAGGTGTAGGTTCTCTCTTCATCTCAGTTTTTTTTTTTTTTTTTTTTTTTGCTGAGAAATAGGTTTTCAGTTTAAATCCAACCCATTTATTGATTCTTGGTTTTATTTCTTGTGCTTTAGGAGTCTGGTTAAGGAAGATGAGGCCTAATACAACATGATGAAGATTTGGGTCTAGGTTTTATTCTATTAGGCACAGGGTCTCTGGTCTGATTCCTAGGTCCTTGATCCACTTTGATTTTGTGCATGGTGAGAGATAGGGACTTAATTTCATCTTGCTGCATATGGATTTCCTGTTTTCCTAGCACCATTTGTTGAAGAAGTTATCTTTTCTCCAATGTGTGTTTTTTTGTGCATCTATCTAGTATGAAATAACTGTATTAATGTGGATTTGTCTGTCTCCCCTATTCTGTACCATTGGTCTAAAAATTTATTTTGGTGCCAATACCATGCTGTTTTGTTGCTATTGCTCTGTAGTATAGTTTAAGGTCTGGTATTGTGATGCTACTTGCTTCACTCTTCTTGCTAAAGATTGCTTTGGCTGTAGAATGGGAGAAAATTTTACTACATGCACATCAGATAGAGCACTAATCTCCAGGGTATATAAAACCTCAAACATCTTAACACCAGAAAAACAAACAAACAGCAGCAGCAAAAACAAAATAACCCAATCAATAAATGGGCCAAAGAACTGAACAGACTCTTCTCAGAAGAAGATATACAATTGATCAACACATATATGGAAAAAAAATGTTCAAATATCTATTAATTAGAGAACTACAAATCAAAACTACTCTAAGATTTCATCTCATTCCAGTAAGTATAGCAGTTATTAAGAATACAAGCAACAATAAGTGTTGGCAAGGATACGGGGAAAAAGGCACACTTTTCACATTGCTTATGGGACTGCAAATTGGTGCAACCAATCTGGAAAGCAGTATGGAGATTCCTTAGAAAATTTGGAATGGAACCACTATTTGACACAGCTATCCCACACACTCTTCGGTATTATACCCAAAGGACTTAAAAACAGCATAATACAGTGATGAAATGATTATAGCAGCACAATCCACAATAGCTGAATTGTGGAACCAAACTCCATGTTTTTCAATAGATGAATGGATAAATAAACTGTGGTATATATGCACAAAGGCATATTATTCAGCATTAAAAGAGAATAAAATGATGATATTTGCAGGTAAATGAATGGAGTTGGAGAATATCATGTTAAGTAAGCCAATCCCCAAAAAACTAAAGTCTGAATGTTTTATCTGATAAGTAGATGTTGATCCATAATGCAGGTGTTAGGGGGAACATTGGAGGGATGGAGGAAGTGTGAATAGGACAAAGAGGAGGGTAAGGAGGGAAGGGCTATGGCAGTAGGAAAGATGGTGGAATGAGATGGACATCATTACCTTAGGTACATCTAGGAAGACACAAATAGTGTGACTCTGCTTTTTGTACAACCAGAGAAATGAAAAATTGTGCTCCATAAGTGTATTATGAATTGAAATAAATTCTGCTGTCATATATAACAAATTAGAATAAACGAATTTTTTAAAAAATTAAAACATTGAAAAAATACAGTGAAGGTGTTTAAACTATGGCTCCTGATGATAAATGGTCTGATACAATCAGAAGTAGCTCAGAAAAGCAGGGCGTACACTTTGTAATCAGGGCTTCTTGCTATCTTTGTTTCTAGTAATTTATTTGGCATTAAATAGTTATTTTTGTGATATTTGCTTATGCCTCAAAGGTTTTATTGTTCTCATTAAAATAAATAATTATGCTTGGCAAGGACTTTCCGTAGATAAATGCAAATGAATAGGGGAGGAAAATAGTAATAGTCACCAAATTATCTATAAAAATATTTAATAAGACATTATTTGTTATTTAGGATTTGATTATAAAACTTGAGAGATCAATGATTGAAAGTGTAATCTTTTTCATGTTATAAAATGACTTGAATTTCATATGTTATATGGTATATCAGGTAGCAAATGCAGACAATTTGACATAAAAAATCGCATGTCAAAGTAAAACACACAAGCTAAGTTTACATGTAATGTAAAAACTAGGACTTAAAGTGATTCAGTAGAATTATTTTTTCTGAAATATACATTAGTTGAAATTTTAGTTATAAAATTCATACTAAATATAACTAGGTTTATGTTGATATGACAGTTTTCAAATTGAGGTTTACTTCATATAAATTTATCCATGATATAGATCTTATGAATTTTGTACTGAATTTTGAATTTGAAAGTATAGTGGGGACTGTCCATTCTATACAGCAATAGAAAAATGACTAAAATATCATAAAGAAAGATATATAAGTTTGCAAGAACCTCCAATCCATAAATACTCTTAAATGGAAAGTTATTATTTTATATAATTAGAAAATCCAAGTTGAACAACAACAAGGAATAAAACAAAATTAAAAATTAGGTTTTGTGCACTTTTTATGTGCAAAAGCTTAAGTATAGTGGAACTCTAGGCTTTTCATGGTGAGCTAGTCCTGTCCAATTACCATTTAATATAAAATTGTAGCCAGTCATGGTTTACCATTAAGCATGTTGTCTTTGGGTGCTTGGCATGGTTCACTGCACTGCATGAGACTATACTTTCAGGAAACCGTAATCACATGTCATCCTGTGATCTGCTGCTGTGCTGTACTGCTGGTTTCATAAATAAAGTTGAGAGGTCATTTTCACCATAAATTTCTGTTTGTCAGAAATCTTCAGTCAAAAGAAAGTATGTAATGAAAAATGGGAGGCTAGAGTCAAACCCTCATTTATCACCAAGGTGATTTTTATGTTTAATGCTAATGAATTAACTGTGATATCACAAATACTGTATGAAAGTTATTTTTTCTATAATTTTTAAAATTTAGAGTATGTTATTTCTTAGTATATTCAAGTGACTTTGCAAGAAAGCTTTAAAAATCTCTTAAAAATCTAATGTGTCATATTTGGTAAACATGAGCTCATTGATTAAAAACATGTTGTCAAAGGCTTGATAAATTAATATTAATAAATTAGTAAACTATTCAAATGTTTGGCTTTCAAATTTCACAATTCAAGGAAGTATAATATTAGTTTGTAAACAAAAGAGTGTCTTACTAATTTCTCTTATTACATGCAAAGCTTATGGGATTCAATTCATTTGATTATCTAGTGTAGTGGAATTATCTAGTACATGTTCACCTTAGGGATTTTAGATTTTAATAATGGTAAATAGGAGTGATCAAGTAAATTGCAAACAATAGACCTCAATTCAAATATCTAAAAAGAAATATGTAAATATGAACATGTTTAATCATGGGGTTGGTTAATGGCTCTGAAAACTTATTAGAGAAGGAGACTCAAAAAGATCCAAATTTTAAATCCTAGAGTCTGGCATATAAAGACACTGGTTTAGAAGCACTACTAATGGTAGAACTGAACATCACATCTTTCTCTTGTTCTATTACCAAAAATAAGAGGCTGGAGAGGCCCACTACCTTCAAGGGATTGCATATATGTCCTCAAATCCAACTACACTGTTTACATCTGCTTAATTCGTGGGACTTTAACAAGTGAAATACTATTTGAGTCTTAGTTTCTTCAACTGCAAAGTTGAGTATATATCAGAATTGCAATCACTAGTGATGATATTCATTTCAATGGTAATTTTCACGTTAAGCAAATAAGTCAATAAAAATAGCTATGTTATTTTCAATATGATAATCCTAAAATGAGTTTTTTGAGAAAGAGTGTAGGCTGGAAAAGCCATATTTGGCCAAATGCATTTCTTTCTTTTAGGAACAACTCTTATAGTATATGTCTTAAAGGTTTTTCCCTGTCAAAGATAACACAATTAATATTGCAGAAAAAGAAAAATACTTCTGAGATTGAATTGCATTCAAGAAGGAAAGCTGATTTTCAACTGGGCTGTTAAGTACATGTCACAAGAGTGAAGAAGTGCTGATGGACTGGCCTGTACTAGAGACTCCCGATAATACTAGTAATTCCCAACATTTTTGATTACGAAGAGACCTTTATACTATAAAATTATTTCTCAGGGTCTCTTCTACCATGGAAGTAGGGCACTCTTAGTTTCATTGGTTGAAAAAAAAACTAAAATACTTACTTCCCATGAATTCAGATATTATTTTAAATAAATATACATGGCATGCATGTTCTAGGAATTATTATTTTGCTTAGAACCCATGTGTGTTCATGTAGATTCCCAAATCTATTTAGTTAACAATGTGGTCTCCTTGTGGGTGGGCATTGGCTTACTGGAATCAATCTATTTGCCTCAGAGCACTTGTCTACCCTTGAATTGAGATTAAAGAGAAATACTTGGGTCTTGTCTTGAATATACAAAGTAACTAAAACCAATTGGGCACTATTTGGCTCTAAATATACTTTTGAACAAGAAAAAGAGAAAACAACTCTTTATTTGTTAGTCTGTTCAATCTTAGATCATGTCAGTGCCTACTATGACTTAAATTTAACTGTAATGTAGACTTCAATGACTATTTTCTTTGAAGAACTTTTAAATAGTTAAGAGAGAAATCCCAAGAAATAATAATTTGTATCTGTTTTTAAGTTCTGATTTATTTGTATAAATAATAAAATTACTGTAGTAAATCTCTTTGCCACATCTGAATTTAATCAAATATAATAAATCAAAAACAGATTGAGAGTGATTTGTAAACTCTGTGGAGAAAACAACCACTAAAGAAGATTTTTTTTTTATTTTGATGAAAATGTATTTAAATGGTATTAAACCAGGAAGAAGAATTTGGGACACAGACGTTTTATCATGCAACATATTAAAATAAGTAATATAAATTTAGTCTAATAGAAGTGTTTCAAAAAAAATGTAAAACAGTTACATGCACATGTTGTTAAGTTGCTCTAAAATATGAATTTTATTCTATTTCACTGAGCAGAAGCTGAAATACTACATTTTTGTTATTTGTTCATGTATTGCCAATATCCTTCCTGATATTAACTTCCTCCATTATTGAAAGACTTCAGCCAACATTATCATTTATTATTTCTCTTTTCATTAATTTACAGGCTTTTATGTTGAAAATAAATGACCTGTACCCATATGATATTTTCTGGAAACACAAGTGTCAATGAAATTAGGATTTCAATTTATAGTCTACCCACTTTAAAAACACACAGAAAAACCAAGGTGGTAAACTTTGTCTATCTTTATTTAATTTTTTTATTAGTTAATGAATTATTATAGTAGCTAGAACAAAGTCATTTGTTCTCCTTATTGAAATCTACATTATAATTAAATTTAAGTTTACCCTTTCCCCAATGTGTTTTATTCAGAATATTTAAATAAGAAATTGATCAAACAATTCTCTCTAGAAAAATAATGCTTTTTATTTATACTCTTCTATTTAGATACACATAAAATAAGGTGTCCTATTAATTCTTTCACAGCTAGTGAAAATGCAATGTCTTTTGGCAAATGTGAGGTTTGTTACAATGACTACAAAACAGTTACCCTAAAGTATATATTAGCATTCTTAACTCTCTTTAAAGATGCCCTTTGGAAGTAGATTGATCAACTCAGGTGCTATTGTTACTATTTCAAAAGGCAAACCAGAAAATATAGAGTTAAACAAACAAACAAAAAATTAAAATCTGTAGATCTGTACAAATTTCATGCAGTAAAAATTAAAGCAAAGATAGATAATTTTGCAGAGAAAATTGCTTGTCAATCAGCAAAATAGAGGCCAACTTTGAAGTCTACAAATATAAGGGCAAAAGGAAAATTGATTTGAGTATCTTAATGTACCATGACCAAGTCGTCTCTCTCTCCATGTATGAATCTTCAAACAATTAGAAAGTGAAAAAGTTGGATTTGGTGATTGTTGATGCCTGAATTTCAACTTCAGCCTTGACTAATCCATAAAGTTGTTTCCCCCCCCCTTCTATTTTTTTACATGGAAAAAAAAATAAAAAGTAGACTGAATGCTTTTTTCATTATCTTGATTTTGTCTTCTTTCTCATTGCGGACTACATATGGGACATATTTTTTTGTCCAGAAAAACAGAGACTTACATGTTTCTTCTCTCACACCAAAATCAGTACCTCAAAAGGTATGAGATTTCTCCACACCTGGTATAAGAGTTCTCCTCTAATTCAATTCAATTCAATCCCAGTGACAGTAGAGCCTGATTCCACAGTTTGAGGGTCAATCCCCAAGACTGCCCCATCTCCACTTTAAATATCAATTACAAGCTCCAGGTCACTGTGCCTGTGCTTCTGCCTGAAGAGCTACAAATCAGTATTCCAGCAACCCCTATCTTCAGGTTCAAGAAATTTGCATGAGTGACAAAGAACTCAGGAAAACACTAATGTTTAACAGTTTACCATAAAGGACATGAATGAAGAGATGGATACGGTGAGATATGAGAGAAACAATGTGGAGCTCACCTGTCTTCTCAGGGTGCATCACTTTCCGAGAAGCTACAAACATCCAGCCATCTGGAAACTCTCCAAGCCCGGTCCTCACGGGTTTTGCAAAAAGAAAATTTATTGCACAGAAATCACAGCTAACAGACTAATGAGGAATCCTAGCGAGGCCTCTCTATTCAGATTGTTCTAGGCTTCTTAGAGAAGCATTTCTTCATCCAGGGTATGGTGCATGACTGCTCTGAAGTGAGGAGGGTCTTAAGATAAGTCACATTAAATAATTTCTTTTTGGCCAACTAGAGTCAGGGGAATATAACAATTTCTAAGACCTGTTTAGGGAAAGGATTATAAGCCAGTAACCATGGTCAGAAACTGAAAAATATATATCATAATTCTATACCATCAATCTATTCTATGGCAGTATCTCATGTTACTGAAATTATATACAGATTTTTGTATGTTCATATCAATGTGTACTTTGTTCAGGAGAAGAGAAATATAGTTTCAGAATTCAAGTGAAATCACTCCTTGTCCAAAGGGCTAAATTGTATACTATTAAAATTACTAGCTGCTATTGTTTTGATATCACTAATGTCCCCCAAAGGTTCGTGCGTTAAAAGCTTGTCCCCCAGAATGGTGCTCTTTGACAGTAAGAGTACCGTTTGGAAGTGGGCCTTTGGAAGTTCTATAGGTCAAAGAAGACTTGCCCTGGAAAGATACTGGGGAACCTTGTTCATTTTCCCTACTGGCTTCCTGATTCCTGATGAAGGTAGCTTGCTCTAACATGCTCTTCTCACTGGTACCATCTGTCATTCTCACAAAAGCTTGGAGCCACTTGATCTTGGAATGGAACCTCCAGAACTGTGAGCTAAATAAAACCTTACTTTTTATAAGTTAATTGAGGTATTTCATTATAGTGACAGAAAGCTGAATGATACACTTGCCATATCAAAGTATATAACAAAATATTTATAAATATAGCATTTTATATTAATACTTTATATGCTGAGTTTTATAAACATAAACTGCTTTATCCTCAAGAAATTAGCTGAAAATTTACATATAATTATGTTGTATTACTACTTTATATAATATATTTAACTCTATTTGAACAATACAATAAATGGAAATAGGTGGGCTACATAGATAGCTATTACCTATACTAGAAGCTTCTGCATTATTTTAAACTTGACTCTAAAAACATTGTATTTGGTGAAACTCTTCATTCTTGTTAACTAGGTACAAACACACATGTGCATGCACACACACACATACACACACACACACACACACACACACACACATTTAGACCATTTGTTTAACCAAAGTTCAAAGTCACCTTTAAAGGTATTGATTTCTTTGGCTGACAATTTATTACAGGAATCCTCTCTCTAATTAAGGCTGAATCAAAATCATTTTTTTATTAAAACTAGGACTAACAAATTGATAAAGGTTGAAACTGAAACTAGCAAATATAAAAATGCTACTAATAGCTTTGAGATCAATCCTGATGATGTAAGAGATTTAATGATTAAAACTACCATAGGTTAATAGTTTAACTCATGCTTTAGGGTTCAGTCAAAATTTTCCTTCTATTTTAAAATAAGTGTTTCTCAATTATCCATAGTAATTTCATGGTTGCTGTATGAATTCTTATCTCATTGGAATGTACATTTCCATGATTACATTCACAATATTTTGTCCAACACTAAACACATTAATACACCAGTTCAATTAAAAATGAAGCATATCAATGTAGTCAATGAAAAAACTGGTAAATATTAATAAGATGAAACCAATTCATTTGAATGATCTCATACATATAGACACTTCCTGAAGCTTTAGTTGACCAGACTGCTCTGAGGTAAATTAAAAGCTAAGGAAACATCCAAAAATGACAAGCACACACCTCGACTGCATAACTAGAGGCAGAGTTTAAATAGATGAGCAATTCCCCATTATGTCTAGGAAGCTGAATTACTGAACTATGTGTGTGTGCCTGTGGGAGGAAACTGATTGAAATCTACAGATAACAGGATTAGGATTATAATGAACAAAAACAATTTTCTGATTGCAGTTATTTTTACAACCATGCTTAGTCTCCCAAGAGAGAACGTTTCCATTTTTTGATGAGAATCATGATCCTGACAAACTGTGGATTACTAGAAGCTCTCTTACAATGTCAAATATTGATTGTCATAACCCATATCAAGAAAGCAAATGTGGAAAGTGGCAGACAAGTGAAGCGTGGACAAAGGAATGGGACTAATAGAGACCAGAGCTCTTGTGTATGAAACGAAATAAAATTTCTTGAAAATCACAAAGGTGTTACTAAAGTATTATGAAAATGGTAGATATGAATCACTGTGGAAATATGGTAGTAGAAAGACTAAACCCAAAGGATGTGTATCATATACTTCTTTTAATTAAGCCATTGTGATTGTGATAACACCACAATAATTATAGTTAGAATCGACATGTTACTGGATGATATTCCTTAATCTATATTTTTGAATTAATTCCTTTCTTTCTAAAATTACTCTTGTAATTATTGATAGCAACATTTCTCTTTGAAAACATAATAATGGATCTCTAGAAAGATTGAAATAAAAGGAAACTTTAGATTTCATTATTATAGACTAAAATCACAGTGGTTTGCATACCCGGCCTTGAACAGGATGATCTGAATGATAACTGTCAGGGGCATGCCTATTGATAAATTAAACAGGATTATAATAGCACTGAAATAAAATCATTCAAGCAGAGTCTTGTTTCAAAAACAGTACCACAAGCTGAGCAGTAATATCACATGTATATTATTGTTATGTCCACAGTGCTGTGCAATAATGATTTTGACTGTAATTCATGGTGTGTTTTAGGATGTAGAAGTAATAAAATATTGATCATAAGCATGAACAGACATTATTCAGAAGATTAGATCAATTTATGAGAGGTAATAACTTGTAAACCAGTGACCTTCCAAAGGCCAAAAGTAATTCCAGGGTAAAATCATTGCGTATCTTGGGTTCCAGAGGAAAGCAAAGTTACTAACGTCAGACACTAAACTGAAATGTATTTTTATAGTTTTGCTCTCAAATCACGCAATACATTATTTAGGGACCATCAAATTAAAAATATTGCTGTCTTTTATAGCATGTTGAGGAATATATATATATATATATATATATATATATATATACACACACAGACACACATATATAAATATTTTGTCCAACACTACACATATTAATTATATATATTTTATATATAATTATATTATATATAATTTTCATTATATATAATGTACATTACATATAATTATTTATACATAATTTTTCTAAAGACAAATACCTTTTAAACTAAAGGGTGAAAGAAAGCCAACAAAGTCAACAGTTTAAATAAACCACTTAGTACGATTCAGAGAGAATTAGTACATGCATAAAGAAGTACAGATTTCTAAAAATATGAAAGTAAAGAGGACAGATTGTTCAAAAATTTTATCATTTGCAAAATCAAATGGATGATATTTAGTTTTTGGAAAATAAAGTGATATAAATGTTCCCTACATAATTTGATTCAGTATAAATCTAAGTTTAAATTGATTCATTCCACAATAGGGTATTATAAATTATAATTAATTCACATGTCTATATGATAAATTCTAAATTATTAACCCATGGGAGAAGGAATATTTACTTAACTGACTTCCAGCAACGAAATTATAATATCTGCTGGCAGACAATTCAATGAATATTCTGAAAAATTATAGCATATTTTTGAGCTTTCCAAATTTAACCTAATTTCCTGGGCCTTTTGTATTGCTTTCAGAGATTAAATGGCTCAATATAAGTTTACACAGCAGGGGAAAAATGCAAGTGGAATTGTAAAAGCCCATTGCAACATGGAAGTAGAACTGTAAAACGGGACATGTTACTCTCAGTTGTTTTTGGTGAAAAGAAAAATAGTTATGAAAAAGTTGTCAAAGACCATATCTTAAACATTAAAAAGCTTTATTATAATAATGTGATACTTAAAAAGGAATCAATATGCAAAATTCAATAAAAACCTTTCCTGTGATTAGATAAAATATTTAAATCTGATATATAGTTACAAGTAATAAGCTAAATATTCATGGCATATAATTCTAGAAATGTTAAATTATAGCTCTATGACATATCATAATTTTATTATGTTAACTTTTAAAATAACTAAGTAAATGTATAAATAGGTAATGAAGATCTAGCTAATTAAAATGTATTGTCCACTTATAAAGCTTTAGCTACGACTAAGCTGATTTTTAAAAAGATAAATTAACACATAACATCATTTTAGATTATATCTAAAATGATATAATCCTAATCTTAAATATTTTATGGCATATGTATATTCTATTCTCACTTACCTAGCTGTAAAAGAAGCTATAAGGCAAAAACATAATTTAAAAGCAAAGAAGTTGGTTTTTAAACAACAACAACAACAAAAAAAAAAAAACACAGAAATGCCAAGACAAAATTCATTTAGAAATTGGACACATGGTTCTTCTTTTACTGGCAGAAAATAAATGGGATTGTTCCAGTGATCTTTCAGTTTTTCTAAATATAGTGTACAGACCATGTCCCATCCTACCTTCAGTTAGATATATCAAACAAGGCTGGGACATCATGTCGCAGAGATGCCCGCTGCAGTGGTGTGGAGGCAGATGGCCAGGCACCTTGTGGGCAGTATCATCATTGGGTGTGAAGCCAGACAATGCAAGGTGGGTTCAAATTGTGGCTCTGCTAATTGTTAAAATGGAAGTAATAATAATACTTTTCCACCAAGATTTTCTCAAGGGTTTAAATGAAATCAGTGCAGAGAAAAGATATAATAATTAAAAAAAAAATCTTTACAGCAATTTCTACTCAGTAACGACCACATGAAGAGTAATATGTAGTTCAAACATGTTAAGGAATTTGGTTTTGTTTGGGTTGCCTGTAGTGAAAGTAAATACATATATATTACGTATGAACCCTAAGCATGAAATAATACTATCAAGGGCAATTCAAGATATATGGTCATTTGTTTCCATTGAGTTCATGGAATTTCTGAATGGAAAGAAGAGTATAACAGAAAAAAAAATACAGTTCCTTCAGGATGGTATTGTTTTCAACCAGGTGTCATAAGTTTCCTTGCTATTTGACTCAGCTTTTTATAAAATGTGATATATTCATATAAAATAAGGACATTTCTGTGTCAAGATTTTCTAGGGTCAATTTTTCACAAATGAATATATTCATTTTTTACCTCACAGCAGTTCCACTGGTCCTAATTCTTCAATTGGACTGTGCATTTGCACACATTCTGTTCGTTCAATATCTGGTATCATTTTTTTTTTTTTGAAATAACCCCCTTTCTCACCCTTTATTGCAGTTGAGTCACTCTAGAAATTTTAACTAATAGTTCTAATTCATAATCACACTTTTAAATTACATTTCAGTTTTCTTCCTATTTTTAGTGGTCATTCAATCAGCACTTAGTATTAATTTGCTATCTAACTCCTAACTAATAATATCATAAAAATTCTATTAAGGCAATGGTAATTCTACCTGTCAAATAATTATCGTGATCATGTTTATTTTACTTTCTATTATTTACTGTGGATTGCTTTAGTCATAGATTTACTTTAATCATATGTATATGTGTATATAGTCATATATATGTATATATAATCATTTATGTATATATAATCATATATATAATTATATATGTATATATAATCATGTATATGTATATTTATCATATATATATATATATATGTTCTCTAATACTGTATTTTGTACTTCTCTATTATCATTTTTCCTTTTTATTTCTGAAACTTTATGATTTATACATAGTTAGTCTACCAAGGTCTATCATAATGAATTTAACTCAACTAATGTAATTCCTGAAACCATACTTCATTTTGTATTTGTAGAAATAAAGATGTATTATGATATGCCATCATAGTGAGTCAAATTTTACTTGAATAATTAAATACCAAATGTTAGAAAAGGCTAAACTGAAACATAAAAGTGTATACATTGATGAATAGAAAAGATAAAATAAGGACTTAACTTCCTAAGAGGCAATAACTATCCAAATGTTTCTTTGCTAATTCTAGAGAATACTTTAATATTTCATCTTGTGTCTCTCCAGTTTCTCTAGTGATTTTCAAATTTTTTCTGCAATCAACATACCCTTTGTTTTTAACAATTAGGAAATGCAATTAAATGACTAATATATGCATATAATTATCTTGTTGTATAGTACTTTATCTAAATACTACAAAAATTATGAAAATCCTGCTTATACCAAAATGACTAAGAAAAAATAATTAAAAGGTGGGAATTCTATTTGTATCCTGGCATGCATTCAGTTACTATGATTTTTTTAAATATCCATCATGATAAACAATCTAATAATAATTATAACAAAATCATCATTGTAGTCTAAATATGTCACAGAATCTATAAAAAGCACTCACAATTGTCACACTTTTCTTGTTTGCCCTGAAGCAGTATGTCACTTTTTGAGAAGAACTGTCTAACAGTTTTGACCTGACTTTCTTCCACATTTATGAGGCAAACTCTTCCATTCTGTGTTATACTTGAGTTCTTTTCTTTGATTTGGATTTGATGGGATGTTATGTCATATCTGTTTGTCATAACAAATGCAACCCTCATTAAGCTTAACATTTTCTGGCTCACTAAATACTTTGTCTGAAATCACACATAGAATAATGTTACGACATTTTTAAGGGGCTCAAGGAATTATTAAGATCTACAATTCTGAATAAAAATCTAATTATCGATATTGAAATGTGTCTTTCATGTAATAGTATTTTCTCTTCTAGCTCCTCCATGAATCTGGACCATTTTTCAATTCCAGTTTCAATTTTAGTCACTGATTTCATCATCCAGGCTCAAAACCACCAGAAATAATCTTTCACTCATCTATAATTTTCTGTCATTGTCATATCTCCAAAAGCTCATCAGCAACATTTATTTTTAAATAATAATAGCTAATTTTGTCAAATATCTTATGTGCACATAGCAGTGTAATAGATTTTTTTGCCATTTTTATTTAATCTTTACATTGTCATCATAAATAAATATTGTATTCTTTAAGAATAAAAGAAAAGAACAGAAAAAATAATCCTTATGCAAATTTCCAAGTTCAAAATCTTAATAGCTGTTAGGGAATCCAAATAAGTCTGAGGCTAAAGCCAGTGTTTGCGATTAATACCTTTGATTACTTTAAATAAAGCAAATCTGTTAAAATTTCTAATTTTATAAACACCTAAAGCTTACAAAAATGAAATGAGGGGGAAGAATACCTCTTTAATAAAAGAGACAGAAGAATAAAAAATAGATAATGAGTTGAGAGGAAGATGAATTCTAAACCTCTGTTTGAAACTTGAATAAATCACCTAGCCTATGATGATTAAAAGTCAGTTTCCAGGCCTTCCATAATCTGTGTAGCTGCTTCTAGTGATTTTCAAAATTTTTCTGCAGTCAACATACCCTTTTTTTTTAGCAAGAGAATATTACACATTTGGCCAACAGGAACTTGTTTCACCAAAACACCAGGTCTGAATTGATCCCCCTGTGCTTTCTAGACCCGCTGTTCAAATCTCTTTCATTTTTACACAATATATCTTCAGTCTTCCCTTCAATCTTAATTTTTAGCTGTCCTGTTTCAGAGGCATTTAGTATTTTATGTTGTCCAAAGTTTGTTTTTTTTTGAGACAGAATATCATTTTACTTTTGACATGTGAAATAAATAAAACAATTTTAATGTTAACATTCATAATATGAGCTTTGCTATTTTCACTATTGATTCTCATTTTAATGAATGATTCTTTTCAATATTATTTGTTACCCTAAAGACATTATAAGGAACTATCACTCTGTATATTTAAAATAAGTATCCTATGCAAAGGAGAAAAATATCAAGTATATAAATGTTCTTAGGAGAAAAGCTAGTAGTACTTGAGTTTGGTAAGGGGCTTTTTACAACACCCAAAGCTTGATCCATCAAAGAAAAAAAAATACAACAAGTTGGTCTTAATTAAAATGAAAAACTTCTGTTCTTACACTGTAAGAAGAACAAACAGATAAGCTGCAATCTGGGAAAAAAACTATTCACAATTTATGTATCTGATAAAGTATGTATATGAAAAATATGGAAAGAATTCCTAGCACTCAACAGTAAGGAAATAACCAACCTGATTTTTTAAAAAAAGGAAAAAATGTAAATATACACCTCATTAAGAAGTACAGATTGCACATAAGCATGATGACATCACACACTATTAGGAAAATATTAATCAACACAATGAGAAGCAACTATACATATATATTAGAATGACTACAGTCCAAGACAGTGACAACACAATGCTGGCCAGGATGGGGAGAAACAGGGACTATCATTTGTGAGGATGCAAAAATAGCATGTTGACAGTTCGTCAGTTTCTTAAAAAAGCTAAACTTTGTCTCATTAAATAAGTCTTTGTAGACAAATGTAAGAATTATATATTTTGGGCTGGGGATGTGGCTCAAGCGGCAGCACACTCTCCTGGCATGTGTGGGGTGCTGGGTTCAATCCTCTGCACCACATAAAAATAAAGAAAAATAAATATTAAAAAATTCTCTCTCTCTTAAAAAAGAATTATATATTTATAAGATCACAATGCTAATGATTGTGATATAATAAGTTCCACTTTACTGATATATTGATCATATTTACTGAAATAAATTTATTAGACCATTGCTGGTTGATTAAGAAGATTACCTGCTAATCAAAACTAGACAGTTTTTAAAATTATATCTACCATTTAATCAATACTCAACAACTATTCTTATCTGTACATAATTGTACATCATTGTACTTTTGAAAATATAATGAAGTGCATTCTTATTATTTAATTATTATCATTGAGAGATAATTTGTGTAAAAACAGCATAGTACCTATTGAAACTGTGCTTTTTCTTTCAAGGAGATTCTATGAAAGGAGTTTTATAAAGAATAGTCTAATAAACAACTGTAATATGCATGTCAGTGTTATATATATGTCTTAAGAATTTCAGCTATTACAAAGGTACAAACATCCTAAGTAAATAGCTTTGGTTTTATAATGAACAGGCTCCTAAACCCAAGAAAGTCTTCCATCTGGAGTAAAAAATTAGCCTATAAATGGATTCATTTTCAGCACATTTGTATTCCTATTGTACTATATGTATTTTTTTACATTTACCATATTTATGGCTTTAAAATAATCTATTAATAACTGGTTATCTTCACATAAAACAACTTTGAAGAACATGTAGAATGTACCAGCTTAATTTCCCTCCATATATAATATTTTAGCAATTTGATTACATTTTTTCATATTTAATTCCTGTCTGAATTCTTACAATTGATAATATTTCCTGTGAGTTGAAAGGCAATTTTGATGCAATATCATTGGCTCTGATGCACTTACTGGGTCATAACTGTTTTTATTGTGACGTCATCAGAGTTATGTGTATTAAAGGGAGTATACAATTTGAGTTTAATTATTATTTAATATGTCTTCCATGATACCAATATATTCAGTATTGTCAGTAAATGTTATTGTTATTCCAGGCTCAGAAACAAGATTAGACATAGATTTGACATCCATGAAGGCAACAAAATTTTGGAGGAATAGCCATAATCTATATTTTCTTGTGAAACAGAAATTAAGCTATTTAAGAAGATACCCTTTGGTAGAAGAAATTATTTTCCAAATAAATGTCAAAATTTTTGCCACCTGCCAATCTAAATGCAAGAGAAAATTATCAGCTCCCTCATTTAAAGATGAAAGAAACTTCAAAACAATGAAAGGTAGGGTGACTAATCATTGCATAAAACTATCCATGACATTCTATTGTGGTTTAATTGGTAGTTATATTTTTTCTTTACCAATATATATAGATATGTATTTTACAATAATTTTTGCCTTATAAATATAAGATTTGTTTAAAGCATATAACAGATATACAAATTATTAAAGAGAAACATTTCCTTTTAGATAGTGATTATTTCAACACCAGAATTTTCTCATCATATTAGAAAATAAAAGACAAAAAAAGTGGAAGGTATAGGAAGAAGATGTTAGAATCACAACCTTATGATTAAAACTCAATAAGCAATGACATCATGAATAAGAGTAACAACCATAGAGACACTGGAGCCCCCATCTCAGTTTATTTTAATAGAGACAACTACTGATGCCTATTTTTGAATTGCATGTCAAGCTATGAACCTATAAAGGGTGAAATATTAAAACAGCTGCAAGGCTATTCAGATAGAAAAATGTGAATTTTCATTATATCTCTCTACAGGTTTTTTCATATACAAAATATTTAAGTAGATGCATTGCCCTAGTATCTTGGCAATTTCAAGAACGGCCATTAACACTGATGGAAAAAAATGACAGGTCATGATAAATTTTACCTTATGTTTACCAGGATAAAATTTATTTCTTACCAACAGATTTTGTATAATAGCTAGACCTGCATGAATAATTTAGAATGAAAACACAAATGCCATTTTATACAAACCTATACTTAAACATATGTGCTTAAAAATGTGTATACACACACACACACACACACACACACACACACATCCATATATAAATATCTATGTATATGCACACACATGTGTATTATGATGCTCTTCTTTCAAAATTTATAGTAGATACCTCTTTTGAACAGAAAGCCAGTTCTGGCATATTTTTATGCTTTCAGGGCCTACATGTGTTCAACTTATTCTTATGACAAATTATTAATATATTTTCATATTTTAATATGAAAAAACATGATTTTCTCAATGAAATATTGAATCAATAAAAGAAACCATTTTCAAAGCAATTATCTCATGCAAATTCGAGTTTTGTCTGTTTATACAACAAAGGGAAGTGGCACCTGGATGGAAGAAAGAGTCAAGTAAAATGAGAAAGCAAAATAAATGAATGCTCACTGGGAAATCCAGGGAAACATAGTTGAATGAAGTAATGCCAATGTCTCAGGCAAACGGTTTGCTCTTTTTTTTTTTTTAACTAAAGGCTTTCTCGACCCCCAGGCACAATTACAACAGCTGTACCACACCGAGTCTATCAGTCATAATCTAGGATAGCCCCTCTTTCTATTAACCAAGCAATAGAGAAGCAAAAATTACTTATACCAGTCCATATGAGGCACTCTGTTTGGTGCAATGCATTCTGATGGCTTAATTAGGTAGACTGGGTGGCACATGGGGTTTTTCAAGCCAGGTTCATCACAAAGGCCATTTCATCAGGGAAGAGTATTCCTGGAATCTACAGCTAGATTGCAAATACAAGTTTCTTCATGAGGATCTCATAGCTTACTGGTTCTGTTAGTTTGCTTCCATCTACTTAAACAATTAAATAAAGCTTCACACTAGAAGATCAAGGCTAATAAGAGATACAGAATTGAAGTGCAGCTGGCAATTTCTCTAGTTATTAAGATCTCATCTTAACCTGAATGATGGTCTCTGCACAGTAAGAAATGCTATTTTTCCTCCTTCAGTATTTGTTTTCTTTCAAGACTTGATAATCTATGGATAGAATTTCAGTTCTTTGTGACACTTGCAAACACACAAATATAAAATCATATTTGTATGTATATGTGTGAATACATATTAAACATATGTATGTTAAGACACATATGTATGTCAAGAGTGAAAATCTTGAGCAACACAATTACACTGAGGAAAATTCATATGTATCATATATTTTACAGCCATTTATTATATAGTTTGCAAAAATATTAATCTTATGACTTTTCCCTTTAACTTGCTTAATTGACTAGAATATTCCACTACTGTTAACATCTATACAAGGGACAATACTAAGTAATAAATACACATGTGTGTGTGTGTGTGTGTGTGTGTGTGTGTGTGTACATATATATATATATATATATATGTGTGGATGCATCTGTGCATGATGACTTTAAACAACATTTTGAGTTCCTTAAGAATTTAAGCTCATCAAACAGATAAGACAAATATTAGTTCTATAATCAAATGGATGCATAATATTATGCTCATGCATTGTTAACATTTATATATATATATATATATATTTCTTTTTATGTTAAAAATAACTTAATGATGGATATATACTAAATATCATCACTCTGTGTCTGCTTTATAATTTTATGTTTTTATTTATTTGTGGCGCTAGGGATCAAATCCAGGACCTTGCACATGCTAGGAAAGCACTCTACCAATGCGCTACATCTCCAGCTCTCTTGTTTTATTTTTTGAAGATGCCATCATTAGCTCAACCACAGAGAATTATTAACACCTCTCTTTTTATTAACAGCTCTTTCTCCTTTCCCTCCCACTTTCTATTATCACTCATTTTCTTGGAATCTATATCCTACTATCGTTTTAAGCTTTCCCGTTTTTCATTGCTATTGTTTCATTCAAAATGTGATCTTTATTGGTACATTCTTCCTTTAATTAATTTATTCATAAACATTCAGATTTAATATATATTAATAATTAAATTATTTTCAACATATAAAGAAGTATAAATATTAAATTAAAAATTCATGAGCATAATTGTATTCATCCATTTGTTTATAGAACCAATGTTTGTCTTATAATATGTTTTGATGAACTTAAATACTTTCTATTTACTACTTACTTTATTAATACTTTTCAAAGAAAACTTTTGAATAATTTCAGAAAAAAAATCCCTCTTTTCTATTGTAATGACAACATATTATAATTAGAAAATTAAATGTATATTTTTTTTATTCTGAGACTGGAATTTGAACCCAGGGCTGTCTTACCAATGACCCTATCCCCTGTCCTTTGTATTTTATATTTTCAGACAGAATCTTGCTGTTTATGAGTCTGAGGTTGAACTTGTAAAACTCCTGCCTCAGCCTCCCATGTTGCCTGGGTAGCAATTGATTTTTAAGATTGTTTTCTGCAAAGAAAAGGAGAATGAAAAATACTAAGCCTATACTCATTCACTCTGTCTTCCCCAAATTTATAAGAAAAACTTGCCACAGTAGGTACAGGTTGAAAAAATAAATTAAGGAACAAATTGATATACCATTTTCCCACCTGATTCACTGTTCTAATTAATATTATTTTATTAGGTTACTCCTCAGATCTCTCACTACTTCTTACAAAGCAGATTTACAGTTAAAGCCGCTCAGCATTTGTAAAATGCTCTTGTGGTTTGAATTTCAAAACTCTGCCTGGGAACTTCTCCAAATTTCTTTTAATATGAACCTTATCTTTCTGCCAAATTGAATGAGATGCTCCTTATACTTGAATCCCTGTGTCTTGTCAAAAGTCTACAATTCACCTTCCCACCCACCCATTTCCAACCCTACTAAAGCTTACATGTCTATCCATGTACAAAGCCCTCATGAGTCACTTTCCCTGTGGTTTTTTATCTTCTTGCTTACCCAGTCATCTTCCATAACCTCCTCAAGTGTTACCCTAGACTCTACTTATTTATTTATTTATTTTATTTAGCAAAAAATCCAATTACCATCTAAAATAGGTGTAAAGCTATGTTTCTCAAATTATATATAATAAGAGAATAATTTGATAATTTTAGAAACTTATAAATTATAGATTCAAATTTAGATTCTTTATTTCAGTCATTTTGCCAAGAACCTTAGAAAACTTCATTTGTAGTAAGTGCCTTAGAAGTTTATAAAGAAAAATAATCTATAAAATCTTGTTGATTAAAAATTCTCTAGAAATACAGATTTGCAAGTAGCACTACAAATTAGTTTTATTGAGAATACTTCTGTCAGTTCAAAACTGTATAAGTTTAAGTATTTTTATACTTAAGTATTATATCTTAATTGAATAAATATCTAAAACTTTTCAAATGCTTCATTGATTTTTGAACAGTCATTGCAATTTTAAAAATCATTTGCTTTCAAACAATCAATCTCTATAGATTCTAAAGAATGTGCATAGTTGTAATTATTGTCCATGACTATTCTACTATTGAAACTAATTCAATCTTTGGAAAACATATTCCTGTGGATAAAATCTTTCTTAGGGAAGTGTATATGAAACATCAATTGTTAATCAAAACATTTCAAAGAAAATGCTGAAAGAGTCTGTCCCCTGTAGATTTCAGAAATTTATTTTCATTATTTATTTCATGTTATAGAGGAGCATTTTAAAAGTCTGAAATAATTCCTCAAATACATCTGTTAGCCATATAAAAACTAAAATGCAAAAATTTGGAATATATGAAATATATTATGATTTCTAGAATTTTACATCAAAGGATTCTTTTTCAAAAAATTTAACATTCAAGGGATGATTCAAATCCTTATAACATGTAGCTCCGTGCAATTATCTTCCTCTGAGTATAATAGCAAGATACTGAAGTGGTAGAGGAGGGATGGTGGGGCGGGGGAGCAGTAAATCATTTCAGAAAGTCTCACACCCAAGGCTTGATGACATGAGGCAGGGCAAAGGAAATAACCCTGTCAGCACCTGCATCTCTAATGAAGGACAGCACTGGCACACATTTAGAGAATGAAGAGGAAAAATAAATCATGCTTAACTTTAAAATGGGTTGTCTGATTTATTCAAATAGAAATATAACCTTGTAGGCTTTCCCTTCATGTATTTCTATCTAAAATCTTGCAATGTAAACCTAGAATTTATTTATTTTTTTTGTTGGTTTTTTACCATAGTTATTCTTCAAAACTTCAGTTCAATTCCACTATAGGTGAACTGTGTAATTTTAAAACGTGTCATTTAACATTTGTCTTTCATTGTCTTCTTTACATCTGTTGCAATTAAAGGTGGATGGTTAAAATGTGAAGATGGGTATCTGTCAGATTCCTTTTCAGCAGAGATTAAATAAAGATGTGGTGCAGCCCAGATACAGCATGCTTCAAGAGATAACTAAAGCTGGTGTAGGAATTTATTTTACACATAAATTAGAGATAAAGGAAATTAACAAGATGAGTGTCTACCAGTGGTTTTAATAAAGAGGAAGCCAATTTTGGAAGGCTCTGTATACAATGAGGCAAAAACTCAAGTAGTTGGTTATTCCAAGATGCACTTTTTAATTTTTCCTTTTCTCTTAACACTAATTTATTTTTCACCAACAAGTACAAGTGATTTCTATTTCACACTCTGACACATCAACTGCTTCACATGTAATATTGTAAAACCTGAAAAGTACAAGTGATTTCTATTTCACACTCTGACACATCAACTGCTTCACATGTAATATTGTAAAACCTGAAAGCAATTTTTAAAATGCAGTATACATTGAAATAAAAGATTAAAAAACTAGGACAATCCATCAATTCCAGACATTATATTGAAATGATATATTGATATTTAGTTACACCAAGTAAAATAACTGTAACTTGACTGAAAACCACTTTATTGTTGTGGTAATAAGATAATATAGATCTAGCAATTAATATACTTGTTCTTTTATATTGTCCTCTGATACATGTTGTTTCATTAGACACCTGTGCCAAATATAACTCTCCAAGTCAAGTACTATGGAATACAACCTTTTCATTTGTTAAGAATCATGCTACATTTTTTTGTTCCTTTATCTGACTTTCAAAATAAATTTCTGATGAAGGAAGATATTTCTTTCTTAAGGGGAAGGGCAGACATAGTCCGTTGACTTGAAAAACTCGGCTTTTAAAAAAGACACTGATATTTGATCTTCAAAGCTACATTTTTGCTTCCTGTGATCTATGCTAAAATCATTCCAGATGCGAGGTTTGTAATGAATATAAGAAAGCTAGAACAACAACAAAAGAATCAGGACCTCATTCTAAGATGAATGGGGAGGAAGCAACATTCAAAGAATGATGAGTCCTTTCAGTAGGTTTTCTAACCTCCCTAGCCTGAAACCAATGCTTCCAATGGAGGCAGTTATGAAAATGACTTTTAATTGGCAGGTGTTCCTTTTGAAAAGCTAATAGCATATTTCTTTTGACAGATAAATTACTTTGAAATAATTTTTGAACTCTGTGATCCTGAAAAAAAAGGCATCTCTAACTATGCATCCCATTTTGGCTACCTTTATTTTGTTTTTAGATGTTGCCTCAAAATGGATCCCAAGTCACTAATCTGTATGGCATATTTTTAACTCACTGATAACCATTCTATTACTCTGTTACCAATCTACATATCTTACTGGAAAATAAACTCACGTATTTTAAGATCTCTTTATATTTAAAAGTGATTGCATGTAAGATAATAACCAGAGTGTTGACAATTTTTGCACCTAAATGTTCCAGTTTGGTTTGCTCAGAAATTATATATATCCTTTTGAATAAAGAACATATTTTTATTCCCTGCATTAACCTCATACCTCCCTGCCATAACTACTCATGCATGCATTCTTTCTTTGAGTAGATAGATAAATATGTTACAAACCTCAAATGACCATTCTGATTTTTTAATACCTGCTAAAAAACTAGATCACAGACTAACTTTGTAGACCTGTGGCAGCTATTAGCTACCAGACAGTTTAAGGACAAATTCAACTAAACTTTATCTATGTACGTATCTACAAGTTGTAGCTTTCAAAACACTTTTAAATAATTATTATATTTATCATAACAATTTGTAAAACAGTGAATGAACTTGAAATTTTTTACATTGTAGATGTATTCAAAAAGGCATTGATTTTTTTTATTGTCAGTTTTTGACATTGGTTCTTAATGCTAGCAAAAAAAGAGAATGTAGTAATAGATGAAATTTAAAATGTGTAGAAATTTCAGTGTGTTAGCCTAATTCAGTAAAATGCCTACAAGTACATTTTCTTGCAAAACACCAAATTTTCTATACCCTTCAATCATACAGAAATGTTTTTAATGGGCATATAAATCTATTTGTTTGCAAGATCCTTGCATCCTACACAATTTTCCCAGCAGAGGAAAAAGAAGTGAGGACTCTGGATATTTTATAATTCTCAATTTGTGTGTGGATATAAATGATAATATAGATATCCCTTATAGTTCTATTTAAGAGGAAATGTAAAATTATATTTTGATTAATGCATCAAAGTATTTTTTTCTACATTCTTCTACCATAACTTTGGGTTTAGTTACTTTCCTATAAAATAGTTTAAGTAAAACACTTCATATAAATGCTTTTTTTGGTACCAGTAATAAAATTATGACTTCAAGGAAATAGGTTTCTAACTTCACACATAACAATGGTAACTATGGTAGCAACATAGCAGCATGTTGCATTTTATATTCTGACAAAGTTCAGCCTGTTAATTAAAATGTCACTATTCTAAGGGAATTTTAGTTTTAAATGTTTCACTTTTTTTTGATGGTCCTTTTCTAACATACAGACATACATTTGTGACTACCCAATGCTTCTGGTGTTTCACATCTTTCTCCTATTATAATTACTCTTCTGACACTTTAATTCACGTAGTTAATACAATAACTCCTTTTATGTTTCATTGACATTGAATTTTTCTCATACTTTTCTGGGAGTTAATAATGCACTATGTATTCAAGAGTGACCATTTCATCCCTGAAGTTTATCATCACACACACGTAAGAAGCCATTCACACAGACTTACAAGTTCCAAAGACAAGAAACACGTTTGAGTTACAATGCACAATTTTTTAAAAAAATCAAACAAATTTAAAGAAAAATAGAATACTAATTATTGATGAAACAAAAGCATACCACTTACCTGGAATAAGCTGAGCCAGAAACAGATGATGTTTTGACACACTGAGGAGTGATATTATGACCAAAAAAGGAAGATGTTTCCATTTCATCTTTGTCCCTTCCTTGCATTACACTCAGCCAGTGATATAGATTTGTGTTATCTGATGAGATAAAAATTATCCAAATTACTCTTTTGTAATGTTTAGTTATAGTGAAAATAGCTAAAGAAAATACTAAAAGTAGCTTGTGAAAATTATAGTTCAAACAGATACAAAATACAATTTTTTGAAATGATAAAGCACACTGATAATCCAAATGAATATGACTAATATAGAATTTTTGCCACAACCTACAGTAGTCCCTTCTTATCTGCAGTTTTGATTTCCATAGCTTCAGTGACCCATGGTTAACAGTGGTTTGAATCTTGGGATATATTATCACAAGAAAAATGTATAGGCAAGAATATATTTTGAGGGAAAGGACTGTATTTAGATCTTTTACTATAATACATTATTGTAATTGTTCTATTTTGTTAATCTCTTACTTTTGTTAATCTCTTACTTTTGTTAATCTCTTACTATTTGTTAATCTCTTACTATGCCTGATTTATAAAAAACATGTATATAGAGGAAAAGATAACACATAGAGAGTTTGGTACTATCTGTGGTTTCAGACACCCATTAGGAGCTTGGAATGTAACCTCCACATAGGAGGTGACTATTGAACATTTTGAAGAAATGTGGCACTTACTAATTTTTAAGATTCATTTTCAGTCAGATATGGATCACAAGTGGTTTCTTGGTTTTATCTACCCCACATGTTTTCACTTTAATTTCCCCCAAATTTAAATAGAACACTCTCATCAAATCTAGAAAACTATGTGTTTAATGGATCATTTAAAAATTCATTACAAACTACTTATCCCAGAGTCAGGAACTATATTATTTTGGGGACAAAAATAGAGAACACAGCCACATTCTTGCTTTTCATCCAGATGCATAAATAATTTGAGGCTTTTTTAATGCAATGAATTCACAAATTAAAACAAAACTTGTTAGATGATCTATTCTGAACAGGAACTTTTTACCAGTCATAAAAGAAACACAGAAACATTACATATTCTCCTATAAACAACAAAACTTGTAACCCTATCTAAGAACATGGGAGGTCTTTCTGTCTTCCAAGGTCTTCTCCAATTTCTTCCTTTAGTGTTCTATAGTTTTCATTGTACAGGTACTTCACCTCTTTTGTTAGACTGATCCTCAAATATTTTATATTTTGAAGTTATTGGGCATGGGATATTTTTTTAAATTTCTTTTTCATCATCAAAGTATGGTAAACTAATTAATTTATGAATATTGATCTTGTATAGGGCTACTTTGCTGAATTCATTTATGAGCTCTCTAAGTCTTCTGGTGGAGATTGGTGGGTCTTATAAATATAGGATCACACCATCAACAAACAAATAATTTGAGCTCTTCTTTTCCTATTTATATGCCTTTAATTTCCTTCTCTTGTCTGATTGCTCTGGCCAGAGTTTCAAGAATTATGTTGAACATTAGGGGTGAAAGTGGGCACCCTTATCTTGTTGCTCTTTTTAGAGGAAATGTTTTCATTTTATTTCTCCTTTAAGAATAATGTTGGGGCTAGGGATGTGGCTCAAGTGGTAGCATGCTCACCTGGCATGTGCATGGTGCTGGGTTCGATCCTCAGCACCATATACAAGAAAAATGTTATGTCCGCTGAAAACTAAAAAATAAATATTAAAAAAATTCCCTCTCTCTCTCTCTCTCTCTCTCTCTCTCATAAAAAAAATCTTTAAAAAAATAATAATGTTGGCTTTGGTTCTGTCTTATATAGCCTTTACAATGTTGAGCCATCTGGCCCTTTGACATGATACTGATTCCCCAAATGGCAGAATGAAACATGTAGATAACTGATTAGATTTTCCTGGGGTAACTGATCCAAGTTCTACTGCAAAAGTGGCATTCTGAGATATAAGAATATTTACAAGTGGAGATTAAGGAATTACTTTTCAAAATAAGTGAATATACCATGAGGGATTGGCTATTTGGCTGTATGGTAGAGTTTCCCAGAATGCCATGTGATACAGAACAGAAATAAATGAGAGCAGATAAATATAGGTAATGAGAAGTCATTGTGGATTTTAAAGATAGACTGTAATATAATCTAAACAATTTAGAAGATAACTGATTGGAATGTACAGGATAAATTTATTTCAAGGGAAACTATCATGGAATCCTCAAAACAGTATAGGGATCTACAATAAATGCTTATAAAGGACATAAGCAGTGATAAAATGGAGTAGAGTGTCAGATATGTGGTATTATACAATTATCCTCTGGAACAGTATTGACAATTCATTAGCTTTTTAAGGTGGGAAGTGAAAAGAGTTATTTATTCACTTAACAAAATACTTAGTTAAAATAAGTCAATAATCTGGGAGTAAATAAAAAATAATTCGTTTAAAAAAGAAAGTCCTATTATTCATTTTTGTGACACTCAGAATTCCAATCTGAATAAAGTGTGACTCAATTTTGTAGGATTATCTGCACAAAGCTGTTGTCAATTTGTCGATTTGAACTAAGCTGTCCTTACATTATTGCTTATACCTGCAGAGTTAATTTGCCAAGTTTTCCTTTTGCAGAGTTGCCTAGTCCTCCTGCCAGACAGCTATAATCACTGGACTTTACCTGAGATATTTGGGGATTGCTTCCCAGTTCAAGAATCTTGTAATATCTCAGCCAGAACTTTGCCTCAAACAAATAATCTTGGTTACTGTGATTTCATATTTACTTGGATTACAAATTTACTTCTTTGTTTTGGGGCTAATGTTCTTGTAATAGTATTTATCTTGGTACATCATTTATAAGCAACCTTACATACCCACATAATCATTCATGCAATATCTGTTTGAAGTTTCAAATGATAGCAGGCTAGATTTACAGGTAAGCACAAGCCTGTTGAAATTTTCTGCTCTTTAATCCATACTCTGCAGTTGTTTGTTTGTCCAAACGCCCCATTCAGGGTTATACACAGAATGTTTTGACTTAGAGTCATATTTCTGAGTGAACTATAATTGATTAGGTCTTCTGGGCAGAAGATGTAAGCATATTGCATCCTGGGCATTTCTGCTTGGCTGGATCTTGACAATAGTTGCCTTGTCTCTTGGTTTCTGTTTGCCTACCGAGTTTCTAAGATCCTTCCTCTTTCCAATACTTGATTTTATGTTCCCTCAACATGAGAATCCCTGCTTTAGAATAAAACCAAACCTCTGATTATTTAAATGAGCATACATAATTTTGCCTCGGCACTTAATGTAAATAAAAGTATGTGAGATCCAGAGGCTGTTTATGATTTCCCTATTATAGGAAAATTTAGAGAGATTATATTTGTTAAATGACAGTTAATATTTTGTTTGCTGAAATTGAGATTTTCATGTTCCAAGTATATTTCATTAAAAACTACATTTAGCTTACTTGTAGCAGGTAGCTATGGATAAAATAAGTGTCCTTATCAGACATGCACATTCTTACTTTAAAATGAATGCAGTAATCATAAGAAAATAAACCAGAAAATATCAACACTTATTTTAGTTGAATGAAATTGCATGTCTTTTTTAGGGTTACACATCTCTTCAACACATGGAAGCTTTCTTTTTTAAATAGGATTAACTTTTTAGTTTCACAGCAAAATTGAGTGCAAGGTACTCTCACATACCCTTTTCCGCCATATGAGTATACTCTCTCCAAGAATGGTACATTTATTATAATTGATGAACCTATATAAACACACCACATTATCACCAAATGTCTGTTTGTATTCAAGTTCATTCTGGTGTACCTGACACCTATTCACTATTACAGTCCCACACTGAGAAGTTTCACTGCCCTAAAATACTGTGCTTCATCTATCCATCTTTCCCTCCTACCACCCCTGATGTCTTTGTATTGTCTCCATAATTTTAACTTTTAGAGAACAGAGTAAAGATCAGCCAGCATGTAACCTTTTCCAACTAGCTTCTTTCACTTAATAATATGCATTTAAGTTTCCTCTGTGTTTATTTATAGTTTCATAGCTTATATCTTTTTAGCAGTGGATAGTGCTCCATTGTCTTGATGTACCAGTTTGTTTATCCATTCAACTATTGAAGGACATCTTGGTTGTTTTAAAGTTTTCACAATTATGAAAAAAAGCTGCTACAAACATCTATTTTCAAGATTTTGTATGGAAATATTTTTTTAACTCCGATGATTAAGTAGCAAGTAGTGCAACTGGTGAATCAAATGGTAAGCCTACATTTTGCATTGAAAACAACTGCCCAACTGCCTTTGGAAGTTGCTATGCCATTTTACATTTCCTCTAGCAACAGATAAGATTTCCTGTTGAGCCTCACCTTTACCAGCAGGTGATTGGATCAGTGTTTCAGATTTGGGACAGTCTAATAAGTGTGTAGTAATATGTAATGTTCTTAATTTGTGTTTTCCTTATAGTATATTGTGTGCAGCATTTTTACAGACGCTTATTTGCCATTTGTTCACCTTTTTTAAAGTATTAAATTTTTGACCAATTTTTAAATTTCATTGTTTTTCCCCCACAGTTGAGTTTTAAGAGGTTTAAGGGTTCCTTGTTTTTGTATTTTTGGATAATTCTCCTTTATCATACTACTATGCTCTGGATTTAGAATTTTCCCCCAAAAGGTCACATGTTAGGCAATACAGAAATATTCACAGGTGAAAAAATTATAAGAACTCTAAGTTTATCAGTGGTTAATCTATTTGATGGATTAATAATCTGAATGGGCTGCTGAATGGTAATTGTAGGCAGATAGAACTTGGTTTGAGAATATGGGTCAGTGGAGGCATGACTTAGGAACTATATCTTGACACTGGAGTGTGTGTGTCTCTCTCTCTCTCTCTCTCTCTCTCTCTCTCTCTCTCTCTCTCTCTCCTTCTTATACTTGGCTGCCATGTGTTGAGCAGCTTTCCTCTGCAACAATTTCCCATCCTAACCTCAGGACCCAGAGCAATGGAGACATCTGAAACCCTGGGCTAAACTGGATTTTTCCTCCTCTAAGTTGTTCTTTCAGGTATTTTTGTCACAGAGATAAAAATCTGACTAAAACACAGATATATAATTTTACAAATATTTTCTCTGTCATTGTATCATAGCTTTTTATTTTCTTAATAATGCCTCTAACAGAGCATAAAATGGTTTAATACAGTCTAGTTTATGAATTTCTTCTCAATAACATGAAATTTTGATCTGATAGCATGCTATCAATATAAAAGTACTCAAAGTTAGACTATAATGTTACTGGCAAATATTTTAACCCCTTATAGAAAATCATATTTTTTGATATATTAACAAAAGGACAAATGATTTTTTGAAAATATAACTGAATTAACATGCTGTTTTATTACTAAAATATAGTGAATTCAGCACAATTCATGATAGCTAAATTATGGAACCAACTTAAATTTGCTTCAGTAGATTAATGGATAAAAAAACTGTGATATATATATATATATATATATATATATATATATATATACACAGTGGAATATTATTCAGCATTAAAGAGAATAAAATCATGGCATTTAGGTAAATGAATGAATATTATACTAAATGAAGTAAGCCAATCCCCACAAAAAACAAATGATGAATGTTTTCTCTAATATTAGGATGCTGATCCATAACAGGGATGGGGGTGGGGAGCATGGGAGGAATGAAGGAAAAAAGCAGAAATTGTACCACCACATCACAAATATAAATATACTCACATTATTCCATTTTAGTGATAAAAAACAAAACAAAAAACAAAACAACAACACACACACAATTGGCAAGTATTTTGACTACATTTCCTCTTAGCTTCCAACTTTTCCCAAATACCTATTTTACCCCTGGTGAGATTCCTTGGGCTGTGTTTTATAATATTTTCTGTTAATAAGATGATCTCTAACCCAAATAGCAACCTAACTGTAGAATAGATTTTCCCCCACAGCCCTCAGGAGAAATCAATCTTGCTGATGTCTTGATTGTAAATGTCTAGCCCCCAGAGCTATGAAACAATAACTTTCTCATGGTTAAGCCCCGCAGTTTGTTGTACTTTGTCATAGTAGCCCAGGCAAATCAACATTATTACCTATTGTGTCTTGTTTGTCTTCAATGATATTTTTTTTTATTTCCAACATTTCTAACTGGTTCTTTCTCATATCTATATGTTCTTATTTTGATTTTCCTTATTCTGTTTCATAATTTCTTGAGTTTTTCAATGGGTGTGTTTCTTTGTTTTTTCTCTGAGCCTTCAAAATACATGTATTTTAAAGACATTGCAGGATGTTCTATAAAATAACTTTCATTTAGAATTAAAAATAAATAAATAAATAAATCATGGCAAACTCACCATGGTCCACTATTCTAAACACTGAGTACAAAGTGTTCTGCTTCTGCTTCTGCACTGATACCTAAGGCAAAGCCAACACTGAGAGGAACTCATCCTCCACCTGATTTAGTGTCTACCAATAAATACATGTCTAGCCCTGAAAGCTGCCTTGGCTGGTAACACAGAAGAGCAGAGGCTGTCAATCTTTCCATAAGGGACATTTAAGGTAGTTTTCTTTGAAGACCACATGGCCTCAGTCATAGTAACTCAACACAGCTATTGAGACACAAAAAAAAATAGTCATAAACAATATGTCAATCATTGGCATGTTTGAGTTCCAATAAAACTTTATTTGCACAAACAGGCAGGAATTGGCCCACAGGTTGTAGTTTACCAACTCCACAGTAGAGAAGCACCTGAATCCTTCTACTGGAGAATAAAGCAAAACTGAAAATGAAGGTTAAAATCAAACCAGTGTGCTACTGTTTCAGACAAACATTAGGGTGACATGTGTGCAAAATGCTTTAGCGTAAATATGCAGGTTTTGTTCAGAGGTTGTAACAGCCATCACCATCCAAGTATGGAAACTGTGATCTGTGAACCCTCCTGCTGTCTATAATAATTTTTAAAAGTTGTGTGAAGCTGTGGAACCAGTGAGGTGAGTGTGGTCAGAGTTGAAATCTCTCCCTGTCGTCCTAACAGTGAATCTCTACCTAAGCACTTGGAATGCAGGTGTCGTTCATTTCTTTTGGCTGATTTTATGACAACAAAATTACTGGTTGGCCCATGAAAATCCCATCTGCATGAAGGATACAGGTAAGTGAAAGAAAATCCTGGTGCTAATAATTACTAAGCCTGAAACGAAGGCAAAGGAAGAGTCTTGGTTAAGCCTTTTCAAGTCTGAGTGCCTAGAAACAAGAGTCAGGAGGCTGCAGTCCAGAGAAGCCTGATGGAATCTCCTCGATCCTTGTCCAGCCACAGATGGAGATGACAGCAGCTGGCGCCCAGGGCTCACCTTCCCATGTCATCCCTCCCTTTGCTTCTCAGATGTCCCAAACCTTGCAACGCCCCAAGAGCTCGCGGGGTGAAGGCTTTTTCCCAGCTGGTGGTGGGAACTGGGACACGGGGCCTACCTGAGGAAATAGGTAATTGGAGACGTGGTGATGAAGGGTATATTGTGTCCCTGGTCCCTTCCTCCCTCCCTCTCTTTCTGCTTCCTGGACACCTTCCCTCGGCCAAGGCTTCTTCCACCATGAGTGGCCTCACTTTGGGGCCAAGAGCCACTGGGCCAAGCAATCACCGACTGAAGCCTCTGAAACTGTGAGTGGAAATCAATCTCCCTCCTTTTGAGGGGTTTGTCTCAGGTGTTTGTTCACAGCCATGGAAAGTGACCAACAAAAGGTCATTGCTTTTGCATTTTCCTGTGAAAGTGTGCTCATAAAAAGCTTTTCCTTAGCCCAAACACCACGTGTCCCACTGCAAGAAAGCACAAGAGGACGCTGTGGGGGAAACATGGCTGGCAGACTCCATCCCACACTCAGGGGCCTGTGGAAACAGCCCTCGGAGAAACGGAGCCCTTAACACTGTAGACCCTGAGGTTGCCCAAGCCACTGTCCCTGAGGCAGAACAACACAGAATGGGGGCCCCATGGGTCCAGAGACGCTGCGGTGTAGGAAAGCCTTTCTCTGGGGGACAAGGCCCAGGTGCCCCCCACCATCTGTGGGTGTCCAGGAGTGGGGAGCACCAAGCCCCACATGCTGATCAGGCCACTGGGGCTGCACCAGCTCACACTTCAGGCCCAGCCTGTCATGCTGTCATGGTGCTGATGACCCCACCCCCTCCACTGTGGTGGTCACATTACTAATCCAGCTTTTTTTTTATTTTGTATCTTCTATCAATAAGTATCTAAGGAATGTCTAGGACAGCAGTTCTCAAAGTGTATTAGGAGGAACACTGGAGGTTCCCTAAGCCCATTCAGGGGATCTGGGCGGTTCAAATTATGTGGGTTTTTTTTCCTGCTGTTGTTTTAATAGTTATGCATGACAATAGAATGCACTTTGACACATCATGCATAAATGCAGTATAACTTCTTATTTTTCTGATTCTACCTGGTGTAGAATCACACCAGTCATGTAATCATATATGCTCATAGGGTAATAATATCTGATTGATTCTACTATCCTTCCATCCCCCATACCCCTTCCCCTTTCTTCACTCCCCTCTTCCTAATCCAATGTACCTCTATTCTTCCCTAGCTGCCCCCCTTATTGTAAGTTAGCATCTGCATATCAGAGAAACCTTCAGCCTTTTGTTTTGGGGGATTGGCTTATTTTGCCTAGAATGATTGTCTCCAGTTCCTTCCATTTACCAGCAAATGCCATAATTTCATTCTTCTTTGAGGCTGAGTAATATTCCATTGTGTATATAAACCACATTTTTTATCCCATTCATCTATTGAAGGGCACGTGGGTTGGTTCCATAGTTTAGCTCTTATGAATTGAGCTTTGATAAACACTGATGTGGCTGCATCACTGTAGCATGCTGATTTTAAATCTTTTCGGTATAAACCAAGAAGTGGTATAGCTGGGTCAAATGGTGGCTCCATTCCAAGTTTTCTGAGGCATCTCCATACTGCTTTCCAGAGTGGCTGTACCAAACTGAAGTCGTAATTATGTTTTTGAATATTATTTGTTTCTTCCCACTCTTCTTCTCTCTCCAGTGTGCAGTGGAATTTTCCTGTGGTTTCAGGCAAGAGAATGAAGGCCACATGGGTGAGGGGCCCCTGCCTTCCCTTCAGACTGACCCAGAAGGAGCTCTGCTGCCTGCAGGTCTTCTGGGGCCAGGCTCTGTCCCCACCTCCATGCCTCCCCTCTGCTCTCCTTCATCTGAATACCTCCATCTCCTCCCAAGGGGAAAGTCTCAGGTCCATCTCCTGCCATGGCATCTGCTTATCCTTACCCTTCCTCCCCACACAGCACCAGTGAGACCCTTCCTTGAATACCATCACATTCTGCCTCCTATTCTAAGTCTATTTCACTTTGCTGTTTCTCTAAAATCTCTCACCAACAAGCAACGTGTTTCTAGTAGATTTGTTTATTTCTTTCAGGTTGACAAAGAATCCTGAGCACTATCACCTGTGCCTTTTGTAAACATCCTAGGGGGGGCATTACTCTCCCTGCATGGAGGCAGCAGCTCTGAGACTCGGAGAGGATGGAGTATTCTGGAAGGCTTAGTCTCAGCCCTAGGTCCAGACACCTAGGTCAGCCACTTGCAGGTTCTCTTTCCAGACGGAGCTCATGAGAAAAGTCTGAGCAGAGCCTCTCAGACTTGAGAAGACAGATAAGCGGCCCTTCTGCTGTTTCTACGGTGCCCCCGGATATGACACACTGACCCCTCAAGAGCCTTTTGAAAGGGTTCATATTTTGTTTTGTTTAAGGAAGGAGGGATTAGAAAAAACAATGTCCCCATGCTGCTGCCTCATTGATAGAATCTTTTTAAAAAGGGGAATAGGTAATAAAACATATTATTCTTCAATTTCAAATTTCAGGCTTCCTGGAGATTATTTCGTCTTGCTGAAAGCCTCTTTATTTTTGATGTCTTTGTCATGTTTATTTTTTAACTTATTCATATTTAACTTATTCATTTACCCTTGTAAGAAATTTCATACAAGGAGATAAATGCTAAGACATAATATTGAATAACTATTTGAATCTCTAAGTAAGATAAGTATTATTGCCTCCAGTGTGGAATTATAATCACAGAATATGTAAGAAGCTTGCACAAGGTCAAAGAATGACTCAGAGGAAGAGCCAGAAATACAATTTATCCCTCCCCTTCCCTAGTTTCTAGCTAAGACACATTTTTTATAAATAACTCTCAAGCATTTGTAAATTCGGTGGCAAATCAGTATTCATGGTTGCATTACTGTCATCTTTTTTCAGTTTCTATTGTCTAACTTCCAAATAAAGATAAGAGGGATATTTTGCCAAAGTTTAGATTGGATATTTTTTCCTTCAAATATCTTTTACTGATATAAAACTTCATATATGACTAAAGTTGATTTCCGTGTTCTTTATTAGCTGATGAACTTATTTTGAAAAATTCCCCAAAGTGTTTCTCAATTATCCTGTAACTAAATGACAATGAAACCTCCAGAGATTCCTCATGTGGGGGGGGGGCAAGATATGTGATATGTGATGCTCTATCATTTTTATTTGGCTTTGGGACAGAAGGTGTGTATCCTCTTCAAGTATTCTAGTGTAAATATGCATATGCCAAATACATTATATTTAAATTGATTTTATTTAAAGCCGCTGTAATATATATATTATTATAAAATAATATCCTGCCTGTCAGACTGGAATGTTTCTCAGTGGTGAAGAACTTGCCTAATATGCACAAGGCCTTGGGTTCAATCCCCATCACAAAATAGAAGAAGAAGAAGAAGAAGAAGAAGAAGAAGAAGAAGAAGGAGGAGGAGGAGGAGGAGGAGGAGGAGGAGGAGGAGGAGGAGGAGGAGGAGGAGGAGGAAGAGGAGGAAGGAAAAAAGGAAGAAAAATAACATCATTCTGGATGTTACAAAGCAAAGTTGAAAATGACTGTTGCCCTCGCTTTATGAGAAAAATGAATAATGGAAGAGATTCTGTATAAGGACTAACACTGTAAAAGTTCTCATCCACCAGACTGCAGCACTAGAAGACAGAAACTGGTGCTAACCTGGAATAAGAATGCAAGGTTCATGGAACTGTTTGATGCATGGGATCATTATAATATGACATGTGACAATTCATGCATTTTATGAAGGCTGGTGAAAAACTCCCACTGCAGTACTAACAGGATGTTCTCTAGGACAGTATGGTTTGCAGCATGAGGTGGGAATGGTGGCAAAAGCAGACTCTCTAGGGCCTTTCCACTAAGGTATCAATACTGCCCTTCACAGGCTCATTTTCTCCATCAAGAAGGCCAGAGGTGTCACCATGTCTCAGGAACCCATGGGCAGTAATGGGATAACATAGAGATAGGTGCATTGATCCAAAGCCCTGAACTCTCCATTCCTGGGGAGGTCCTACAGTTTCATCTGCAATGTCCCCAAAAGCCCATGTGGTAAAGGCTTGGTGCCCAGTTACGGGCTATTGGGAGGTGCTCAAAACTTTAAGAGGTGGGTTCTGGTGAGAGTCTTTCATGCCACTGGGGACATGTCCTTAGGGATGATGGAACCTCAGAACACAGTGTGAATGGTTTCACTCCACCATGCAACCCCACCATGATGTGCTGCTTCACCACCAAACCTAAAGCAATGAAGTCAATCCCTCCAGAACTAGAACCTCCAAAAATATGAGCCAAAATGAAGATTTTTCTCTATTTTTTAAACTTTTTATTATTGATTGATTGATTTTTACAATACTGGACATCAAACTCAAGGCCTCAGACATGCTGGTAAGTGCTCTCTCCCAAAGCCCAACCTTTTTTATATATGTATAAATTAATTTATCACAGTTGTTTGTTGTAGTGGTGGAAAGCTGACTAGCACAAGAGATATTCAAGTTCATGTCTTGATATCACCAAGGTTACAAAGTATACACATGGAAAAGATAATCTGTAATTCTGTTTCTTCTTCAAACACTCTTCCCAGTGCTTACAGTACTCCCATTAAGGAGTTTCAGATTGAATGCCATTGTTTCAATATAACATAAGACCAGAGAAAAACCTACTTAGAAGTTAGAACAGTGATGCACACATATGAGTAATCTCAGACACTCAGGAGGCTGAGGGAGAAAGAGCACAAGTGTGAGGCCAATTGTAGCAACTTAGTGAGGCCCTATCTCAAATTTTCTAAAAACTGCTAGGAATGTAGCTCAGGGCAGCACTGGCAAGTCCTTGGTTATAATCTGCAGTAGCACATGGAAGAGAGAGAGATAGAGATAGAGAGAGAGAGAGAGAGAGAGAGAGAGAGATGAAGGGAGAGAGGGAGGGAAAGAAAGAGAGGAAGGAAGGGAGAGAAGAGAAAAGCAAAGCAAGGTAGGCAGGCACATTCTTCACTTTTTTACAGCGAAGGTAAATATCAGGAAAGATTAGAGGCATTTGCCTTCTGATTCTGGGCATCCTCCTCATTCCCTATGCAGTCTTCTTGTGCTCCCTTCATTCAGGTAAACTGTTGGAAGAAATCCTGTGTTTGTGCTCCAGAATTATGAGGAGAAGATACTACTGAACACCGCTGTTGTGCCCACCATTTCTTTGGGAGCTGGGACACAGGAGCAGGCCAGATTGACAAGGTCTCTCCCTTCATGGAGATGACCTTGTCATCAATGGAGAAAGACAGTGGGTGAGCAGACAGTTACATGGGGGAATTAAGACAAGGATGAAAAGCTATTCAAGTCAGTAAAAGTGGTATCAGTTGAGCTACTGGGTGGCTTCTTCACAGGAAATGGTTCAAGACAAGGCCTCAGGAAGCTGATTATAAAACAGGAAGGAGTTGACCATATAGGATCTGGAGAGATGGTTCTTGGTGAAAATTGTTGATGTTAAGGCCTGAAGGGAAGAATCAGCTTGTCCCACTAAAGGAGCATAACGTAGGACAGTGTGGCCACTGGAGCCAGGAGAGATGAGCTGACAGCTGGGCAGGGCCCCCTCGTGCTATGCCTGGTGGACTGCAAAGGCTCTAGCTTGCATCTGGCCATCTACACAGCCTCCAAGCACAAGGTCTCCATATAACAGGGACTTGTTTTCAAGTCCCATGTGCTTTGGCCTTGTGCCCTGCCATCGTCCGCATGTGGTTTTCAAGCCTTTGGCTGCCTCAAGGTGATAATTCATTCATTATATTATCAAAATACCTGATGGGAAAGATTTATTTTGGTTCACGGCTTCAGAGCTCTCAGTGAGTGGTCAGTGGTCCAAAGTCTCCACGGCCTTGGGCAGGAGGTGGGGCAGAACACTGTGGCAGAAGGGTGTGGAGGAGGAAAACTGCTCAGCTCATGGCTACAGTGAAGAGAGGGGATAGGTCAGGAGGGAAGAAAGACCACTTCAGGGAAGTCCCCAGTGACCTTCTTCCTCCAACAAGTCCCACCTCCCTATGGTCCACTTGGCTTCAATGGCTCTGATGAGGTCACTTCCCAAAAGCCTCATCTCTTAAATCATGGGAGGCATTCCAGATTCAAACCAGGACACTGTCCTCTGCTTTCCCCCCACAGATTCCAAGTACATTTCAGTGGTCAGAAATGAGACACCTCACCACCCCCTGCAAGGGAGGTTGAAAATCTGTGTTTTTAAAGCTAAGTTCAATTCCTCCTTAAATGACAGTGTCTTCTTCAGCAGGAATGCTGCCCAGATGGCACACTGCTGGAGTAGCTTAGCCTCTGCTCCAGAGAGAAAGTTATTGGTGGGTAAGTAGGTGACCAGGAACTCTACTCTGAACATGTGGCACTGTACATGCTTTTACACTAGAGGGCCCCATCAGTCTAGTCCTCTCAGACCTCAGGCCATCCCATTGGTGTCTGGGGCCCCCAGACCCTTGGGTCACTCTGCTCTTTCCTCAGAAAGCTCCTCCTTTTACCCCAGCATTCCATAACAATCCTGTTTGTTATTAAGTCTGAGATCACAGCTTATGCCTGCTACTTTATGTGCCAAAAAGGGGGAAATATTGACAATTAAACGTTAATACAATATTTTCTTTCAAACTACAGTTTTTATTTTGTATTTCTTAGAAATAGTTATTTTACAGTTGTTAAGACTTGAATTTTTAGTCATATACAGAAAAAGGAAAATATTCATAAAATTAATTGGTTAGGTATTCTTAAAGCTTCTCAGTTCAAAATCCCAAGCACTGTCTTTGGATTCTCTCTTTTCCTTCAAGAGTGTTAGTGAAAAGAGCACTTTGGGGCTGGGTTGGTAGAATGCCTGTCTAGTATGTGCGAGGCCTTGGATTCGATCCCCAATATTACAGAGGAGTAAAGTGCTTCACTGTTATTCTAGGATTTCCTTCTAAGCTATTCTTACTGGTTTGCAACTTCTTATGTGAATGCAAGACAACGACAATGTATCACAACCATCAGGTGGCCCACAGCCATTAGTGATAGTGAAACATGGAGGGTGAGTGCAAGATCAGCGTATGGCCAGCATCAGTGTGTGGCCTGACACAAAGAACTGGACAGCGTTGAAGGAGGCATCTTCTTTGATGGAGTTTCAGAGCCAATGGAATGTATCAGTCAAGAGATCAAGGATAGATTTTCAGACCTGGGATCTGTAAGCATGTGGATGAAAATCATACTCGTGGGCTTGCCAGTGATAGAAGGCGTCCAAGATGTTCTATGGTTTGTGTTGGGAGTCTCCCTGAGAACTCCCCGGGGCCTTTCAAACATGGCAGTGGGCAAATTGCAATTGGGCAGCTAGAAATTTCCAGGCCTTTCAGATAAGGAGCACCTAATGCAACATGGTGATGAGCAAGTTTCCAGTGGGCAGATAACAAGTTGTTTTGAAAACATTCTAATTGGCCCTCCCATCTTCTGTACACGTAGACAGTTCGTGCCCCCCATGAATCTTATGCAGGGTGGAAGTGCGTGCACTGTAGGTGATGACCTGACCTTTACTATGACTGGCCCAGGGAGCTTCCTGTTTTAAGATAATTGACTCTCACTTTTTATATAAGCTAGTACCAGCTTGCATTAAAGTGCTTCATCTTTGTCACTGCTATCTGTGTGTGTGCATTTTAATCTCTGATGACGAACCTTGGCCTTTCATTGGTGCCAAAACCCGGGAGGGGAAATTCCTCATTCTGAGGACCCCCCTCTCAAGGTTCGCCATCCTCATTCACCATTTTGAGCGCTGCTACATTCCACCCAACACGGGCTCACCAATAGGTAACTACTTCTGATGGAAAACTGGTGAGTCCCCCTCTCCCTCTTTGGGAATCCATCTCCAAATGGCTACATGCAAAGGCTTTGGCTGTAAACATCCAGCAAGGCCCTTGATGCCTAGTTTGGAGGAGAGAACACACCCCACCACAAATTTCACAGTTATGGTGGACTTTCTGGATGCCCATTTCATGGTTGATGAGCTATAAGGGACAGAATAATAGGCACTCCCTGACTCTCTCTATCTCCTTCTCTCCTGGAAAAAACCCTGATGTCAGGTCGCCTGTGACTCCCGGCCTTAAGGTCTCGCTGGTTGGGCTCTTGAGTGATGACCCATTTGCCCTCCTGGCCCCAGCTCTCCTGAGTCTCTTTGGTTGACCTCTCCTTTCAGGGACGCCTGAAAGAAACTCAATGAAATTTTGTTCCAGTCCAGGCCATTCACCTCTTCTCTTCCTGCTGAGAGTCATCATGGGAGCCTCTTCTTCTCTCCCCACTGGTTCCCCTCTCAGATACCTTCTGCCTAACCTCAACTGGTTGTCTCTCACTCCAGACATCAAACCCAAACTCCTCATCAAATTCAGTACACAAAATTGGCCATATTACCAATTAGACAACCAAAATTGATGGCCCCCAGAGGGGTTTCTAGATCCTCAAATTCTGCGTGACCTTTTTAACTTCTGCAAGTGCTCAAAAGGGTGGAAGGAGATCCCCCTATGTGGAGGCCTTTTCCCTCCTTCACTCCCACCCTGAACTATGCTTCTCCACTAGATCCTTACCCCCAGACTCTCTGCTGTCACTCCCACCTCAGCAACCTGTTTTCTCCCTTCCAATTACTAGATCAATACCCAAACCTCTGCCGGTTCTCAGACCATTGCTCCCTTGCTGAGCTAGCAGGTACTGAGGTACCCCTCCACCCACTCACTCCTCTCTTCTCCTGTCAGTGCCCACACCGGGTCCCACTAGGTCCTCTTACCAGCTAACCCAAAGCTCAAACCAGCTGAAGAGAGCCCTCAGACCCTTATCAGAGATCTGGTGAAAATGGCCTTTAAAGTTGCTTTGTCATCACTGAAAACAGGTTACTAAGAATTTAATGTCCATCACAGGCTTTTTGGGATACTCACTCCCATTTTCCCCTCTGCTCTAACTGTTCTACTGCTCAAGTTTTCATTGCTAGGAAAATCCGAAACCCCTTTCCCATTATTCTTTTACATCTCCTTCCTCATTCTCAGATCCACCAGAGCTCTTCTCAGCCCCATCTTCCCGTCTTCCCTCTCCCTACCAGGCCCACAGAAAAGTCTTGACAGACTTTCTCCAGAAGTCTTCACCATGGCTGATTTTAGGACTTTCAGCAAAAAAATCCCTATAAAAGCATTCAGTGTAGATAAACTTCCTCTTTTCGTGTTGCCCTGTTCTACTTGGCCACTGGCTGGAAAAATCAGCACTCCAAAAGCTAGACACCCCCTTACTAGTTTTTCACAAAATATGTGAGCAAGGCCTCTGGCCTTGAGCTGGGCTTCACAGAGATGGCTACATTTCTAAGATAAGGTAGTTACAAACTGGGCTCCATGGGAACAGCTGGCAGGGGGAGGAAAGAAAGTAAAGAAAAATTTCTCCCCTTCCCAGGTATCCTTGAAAAGTTAACTTGCCCAGAACAGAGAAAAAAACTGCTTCTTGTGGACTTCTGCAGACTGTGAACTTCTGAGCCCCTCCCTTACACGTTGGGCACAAAATTCTGAAACTATCTAAACTTGGGGTTCAGGGATTAATTGATTACAACAGAAATAGTGCCCTCTGAATCTGGTTGCAACCAAATAGGACTGTTTCCCTATCTTCACTGCTATCTTAGGTGCCTTGCTTTGTTCATCCCTACAACAGTATAATTCTATATACTTAAACATTATTTATGTTTTCATTAAATGGTAAACAGATGTGATTAATTGTGTACTGCAAAACACAAAAGTACTTTGCTACTTTTCTACAAAAGGTTAAAAGTTTCAGCCTTTCTTTAATTTATGTTTTAGATGTAATATTATATTGTATTACCTAATATTCATGTGAACTTGAGCAACAGTTTATTTAAGCTTTATAAAATGATATTTTAAAAGCAAAGATCAGCTTCAGAACTATAGCACTTGAGATTTATGAAGAGCCTTACCTGAGTTAAAGCTGTGCCTCCCATCTTACTACATGTTAGAATGACTCCAAAGTAAGCCAGACTTCAGGTAAAGCCTAGTACTCTTAATTTAAAGTAAAACTGACTTTGCTGGATGTTTAGGATCAAAATTTAAAGTTAAATTAAAAGGGCCAAGAAAATCAATATTTGGCTCTTGCCCTCTGAGTCAGTATGAATGCAGGGAAAAGGGAACTTCTCTAAAGAGCTTTGCTACTCTGGGCCACATAACCTCCTGATCAGGGAGATTAATGAGGCCACTAGAGAATGAAAAGCCAATCCGTGCATTTTTTGTGAATAGGAGGGTCACCAGAGAAGGGAGACATCCCTGATGCTTCCAAGGGAAGCCACATGGTCAAACAAGACCTGGACCCATCCTAGCACAAATAGCACTAGCATAACTAAAAAGCTGCTCTCAAGTTCCCCCATGAGCGACCCCTATGGGAACTCTGCTGACTATTAATAATGGATAGAAACAAAACCAATTTTGACCAGCTTGATCTTAAACACCTACCAAAAACAGTTAAGCCAAAAATTCATTCCTAGGAGTAATGAAAGACAAAAACAGCTAGAAAAGAGGAGACAGCAACTAGCCAACAGTCTTCATGGGGAATGTTCAGTCAAGTATGGCCTTGGCTCCTCCACTTTGCAGGACCCCTATTTGTCCTCTTTAGGTTTCTCCTAATAGGACCACGTCTGTTAAACTGCCTACAGAAGTTCCTGCAAGATCAGATATATAGATTCACCAACCAGTCAGTAAATCAACTACTTCTTTAAGACTACCAGTCCTGGTGCCCAAGACAAAGACCTATGACTCATAACCAACTCCCCTGGCTCCAGAGACTCTGTGCCCATCTAAAACCATCTCTAACCCCCTTTTTTCAGTTTTCACAACCCCTCTTTTACTTCATAGGAATGAGAACTATTCTCCAGCAGGTCCACCTGCTTATTCTGTCTGCTCTACAGCATCCCCACAAGGAAGAATCAAACCTAAACTCCCCACACCTCAGATGAGAAGCCACCAGTCAGGTGAAGACTGGTAGATCAACTTCACTCTTGTGCCTAGGCACAAAAAGCTTCACTACCTACTTACTTTGGTTGATACTTTTTCAGGTTGGATAGAAGCCTTCCCTATATCCAGGGAAACTGCTGACATTGTTGCCTCCATCCTCATTGAGCAGATCATTCCCAGGTTCGAACTTCCACCTCTGTCCAGTCAGACAACAGTCTGGCCTTCACTTCTCAGGTCGTTCAACTAGTCTCCAAAGGCCTCAACATCACTTGGAGGCTCCACATCCCCTACCAACCCCAATTCTTGGGTAAAGTTGAAAGGCCTAATGGTATTCTCAAGGATCATCTCACTAAACTTGCAATTGAACTTAGGCTCTTCTGGCCCAATCTCCAGCTGTTGGCCCTCACCTGAATTCAGGCAGCCCCAAGGGCTCACTCAGGCCTTAGCCCCTTTGAGAAACTCTATGGGTGCCCTTTCTTAACCACCCAAAGCTTTTCAATCACTCCTCCTTCCCTTGTGTCCTACCTGCCCTATCTCACACTTTTACACAAACTCCTAAGGGAACACACAGACCGATGCCTTCCTGCACCATTCATTGCCTCAATTCCAGCACAACCAACCAACAAGCAGAACTTATAGCTGCCTCAAGAGCATGTGAACTAGCAAGAGGGGAAAAACTTTCTCTAAACACTGATTCCAAATATGTCTTTCATATTCTGGTTTTTCATGTGGCTATCTGGAAGGAGAGGGAACTCCTAACTACTAAAGGAACTTTTTTTTTTTTTTTATTGCATGCATTCTTTTTTTTATTTATTTATTGTTGGTCGTTCAAAACATTACATATTTCTTAATACATCATATTTCACAGTTTGATTCAGGTGGGTTATGAACTCCCAATTTTACCCCGTATACAGATTGCTGTATCACATCAGTTACCCTTCCATTGACTGACATATTGCCTTTCTCGTGTCTGATGTATTCTGCTGTCTGTCCTATTCTCTACTATCCCCCCTCCCCTCCCCTCCCCTCCCCTCCCCTTTTCTCTCTCTACCCCTTCTACTGTAAATCATTTCTTCCCTTTGTATTATCTTGTCTTACCTCTCCTTTCCTCTTATATGTCATTTTGTATAACCCTGAGGATCGCCTTCTATTTCCATGCGATTTCCCTTCTCACTCCCTTTCCCACCCACCTCTCATCCCTGTTTAATGTACATCTTCTTCTCAAGCTCTTTGTCCCTACCCTGTCCTTGTTTACTCCCCTTATATCAAAGGAGTCATTTGGTATTTGTTTTTTAAAGATTGACTGGCTTCACTTAGCATAATCTGCTCTAATGCCATCCATTTCCCTCCAAATTCTATGATTTTGTCATTTTTTACTGCAGAATAATACTCCATTGTGTATAAATGCCACATTTTTTTTATCCACTCATCTATTGAAGGGCATCTAGGTTGATTCCACAATCTTGCTATGGTGAATTGTGCTGCTATGAACATCGATGTAGCAGTGTCCCTGTAGCATGCTCTTTTTAGGTCTTTTGGGAATAGACCGAGAAGGGGAATAGCTGGGTCAAATGGTGGTTCCATTCCCAGCTTTCCAAGAAATCTCCATACTGCTTTCCAAATTGGCTGCACAAATTTGCAGTCCCACCAGCAATGAACAAGAGTGCTCTTTTCCCCGAATCCTCTCCAGCACTTATTGTTGTCTGACTTCCTAATGGCTGCCAATCTTACTGGAGTGAGATGGTATCTTAGGGTAGTTTTGATTTGCATTTCTCTGACTGCTAGTGATGGTGAGCATTTTTTCATGTACTTATTGATTGATTGTATGTCCTCCTCTGGGAAGTGTCTGTTCAGGTCCTTGGCCCATTTATTGATTGGGTTATTTGTTTTCTTATTGTCTAATTTTTTGAGTTCTTTGTATATTCTGGTTATTAGGGCTCTATCTGAAGTGTGTGGAGTAAAGATTTGTTCCCAGGATGTAGGCTCCCTGTTTATCTCTCTTATTGTTTCTTTTGCTGAGAAAAAACTTTTTAGTTTGAGTAAGTCCCATTTGTGGATTCTAGTTGTTAACTCTTGCGCTATGGGTGTCCTATTCAGGAATTTGGAGCCTGATCCCACAGTATGTAGATCATAACCAACTTTTTCTTCTATCAGATGCCGTGTCTCTGATTTAATATCAAGCTCCTTGATCCATTTTGAGTTAACTTTTGTGGATGGCGAGAGATAGGGATTCAGATTCATTTTGATGCAAATGGATTTCCAGTTTTCCCAGCACCATTTGTTGAAGATGCTATCCTTCCTCCATTGCATGCTTTTAGCCCCTTTATCAAATATAAGATAGTTGTAGTTTTGTGGATTGGTTACTGTATCCTCTATTCTGTACCATTGGTCCACCCACCTGTTTTGGTACCAGTACCATGCTGTTTTTGTTACTATTGCTCTGTAGTATAGTTTGAAGTCTGGTATCGCTATACCGCCTGATTCACACTTCCTGCTTAGCATTGTTTTTGCTATTCTGGGTCTTTTATTATTCCATATGAATTTCATGATTCTCTTTTCTATTTCTGCAAGAAATGCTGTTGGGATTTTGATTGGCATTGCATTGAACTTATAGAGAACTTTTGGTAATATTGCCATTTTGATGATGTTAGTTCTGCCTATCCATGAGCAGGGTATATTTTTCCATCTTCTAAGGTCTTCTTCTATATCTTTCTTTAGGGTTCTGTAATTTTCATTGTATAAATCTTTCACCTCTTTTGTTAGGTTGATTCCCAAGTATTTTATTTTTTGGGGGGATATTGTGAATGGAGTAGTTGTCCTCATTTCCGTTTCAGAGGATTTGTCGCTGATATACAGGAATGCCTTTGATTTATGCGTGTTGATCTTATATCCTGCCACTTTGCTGAATTCATTTATTAGCTCTAATAGCTTCTTTGTAGACCCTTTTGGGTCTGCTAGGTATAGAATCATATGATCTGCAAATAGTGATAATTTAAGTTCTTCTTTTCCTATTTTTATGCCTTTAATTTCTTTCGTCTGTCTAATTGCTCTGGCCAGTGTTTCGAGGACTATGTTGAACAGAAGTGGTGAGAGAGGGCATCCCTGTCTTGTACCCGATCTTAGTGGGAATGCCTTCAATTTTTCTCCATTCAGAGTGATGCTGGCCTGTGGCTTATCATAAATGGCTTTTACAATGTTGAGGTATGATCCAGTCATCCCTAATTTTTCTAGAGTTTTGAACATAAAGGGATGCTGTACTTTGTCGAATGCTTTTTCTGCATCTATCGAGATGAACATATGGTTCTTATTTTTAAGTCTATTGATGTGGTGAATAACATTTATTGATTTCCGTATATTGAACCAGCCTTGCCTCCCAGGGATGAATCCTACTTGATCATGGTGTATAATTTTTTTGATATGTATTTGAATCCGATTCGCCAGAATTTTGTTGAGGATTTTTGCGTCAAGGTTCATTAGAGATATTGGTCTGTAGTTTTCTTTCTTTGAAGTGTCTTTGTCTGGTTTCGGAATCAGGGTGATTTTGGCCTCGTAGAACGAATTTGGAAGTTCTCCCTCTTTTTCTATTTCCTGAAATAGCTTGAAAAGTATTGGTGTTAGTTCCTCTTTAAAGGTTTTGTAAAACTCTGCTGTATACCCATCCAGTCCTGGGCTTTTCTTAGTTGGTAATCTTTTGATGGTTTCTTCTATTTCCTCTATTGTTATTGGTCTGTTTAGGTTGTCTATGTCCTCCTGACTCAATCTGGGCAGATCATAAGACTTAAGGAATTTATCTATGCCTTCAATATCTTCTATTTTATTGGAGTATAAGGATTCAAAATAATTTCTGATTATCATCTGTATTTCTGAAGTGTCTGTTGTGATATTGCCTTTTTCATCCCGTATGCTAGTAATTTGGGTTCTCTCTCTTCTTCTCTTCGTTAGCATGGCTAAGGGTCTGTCAATTTTATTTATTTTTTCAAAAAACCAACTTTTAGTTTTGTCGATTTTTTCAATTGTTTCTTTTGTTTCAATTTCATTAATTTCAGCTCTGATTTTAATTATTTCTTGCCTTCTACTTCTTTTGCTGTTGTTTTGCTCTTCTTTTTCTAGGATTTTGAGATGAAGTATGAGATCATTTATTTGTTGTTTTTTTCTTTTTTTGAGGAATGAACTCCAAGCAATTAATTTTCCTCTTAGAACTGCTTTCAATGTGTCCCATAGATTCTTATATGTTGTATCTGTGTTTTCATTTGACTCTAGGAAGTTTTTAATTTCCTCCTTAATGTCTTCTAGAACCCATTGATCATTAAGCAACCTATTGTTCATTCTCCAGGTGATGCTTGATTTTTCCTTCCTTTCTTTTATCATTGATTTTCAGTTTCATTCCATTATGATCAGATAAGATGCATGGTATTATCTCTACCCCTTTATATTGTCTAAGAGTTGCCCTGTGACATAATATATGGTCTATTTTTGAGAAGGTTCCATGTGCTGCTGAGAAAAAAGTGTAATTACTTGATGTTGGGTGGTATAGTCTATGTATGTCAATTAAGTCTAGGTTATTAATTATGTTATTGTGTTCTATAGTTTCCTTATTTAACTTTTGTTTGGAAGATCTGTCCAGTGGTGAGAGAGGTGTATTAAAGTCTCCCATGATTATTTTATGGTGGTCTATTAGACTCTTGAACTTGAGGAGCGTTTGCTTGATGAACATAGTAGCACCGTTGTTTGGGGCATATATATTTATGATTGTTATGTCTTGTTGGTGTATGGTTCCCTTGAGCAGTATGAAGTGTCCTTCTTTATCCCTTTTGATTAACTTTGGCTTGAAATCTATTTTATTAGATATGAGTATGGACACTCCTGCTTGTTTCCGCAGTCCATATGAGTGGTATGATTTTTCCCACCCTTTCACCTTCAGTCTATGAATATCTTTTCCTATCAGATGCGTCTCCTGTAGGCAGCATATTGTTGGGTCTTCTTTTGTGATCCATTCTACTAGCCTGTGTCTCTTAATTGGTGAGTTTAAGCCATTAACATTTAAGGTTATTATTGAGATATGATTTGTTCTTCCAGCCATATTTGTTTATTGATGTTACTAAACCTGATTTGTTATCCTCTTTGACTACTTTCCCCCCTTTACTGTCCTACCTCCCATTGTTGGTTTTCAATGTTATTTTCCATTTCCTCTTCCTGTAATGTTTTGCCAAGGATTTTTTGAAGAGATGGTTTTCTAGCTGCGAATTCTTTTAACTTTTGTTTATCATGGAAGGTTTTAATTTCATCTTCTATCCTGAAGCTTAATTTTGCCAGATACATGATTCTTGGTTGGAACCCATTTTCTTTCAGTGTTTGAAATATGTTATTCCAGGATCTTCTAGCTTGCAGAGTCTGTGTTGAGAGATCAGCTGTTATCCTGATTGGTTTACCCCTAAATGTAATCTGCTTTCTTTCTCTTGCAGCTTTTAAAATTCTCTCCTTATTCTGTATGTTGGACATCTTCATTATAATGTGTCTAGGTGTGGATCTCTTATGATTTTGCACAATCGGCGTCCTGTAGGCTTCTAGGATTTGGGATTCTGTCACATTCTTCATGTCTGGGAAGTTTTCTCGTATTATTTCACTGAATAGATTGCTTAATCCTTTGGTTTGGAGCTCTGTGCCTTCCTGTATCCCAATGACTCTTAAGTTTGGTCTTTTGATATTATCCCATAGCTCTTGAATGTTCTGCTCATGGTTTCTTAGTAGACTTGCTGAGCTATCTATGTTCTTTTCAAGTTGAAATACTCTGTCTTCATTGTCTGATGTTCTATCTTCTAAGTGATCCACTCTGCTGGTAGTATTCTCAATTGAGTTTTTAAGTTGGTTTATTGTTTCCTGCATTTCTAGTATTTCTATTTGTTTGTTTTTTATTACCTCTATCTCCCTTTGAAATTGATCTTTTACTTCCTGGATTTGTTTGTCAATGTGATCTTTCATTGTCTGATTTTGCTGTCTCATGTCTTCCTTGAGACTCCAGATCATCTGAAGCATATATATCCTGAACTCTTTATCTGATATTCCATCTGTTGCAGCTATTACCTCTTCTAAAGTTGAGTTGACCTGCATTGCTTGTGATCCTTTCTTTCCTTGTCTTTTCATACTGCACGCGCTTCTTTCTGCTTGGTGCAACTGTTGTGTTTTTGAAATTTACCAGCCTGAAATCACCTGTTCCGTAGCTGAATGAGCTGTGATCAGTAGAACATGGGGATGATTACATCATCTCTCTGAAATGGCGGCTGCTGTCCTCCTCTGTGGTCTGACCAGTGTCTGGAACCAAACTGGACTGCTTCTCTCCTCTGTCTCAAAGCTGAAACTCAGCCCTAAGCGCTGCCAAAGTCCTAGCGCCAAACCGCTAGAGGCAGTTCACAGACTCAGGCCTGCGGGGCCCAGTCCAGCCGCCTCCGTGGCTGGCGGGATTGTGTCCCTGCTCCGCGTTGCTCGAGACCGGCTGGAGGGGGGTGGGGTGGTAGGAGCGTGGATCCTAGCGCTGAACCGCCAGAGGCAGTTCGCAGACTCAGCCCTGCAGGGCCCAGATCAGCCGCCGCCGTGACCGGCGAGATTGTGTCCCTGATCCGCGTTGCCAAGATTCAGTCGCCTGGGACAAACTGACCCCTCACACAGACTTACTAGTTATTGGCAGGTCTCCTTTCAGTGGAATATTGTTAGAAGATCCTCCGCAGGTCCCATGCAAGTGTATTTATGTGTCTCTCTGATCCCATTACTGCGGAGGTATAGAAAATGCTGCTTGCTCGCTGGCCACCATGTTGGATCCCCAAGGAACTGTTATTATAAATGCCAGCCTTATTTCTAATCTGCTATGAGCTTCCAAGCTGCCTTTACAGCTGGGAATAGTCCACTGTAAAGCTCATAAGACTGACTCTTCTCCTGCCACAGTGGGCAACTCTAAAGCTGACCAGATCGGCTGCCCTACAGGCCCTATCCTGTTCCCCATTACTTCATCTTTCCTCTGAGGAGCGACTTTCTGACCCTCACCAGCTCATTAGATTTATCCATTCACTATTCCCTGTAATGAGGCAGAGAATTTGTGTCCTACAGTGGGAGACAGATTATGAATTCTTCACTATTAGATGGCATAGATGTGCCACAAAAAGAAGCCTCAGTCCTCCGAGGATTTGTCAGAGAAAGATTGGGTTCTAGTACTGACATTTGCAATTAAGACCCTAAAAGAACCCGAAGCCTCAATGTGACCTGTCTTCTGTCACCTAAGTACTTTGATCTGCTCACCAAGTGTCTTTCCATATGGATCCACTGTCCATTGAAAGGGCAGCAGAAATGGAAATCCACCAGTCTGGACAACATCAGAGCAAACAGAACTGTGAGCAGTATTGCAAGTTAAAATTAGTCTGTCTCAGCTTTGGATTATTATTATTGTCACTTCTTATTGCTGCATTAATCACCAGACATACTGAGAGAGATTAATGAAGTTAATTGTTTTTAGAAACAGAATTAAATGCAAGTGCTAATGCTGGGTGACTGGCCCTGACACTGTGCTCTTATTTCAATGGAAGAATGGACAGGCCTTTCCACAGTCCTTCCAGAGACTTGATTGTTTCAAATGTCACCTTGATGCTCAGTATCAATTTTTTTTTGTAGTTGGTTTCACAGCCCTTTTTACTTTTAGTTAGTTTATGGTATACATCTGTGAGTTACAGTTTAAAGGTTTTATATCTGCCAAGTAGAAATGATTCAGAGATTATTTTTAAATGGGCACCTGAATGAGTTTGCTTGGGATGCCATAACAGAATACCAAGACCTTTTTTACTCACAGTTCTGGAGGTTCCAAGTCCAGGATCAAGGTGTGGGTAGGTGTGGTTTCTCCTGAGGCCTCTCTTTGGCTTGCAGTTGGTTCTTCTCTCTGCCTTTTTTCTGTGCGCATGCATTCTCTGCATCTCTTCCTTTTTTGGGAGATGGGTACTAGGAATTAGGAGCGCTTAATCACTGAGCCACATCCCCAGCCCTTTTAATATTTTTATTTAGAGACAAAGTCTTGCTGACTTGCTTAGGGCCTCATTAAGTTGCTGAGGCTGGCTCTGAACTCACAATCCTCCTGCCTCAGCCTCCTAAGTCACTGAGATTATAGGTGTGTACCACTGTACCTACTTCTTAAAAGGACATCAGTGTTATTGGATCACGATCTGACCTAGTTTTAACTTAATTACCTCTTTGAAGACACACTACTTAAGATGTTAACACTTCAACGTATGCATTTTGGTGGAACATAACAAAATCTCTAATCAATTTCTGAAGGGAATGGGATCAAGGTGTGAGAAAAGGAAAATGTATTGTGAAAAACATTTCATGGGGACTGGGGCTATAGCTCAGTGGAAGAGCACTTGCCTAGTTTGTGTGAGGCACTGGGTTCAATCCTCAGCACCACATAAAAATAAGGAAATAAAATAAAAGGCATGCTGTCTGTGTACAACTACAAAAAAGAATTTTAAAAAGAAAAAAAAAATTCATGGGACAGTTGTAGGCTCTTCTTTTGGTCAAAAACATAATTCTCAAATTCCACATTTCAAGAGAGTGGAAAGTCATTTACTTTACTGCATACTTTTATTTTCAAACTCCATTTTTAATGGAGTACTGTATAGGCTTGGAAATCTTAAATTTAAAAGCTGTCCACTAATAGTAGATTTCTCTCTCTCTCTCTCTCTCTCTCTCTCTCTCTCTCTCTCTCTCTCTCATATTGAACTCAGGGAAACTTAATCCCTGAGCCACATTCCCAGCCCTTTTATTGTATTTTATTTTGAGACAGGGTCTCACTGAATTGCTTAGCATCTCACTAAGTTGCTGAGGCTGGCTTTGAACTTGTGATCCTCTTTCTTCAGCCTCCTTTACTCAACTATCTTTTTTTTTTCATCTGAGTTTAAAGTGAGGAAAATCCTTAGAAACCAAAAACAAAGAACTGAAATTCAGACAGCATGATAGTTGGCTCACAGACCCCAGACTCCAGCATAATGCTTCATGCTCAGAAGCCAAACCCTGGGGGAGACATGGCATAGGGGTCCCTCCCCCAAAGCACAGTGGAATAGCAAGGAAGGGCCCCTGCAGCCTTGGAAGTCACCATGGGCTCTGAATGGAGGCACAAATATCCTTGAGAATTGGTAAATGAGGCCGGTTTCTATGAGTGGGGTTCAGATTACACTGTCTGGTCTGGAAATCCTTGGTAAGGACTTTCAGGCACCTTCCTTTGATCTAGTAGAAACACAAGCAGCATTTCTTGAAAGAATTGCTGTCTACACCACAGTCCCCATAAGATCTTTCTGACAGGCTTGGTGAAGTCAGGTGTGTGATCCATAGTTTCCTACACAAGAGCAAGAAGGAGCAGACAAAAACCAACAGGAGGACTGACTCCTAGGGCCCCAGGTGACAAAATATCTGCATATAGAAATCTAAGTGCACATACAAGTGTGCCCAAATGGTTAAGTTTATTATAATGGAAAACATGAGAAAAGAAGCAGAGCCTATCAAGTAAAGACCTGATGAGTTGGAGACCACAAGGCATAAGTTCTTGCAGTCAGATGCAAAATGATTAGAAATGAATTCCTAGGATAAAAAGCGGATCACTAAACAGGATCCTATTTCTTTCTTTCCAAAGTAGAATGCCCCCACTCCATTAAAGAAGTGGTGGGGCACAGGGAGATTGTAGTTCCAATCCCAGACCAGCATGGGCACTGTTTAAACTGTTTAAACACAACCCTTTATTTTACTTGATGCCTGTTTTGCCCTCATGTTAGGGTACCATTGTCCCTGAGAAGCAAGGGTCATCGTCTTCCTGAAGTCTGAGAAATTTAAGACTAATCAACTTGGAGCATGTGAGGCTGAGGTGACTTCACAGTCTCTTCCTGTTCATCAGCATCATCAACTTGCCCTGAACTTTTGTGAACCAGCAAGGTCCACCCACTTTTGGGACTCTGGAGGAGCTGGAGCGACAAATGGATGTACTGTGGGATGTGGCTACTTCGTGGCCAAAGACTCAGTAGCTGCCCTGAGTAGGGCAAGGGTGAGACTCCCTAAGGCCTGCATCAAGAACCTGGGGTAAATGCAAACAACATCAACAACAACAACACAGCCTTTCTTTCCATCAGGCACTCCCCTCCTTGAGAGTTGGTAAATGAGGCCCATGGTGTAAACTGCTGTTCCCTCCTTTTAATGTCTCCATCTTGGAGTTTTCTCCCCTTTATGCAGATGAAGCAACCACTGTCCATGTAAAATAACAACTGTGTTTTAAAGGAAATAAGAAAATAGTTTATGCTAAGCCAAACAGGAGTGACTGTGGTCTGTGAAGTGGCATTGCATGACATACTCCACCATTCAACTTTTTGAGCCACAAAAATAGGGAAGTCCTAATCAATACATTTAGCAAACATTTGGTAGGTCATCAGGTAGGTTGGCTATAATCCGAGGGAGAAAATCTTTCCTGTAGTTTTAGTCATTACCTTAAACATTCTTAGCTTGGTGGATGCTTATAGGTCTGCAAAGCATAGTGGTTTTTCTGAGAATTTTATCTGAAGTTATAATGGCAGATACAGGAGTTGAAATTAAATGGCTACTAAAGAGCCTAAGAAATACCAAGATGCTTGGGATCCCGATCTTAAATCTTCCATTTCTCCACAATTGCAGTCCTCTTGCTCAGCCAGTCAAGCAGTCTGCAAGATCTTCTATATGGGTGCAGCTTCTTCAGAGACCCTCAGCTCCACACCACCATGTAAGGTCAGCTTTTTGGATATATGGCTCGTATTTTTAAACTCTATTCCATGGGACACTATGGTGCTAAAAGATGATAACAGCATTACTGCAAAACCAAAAATAGATCAAAACAAAAACTGAGTCAAATGCATCTGGGGCCAGGCATACCAGTAATCCTAGCAACCTGGTAGGCTGAGGTAGGGGGATCACAAGTTTGAGGCCAGCCTGGACAATTTAGTGAGATCCTGTCTCAAAATTTAAAAAGGGGTTATTTAATGGTAAAGCTCCCCTGGGTTCAATCCCCAGTGCGTCCGTACACACACACACACACACACACACACACACACACACACACAGAAAAAAAAGAAAAAGAAACATCTGGGGGAGACTTCATGCTCCATGCCCCTCATAAAGCTTCATGTTGCACATTAGTATGCTAAAGGGCCCCAAAGTCTCTCTAGAAGAAGCCCATTTGCTTTTGTTCAGCCTAGTGTTTCCTACACCCATTAGATCCTGGGTCCCATGTCCCACTTTCTTCCTCCTTGTAAGACAGTATTAACATGTTAGTGTTTGGCAAATGTGAATTAAACTACTATGAAATAGCACATCACACCCACTAGTACAGCTATAATTAGACAATAACAAGCGTGGACACATGTGCAGAAATCCTCACACTGGTGAGAATGGAAAATGGTGCACAACTGAAAAGCAATCCTGGTTCCTCACAAGTGTAATGCGGAGTCAATATGTGACCCAGCCATTCATTTCTAGGTACAAACCTAAGAAAATGAAAATATGTACACAGAAAAAGTCACATAAATGTGTTCAAAGCTTATTATCCATAACAGCTGAAAAGTGGAAACAACCCATATATCCACCAAGTGATGAATAGAGGAATGGAATGCAGTGAATCTGTGTGGTGGAGTGTTTTGTCCTTGAGAAGGATGGGTCCCTCACACTGCAGCACAGGCAAACCTGAACACGTGCTGTCTGAAAGGAGCCAGCCATCCAAGCCCATGTGTTTTATGATTCCATTTCTATTCCAAGGGTCCAGAAGAGAACAAGTCCAATTAACTGTTGTAACTGGTTGCTGGGAGCTGGGGGACAGGTGAACAGGGAATAACTGTTTGTGGGTGTGGGAATTTCTGCTTGAGTGACAGAAATTTATTGTAGTGATGGTTGCAGAACTTTGAATTCACTCAAACAACTGTATTATATAATTTACATGAATGAATTATACATAAATTAGATCTTGATGAAGCTTTTGGTGGGGGAGATTGAACCCAATGTGAAGAATCTGAACCCAAGGGCACTTAAACATGGAGCCACATCCCCATCCATTTTTTGTTTTATTTAGAGACAGGGTCTCACTAAGTTGCTTAGGACCTTTCCAAGTTCCTGAGGCTGGCTTGAACTCACAATTCTCCTGCCTCAGCTTCCTGAGCTGCTGGATTACATGCGTGTGCCACCATACCCAACTGCAATGAGGCTATTTTCCTAAAAATAGAATGAACATCTACCAATAGGAAGGTTTCACAGCACAGCCTGGGAAGGGCTGCTCTGGACATCTTTGCCACTCCTGACTAGGCTCTGTGACTAACATAGTAGCTGTTCTGAGTCACCTGTAGCTATGTCACCTATCAAAAGCATCACTGGTATTTGAGAAAATAATGCTCACAGGGTAGGACAGGGTTTAGGGAGCACCTGTATTAATAATATGTGCAGAACTAAGCAGCCACTGCTCTGCATGCTTCACACTTTGGTTATGTGACTGTTCTTACAAAATATGTGAGAGGTAATCAAAAAGAGACCCCAGAGTCTTGAAAAGTTTGTAACATCTGGAGTAAGAGATAGCATTGCACAGGTAATACATTGAATCTCCTCCAAACCATACTACCCCCTACCCCCAGTTAATGATTGTCACTGCCAGGGTCTCCAAACTGACTTCTGGCCACTGGGCACACCTCCAAGGCAGTTCCCCATCTGTACTAATCATACTTGCCTTTTGTTTTTCATTTCAGTGAAAGCTGGTGGAATGCGGATTGTGCAGAAACACCTACATGCTGGAGACACCAAGGAAGAAAAAGACAAGGATGATCAGGAATGGGAAATCTCCAGGTGGGAGACTTCTGGTGACTCTTAACAAACGTTGCAAATAACTTTCGTTCTGTTAAACATTAATGTCTGTCCTTCCTCTGTTCTGATAACTCCTGGGCAGCTGGACCTGTGCTGTGTATTCTTGATTTCCCTGTCAATGAGGTAGAGTTCTGTGCCACTTAGGCAGGAGACAGGGAATGTAAAGTGCACCATTTTCTCTGTTGACAACTCATGAGCCCAGGCAGATGCAGGGACTGCACTGATGTTGGAAGGCACAGGCAGCCTCTCTGTGCCCTGGGTAGGTCAGGGCCCCTCCCTTCCTGCAAGCCAAGGGGCTATGCCAGCAGGATCAGGAGACCCTGGAGAAGCTTACTGTGGCTTCTGGGTCTCTGGGGGGAGGGGGCACAAAGCCCCCTCATTTCCCTCCAGGCCCGAGTGGAGGAAATAGGTTAATTCTTGGGACTGCAGGTCCTTTACACTCTAGGTTTCCGTTTACTATTCCATAGAAGTGTGCACTAAAAATCTGTGGACTGCAGTTCTCTACTGGAGCTACAGTTTTGAAACCCCTAGAAACCCTGAGATACTACACTAGTTGAATCTTGGCCACCTGCACAGCTGGGATGGAGAACTTCTGGTTTAAGAAATATTTATGGGAAAACCTTACATGACATCTCTGCTCCCTTTGGGTCTTGGAACCTTTCTGCTTACCTTTCTGTTGGGCATCTATTTTCCTTGAAGGTTCTAAGTTCAAGCTTGGCTCAAGGGCCTCGTCCTTTGCTGTGCTTGACCTTGCTATATAAAAGCAGGCACCCACAGACACATGCACCTCTCTAGGTGTCCACGAGGAAGAATGTGAACATCCAATTTTCTGCTTATAACTTGTCTCCAGACAGCAGAGGAGGAAACAAAGGGTGGGAGGGAAGGAGGGTGTGGACAGCAGTGAGCTCTTGCTCCTGTGGGCCAGGCACACAATCTGACTTCATTTCACTTCTGTAGTGCTGATCCGCAGGTAGTATTCTCCCCAGTTTACAAACAAGGAAATGGGATCCCACATCACGCTCCTTCCCAGTTAATAGAGCAGTCATTTAAATGCAATCTAGTGGGATTCAGAGAAGGCCAGGTTTCTAAATAAGAACTCCTGGGAGTGCACACCAACAGGGAGGCAGGTATACTTGGTACCATGTGTCTGGTGGCAGGTATCCCCCACTGGGCATTTTCCATAAGCCTTGTATGGGTGCTTCAGATTCTAGCCTCTCGTTCACACAAAAGATTGCTCTCTCTCTGTGTAGAACTAAGGTTTTGAAGCAAGCTGACCACAGAGTACAAACCCAGTCAAGCGCTACTTGAGGGGAAGACATCTGAATGAAGTTTCTGTGCAATCATTTCCCATTTTGAATTGAGTCAGCAATGTCAAAGAAAGTTCATCCTAAGTCCTGGTTTTATTTTTTTTTAACTTTTTTTGTCCATTTGTTTGATGCTGGGGTTGAACTCACAGCCCTGCCCATGCTAAGCATATACCCAAATTCTGGTTGTAAAAGAAGAAAGTAGTTTAAAGAAAATTCCACGATTATTTCTCACTGACTGTTTTCCACAGCTGCATATGGGTTGCAAGGGCAGCAGTAACTCCTCCAGGTTCACACCCTGGGGCCCAGGATGTCTCAGGCTTCATAAAGGTTGGGGTTTTTGAGAATGATGCACATGTGATGGAGTAATGCACACACCATCCAGCTGCCAGGGCACAGGCACCTGTCACAAGATGCTCACTGCCCTCCTGCCAGGTGGGCTGAATGCTCACCTGTAGGGACCTGTAAATAGTGCAGGTGAAGTTTTGCCTCCATAGGGGACATAGGGAAACACAATTTCAGAACATTTCAGAATTGAGGGCAAGAGGATCTGGCCTGCAGGGGTGTCCTCCTCTGGGACACCTGCTGCTGCCGTCCTTCCTTAAGATGCAGGAAGAGGTTAAGAGAGAGAAGGTGCTGCTGGAGTGAGGTCCTGCATTGGTAGGAAAGGTGCCTGTCTGAGTGTCCCTGGAGCAAGGACACATGGCTCGTCCCCTGCCCAGGCAAGTGCCAAGAAGCCAGAGATGCATGCTTAGAAATAAAGGCAGAATGGTTTGTCAGTTTTCTTTCTACTGATTTTTCCCTGAAATCAAGTACAACATATATGGAAGATGAGCAGTTTAAAGAACCGTGCCAGAGGATGAACAGTGGAAACAGAAAAGGTGGCTCTCCCCAGCGCTTCAGATCTATCTCCTTCACCAGAAATATCACTGTCTCTCTCTGTATAGATCTGAGGTTTTAAAGCAAGCTGACTACAGAGTACAGGCCACAGCTGACTGCTTGTTATCCAACCTAGTGACAGGTGGCCCGTCAGTGTTCTGGCCAGGACCGCCTCCTGGGTCTGTCTTGACTTAGCTGCTGTGTGGAGTCTTCAGACACAGTCGGGGGCTTTGCTTGTCAATCTCTGCAGCTGAGCTGCAGTGTGTCACTCTTGTCCTCTTCACCCTGGCTGGCTCCTGTCCAGTATGGGTTAAATCACGTGACACAGAACACACGGAGTACAGGGAGCTGTGCTCTTCAGCTTCTGACCTATGTCATCAACACAGCTCCTAAAACCCCACATAAGGCTGTGGACCCTGCATAACCGTTTACTTCTACCACCAGGCCCACCCCATTTTCCTGTTGGTAGTTGAATAATTGGTAATCATTGCTAGCTCTTATGGAGAGGAGGGAATCTGCCAGTTCTAAGGGCTCTGTCCCCCTTAATTCATTGAATTCTCATAACTTATCTGTTATTTTCACTATTTCAAAGATGATTTATGATTATTATCTTCATTTCAGATTCTAATCTCTTTTTTGTGGCTCAGAGAGTTAAGTGATTTTTCTAAGGTCACCAGCAAGTAAGTGGCAGAGTGCTGGCAGCTGGGTTCAGATTCTTCACTCTTAGCCAAGAAGCTGTGCCTGCCGATTCCCATTTCACATCAGCTTTAATTCCACTTATACCTTGGTGTTAATATGCCCCTCGTAGAGATGAAGAAGGAAGGCTTAGGGTAGTTATCCAACCCTGTGATAGGTAGCCAGTCAGTGGCCTGGCCAGGACTGATCCCTGAGTCAGTCTTGACTAGAAGCTTTGTTAGTCAACTTTCCACTGTGAAAAAATATCTGAGAGAAACAACTCAAAAGAGTAAAGACTTATTTGGGTCATAGTTTCTGAGTTTTCAATACATGGGTAGCTGGTTCTGTTGCTCTGGGCTCAAGGTAAGGCAGAGCACCATGGCAGAAGAGCACCGCAGAAGGATGATGTTCATCTCATGACAGCCAGGATGCAGGTGGGGGATGGGGGGCGTTGTGAGGAAAGGGCCAGGACAAGAGGGCCCCACCCCATCGACCACCCCCCAAATGCCATTAAATTATGAACACATAGGTGATTAATCACTTCCCAAAGGCCCTGCTCTGAACACTGCTGCACTGGGAACCCAGCCTTCAACACATGAGCCTTTGGGCTCCAGAACTAAACTATAACAGAAGCGCAAATCTCATGTTGTTACAGAAGCCCCTGATCAACATAGCCTGTAGTCTGGATCCTTTCTCAACCTCATCATTCTGAGGTTTCCTATGACATTGTCTGTGCTTCTCAAACCCATAATTCTACCCATCTTCAGCCTCCCCATCCAGAGATGGTCTAATTGTCAGCTTACAACAAGGTTTCAGGGGGTTGGATTTATTTTACATATGGGAAGATCTTTTTATTTGCAGAATTTGTAAAACATGAAATGATCCTCTTGGAAATGTCATATGACTGTGACATGCTAAGTATATATCCAGATTCTGGCCTATGACTCAGTCATATCCCAATCCTAAAGTTTTGTGTTGTGATGCAAAGTTCTTCAGATATGATGGGTACCAATTTCCTCTTTCAACATAGATCTAAATTTAGAAACTCTTTGTTTTCGTTCCCAAATATTTACAACTGTTCTTAATTTACCAACTCATTTCTGGTGGCGTTCTTCCCCACTCATTGGGAAATCATACACTGATTACAGAGAAAATGAAAACTTGGAGCATCGAAAAGGTTATTATGTGACCAATAGAAATCCCAAGACCTTTACTAGTAATTACTTTTGTTTTGCAAATATTTGTGCAACTCTTGCTCCCTTTAATCTTGTAATTTTCCAGAAATTTAAAAATAATCTCATGTTGCTAAGTTGTTTTGAGATAGTATTAAAAAAAAAAGGAGAAGAAAGTGGCCAGAATGTGAAAATGTTACCCAAGAATTCCCATCAGGCTGCGTTCTAGCCATCTATGAGTCTTCACATCTAAGGAGAGTACAAGATTCCTTGTGCTCTCCTGAGTGGCTGCTAGATTCCATCTCATGAGTGACCCAATTGAGAAAAGCAGAGGTTGTCCTCAGAGCCTTTTTTGGGCAAAATTAAAATTATGTGCCCAGCTTCACTATGAACAGGAGAAACTGCAGGTGTGGGATGGGCTCCAAGAGTCAGGATTCACTGAAGGAAATGATTGATGTTGAGTATTATGGAGGACCTACCATGAACCAGGCTTAATACAAGACATTGAAAAGCAATGAGTGTCAGAAAGAGTAAACCAGAAATGAATGCGCTGTTTACTTTGTTGTTGTTTTGGGTTTGGGTTCAGAGACTGAACCCAGAGCCATTTTACCACTGAGCCACATCCTCAGCCCTTTTTATATTTTGTCTCACTAAGTTGCTTAGGGCCTCTCTAAGTTTCTGATGTTGGCTTTAAACTTGTGATCCTCCTGCTTTAGCCTCCTGAGTTTCTGGGATTATAGGTGTGGGCCACCATGTGCAGCAAATGAATGCATTTTGTTGCCACCAGGATTGGGAGGATGAAGAGTAGTAAAAATGATTGGATGGAATGAGCAGTCAGGATCAGGAGGGAGCAAGCAGCTCCTCACTGATCTTGGATTTTTGTGTCCCTCTGAGCTAGAACCATGGTATTGTTCCACACATCCAAGAAATAAGCAAACCATTGACATCAACCAAGTGAAGGAGTGGGGGATCCAAACTGCATACAAACAGTAACAGATGAGGCTGACTGTACTACAATTGATTAATATGACCATATGGAAGGAAGTAGGAGGTTACCTAAGTAACTTTGTAAAACAACATTTTGGTTGGATACTGTAAGGCTTAAGATAAAAAAGCATCACACCCCAATGTCGTACTACAGTTAGTAAACAGTTTTCCCACAGGGGGTTGGGGTAGCTCTAAGTATATACTAGAATTGAACAAGTTGGTAAATATGCTGTAGAACAAGTTTCTCACTGTCAGAACAAGGGGTCACAAATAGAGGGAGGACTGAAATGGACTTTGTGCTGATTGATGGAGGGTGGAGGTAACTATGAGAACTGATGGTTTTAGATGGGTGGGTGGATGGAAGATGCATTTATATACATACATAGGCACCAAAATAAATGAAGATAAGGGGTTAGTATACATATGAGTATTTCCTGCTTCTATGCCCTGCCTCTCTTCACTAAGGGAACCAAAAAACCAACACCAATGCAGCCGTAAACACCTAGGGCTGACATCTTGGTTTCTACACAGTATTCCCAGTCATGGGAACAGGTCCCTTGGAGAACTTGTGGATTCCAGGACCACAGCAAGGAAAGGACTAGATTAGCCCGGAGCATTTGTAATGCCAGAACATAAGGAAGTGCTTCAGAAAGACCCAGGTGTGGCAGAACACACAGAGGCCCACTCACAGGGTCTCTTAATGCCAAAGTTGAAAGAGTCTGCCACAAAATATACAGCTGCCATAGCAAAATTAATATCCACAAGTCCACGCTGACATGAACAAAGAAGGAAGGGATAATACAGCTCTTCTTTACTGAATAATTCCAATTAATAAAAAAAGAAGGCAGGAAGTAGAGTATCACCAGTAGTTAAATATTACAATAATTTTAAAAAATATTTTTGTAGTTGTTGATGGACACAGTATTTTTATTTATTTATTTATTTTTATATGGTGCCAAGGATCGAACCCAGTGCCTCACACATGCTAAGCAAGTGCTCTACCACTGACCCACAACCCCAGCCCAGTATAGTTATTTTATAAGCAAAATTCACCAGTGGAAATTAGGATTTGTGGGTGTAAATTTGAGAATGACAAGAATATTTGCATAGTCTCAAAGTATTTTCCTCAATATATTTATTAGTTACAAGACAACACAGAGAGAGTGTCTTTATAGTAGAAACCATGAATAGGACATGTGTTTACGGGATGAAGAAGGCAAGGGTTACCTGCGTGACCCCAGCTGGGGAAGTGCGTATTGAGACTGAGTTCTGCAGCCTGTGTGAACATCTGTGAGCAACCCTGTGAGCACCTCCAGGGTTTCCAAGTAGGCAAGTGCATAGTAACAGGAATCTGTGAGCAGAGAAGATGGACTACTCATTTACTATTTGGCCCTTTTAGAAAAGTTTGTCAGCCCCTATTTTAATTTAGTCTACCTTCAAAAAATATTCTATTTCATAAACAATTAAGAACCTTACAACTGTATACTTCTAATTTCCTCTTCCCCACTTTGTGCTGTTGTCAGATTCTTTACTTCTACCTATACTCCAAGGAATAATGTGCACATAACTACTTCACCACTCACTCTACAGCAGCACAAAAGCCCTGATCTGTGGCAGTTACTATTTTTATGGTGTAAAACCTCCCACCATGGCCAGTTTTAAGTGAGGAACAAGATGTTACTTAACATGAACTTGTGAAGAGATGCTTCCTGTCAGCTCTGGCACACTAGTGGCTACAACCAGTTATTATTTTTTGTTTTAAAGATCAATTGTCTTTTAAAGAGATTTAAAGAAAGATGTGAAGAATTTATAAAGGTCCGTTATGTATTTCCACAAAAACATCTCATAGTATAGGCACTCTGATTTGGCTGTGGCTTGAGTTTGTCTCCGAAGGGTTCGTGTGTTGAGATTTAATTTCCAATGTGAGGTCTTAGGAGGGTGAAAAGTTAATATGACTATGGTGTTTAAAGGTGAGGCTTCTAGGAGGCAATTAGGAGTAGATAAGGTCATGAGGGTGGAGCCTCCATTATTGATTCTGGTGGTTTTTTAAGAAGGGGGAGGGAGACCAGAGGAGACCCCCATACATCTGCACTCTGTTCTTGCCATTTGATGCCCTGCACCACCTTGGAACTCTGCCAGCAGGAACATCTTTATTGGATGCAGACCCAGGACCTTGGATAGAACCATGAGCCAAAATGAAACCTCTTTCCATTAAAGTTATTCTTCCTTTGATTGCATTATAGTAACAGAAAATGTACCAATACAGTGTAAGAAGGTACTCATCTGCTAGGGATGAATTCTTTCTGCTTGTCTCTGTCTGAAAATGAATTTATTTTGCTTTAACTTTGAAAAGATGTTTTCACTATTGAATTCTTAATTATGTTTTTTCTTCTAATACTTTAAATGTGACTTTATTGTCTTCTGGCCCCCATTGTATACAGTGAAAAATCAGTGGTATTTCTTATCGTTATTCCTATGTGTAGTAATTCTGTTTACCTTTGGTACCTTTCAAGATTTTCTCTTTGTTTTTGTTTTTCAATAGTTTGTGATAAAAGAAGCATGATTTTCTTTTTGTTTGTCTTATTTAAAGTTCTCTGAGCTTCTTGGGTTTATGATTTAATATTATCCATTTAGAAAAATTGTTAGCCATTAACTTTTTAAAAATTGCTTCTGCTTCACTCTCCTTTTCTAAGACTCCAGTTGCTTCATTAAACCAATGTTGTGCCCTCAGGTCTCAGATGCTCTGTCCCTTTCCTGTGCCCCAACTCTTTTTCATCTTTGTATTTCTGATTAATTTCCATTAGCCTGTATTCATGACTACCAATTCACTCCTCTGTTGTACCCAGTCTCATTCTAAGTCCCTCAAAAAGATTCTTCATTTCTGATATCCTGTTTTTCATTTCTAACATTTAAATTTTTAAAAAAAATCTTTAAAAATATTCAGTTAAAAATTCAGAGTTAACATTTTTTTCCTTTTCCATTATTCTTTTTTTTATTTATACATGCCAGCAGAATGCATTACAATTCTTATTACACATATAGAGCACAATTTTTCATATCTCTGGTTGTATACTAAAATTTTAAAAAATTCTTAAAATTAAAATGTAAAAATTTAATTTACAAATCATATCATCTCCATTTCTCTACTGAAGTTTCCTATCTTTTCAAACTTTTATCATAGTTATTTTTAGATTTATTCATGATGAATTCAACATCTGGGCCATGTTTTCTGGTTCTGTTTTTCAGGTCTGTTTTCTAAAGAAATAAACTTACTGTTTATTTCTTTATAGTGGATCACATCATCTTTTCATGTGTCCAATAACTTTTAGTTGAAGTGATAACTCATATGTGAAAGAATGGCAGTGGCAGAATTAAGAACACTGGAGACTGATGTAAATGATTTTTACTCTAGTCCAGAAAATAGTATGCCTTTCTGATTAAGCTCATTTGTGTGTGTGTGTGTGTGTGTGTGTGTGTGTGTGTGTGCATGCACTGAGCCAATCTAGTGTCTCTACTGGGCCAGGGCTGTGTCATTCCTCTAGTTGGATTCAAGAGGCCACAAATTTCAAGTTAAGATTTGAATGTGGGATCATAACCTTCTCACTACTTATGGTCTAGATTTTGAGTGCTGAGATTTGTCTCTGTTTTCCTGTCCTGGTGTCAGACATCATCAGGCCCCTTATGTGATGCTAACATGCAGTGGAATGTTCTCTGCTCCCCTGCCTCTCCTACCTTTCCAGGCCTCTCCATGGTACTCTGGGTGAGGTTTGGAGTGCTGGCAGGAATTATATTTGAAATATATATTAATGCTTCAAACCATTTCAGGTATTCAACAAAGGATAATAATAATAATAATAATAATAATAATAATAATAATTATTCTAGAGAGAGAGAGAAAGTGAGAGAATTTTAAATATTTATTTATTTATTTTCATTCTCGGCAGACACAACATCTTTGTTTGTATGTGGTGCTGAGGATCGAACCCGGGCCACACACATGCCAGGCGAGTGTGCTGCCACTTGAGCCACATCCCCAGCCCGGATAATCATTATTTTTTAAAACTATATTTTGAAATAATTTTAGACCTACAGAAAAGTTGCAAAAAAAAGTACCAAAAAAATCTCATCTACTCCTCACCACACTTCCTGCATGATAAGATTTTTCCTTGTTTGCTTCTGTTTCTTACTATTGTATACATCCAAATCTTCATCTGTCTACATGAACTCTCCCCTGAATCATTTCAAAGTAAATTTCCAGATATAAAGCCTTTTACTTTTGAATGCTTCAACTGCTTAAAACAAGTATCCCATGAGCATTAAAATCAGGAAATTAGCATCAAAACAGTAATTTTCTAATCTGCAGACTTTTTAAGATTTGATCAATATACCCAGCTCAGATTTCTATCCAGGATAAAAACTTCATTTAGTTATATCTGTTTAGTCTTTTCCAATCTAGAGTGGTCCTCCAGCCTTTTTTCAATCTTCCATAACCTCAGTGTGTTTGAAGAGTGCAAGTCATTTATTTTGTAGAATGTCCCCCAACTTGACTTCTCCAATGTTTCTCTCCATGATGGCGTCCAGGTCGTGTTGGGCAGAGATACCACACCTATAGGATGCATCAAATAAGAAGGCACATGAGGTCTTAATCTCCCTCTCCTGGTAGTTTCCACTTCATCAACCTGAGTAAGGTGGTCTCTGCCAAGATTCTCCTCTGTAAACTTTCTATTTTTCCCTTTGTTACCAGTATTTGTCTTGTGGGGAAATAACTCTGAGGCTATCTAAATGTTCTGATTCTCATCAAACTTTGACCTGCTACGTTAGCATTTACTGATGATTTTGCCTGAAAAAATTATTACTGTCAGGGTATGCTTTTTAGATTTCTGGGGCTGCCTTAACAAAATACCTTAAACTGGATAGTATTTCAATATTCTTGGGGCTGGAAGTCTAAAATGGAGGTATCAACAGGGTGAGTTCATCTGAAGGCTTGGGGGGACCCATTCCCAGCCTCTCCCTGGTGCTGTAGTCTGGCTAGGCTGCCCAAGTCTGGCTAGGCAAAATAACCGAGAGGTGACAAGCAACTTGAAGGTTGAAGCAGGAAAGACTTTATTGCCAGTGAACTCAGCAGGAACTGAGAACTCAAAGTAGCAGGCACCCAGGGTAGCAGGAGCCACCTCTCTGCCAGACTGCAGAGGTACATATACCCAACTAATTACACACAGCCTAACTTAATTGACATCATCTTGACACAGCAGTCAGTCATTAAGGAATCCTCATCATCATAATGGCTTGCTGGCATTACTTCACAAACCACTCCTTTTGGCATACTGCCAGGTGCCATCTTAACTTGGTTGTGGCCCTCATCACCTTGGTTTCTGAGGACTTACTGGTTGTCCGGCATTGGTTGGCCTGAAGATGCATCCTTAGGATCCTCTGCCTGTACCCGGTGCTCTTCCTCTGTCTTTCTCAATATTTTCCCTCTGTGTGTCTGTCTTTGTGTTCAAATTTCTCCTTTTTATAGGATCAGGGCCCACTCTGATGACTTCATTTTAACTGATTACATCTGAGAAGTCCCTATTTCCAAGTAAGGTCATATTTTGATGGCCTGGAGGTTTAGGACTTCAACACATTTTCTTGGAAGATACAAGTGAAGCCAAAACAGATGCCATGTTGTGATCCATGGCAGTTTTTAAAGGTTCTCTCGATAAAATTAATAGTTAAGAAATAAAATACTAAGATGTCTGAAGCTGAAAAGTGTCACAGCTATGAGCCAGCTGGGATCTCATTGCCTACCTGCCTGGGGATGCTGTGGTCTACAGATGTGACTTTAATGGTTCCTTGTGGCAAACCAATGTCCATATCCCCCACAAGTCCCAATGTCATATTTTGTATACAGGCTGGTTGTCGGCTGCCTTCTTAAAGAGTACATCATTCTCCCCATGGTATATGCAGAGATGCCAGTTGAGCAAGGATACTGAGTGCCAGCCAGCACCAAGTCCAGGGTTGCTTTGGATCCCCTACATCAAGGCAGCAACAGACAGCCCAGGTGTGGTGTATAGGGGCCACAAAGCCCTGTCCTGTCAAAGGCAACCTTTCCATGTATTCAGTGTCTTGTGTGACATACCATGTCCTTAGGAGGTAGCTAATTGGTTGTCCCCTGCTTGTGGACTTACATGCCTCAGTAATGAAGGTCTCAGAAGGCACAGCGAGATGCTCAGATCCAAAGCACCTGAAAGGTAAATTTTATGGCATCACAAGATAGTAATAAATATCATGTCTTCTCTGGTAAGAAAAATGGGAAGAGTAGTGGCTATTAGGTGGCTCTTCCATTGGGACTGTCCATGTGAGCCTCAGAATTAATGCTCTAACTCAATAGGCAAAGGGGGCATTGCTGAAGTGAGCAGTTTTCATTCCAGCCAGGAAGCAGTGCAGGTCATCATTTGCCTGTGGTAACCTGGGCAGTGAAAGGTGGGCAGAGCCAGCTCAGGCCCAGCATCCCTCTCAAGAGCACAAGTCCGCTGGGAGCATCAACTGCACACTACGTACCTCTGAGGTGGCATCACCAGAGGCCATGGAAGGAGGTTTGATGGTGTCTGCCTTATCCCCACAGTCTGCCCTAGGAGCCACATCTCTCCATTGCCCTGCAGAGGCTCAGGCTGACTCCCTCTCATTGCCAGCAGGCCACAGTGGGCTTCCTGGGGCTACCCTAGTAACGTTCCACAAACTGGGTTGTTTAACTGAAATTTATTGATTCACAGTTCTGGAGGCCTGATGTTTGAAGGTAGCAGCAGGACTGCACTCCTCCTGGAGGTGCTGAGGAGGGTCTGCCCCAGGGCCCTCTCTTAGCCACTTTAGTTTCTTGAATGTGGCCACAGAACTCTAGTCTTCCGTTTCTCCCTGTGCACATGTCTGTTTCAAATGCCCCTTTTCAGAAGGAGAGCTGGCTTATTGTATATACCCTACTTCAGAATCCTCTCCTCCTAACTAATTACATCTACAACAACCTTATTTCCAAATACGGTCACATTTTGAGATTCTGGGGGTTAGGACTTCTGACCTACTTTTTTTTCCCTTTAGGGCACAATCCTGCTGTAAGGCATTGGTTGGCAGTGCCCCGATCCCCCGGTCCTTTGACATCCCAAGGGTATTGAATGGCTGCACAATAATTTATTAACTGAAGTCTACTATGCAAACGAGTCCTCTTTCTCCTGGGCAGGCACTTCCCATTGAGCAATGTGGCAGCCTGCCTTCCAAAATAGGTGGATGCTCTGCCGATCCATTAGCATGCCTGTCAAGTTAAAAGGAATGTGATCCACATTCATCTCCAACATACATGTGTATGTAAATTACACATGTGTAGGTTGTAATTTGTATACAAAAATGGATGGTGACATGTTACAGGAGAAATAAGCAGTATTTTAAATGTGATGCTAAGCACTGTGAATTCATACTCTAGTTATCCAAGATCACAAAGTCCAAATACCCTTGAGGTGAAGTTTCTTCTCATTAATGATTCAGGATGTGAATCTGAATTTCTAATGACCTTCTGGTAATTCCGGGTTTTGTGGGGAAGGGTGCTCCTTGTCAGGTCTAATTAGATCCCTGGTACCTGTGATGCTGTTGATGAGAGGAGGTGTGAGCTCATTCCTCTCGTACTGTTCGCTATGCTGTATACAGATCAACTTCAGCATCCAGCATCCAGAGTGTCTTTTTGCAAGAATTTTCCTTTCTTTTTTTCTTTTTCTTTTTTTTTTTTGGTGGGGGGTGGGGACCACGGAATGAACCCAAGGGTGTTTAACCACTGAGCAACATCCCCAGTTCTTTTGTATATTTTATTTAGAGACAGGGGTCACTAAGTGGCTTAGGTCCTCACTAAGTTCCTGAGGCTGGCTTGGAACTCGCAATCCTCCTGCCTCAGCCTCTGAAGCTGCTGGGATCACCAGCGTGTGCCACCACACCCAGCTTTCACAAATTTTCTTAACCCACTTGTCCATTTTGTAAAAGTTAGTTTAAATTCTTTCATAATGTAACATTTGGGGGCTAGGGTTGTGGCTCCAGTGGTGGCGCGCTAGCCTGGCATGTGTGTGACCTGGGTTCGATCCTCAGCACCACATACCAACAAAGATGTTGTGTCCGCAGAGAACTAAAAAATAAATATTAAAAAATTTCTCTCTGTCTCTCTCTCTCCTCTGTCACTCTCTCTTAAAAAAAAAAAGAAAACATAATGTAACATTTGGGCATAATTCTTGTACTTGGGATACATTGAAGACAGAACCAGAGAATTCAATCACTGTATCCCTCAGACACGGTCCCGTGTGAGTTTCAAGACACTGAGAGTAAGTGTTGGGACACAGAGCCTGAGGGTGGTGACCCCAGATCTTCCTCAGGAGCCCTTAGGACCATGGGGCCAGCTGAGGGACAGTTTGCCTGTGGACAATTTTTACAGTGCACATAGTAAACAGTGAAAAAACACAATTTGTTTTGTTTCTTTGGATTAAAAAAATGTGAACATAACAGATTTTCATGTTAATCTCAATTTCCCACCTAAATCATAGCCTTCTTAAGCAGAAGGAATTGCCTTAGCCATTGCTTACCTCCTGGTGATCCCAATACAGTTTCATTGTTGTGCATGGTAGAAATTAAACATTTTATTTCAAAACCTGCAGGCATGTGTGTTTTAGCACAATCTACAGGAGTGTGATATGTGTGTTTTAAAAAGCTTCGCCCAGTATCTCCTGAGAGTGCAGAACAGGATGTGAGTGATATAGACACTTATTTCTCCTCTAACATGTCACCATGTACTAGAAGTCACGGCTTCTGTGCTGTCAGGATCTCCGTCTCTGATTCCTCCTCTCGCTGAATGGGCAACAGAGGAAGGCCCAGGTCTGGCAGGTTCCAGTGCTCTGCAGCCATGAAGCATATGTCCCAGGATCTTTGCTGGACTCTTCGAGTCTGGGGGAAGGAAAGCCCAGCAGGCCCAGCTTTTTTTCCCACCCTGGAGCTGGCAAGAGGCTTTGTGGCAGTGTTTGTACAACATCTGCTTGCGTGACAGGTGTGGAAACCAGGTGTGATTTACTAGCTTCTGAGCCTCCTCACACCAGAAGAGCCCTTCTTGTCAGATGGAAAGAGACAGATAGGAGATGCAGCCAGGGGCTTTCTCTCCCAGACCCTGCTCTGCACATCTGTGCTGGAGTTGGCCTCGCCCAACAATTGATGCTTCTGTGCTTCTGTTGTATGGTGGGTATCAGGAATGTTCTATGTAAATGTGTGAGCCAGATTCAAATCAGCGGTCTAGCAGCTGGATTTTATGGGATGAAATACATAATAAATACATAGAAACAAGAGCCCTCTATTGAGCTTATTACATGAAAATTACTTTGCTTGAAACTTAAACATCTAAGCAAACCCCATTGACTTCAACTGTGTAGGAACACACAGCACTCTAAAAAATGCTTGGCACATCAGTGACAATTAGCTTAGACTTCGATTCTTTGACAGTTATGTAACTTAATAGCATAATTACTTCTTACTTTCCAGCTGGTGAAAATGGGTGAATGGGGCAGTGTCAGTGTTGGAGAAGAAAATTTTTAGTCCTTGTAGCCATGTTTTGCAGGCTCTCTGCTCTCTCTAGGCAGTGTGTTTACTTGATTTTTGGTTGTGTACATCACACTGGGCTACAGTCGTGAATATAGAAATGATGTGGACTGAAGAATGTAATGTGGAGGGCTGCAGGTTGAGCTGTATCGAGAGACTGCTCGTAGACTCGTCAGATTCAGAGCTGGACCCACCTGAGAGATCCCCATACCTAGCACTCTCAAACAGAACCCCCAAGGGGCAAAATCCAAGACTTTGCTGAAGATCCATAAGGATTCAGACACCAAAAGCAAAATATGTGCCAGGTAAGTTTCTTATCAGCTTTCTTCATGGCTGCAACTAAAAGACCCAACCAGCACAATTGTGGAAGAGAAAAAGTTTCTTTGGCGGTTCACAGTTTCAGAGGTTTCAGTCCATAGACAGCAGATTCCACTCCTCAGGGCTCAAGATGAGGCAGGACATCATGGAAGCAGAGTGGGACAAAGTAAAGCAGCTCAGATAATGATCAGTAAGCAGAGACACTCCATTCAAGAGATAAAAAGTAAACCATACCTCTAGGGACCCGCCTCCTCCAGCCAAACCTGCCTTCAGCTACCACTCAGTCAATCCCTATCAGGAGATTAATCCACTGATTGGATCAAGGTTCTTATAATCCAATCATTTCTCCTCTAAACCTTGCATTGTCTCACACATATGCTTTTGGGAGACACCACATCTAAACTATAACAGTAAGGACTCACATGCTAAAAGCAAACCCCCACCCACTTCTGAGTAGGTATCCTAATGCAAGGTCTCCTACATTCACAGATGCACTATGTGCATAGCCAAGAGCAGGGAGCAGCCCGATGTCCATTGACAGATGGGGGTAAAGAAAGGAAATCCTGCCACAGGCTGGGTGAGGCACGAGAATGTGGAGCTGATTGAGAGAAGCCAGTCACCAAGGGAAAAATACTGTATAATTCCCCTTATGAGACATATACAGTGGCCACATCATAGTTTAGGAAGTAGGGCAGTGGCTACCGAGGGCTGGGCAAGGGGTGGGGAGTTAGCATTTCATATATCCAGAGTTCCAGATTCACAAAACAAGAAGTTTTGGTGCTCAGTTTCATAACCATGTCAATAGACCTGGTACTACGGAAGTGTACACTTTAAAAGTGTTTAAGATGATAAGTTTTATTATATATTTTTATCACTTTAAAAATAATTTTAAATTATTTAAAAAATAATTTTAAAAGACAACAAAGAAGCACTGGCTGCTATTGTAAATGGCTCCTAAAAGAGCTAAAGAGCATTCACATATGACCAACAATTCTACCTCTAGATTTTACCCAAGATAATTGAAAATAAGTGTTCAAAACAAATGTGTTCTTGAATGTTTATCATCTTACTATTGACAATAGCCAGAAAATGGAAACAAGCCACACATCCATCAACTGATGAATGGGTAAACAAATGGTCTATACATGCAGTGGAATATTATTCAGCCATAAAAAGGAATGAAGTGCTGACTGCTGTCACAGCCTCAGATAGACCTTGGAAAACATTAGGCTAAGTAAAAGAATGTAGACACAACTGCTTACAGGTTAATTGATTCCACTTATGTTAAATGTCCAGAAGAAGCAAATCTATAAAAACAGAAAGCAGAACAGTAGTTGCCAGTGGCTGGGTAGTGCCTGTGTATGGCTCCTTCTGAGAGCAGAGAAAGTGTCCAGGATCAGATAGTGATGACCAGTCACTATCTAATAGTGAATGAAAAATTTAAGATGGTTAAAATGGTGAATTCCATGTCCTATGAATATTTCCTCCCGAAACAAAAGGATTTATGTATAAAGAGTCTTTGGTCTAGCCCAAGTTTTTTAGCTGGGAAAGTGGAAGCTCACTTCTGGGGGACATGGCTTTCTGGGGCCATGACCACAGTCCCCAAGACACCAGAGCACTCCTGGGGGAGGTGGGAAGCAAGATATCCTCGTGCAGCAAGGCCAGATGCTCAGGTAGTGTGGGCATGCCGAGTTCTGTGAAGAAGGGCCAGCATGGCATTGGCTGCAGCAGAGGTGGGGTCCCTGGGGCTCCTCCTGGAGTTTCTTCCCAGCTACAGGGAGCTTGCCACAGCCAGTCCAGGCTCACGCCCAGACAAGTAGAATCCAAAAGACAAAACAGGCATCTCTTACATCTCTGTTTAGGAGCAAGACAAGTTTTGCTGGAAGCTCCCTGGCAAAGCCATTGGTCACAATTGGGTCACGTGACTCCCTAAGTCCAACGAGGCTTACAGGCTTAGGCCCATGGTGTGCAGTGGAGAACATGGGGGGAAGTTAGACACAAAGACCAGTCCCACAGGCCAGGCATCAGGCAGAGGCCAGGCCAGGAACATCACTTGGACCTGTGGGATGAGCAGGCGCTCAAGATAAGCAGACAAGGAGTGAAGTCCAGGTTGGGCAGCTGATTCATGCATCAGAGCCTAGAAAAAAGAACGTGGGAACAGGGTTCTAGACCAGGGCTCAGGATCCTACCCTGTGTGGCTGGCAACAGGAGGTCAGCATCCCAGCCCGGGCTCTGAGAACAACTGGCTTCCAGCAAAAACTGCAGAAAGATTCCCTTCCCAGTGTCCCCAGTAGAGCCCCTAAGAAAGTCAGACCTGTCCCCAGAATGCACATACTTGAACCCATAGGTCGACACAGCAGTCCCCAGGCACACAGAGTGGAAAACCTGGGCTTCTGAGGAAAGCCAAATCATTTTAAAGTTCAGTCCTTGCATGCACTGTTGGCACAGAATAAAGATGCCTGAGTGCGTTCCTAGAATACTCTGTCCCCCACTGTCCAGTAGACAGGCATGGGACAGAGAGGTCAGGTCACTAATTTCTCAACAGCAGCTGTTACCTATTTCCAAGGGTGCACACATCCACGTGGCCCACTCCGAGGTCCTTGACCATTCGATTATCCCCCAGCCCCTGTACACACCTGCTATCGACTAGGCACTCATCTATACAGTGGGGACATGTTTGTGGACAAAATAAAACCCATTCCTCTTTTCCTAGACCTTAAAGTCCATTGAGGATGATACACATCGAGATGATCAAATTTGTGCCATGGCAAGTGAAGTTATCAGTGCTGCAAAGAAACCAGAGCAGGCAGAGGGCACTGGGTCCTTCACCTCCTAAGAAAACTGCATGGAAAGACAGCCTGATGGAGTGCTCTTAATCACCGTGATGACAACCAAGGCCTGTGCAGAACGCATGTGGAAAGAGAGAAATGAAGACGGATGCTGAGCAGATGTCCCAGACATGGCTGGGCAGGCAGTGTCTGTGAGCCCAGGAGCCAGCGGGAGCTCTCTGAGCCATGCTCTTGCTGCGTGCCAGGATGACAGCGGGCTTCCACCCCGTTATTGACTTGGACACCACAAAGATGAGTTTTCTGCTAACAGAAAGCCAGAATGAAATCTTATGGGTGTGGCTTCAAGACCAATGGAAGGTCGGAGGCTAAGGATTTTGCCAATAACACATCAGAGTTGTTTGGTGCTCTGGTCTGAGTTTGGTTGGCTGCTGCCTCCCTGATATTCTACAAAACAGATCCCCAAGTGGAAAACCACAGAGCACCAGAGAAAGAGCACCATCTTCACTGTGACAAGAATTTGTCGAAAAACCTGGACTCCCACCACTAACTAGATAATTTGGAATTTATTCACGCTGAGAATAAGAAGATTGTGAGTGACATCTGCTAGGTGTTCCTTTGTAGCAGTTACTCCCAGAGTGATGATGAAGGCATTCAGGCAACTTCAGGAAGGCTGACTAACTGAGAAATGTAATGGCTACTCACTCATTGAGGGTCAGGACAGCAAGAAAGGAGAGGAAGGGGAGAGAAGGGAGAGGAAGAAATGCCAAGACGATGCAGCAGAAATCACACATTCTGAGGCAGGGGTCTATTTTGAAAGATGATGGTCCATGATAAAGTTTATTTCGCTTACAAGCACTAACTCATTCTTTTCAACTAGCATTCCCACCTATGGATTAGCAACAGCATAACCTCTGTAGGAAAGATTAACTTGCAGCTACACAGGGATTCAGAAGAAAGCAGACATGAGGGAACTGTTTTGACAGTTTTGAAATCTATATTCTTTGTGGGAAAAACACTGTTGAAATCCTGCTGTTTTAAGCCATTTTACATTACTTTCACTAATTACCTGGGGTTGGACAAATTTATCAAGAAAAAAAGGTTTATTTTATCTCGTGGTTCCAAAGATCCAAGGTCCAGGGGCCATATCCAGTGATATGCTTCTTGCAAGCAGAATTTCAAGGCTGTGCATGGTATCACATGGCAAGAACAAGAAGTGTACACGTGTGTTTGCCTCTTCTGTTCTCTGCCCCTCTCTTTATAAAGCCACCAGGATTCAGTCATGGGGCCCCCACCCCACTGACCTTATCTATCCCTAACCACCCACAGGCACAGAAGTGCTGTGATGAAGTCAAGGTGGCAACTAGAGTTCAACACGTGATGCCTTGGAGACACACGCCAACCATATCCAACCACAGCACCTGGAATATTAAGTAAGTTCTGTTCGTTGAGAGAAAAACTCAGACAGTTAACATTAGTCACTAACTAATAAACAATTTAACTTATATAGGAAAAGTTATTCTTTCTGAATCAAGAGGCACATGTAGAATTTTGGTAGGTTGCTACCCAGGAAGTCTGTGCTAGTCAGGAGGCAGTACATCCATGGACTTTTTGAAAAAGGCAGAATCTTTGGTGCTGATGCTGGAGAGAGGACGGTGCTGCCTCCTTCCCTTCTCATCTCTCTCTCAACTCTCTTTCTCTCTTCCCCCTTTCCCCTCCCTCCCTCCCTTTCTCTCTCACCCCCTCCCTCTCTCTCCCTCCCTCCATCCTTTCTTTCTTATTCTCCCTCTCCATCCTTCTCTTTCTCCTCCTTCCCTTTCTCTCTCCTTCCCTTTCTCTCTTTCTCTTTTTTTCCTTCCCCCTCCCTCTCTCTCCCTCCCTCCCCCTCCCTCATTCCCTTTCCCCCTCTCTCCCTCCTTCCCTCCTCTCTTTCTCCCCCTCTCTCTCCCTTCCTCTCTCTCTCTCTCTCTCTCTCTCTCTCTCTCTCTCTCTCCCCCCTCTAATAAGGGTATCATGGGGGCATATTTCTCCCCAAGGGGTTCTCATTTCTGAGTTAACCACACCAGGATCAGGAAATTGGTGTTTATTTCTTCTTCTCCCCAGTACCCCATGACCAGAACCTCAGAATAAACCAGGTCCTTGGGCATCAAGAACAAGGTTGCAGCCCCCTCCCATGTACCTCTCACACATGTCTGTCCTGCCATTCTGAACACTGAGCTCAGCTGGAAGTCAGCAGCCCTGGGGGCCCTTCCCAAACAGCATCTCCGCCACCTCCCTGGGCTGAGGGTGGGGGAGGCAAGCTTTGGTGACCTGGTGTTCTCAAGGACACCTGGGACTTCCCGTCTCCCAGCAGGGCCACTTGATTGTGGAACCTTCTGCTACTAGCTCGTGGGGCAGAGCAGGGTTGTCCCCTGCTGTGTTCCAGCCACCTGTCATCTGGACACAGACACACCAGGCATCAGTTCTCCACAGACATCTCTTGTTCCTGCAATCCGTATTCTCTGAGCAAAGAGAGACACAGCCAGATTAAAGTGTTCCTGTAAGGGGACATTTTAGACCAGGGAAGCTCAGAGAGCCTTCCCTCCCCAGAGATGACCCAGAGCAGTAACCCTCCCACTGCCACCTCGCAGGACAACTGCATACTATCTGCCCTGTCTAGTCCCTGTCTCTCCAGACAATAAGTAGGGAGTTCAGCAGAGCCCTGGGTAAGATGAGAGTTCCCTAATTTCAGATCCTTCTTCTGTGAGGGTGCCCTGCATGCTCAGGTGAGCCCCTGTCACTGTCACTGTGGGAACCAGTGCTCCAGGAACAAATGCCAGTCCACCAATTGTATCAGGGGTTTGGTTTCTCTGTTTTGGCTGTGAGTGATAAATGTTCCTTTTCTCCGACATCCCCCACCCCATGAGAGAGAGAGCCCCAGCCAGTCAGAATGACTCCTGGCATTTGCCATAGTGAATGTTTGAAAGGTGATGCCAGCAAACCATTGAGATGATGATTTGAGTTAAGCTATATATAATTGCTGTGATGCTGGATTAATTGAATTGTATATTTGACCTTTACTGTCAGGCAATGGGGAAGCTCTTGCTTCCTCGGGCGCCTGCTGCTTTGGAGTTCTCTCGCTACTTTGGAGTTCTTGTGGAGATTCCTAGAGAGTTCACGTTGGTTGGGGAAGTTATGGAGGAGGGATTTCCGGTTGGTGTGTGGTGTGTCCCAGGAGAAGGTCGAATGTGTGGCATTCACGGGAGTTTGGAAATAAAGTTTGTTCCTGCTTGAGTGGTTCATGGTTTGTGCCCAGCCAGACTGTGGCATTTGGTGGCCCTTGCAGGGAACACCTTAAGTTCTGAGGTAAGTGAAATTGCTCGCCCCTGAGGGAAGGTGAGAGAATGGGTGACCATTTCAAAAAACAATGTGTTCTTGTTTTGATTTGTTTTGTTTTTGATTGGAGCTGCCCATCCCTAGAACTTTCTCAGGCAAACTGGAAAAAATGGTTTGCTCAAGGTTTGAAATTGTTCGGCCCTGAGGAAAAGATAGAGATAGACCACGAGTATACATTTAAAATAAATAGGAAACTTGATACAACAATTTTTTGTTTTGTTTTTGTTTCCTTTTACTTCAGTTTTGTTTTGAGTTATCTGTTTGAGTTACATTATCCTTGTAGCAGGAATATGGGGTCAGAAATTAGCCAAAAAGAAACCGAAAGAATGTTAAGTAAATTGTTAGATGAAGGAGGCACTCTAGTAAAACCAAAAACAGTCAGGGCATACGTTGATACAGTACAAAAATGTAGCCCATGGCTTTTTAAGTAGGAGTTGTTAAATATATCACAATGGGACCATCATGGTGAAGATTTAAGGGACAGGGAAAAGAAAAACCCAGGAACTCTGCCAGTTGGCACATTGCCATTGTGGATGATGATATGATTTTTTTTGACTAGTCCAAAGATTTCAGTTCAGATTATGGTAGAAGACATATTAGATCAGGAAAAAGAGGAGGCCTCTCGAGATAGTCAGAAAGGGGAAGAAAGTTTAGAGCAGAAAAAGCCATCAGGGAAAAATTACAACAGGAGGCTGCTACTAACACCTTTATCACCAGAGGGCATAAGTGTCCAACCAAGAGCTCCACCTATGGGGCCCCCAACCCCCGCAGTTGATAGATGGGATCCTGAGACAGGACCTCAAAGATTAGCATGCCTTGTATTTGAGGCAGCAGGAGGGCAGCGAAATCACCATGGTTTAGATTTCAAAACAGTGAAGCAGCTAAAAGAGGCTGTAACAACCTGTGGTCCTCAAGCACCCTTCACTACAAGCTTGGTCAAATCCATTACCAACTTGAACATGATGCCAGCAGATTGGACTAGTATGTGTAAAGCTGTCCTAAATGGAGGACAATACCTCTTATGTAAGGTTGCCAATGAGGAATTTTACATGGAGACAGCCAGGCGAAATGCAGCAGCTAGTTATCCGCAGAGGAAATCTAGATATGGTGTTAGGAAAAGGACCCTATGGGGGTCAGCTGCAACAAATTGCATATGATCCTGCTATATACTCACAAATTGCTGCAGATGCAGTTAGGGCATGGAAGACTTTACAAGGACATGGAAATTTACAAGGTCAATTATGTAAGGTAATATAAGGAGATAATGAACCTTACACTGAATTTATAGATAAGTTTATTCAAAGAGCTACCAGAGTTTTTGAGGATACAGAGCAAGCATTGCCATTAATTAAACAGCTAGCCTTTGAGCAAGCAAACATATGGTGTAAGGAGGCCATTAGACCATGGAAACATGGAGATTTAAACACATATATTAAATTATGTAGAGACATTAATGAACAAGGGCAAGTCGTGGCAGCTGCAGTACAACAGGCTTTAGTTGCCAGGCCAAAAACATGCTACAATTGTGAACAAATAGGACACTTTAAAAGGAGTTGCCCCATAGGAGGAGGGTTTAACAAAGCTAGGTATCAAAGGAGTAGAATACTGGGTATTTGCCCATGATGCCATAGAGGGAGACATTGGGCTAATGAATGCCATTCTCAAACCACCATAGAGGGTACTTCGTTATCAAAAAATGGACAAAGACCAGGTGTTTACCCACAAGATTGTGGAGAAAAGCATCGGGCTCCATTGACAAAAAACGGACAGGGAGCCCAATGCTCCAGGGCCCACAACCACAAATATACGGGGCAATGGAGGAACCCAGCAACACCATCAGGGTAGTGCACAGGACACATTATCCATTAGATCCCTCATCAGACAAACCAGAGGGAGCACAGGGTTGGACATTTGTGCCTCCACCAGAGCAGTACTAACTCCAGAGTTGGGAGTTCAAATCATTCCCACAGGAGTAAAAGGACCTCTTCCCCAAGGAATAGTAAGCTTATTATTGGGACTCAGTTCTTCTACACTAAAAAGACTTATGATAAGTCCTGGGGTAATTGATCCCGATTATGAAGGTAAAATAAAAATTATAGCTAGTTCTCTAAGAGGTATATCAGTAATTTCACCAGGAGATAGAATAACACAGTTATTAATAATAACCAGCCTGCATGATAAAATTTTCCAGTCGTACTGTAGAAAGAGTTTCCAGGGTATTAGGATCCACAGGTGTAGATCGGGCTATGCTGTCTTTAAATTTAGATTCTCGCCCAATGCTAAAACTAAATATTCAAGGACATGAATTTAATGGGCTACTGGACACAGGTGCATACCTTAGCATCATATCTCATCAAGAATGGCTGAAACATTTGCCATTACAACAGGCCAATCAAATGCTTTGATGCCTAGGAGTAGGAACTAATCCCCATAGAAGTGCAATGGTTTTAGATTGGAAGGATCCTGAATGATGTGAAGGAACTATACAGCCATATGTATTAGATCATCTTCCTATAAATTTATGGGGATGAGATATGCTAGATCAATTAGGTTTGACATTAACAAATGGCATCAATTCAAATGCACCCACTATTAGGGCTAGACAAGGTTTTAGGAAAGGAAAAAGATTAGGAGAACAAGAACAAGGCATAGCAGCACCAATTCAAATAGATCAATGAATAAATAGTCATGGATTGGGTTTTCAGAAGGGGTCACTGAGACAATAAAAATTACTTGGAAATCAGAAAGACCACTATGGGTTCCTCAGTGGCCCCTGACTAAAGAAAGATAACAAGTAGCCCATGACCTTGTCAAACAACAATTAGCAGAGGAACATATACAACCTTCCATATCTCCCCATAATACTCCCATTTTTGTCATCAAAAAGAAATCTGGTAAATGGAGATTATTGTAAGATTTAAGAGCCATTAATAATGAGATGGTTATAATGGGACATGCTCTATCGGGGATTCCCCAATTGTCCGCTTTGCCAAAAACCTGGTATGATTTAGATATAGATATTACAGATCTTTTTTTTTTTTTTTCAATTCCAATTCATCCTGCGGATAGTCCAGGTTTTGCATTTACTATACCTGCAATGAATCATGAAAGTCCTGATCAGAGATATGAATGGAAAGTACTCTCTCAAGGGATGGCTAACAGCCCAACTATGTGTCAAATTTATGTTAACAACGCAATCCAGCCACTTAGAAATAAAAATCCTGAACTACAAATATTTCACTATATGGATGATGTATTATTAGCACATAAAGATAAAAACACATTGCTAGAATGTTATGCCACACTTACAAATATATTAAAAATTATAATCTAGAGATAGCAATAGATAAAGTACAATTAAATCTTCCAATTAATTATTTAGGAGTTCTATTATCCTCAACCATGGTTCTTCCACCAAAAATTCATATACGAGTAGATCAACTCAAATCACTTAACGACTTTCAAAAGTTATTAGGAGACATAAATTGGATAAGGCCTTATCTAGGCATACCAACAGAAGAGTTGGGACCTTTATTTGATATTCTAAAAGGTCCATCAGGTCCTAATCCACCCCGCATGTTAACACCTGAAGCAAGAAAGACATTAAAAATTATTGAAACATATATAAAAAATATGCATTTGGATAGAATTGGTATAAGTTTGTCTTTATTATTTATTGTAATACCAACAAAAATATTCCTACTGGAATATTTTGGCAAGAAGGTCCATTATTGTGAATACATTTATCTTATTCTTCTAAAACTATTCTTACTAGGTATCCTGAGACTGTAGGACAATTAATATTCAAAGGAATAAAAGCAGCAAAGGGATTGTTTGGAATTTCTCCCAATAAAATTATTACTGGGTATACTATGGATAAAATTGATGAGTTAGCTAATGAGTTAAATACTTGGGCAATAATCATGTGTAAATCTAATGTTTCATTTGATAATCACTTACCATTTAATCCTTTGTTGTCTTTTTGGTCTTCACATCCTGTAGTTTTACCAAAAATGACAAGAAAAACACCTATCATAAATGCTCCAAATATATTCACTGATGGGTCAAATAATGGTACAGCAGAAGTAGTTACCCGTGATCAAACTTTTACATTTTTAGTACCCCAAAATCAGCTCAAAAGATAGAGCTTAATGCTGCATTACAAGCTTTTGTGATGTTTTAAAATTCTGTATTTAATTTATTTTCTGATAGTATATAGTTAATGCTATAGTATCCCTTGAAGATGCTGGTAGGATTTCCCCTTCCTCTACTGTTTTCTCTTTGTTTTCCACTATACGAAGTCTAATCTGGGACAGAAAAGATCCATTCTTTATAGGATATTTCAGGGCACATACAGGATTGCCTGGAGCCCTTAGTTTGGGCAATGATTTAGCAGATAAAACTACACATGACATACATATTTTCTCTACAATAGAAGAAGTTATAAGTTTTCAAAAAAGGTTCCATGTCAATGCTAATACTTTACAAACGCATTTTAAAATAACTAAGGAACAAGCTAGACAAATAATAAAACAATGTAAAAATTGTGTAACCTTTTTATCACAAGTTAATCTTGGAGTCAATCCTAGAGGACTGATACCTAACCATATTTGGCAGATGGACGTCACACACTTGCCAGAATTTGGAAAATTAAAATATTTGCATGTTACAGTTGATACTTCTTCCAGATTTTTGACGGACTTCCTTCATGCCAGAGAAAAAACTAAAGATATTATAGCTCATTGCTTACAAAATTGTGCCAATCTGGGTGTTCCAAAACAGTTAAAAAGAGATTATGGTCCTGGTTATATTTCTACCTCTTTAAAACAATTTTGCTCATCATTTGGCATTACTCATATAACAGGAATCCCATATAATCCACAGGGACAAAGCATAGTTGAAAGAGCTCATCAAACTATTAAAATGTACTTATTAAAGCAAAAAGGGGGAATTGAAAAGGGGTATATATCCTCCAAAGATAAACTTAAAATAAGCCTTTATACTCTAAACTTTTAAAATTTGGATTCATCAGGGCTTAGTGCTGCGGAAAGGCATATGTATCCAAAAAAATGTACATAAGCCTGAGGTAATTTGGAAGGATATTTTAACAGGACAATAGAAAGGTCCTGACCCAGTGATTGTCTGGAGTCAGGTTCTGTTTGTGTGTTTCCACAGGGAGAACAGCAGCCGATTTGGATTCCAGAGAGACTAACCAAAGCAATTTCTATAGACCAAAAAGAAGATGATTTGACTCAAATCCATAACAGCTGATATCCAGAGCTCCAGCTTGGCTATTCTTACATCTGCAACAGTGGTTATCCCATACCTGGAGGCTAATGTGTAATGAACACCATTAAAGCCTATTTCAAATGTGAAAAACCTAGGGGCTTGCTTGTGGGAATACCTTCAGACCCATTATGCAAGTTATCGAAAAAAGGATGGGATATCCAAAAAAGTGTGAAACCCAGGTGGTAACCAGGATGTCTTTTCCAATATCTATTTTATTATTGCCATTTTGCACATTATAAAGTTCTATTTTATTTTTTTAGCTCATACAGACCTAGGTTAATGTTTTTCTGATCAGTTTTATTTTTTGACTGTGAATTTTTTAACAATGCAATGGAGATTTCACCTGTGTAAAGCTACAAGCCTTTTACTATTGTCTTATATGTTGTATGTCATGTGTGCACAATTGTGTTTTCTACTGTATGTCTGTATGTGTATATATCCATATATCATATATGAGGAGCACTCATGAAAAAATGGATCCATATATTTTTTTTTTATTCACGTGATTTAAATGGTTTAATTTAAATTGGGTAAACAGCTGTTGAGGATTGTTTTAATATATGAACAAAAAAGGAGGTTAACAGATCTGTTTGTTTACTTTCACTTTTCCTTGTCATTATATCTAATTCCATTCAGGATACTAAATTGTTTAGAAAATTGCTTTCTTTTAGTGCCTGCTGGAATCTTACATAATTTTTTTTTAGCCATCATTGCCAGAATTTTTATCTTCATCCCAATGCCGGTGAAGACAAAGATAAAACCAAACTACATCTTCTGCGATAGCTATCACAACAAACTGCATGAACTGCTGCATCAATGAATAATGTAACTCAACAAGTGATGCTCAATCAAGGAGTCCATTTACTTTGGGAGGAAATTAGCATATTAATAGATTCCTCTGCTTTGAACTGCTTGCAGAACTTGCCTGGACTATGTATCACTTGTATGCATTGTGAAGTATCTGTTGGTGCAGCGAATTGTAGTAGTGCTGGAGTATCTTTGCTCATGGTGTCACTGGTGGTACAATTTTTCCAAAGGAGCCATCTATTGGCTTGGTGTCATGGCATTTCTATATCTTCCTGTCTTCTGCTTGTGAAGGTCATTCAGCTAAAATTTGGGGGCCAACAGAGGTGAGGCAAAGAACCTCACCCCCCACTGGCAGCAAGGCCAAATTTGGGGGCCAACAGAGATGAGGCAAAGAGCCTCACCCCTCCCACTGGTGCAAAGGCCTATCCACAAGTATGGCTGTATGCTGGACCGGTAGTCAGTGACGGGTAAGATCCAATTGCAGTGGTATCAACCTAAGACAGGAGGCTGATGCCTTGAGGTCAGCTCATCCAATGATGGGTAAGGACCATATGTAGTATTGGACAACGTAACAGGCACAGTCCCTAAGTCACATTGCTTGTTGTTTAATTTAACAGAAGGGGGGTGATATTGAGGTCCACAGCCGAGTCGGTATGACGCATGGCATTTTTGCCAGAAGTAGTGGTTGAGAGGTGACACCAGCAAGCCATTAAAATGATAACTTTTGAGCCTGGCCCTACCTGCAGGCACATTGACACCCCCACCTCGATTTCAAAGCCAGAAAGTGGGGTTCCCCAAGGAAGTTTACAAGAAAGGAAATCCGGAGGGGAAAGTACAAAAAGGAAGTTGGAGTCAATACAACCTGATGAGTCTCTGCTACTGAATTCATGATGACTTTTAGTGGGGGGCAGGGCCTTACCCTTAAATGGAAAGGGTGGCACCTCTGGGCCCCAACAAGAGCTGCTAAGGAATTAGAAGAGTGTGTTTCCTTTTGCAGGGATCCAAATATTGGGGTGGATAGAAAGAAACTAGACCAGCTGTGGCAAGGCAGAGACAGGTGCTGGGTGGAGGGATCCCCCTTGGGACAGGAGAAAGGCAGGTCCTACAAGCTCTGTGAGAGCCTTCTTCTCTTGGAAGAGGGAGAAAACCAGCCCTACAGTGCTTGGCTGTGCCCACTTCCTGAGTGACAAGCACTGAAAACCCAGGTCCCAGGGAGCAGAAGGGCCCTGCATCCTTGGAGTCCCTGAGCTCACCCACATCCCTGAGGGATTGGAACAAGAATATGAAACTGTTTGCCAGGGGAATGACCTTGATGCAACCCAGATAGCCCTGCCCTTTCCTTTGTTGGTCTTTCTAACTTCTTTTTTTAATCAGAAACCTTGGTTATGACCCTGAATTAAGCAAATTAGGTGCACACAGTCCCCAAAAGTCAGCCTGCTCTTGTTCTCCTGAAATGTGCATTTCACACTTTTTGTCTGGGATCATCCTGAGCTTAGAGGAGAAACCCTGGGCTCCCCAGGGTCCTGGGACAAGCCTGGAGGTAGTTGGGGATGGGATGCTCAAGTAAATCACTGGGTTTTGGCTCCTGTTTTCATGGCTGTAGCCAATTTATGCATGTGTCTGCTCCTCTTTTAGGGCTTTTATGATAAAAACAAGATGAGATAAAAATGAGAATCTGAAAGTAATGAAAAGAATTAAAAGCACAGCATGAATCAGTAACAGCCTAATTTTGGGGTGTTTTCTGTTAATGAGGGTGAACCTCACTAGATGATGAAGGAGCTAAGAAAAGAGAAGTTAGCCTGCAAGAAACCCTCAGAGCCTGGCTAGTCCTCATTGAGATTGGCTGGTCCTTCTCGGCTTTGGTGGAAGGGTAGGTCCTGGGTAGGTGTTCAAAAATTATTTCAGTCATGCAGGATGAGATGTACTGTGCTTTAAATGTCTTTAATTTAAGGTTTTTACCAGAGATGATTGTGAAACAATTGTAGGGCAGCACAGGAAACACTGAACCAGCCTCACGATTCACTTTTTTTTTCTTTTTTTTTTATTGTTGGTCGTTCAAAACATTACATAGTTCTTAATACATCATATTTCACAGTTTGATTCAAGTGGGTTATGAACTCCCAATTTTACCCCGTATACAGATTGCTGTATCACATCAGTTACCCTTCCATTGATTAACATATTGCCTTTCTAGTGTCTGATGTATTCTGCTGTCTATCCTATTCTCAACTACCCCCCCTCCCCTCCCTTCCCCTCCCCTCCCCTTTTCTCTCTCTACCCCTTCTACTGTAAATCATTTCTTCCACTTGTATTATCTTGTCTTACCCCTCCTTTCCTTTTATATGTAATTTTGTATAACCCTGAGGATCGCCTTCTAAAAAAATGTGGCATTTATACACAATGGAGTATTACTCTGCATTAAAAAAATGACAAAATCATAGAATTTGGATGGAAATGGATGGCATTAGAGCAGATTATGCTAAGTGAAGCTAGTCAATCTTTAAAAAACAAATGCCAAATGACTCCTTTGATATAAGGGGAGTAAACAAGGACAGGGTAGGGACAAGAGCTTGAGAAGAAGATTAACATTAAGAAGGGATGATTCACTTTTGTGCTGTATGTTTTCTTTCTCTTCTGCACCCAAAAAAATGTGTCATTTGAGTTTTTACCTTTGCTTCCATAACCATCCAAATAGACACCTGGCAAATTCAGGGGATGACAAACATCCACGTGATGCACAGCGAGAAGGACCAGCCTGTTCTCAGAAGCCTGGGGAGCTCTGCCAACTCAGAGCTGTCTGTGGGAACTGCTGAGGGCAGAGATAATGGCCATAATGAAATGTATAGCCAAGGCAGACAGAGGGGGTTTAATGAGAGGGGATCTGGATTTCACACTTTTATTCTCTTGCTTTCTGGTCTTCAGCCTGGGATAGAGCCTGTCCTTGGAGAGTGCTATGTATTAATTAGTGACTAGAGCCTGCCTGCTGTCTTTTTCTTTACTAAACATGCTCAGAACCTCTTTTGTTTGATCTCCTGCCTGGTCCTCATACTGATTGTTTCTCCACCTCTCTGCCATGCCTTCCCCAGGTACTCACTCACAGTAAACAAAGTCCTGGTCGCTACTTACTGCAGCCAGCCTTACTTGCAAAGTTCCATAGGCTGCATTTCTCTGATGAGGCATGGCTCACCAAATTTAGTTCTTCTAAATTGAAGCATTCGTTAGTAGAAACAGTTTGAATTTTTAGGTTTCACTCTGTTTTCTCCTATATTGATAGACGAAGTTAAAACTCTAAATCAAACACGGTTTGTGCTAGCTGCTTGAAACTTGACACAATAAAGTAGTTCTAAGTTCTATCTCTATGGTTTGTTTCCTCTTGAAAAAGCCCTAAGCAGAGACTGGCGAAAAACACTTTCATTGAAAGGGGTTGCCAAGCTTCCAAAAAACTACGAGTTTCCGGAAATCTCGGCAAATATTTTTTCACTCAATCTTGATGATACTTGGCGGTAATGATAAGTACACTTAGCCCACTTGGCTCCCCAAATTTTGTTCTTCTAGGTTAAAGCGTTTGTTTCCAGTAACAGTTTAAATTTTTCACTCTGTTTTCTCCCATATAGATAGATGAATTTGGAACTCTAAATCCAACATGATTTGAAGTAGCTCTTTGAAACTTGACAAAATAAAGTAGTTCTCAGTTTTGTCTCTAGGGTTTGTTTCCTCTTGAAGTAGCCCTAAGCAGAGACTGGCGAAAAACACTTTCATTGAAAGTGGTTGCCAAGCTTCCAAAAAACCACAAGTTTTCTGAAATATCAGCAAATATTTTTTCACACAATCTTGATGATACTTCGTGGTAATGATCAGTATACTAAGGACACTTGGCACCCCAAATTTCATTCTTATAGGTTGAATTGTTCGTTTGCAGTAATAGTTTGAATTTTTACGTTTCACTCTGTTTTCGCCTATATTGATAGATGTAGTTTGAACTCTAAATCAAACACTGTTTGTGCTAGCTCCTTGAAACTTGAGACAATAAAGTAGTTATGAGTTCTATCTCTATGGTTTGTTTCCTCTGGAAATAGCCCTAAGCAGAGACTGGCGAAAACCCCTTTCATTTTTAAGGGGTTGCCAAGCTTCCAAAAAACTATGAGTTTTCTGATATATCAGCAAATATTTTTTCTCCCAATCTTGATGATATTTGCCGGTAATGATCACTACAATAAGCACACTTGGCCCCACAAATTTTGAATCGTTCGTTTGCAGTAACAGTTTGAATTTTTAGGTTTCACTCTGTTTTCGCCTATATTGATAGATGTAGTTGGAACTCTAAATCAAACACGGTTTGTGCTAGTTCCTTGAAACTTAAGACAATAGAGTAGTTATGAATTCTATCTCTATGGTTTGTTTCCTCTGGAAGTAGCCCTTAGCAGAAACTGGCACAAAAACCCTTTAATTTTTAAGGGGTTGCCAAGCTTCCAAAAAACTACGAGTTTCCTGAAATATCAGCAAATATTTTTTCACCCAATCTTGATGATACTTAGTGGTAATGATCAGTCCACCAATTCCACTTGGATCACCAAATTTCGTTCTTCTAGGTTGAAGCTTTCATTTGCAGTAACAGTTTGAAATTTTAGGTTTCACTCTGTTTTCTCCTATATAGATAGATGAATTTGGAACTCTAAATCCAACATGGTTTGAAGTAGCTCTTTGAAACATGACAAAATAAAGTACTTCTCAGTTTTTTCTCTAGGATTTGTTTCCTCTTGAAGTAGCCCTAAGCAGAGACTGGCGAAAAACACTTTCATTGAAAGGGGTTGCCAAGCTTCTAAAAGACTTTAAGTTTCCTGAAATATCAGCAAATATTTTTTCACCCAATCTTGATGATACATGGCAGTAATGATCAGTACACTAAGCACACTTGGCCCCCCAAATTATGTTCTTCTCGGTTGTATCCTTCGTTTGAAGTAACAGTTTGAATTTTTAGGTTTCACTCTGTTTTCTCCTATATAGATAGATGAATTTGGAACTCTAAATCCAACATGGTTTGTATTAGCTCTTTGAAACTTGACAAAATAAAGTAGTTCTCAGTTTTGTCTCTAGGGTTTGTTTCCTCTTGAAGTAGCCCTAAGCAGAGACTGGCAAGAAACACTTTCATTGAAAGGGGTTGCCAAGCTTCCAAAAAACTACAAGGCCCTGGGAACCAGTGGTCAGGGCCGTGCTGTCCTCCTGGTGGCCCTCTTGGAGGCTCAGCAATGAGCACGACATGAGCTTTGGCCCCTTTGTTTCAATGTCCAGATGCTGTCACAGCTGATCTCTGGGCATTGTCTGCCCCTGGCCACCTGCCAGCCTACTGGGGGCTGCTCTGCAACCTGTGCTGGGGGTTCCTGGCGGGACCTTCACAGGGCCTCAGACAGCCTCACAGAGGCTTCCGCCTCTTCAGAGCCCAAGCTCCGAGTCATCTAGCTCCCAGCTGGCACTACTCTGCGCCTCACTGGACAGAGAGTCGGGTTTGCTCTTCATCCTAAAGGGGGCCTCCTTCTCCCCACCAAGAATGGGCTTTCTGTTGGGAATCTGGTTTGGCTTTTTGTCCCTTGGAGCTTTGCCCAGGAGAGGCCAGAGACTCTAGGGATTGGAGTTTCTTCCTACCTGGCGGGAGGTTTTTTTTCTTTTTTTGTACTTAAGCTTAAAACCCTGGGGTGCTTACCCATGGAGCCCCGAACGCAGCCCTTTTCATATTTTATTTAGAGAAAAGTTCTTGCTGAGTTGCTCAGGACCTCGCTAAGTTTCTGATGCTGGCATCCAACTTGTGGTCTTCCAGTCTCAGCCTCCCAAATTGCCAGGAGTTTTAAAGACATGTGCCACCACTCATGACTCTGCTTGATTCTTGCAGGTCAGGGAAAACCTCGAGGGGATCCATCTGAGTTCAGGAGCCCCTCATCCTTTCCAGGGGAGTTGTGCTTTGTGCTTGGCCTGTCCACGTCAGGTTTCCAAGTTGAGTGGCATCAGGGACCCGCAGGAGGCAGGAGGATGGGCTTTGGTAGCTGCCTTAGAAAGTCCTCTTTCCTAAGGGGGGACAAGACATCCTGTCCATGATGGGCCAGTTGATGAAGTCAAAGAAGACAGAGATCAAAGGGAGGATGCATCGTGAAGCCTGAGCCCAGAGCTGAGTTGAGGCCCTGCCTCTGACCTGCTCCCAGCTCTGAGCGCCCCCCACTTCGCAGCCCTGAGTCTTCACTCCCTTTAGAAGCCATGGCCACACTGTGAGCTCTGGCCTTGCTGAGGTCAGCATCTGCTTCCTTTGAGGTCCCAGAAAGGTGCCCACTTTGACCCCTGGCAGTGGGTCTCCCTTGCTCCTTTGTGAACTTTTTTTTTATGTCAGTGATTGAACTCGGGGGCCCTCAACCACTGAGCCCTGTCCCAAAACTTTTGTTTTTTATTTAGAGACAGGGCCTGGATGAGTTGCTTAGGCCCTTACTAGGTTGCTGAGGCTGGCCTCCAACTTGTGATCCTCCTGCCTCCGCCTCCCAGGATGCTGGGATGACAGGCATGTGCCATTGTGCCCAGCTCTTCCCCAATTTTATGCCCTTCTCTGGCCCATTACCACTTTACTCCCTGAAAACATAAGTTCAACATGAATCCACTGTTGCCTTGAGGCTTTGCAACAGCCTAATCTCCTCCATGAGTGGCCAAGAGCAGATCTGTCTCTGAACTCGGTTTTGACATCCCTGCATCATGGCTCTGGACGAGGACAGGCCTCAAATCTCAGTTCTTTGGGAACAGTTTCATCCTGATGACAGGGGTCGCTGGTTTGGAAGGTGAGGGCTGGAACCTGAGGTGGGTCTGCTGTTCTGCAGGGGATGATGGTTCTGGGGCTGAGGCTGGGCCTGCTCTGACCCTCCTTGCTCAAGTTTCCTGGGGAGAGGATTCCAAGTGCACTCTATGGAAAGTTAATGAACCTGAGCATTGTCACACAGGGCCCCCAAAAGTGCTTCTTGACTAAGTGCAGCAAAGGAGAATTTGCATATAAAAACAAATCTCCCTGGTCTTCCAAGTGAGGTGTCTTGGCATCTGGTTTTGAGCTAGATGGGGCAGCTTCTGGACACTTCACCCCACACAATTCCTTGGAAGGTTTTTTGTGGCATCTGGGGGCAATGATGCCTGTTTTCTTCTTTTTAGATGAGGGTACAGGGATTCAACTCAGGGACTCTAGACGCCTGAGCACCATCCCCAGCCCTATTCTATATTGTATTCAGAGACAGGGCCTGGCTGAGTTGCTCAGGGCCTTACTAAGTTGCTGAGGCTGGCCTCCAATTTGCGATCTTCCTGCCTGAACCTCCAAGGCTGCTGGGGTTATAGGCATGTGCCACCACACCTGGCATGATTCTTGTTTTCAAATGATGACACCAAACCTGGAATGGGTCCAGTACCAGCCTGGGGTAAGAGAGCCAGTAGGAGAACCAGGCTCCATGGTTGGGTCTGGAGGGAACTGAGCTGTGGAGAAAAGAGCAGGTGACATTTCCCCCACTGGTTGGGACCCTGTCCAAGGCAAGATCAACAAGGTGGTGAACTAGTACATCGACCAGGGCATGTAGGAGCTGGTCCTGAGCTCTGTAATCTTCCATAGCCCCCATCATGATCTTTGCCTCCAACCTAGGCAACCGTGTTATAAGGTAGGTGCTGTCAGCTGTCCGTGCTCCCTGGGTCCCTCCCCACCCGTGACATCACAAGTCAGGATGGAACAAAGGGAATGCATGTTGCCCCTGGGAGCAGACAGCAGGGGGACTGAAGGCTGCAGCTTCCCTGTCCCTGATGGGCAGGGTCTCCGTGGGCTTCTGAGGCTCAACATTCCTGTGGGGAGCAAAGGCTTGAGGAGGTGGGGCCGCTCTGGTCACCTGAGTGTCAGCTCCCTCACACTGGCTCCCAGAGGCCAGCAGAGCCGGCTCCATCTTTAATGAGGACACAGAATGACATCACACGTTGTCCCTTGTCATAGGTGGGAACACAGATGCTGGGCTTAGAAGAAAAATCTCCATTTGGGGGATAAGAACCCAAACCCTAAGGAGGGCCTCAGAGCTGAGAGGATCAGACCAGGTGAAGTCACAGGCTCCACCCAGTGTCCCCACTGGGAGAAAGACCCTGGGCTTCTGTCCCAGGGTTGCACTGAGGGGAGGGAGCAGCGATCTCCCTAGGTCCCAGGCCTCAGGAAAGCAGAGCCAGGGAAGGAGGGCAGCAGCCACCCCTCTCCCCGCTCACCCATTGGTCAGCACGGTGCCTTGTTCCCTCCAGAGGGTGATTCACCAAACTGCCACCTCCCACTCAGAAGACCAACAGCGGCTGGGCACCCCGGTGCAGGGACCTTGATCAATAGGCAGTGCCTTAAGATGGGCCAATGGGCGCCTATCAATTGTCCGCTGTGTCACCTCCTGTCGCCATCACCATCATGCCGCCAGCGTGCAGGTCTGCGCCCCTGATTAATTGGGACACTGGCAGCTGTGGGGAGGAACGTCTTGCGGAACACAGGGGACGCAGGGTGGATGTGGGCCTGGGGACGAAGGCTCACCTAAGAACCAGAGGGACCTCAGCAAGGGTGGGGGCAGGAGCGCAGTGACAAACAGGCAGGCATCCAGAAATCACCCCTGCCTGCAACAGACAGCCTCTAGGGCCACCATCATTGTCCCTTGCGGACCCCTTTCCAATTGTCCCAGCCATTGGAGAACCCCAGATCCGAGCTGGGCGCCTGTCATCCCAGGCTGGAGGCTGAGGCCGGAGGACGGAAAATTTGAGGCCAGCCTCTGAACTTAGCAAGACCCTGTCTTAAAAGTCAAAATGGCCTGGGACATGCATCTGTGGCCAGCGCCCCTGGGTTCAGTTCAGTCCAACCCCAGGGGCAAATCCTACACCCAAGGCACCTGCGCTAGGCAGCCTAGGGACAGCTCTGGCTGCCAGCCGCCTGCACTCTTCAACCTAAGAACTTGTGGCATTCAGGACGGTGGCAGTGGCAACAAGCTGCCAGGGTCCCAGGGCTCCCGCGCACACCATCCGACTCCAACACATTCCTCCAGCGACCGGGGAGACCCCTGAGGTGACCTGTTCCCTGGGCAGCGTCCCTGCAAACCAGCAGCTCCAGTTGCCCAGCGCGACCGGCCAGGGGCCACAGAGGTCGAGGGCCTCCCGCAGAGGCAGCACCGGCCACTTTGTGGGGACAGCCACTCCCTCAGAGGGCGTGGCTGTCCCCAACATGACAGCCACATGGGCCACCTGACCATGGTCCAGCTGGTCTCTGGCCTCCTCTCTGCTGTGTCCTTGTCTGCTGGAACGGACCTCCCCACTTCAAATACCACCAGCCCTCTGGCCCTGTCCCCAGCCCTTTTTTTGTATTTTATTTAAAGACAGTGTCTCACTGAGTTACTTAGGGCCCCACTGAGTTGCTGAGGTTGGCCTCCACCTTGCCAGCCTCCTACCTTGGCCTCCAGGCATGCCCCACAGAGCCCAGCACTTCAGCTCAGGTCCATCTGGAGCCCCACTTTGTGCTCAGAGCCTGAGCACCAGCTTCTTGATGCCTAGGGCAGCATCCCACCAGCATGAGCAGAGGTGAGGGTCCCCTGCTGCCAGCACAGTCCCTACAGAGCCCCATGCTGGGTCACCAGGCTGGGGGCTCTTGGCTCCCTGCTGAGGGCAGCAGGCATTTTTTCCATGTCCCCAGCATCCAGCACTTAGCAGGTTCATGAATATCCAATGACATAGGAACCTTGCCTACCCTGTGATCCAAGAATGAGACCCATGGACACTGGAGACCGTGAGGCCCACTGGTGCTCGGGCCCGGAGCTGCACCTGCAAACTGGGGGGGGGGGGTACTGCACTCATCGGTTGAGCTCATGCACCATGGACGTCTCCCGGTTGCGCCGCATCACCCTCTGCTCTGTTCATGTAATTATTCATTTAATTTATCAAAATTTGTTTATATAAATATATGCAGGCATATGTATTTATATTGGGGATTGAACTCAGGGGTGCTATAATACTGTACTACATCTCCAGCATATTTTGAATTTATTTTGAAACAGATTCTTGCCAAGTGGCTGAAGCTGAATTTGCATTTCCCTGCTTTAAGCTTCCATGTATCTAGAATTACTAGCAAATTCAACATCTGTATATTGATAATCTGTTCTTTTGTCTAGGTGTAAGACTTTAGAATTTAAATATAGTTATTTTCACAATTTTGTTTATATATTTTAAAATTTTAGTTGTCATTAAAACTATTAACTTACTTAAACTTACTGTCTTTATATTTTAAATGTACTGCTTACTGGAATGTGGATTCAAATTGTTTTGTAACATATTATATAAAGTTTGTATTATATAAAAGTGATTTTTTTCTCCACCAAAAAAGTGCTCATTTGGCTTTCATCTTCCCATTCCTGATTTCATTCTTTTTGGCCTGTTTGTTTTGTACACTAGATATATCATAAGTAGAATCATATGTTATTTGTCTTTTTGTGAATTACTTATTTCGCTTAGCATTCTATCCTAAAGTTTTACCATTGTATGTATTATATAATTTCTTTTCTGTATAAAGTTTAAAACTTTTTTTTGGGGGGGGATGAAGAACTGGAGATTGAACTAAGTAAGGAACACTTCAACCACTGAGCCACATCTGCAGCCATGTTTTTATTATTATTATTATTATTATTATTATATTTAGAGCAGAGTCCCACTGAGGTTTTAGTGCCTCATTGTTGTTGAGGCTGGCTTTGAACATGTGATCCTCTGATCTCAGCCTACTGAGGTGCTAGGATTTCAGGCATGGTCCACAGAACCTGGCTACATTTGAAAACTTTTCTTAGTTCATTCCAAATTGTCTTTATGCACTCATGTGAAAAAAAACATTTAATTGGCTGTCTACACTTTCTCTCATTCTCTTTTAACTTCCTACTTTTCCTTTAAAAGGGATAAACTTCTACTACCAGTGCAAAACTGTAAACAACTCCCAAGCAAGCTTGTTACAAATGCCTAAATGAAGAACACTTAAATTTCAGGGGATCTGTTCATACAGCTTACCCTATGAGCTTCTCTACCTCCTTCCCACCTCGTGTACTGGATACCCCAATTTACACCTACTGGAAGAGATTTATTTTAAAATTTCCATGCATGTTTTAAACTGCTTTTAGCTGAACTACAGCTGGCTTCACTTTAATTACTTTTAAATATGTCAAAAATATATCTTTGGCTTAGAGAATCGTTTTACTCCACCAGGTAGATACCTGTACAATATAGGGTCTGAATTACATAAATATATAGTAAGCACACAATGGGGAACACATAGTCTCCACATCTCCTAATGGGAGAGAGAAAGAAAAAAGGATTAAAGGTGAAGTCCGATGTGTGTGTGTGTGTGTATCTGTCTCTGTCTCTCTCTCTCTCTCTCTCTCTCTCTCTCTCTCTCTCTCTGTGTGTGTGTGTGTTTATGTGTGTGTGTGTGTGTGTGTGTGTGTGTGTGTGTGTGTTCCTCCTCAGAATAAAAAGGAATGTTTTCACTTTAGGTGTTTGGTATGAGGGATTGAACCCAGGGGCACTTAACCACTGATCCACAACTTATTATTATTTTTTTTTATCTTCATATACCATCTCACTAAGCTTCTTAGGGCTTTACTAAGTTCCTAAAGCTGGCTTTCAACTTTTGATTTTTCTGCTTCAATGTCCTGAGCCACTGAGATTATAGGGGAGGGCCACAGCACCAAGCAAAGTGGAGAATGTTTTTATTTTTTGATTTGGTTCTGTCAAAATTATACATTAAAATATTACTAATCTTTCAAAAACACATCAAGATGTCCCACTCAAGTAGTTCTTATTTTAAGGAGTTGTTATTTAATTTTGCTGTGAATTCTCTTCTCATTTTCCTCTTGCAACACTTCACTAAAACCTTTAACTAGTGTCTATTCTCACAGATTACCACCAAAAATAATTGCTTTTGCCACCAGTACTTTTCCTTTTGTCTAATGCTATTTTCTCCTAGAAAGAGAAAGCAATGTTCTTTTTTTAGTTACCTAAATGTATCTCCCTTCAGATTTCAGAAGAATTAGCTTCCCATTATATCTCTCCCAAAACCTTTAGTAATGGATGGCCCTTGATGCTTATGAACAGGATAGGTCAAATTCCATCTTTCAGTTTATGCTAAACCTTCATTTATTAGGTGTTTGAAAAAGCATGCAGGTGTTTTTCAGTTAATGAATCACTGGACCATAAGGAGCTACATCTGAATCTGACAAATTCATTTCACCCAGACATACAATTTAAGTTGGGTTCAGTAGCCAGATGGGTCTGTGGTCATCTTCCTTGGGATGAGAATAAGCATATCAAGAGAAGAATTAACATGGAATTCAAATATCTAGATTGGTAGCAAACACTACTAGATATTCATTAAGATATTTTCTCCTCCTCTTATAATACCATCTATCCTTTTGAAATGGGGCTTCCTAAAAAGAAACTGTATTTTTCTGGTTCTTCTTGATGCTATGTGTAAATTTATGATTAAGTTTTTATAAGAAGAGCAAATGTGAGCAACAACTATCTAACATTTTAGAAGAAAATGGACTGATCTGGCATTCCACTCCTTCTCCTTTTTTGTACTTTGGAATGTTCATAACCAGATATAATTTCAGGAGCCACTTATTGAAGCTGGTAAGTTTGACATAGTCATAGACCTCATCCATGAAAAACAGGACCCTTTTGGACCTAGCAAAAGGTCAACAAAATAAGACAAGGAAAAATAAGATAGCTAGCTCTTAGTCTTATGAGTTAACAGTTGTACTAAAAAAATTAGGAGTTAAAAGTACACCAATCCTCAAGACTATGTGAGTGAATAACATACCAGGAGATAAAAACCTGGGAAAGTCAGATGAGCCTCTGGAGACTATGGAGTTAGCATAATAGTGCAGCTCAGGACAAAGCTAGATCTGCACTATTTTGAAAACATTAATAGCAGATTTAAAATATGAAAAAGTTGTTCAACATCTCTAGCAAATTAAATGAGAAATGCAAATTAAATCTACACTGATAGTTCATCTTACTCCGGTCATAAAATTAATTGTCACAAATACAAGTAATAATAAATGTTGGCAAGGATGTGGGAAAAAGGCACACTCATACGTTGTTGGTGGGACTGCAAATGTGTGTAACCACTCTGGAAAGAATTATGGAAATTCATAAGAAAACTTGGAATGCAACCACAATTTAACCCAGTCATACCACTCCTCAGCTTATACACAAAGGACTTAAAATCAACACACTACAGTGACACAGTCATATCAATGTTTATAGCAGCTCAATTCACATTAGCTCAGCTATGGAAACAACTAGGTGCCCTTGACCAGATGAATGCATAAAGAAACTGTGTTGTATAGACACAATGGAATATTACTCAACCATAAAGAAGAATGAAATTATGGAATTTTCAGGTAAATGGATGTAACTATATACTATCATGCTGTGTGAAATAATCCAATCCCCCCAAACAAAAGGCTGAATATTCTCTCTGATATGAAGATACTAACACAAAATAAGGCAGGGGTAGTGAAGAAAAGACATAATTTAGATTAGACAGAGGGGAATAAAGCAAAGGGATGGTGATGAGAATAGGTAAGACAGTAAATAAAATGGACATGACCATTTTATATTCAAATATCAATTCATGACTGGTGTATCTCTACATCATGTACAACCACAAGAATGGGAAGTTACATTCCATGTATATATAATATTCCAAAATACATTCTACTGTCATTGTTAACTAAGAAAAAAACAAATACAAAATGAGATTAAAAAATATTAATAGCAATGACTTTCTCAGATAATAAGTGCACCTCTAGGTGGTGAGGGGCAAACACTTGTGCAGCATAGTCATTTAATTATTCAACAGTTATCTTTACCTTATTTGCATAGTAAAATGCACACCATAGCAGAAAACCTAAAGTGGATATTTAAGGTAGAAATGAGATATGAGGTATGGGGACACATGAACAGGCACGATGAAGAAGGATGCAAAAACACTGAAGTTCCACCACTACATGTGATTACGTTTAGAGACATGCACATATAACTATATGCATACATATTTTTTTGAAAATGATATGAATTAATACTTACATGGAGGTTTAGGAAAGATTTTCATCACCATGGAAGTTAATTGAATTATACAGGTTTCATGGCAGGGGGTAGAAACAATGTAAGCAGGCACATTTAAAGCTTCAACTCATACATAATATATTCACATTCCAAAAAAAACCATATGAGCACTGCCATTCAGAGACACAGAAAGTCAAATGACTAAGGGTCAGGATGCACAATAATCCCATAAGGGAGAAAGTGGATATCTGGGAATAGAAATACAATCTACCAAAGACACCATGTCCTATAATTGAGAAGATATAGCACACTCTGTTTCTGTTTAGCTTCAGAGATCATATCTACGGGCCATGCAAATGGAGAAAACACTTTTCCTGTTGACTTCCCAAGCTAATGAGATTACCATGGAACCTCAATCATGAAGGATGACTCTTGATCTCTGGAGTCATTACTGGTGAGATGCAGACAGTTGGGTGATCTCCATGTTCATTTTCTCCAATGTGTTTTTGTCCTTCACAATACACTAGAAATTCAAATTTGTGTTTAGTTTCTTATTTTAAAAAAGATGATTTCATTTAGTATTCATAGCCAGCTACCAATAACCTCACTATGAATTACAATGCATCCTGGGCCTTTCAGAAGCACTCTCAGATCTTTTAAGACTTCTGATGTTGAAGATTAATTTTTTTGCCAGTTTTGAGCATTGTGAATATCAAAATGGGGAACATACTTGACTTAATGTTATAACTGTACCTAGCAATATAGATATATGTGCAATAGGCATGTTTATTTTTCAAATCTAATACCCAGGCTTTGCCAAGTTAGAGTATAATATAGCTTCAGATTCTTATCAACTCAGAAGAAGCAGAAGGTCAGAGACAGTTCTTTGGATACCAGTGTAGGCTGAATCATGAGGAACATTGAGGCTTCGTGTAATTTTATCACTGAGATAACATGCTCCCTATGTAAAAAATTTGTCATAAAAACTAAATTCCAGCATTAGTAAACTCAAAAGCTTCTGGAAATAGCTAGGAAAACCCTCATAACTAACCAATTTAAAAAGACCAAGAGGTTTTATCTGTTTTGTTCACATATAACCTGATCTTAGAACTTAAGCCAGTAGAAGACACTATATATGGATACAGAAGGAAGGAGAATATAGAAGTTGGGAGAAAGTTGGGGAGGAATGAAAGCACTCTCATTGGGCAGCCAGGGCAATGTGAGAGACCACAATGTGTGGATCCTCTTTGCAATCAGGTCTTAGCATTTCTGGCTTAATATTTTCAAAGTCCTCCTGCTCTTTTCCATCATGTGCCTTGGTTTAATTGATTTCTGTTTTTTCCTGACTTTTTTTTTCCATTACATATTCAGTTACATAAATATAGAACCTTGTTGGTTGTTAACACCTGAAGTATTTGAATACTATCAATTCCCTTGGCAAGCTTACTGAGGCTTACCTGATATTGTTCTAGGAATTTACTAGTTTCCTACCGTGTATAAAATAGTATAATTTTCTTATACTTTCTTTATAAAGCAATTATATAAGAGTATGTGTTCTCTCCCTGTGGTTGTGCAAACTTCTTTGTTGTTTCTAATGGGAAACAATGGGATCAAAACTGCCTTCTTGCTTTGTTCCACATGATTGTGCTCATTATTTCTTTGCAGGAATCTTACATGACAAGGGACCTTTTCAGAAACTCTGTCCTTTGTCTGCTTTGAACAACTGAAAAGAAGAAATGAAAAGGTACAGAGTAGATATAGCTAAACTTGTGTTATTTATGTTAAGATATTTTTATAGATGATGTATAAAATATTATAAGTCAAAATCTTGTCATAGTCAATAATATTATTCCAGAAAACTTGAACTGAAAAAGTGTAAATAAGACCCAGGATATAATAGGGGAGGATCTAATGAGTTTTATTATTGCCATTCTGCAATTTGAAGGCTGATGCTCATTTTTAATAAATTTTGCTAATCTAAAAGAGAAACTGTCCTTCTCATAGTCACATAGAAAGTAACTATATTGAGAAACATCAATACATTTTTAGTTAGCCTAAGACACTCTTAGACTTGATTATTCTCCCTGCTAAACACAGAACTTACCCAGAGGTTTAACCATTATTCTAGGTTAAACATTCCCAGTATGTTTTCTATGAGCAGCACCTATTGAGTGGTGTCTGCATATTGCAGTTTTTCTATGACATGCACATACCGTCTCATGGGTCTGGCATTTGTGTTCACAGATTTTTTTTCCTTGGATTTAGATTTTTTCCTTGGATTCAGATTTTTTCCAGGTCTTTCTTTTTTTGATTTTTTTATTATTAGTTGTTCAAAACATTACAAAGCTCTTCACATATCATATTTCATACATTTGATTCAAGCGGATTATGAACTCTCATTTTTACCCTGTTATACATTTTGCAGATTCACATCGGTTACACATCCACTATTTTACATACTGCCATACTAGTGTATGTCGTATTCTGCTGCCTTTCCTATTCTCTACTATCCCTCTTCCAGGTCTTTCTTGTGTAACATATTCAGGGGACAAGGAGGAAAGAACCCATTTTCAGCAAGATGTAAAACAGAAGTCGCACTTTCATGTGCTGCTATCTATGAGATATTCATTTGTTTCTCTATAGCAAGAGTTATTAACCTGTGTCCTTAGATGTTGTAGAATTCACTGAAATAATATTTAAATGTTTTGAGAGAATATATTTTTCTAGGAGGACAGTCTACTTCAACTCAGTCTCAAAGAGGGACTGTGACCAAAGTAAAGGATCATAGTGCTTCAAGTTAGCTAGATATATTTCCCTCTCTTGCCTGGTAAATCAAGGGGGAAGCTTCCTAAGAAACTGGCACTGGAATTTATCAATACCTCTCTTTTTATTTTACAATTTTTTAAAGATTTTTTGGTACCAGGGATTGAACCCAGGGTGCTTAGCCACAGGGCCACATCCCCAGCCATTTTTATTTTTTATTTTGATGTAGTATTTCACTAAGTTGCTTAGGGCCTCACTAAGTCACTGAGGTTGGCTTTGAACCTGCCATTTTTCTGCCTCAGTCTCGCGAAGCTGTTGGGATTTCAGGTATGCATTACAACACCCAGCAAAGCCACTTTTTAAATGTGTCTTCCTAAAATTTTCAGATTTGCTTGAAAGATGCACCATTTCTAATGTTGTGAATATATTGTACTCTGTCATAATCTGTAGTGAATATGTTGAAGTCTTGTCTTACATTTTTTGGTACTTGCCACTTTCCTGATGTATCTGGTCTGTCTTCTTTTGGTCCTGTTTATGCATAAGCAGGCATGATGGGAGTTCGGTGTTCTAACCTCTATTCATTAGCCATGTGTCCTTGGGTTAGTTAATTTCCATGAACTTCAGTGTTTTCCTCTGAAAATGAGGATAATTACCCCTATTATAGATAGATAATTACCTTTCTAACTTTGGATGACTGTTGTGAGAACTGAGATCAAATCTTCATACTTGGTGTTTAGTAGACTCCTAGATTTTCAAATTTGTTTGTTTTTGTTTTATTTTGGTACTAGGGATTGAACCCAGGAGTACTCTACCACTGAGCTACATCTTCAATCCTCTTTATTTTATTTTAAAAATTTGAGACAGGATCTCTCTAAGTTGCCAAGTATGGCTTTGAATTTGTAATTCTCCTACCTGAGCTCCCATAGTCTCTGGGGTTATAGGTGGGTGCCACTGCATTCTGTTTAGACACTAGCTTTATTACATTGTAAATTGCATAGACAACTTTCAGGACTGTTGTTTTGCAATTTTACTGTAATATAGCAGCCTTTTCCTGGGAATAACAAAGTAGCAAGCATTGGTATAAAATTAACTTTTTTAAAAGGAAGTTTGGATTATCCTTCCAATTAAACTATTTAAACTATATTTTGGTACTGGGGATTGAACTCATGGGGACTTTACCACTGAGTTGCATGCCCACCTCTTTTCATTGTTTGTGTTGAGGCTGTCTCACTAAGTTGTTCAGGCAGGCCTTGAATTTGTAATCCTTCAGCCTTTCAAGGATTCGTTATTGTGCGTGTACACCATCGTCTCCTGTATGCATCTTTTTTAAGAAAATATTTTTAGCTGTAAAGGACACAATACCTTTATTTTAATTATTTATTTTTTGTGGTGTTGAGGATTGAACTCAGGGCCTCACATGTGCTAGGCAAATGTTCTGCCACTGAGCCACAAACCCAGCCTCACTGTATGTATCATTAGAATTCAGAAGTTTTTGTTCTCAAAGTGCCTTATCAATATTTGAAATATTCTTTTCCTCATCCAGATTGTTGTGAATGGGTTTCTGTTTTACTCATATTTTGAAGTATTAAAGACTAGGTGCTAGATTTTATGATTTCATCCGTATTTTTTTTCTTAATTTACATTTAAATTAACATATGATCTTACTTTTCTTAAGAAAAATACATGCTTTTCCTCATTTTCACTCTTTGTACATCATTTCATTTTATGTCATGTCACATCAATTTTATGTCATTTTATTTTATGGTGCTGGACATTGAACCCAGGGATTCCCACATGGTAGGCAACTACTCTACTACTTGGTTATTCCCCTAGCTGTTTTTAACATTATTATTATTATTATTATTATTATTATTATTATTTATAGGGAATGGGTACTATGGATTGAACTCAGGGGTACAAAACCAGTCCTCTTTTGTATTTTTGTATTTTTTGTGAGTCAGGATCTCACTGATTTTCTTAGCATCTCACTTTTGTAAGGCTGGCATTGAAGTCACAATTCTCATGCCTCAACTTGGATTTAGACATGTTCCTCCATGCCCAGCCTTTTATTCTTTTTATTTACTTTTTAGTTGTAGATGAACACAACACAATGCCTTTATTATTTTTTTTATGTGGGCTGAGTATCGAATGTGGGTCCCACCTGTGCCAGGTGAGTGCTCTAAACACTGAGCCACAATCCCAGCCCAGCTTTTTAGTCTTAATTTCCAACTTAACTCTTTTGAAGTCACTTTAGGAAAAAGAAATATTGTGATAGTTACTGGTATAACCAGGACAGTACATCATGGAGCTACCCCATGAGGGATAAGATGCATAAAGATATCCATGACACAAGTTAATATATGGCAAGTCTCAAAAGATAATTAAACTGGGATATAAATGTTGTTGTGTACTTTACATAAATTATCCCATTTAAGTTTCATGAAAATGTCAGTAGGCATGTATTATCATTCATTTTACAAGTGAGGAAACCAACAGATTAGGTATCCCAGGAAGGCAGAGCAGACATTTGAGCAGACCCAGCACTTGGTGCTCTGAATCTTCTTTTCAAGAGAGATTCTCTAAGTATCTAGAAGCATTGGAATGTCACCTTTTTCAGCAAAAATACATTATTATATCTCAATCTTTTCTGAAGAAATTTATGGGTGGATATTAAAATGTTAGTAATGAAGGGACATTTATAATGTTGACTCATAGTAAGAATCCCAGCAATATGAGTGTATTCTTTCAGTATGCTTGTTAAGGTTATACTTTCTCATTAGTATCTTGTACATTCAGAAAATAGCAGGGAAATGTGATCAAAATCTATGAACTAAAGAGATACGTGAGAGACATTTAAAACTGCATGTTACCACTATGAAAAATTAGGAATCTTGGACAAGAGACAATAGACTTGTGAAATCATTGAATCAAGAGGATCAGGAGTTTCCATGTTGGACTCTCCATTTTGTATTGGAATTCCCTGTACCTCTTTCTCTCCAGAAAACACTCTTTAATTTCTTTTGATGAGTGATTCAATCCACTTTGAATTCAAGGAACAAAAATTCACCTCACTTAGCCCTCTTCAGTGAAAATCAGAATTTTTTACATGTTTGTGTATATACAAAGCTGGGTCTCGTCCTTCCAAAGAAATAGGACCTAATCGTGTTTTCAATGGCACTATAATATGGACATGCATGACTTTATGTCATAACTATTGTCCAAACTCATTAGGACCCTATCTTCTTGTAATATTTAAATGCATCCCCTACTTATACTGCTCAGTTCTCTCCTTAGACTTCCTGCACTATATTTGGATTTCCAGATCACTCTTCACATGCACCATTCCCATTTGATAAATGGATGAAGTTACCCAAGATAATGCCAAGTGAAGTTAGCCAATCAAAAAAAAAAAAAAAAAACAAATTCAGAACATTTTCAGAATTTGGCTATAGGCACCACTTTTCCTCTGAATTATCTCTGTAGCCTCAGAGTAAGAAGCTTTCCTCTTTGTAGGACAGCCTCTACAAAGATGTTTCTTTTAATTTTTCAATAACTGTCTATTTTTACTCATTAGTTTGCTTGACACACATAATTTTACAAGTACAAAAATAACCAAGTGGGATTCCATAATGTTTACAAATAAAATTAAAAGTTCAAAAGGTTATAACTTCCACTTTATTATCTTTTTCATGGTTTTTACCTTGTAAAAGAAGATATCCTTTTTAGTTATTATGTAAGTATTTTTGTAGCATAGTATTTCTCAATTTATTATCTATTTTATTGTATTTAGTTATTTAAGGGTTTTTTGGTATTTGAAGAAATGCACCTAGAATATAAATACATTTTTTCATATTTTAGATTTTTTCTTTCTTTTTTATTCATATATAACAGCAGAATATACTACAATTTTTATTGCACATATAGAGTACAATTTTTCATATCTGTGGTTGTATACATAGTATATTCACACCAATTCATGTCTTCATAACTGTACTTTGAATAATAATGATCATCACATTTCATCATCATTAATAACCCCATGCCCTCTATCTTCCCTCCAACCCCTCTGCCCTATCTATAGTTTGTCTATTAATTCCATGCTCCCTTGTCATATCCCACTATAAATCAGCCTCCGTATATCAAAGATAACATTCAGAATTAGGTTTTTTGGATTGGCTAACTTCACTTAGCATTATCTTCTGTAACTCCATCCAGTTACCTGCAAATACCATGATTTGTTCTTTTTATTGCTGAGTAATATTCCGTTGTGTATATATGCCACATTATCTTTATCCATTCATCTATTAAAGGGCATCTAGGTTAGTTCCAGAGTCTGGGTATAGTGAAATGTGCTGCTATAAATACTGATGTGGCTGTGTCCCTGTAGTAAGCTGTTTTTATGTCTTTTTGGTATAGACCAAGGAGAGGATAGCTGGGTCAAATGGTGATTTCTTATTTTTCCAAAAAATCTCCATACTGCTTTCAATACTGTACACCAATTTGTAGTCCCACCAGCAGTTTGTGAATCTGTGTTTTCCCCACATTCTCACCAGCACTTATTGTTGTTTGTCTTCATAATAGCTGCCATTCTGACTGAAGTGATATATCTTAGAGTAGTTTTGATTTGTTAGAAATGATGCACATTCTTTTTATATATTTGTGGATTGATTGTATATTCTTTTCTGATTAGTGACTGTTCAGTCCTTGGCCTATTTATTGATTTGGTTATTTTGGTTTTTTGGTGCTTGAATTTTACAATTTTTTATATACCCTAGAGATTAGTGCTCTATCTGATATGTGAGGAGTAAAAAAATTGCTACCAGGATGTAGGCTCTTTATACACCTCACAGATTGTTTTTCTGTTTGTTGTTTGTTTGTTTGGTGAGGAAGAGACTTTTTAGATGAATCCATCCCATTTATTGATTCTTGGTTTTAACTATTCTTAATGTTTTCTCAAACCTACATATGTTCTAGAATATAGAAGGTGTGAGAAGAATAGTGTGAAGTGAAGTTTGTAATTCAGGTAGAAAATGACCAGTGGCAGAAGCAGGTTGCTTTCTTCACCTAATTTTCAGTCACAGAATATGTTTTTTGACCTAGATAATTTTAGCAGCTGCTTCCTGTCCATTGTGAACTGTCACTCTGGTCAGAGCCATGTATTTTGATTGGGTTGAGCAGGAATTGTTTTGAGAAAATAGAATTTCCGCAGACTTAAATGTGGAGTTTTATAAGAGAGAACAGATTGCTCTCTTTTGTGTGTGCATAATGGCCTTCTAGAATTCAGCCCTGATGGCAATATTTAATCTTTTTGTGAATGTGGCCAATTGTGTTTTAAGGTACACCAGTAAATTCTGAGATCACTATAGTTCCATATGTAGTGTGACTTCAGGGCAGGAATCAGAGAAATGGATCTGGAATCAAGGTTGAGGCCTTAGATATCTGAAAAAATACACAGTGAGGTATGTTTCTGAGCCTTAATTTCTGTGGGCCAAGTGTAAAAGATAACCAGAGCAGGTTGAATATAAATAATAGTAAATTTCTTATAATAAAATTTTGGCTTACCAGTTACAATAAGGTAAAACCTTCGCATACATGGGATCTATACAACAGTCATATTCCAAAATTATTATTTTTTATATTACCTATAATTCATGAAGAACTAAGTTTACAAATACATATGGCTAAAAACAAGCTACGGGAACATTGTACACTCTCAAATATAGAAATATTTTTTTAAATTTAATTCTACATGGAACATGATAAAATATGTTATATGGACAATATTTATGTCCCCAAACAATGACTTATGACAGGCAAGCTCAATTGGGTTTACTTACAACAACATACAAAAGAAAAATTGTACAGATTTAAGCAAGAGACTACTAGTGGATATAGTATGGCTAAAGAAGAGGGGAAGTTTATATATAATCAGTTTGAGTAAGTTGCAGTAAGAGAATAAACCATTTTGAGCAAGGACAACCTTAGAAAGAAAAAAAGAGTCATAAATAGAGTTAGCAATGATTATTAAATCCCATTTGTATGCTGTGTAATACACTCTGAAATATTTCTTTAGGTTTTATCTTAGTCAAATTGGGAAAAAATCCAGAAAGTTAAAAAAAAAAAAAGAAATGTATTGCTCCTCTTCTTTTAGAAAGCATTGCTCCTCTGGTTTTAGAAGCAAATGAAGGGATATAGAGAGTTTTATTGAGCTGGCTAAGGTCACTTTACTAGTGACAGAAACTATCAAAAAATAGAATCCAGGTTCCCAAAATCTCAGTATAATGTATTTCAGCCTTGCTGGCTGTACAGGGAATTTTTGCTGAACAAATAAATTCTTCCCTTATGTACAACTTAAAGAACATTGCTGTTTTTAGCCAGTCTTTTCCATTAATAACAATGATGTCAGTTTCTTTGTCTTTGGCAAAAAAATTACATGATCCCTGAGGACTTCTGGTTCATCCTCCATCTATCCTGCCACAACAACCCCCAGTAAAGATCATATTAATCTTTTGGTGGCTCCATCAAAACACTTTCTTCTATTAATCTTAAGATCAACCATGTACTTCAGAGAAAAATATGATGCATGTTACAACTTAGTTCTACTCAGAAAAATAAGATTTTTTTCATAAAGGATATATTCCAAATGCTTTATCTTTGGAGTGCATTATAAAAATAAGAGGTAATTATAATGTGTATTGTGACCTTAGGCTATGGGTCTTAAAATAACCTTAAAATAGTTTACAAAAGTAGGTCATGTTTATTTTCAATACAATTTTTCATATAGCAAACATCCAAATCAAATTACACAGCAATCAGTGCTAGAGGAAATGAGAAAAACAGCTTTAGTTTGGTTTTTCATCACAGCTTTTCAATACCTGCTGTTGATTACTTGTGGGTTCCACTTATAACTGACAGATAATTGATTTTCCCATAGAAAGTTGGTGAAATGGATGACAAAATCTCTTGCATTTTCTTCCTGGTCAATTCCTCCTACTTTGAACAAATGAACCCCAAATAAAAATATTTCTACTTTACATTCTAATTATGTTAGTTCTAAATGTGTCTAGCACCTGCCCACATATGTGCATAAACACACAAAATTTGCTTTCTTCTGGATGGTATCTCAAGCCCAAAGAGGTATGATGTGAATCAAGAGAGCTGTTTTGCATTCAAATACAAACCTGAGTTTTTACTTGAACATGTTTCAGCTTTTGAAAATCTTTATATCTCTTTCTACACTGGTATTATAATTAATTTTGACTTATGTTAATAAAAGTAGCTTAAAGAGTAAATACATAATTTAGAGTCCTTTCACTTGTACAAATACTCATAACTTGTACTCTAGTTGAAGACTCAAAGTGCTGCTGTCAAAACCGAAATTTGTTTAATAATCAGCCTCTTTATTTATGGTTTTCTAACAGTTTTGATCAAGTCAATTCAACCACTTCTGATTAATGTGTGCCATCAAGATCTAGCCACAAATGCCACGTTGCTCTATAATCAGTAGCAAGTGGTCAGTGCATCACATTGTATATCAGAACATTCACATAGATTCTTTGCTATAATTTAAGAAGTTACCATTCCTTTTGATTACCGAGCAAAATCACTCCACATATTTTAGTTTCAATTTAAATGGCAAGAAACTAGTCTAAGTACCATGAGGAATATAAAAAATACAAGATACGTCTTCTGAACAAAAAAAAAAATGAGATTCATTCATAAAAACTGAGCCCTTTACCATCTGATCTACAAAAGGTCTTTTAAAATGTAATCATTGATGTCCTACTCATTGTCATAAATGAGAGGCCTGGAACTCAAAGACATTTAATCACTCACTAAAGATAACTCAGTGTATGCAGAACAGATCTTTTTCCAAATCTTTTTTTTTTTTTTTTAGAACGTCTGGTAATGCACTGCAGTGTCTCCCCAGAAATTATTTTGAGAATAAAGACACAGAATTTGTTCTAGTCTGTGTTATACTTTTATAGAAAAATACCTGAGGCATGCCAATGCATAAAAAGGAAAACATGCATAAAAATATTATCTGAGTACATAGTTATGAAGATTTAAGAACACTTTACCAGCATCTTCTCAGCTTTGGTGAGGCCCCCTTCACCTGCATCATACATGAGAAGGCATGATGGTGACAGCCAATTCAAGAGGGAGAGAGAAGATAAAGAGACAGGAAGCAGACAAATTTGGGACAATTGCTCTTTTTGTAGCATCATGCTTTAATAAAAATTAACTTGAGTACCATGAGAGCTACATTAGTCCTTTCTAAGGGAATTTTCCCAAATGATCTAACCACCATCTACTAGTGAACTCTTTATAAGTTCCACTATTTACAAACTCTCTTACAATGCAAACCAAGCTCCCAGCACATGATCCTTTGAACAACATATTCAAAGTATAATCTAAGTAATATGATAGAGACACATGGTACAAATAAGACATAGAAGGCCATTACTTAGTGGTGATGAAGATACTAGATACTTCAATAAAAATATTTGAGAACCTGAAAAATAGTTTAGTGGAGACTTTTTTTAAAGATCCTAGGGGATTTAATTAAACTACTTTTTAAAGGATGGATGGATTTGAATAAGACAAGAATAATGGGTTAGTTGTATTAAAAGATGTAAATAGTCAGTGCAAAAACTCAAAGGATATTCATGAAATCATACCTAGGTACATAAAGAAAATGCTGGGATTTTTTTGAATATGCTCTATGGAGACCTCAAAAGTATCCTGGTTAAAATCTGGTGACCCTCATAATGAGCAAATATTCATATGAAAGATGAAGTGGACATCATTTCCAATAGCTTCCTACTCAGAATATCTGCTTTCAATGGCTACGTGATTGTTAGTGATTCTCAGTACTAGTTGACTTTAAATTTCAGTTTTTAGATGAGTATATAGCTACAACATCATCTCTTGGCCAGATCAATAAGTATTTGGGATTCTTTATATATTAATCTATACAGTACCACACATATGTTTGTTTCTAGATTGTCATGGATACCTTACAGTTGATTCTGAGGTTTGTGAGAGGATCAACAAGCATCAAACTGCTATGGGAAATTAGCCAGGTTGTAGGTTTGAAGAAAGGACAGAAAAAATGCCAAAGTCTCCATCTACAATAAGATACACTGATTCAACAAATGACATTCTAATGAGGTCTAGTTTGGGTGTATGGAAGCAACATTTCATATAGAGTATAAGATAAAGATTAGCAAATATTGTGTTACAGATTCCTTGAGTACATCCAGACTTATCTTAATAATTTGTACATTTGATAACTACTGTTACATGAAAACAAACCTAATTTTTTCAATAAACCTGAAATAGCTTTTTAGTATAGCATAACAGAATATTTGTGGAATTATCTACTAAATGCCAATATTTCCAAATGACATCTCAAACCACAATAAATTAACCTTACATATTTTAACATCATAGGGGTAATTAAGTCAAAATATATTTGATATGTCATTGCAGTAAAGGGTGAAATAAGACCCAGAAACAACAGATTATAGTCAAAATTATTATTTGATTATTTAAAATACCAATGCACAATTTATCTTTTATTCATTAAATTTCCATTTAATGGAACTCCCATTTGATGTAACTCTCCCTCTCTTTGGTCTATACCTAAAGGACTTAAAAACAGGATACTACACAGACAAAGCCACATCAATGTTTATAGCAGCACAATTCATAATAGTTTAAACTGTGGAACCAACCCAGATGCCCTTCATTAGATGAATGTATTTTAAAAAATGTTGCATGTATACACAATAGAATATTTCTCAGCAATAAACAAGAATAAAATCATGGCATTTGCAGGTAAATGGATGGAATTATAGAATATAATACTAAGTTATAAAATCCCATATAACCAAATGCCAAATGTTTTTTTGATATAAGGAGGCTGATTCATAGTGGAATAGGGAGAGGGAGCATGAAAGGACTAGATGAATTCTAGATAGGGCAGAGGTGTTAGAGGGGAAGGGTGGGTGCATGGTGTTAGAAATGATGTTGGAACATGATGATCATTATTATCCAAAATACATGTATGAAGACATGAATTGGTATGAACATAATTTTTATCCAACCAGATATATAAAAATTGTTATCTATATGTGTAATAATAATTACAATGAATTCCACTGTCATGTATAAATGAAAAAATCCATTTTAGCTGTTAGTATGATATCTGTCTTTATTTATCTAACATGATAAATAGTAGTATTTTTCATATGCTTTTCTTTAATACATCTCAAATATCTTTGCATACCCCATGTACTTAGCAGATTTGTATATATAATACTCACTATAGGAAGAGTAGTTACTTCTGAAATCTACAATGCTCTTGTGAAATGAGGTCTTGCAGTTTCTTGAAATATCTGAAATAATTAGGATGCACTTCATGCCAATTAGCCTATAGTAAATGCCTGATTATTATTTTTTTAAATAATGAGTGAAGAAAGAATAAGTGCTTTAAATAATCTGCAAAATGTGGTATGTGGCATTTTTTAGTTTTGCCTTTAACATATTGAATATTGTAACAATCTTAATATGTAGGTAAAATATTACCCACTTATAATAGATAACAAGTAAATACTGCATTGTTAGTAATTCACCAAACAGATTTTCAAAAAACAAGCACTTTGACATGTGTTTTTTTTTAAATACTATATTGTAAATGAATGGATTTCAGTACATTAATAGTTAGAAATACATAATAGTTTATGGTGCCTTATCACTCATTGTTAATGAAATCTTTAGCTATAAGAAATTTTGTTAGTGTACATCATATTGTTATTTAATAGAATTTTGATAAAATACATTAATAATGCTGAAGTCTCTCATTGAGTTTACATCAGTGTATAAAACAAACAAGTCATATATGATTTCCTCAATTCTAAGTATCCTATCTTTTGAGAAACTATATGGACAATGCAAATTAAAGTCAGCATGCTGATACTAGCAGCAGCAGATGCAGCACAGAAAAGATGGAAACAACAAACTGGGAGATTTTGTCATTATAATTATCATTTCCCCAACATCATTTAAAAGTACCTAACACAATATGAATAGCAAATTTAAGGAGCAATCTATTCTCATGCTGAATGTGCATAATGCTATTGTATAAAATGGAAACAATTGAAATGCATCAGAAATGAATTATTGAACATTAGTTGAAAATGCCATTGATTGATCTGTATCTTACCATGTTTGTCCCTAGTAAATACCATCTCACTGTGCAAGGCATATGGGAAAAAAGAAAAAGAAATCAAGTAAAATCCATATAAAAATAACAAATATTTTTCATAAAAAATCTCAATGTCTTTTTGAAATAATATGAAAATAAAATGTTCCCTGTCACATAAAGAAAAACAACCATTCTGGGTTATTACATATATTTAGTCATTGAATATGCCAAGTGTTCTGTGGCAAACTGCCACATATATCGTTTTTCTCTCACAGCTGTAAATTATGTCTCGTTTATTCTACATTTCTATGTAGTTAATAGTAATTTGTTGAAAAAAAATCTTTCTTCATGAGCTGACTAGTGAAATATTTGAAGAAATACAGATCTCAGAATTGTGGAAGAAAGCAATACATAATGACTAGAAGCATATTTAATCAATTGCAGGTTCATACATTGAGTATTCATAGCTAAATAAACTATTGGAACATAGTTGAAACTGTAGGAGGCATGTCATTGTTGAAGTCAGTGGGCCTTTGAGGGTACATCTTACATTTTTTTTTGCTTTTTTGATGCTACAAGGTGAGTGGTTTTCCTGTGCCACATTTTTCTGCCATGATGTTCTGCCTCAACTTAGAACAAAGAAATGCAGTTTTATGACCATGAACTATAAGCTCTGAAATCAATAGCCAAAATAAATTTTTTCTCCTTTAACTATTTTCTCTGTTATTTTGAAACAGTGGTATATGGCTTTGAATAGCTAATACTCTGCTTATTTGGGAGAGGTTTGAATTAAGCATTATGAAACCTGAAATTACCTAGAATTTTTAAAATGAACTTTTGTCATCAAGGAAAAGTTACTGAATTTTATGTGCTTCTATATAATAATCATGTAATTGAAAAAGTACATCAAAATTTTTCTATAATCTTCACTAAAATATACTCTATTAGTACACATATTTACTTATTTATATTTCTGTACCATGGTTGAATTCAGGGGCACTTGATTAAAGGTTTTAATCACAGTACCTTTTGTAATACAGAGCTATATACATACAAGAGAACAACATTAATTTGAAACAATAGGACATAATGACATTAAACAGGAGTATTTCAAGTTCAAGAGCAGCCTCAGCACCTCTGTGAGATCCTTTCTCAAAAATGGTTCCATTTGTTTCACTGAAATAAAAAGTTGAGTATCTAGCTTAGTGGAAGTGCACCCCTGGGTTCAATCTCCAGTGTTAGAAAGAAATGAATTAAAAATAAATTAAAAAATAACCAATTAGTTGAACATGTATATTTTCAAGATAATGTATTAAAGGTTGTTTTTATTATTTAGGTGGAACAAACAAAAGGATAATGTTATTTTGTACTAATTCTACTATTATAAAACTCATAGGATTTATTTTGGCAATTTTTTAATTACTGAGAAATTGGAATACTAGTTTAATTATTTATATTTCTGTTTGTTAATAACTAGTTGGCAACTAGTTGTATCTAGTGTATAGTGGGTATAGTTTGGCCAGCATTCTTTGAAAATATTAATAGTTTAATCATAAATGTGGCTTAAGAATCCTAATCTGGAGGCTTAGTGAGGCTGTGGTGTGAGTGGCAAATACTGAAGTATGAAGATAATAACAAGGACTTTGGAAAATGCTTTTTACTCTCTCGTTCTCTGATTGATATGGGAATCTATCTATATGTCTACTCATTTATTTTGAAACATGTTTTATTGGAGATTGAAAAGGCAACTTTATATTATAGCTTTTTATATGACAAATAAGAAAACAGTCAACTTGTCCTCTATGAAGGACCCAAAGATGTGTGTTCTCTCAAGTCAAGTAATCAAGATTTGAACCATTTGCTCTATGGGGACTGAGACAATTTACTTATTTTTATTTTCTGTTCCTTTTTCTCTATCTAAAAGGTGGCAGTAAATATAGCAGCTTGTTTACAGTATTTTCCATTAGTTTTAAATAAATGATGTGAAGACAGCTTACATGTAGACAGTGCCCATCACAAATAGCAGTGACTCTTGCCACTGTCATCCATCTTGTGTTCCTTTGTCATCATATTACAACAGTGCTGTAGGATCAGAGAGATTTAATCCCTCAGAGTATCATTGATCTTCTGTGATCTAAATTGTGACACCTAATCTTTCTGGGTTTGGTTTGTCATAATTAGTTGGTGGTGAATAGTTTGTTCCTTTCCTGCACATGTTTGAAAAATTTTATGCATTGTTCATACACTGTTCATTGTCCATCCAACTACAGCTATTTGAAATATTATTACTAACAGCCTTCCAAATTGTCTCCATGAAAGCTAACTTTTGTAGCTTTTCCTATTATTTTAATTTACATCAGAATTTTTTTAAATGAATTTACTCTTGTCACATTACTTTAGATGTACCTTTAGGATAAAAATACAAACCAAAAGGAACTAACATAAATATAATGGATTCCTTTTGTTTTTCAATAAGTTAAACATATTATAGAAGTTCTCTAATTTAGTCCTTCCTGTGATTCTTCAGTATATGTGATTGTTTTCCCAATTTTAACTGCTGAAGAGACTGTCAGAAGTAAGATGAATCATGTTCTAGTGGCATCATCTTCTCTTTTATATTGAGACTTAATGAAGAATCTGTCAGTGATTTTTCTCCTCATTGCAACTTAGAAATTAACATGCTTTAATGCACTGAAAATAAATACTAAAAATAAAAGAAATGTCATGTTACACATCTTTTTTAAGGGAATAGTATAATAAAAATCATAAATATCAGCAGTCAGATATAAGGTAAAAAATTTTAATATCTGCATCAGTATTTCTGGGAATAATTTGAAAAAGTGATCTAAGGTATTTGAAAAACAAACTAAAACACTTCACTGAAATAAATAGTACTGTTCTTGTTTTGGGAAAAAAAAACAATCAGGATATGCTGAATTAAAAAAATAAGTTATAAAGTTAAGCTATAAAGGATAATACTTAAGTAGTTTAAATTTAACAAAAACATTTGTACAGGATGCATAAGTATGATCAAGTATAACTAATCATGATAGAGATACATGGAAAATAAAAGTGAGTAGTTCTACAAAATATTTAACTGTATCATGGTACTATAGTAAAACATTATAGTGTGGACACAAGGTTGCAGATCTATTATATGAGAATAACAATGGAGAACTAGAAAATTTCTAATTGTTTTGAAAATGAATCTGATAAATAAATTGTAGAACTTGAAATTTTTATACTATTAATTCTATTTCTAGAAATCTTGCCAGAAGTTATAGAAAAAGAATGTGTGACATTTTATGGATGATCATACACATTGTAAGTTAAACAGTAGAACACATTGCATGTTCATGTTCTTACAGGTGTGACATTAAGCACCTTGCAGCAGAGGAAGAAGCTGTAGGTAAATTCTTCTCTGTGACATTATCACCTGTATCTTTAGTAGAACTGCATGAGCATCTCAATAAAGTTTAGAATCAATGCACCATTAATGAAGGATTACAGTAATTTTTATATAATTTTTCATCTGCCATCTTTATAAATTTAATTAATATATAATTTTTCTAAAATAAATATAACATTAGCATTTCAACTATTTTGCAGAAATATGATTCCTGTGTCATCACGGTGAAAACTTTAATAAACTTTGTATATTCTTAAAATATTTATTATAATTATTATGCTAATTCAGTATAAATAAGAAATCAGTCTACTTTATATTTTCTCCTAAAAATGGCATTTTGAACAAGAATTGCATATTTATACCTACTTCCATTTTATTTTCAGATGTGCATCTATAAGAAAATTTGTTCTTGTTTTGAAAAGTAAAAAAAAAATACTTTTTGGTTAGCTACAAAGTATGTTATGCAATTTTCAAAGAACACTGTGAAGTATGTTAATACATTAAATACATTTAAATATATATATATATATATATATATATATATATATATATATATACATGTATGAAATATAAAGCAAATGTTTTGTTGTTTTAGGACAGAAGTATTTAGGGAGTTCTTTCAGATTTTGTTACACTAAATTCTAAACCAGCAAGCTGAAATGGATATATTTTTCTCGATACAACATTAATTAATAGAAATAAAGAAAACTATGATTTTTAAATTAATTTAACAACTACCTGTTGTTTTAAAAATAGTGAGGTACTAAAATTAGAATTCAAATTCATATATACATATATATATATATTTTTTCAAATATTTGAGCTCTTTTCATTTTTGCATGAGTACAAAATAACAATGAAAATACCTAAATCCACACCCTACAAGACCACATTTTCACAATAACTAATTGCATACCTATTCTGTCCAAATTCCATGGTAACTCCTGGCAAAGACTAAACATGTTTCTAGTAGTATTAGTAATAGTAGGTAAATGTTAATGTTTTTAAACATCAAAATTATTTTTTTTCAATTTATAATCTTTTTATGGTTTATTTATTATTATTTCTGCCCACGTGTGGTTAAGAGTTATGTGACAGAGGAGCCATGAATGGGACTATGTAATTTTCCTGGAAGTTACATAACTAAATACCATAAACTGTGCAGCTAACAGACATTTATTTTCTCAAAATTCTAGCAGTCAGAATCTGAAATCAAGGTGTAAGCAAGGCTGTGCTCCTTCTGAGATTCTAGATAAAATCCATCCTTCCTCTTCCTAGCTTTGGTGATAACCCATAATCCTCAGCTTTGAGCTGCCTCACTCCAATCTGCTTCTGTTCTCAAAGGTCCTTCCCTTCCCATTATCTTGTTATATATAAGTCCTTCAAGCATATTGGTTAAGGGGCAACATTAATTCCCTCATTTTTACTGCGAGTGAGAAAAAATAATGATTTTATCACCTTAGCCATTTTTTTATAGACTGACAGATTAATTTGGTTCAGAGTATAATTTAAAATAAACAACTTACAAGAGTAACAGGCTTATTGCATATTTTATTTTACAGTCCCAAGCACTATTAAGTATCTAATTTTGTAATGCCATATGATAATTCTTAAGTTAGATATATACATAGTTGTTTTGAATTAAAATATACTGGCATTTTCAATCTATAATTTTCAGTTAGGAATGAATTTATTTAAAAGATACTTAAGAAAAATCAAATAGTAATTCCTTTAAAATAACATCTTAGCCATTTTAACTGTGTAATAGAGTAATATTAACAATTAACATGGTTGGAACAACCTAGGTGCCCTTCAACAGATGAATCAATAAAGAAAGTATGGTATATATACACAATGGAATATTACCCAGCCTCAATAAGAATGAACATATGGCATTTGCTTGTTAATTGATAGAATGAAAGCTGTCATTCTAAGTGATATAAACCAGTCTCAAAAAAAAAAAAAAAAAACAAGGCCAAATGTTCTCTCTGAGGTGTGGATGCTAACCCATAATGAAGGAGGGAACACATAGAAGTTCACTAAATTGGACAAAAGTGAATGAAAGGAGGGGTAGGAATTGAAAGACAGTAGAATGAATTGCACATGATTTTTTTAATGCACATATGAAAACATGACCAGTGAACCCTCACAAGAATGGGATAAAAATTGTAATGGTTTACACTCCATATACTTATCATATGTTAAAATATATCCTAGGGTCATTTGTATGTAGAAAACAAAATTTAAAAAGAAGAAATAATTTTATATGGGTTTTGTATTCAAATTAACATATTTTATGTTGTTAGTGATGAGAAATATAATAATGTTTTCTGATAAATAAAGAGAACCGGTATTTGCATATTTTTTCCCAGAATATTTCTTAGCCAAAGGTGACAAAGACATGCACCTGAGAAAAGACAGCCTCTTCAACAAATGGTTTTGGGAAAACTGAAAATCTATATGCAACATAATAAAATTAAACCCCTATCTCTCACCATACATCCAATGTGGATCAAGGACAGAGGAATTAAACCAAAATGGATCAAAGACATAGGAATTAAACCAAAGACTCTTCATTTAATAAAAGAAAAAGTAGGCCCTAATCTTCATCATGTGGGATTAGACTCCAACTTCCTTAATAAGACTCCTGTGGCACAAAAATTAAAATCAAGAAAAACTCAAACTAAAAAGTTTCTCCTCAGGAAAAGAAACAATTTGTGTGGTAAATACAGAGCCTACATCTTGGGAGCTAATTTTTACCCCACATATATCATATAGAGCACTAATCTCTAGGATATATAAAGAACTCATAAAGAGAAGCACCAAAAACAAAACAAACAAACAAACAAACAAAAGCAAATAACCCAATCAATAAATGTCCAAGGACCTGAACAGACACTTCTCAGAAGAGGATAAAAAGTCAATCAACAAATATATGAAAAAAAATATTCATTATCTCTAGAAATTAGAGAAATGCAAATAAAAACTACTCAAAGATGTCATCTCACTCCAATCAGAATGGCAACTATTATGAAGACAAACATCAATAAGTTTGGTGAGGATGTGGGGACAAAGGTACACTCATACATAGCTGGTGGGACTGCACATTAGTGTAGCTGGTATGAAAAGCAGTGTGGAGATTACTTGGAAAACTGGGAATGAAACCAGCATTTGACCCAGCTATCCCTTTTCTTGGTCTATACCCAGAGGACTTACAAAAAACATATTACAGGGAAAAAGCCACACCAGTGTTTATAGCAGCACAATTCACAATAGCTAAACTATGGAGACAACGTACATGCCCTTCAGTAGATCAATGGATAAAAAAGTGGCATATATACCCAATGGAATATTACTCAACAATAAAAGAAAATAAAATTATGACATTTTCAGGTAAATGGATGGAGTTGGAGAAGATAATTCTAAGTGAAGATATCCAATTACAAAAAGACAAAACCTATTTTTGGGTGTTTACAGGAAGCATGGGAGAAATAGATGAACTCTGTATAGGGCAGAGGGATGGAAGGCAAAAGAGGGAGCAGGTGGTTATAAATGACGGTGGAATTTGAAGGACATTATTATCCAAAGTACATGTATAAAGACATGAATTGATGTGAATATACTTTATATATATACAGAGATATGAAAAATTGTGCTTAGGTGTGTAATAAGAATTGTAATGCATTTCACTGTCATGTATTTAAAAAATAAGTTAAATTAAATTTTTTAAAAAAGAATTGAATGTAGGGACTCAAGATTTTATATGTACACCTGTTCTCATACTAGCATTTTTAAAAATAACCTCTGATGGAAAAACCTCAATGTCCCAAAACACATGAAATCATTTAAAAAATGGCATTTGCATACCATGGAATATTATTCAGATTGGAACAATAACAAAAAAGGTTTCAGGAATAATTCACGAACCTTTTAAACATTATTGCAAGTTACCTGTAGGTCATGAATTATCCAATGTTGTAAGACTTTAATGTAGAAGGTGAAATTGAGGGTAGAAACTCATACAGACAGAAAATAGAATGACATTTACCAGGAGCTGAGAAAAGGTGTCAGTGATATTTTGAAAAGAAAAAAAAAATCAATGGAATGGATGATGAATATTTCACAATAGTAAAAATGTGCTTTCTGCTTCTTATCTGCATTCTTAGAAAGTATCTAAAGGTTCAACCAAAAAAATAACACCAAAACTTTAGTGGGGTGGCAACTTAAATATGTATAATGTTTCAAAATTATATATATATATATATATATATATATATATATATATATATACACACACACACACACACTCACACACACAAGTAAATAAATGATGTTGGTATTTAAAAAAAAAGAAAGAAAGAAAGAAAGAAAGAAAGAAAGAAAGAAAGAAAAGAATCAAAATGGTATATTTTCTATTTTGTGCAACTTATCATAACAAGAAGTACACCTTAAACATTTTTATATATTAAGTGTAATATGCCCAGAGAAGAAGGACAAAACACCGGAAGTTCTCATTTATTTGTAGAAAGCAATAAGTAAATATAGTAGAACAGGATGGAATAGTGATCACAAGAGACCGGGAGGAGATTGAAAGAGTTCATTGAGGAGCACAAAGACCAAAATGGAGGAATCACTCCTGATACTTCTATGGCACAGTTGGGTAACTACTGTTGAAAATAACATAAAATGTGTTTCAAAATATAATTTGCACCTGGCAGGTGGCACATGCCTCTAATGCCCCTGAGTTCACAGACTGAAGCAGGAAGATCTTTAGATCAAAATCAGCCTCAGTAACCCTGTCTTTAAGTAAAATAACAAAGAGGGCTGGAGTTGTGACTCAGTGGCTAAATACAATTGAGTTCTAACCCCAGAAACAATAAATAAATAAATAAATAAATAAATAAATAAATAAATAAATTTACAATACATAAAGATAATTAACATGTAAAGAGATGAATATACTTATTACTATAATTACTACCACTCCTATATATGTACTGAATTATCATAATGTACCCCATAAAATGAATATATAAAATATATATTAAAGAGTTTCCTGTAAATTTATAAACAGCTGTGAAAAACTTCTCTAAAATAAATAGAATTTCATCTGTCATGATTCTAAAGATGTCAACATATAATTTGTATACTTTCTGAAAATTTTAAAATATTTTAGTGGATTGGGTTCAAATTTTTTTTTCTTTTCTTTTTCTTTTCTTTTTTGCCCACAAATTATACCCAGTGATGATTAACCATTGAGCAACACCCTCAATCCTTTATTTATTCATTTATTTATTGAAACAGGGTCTCAGTAAGTTGTTCAGGTTCTTCCTAGGTTGTTAGTGAATGGGCTCAAACTTTTGATTCTCCTGCCTCAATCTCCAAGTAGCTGAGATTACAGGTATGTGCCACATTGCAATGTATTCAAAGAAGGAGGAGGACTTCTTGCTATGCATTCAATTAAACCTCAGTCTATGCTGCTCACACTTTCAAGGGTATCTTGCCTTATGTAGCAACAGTTTCTTCATTTTCTGGGTTTATGTTTCACAAGAGATCAAAATGTAAAACTCATATGATAGAGAAATATATGAAAAATGTCTGGCCTTAATAATTCATGCCATAAAAATTATGGATTTGTAGTATTATTTTAATAAGAAAAAATATTAAAGTTGCATTTCTAAAGAGATGTCTGTATTTTATGTCACTGAAAGTATCAGAAAATGTACTGTGGGAAAAGTTGAAATATTATATATATATATATATATATATATATATATATGTATATATATATATATATATATATATATATATATATATTACTGTCTCATAATATTGTTCCTTTTGTGTGGTAATTTTGGATTTAAAATTATGATGTAATAAGCAACTGAAAACTGAGAACTGGTTCAGGTAGCTTGTAGAAAAGTTGTACAAGTTTATCTTCTAAATAAAGAAGTAATCAAAATAAACAATAATAATTCTTCAATTAATGATCATGTCCAATCAGTTGAAATGGTGGGATGCTGTGCCACAAGAGTTACAGTGAATGACAAGTATAGAAGAGAAGAAAACATGAAAAGACCCTTCACAATATAATCTCTAGAAAGAGCATGAAAACATCAGTAAAGATGTTAAACAGCACCTGTCAAATGGGAAATAAAATTAAAATTAATACTAGATTCCTCAAGCCACTAATAAATGGCACACACTCACACAAAACCCAATTGTAACAAATACTGATTGGTTGTGGAGCAGAGGAATTCTTTTTGATTGTTGCTTGGATGCCAACACAGTCTTCTGGGAAAGAAGCACTGTATTTTTACCCTTAATCAAGCTAATATAAGATGCAGTGATCACACTTCTACATTTTATCCCCATTATCCGTAAACTGATGCCTACAGAAATGGTGTATATGCTACCAATCCTTGATCCTTCTCACTGATGCTAATTTAATAAGGAGGACATGGTTTTGAAAAAAAGGCAAAACAGGCATATTATTGCTTTGCTAGTAAAGAAGAAGCACAGAGGACTCCAGTTGTAGACACTTTAATTCTGCTCCTCCGAGGGAATAGAATCTTTTTTTTTTTTTGATGTTTGTGTGTGTGTGTGTGTGTGTGTGTGTGCGTGCACATGTGTGAAGGGGGATTGAACTCAGAGGCATTAAATCACTGAACAACATTCACAGTTCTATTTTAAATTTTTATTAAGATACAGAGTCTCACTGTATTGCTTAGCACCTTGCTTTTGCTGAGGCTGGCTTTGAACTCAATCCTCCTGCCTCATCTTCCTGAGCAACTGGAATTATAAACATGTGTCACCATTCCTGGCAGAACAAAGAATATTTTCAAAATAAGCTATTCAAAGACTGCCTGGCAGGTACTCCCTGTAAAGACGAGAAACTGTTCACTTGTTAATTTGGAAGATATCTATTCCTTAGATCTCCTGGGGCCATCTTTGAAGTCTGAATTATTTGGTTCCTCTGGTGGATGTGTTCTCAAAGCTGTCTGATTCATGGATAGGAAAAGGCGATCTAGATCCTAGTTGTGAAACAGGAGAGAGAGAGAGAGAGAGAGAGAGAGAGAGAGAGAGAGAGAGAGAGAGAGAGAGAGAGAGAAATGTCCTTTTTCTCCTTTCTTTTTTTAAAATCCTCAGTGGTAGAGTGACAAGGGTTATATCCCAAGCATGGGGCAAGCCACTTTTACATGTGCAAATATTCATAGTAGATCTATTCAACAACAATTTAAATTGGAGGACATATAGCAAATTAATGATAATGTAACATTAATATATATAATATATGGAAATATAGCAAATTTGCTAAAAAATCTTTAGCAAATTAATGGAGAAGTATAGGTATTTTTAAAAAAAATCCATTCAAAAAGAAAAGAGTAGCCTATTAATTAGCTCAACAACCAAAATAAAATTTAAATAAATTTTCCTAAGTAAAAAAGCCAGTGTAGTAGAATGAGACAAGGTCAGACACCAGAGGAATAACAGAAAGGAGATTTATTTGGCTGCAGCCAGGTTCAGAGAGAAAACTTTTTACTCTACTCAAATCAATTGGCCTAAAGACCATTTTCAGGATGTTTTAGACTTCAAACCCAGTGTAAAGGGAGAGGTTCTCAGAGGTTCAAAATCTACAGAAGTTTCCATCATAACAGAATTTTTTTTCACTGTTCTGGGTAAATTAACACTTCATTACCTGAGAAAGAAAGAACTTCTTTTATCCCTCTCTTTCCCCCTAACCTTTTGAACCATTACAATGGAGCCCAATTAGTCTTTGAAATATAAATATCCCTGTGAATATCTCTGGCCTAAAGACAAAGAATTTGTTACAATAAAAACACACTTTTTCAAATACAGTTCCCACTTGAAAAAATTTTACAAAGTATATTATATTATTGGAATAATAGGTTGCTCAAAAATCTTGTGAAAAACTAGTAAAGAGGTGTTCAGCATCTGATACATTGATCTCTTTCAGGCTCATGGTAAAGTAAGATAAAGCAACAGGAAATAGGAAGCTTAACTACATTGAACTCTTTTGTATTTTCTTTTGCTCATAGTCATAAAACAATTATGATGGATATTTGTAGAGAAACTTAATTAAGATTTTCTGTATAAAAGGGGATTTCATTAGAATAAGATGCAAAGGGTATTTCTTTATTTCAATTAATATGACATTTCTGAGAAGGAGACAACATGGAGTAAACTAAGGCTACAGATTTTCATGGTTGGACAAAAGTACATCCTCTGATAAAATGTGGATGTTTTTTTCTCTTCCTGCATCACAGTTCCTGATATTTCTTTCAATGAAATTCTATTAGAAAAATATTGATGCTTTTCCTTTTTTGTCTATTAATATGTGCATGCTCATATCAAAACTACTCAGGAGTCTGCAGGAGTATTGCAAGTCTGTGGGAACGTTGGGTAACTTAGTGAGACTTTGTGAACAAAAGAGGCAGGAAATGTATCTCATTGGTGGACCACATGAAGGTTCTCTTCCCTATACCAAAACTACTTCAACAACAACCTGAACAACAGAAATCCAACAAATAACATAAAAGAGTACTTTATGAACAAGAAAATGCCTTCATCAAATGAGTCTATGTATTTATATGTATCCATATCTGAGTAAGCACATATACATATAGATATATTGATATAAATATACACATATATTTATATCTATATATCTATCTATATTTATATATCTATATATCTATATATCTATATATCTATCTATATATATATATATATATATATATATATATATATATATATATTTCAATATTACTCTGCCATTAAAATGAAGTACTGATACAGGTGACCATGTAGAAAAATCTCAAAAATATTAAGAAAAGTAAACAAAATCAAACATGAAATTTCACCTGTGCTATTACTACATTTATATTAAATATCCAAACCTTGGAAATCATAGAGTTAGAAAGGAGAGAGTTGGTTGCCAGGGCTTGGAAGATATGTAAGTGAGTGGTAGATTAAAAGATTACATGGTTTATTTTCAGTGATTAAAATGCTTAAAACAAGGTAATTGTGGTAATTATACCACAACATTGTAAATGTCACTACTTAAATTATTTTTGATAGGCACTTTTATGAGAATTCAACCTCAATAAAACCAATAAAAAAATAACTTGAAAACACTGAAGTCTATGCAATTATAGGTAGTCACTCTGGTCATGTGTTCAAATACAAAGATAAGGAAGTTATGTCCAATTCCATAGTTCATTTCTGTGACTTCTACCTATAATTATAATTGTTTTTGTTTGTTTTTTTTCCCCTGGTGGGAGGAGGAAGCAAGAGGTAGAAATTACAACAGGGCACCAAGAACCATCTGCATAAACTATCAATATTAAAAACTTGATTGTGGTTATTGTTACATCGTAAAAAGGTATATCCAACATGAAAAATTATGACTTATGTATGTATAGTTTATTGTATTTTAGTATTATCCTAATAAATTTGTTTTAAATTTGAATGAAAAAAATAAATCTATTCCTCCAAAAACCAAGTATATATTAAGAAAGCATAGAAAAAGATGCTCAGTATTATATGTTATTAAGTAATTACAAATTAAACACACCTATAAAAGTTTACAAAATTTCAAACTTGACAATATCAAGAGCTGGCAAAGATTGGAAATAAGAAGAACTCTCATACATTGCTGTTGGAAAAACAAAAATGGACAGCCACTCTGGAAGACAGTTCGGTGTACACTTAATATGATCAACTAATTGTATTTCTCAGTGTCAATTCAATGGAATTGAAAGTTATGTCCACACAAAACTCACATACAATTATCCACAGCTTCTTCATTCATGATTGCCAAGAACAAGAAGCAGCTAAGAGAGACTTCAGTAGCTATTTACCTGTTATTAATGCAAACACTGTGAAAAATCTATACACTGGAGGGTTATTTAAAATTTTTCAAAAAATAAAATTTACTATCAAACATGGAGACATCATAAATATATACTGCCAGAAATAATATATTGTCTGAAATATCATATTTGTATAATTCCAAATGTAGGACATTCTGGAAAAGTTAAAACATTAAAAATATTAAACATTGCCAAGAAATCAGGGGGAGTAAAGATGTTTAAAGAGGTGAAGAACAGGGATTTCTGGCATGGTGAATCCACTCTGTAAGATGACATCATGGAGAAAATTGACATTATTCGTTGTCAATGCTTAAAAATCTGTAAAATTAGCGTTTTAATAAATAATTAAACTATTTATTGCTATTAATAATTATTTAACAACATCACTATTGGCAAAACATTTTCATGTTTTGCTTACATAAAATATTTCTCAGTAATACACAAAGAAAAAAATTGTAGAAATTCTGAATAAGGGAAAGCATATGGGAACATGGTACTATGTGCTTTGTTTTTCTGTAAATCTACAAGTCTCCTTAAAATAATTAAAACAATCAAAGAAGGCTTCATGGTTTTCCTAGCCTCAAACATGCCTGGCCCAGGACTGACCCTCAACAATAAAATTTGCACTGAGAATTAATAACCTTGTTTTTGTTTTTTCTTTCTTTCATTTTCTTTCTTTCTTTCTTTCTTTCTTTCTTTCTTTCTTTCTTTGTTTGTTTTTTTTTATGTATTTTTGTGTGAAGTGTTGCTGGAGTTTTCCTACAAAAAAGTCAAGAAAATCTATTTCTATAATTTTCAAGAACTTTTTAGAGGATAGTGAACATAAGCCCTTAGTGAATAAACTAGTACATTATTAAAAAGATGCATATACATCAATAAAAATGATTATTTATCACTTTGCTCTATAGGTAGTAATTCTTTGAATACTAAGGAAAATACATTCTAAACTTATTTTACTACAAATAATCATGAGAAAATTATCTGAGAATTTTTTTTAAGTCCACCTCACTTCCAATATGCTACCTATAAAATGAGATTACTTTTTTTTCTTACCCAACAAATTTCTGGTTGAAATAAATGAAGATAGTCCAAGTAAAGAGGTGTGCTGATACACATTAAGGGGAAGATAAATTGTGGGTGATATTACTTAGAAACACAGTCCTATTGATCAGATAAGTGCTAGGCATTTGATGAGGCTGAAAATTTCATATTCTTTCTCCATATTTTCTTTATAACTTAATCCTTCCCATGTATATCTTTCATTTCTGAGCTATGGTAGTTACTAACACTATCCTACCAGAAACAGATAACAGGGTCCATGAGTCATTTCTGTCCAGATTAAGTTCCATATGCTCACAACAATATTTAGTAGAGTTGGACATGACAAGGGCGAGTCAGAACTTTTTTTTTTTTCATTTCTCAGCCAAGGTTAACAGAAAAGAGGTTCTCATTTTGGTTCCTAGACTCGTAAAGAAAAAATCCTGCATGATTGACATCTACAGTTCATTTTTTTTCACAGTTCTTAAACTACCTGTTCATGGCTAAGCTGAACTGTAGAGTAGCTGAAGAAATTATCTTCAAGCACAGATTTGTTCATAATGCAATGTATATCTGCTAAATATTCAATTTGATGAGGTCAAGAGAATCAGAAGATTGACTACAATGGGAAGGGGTAATTGGAAGAAAAACTGGCTCCCTCAGAAAGAAGGTGCTTTAACCTGTCTTCATTCCCAAATGAGAAAAACCACTAGTCAAATGTGTTCCTTCCTTTCTCTCTTCTCTACTTTCTTCCTTTCTCATTTTATTGGTTATTTCCTTCTTATCTCTCACTGTCCATCCCTTCTTTGATGTTTTTCTAAGAGAAGGTGTCTCAATTTACTCTTCATATTTACTTCTCACAAACTAGTCATTTGGAAAATAAAGCTCCATGGGAGCCATATACATTTACATTAGGTATCGTTACTCTGAATGTTTTTTAGTTGAAAAACTTGAAAAATGTATTTTAAGAGTATACACACTCACATAAAACATTAGTGTTTTTTTGTTTAATTCATTTTCTTATACAACAAGTCATACATGTCCAGGGTCTATTGAGAAGCCTTACATTGTTTTGCTATTAATAGAACCAAAAACAAACAAACAAAAATGACAACAGTAATATAATCCAAATTATTTTCTATTACATTACTGACTTTTCTGTAATAAGAGCAGTTTATAATAATTTATAGAAAGTTATTTTATCTTTTCCTGAGAAGTACTCAAACTTTCAAAGAGTTTTCACTGATATTTTCACCCAAATATCAAAGGATGATTTTGTTCACTGAAAACTTTAAAGAAAAAAATGCTTTTCAAAGACAATTTAAATTCATCCAATGAATAATAACAGACTTTGGGTGTTCAGGTAAAGTAAGCATTTTCTACAGAAAATTTTGTAATTTCAAAAGAAAAAGGTAATTGGATCATCAGAGTACAGCTTTGCTCCAAATATCTGAATCCACACATTGATGTCAGGATTGCCAAAGCTGGGGAAAAATAAATTTTTTCTTGAAGAAGACTCAAAGCCCTGGGTGCCTATTTCTTTGTATTCATGTGTCTTTCAGACACTGAGGGATTATTCTGGAAGATGCAGCAGAGTTAATGAATATTGCAGCATTATTCAAACTGTAGCCATTTATCTGAAAAGACTTTCTGTTATTACTGAGTTTATTCATGGGAAAAATGTTTCTTCTTGGTCATAGATGTGTCAAAAACAGTTTAACAAGTTGAACTTGCCAGTTTTTTCTACCACATCCTGGTTTATTAGTTTCCCTTGAAATGGAGCATTTTATTGAATTTATTAAAAATTTGTGTGTAAGCTATTATGTTATACTCTGTCCTCAGCAGCAAGAGAACTGATGATCTATTTGCTTAACTTTGTTTCTTTCTACAAAACATCTCTAGGCTTCACATTTGGGTTTCCAGCTAAATTCAGCATGATGTTTATGATAGAGCTCCTTTTATTTCCCTATTTCTTAACACTGTAAGAGTATCTTATATTGTCCTACTTTACAAACACCCTTACCTGGATGCTCTCACTCTCTGTCTCCTTCATATAATTTTCTTCACCAATGCTAAATATAAAAGTGTCCCCAGCTCAGAGAAATGCTCCCTGTACTCTATATCTTCACCCACATTCAGGGTCATGCTCAGCCTCATTACAGTATTTTGCACATTCCCCTGCCTTCCAAATATTCATTTTCTTCCCAGTCCTCTCCTCTCACATTCAGACATGTTCATGTGGAAATCGAGGAGAAATCACAAACACCAACATAAAAGCCTTCTTTGAGACTAGCCTCATGTGGTTTGTCTGTCCATAAAGGACTGGTTATCAGAAACTACCCTAGAGAGCTCAAGTCAAAAATTCAGCAATTGTCCTTTATCTTTTCACCATTACACTCACACCAATCCATCCCCAAACCTGCTTATAATAAAGACAATATTATAAACATATATGTGTGAAAGAGAGATACATGTATTCAAAATTATTGCTTTATAAGTATATAATTATATGTACATTAAATGTTTATAAAATATATAATTATAAATAAATAAATCAGGTTAAGCCACTTTTATTCCTGTTACCAAGTCATGCCATCATGTCATATAATACATATTCTATTGATAATCATATCCATGGGGACACATTCTGGTAAATAACCACAAATCCTCCTCATATTGAGAGACTTAAAAGCTGCTTTTGCCAAAAAGCACTGAATATTTACTTAGGACTAGAGATGCCCAATGGACAACTACAAGTGAGAAAACACTTGGCATCTCTGAGATATATTTATTCTATTTAATGGCTTATAATATCCACAGCATAGAAAAGAGAAAAAAATACCTGCAATATTAGTAATGACTCCTGAAACATCCCAGAAACAACAGGTGTAGAAAGAGGCCATGACTGAATTGAAACCCTTATCCCACTTCTGGATAAATTTTGAAAAAAAAAAAAAAAAAAAAAAAAAAAAATATATATATATATATATATATATACACACACACACACACACACACACAAACACACACACACACACACTCATAAACACACACATACACACACATACATACACTGGATAGATAGTGTACTACTCCCTTTCATAGCTGGATGATTAATTTCATACATACAATTAATGAATATTCATATGAAAAAAATTAAAAAGCTGCTCATAAAACAAATACTGAAGGGTTTTCTAAAATGTTTCTTAACCAAGCCAGCCAATAAGTAGGCAGAGACTTTGGTGGACACTAGAAAAAAAGTCAAAAGTAGAGTTCTGGCGCTGTCTAGTGTCTAATTAGGAGTTAGCACTTCTAACAGTGGGAAAGTACCCACATTAAGCAGAACAGTAAGTACAAGTAGGGATGAGACAGGAATTCTTGAAACCTCAGAGAGAGTCGGAGAGATGCAACTGGAGAAGCCAGCAAGGGAGGGATCATTAATGAGGCCTTTATCTCACAGGTAGAAAAGGATTGGGGCAGCTAAGTGACATGGTGAGGGGTGTGTTTTAGAATAATTTAGAAGGTAAAGCATTGCCATGGATGGTAATGTTAGATCAGAAGCCTAAAGGGTGTCATACTTCATGTCCCTTTAGTGCCTGAATTCTTGCTTCAGACCAGGGTAATAGTAGCCCCCACAAGAATGAGAGCAGAGATTCATTGCTGTTTTGTACATTTCTGTGTCATCTTTGCCTAAAACAGAGCCTGGTACTATAGTTTTATTTTAAAATGCAAGGGGTTATGTTTCCATATATAAAACTAAATGAAAGTTGTGGTTTTTCATAGATGTAGAGTGTTCCCCTATTACACATAGGCATTGGGTTCAAGCCTCACCTTCACATAAAAATAAAATAAATGAATTGTGTCCACCTACAACTAAGAAATTCATGTTTAAAAGAAAAAAAAACATAAATGATAATACTGGCAAAATAGATCTCCTGCCCCATCCATGCCAAACTGGAGTTGGACCAGCCTGAGAGGCAGGCATCACATTGTGTTCTACTTTACAGATTTAGGGAGTTCCCCAATGTTGCCCCAGGAAAGGTTTAAGGCCACCTCAACCATTTATGTTTTTTTCACTGCCTAGGTGCTAGAAAACACTTCCTGTGCCTGCGTGAGTGAGTGAAGTGGGCTGTGCTATCAAAACTAGGCTCCAGCAAGTTATGGCTGCATCACAGTCTTACCCTCTCTGGACCTCCAGGTCTAAGTATGTACACAGCAGGCACTAAGAGAAGTCTCTGTGAACATGCCAGTAAAATTTTTGTTCCCCCAAAAACAAAGTGTCTCAGATGATATGCCCAGGACCTCTTCCAGAAACCCCATGGGACCCAATCAATCTGAAATATGGAAAGTGCACAGCATCCCATGAGTGGGGGGAACCAAGAAAGGCTGTGCTGTGGCATCTTCAGCCTTCCACCATTGCCTCAGTGTGTAAGAGGGAAAACTGAGACCCCCCAATGGAGCAGACCCTGAGGTCACATTTCTATCTCAGAGTCCAAAGATCCTGCTTCTTCACTGGGTCTACAGTGTCTCCTGACAAAATTTCCAGATGCCTCGCCTGACTCCATTTGCCTCCTGTGGACACACCCACCATGCCCTCTGCTCCTGCACCACTGTGCCTCCTGGTTCCTAGGCTGTGCTCACTTAAGGAGTGCTGGATGGGTTGCTGCCTCCCACACGCGCTTCCCCTGTCTCCCCCCCACCCATTGTTGGGTGGGCTCCACTCACTCAGCCTGACTCTGCCTCACGTGTCTGCCCCACATTCAAGCCCCACTAGGTCCTCTCCACTTTATTTATACGGGCTCAACCCAACATCTTGCCTCTTACCTGCTCTCTTATGCAGAGCCATGCCCACTCTATCCACTTGATCCTCTGCATTCTGTCCACATGGCTCAGCCTCCACTGACATATTTAACACTCTTGGATTGCAGGTTTTTCCCTCCAGCTCTGGAATATTTGCAGTCTGGCTTTGCCCAATTCCACCAACATCCACTAACATAAAAAATGGCTCTGCTCTTTTCATTAGCCATGCTTTTCCATCAAGTTCACTCCTATGGCAGGCTCCCTGTGTCACCTGGCCTCTTTACTGCTCCTTGAAAACTCTATCTGAAATGAAAAAACAGGATCTTGCAGAAATGCCCATGGTTGTGACATCACTGAGTCTAAGGGACAATTACCTTTGGGCTCTGGTCACCTTTGAACCCCACATCTTTAATGTTTGACCTTGAACAACTCTGCTAACCTAAGTCAGAGTATCTCCATTTACAAAATTCAGCTGATGATAATACTTTATTTGGATAAACGTGAGCACGTTTTCAACACTATCTGTGTATTATGGATGCAGAAGAGGCACTGGCAAGCAAGGTACATGCCCTATATGTGAAAGAGCCCAGCCAGAATTTAAACAGCATGTTTGCAAAGGATATGGCCTTCTGCTTTTCATTAGCTCTGTGGCCTTAAGCACCTTCTCTTACCCTTTCAGCACAGGATGGGCACAGCTACTTGGCAAACAAGAGACATCTGTGATCTCTTCTCCAGCCAGCTGGGGCATCTCAGAATGAGGGAGCATAAGTGTCTGACCATGGCCATCTTTCTCAAGGTTGAGTCTCAGAAGAAAAGCCTCTTTATAATGACTTATATGTAACTATTGTTTATTCTGACAGCCTGACTCAATGCTGTAGAGATAGGGCAGCAGTTGGGGACTTGGGTTTCAAGCTGCAGAAACTGAACTGGGTGCTTTTAAAAAAATGCTCTAGATGACACTGGGGAGGTCAAGGGAACCTGATGACAAAATACAATAAAACCAGGTGCTGGGTTTTGCCAGGTGATCTCAGTGCCCAAAACCCCTTTATAGTCTTTCCTGGACCCCACTGCTATATGAGCACACTGGAAGCCTTTCTGCTGTTGCTTTGGTGCTGCTCAGATTCTTAGTCTTCAAAGAAGTTGTCTGGTTGGCTGGGTATAGGTATTGGCTGAGAGTATGAATTCTTCACATTAAAGTAGGTATTGAAGGATGAGTTGAAGTATGCTAAAGAGCAAATTGAAGGACTTTATAGGTAAGAACACCATTTGTGACCTCACAATGAAATTTGTGTCTTCTCAGAATCACACAGCCACACCATGCCAGGTGCTTTTCTCATCATGTCACTAAATGTCCACAAACCTTTCAAAAATAGTGCCATATTCTTGGAAACTGCATTGTTCTACAACAATGTTAAAGGCTCCTATAAAGAATTCAAAATATACAGTAGAATATTGAAAAACTGGCCAAAGAGTGGGAATCTTGCCAAAACCCAGTGCCCCAAACACCAGAATTAACATTAGGTAGTATCATTTTTCAGGCCTTTTTAGTCACATAGATTAGAGGGTAAATATAAAAGCAAGGGTAGGTAGAAAGAATGAAAAAAAATTGATTAAAATGGGGTTAAATGTGGGCTGGGTTTGTGGCTTACTGGGAGAGTGCTTGTCTAGTGCACACGAGGTGCTGGGTTATATCATCAACACCACATAAAAATTTAAAAAAATAATGGAGAAAATTATTTTAAAAAGTTATTAAATATGAAAATAAACCATTTTCACTTGAATTTAAGAAAAAAACAAAATCAGTAAAAGAGAAGTAGTTGCTAACATTACATATTTATTTTGTGACCAAAGTGCTTGTTTGATATAAGAATACACTGATATTGTGATTAACAATGTGTCTCAAAAGTTAAAAAATAACATTAAAAAATCTGAGGATGAGGCTCAGTGGTATGTGCCCCTAGGTTCAAACCCTTGTACAAAAAAAAAAAAAAAAGAAAGAAAGAAAGAAAAAGAAAAAAAAATTGTGCTTTCTTTTTCTTTTGTTACATATTGCAATTTTAGCACATATTTTCACCTATAGTGGAGGCTGTGAAAACTCAGTCTCTCACACATATGTCCATGCCCACACCTGATAGTTTGCTGTCAGGCTATTGTTTTATGTCAAGGTCTATACTTTACCTGCCACCTCACTTTAATTGAATTTTTTTTTCAAATCCTAGGTTTCTCTGGAGGCAGTGTTCATCTTCAGTCCTTGGACCCTGGCTTCTTCCTTCTATGTTCATTTTGATTCAAGTCTTTTTTGGAGAAGACCCACTTCAAAAATGGGAACAGTAAGGCTTGCTTAAAATCACTTTCCCAGAGGCCCATCAGTGCAGGAATTGATATTGGGACCAGTGTTAGCCTGTTGTGTAACAGTTCTCGGGAGAGCCATGGGAGCCCTGAGATTTTGGACTTGAGTGTTGGCATCAAAAGAAAACATACTCACTCTCTGAGAACATTCTGGGGCAGGTGACAGATCCTGGAGATGACTCAGGGCTAATTCTGCCCCAAGGGCTCAGATTAGGTAAAGTTGAGGTTTTGTGTTGTAATTTCTTTCCATCCCCAGAGACCTGAATAATAATTGGTGAAAAAGATGGCTGGTTCTCTTGGCGTACATTATTCCTGTACCCGAGGACAATAAACAGAAAGTAAAAAAAAAAAAAAAAAAAATCAATGCATCTCTCTTTCCACTACTAGAAAAATATACCCATAAAATACTGAAAAAGGTTTCCTTTTACTTGAAAATCAAAAAAGCCCAGTGGTTTGTATTCTGGGCTGCTATGGCTATCCAGCTATGCTATCATGCCCCAGAACCCTTTCTGTTTTTTTCATTCTGCAATCTATTCAATACAGCAATCAGGGGAAATGGAAAAAGGAAAAAACAAAGATCTAGAGGCCCAGTTGCTTCCACTGATATCTCATTGACCAGCACAGAATCATAGAGATCCCTACCTGCAAAGAATATTGGGGAATACAGTTTGTTTTTTACTTTTAGTTTGGGTTTGGTTTAGTTTTGGGTTGTGGGGACTAAACCTAGGATTGCTTAAGTACTGAACAACCATCCCCAACCCTTTTTATAGTTTAGAGACAGCATCTCTCTAAGATTTTTAGGGCCTCACTACATTGCTGAAGCTGTCCTTAGACTTGTGAGCCTCCTGCCTCAGCCTTTATAGTCACTGGGATTATAGGCATGTGCCACCAGGCCTGCCTGCCTGGCTTTTTTTTTTTTTTTACATGCTGGAGTTGGATCCGGGGAGGCCATCCTTACATGTGATTTGAGTTACCTCCCTGCCTGGGTGAGAGGTGCTTAAACACAGCCTGTGTTAAAAAGCCTTCCCCACCCTTTCCCAGGTCCAAGGGCTTGTCCGTGCTGATCCTTGCCTGGCCACTGACCTGAAGACCCAATTGCTGGCCCTGAACTTGAGATGCTTCCCCCCTTATCCTTCATTGGGTGGGATTTTTTCCTTGAATTTTTTGTTCCCCAATAAAAAGCTCACTCCCTGGCATGCTCTCTCTCTTTCTCTCTCTCTCTCTCTCTCTCTCTCTCTCTCTCTCTCTCTCTCTCACTAGTCTCTTCTGTAAACCTCGCTACCACATTAGGTGGCTGGAGGCGGGAAATAGGAGAAGCCGTCTTGGAGCTGTTCTAAAGGTAATGAGAGTCTCTTTAATTTAAAACTCACTAGCAATTTCTTATGCACCGAATCTTCTTTCATGAAGCTCACACTAGTCGTGTGGCAGAGGAACCCAGAGCCAGTCACATGGGAAACACTCGTTTTACTACTGAACTGTACTTTCAGCCCTCAACCTGTCCTTTTGAATTATTAGAAACCCATTTTATAAAATATAAGGTCCCAGTGAAATGAATTAGTGATACCTGTACCTGGACCTTAACAACCAGTTTTGCTCAAGTGGCTTAGTGCAGGCTCAGTGCATAGTCACATGGTGGCATGAAAGAATGGACATCAAGTGAGGAATGGGTCCTCATGGGCTGTTAAAGGAGAAATGCTGAATTGGTGGCCAGGCTGAGATATTGTTCTTTCATATGTGTTAGGGTGGATATCCCAGATAGAGAGGGGGCACAGGGTGAGTGCATTTGGGTGGTTACCCACTGAGATACATCACCAGTTTTTTAAATATTTTTTCTTTGTTGATAGATCTTTATTTTGTTTATTTATGTGTGATTCTGAGAATCAAAACATGTGCCTCACACATGCCCTGCAATTCAATTGTGCTACCAGTGAACCACAGGCCCAGCCTCATCCCTAGCACCTTTTATTTATTTATTTATTTGATTTGGCCCTTCTGGGATTGAACTCTTGGATACTCCAACACTGAGCAATATCACTAGCCTCATTTTGTATTTTATTTAGATTCTCACTAATTTTTTTAGTTCATCACCATTGTTGAGACTGACTATGAACTATTGATCCTTCTGCCTCAGCCTCTTGAGCTACTGGGAATACAGGTGTGTGCCACTGTTTGTGGGTCCCCTTTTCTTCCTTGTTTTTTTTTTTTTTTATTATTTTGATAAAGGGTTAAATTGTTTCTCAGGAACTCACTAAGTTAATGAGACTGGCTTTGAACTCTCAATACTCCTGCCTCAGGCTCCACATCCCCTGGAATGAAAGGCCTGTGCCACTGAGCCAACTCTAATACAAATTTTAAAGTTATTTATTCCATGGTAACATGGATCTATTTAAATTTACAATAAAAAACCATAAATATAATATATTCACTTATTATAAATATTTTTTTTAAATTAGCATATGCCATTTTTATAAAAATAGATGTCACAAAAATTACTCCCATTGACCAAATGTGACCCATAAAATTTTGAAAACATAGATATTTGAGTAATATATTTTTATTCTTTTTCCAGATTTTTTATTATAGACAAGTTAAAAACACTGAATGAGTGAATGCAAAGAATTATGCCAGTTTCACAAATTATTGAGGATAATATTTTTTTGCCTAGTAATGACATTTATTTTCCCACAAATACTGCATGTGGCATTTATGTGTTGAAGCTAAAAAGTTGATTACACAGAAACTGAAACAGAAATGCTTCCCAATTTATGATAAGAATGAGAAAGAGATTGATTGTGTGTAAGGAGTGCCAAAATCAGTTAAGACCATAAAGTAACTCTTAGGTTTTATAGCACAATAAGGTGATTACGTTCTATAATAACTTCTTAAACAAATCAAAATAGCCAGAAATTTGCAGGTTTCAAACAAAGAATAATAATATTAATTAGATGAAAATTACCCTGATCTGATAATTACACACTATATACACATGTTGAGTTACAATAATGGGTCTCATATCCAAGTACAAATAGTAGATTCCAGTTAAAAATTAAAATAAACAGAAATCAACTCTTTGATGTTTTAACCAAATATCTACATCACCCCACATTTTAAAATGGTATCCTATGTTTATAAATGTTTTACTATTTTGGTTTTTCTTACTGTCCTGTCTTTTATACATAAAAGGTCTAAAGAGTCATGAAAAGATTTAGCCTCATCCACATGGTTTTATGATGACTGCTATTTTTTTTTCAAAACTTGTTTACACTTTATTGTATTATTTTATTTTTTATATGGTGTTGAGGACTGAACACAGTTTCTCACATGTGCTAGGTAAACACTAAACCACTGAGCCACAATCTTAGCCCAGATGCCTGGTATTTTTTAATATGTGGCTTGAAACAATTTAAAGTACATACCTACTATTTCAGACACTTGACTTAAAACACAACATGCCTTGTATAGAAAATATTCTATCAGATTAACATCAAATTTTCTGTATCAATTATATGTGTTTTTTTTCTGAAGAAATACATTGCTTTCTTCAAGCAGATGAATATTGGGATTTTATGGAAGATCATCTTTTAGGCTTGGGCCAAATTCTTGTTCTTTAATTAATAACGTTACAATGAAATGACTTTGAGTCTATCTGAACTGTGACTTTAATTACCACCTTTATTCCAGATGATTGAGGAGAAGACAATAATAATAATATATTTCTACTGATATTCAATAGCTGGACTTTGGTCACTTAAGATATTTTTTCTGGTCATAATAATAACATATATGCAAGGTGGATAGCTACATTGGGGATTCAAAGACAGGCCTAAAATACTGCCAAAGAGCTTTCTACACATATTGCTAGAATATTTTAACATTATGAAAACAATTTGAAGCAAAAACATATGTAGCCATTATTAAAAGAAAAGATTTAAATCAATTAAATCACATATATGAGGAACTGCATAATTAAAACATAATGGCCAGCATTTCTACTGAGGACTTTTATTTCAGAAACCCATCCATATTTGATACTTTTTATTCTTTTATACCCAATAGATCTAGAATATATGTAATGTTACTCCTTATATGTCATACACGATGATCAGATTTAGTATCAAGGTAACATTTTAACTCAATAAAAGATTATAAATACAAATTAAAAAATCATTAGAGGGCATAATTTTCAGTGTCATATTAGGTAATATATTAAAGGCATTAGTTCTGGTAATAAATGTCAAAAGACAGCACTAAAAAATACACCTATGTGCACACCTACTACATTAAGATGCATTTTTGAGAAGGTTGCAATTCTTTACTTTTGTGCAATCCTTCCATTTCAATTCACTGAAAATTGTAAAGTTTTCAATATGTTCCTACTGCTTAATCAAGAAGAGAAAGATTAAATCAAAGTAACACACTACCACAGAAAACCTCAAGATGAGATTATATCAAGAACTATTTTGATAATATATGGTAATTCTGAATCTATAAGAAAGCCTATGTACAGTGGGAGCACAACTACCATTACATAATCCAGACATAATTTGGTAATAATATTGGAATGGCACCTGGAGGATATTATAGGGACTTCATAACTGAAGTGAGAAAAATGTGTTTTGGGTGAATCCACATATATCCCTGGTAATAGGATAGGCTAAGATTGATGAAGATGACACTATTTGAAACAAAGGCTTCTGCTTCATTTTCTCCTAAGATATATACTATTAATATGGAATATGAAAAAAGATGAAAAAGATCAACAAACTATATGATTTTATTAGTAAAAGAAACATTTTGCTCTAAAGTTTATTTTGAGATTTCAGCTAAAACCATAATATTCTTCTGAAGCTTCACATTCCTTTTCGAGCACAAGATCTAGACCAAGAACTTTACCATTGGTATCTTGGCCCTAATACATCTAGGGTTGCTAATAATTATGGGGTTCATAGTTACAGATGTTTTTGTCTCATAATTTTGGAAATGACATCAATGACAAGACAAAACACTTCCTAGGTACTTTAGGAGTGCTGCTGGCTTTCTGTTTGAGCCATGCGGGCACGGTGGGGTGGAGGGAATATAGCAGTACCCCGATGCACAGGAGACACAGGGAGAGAGCAGCTGGGCTTTTCACTTGCTGCTCCTCAGTGTCCATATCTGGAAAGTGGGGATCATCTTGGCAGCTGCATAGGCCTATTGTAAAGCTGAACAAAGCTATTGAGTGGGAAAGTCCACCAGAGTGAATGTGGATGCTTACTGGTTCCTCATCAGCCAGAGAAGCCATTTAGAGTCATGATTCACAGTGCTGCCTTTGGAGTCTGGTTGAGGTAGGTACAATTGTGGTTTCCGCTTCCTCAACCACAGACCTAGGCAAATCATTCAACACCCATTAGTGACAGTTTCTCTGTCTCTAGAATAGAAATAATAATTATACCCATTTTACAGGATTTGGGAGAAAATTCCCCAATGAGACCACTTCAGTGAAACTTCTAGCCCATGTAAATAATGACTGTGTAGCTATTGTTTTTTTTGTTTTTTTTTTTTTCCCATTCTGTGGATGGAACAAAGGGCCTTGCTAGACAAGCACTGCACCACCACAGTCTCACTGCCTTGCCCAGGCCAGTCTTGAACTTGGGATCCTTCTGCCTCAGTCTTCTGAGTAGCTGGGATTACAGGTATGCACCACTGGGCATGGCCTAATATATAGTATTTTTTAAGATAACATTATTCTCTAAGGAGAGAGCCTGTGTCCTAAACCTATAGGCAGGTAGAGTCACATGCCTATAATCCCAGCATCTCAGCAGGCTGAGACAGGAGGATCACAAGTTTGAGGCCAGTCTCATCCATTTATCAAGGCCGTATACAGTGAGACTCTATCTCAAAAAAAAAATAAAATAAAATAAATAAATAAATAAATAAATAAATAAAGGGATGGGATTTAGCTCAGTGGTGGAGCATCCCTGTATTAAGCCCCCACTGCCAATAAATAAATAAGTAAATAAATAGATAAATAATTCCTTCTCTTGATTCTGGTAATCAAGCCAGAGAATACATTCAAGTAACACTCAAGAAGTCTTCCCTAGCCAAAAAAAATCCTTAGCTCTCAGCAACGTTATGGTATTATGGACTATGAACTCTGGAAGAACTGTTCAGGATTGTTTATTCCAATCACCTCATTGTATAGTTGGCCATACTAAGACTCAGAGGGCAGAATAGATGATCCCCAAAGCTCATGAAGCCAATGGCTAGACCTAGGACCACGGCCGCCTGACAGGAAACCAGTATCCCAAGTTCACCAAGGTCGTCCCTTACTTGGAGTTGCTTCTAAGAGGAAAGGATTCATCCCCAGACAGGGGACACCTGCTATGGCCTCCCCAGAATCTCCACAGTTTAGAGCCTACTCCCCGTGCTCAGCTGGCCTTGCCCTGGCCACATCCTGCCCCTCCAGGCTCCTCAGCAGCCTAAGCCAGGTGCTCTGTGATGGCTTCCTGTCCTCCCAGGCTCTGTTTGTCTGCTCTGTGGCCACTTCCTCACATTCCAGCACACAAGAGGCACTGACCAACAGCGTGGGACTCCAGGGGCCAGCCCCCAGCCTGCTCTCAGAGGTTGGGCCAGCCCTGCCCAGACCCACCACCTGGAGCCCAGGGACCAGCCAGACCCTGGAGACACCCCCCTCAGTTTCCGCCTCCCACCCTCACCCCCTCCCCAGCAGCTGGTCCTGGCCCCAGCTGGGAGAGAAGCCCAAAAATTCAACAGGTGGCAGTCCCTAGTGAAGCCCTGGTGGGCCTTGGGCTGAAGGGGACCCAGGTCCCCCTTCTCCTAGTCCACCCCCATTCCCAGCCGCAGCCCAGGGGAATGTGGGCAGTGGGTCCAGATGACAGGGCCTCATGTCAGGACTGGGAAACTGCTGAGGTTGGGATGTGTGGGGAGGAGGGAGGTTCCTAAATTTGTCCCTGAAGGTCTAGGAGACTGGGATAAAAAGTCCAAGGCAGACAGACAACAGACCTTGACTTCACACCGGCCACTCTCCACATGACGTCAAAGCCAGTTCTTCACATGGTCTCTTCTGTCAAACGGAGCCTGCCTACTGTGAGCCGTGGCCCAGGGCTGTGTGGAGGTGGAAATGAGCTGTCCTTAGGGTGCACTGCCTGGTGGGCAGGGTGGGCAGGTAGTTGGGCGACTCACTCATCCTAGGTCACTGGGGCCTGAGGGGTTTCTTGGGAAATGAGAGCTTCAGTTCTCCAATCTGGACAGTCTCAGGTAAATTGGGACACACTGGTCATGCAAACAGTAGGCTCCTCTATGTGTCTCTCAAGACTCTCTCCCACCCCACATGACTTCTACAGTGTTTTGGTGTGTAGAAGACTCCCCCCACAAATCTACCTGATTCATCTTCACGAAACTTCCTGGCCTTATGTCACTGGGCATCTTCTTCTCCATCCTCTTCCCCTCTCTGCATCTGTGTCCACAGGTGTTCCTGCCATTCTAGGCCTTGTCCCTTCAGTACCTGTGCACAGGACCCATCATCTCTCCTCGGAGTTCCCTGCGTCCCTGCCGCACAGCCACACACTGTCCACAGCTTTTCCACTCTGTCTAGGCACATGGACTCACCCCCATCTCACACACACACACACACACACACACACACACACACACACACACACACACACACTGTTTACCTGAACCTCAGCAGGAAGGATTTCAGTGTGGCTCAGGCACCTGCTGACCCACAGTAGGATCAGGCCTCAGAGATAGGTGAGAGGGAAGTCCACACACTTTTCCTCCTCAGGAGCAGAGCCTTTCAATCTAGAAGAGTGGTGAAGAGCAGGTGTCATCTGGGAGAGGAGGGTCAGCTGCCATGAGTTCTTTGTAGCCCATGGTCTGCTTCAGGGGCACCTGGGTGGTTTCCTGTCCCCAGAGCCCCTGCCATCGAGGCCTAGGCAGGCCAGGCCAGGAGCAGCACACCCCTGAATTCCATCCCGTTGGTGCTGGATGGAGGTGCTGGCGGAGTGTGTACACTGTGTCTGTTCTGGGGGGCATCAGTGGTGAGGAGGCAATGGTAGAGAGCAGCCCCTTGGAGGCTGTTCCTTTTCTTCAGCTGGGGACATACCCTGAGCTGGCTGGGGCAAGGGACACAGGCATGGAAAGGACACTGCCCTCTCCTTGGGGCCCCTGGCTGCTGGTTCACAGTGCCCCTCCTCAGCCCTAGAGGAAAGCTCCTGCTGCTGGGGCCAGGTTGATCCAGTGCAGCAACCTCCCAGAAGCCCTCCTTGTGGGGGCCTCAGGGACACAGACTGAGAGAGGGCCAGAGAGCTGGAGTGAGGGAGAGATGGGTGACTCAGAGGCCCACAGTGCAGGAGACCAAGGGACAGCAGAGCTGGAGAGACACAGTGCAGCTCAGCGATGGAGAGTAAGAGACCGACGCTGCCAGGCAGGCCCCCCTGTGGGTCAGCAAGATGGCACTGCAGTGGACAGACCCAGCCAGCAGGCAGGACCCTGAAGAAGAGCTAGGACCCATGCCAGAGAGGACGACCAAATCAAGACAGAAAAAGGCAGAAAGCAATCCTGACTGAGAGAGAGAAGGAGGAGCAGCAGAGGGAAGAGAGAGAGAGAGAGAAACATAACTGGGGTGGCCACAGGAAAGAAGGGGCCAAGGAAGTCAGAGGCAGCAAGAGAGGCCTGGGTGGCCAGGATGGGTGGCAGCAGTGCCCCTTGGGCTCACAGACACAGGGCCAGCCCAGCTGGGCCATTCAGGGCTGTTTGCAGAAGGAAGCCCCATCTCTGTGGTCAGGGTGCCCCAGGCCTGGTGGTGGCACTCCCTGAACTTGATGATATTCTTGTTCCGAGCTGTGGGAGATGAGGCAGGGTTGTGCAGGCCCCGAAGCGTCTCTGCTCCCACCCCAAGGGGTCCCAGGCCTGGACTGGGGCCCGGACGGCTGAGGGGGCCATGCAGGAAGGCAGCCAGACCAAGCCTGGCCATGGAAGCTGCCGGTCCTCCAGAGCAGAGGGGGATGGTGGTGGCAGAGGGGCCTTGTAGCCTCTGGCCAAGCTCTGGGGAGGAAGGTGAAGGGGGAATGATGGGCCTCACCCTGGGGGAATCTCCAGTGAGGGCCCTCCTTTCTCTGTGGGCCTTGTTGTCCCCATTCTTCCCAGGAAGAGCAAACTCAGGCAGGTGAAGGCCATGGAGAAGCCGAGAGTATGTGCCCTGGCTCAGGGGACAGCTGCCACTCAGCTCCAGCTGTCTATGGCCTTGTGAGTGTGAGCCCAGGATTACTAGATTGTCAAGAGTTTTTTTTTTTTTTTTTTTTTTTTTTTTTCCCGAAGTCATAAATTTGGATTTTTATGTAGAAAACTCCTGAATTTTCAACGATGGCCAATCATTTGTTCTTGCTGTAGGCATGATGGGAGCCAAAGGAGACACTCAGAAGGTTCTGAGTGTGGCCCGTAAGGTGCCTGTTTATGGTCGTCTCTGGGGCACACCTCAGCTCTGACCATTGGCACATGGATAGCTCCACCACCATCCTGAGCAGAATCTAAACCTTGTCCAATGTCATGCCCTTGGAGATCTGGCCGAATGTTCCACCAGGTGGAATCCATGGGTGGTGACACATGGTCCAAGATGCCAGGCCCTTGGATGGCCCTTTTACTGGCCAGGGGTCTTGCTCTCTCTTTTACTTCCAAAGCCCCCACCTCCTCCTGTCTCTGTTCTTCAAAGCTTTGGGGACACCCTCTGCCTGGGCCTGATCCAAAGGCCTGGTCCAGCCCACACATGGCCAAAGCTAGCCTGGACCCACAACCACTGATTGTCCTGTCCTTCCTTCCTCTGGCACTTGAATTCCCAGGCCAGCACCCTGGCAGGGCCTGTTGCAGAAGTGGAGGGATGGGAGAAAGGGGCCAGTGTGTGCTGGTGTGTGCTGAGAGGGGCCTTCCTCAGGCCTCGTCCACCCCACCCCTTCCCACTCTACAGCCCACGCCGCCCAGCTGAGAACAACAAGGGTTAATTGGATCCCCCCAGCTGGAATCACGGAATCATAGGACTGGAACTGACCTGGGAGGTCATCTCTCCAGGGTAGAGGAGTGATTTTAATGACCCAATTCAGCTGCACTGGAAGCACCTCTCGCCCCCACCCCCAGCCTGGCTGGAGGAAGAGGTGAGGCCAGCAAGGACCGCGAGGCTGGGAGCCCCTGAAGGGTACAGCCTGGCTGCGTGGGTCCCCTCCTAGACAGTGTTGACCCTACCCCCAGTAGTGCCAAGCGTTGGGAGGAGCACACAGCCCTTGGCTGAATAATTGACTAATAGGCAGGACAAATTGTAGCAGGAGAGACTGTTGAGTGACAGCATGCTGAACCGGGAGCCAATGACAGGATTGTAGGCGTAGCATTGTTCAAAGTCACTAAGCTAAGAAGAGGCTACCACTGTAGCAGACTCTGCTCTTCATTTTTTTAAACTTTTATTTTTAGTTGTAGATGGACATGATCCTTTTATTTTATTTATTGTTATGTGGTCCTGAAGATAAAACTCACTGCATCACCCATGCTAGGCAAGTGCTTTACCATTGATCAACAGCCTCATTCTGACTCTTGAGTTTTTTTAGGCTTCCTAGTCCACCCTATGCTTCCCAGTCTTTTCAGTTCCATTCATAGTGTGATCTTAAACAAGAAGACTCCCTCTGACAGTTCTGTGGACAGAATGAGGAGAAAAAAATGAGCTAGTTGCAGCAAGAAGGCTTCATGTCAGACATCAAGAAGGACTTCCAGAATGTGGGACTCCCCACCGAGGCAGCCAGCCAAGTACACTCTGCAGTCTCCTGGACAGAAGAGCTGGAAGCCCCATGGATGGGGAAGTAACATAAGAGCTAGGCGAGGAGTGCCTGGGGTGACATTTCTCTGTTTGCTCCCAAGATGATGGGAGTAGCAATCTACCTAATTTCCAATCTGCTAGTCTGGAGAGAATGGAACACAGGAATGTTCCCAGCCCAAGGTCGAAGTTGCTGATTTGACGTGCAAGCCCATGGTCACTTCTTTTTTTTTTCTTCCCCCAAAACCACTCAATGGGTAGAATTCAACCAAGGCAGATGGAGCCAGGCTCAGCTCCAGAGAAGCCCCTGAATCAATGCGGACTTGTTGGCTCAAGGCCCCATGGTGGGTAGGGGGCTGGGCTGGTAGACAGAGAAGAAACTGATGGGAGGGGGAAGTCGCATGAGCCACATGTCTCCATCCCAAGGCAGGGGGAAGCGAGGAAGACACGGCTAGGTACCTTGTTCTCCAAGTTAAGAGTCCTGACAGCTTAATGACACTTTTAAGTGGCATCTTCTATGGGGAAGTTCCCATTGGCTACAGGCATAGCCTGTGTGATTTCCATTCCAGCCCTTTTCCCACATCCAAGCAGGACGTGTACCCCAGTCCAGGAATCAAAGCTCAATGACAACTGGAAGTTCCTCTTATTATCCATCCTTTATCTTTCCTGCTGTAGTACCCCACTCTCTTTTCTTCTGGCCTATCCCAGAATGAAAATGCAGTCCTCTTTGGTCCCTGATATGAACAAATCTCAGGTTAGCGAATGAGCCTGCTGTTGAGGAGGTAATCCCGGCACCCTGCCACCCGTCCTTCCCCACCCCTTCCATCCCCAGTGTGCCTGTCCTGGGAACGGGCCTAGGCTGTGTGGATTAAAGAGAGGCCTGGGAGGAGGCAGATGCAGTTTGGACCCGAGCACCTCAGGAGGAGGGGAAAGAAGTATAGAGAGGTGAGGCTGGGGGGCCTTTGGGCCAAGTCGGATAATAAACATGAACCACCTGCTGATGGAGCCCAGAGTGTCAATCTTTAATCACTTGAGGACTCGAACATCTGCTAATAAATTTCTCTCTATTCCCTGAAGGTCCTTCCCGAGCCACCCCCTCTGGGCAGGAGGCCGAGCTGGCAGTTTCGGGGCTGGGGGCAGCTGTCTGCATCTTCCCAGCCTGTTCCTCCTACTCCCCTTTCCCCCGTGCAGCTTGCTGGGTCTCCACGCTTAGTGGGGGCGGTGGAGGGGGGAAGGCTTGGGGACAGCTGTGTGCTCCAGGTGCCCATAGACAAGAGTCTCCAACCCCTGTAGGCTTTGGATCATTCATCTGTAAAAGGGGACCATCACACCTGCCTCATGTGTTTGAGGATGAAAGAGAAACATAAAAGAGAAGCACCTGACCTAACACCTGGCACATACTAGGTGCTCAGTTTGTCCAATTTAGTCTCCTTCTCTGCCTGGAATATTACCCAGAGAAAGGGGCCCTCAAGAAGGAGTGATGTAAAATGGTCACCTAGGACGAGAGATGTGGCTCAGCGGTAGAACACTTGCCCCACGTGCTCAGAGGTCCTAGGTTCAATGCCCAGAGGGGGCAGGGAGGGAAAGCCATGGAAGGAACTTGATGAAAAATGAAAAGCTTCCTGCTTGCACTGTTCATGTCACAATTCCCAGAACCACCTGTGGGGACTACAGGAGTCCACTGGCCCCAGAGGTGGTGGCTGTGTGGACTGACATGTCCCGCCTTAGTGTACCTTATGGCCTAAAGACAAAGAGCAGTTTCCCCAAAGAGCAGTTCCCCAGGCACAGTACCAGACTGCAGGGGGAGCCAGGCCAGCATCTCCAGATGGCCACAGCTGTCAAAGCCCTTGCATGGCTCTGCCTGCACCCTCCCTTCCCCTGCCTGCTGGCCAGCCACCCGTGGTCCATGCAGACTCTTGCAATGGATGCGGAGATGCAGGGACTAAAGGGAGACACTAAAGAAAGTGGAAGAGTTTTTCTCAGAGAGCTGGCAGGTCAGCAGAAGGGAGACCAAAGGGGATCAACTAAAGGACATAGTGTGCTTAGAAAGGATACCCAAGGAGGCTAATCAATGCTTCCTTGTGGGACATGGACTCAGAGCCATAGCTCTAAGTGTCTGTGCAGGACAGGCTATTTGATAATGATGCTGCAGTGGGGATCCCTGCATAGGGTTCAAGTTATGCAGTGACTGCAACTTGTTTTCAAACCTATGGCTTTGAATCTTCCTCTGGTTCCTTTCTGCATGGAAATGCTAAGGTTGTATGATCATAGAGCCTTTCAGGGAAGTTCATCCTCTTTTCTGACCTATATCCCATGTACTTTTTAGTTCTACCTGTAATCTCCAGAGAAGCTAGACCAGTTCTCAGCTTTGCATCCTCCCTGGTGGTATGGAAGTTATGGTCAATATACACTGATCCTTTCTCCTCTTCTGGCCTCAGTGTCTCTAACTGTACAATGGGAAGAATTAGATTCAACATATTCCAAGCACTCTCCCATGTTAAGTTCTTCTTACAAGCCAGAGGAGGGCCAGTTTCAAAGACTGACCTTGGCACAGTTACAACAGAAAGATCTTCAGAGAGGTGAGCTCAAAGATGATAACCCTGTTGCCTGGAAGTACTGTGACGGTTGTCTGCAGCTTTGTGGTCACTGACTAGCTGTGTGACCTTAAGGAAGTGTTTTGCCATCTCTGAGCTCAGTTTTGTCATCTATAACATGGGAGCAGAGCTGGCAGTAATCCCTTACGAGATGTTGCCTCTATCATTATAAAGCTAAATTTAGCAACTGGTTCTAAAATGAGGTGAGGCCAACTCAGTTCTGCTGGATCCCAGCATCAGGGGTCCTTGCCTCCTCCTTTCCTGTAACTCTCCCAACAGGTGCTAAAATCCAATGCTTGCATTCCCCGGGGTGTTGACGGATGGAACACAGACCCACAGCATGGCTCTCTAGAGCAGTGGAGCTCAGCCTAGCCCTTCTCTGGCCAGAGGCCCCACCACATCCCAGCTGGATGACAGCCTAGATGAGCCTCTACCCCAGGGACATGGGCTGCTGGAGCAAGGCTGACCCACAAGGAGAAGGAGGACTGGCGTGTCCTGCATGCCTCACACCTCCATCTTTGCCCATGGCTCTCTCCCATCAATGGACTGATACCTTTCAGTTCTGGAAGCTGGGGACTCCAGGACCATGGTGCTGACAGCCCCAGTGTGCTGAGCACCTGCCTCCTGGTCTGGAGATGGCCTTCTTATCGTATCCTCACATGGCCGATGTTAGAGAGGAAGCAAGCTCCTTAGTGTGGGGTCTCTTCTTGGGAGGGTGACAATGTCCTCATGATATTGGAGGTGAAGGTTTCAACATATGGATTGGGGAGACAGGCAGAAACACCGGGTCCACAGCACCTGTCCCCCTCCTGCCTCTGTTCATGGAGATCTCGAGAACACCAGGCCCCAAAGACCGCATCCATCACAACAGCAAGAGTGAAGAAAAGGAGGTGAGAGACAGGTGGTCCTGGCCAGGCCGAGCCATTCCCACAGTGAGAATAGCTGACTTCCACGGGGCCTCCCTGTGGGTTAGGCTGTGGCATGCACTAGCTAAAGCAAGGCCACACACAAGGATCAGAAACTGGAGGGCACCATTGTCTCTATCTTATAGATGGGGAAACCAGGGGTTGCAGGCAAACGGACTGGCCCAAAGCCAGGCAGCCTGCAAGTGGCAAAATCTGGACTTGAACCTAAGATTGTCTGCCACCAAAGTTGATCCTCCCAGCTTGAGTGCTCCAGAGACGGCCTTGGATTGATTCCCACCTCTACCCTGGCAGCCTGACACCACTGCCCCTGTGCCAGAACTGACAAGAGACATCACAGGGCTTCTAGGCTCTCCAAGTTCAGGGTGAAGGAAGGGGCAAAGAGAAAAAAAATGTGTTTTTTGTTTTGTTTTGTTTTGTTTTTTTTTGTACTGGGAATCAAACCCAGGAGCACTCAGCCACTGAGCCACATCCCCAGTCCTTTTAAAATCTTATTTAGAGACAGGGTCTCACTAGGTTGCTTATAGCCTCACTATGTTGCTGAGGCTGGCTTCAAACCTGCAATCCTCCTGCCTCAGCCTCCTGAGCCGCTGGGATTACAAGTGTGCACCACTGTGTCCGGCAGCATTTTTGCTCTTTAGTTTTCAATTTTTTGTTCTGTGTATGTCTGATCTTAGAATCAGGATTTTAGTTTCAAAAAATTAATCGGGAAATATTCTTTCCTCTTCTATTTCCTGGAAAGGGTTCTATAGAACCAGTATTGTTGTTTGTTTTGTTTTGTTTTTTGATACCCAGGGGTGCTTAAGCACTAAGCCATACACAGCTCCACGTTTTCAAAATATTTTGTTTAGACAAAGAGTCTCTCTAAGGTGCTGAGGCTGGTCTCAAACTTGCAGTCCTCCTGCCTCAGCCTCCCGAGCTGCTGTAGGGATTACCAGCATGCACCACTGCGCCCAGCCACAGAGCAAAAAATATGTGGAGAAATGTTTGTGGTGGATGGCATATGGGAACACCAGGGTATAAAAGGGGGTGTCCAAAAGAAGAGAAACGAATGGCCTGCAGGACTGTGGGAAGGGAAATATAATTGAAAACCACCATCAGATAATTCCCTGCCTCTGTTCCGAGGGCCACCTTCAAAATGAGCAAAAGATGGCCAGCGCTGGGGAGGGCAGGGAGAAAAGGGAGGGCTGGTGAGCTGTGGCTGGGAACATCCAAGGATGCAGTCACCTAGAAACAGCATGGAGGTGCCATAAACAAAAATACAATGACCAGGTGATCCAGCAAGCCTTCTTCTGGAGATTTCTCCAAACATATTGACACCCTAGATGTGGAAACAGACTCTCTCTCTCTCTCTCTCTCTCTCTCTCTCTCTCTCTCTCTCTCTCTCTCTCTCTCTCTCTCTCAAATACACACATTCCCAATGCAACACTATATTATTCAACTTTAAAATAGATGGAAATCCTGTCACATGCTCCAAAATAGGTGAACCTTGAGGCCATAGTGTCACAAGCCACACTCAGTACAAAACCTGGAGGATCCCACTCACATGAGGAACGTGAAATAGTCAAATTCATAGAATCAGAGAACAGGATGGCTGCAGGGACTGGCAGAGAGGGATAATGCAGAGCTGCTGTGCAATAGGTAGAGAGTTTCAGTCCTCCAAGATGGAAGATTTTAGCCAGGAGCAGTGACACATGCCTGTTGTCCCAGCCGCTCTAGAGGCTGAGGCAGGAGGATCACAAGTTCAAAGCCAGCCTCAGCAACAGCCAGGCCCTAAGCAATTAAGTGAGACCCTGTCTCTAAATAAAATACAAAATAGGGCTGGGGATGGGGCTCAGTGGTCAAGTGCCCCTGGGTTCCATTCCCAGTACCAAAAAAAAAAAAAAAAAAGTAAGCTGGGGGCATTGCCACATGCCTGTTATTACCACAACTCCAGAGGCAGGAGGAGCACAAATCCAAGGCCAATATGGGCAACTTGGCACAGACCTGTCTCCACATGAAAAGGTCTGGGGATGTGGCTCAATGGTAGTGCACTCTTGAGTACCCAGACTAATAAAAAGAAACAAATGGCTTTTCCTGGTTAGTAGGACTCTAGGTTCTATTTTCTTGTGTGTGGTTTTCTAATCTCTATAGAAAGTGTGCATTACTTTTATCATTTCCTCTGTCCCTCAAAAAAAAAAATGAAGAAACCAAAGAAAGCAACCAACCAAGAAACTTGGTAGATTTGGAGAGACACAAGCAGAGGTTCTGTCCCAGCTGTAGCTCTTACTGGCTGTGTGACTGTGCACATGTCACCCCGGGCCCTGAGACGCAGTGTTCACACCTCTGTGCTGGGCACTGCACTATCACATGTCTTCGTCTTGGCTGCAGAACCAACTTTTCTTTTGGATCCTCAAGGGAGATGGAGAACCCAGGGGGAAGGAGCTGGCACCCTTCTAGAAACAAAGCCTCTGGGGGACAGGCATGCTCTTAGTGGGTCCCCAGGCCAACCATGTTGGGAGCCAGCGACCGCACCCTGAATATGGCGCTGGTCTCTGCTTCCGCTTCATTAGTGGTTAGAGTTGTTAGAAGTAAACAACTCCTTGTAAGGCTGTGGGGCTGGGCTCTGGCCTGCTTCCGCTGCGCTGTACCTATTAGACTTTTCCACGTGGTGCTAGTTCATTGGCGGGGCTGGGTACTTAAGCTAGGGCAGACCGACCACTCGCTCTCTTGTTCTGTTTTCTTATCATGCTTCAAGGGTCCTGAATAAACTGCTGAAAGAAGAATCCTGTGTCGTGTTTCCCTTGCTGGCGAGACAACCAGACGACCTTCTCCTGCCAAATGAAGACAAGGATGAGAGTGGGGCTGGGATCTCTCCGTGGCCTCCGTTCATGAACCTGGAAAGTAGGAGTGTTGGATCCTCTGTCTTGGGTCAGGAGCACTCAGGGACAGCTGCTGGGGTATCCTCCAGGCCTCCTTGGCAGCAGGACAACAGGGCTGGGGTTTAGCTGTCGGCTTCTCCCCCCTGGCCCACTCTGGCCAATCACCACCAACTCTAACCATCATCCCTGATCCTGGTGACTGACGTCAGTATGGCTAGGACAAGTGGTCAATCAGGGGGTGTAACTGTGCCCCACAGAAGCTAAGCCCTAAGCCTAGAAGAAGCCTCAGCTTTTACAGAGGTGCAGCAGTTTAACTGGCAGCAGATCCCAATCCCTTTCCAACAACCTTGAAAAAGCTTGCAAGAAGAACCAGGCACTCTTACTCAAGCTTGTAATCAGGCACTCGGGAGGCTGAGGCAGGAGGATCAAAAGTTTGAGGCCAGCCTCAGCATTTTAGTGCAACCCTTACCAACTTACTGTCTCAAAAAAAAAAAAAAAAAGAATTAAGGATGCAGTCTGGTGGTAAAGCACCCATGGGTTCAATCTCCATTGCCCCATTCCCTGCAAAAAAGCCTGCATGCAGAGGGGTAAGGACCTCTGCAATTGAACCTGCAGAGTCACCCACCTGTGCCAAGCTCCACCCTCCTCCACATTCCACTCAGTTTCCCTTCCAGCACCCTCTCCGTCTTTCACTGCAGTGGTGGGATGCAACCCCATGTACCATGGGCTTCTCTTGACCAGAGAGTCAGACATTTTGGAGTGTTCAACATGCCACATCTAACTCCTCACACCACCTGGCCCCGCCCTGCGCAGCCCAGCCTGCTTCCCAGAACCCATGCTCCTGGCCTGCACCAAAGGGCAGGCCAAAGGAATAATCATCATGGCTTTCTAACTCTGTTGTCTTTTTGTTTTGTTTTGTCTTTTCTAAGAAATGGAACCCAGGGACACTTTGCCAGTAAGCTACATCCCCTGCCCTTTTATTTTCTTATTTTTCACCAGGTGGAAGCTGGACTCGAACTCTTGATCCTCCTGCCTCAACTGCCCAAGTCACTGGGGTTACAGGTGAGCACAGCTGTGCCGAGCTCAGCCTTTGGTTTATGGGAACATTCACACTCATGCTCAATCCCCATGGTACAAATGACTCGAAGGAGTTCCCATCACTCCATCACTCTGTCCCGCATACATCAGTATATGACATTCTTCCAGATCCTTCTCTTGCCTTGATCCCTCGCTCAGTCTGCCAACTCCCCCAGTCTCTGCTTGTCTGTACACCTCATGCCATTTTTTTCTCCCCACATCCACCCCCCATTTCTTGACCTTTTTCTGTCTCTCAGTGGCTGGGGCTTCTTCTCTCTTGAGCTCTGGATCTGGCCTCCTCTCCAAGTTGCCCTCGCTTGATCTTCGTGCTCCCTGTGAGAGCTGAGAATGACCCTCACCTCGCCTCTCCCTGGAGTGAGCAGGCATATCTGGGACATGCTCCAGTGACACTTTCAGGGATTTTGACCCAGGTCTGGGGGGCCATGCTGAGCCACGACAGAACGGATGGTTGGCTGGTAGCACCAGGCCTGACTCTTCTTGGGAAGTCCCCTTCCTGCTATGCCAGATACTTCCTGAATATGGCCCTGGGAATAATTGTCCCAATTAAACCTTGAGGGAGGACAAATAATGGCTCTATATTCCCTGAGCTTCAGGAAGCCAAAGGACTTGTGGCCCAGGACATACAACCAGGCAAATGGCAGATCCAAAGAAGGGGTCAAATCTGCAGAGCAAACCCCCACTGCTTTGGACTGTCTGAACTCCATCTGCATTGGGAACCCAGGTGCTCTGGGCCAAGGAGCCCGGGGGGTGCTGCATAAAGTAAGGACTCAGTCTCCAGAGAATTACTCCAGTCCCACTTCAAGGAAGAACCTGGGAAAATGCAAGGACAGACTCTAATAGACACTAATGTCTGGAAGAGTTGCCATTTGCAAAGTCGTCTCTCCTACATCATGGCATTCCCATTTTCCTGACAACCAATGTGAACAGTGATCCATCTCCTACCCCCTGTGTGCTTGGGAGTGAATGGCAGGAGGAGTTAGAGTTGGCTCATCTGAGCCTCTCATTCACAGTCTTCCCACCATGTCTCCCAGGCATCAGGGCCCCTAGCAGCTCAGTCCCTCTGTGACCAGGAAAGTGGGTAAAGAGCATGGGACTGACATGAGGGCCCGCTCAGAGTCACCTCCCAGGGCAGCACCTCTCTTCCAAACAGGTAGAGCACCGTGGGCAGGGGAGGAACGTGTTCCCAGTTCTGAAAGTGGCCATCTTTCCTTCCAGGACCCAGATGCAGGGATTGGCTGGCCTAGTGTGGGAACAGGAGCTTTTGTGTTGGAAGGGCAGAGGGGCTCCCCTCTGAGAGCAATGCCCAGGAGGAGAGAACCTGGCATGACCCAGAGATGCCTGGCCTTGCTTCCTGCCATCAACCCTTCTCTGAACCCAGGGATCCTTCACCACTGAGCCACATCACCAGCCCATTTATTTATTTATTTATTTATTTATTTATTTATTTATTTATTGAGACAAGGTCTCACTAAATTACTTAGGACCTTACTAACTTGCTGAGGCAAGTTAGCCTCCACTTTGTGATCCTTTTGCTTCAGCCTCCTGAGTCATTGGGGTTACAAGTATGCACCCCACACCCAGATGAACTGGCTTATTAAGGAACATCACCTGCTTCCTATTTCTCTGTCCCCTATTATCTCAGTCCTGTGAAAGCAAGAATTCTTGCATTTTCCTCACTGCTTGGTTTTTAGTATCTTCAAAAATGCCTGACACATAGAAGATACTCGATAAATAATTATTGTGTTCAATAAATGACAACATTATATGAGAAGCCCCATAAGGAGTTAGAAGACAGCTTTATAGCCTCAGATTTCCCCACCTGCTTTTCCTCAGCAGAAAGAGAGAATTCCCACTTGCTGCCCAATGCAGAGCACCTGTCACAGCCCGGAAAGCCCTGACTTCTCCCCAAGACTCTGCCAGGCCCAACGGGTGAGGAACATGGGGGCCTCCCATGTACTCCACGGAGCACAGCCAACAGCACATCCTGGCCCTAAGTCATCCATGTGAAGATGATTTGGAAGGCAGAGAGCTTGGAGCCCATTTCACAGCTGAGGAGAATGAGGCCCAGAGAGAAGAATAAAAGAGCAAGGTCACCCAGCAGGTCAGTGGGGAAGCTCAGTTTGGAGGCCAGGGCTCCTGCTCTCCGGCTGGGCTCAAGCTGGGAATCAGGGAAGGGAAGCCACAAAGGATACCTTCAGGACCCCCCAACCTCTGGTGCCCACATCAAGCCCACCACCTTGGCACACCTGGCGTTCTTTAACCCTGGCCTTATCATCCTTTTCTCCCCCATATCACTGCTGTCCCTTCCTGAAGAGGAAGCACAGGCCCAAGCAGCTGTGCCCAGGGGCCTGCCACCTCTGCCTGGGCCCCAGCCTCAGCCCACTCATCCTCAGAAGGAAACTCTCTCCACTCCCTCTTGTTCCCTTTATATCTCTCTGCTCAGTTTGATGGGGGGCTGTGGCAAGAAAGAATTGGGGGGACACTGCAGCTCAGAGACTGTCCTTCATTAGTTCTCTCTTCCACAGGAAATGAGGGGCTGCAGCTGCCCACCAATACGGGTGGGGGGAGCTGGCCTCTGGCTGCTGGGAAGGCCGCACATCTGGGGGCAGGGCCGGGGAGGGTGGCTGAGATGCATCACCTTTGTGTGCCAGAGAGGCAACTGGGCATGTGGGCATGCTGCCTGCCCCACTGGAATTAGGGAGCAGGGCTGGGGACTCCAGCTGGGGACCTGGGGACAGGCAGAGCCCCCAAAGTGGGGGCAGGCTGTGGCAGTGCCTGGGAGAGAAAGCCCGGCCTCCCTGAAAAAAAAGAAGGAGCTATTTTCTAACTCAGGGCAAAACAATCTCGTTCAATGGAGCCTGCCCTTCTCCACAGCACCCCCTTCTAGCCACACCACAGAGCCACACACTAGCCACCCCCTCCCAGCCATCCAGAAGCCACCTCCAACTGGGCCTTCATTTCTCTATCCCTCTCCCCAGCTGGCAGGGGCACTCCATGATGCAGCCCAGGTCCTTGTCCATGAGCACTTGCATGCGCATGTGCATAAACACACACATACACACACACATGCACACACATGAACACACACACACATTTTCTTTTTCTTAATATCTCCCCTCCACTACACACCTCCAAGGCTATCCCTGGCAATTCTTGGAGCTCTGCCACTTACTTATTGTGTGGAGCCTCTCTTTTCCTCATCTGGAAGATGGATCCAACCATTCCAAACAAGAATGTTTGGAGTTTGTTTTTTTTGGGGGGGAGCAGTCATAGGGATTGAACTCAGGGGCACTTGACCCCTGAGCCACATCCCCAGCCATATTTTGTATTTCATTTAGAGACAGGGTCTCTCTGAGTGGCTTAGTATCCTGCTAAGTTGCTGAGGCTGGCTTTGAACTCATGATCCTTCTGCCTCAGCCTTCCAAACTACTGGCATGCAACACCAGCTGGCCACTGTTTGGAGTTTTTGAAATCATTCATAGGTAACCCTTGGCCCTCAGCTAATGTTCATGGCCAAAGAGAGGTGGAACAGAAAAAAAAAACTAGGGGTTTGGAGTTCAAATAGGGGTTCTGTAGCTGAGCAATCTGAAAGAGGTGACTTACTAGCTCCCTGAGCCTCAGTTTCCTCATCCGAAAATCAGGAATGATAGGACCCATTGTACAAAGCAACTCAGAGACCCTGCGGGGAGAAGCCAGCCCTGTGCAAGCTGTGAAGTGTGCTGCCAGGAGGTGAGAGCCATCCTGAGGTCCCCCTCCTCCCAGCCTTCCCAGCCTGAGACCCTCCACAGAATGCACCTCCCCAGTTCCCCAGGTGCCAGGAGAGCTAGGAGGCGGCTAGTGGCAAAGAGCCAGGTCGTCTGAGTGGGGCCTAAATGTGGTCTGTGAGGGACAGTGGACAGAGGCCCTCCTTCCCACACCTCCTGCCCCCCTCCAACGATGCCATTCTGCAGCCCTCCGAATCCCTTGCTCTCCAGGAGGCCACCTCCTCTCTGACATCATCTGTAGTCAAATCCCCTGAGGGCCATCCCCAATTTTCATTTCCTCTCACTGATCCTCACACACAGTCCCTCTACACACCCAGAATAGCCTCTTTCGCGAGCTGGCTGCGCTCACCAGATGTGTGTTGCAGCTCCCAAACCCAGGCTCTCAGCTGGGACAGGCTTGCAGAGCTCATCATCTCCAGTCCCCTTCCTCCTCTGGGGCCTCGTGGTTGGGATGGGAGTGGGAAGAGGATCCAGGACCCCACCCACCCATTCAGCACCTTTGTGCTCATTAGAAAAGGGCACCCTCTGTAGGCAGAGGCCATCTGGACCAGCATGTCCAGGGTTGGTAAGCAGAAGGCAGGTGGGATTCTGGCCCCCACTCGCCCTTGGCCAGGAACCTTGTGCAGTTTGCAACCTGTACCGCTCTCCACAGCGGCTCTGGCTGAGCCTAGGGAGGCATCCTCAGAAAACCGAAACTGGATTCCACTTGGAGTCACTACAACAACAACAACAACAACAAAAAAAAAATCCAAGAAGGTTATAGTAAGTCCAGGAACAGCTCAGGAGGTGAAAAGTCACCAAAGGAAGGTGATCTTCAAGCTGAATTTGAAGCAAATATGAAGATGAGAAGGGCCTTCCATCTCTGGAATTCCTGTACTTAGAGAGTGCGGTCCAGGGTTGGGAACAGATTGGAGCAATGGGCAGAGATAAGGTTCACAATGAAGACCAAAGGAAGACCTGGGGCCAGGCACGGTGATGCACGCCTATGGTACTAGCAGCTCCGGAGGCTGAGGCAGGAGGATTGTGAGTTCAAATCCAACCTCAGCATTTAGCAAGGCCCTAAGCAACTCAGTGAAACTCTGTCTCTCAATAAAATATGAAAAGGGCCCCGGGGTGTGGCTCAAGGTTTAAGTGCGCCTGGGTTTAATCTCTAGTACAAACAAAAACAAAAAAGAAAATCAAGGAAGAAAGACCTGGGAGTCTGTGCAGTGTGGAACTTGAGGTCACATCAGGTGGTCAGGGCCCAGGATTGATAAAGGGATAGGAAAGTGAGGTGCGAAACGGCTGATGGTCCTGTCTTAGGTCCTGTCACTGCCCGATGTGGTAGAGAATCGGGGTCTGTGTTCAAGTGCCTCCTTCTGGCCCCAGGATCCCAAAGTTGTAAAGAATCACTAGAACATCAAAACACATTCCAGCTTTCCAAAGGCTTGAAGGGAACACGTTTCTATCCTCTGTCACCTACACCCTACTGATCGTTCAAGCCTAGTTCAAGTATCACCTCCTCTGCAAGGCCTTCCCTGATGCCAAGCCCTGACATCTTATCAGCTCCCATGACTTCTTGGACTCCAATGTCACCACACAGACATGGTTTCTCTCAGTTTCTTGGACACCCTTATCAAACTAAGAGCTTCTGAGCCTGGCTCTAGAGAAGCAGGCAACAGATTGGGTGGACAAGAGAAGCCAAGTGGACACATGCTCACACCTGGGTCTCGAAAGGACAGTCAACTTGACAACTGGGTCAAGGAGTAAAGGTTCACGGATATCCTCACAGCCAGGCCCCAGGCCATGATTGGCATCAGGGCGAGGGCTTCTCAGCGGGGGCGGGGAGGCAGGCTGGGAGGACTGGCCTGTGGAGGGGGATTTCTGCCCATCCTAGGCCCTCCTCCTGCCTGTTCCCCTTGCCCCTAAGTCTGGAGTTGAGCTCTGGATAAGCTCCTGGAAGCCAAGGCAGAGGATATCCAAGTGACACCTGACCCATTCCTCTGATGGGCATTGTGCCCATGTTCTGTGTTGCTCCACATGCCAGAACAGTCCCAGCTGCCCCTTCTCTGGTCACCCTGGAGGGCTCTGCCTGACCCTCTAGGGATCCCAGGCCCTGTTCTGTATCTCCACCATCCATTCCTCCCACCCACTCCGACTGGACCCAGCATGGCCAAGCTGGGAGAAGGAAAGCCAGGGAGCCTGACTTCTGGGATTCTGGCCTCAGTCTTGCCCTTAACCTGTGGGGTTCCTGGAGTGGAGTGTGTGATCCGGGCTGACCCTCAGATTGTCCTCCCTGGGGATTCAAAGCCTCCCCGAAGGTGAGAGGCTCCAGCGAAGGCCAGAAGAGGACTGACTTGGGTGTCGAAGCCTGGCCCTCACCAGAGCCTGGCCCTCACCACCCTGGACAAGCAATGGCCTGAGACTGCACCCGCCCGGCCCCAGGCTGAGGAAGCATCCTCCTCCTGGGCTATTGCAGACCCAGTATCTCAGCCCAGCTCTGGCTTCCTGAGCAAGCCCCCAATTAGCCTGGTGCTTTGTTCTCAAGTGCATTGGTCAGATCACTTGGCCTGTACCTCGGGGAGGAGGGAGAGGAGGGGGGAGGGGGGAGGGAGAGGAGGGGGGAGGGATAGGGAGGCATAGGGCTGGGAGGCAGGGAAGGGAGGGGGAAAGGTAGGGGGAAGAGGGAGGGCAGGGGCAGGGAGGGAGCAGGAGGAGGAACTGGATGCTAATCAAGTCTCATTTAAAAAAGAAGATGACAATGAGGAATAAGGAGAAGAAGAAAGAAAACCCAGTGAAGGGGGAGGGGGAGGCTTGCTGAGGAAGCAGAGCAGCCGAGAGAGAGAGAGAGAGAGAGAGAGAGAGAGAGAGAGAGAGAGAGAGAGAGAGAGGAAGACACAGGCACACACACTGCTCTCCCTCCTGGCAGGCTGCACCCCGCTTCCCCACTTGGCCCTGCCCTGCAGCAGCCTGGCACCATCCAATTTAGCCCAGAAGCCTGAGTCTGTCTTCTGGTGCCCAGGGCTGTGGCACTCAGGGCCCAGCACACTCAGATGCCAGTCCTGGATCAGCGCCTCCCAAGCTCTGGGCTCTGGGCTAATCTCCTCCTGGGATCTCATATATAGAAACCTCATATACATAAACTCATAGATATATGACTTTATATAGATAAACTCATATATATATATATATATATATATATATATATATATATATATATATATATATATATATATATATCTGCCCAGCCATTGTCTTAGAACTTCCACTGGCAATTCTCTGTTCTTAGAATTCCTATTTCCTGCATCCCATGTTTTCTGTTTTGCATTATCTCTTAATTTAAAAAAAATTTTTTTTAGTTATACATGGACACAATATCTTTATTTTGTTTATTTATGTTTTCTGTGATGCTGAGGATAGAAGCCACAGACTCCCGTGTGCAAGGCAAGTGCTCTGCCCCTGAACCAGCCCCATTCCTTTATTTTAGTAATATTGTTAGTCTCTTAAGAAAAGATATTTGGGACATAAGATTTGGAAATCTATATGAAAATGATTAGTTGATGGAATTTCAGGTTGAATATAATCTGAATACATTGCTTGATTTTTTTGGCAGTTTCAATATTATTTTGATTCTTGACTTTATATTTGTCTTATATTTCCTCTTTTAGAAGCTTTTTATCTGTGATCTAACGTTTCATGATAATATATATTTAAAAATTTTCACTTATTGTGTTATATAGTGGTATATTTTTTTTTCTTTCAGTTGTTTTTTAAAATTTATTTTCTTTTTAGCTATATAGGACAGTAAAATGTATTTTGACTTATTATACATATATGAAATATAACTTTCCATTCTTATGGTTGTATAGAGTATGTCCAATTCATTTTATTCTCTTCCCCTCTCTTCCTTTCATTCCCCTTTGCCTAATCCAATGAACTTCTGCTGTTTCCCCCACCACCTATTGTGTGTTAGCACCCATAGAGCCTTTGGTTTTTAGGGATTGGCTCATTGCACTTAGCATGATAGTCTTCAGTTCCATCCCATACCAACAAATGCCATAATTTTATACTTCTTTATGGTTTGAATAATTGTCTATTTATACCACAATTTCTTTATCCATTCATCTGTTAAAGGCACGTAGGTCAGTTCCAGAGAATAGCTATTGTGAATTGAGCTGCTGTAACCATTGTTGTGTCCACATCACTATAGCATGATGATTTTAAGTTCTTTGGGTAGATGCCGAGGAGTGGGATTACTGGGTCAAATGGTGGTTCTATTCCAAGTTTTCTGAGAAATCTCCATGCACCAATTTGCAGTGCCACCAGCAATATATTAGTATACCTTTCTCCCCACGTCCCTGCCGATATTTGTTATTACTTGTATTCTTGATAATTGCCATCCTGGCTGTCCTTTAGTTCTACGAATTCTTTTAAACATTATTTCTTTGATATTCCCCTCTTTGATTTTCCCTGGTCTCCCCTTCTGGAATGATTATAATTGGATATTAGGCTTATTTATTTATTGTAATATTTTCCATCTGTTTTCCATTTTATTTGCCTTTTATTCTATTTTTCAGGAGAATCCTTCATTTTATCTTGATTTCTTTTTTTCTCCTGTTTTGATTGTCATCATTTCAATTTTCGTGTTTTGATCTTTAAGCATTTCTTAACATCCTTTTGCTTTGGGTATGTGATATTATCTCTAATTTCAGCAATGAAGATAACAATAGACTTTTTTAAGAGCTGTATGAAAATTAAGAGCAATAATACCAGTATGTCACTTAGAAAAGTCCCTGGTACACAGAAAGCACTCATTCATGTTAGTTATTGTTTCTTTAAGGGTATCAGAGCTCTTTTGAAGTTTTCTTCTGTGTCTGCATTTTCTGTTGTGGGTGTTTTGTCATCTTTGTTTTTGTCTCTCTTATTGGATGGAACCTTTTCTCAAGTGTCTAAGGGGTTCAGTAAGTGAACAGTATTTTAAAAGCATGACACTAAGAATGTTACACAAGTTCTCTAGTTGTAGTTTTGGTGGATTGCCATGGAGTCTTCCCTAAAGGATGTTCAAGCCTTCACTCTTGGACAGTGTGATTCAGGTTAACTGCCTTTTCTGCGGGGAGAGCCCTCGATGTCAGTCATGTTTAAGTGCCCACTCTTTGGATTTATTCACTTTTCCAGAAAAAATATTTTCTAATTCCTTTCCTTGGGAGAAGGAGTTCAGATAATAGGTATTATTGGATCCTGTGTGGACAGTAGGTTCTAGGTTTCACCCTCAAAACCCTTTTATTTATTTATTTCTTGGTGAGATGCCTCATTTTGGTCCTATACCATACCTGACTCTGTTAAGTCGGAGCTTGTTCCTTTCCGTTTCTTTGAGACCAAAGTCTGATGTCTCATAGAGGGAGAATGAATAGTCCTTTAATGGCAAGGAGTAGAGAGGTAGGTTCCTTGGAGATTAGACTGCTTTATGTACTTTCATATAAAAGTTTTAAGTCTTGTAAATGCATGATTCATCTATGCATTTCATATTTCTAACTTCTAAGCTTTTAAGGCACTTGGGAGAAAATATACTAGCTTCTTTTAGGAACTCCCTTGGATTTCTCAGCTGCTGAGTTAGTGACCTTTTTAAAAATTTTTCTGGGGCTGGGGATGTGGCTTAATTGGTAGTGCACTCGTCTAGAGTGTGTGAGGCACTGGGTTCGGTTCTCAGCACCAGATAAATGTGAAATAAAGATACTGTGTCCACCTAAAAACTAAAGAAATAAATATTTAGAATTTTTTTTCTTTTGTATTTCTGGGAATTGAAACACAGGAGAGTTCTCCCACTGAGCTACATACCCAACCATTTTACATTTTATTTTGAGACATGTCTCATAATGCTTGAACTTGCAACTCTATTTTAGCCTTTCTGAGCCTCCAAGCCCAGTTTAAAGACTTTTTCTGAATCTGTTTTCTACCTTCCAAAAATAGGTAGTTATCACTTGACATTTATCTTTTTGAATATTCTATTTTGATGTTGTGGGTTTGTTTTTTAAAAAAATAATGTTTGTTTTTGGTAAGTTTTTGAGAAGGGGCTCTTATAGCATGTTTTAAAATCTATTATGTATTTGCTTTCATCACTGTTAATTTTCCTTTTATTTTTTACTTCCTAGAGTTCTTTGGATTTCCTATTTTTGTAACAGTTTTGTCATAAATCTATCAAGTTCTGTGAGTTATCCCAAAGGATTTTTTAAAAATACATAAAAATAAATAAATAAAAATATTGTGTCTATCTACAACTAAAAAAAAAAAAAAAAAAAAAAAGATTCCATCTTACCCCAGTCAGAATGGCTAGAATCAAGAATATAAAAAATAGCTGGACACTGTAGCATATGCCTGTAATCTCAGTGACTTGAGAGGCTGTGGCAGAATCTACATATTAACTTCAATGGTGCTCTCTTTGTTAAATTCTACCAATCAAAAGCATTTGTTATCCCTTCCTTTATTTCTCTGAAGCTATTTAAGTTTAAATTAAGCAAAAGTATATAAAATAAAAAATTTTAGTTCCTAGGCTGGAGATATAGCTCAATGGTAGAGCACTTACGTGCCTATCATGTGTGAGTCCTTGGGTTCAGTCCCGATGCCATCAAAAGTAATAATAATAATAAAAATAATACTTAAGTTTCTGAGTCTCACTAGTCATAATTTAAATACTCAGTAGCCATCTGTGGCTAGTGGCTGTCATATTGTACCACATAAATAGAGCACATTCCCATTATTATAGAAAGTTGAATTGGCAGTACTATTCTAGAATTTTAATATTTTCTTTAAATATATCTTTTGTCCTTGATGAAATTAATATCAGTGTATTCATTTGTTATTCATCACTAATATAAAGTATCTTAAGTGTCTAATGATAATAAATGGCATTATATGAAAAGTATATTGTAGAGAAATGTGGACAGGCCACATGTGCAATGAAGAGTTGTCATTGCCTCCAGTTTGATCTTTTGCTTTGTGGGGTTGAAAGCTTTTATTTTATTATTTTTTCTTAAGCATTTCAGATTCTGAGGGAATTGAGTCTTATTAACTAAGCTTATAAGAGATTAAATGCTAGTTTTAATATTTATGGGGTTTTTGCCCTTTTAGTGACTAGAATATTTATAACCTATATCTAAGTACTACTGTAGAGAACCTGGGAAGTCAAATTAATCAAACAAAATGATATTAGAGTGAAGAGAGAGCCTATAAAATGGAAGAAAATCTTTGCCAGCTCCTTCAACAGAGGATTAATATCCATATAAAAAACTCAAAATATATAAAGAACTCAAAAAACTTAGCATCTAAAAAACACATAGCCCAATCAATGGATGGGCAAATGAACGGACACTTCTCAAAAGAGGTACAAATGTCCAATAATTATATGGAAAATGTGCATCTATATCTGTCAGGGAAATGCAAATCAAAACTACATTAAGGTTTCATCTTGCAGGAGTTGGGGTTGTGGCTCAGTGAGTGGTAGAGCACTCACCTAGCATGCATTAGGCATTGGGATTGATTCTCAGCATCACATAAGAATAAAATAAAGGTATTGTGTTCACCTACAACTAAAACATATAAACAACAACAATAAGAAGATTCCATTTCCAGACTGGGGTTGTGGTCCAGTGGTAGATCACTTGCCTAGCATATATGAGGCACTTCAATGTTCAGCACCACACAAAAATAAATAAATAAAGATATTGTGTCTATCTACAACTAAAAAAAAAAAAAAAAAAAAAAAAAAGATTCCATCTTACCCCAGTCAGAATGGCTAGCATCAAGAATATAATAAATAGCTGGACACTGTAGCATATGCCTGTAATCTCAGTGACTTGAGAGGCTGAGGCAGAAGGATCACAAATTTGAGGCCAGCCTCAGCAACTTACTGAGTCCCTGTCTCAAATAAAAAGGTTAGGGGATGTAGCTCAATGATAAAGTGCCCCTGTGTTCAATGCCCAGTACAAACACAAAAACAAAGAAAAAATAAACCCTGGTATGGACCTGTGAGAAGAGGAATCCTTATACACTGTTGATGGGAGTGTAAATGAGTACAGCCACTGTGGTAATCAGTGGGGAGTTTCCTCAAAACCTAAAAATAGAAATATCATATGATCTAACTGTACTACTCCTGGGTGTATACCAGAAGGATATCTGCATACAAAAGTCAAATAATAAATGTATCTCTTGTTTTGTGTGCAAGAATGTTATTGCTAACCCACTATTATAAGTGGCATGCTTTTTGAGTGTTTTTCAATTAGCGCTGATTCATTTGGGCAGTGGTGATCACAGGCTCTTTCCTGACCATACTGGTAATCAGCAGCAGGCATCTGCAAAGGAGATGGCCAAGATTTTCTGACGTTTTCTATGGTGAAAGAAAAGGGCCAAATTTCTACTCCTAAGGAGGAGTGAGCCTATTTTCCCAACCAGCATTGTGCTTCTGCATCACACAGCACGTGCTGTGACACAGATAGTGAAGGAGGAGATTTGGAGGCTTAATAAGTGTCAAAGTTGAAGGGTCTGTAAGTTTTCCTACCAGAAACCCTGTTTATTCCTGCACTATACTTCAAGTGCTATCTAAAGACCAAATGTGGCAGCAGGAAAAACCAGTAGCTAATTAATGAGTTCTTTGTTCCAAACCAATAAGCCAAGTTTTTTTTTGTTTGTTTGGCTCAACAGATTGTGCTTTATTTAAAATCCATTAGCTGTTATTAATAAATGAAGTTGGGTGTCACAAATATTTTTGAATTTCAGACAACTCATTTGATACTTTGTATAATGAAAGAACATTTATTTTAGGTGAAATTCAGAACTCGATTGAGATCCTATTACCTGTGGACAGCCCAGCCTTTCTGATACTTCAGTGGAGCATGAGGTGGACGGATGGTGGGGCTCTACAGACAGACTCCCTTCATTCAGCTAATGGCTCTGCTTTTACTAGAGTGTGACCTTGGACAAGCTCAGTCCTCTGTGCCTCAGCAATCTATTGTTTGTAAAATAGAGGCAATCATATTACCAACCACAAAGAGAACTTTCCAGCATTATGTGAGATAATGTACTCTGTGATTAGCAAAGAGTGAGATCTCAAATATGTATTAACTAATAAGAGAATAAACTGAAACACAATTTAAACTCTATCCTTGGCTATATCTTGATGCATCTCTTGTTACATTTTGTAATTATTGCATGAAATAGAGACTATGTTGGATAACTAATGAAATTTAACCAACGAATATATGAATTTTGCAATAAATACATTTATGCTTTGATTAGGGATTCAGTGGTTACCAGTACTAAATACATTACAGATACATTTAATAAAACCAAAGACCTTTATATATGAAATCATTACTCTAGAATAAACTTTTGTCTAAATTCATGTAGAGACAGTACTAAATACTGTACAGTTTCATTGTACTCATTTCTACTCTTATTATTTTTATATTTATTAACAGACTTTAGTAACTAAAAATTATCTTCATCATTTCTTCCTGTGATAATCAACCAGTATGTCAACCTACCTAACCTGGTAAACTACAATATTGATTTTATGAATTTAGACTAAACATTTCAACTCTGATTTTCTATTTCTATTAAATGGAGTTTTTTTTAATATAGTATGCTCTTAAGAAGAAAATATTTTCCTTCATGAATGAAAAATAAGTATTAAAGTTATTAAAACACAATAATGCAATGATAGTGGCATATAACAAATTACATGAGAGAATACAATACAATATTTATAATTTATTTTGATTGATCAAATTGCCTTTATTATGGTTGTTTGACCTTGGAACTTTAGTGCACATGTATTATAGTTTTGTGCATTCTCCATTAGAAGGAATGGGGTGGGAAAATGAATGTATTTTTGGTGCCAAGAATGGATGGGTACTTAGCAAATAAAATGTTGGCTGTGCCAAACTAAAGTGACTGGCTTGATTTTGGTAGACTCTAACATTTTCCTGCTTGAGTCATTGCTAAAATGAGGATGAAAGCTGTGCTTCAGGAAGGTCTTAGACAAGAAAGTTTGAAATGGAGGGACACTAGGTTCTTGAGATGTATCTTATGACTGTGAAGTGGGAATGGTTAATGTTTGCACAGAGAAAGATGACCAACTGAGTAGGCTTCAAAGTTACACTTTTATAAACTTATCATGATTTTCTCTTCCAAAAGTCATGGCCTATGTAGTCACTCCTAATTACAGAGGCTGGTTATCATTGTTTTTAAGTTATTTGCTTTATTCATTTCTTCATATGATTGTTTTGCCTAGTGTTTCTCCTAAACTTCTTTGCTGAAATCTTCCAGGAAACCTTTCCTCTAATAAAAGCTCCTGTAAGTCCAACTACTATGCCCATTACTCTATTGAGTATATTATCTATTAATTATAGCCAGGGAACTCTCTCTGCTGTAGCAGTTCTGGTTTTGTGGGGAGGGAGGGTTGGGATGCAAGAGAATTTGGCAAGGGAGATAAGGTGGTGTCAGTGGTAATATGGTGGTGAGACCCTCCAATTGTGAAAATTTAGTATTGGTGACTTCCTGGTTGAATGATATTCTTTGTTTGTGTCTTCCAGTTGCCATGACCATAGAGGCCCAAGAATCAACAGGCATGAGTAAAGGAAAAAAAAATGTTGAGTGAAGGGAACATTGCAGATCAGCAAGCCTTTCTGTGTCCAATTTGCTCTTCTACTTGGCTTGATGAACTTGAGAATACCTGTGGGAGTATACTTTTAAAACTGCTTTGATATTTTTAATTTCAATGTACAATTGCAATTATTAATTGGCTGTCCCCTTTGCAGATGCCTGCTATTGGTTACTAGTGTGGTGAGGCAAGTCTCCATCTCTGTGGTCAGTTATCAAGACCTCACTTCTGTGTTTTTTGCTTCCATGAAGAATTCTACATAAGCTATGAATGTTCTTACAGATCACCTCTGCAAAAGTGAAATAAACATTTTCTAGCTCAATTATTCTGTGAATTGTTTTGATAAAATTGACTCCTATTTTTTATCTTAAGTGTTTTGCATATCCAGCACATAGATCTGGTCTTTCCCCAATTCTGAAAGGCCTATTTCTACTGTGTCCTGTGTTGCTGCATCTTGTCTCCTTTACCTCAATTAATTGCTGATGTCATCTCTTAGCTATTTTCAAAAGGGTGTCTGAGTTGCTTCGCTAACTTTATTATATACTAGTCTTTATGAAGTCACTTTAGACAGACCTACCATTATCACACTATATATGCTGTATATACTGAGGTCTATCATCTTTGTTTCCTCATGTGAGTCTTCTCTCAAGGCTTCAAGATAGATTTTCCTTTTACTCACCATAAGAGGTTCTGAAGCTCAGTGTTTGGACCTAATATGTTTAAATTTAAATATCTAGTGAATGGTAGATGCATATTCAAAACCCCTTCAGGTCAACTTCAAAGTCTACATTCCTTCTCTAGGTTTTGGTAACTGAGAACTTTGCCTTTGGAGGGCTGGATCACAACACTGCTTTCATGCTATTTGACTATTTGTTCTACTTTCTATTCTCCCTTTCAATTCTAACATTGTTCAGCCTCTACAAAAATCAAGATCCCTTTTTCTGTATTTCAAATATATAATATTGAGTCAAACTATTTTTAGCACTGTGCAAGGCACTGTATGGGATAAAAAAATAAATGAGTCTGTGGATAACCTTGGGAACTTCTATTTTAATTGCTACAACATGAGCCGGAAAAACCTGCATACAGTTATCTACAGTAGGAGACAGAATAAAAGTATCATTATTGAGCCCATAATAGAAATTTACAAGAAGGAGAGAGCAACCCCAGAAACCTCTCTTCTGTTTTCCATAGTGTTTACAGGGATGGGGAGCAGAGGAAAGGTGATGACCACATTTTATTGGTTCACTGTCACTGCTATTTTTTATAATTAGCCTTAGTTTTGGTGAGAAACAAGAATGCAAAAAAGGATCTGGGCAGGGAGGGGGCATGCAGATAATTATTTTATTTTGTTGATATTTTCTCCTTTGTAGTGATAGTGGAGAGAGAGAGAGAGAGAGAGAGAGAGATCTTACCCTGGTTAAATGTAATCTGACAACCCAAAATTCATTCATTCAATGTAATGGTGAATACATTAAATTATAAAGTTGGGATATACAATGATGAACTGAAATATATATATATATATATATATATACTATGGAGAAATAGGCTGTCTGTCAACATAAATATTCTATGGCAGGAAGTGATAGAAAGGGATAGAAAGGATTTTATTATACAATATAAGAAAAGGAAGATGCTATTTCCTCCTAGAAGCATCAGGGAAAACTATAAGAAGAAATGGATAGTTGGTAGGAATAGCCAATCTCCATTAATTGCTAACCATATTCCAAGCTTGTGTTGTCGTAAGTCTAAATTGACTCTTGCAAAATTCTGTGAGATAGCTACTATCATTCTCTCCCCCCTTCCCTCCTCCATTAAGAAAAAACACTGCATAGAGAAGTTAAATAACTTGCTGGTAAATAGTTTGCAGTTCAGCTCTAGAGTCTGGCCATTTAACCACACAGTGGTATTGCTCAGTGGCTGTGTCCTGGAGGATGAGGGGAGTGGATTTTACACATGAGAACGAACAGAGCAAGTAGAGAAATAGTAGCAGGAAAGGATGAAGGGAATATGGGGTGTCAGATCACACAATTTAGAAATAGAGATGTACAAAGAGAAGTCATTGTAAATAAGAAAAATTTTAACATAAAACTAGGCTAGAGTTGGGTCATAAAGGAAATCAAGTCACTTTCTAAAGGGTGAGTCTTGACTTTTTATACTTGGCGGGTTTTGAAAGGCCTCATCTTATGACATAGGTGGTTTGTAGAAAGACTAATCTGACAGTCACACGCAAGGTGGATATGACACTTGCATAGAGGGCAGCAAGACCAGTTAAGGAGATTATAATCAATAAAAGAGAACATGCCTTAGAGTGACAGAAGTGACAATGACAATGAGAAATTGCCAAAGAGGCTGTGAGGAATTACAAATGGAAGTGCAACACTGAGAGTTTAGTGATTGATAAAGAGGAGTCAGAAGAAAAATGTGAGTCTTGAGCTTGGGTAATTGTAAGGGTAGGGGTGTTAGCCACCCAGCTCTGAAACAGGAGACCTTGAGGGCTGTGTAACAAATGAAGAAGTTAATTTTGCACATAGATCCATGTAGACTGAGCTTCCAGCTGGCTGATCTTCTGAAAGTAAGTATGATAATTAGTTTTGATAGTGTTTGAATGCATTCTATAGGGTATAGCTTTTTAAAAACTGAATCAAAGTCAGGGCCTGAGAGGAAGAGTATACCCCAGGGTTTATGATGAGAACCTTGAACTGACAGATTTTCTTGAAACTTCTGGGTCTTCTCCTTTATTGGAAGATAGGATCCCTCATCCCCTTTACTCAAAGATATGGAGAAGCCTCAAATAAAATAAATGTTTTATAAAACTATGCTGTTTTTCTCAGGACTTTTCCCAACTTTTCTCCTGGTTGCTGGAGCAATTACCAGGGATCTATCTCAGCAAGACCCAGCTGGGAAATTATTGGGACTGTCAAAGGACCTATGTCATCTGTATCAGTGGAGGGTATGCTCAAGAGTGGCTCCTGAGAGTGCTGGGTTGATGGGTCAGAATATAAAGCTGGATGATAAAAAACTGTCAATATGGGGGCATTCTCTCATAATACAGCATTTAATCCCTGGAAAGGGTGCTCTCTCTCTTTCTCCATCTCTTTCTTCTATGTTCAGGGACACTTTACTACTGAGCTACATGCCTTTTTATTTTTATTTTTATCTTTTTTTAAAAAAATATTGAGACAGTGTCTCAGTTAGTTGAGGAGGCTGGCCTCAAACTTGAGATTCTCTTGCCTTAGCATCCTGAGTAACTGGGATCATTGGTATGTGACACTATAACCAGCCCCAGGATATGATTTATTTTATGTTGCTGGGGATAGATATCTAGAAGCTTGGAAGAAGTGATGGTCCTAATGAAATGAAGTAGAAATGTCAAAACAGGGCAGAATGTAGAAGAAGGGTTCAAGCAGACACAGAGAAGTGGTCATGCTAAGGTCTCTTTAAAATGTAAGAAGAGTGGACTCACAGGATGACTGTATTCTTTGGGAGGCCCAGGGGATATTCTGTCAAGCTGATAAGAGATGCACTGTGAGGAGGACCTTGGCATTATTAAGAAGCTTAGTAGCCATTCTTTCTGCAGGCTGAGCTAACAGCAGGAGTTGTTGCTACAGAACTGAAATACCTAGCAGGATTGGTAAACAAAACATTTGGGATCCTTGTTTAAAAAAAAACAGGAAAAAACATTTTGAATTGGAAGACTAGGAAGACTTGAATTAGGAAGACTTCTCAAGACAAACAGAATCAATAATATTGATTGATTGATTGATTGATTGATTGGAATTGGCTCAGGTGATTTTGGGGGCTAAGTCTCACAGTTTGCACCAAGCTGGAGATTCAGGAGGCCTGTTGTGTAGTTCCAGTCTGAGTCCATGTTCAAATGCAGGAGATGACTTTTCTTTTAGCTAAAAGACAACCAGACACAGAGAGCGAAGGCTCCATTACTCAGTCTTTCTATTGCATTCACTTTTTCAGTGAAATGAATGAGGACCACTCACTTTGGGGAGGACTTTCAGTTTACTGATTTAAAAGTTGATCTCATCAGGAAGCACCCTCACAGGCACACCCAGGATAATTTTAAATCAAATATCTGTGCACCCTGTGGCCTGATCAAGTTGACACATTAACATTAACCATCAAAGAGCTATAGATAGCAAGTACTCTGGAAATTTTAGTAAGATACTTGTGTTGCAGAGAGTGGAAGGCAAACACAATACATTCAGGGCCCACTATATGACTAAGAAAATAGCATATACTTAGTAAGCCTCTTCAGGTTTTGGAGTTATCATATTCTGCACTTTAGATACTGCTGCAACCATATTGCAGGTGATGTGAACGATAGCAAGATTTGTGTGAGGCTAAATGTGAGAAAGCATTCCATTGCACATTGAGGCTGTAGCACAGGTGAACCTGTTGTTTGACCAAATGATCAGGCAGACTTCACAGTATTAGAGATGTCTGTGAGTGGGGATAAAGGAGGCTGCACTGAAGCCTGGGCCAAGCCCAGATAGGAGAGTTTAGAATAGATCCCTAGGGTCTTTGAACAAGAACGTTCCTTCTGCAGCAGATAAATATGTATCACTTGGAAAAAACTGATACTGTTTTGCTAACCTTCTAGCAGAGGACATTAAACGATAGGTCAGAACTGGCTATTATAAGGTAAGTGCTATCAGAATCACCAAATTGGGCCCCTCAGTAATCCATGTGAATGGAAGTAGTGCATCTGCTATTAGTCTTGAATAGGTTAGAGGGTGGGTTTCACATATATGTTGGATACAGTCCTTTGCCAGATACGTATTTTGTAAATGTGTTTTCCCAGCCTGTGGCTTGCCTTTTCCTCTTGACAGTGTGTTTTGTAGAGCAACTTTTAACTTTTTAAAATTTAAAATTTTAACTAAGCTTGTTGATGATTTCTTTGTATCTAAGTAGTCATCACTGCACCCAAATTTGTCTAGGCTTTTTTCTATGTCATCTTCTAGGAGTTTTGTGTTTGGTACCTAGGTCTATATGATCCATGTTGAGTTACTGTTTTGTAAAGAGCCTATCCTTTTCAATTTTTATTTTGGCTTATGCTTTATTTCTCTTCTCTTTTATGCTGCTGTAAAGAACTATGAGATTTATTTTGTTGACATAAATCTATACATATTTGCAACTAGACTTTGCCTGCCAGTTTTAATCAACCAGGTAATTAGAGGAGCACCCTAAGTTGCTTAAAGATACCACTTAGAGTGAAAGTTTGCTTACTGAACAATTAAAAATTAAACCACAGATGGTTAATGTAGTTTCCAATGTGCCAAACATTTATTAATGATAATGATGCATTTATATTTTTAAAGCTTTTCTGTTAAATTTATAATACATGCTACACATCTCTGTCTCAGTTTTCTTTTTTTCCCCTGGTAGACTAAGCCTGAGAATAAAAATTTGTGTCCATTTGGTGGAAGGAATAATTTGATGATGCATGTTTTCACTTGTGTGATGTCTTATGTTCTGAGGAGATTTTTTCCCCCTACGGTGTGGATGAAATAAATCACATCTACAATGCTTTGTGGAGTTCATGGTTGATGCTTGATGACTCTTGGTTTGTGTGCAATACATGTAGATGCTCAAAAAAAAAGAAAAGAAAAAAGGCAATAGAATAAAAAATAATCACAATAATAAAACACAGAAACGAGAAAAAATTGACAACACATTTTTAATGGAAAAATAATTTGATACTAAGCTAAAAAATGAAACTGCTGTGCACAGAGTTATGGTTAATTCAATGCATTAATTTGTTAGGTTATGAGATTGCCAGATTTGTTCAAACATTATTTTTTGGGTTTCTGTGAAAGTATTTTTGGTTAAGATTAGCATTTAAATTTATCAAATGTGTAAAGGTTATTGCCCTCCCTAATCTGGATGGGCTTCATCTAATCAATTGAAGGCCGGATTAGAACAAAAAGGCTCAGTCTTCAACTAGTGGAAAACACTTTTTTCTGTCTGACTACTTCAAACTGGGATGTTAATTTTTTTTTCTACTTTCAGACTCAAACTGAAATATGGATTCTTCTTGGATCTTGAGTCTGCTGTTTTTGGGAACTGTACTATCATTTGCTTTCCTGGTCCTAGGCTTTCAGGTTCAGGCTATAACCCCACTATCAGCTCTTCTGGGTCTACAGCTTGCTGACTCACCCTGCAGCTCTTGAACTTTCCAGTCTGCTTAATCTCATGGACTTTTCCGTATAATCAATTCCTCTGTATATATATCCGGTTGGTTCTGTTTCTCTAGAGAACCCTGGTGAATACACATGGGTTTTTTCACTTGTCTTTCAACACTAATGGCTACATTTTCTTTGAAATGTATGAAATTTGCCAATTGATAATTAAAGAAAGCTCATTACCAGGCAAATACAAAAAAAAGCAATTTCCCTTTGAAAGATAATATTTACATTATAGAAACATTGAAAAAGAATCTAGAAAACTAATAAAAAAAAACATAAAAATGCAAATTACTTGCAGCTAATTGGTTGTGTCTTCAAATACATTCTAAATTATTATTTTACTAAAGACTAAATATTTCTCTTTAAATATGTTACTATGGTTAGCATAAAAATTATAATGTTTAATTTTTCTTTAGTGTAGTTGTATTAAAAGTTTGTTGAGGGGGAAATAGAAGAAAAGCCAAAGAATTCATTTTTTTTCTGAACTTCTAAACTCTTTTTTTGAACCGTGAACTACATGTTCAATTCCCAATCTCTGTATGCAGTTAAAGAACCAAGTTGATGGTGTTCATATTAGACCGTAAACTCCAACATATTATCACTTCTGCTTTATTCACTGTGGCATTTCAAATACTTTATTTTTTTTAAATAAAGGCATAATATTTTTAGAGAAGATTTAGATTCATAACAAACCTAAGAGGAAGATATGGAGATTTCTCATAACATCCTTTGCCATTCTCTGTCTTCCTTGTTAAACAATATCCCCCACAAAATGGTTCACTTATAAAAACTGATGAAGCTACATTGCTACATCATTATCACCTGAAGTCTACCGTTTATATGAGGGATAACTCTTGGTGCTGTATATTTTATGGGTTTGGACAAATTTAAAATAATGTTGTATTATCATAGAGTGGTGATGGGCCCTAAATCCTGGGCTTCACCTGTTGATCTTCCCTCTCTCTAATCCCCAACAACCAGTGACTATTTTTTTTTACTGTCTCCATAGTTTTCCTAAATGTTTTTTTTTTATAATTTCTGTCTCAGGGATATTAAAAAAGTACTTATCAAGGTAAATGACAGTTTCCAGTTTGATAATAAATGATAAGAACCCATTTTACACCATAACTGGCACAGTTGACGAATCTTTTTCCTTTTTGAAATGCTTCCTTTTTGGTTTAACATTATTTTCTTTCTTGTTTACTGGGTATTTCTTTCCAATGTTCTGGATTCTTGACCTCATTGTAACACTCTGAAGGCCTCCATCCTTGGTCCTCCATTTTCCCCTCAGATAATGACTAATCCCATTGTTTTAAATACTATCCAGATGTTGAGACTCCAGATTTTTTTTTCTCTAGATCTTAACTTTATCCTGAGGCCCAGACTTGCACATATTCTTTTCCAGCTTTACTCAAGTATGATGGACAAATGAAAATTGTATGTATTTGAGCATCTCCCATTTCCCCCAGTACAAACCCCTGTTACCACCATTCTGTTCCCCTTTTGTAAAATATTTTCTCCAGATGGCATATTGTAGTGAGGGCACACAGTATTTGTGTTTCTGTACATAGCTTATTTCACTTAGGATAAACTTCTTCAGGTTCATCTATATTGTCATCAATGGCAGGATATCCTTCTCTTTGAAGGCTGAATAATATTTACTTTTATATCTACATCACGGTATGGTTTAGATAGTACGTGTCCCCAAAAGCATAGGTGTGAGACAATGCAAGAACATTCACAGGTGAATTGATTGGGTTATGAGAGCCTTAACCCAATCAGTGAATTAACTCTTTAACAGGGATTAATGGAGTGCTAACTGTAGGCTGGTAAGGTGTAGCTGGAAGACATGGGTTCCTGGGTTTCATGACTTTGGGGTCTACACTTGGTGAGCTGATTTTAGTCTATCAGTGCTTCCTGATCATCATGTGAGATGATTGCCTTCACCAGACTCTTCTGCCATGATGTTCTGCCTCACCTAAAGCCTGGAGGAATGGAGCTGGCTCTCTGTGGACTGAGACCTCTGAATAAGCCCCCAAATAAACTTTTTCTCCTCTAAAATTGCTCTTATCAGGTGTTTTAGTCACAGTAGTGAAAAAGCTGACTAAAACACTTCACCATTTCTTTATTTATTGATCCACTGATGTTTACTTAGTTTTATTCCATTTTTTGGCTATTCTGAATGATACTGCAGTGAGCAGGAAAGCACATCTGTCTCCTCAACACACTGACTTCATTTCCTTTGGATATACCCAGAAGTAGGATTTCTGGATCATGCGATGGTTCAATTTTTAACTTTTTGAGGAGCTTCCATACAATTTCCCAATAGCCACACCAATTTACATCCCCACAAAAAAGGCTTTCTCTCTTCCATATCATTCCAATGCTTATTATCTTATGCAATAAGATGAATGAAAGTATTATGTTAAAGAGGCCAGAAGATGACACATTGTATACTTTCATGAGGCAATTTATTTGGTAGCCTTTTTGATTCCATTTATATGGCAAACTGTAGTGATTTCTAGTGGCTTGTGCAGGGGAAGACACTGACTGCAAAAATGGCATGAGGCAACTTTTTGGAGTGATGGAAATATTTTATATCTTAATTGTGCAGTGGGGTGGTGTTTACAAGATTATATACATTTGAAAAAATTCATCACATCACATCCATACAGTGTGTGATGTTTTTTGCATGTGTTCAAATTATTCTTCAATAAACCTGAATTAAAATCCTCCTCAGGGGCTGGGATTGTGGCTCAGTGGTAGAATGCTTGCCTAGCATGTGTGAAGCACTGGGTTCAATCCACTGTGTGTGTGTGTGTGTGTGTGTGTGTATAATATATATTACACATAATTTTTTAAAATTGTATATTTTTAATAATTTTTTAAATATATATAATTTTAAAAAAATCCTTTCTCAGATGTCTTCTCATTTCAATTAGATAGATTCAAAATGCTTTTTCTTCTATTTTCCGTAACTCTTTGGTGTGCCTGAAAACTTCTTTCTCTAGGTATTTGAATGGCTGACTACATTTAGTTCAGAAGTCAATCTTTCAGAATCTTTTCCTCTGAGGAAAGTTTAAAATAGGTTCTTTCCTCTCCTTCAAGTCAAACTCTATCCCATTCACTGTCTTATATAGTTAGCACTTTTGTGTCTAAAATAATTCTTCCCTCTTCTTCAAGTCCAACTCTATCCTATTTTCCTGTTTTATGCACTTAACACTACTCAAATGGTCTTATGGGTGCATTTATTTTCTTCTCCCTGCCCCCTGTCCTCATTTGTCTGCAAAGGACAGTAGGGGAATGGAAACTGTCAATTGGATTCACTGCTGATTCTCCCAAAGGCATATTGTAGGCACTGAATGAATAAATAAATGAATAGCGGGTGACTGGATGACTGACTAACTGAACCTTAAACCAGAATTGTAAAACACTGGCACTTCTGTTTAATTGAAGCATTATGGTGCTAAGAATGTTGATCGATGATCATAATGGAGTATGTACTTAAAACATACACGTCCATTATAGGCATTTGTTAAGGTCTTTCCATGTGAGTGGCACTGAGTTATATGTGGAGGTCACTTATTTGAAAGGAAACAGTCTGTCAATTATTTTCACCAAATTTTTCGAACTTTCTTTAAAGAATTTCAGGGAAAAAGTCTCTTAGTTCTAACTTCTGTGAGAAGCTTGTGGAGAGTGTGAGAGTAAGTCATCTTTTTCCATTTGTTAGGAGTGTTTATAGATTCTTTGATAGATTTAAGAAATTTGGAAAACATGTATGATTTTCTGTAACAAATCACAGTCAACATAGTAAAAACATATGTTGCTTTTGTAGGTGTATTTTTTTTTAAATAATAATATCCCCAACTCTATTTTTAGAAACATGAAGGGTGGCCCTGCATTGGATATCTAAAAGTATGAGTAACTGGGCAGAAAACAATCACTTCACTGATGTTAAACCTGGTGACCATTTTGAGAAATGCTTATTAAAATATGTTACAAATGTGCGGTGTATAGTGGTTTGATATCAAGTGTTCTCTAAAAGTTTATGTGTGTTACAATGCAAGGATGTTCAGAGGTGAAATGATTAGATCATGAGAACTATAACCTAATCAGTGGATTAATCCACTGATATGGATTGATTCATGGTAACAGTAAGCACCCTCTTCTTTTAGAATGCACCCTCTTTTTTCTGATTGCTTTTCTCCTCCATGCCCTTCCACCTTGGTGTTCTGCCTCACCTTGGGCCCAGCTGTCTATGGACTGAGACCTCTGAAACTATAAGCCAAAATACACTTTTCATCTTCTCATTGTTCTTGCCAGATCTTTGGTCATAAGTACAGAAAGGCTAACTAAAATTATATGCACACATATATAGAATGTGTGGTGTGTGTGTGTGTGTGTGTGTGTGTGTGTGTATTTATATATGGTTTAGTTTTTTTGAGAGGCTGTGAATCAAACCTAGGTCCTTGCACATGCTAAACATGTGCTTTGCCTCTGAGCCACATCTCCATCTCTGAGCTTGTAGGTTTTCATATGTAAAGAAATCTGAACCCAGACTACCTATGGGAACATAAGAGCAGTTAATAAGATACACACACACACACACACACACACACACACACACAGGAACACAGAACTGTTCTTTATGGTGGCTATGATCTAGCAATTGTTGTAGTATTTTATATTTTTTTTTGTCTTTTTATACTTCATTTTTGAAGAGCTTATCAGACCAAAAAAATCAAGGAGGAAAAAGCCTCTTCCTGGATTCAGCATTGTGCTTCAGGGGCCTAAATGATCCACTGCAGTGACATTTCTCCTTTCTGGACAGTAATAGTGAGGTGGAAGCAGGGGATGCAGATGTGGATGCAACAACAGTTCACGATGCTGTTTGTCATCTCTGCTTCAGACCCTCTCATTCCCCTTCTTCTCAGAAGTGAATAACATCCTTAGTATATACTTAGTGACAGTGAAAATCAAACATTTCTGCTAATTATGTATTATTAAAGTAGCACCAGATCAAGTGAAGTTAAAGTAATTCTACTGCTTCACTTATTAAATGGCATATGTTCATTAAAGTGTTCAAAGTGTCAAGTCCCAATCTTGGGACTGGGATGTAGCTCAGTGGAAAAATGTTAGTCTAGCATGCCTGAGACCCAGGTTTGATCCCTAGAAGCTAAAAAGTAATCCTAATCTTAAATATTTTGCTATAATTTCTATTTTCCTGTTAGTTAAAATGTCTGGAATTTAGCCATATTTAGTGTCACTAGGAGACCAGTACATGGTTTCATTTAATAAGTAAAATCATTATTTTGTAACTGGCAGACATCATTTTTATTTCTTTCATTGTGAATGATAAAACAGGATGTACTTACTTTGTACTTTCTTTTTCATTTACTATTTTATTTGTTTTTCAATTCCACATATACTCGATATAATAAATCTAGAGTCCCACTATGTACTTTATATTAAACACTTTCTAAGGGATGTTTTAAAGATCCTGTTGTCTAGTATTCTTTGATCTAGAAATTATAATAAAAGTAATACTTTTGTGACCCCCTTCAAACAATTATCTCCTGTTTCCTTAACTCTTTTAAGTACTAAACATTATATTCTTAGCACCCCCCAAAAGACCTTGGTTTGTTAGGCCACATCTCTGGAGTAGGTATTGCTTACTTACTTTTGCTTCTTGACTTTGACCAGAGGAGTTTTTAAAACTCTGCTGTTAGGAAGAAAACATAATGGCTATTTGAACATGACACAGCAGAATGAGAACCATAAACAGTATCTCACTCGTTCATCTCAAAGGAGTAACTAGGGAAACGAGAATGAGGAGCATAAGAAAAATAGGTCTTACTTGCTGTCCATTTGCAACCTGGTGGGTACCAGAGTAGAGGCTTTCAAATAAAGTAAAGCAAGTCCCACTGAGACACACACAATAGCTAGTTTCCTGTTCTCAGAATCAATAGTTAGAAAATGCCAAAGCTGGGATCTGAGCCAACTCTGCTCAGACTAGTGCATTACAATACCTCCACTTCAGGAGACGTCTGTATAATGTACAATCACATCTTTGTACTAATATTTTTGTATCTTTTCTGTTTGGGCTTGGATTTGTGTCTTTGTTTAACTGACTCTGATCTAGGGTTATGTTCAGTGTGTCTTAAACCATTCTTGTCTGGTGCTGTCTTTTATGGGTCTGCTCTGTTCTCTATATCAGGGTCTTTATAATTAATTGCAAAAAATCATCAGTCTATTTATTAGTCTACAGTAACTTGAAATCCAGGTTATAAATATGCTGCTTACTGTCTTGTTGAAAGGATGCAGCCCTCCTGAACTTTCTTCCTGTAACCTGAAGGCCTCCAGGTATTTAGCACTCTGGGAGTAATGTCACTGAGGGCTTTCAGGTCCTTAATTTCTGTATCTGAGCTCTTTGCTTGCTGTCTTCATGGTCAACATTCTCTTGCTTGAGGGGCTGGGGAGATTTTTTGAAGAAGCAGGCACTCCTGAACACTGGGTCAGAGCTGAAAACAAATAGTTGTCATACTTCTTAGGAAGTATCACGGGAAGTATGTACTTAAATCCCTTGTCTGGGTAATATCAGTTCTGGTTTCTATGCTTGAATCATTTTATGTCCAAGAATCATGTCAATGTTGGTTTTAAAATATGAATGCCATCCAAACTGGTTGTCTAAAAGTTTTTCATTGAAAGTGTTTTTCTTAACTAAACATTTCCACATTTCCCCTCACATAGACAACAAAAAAAGAGAAACTGAAGCTTATTATGAAAATAAACATTTAGACGTCATCTGAAAAATCAAGATTAAATTCAAACCAATACAGTGAATTATACTTTGCTTTTTGACAGATCTCCAAAAATGCATTTTTGACACATTTTGTCCGTATATTCCAATTTACTAATTATAATTTAATTTAACAATTTTTTTAAAGACTGCCTGCTATCTGCTTTGTCCTGAGCTGGAAAGCAGCATATGTAAAATACATATAAAATTATTTCTCCATTGAAAGAATTCACAATCCAATGAGAATATGCTCATGTATAAGTATACATGAGCATATTCACATTCATACATGAGGTTATTCACATTCATACATGAGCGTATTCTCGTTAGTATGCATGTGTGTGCATGTGGAACAATTAGATAAAATTTGTGTGTGTCAAAATCGGGTATTTAGACACAAAGTATAATGGGAAGTGACAATATTGATAGCATTTTTAGCAGTTTGTTCAATGTATTGCAGTTTTTTAGACTCTTTCATCTTAGCTGTGAGGTTTTGACTTGGTTTGAAAAAAAAATAATATCCTCAACAAAACAATTTTAAACCTATGGCTTTTTGGGTATCTACTATTATTGCTTTTTTTTTCCTCATGCAATAAAGGGGAAACATGTTCCTATATCATCTTCTAATTCTGTAGTCACTGAGCTACTTTTTCCCCCCACTGTTCTTCCTGTTTTCCTGACAGTTGCATCTCATTTCTTATTTTGGTTTTCCTGACTATATTCAAAACGCCCGACCTAAAGTCAAGTTATTCAGTTTCCTGGGAAATATAGTTTCTTTCTTATTTTTGTCACCTGGTTCTCAGGCTTCAGGCTTAAGTTTTAATTCACTAATATTTTGTATAATTTCATCATGTCCCCACTTAAGTATTTTTTTCCTTCAAAATACGTCTTTGCATGTTATAATGTTAGAATTGTAAGTTTCCAACATCACCAAAATACATTTCTTAAAAACATATGTTGGGGGCTGGGGATGTGGCTCAAGTGGTAGCGCACTTACCTGGCATATGCGTGGCGCTGGGTTTGATCCTCAGCACCACATAAAAATAAAGATGTTGTGTCTGCTGAAAACTAAAAAATAAATATTAAAAAATTCTCTCTCTCTCTCTCTCTCTCTCTAAAACAAACAAACAAAAACATATGTAGGGAAAGTTGATGCAACTCTTCAAATATAATATTCAGAATGTGTACTATAATAAAAACTGAAACTACATCCTTTGCTGAAAATTATTGCTTTCTTGATGAAGTCACAAAAATCTATCTTATGCTATATTTAATGCTTTTGTAAAGAGTAAACTTTGGAAAAAGAATCTGAAAATATGTGTAGCTGGAGTAATGGAAAAGGAGTGTGGGTACATCATGAATCAATATAAGTTTATTTTTGAGGAAAGGAAAATGACCAGCACAGACAATGAATAATAAACAGTGTAAAAATGTACTAAAATATAGAAAAAAATATATTCAGAGAAGCATATTAAGTCAGAGAAATGACAGAATCATAATAGATTCCATAAAAACATTCTTGGAAAAATAAACTTGATACAACTACTCTGAGGCTTAAAACAGCATAACCAGCTATCAGTGGTCAATGAGAAACAACTAAAAACTTGCATCAAAACATTTGGAAAAAGTCTCCTAATAAAGCTCCTAAAAGCAAACCCTGAAATCACTCTGGCATACTTAATTAAGATGAAAAATCATATTGTGTGACTGCTGACTGTCCATGTATCCTTCATAGCTATGCTCCAGGTAAACCCCTCCAAAAAGCCTAGAGGTTTCAATTCTTCCATGAGGCCTGATCTTATACTCTAACTTAGGTTCCTTCATGGATTGTTCTGAGAATTTAGTTTATATTTTTAAAGTGCTTGAAGTAGTAAGCAAATACTTAAACATTGTCAATTTTTATGTTATAATCCACCTTCCAATTCACTAATTGTTTCTCCAGCTTCGTTAAATGTGTTGTTAAACTCATTGTCTATTTTAGACTTCAATTATTGAATTTTGAATTAGGAAACTTTATTTTAAAATTTATTTCTTTTGTTATTTGCTTTTTGTTATATTTTCAAAACAAAACTCAACTTAGATATTTAAACACAATCATTTTATATTCTATGTTCACAAAAGTCCTCAAGTCTAAGATCACTTGGATTTAAACTCTTGACTTGAAAATTTCTATATCAGCTGGAAGAAAGGATTTAGGCTGGGAATCTGCACAATGACTACATAAATAACTCTGATTGAGAATTTTCAAGAAAAACTTCTTTACATTCTTTTGTATCCAATTGCAAATGTTCAAGATATGAATTAACTTGGGTTTACTCAATTGATTTTTAAAACAGTTAATAGAGATATGAGAATAAATATGCATTTTTACTATTTTTTATAATTTCATAATTATCTTTACTTGTGCTCTTTTTTGTTGTTGATTTCAATTGTTCTCAGTGGTATTTGCTTTTAACATTAATGAACCCCTTTAGTACTTCCTGTCAGTAGAGTATGCTAGCATCAAATTATCTGTTTTTGTTTACCCCAAAAGCTCTATACTTTGCCTTTATTTTTGAAATATAGATTTGTTGGATATATGATTCTTGGTTGACAATTTTTTTCTTGTATCTCTTGGCTATTAGCCATCTAGCCTGCATTGTTTCTAAAGAGAAGTCAGCTGCTTATCTTATTAAGTTTCTCTTGTATGTGATGATTTGTTTTTCTTTTGCTTATTTCAAGATTTTTCTCTTTGTCTTTGGCTCTCATCATTTGTCCTTTTTGAGGTCCATTGAGTTTTGGTATGAGTAGATTAATGTTTTTAGATAAAAGTTTTAGGTAATTTTCCTTTGAGTATTTTTTCTCCTCTTTTTAGAGCTTACATTATATATGTATTGGTGTCCTTAAGTTTTCATATTTCTCTAAATGTGTTTACTTTTTTCATTCTTTTTTATTTAGATTGCATAATTTCTACCTATCTATCTGCATGCTAATTCTTCTCCTTTTAGTTTAACTCTACTTTAAGCATTTCTCATGAATTGTCCATTTCAGCAATTATACTTTTCAACTCCAGTATCTCTATCTCCTATTCCTCTTGTTTCTTAAATTTTTTGCCTCTTTATTGATATTCTTCATATGATGTCATCTTCATTTGATGTGATCTTCATATTGATTCCTTTACTTATTTAATCATACTTTCCTTCAGTTCTTTGAAGATATTCATAATGACTCCCTTTAAGAAGTAATTATCTATTTGATTCAACATCTCGTCACTCTCACAGATAATTTCTATTGCCTGATTTTCTCACCAATATATATATTATCCTTTTGTGTTTTTCTGCATGTCTCATACTTTTTGTTGGAACCTGGGTATTTTATATAATGTGCTATAGAAATGTGGCTCTGACCACCCTGTTATAGGGCCTACTATTGTTTTTCTCTAATTTATTCTTTTAATAAGTGACTATAATAATATTAAAATCTATTCCTTGAACACAGTGCAAAGTTTCTCATGTTGTTCTTCAATGGCACAGGCTTAGGTATGTCCACAATCACTCTGGGATTATAGAGTTTTGTTGGTTCTATTATTTTAAAATTGCCCTGGGGCATAGATTGTTCTTTAGATTTTGCTAAACAAATGTGGTCACTATTGAAGAAATAGTTTCTGAGTTCAGGGTTAGAATGTTTGGCTTTAAATTTTAATTTAATTTTTATTATTTTTAACCTCGGGAGGGCTCCTCTCAGCTGTCTCTTTCTTTGGTTCTTTTAGACAAACTAGCTGGCTAACAGTATATCTTTTACATACAATGAATCTGCCAATCTTCTCCTAATTGGTTTTTACCATAACGTCTGAGGGTGCCCACAGGAGGCTTGAATTTTTCCACACTCTGCTGCAAATGAAGTCTGTTTCTTTGAGAAGAGGTTAAAAGCTATCTGTTGAAGGCTATTTCTTTGAGGAGAGTTTAGGAGACATATTTTTACTGTCTGCTCTCAGGCAATAGAAATTGTCTGTGAGAGTGATCAGATTTTGAATCAAATAGACAAAGTCTTAAAAGAAGTCATTATGAATAGCTTCAAAGAACTAAAGGAAAGTATAACTAGGTAAGTAAAGAAATCAAATGACAAGATCACATCAAATAAAAAATATCAATAAAGAGGCAGAAAATTTAAGAAGCAAGAGGAAGAGGAGATAGAAATTCTGGAGTTGAAAAGTATAATAGCTGAAATGGATAATTCATGAGAAGTGCTCGAAGAAGAGTTGAACTAAAAGGAAAGAATTAGCATAAAGATAGGTAGAAATTATGTAATCTAAAAAAAGAACTATAAAAGGAAATTCATTTAGACTTTTCAGAGTCTTCTGAACAATAACTCTAAAAATACAGTTTCTATCTCTAGAAGAGATACTGCCTTGCTTCTCTCTTGGGCTACTTAATAGTGGCCCAATGGATAAGGCAATATGAAAATATAGCAGCTCCTCTGGGGACCATGAATTGGAATCAGGCAAAAAGAATTAGAGGATTTGGGGTATATTCTATAGTAGTTGTCCATGATAAGCTTGTTGAGCAAAACAAAACACAACTCACTCTCTATAGGCCAGTGCTAGGTTAGTTATGTTTTCCTGCTCTTGGTTTTGGTGAAAAATAAGCATCCATACACTTGCTGTGATACTATAAAGTAGCACTTACTTTATGTACTGAAGTTTGGAATAAATTATATTTTTGGAGTTAAGGCACACAAACATTTATTTTCTTATATTATGATTTCCATTCAGTAGTGTTCCACCCCTATAAAACTGACAACTTCCTCCATCCAATGAAACTTGGGTAAATGGATTAAAATGCTGTCTAGCCACACTAAGAATTTACCATTTTGTTCCATCAGAATATAGGTTTTATGTACTTCCAATTATGTGTATGAGAAACCCCTAATACTTCTATCCCTTGTTCCAGTATTCTGTGAACTTTCTCACTCCAATCCTCTAAAATCTTGTTCCTTTTTCTTTAGAAAATGTTAAATAATTTCTTTGATTCAGAACTGATTCGCTCTGGTAATCATTCTACCATTTCCCTGGGGTTAAGTGAGTAGAAAGATTATGATGATTCTTTTTTTTTTAATTTTTTTTTAAGGAGAGAGAGAGAGAGAGAGAGAGAGAGAGAGAGAGAGAGAGAGAGAATTTTTAATATTTATTTTTTAGTTCTTGGCGGACACAACATCTTTGTTGGTATGTGGTGCTGAGGATCGAACCTGGGCCGCACGCATGCCAGGCGAGCGCGCTACCGCTTGAGCCACATCCCCAGCCCAGATTATGATGATTCTTAAGAAGGAAAATGAAAAAATAAATTGCTTGTGACTAAGAAGGAAAAAATTGAAACACAATTGCTTGTGTGTAGATGACTTAGGCAAAGGGGAAAAGCCAATTATCCTATGTTGAAAGATTACACACAATTGTTTTAAAAGCTTTCTATTTGCATAATCATTTTGCATTAGTATCGGATTGTTTATCTCTTTTTACATGTTCAGATTGATAAATTACAAATTATACTTCCCATGATAGTGACACACATAAAATATTCTCTTTCCTTCATGTAAACACACTGTTTTATGACTTCTTAAAAGGCAAGGAGGGTTATTTAGATCATATTGCAATTTTGATTTTTAATTGGAGATATTGCTTATGTTTTTCTTCCATTATGTTTTCTTTGAGAAAATCAAGATGCTGTTTAGCATACAGCAATATTGAAATTAAAGAGTTAAAAATATCTCCTAATTTAGAAAAAGAGCAGAAGAAAGCTCATTTTTTTTTTTGTAATGTTTTACAGGGTTATTGTGGAGATTAAAAGAGAAATGTGAAAGAAATTCACAAAGTGTAAAGTGAAATCTGTCAGTCATTAATAACACATAGGCTCTGAAATATGACATCTATTGCTATCATCTAGACCCTTCTTTTACTATTTGGCTTTGGGATATCAAATAAAGTCAATTTACAAGGAATGCAAAAGGGAAGGAGGAGGTTTTATTTTGAAGGAAGCCTTTTAAACTTTTTTGTTGCTGTTGAAAAATGGCCTTAAGATAACTACAGAAACAAAGACCCAGGCAAGGGCTTTGAGAGAAGTGTAAGGGCTGGGTGTTAATTTAGCCTCACACAGTAGGTCTTCATAAGAATATCATAGAAAGAAATACTGTCAGGTTTCACTGTTTGAAAAATAAAACAAAACCTAAGTAATTTGAAAATCTTAATTAATGTGATTATTTTTAAGTTATAATGTTAAACTAATAATCATTCATAATTCTAGTCTATTATGATTTATTTGTACATTCTATCAAAGTTATTCTGTTGTATTTCTCACATATTCTTATTAAGATACATTTTCTATTTGTGTGTAGAAAGAAACTTTAACAATAAGAATATATCTGCTATTCTGCATTTTTTGTAATAAAAATTATACATTTCTGATAAATTATTAGAATGAATATTCTTAGCACAAATACTAACAATAACAACATGTTTTAGAATTTCATGGTTTTTAACTTTTTCAGAGAAGCTTCAAAATTTTCTCACTCTGTTCTAACAATGACACTTATTAGCCAAAACAAAAAACAAAAAAACAAAAAACAATTAAAATCAGTTAAGTACCAGTTCTTTGACCATCACTTTATCACACAGGTGGACCCTTAGATAATTGAAAAGGGGAAAGTCATGACCAGACAAGTCACTTAATCTCTCTGTGCTGTGGTTCTCTTGTACAGAAGGGATCATAACAGTACTTTTTCTGAAAGGATAATGTGATTATTAATGTTACTCTATGTAAAACATTTAAGAAAGTTCCTGGCATACAGAAAACACCCAATAAATGTTTATTATGATTACAGTTAGTATTATTTCTTATCCATGGTTTTGAGATTATACAAATGTACATTAGGTCCTAGGCACTTTTGAAGAAGTCCCAAGAATTCTTCAACCAAAAGTGTTATAAACTCACCATCTGAAGGTATTCAGCAATAATATAAATGAATAAAACACGTTAGTGGTGATGGTGGTAAATAAAATAGCTCACATCTCTAAAAACCAGAGCTTCTAGGTCTCAGCAATGTTGCCAACCTAGAAATATAGACTTATTATTGACACCTTCTCAAGAAGGTAGAAATTTACATTTTTATTTAATCTCCTAACTTTAAAAAATTTAAAGAGCTTATTTTAATTTTTGGGAATTAGAGTGTGAACCAAATAGATATAAGTCTGTGAGAGGATTTACAGCCATGGGCAGGAATTTCCCTCTGGGTTCTCATCACTGTAGTGTACAAAATAGGTTCTTTTAGAACCTTGATTAATTATGAAAATTAGGGATTTATAGATAACTGGAAGATTAAGGAAAGATTAAAAATAGATATCAAACTGGTATGTCAAAGAGAAATCTAAACTCCATGTTCACATAGGGATTAGTGATGATCTGCACGTGCTTAGGAAAATAGTAGTTAAATTTACCATTTTAGAGCCAAATAAATATGGTTCTCTGAATCAATAGGAAAAGGAGCTTGCCAGTGACATAGACGAGTGACTCACCTTTGTTGTGATCTAACTTTATGAAATCTTGAGTTTTTTACGACTCAAAAAAAAAAAATTAAAATCAGTTAAGTACCAGTTATTTGATGATCCCTTTATCACAGAGGGGCCTTTTAGATAATTGAAAAGGGGCAAGCCATAATGAGTTTTCACTGGTGCCTGTTGCCTCTTATCACTAATTTCATTGATATCCTACAGGGAGCACAAGGCCCACACCTGACACCTAGTGCTTGATTCTGCTCTATCTGAACTGGCCTTGCTTAGAGACACAAAGGAAAAGGGCTTTGTTTCCTGACCTCTCCTCCCTACAGGAGCTCTATTCCAATCAATTTTATTCCTGATGGATTGGAGAATACCCAGATACCATACTTCATCATTATCCTCCCAGATATTTGTCCCACATTCACACCTGCTCTCTGTTGCTATTCCAGTGGGACAGTAAGAAGACAAAGATAAATAAGGTCTGATCCCATATTTATTGCAAAGGCCTCTTTGTTCTTGAAATAATAGCTATTCCATCATCAATTCACCTGATATTTAATCATAAAACTTAGTTTACAATTCAGTCTCACAGGTAATTAAGAAATGGGTACCTTAAAATATTTTAAACAACACAGGGATCATTTTCTTCCATTTTTATACCTCTAAATCTCTAGTGCTTGATGACTATAAAGTGCCCAATAGTTTACCAAGCTAAAAAAAATCTTCAGTTATTTGCATTCCAGAGGTGTTTATATACATATATGAACTTTGAAGAAACATTTACACTTCGGTTGCTCTATGGATTTAGGTGGTATGATTAGGATGCTGATGAATTAATACTCTGCTGATATAGAATGGAGGATTCTGGTAATTATAACTATCTTCCAGTAATTCACATATAATTGAACAAAGACTTGGAAAACACAGAAAAAAAAAACACAGTAAAGCTGATACAAAGCCTATGAACATTACAAAGTAGGTCCAAGGTGCTGAAGCCACTGAATTAAAGAGCTTGTTTTTTTTTTTTAATTAGTTTATTAAAAGTCAAGAGAAGAGATTTGTTCTATTATGAAATAGATAACAGCAGTAATAATGCAGAGGTGTGTTGAGCTATCTTGGAGCCTGAAGGAAAATAAAAATCAGTAAGACTGACCCCAAGTTTTGTTGAAATTTTGGTATTTTACTCATCATGAATTTTGTCTGCTTTAATTTTTAAAAAGTCATAAAAATATATTTTTATTTATCTGGATTACTTAATTATTTTTACCCAGGGTGAGTGTCTCACTAAATTTTACCCTTGTCCTGGTCCAGATGTGAGAGTATAAATACTTTTATCTGGCTACTATAATTTAGGAAAAAAGTTAATTTCTCATCTTGATGTATTCAGAAATATTATGGGAAATACTTAAAAAATTCAATGTGTTATTTCTAATAAGGAAGGAAAGATGTATTTTAGAAAGATTTCTATCACATGGGAATAAAATTTTAAAGGTTATATTTCTAACCTTTAGTTAGAAATACTTTCAGCTGTAAGTAATGGCATATTCATACTACAGAGCCTTACATTTATAAATTTATTTTCCTCATATAACAAGTATTGTGGAGGGAGGTGGTATGGAATTCCTCTCCTTGTCTTCTTGGACTTACTGTCTTATGGTAGTAAAATATCTACTCCAGTTTTATCAACTGCATGCCTTTTAATGTACTAAGAAAGGAATAAAGCTTTTCTAATTTTATTTGTCCCATTTAGGAAGAGGTGCCCATGCCTTCCCAGAGAACAAAATCTTTGTTTGTGTCCCCCTTCATAATAATGAACCAACCTTGTCTCCTAAGAAGGCTGGATAAGCCCAAATCTCACATGGAACTTCCCTGACACTCCAGCCTTAAACCAAGTCTGGGTCTTAAGTAAGTAAGAAGAATGAAGGAGATAGTAGTTTATGAGCTATTTGTGTCTACGAGAGTTCCAATGTGAGCAAAACTGTATTGAATTTGGGTACCTGACAGGTGTCATGTTGCATACCTATCTCCCAGCAATTCAGAAGGAGAATAGCAAGTCTGAGGACAGCCTGGGAAATTTAGCAAGACAAGTCTCAAAATAGAAAGTAAAAAGGAAAAGTGATATAGTTCCACAGTAGAGCACCCTGTGTTCAATCCCTAGTAACACAAATTAAAATAAAAAGAAGATGGTATAGGTGTGCTATTATGTTAACAATGACATTTGTAGGGGTCTGGGGGTATGGCTCGGCAGTAGAGTGATTGCTGGCATATATGAGGCCCTGTGTTCAAGTATGGTGTTCTTGAAAAATATTTATTTCTTGAAAAATACTTTTTAAGGGATTTGTTTGTTGTTGTTTTTTACTCATTAGAAGTTAGCACCAATTGCCATCTTCCTAACAATCCCATCAATCAATCTTGAAAGGTAAATGATGTATGCCTGTTTACAGATCTGTCAGAAAGAGGAGGTGGATGGAATGGCTCAGTCACTCACTTTCATATATGCAGTATCTGTGCAGCAATTTTCTTACTTTTACTTTTTAAATCTCTTAATTATACATAGAATAATAAAAAAAAACTGGTCAATGATTTTATAACAAAGCAAATGTCCATGTAACTACCACACAGGCTAAGAAATAGGACATGGTGAGAATTCTAGAAAGGAAACTTGTAAACATAACTTCCTCCTCCATCTGGAGTTCATATCATTGTCCCCTTTTGTTCTTCTTGCCCGGGGACAGGAATGGCATGCCACTTTTTTCATATCTAGATGCTTCCTCATTTCGTAATGGTCCCCCTAACACTGCCAACTGTAGTTCATTCAACTTTTTTTTCAACTAAAGTGCTTGTGTGTTCTGTTTGTTTCCTGCCATTCATCTGAATGACACGAAACCCCTTTATAAAGTTTCATAAAAGTGGTATTAACAGTATCACTAGGAAGCACCTTAGCATTTCATGATTAAAGTATGATACTTACTGAGATTTTTTTAAAAAAATTGATAAAATTTATCAGATTAAGATGTTTCCTTCTCTTCCTAATTTGCTATGTACATTTTATCATGAATGGATGGTGAATTTTATTGAATCACCTTTCTACATCTATTGAGATCATCATGTGAATTCTCTCCTTGATTGTTTGAATTATGTTAATTAATGTTTTAAATGCAAAAGTTTGCTGAATTCTTAAAGCAGCTTGTTATAGTTACTTTCCTTTTAAAAATAATATGGAGTTTTGGTTTGCATATATCTCATTTGGAATTTTTTCATCCATTGTTAAGTGAGATTTATTCACCATTTTTACTTCTTGTAATGTCTTTGTTGAATCTGGGAATTGCAATAAAAATTAAAAGTGTGAAAATTACAGTATCCTCTGTTTAAATGCCTGTCAGATTGATAATGATGTTCTCTTTTTCATTTTTAATTGGGGTGACTTGTACTTTCTCTTTCTTTTTCTTTTTCTTTTTTTTTTTTTCTTCTTCTTTTTTTTTTTTTATTGGTCGTTCATAACATTACATAGTTCTTAATACATCATATTACACGGTTTGATTCAAGTGGATTATGAACTCCCCCTTTTACCCCGTATACAAATTGCTGTATCACATCAGTTACCCTTCCATTGATTGACATATTGCCTTTCTAGTGTCTGATGTATTCTGCTGTCTGTCCTATTCTCTACTATCCCCCCTCCTCTCCCCTTCCCTCCCCTCCCCCCCTCCCCTTTTCTCTCTCTACCCCTTTTACTGTAAATCATTTCTTCCATTTGTATTATCTTGTCTTACCCCTCCATTCCTCTTATATGACATTTTGTATAACCCTGAGGATCGCCTTCCATTTCCATGCACTTTCCCTTCTCACTCCCTTTCCCTCCCACCTCTCATCCCTGTTTAATGTAAATATTCTTCTCAAGCTCTTCGTCCCTACCCTGTCCTTGTTAACTCCCCTTATATCAAAGGAGTCATTTGGTATTTGTTTTTTAAAGATTGACTAGCTTCACTTAGCATAATCTGCTCTAATGCCATCCATTTCCCTCCAAATTCTATGATTTTGTCATTTTTTAATGCAGAATAATACTCCATTGTATATAAATGCCACATTTTTCTTATCCATTCATCTATTGAAGGGCATCTAGGCTGGTTCCACAGTCTTGCTATCGTGAATTGAGCTGCTATGAACATCGATGTAGCAGTGTCCCTGTAGCATGCTCTTGTTAGGGCTTTAGGGAATAGACCGAGAAGGGGAATAGCTGGGTCAAATGGTGGTTCCATTCCCAGCTTTCCGAGAAATCTCCATACTGCTTTCCAAATTGGCTGCACCAATTTGCAGTCCCACCAGCAATGAACAAGAGTGCCCTTTTCCCCGCATCCTCTCCAGCACTTATTGTTGTTTGACTTCCTAATGGCTGCCAGACTTACTGGAGTGAGATGGTATCTTAGGGTAGTTTTGATTTGCATTTCTCTGACTGCTAGCGATGGTGAGCATTTTTTCATGTACTTGTTGATTGATTGTATGTCCTCCTCTGAGAAGTGTCTGTTCAGGTCCTTGGCCCATTTATTGATTGGGTTATTTGTTATCTTATTGTCTAATTTTTTGAGTTCTTTGTATATTCTGGTTATTAGGGCTCTATCTGAAGTGTGTGGAGTAAAGATTTGTTCCCAGGATGTAGGCTCCCTGTTTATCTCTCTTATTGTTTCTTTTGCTGAGAAAAAACTTTTTAGTTTGAGTAAGTCCCATTTGTTGATTCTATTTGTTAACTCTAGCGCTATGGGTGTCCTATTGAGGAATTTGGAGCCCGATCCCACAGCGTGTAGATCATAACCAACTTTTTCTTCTATCAGATGCCGTGTCTCTGATTTAATATCAAGCTCCTTGATCCATTTTGAGTTAACTTTTGTGCACGGCGAGAGATAGGGATTCAGATTCATTTTGGTGCAAATGGATTTCCAGTTTTCCCAGCACCATTTGTTGAAGATGCTATCCTTCCTCCATTGCATGCTTTTAGCCCCTTTATCAAATATAAGATAGTTGTAGTTTTGTGGATTGGTTACTGTGTCCTCTATTCTGTACCATTGGTCCACCCGCCTGTTTTGGTACCAGTACCATGCTGTTTTTGTTACTATTGCTCTGTAGTATAGTTTGAAGTCTGGTATCGCTATACCGCCTGATTCACACTTCCTGCTTAGTATTGTTTTTGCTATTCTGGGTCTTTTATTATTCCATATGAATTTCATGATTCTTTTATCTATTTCTACAAGATATGCTGTTGGGATTTTGATTGGCATTGCATTGAACTTATAGAGAACTTTTGGTAATATCGCCATTTTGATGATGTTAGTTCTGCCTATCCATGAGCAGGGTATATTTTTCCATCTTCTAAGGTCTTCTTCTATGTCTTTCTTTAGGGTTCTGTAATTTTCATTGTATAAATCTTTCACCTCTTTTGTTAGGTTGATTCCCAAGTATTTTATTTTTTGGGGGGATATTGTGAATGGAGTAGTTGTCCTCATTTCCGTTTCAGAGGATTTGTCGCTGATATACAGGAATGCCTTTGATTTATGCGTGTTGATCTTATATCCTGCCACTTTGCTGAATTCATTTATTAGCTCTAATAGCTTCTTTGTAGACCCTTTTGGGTCTGCTAGGTATAGAATCATATCATCTGCAAATAGTGATAATTTAAGTTCTTCTTTTCCTATTTTTATGCCTTTAATTTCTTTTGTCTGTCTAATTGCTCTAGCCAGTGTTTCGAGGACTATGTTGAACAGAAGTGGTGAGAGAGGGCATCCCTGTCTTGTACCAGATCTTAGAGGGAATGCCTTCAATTTTTCTCCATTCAGAATGATGCTGGCCTGTGGCTTATCATAGATTGCTTTTACAATGTTGAGGTATGATCCTGTTATCCCTAATTTTTCTAGCGTTTTGAACATAAAGGGATGCTGTACTTTGTCGAATGCTTTTTCTGCATCTATTGAGATGATCATATGGTTCTTATTTTTAAGTCTGTTGATGTGGTGAATAACATTTATTGATTTCCGTATATTAAACCAGCCTTGCATCCCAGGGATGAATCCTACTTGATCATGATGTATAATTTTTTTGATATGTATTTGAATCCGATTCGCCAGAATTTTATTGAGGATTTTTGCGTCAAGGTTCATTAGAGATATTGGTCTGTAGTTTTCCTTCTTTGACGTGTCTTTGTCTGGTTTCGGAATCAGGGTGATGTTGGCCTCGTAGAATGAATTTGGAAGTTCTCCCTCTTTTTCTATTTCCTGAAATAGCTTGAAAAGTATTGGTGTTAGTTCCTCTTTAAAGGTTTTGTAAAACTCTGCTGTATACCCATCCGGTCCTGGGCTTTTCTTAGTTGGTAGTCTTTTGATGGTTTCTTCTATTTCCTCTATTGTTATTGGTCTGTTTAGGTTGTCTATATCCTCCTGGCTCAATCTGGGCAGATCATAGGACTCAAGGAATTTATCTATGCCTTCAGTATCTTCTATTTTATTGGAGTATAAGGATTCAAAGTAATTTCTGATTATCTTCTGTATTTCTGAAGTGTCTGTTGTGATATTGCCTTTTTCATCCCGTATGCTAGTAATTTGGGTTCTCTCTCTTCTTCTCTTCGTTAGCATGGCTAAGGGTCTGTCAATTTTATTTATTTTTTCAAAGAACCAGCTTTTAGTTTTGTCAATTTTTTCAATTGTTTCTTTTGTTTCAATTTCATTAATTTCAGCTCTGATTTTAATTATTTCTTGCCTTCTACTTCTTTTGCTGTTGTTTTGCTCTTCTTTTTCTAGGATTTTGAGGTTAGGGTTAGGGTTAGGGTTAGGGTTAGGGTTAGGGTTAGGGTTAGGGTTAGGGTTAGGGTTAGGGTCAGTGTTATAGTGCCCCTGAGTTCAATTCCTGGTTCAAAAAAGAAAGTCAATTATTAAGATAAATGTATTAAAATTCCCTCAATATGCTTGTGGAATTCTTTATTTCTTATTTTATTTCTGTGAAGATTTTGCATTGGAGGGTTGAACATATTTTATGAAGTGTCAAAATTTAGGATTTTTGTATTTTCCTGGTGAATCAAACTTAATTTTTAAAAATATTTATATTCTAGTTGTAGTTGAACACAATACCTTTATTTATTTATTTATTTTTATGTGGTGCTGAGGATTAAACCCAGGGCCCTGCACATGCTAGGTGAGTGATATACCACTGAGCCACTACCCCAGTCCTCAAACTTAATTTTTATGGTGTGTTATTTCCTTCTTTCTAGCACAGTTTTTTTTTTCCTTAAACTTGTCTTTGATATTAATGTAGTGACACCAGCTTTCTTTGAGTTGGTTTTTGCATGATTTTTTTCCTTTCTTTCATTTTAAATTCATTTTATTCATATAGACTTACAAACAAAATGTAATGTCATTTTAAAATACAATCTGACAGTATATACCTCTGAATTGGAATATTTGTTTCATTTACTTTCATGTAACTACTGATATGTTTTATTTTAAATTTATAATCATATACATTCCTGATTATTTGATTTCCTATCTGTTTACATCATTCTATTATTGATGGCCAGAAAGCAGAGAGAGGAAAGGAAAGATGGACCTTTTGGGGGCACATCCCTAATGACCCAAATCCTTTACCCACACCTCGCCTGCCAACAGTTCACCCAGTCAGTTCATTAAAACTAGGATGAACTGTTTCCATTACAGCTTTCATAATCTAATAATTTCACATCTCAATATTCTTGCATTAACATAGGAGCTTTTGGGAGACACTTCATATCCAAAATATAATGGGGGAAGGGAGAAATATTTTGTAGTTTTAATGTGATGTGCTGATATATAGTTCTATTTATTTTATTATAGTCTTGCTTGAAGTTCTCAGGGTTTCTTGAATGTGTGGTTTGATATTTTTCATTAGTTCCAAAAAAAAAATTCAGCTATTTTTTTCTCTACAAGTCATTCTGCCTCACCCTCTCTTCTCTGCATTTTCAAATCTGTATAAATTAAACTTTATAAATATTTGCTTATTTCATTTCTTTATGTTCCCTTTTCCCTGTAGGTCTTTGCTCTCTGTTTCCTTCAAAGTATTCAATATTTTTGGATCTGTTTTCTACTCACCCATTATCTCTTCAGCTATATCTAATCTACTTTTAAATCTATTTATTGATTTCTTAGTTTTAGTTATTTCATATCAGTTCTAGAATTTGCATTCATTGTTTTTTTAATACATTTTAATTGTATACTAAGATATTTAATTAGCCATGCACTGCTCAGATGCAGCCAGTTTAGTTGTTTAAGAGTTTATAAGACAATCCAAATATATTGAGCTCCCATGGGTCTCTTTCTGTCTTATGTTGTTTGGTTTCCTCATCCTTATTTATTTTGTTATTTATAATTGTATGCCAAAAATTATATTCACATTTTTTAATACAAGTAATGTATAGACTAGATAATGTTCTTCTCTCTCTCTCTCTCTCTCTCTCTCTCTCTCTCTCTCTCTCTCTCTCTCTTTCATGCTGGGGATTGAACCCAGTGGTGCTTAACCACTCAGGCACATCCCCAGCCCTTTTTACATTTAATTTCGAGACAGGGTCTCACTAAGTTGCTAGGGCCTCACTAAGTTGCTGTGGCTGACTTTGAACTTGTGATCCCCCCGCCTTAGCTTCCTGAGACTCTAGGATTACAGTACATGCCACTGCACCCAGCAACAATGTTCTTTAAAAAAAGGATTTATTGTTTGTTCTGCCAGGAACCTGGCAAGTTAGGAACACTTTCATCCAGCTTTAAAGATAAATATGATTTGAGATTCAACTTTGGTCCCTATGAAGTCCTACCTATGTCTTCCTTCGTGTTCCCTCTTATTCCTAGCACCATACATTTTGTTCTCATCACAAGGGAAGTGGGTGGTCACCCAGGCCTCTGTTAGTAGGCTGCAACTGCCCACCTCTAGTGTAATAGTCCCAGAGAATGACCTCAAGCACTTCTCACTTACTTAGTCACCCTCTGTGAAATTGACAAAAGCTGCCAAAGGAAAGGGTCTTGAAAAGCTGGCACACTTTCATGTGTCTGTACTCTCCTGTATCACATCCCGACTGTCCTTCAACATGTTTGTTGGTAGGTCTTTGATGTCTAATTTTTTCCTACCATTCCACTGAGAAGATCAGTTTAAATTTATCTATTCTGTTGTTATCAGAGGCTATTGTCTCAATGGTATGTGGATATAGATTTTTGCGCAGGTAGCTTTTTTTTGTGGTTTATTTCTGGAACCTCATAGTCTATTGGTATTCTTTGGAATATATATGAAACATTAGGCATACTTTGATCATGTATGATCAATAATTACTTTTTATTTTTTAATCAGTGCATTATAGTTATGGATAATAGTGGGGTTCATTTTGACATATTCATAAATATATATAACATAGTTTTGTTCATTTTTCCCAGTGTTTTCCTCTCCCTCTTCTTCCCCTGATCCCATGCCTCTATCCTATTGATCTTACAATTATTTGTTTTTTAATTGATACATTACACTTATATATAAAATTAAAATGAATTGTGATATATTCATATATGCACATAGCATCCAGAGTTATTTTAAAATATTCTATTGCTAGGCATGATGGTGCCACACCTATAATCTCAGCTTTTTGGGATGTTTAGGCAGGACAAGCACAAATTCAAGTCCAACCTGAGAAACTTAGCAAGACCCTGTCTCCAAATTAAAAAATATAAAGGGCTGGAGACATTCTCAGTGGTAGAGTCCCTCTGGATTTGACTCCCAGTACCTCTAAAACAAAATTATTTTACTAATATTGAGTAAATTTAGTTATGGGACATAAATTCTATAGGTTGTATCTGGATTCATGAGACTTCCTGGAAACCTGGAAACCTGGGATGAACTCTGTTCATCTCACCTTGCAGTGATTAATTAAGTCCTCTTAACTTAGCATGTTGAAGTGTGAGGTACAACTTGTTTCTGTTTCCAGACTGCCCATTCTCCCCAATTCCCCACTATTCCTTTATATATATACTGATTTTTGTTCAGTTCAGTAGTCAAGCCAAATATGTTTTCAAAGGGGCAAATAATACACCGATTTCAAGGCTAGCCTTCACACATGTGACAGATATTAGCATGGGAATATACACTGAAATCTGTCCTGGCTGAATTTATTCCTCTTTCTACTATAACTGATTTGAATTCCTCATTACCTTTTGGAGCTCTCAGTTCACTATTTTTCCTTATTCCCTGGATTCATGCATATTGTAGTAGCTACCGCTTGTCCACACTGGCTTTGAATGAATCATCATCATCCTCAGAATTTTGCCAGAAGAGAGGACAACTGTCTGTTTTTTACTGTCTTTTACCAATTTACAGATATGCTGTTTGTTATTCACATTTTTACTATTATCGTATGATGTCAAATAAAAATTAATCATTTAGCCTTTATTTCATAAACATAGCCTGTGTCTATTTACCCCAATTATTCCTTTGTTTAATAAACACTTGAATGTTTTCTTGAAAATATTTTAATAGTAAAAATAGTGAAGGGATATATAGCTAGAAAAAAATGTCCTTCTATTGCAGAGTTGTCATTATTCAATTCCTTGAATAAGTAGAAAAGGTGCATAATTATTTTGGCCTAGCAAAAATTTGAGTGTTTTAAGAAAGCAGTATTGATCCTCAATTGAAAACCTGACTAGCCTCTTAGTACCTGTGGTTTTGTAACATTTAATTAACTTAGAATAGTCCTATAAATCTCATTTGAAAGAAAAAAAAGTATGGATCACCAGAATATCTCCATTTCTTTATATACTTCTCTGTATCTAGGTCATTGATAATGTTCATTTGTATATGTTCTTATTTTTTTTATTATTGGTTATTCAAAACATTACATAGTTCTTGATATATCTGTATATGTTCTTATTGATGGGCAGAATCTTTTTGCCAAAATATGAATCTAAAATAGCTCATATATTATAGCCTGTAGAATATAGTGAGTATGAAAATGTACTGGTATTATGCTTTTCTCTAAAATGTCATTTTTTTTCTGTTTTTGTCTTTGTAAATCCAAGAAGCTCATATTAGGCTTTTGAAGAAGAGGTCATGTTCATAAGCATAAAAATACCACAGATTTTTTCAAAATGTACCTGCATCTTCAAAATTCCTAAATATGAACTGGGTGTGTTGGTTCATACCTGAAATTCTAATGGGACACAAGACTAAAGAAGGTAGATCACCAGCTTAGGACCAGCCTCAGTGACTTAATGAGACCATGGAAAAAAATTAAAATTTTAAAACAATTGGAGATATAGCTCAGTTAAAAAAAGGAATGAAATAAGGGTATGAAGATTATGAAACCTAAAAATGTAAAGGAGTTCTCATTGTATTATTTGTAATTGTGAATATGTCATTGATATATTGTCATTGATAATTGATATAACATTATATTCAACATTATAGCCAGATCTTTTTGCACAGAGAAAGCTCTCTCTGAAAATAAATAAAACCAAGATTATGACCATCTTGGATCCTGCAGCCTGAGTTAAATTGTCTCATCAGACAATCAAAGACAAGCTCAGACTGAAGGGAGTGAACTTGGTATTTTTTTTTCTATTCAGGTACCAATTATTTATTCTGGAGTGATTGTAGTGGTGATTTATTAATCAGAGTAACAACCAAAGAATAGAGGGTATGCTTCAAAATCTAGGAGACATTTATCTCTGTCTCAGGCAAATCTCTGAATCTATGTTCAGGTTTTGTGTTGCCTTGGGCTCTCTGTCATATGCTTTTCCACTCTGACACTCAGAGGTTAAAGTAGTTGTAGAAATGATAAGTTTGCAGGGCTGGGCATTACAACATAAATGACAGGGGGTTGGTGATAGTAGTCAGAACTAATTGTGGGAATATGGGCTTTCCTGAGGTCAGCTTTTAAATAGTTAATGCTAGTAAAAATTTAATAGAATTCAATATTATACCACCTCTGGTCCACATGAAGGGGTTTACAGTCATGATACTATATTTTGTACTGTGTCAGATTGGTGACCTTAGCCTGGCCTAAAACTAACTCTGTACTTTCTTTCCCAAACCCCTTGAGTGGATGTTAAAGAAAGGGCCATGCATGAGAATTCTGACTGATGTAAATAATTCATATTTGGGAACAGATGTGGCCCACGGGGTTTACAGTTTCTCTTTCCTTCCTAGGTATTTCTTATTTTGTTAGTGCATTTTCTGAATGTACGGTAAACATGATGTTCCTAAATGTGATCTTTTCTCAGTTAATTTACTATGTCATAAAACATGGTTCCCTCTAATACATTTAGAATAACACAGCATTTTAATTAATCTTTTTCTCTGAGTTATGAATGATATTTTAAAAAATGTGTGTGTATGTGTGTGACTGTGTACTTTAACATGAGAAGAAAAGAAGATTATAACATGAAACTCTTTAAAAAGTGTTTGTACCTAATGCCACATGTGAAGATGTATTTCAATAATCCTAGCATTTTAGTAGGCTGATGCAGGAGGATCATAGTTTGAGGGTAGAAAAATAAAAGAGGAAGGAGAATGTTACTCATAATTAAGCACTCTTGAGATTAAAACTTGGTACTAAAATAAATAATCTTTGACCCTCTCATCTCTTTGTCTTTCATAAGCATAAACAGTAGGTTAAGGGCTCCCTTAAGAAACTTTAGAGTGTGATTTCTTTTCAGTTTCTCCTATGTCTTTGACTGGTATTGGGTGTGAGAATTGCATGAACGTGACCCAAGGTGCTCATAGCTGCCATGCTTTTTGATTTACCTAGAGAATACCAACCTGTGTATAATCATCCCTTCCTATAGAGCCATTTGAGGTTAAGGAATGACTCACCTTGTTGGACTGATTAGATACTGCAGACATTACAGGAATTTTCTCTATAGGTTTCATCTAAATAGATCATTTATTGGAACATTAATATTATTGTCCCTAAATGTTAGATTCAGATTCCAGAAACACATAGCTTGTCTGCCATGTTAATTCTGGAACTAAATAGAAAGGTAAAGATGATCTGAATCATCTTTCCTCTTATTCATCTAGGAAAATAGATGATCATTTGTCAGAATTTAAAATGAAAATAAATAATACCAAAGAATTAGAAAAAATGGCATCTTATTGTGTTTGTGCAGAAGTCTCGAAGGGAAAACTCACAAGATGCAGGTTATAAGACATAGTGCAGTGCCTCAAGGTTGGGGCTTACAGTAAATATTTAAGCCAATAAGATGGTAGATGGAGACTTTCTCATTTTAGTCTAACATTTTCATTATCTATGCAATGTAATTTATCACTAATTTTTGAAAGATAAAAAATGTTTCCAAAGAGGAAAGATACAAGCAAATTTCAGAATAAGATTATATTCACACTATGGCCAATTTTTAAGCCTGCAAAGGAACATCATTGATGTTTTAGTTAGATCTTAATTTTATCCATGGTTATAATTTTTATTTTTGTGGAGCTACTTATAGACTGTCAGATTAGACAAATTCAGATATGTGTAAAAAGTGGGTTTTTTTCCTAAATGTACATTGCAATACTGGGAAATCATCAAATATAAGATATGGATACATCTCAAATATTAGGCTGACAATGGCTTGGATTTAAAGGGAAGAGCAAATAAAAAAAAGTATTAGAAGGGTAGACAATTCATACCATGCTGAACATATTAGAACATGCCAGTAATTATAACTACTTGGAGGTTAATGCAGAAAGATAGCAAATTCAAGGTTAGTGGAGCAACTTAGTGAGACCCTGTCTCAATAAGAAAATAAATTAAAAGGGCTATGAATGTACCTCACTTGTATAATGACCAGGTATCAAAAAATAAATAAGAAATTTCAAATAGAAAATCAATTACCCTTAATCCAGCCAATACTTAGGAGTTTTTTTTTTTTTTCAATATTGTGTATGTTTGTTTGGGCTGACGTGGGATGGCTCAATGTTCTATAGGTTGAACATAAGGGAGAGCCTTAAATTACATTTTGTCACAATATTTTGTTCTGACTACTGAATGTAAAAGTGTTTAACTAATTTTTTATGAAAAATGAAAATAAGCAGAATGAGTATCTGAATCACCAAATTTAAAATAGGAAGGATGTTCTAAATCATAATGGAAAGAGGACTCTTCACTGTTGTAGTAGAACACCAAATTTGGATTTAACATCTTCAACCAGCTGTTTTCTAAAATGGCCTATATAGTGCCCCCATCTTCCTCTGACATTTTTCATGCTCTATGCATGCTTTTTATTGTCATTTTCCTGGTTTATATATTTTATAAGAATATGGTAAACATAATTGTGCTCTTTTGTTCCATGAATTGTTCTATCAGATTGTGTAACTTCAGTATGTAATTGTAGATATCCCCAATTTATAGGAAATGGATCACAAACAGACATTATTCTGAGGCTTGCACCTTGCTCCTCAAGTTAGTGAAATTATATATCACTGAACCCTAAAATTTAGGCATATGTATTAAGGGTCATCTGAATTGAATTACTGGACAACTAGTTGTTAAAACATTGGTTGTTTTGAAAATTTGCACATTTGGTATGAAAAGTGGTTGCAGTGTCAATGTGGTGGCACACAGCTGTAATTAATTCCAGTAATGTGAAAGAATGAGAAAGAAGGGTGGCCAATTTGAGTACAGTCTCAATAATTTCCATATGAACTAAGCAAATTGGTGTGTCCCTGTCTAAAAAAAAAGTTTTAAAAAAATCAGAAGTTCTGGAAATGCAACTCAGTGGTATTGTGCCTCTGGGTTAAATCACTAATTAAAAAAAAGTCTGTTGAGGAAAACAGATATCAGAGATCAGAACCCCAAACTGACTCTAGGCATGTGATTGTTCACTGGTGAAAATTGAGACCCTGGAAGAGGGACTATTTTTAAACCCTTAGAAAGGCATATAAAGTGCAAGAATCTTTCAGAGTATTTTCCTCCTCTTATTAGTATTTTTTTATTCATTACTTTGAAATAAGCCACTGGGGATACAATAGCACAGCTTAACCTGATATGCCAATTTTCTTATGAACTGTGGAATTAATAGTCTATTCACTTAATTTGCTTTTCTATTGTTTCTTTTGTTATAACTCTGTGCCATGTAATTTAAGTGTACACAAATATCTAAGTCTTTTTTTAAAAGTTAGATATTTAAAATTTTATTTTATTTATTCCAAAATGACTTGTGACATTGTGGTCTGAAGAAGTGAAAAAAAATTAAATAAAGTACTTGTTTTAAGGTATGTTTAAATAATAAGAATACAGAAAGTTCTAGAGACTGTTATTCAAATAAATATGTCAGCTGTTAGAAGTTTTGATGTGTCTCATAGATCACATGTATCTTCTACACATAAAGGAGACTACTATCTTATGAGTCTTCTTATTACTTATAATTTTGCTATGCATATTTCAAGTAATTTTTTTGTTTATAAGTGCTTCTTTGAATATTCAATAATTTATTGCAACTGTTATTTACACATTAGAATTATGATGGAGTTTTTCTCCTTTACCCACTTTTTTTCCAACATTTTGCTTCATGTATGCAGCTCTCTCAGTTTTAATATAGCAAACTTATTCTCCAATTTCACTGCTGATAACTAATTATTGGGGCTGAGGATATAGCTCAGTTTTTAGAGGGCTTTACTTACATGCAAAGGACCTTGACTTCAATTCCCAGAACCACATTAAAAGTCTCATATTGAATGATTGACATCAATCCCCTATGTGAAAACCAGCTCTTATAAATCTCATTAGAACATGTATCATTGAAAACTGTGTTAAGAATCACATGGTTGATGTGAAATATATTTTCTTATTTTTATTTCAGGAACCATTGACATTCAGAGATGTGATCATTGGTTTCTCTGAAGAAGAGTGGAATTGCCTGGACCCAGCTCACCAGACTTTATATGATGATGTGATGTTAGAGGTCTATAGAACCCTGGTCTTTGTGGGTGAGCATAAACTTCCTTCAGAATTTCTAACTCACTGACAATATTTAATTTTTTTTTAAACTTGTAGAATATGTTTTGGAAGCTTCTATTCTGCATGAAAAAGTGTTAGGTTCTTGATTTTATGATGAAGATTGGGCATCTGCTTTTGTAGAAAGGATAATGTTAGAGATTTTTCTTTTTATGTTTAACCTATCTTTGCAAAGTAGTGCTTACAATCTATAGACTGAAAATCATTCCAAATTATTTTGTCATTGTGTCAAAAAAATAGAAAAATAATTGTATAGAATTTTTTATAATATCTTCTTTTTCTTTTTTTATAATGAGAATAGTATTATGAAAAAGTCACAGTTACACAAAAATAACAAAATGATCTATATTTTATTTCTTAACAAACATGTCTTGCTGTTCCTAAGTAATCCTTGGCCATTTTTCTGCCCCCAATGGAGTAACTTTGTAATTTCAAGAGAAATGTGATAATAGCTATATATTCAAGTGTGTAGAAATCAATGAAGAAAAGAATAAGGTAAGATGTCCAAATGTCAAAGAGGAAGTCACATTTTGAAATATTAACTGAGAAGCTAAAATCCAGCAGAATTATTTTTCCAAACCTAGGTTTCTTTCTCTTGTATTCATTAAAGAGCATACCTAGCTCTATGTCGACCCCGTTTTTGAAGCTTCTTCTTGTTCTCCAGTGATCTTCTTACATTAAAGTTTAAAAAAGTACTCCCTAATTCCTGTGAGGATTTTCATAATGATAGATCTTTATTGATCTTGAGGAACTCCCTAGAAAATCTACACAAATTTCTGAATATTTATAGGTTAAAGCTTTGTAATATATAAATATCATAGAAGAGTTACCTTATTATAAATAGATAAATATATATAATGTATTATATATATATATATAAAACTTTATTATTTTATTTTTTTAAATACATGACAGCAGAATACATTATAATTTTTATTACACATATAAAGAACAATTTTTCATATCTTTGTGTATAAAGTATGTTTATGCCAATTTATGTCTTTATATATGTACTCTCTTTGTTTACATTATAATTCTTATTACATATATATACCACAATTTTTCATATTTCTTGTCTTCATACATGTACTTTGGTTAATGATGTCCATCACATTCCACCATTTTTGCTACTTTAATATAATTTAAATATTTATTTGCTCAAAGGTTTTTTATCACAGCTTTTTATGAATACTTATGGATTCTCCATGAAAATTTTTTATGCCTTGTAATGAATAGCAATGATTCAAAACATCTGCTCCTCATGACAATATAAGTATAGCTGATAAATGTGGTTTGAAGAAGGATTTATAAGGCTGAGGCTGTAGCTCAGAGTCTGAGGTTCTCCCACAACACACACAGTTTAGGCACTGGGTTTGGTCTTTAGTACCACTTATAAAACAGCAAAGTAAATAACAGAATTCTGTCCATCTATTACTTCAAAAACTTCAAAAAGAAGGATTTCTAAAGTAATAGAGTTATTCAGAATTTTGTGGGTTACATTTTCTCTAAATCATATCTCTTTTTAAGTTTCATTTAAATCATAGTTCCCAAATATATAACAGTGAAGTTTCAGTGTTGTTCAGTAGATTTTCTCACATCAATGAATATTTTTAAAAATTTTTATACCTATATGTTTTAACTTAAATACAAGTTTTCTGACTTTTTACTTGAGGATAATATAAGTTGAAATTAAAACACATGTAAACGATGAGCTCACTTTTAATAAAGTCATATATGCTTTTATTTACATGTGGAAATATTATCCCTGTTTTGTTTATGATTTGTATAGAGTATCGTGGTTGTTTACGCTGTTCATGTAATTATTTATTTAATTTATCAAAATTTGTTTATATAAATATATGCAGGCAAATTTATTTATATTGGGGATTGAACTCAGGGGTGCTATAATACTGAACTACATCTCCAGCACATTTTGACTTTATTTTGAAACAGATTTTTGCCAAGTGGCTGAAGCTGAATTTGCATTTCCCTGCTTCAAACTTCCATGTAGCTAGAATTACTAGCAAATTCACCATCTTTATATAGATAAATCTGTTCTTTTAATATAGGAGTAAGACTTTAGCATTTAAATATAATAATTTTCACAGTTTTGTTTATTTTATATATTTTCAAATTTTAGTTGTCATCAAAACTATTAATTTATTTAAACTTACTGTCTTTATATTTTAAATATACTGCTTAGGAGTGTTGATTCACATTGTTTTGTAACATATTTCTATAAAGTTTGTATTACATAAAAGAAAATTTGTTTTTCTCCACAAAAAAAGTGCTCATTTGGCTTTCATCTTTCCATTCCTGATTTCATTTTTTTGGCCTGTTTTTTTTTTTTTTTTGGTATATTAGATATATCATAAGTAGAATCACATGGTATTTGTATTTTTGTGAAATAATTATTTCACTTAATATTCTATGCTAAAGTTTTATCATTGTATATATTACATAATTTCTTTTCTGTGTAAAATTTGAAAACTTTTTTTTGGGGGGTGGAGCACTGGGGATTTAACTAAACCACTGAGCCACATCTCCAGCCATTTTTTTTTATATTTAGAAACAGAGTCACACTGATATTTTTATCTAAACACTGAAATAATTTAACCATCCTAACTCATTTGGTTTCTTTTTTCTTTGATATTAAGTTACTTGGGAAAAATAAGATAAATAAGAAATATTTAGCTTTTAGTTTGTTCTTTTGCTGTTATTATCAAGCCTATTATTATACCTATAGTGCTTGAACTGAACTTAATTAAAATGCCATTTATGTGACAAGAACTGCCATAAATCTATTGTATGTCTCATATTTCACTTAAGGTAAGACACCACACATTATATAATGGTTCTTTATTTTGTGTAAAAAGAAAAAAATTAAAACTGCCAATTATAGTTGTAATGCAGCCTGAATTATTAGTGGCATTTCAATGTCGGTGTTTTTAAAAATTATAGGAAAAAAGAATATAAGATTCATTGAAATATAGTTTTTAAGAGATATCTATAAAAATCACTATAATGCTACTAATTTATTAATTTAAATACTCTTAGTTGATAAAAGCAATAGTATGGATTCCAATAGATACCAATTATGGAGCTGTTGCTTGTGATAGAATCTCTTCAGATGTTTTACATAGATTCTCCAGTAAACATCACAGTAGGACTCTAGGAGATACTCATCTTAATCTTTATTTTTATAGGAAACTGAAGAAGAGAAATACTGTGGGATAACTAGTACATCACAGAGCCTAAAGTAGAAGTCACAATGAAGATGAGCTAAATGTCAAGGCCATAATCTTTCTAGGCAAGTGGACTGTTCTGCTCTGGGGATCTGGTTCTATGGTATAGCCATTCCTTTCCTAGAATGCTTCAGGTCTGGGTTCTATTCCCCAGCACCACAAAAACAAAGAAACAAAAATATGTTAAATTAATGGAACCAGGCACAGTGGCACATATATATGATTTCAGTGACTTAGGATGCTGAGGCAAGAGCAATGGAAGTTCAAGGTCAGGGTGGGCAACTTATTGAGACCATGCATCAAATTTAAAAATAATAATAATAAAATGTGCTTAGTATATGACTCAGTAGTTGAATGCCTCAGGGTGCAATCCCAAGCAGTATCACTAACAATAAATAAGAAAAAAGAGTTTCAATGGCATGTGCCAATAATTTATTAATTTGATGCATAATGACAGCTAGTAAACATTGTACATTCTTCAGAAAAAATAGAGAAATTACTAGGTATTTCTTGTTAATAATTATATAAAAATTGTATATTTGAAAAAGTGTCTTATGAATTCCAAACAAAGCCTCTTACTTGCATAGAACCCCTCTACATTATGCCTGTGCCTATGGCAATCCAGCAGTGGTGGCTCTTCTAGTAAAGAGAAAATACAATGTTGACCCATGTGACAGTGATGGCAACACACTATTGATGAAGGTAGATGTAGCCAACAGTTTTTCAGGAAATGAAGTTGATAAAATGCTTAGAAGAAAAATTGATTAATGCCATTTAGTTATATCTAATGAATAAAACTTGTGAAATATTTTTCTTGGATTTCCCAAATTTGCAATCTTTTTCTTGGTTAAAACTAACAGGCCCTACAATACAAGGAAGAGGAATGTGCGATTATTCTTCTAGAACATGGTACTAATCCAAATTTTCACAACAATAAGGGTGAAACTCTTCTCCACTATGCTATCTTTTATAGGAACACATCAGTAGCAACAAACTGCTTTCATTCAACACAGATATTTAAGCCAAAAACATGGTATATAAATCAATCACCATTATTTCCAAAATATTTGAAATGTTTCTTTAAAATTAAGAGTGATGTATGTTAACAAATACTGATCATAGGCAGATTTTCTTTTATTAGAATAGTCACAAATATTGAAATTTCTCTTATTCCCCATCCTTCTTTTGTAGCTCATTGTATATATTTACTTTGCATCCATGGATTGAGTTCACATCTAGAATTCAAGAGACTCATGCAGAAATCTAAACCTCAAGCTTCTGTGAGGGAACCTGACTTGTTCCCCCTTGAGCCATAGTAATGTGTGGTGTGGTGTTCAGGGTTTGCCTCCCATATGCTGGGCACACATATTCTTCAGTTTGCTCCTGGGAACTGCAGCATTCAGTCAGATCACCTACTTTGCCTCTATAAATGAGGTTAAAACTCCTCTTTTATAATATATTTTGATAAAGATTTCATAATAGTTTCTATACAAAAATATGGCCTACAAAATATATTATGAATCTCTTTCAAATGAGATTACATTTTTAAATTTAGAAATTTGATTTTAAATAGTTTTCTTTATATATACTATAAAAATCATGTTTCCATTGGAATTTTTGAAAGTCTTATTAGATCACTCATTGCTAGAAGTGGATAAATTATTGCTAGAAATGGATAACTCATAGATTTTGCAAGCTGTACTATGTATTATTTTTCAGCTTTGTTTTTTTTTAAATGAAAATTATTTAGTGCCTTACATGATGATAAAAATAATCTGTGTAGATCAGCATGAATTTGTTGATATACCAAATTTCTGAACTAAATTTTCCCTAAAATTATAAAAGTAGCAAATAAAGTGGAATGAGAGTAAAAAGAATTTTGGAAAGTAGCTTAGCATTACGTTACCAGGATTGTCATTACAACTGAGAATACATTTTCAATATTATTTTTATAAGAGTTTATAGTTTTACATAGTAATTGAGTTCATCCCAACAAAATAATACATGCATGAAATTCCAGTTGAGTCCATGATTCCCTCTTTTCCTACTCTTCCTCCTCCCCATTCTCCTTCTCCTATTCTCCTGGACTTCCTTCACTTGTCTATTTATTTATATTTTATTGTTTCTTTTTACTTATTCATAAAGGTGCAGTTTCCTGTGGTATACTTATAACATGAATTTTAAAGAATTTGTTCTTCATTTCCTGCACATTCCTATTCCCACTCTGCCTCTCAATCTCCTTTTTCTACACTAATAATCTTCCCTACATCATTTCATATTCTGTTCTTAGCATCTCTTTTTCTTTACATTACTCCAGCTTCCACATATGAACCATTTGACCTTTGAATTTTTTTAGTTTGACTTATTTCACTTAGCATGATATTCTTTGATTCCACCCATTTACCAGTGAATGGCATAATTTATTATTTATGTCTAAGTAATACTCCATTTTATGTATGTGCACCACAATTTCTTATTTTTTTCATCTATTCATAGTCACCCGGGTTGATTTCATAATTTACCTATTTTGAATTGTGCTACTGTAAACACATATGTGACTGTATTACTATACTAGGCAAATTTTATTTTACTACTTTTGGGAAAATACTGAGGTGTGGGATAGCTGGTTTATGTTGTGGTTCCCTTCTTAGATTTTGGGGAATCCCCACACTGTTTTTCAGAGTTGTTTTATTAGTATGTAGTCCCACCAGCAGTGTACAAATGTGCCTTCCCCCCACATTCTTACCAGTATGTTTTGCTGTTTGTGTTCTTGATCATTACCATTGTATCTGGAGTAAGATAAAGTCTTAGTATTGTTTTGATTTTCATTAACCTAATTGCTAGAGATGTAGAAGAGCTTTTCATATATATTTTGGGCATATGTGATTATTTTGAGAAATTTCTGTTTAGTCTTTTACCCAGTTATTTACTGCATGGGTATTTTTGTTGTTGTTGGTTGGTTGGTTGGTTTTTTAAAATATTTATATTTTAATTGTCATTGGACAAAATACCTTGACTTTATTTACTTTATGTGGTGCTGAGGATCAAACCCAGGGCTTCATATGTGCTGGGTGAGTGCCCTACCACTGAGCCACAATCCCAGGTTGGTGTTAATTTTTGGGTGGAGTTGGTTACTTCTGTTTGTTAATCTCCTATCAGTGGACTAGCTGGCAAAATTTTCTCCAATTATGTAAGAAAAATATATTTTTGTATTGAGCTTTCTGATGTGTAAGATAAATATCTTTCATCTTATAACAAGAGAAGACACAGGTACCAATGATGAAATTGGTCCAACTATTATAAAACCAATAGTTTTATTCAGAGTCTATCAATTTTAAGTAGGAATGCCTGACATCAGTATCTGGGATTCTGATTTCATAAATAGAAAAGAATCAAGTGGACTTATACAACATGGAACTTATATTTCCATGTAACTGGAAAGCTCTCAGAAATATATCCTGGTAACTTCAATTGTTGACATGTGAATATCTGCTATAAAAAAATCAGTGTCAAATAGGTGTTGAGGAATAGTAAAGCTATTTCTGTAATACTGGACATACAATGCACAGTTGTGTAAACTTTCTCTAACAGTAAAACAAGGAATCCTTTCTTTGCAGCTTGGTATTTCTGGAAAAGAAGACATTCTTCAGAATGTAATTGATACACCCTACTAGCAAGTTGAGAATTTTGCTGGTTAATTAAATATATTACTTACATCCTGTACTAATGTAGATTAAGGAATGGGCTACTGAGATAGAAGATACAGTTTATGTCCTCAAGATGCTCTTGGTTGAGGTGAATGCATGTTACATGACTCCAAGATACCATGATGAATCCTTGATAGCAGCAAAGATCCATGGAAATAGTAAATGTATAAAAAAAGTTTTGGAAATGATTGGTGTTCATTTGGCGACTCTTGGCAGAGGAGAGGCATTTTAAAATGAAAGAGCAGCATGCATGGAAGCACAATGGGAAGAGAAGAGAGTGGCTACTCTGAATGTACATTATTATTATTATTATTATTATTATATGCTTATGTTCATACAGTATTTTGTAAGGTTAAGTTCAGTTGGGAAGTAGTAATTTTGTGAATAAACTATTTTTGTTGTTTTTCAGAGTGGCAAAACACCACTTTTACTCACCATAAAGAAAAACAGACATATGATGGTAGAATTTTGTATTAAGAATAAAGCAAACATACATGCAATTGATGATAAGGGAAGGTATAGTACTTTATTTTTTTTTTTAAAAAGTTTAATATTGTAGTAAAATCACTCAAGTTAAAAATATTAAATTAATGAGAATGACATAATCATTGAAATAGAGTGAAACATATGAACTACAATTAGAGAGAAAAGCAGTTATTCAAACTGAGTGACAAAAATAAGAGTATGTGATATGATTCACATGCCCTTATAATTATTGGCTGATGATTATTATTTGATTTTGTTGATCACATGACCTTTTCTTAGCTAGAGTTTTCATGTTAGTTTTGTAAAATATGGACTTTTATTTTTTTTTTAATTCAGTATTGAACTTTTTAAATTTTCTGTAGTAATTTATTTTCTCCTGAAATAGTTTTCTTTTGGGAATGCTGTGCTAAGCATAAATAGACATTGAAAATAATTTTGTCATTTGCATGACTATTTGCTTTAAATTACTTAATTTGTAGAATATTAATTTCAGATTTTTCATATGTGAGGGTTAATTGTTCTTGACAAATATTGTACATTTCTAATGAAAAACAGAATAACATATGCTTGAAGGCTGGTTGCAAGATTATACATGTAACATTGATTTCAGTGCATGGCAAATGCTTCTCAGAGTGAATGACTGAAGCAACAATGATTATTATTATCACCAGTGCTACTGTTATTATGTTACAGCTGCAAATATCGTTTTTACTTCTTGACCATTAGCTGACTGTGAGTTACAATACATTATGTCACTGTAGGAAAAAAGTGGAGCTTTATTCATTGAAATCTTTTCCAACTCCAGAGGAATGACCTCATCATAGTTATTGTTCATTGAAGGATATTAAGTTTGTAACTCTCCCCTTTTGGGACAAGTGATTTCTTTTTTATGTGTGTTTTTTTTTTAGACTTACAAATGATTTACAAAGATAAAGATTTGATCTTCCAAGATGTATATGTCAGGTAGTGTATGTAAAGCTAGATATCAAATTGGTAAAATGTAATACAATGGCTTTTTAACTAAATTTATTAAAATACCTAAGTTTGAAGTTATCTCTCTTATTTTAGAACAGCCCTAATATTTACTGTGGAGCATAAATTAACACAAAGAGTTGAGCTGCTTTTTCAATGTGGTGTTAATGTGTCCGCTTCAGATAATTGTGGAGATTGCCTTGTCTTATGCCATTGCTGGTGGTAACACTGTGTAAGTATTTACATTACAATACTAATTAACATTAGATGTAGATCCATAATAGTTACACATGTTGCATCTTACATATGAGGTGAGATTTCATAGTGTAACTATTTATGGGACAGTAGTGAATTAGGCAGTTTATTAGTCAGAAACCCTTCAAAGATCTAGCCAAGAAGGAGTGATGATACTTTGGGCAAAGAGAAGGATGAGGAGGAGTCACGGGGGCAAGAAAGATGGTGGAATGAGATAGACATTATTACCGTAGTACATCTATGACTGCACATATGGTTTATTGCTACATCATGTAAAATAAAAAAATTAAAAGTTACATTGAAATTGTGTCCAATGAATAAAAATGCATTCAGCTGTCATATATACATAATTAAAATGAATTAGTTTATTAAAAAAAAAAAAGAAATAGTGATGCGTGCATGACTCACCTCCAAGGTTTGTTCTCTCCTCTCTCCTCCACTATCATTTTTTTTCTTCTCATGCATGATATGAAATTTTCCTACCACTGTGATGTACCACTACCCAATATCTTATGTAAACCTTTATCTTTAGGGTTTCCAGCATTATCCATTTCATTTCAAGCATAACTCTACTCACAGGTACAAATAGTATCACACCTGTGATTTTTTAAATTGGATATTTGGGTCTTGAAATTACCAGTTTAGCAGAAGTTAGCTATTCTACCATCCTCCTTTAATTTATCAAGAAACTAATGATATCCTTGAAGTCTAAAGAAGATAATTCTATTGTCAGATAGAGGGGGATAAATAGATTTTAAATTGTTCATTTTTCTCTGTCAGTTCTGTTGCTGTGGTGTTTCTGCCAGAACTAGCCCTGCAGTCTGGGAGTAAATAGCTTTTATTACAACATATCCTGACTGATCCCAATCCCTGAGTCTTCATTGTAACACACACTTAGACTCAATAGTTACAACACTCTTTTTAGTTCTCATGCACTCATGAATTTTTATTCCAAAATTGTTCCAAAGCAGCAGAACTCTGCTTTAACAGCTTGACCTTTTGTTTGACCAACAAATATTAAGCACTCTGACCCTATTCCCCTTTTAGGAACCTTATGTGGAATCCCCATATTAGCCTCACCCTTTCTGGTGCATTATCTTTTTAGGACTTTGTCTTTTCTGTCATAAAATTAAAATTATTCAAAGATATTAGAGAGCTTCAAGTAATGTCACTGGAAGAGATCAGAGTTTTCTGACATCTTGGCTAACAGATCTGTGCCCCGAATTCTTCCATCACTTGAAATAGATTTTCTTTGACTGCAGGGGCCCCATATCACTGTTTTCCAGGGTGGGTGCCAACTTTTGATTGGTACTTCTAGTGGCTTTCCCTAGTAATGAAACATTTCCAAGCTGTTGGAATCACTACCTAATTTTTTCAGCATTTATTAACTTCTGCCCACAAAAGAAAGAGATTAAATAGATTCATTGAATCTAAGAGAGCTAAGCCCCTCATGACTCCTAAGTGTTCATTGTGTTAAAAGAGGATTTTGTGTTCCAAGTCAGTGCAATTCAACGTGGAAATTTAGCTACACTTACAAGAATATGCCAATTCTTTTCAACTAGGTGGAGAAGAAATAGTAGTAGTACAAGCCAGTTCTTGCTATTTGTGAATTTCTTGCCTTTGTTGTTAATGATTAGTCTCACAAAAAGGGATGATTATATTTTCTAGTTTAAGGAGATATTTATAAATATCATTATAAATTAATTGCAGATTTGTTCTGAGTTATAAAGCACAAAGAAGAGCCCAAATGATAATAAAAATTAAGACTCAAGCATTTTTTTAATAATTTTAACTTTTGAGTATTAGAACATGTGGAAAATACACATTAGTTTTAATTGAGATTGTAAGTAATTAAGTATGCAATTATTTTACTACTTTGCTTAACATGTTTCAATATTTTCTTAGTAAACCTCCATAACAACCTAGTGAACTAAATTGATACAACCCTTATTTTTTAGAAGGCCTTAAGCCTAAGAGAAAGGACTTGTGTAAGCACAAACATACTATTTTTTTTTAACAGAGATGACATTTTCTGAGTTAAAGCTATATTAGTTAATATATTTACCTGTCTTGCTCTCAATTCATGATCATTTCATCTTATTTTTTTCTTCTTTAATTACAAGCTATGGGTGCAGTGGCACATGCATTTACCCAAGCTACTTGAGAGCCTGAGGCAGGATAATTGCTTGAGCCCAGGTATTTAAGATCAGCCTGCCTATCATCATGAAATGCCATCTCAAAAAAAAAAAAAAAAAACAGAACAAACATCATAAAAATAAATTTCAAGTTAAAAATTTTTTATAGGGCATACAGATTTGGAGAGCAGATAAAAAAAGTTCTGATACTAGATCTAAAACATTATTAAGTATTGAATTATATTTGGTCAATGTTTCCATATGAGTATTAAAATACAAATTTTATTATTTTTTTCAAACATAGAAACAGGAATCTAATTCTTCTATATATGAAAGCACAATCTAGAACATCAGAAAATTTGATTCCAGGTAAGACTTACAAAAGTAAGTTACTCTTGGTGTTCATGTCCTGTGTAAATAAGAGTAAGAAAGTTAGATCACAAAAGAACAGTGAAAAAAAATAAATGGTCAAATTCCATTCATATTTTTCTTAATATCTTTCTTGCTCATATAGAACACAGGATAACATAGTAACTAATTAGAGGAAATTTATCATGTAAATGATATTGTCTGAAGAAAGTGTACATTAATTTTGAACCTGAAATTTTATGTCTTCGCAGAAGTAAGAATGATATTTTTAAATTAGTACATTGTGTTTTGTATATGGTCACATGATAGTAAATTGGACTTGGTATAAAATCAGATGTTCTTGTCAACTATCAATAGTTAAATTAGTGAAATTCACAGTGATATTTCTATACACACATATACAATACTTGAATCCCGACCACTCTGCTTACTTCCATTTCCTCCACCCTCTATTTTTCATCCCCAGTTACTTTTCCTCTTCCTTAATATTCCCTGCACCATTCTCTAGTCATTCTTATTTTCTCCCCAGATTCCACATGCTAGGGAGATAATATGATAATTGAATTTTTGTTTCTGATTTTTTTCACCTTAACATGCTGACCACCTTTTCTATCCATTTTATAGTTTTTGTCTTTGTTTCTTTTTTTAACCTTTTTATTTGAGGTTTGAAGTATACCATTTCCTACTATCCTGGGCCTTAATATTTCTACTCAGAAATCTTATATTTTTCTGATGTGTTTATATTGATTTGAAACTTATTATAGATTTCAGTTTACCTTTGGTAATTTTATAGACTATGATTTGGAGAAGTTCTTTTTTGGCCATGTCCATTTGGTATTCTAAAATCTTATATCTGGATGTCCATAACTTTTACAAGATAAAAGAAATAGTTTATTTTATTCACTGAGAAACCTTGCATTTCCTGTACCCTGTACTTCATCTCCATTATGTGTACAAGTGATTCATAAAAATCGTCTATGAATTGTGTCTAGTGGGTTTGTAAGTTGTTTACAATTATTTTATGAGAGAAAACATTCAGCCTTTGGATTTGGGGTATTGGTTTATTTCACTTAGCATGATAATCTCCAATTCCATCCATTAACTGGAAAATGCCATAATTTCATTCTTTCTCACAGCTGAGTAATATTCCATTGTGTGTATATGACACATTTTAAAAAATATATTCTTCTATTGAAGGGCACCTCATTTGGTTTTATAGCTAAACTATTGTGATTCGATCTGCTATAGACATTGTTGTGGCTGTGTCACTGTAGTATGGTGATTTTTAAGGATTTTGTGTGTAACCTAAGGAGTTAGATAAGTGGGTCAAATAGTGGTTACATTCCAAGATTTATGAGGATTCTCCATACTGCTTTCCAGAGTGATTGCACCAATTTGCAGTCCCATTAGCAAAATGTAAGTGAACATTTTCCCCATACTGCTGCCAACATTTATCATTACTTGTATTCTTCTCAATTGCAATTCTGACATGACTGAGATGGAATCTCAGTGTAGCATTTGCATTTCTCTAATTACTAGAAATGTTCAATTTTTTGTTCATATATCTGTTGACCATTTGCATATATTCTTCTTTGAAGTGCCATTTCAGTTCCTTTCCCCATTAATTGATTGGATTATTTGGGTTTTGTTGTTGCTGTTGTTCTTTTGGTGTTAAATAATTTGAATTATTTATATATTCTGGAGATTAATATTCTATCTGAGGTGCACATGGCAAAGATTTTCTCACATTCTGGAGGCTCTCTGTTCATAGACTTGATGGTTTCCTTTGCTGTGAAAAAGTTTTTTAGTTGAATACCAACTCATTTATTGAACCTTTAAAAAATAGTTGTATATAGACCACAACGACATTATTTTTATGCCATGCTGAGGATCAAACCCAATGCCTCACACATGGAAGGCAAGCACTCTACCACTGAGCTACAGTCTCAGCCCCTTACTGATTTTTTAAAAAAAATATTTTTAGTTGTAGATTGACACAGTATCTTTATTTATTCATATATGTGCTGAAGATCAAACCCAGAGACTCACCAATGCTAGGCAAGCACTCTACCACTAAACTACCAGCCCCCATTTATTGATTCTTGATATTTCTTCTTGATTTGGGGGAATTGTGTTGAGAAAATTGGCTTATAGTTCCAACTCTAAAATTACTCTGTAATGGATATTTTATACAAATAGTTTTATATAAGAGTAGGTACTTTTTTTACCAGTTTCTTTGGCTTAGAATATAGTTTTCAGAGATCCTCTGTGTTGTAGCAAACATCACTATTTTATTTCTTTCTGTTATCTAGTAGAATTCTGTTTTATGACTATGTCACTTAGCCAATCATCAGGTGGTGAACTCTAAAATGCTTCCACCTCTTGACTACACCAGTGTACATGTCTTGGAACATATATTTACAGGTTAATGTTTGGACATATTTTTATTATCATGCCTCTTTGTGTAGTCTTAATGAATTGTGCTGAGTTTACCATATCTCTGTCTTACTCATGCTGTACTTTCTGTCTTGTCTGTTTTTATTCACTTGATCTCTTTTAGTCAGAGATCAAATAAAGATATTTTTTTTTCTTTTTCATGCACTTTTTCTGACTTTTCTGTCACCAACAGTGTTTTTATGGTGACTATATTATTGAGCAATAAATTTACTCAAGGTAGGAGTTATATCTACGATTCACACCAATTCTAGAATGAATGGAAAATATTACTGCCCAATAATTTTTTCAACAAAATTACTATTTCATATCAACCAATAATTTTTGTTAATAGATGACCTGTCAAGACTATTATTCTATTTCAGTGATAAAATGTAAAATTAAATTAACTTAATCCAATAGTGAATTCATCTTTAGAATGTTCATACTTTTGTCAGTATGGGGAAAATCTTCTATATAGATATCCCCAACATTTATTATGTAGCCAGAATAGGGATTTATACATCTATAATCCTTGACCAACTAAAAAGCTAATATATCATATTATAGAAACTTAATCTACTCATCATAATGCTAGTAAAGATTATGTTTTGTTGCAATTGAATTTATGTAAAATTTGTTGTTTGAGTTTGTGTCAAATATTTTAAATATCTTATTTTCATATTGTGTTATTCTCTACTTATTTTATTCATTCAGATGGATGATCTTACTACAAAGATGCAAAATGTATCATTTACGTTTGAAAGCAAACTCTGTTTTATGCAGAACTTTTTTTAAAAAGTATACAAGATATATTTGAAAAAAAAAAGAGAACAATCAGAAGAAGTTGGAAGAAAATGTAGTAAACTTCTCAAGGCACACACAGAGCACTGGAGTAGAAAAAGGCCAAGGAGTATGGTAGGAATGTGACATTGAACAAAGAGTAAGATGGAATTTAAAGGAAAAGTAAAAACAAGTACTTCTGGTTTTACAGACTATCTTATTTATCTGCAGTGTGTTTTAATTTATTTCATTGTAAATTGTATTTTGGACATATACATTATATGTATATTCTATATCTCTTGATGAAAGTTGTGTAGATTACTAAAAGGAAGAAAACTTTTGATATCCCATTAAAATACCTCAGTTTACAACATTTTTATAGCTAATTCGATCTGAGTAATGATTTTCATCAGATAACTGTTGGATATTTGATAATATTGGGAATAAATAAAACTATGAGGAGAAAAGAAAAAAATATGTGACACAGAAATATAACATACTTTTGAATTCTTATGTTAAATTTTTAACTTTTATATTTTAAATTGATTCTATCATTGTTTAAATTGTCAGATGATCTGAGTACTAACATGAGAATGATGCATGACTGAGAGCACTGTTCAATGGTACAGTTCAATGGTACATAGCTAGTCTAGCATGTGCAAAGGCCTGGTCCATTTACAATAGAAAAAAGGAGGAGGATGGAGGGAGGGGATAGGGAAGAGGAGGAGGGCAGGGAATGAGAAGGGAAAGGAGGAGAGGAAGAACTCAATAATTATTAGTTCAGATTTAATGTAATTGATACTGATGACAGAAGTTTAAAGTCTGGCATCTTTTTTCTTCACATATAGGATTGCTGTCTGCATTTTTGACTCAGAACTAAATGAAATAAATACATCATAATTATTTGGGTTCTAATTGTTTCTAAAATATATTCTTTTTATTTTCTTTAGGTACAAGAAATAGCTGCAGAAATTTCAGAGCAGTTAAGAAAGACTAATTTTTCTTCAATAAGAAGTCAGACAGAAATCAGAATTACCAATCTGGAATCTGTACTGAAATTTCTACAAAATACAACTGAAAGATTATAGGCATTTTTGTATAGAAGAATCCAAATTTCACAAGTGTGTCAAAACCTAGACTTAAAGAGAGCAACTTAGTCTCCTTAATTTGTGTCTCCTGCATAACTTTGTGGCAGGTTAATGAAATCAGTAGCTTGGAAAAGCTAACTAGACCATAAAATTTGTGGAAATAATGTTAGGAAATGAATGTACTTTTGAAATATTAGTCTAGGAAGTTTATCTTTAACCTATCTTTGCATTTTATATCTGGAAGCAAACAATCAAGCTTTCTTCCCCTACTGTTCTCCTATATGTAATCTGGTCTATTACACTTTTAGTTAAGTATTTTTTAAGTTTTGTAATTAAGATAGTTATATTGTGACAAAACCACTTCTACACGGAAACATGAAGAAGTTTCACAGTTTTAGAAAGATTATAACTTAAACCTTAAGTGTTCAGTTTTGCTATAACTATACTCTGAGCACATTATGATACCTGATAGATTAATTTCTTTTTATTTTAATCTTTGATATTATCCTTACATGTACCTAGAGGCAAAATGTTCTATATAGTTTTTCCTCTCTACATTGTCATACTTGTGATTAAGAAAAATATCATCACAGGGTTGAAGAGAATTATAACCTGCAAAGTGGTTAAAAATATTCTCATTTTCAGTGTTGGGGCCTGTAAATGACAAAATAAATGGGCAACAATCTCTTGAAGCCCTGGTAACAAATTCATTTGCCAATGTTCTTGGCAGCAGCTTTAATATATCTTGATCACCAACCCAGCTATCTTGTTCTGCACCAGCAGTTGTTGCTCTGAATTGTCTCAGTGACAAATGCTTAATTTAACTAGGTAATAAGTAGAATATACATATAATGGTAGTAAATACATGAAAACATCTTCAAGGGATATTCTTTAAGTCCTTGAACTGGTTCGCTAAATAGGAATCTTTCTAGATTTATTAAAATTTTCTAGTTGCATATGTTTAAGGAAACCATGATGATTTAGTATACTTCAACATCGTAAAATGGCTTTGGTAGTCAACTAAACTAATATATACAACATCTGCTAGATTTATCTTTAAGATACCAATATTTCTAATGGCTTCCTCAGGAATCTTCCAAGGAGAGTCTTTGAAGAAGGCAACATTGTTACCTGCAAAGTCATACATGTCTTATTTCTGTCTCTCTTCCAGTTACATTTCTTTAATTGCAAGTTTGAAGTCCCTTAGAAATATATACACTTCTTTAGAAAAATTACAAAACCATAATCACATGCATTATCTCTGTTCTGATTCTTTTTAATGTTATGCATACTTACTGGGAATTTTCACCTACTCTTTTTTAAAAAATATATTTTATTTAGTTGTAGCTGGACACAATACTTTTATTTTGTTTATTTATTTTATATGGTGGTGAGGATTGAACCCAGTGCCTCACACGTGTAGGCAAGTATTCTACTACTGAGCCACAATCCCTCCACTTTCATTTATGGCAGCTTTTTAATTATTCTTTTATTCCATAAAAATTTTTAAAAAGTACATTTAGATATAAATAAAATTGAGGTTAATTTTGATGTAAGCATGAAATATAATGCGCTCTATTTCATGACCAGCACTTCCACTTTTTCTTCCCTGCTTCCTCCCTGTGTTCTCTTTCTTCTGCTCTACTGATCTTATATTTATTTGTAGTTTTTTAAAAAAATTTAAAAAAATATACATTATGGATATACATGAAGGTGTAATTTACTGTGATATGTTCATATGCATACACAGAAAAAATTAATCAGATTCATTCCACTGTTCCACACTGAGTGCTGTCCCAAACTCTCTGGGGTGCGTTGGGTTAGGGTTAGGGTTAGGGTTAGGGTTGCATTGTATAACAGGAGTCCTTGAGTACAGTCAGGTGATTTCCTTCATACTAAGGCTTTATTTGAGTGAGTCAAATATTATCCCCAAAATGATGAGTTATATTTCTTTAAGAGCTGACAAGAAAAACAATGTTCAACTATTTTGAACCCATTTAAAGATATTTCTGTAATATTTGAGAATTTTTTTATTCAGGGGTAATATTGCAACAATGAAATATCTGCTTGAAAATGAACAAATAAAAGATAGCATCTTGCTTTCATTGTTTGTCATTGTTGTTAGAATACCCATTTTATTTCACCTTGGTTTAGAGCTTCCATGTTTTTGTTGTTGTTGTTGTTGTTGTTGCTTTTTTCGTACCAGGGTTTGAACTCAGGGGCACATGACCACTGAGCCACATCCCTACGTCATTTTGTATTTATTTATATACAGAGTTTCACTGAGTTGCTTAGAGCCACACCACGGCTGAGGTTGATATTCAACTTGAGATCCTCCTGTCTCAGTCTCTTAAGCCACTGTGACTACAGGCATGTGCCATCACGCCCTGCTTCCATGGGGTTTTAGTGATCTTCTTAACACAAATTAAGGTCATACATACCTGTGTTAAATGTGGCCTCATTCTTATTCTTTTATTTGGCATTTGACCTAAAAAATTAACAGGAGAACAAATCTAACCTTTATGAAAGGTTAAATAGTAGTGTGGCAGAAAGGAATATATTTAATACATAAATTACAATGTAATTTAATAGCTGATATATATATATAATATACATGTGTGTATATATGTGTGGGTCTATATATATATAATTTAGTATCTTAGCTTACATGAATATCTTTCTGAAAAAATGAGGGAATCAGGTTTGAAGTGCTTCAGAGTCATGAAATTTGATGACCATGTACAAAAAGAGCATGAAAGTTAGTTGTTATGCATTATGCAAATATAAGTTGTTCTATTAGTTCTTACCAGAAAAATGAGATAATTTACCACTAACAAAAGATTGATAAATTGTGTAAATGTAGACACAATGCAAAGGGAGATTTTGGGGGGCAACTCTTTTTTCATAGTATTTCTGGGAGATAGTGATGTTTCTTTTTTACTTATTCATAAGCTAGTTTATTTAAAACTTAATCTAATAGTTCTACATTTCCTTGTGTAACATTAATTTGCCATAGCGTGCTAGCCTTAATGAGACAGTTTAGAAAACTCTCTCTTCTATCAAGATACAAAGATATGTTTCCTTAATCATTGCAGAATGCCTTCAAAGGTGAAGGGAGAAGAGGAGAAAATACTACAGAGAAAGAGTGATAAATTATTTTATGTGCATCTGTGAATATTTCATAATCAATTTCACTATTATGTATAATTAAACGCACCAGTAAAATTTTTGTTTAAAATAATTTTCTTTAAAAATAGAACAGAAAAAGAGAAAAACAGAAATGGGAATTTCTCAGTAAAAATCACTTTTTTTTCACATCAAAAGTGTAAAGGCATTGGATATCACCTTATTGTTATCACTACAACATACCTACTATGTATAGTAATCTACTTTAGGTTCTTTGGGGGAATTAGTAAGACAACAGCTTTTATACAAAGAACACTCTACATGGTGATATTTATATTAAGAGTTGGAAATATTTTCACACGTTTCTCATAAAGTGCACATCTAGAATGAGCCAAATTTAAAAAAATGCTGGTCATAACTTCTGAGAATAAATCAATTACTATTAAAGAGCTATGTATTTTTCCCAAGTCTGAAAATCAACAAATCAAAGACTTTAAGTTTGAAACTGCCTATTTCTTTTCTTCTCCTTCCCCACTATGCAACTGTCAGCCTATAGGCTGAAATTTTTCTGTGGGAAAAAAATGACATCACCCACTTTCTGTTGTTTATTGCCAAAAGCTCAGACTTACCTTGTAACAGGCATGCATTTAAAATACCCTGTCCTGACTCTGTCATTAGTTTACATTTTGCCCTCAAGAAAAATATAAAATTTCTCAGCCAAAAATTAAAATATCCAAATCAACTGGATTTTTTTCAGGTTATTCATCCTTTCTTCTCTCCCTTGCTTTTCTGTCACTTTACTCTAGATTCTAGTGACACTGGACCACTATGAAACCATAAGTGTTTTTCCTCACCTCAATGTCTGCATGCACCTCTATGCTCTCTGTCACAATTTCTCCTTTTCCTTCAGATGTTAATTTACATATAACTTCCAATGAAGGACCTAAAACACTGACAAAAATTTGGGACAGAAGTCCCTTCTAAGTGTTCCAGTAGTATCCTGTTTTATCCCTGTCATAATGCCAATGACTCCTTATGGAAATTCCCTGCTTGTCTGCTTTTCAAGCTTTGGTATATGACTGTTTAGGGGTGTCCATTATCATCTCCATATTGTAATCCCAGTGCTTGTCAGAATACCCTAGAACATAGTTGTCAATTTTATTCATAAAGGGTGGGAAACACAAAGCTCTGATACTTGGTCATAATGATAACTGTGTATGAAAATGTGGGCATATTGCATTTCATAGTAATTTTGTATTGTGGACATACATATCTATTTTTTATTCTTATTAACAATGAAAAGTTCTTAACTTCTTCACTGATTCATACTTATAAAATCTTTGAGACAAAAATATAATTCTTTTTCTCCTCACTTGCTTCATAATTTGAATCCTGATCATGGGAGCTTCTGCTTTAAGAATTATTAATTAGTCAAGGGAAGATCTACATTTGTAAATATCATAAGGATTTAGAAAGATTATATATATATATATATATATATATATATATATACTAATATTTTTTCAGACTATTAATATAATATTTAAATTGTTTATAAAATGTATGATGTAAAAACTTTATTGAAAGGGATGTGTGTACTATATGTATGATGAAATTCTCAAAGTATGAAAATTATTTACATGTATAAGAAAATTTGAAGTGCAAGTGCAAAACCAGTTTTTATTGAGATGTGTTTTCAAACTATCTAAATACTAGCATTTAAGCTCAATTAAATAACCAAATAGTCAACACTAATTTGGTAGATCTAAATATCACATTAATGATGGACTATTTGTATTATAAAAAATGTAACACTGAATATGGATCCAGAAAATTAGGCAACACTATTTTGGTATGCTGGTTATTATTATATTCACTAGTGGATAAATGTATTAGAATTATTATATGGCCATCAAATATACAATATTTAAAATTGTCTAATTTTAATTTGAGGCACTGACTTATGAATTTTTCTAATAATAAACATTGCTTAATGTTGTTTTTTCCCATTTCTCTTTGTTTATACAATCTTGGGAAATAATAGTAAATTCACAGTTTCTAATATAAAGTACTTTTGTTCACTGAAGCATTTTAAATTGCATTTCTGACATATGCTATCATTCATGATATTTTTAGTATTTTCTACAAATCAGAAGATGCTAGATAACTGCAATACAACCTTCATTCATTATGAATGAATTTTTCAAATATTAACAAGTAACAGCACACTTATTAATCATATCAGTATCATTATAAAGGTTATTTTGTTATCTAGCATGTTCTGACTTGTAGGTAATACTAAACGTATCATGAAAGATGGCATATGTTAGCAATTCACTTTAAAATGCCTCAGTGGACAAAAGTACTTTATAGTAGAACCTGAAAATTCACTATTTTTTACAAGATTGTATAAAGAGAAAAAAGGCAACAAAAGCAATATTTCATTCAAGCCATGAAATGAACTTAATTGTATTTTATAGATGCCTTCACACTTAAATATTCCTTAGTCTTTTTTTAACCTTCTTAACCTTGAACCTTTTCAGGGAGAAATCTAATAGAATGTGCTTAAGATGAATTCTCTGGTTTCTTTATGATTGGGACTTTATTATGTGTTTTTTTGGCAAGAGTATCACAGAATCAATTCTGTGATTTTTCTCTTTGAATCATATCATGTGACCTACAATATCCTCATTACTGCTTATGTTAATATTGGTCATTAATGTGGCATTTGTAGGATTTTACTTTGTAATTATTTTTTTGTGGGCAGATAGTTTGAGACTATAAATATCTTTGTTAATTATTCACCACAAAATTTATTCATTTATTATACCTATACAGATTCATGGTTTATTTTATTGAGTAGGCTGTCACTTGTTCATATTTTAAAAATTTATTTTTCTTTCAGGAATGTTCTATTTTGACAATATTAGGTTTATAAAAGATTTGAAACAGTAGTGAAAAGAATTCCTAAGGAAAGTTCCCCAAATGTTACTATTTGTTAACTATTTTTTCTCCTTTTCTCCATTTTTAGATAAGTATAGGTTCATAACAATTTTTTATCTCTGAACCATTTGCAAGATGCACATAATGTCTTTTTATTCCAAAAAACTCACATTTTCTAAAAATAAGAAATTATCTTCTATAACTATAGTGTAATGATCAAAATAAGGAAACTATATTATGAATGTCTACTCTACAAATCTTATTCAAAATGTGCCAGTTATTTTAACAATGGTATTTGAACCAAAATAAATCCAATTGTGGAAATTTTTAATATCAATTATTCACTGTGTCCACTGATCTTGTTTCTTCTATGTTTGTTTTATTTTTATTTTTTAATCTGGGATGGTTCCTAAGTATTTCTGTGCTATTCATGACATCTATTGATTTTTGAATGGTATATGTCAGTAGTAGTTCTGTAGATTTTACTTCAGTTTAGGATTATATGATGTTTTCTCATGAATGGATTCAGGTGATGCCATTAGAGAAAGAGTATCATTCATAAAATGCCTAGTTCTTACACTAGAGAATATTTTGGAAGCACTGACAGATATGGTCACAAATTATGATCAGCCTCTAGTAATGGTGGACATATCCTCTAGGATCTAGAGTTAACCTCTACTTAAGAGTAAGCAAATATCTAGGGCCTCAATCACACAGGCAAAAGAAACTATGGAGGTATACAGTGTCACTTGGTTCAATCACTGGTTATTGTTGACTAATTATTTTGTTAAGTAGTATCTGCCAGGTTGGTCCATGATAAACATAGTATTTATTTACCCTTTATATTTCATAAATATTTTGTGTGGAGATACTTTGGGAGTTTGGAAATATCTGCTTGGTCCTTAAAATTTCACCCACTGGAATTAATATTTCATTGATTATTTCTCCTTGTGTCAAATTATTACTATAATGATGATTTTTTCATTGATTCTAACCAAATGATGATTGTTTTCATTGATTCTACATGAACAAATATAGTAAAACCAACCAAAGTGGTCAAGAAAAAAAGCTTATCATTTTGGTATTCAGACACTTCATATATGGACAGCAACTGCAATTTCAAGATGATAACATCTTTCTGATGTGTTCCCATTCATCCTGGAGTATTTCTGACTTTCTTGCAAAACAAGATGTTTCAAGCACATCATTTATTTATTTATTTATTTTTTGTTCCAGAGCTGGCATTCTCTGAAAGCTCTGTTTTCTGTTAGAGAAGAAATATCTGACCAGTATTTGTGGTGGTTGTCATTATTACCTTTGAGGTTTTCATGTTAAGGACATTTATCATATCTATAATATAAAAATGTGTATTTTTAAAATTTTTCATACTTTTATAGGTGTCAATGGCCCTTTATTTTCTTCAGTGATTCACAGTGCTGAGAATCAGACCCAGTGCCTCACACATGCTAGGCAAGCACTCTGCCACTGACCCACAACCCAAGTCCAAAAGGTGTATATTTCATATAAAAAACATGATGAAGGGTCTTTTGCATATATTCTGATTTTGTATGTATATATTCATATATAAAAATATTTATACTGATAAATTACATATATACATGTAAAGAATATTTATTATACAATTTTCTTATGATTATATATAGTCTAGATACTCTTCAAGAATTTTATTTTTATATCTCTAAAATAATTTAGTATGAAATAATTTTTGAAAATGAGGTGAAATTTATATAGTATGTATTATTTAAAATATAAAGCATATTTAAAGCACTTAGTTTGTAAAAACATCTTAAGTTAATTTTGTTCTAATACTTCTAACAACTTGCCAAGTTATAGAAAGAAACTGTCTGCCACACTGGCACTGTATCTGGTTACGGAAATTATTTTCATAATTAGATTTTAATTTTCATTACCAGCAAATAAATGCTCACATACTTGACTCTCAAATTAACCTGAATCCTACTGGTGGATTGCACATAGGAATTCCTGTTCCACCAACCTGTCAATACATTTGGTGATATTAAAATTATATCAATGGAATTTGCAAAATATTTCTTCAGAGGACCACATAATGAAGACTTTCAGCTTTGTGAACCAGAAGTTCTGTGGTCATAGCCTAAAATCTGCAATATATAATAACTGATGGCATTCCAATAAAACTATATTTTCAGGGTAAGGGGGGTGAGGCTCAGTTGTAGAGTATTTGCATAGCATATATGAAACCTGAGGACAAATATCAGCATGGCAAAAGAAACAACAACAGAAACACTTTATTTGCCTAAACAGGATACGTGCTGGATTTAGTCTTGATTTGTTGGTTCAATGTGCTGCTACTGAACTGAAATTTCAGTGTTGACCTGCATGCATGTCATTTTCATTTCTATGCACAACACATTTAATATGCAGCACATCATTCTTCTACAAAGACTTTCTGTACAATTCAGTTTATGAAATAAGAATATTTTCTGAATTTGCCCTCATATATTGTTATTGAATTCACCGTTTCAATATGAATAAGAACACTGCATATCTGCCCTTGAAACTTATTCTGTTATTTTTAAAAATATATATTATTATTAATTGTTGATGGACATTTAATTTATTTATTTACATGTGGTCCTGAGGATCAAAATCAGTTCTTCACACATACTAGACAAGTTCTCTACCACTGAGCAAGAACCCTAGACCTCTGTTATCTTTTTTTTTAAGTTTTCAATGGACCTTTTTTTTTATTTATTTACATGTGGTTCTGAGAACTGAATCAAGTATTCAGTGCCTCACACATACTAGGCAAGTGCTCTCCCACTGAGCCACCACCCCAGCCCCCTATGTTATAAGAAAACTAATACTAGGCTTATCTAATAAATCAGGAATAAATTTTCAGGGTGACTGTAGATTAAATTTTTATAAATTTATTAATACATTTCATTAGCATTTTTATGTTAATATGCAATTTTTAAATTTTTCAAAATGCTACTTAGGATCATTATGTAAAGATTGAAAAATATAGTTAAAGAAGTTTATTATTTTCCATTATCTCACTTAAATACAATTTGTTTCAAAAGGAGGATATGTAACACTGAATTAAAACCAATTTTCTTTTTTTAATTATTGTTTATTTGTTTTTATTTGTTTATTTGTTTATTTATTTTGTGTATGTGATATTCAGGATCTAATCCAGGACATGCTCTACCCTATGCCATATCCCAAGTCTTTCATTTATTTGTGAAGCTCACTCTTGTGGTTTTCTCTTCCTGCATAACTCCAAGAATTACTTTTCCCAAAGTTACAATTGAATTTCACTTTTAACATATCTACAAATAACTTCATGCATTTAATTTTACAATTACTCAGGTATCAATGAAACATTTACACTTCTAATAACAAGAATTCCCAAGTGGCTGAAGAGAATTTAGACTCCACACAATAAGCTACACAAATGATTTCTCTTTCCAACAACCACACATAAATGTTTGTATACAGGCCCAATACCCAGCCAAATATTGTAGTAATAAGAACTGGAGACAGAGCGCAAAACCATGAACAGCCTCACTGAATGGGGAAGAAAAGCTTTTACCTTTCACATAGATAAGCTTTTCCTCCAGGTTGACACACTGGTATGATCAGAAGAAACTGCCCAATTATCAGTTTTCCCCTTTTGGTGTCAGAGAAAAGAGGAGAATGTAACACCAACTTTCTGGAATTTTAGGAAACTGTTTTCTGTCTCCTGTGACACAGAACTGGTGGCATGTTTTGATAATTAGTCACACTGAAATAGAGGAAAAAACATTGAACACAAAGAATCTACAGTGAAGAAACCATGTTTTTTTAAAAAAGGTTATGTACTTCTTACACAAGCCCACAGCTCTCTGCCTGGAAAGATAAGTGTCTGGAGAGAGTGTGTCCACAGAAAGTGTAATTAACCCTTAAATATTTAACTGAGCTTGCTGGTCAAGTTCTTCCCCTCTGTGAAGCCACCAGCAGAGAGAAGATTCAAACTAAAATTTTCAACCAAAGGCAAACTAGTTCAAGGAGCACACCAAGAGAAGGCAGAAGACAGAGCCATGCTATCCTGTAAAAATTGAGGGGCCTGGAAAATGAGATTTCTTAGTGTTTCTTTTAAGAAATAAAGAATGAAAAAAACACTACAGTTTCTATAGTATTAAGAAATACCAATAACAATGAAAAATATAAAATATATTCAATATTCAGGGAAAATCTATCAAATATATAATTGGAAATACAAATAATCATTAAATTTGTGGCTCACAATCTCCCTGACCCCCAGGACTGGAGATAGAACCCAGGGGTACTCCACCACTGAGCTGTGTACACCATCCTTTTTAAATGACTACTTTTAATTTTGAGACACTGAGTTCCCAGACTGACTTCCAACTTAGGATGCTCTGCTTCCTTCCACCTCTACCATTCTGTGATTAAGGCATGAGGCACTGTGCCCTGCTTCTTGAACTTAAATAAAGGGAAAAAAGAATGTAAGCAAAACTTTAATAGTAGTATTGAGAAAAATAATAACCACAGTCCAGGAAAGATAATTTAACAACAAAAAGATCAGGAGAAGTGACATATACATTTTTCCAAGCAATTTTACTTGGAAGGCTTCATCAGAAAGATCACAAATTCAGGGCCAGTATCAGCAATTTATCAAGGCCCTAAGAAACAATGAGACTCTGTGTCAGATTAGAATATGAAAAAGATGGGGATGGAGCTTGGTGTAAGAGTGCCACAGAATTCAATCTCCAATACCAGTGAATAAATTAATCAAAATCACAAGAGCATATGACAGGTAATTAATAACAATTTACTTGAGAAACAAAAAGGACTATTTTTAAAATAAATTTCATACAAATAAAAATAACTCAGTAAGTAACAAATATGAATGGATGAATTGTATCAGAAAGGGAGCTATAAGCTACCATTAGGTGTGCAAACAGACAGTATAGGTTGATTGCTGAGTTCTAGAAAAATTTAAGGACCAGATCATTAGATTCTAAGGTGTTTGAATATGCTCTGGACTACAGGATCTTAACATGGAAGTCTTGGTGTTTTAATAATTTGGAAAAACATGAATGTCAAAAACTCAATGGCATAAAAGTGGTACAAATGGATGGAAGTGGGAAAAATATAATTAGAACATCTGTAAAGAGAATGTATAAAACAAGACAAATACATTCTAGAGATATCAATCCAGAAGGTTAAGAGATCCCTCTCAGAGAATTCATGTCTAATCAACAGTTTAATGAGGAGCACTGGTGAAGGAGCACCTTGGTGAGTACTTCTAATTAAAACAGAACTGAAATTGGAAAAGAAATGAGCAACACTCCTGCAAATCAGGAGGAGAACCATTTTTAAATGGCACAGTAGTTAATTTTTCAATTAAAATTTTGTACCTAAGGCATGCCAGCTATTGATGTTTATATACTTAAATAGAAAATAGAAATATTTAAGAAAATAAAGGAGATAAATTATATATATATAGAATGGAGATAAATTATATATATATATATATATATATATATATGAAAGATTAAAAGTTCTTTATTATTAGTCTTGTAATTGCTCACCTAGAAAATCTGACATATTATTAAAATAATCTCCAATATCTTAAAATTGCAGTGAGATGAATAAGAGATGATTTTGGAAAATATAACTTTATTTAAACACTAAGAAATCTCATATTTATTTTATTTGTTAGGAATTGGAAATCAATGAATTTCTGTAACCAGTGTCTGAAATCTCTAATAGACAATACATGAATAGGAGTGCACCCATTCCAAATCTTGTTATTATTAGAATAGTGGTAGGGTCATTGGCTACAATGAGTGTGCATGGAAGTCCCTGAAGTTGATGCCTAGCAGCTATAAATTAAAACAAAAAAAAGTTTAAAAAAGTGCCTTTATTTACAAATATAACCATGCTGTTGATTGGTCTATAGGAATTAATTTGCTGATCTTTATGCTATATCCATTTTTCTGCTGATGTAGCAAATCACTTTAAAGGTACTTTACATACCTCTCTTGCTCCTTTGTAAGTATATCTCAACTTGTGTCACATAACATTTTTCAAGTGACTCTATGTAAAATTTTCAAAAATTTAGATTTCTAAATGACATTACTTAAAAAATTTCTTCTCTTTTATTTCTGTTTTTGAATTCAGTTACTCCATATGATAAATTTGTATATTTGGACAGTACAAAATATCTAGAATAAGCTAATTTGTGTCTACCAAAAAATTGTCTTTGAAATATTTATTCTTCCTGGGGCTTTTTTGTGCAATGTGAATAAAATTTTAAAATCAGCTTATAAAACTATTGCTAAGAAATAATCAAGGAGTCATTTAGTTAATTTATATCTTTATGAATTTATTATTAACTACCTTGATCTAATGTGATTTCTGTGCCACATGTATGTAATGTAAAAAAAAAATAGTGACTGGGTATAATGGTATAGGCCTGAAATCCAAGTAATGAGAGAATAAATCAGGAGGGTCACAAGATCAAAGCCAGCCTCAGCAACTTAGTGTGGCACAAGGAAGGTAGTTTTTCTGAGTGGAGTGAAGAGGAGAAGTGCAGGACTGATTGAAGTTGCCTGATAACAGGCACAGAGCCTGCACTGCTATGCTTCAATTACATGGTGAGGCCCAGGTAAAACATAAAAATACTGACCAGTAGACACCCATCTTACCATGTTTTAAACAAGAGCAGAAGCAAACAGCTACACAGTTTTCTGAAACTTTTTACTATAGCATATCAGTCACCAAATGTTCCATTGCAAACTATGTGTCTAAGTCTCCCCAAAGCTTGCAGCTCAGTGTGCAGACTATGCCCATCAAATATGCTCACCTGAAAAAGCTCATCACTGTGTGTGGAGGGTGGAGCAATATTTTGAAGTTTCAAAATATTATCTACTTATCTTTAAAAATTATAACAAACATCAATTTATGAACATTTCATTTATATTAAGTTTTTAGAAAAATTGGAAAACACATCTGGTTTTCTTTGGAGAAAATACACCTAATTCTAACCTATTTTACTCCATTAATGCTAATGCTACTGTTTTAAGTTGGTCAGCTCCAGACTTGATCATCAGTGGTGAAGGTGACACATTGAGTTCAAACTTCACAGCTCTTCCCAGAAAATACAAGCACACACAGTGAGTATTGAGAGACTCCCTGGCCCCTCCTTACTTTTCTTTCCATTTCTTTTTTAATTAGAAGTCCTAAGTTGCTTCATTAAAAATAGAACAAATTGGCCTTATAATCTGAGAAATTGTCTCTGTAGCTGGAAAGATCTTGAACCTTATCCTTCAGCTGCTCAACTGCCCCTCCTAAAAAAACATACTTTTCTGACATCCTGCTTATTGCTGTTGTTACTTGTATGATCAGAGCAAATGAATTTGAAACCAGTACAATTTCTGTCCTTCAAGAATCAATTTACCTTTCTGGGCTTGAGATACTAAACAAGAAATCCCTGGCCTGGCTGCAGTCCTCATCTTGCAGGAAACTCAATGTAACACCTTGTTGGACTCCTGTGACTGCCGTCAGTGCCTCAAATTAGACCAAGCCCCACACTGATAGTATAGGATCCTGCCACCCCAGTTTTTTTGGGTCTGTCACCATGATGTTGTATCCCTGCAGAGTGACAGGAAAAACTCCTATAATTCCCTCAGTGTGTAGTGGACTGCTGACCTTGCTCTTCTGCCTTGTACTGTCCAAGAAGCTGGCCCTCTCATGGTGGCGGCTTTATGAAAATATTATTATTATTATTATTATTATTATTATCATTATTATTATTATTTTAAATATATTTTAGTTGTTAATGGAGTTTTTATTTTATTTACTTATCTATTTATTTGTATGTGGTGCTGAGGATAGGGCCTCACACAAGCCAGGCAAGCATTCTACAGCTGAGCCACTACTCCAGCCGCAAAAAAAAAAAAAAAAAAAAAAAAAATTCTTAAGGGAGAAAAATCTAAAGAATTCCTTCTAAAATTTAAAAAAAAGTAAAAGGATGCCATTTTTACTACTTCTATTCAACATCCTCCTTGAAACTCTATCCAAAACAATTAGAAGAAAGAATTAAAGATAAATGAATAGAAAAAGAGGAACTCAAACTATCACTATTTGCTAATGACATACTTCTGTTTTTAGAATATCCAAAAAAATTCACCTGAAAACTTTCTTAACTAATAAATAAACTCAGCAAAATAGCACAATATAAAATAAACACCCATAAACCAAATGTATTTCTATACTTAATCAATTAATCCACTGTAAAAAAATTAAAAAACCACCTCATTTACAATGGCCTCAAGAAAGAGAAAGAAAGAATAAAATAAAAATACTTGGGAATCAATCTAAAAAGAGGTAAAATACCTCTACAATGAAAACTACAGGACACTAAATGTAGAAATTGAAGATCTTAGAAGATGTAAAAATGTTCCATGCTCTGGGATAGGCAGAATAATCATAGTCAAAATGGCCATATTAACAAAATAGTTTTACAGATTCAATGCAATTTCTTTTAAACTCCCAATGATATCCATCATAAAACTAGAAAAAGCAACCAGGAAATTCATTTGAAAAATAGAAGAGTCACAATAGTCAAAGCAATTCTCAACAAAATGAGTGAATCAATAGGCATCACAATACTAGATTTTAAACTATACTACAGATAATTAGTTTAAAAAAGTACCAAAAGACATGTTGACCAATCCATATTATTCAAAAATGCCAACAATATAAATTGGAGAAAAGATAACCTCTTTTACAATTGGTGCTGGAAAAACTGGAAGTCCATATGTAAAAAGATGAAATTAAACCTCTGTCTCTCACTTTGCTCTAAAATAAACTCAAGGTATATTAAAGACTTAGACATGAGAACAGAAACCCTGTGCTAAGAGAAAAAAAAAAAAGAAGTCCACATCCTCATCATGTTAGCTTAGGACTTGATTTCTTGAACAATACTCCTAAAGCACAAACAATATAATTAGAAATCAATAAATGGGATGGATTAAAACTAAAAAGCTTATTCACCACAAAGGTAACAATCTATAACATGAAGAAAGAAACTACAGAATGGGAAAATAAATCTTTACCACACACACACATCAAATAGGGGAGTAATCTCCAAGATATATAAAGAACAAAGCAAACTTTAATGCCAAAAAAGACATAACCCATCAACAAATAGACTAGGGAACTTAACAAGACACTTCACAGAAGAAAAAATACAATTGATCAACAAACATATTAAAAAGACCATCATATTTAGCTATTTCAATTCACTGCAGTTATAATGGTAATTATCAAGAATACAAGCAATAATATTGTTCATGCAGATGTGGGAGAAAAGGTACACTCATACATGGCCACATCAATATAGATTAGGTCAACTAACAATAACTAAACTATGGAACAAACCTAGGTACCCTTCAACAGATGAATGGATAAATACAATGTGATATATATATATATATATATATATATATACACTTGTCTGTTTATGGTTCTTTCCCCTGTCTTTTTACTGTCATAGCCAAATAACCATTTCCTAAAGCAATGTTGTAAAGTGTTTCTTTTGTGTTTTCTTTTTTATGTTTTGCTCACAAATTAATGCTCTTCTTTCTTTTTTCTATTTAAGATTGAAAAATAGCAACTTTATCCGTGTGTGTGTATGTGTGCGTGTGTGTAATATTACTCAACACTAAAAAGAATAAAATTATGCCATTTGCTGGCAAATGGATGAAACTTGAGAATACCATGCTAAGCTAAATAAACCAAGAGCAAAGTTTCAGAGGCTAAATATTTTATCTGATGTCCAGATAATATTTTACAATGGAAGGCACTAGGGAAGAATAATGCACTTTGGATTAGAGAGAAGGAATAAATAGAGAAAAAGAGGTATGAAATTTTTAAATATAATAAAATGAATGAGCTATTATTACTCTGCACGCTTATACAATTACATGACTGGTGTAATTCTACATTATGTACAACAAGAAAAATGTGAAGTTATATTCCATTTATGTATGCTGTGTCAATATATTATAGGGTTATGTATAGCTAATTGTAACAAATGCAAAACAAGATAGAATAAGACAAATTAAAAACTATAAGAATTAAAACACTGTTTTACTGAAATAGAAGGCAATATACAGACTAATGCACAGAAAAGAGAAGAAGGATAAGCCCAGGCATTCACTGAACACTCAACTTTGAGAAGGGGGCCAATAATATAGAGTGGATAAAGGATAGCCTCTTTAACAAATGGTACTGAGGACACTCAATATCTTTATGGGGAAGAAAGAAAACCAAAACTTATCTTACACTATATCAAAAAATTAACTCAATGAGGAAAAAAATGTAACAGTGACCAGTGAGTCTATAAAATTCCTGAAAGAAAATACTGGGGTCCCATTTACCAATCTCTTCCCATCCTACTAAGGTGACATGGGAGCCTAATTTTCATATGGACTAACTCAGAAGCTCACATGCTTAATTACTGTGCTATTCTGCCTGTGAATCTAAGCCTGCTATAATTTGGGCAAGTATCTCTCAAATACCCACATATTAAAGACTTGATTGTCAGCCTGAAAAAATATGATCTTTACTCTGATTTGATTACTACACAGTGTTACATGTATTAAAATATCATGCCATACCACCCAAGTGGATGCCGTTGCTATTTTTCAATCTAAAATAGAAAAAAAGAAAGAAGACCATAAATTTGTGAGCAAAACATAAAAAGAAAACACAGAAGAAACACTTTACAACATTGCTTTAGGAAATGGTTCTTTGGCTATGACAGTAAAAAGATAGGGGAAAGAACCATAAGCAGACAAGTATAATTTCATAAACCAAAAGCTTCTGCACAGCACAATAAAGAGTGAACAGGGAAAAGATTCAACAGTTGGAATGAGAGAAATTACTTACACATCACCTGAAAAGAGTATAAAGTCTAAAACACACACACAAAAAAAATCCCTATGAAAAACCAGTAAAGAAGTTGGGCACAGTGGGACATACCTTGAATACCAGTGAATTGAGAAGTTGAGGTGGGAGGATCACAAGTTTAAAACCAGCCTCATCAAGTTAGCCAAGCCCTCAGGAACTGAGTTAGACTGTGTCTCTAAATAAAAATAAACAAACAGATAAATAAATAAATAAATAAATAAATAAATAAAACTCTGGGGAATGTGGCTCAGTCGTCAAGTGCTGTGGCTTCAATCCTTAGTGGCAAAAAAAGAAAGAAGAAGAAGAAGCTGAGAGTAGCATGTCTTCTGCAAGGAAATGTGGTTAGGGTAAAATGGGGTGCTGATCTTCAATGGATATAAAAATTTAATTTTATAAGATAAACAACTTCTAGATATTTGCAGAATACTTCTGTACTTACACTTTACCATAGTAAAATGTTCACTTATGTATGTTTTCAGAGTACATATATCCTACTAGTAAATTTCAAGAAGGCAATGGACCACAGGCATGAACACAGCACATAAATGTAACCTGCACATATACTGCATTTGGCCACCTCATGCACACTGAATTTTCATTCCCATAATCACAGAAGTCTAGAAGGCCAAGGAAATATGGGATTTAAGAGAGAGTTGGGTACAATGTGACCATGTCCTCTCCACAAATAAGTTAAAGAAAAAAAAAATGGGAGGGTGATGAAACCCAGGGAGGCCACACATTAATATCCAACTAGATTCAAATACAGAAAGAAGACAGCTTTGTCAAACAAGGTACTTCACTATGTTAGCCCACCTCTTTAGCTGAGGATGTGATGGGACAGGGAAAGCAGGGTGATCCACAGTCACTTTTATTCGAGTAACAAATCAGGTGGACAAACTTTCACAGTAATCAAGGTGTATTAAAAACAATTGCACTTGTTCTGTGTAACATATTCACTACTTTGGCATTAATGAACACAACATCCATTCAAGCTCTACAATATTACTTGCTTGTAAGTTTGAATTTAATATTTATATAGCATACTTAAAGATAAATGTTAGAAGTCTTCCTAATAATTTAAAATGCTGTAATAAGAAGGACAATTAAAAGACAGACAAAATATACCATTATATGTGAAGAGATCACAGAAGAAAAAAATAGATTTCTGTGGCATGATGTCAATGGCACAGATCACTTGCTTTTAGACAGGGGTTCTACATTTTTATTTTGCATTGGGCCTGACAAATTTCACTAGTTGCCCCAAAATTATGAGTTAAAAAGGTGTATATTTTCCAGAAGAAAGTGCTGATTTTAGGATCTAGTAAGATAAATAAATTTTTAAAAAGAGCCTGAACATAGTAGGAGAAAGAGAAGGAAGAGTAATAGGAGAGTCTCTCAAGGTGTCCCACATGTGGATTTCTGACAAATGACATAAGAACTAAGGTAAAATATCCTGAAAGAGTGAAAGCTTGAAAAATATGAGCAAAAAGTTAAAAACCTTTAAAAGTAAAATATATAAGTGAAAGCAACAAATAAATATATATTAACTAATAAAAAATAAATTCATTGATAATAAGTGATGGAAACAGAGAAATCTTTCATACAGAAGAGTTCAGAACCATGCAGAAGAATAGTATCCCCTCCTGCATGTGGAGCTTAGTATCCTTGTCATTTTATGTGTGGGCAGATTGAATGACTTGATTGCAACAGATAGTGAAGGAATAAGGAAAAAGTATTTTATTCCCAAAGATGAACCTTGAATAAACTACCTAGACAATGGATGGACTGTAGCACTTCAAATATTTCAATGACCATCAGGTAACTTCATCATACTGGGATAACAAGGCATTTCAAATCCATACTATTCCTTCCAAAAATTTTTAATTAGTTCTCTTTACAGGTGACTGACAATGACCATTTTCACAAGCAGAAAACAAACCATAAGGATACTCTCTCCCTCAGTGTTGAGTGCCTACCTTTCAGTGATCAAATAGAATCATTAGTTTTAATTTGTTTTTCATTAACAAATATTTTTTTCATAAACTAATGGAATCAATCATAATATTTCCAAATGTATGGCACACAGTGATCATATCTAATTATCTATCTTCTACTTTCATCCCTTGCCCTGTCCCAGCACCCTTCCTACTCTTCAGAAATTACTATTGAACTTTTATATTACTTCTAAAAAATCAACTCTAGGGTGTAGGTGGGAAACATTGTAATAGAAAAAAAAGATTTCTGCAGTCACAAAAAAGCATTTGCAGGAATGAACTCTCCCAACATCTCAGAGACCATAAATGTTAACACCTGGCTAATTCTCCCTTTATCTCATTGTACACAATTAGAATAACTATCTCCAGCTATTGCCTTCACATACTGACCTTAATTTTTCCATAAATCATTCAATTGGCTTCAGTTCCTACCACCTAAGGACAGGGGTTTCACTGAGATCATTGGAAACCATTATGACACTCAAGGTCTCTCCTTTGCCACCTTGTAGTTCACTTTTTAGTGGTTTTCAGATCAAGAGGTTCTGTCTTTCTTTTTAAAATCATCTCTTCCAGAAATCCATGTCTTTACGTTTCCCTGGTTTTCTATCTCCTTAACTGGATGCCCTCACTCTCTGTCTCCATACACACATTGGATAATGAGTGTAATACTCCCTTCCTTAGCTGGATGATTAATTTCATAATACAATTAATGAAGATTTGTATGAAAATAAATTAAAAGCTGCTAGTAAAACAAGTACTGAAAGGCTTTCTAAAATGTTTTCTATCCAAGCCAGCCAATAAGTAGGCAGATACTCTGGTGGACACTAGAAAAACTCAAAAGTACAGTACTGGCACCATCTAGTGTCCAATCAGGAGTTAGCACTTCTAACACTTTCTATATTTAGCACTTTCTGTATTTTCAGGTTGATTGGGTTCTATGGGGTCTCTGGAAGGGGTCATGGGGATATTGCCTAGACACTTTGTTTTGGAGGAACAACAATTCTTCCAGCATGTTCACAGAGACTTCTCTTGGTGCCTGCTGTTTACATAATGAGACCTGGAAGTCCAAAGAGGGTAAGCTTGCAATGCAGCCATCACTTGCTGGAGCCTGTTCTGGACCGCACAGTTCACTTCACTCACACATTCACAGGCAGGGGTTTTCTAGCACCTGGGCACTTCTAATGGGAAAGTAGCCACATTAAGCAGAGACCTAAGTAAAAGTTGGAATGAGACTGAAATTCTTGAAACTTCAATAAGGGGTGGGGAGATGCAACTGGAGAAGCAAGAAACTGAGAGCTTCTTAATGAAGCATTGATCTTACAAGTAGAAAAGGATTGGGGCAGGTAAATGACATAGTTATGGGTGTGTTTTAGAATGATTGAGAAGGTAAAACATTCATGGATGGTAACCTTAGATCAGATGCCTAAAAAGGGTCAGTACTCCATGTCTCTTTAGTGCCTGAATTCTTGGGTCAGTGCAGGGAAATTGTAGCCCCCACAATGAGAGTAGAGATTCCTTGCTGTTTTGTTTATGCCTATATCCTGATTTTGCCCAAAACAGAGCCTGGTATTAATAATTTTATTTTAAAATGCAAAAGGTTATGTTTCCATATATAAAACTAATTGAGGGCTATGATTATGCCTATATGTAGGGTGTTCATCTATTATGCATGAGGCACTGGGTTTGAGCCTCACCACCACATAAAAATAAAATAAATGTATTGTGTCCACCTACAACTAAAAAAAATATTTAATAGAAAACAAAAACTAAATGATAACACTGTCAAAAAACGATCCCCTGCCCCATCCATGCCAAATTGCCTTTTAGAGAATCACAAAGCTGGTGCTTGGCCTTACACCAGCCTGAGAGGAAAGTGTCAATTTGAGTCCGACTTTACAGTTTCCCAAGCTTGCCCCTGGAAAGGGTCAAGGCCTCCTCCCCCATCAATGTTTTGTTCTTTGCTCAGGTGGTAGAAAACCCCTGCCTGTGAATGAGTGAGTGAAATGAACTGTGTGATCCAGAAAAGGTTCCAGCAAGTGATGGCTGCATTACAAGCTTACCATCTCTGGACTCCCAGGTCTCAGTATGTACACAGCAGTTACCAAGAGAAGTTTCTGTGAATATGCTGGAAGAATTGTTGTTCCCCCAAATCAAAGTGTCTCAGGCAATATCCCAAAGACCCCTTCCAGAAACCCCATAGGACCCAACCAACCTGAAAATATAAAAGTGCACAGCATCCCATGAGAGGGAGAAAAGAAGAAAGGCTGTGCCACAGCATCTTCAGCCTCCCTCCATTGCTTCAGGGTGTAAGTGGGGAAACTGAGGTACCCAGTGGAGCAAACCCTCAGGTCATATTTCTATCTCAGAGCCCAAAGACATTGCTTCCCCACTGGGTCCACAGTGACTCTGCACAGAATTTCAAGATTCCTCTTCTGACTTCCTTTGCCTCCTGTGGATGCACCCACCATGCCCTCTGCTCCTGTACCACTGTGCCTCCTGGTTCCTAGGCTGTGCTCACATAAGGTGTCCTGGGTGGGGTGCTGCATCCCATGTGCTTTTTTTTGTCTCCTTCCCACCCACTGTTCTTATGGGTTGGGCTCCCCTCACTCAGCCTGACTCTGCCTCACTAGCTCTGCCAAAAACTTAAGCCCCACTAGGTCCTCTCTACTTTCTTTCATGTGCTCCACCCAACAGCTGGCCTCTTACCTGTAATGTACTTCAGAGCCATGCCCTCTTCACCCACTTTATGCTCTGTGTTTTGTCTATGTGGCTCATCCTCTGCTTACCTATTTAGCAATCTGGAATTGCAGGTTTTTCCCTCTAGCTATGGAACCTTTTGAAGTCTTGCTTGGCCCAATTCCACCAACATGCACTAGCATACCAAATGATTCTGCTTTTCTTTGTTAGCTTTGTTAGCTATGATTTTCCATCAAGTTCACTGCTACACTAGCCACCCTGTGTTATCTGGCCTCTCCACTGCTCCTTGAAAACTCCATCTGAAATTAATGAAAGAGACAATTACATTTGGGCTCTGGTCATGTTTAGACCCCACATCTCCAATGGTTCACCTTGAACCACTCTGCTAACCCAAGTCAGAGTATCTCCATTTACAAAATTTAGCTGATGATAATACTTTATTTGCATCAATATGAGCATGTTTTCAGAACTTTCTGTGTATTATGGATACAGAAGAGACACTGGAAAGCAACTAGCAAGGTCCCTGCCCTATATGTGAAAGAGCCCAGACAGGATTAAAAAAGCATGTTTTCAAAGGACATTGCCTTCTGCTTTTCTTTAGCTCTGTGGCCTTCAGCACCTTCTCTTACCCTTTCAGCACAGGATGGGCACAGATATTTGGCAAACAAGAGTCATCTGTGATCTCTTCTCCAGCCAGCCTGGGGCATCTTAGAATGAGAGAGCATAGGTGTCTGATCATGGCCATCTTTCTCATGGTTCAGTCTCAGAAGAAAAAGCCTCTTTATAATGACTTATGTATAACTATGGTTTATTCTGAAAGCCTGACTCAATGCTGTAGAGACAGGGCAGCAGTTGGGGTCTTGGGTTTCAAGCTGCAGAAACTGAACTGAGTGCTTTAAAAAATGCACTAGATTACACTCGGGAGGTGAAGGGAACCTGATGGCAAAGTTCAGTAAAACCAGGAGCTGGGTTTTGCCAGGTGATCTCAGTGCCCAAAAGCCTTTATAGTCCTTCCTGGAGCCTGCTGCTATATGAGCACACTGTAAGTCTTTCTGCTGTCTTTGTCGCTGCTCAGAGATTCTAAGTCTTAAGAGAAGGGGTGTGGTTGGCTGGGTATAGGTACTGGCTGGGAATATGAATTCTTAACATTTAACTAGGTATTGAAAGATGAGTAGAAATTTGCTAAAGAGCAAAGGAAAGGACATTCTAGGTAAGAACACCATTTGTGACCTTATAAAGAAATTTGTGTCCTCTCATAATCACACAACCACAATATGCCAGGTGCTTTTCTCATCATGTCATTCCCCAAACCTTCCAAAAATAGTGCTATATGTTGGGAAACTGATTGCATTGTTTTATGAAAACATTACAGGCTCTTATAAAGAAATCAAAGTATACAGAAGAATACTGCAAAACTGGGCAAGGGGTGGGAATCTTGCCAAAATCCAGTGCCCCAAACATCAGAATTAATATAAGGCAGTATCATTTTCCAGACCTTTCTAGTTACATAGATTGGAGGGTGAATTAAAAAGGGAGGATTGGTAGAAAGAAAGAAAAAAAAACTTTTATTTAAATGAGATTAAATGTGGGCTGGGTTTGTGGCTCAGTGGGAAAATGCTTGCCTAGCACATGTGAGGTGATGGGTTATATCATCAATACCACATAAAAATAAAGAAATAGGGCTGGGGATGTGGCTAAAGTGGTAGCACGCTCGCCTGGCATGTGTGTGGCCTGGGTTCCATCCTCAGCACCACATATAAACAAAGATGTTGTGTCCACCAAACACTGAAAAATAAGTATTACAAATTTCTCTCTCTCTCTCTCTCTCTCTCTCTCTCTCTCTCTCTCTCTCTCTCTCTCTCTTTCTCTCTCTCCTCTCTCTTAAAAAAAAGAGGCATGAAAAACTTTAAAAAATAAAATAAAAATAAAGAAATAGTCCAGCCCTGGGTGGGCTCAAGGCCAGAGTCTATACCCATACAGCCTCACTTAGCTGGTTCTCACTCTGGATACCAGTGGGAAGAACCTGACAGAGTAGAACAACTACAACAACATTCCTCACGAGGGGAAGCACACCCTGTGGTATGAGCAGTCCTCGCACATCAATCCACCCCAGAGTGGCAGCCCCAATCACGTGAATTCTCCTGCTTCCCTGGCTCTTCTACATTATGATCATCAGACAACAACAAGGGTAGTGCAAAGGTAGAAGGTTCCCCCACTGCCTCTTCAGGAAGCCAACTAGTGGAAGGCAAAGGGAGCCAGATGGGCACAGTCCAGCTAATCCCCTGCCTCCTGTCAATGCCCACCAGAAACCACATGGACATCACCAAACCTCCCCTTCCCCCCATCACACCTGAGGTGCTAAAAGTGGACACACACAGGCACAAGAAGGGGCTGATGTACCCTTACATCTTCCACATCCTGATGAAGGGTGAAATCAAAATTGCTTTTTCTATTGAAGATGAAGCCAAAAAAGACCTGCTTCTGGCTGCCCTGATAAATAGGCCAGTTTGTCAGTATGTTTACAGAGTCCTGTTTAGTTTGGCAGAAAGCAGAAAGAAAACTGAGAGGCTTGCTTTTAGAAAGAACAGACTTCCAACAGAATTCTCACTAGTGATCATTAAGAAATGGGCAGCTTACAAGGGGCAATCTCCTTCAACCCAGTCTCAGGGCAGGGGCAGAGGCTTGGCAGGAGTCTGTGGCTTTGTTGGCCCCTATGGGGAAAGGGTCATAACAGGCCCTTACTGTGCCTTCTGGATGGCGGCAGCATGGAGACACTGATGAGACTTCTCAGGCAGTGACAGCAGTAGGACTAGCAAGTTCCAGGGCGGAATCCAGCATATACAATCTCAGGGAGGGAAACTAAAAATCGCTGGCACTGTGGTTGGCCACTGGGTGGGAAATAGATGGGGCTATGGAGGTCGAGGGCCCCTCCCACTGCAAGTGGTCTCTGTGGAAGGACCAGCCAGAGGGCATCCAAGAGGAGTCATTTCAATCTTAGGGATACAGAGGTTTTTGTAGAGGTGGAAGGCACTATGGCCGAAATTATAAAAGCCAGGGAGCAAATTCAGGGCAGACCTCTTTATGCTGCTTCAGTGGAAGAAGTGGCCAAAGAGCTGAAGTCAAAATCTGGGAAATCAAAGTTCTCTGATGTGTCTTCACACGGGTTCCTGGCTGAAAATGGAATGATGGCCGAGGAGAAGCCAGTGCCCCAGATGAATGAAAGTGCAGGGGACACCAGGGCCCCCAGCCACTCCGAAAGTGCCTTGAACAATGATTCTAAAATGTGCACTACAAGTCCTCATTGAAATGCACTAACTACAGTACAGATAGGACCTGCAGCAGCGAGGCTGCTCTGAAGGCAGATGTCTTAAATAAAGAAGAGAAAATTATTTTTTATAGAGAGTGAAGGGTGCTTGAAGGGTAAGGATTTAGGAATATCTAGAGACAAAGAGAGCCTGCAGTTATGTACATTTTGTCTTTTCTGTAAAAGAAAAATGAGGACTTTGGAAATTCAGATCCCTCTTTGATATCAGAGATTTAAACAACACATTTTTAGTCTTAACCCATTGTAGTCAAAATGCTACAATAAAACAAAAAAAGAGAGAAAGAAAATGAAGAGCATTTGACCCCTATATTTAAAATGAAGTACACACAAAGTTTAAACTCTATTTAGTTGTATTTCTTGAACTATAAAGAAAACAAATTTTGGCAGTCTTTATATATAGCTTAAAATATAATTTTTAGCATTTGGCACCACATGTATGCCATTATATTTGATTTTGCATTATTGTTTCACAATGAAGCTTTGTTTAAGGCTTTGCTTTTTATGATTATGAAAGAAATAAGACACAACCACAGTTTTTCTTTCTTACTTAAATTTTATCATTGTTGATATGGTTCTTTTGTGTTAAATAAAGGACAACTATGGAAACTAAAAAAAAAGTATAAATTAATATTGCCATTCTGCTGATTTTAAATACACAGTACATCATAATACTTTACAAGCAAGTTAAATGGAGATAAACTTTAAATCATTGAAATGCAAATGACCTTTCAATATCAACACAATGTATTCTGAAACATCATGACTAATACCTTGCATCTGTGATCAATGAACTATGTGGTCTTGAATCAGATGTAGACCATGAGTATACTACTTGAGCTAAACTTCTGCATGGTTCATAATTTTTAAAGTGTGTATTTAATATTATGCATGTTATTGCCCTTTCTTCCATTCTTACCAGTATGTGCCAATTTGCAAAACAAAAATGCTAATAATCAGTAATGGACCTATAAAAGATGTTAACTCTGTTTAGTCATTGACTTATCTTGCTCTAACATTAAAACTTTGTACTTATTGACATCTGTTTCATTTATTCTAAAATCCCTCCAAACTTATCTAGCCATATTCAAATATGGTGTATTCACTGCTGTATGCATTATTGTTCTTTGTTACTGTTTTATGCCATTATATTAGCAAAATTTGAAATTCTGTGAAGAAAAAAAAAAGCTTTGATCTCAAGAAACAAATCACCCCCTCAAAGAATTCCCCATGCAAAGACACTTTGCCGGGACAATTCAAATTTTATTGCAAAAAGCTGTGTGCCTATATAGAACAATGGGGGGGGGGATGGTGGGCCTTAGATAAATGGCAGGCAACCCGTTTATTGGCAAGTTCTTCCAGATAGCAGCTCCAGAGCCCAGGAATTAGTTCTCATTGGGGCTAAGGTTCCCCACCAGCGAGATTTGAAATTGGCATCTGCGGGAGAGTTCACATGGGCGGGAACTTTTTGTGCCACTGCAGAAAAGAAGAAGATAGGAAGAAGAGGTCCTTAGGTGCCATGTTGGGTTTTTTTTCTCTGGGGTATGGCTGCCATTTATACTTTTTCCAACATTCCTCCCTTTTTGTTTTCTTAGGAAGTGGGGAGTCATTGGTCAGATCCAGCTGCTTCCTGCTGTGTGGGGGCGCTGTGGGGCCTAGAAAGGGAAGTGGAGGAATGCTTGGGGGGCAGGTCTGGGGATATCATGGCAGCCAGAAATAAAACCTAGTGGCTATAGACAGCTACTTCCATAGGGGTGAAGTCTGTGAAGGTTCCCTGAAGCCACAAGTCATCGATGGCATCGATCCAGTCCTAGATGGAGGAGATTGTTGGTATCAACAACTGGTCTTGTAACAGAGACTCTAGGAAATATTGGAAGCATTGCCTGGACATGGTGTCACCAGCACCTGAAGAAGATCAGAGCAAATAAAAACAGAATGAAGATAAAAATTAAAGCAAAGGTCAATTTTTGGCAGAAGTTCCATGTTGGGGGACTGACAGAGAAGAGGCCAAGGGCCATGAGGAGGCTTAAAAGGACATAAAGATTCATGAATCCAGGATGGCAGATTAAGAGGTTCTCCGAGATCATTGTCTCCCACTGTCTGATGTCCATTGTATTCCATTGTGCCTGGTAGTGAGCTTCAGCACTGAGTGAACTGTTCTCTTGGAGATGTTGGGGGTTCATCGGTCATCAGAGGTTGGTAGTGCCTAAGCAGAAGCTGGTTGAAAGTTTGATTAGAAATTTTCTGCAATTGGGTTTGAAGGAACTTCATTATGCAGGGCAACAGAGCACAAAAAAGGAGCATCCCAATAAGGGGCCCCAAGATAGGTAGTAAGTAAGTGGCAAGAGAGGATTGGAAGAACCCTGTTATGGGATTAGAGGAGGTAGGTTTGAGCAATTGGGTCAATAATTCCTACAATTTAACAACATTTTTTTTTCTATTAGCTCAGACTCATTAACATAGTAGCAACATTCCTCTCTGAGTAACAGGCATGTACCCCCCTTTTCTGCAGTGAGAAGATCAATCGCCCTTCGGTTCTGTAAAGCCACTTGTGCCAATGAAGTAACCTGCTGCTGCAAGGAGCCCAGAGACTCAGCAGTGGTATTGAGTGCTTCCTGCAGTTTTTGTTGCAGGTCATTGGATGCCCATAGAGCATGGCCTATAGCTCCACCAGAGAGTCCAAGACTCACCACAGAGGTTGTTAAAGTGAGGCCTACTAGAACCGGCAGAAAGACTGCCCTACAGGTGCGGGAAGGTAGGGCCAACTGTCGGAATTTGATGGGAGTATACAAAGACAGCTGAGGAACTACAGTAACCAAGAAACAGGTGCCAGAGACATTGATCATTGAAGTACTTAAAGACCCGTTACACCAGAGGAAATGTCCAGGTTGCATAAACGCAGGGCTCTATGGGGTGCTATAGCTCAAGGCACAAATGGGTAAAGGATTCATTGTTGGCAGGTGGAAACAGATGAAAGGAATGAAGTATTGGTGGAATAACTTTCCCATAGTGGGATACGTGTCTCGTGTAGGGGTTGTCCTTTCTTAGAGAAATTGTTGGTTTTTGCTGAAATATTTCCTGCTGCTAATGGGACTGCTGCCAGAAGTGGACGACTAAGTGAAGCACAGAGAAAGCACTGAGAAGTAGGCACAGAAAGAGGGGTGGAGTTTAATAATCGAAGAGTTTGGTGTAGCAAATTGAGCCATGTGGGAGGGGGGCCTGAGGGGGTTGAAGGCTCTGAATCCTCTTTGGATGGGCTATGGATAAGATCTCGAAGTTTTTATTCTGACTCCTTGATGTGTTCAACTACCTGGATGGTTGCCTTAGGTGGCATAATCAGGGTGCGGCCAACAGTCATCCACCCTGTGGGTCTGGCTGAGGTTGTCCAAGCATAGACAGCAAACTCAACATAGTCCCAACGTTTGGCCTTGGGGTCAGGTATATCTGAAGTATACTATCCATTGTTATCAGATGAAGAGCCTTTATGCCATTTTAGGTAACTAGAAGTCCACCCTTCAGGGTAACCAAGTGAGTGGTAAGAGTAGCTACCACGTTCATCATGGAACCTGCATGACCAATAGAGGCACCCATTATATATCTCAGGCCACCAATGGCAATAGCCTTTGGTTTAAAGGAAAAGGAAGCAAATGAAAGGCCAGTTCCAGCTACCAGGGACAAAGGTCCTGGAAGGTGACAATTTTAGGGAAATAGAGGTGCAGTTGTGGATGAAGCAAGTAGTTGCATCCACTTTGCGGACCTTCTGCATGCCAAGATCTGAGTATCATTCCTGAAGAGTGAATAGATACATGGTAGGAGAGGAGGGTAAAGACCAGTCCTGACAGAGCACAGAAAATAAGCAGAGCACAAAAAACAAGCAGAGAGAGAAGACTGGGGTGTTGGGAAAGCTCATTGTGCCTTCTTTAAGAGGAATTGGGCTGCGGGGAACACCGTGTGAGCCGAAACTTAAAGGGGTGAGATGGGTGTGGAGAGCAGGAGTAAAGGGGAGGTTCAGGAGGTGATTCTTGGAGTTCATCTGGGGTGGTCCTGTCGTCAGCAGGTGGGGCCTCCTGGTGATATGGCTTCAACCTAGAAATGTGAATCCAGGGAGTGAGATGGTTGTCTGGTAAGGAGAGTTTGGCGGCGGTGGGGGTATAGAGAATGACAGGATAGGGGCCTTCCCATTTTGGGGTAAGAGGCTTTTTCTCCTCTGGGGTATTATAATAGACTAGACTCCCAGGTGTTAAGGGAGGAGTGTTTGGAGAGGAGACTGGGTCAGGAAGAAGCCAGTCCCAGTATTTCCAGCCAGTCCCAGTATTTCCAGAGTTCCGAGCGGCGATGAAACAAGAGAGGCAAAGACAAATCTCGGGTGAGAGGTCCTTGTGAAATGACCAACCCAGGGGGTATAAGAGGTCTTTCATACATTATCTCAAAGGGAGACAGTAAAGATGGTTTCTTAGGGAGAGGTCTGATTTGAAGCAAAGCCAAGCGAAGGAGTTTGACCCAGTCTAAGTTTAATTCCATTGTCAATTTGGTAAGGACTTCCTTCAGAGTTTGAATTAACCTTTCCACTTTCCCTGAAGCCTGGGGGTGATATGGTCAGTGGAAATGCCACTTGAAGGAGAGGGCTTGAGAGACCTTTTGTGTGATCCTAGAAATAAATTCAGGGCCATTGTCAGATTGTAAGAAAGTGGGCATACCAAACCTGGGGATGATGTCTGTCAGTAAGATTGAAGCTACAGTGGAAGCCTTTTTATTGGAAGTGGGAAATGCCTCAACCCAACCAGAGAAAGTGTCCACAAAGACAAGGAGGTATTTAGTGCGCCATACTGTGGGCATGTTGGTGAAGTCTACCTGCCAGTCAGCAGCAGGAGTGTCCCCGGGCTTGGTGGGAGGGGAAAGGTTTAGGCCTTAAAGGAGTATGAGGGTTGGTCCGCTGACAGATCTGACAATTAGAGGCTATATTCTGTAGCATGGCTTTGTCAGAGGGGTGAGGGAAAAGAAGCTCTGTAAAAAGAGGGTCAAAGACTGAGAGTTGGAATGGAGTAGAGTACAAAGGAACTCGAAAAGATCATTGTTCTTACTGGAAAAAGTAGGAGCTTCAGATGAGCTGTCTAAAGTGGTCATTATATGTCCCCCAGGGGGGCCATAATTGGAAGTGGTAGCAGCCATTCGTGCCGCCTGGTCAGCTTTGGCGTTACCCTCAGTGATAAGAGAGCCGTCCTTCTGATGGAACCTACAATGGACAACTCCCAACTGTGTGGGTAAGTGGGCGGCCTCTATCAGATTGGTTATAAGAGCCGAATTAGTGTTCACATTACCTTTGGTGGTAAGTAGGCCTCGCTCCTTCCATATTGCAGCATGGAATAATAGAATATGGAAGACATATTTTGAGTCAGTATAAAGGGTGAGGGATTTGCCTTGTGCTAGGAGGCAGACACGAGTGGCTGCTATGAGTTCAGCCTGCTGGTTGGTAGTTCCTGAAGGCAGAGCTTTGGCCTCTATAATCTCAGTGGCTGAAACTACAGCATATTCAGAGTAATGAGTGCCGTTCTGCCTAAAGGAACTGCCATCAGTGAACCAGATAAGGTCAGGCTTGGTGAGTGGTCTCTCAAAAATGGAAGAATGACAGGGGAGGAAATCATCTAAGGTTTCCAAGCAATTATTAGTTGGTGTGTCAGACATGGGAGTCATTGGGAGCAGTGAGGCAGGGTTCAGTACAGAGCAGGGGAGGAACCTAATATTAGGGTTTTCCAGAAAGGAAGTGAGGAGTGATAGAACTCTGGATGGAGGAAGGGTTTGGAGGCCCTTATAAGCTAAAAGATCCTTCAAGTGATGTGTGGAGTGGATACTTAAAGGGGCCCCAAAAGTCAGCTTAGAGGCTTCTTTGTGTAAAATTTGTCCAGCAGCCAGATCTCTTAAGCAAGGGGCCCACCCATGAATGGTAGGGTCTAGTTGCTTGGACAAATATGCCACAGGTGCAAATGTAGGCCCATAGATTTTACCTAAGACCCCAAGTGCTTGCCCCCCTTTTTCATGGACATATAGATGAAATGGTCTTGAAAGATCAGGAAGGTGAAGGGCGGGTGCCTTTAAGAGGAGTTGCTGAAGCCTGTGGAAGTGGTGGGGGAGAGGAGGCAAGAGATTCACTAGGAAGTCCCTTTGCTAGGTCACACAGGGGTTTGGCTAGAAAAGAATAATTTGGGATCCAGGCCCTAAAATATCCTGCTAGTCCTAGGAATGATAGTATTTCGGCTTTTGTATGGGGCAGTGGAAGATTAGAGAGGAGTTGCCTCCTATCCAGTGTTATTTCCTTTTTCCCAGGTGTAAGGCAAAAACCAAGATAGGTGACAGAAGACTGGGAAACCTGGGCCTTGTGGGGAGACACCCTATATCCCTTGTCTGCTAGAAAATTAAGAAGCTGGGTGGTGTGGGATTGAGAGTGTTCCCAAGAGGGACTACATAGAAGAAGGTCATAGATATATTGAAGGAGAGTAGAGTCAGGACAGGTGGGGTGAAAGGATGTGAGGTCCTGGGCAAAAACTTGGCCAAAGAGATGGGGGCTGCTATCCCTGAATCCCTGTGGGAGGACAGTCCAAGTAAGCTGACTAGAATGGCGGGTGTGAGGGTCAGTCCACGTAAAAGCAAAGATATCCTGAGATTCTGAGGACAAGGGAATAGAAAAGAATGCATCTCTCAAATCTAGGACTGAGAAGTGGGTAGTAGTGGCAGGGATCTGAGAGAGGAGGGTGTAAGGGTTGGGCACTAGCGGGTAGATGGGGACCACAGAGGAGTTGACAAGGCGAAGGTCTTGGACCAGCCTGTAGGACCCATTAGGTTTCTTAACTGCCAGAATGGGGGTGTTGAAAGGAGAGTGTGTAGGCCTAAGATATCCCTTTCATAATAAATCCTGCATGATGAGTTCTAATCCGAGGAGGGCTGTGGTTGTGAGTGGATATTGTGGTTGACTAATATATCTTTAAGGGTCCCATAAGACAATATGAATAGGACTGCATTTAGCCATAGAGGGTGTAGTTGTGTCCCAAACCTCAGGGTTAACTGGTTTAGATAGTTGTGGAAGAGTGTGTGAAGGAGGTGTATCTGCCCCTAGGAACATCATGAGGAAATGAGAGGTAGGAGAGGTGTGGGGGATATGTGAATGGTGATTTTCAATAGTGAGAGTATGTCCCTTCCCAGAAGGGGAATGGGGCAATGGCTCATAATGAGAAAGGAGTGTGTGAAGGACAAAAGGGATCCCTGCATATAACATGATGGGGGGTGGGTATTTCGAGGGAAAATCTGTTTACCTTCTACCCCAACAATAGGAGTTTTTGAGGGTGTGGTAGGACCCCAATACTCCCTCAAGACCGAAAAAGCGGCACCAGTATCTAAGAGGAAGGTAATGAAGTGTCCATCCACCAGGAAGGTGACCCCAGGCTCTTGCTTCTTGATGGTAATAGTCAGGAAGGAAGGCCCAGGGCTACGTGAATCCTCCTCTGCCAAGCCCAGGAGAGGCTGGGGTTGCCGGGAGGCTGACCAACCTCCCTTCCGGGTTGTTGGGCAGTCTGCCCCCCAGTGTCCCCTTTGATGGCATTTTGGGCAGGGGGTGGAGGGTGTCCTCGGTGAAGGACAATCCCTGGCCCAATGTCCCGCCTTACCACATTTGAAGCAAGCTCCAGGGGGTGTCTTATTAGGATGGCGTGGTGATGACCTTCTCTGAATGACCTGGACCAACATTTGGAATTTGGCATTTTCATCCCTCTGACTACGGTGTTTGCTTTCATCTTCTTTACCATGGAAAACCTTGAAAGTGACTGCGAGGATTTCAGTCTGAGGAGTAGCAGGGCCCTGTTCAAGCTTTTTAAGCTTGGCTTTAATGTCAGGGTAACTTTGGGCCAGGAAATATGTCGTTAAGACATGATGGCCATCAGGGGTTTCTGGGTCGAGGTTTGTGTACTGTTGAAGGGCCTTGGTTAGTCTCTCCAGGAATTCTGAAGGTCTTTCCTCCTTCCTTTGAATGACCTCCTGCACCTTTTGAAAATTAACAGCCTTGCAGGTGGCCTTTTTCAGGCCCGCCAAGAGGCAGGATGTAAAAAGGTCATGAGAGTGTAAGACTTCAGGGGTGTTGTAATCCCATAGGGGATCCTGCTCTGGGACAGCATGAGGGCCCGTAGGGTGGTTGGTATTGGTCCTATGATTTTCATCAGCATGGACTTGGGCTAGCTCCCCGGCCCATCACCTTTCCTCAGGGAGAAGTGTATTGACCAAGAGCATGTAGATGTCATGATGAGTGAGGCTATATGCTTGCAGGAGCCATTGAAATTCCCGAATGTAAGTGGTAGGGTCAGTGGTGAATGAGCCTAACTTCCTCTCTAGCTGAGCAATATTCGACATGAAGAAGGGCACATGGACTCTGATGACACCCTCGGGACCAGCTACTTCATGAAGGGGTACGATTGTCTTGGAGGTGGGAAAGAGTCCCTTAGACCTGGTAACAGTAGGACTAAAAGAGGCAGGCGGCGGACAGTAAGGAGAGGGAGGGGAAGGGGGTGTCTCTGCAGAGGAGGAGGTGGAGCAGGCAGAAGAGGGCGGAGGGGAGGGGGATGAAATGGAAGGCTGAGGATCCGTGGAATCAGGCGGAGGAAGAGGAGGGTATAGCGGGAGAGAAGGAGCAGATGGGGCTATGGATAAGGTGGGGGTTTATCTGCTGGGTCGAATGAGGAAGAATCTGTGAAGTCAGTAGTAGAAGTAGGGGAAGAGAGGGGTTTGCAAGCAAGGAGGACTTGAGAGGGGGAGCAGGAGGAGCAGAGAGCAGGGTGCTGTGCGAGAAGGCTAAAACCTTCAACGCAGGGAATTTCCCTCCACTTTTTCAGACGCCGGCCATAGTTACAAAGGTCCCGGAGGAGGTTTGGATCTAAGGAGCCTTCTGGAGGCCAATGATTGCCATTATCCAGTGGATATGTAGGCCAATCTTGGGTACAGAATTTGACTAGAAGTTTGGGCTTGATGTCTGGTGTGAGGGAGAGTGTGGCCAGTTTTTTTATTAAACATTTGAGAAGTGAGGCTTCAGGTACAGACGAAGAGTGCCCATAGTCTCAGGGAGAGATGGAAGAGAGAGAAAGAGAGAGAGAGAGAGAGAGAGAGAGAGAGAGAGAGAGAGAGAGAATAAGAGAAAGCGAGAGAGACAAAGAGAAAACCCAGGCTGGAACGGCTTCCAGGAAGCTCAGGGCGAATGGGGTGGGGGGGTCAGGTGGGCATCCCCAAAATGACCAGCCGTCATGAGGAAATACAGAGGGCACTACCCGGTCGTCACCAGTGAAGTGCGATCTGTGAGACCCAATGGGGTCGGAGCCAAAAAGTCAGTAATGAAAACAGAACTCCGGCTCCGGCAGAACGAAGTTCCAGGCCAGGAGTTCAGTTTTCCCCGAGCAGAAAGGCAGCTTCAGCCAGACACAGCAGCCCACAGGAAACAGCAACTCTAGCCAGCAGCAGCAACGGAGGAGGAAAAAAACCACAGAGCCTCTCGTGTAAACTCTGAAGCCTCACGCCCCAAAGGGAAAAGGATCGCCAGAGGGTCCACTGCGACCGGTAAAAGTCTTAGTGGGGTGAATTCCCTCCCCCCTACTGGGCGTCTGGAGTGTGCCAGAGAACACACTGTGTGCATGGTCACAGTACCAGCGTTAGCCTGAAGGGAGTTGGCGAGCCGGGGTCAAGGGAGACTTACCTAGGTAGGATCAGTGGTGAGTGCAGGGAGCTGGCATCTGAAAAGAGCGGACCAGGGTGGAGTGTCTTGGCGGAGTAGGGGATGGGGCTCTTGTTGGACAGAGCTCACCCGTATCCTCACACGGGGCACCAGAATGAAAGAATTCCCCACGCAAAGACACTTCACCGGGAGAATTCCAATTTTATTGCAAAAAGCTGTGTGCTTATATAGAACCAAGGGGGAGATGGTGGGGCTTAGATAAGTGGCGGGCCACCCATTTATTGGCAAGTTCTTCCAGATATCAGTTCCGGGCCCAGGAATTAGTTCTCATTGGGGCTAAGGTTCCCCGCCAGTGAGATTTGAAATTGGCGTCTGCGGGAACTTTTCGTGCCACTGCAGAAAAGAAGAAGGTAGGAAGAAGAGGTCATTAGGCGCCATGTTGGTTTTTTTTCTTCTGGGGTATGGCTGCCGTTTATACTTTTCCCAACAACCCCCCCCTTTGTATAGCAGGAAACAAATTGCTTGTTCTTGAAAACTTTTCCATCAAGAATTTAGTAGAAGCAGGTATACTTCTATCATTTTGTTGTTTTTGTTAATGTTTCCAAACAATGTACTTTGAAATCAGAATCACTTCTTATCATTTTCATATACTTCTGATGCTCTTCATCACATTAGTGATCACAAATGACGTGTAATTCCCAACCCCTGCCAGGAAGAGCTAAGTAGTTTTACCACTGTTTACCCGTGAGGAGTCCTTGCTTCCCCAATGCTGAAGTATAACACCAGAGAAGCACGCCAAGGCAAGTTTAGAGTTAAAAGTAGAAGCTTTATTAAGGACAGCAGAAGAGACTTCTCCCAGAGGAAGAAGGGGACCCAAGAGGTGGAATCCATGTAAATAGGGAAGTCTTCCCTCTTTTACAGCTAAGGTCTTCTTTCAGTTTTCCCATATTTCTTTCCTCTGTTCTGTTATCTTGAAATGATAGAATGTAGGTGGAGAGACCCAAAAGGTTAGGGGCAGATGGGCTGGAGGAGGAATCTGGACAGGAAGGGCCTTGGGCCCCTTTTGATTAGCATCTCCCTGTTTGCTGGGAGCTGCTTAATTAACATTTCTTTAAAATGGGCTCTGGGCCTTTGAACATTAACATAACAATATCCCCAAGTGCTGCTCTGCCTTCCCAGGCTCCATTCTCAGCACAGCCTTCATTTTTTATTTTACTCAATATTAGACCCAATTTACCTAACTATGCTAACTACCTATGTTTAAAACTGGCTTCAGTAGGATCTTACTGTAAGTTGAAAGGAGTTCTGCCCTAACTCATGGATTGTGAAGAATGAACTGCTGTTGGGTCTAATTGACTGTCTATGGATTTTGGTGTGGCATACCAGAGGCTATTGAATGCAATTTCCAATGCTTAATACAAATCTTTATACTTTTAGCATAAAAAAAAAACAATGATTAAAAAATTATTTTAAAAAGTGATTAAATGTGAAAATAAAGCTTTTTTACTTGAATTTAAGAAAAGAAAAAAACAAAATCTGAAAAAGAGACATAGTTGCTAATCTGACATATTTATTTTGTGACAAAAGTGATTGTTTGATATAAGAACACCCCAATATTGTGATTAACAATGTGTCTCAAAAGTTAAAAAAAATAAAAATTAAAAAAAAAAAACTGAGAATGAGGCTTAGTGGTTATGTGCCCCTAAATTCAAACCATTGTACAAAAAAAGAAAGAAAGAAAAGAAAGAAAATTGTGAGTTTTGTTTCTTATATTAAATATTACAATTTTAGCATTTGCTTTTACCTGTTGTGGAGCCTGTGAAAAGTCAGTCTCTCACACATATGTCCATGTCCATACCTGAAATTTTGTTGTCAGGCTATTGTTTAATGTCAAAGTCTATACTTTACCTGCCACCTCACATTAATTAGAAATTTTGTCAAATCTTAAATTTATCTGAAGGCAGTGTTCATCATCAGCCCTTGTACCCTGGCTTATTCCTTGTGTGTTCATTTAGATTCAAGTCTTTTTGGAGCAGATCCACTTCAAAAATGGAAACAATAAAGCTTGATAAAAGTCACTTTCCCAATGGCCCATCAGTGCAGGTATTGAGATTGGGACCAGTGTTAGTCTCTTGTGGAGAGAGTTCTCAGGAGAGCAAAGAGAGCCCTTAGATTTTGAACTTGATTGTTGGCATCAAGAGGAAAGATACTCTCTCTGAACATTTGGGGCAGGTGAGGGATCCTGTAGATGACTCAGGCCTAACTCTACCCCAAGGGCTCCGATTAGATACTGTAGAGGTTTTGGGTTGTACTTCCATCCCATTCCCAGAGACCTGAAGTAGAATTAGTGATAGATGGCTGGTTCTCTTGACCTACATTGTTCCTGAACCTGAGGACAATGAATAGAAAGTAGAACAAAGAGAAAAATCAATGCATCTGTCTTTCCACTACTAGAAAAATATACCCATCAAATACTGAAAAAAATTTCCTTTTACTTGAAAATCAAAAAGTCCACTGGTTGGTAGTCTGAGTTTTTATGGCTATCCAGCCATGCCATCATGCCCCAGGACCCTTTCTATTTTTCATTCTGCCATCTTTTTGATACAGCTATCAGAGGAAAGAGAAGAAGAAAAAAAATCAAAGAGCTAGAGGCCCAATGACTTCCACTGATATCTCATTGGCCAGCACAGAATCATAGAGACTTCTACCTGCAAAAAATTAGGGGGAATGCAGTTTGTTTTTCACTTTAGTTTGGGCTTGGTTTTGTTTTTGGTTGTGGGGACTAAATCTAGGGTTGCTTAAGCACTGAGCAACCATTCCCAAACCTTTTTATTCTTTAGAGACAGTGTCTATCTAAGATTTTTAGGGCCTCATTATGTTGCTAAAGCTGTCCTTGGAATTGTGAGCCTCCTGTCTCAGCCTCCATAACCACGGGGATTATAGCATGTGCCACCAGGCATGCCTGGCTTTTTTTGTTGTTGTTTGTTTGTTTGTTTTGGTGCTGGGGTCAGAACCAAGAGTCAGGCACATATGAAACACTTGTTTACTACTGAGCTGTGCCTTTGTTACCGCTGTTGGCCGGTGACGAGTCCTTGCTTCCCCAATGTTGAAGAATAACACCAGAAAAGCACATGCGGAGGCAAGGTCAGAGTAGAGATTAGAAGTTTATTAAAAGACAGCAGAAAAGACTTCTCCCAGGGGAAGAAGGGGACTCAAGAGGTGGAAACCAGTTGGCGGGCAAATGTGTTTTCCTGTTTATAGGTTTGGTGATGGAATGTAGGTTGGAAGGCCCAAGGGGTGGGACACAGATGAGCCAAAGAAGTAATCTGGTCAGGAAGGACTTCTGAGTCAGCACCTTCAAGTTTTCTGGGGGCTGTTCATTAACACTTCTTTGAGGTGGACTTTGTCCTAGGGCCTTTTCGGGACTTCATTAACATTCCATGAGTTGTCCTGTGTTTTCCTGAGTCATTCTCAGCATGGCCTCCATTTTAGATTTCACTCGATATTAGACCCGATTTACCTAACTACACTGACTACCTAATTTTAAATCTGACTTCACCTTCAGCTCTAAACATGTCATTTTGAAATGTTAGCAACCCATTTTTTTTTTTTTTAAATATAAGGTCCAGTGGAATGCATGAGGGATACCTGCTCCTGGGCCTTAGCAACCAGTTGTGCTGGGATGACTCTGTGCAGAGCCAGTGCAGGCTCATGGTTGCATAGAAAGTTGAACATCAATTGAGGATAGACTCAGATCTGAATGGGTCCTGATGAAGTGTTAAAGGAGAACTGCTGGATAGGTGGCCATGCTGAGACATTTTTCTTTCATATGTGTTGGGTTGGGCACCCCAGGTGGAGAAGGGGTACAGGGTCAGTGCATTTGGGTGGTTACCCACTGAGATATATCCCCAGTCTTTTTAAAAATATTTTTCGTTGTTGATATATCTTTATTTTGTTTATTTATATGTGGTTCTGAGAATCAAACGCAGTGCCTCACACATGACAGGTAATTGTGCTACCACTGAAACACAGGTCCAGCCTCATCCAGTCACCTTTTATTTATTGATTTATTTGATTTGGCCCTACTGGAATTGAACTCTTGGATACTCCACCTCTAAACAAAATTACAAGCCCCATTTTGTATTTTATTTAGAGACAGAGTCTCACTAATTTGCTTAGTTCATCACCATTGTTGAGGCTGACTATGAACTCATGATCCTTCTGCCTCAGCCTCCTGAGTCACTGAGATTACAGGTGTGTGCCACTGTGTTTGGTTTCCCATTCCTTCCTTCCTTTCTTTCTTTCTTTCTTTCTTTCTTTCTTTCTTTCTTTCTTTCTTTCTTTCTTATTTTGTTACAGGGTTAAAGTGTTTCTCAGGACCTCACCAACTTAATGAGGCTGGCTTTGAACTCTCAATACTCCTGTCTCAGCCTCCACATCTACTGTGATGACAGGCCTGTACCACTGTGCCAAATCTAAAACAATTTTAAAAGTTATATATTCCATGGAGATACGGATATATTTAAACTTATAATACAAAAACATACATATAATATATTCACTTATAAATAAATTTATAAGAATTACAATAAGCCATTTATATAAACATAGATGTCACAAAACTTACTCCTAGTGATCAAATGTGACCCATAAAATCTTGAACACATGTAGACATTTATTTATATCTTTTTATTCTTTTTCTAGACTTATTATAGACAAGTTCAAAATACTGAATGAGTGAATGCAGAGAATTGTGTCAATTTCCCTAGTTATTAATTGAGGATAATATTTTATTTTCCTAGTAATGTCATTTATTTCCCACAAATACTGCATGTGGCATTTATGTGTTGAAGCTTATAAGTTGATCACACAGAAACTGAGAACAGAAAAGCTTTTCGGATTTATGATAACAATGAGAAAGAAATTGTGTGTAAGCAGTGACAAAAACAATTAAGACCAGAAACTAACTCATAGGATTTATAGCAAAATAAGGGGATTGAATTATATAATAACTACTTAAAGAAATCAAAATAGCCAAAAGTTTGCAGGTTTCAAAAAAATATGATAATTTTAATGATATGAAAATTACCCTGGTCCTCACTCTTGTTCATTGCTGGTGGGACTGCAAACTGGTACAGCCAATTTGGAAAGCAGTATGGAGATTTCTTGGAAAGCTGGGAATGGAACCACCATTTGACCCAGCTATTCCCCTTCTCGGTCTATTCCCTAAAGACCTAATAAGAGCATGCTACAGGGACACTGCTACATCGATGTTCATAGCAGCTCAATTCACGATAGCAAGACTGTGGAATCAGCCTAGATGCCCTTCAATAGATGAATGGATAAAAAAAATGTGGCATTTATACACTATGGAGTATTATTCTGCATTAAAAAATGACAAAATCATAGAATTTGGAGGGAAATGGATGGCATTAGAGCAGATTATGCTAAGTGAAGCTAGTCAATCTTTAAAAAACAAATACCAAATGACTCCTTTGATATAAGGGGTGTAAACAAGGACAGGGTAAGGACGAAGAGCATGAGAAGAAGATTTACATTAAACAGGGATGAGAGGTGGGAGGGAAAGGGAGTGAGAAGGGGAATCGCATGGAAATGGAAGGCGATCCTCAGGGTTATACAAAATGACATATAAGAGGCAAGGAGGGGTAAGACAAGATAATACAAATGGAAGAAATGATTTACAGTAGAAGGGGTAGAGAGAGAAAAGGGGAGGGGAGGGGAGGGGAGGGGGAATAGTAGAGAATAGGACAGACAGCAGAATACATCAGACACTAGAAAGGCAATATGTCAATCAATGGAAGGGTAACTGATGTGATTCAGCAATCTGTATACGGGGTAAAAGTGGGAGTTCATAACCCACTTGAATCAAACCGTCTAATATGATGTATTAAGAACTATGTAATATTTTGAAAGACCAATAAAAAAAAAACAAGAGAAACTGTATCTTAGGAAAAAAAAAAAAGAAAATTACCCTGGTCTTATAATTAATTACATACTATATACACATGTTGAGTTAAAATAATGGGTCTCATATCCAAATACAAATATTAGATTCCAGTTAAAAATTAAAATAAACAGAAATCAACTCTTTGATGTTTAAGCCAAATATCTATATCACCTCAGATTTTTAAATGGCATCCTATGTTCATGAATATTTCACTATTTTGGTTTCTTTTACTGCCATATCTTTAAATCTACAAGGTCAAAGAGGCATGGAATGAGTTAGCCTCATCTACATGGTTTTCTGGTGATGGTATTTTTTTTCAAAACTTATTTATACTTTATTTTGTTATTTTATTTTTTATGTGGTGTTGAGGATTGAACACAGTTCCTCACATGTGCTTGGCAAGTACTCTACCACTGAGCCACAATCTTAGCCCTGATGACTGGTATTTTTTAATACATGGTTGGAAACAATTTAAAATACATACCTACTATTTCAGACAATTGACTTTGAACACAATATGCCTTGTATAAAAAATATTCCATCAGATTAACATCAAATATTTTGTATCAAGTTTATGCATGGTTTCTTTACCAACTTGAACATGACGCCAGCAAATTGGACTAGCATGTGTAATGCTGTGCTAAATGGAGGACAATACCTGTTATGGAAAGTTGCCAATGAGGAATTTTGCATGGAGATGGCTAGGTGAAATTCAGCAGCTTGTTATCCTCAGAAAAATCTAGATATGTTATTAGGAAAAGGACCTTATGAGGGTCAGCTGCATCAAATTGCATATGATCCTGCTATATACTCACAAAATTACTGCAGATGCAGTTAGGGCATGGAAGACTTTACAAGGACATGGAGATTTACAAGATCAATTATCTAAGATAATACAAGGAGCTAATGAAACTTATGCTGAATTTGTAGATAGGCTTATTCAAACAGCTACCAGAGTTCTTGAGGATACAGAATAAGCAATGCCATTAATAGAACAACTGGCTTATGAGCAATCAATTTTTTTTTGCAAGCAGGCCATTAGATCATGGAAACATGAAGATTTAAACACATATATCACATTATGTAGAGACATTAATGAAAAAGGGCAAGTCTTTTAAGCTGCAGTAAAACAGGCCCTATATGCCAGGCCAAAAACATGCTACAATTGTGAACAAACAGGACATTTTAAAAGGAGTTGCCCCATAGGAGGAGGGTTTAACAAAGCTAGGTATCAAAGGAGTAGAATACCGGGTATTTGTCCATGATGCCAAAAAGGGAGACATTGGGCCAATGAATGCCATTCTCAAAGCACCATAGAGGGTACTCCATTATCAAAAAACTGACAAGGACCAGGTGTTTACCCATGATATCATGGAGAAAAACATTGGACTCCATTGCCAAAAATGGACTGGGCGACCCAATGCTCCAGGGCCCACAACCACAAACATACAGGGCAATGAAGGAACCCAGCAACACCATCAGGGTAGTGCCCAGGACACATTATCCATTAGATCCCTCATCAGACAAACCAAAGGGAGTGCAGGGTTGAACATCTGCACCTCCACCAGAGCAGTACTAACTCCAGAGATGGGAGTTCAAGTCATTCCCACAGGAGTAAAAGGACCTCTTCCCCAAGGAACAATAGGCTTATTATTGGGACACAGTTCTTCTACTCTAAAAGGACTTATGATAATTCCTGGGGTAATTGTTCCCGATTATGAAGGTGAAATAAAATATAGCTAGTTCTCCAAGAGCTATATCAGTAATTTCATCAGGAGATACAATAGCACAGTTATTAATAATACCCAGCCTGCATGATAAATTTTCCAGTACTACTATACAAAGAGGTTCCAGGGGATTAGGCTCCACAGGTGTAGATTGGGCTATGTTGTCTTTAAATTTAGATTCTCACCCAATGCTAAAACTAAATATTCAAGGATATGAATTTAATGGGCTACTGGACACAGGTGCAGACCTTAGCATCATCTCTCCTCAAGAATGGCCAAAACATTGGCCATTACAACAGGCCACTCAAATGCTTTGAGGCCTAGGAGTGGCAACTATTCCCCATAGAAGTGCAATGGTATTAGATTGGAAGGATCCTGAAGGATGTGAAGGAACTATACAGCCATATGTATTGGATCATCTTCCTATAAATTTATGGGGATGAGATGTCCTAGATCAATTAGATTTGACATTAACAAATAACATCAATTCAAATGTGCCCACTATTAGGGCTAGACAAGGTTTTAGGAAAGAAAAATGATTAAGAGAACAAGAAAAAGTTATAGTGGCACCAATTCAAATAGATCAAGGAATAGATAGACATGGATTGGGTTTTCAGAAAGGGTCACTGAGACAATAAAAATTACTTGGGAATCAGAAAGACCAGTATGTGTTCCTCAGTGGCCCCTGACTAAAGAAAAGATACAAGCAGCCCATGACCTGGAAAAACAACAATTAGCAGAGGGACATATACAACCCTCTGTATCTCCCCATAATACTTCCATTTTTGTCATTGAAAAGAAATCTGGTAAATGGAGATAATTGCAAGATTTAAGAGCAATTAATAATGAGATGGTGATTATGAGACCTGCTCAATCAGGGATTCCTCAATTGTCTGCTTTGTCAAAACATGGCATGTTTAGCTGTAGAAATTAAAGATTTTTTTTTTTCAATCCCAATTCATCCTGAGGATAGTCCACGTTTTGCATTTACTATCCCTGCACTGAATCATGAAGGTCCTGATCAGAAATATGAATGGAAAGTACTCCCTCAAGGGATGGCTAACAGCCCAAGTATGTGTCAAAATTATGTTAACAAAGCAATGCAGCCACTTAGAAATCAAAATCCTGAACTACAAATATTTCACTATATGGAAGATGTATTATTAGCACACAAAGATAAAAACACATTGCTAGAATGTTATACCACACTTACAAACTTATTAAAAAATTATAATCTAGAGATAGCAATAGATAAAGTACAATAAATTTTCCAATTAATTGTTTAGGAGTTCTATTATCCTCAACCATGGTCCACCCACCAAAAATTCAAATACGAGTAGATCAACTCAAATCACTTAACGACTTTCAAAAGTTATTAGGAGACATAAATTGGATAAGGCCTTATCTAGGCATACCAACAGGAGAGTTAGGACCTCTATTTGATATCCTAAAATTTCCATCAGATCCAAATTCACCCCGCATGTTAATGCCTGAAGCAAAAAAGGCATTAAAAATCATTGAAACACATATGGAAAATATGCATTTGGATAGAATTGATATAAGTTTGCCTTTATTATTTATTGTACTACCAACAAAAATATTCCTACAAGAGTATATTGGCAAGAAGGTCCATTATTGTGGATACATTTATCTTATCCTCCTAACACTATTCTTACTAGGTATCCTGAGGCTGTAGGACAATTAATATTCAAAGGAATAAAAGCAGCAGTGAGTGTTTTGAATTTCTCCCAATAGAATTATTACTCCATATACTATGGATCAAATTGATGAGTTAGATAATGAGTTAAATACTTGGGCAATAATCATGTGTAAATCTAATGTTTCATTTGATAATCACTTACCATCTAATCCTTTATTGTCTTTTTGGTCTTCACATCCTGTAGTTTTTCCAAAAATGACAAGAAAAACACCTATCATGAATGCTCCAAATATATTCACTGATGGGTCAAACAATGGTACAGCAGCAGTAGTTACCCATGATCAAACTTTTACATTTTTAGTACCCAAACAATCAACTCAAAAGGTAGAGCTTAGTGCAGTATTACAAGCTTTTGTGATGTTTAAAGATTCTGTATTTAATTTATTTTCTGATTGTCAGTATATAATTAATGCTATAGTATCCCTTGAAGATGCTGGTAGTATTTCCTCTTCCTCTACTGTTTTCTCTTTGTTTTCCACTATACAAAGTCTAATATGGGACAGAAAAGATCCATTCTTTATAGGATATATCAGAGCACATAAAGGATTGCCTGGAGCCCTTAGTTTGGGCAATGATTTAGCAGATAATACTACACATGACATACATATTTTCTCTACACCAGAAGAAGCTACAAAATTTCATAAAAAGTTCCATGTCAAAGCTAATACTTTACAAAAGTGTTTTAAAATAACTAAGGAACAAGCTAGACAAATAATAAAACAGTGTCAAAATTGTGTAAACTTTTTCCACAAGTTAATCTTGGAGTCAATCCTGGAGGACTGATACCCAACGATATTTTGCAGATGGACGTCACACACTTGCCAGAATTTGGAAAATTAAAATATTTACATCTTACAGTTGATACTTCCTCTGGATTTTTAATGGGTTCCCTTCATGCCAGAGAAAAAAAAATAAAGATATTATAGCTCATTGCTTACAAAATTTTGCAACTGTGGGCATTCCAAAACAGTTAAAAACAGACAATGCCCTTGGCTATACTTCTACCTCTTTTAAACAATTTTGCTCATCATTTGAAATTCATCATATAACAGGAATCCCATACATCCACAGGAACAAGGCATAGTTGAAAGAGCTCATCCACTATTAAAATGTACTTATTAAAACAAAAAGACGGAGTTGGGTAGGGGTATATATCCCCCAAAGATAAACCTAAAATAACCCTTTTTACTCTAAAATTTTAAATTTGGATTCATCAGGGCTTAGTGCTGTGGAAAGGCATATGTATCCAAAAAATGTACATAAGCCCAAGGTACTTTGGAAGGATATTCTAAAAGGACAATGGAAAGGTCCTGACCCAGTGATTATCTGGATTCGGGGTTCTCTTTGTGTGTTTCCACAGAGAGAACAGCAGCCAATTTGGATTCCAGAGAGACTAATCAAAGCGATTTCTACAGACCAAAAAGAAGATGATTTGAATCAAATTCATAACAGCTGATATCCAGAGCTCCAGCTTGGCTATTCTTATATCTTCAACAGAGATTCTCCCACACCTGGAGGCTAATGAATAATTAACACCATTAAGGCCTATTTCAAATGTAAAAAACCTTGAGGCTTGCTTGTGGGAATACCTTCAGACCCATATGCAAATTACAGGAAGAAGGATGGGATATCAAAAGAAGAGTCAAACCTAGGTGGTAACCAAGATGCTTTTTTTCAATATCTATTTTATTATTGCCCTTTCCCAGATCATAAAGTTCTATTTTATTTTTTGAGCTCATACAGACCTAGGTTAATGTTTTTCTGAGCAGTTCTATTATTTGACTGTGGAGTTTTAAACATTGCAATGGAGATTTCACCTGTTAAAACTACAAGGCCTTTATTATGTTATGTGTAGTATGTATTGTATCATGTGTGCACACTTGTGTTTTATGTTGTATATCTGTATGTGCGTATGTCCATATATCATATATGAGGAGCACTCATGAAAAAATGGATCCAAATAGGTTTTTTTTTTTCATGTGATTTATATGGTTTAATTTATATTAGGTAAACAACAGTTGAGAATTGTTTTTAAAGGTGGTTAACAGATCTGTTTGTTTACTTTCTCCTTTCCTTTTCATTATATTTAATAATTCTGTTCAGGATAATGTAAATTGTTCAGAAAATCATTTTCTTGGTGCCTGCTGGAATGTTACATAATTTCCTTTTAGCCATCATTGCCAGAATTCCTATCTTCATCCCAGTGCCAGTGCAGACAATGATAAAACCAAACTACAGCTTCGTCAATAGCTATCACAGTATACGGTATAAACTGATGCATCAATGAATAATAACTCAACATGTGATGCTCAATCAAGGAGTCTATTTACTTTGTGAGGAAATGGACATATTGATGGATTCCTCTGCTTTGAACTGCTTGCAGAACTTGCCTGGACTATATATCACTTTTATGCATTGTGAACTATCTGTTGGTGCAGCAAAATTGTGGTAGTGCTGGGGCATCTTCGCTGATGTTGTCATTGGTGGTACATTTTTTCCAAAAAGAGCCGTCATATGGCTTGGTGTCATGGCATTTTACATCCTCCTCTCTTCTGCTTGTGATAGTCTAAATTTTGGGGGCCAAAAGAGGTGAGACAAAGAACCTCACCCCCCACTGGCACCAAGGCCAAACTTGGGTCCAACAGAGGTGAGGCAAAGAACCTCACTCCCCCACTGGTGCAAAGGCCAAACTTGGAGGCCAACAGAGGTTAGGCAAAGAACCTCACGCCCCCACTGGTGCAAAGGCCAAATTTGGGGGCCAACAGAGGTGAGGCAAAGAACCTCACCCCCAAACTTGTGCAAAGGCCTATTCACAAGTATGGCTGTATGCTGGACTGGTAGTCAATGACAGGTAATATCCAATTACAATGGTACCAACCTAAGACAGGAGGCTCATGCCTTGAGGTCAGCTCATCCGATGATGGGTAAGGACCATATGTAGACTTGGACAACTTAAGACAGGCACGGTCCCTAAGCCATATGCTCTTGATTAATTAAACAGAAGGGGGGAGATGTTGAGAGCCACAGCCCAGTCAGAATGATGCCTGGCATTTGCCAGAGGAAATGGTTGAAAGGTGAAGCCAGAGAACCATTGAGATGATGATTTGAGTTAAGCTGTATATTAATGCTGTGATGCTGGATTGATTGTATTGTATATTTGACCTTTACTGTAGGGCAATAGGGCAGATCTTGCTGCCTAGGGGGCCTGCTACTTTGGAGTTTCTGTGAGTTCTCCTGGGTGTTCGGGGAGATTAGATGGAGCCTGGTGGAGGGCGTGTGTTCCTGTGTGGTGTGTGCAGTGCCAGTGAGAGTTGGGGAATAAAGAGTTGCTGTTTGAATCTACAAGGCTTTGTGGTGGCTTGGTTATTTGTGCCTAGCCAGACTGCAGCAGGAGACTGTGGCACATGGGGATTTTGTCAGCTGTGGTTCCTCTACTCCTCTGGATTTGGCAGCTGCAGCTGTGACAGGAACAGTGAGCGCTGTCCCCATTTTCTGTCTGACTTTGGTTTTGGCCTCCCCTCCCCCCCTCAGTGATGTGTGCAGCCACCATGGAATCCCTGGTCCCCACAAAGGGGCTTTTTGACTCTGGTTGGAAGCACAATATCTCTGTGTGTGGCCTTAGGGTGGTCGTTCGTTGGGTTACACCACCTCTGGGGACATGGACAGCGTCACTAGCATGTCCCCATCAACACAAGTGGTGGCACTCTCTGAGTGTTGAGTGTTCTCTTGGGGGGTGTTGGGGCCTCTGGGCTCAGGGCGACACAGTTCCCTACCCAGGCTTAGTGGCTGTGCTCCTGCCAAGGTTCCAGACAGGCCTCAAAGTGGGGCAGAGCCAGAACTGCCTTCCCCACCACTTCATGGCCACCTCATGGCCAGGGAGCTTTGTCCTCATCCAGGGGAGGCCTGGGGTCACCACCTCCACCCTCGCCTGGCTGAGCTCTGGACTCTCAGGGGACCACCCCGTCAGGTTTGCTTGTCCAGACTTCAGTCAGCCATGGTGTGTCCTCACTGTGCAGCTGCCCCCATGCCTCTGAGAAGGAACGTATTCTGTCTCCCCCTGTGTTTCTAGAATGTTCTTACTGCACTTAGGGACCAAATGCAAGTAAGGGGCCAGCTCTCTCGGCTTTTACCACATTCAGCCTCCACCACACTCGGAGGCCCAGAGAGAAGGCTCAGGCTAAGGGCCTGAGCTCAGGGTCTGGGGCTAGGACTTCCCGGGAAGGTGCTCTGGTGTCTGAGACAAAAAGACAATGACATCTGTGGTGACAGGTGATGTAGACCATGGAGCTGGGAACCTTCCCAGAGGTCTTGAGGCCCATCTCAGATGCAGCTGCAGGTTGCCTCAGGAGGGTGCCCCTATTCTACAAAGGTCCTATAAAGGCTCAATAGAGGTGTCACACTGTCCCCAGAGACCTGGGACAAGAACAAGGGGGGTCATCGCCCCAGCCAAGGCCCAGCACCTTCTCACACATGGCTTCATTTAGACCCAGTCTCCAGCAGGGCAGCCTGCCACCAGTCACCTCCTAGCCCACGGGGGCCTCCACTGTCTATCTCCTGCACCTGTTAGAGGGCAGGGCCTTCCTAGGCCACCAATGGGGACTCCATGGCCTCTGGCAGGCAGGTCTAGTCCCTGGCTCCCGGCCTGTGGCTGAAGAGTGCCAGACCTCAGAGGCGCTTGTGTTCCTGCTGGCCACATGTGGCCTGGGCTTACAGCCTGTGGGTGGTTATCACAGTAGGTGGGTGTGCAGGGGCTGACCCAGCTTCCAGGGCACTGTCACTGTGGACGCCAAAATGGCATAAATCAGATACGGTAGATAAATGATAAATAAAGCCAACATTTTACAAACTGCTGGTTCATGGTCTCGTTTCTGCTCAGGCTTATCCCCAGAGATTTGCTGGCCTGAATTCTGGCTCTCCTCCTGCTGGGAGAGTCCCTTTGTGCTCAAGCCTGCACCCACGCCTGCATCCCAATGACTCCGAAGGCTGAGGTAGGAGGATTATGAGTTGGATGTCAGCCTCAACAATTTACTGAGACCCTAAGCAACTCGCGAGACTCTGTCTCTAAATATAAAAAGGGCTGGGGTGGGCCTCCATGGTCCAGAAGCTCTGGGATTTAGTCCGTGATACAGGGAAAAACCAAAACCCCAAGTCGGAAACCTCCTGCCTGGGGAAGCACTGTGCCTTTTCTCTCTGCCCTGGGGACTTGGGGCTGTGCCTGGGGCTACCACCAAACTGTCTCAGAGCAGAACAGTTGGAGCCCAGGGTCAGATAGCATGTAGGTGTGTGTGTGGGGGGGTGTGGACTGGGGCTCAGGCCCCGGCTTCATCCACCCCCCCATCATGTTTGGAGCCGACTTCCAGCGGCTGGTGAAGAAAGTAAGGCCCCGGGCAATAGGAGGTCAGGAGGCAGCAGGGAGGCAAAGCTCCAGGCTCTGCCTACCCCAGGCCCCTGGCTGGAGGGACCTGCTTGAGGCCAGGAATGAGGGGTCCTGGTGGTTGTCAGCTGCTACCCCTGGCTCCCATCCCCTGGGTGTCCTTCCCACCGCTCCTTCCACCGCTGACCCCCACCTGCACTCTGGCCTGGCCTAGTCCTCAGGAAAATAATATCCATGAGCCTCCAGTCCTAGCCTCCAGGTGGGTGGCCCAGGGAAATGCACAGCTTCCTGATGAGGGCAGGTGCCTAAGCATGTAGCACCATCAGAGGGCCGTCATGGGCCCAAGCTTCAGCACCCACCACACCCACCACTGCGTCTCCTTGGAGGCTCCCAGGGGTGGCCCCACTACGCCAGCACCCACCTCACCCCTTGCCCCAAACCTTCTGGGGCCACAGAACCCATCTGTCCATTCTAGAAGCATTAAAGCCTGGATGAGAAGCAAACAGACTGGTTTCAGGAAAGACCTAGCAGTTTCCATGAAGCCAGAACATGTGCATGTCCTCTCTGCTCAATTCTGAAAAGAATCGTGCCTACAAGGACTTGAACAAGAGCCTTCATAATCCCAGGCCTGTGGCACAGCCTTTAATCACTGCAACTTGGGAGGCTGAGGCAGGAGGATCACAAGTTCAAGGCCAGCCTCAGCAACTTAGCAAACTCCTGTCTCAAAAAATAGGGCTGGAATGTGGCTCCATGATAGGCCATCCCTGGCTAAAAATCCAGTCCCTACAAATTAAAGAGAATATGCTGAATACCCAGTGATGGCGTGTATCCTGAAGTCTTCAGGGATGGAGGTATTGCGTGTGCAGTTCCAAAACGCAGAACACTGGAGGTGGCATGGACAGCGCAGAGGATGATGGGATGACAGGGAGTGCCTGGCGGCCAGGTCTCTGGGCTCAAAGGTGATTCTTCAACCTTGCACTTGATAAGTCTCCAAGTCAATGTCAGACAGATGCCTTGATCTGGTTTGGGGGTCTTCAGAGAGGAGGCCTGGGGAGCTTGTGGTTGGGGACCAGAGGCGGAGGGCTGGCACCATGGGGCAACTTTCACTGAGAGCCCTTTCCATGCCTTCCTGGGTTGTGGTCTCAGGGACTGAAACCAGGGGCGCCTACGGGCAGACCTGTCCCAGCTCATTAGAGACAGGTCCTCACTGAGTTGCTGAGGCTGGCTTCCACCTGGCGACCCTCCTGCCTCAGCCTCCAGAGCCACTGGGAAATACAGCCGCGCCCCACCCGCCCCACCGGCCCCACAGCGCCCTGCTCCTTCTATGTTTTCTTAAACATTAACCATGTTCCAAGCCGTCTGCCTCCCCTAGGCCTGCGCACACCTACTGAGGGCCTCGCCTGGCTCCCACAGGGGCAACTCGCTATGCTCTGCTGTGGTCCTGATGCGCAGGAGCTGGGCGCATGTGGCCATGCCCCGGTGCAGGGGAGTGGGCATGGCATGGGTGGAGCCGGACCCCGCAGTGCCTGTGGTCTGCGCAGGGGCATTGCAGTCTTGCGGTTGCTGGCCTAGCGATGGTGAGAGGCGGTGGCGGAGCCTCCGAGAACCACGAGGAGGGGACAGCATTTCTCTGCTAAGGGTGGCCTGAGGCCCAGACGAACAGGCCAAGGTCCATACCTCCTCCCCGCTTGCAGTTCGGTTCCTCTAGGGAGGGCGGGGCTATCCCCCACCAACTGGCCAGCGCTGCCACTGCAGGACATCCCAGGCCTCTGTGGACCAGCCAGTCGCGCTGGGCTCAGGGCAGCGGGGAGGCCGCTGGTTTGCAGGGACTATGCCCAGGGGACAGGTCACCTCAGGCCTCTCCCCGGTCCCCTGGAGGAACGCACTGCAGTACGGTGGGGTGCGCAAGAGCCCCGGTACCATGGCAGCTTGTCGCCACCACGCCTGAGTGCTCCAAGTTCAGAAGAGTGCAGGCGGCAGGCGGCCAGAGCTGCCCCTTGGCAGCCGAGCACGGGTGCCATGGGTGTGGCATTCACCTCTGAGGTGGAGACCCCTGCGACAGGGTTCTTGTGCAGAGGACTGAACACAAGGGCGCTGGCCACCACGCCACATACAAGCCCTTTTGGAATTTTTAAGACAGGGTCTCACTAATTTCGGAGGCCAGCCACGAATTTGCAATCCTCCAGCCTCAGCCTGCAACCTGGGTTGACAGGCGCCCAGCTGGGATCTGGGGTTCTCCAATGGCTGGGACAATGGAGAATAGGGTCCACAAGGGACAAGGATGGTGGCTGAATCTCTCGCAGGCAGGGGTGGGGTCGGGAAGCCTGCCTGGTTGTCACTGCACTCCCGCCCCCGCCCCCGCTCCTATTGAAGTCCCTTAGGTTCTTGAATGAGCGCAGCGCCGGTGCTGAGTTCTAGGGGTCCCCCTGCATGTCCTCAGGCCCACAGCCACCCCCGCGTCCGCGTCCCCTGATCTGACCCATACAGGGTCCCGCGACGTCCCTCCCCATGGCCGCCAGTGTTCCCATGAATCATGCGACTCTGATGGTGCCAATTTGTCCACGGGCAGCGTGACTGTGATGGCGACATCAGGTGATGGAGCAGGCAATTGGCGGGAGCCCATGGGCCCATCTTATCACGCTGGCCCAGCCTCCGCTGCCCATGGAGCTCACAGGGTGGGGCCGCCGGTCAAGGGCGACAGAGGCCCCACTGCAGCCTCCTGCACCAGCTGTCCACATGCAGTCCTCCAAGTGGGAGGTGTCAGTTTGGTGAATCGCCCTGGGGAAAGGACAAGGCACGGTGCCAAAGGATGGGTGAGCAGGGAGAAGGATGGCCTCTCCACTCAGTCCCAGGCTCTGCTTCCCAAGGCCTGGGACCCAGGGAGGACACTGCTCCCTCCCTTGGTGCAGCCCTGTGCCACAGTCTGGCTGGGCACAAAATCACGAGCCACTCACAGCCTTGTAGATTCAAACAGCAATTCTTTATTCCCGAACTCACACCGGCACTCTACACACGTTCTGGGGAAATCCACGTTCTAGCCAAAATCCACGTACTCCACCAGGGTCTGAATCCCAAAAACTTTTTGAATCCCGCAAGAACTCAACTGAAACTCAAGGAGCAGGCGGGTGCTTGAGGCATCAGGATAAGCCCTATTCCCAACAGGGTACACCTTAAACCTGGAACCGCCCTAAACCCAAGGAGCGGGGATACTCCCTAATCCCAACAGGATACACCCTAAACCTGGATCCGCCCTGGTCCTTGAGCAAGGTCACCTAACTCAAGCATACATGCAATGTCACTGCAAATGACCTGGGTCCAAAGGCAAGCCCATTTCCACAATGGAGAGTCCTTCCTCTAAGCAACATGGAGTAGGCTGACAAAGAAATTGCCATGCATCATTCCTACATGGCAATGGCTCTCAGAAGCCCTGGGGCAGCAGTCCAGGGTCTTTCTCCCAGTGGGGACACTGGCATCAGGCCTCCAGTTCTTATCCCCCAAATGGAGATTTTTCTTCTAAGCCCAGCGTCTGAGAGGGGAGGGTGGAGCTGGCCAACAGGAGTCTCCTTATTGACAGACTGCTAGGTCCTCTTCCTGGAGCTGCCAGGATTGGGGGCTCCTCTCAATCCAGGCTGCTTGGGGTGCTGATCACACATCACCTCCCAGGTCCATGGGATATGGTCACACATCCCCAATGATAGGAGACAGAGGCCCATCTTACAGATGGGGAAACTGAGGCTCAATAACAGAAAGGAGCTGAGCTGGATTGCAAATATCTTTCATCCCAGTATTTTGGGAGGCTGAGGCAGGAGGATTTAAAGTTGGAGGCCAGCCTCAGCAACTTAGAGGGGCCCTGAGCAACTCAGTGAGACCCTGGATCTAAATAAAATATAAAAAGGGCTGGGGACAGGGATCAGTGGGTAAGGGACCCTTGGTTCAGTCCCTGGTGCCAAAAAAAGCCCTTCCTGTTCTGGGTTCCCACTCCCACAGGGGCCCCTGAGAGCAGGCAGGAAGCTGGGATTTGATGGGCCACCCAATCCTGTGCTGGGAGGCACCCAAGAGCCGGAGCCCAGCTGTGACCTCCTCAACCACTTTCGGGGACCAGCCTCTCCCCCTTCACTTAAACATCCACAACGATTTTCAGGCTCAAGTTGAAATAGTGAAAAAAATGGGGGTGCTGTCATGGCCGCTAGATGGTGTGTCAGCACAATAAGATGAGACAAATCCCCTGCTCCCGCCTGGTCTGTGTCCTGCCCATAAGGGATTGAGACACTACCCACCTTGGGCGATGGGTCGCTTGTCAAAACTTCCTCTGGGAGATGAATGTGGTCATCAGGCCCTTCTGCCACCCTACCTGCCCTCCTGGGGCCACCTCTACCCACAGCCAGTGGGCCACCTCCCCGACACCTGAGGAGCAGGAATGAGAAGACCACTCTGGTCACTAGGGCATCTCTGTCCCAACCCACAGCTGGGGCCTGCTGTCACTGCGGCCTCTGGCCTGTTCCTGGGAAAGGTGGGGGCCTGGGTCAGAGGAGGGACCGGGGTGAACCCTGCCCTAAGAGGTCAGATCTGAAGACACACAGCGACCTCCAAATACCCAGGACTCTAGTGAGGCCAGTTCCACGCACCAAGGGAGGGAGTGTGGCCCAGGGCGCTCTGGGCTGTCATGGCCAATCAGCTTCCATCTTTTTTGGGGGGTATCATGGATTGAACCCAGGGTCGCTAAACCTCTGAGCTGCATCCTCAACCCTATTTATATTCTATTTAGAGACAGGGTCTTGCTGAGTTGCTTAGGGCCTGGCTAAATTTTTGAGGCTGTCCTCCAATTGCAATCCTCCTGCTTCAGCCTCCAGAGCTGCTGGGATTATAGGCCAGCCCCACTGCAATGGCTTCTTGGAACTTTTTACAACCATGTGAGGCCCTGGGTTCAATGCCCAGGGCCACAAGGGGGAACTTAGAATTTTAGAACAGTTTTAGATTTGCAGAGCAGTGTGACGATGGCAGTGTGTTCCTTTGAGTCACCCATCATCCTTTGTAGTTGGCACTCAGTCACCACCTAGACCCACCACCTTCTCTTTTACCTGATGCCCTCTTTTTCTGTCCTAAAATCCCAGCTAGGGGCCTTGGTGTCTCATCTCTAGAGGGTTCTCTGGGCCGTGACCTCTTCTTCAATGCCCCTTGTTCTTGGTGTCTTCAACAGTTTGGGGGAGGACTGGTCAGGTGCTCTGCTCGTGTCTCTCAGCTGAGCTCATGGCCTGATGGGGACCCTGGGTGTGGGGAGTCTGCCGTACCCTTGTGTCTGTCGAGGTGCTTGCTGTGGATGTGTCTAGTTGGCATTGAGTGCCAGCTCCTGGCTGTGTCGAGGGGACACTTCAGACCCACACGGTCCCTCCTCTCCTGTCCACCTCTGGAGGGCGGTGTCCTGGGCTCAATGGCTGCACATTTACCTCAGTGACTTGGAACCCACAGATGGCTGAGCCCAGTCCCCTATGTTGACCAAGATCCTCTGACATCAGCATAACTTGGGAAGTCACTGCATACTGGGTGAAAACCTAGAATGACTCTCTCTGGTTGCTCAGGCTGGTCCAACTGGGCCGTTGAGAGCCTTCTCTTGGCTCCTGCATCCCTTCAGTGTTTCCCCATCACTGACCACCTCAGGGTTAGAGGGCCACTGAGTGAGTGGGAGGGGGCAGCCCCTGATAGCTGGTCATTCCAGAAGGTTCCTCCCCAATAGGTCAAGCACATTGTGCATGAGCACACGGTGGCATTCCACACATGGGCAGGACCTCAGCTGCCAGGGTGTGGGGACATGGGACTGAGTGGACGAGGAGATGGTGAGCAGAGGTGGAGAAAGAGAATAGAATTTCATTGGATGAGACAAATGGAAGGGAGGAGCAGAACTGGGAGACAGGGAAATGAATGGATGTCACTTTCCCATGTTCACATAGGAACACATGACCAGGGACACCCCAGAGCAGGGCCAGCCACGGAATGAAAGTCACACCCCATGTGGGTGATATGGCAGGATGCACGCTGCTGTCATGGGGAGCTAAGATGAACAAATTCACAGACAAACCTGTGTTCCCACCTAAGACAAGGGACAAGGTGCAATATCATTCAGTGTCCTCAATAAAGATAAAGTGGGCTCTGCTGGGGTCTGGGAGCCAGTGTGAGGGAGCTGACACTCAGGTCACCAGAGCAGCCCCACCTCCTCAGGCCTTTGCTCCCCACAGAATGTCGAGCCTGAGAGGCCCGCGGAGACCCTGCCCATCAGGGACAGAGCAGCTGCGGCCTTCAGTCACCCTGCTGACTCCTTGCAAGGGCAAAATGTGCTCCCTTTGTCCCATCCTGACTTCTGACATCACAGGTGGGACAGACCCAGAGAACAGGGACAGCCGGTAGCACCTACCTGATAACACAGTTGCCTCAGTTGGAGGCAAAAATCACAATTGGGGCGATGGAAGATTCCAGAGCTCAGTGCAGGGAGGTAAAGCACTCTGTGTCCAGCATGTGCACCTCGTCCACAAACAGCACTCTGGGGACCAGCTCAGCCATGCCCTGATCAATGTACTTGTTCACCACCTTGTTGATCTCGCCTTGGACAGGGTTACAGCCAGTGTGGGAAATGTCACCTGCTCTCTTCTCCCCACCTCAATTTCCTTCAGACCCAACCCTGCAGCCTGGTTCTCCTACTGGCTCTCTGACCCCTGGCTGGGTACTGGATTCATTCCAGGTTTGATGTCATCATTTGAAAACAAGAATCATGCCAGGTATGGTGGCACACGCCTATAACCCCAGCAGCCTGGAGGCTGAGGCAGGAGGATCGCAAATTGGAGGCCAGCCTCAGCAACTTAGTAAGGCCCTGAGAAACTCAGTTGACACCCTGTCTCTGGATAAAATACAGAATAGGACTGAGGACAGGGTTCAGGGGTCAAGAGCCCCTGAGTTTAATCACTGTACCCTCATATAAAAAAAAAACAGGCATCATCACCCCCAAATGCCACAAAAAGCCTTTCGTGGAGCTGTGTGGGGTGCAGTGTCCAGGAGCCCCAAGCCTGATACTGAGATATCCCACTTGGGAGCCCCAGAGAGATGTGTTTTCATATGCAGATTCTCCTCTGCTGCACTCAGTCAAGCTGCCCTTTTGGGGGCCCTGCATGACAATGCTCAGATTCATTAACTTTCCATCAAGTGCAGTTAGAATCCTCTCCGCCAGAAATCCTGAACAAAGAGGGTCAGAGCAAGCCCAGCCTCAGCCCCCAGAACCCCCAGCCCCTGCAGAATGGCAGACCTGCCTCATGTCCTAGCCCTCACCTTCCAAACCAGCGCCCCCTGTCATCAGGATGGAGCTGTTCCCAAAGAAATGGTATCTGAGGCCTGTCTTCACCCAGAGCCATTGTCGCAGGGCTGTCAAAACCGAGTTCAGAGACAGATCTGCTCTTGGCCACTCATGGAGGAAGCTTAGGCTGCTGCGAGGTCTCAAGGCAACAGTGGATTTATGTTGAACTTACGTTTTCAGGGAGTAAAGTGGTAATGGGCCCGAGAAGGACATTAAATTGGGGAAGAGCAGGGTGCGATGGCTTATGCTTGTCATCCCAGCAGCGGGGAAGGCTGAGGCAGGAGCATCACAAGTTGGAGGCCAGCCTCAGCAACCTAGCAAGGGCCTAAGAAACTCAGCCAGGCCCTGTCTCTAAATAAACAATAAAAGTGCTGGGACAGGGCTCAGTGGTCGAAGGCCTCTGAATTCAATCACCGGCATCAGAAAAAAAAAAAAAAAGTCCAAAAAAGAGCAAGGGAGACCCACTGCCTGGTGTCAAAGTAGGCATCTTTCTGGGACCTCAAAGGAAGCAGATGCTGACCTCAGCAGGTCCAGAGCACACAGTGTGGCTACGGTTTCTAAAGGGAGTGAAGACTCAGAGCTGGGATCATGTTAGAGGCAGGGCCTCAACTTGGCTCTAGGCTCAGGCTTTGCCAGGCATCCTCCTTGTAATCTCTGTCTTCTTTGGCTGCATCAACTGACCCATCATGGACAGGATGTCTTGTCCTCCCTGTAGGAGAGAGGACTTTCTAAGGCAGCTACCAAAGCCCATCCTCCTGCCTCCTGCAGGTCCCTGATGTCACTCAACTTGGAAGCCTGAGGTGGACAGGCCCAGCACAGGTCCCCTGGAAAGAATGAGGGGCTCCTGAACTCAGAGGGATCCCCTCAAGGTTTCCTCTGACCTGCAAGAATCAAGCAGAGTCATGCGCGCGGGGGCACGTGTCTTTAAAAATCCTGGCAATTTGCGAGGTTGAGACAGGAGGACCGCAAGTTGGAGACCAGCCTCAGAAACTTAGTGAGGTCCTGAGCAACTCAGCAAGACCCTGTCTCTAAACAAAATATGAAAAGGTCTGTGGACGGGGCTCCATGGGTAAGCACCCCTGAGGTTTAAGCTTCAGTACAAAAACAAAACAAAACAAAACAAAAAAACCTGCGGCCAGGTAGGAAGAAACTCCAATCCCAAGAGTATCTGGCCTCTCCCAGGCAAAGCTCCAAGGGACAAAAAGCAAAACCAGATTCCCAGCAGAAAGCCCATTCCTGGTGGGGAGGAGGAGGCCCCCTTCAGGATGAAGAGCAAACCTGACTCTCTGACCAGCAGAGCCCAGAGCAGCGCCAGCTGGGAGATGGAGGATTCGAATCTCAGGCTCTGTAGAGGCCGGAGCCTCCATGAAAATGTAAATGCTCCCACCAGGAACCTCCAGTCCAGGGTGGAGAGCAGCCCCCAACAGGCTGGCAGGTGGCCAGCAGCAGACCATGGCCAGAGTTCAGCAGTGACAGCATCTGGACATTGGGACAAAGGGGACAAAGCTCATGTCGTGCTCATTGCTGAGTCTCATGGAGGGCCTCCAGAACGACAGAAAGGCCCTGACCAGTGGTTCCCAGGGCCTCCGGCATGTGCTGGACCAACAGGGCCTGTCCCTGGTGCCTGGTGTGGGCCACGTCCAGGTCCTGCAGCGTCACGTCCTAGATGACCTCCTTCTTCTTGTGCACGTCACCCTTGGGCAGGGCATGTCCTCCTCTTCTTCCAGGGTGAACTCCGTGGCCTAGGAGTCGCTCCTGCCCTGCCTCTGCCAGCAGACCACGGGGCACACGGACCACATAGAGCTCAGTGACAGAAAGGTCCCTGCTGCCGAATGAGGGCCCCCAATGGCGCCCTCTGCCTGCGCCCCACGGCCTGGTGCCACGCTGGGCTCCCAGACGCATCCGGCCAACCTGGGACTTTCTGGAGATTCTCTCCCCTTTCTTTTCACTCCTGATAAAGGGGCAACCAGGGGACTCACTGGAGCTGGGGGCCCGGGCTCTTCTAGGTGGTGATTTGTGGGTGACACGAGGCCTTAGGCTCATCCATGAACCAGGGAGATGCAGTAGCAGATAGAGAAGGAGCCACCTGATGCAGTCCCCAGGCTCAGGATTCAGGGAGGGACACTAGAGAGATATAAAAAAAGATGGAAGATGCCACCTGGTGCAGCAGGAAGGGACGAAGGCTGTCTGGTCCCTGTCCCCCACAGGGTTTGAGTCTTACACACTCTGCCTGCTGAAGTCACCAGGAGAGGAAGACAGAGAAAAGCCAAGGTGACTTACTTAGGTAAGGGGACAGCTGCTGACCTTCCCCCACCCACGCCCACTGAGCAAGTGATGCCCTGGTCACCCAGGTCTTCCTCTGTCAGACCTCAGGCGTGGTGCTGTCCCTGGAGAGCATACCGTCACAGCCCCGCTGTTGGCCTCCATGTAGATGACATCACTGGCCTCCACTCGCTTCTTCTGCAGACTTTCAAAAATGCTGGGGTCCAGCTAAAACCAAACCAAACCAGACAAAGGGGACTCAGACAACCATGATGCACATTCCAGTACCTTCTGACCCTGAGGGAAGGCACCTTTCTGTAAGAGACCTGAGGGGCCAGGCAAAGCGTTGCACACCTGTCATCCCAGGGACTCGGGAGGCTGAGGCAGGAGGATCACCAAGTTGGAGGCCTGCCTCAGCAACTTAGCAAGGGGAGTCTCTCTCTAAAAACAATACAAAGCAAAGTAAAAAGGGCAGACTTCTGGCTCCCTGCTTAAGCACTGCGGGTTCAGTTCACAGAACTAAACATAATAGAGGGACAGACAGACAGATAGACACCTGAGGTAGCCAGGCACCCCAGGAGTGGATGGGTATGAAGGTTTGTGGCAGGGCGCAAGAGCCTGGACTGGGGGCTTAGCACACCAGGAAGTGAACCTGAGGGTGACCGTATTTGCCTGCAAGAGACAAGAGAACGTCACCATTACTCTTCCTTGCCTTGCATTCTGGGGTTGCAGAGTGGTAGGAGCATTGCCACAGGGACCCACCTACCTTTAGAGGGGACATGTGTCCATGGCCATGCTCCACAGCAAACCCCAGGATCATCACTGCATCTCCAGTTTTTGGGTTAGGGACACCAGAACTTCCTGCTTAGCCACCTGAGGCTGCATTTGACTTGGCCCATGATTCCAGCTCTCTGGGCCTCGGTCTCCTCCTCTATGTGACAGCACCCAGAAGCACCCACAGAGGAGTCCAGCTCAGAAGGGAAATATAAGTTGGAATACCCCCAAACTGTCTGGGTCAGGAGGCTGAGGAAGGAGGATCACCAAGGTGGAGGCCAGTCTAGACCACATATCTAGTCCCTGGGGCTGGGGCACAGCTTAGTGGCAGAGCGCTGGTTCACTATGGCCACACCTTTGGGTTTGAACCCCAGGACCCGAAGAAAGCAAATTCTAGCTGTGCACACACATCTTGGGGTGATGGTGCTCAACGGGGCCTTTCTCTTCCCTAGGGGTGTGCACTGGGCAAGGACAGCAGCCTCTGCAGGACTCTGCATTGGCTCAGGCGTTTACTCATCGCAGCTGCAGGTAGAGCTCTGCCCACACACTCCCCACCCCGTCTCTGGGTTGGCTTGGCAACAGTACTTCTGGCTCACTCTGAGGGTGTGAGAGCAGAAGGAAGAAGCCCCGAGTTTTGCTCCCTAGCTGAGGAGCTGAGCCCAGGGTGTGGGTGGCACCAAGGAGCATTTTTCTGCATGTTTGTTTGGTGCTGGGGATTTAAACCAGGGGCTCTAAATCACTGAACCCCAGCCCCAGCCAATTTTTGTATTTTATTTAGAGACAGGGTCTCACTAAGTATCTTAGGGCCTTGCTAAGTTGAAGAGGCTGGCCTCCAACTTGAGATCCTCCTGCCTCAGCCTCCAAAGCCACTGGTATTAGAGGTGTGTGACACCATGCCTGGCACCTACTCAGAATCTTAATAAATGAGTGAGAATTTATCAGAAGCAAATGGCACTGCACCATTTTGCAGATGAAGAAAATGCATCTAGAATAAAACAGAACTTTCAGAGATAAGTGAGTTCACATGGGGTTGAAGACGCGCCTGAGATCCAGTCCAGCTGTGGGTTTTGCTGACCCCCATGTGATTTCTTTGTCCTCTTTAGTCTGACTTTTAAATCTAATTATTTTATTCTGATCATTGACATCATTATTGAGTTGATGTTTGCTTCTTTCCCTATACTGCTTTACATCATGTAGGTGGAAAACATATATTTACCATTTTAACTTTAATTTTGGAACATGGTACACAATCTACAAACCAGCTTCTAGATAAGACTCCTTATGAATTCAAAGAAGGTTCTAGAAAACACACCCCCTGCATACACACACACATACACACACACACACACACACACACACACACACACACACTGTTGAATCCATGCTCTTTATTTTTATACTATGGATTGAACCCAGGGGCACTTTACCACTGAGCCCCATCCCCACTCTTTTTTATATTTTATTTACAGACAAGGTCTCACTGAGTTGCTTAGGTTCTCAATAAGTTGCTGAGGCTGGCCTCCAGCTTGCAATCCTCCTGCATCAGCCTTCCAAGTCACCGGGATGATAGGCATATGTCACTGTACCTGGCTTCAATTAAGTTTTTATTCACTAATAGGTTCTAAAAAGCCAGACCAATGCAATGAAACATACACAAGTAATCCTATGGAGAACTACCTTCCAGAACCGTGCACTGGACAACCCATCTCCACCATCTCTCAGTTTCTCACTCCCATCAACTTTCATCTTAAGTTCTTCCACCTCTCTTCTCTCCAGCCAAAGACTAAGGCCCTCAGTCACTTGGTTACCAACTCTTCTACTCCATGCCTGTCTTGACCTCTGTCCCATCTGACCTTTGAACCCCAAAGCCCAGGGTCAAGCCTGCTTTTCCTTCTGTATTGCTGCTCAGGAGGAGAAAGTCATCCAGGGTTCCCAAGGAGCCTTGGTGTCATCATAGCCTCTGACCTCAGCTGAACACTCACAGCTGTACAAATGATGGTCTAATGTTGTATTAGTTAGAATGTTAGTATAACTGCATTAACGGAGAGACTCCAAACAATGGTGGATAAAGCAAAATAGAAGTTATTTATTTTTCTCAGTTGGGCACATTGGTGCACACTTGTAATCACAGGGCTCAGGAGGCTGAGGCAGGAGGATCACCAGTTGGAGGCCAGCCTCAGTAACTTAGTGAGACCTAGTCTCAAAACATTAAAAGGGCTGGAAATGTGGATCAGTAGTTAAGCACCCATGGGTTCAAGCCCCAGTATATATATATATATATATATATATATATATATATATATATATATATATATATATAGAGAGAGAGAGAGAGAGAGAGAGAGAGAGAGAGAGCTGCAAGGGATTTCCAAGAAAGAAAAGCAAAGCCCAGGACCCAATGGCTTGACTCGATTGTGAATTCTATGATATATTTAAAGAATGAACACCAACCAGGCAAGGTGGTGCACTCCTTTCATCCCAGCAGCTGGGGAGGCTGAGGCAAGAGGATTATAAATTAAAAGACAGCCTCAGCAAAAGCGAGGGCCTAAGCAACTCCTTGAGGCCTTGACTCTCAATAAAATATAAAAAAGGGCTGGGGATGGGGCTCCATGGATAACACCCCTGGGTTCAAACCTTGGTGCCAAAACAAAGAATTAAACCAAATGCATCTCAAACCCTTACCAAATAAATAAATAAATAAATAGAAAGATATGTTTTCTAATATGTTCCCATGAAGCCAGCATCATCCTGGTAACAGCATCAGGTAAAAGATTCTACAAGGAAAAACCAAACCAAACAAAAACCCAGGTCAATATCCCTGTGAACATAGACACAAAATTTGTCACAAAAATCTGGTGTTAGTAAGCCAAATTCAGCGACAGGTTTTCTTATTGATTGTGATCTTAGGGAGGGAACCCATGGATGCTCTACCATTGTGCTGTATCGCTCGCTCTCTTGGTGTTTCTATTTTGAGTCACTGTGTTACTAAGTTGTGGAGGCTAGCCTCCAACTTGCTTGCCATCCTCCTGCCTCAGCCTCCTGAGGCACCTGGATGACAGACAAGCACCACTTTGCCCTGCTGGAATGAGATTCTGCCGCTGCATCAGACTTCCTCCACCTCTGATTCAGTGTGGCATTAGCAGATCTGTTCAGTTCTGGGGGTGACAGGGAGCTCATCTGGAGGCCTGACAGTCTGCTATGAGGTTGGTGTATGACCCACTGAGGAACACACAGTGTTAATGGCAATCGCTGGCAAGGTAGGTACCCTCTGAGAAAAGAGAAATTTTCATTTCACTCCTGAAAGCATCTTTAAAGCCCAAATTCCAATCAAAGGGAAAAGTATAATAACTTCCTCTGGGCATTACCACCCTTTTCCAAATACTAATATTCCTTCACTTAACATGGCATTACAAATTGGTAAATCCATCATTTAAAAATATTGTAAATGGAAAAATGCATTAAATACACCTAACCTACCAAATACCACAATATGCTATAGAGTACAGGTTGTTCAACCTTAATATTAGAGCATGTGGCCCAAGATATGTTAAAATACAAAATTCAAAGTACAGTTTCTACAGAATGCATATCACTATCACACCATAGTAAAGCTGAAAAATCACATGTTGGAACATGCCAAGTCAGAGACAGTCTGCAGTTCCTGGTTTTACACTCCCTGGCCATGTAAAGCTTTCATTTTCCATGCCCTCTGTGGTTTCATAGGGCAAAGTGACTAGTTGTTGCAGCTGAGCTGATGGGTTAGATCTGAGCCTAACTCGCCAGGACAAAAACCAACAATGCTTTTTTCCACTGGCTCAGAGTGACCCAGAATTCCCATCAAAAGGTCATCAAAAAGAGGCAAAGAAGTAAGCTGAGTCCAACAGAATCTAAACAGAAGGTCAACATGACAGGGGCAAAGTAAACATAATCCAGGCCCTGACTTTCTGCTCAGGCAGAGACTCACAGATTTCAAGGAGATCACACCATCAGCAAGAAGCCAAATGACATGGGACACATTCAGCACAGGATGATGACTGCTCCCTGAAAACACTTAGAAAGTCCACTACAGGGTTAAGGAGAAGATGTAACTAGTCTTCAAGGTTAAGGCCAGGCAAACTCCCTCAGCATCAGAAAGAGCCAAGGACCAGCATGAGGTGCTGACGTATACCATTATGTCTCCTGCTATCATACAGTTCCACAAGGGCAGGAGACTGTCCTGTGCATCCAAATACCATCTTGCAAGGAAGGAACAGCACTAATAAATCTAAGCATTCCTGGAGAGTGTTCAACCATCCAAAACAGGCAACTGAGTACAGCAGAGCCCAGATTCTGAGGGTAATTCTATAATTTGACATAGTTGGAGACAAAGTCACACCTAACACTGCCTCTCTGAAGGCTGATGACTACGACAAACCTGGCTGGTTTATTCTGTTTGTCTCATCTGGTAACTTTAGCTCCATAGAGAATATGGAGGCTCTTAAACTAGAGGAGGAGCAGGAAAGAACCAGAGCAGATGCATGCTGACCTTCCATATAATGACTCCAGGGCAGATTCTGTCCAAACCTTGTTGTTTCAAGATGCTTCCCCATGCTACCATTTTGCAGTTTGTAAAGCTGTCTAAATAAAGCTATGAAGCTGCCAAGAAAGGGCTGTGTGCTAGCACAGGGACATATTGAAAACACACATTTTTAACTTTGGCCTGTCCACAGCACTTCACACCCATAGTGCATCTTGCAGGGTTTAAATTTTTTCCCCCTCAGGACAAAAATAATGGTAGCTTAAAAACAGAAAATTTCTTGGCCCTCATAGGTCTAAAATTTTAGAAAAAATAAATAGAATTAAATATCTGATGTGCAAAGGCAAAATAATCCCTGTTTTTCATTCACCTTTATAGAAATCTAGTTTGCAAGTCCCTTTGCTGTGATTTGAATTGACCCACTTGATAGAACATAGGCCAATTCCATTAGGCACCTGCCTGTACATAATGATGGAAATACAAAAACAAAACAAAGCAAAACAATAAACAAACCTAGTTTCTGTGGAAAAAATGTGAGGGTAAGATTCACATTGAATATTTAGTAATATTCTGATTTGTATCACAGATTGACATACTTTCAGACATTTAAAATTATTATTGAAACTCAAAAAAAAATATTTGACATGAAAAAATCACCATCCTAGGTAGGAAAGTTGGTGGAATGAGATGGATATCATTAGCCAAAGTAAGTGTATGATTACATGAATGTCATGACCATAGCTTTTGTACAACCATAGAAGTTAAAAAGTATGCTCCATTTGTGTACAATGAACTAAAGAGCAATCTGCTGTCACGTATCACTGATCAGAACACATAAATATTTTTTAAAAAATTTAAAAACATCAAAAAAATGAAATTATTATTTACTCTTTTAAGTTGTTAAAAAACATTTTCCTGGGTTAAAAGCCAATAAATTTTATATCATATGCTATTTGGGAAATTTCAGAATTCAAATAGTCAATCCTCATGAAGTAAAAAGCTATTTAGTATTTTATGGACAAATTTAAATATTTTCCCTGACCTAATCATTTTTTATTTTCTTATTTATCTTCCTGATGCTCATAACATAAATGTATATACTACTAACTGTATGGAAGTGAGAAATAACTATCTTAGTACTAACAAGAGTTTCTAAAATGCTCAGCAATGACTAGTATTGGAAGTATTAGGCAAATATTTTCCTGGCTCCACCAACAGATGAGGTAAAAACGTTAAAATACAAAATTCAAAGTACAGTTCCTACAGAATGCATAACACAGATTAGCTCATGCTAAGTCACAATGGGGTAAGGGTAGAATAGAAGTACTTTTGATTAGATAAAGGAGAATGAAGGCACATGAGTGCAGTCCATGTTCTGTGGAAACATAATCAATGGCATTGGTAAGGCCAAGAATTACAAGGAAAAAAGGAACAATCAAATCAGTTCCATTTGTCTCCATCTACCTTTGTTATGCAAAAAACAAATTGATACTGCATTCTCACTGCCATTTTTGATACAGTTGCAATCAAAGCAGTTTACAATTTCCACTGTCTCCAATGGGATCACCCATGCAGGTGACAACTTTCAGCTTTAGAGCTCACAATTTCAGCATCTGAGTTATGAACAAAGCAATCCTTTCCTGGAAATGAGCATTTATGCAAGCACTTGGGGAAGTAGAAAAGAAAAAAAAAACTGATATGATATTTTAGACAATTTCAACCACCTCTGCCAAGATCATGGCTCTGGTCTCGAGGCCTGCACTTACAGCCCCCATGACTGAAAGAATGAGAAGGTGCCAAAGAGGCTGGAAAGCAGCAGCATCTTAATTCTATGAGTCAGTTTTATTTATGGTCCCTAGACTCCATGAACAAGCAAAATGTGGAGTGAAAGCTCACATAGAGATAGTTTTTTGGGTGCTGGTTTTTTTATTTTTTAACATTTACCTGGATAAATGTGGAGTATAAAGTTTCTTAAGAAAGTTTTTGAAAAGAAAAAGTGAAAATTAATATTATAGCATGTCCTCATTTAGAATGCATATTCAGTAATCTGCTTTTATATGAGACATTCTAACTCTTAATTTTAGAAAATACAAATTTAATTTTGATGGCAACAATGTAAAGAGTCAAATCCAATTTTGTTAGAAATTTTACCTGTATCAATTGCAGAGAAGATGGAAGAAGACCCTCATCATTATACAAAATACATGTGTGTGAGTGGTGGGGAAGAGAAATGTGTCACATTTGATTTGGTAGAGAGAGGTGATATGAGGGAAGGGGAGGGGAAGTGGGGATAGGAAGGGCAGCAGAATAAAACAGACACGAGTGTTGCTGTATGTACATACATGGCCGTATAACCAATGTGATTCTGCAACCTGTACAATTGGAAAAATGAGAAATTATACCCCATTTGATTCAAATATATGATATGTCAAGACCATTGTATTGTCACTAGCAACTAATAAAAATTAATAGATAATTTTAAAAATTGCAAGATTATGATTATTGTTGGACCATGTCCATCCAAATACATCTCAGTAACAATGCCTTAGATATGAATTTCTGGTTGAAAGCTAAAATTGAGAGTTCTTCTTTTATGGAGAATTCAAATAAGTAAACTTATAACCCCTAATTAAAGAGGAAAATATTTTGGAGCAAAAAGATCGTCATATTCAAGGCTTTAAATGTGAACTGATATTTAATTGTAAATTAAACATATCCTGAAAGTAAACAACATTAAACTGTCTCTTAAAAAAGAATTTTACCTGTATCTAATGACATGAATTTTCTTAATTGGGAATAAGTTTTACTTCTTAAAATCTATCAATTTTGGGGCTGGGGTTGTGGCTTAGTGGTACAGTGCTTGCCCCACATGTATGATACACTGGGTTCAATCCTCAGCACCACATAAAAATAAATAAAATAAAGTTATTTTTAAAATCTATCAATTTAAAAAAAACTTAGTGGAGACATTGTGAGATGTTAACTTTTAAACAGTTTATGTTTCTTGAAATAAAAAGGTATGGCATATCATGTCAGGGCCACTCTATTAAATGTATACCTGGAACTTACCCTCAGGCTTTAAATGGTAATTCCAGAAGAATCACCACAAGCAGAGCTTTTAAAAATAAACTCTTAAAATGCAGTATATATATACACAACGGAATATTACTCAGCCATAAAGAGAAATTAAATTATGGCATTAGCAAGTATATGGATGAAACTAGAGACTATCATGCTAAGTGAAATAAGCCCATCTCCCCCAAAAAAGGCCAAATATTCCCTCTGATATGTGGATGCTAACTCACATTAGGGTAGGGGGAAAATAGAAGTACTTTGGATTAGATAAAGGGGAATGAAGGGAAGGGAGGAGAATGGAAATAGAGAAGATAGTAGAATGAATCTGACATCAATTTCCTATGTTCAAAGATGAATACAAGACCAATGTAATTCCACATTATGTACAACCAAAAAAATGGGAAGTTGTTCTCTATTTTTATATGTTAAAATATATTCTACTGTCATGTATAAATAAAAAATAAATGAACTCTAAGAGCATTTAATTCTATATTGAATGATAATACAAATCCATTACTATCACTACAATAAGTTTCCAGTAAGAAACTCAAAAAAATCACTGACTCAAATATGGCCACAAGATCACTTGCCGTGATGCTCAGCCCCTTTGAAACTGCCTCTCTGTCTTTGGTCACTGGAAACACCTGAACCTGCCCAGACTTCTCTACTCAGCCTTCCCAGTAGAGTTCATAAGACACCTTTCCTTTATTTGTCACAAAAGTGTTGCTAAGAAATACTCTATTACTTTTCATAAGTCAATAGAAAACAACACAAATACAGAAGTAAATAAAATGCATGAGTATAAAAGGAAAAATCATACACATAAAACAGAAAACACATAAATAATCCTTCAGGAGAAGTACTGATTCATTAAGCTTTGTAAATCACATTTCAGGAATGAGAATGAAGTTTGGTAGCAATATCAAGGAATATTTACTGAAACACACATTACATGCAATCAGAGTTGCAACTAAACCTAATCAGCTGAATGTTACTCTCTTAGAAAAAATTAACTTAAATATGCAGTGAAAGTAATCTAAATATACATGGTGAATTTAGTACTACCATTCGTAATTTCGTAATGACTGCTTATCATATTCTGAGCTGTTAAGTTTTAAAAATTATATATAATGGAAATAAGTATATTTGAAACTAGAAGACTTTTTCTTCTATATGTTTATAACTTCCAAAGTACTACTGCAGGGAAGCCTGAATCATAACTGGTTTGTGTCTCTGCAGATCAGAAACACAATATGCAAGCTCATTGGGCTTCTTTAAAATAATTGAACTGACCCTTCAGTAAATGAATGGAAAAAAACGTGACATATATACACAATGAAATATTACTCAGTAATAAGAGAGTAAAATCATAGCATTTGCAAGTAAATGGATGGTGTTGGAGAAGATAATGCTAAGTGTAGTTAGCTAATCCCCCCAAACAAATGCCAAATATTTTTTGTGAAATAAGGAGGCTGGTTCATAGTGAGGTAGGGAGGGGGATCATGGGAGGAATAGACAAACTCTAGATAGGACAGTGGGGTAGGAGGAGAAGGGAGGGGGCAAGAGGTTAGCAAGGATGGTGGAATGAGATGGACATCATTATCCAAAGTACATGTATGAAGACACAAACTAGTGTGAAGATACTTTATATACAATCTGAGATATGAAAAATTGTGCTGTAAATGTGCAATAAGAATTGTAATGCTTTCTGCTATCAATTATTTAAAATAAAATTTAAAAATTTAAAAAATAAAATAAAAAATTGAGTATTTACATAGTTATTATAATCTTTGCAAACCATTTTCTGGGTTTTTCTCTTGTATCAACTCTTTTCTATCAATGTATCTGATAACTAGGCACCATGCTTGATTTTAAAGAGATAAAGAAACTCAAGCTACACTTAAACCCAGATCTTTGAAATACTACATAAAGGGAGCAAATACTCAACTCCAGGCTACATCACCAATACTTACAAGGATGTACTTAGAAGGGGCAGAGCTCATTTTAAATTGTACTTCCTGAATGAATTATCTCACCTTTCACAGAAAAATCAGTCAACTTATTTAGAATATTTTAGAGAAATTTATTTTTATTGTATTTATTTAATCCTCTGAACTACTACTTGTGCAACAGAAAAGGTAATTTACTCAATGACACTGGAGTCCTAAGATGGAAAGATACATCTCCAAAAAGCAAGTCCACAGCTTCTTCCATACTACCTGGGAAGGAAATCCCTATTATCAGCACAGCCTTCCCCTGGCTTCCTCTCATATGATGTCCCAGGATGGTGCTCATTGCCCATCAGGCAGCCCTGGACTCTTTCCATCACAGAGATACTGTGTGGTGGCCTGCTGACTAATTTCAATGGCTCTGATGTTGGCTCTTTTACTTATTGATATATTTCAGTTTTTCATGATCAGCTCACTGGAATAGTAACCTTTTCATAGTCTATTGTTATACTAAAAAGATTTGGTATAACTGGAAATAGCTCCGATAATTCCATTCTGTCTTAATTTCCTTTATGAGTATTTACTGGGCAACCAATAAGGAAGAAATTTATCCAAAGAAAATTTTAAAAAATTAAAATAAAAAGAAAGATAACATGAAAAGTCCAATTTCTTCAATTTCATTAAAATGAAAATAATTAATTTTTGAGCTACAGGAACAAAAATAAAGATGCAAGCTCTCTCTGAGGAAGGAGCAGAGATAACAGCTGACTCATCATCTCTCTGATTTAGACATGCAAAGCCAAGGCCATGGCTACTGGACAGCTGTGAAGAGCTGCTGAAGGACACCCAAGGCAAGGCAGAGGCCAGCAGAGCATCACAGCAGAGAAAAGCAACATATGAAGGTTAGCACACTGGGAGAAGCTCTCCTTTCTCCTCTTTCTTCCTTCTCTCCTTTCTTTTAGTTAAGAGTTTAGAATTTGCACCATCTTGGTCATAAGCATATTAGTCTATGCCTGACAACAGACTAATAAGGGAAATAAAAGTCCTAGTTTCCAGTCTTTGTCATTATCCTATTATTACTATTCCCATCATGGCCAAGTCAAAGCCTTCAGTGTGATGTAACTGGAAGGTATGCAATCACTCACCATGGAACACTTCCATCTCACTGACACAGAAGACACATAAACAGCCTGAAGTGCAGGGATCATAGCAAGACACCACAAAAAAGCAAAAAAGGTGAGTTTTGATAATTGATTACCTGTATTTTTAATATGATTGGCTTAGTTTCACATATCCATAATTTAATTTTACTTTTTTATTTTTTATTTTTCCACAGATTCTATCAAGAATACTTTTATTATACAGGTATCATATGCACACTTTGCTTTGAGGAATATTTACATGCAGGGAGTTCAATTCTAAACCTCCATTTCATGCATATCAAATATAACACACATTCACCTTACAGTGAATGAGCCTCACAGGAACAAGATGTGAAGTTATTGCTTTCTGAACAGAGAGCCCCAATTAAACTAAGAACAAATCTCTGTATCTCTTAATTATTCATATCCTGTGTACAGATTAATAAAATTGAAATACATGTTATGAATTATCCCACCACCATTAAAAGTTAATATTAAAATCGAATCCTATTTCTCAAAAACTTGTAAGAAGTGCACCAGTATTTACAGATCCCATTAAACTATGCATAAATAAAGTCTGTACACTCAGCACACTGTTTCTCAAAATACAGAGCCTCCACAGGGGCTTGAGGTGTGACAGGCAGCAGCAGACACTTAGTGCCCACCCTTTTCAAGTTTACTTGAAAAATCAAGATCTGAAATAAATATACAAACAAAACTTTCAGTTCATTACGGGAACCTGTTATTCCAAAGAGTCATCCATTTAAAGAGTTAACTTTCAAAGTTAAAAAAAAAAAAAAGAGACAAAGGAAAAATGAAATTTCAGCAGGAATTGTTTCTACAAGTTTCCTACAATAGATGACCCCTCTGTGCACTGGGTTTGAATCAACGTAGCACCTGCTCACTGGCAGCAGAACACATGGTACCTTTGCCTCCTCCTGGAGGGCATCATCACTGAAGTAAGTAGATAGTCTGAATATCATCAATCTGAACTTTCAACAGCTAGGCACATGACTTCTTGTCTTCCCTGGGGAACTTATGAGAAGGTTCTAAAACTCTGTAGCACCACTTTCAGAGGAAGGAGAGATGAGGTTCCAAAAAATAAATGCTGAACAAGTAAAAACAAAACAAAACAAAAACCAGTACTTGTCACCTTGGGATCATGTGTTCAAGGACAGACACTGCAGTGCTAGAGAAGCTTCAGGGATCCTGGAGGGCAGGTCAAGATCCTGCATGCCTCAAGTGTCAGAGGACTTTGGATAGTTGGGTAAGACAGGTTGGAAACTCCTGCCCCAGCAAGAGTGCCTCCAGTCTGTCCCAGTGGAGACGGATTCCTCTGTCCTTTCCCTTCCCACCCTGTGCTCACCCGCATTTTACTTCCTGTGCTTCTCCATTTTCTCCAGGGTCTTGTTTGAATCTGCTGGACTCTCATCTCCGTGGTTCATATAGGATTTGTCTATGACAATCGGGGCTTCTTTGATGTAATTCTGCACCCCAGACACAGGGGTGCAGATGGCATGGCTGCCGAACCCGTGGGTGATCAGGCAAAAATGAGACAAGTGCTTGTGTTGTAGGTTTCTAAGACCAGGGAGGGCCTGTTGTTGCCATTGGGTGTTCTGTCTTAATCGAGGAGGTCCGTGAATTCTTTACACATTTGCTGAGACACCCACAGCAGTATTCTTCCTTGTTACCATCTTGGTTTACCCTCCTAGGTGAGGCCTGGTTAAATATTTTGCCACTGGCTTACTAGGAAACTCCAGTTCACAGCCATATGCAAAGTACCAAGCCAAGTGAAAAGCTTTTTCTTCCACCAAGGATGTCAGGAGGGTCTCAAGAGCAGCTTTCCGTCTTCCAGCAGGAAGATCTAGCCCAGTCTTGTCCAACTTTTCCCACAACAATCAGCCATTTTGGGACTTTGCTTTCCTGAGAACACCTCCCAGCAGTGAGGCATTTAAGCATTTAGAAGGTGACAATCACCTCTGCACTTCAGCCACAGTCACTTCTATTTGGACGTGGAGCAGAAGACTTCATGGGATTCATCAGGGCTACCACCAGATCCTTCTGACAGGGGAGACCCAGGGGGTTCTTAGCCATGGAAAATGGGACTTTTGCAGATTACAGACTGATCAGGCCCAAGCAGGTGTGGATTGACATTCTGCTCCTCTTTCATCTGGTGAGCCATGTAGTGGAGCCCCAGGTACTTTGCCAGACCTGCAGCGTCCAGGGCATGCCATGGGGTAACAGTAGATCTGAGCAGCTGTAAGCATCCCCGAGGGCGCCCACAGAACCTCCCTCTATTCTAGAGAGTTGGGGAAGTAGGCCAGCCAGGCACCCTAGGTGCAAAGGCAGGGCGGCTGCCCCCTCCTGGCTCTGGAGGCCAGGCCAGGACTGTTGCTGGCTGCTGGTGGCCACAGGCTGGTGGAGGGGCCTATGGCTGCAGCATAGGCTTCGCTCAGATGTGAGTAGGGATTCACCGACTGAGTGTTAAGCCAACTGCTGGTAGGACGGTGGAAAGTAGGGTAGTGGCTGGTATTCAGGGACTCTAGTGTGGGACAGCAGCCAGGTGGAGATATAAAGATGCTGCCCTGTGGTTAGGTGGAAGATGCACGGGTGGGGGTGGGGATGAGTCCTCAAAGCCCTGCGAGAAGATCTGGGCACTGGGTTTCCAGGGTGTTCAGAAGCAACATCTCAGGACATCTGGTCCCAAGCCAGATAAGTTCAAGCCTGTGCTCCAGAGGTAAGTCAGCTTGCAGCAAACACCGTGCGAAACGTGCTCGCTCATCAGCCGCAAATGTTGGAGTTATAATTTAATTTTAAATAATGACTATATTTTAACACTGATTTGTAAAACTCATGAAAAGTTAATGGTTGGCTCTTGCTAGCTGCAGAAAATTGGTACTGGCACATGACTCAATGGGGACATATTAGAAGGATTTTCTTTAAAATCAGGAAGACAACAAACTAAGAAAAGCCCAGGACCGGATGGGTATACAGCAGAGTTTTACAAAACCTTTAAAGAGGAACTAATACCAATACTTTTCAAGCTATTTCAGGAAATAGAAAAAGAGGGAGAACTTCCAAATTCATTCTACGAGGCCAACATCACGCTGAATTCTAAACCAGACAAAGACAGTTCAAAGAAAGAAAACTACAGACCAATATCTCTAATGAACCTAGATGCAAAAATCCTCAATAAAGTTCTGGCGAATCGGATTCAAAAACATATCAAAAAAAATTGTGCACCATGATCAAGTAGGATTCATCCCTGAGATGCAAGGCTGGTTCAATATACGGAAATCAATAAATGTTATTCACCACATCAATAGACTTAAAAATAAGAACCATATGATCATCTCAATAGATGCAGAAAAGGCATTCGACAAACTACAGCATCTCTTTATGTTCAAAACTCTAGAAAAACTAGGGATAACAGGAACATACCTCAACATTGTAAAAGCAATCTATGCTAAGCCTCAGGCTAGCATCATTCTGAATGGAGAAAAATTGAAGAGCATTCCCTCTAAAATATGGAACAAGACAGGGATGCCCTCTCTCACCACTTCTGTTCAACATAGTTCTCTAAACACTGGCCAGAGCAATTAGACAGATGAAAGAAATTAAAGGCATAAAAATAGGAAAAGAAGAACTTAAATTATCACTATTTGCAGATGACATGATTCTATACCTAGCAGACCCAAAAGGGTCTACAAAGAAACTATTAGAGCTAATAAATGAATTCAGCAAAGTGGCAGGATATAAAATCAACAGGCATAAGTCAAAGGCATTTCTGTATATCAGCGACAAATCCTCTGAAATGGAAATGAGGACAACCATTCCATTCACAATATCCTAAAAAAAATAAAATAAAATACTTGGGAATCAACCTAACAAAAGAGGTGAAAGACTTATACAATGAAAACTACAGAACCCTAAAGAGGGAAATAGAAAAAGATCTTAGAAGATGGAAAAATATACCCTGTTCATAGATAGGCAGAACTAACATCATCAAAATGGCGATATTACCAAAAGTTCTCTATAGGTTTAATGCAATGCCAATCAAAATCCTAACGGCATTTCTTGTAGAAATAGAGAAAGCAATCATGAAATTCATATGGAAAAATAAAACACCCAGAATAGCAAAAACAATGCTAAGCAGGCAGTGTGAATCAGGTGGTATAGCGATACCAGACTTCAAACTATACTACAGAGCAATAGTAACAAAAACAGCATGGTACTGGTACCAAAACAGGTGGGTGGACCAATGGTACAGAATAGAGGACACAGAGACCAATCCACAAAACTACAATTATCTTATATTTGATAAAGGGGCTAAACGCATGCAATGGAGGAGGGATAGCATCTTCAACAAATGGTGCTGGGAAAACTGGAAATCCATATGCATCAAAATGAAACTGAATCCCTTTCTCTCACCATGCACAAAAGTTAACTCAAAATGGATCAAGGAGCTTGATATCAAATCAGAGACTCTGCGTCTGATAGAAGAAAAAGTTGGCTTCGATCTACATATTGTGGGGTCGGGCTCCAAATTCCTCAATAGGACACCCATTGCACAAGAGTTAATACCTAGAATCAACAAATGGGACTTACTCAAACTAAAAAGTTTTTTCTCAGCAAAAGAAACAATAAGAGAGGTAAATAGGGAGCCTACATCATGGGAACAAATCTTTACTCCTCACACTTCAGATAGAGCCCTAATATCCAGAGTATACAAGAACTCAAAAAATTAAACAATAAGAAAACAAATAACCCAATCAACAAATGGGCCAAAGACCTGAACAGACACTTCTCAGAGGAGGACATACAATCAATCAACAAGTACATGAAAAAATGCTCACCATCTCTAGCAGTCAGAGAAATGCAAATCAAAACCACCCTAAGATACCATCTCACTCCAGTAATATTGGCAGCCATTATGAAGTCAAACAACAACAAGTGCTGGCAAGCATGTGGGGAAAAGGGTACACTTGTTCATTGTTAGTGGGACTGCAAATTGGTGCAACCAATTTGGAAAGCAATATGGAGATTTCTTGGAAAGCTGGGAATAGAACCACCATTTGACCCAGCTATTCCCCTTCTTGGTCTATTTCCTAAAGACCTAAAAAGAGCATGCTATAGGGACACTGCTACATTGATGTTCATAGCAGCACAATTCACAATAGCAAGACTGTGGAACCAACCTAGATGCCCTTCAATAGACGAATGGATAAAAAAAATGTGGCATTTAAACACAATGGAGTATTACTCTGCATTAAAAAATGACAAAATCATAGAATTTGGAGGGAAATGGATGGCATTAGAGCAGATTATGCTAAGTGAAGCTAGCCAATCCCTAAAAAACAAATGCCAAATGTCTTCTTTGATATAAGGAGAGTAAGAACAGAGTAGGGACAAAGAGCATGAGAAGAAGATTAACATTAAACAGGGATGAGAGTTAGGAGGGAAAGGGAGAGAGAAGGGAAATTGCATGGAAATGGAAGGAGACCCTTAGGGTTATACAAAATTATATACAAGAGGAAGTGAGGGGAAAGGGAAAAATAATACAAGGGGGAGAAATGAATTACAGTAGAGGGGGTAGAGAGAGATGAGGGGAGGGGAGGGGAGGGGGGATAGTAGAGGATAGAAAAGGCAGAAGAATACAACAGACACTAGTATGGCAATATGTAAATCAATGGAAGTGTAACTGATGTGATTCTGCAATCTGTATTCGTGGTAAAAATGGGAGTTCATAACCCACTTGAATCAAAGTGTGAAATATGATATATCAAGAACTATGTAATGTTTTGAACAACCAACAATAAAAAAAAGAAAAGAAATGGAACCACCATTTGATCCAACTATCCCACTACTTGATCTATACCCAATGGACTTAAAATCAGCATACTACAGGGACACAGCCACATCGGTGTTTATAGCAGCACAATTCACAATAGCTAAACTGTGGAACCAACCTAGATGCCCTTCATTAGATGAAAGGATAAAGAAACTGTGGTGTATATATACTCAATGGAATATTACTCAGCATTAAAAGAGAATAAAATTATGGCATTTGCAGGTAAATGGATGGAGCTGGAGAATATAATGAGGAAGTTGGCCAATCCCAAAAAACCCAAATGCTGAATGTTTTCTCTGATTTAAGGATGCTGTTTCATAATGTGGTTGGGGAAGCATGGGAGGATTTGATGAACTTTAGAAAGGGCAAAAGGGAGGGAGGGAAAGGGAGAGGAAATGGGGGTAGGAAAGATGATAGAATGGGATGGTCATCATTACCCTAAGTATATGTATGAAGACACGAATGGTGTGACTCTACTTTGTGTACAAGAATAGACATGAAAAATTGTGCTCTATATGTGTAATATGAATTGTAATGCATTCTGCTGTCATATCTAACAAATTAAAATTTAAATAAATAAATAAATAAATAAAATCAGGAAGACGACTCACTGATATCACTGCTTCTGTTATCATTGTACCAAAAGTCCTATCAGTAAACAGAAGAAAATTGAAAAATGAAGACCATATAATCTGGAAAGAAGAAAAATCAACTATTAGAACTTCCAGATGATGTAACTGCATAGATAGAAAATTTAAAAATAAAATGATCGCTTAGCTATTACCTCAATATTCAAAAACTAATGCTATATGGGAACACTAGCTATACTTACAAAACAAGAGAGAATATCAAATGGTAACAAAATATACTGGCTTCTAAGAGTGCATCCTACAAAATGATGCAAGTGTTTATGGGGATCATTATAAAAACTGTGTTGGGAAATGGGAGTGGGCTACCTAAATGCAGTCTGCAAGAACCACAAGCAGGAAGACTCCATATTTTTAAGGTATCCTTTTCCCTAACTTGAGTTCACTAGAAGCCCAATTGAAAGCCTAGGAGGTTGTTCATGAGACTTGAAGGAGGGCCCTACATGGCTCAGGGTTCTTAATCCAGGGGAATGAAGGGAAGGGACTATGCAAACATGAGTAAAAGACAATTATATCTTTGTTTTCACTAACCTCTAACTAAACTCAACATTTACTTCAATGACAGAAGTAGACCCAGCATGCCCTGTGCATTTGTTATCAAAATAAATTACAGATTTTTTTGGTAATAACTGTATGGTTGGAAATGTCTGTGTCTCTCATCTCTTCAAAGAAATAGTAGTTATTAAGTTCACCACCAGATTGTGTTCTTTTACATGCTAATTAATAGCCAAGGATGCCTATCATATTAACATTTCTAGTATTCTCATTACTGCACTTTAATAATTGCTTTTCTCTGTAATCCCAGTTGCAAATGTTCTGCATTATCTAACATTACTCTGAGAAGGTGCTCATTGTCTTGAGCAAATTGCAGAATTGATTTGTTCATGGTGCAAACACACACACACACACCAAAAAAAAAAAAGTTTAAGAAGCCCCAAAGTGGTTGGGGTGTTACTGGAACATTATATTACTGGAGTATTATGAGCATTTCAATCAATTCTCTTTGGGCTTTGCTACCTGGAGTGTTACCATGACAATTTCTCCAATGCCACCAATTTAGCAGTCCAGTCAGAGTCATTCATACTTTATGCAAAGGGAATTCTCCAATGGTGGGGGGCAAGTGAGGATTAACCCATGAACTGCTTAACCTAAGGGCCTGCTCCCTTTCCCAGTTGCAAATGTTCTTGCATCTACTAGCATTACTCTGAGAAGCAGGTGGGGGTGGGGATGAGTCCCAGCAGGCCTTCATTTATGAGTGTCCACTGACCATCATGGCCCATGGCTCCCCCTGTAGTCACCTCTGCACACATTTTTTTCTCACCACTATGGTGTCTCCCTCGCCCCCCCCACGTCCCCAAACACAAACCTTAGCATGCTGAGGACCAAGCACAGATTTGAGAAGCAGAGCAATCAGGGAGCATGAACCAGTTGACTAATCTTGGGATGTTCCTCTGTCTCAGCCTTCTCACCTATACAGTGGAGATCACATAACCAAGAGGGTTGCTGCTAGGATGAAAAGCATAAGTGTTATTTTCTTTATGGTGAAACAAGTTATCACATATTAAGACCCTACAAATAATTCTGTGAGGACAGTTTCCTCAGGTAATGAGTATTTATAATTTTTGTAACCTCCACATCCAATTTTAAATACAAGAGTAGGAGAGAGGTATTCACAGTGCCAAACAACACATTTATTCATAACCCAAAGCTTATTATTAAGAAGAAAAAAAATGGGCACAGTAGTGCATGCCAGCAGCTCAGCAGGCTGAGGCAGGAGGATTATGAGTTCAAAGTCAGCTTTAGCAACTTAGCAAGTTCTTAACCCTCTTATCAAGACCCTGTCTCTAAATTTAAAAAAAAAAAATTAAAAAGGCCTGGGGATGTGGTTCACTTAACAACAGTGCCCCTGGTTCAATTCATGGTATCACTAATAATAATAATAATAATAATAATAATAATAATAATATTTTAATATCTTTAATTATTCATTTATTTTTATGTGGTGCTGAGGATTGAACTCAGGGCCTCACATGTGCTAGGTGAGCACTCTACCACTGAGCCACAACCTCAGCGCCAATAATAATATTTTTAAAAAGAAAAAAGAAGTAACAACTTTTATAGTATAATCTTTCCTTGGGAAGAACAATCTGATACTTTTAAAAATATCATCATTTTCTTTATAAACCTTACTGGAAGGCCTTAAAATCAGCTTTTTTAGTTGATTCCTGAGGTCACTGTGAAATCCTATTATCAAAACAAGGTGCCCTGCTGCCTCTGACCCACTCGGACAACTGAACTTAAGGTTGCTAATGTGAATTTCCAGGGACACCAAATAAAACACAGACACACACTCTACATTTAAACAAGCTTCAGGATGGCTCCACTGCTCTCAGCCTCAAGCTCCCCAAATGGGAGAGCAAGGAAAGTCAGGAGAGGCTGGCCAGATAGAGGGAGCATGGTTGGAAGTGGGCTTTTATTGGGAGGACCATCATTCTTAGAAAGTCCATTCCAAAAAAAGGTCAGGAAGGGCAGGGTTACAAAGGACAAGTGAGTGTAATTCTACCCAAGAGGATGTAGGATGACATTTCTATGTCTGAAGGCACATCCTCAACTTCCGGGACCAGGGCAATATCCAGGTCACTACTAGATGTAGTGATGGTCAAAGCCTCTCTGCTCAGAAATAGAAAAAAAATCATTCAGAGTAACCGCCCACAGTGCCCACCTCCTGTGGTATCACTATACCAGATCTTAAACTATACTACAGATCAATAGTAACAAAAACAGCATGGTACTGGAACCAAAACAGGCTGGTGGACCAATGGTACAGGATAGAGGACACAGAGACTAACCCACAAAACTACAACTACCTTATATTAGACAAAGGTACTAAAAGCATGCACTGGAGAAAATATAGCATCCTCAACAAATGGTGTTGGGAAAACTGGAAATCCATATGCAAAAAAAAAAAATGAAATTGAATCCCTATATCTCACCATGCACAAAAGTTAACTCAAAATGGATCAAGGGTCTAGGAATTAAACCAGAGACTCTGCATCTAATGGAAGAAAAAGTAGGCCCTAATCTTCCTCATGTGGAGCTAGGCCCCAACTTCCTTAATAAGATGCCTATAGCACAAGAGTTAAAACCAAGAATTAACAAATGGGATGAATTCAAACTAAAAATTTTTTTCTCAGCAAGAGAAATAATATGTGAGGTGAATAGGGAGCCTACATCCTGGGAACAAATTTTTTACCTCTCACACATCAGATAGAGCTCTAATCTCTAGGGTATACAAAGAACTCAAAAAGCTAAACACACACACATACACATACACACACACACGCATACAAATAATCCAATCAACAAATGGGCCAAGGACCTGAACAGACACTTCTCAGAAGAGGATATACAATCAATCAACAAATATATGAAAAAATGCTCACCATCTCTAGCAATCAGAGAAAGGCAAATTAAAACTACCCTATGATACTATCTCACTTCAGTAAGAATGGCAGCCATGATGAAGACAAACAACAACAAATGCTGGTGAGGATGCGGGAAAAGTGTACCCTCATACACTGCTGGTTGGATATTGAGCATTTTAAAAATATATTTGCTCACCAATTGTATTTCTTGTTCTGTGAACAACCAGTTTCAGATCCTTTGCACATTTATTGACATCCTATGATCACTAGAAGAGAATATTAACTATATTGGTGTGTGTGTGTGTGTGTGTGTGTGTGTGCGTAAAGTTTTTTGATTTTTTTTTCATGGGGGCAAGTAGTGGGGATTCAACTCAGGGGCATTCAACAACTCAGCCACATCCCCAGCCCTATGTTTTTTTTTTTTATTGTTTTTGTTGTAGATGGACACAATGTGCTTATTTACTTGTTTATTATTTATTTATGTATTTTTATGTAGTGCTGAAGATCAAACCCAGGATCTTACACCTGTAAGACTAGTTCTCTAACACTGAGCCCCATACCTAGCTCTGTTTTGCATTTTCTTTAGACATAGAGTTGCTCAGTGCCTCACCATTGCTGAAGCTGGATGTGAACCCTTTTTATTTATTTATTTATTTATTTATTTATTTATTTATTTTTTATTGGTTATTCAAAACATTACAAAGATTGCAGAATCACATCGGTTACACATCCACATTTTTACATAGTGCCATAATAGTAAGTGATGTATTCTGCTAACTTTCCTATCCTCTACTATCCCTTCTCCCCTCCCATCTTCTCTCTCTACCCCATCTACTGTAATTCATTTCTCTCCTTATTTTTTCCCATTCCCCTCACAACCTCTTATATGTAATTTTGTATAAAAATGAGGGTCTCCTTCCATTTCCATGCAATTTCCCTTTTCTCTCCCATTCCCTCCCACCTCATGTCTCTGTTTAATGTTAATCTTTTCCTCCTGCTCTTCCTCCCTGCTCTGTTCTTGGTTGCTCTCTTTATGTCAAAGAAGACATTTGGCATTTGTTTTTTAGGGATTGGCTAGCTTCACTTAGCATAATCTGCTCTAATGCCATCCAATTCCCTGCAAATTCCATGATTTTGTCATTTTTAGTGCTGCATAGTACTCCATTGTGTATAAATGCCACATTTTTTTATCCATTCATCTATTGAGGGGAATTGGGGTTAGTTCCACAGTCTAGCTATTGTGAATTGTGCTGCTATGAACATCGATGTGGCAGTATCCCTGTAGTACTCTCTTTTAAGGTCTTCAGGGAATAGTCCAAGAAGGGCAATAGCTGGGTCAAATGGTGGTTCCATTCCCAGCTTTCCCAGGAACCTCCATACTGCTTTCCATATTGGCTGCACCAATTGGCAGTCCCACCAGTAATGTACAAGAGTACCCTTTTCCCCACATCCTTGCCAGCAGTTGTTGTTTGACTTCATAATGGCTGCCAATCTTACTGGAGTGAGATGGTATCTTAGGGTGGTTTTGATTTGCATTTCTCTGACTGCTAGAGATGGTGAGCATTTTTTCATGTACTTGTTGATTGATTGTATGTCCTCCTCTGAGAAGTGTCTGTTCAGGTCTTTGGCCCATTTGTTGATTGGGTTATTTTTTTTTTGTGATTGTTTAATTTTTTGAGTTCTTTGTATACTCTGGATATTAGGACTCTATCAGAAGTGTGAGGAGTAAATATTTGTTCCCATGATGTAGGCTCCCTATTTACCTCTCTTATTGTTTCTCTTGCTGAGAAAAAACTTTTTAGTATAAGTAAGTCCCATTTGTTGATTCTAGTTATTAACTCTTGTGCAATGGGTGTCCTATTAAGGAATTTGGAGCCCCACCCCACAATATGTAGATCGGAGCCAAGCTTTTCTTCTATCAGACGCATAGTCTCTGATTTGATATCAAGGTCCTTGATCCATTTTGAGTTAACTTTTGTGCATGGCGAGAGAAGGGGATTCAGTTTCATTTTGTTGCATATTGATTTCTATTTTTCTGAAAACCATTTGTTGAAGATGCTATCCTTCCTCCATTGCATGATTTTAGCCCCTTTATCGAATACAAGATAGTTGTAATTTTGTGGATTGGTCTCTGTGTCCTCTATTCTATACCATTGGTACACCCACCTGTTTTGGTACCAGTACTATGCTATTTTTGTTACTATTGCTCTGTAGTACAGTTTGAAATCCGGTATCGCTACACCTCCTGATTCACACTTCCTGCTTAGAATTGCTTTTGCTATTCTGGGTCTTTTATTTTTCCATATGAATTTCATGATTGCTTTCTCTATTTCTACAAGAAATGCCATTGGAATTTTGATTGGCATTGCATTGAACCTATAGAGAACTTTTGGTAATATCTCCATTTTGATGATGTTAGTTCTGCCTATCCATGAACAGGGTATATTTTTCCATCTTCTAAGATCTTCTTCTACTTCTCTCTTTAGGGTTCTGTAGTTTTCATTGTATAAATCTTTCACCTCTTTTGTTAGGTTGATTCCCAAGTATTTTTTTTTTTTTGAGGATATTGTGAATGTGGTGGTTGTCCTCATTTCCAGTTCAGAAGATTTGTCGCTGATATACAGGAATGCCGTTGATTTATGCGTGTTGATGTTATATCCAGCCACTTTGCTGAATTCATTTATTAGCTCTAATAGTTTCTTTGTAGACCCTTTTGGGTCTTCTGGTATAAAATTATATCATCCGCAAATAGTGATAATTTAAGTTCTTCTTTTCCTATCTTAATGCTTTTAATTTCTTTTGTCTGTCTAATTTCTCTGGCCAGTATTTCTAGAACTATATTGAATAGAAGTGGTGAGAGAGGGCATCCCTGTCTTGTTCCAGATTTTAGAGGGAATGCCATCAGTTATTTTTCCATTTAGAATGATGCTAGCCTGAGGCTTAGCATATATAGCTTTTATAATGTTGAGGTAAGTTCCTGTTATCCCTAGTTTTTCTAGAGTTTTGAATATAAAGTGATGCTGTACTTTGTCGAATGCTTTTTCTGCATCTATCGAGATGATCATATGGTTCTTATCTTTAAGTCTATTGATGTTGTGAATAATGTTTATTGATTTCCATATATTGAACCAGCCTTGCATCCCAGGGATGAATCCTACTTGATCATGGTGCTCGATCTTTTTGATATGGTTTTGTATCCGATTCGCCAGAATTTTATTGAGGATTTTTGCATCTAAATTCATTAGGGATATTGGTCTGTAGTTTTGTTTCTTTGAGGTGTCTTTATCTGGTTTGGTAATCATGGTGATATTGGCCTCATAGAATGAATTTGGAAGTTCTCCCTCTTTTTATATCTCCTAAAATAGATTGTGGAGTATTGGTATTAGTTCTTCTTTAAAGTTCTTGTAAAACCCTGCTGTATATCCATCCGGTCCTGGGCTTTTCTTGGTTGATAGTCTTTTTAGGGCTTCTTCTATTTCCTCACTTGATATTGGTCTGTTTAGGTTGTTTACATCTTCCTGACTCAATCTGGGTTGTTCATATGTCTTAAGGAATTTATCGATGACTTCACTATCTTCAATTTTATTAGAGTATAGGGTTTCAAAATAATTTCTAATTGTCTTCTGTATTTCTGAATTGTCTGTTGTAATGTTGCCTTTTTCATCCCATAAGCTAGTAATTTGGGTTCTCTCTCTTCTTCTCTTTGTTAGCGTGGCTAGTGGTCTATCAATCTCATTTATTTTTTCAAAGAACCAACTTTTAGTTTTGTCAATTTTTTCGATTGTTTCTTTTGTTTCAATTTCATTGATTTCAGCTCTAATTTTAATTATTTCTTGCCTTCTACTGTATTTGCTGCTGATTTGTTCTCCTTTTTCTAAGGCTTCGAGGTGTAGTGTGAGGTCATTTATTTGTTGGCTTTTCTTTCTTTTAAGGAATGAACTCCATGAAATGAATTTTCCTCTTAGTACTGCTTTCATAGTGTCCCAGAGATTTCGACGATATGTTGTGCCTGAGTTTTCATTTACCTCTAAGAATTTTTAAATTTCCTCTTTGATGTCTTCTGTAACCCTTTGTTCATTCAGTAGCATATTGTTTAATCTCCATGTGATGTAGGATTTTTCCTTTCTCAATTTATTATTGATTTCCAATTTCATTCCATTATGATCAGATAAAATGCATGGTAGTATCTCAACTCCTTTGTAATTGCTAAGATTTGCCCTGTGACATAATATATGGTCTATTTTTGAGAAGGATCCATGTGCTGCTGAGAAGAAAGTGTATCCGCTTGATGTTGGGTGGTATATTCTGTATATATCAATTAAGTCTAAATTATTAATTGTATTATTGAGCTCTATGGTTTTTTTATTCAACTTTTGTTTGGAAGATCTGTCCAGTGGCGAGAGAGGTGTGTGAAAATCTCCCATGATTATTGTGTTGTGGTCTATTAGACTCTTGAACTTGAGAAGAGTTTGTTTGATGAATGTAGCTGCACCATTGTTTGGGGCATATATATTAATGATCGTCAAGTCTTGTTGGTGTATGGTTCCCTTGAGCAGTATGTAGTTTCCTTGTTTATCCCTTTTGATTAACTTTGGTTTGAAGTCTATTTTATTTGATACAAGTATGGACACCCTTGCTTTCTTCCGGGGTCCGTATGAGTGATATGATTTTTCCCAACCTTTCACCTTCAGTCTGTTTATGTCTTTTCCTATCAGATGAGTCTCGTGTAGGCAGCATATTGTTGGATGTTTTTTGTTTTTTTTTTTTTAATCCATTCTACTAGCCTATGTCTTTTTATTGGTGCATTTAAGCCATTAACATTGAGATATGGTTTGTATTTCCAGCCATATTTGGTTATGTATGATACTTAACATGCTTTGTTTTTCCTCTATTCTTAGTTTTTCCTTTACTGTACTACCTCCCACTGTTAGTTTTCATTGTTATTTTTCATTTCCTCTTCCTGTAATGTTTTGCCAAGGATGTTTTGAAGAGCTGGTTTTCTAGCTGCAAATTCTTTTAACTTTTATCGTGGAATATTTTTATTTCATCTTCAATCCTGAAGCTTAATTTTGCTGGATACATGATTCTTGGTTGGAACCCTTTTTCTTTCAGCATTTGAAATATGTTATTCCAGGATCTTCTAGCTTTCAGAGTCTGTGTTGAAAGATCAGCAGTTATCCTGATTGGTTTACCCCTAAATGTAATCTGCTTCCTCTCTCTTGTGACTTTTAAGATTCTCTCCTTATTCTGTATGTTGGGTATCTTCATTATTATGTGTCTTGGTGTGGATCTCTTCTGATTTTGTTCATTCGGTGTCCTGTAGGCTTCTAGTATTTGGATTTCTTTTTCATTATTTAAGTCTGGGAAGTTTTCTAGTATTATTTCAATGAATAGATTGCTAATTCCCTTGGTTTGGACCTCTGTACCCTCTTGTATCCCAATAACTCTTAGGTTTGGTTTCTTGATGTTATCCCATAATTCTTGGATGTTCTGCTCATGATTTCTTAACATTCTCGCTGAGCTGTCTATGTTGTTTTCAAGTTGAAAAACTTTGTCTTCGTTGTCTGGAGTTCTATCTTCTAAGTGTTCTACTCTGCTGGTAATACTCTAATTTGAGTTTTTAATTTGGTTTATTGTTTCCTGCATTTCCAGGATTTCTGTTTGTTTGTTTTTTGTATTCTCTATCTCCCTATAGAGTTGATCTTTTGCTTCTTGGATTTGTTTATGTAATTCATTGTCAAAGTAATTTTTCATTGTCTGAATTTGATGTATAATGTCTTCCTTGAGACACCAGATCATCTGAAGCATGTATATCCTGAACTCTTTGTCTGACATTTCATCAGCTGCAGATATTACCTCATCTAATGTTGTATTGACCTGTATTGTTTGTGGTCCTTTCTTTCCTTGTCTTTTCATACTGCTCATGATTCTTTATAGTTTTGTGAAACTGTTGTCCTAATGTTTTTCCCCTTATATATTTGTATTTTTCTTGTATAGCTCCAAAATCCCTCTTTTGCGAAGAAAGACAATGTTAACAGATCCCAATATCAACAGTACATTATCTAAGCACAAGTTTTCATTATTAATACATTTATAGTTAGATTCTAAGACTATAGATATTGGTTTTAATTATTACTTAAGAATATATTAATTAGTTTCATAAAAGGCGTACCATATCTGGTGGCACATAGAACACTTAATTTCAGACGAAGAATGTTATACTTAGAGGGAAAGGAGTGAGGGTCTGAGGTTAAACTAACTTAGCACCTTTGGAGAACTCTAACCACTTGACTGGTAATTTATGGAAGAATGTATAGACTCAACCTCCTATCTATTTAGATAGTTATAATATGTATAGATAGCAAAAGTTAGGAGATTGAAAGTGGGATAGAGAGAATACGAATTTAAAAAAAAATAACAAGGAAGAAAAGAGAAATAAGAGAAGGAAAAGGGGAGTAAGATAGAAATAAAGAAAAAAATTGGGGGGAGGTGGGGTATATGCAATTCCTCTATATTATATTACTTTGGTAATTCAGTTGTTCATGCACAGTTCTTGGTTTCACATATGCTGAAGTTGTGGAAGAGAGAGAAGAAAAGAGAAAAAAAAGTCTCTCAGAACACTGTTTTCCTTGCTTCCAGTAGGTGATGTTGTCTATTCCTAGCTTGGGCCTCTGTATTCAGGGTGGTGGGCATAGCCAGTGTGAAAGGAAATGAACTTCCACCTGTATCATCCCTACTCTAGTCTCTGAGGTAGAAACCAGGTTCCTGTACAGTTGTTGTTTTGTGTTGATAGCTACAACCCCCAAAAGCTTGTGGGAAATATTTTGAGTTATGGCAGCTAAGGGTGGGGGAGTTGGAAACCGGGTACCTGGATCAGCCGCAGAACTGTGCTGGTGGCCACACCCACTTTGATGGGTTTTAAGGGTTGATGGGCTTCCTGCAGACTAGCCCTCGGGGTGGGGCTGGACTTCCTCCTCCCATCTGGCTGGGCACCTGGATGTGAACTCTTGATCCTCCTCTTTCAGCGTCCTGTGCTGGTTTGTTTTGAATTATGTATATATCCAGAAGACTAATGTTCTGGGGTTCAGGTGGTAAAGATTTTCTCCCATTTTGTAGATTCTCTGTTCATGTTCTTGATAATTTTCTTTCCTGTGAGAAAGCTTTTTACTTTATTACCTTCTCATTTATTGATTCTTGATTTTATTTGTTGCAATTTAGAAGTCTTGTTGAGGAAGTCAGTTCCTAAGCCAAGATGATGGAAACTCGGGCCTATATTTTCTTCTAGTGGGTACAGGATGTCTGGTTTAATGCCTAGTTCCTTGATGTACTTTGAGTTGTGTTTTGTGCAGGGAAAGGGGTAGTAGTTCAGTTTGATTCTGCCACATGCATATTTCCAGTTTTCTCAGTACCATTTGTTTAAGAGGCTGTATTTTCTTTAAATGTATGTTGTTGGTGCCTTTGTCTAGATTAACAAGACAGTATGTATGTGATTTTTGTCTTTGCGAAGTCTTTTCCATTCCATTGGACATTTTGCCTGTTTTGGTGCCAATCCCATGGCATTTTTGTAGCACTATAGTATAATTTGAGATCGGATCTTGTGATGTCTGCTGTCTCCTTCACTTTTTTTCACTAAGGATTGTTTTGAATATTCTGGGCTTTTTGTTTTTCCAAGTGAATTTTATGACTGCTTTTTCTATTTCTTTGAGAAATATCATTGACATTTTAATAGGAATTGCATTAAAACTATAGCATTTTGGTAGTATGTCAATTTTGGTAACATTAATTCTGCCAATCCTTGAACATTTGAAATATTCCATCTTTAATTTCTTTCTTTAGTGTCTGGTAATTTTCATAATAGAGGTCTTTCACTTTTTATATTGTTTCCTGATTATTTTATTTTTTACATTGTTTTGAATCCATTGTAATTTATCAGCTGATGCATAATTTCTGTACAGGATCATAATTGATTTATGAGTGTTAATTCTATATCCTGCTACTATGCTGAGTGTAGTTATGAGTTTTAAAAATATTGTGGTGTAGTTTTGTGTCTTCTACATATAAAATATTGTTGTCAGCAGATAGGGATATTTTGAGCTCTTCTTTTCATATTCATATCCATTTAATCTCTTTTTCCAAACTGCTCTAGTTAGAATTTCAAAATTCATATGTTTAATAGAAGTGGTGAAAGAGGGCACCCTTGTCTTTTTCTTGTTTCATTTTTTTTTTTTTCAATTTGGAATCATGTTAGTCTTGGGTTGTTTTTTTTTTTTTTTGGTATAGAGCTTTTAAAATGTTCAGTTACATTCATATTATCCTTATTTTTTCTACCATTTTGAACATGAATGGATGCTGTATTTTGTGAAATGCTCTTTCTTCAACTATTGAGATAATTATGTTATGTTTTAAGTCTATTAATTAATCCTGTTTTGATTTCCATAGGTTGAACCAACCTTGTGTCCCTGGGATGAACCCCACTTTATCATGGTGCACTATGTTTTTAATATGTTTTGTATATAGTTTTTTTTCAGTATTTCATTAAGAGTTGATGTATGTATGTTCATCGGGGATATTTGTCCAAATTTTTATTTCTTTGATGTATCTCTGACTGGTTTTTGTATCACGATTATTCTTCCTTCATAGAATGAGTTTGGAGGTGTTTCATCCTTTTATATTTCATGGAATAATTTGAGGAGTATTGGTGTTAGTTCTTCTTTAAGGGTTTGGTAGGAATTGCCAGAGAATTTATCTAGTTGTGGACTTTTCTTTATTGGTAGGTCAAAATATTCATGTATGAAAAATAAGTTGCTTCAAAAATGCTAGGAAGTGGTACAAACCTATAATCCCAGAAGCTTGGGAGGCTGAGACAGAAGAATTGTGAGTTCAAAGCCACCATCAGCAATGACTAGGTGCTAATCAACACAGTGAGACCCTTTCTCTCAATAAAATACAAAGCAGGGATGGGATGTGTCTCAGTTGTTGAATATCCCCAAGTTCAATCCCCAGTACCAAAAAAAAAAACTACAAATGAGAAAAAGAATTATGAATATGTATAAATGTCCATGAATCATTCAGGTAACAATTAAATAGGAAAGAGAAAAAATATATTTGAAAAAAATAGATCTCAGTGCTTTTGTGGTGCCAATGATTTAACCCATAATATCATGAAATTGAGGCACATTCTCTGTGAGTGGGCTATATTTAAAGCTGTTGTCTTCCACTTTTAGTACATTTTTATATCAGTATAGGACATGAGGGCATATAGATTGCATGCTGAAGATGTGTGGAGTCTATAAACATCTTCCACTTATCAGGAGGATTGAGAAAATTGACATCATATTGTAAAACACAGTACTAAATGGACCATCCTGCTCTCCTGGGACCAAATAAACTCTTCTTTATGGAATTTAAAAGTCTCAATAAGTCATAGTTTGGGCTTGGGTTGTGCCTTAGTAGTATAGTGCTCACTTAGCACATGATAAACACTGGATTCGATCCTCAGCACCACATAAAAATAAATAAAATAAAGAAATTGTGTCCAACTACAACTAAAAAATATTTTTTAAAGAAGTCATAGTTTATAAAATTGTCATCAAATGGTCTTTTACATCTACCTTGCCATGTGAAATAAGACTAGAATGTAAATAGCATGCATGAATTGAAATACTCCTCTTTTTTTGAGTGGTGAATATAAACTCAGTCTATATAATTTTAACAGTACAAGTCTTTTGTACTCCTCCTCCTCCACATCATCATCATCATCATCATCATTGTCAGCATCATCGTCAGCATCATCATCATTATTTATTTCACTGTTGGGATTGAAGCCAGAGCTCCTTCATTCTATGCAATACATTACCACTTAGCTCTTTCCTCTGTCCTACCAGTAGATTCTCTCAGAGTAAATGTCTTATACATTTGTTGTTGTTGTATTGTTTTGTTTTATTTTATAGTTTTAATGAAGGGGGAAAGAATTTCTTTTATATGGAGAGACAATGTTTGGCTCATTCTGAAAGCATGAGTGAGTTCATAGCTTATTTAAATATTTTATCATATCAGCTATTACTACATAACAACTTGCTGCTACCTCCCTAGTGCTTCTTTCTGTATTTCCCTATGACCATGTGGTATGGATGAGAGTGTATAAACTCTGAAGGTTGTCATCTTTCAACACTTTTGTCCCTAGGGGAAGTAAAGTTTTGTTTGTACCACACATAAGATAGAAAAAGTAGCTGGAAGTAAGAGATGAGCATATTTGCTCTCTCCTACACTGGAATGTCTTTGTAAGCTTTCTGTCCCTGACCTGTTTACTGCTTTTCTCTAATTTCTGTAGATGTTTTTTTTTTTTCATACATTTGTTGACCATCTGTATTTCTTCTGTGAAGTCCCTGTTGAATTTCTTTGCTCATTTGTTAAATGGGTGGAGGTGGGTGATGGTGTTATTATAAGTTTTAAGCTTTTTATTTTGTTATTATTATTATTATTACTTTATCTATCCTGGAAGTTAATGTGTTTTCTGAGGTGCAGGTGGCAAAGGTATTTTTTCCTATTTTGTTGGCTCACTTCTTATGTTCTGGGTTTTTGTCTTTGCCATGAAGAAGCTTCTTAGTTTGATGGAACACCATTTATTGAAAATTGATTTTACTTTGTGTTGAGGGGCCTGCCCTTTCAGCATCTACTCTTGGGAGCTTGAGGGCATACAGAAACCCCTCCAAAGACAGTTGCAGATAATTTTTTCTGCTATATTATGCAGCAAAACTAGCTTTCATAGTGGCTATGTTCCATTTTACATATAACAGTCATGATAGGCCAGAGGGGATACACAACGTATAATATTATGGGAGTCCTGCCACCAAGAGTCTAGCAACTGCCTTGTACCAACTGGGGAGTAATTTCTTGTCAAAGGAGCAGGTAAATGGTGCTTGCCAATGTTCTTACAACACTCTGTTCCAAAACATAGTGTTGTATATTAGAACATCCCTGCTGCACAATGAGAAAGATGAGCATTCCTCCATGTAGATCCAAAGTCAGGCCCATCAACAACTCCTTGTGTTTTAGAGATTTTATTAGTAAGTCACTTCCTGAGCTGATATGTTGGAGTTTGGGGCCTACGTATTCTTCTATCTGGTGCAGGGATTCTGGTCTAATGCCTAAGTAATTGATGCACTTTGAGTTGAGTTTTTGTGCATGGTGGGAGGATTAGTGTTCAATTTAATTCTACTACATATGGATTTCAAATTTTCTCAGCACCATTTGTAGAAGAGGCTATCTTTGCACCAGTATATGATATTTATGCCTTTGTCTAGTAGGAGGTAATTGTATTTATTTGGGTTTGTCTCTATCTTCTGTTTCATTGGTGGTCTTACCTGTTTTGTTGCCAATACCATACTGGTTTTGTCTTTATAGCTCTGTAGTGTAATTTGAAGTCTGATATTGTGATACCTCCTGCTTCATTTTTCTTGCTAGGTATTGTTTTGGGTATTCTGGGTCTCTTGTTTATCTAAGTAAATTTCATTATTGCTTTTTCTGTTTCTGTGAAGAACATCTTTGGGCTCTGGAAGGGAGTTGCAATGAAATTTTATAGCACTTTTGGTAGTATGGTAATTTTGACAATATTAATTCTGTCTATTCAAGAACATGGGAAGTCTTTCCATTCCTAGGACCTTCATAAATTTATTTCTTGAGTGTTCTGTAATTTTCATTGTAGAGGTCTTTTACCTTTTTTGTTAGATTGTTTCCCAAGTGTTTTTTTTTAATGCTATTTTGAATAGAATAATTTTCCTAATTTCTCGTTTAGCTCATCTTTTATTGAAGTATAGAAACAAAGTTGATTTATGAATGTTACTTTTGTATGCTGCAATTTGATGAATTCATTTGTGTTCTAGAAGCTTTCTAGTGAGTATTTTTTTGAGGGGATCTTCTTAATATGGAATCACATTTTCTTCAAACAGTGCTCGTTTTAGTCCTTCCTTTCCTATTCATATCTCTTTAATTACATTCCCTTGCCAAATTGCTCTGGCAAGAGATTAAAGGACCTCATTTGTTCAGCTCTCTATTTATCATTCAGTCGTGAATTTGGTCTTCTGGTGTTTTATTCATTTATGATCCAATAGATTCCAGAGTATTATCTCTACATTTTGTATTTGATAAGATTTGCATCATGTACTAATAGAAGTAGTGAAAGTGGGAATCCCTGTCTCATTGCAGTTTTTAGAAGAAATTCTGTAGTTGTTTTCCCTTCATAATTATGTTGTCCTTGGGTGTGTCATGTATAGCTTTTACAATGTTGAGGTATTATTGCATCATTCCTATTTTTTTTCTAGTGTTTAAAGCATGAATGGATGGGGTATTATGTGAAATATAGATGCTGCATCTATTTTGATAATCAAATGTTCTCATCTCTGTATCTATTTGTGTGATGAATTACATTAATTGATTTCCATTTGTTGAATCAGTGTTGCATTCCTGAGATGAAAACCACTTGGTCATGTGCACTCTCTTTTAAAATCTATTTTTGTATGAGATTTAGCAGTATTTTATTGAGGTTCATCAAGAATATTAGTCTGAATTTTTCTTTTCTTGATGTATCTTTGTCTGGACTTAGTATCAGTGTGAGATAGGCTTCATTTAATGAATTTGAAGAATTCCCTTTTTTTTCAATTCCATGAAATAATTTGAGTAGGATTGTTATTGGTTCTTCTTTAAAGGTTTGGTAGAAATTGGCTGAGCATCCATCTGGTCCTAGGCTTTTCTTTGTTGGTAGAGTCTTGATGACTTTTTTTATTCTCATTATTTGAAATTGATCTCTTTAAATTTTCTATATACTTCTGGTTAAATTTGGGTAGCTCATGTCTCCTGGAATTTACTGATGTCTTTTAGATTTTCTAGCTTATTGGAGTATAGATTTTGAAAAATAGCTTCTATTTATGCTCTGTTTCAATAGTATCTGTGCTGATATTTCCATTTTCACCATAGATTTTGGTACTTTTCATTTTTCTCTAATAGCTTGGTTAATATTTATCAATTTTGTTCATTTAAAAATTTTTTGATTCAGTTTTTTCAGTTTTTACATCTTGATTTTTATCAATTTCATCTTTGATTTTTATTTTTTCTTTTATTTTGCTGATTTTAGTGTTTTTCTCTAGGTCCTTAAGATATAATGTTAGATTATTTTACTCAGTAACTTTCTATTCTTTTAATGTATGGGCTCAATGCTATAAACATTTCTCTTAGAACTACCTTCATAGTGTCCCAATGGTTTTTATATATTGTATCACTGGTTTTTATATATTGTATCACTAATGTATCATTTACATTTTTTTATTTAAACTCTGATTTGTTCATCTATCTGTTCATTATTCAATAGTGAATTTAGTCTCCTAGTGTTAGCTTTTTTTAAAAAAAAATTCATCTTGTTGATTTCTAGTTTTATTCCATTATGGTCTGACAGAGTTTAAGGTATTAGCTCTATTTTTGGTACCTGTGAAATGTAGCTTTATGTACTAAAATATGGTCTATTTTGGAATATGTTCCCTGTGCAGCTAAGAAGAAAAAGTATTCAGTGATTGATGAGTAAAATATTCTGTGCATTTCTGTTAAGTCTAAATTATTTATTGTAATTTTAGTTCTATATTTAACTTTTGTTTGTATTATCTTTCTAGTGATGAGAGACACATCTTAAAGTTCCCAATATTATTGTGTTGTGATCTGTTTGATTCTCTATATTGAGAAGGAGCTCTTTGATTACTTAGATGCTTCATAGTTTGGAGCATATATATTTACCACTATTATTACTTTCTGTTGTATTACTCTACTAAGCAGTATGAAAATGGAATTTTTTTTTATCTATTCTGATGAACTTTTGCTCAAAGTCCATTATATCAGATATGAAAATAGATACACCTTATTTATAAGATCCATGTGAATGACATGTTTATCCCATCCTTTCACAGTTAGTCTGTGTATATATTTGTCTCAGAGGTGAGTCTCTTGGGTTGGGTTCTTTTTTTCCAATTCAATCTGCCAGTGTATGTCTGTTGATGAGTTGAGTCCATTAACATTCAGTGTTATTATTGAGAGATGATTTATGTTTCCTGTTATTTTGGTTCATTTTTAGTTATCAAGTTTAAATAGATTCTACTTTGATTAACTATTTTTTTTAGTTTTAGTTTCTGTATGTTTTTATTTGCATATTTTATTTTTTTCTTAATAAAATATTTATTGAGTGTTTTTTATAATGCCAGCTTTCTAGTTGTGATTTTTAACTTTTGTTGATTATGGATGTTATTATCTCATATTAAAATCTGATATAATTTAGTATTCTATGCAGAATCTGTTTTTTTTCAGAGCTTAGTATATATTATTTCAAGACATCCTAGCTTTTAGGGTCTTTGAAAAATCAGCTGAGATCTGGATCGGTTTGCCTCTGAATATGGCCAATCATTTTTCACTATCAGGTTTTAAAATTCTATTATAAGTAAAATTCTATACTTATTCTTTATGTTAGGCATTTTCATACTATTGTGGCTAGGAGTGTTGTAATTCTATATATTTGGTGTTGTATATACCTCCTTTGTTTGATTTTTCATTTCATTCTTAAGATTTTGGAAATTTTCAGTTATTTCATTGAAAAGATTATTCATTTTTTTGTTTTGAAATTCAATACCATCATCTATCACAGTGAATCTTAAATTTGGCCTTTTCTTATTATCCCATATGTATATTTTTAAATTCTGTTCATGGTCTGGTAACACCCTTTCTCCATGATGAACATTATTTTCAAGAGTATGCACTACTTCTTTATTACCTGAATATTTGTCCTTTAAGTCATCTAGTGTATTGGTTATGCTTTGCATTGCATTTTTAATTTGGTTTGTTGATTTCTGAATTTTGAAAATTTCTGATTGATTTTTCTTTAGAACTTCTATTTCCTTATTGATATTTTACTTCTTGTGTCTTCTCTGTGATTTTACTTTTTACATTATCTTTTATCTCATAGATCAGTTGAAATATAAACTTTCAAAATTCATTCTCTGATATTTTCTTCACTGTGGTTTTTGTGGAATCTGCTTTTGAGTCATTCTGGTTTGTTTGGGATGCTTTATTCCCTTGCTTGTTCATATTGTTTGTGTGTCTATTCCTTTATCAAAATGGATCTCTAGCAACAGAACTTCTATTCTGTGCATTTCTAGTGATCCTGTAGATATCTTGTGGCTCACAGATTGGGGGGGAGCCAAATAATTGCAACCAACTGTGCATTAAAAATATAGAACTAAATTGCATACTTAATTTTTGTTTTCACACAAAGTTAGTTGGCACAATAAATAGAAATGTATCAATTTATATCAGTAATGACAGTAAGTAATCATGAGTTACATGTTTCATAAAATAAAAGAATAGGTGTTTTCTATAGCTTCAATTGTATTAATTATTGCTTTAGCATTAGTAGTGGTGTGTGGAGTTTTATAAACCAAGAGTTCTGGGAGAAATTAAAAATAGAGTTCATTATGAAGAAAAAAGCAATGGTGATAGATAAGGATTAGCAGTTTCAAGATGTGAGTAGGGCAGAAGCAAAGTGATATATGATGTATTGCTTATGAGGAAGAAGGAAAAACAAGTAAAAGAAATAGAATAAAGTGAGAATAATGGAATTTGACTGTTTGTAAGAGAAAAGAAATAGAAATAAAAAGAAATAAAAGGTTTGAAACAGAACACAAACTCAATTCAAAATAGGCTAATTGAAAACTTTAACCCTTAACAACAGAGTAAGGAAAAATAACTATGTTTCAGAATAGTTCAAATGAGAAAGCATAAACACATATGTACAAGTGTATGAATGTCCTTCATGTATCCATCAGTACACATACAAAAACTAAAACGAAAAAAAAAAAGGATTATTACTGAGAGTATGTGTTTGCTGTCTCTTCCAAAGTGTCTTTCCATCTCTCAGTTTCCATTGTCCATGGGATGGTATGAGGAGCTGTGAAAGGTGCTGTCAGCTCCACCCCCAGGGTATAGGTCATGCTAGGTTCTACAATATGTTCTCAGGGGAGGCAGTGAGGTCCTGTCTTTGCCCCAGGTGTTTCATTTCATGGGGAGTTAATGGGCATAAATAAATCAGTGCACACCTAGGACTTTACTCTACTCTTCTCCCCAGGGCTACATTCATGGAATAGGGAAGCCAATCCTTTACCAGTTCTGTTTTTTCAGGGTACTGTTCTTACTTACCTCCTTAGGTCTGCCCTCAAGCACCAAGGTCCATCACTCCTGCTCATTGAGATTTTGAAGCAACTGCCACTGGTCTTGGGCACAGCTGTGTCAAGGGAGGAGAGGAGGACAGGCTCTCTTTGGCCTATCTGACTAGTATTACCCCCAGGAGAAATACTGTCCATGCCAGAAATTCTCCTGATTTGCTAGGCTCAGTTTATGTCTTGTGGATGGTGTATGCAAGATTTATATATCGGACTGAGCCCCAACACATGGACCTAAATTCCCAGTCTGAGTTGGTGCCATTGCAGTGCAGATGTTTAAATATGTCTCCAGCTTTAACTCTCTGTACATTCCAGGCAGACTGGTGGTGACTTTCATGCCCCAGTTTAATGAGCAGAATAGCTTGACCCTGTGGTCCCACATTCTGCATTCCAAGACTGTCTGCTGCACTTTTCATATATATAATCAGTTTTAGGTAGACACAGTATCTCTATTTTATTTTACATGGATTGAAACAAGTGCCTCATGCATGCTAGGCAAACACTCTACCACTGAGCCACAACCCTAGCCCCTTGTCTGCATCCCTTTTCAGTCTTTTTTTGTCCTAATGTACTGATTTCCCCCAGTCACATCAGATCCTAAGCTCCAGCTCTGTTTCTCATCTTTGTCTGATATACCCCAAATTCCCCAGTTTTCAAGGTCTCTGTCCAATATTGAGTATCAATGTCATGTTTTTATATACCACCTCACAGAGAAGCAGTTTTCTCACTCTCTGAGTCCCATATTGTAGAGCTGTGAGAAAATCCACTTCCTGCTAATCTACCATCACTTATATATTTATGCTACTTTATTTGACAATGATAAGATTTTCTTTCATTTTTGCAAATTTTTTTAAGGATTAAGATTATGGGACCAGAACCTGCAAGCCACGGGCGGGCGGGTCAGGCCCAGCAACCAGCCAAGTGACAGCAGCTACACGCGCCTGCGGGGAACGCGGACCGGACCCACTAGGACAGGTCCGGCAGATGGCTGAGGGCTAGGCCCGTCCCCTCCCCCAGTGTCTGCAGGTAGGCGGGGGACTGTGAACACCAGCAGAGCGGCCCCAAAGCCTGCTGAGGGGCGGAACCGGCCCCTCCCCCAGTGCCTGCAAGCTAGGCGAACCTGCAACCCATCGGGAGGTTAGGCCCAGCAACCTACGGAGTGACACAGGTGCCCCTGGCGCCTGCTGGGTAGGTGGACCTTTGACTGACCAGCAAAGCAGACCTAGGGCCTGCCAGCATGGTAGACAGATCACACTAATTGGAGGAGGATCACAGCCACTACCTGCCATGTAAGGGTGATTTTTCAACTATACAAGAGCAATATAAATAAATAGAGGGAAAATATCAAAGACACAACAATTTCACCAAGCAGAAAGAAACGCCAGCGGTATGAAACGACAAGGAAAGAAAGGACCACAGGCAATGCAGATCAACTCAACTTTAGAAGAGGTAATAGCTGCAACAGATGGAATGTCAGATAGAGAGCTCAGGACATACATGCTTCAGATGATCTGGAGTGTCAAGGAAGACATGAGACAGCAAAATCATACAATGAAAGATCACATTGACAAACAAATCCAGGAAGTAAAAGATCAATTTCACAGGGAGATAGAGGTAATAAAAAACAAACAAATAGAAATACTAGAAATGCAGGAATCAATAAACCAACTTAAAAACTCAATTGAGAATACTACCAGCAGAGTGGATCACTTAGAAGATAGAACATCAGACAATGAAGACAGAGTATTTCAACTTGAAAAGAACATAGATAGCTCAGCAAGTCTACTAAGAAACCATGAGCAGAACATTCAAGAGTTATGGGATAATATCAAAAGACCAAACTTAAGAGTCATTGGGATACAGGAAGGCACAGAGCTCTAAACCAAAGGATTAAGCAATCTATTCAGTGAAATAATACAAGAAAACTTCCCAGACTTGAAGAATGAGACAGAATCCCAAATCCTAGAAGCCTACAGGACGCCGAATGTGCAAAATCATAAGAGATCCACACCTAGACACATTATAATGAAGATGTCCAACATACAGAATAAGGAGAGAATTTTAAAAGCTACAAGGGAAAGGAAGCAGATTACATTTAGGGGTAAACCAATCAGGATAACAGCTGATCTCTCAACACAGACTCTAAAAGCTAGAAGATCCTGGAATAACATATTTCAAACACTAAAAGAAAATGGATTCCAACCAAGAATCGGGTATCCCGCGAAATTAAGCTTCAGGATGGAAGATGAAATTAAAACATTCCACGACAAACAAAAGTTAAAAGAATTTGCAGCTAGAAAACCATCTCTTCAAAAAATCCTTGGCAAAACACTACAGGAAGAGGAAATGGAAAACAACAAGGAAAACCAACAGTGGGAGGTAGGACAGTAAAGGGGGGAAAATAATCAAAGAGGAAAACAAATCAGGTTTAATAGCATTAATAAACAAACTATGGCTGGAAGAACAAACCATATCTCAATAATAACCCTAAATGTTAATGGCTTAAACTCACCAATTAAGAGACACAGGGTAGTTGAATGGATCAGAAAACAAGACCCAACAATATGCTGCCTGCAGGAGACGCATTTGATAGGAAAAGATAAACATAGACTGAAGGTGAAAGGTTGGGAAAAATCATATCACTCATATGGACTGCCGAAACAAGCAGGAGTGTCCATACACATATCAAATAAAATAGATTTCAAGCCAAAGTTAATCAAAAGGGATAAAGAGGGACACTACATACTGCTCAAGGGAACCATACACCAACAAGACATAACAATCATAAATATATATGCCCCAAACAACGGGGCTGCTACGTTCATCAAGCAAACTCTTCTCAAGTTCAAGAATCTAATAGACCACCATACAATAATCATGGGAGACTTTAACACACCTCTCTCACCACTGGACAGATCTTCAAAACAAAAGCTGAATAAGGAAACTATAGAACTCAATAATACAATTAACAACCTAGACTTAATTGACACATATAGAATATACCACCCAACATCAAGCAGCTACACTTTTTTCTCAGCAGCACATGGATCCTTCTCAAAAATAGATCATATATTATGTCACAGGGAAACTCTTAGTCAATATAAAGGGGTAGAGATAATACCATGCATCTTATCTGATCACAATGGAATGAAACTGAAAATCAACGATAAAAGAAGGAAGGAAAAATCATGCATCACTTGGAGAATGAACAATAGGTTACTGAATGATCAATGGGTTTTAGAAGACATCAAGGAGGAAATTAAAAAATTCTTAGAGTTAAATGAAAACACAGACACAACATATCGGAATCTATGGGACACATTGAAAGCAGTTCTAAGAGGAAAATTCATTGCTTGGAGTGCATTCCTCAAAAAAAGAAAAAACCAACAAATAAATGATCTCATACTTCATCTCAAAATCCTAGAAAAAGAAGAGCAAAACAATAGCAAAAGAAGTAGAAGGCAAGAAATAATTAAAATCAGAGCTGAAATTAATGAAATCGAAACAAAAGAAACAATTGAAAAAATTGACAAAACTAAAAGTTGGTTCTTTGAAAAAATAAATAAAATTGACAGACCCTTAGCCATGCTAACGAAGAGAAGAAGAGAGAGAACTCAAATTACCAGCATACGGGATGAAAGAGGCATTATCACAACAGACACTTCAGAAATACAGAAGATAATCAGAAATTATTTTGAATCCTTATACTCAAATAAAATAGAAGATAGTGAAGGCATCGATAAATTTCTTAAGTCATATAGTCTGCCCAGATTGAGTCAGGAGGATATAGACAACCTAAACAGACCAATATCAATTGAGGAAATAGAAGAAACCATCAAAATATTACCATCTAAGAAAAGCCCAGGACCGGACGGGTATACAGCAGAGTTTTACAAAACCTTTAAAGAGGAACTAACACCAATACTTTTCAAGCTATTTCAGGATATAGAAAAAGAGGGAGAACTACCAAATTCATTCTACGAGGCTAACATCACCCTGATTCCGAAACCAGACAAATACACTTCAAAGAAAGAAAACTACAGACCAATATCTCTAATGAACCTAGATGCAAAAATCCTCAATAAAATTCTGGCGAATCGGATACAAAAACATATCAAAAAAATTGTGCACCATGATCAAGTAGGATTCATCCCTGGTATGCAAGGTTGGTTCAATATACAGAAATCAATAAATGTTATTCACCACATCAATAGACTTAAAAATAAGAACCATATGATCATCTTGATAGATGCGGAAAAAGCATTCGACAAAGTACAGCATCCCTTTATGTTCAAAACTCTTGAAAAACTAGGGATAACAGGAACATACCTCAACATTGTAAAAGCAATTTATGCTAAGCCTCAGGCTAGCATCATTCTGAATGGAGAAAAATTGAAGGCATTCCCTCTAAGATCTGGAACAAGACAGGGATGCCCTCTTTCACCACTTCTGTTCAACATAGTTCTCGAAACACTGGCCAGAGCAATTAGACAGACTAAAGAAATTAAAGGCATAAAAATAGGAAAAGAAGAACTTTAATTATCACTATTTGCAGATGACATGATTATATACCTAGCAGACCCAAAAGGGTCTACAAAGAAACTATTAGAGCTAATAAATGAATTCAGCAAAGTGGCAGGTTATAAAATCAACACGCATAAATCAAAGGCATTCCTGTATATCAGTGACAAATCCTCTGAAATGGAAACGAGGACAACCACCACATTCACAATATCCTCAAAAAGAATAAAATACTTGGGAATCAACCTAACAAAAGAGGTGAAAGACTTATACAATGAAAACTACAGAACCCTAAAAAGAGAAATTGAAGAAGACCTTAGAAGATGGAAAAACATACCCTGTTCATGGATACTCAGAACTAACATCATCAAAATGGCGATATTACCAAAAGTTCTCTATAGGTTTAATGCAATGCCAATCAAAATCCCAACGGCATTTCTTGTAGAAATGGAGAAAGCAATCATGAAATTCATATGGAATAATAAAAGACCCAGAATAGCAAAAACAATACTAAGCAGGAAGTGTGAATCAGGTGGTATAGCGATTCCAGATCTCAAACTATACTACAGAGCAATAGTAACAAAAACAGCATGGTACTGGTACCAAAACAGGCGGGTGGACCAATGGTACATAATAGAGGACACAGAAACCAACCCACAAAACTACAACTTTCTTATATTTGATAAAGGGGCTAAAAGCATGCAATGGAGGAAGGATAGCATCTTCAACAAATGGTGCTGGGAAAACTGGAAATCCATATGCAACAAAATGAAACTGAATCCCTTTCTCTCGACAAGCACAAAAGTTAACTCAAAATGGATCAAGGAGCTTGATATCAAATCAGAGACACGGCATCTGATAGAAGAAAAAGTTGGCTACGACCTACATGCTGTGGGGTCGGGCTCCAAATTCCTCAATAGGACACCCATAGCACAAGAGTTAACATTTACAATCAACAAATGGTACTTACTTAAACTAAAAAGTTTTTTCTCAGCAAAAGAAACAATAAGAGAGGTAAATAGGGAACCTACATCATGGGAACAAATCTTTACTCCTCACACTTCAGATAGAGCCCTAATATCCAGAATATATAAAGAACTCAGAAAATTAGACAATAAGATAACAAATAACCCAATCAACAAATGGGCCAAGGACTTGAATAGACACTTATCAGAGGAGGACATACAATCAATCAATAAGTACATGAAAAAATGCTCACCATCTCTAGCAGTCAGACAAATGCAAATCAAAACCACCCTAAGATACCATCTCACTCCTGTAAGATTGGCAGCCATTATGAAGTCGAACAACAATAAGTGCTGGCGAGGTTGTGGGAAAAGGGTACACTTGTACATTGTTGGTTGGACTGCAAACTGGTGCAGCCAATTTGGAAAGCGGTATGGAGATTTCTTGGAAAGCTGGGAATGGAACCACCATTTGACCCAACCATTCCCCTTCTCGGTCTATTCCCTAAAGACCTAAAAAGAGCATCCTACAGGGACACTGCTACATCGATGTTCATAGCAGCACAATTCACAATTGCAAGACTGTGGAATCAACCTAGATGCCCTTCAATAGACGAATGGATAAAAAAAATGTGGCATTTATACACAATGGAGTATTACTCTGCAGTAAAAAAATGACAAAATCATAGAATTTGGAGGGAAATGGATGGCATTAGAGCAGATTATGCTAAGTCAAGCTAGCCAAGCCCTAAAAAACAAATGCCAAATGTCTCCTTTGATATAAGGAGAGTAACTAAGAACAGAATAGGGAAGAAGAGCACGAGAAGAAGACCAACATTAAACAAGGATGAGAGGTGGGAGGGAAAGGGAGAGAGAAGGGAAATTGCATGGAAATGGAAGGAGACCCTCAGGGTTATACAAAATTACACACAAGAGGAAGTGAGGGGAAAGGGAAAAACAGTACAAGGGGGAGGAATGAATTACAGTAGAGGGGGTAGAGAGAGAAGAGGGGAGGGGAGGGGAGGGGGGATAGTAGAGGATAGGAAAGGCAGCAGAATACAACAGACATGAGTTTATCAATATGTAAAGCAATGAAGTGTAACTGATGTGATTCTGCAAGCTGTATACGGGGTAAAATGGGAGTTCATAACCCGCTTGAATCAAAATGTGAAATGTGATATATCAAGAACTATGTAATGTTTTGAACAACCAACATTAAAACAAACAAAAAAAAGATTATGGGACCAATGATTTAATTTTAAGTATCAAACTTTTATAATTCTTGTTGTTTCTTCCTTGCATTTGATAAGTACAAAGTGGGAAACATATGAGTTGTTAATGCATTCATTACTTACCTGTCATAAATACAATTAATATTAATTCTAAAAATTTCTCCGAGTATGGGTCTGGAGGGACATTTTATAACAAAACATCAGAGTCGTAAAATTTTACATTTTATATTTCTTTTTTTGATTAATTATATATTTTACTGTTTTATTTAATAGTGAAAGAAAGTCCTAAAGATGACTCATTAAGAAGGTATGGATTTATAGATTTTAAATAAAAAATGTCTATTAACTAAGTGGAGAGTGAAGGTAGAAGGATTTGTTGAGTATACTAGTGTGAGACAGACACCACATTCAGTTAACACTTGTTTCCTAAAGTTGTCTTATAAGCACTTTGAAAGTATCTGTGCTATTATAATCTGTTAATTACTAATAAATAGCTGTCATTCATAGAGGTTGACTATTTGTCCCATATTTGTGTAATTAATAAGTTTCAGGCCTGTTTTTAGACTGTAGTCTTACCTTGCTGACAACTCCATTGTGTTTTTCTACTGTACAGGTTGATACCAAGTGGGACCTATGGAGGAAAAATCAATTTTATAATTTATTTCAATGTGTTTGACAAATGTATTCTAAATAACATATGTATTCACGTTTTAACTTTCAAATTCTGTATCATCAATTTAGAAAGTCAAAGGCAGTTGTGTGTTAATTCTGATTTATATTTTACCTGATAAGCCAGGTTATAGTCCAGGATTTTGTCCTGATATTGACGGTTCCACTAGTAATCAGGATTTTTTCTTAATGTATCAAAAGCTTGTATGGAAAATCTCACAGAGCTATGGCCTCATGTTTTCTAATAAACAAGAAGATCAGTTAAGTGCTGTAGAAAAATTATTTTACTGAAAGTTAAGAATAACATTATTTAGACAATGTTGTATTACTAATATTAATCCTTAGAGGACATTCTAATTTCTCTAGTTCCTGATTTTCCAGTTAGTTTCTCTTCAATTACTACCGCTAACAATTTTATAAAGACTTTTACTTTTGTGCTTTTATTCTTTTTTATGACTATAACCTTTTATTTAATTTCTATTTGTATTTTCTGTTTTGTTCTCTTTGTGTTTCTGTTTTATTTTGTCAATTGAATATTTTTTTTTTCTTTTGACAGATCAAAAGTTTAGAAATTTCAGAATTTTAAGGAATTTTAGAGACCTTCTAGTCTTTCGGCATGTGTTCTACATGCCAGCCAAATGATAGTTTTGAGGATGTACCTGAAACTTAAATATATTAAAGGGAGTTTTTTGGGTACAAACAATGACAACAATGAGATTTAAACTCCAGTTTCTTAATTCTGAGCTCAGTACATTTTCTTGTTATCATTTTTAAGGTGATTTTTTAAAATAATAGATTGAAGATTGACTATAGGAACCCAACTAAAGAGGACAAACTAGAATTTTTAAGTGAACACAGTGGTAGAGGATCAAAATTTAACCAGTGAAGGAAAGGGCTATAAAAGTATTCATCCAGAGTAACAACACTGTGTTGGGTAGGAATAAGCATTTTACAAAAGAGACCAAAATTTTAGGGTTTATGATTAGTTTGATGAGCACAAAACAGGAATGAAGGACACAGAATATTAAAAGTTCTCTATAAAGGCATATTAATACAAAATTTAGAGGAAGTCTTAATAGCTTGTATTTTGACTGTTTTCATCTCTGCAATGCAAGAATGGATTAGAGACTAGTGAAACAGACTGTGGAAATTGTTAGAATACATGAATCTGTGGCACCAAACAGGTTTTCATTCACCTTCACTTTCTTTCCAAATTGCTGATGTCCTTACAATGTACATGTAGTGCTGGGCAAAGAAGTGATTGGCAGGGAAAGTTATTACAAAGCTTCAGTTGAGTAGTTGGAAAGGTATTCAGACAGGCCAATGATTGAGACTCCATTTAGTTTAACCTTGTGTCAGGAATCTGAATATTCAAGGGATGTAGATTTCAAGTTTAGAGACTGCCACTGAGTTTTGCAGATGAGTGACTGGGAAATGGATTCCCAGAGGAAGGAGGGTGTTTACATAATAGCTAGGGAAACAGAGGTACAAATACCAAGACTCTGCTTTTCTGGCACTCTTTCCCCCTGGGTGTCTGAGTGCTTGTAAAGGTTTTAAAGGGCTTGCTAGTTTATGAGGACCTGAATAAAGTGAGACTTATACAGGAAATATCAATTTTATAATTTATTTCAATGTTTCTGACAAAGGTATTCTAAATAACATATATATTCACTTTTTAACTTTCAATAATTTTTAACGTTCCAGATAACTCTGTGCATTATTTGTGGTAGAGAGAATAAATAGTGTATTATTATTGGTGATTCCCATGCTGAAGAACAACATTGCTTAGTATTTGACTCCTGAATATTTACGAGAGAGAACTGTGCCTCTTGTTATCTTGTCTTGTGTTTCCAGAGGTTTGTTTCAGTTCAGGTGAAAAAAAATGTCAGCCATTAATTGGGTTTTAAATTCAGCCTTCAAGACAGGCAATATGCAAGAACAAATTATTATCTGTTTCTGCTCATGTATTGGCTATTGCTCTGAATTGGAACTAAGAGTGCCTTAATATCTATATTGAATATTTTATAGATTCACAGCAGTAGAGTCAAAAAGAGGTGAACGCAAGCTATTTTTTTAATTGGAGGTCATATTTTAATTATATCAATCAAGAAACACCATTTAATAAGTTATACCTTAAATTAAACAGAGTTTATTTTATTTTATTTTTTAAATATTTATTTATTTATTTTTTAGTTTTTGGCGTACTCAACATCTTTGTTTGTATGTAGTGCTGAGGATCGAACCCGGGCCACACGCATGCCAGGCGAGTGCACTACAGCTTGAGCCACATCCCCAGCCCAGAGTTTATTTTAAAAAGAAAACTATTCACCATTTTTGTTATACACTTTTGCTTTAAAGATATATCAAAAAATCACACTCAGGTGATTCCTTGTTTGCAATGGTTGGGGGCAGCTATGAAGCTCATATTAAGGAAAAGTGATCTTTTGTAAAAAACCTCATGTTCTTGCTCTGAATTTTGTGTTTTAAGATGTTAATGCTGAAAATTTAGATATTTTTTTTTATATTTTATATGAATATTTGCTAAGAATCCATTTTAAAGAATTATGTTGATTTTTTTTAAAAAAAATGCTTTTTGTATCACTGTTCTCTCAAGTATTTGGGGATTGTGGGGGCTGGAAGTAACAATGAGCTGTGAAATACATAGTGAAAGAAAAATTGCATTAGAAACAGCTTTATAACTATAGAGAAAATATAATATTTATTCAAGGATTTTTTGTATCAGTTTTCATTACTGTGGTTTTTAAATCATTCTTACATGACTTACAATACTCATGCCTAAATTAATTTTTATAGAATTGTGGAATTTCCCTGGTGCCTTTAGTTTGGAATATATAATATACATTGCACATAACTTTTCTATTTTTATTTGGACCCTTGATATTTTGGTATCATAGCATTCAAGGAGACCTATATTCTCTATTTCTTTCCGTGGTTCCATATTTATATTAAAGTAATATTGGGAATTATGGCAACCCAGAAATCTAGAATCTGTATCTTAATACTTGTATTAAAATGGCTTGCATATCCATACTTTGAGTCTTTCCACTAAAAGTGACAGTAATTAAAAAAAAACTATAAGTAAATAGCAGAAAGATTAGAATAACAGAAGGAATTACTAGGTCTTGAATTAGAACAAATTATATTCTTTGCTTTTATAATTATATTCTAGTATATAACTTCTATTTTGATGTATACCTGAAAAGAACCAATAAAAATTCTAAAGAAATATGAGGTAATGAAATTTTCTAAAAATGTACTCTTCATCTAATCAAAGATTAAATGGTGTGTGCAAAGTAATAACCAGTTCTGGAAACAGAAACACTCAATAATAATATAGTAATACTTTAGTTTCAGAACTGTTGTTTTTCCATTATAGTTTCTTAAAATATATAAATTCTATGTCAAATTTTGAAATTTCAAATTTTAGATGTCTCTGTATTTACTTACTTTAATGTTTACTGTAAAACACTACTATTTTTATGAACTATTCCAGGTTATGAAATATATTTGCAAATATCCTGGAGAAGCTAAAATAAGGTTAAATGTAAACAATATCTTTTGTTTTTGAAATTAGTTTAATTTTATTTCAGTTATGAAGAGCTAAATATTATGTGAGTAAGAAGGGTGTGATTTTTAACTGGGAGATAAAAGTATAGAGTTATCATTCTGTGTTCCATTTAAAATGCTACTTTGGTATTATTTATAACTCAACTGAGCTCATTTGGCCTGGAGAAATGCACCATTTCTAAAAGCTGGTGTTGTATACAATGTTGAACATGAGTAAATGTGGATAAAATAAATATCTACTTGCTGAAATGTCCTAAGTAGTATAATATGCATGAGATAACTAGTAATTAGGTCTACTAAATTAAAAAAATATGCTGTAAGTTTGCATTCTCTTTTAATATATGGGATGTGAAAGTTTTGAGTAACTCAAATTAGTGCCATAAAGAAAGAAAAAACAAGTTAGAGTAATCATAAATATGTTAGTAGAAACAAGAATATCCTCCAAGCCTTCTCCAAACTTGAGTTTAGATTTGAACTTCAGATGAAAATTTGCTAGTTTCTTCCTTCTTGCTTGTCTTTTAAAAAAATGACTTACTCCACTATCTTTTGTTACCTATGTCAAGCAAACCTGAAATTAATTTTGTGGCAGCAGCACCTGGTTTATTAAGAAATATTTTATTGTTTTATATCTTATTATTTTGTTAGTTTAATTATATGAAGGTAATGGAAGAAAAAGAATATGTCTCCCTTTCTAAAACAATGACTTACTCTAATACTTAATATTTCCCTGCAGAAAACATCTCTTCAGTGTCTATTCATTGTTCCATCTCTGTCATTGTAGTTTGGTTATTGAGTCAATGTTTCTATTTAGCAGCTCTGTGTGGTTATTATTCATTGATATAACCCCCACAATATGGTTTTTGTCATTTATCTTTTTTTGGAAGCAGCAAAATTTGTATAATTATTTATCTTTAGCTGTTTAAAACATAAGATGGACAAAACTTATACTATTTATGAATCCAATCAATCTTCTTTAATAGATAACTCTAAAAGCTCATGTCTTATGAGCTTTCCCCTCAAGAGGTAATACATGCCAATATAAGTCATAAAAACACATTAAAATATCACATATAATTTCTCATATTGTTAGTCTTTTTCAAAAGTAGTCTAAATAAAGATGGCTACAATTTTTATTCTACATAATTCAACTTAAGAAAATAGTATAATGGATTTCAGTATTTGTGTAAAAATCAATTGTAGACAAGGGGAGTGACATTTTGGGAATCTCTCTGTCATGGCTCATAATCCTTATCCCATTAGAAGTTATAGCTTACTAAGTGAGAGAATTGTAGTTTGAGTATACATCAGAATGCTTATTCTGTTGTACGCTACAGTAGTGGAGAACAATAATTTTTGTCATATTTGGTTCTTATTATCCCTTAAATTTTTTCTTCCTAGAACATCCCAGAAAAAGGAGGAGAATTAATTGAAGCTTCCAGACAGTCCATGACGGATGGTAAGCTATGTGAAGACTGCCTGAAATTGTGCTGCTTATTGACTTTAAATTACAGAATTTTTATATACTCTTTATTTTGTTTTTATTGTCAGAAGTAAAATATGACACTGGGAACCAAAAGAGTGGAAATTTACCTGATAACAGTAAACCTGCCATTTGAAAGAAGGAAGTACTTGAAACCACACTTGTGCAGGCAATCAGAATAAAGAATGATTGTCCTTCAATTCCATCACCTGACTCAAAGGTAATGTGTTAAAAATCTTTCCATTTTTTAAACGTATCATCTTCCAGGAAGAAAATCATGCTAGAAAGAAATAAGGCAACAAGGTTAGAGTAGAAAACAAGGAGAGCAACAGGTGAGGTATATGTATAGAATTAACATTGCCAGAAAGTGGTGGGAATAAACAATTCTTCAGTGTGCCCTTATGGAAGGAAAGAAATAGAAAAGAAGGAAAAAGAACAGCTTGATGAATATGAAGCTGATAAAAAGTGGATGCATACAAAGAATTCATTTATGAAGGGAAAGTCAAGTGTCCAGATTGAATAAGAGAGTCAAGATGGCTGATACATAAAATAAGACATATTGAAATTAAAAAGAGCAGCAACTCAATATTAGGCCAAACATAGGAATGTACATGCTGGACAATAGAATAATGTGTTATATTTGTCTATTACTTACTCTTGACATCCTCGAATGACTAGAAAGCAGGGTGTGGGATTACAATCACAATAATTTGTGATTATAATGAATAGAAAAATCAGCAAATAAATGTGGCATATTTTAGATGCTTAAGAAATAATTCTTTTCTTTGCTTCTGATCCTATTAAAGCTTCAAGTAATTTATATTTAGTAACAATTAATATAGACTTAATATGTTGATGGTCAGTGCTTGTTGGATTATATCAAAATGGATTCTATTCTCACATATAACTAAAAAGAAATCAATAAAATAAATATATATGCATATATAAATGGTACTGCTATTAAAAAATACAAATCCAAACAAATGAGTAATAGTGGTAATGAACATGATAAATAAAAATAAATGAACTTCTGAAAATTAAAAAAGATAATCAGTTTTTTAAAAAAATGATACACATTAATTATACAGAATTTTCACAGTGGCATATTTTTACATACATATAGATCAAATATACTCTCCTAATGCTATCTTTAGCATTACTTCCTCCATACTCCCAATTTTATGTATGCTAATGGATAAAATTTATTATTCATCTATTTTTATGTTGAACATTTCCACCTCTAGTTTTCCATGTGAGAGAAATATGATACTTGTTTCCTGAGTCTGGCTTATATTATTTAACATTATGCTTCCCTGTTTTATTCATTTTCCTAAAATTACTTAGTTTTGTTGTTCTCTATGCATAGAAATCTTCCTTGTTTATATATCACATTTTCTTTATCCATTCTTTTATTAACTAGCATCTAGCCTGATTCTATAACTTGCCTATTATTAATAGTGCTATGGCAAAGATGGGAATATGTATAATCTCTAAAATAAGTTGACTTTAATATTTTTCTGGTAAGTACTGAGTGGTATATTTGAATAATAAAGTAGTTCTATGTTCAGTTTTTTAGTAGCCTTCATATGAATTTCCATAGTGATATAGTAATTTATATTCCTGCCATTCACATGTAAGAGATTTTTCTCCTCATCTTCCCAGTATTATTTGCCTTCTTGATGATTGCTTTTTGAATGGTGGAAAATGGGAGCTTGATGTTGTTTTGATTTGCATATTCCCGATTGATAAAGATGTTATGTTTTTTATTTTTTTTCCCTAAAGTGTTGGCCATTTGTATCTCTTATTTTGAGAACTAGCTGTGCATTTGCTCATTTATTGAAAAGGTTTTTGTTTTTCTGGTGTTAAGATATTTGCATTAATATTTTTAGGATATTAATCCTCTGTCAGAAGAATAGCTGGCAAAGCTGTTCTTTATTTCTGGAGGCTACCACTTCTTACTGTTTTGTGTTTCACTTACTATGCAGGAATTTTTCAGTTTGATGCACCCTCTCTTGTCCATTGTTGCTCTTATTTTCTGAGCTGTAGGGGGCTCTATTCAGGAAGTTATTGCCTACATACTGAAGTGTTTTCCGTATATTTTCTTCTAGTATTTGTAAACCTTCTAGTCTGGTACATATGTCTTTAGTCCTTTCTGAATAAACTCTTGTACAGTGTTAGAAAATAGGCATCTATGTTCTTTCTTTTACATACGGATGGATATCTAGTTTTTCCAACACTATTTCTAAAATGTTGTTTGTCTTTTCTCCAAAATATGTTTTTGGTGTCTTTGCCTAGGTATCACTTGACTGTACCTGTGTGGGTTTGCTCTCTGATTTCTCTTCTATCCATTGGTCTATGGGTCTTTCTTTACACCAGGACCATGGTTTTTATTACTATGGCTCTGTTTTATATTTTAAAATTGGGCATTGTGGTTTATCCATTGTTTCTCTTATGATCAGTATCACTTTGTCTAAGTATATTTTTGTTTGTTTGTTTTTCTTCCATACAAATTTAGAAGTAGTTATTTTTCCCCATTTCTGCAAACAATACCATTTGAATTTGAATGGGAATACGTGGAATCTATAATTCACTTATGGTACTATGCCCATTTTCACAATATTAATTCTGCTTGTCTATGAACATAGCAAATCTTTTTACTTCCTATTGTTTTCTTATTTTTTTTTCTTCAATGTGTAATTTTTCTTGAAGAGGTCATTCACTTTCTTATTTAGGGTTATTCCTAGCTATTTTTAAAGTTATTTGAATGAGCTATTACTCTTGCTTTATTCTCTCTAGGTTTGCTATGGTATATAGACAAACAGTTTATTTTTATATGTTTATTTTGTATCCTGTTACTCTGATGAATTCATTCATCAAAGTAGAATTTTCATAATATATTATTTATGTTCTTCTAAGAATAGGACTATATCATTTGCATATAGAAATAATTTAACATTTTAACTTCCCTATTTGAATCCCTTTTATTTCTTTCTCTTTTTCTAAAATTTTAAGTACTGTGATTAGTGAGATTGGTGGCAATGAACATCCTTGTGTATTTCCTGATTTTAGAGAAAATGTTCTTCTTCATTTTACTATTGGCTTTGGATTTGATATACTTGGTCTTTATTATCTTTTAGTAAAATTCTCCTATTTCTAATCTCTCAGGGCCTTGTCATGAGGGCCATTGAATTTGTCAAAGTCTTTTCCTGCAGCTTCTTAAAAGATCATGTAATTTTGCTCTTGATTCTATATGTGAAGTATTAGTTTTATTGATTTGCATGTATTGAATCATCCTGGGTCAAAATCAGCTTTTATGGATTTTTTTTTTTTGTATGTGACTAGAGTCTCAAACCAGGAGCATGGTACAAAGGAACCACATCCCCATTACCTTTTATTGTTCACTTTGATAACAGGGCTCACTAAATTTCCCAGGCTGGCTTTGAAACTACAGTGTTCCTCGAACAACCTGATGCTTTTCTGAGAGTATAGACTTACAACACTATGCCTGATATGTATGTTATTTTGTAATGTGTTGTTGAATGTGGTTTGCAAAGATTCTATGAGAATTTTTATACTATGTTCCTCAAGGATATTGATATCTAGTTTTTTCTTGTTCTGTCCAATATTCACTTTTCCAGTCAGGGTAATACTTTGCAGAATTGCTTTGGAAGCATCTTTCCTTTGCTCTTAAATGTAATGGGATATTAATATCAGTTCTTCTTTAAATATCTGATAAAATTTAGCCATGTATTCACCTCTGAACCTCTGGATCATAAGGCTTTTTATTATTGCTTCAACCTAATTGCTTGTTATTGAGCTTTGGTTTTCTCTATTTGATTCAACATTTTATTACATATTTAATTAATATCACTTAGATTTATTTATCTTTTAATTTTATTCTTTAAAATAATCTAAGTTTTTTCCCATTCATTGAAATATAAGTTTTCTAATAGTCTCTAGAGACCTACTGGATTTCAGTGGTATCTATTTTAATATTTCACTTTTTGTTTCTAGCTTTATTCATCTGTATCTTCTTTTCTCTTTTAGTTCCCTTGGCCAAGGGTTTATCAATTTTATTCACCATTTTAAAAACAAAATATTTTCTTCATTATTACTATGTTTTTTTAAAAAAATATATCTATTTTATAATTTTGGCTTTGACTGTAGTTAATTCTTTTCTTGTATTGGTTTTAGAATTCATTTACTGAGGTTTTTCTTAGACCTTGGGATGCATTATGAGGTTTTTAAATTGAAATATCTTAGATTTTCAAATGGAGGTAGCCCTTAGTATAAACTGTCCTCATACAACTACTTTTGGTGGATTAACGGAGGAATATCAGAAGGGATAGAAAATGTACTGGGCAGTAATATTTGTCTAAACATGTTATATGCATTTCTGTATAAGTTATAATGAACCCCATTATCATATATATATATATATATATATATATATATATATATATAATTTATACATGTATATAATGTTTATATATATATAAATGTTTATTTATAATGTTTATATATATAAAATGTTTATATATATACATAATGTTTATATATATATATGTAATGTTTCAATAAAAGAAAAAAACATAAAAAAAGATCTGCTTTTACTTTAATCCATAAATGTATAGATGTTGTATTTTGATTCTCATGTGGTTCTCAAGTTTATTTAAAACTTCCCTCCTCTAATTTCATTAGTGACCCTTTTATTATGCAACTGTATTATTCATTATTCAAGTGTCCATGAAATTTGTATAGTTTTACTCACTGTTTGCTTCTTTTTTATTAATTAGATCATCATTTCACATATAATATTGAGGTTCATTTTTAAATAATAATACAAGCATGTTATAAAATTTTCCAATTTTATCCCCAGTTCTCTCCCTTCCCTATCTCTGTTATCTCTCTTCTACTCCACTGTTCTTTCTCGTATTTATTTGTAGTTGTTTTAATTAGTGCATCATTGATATTCATAAAGGTCAAATTCAGTGTGATATATTCCTAAGTGTACAAAGGAAAATTTGTTCAGATTCATTTCACGACACTTCCTCTAGCAGTCCCTCCATCCCTCCTAATCTCCTTCCTTGACTCCACTGACTTCTCTTCTGTTTTTAAGGACCCCCAATTTTCCCTTTATTTTTATCTACCTTCTTAATATAAGGGAAAATATTCAGCCTTTGACTTTTTGAGTCTGAGCAGGATATTTACTTTGACTTAGTGAGACATTTTTTAGTTTCATTCATTTATTAACCAATGCCATTATTTTTTTTAATTGATGACTTACTGAGTAGAGCTTTATTATATATATGCCACATTTTTTATACATTAATCTGTTGATTGGCAACTAGGCTTCATTTGATAGCCTTTCTATTTTGAATTGTGCTGCCATGAACTCTGATGTGGCTACATCCCTAAAATATGCTGATTTTAAATCTTTGGGATCTATACCAAGCAATGGAAGAGTTGGGTATATCTTTATTCTGCATCCTCATCAACATTTACTATTATTTGTGTTTTTGATAATTGCCATTTGGTAGAAAGTGAGATAAAATCTCAATGCAGTTTTTTTATTTGTATTTCCAAACTGCTGGAGATGTTGAACGTTTTAAAATATATTTATTGTTCAATTGTAATTCTTTTTAGAAAGATCCCTTTAGTGTTTTTCAATTTATTCTGTGAGTTATTCATTGTTTGTGATAAGATTTTTTAGTTCTTTATATATTCTGAATATTAACCCGCATTTGTGAGTCAGGTGGCAAAGATCTCTGTTTCTGCAGCCTCTGTCTTCATGCTCTTATTTGTTTCCTTTAGTGTTCAGAAGTTTTTAATTTTATGCCATTGTACGTATTGATTCTTGGTATTATGTCTTATGCTTTAGGAGTTTTGTTAGGACATTTGATGATTGTGATAATATGTTGAAAAGTTCAGCTTACAATTTCATCTAGCAGCTGTAGAGTTTCTTGTGTAATTCCTAAATCTTTGATCCATTCTTGAGTTGATTTTCCTCTTCATGTGTTTAGGTATTTTTTCCCCAGACCCACTTGTTAGAAAGGCTGTATGTGTTGTTTTCTAATAGCAATCCATTGTGATCTGATAAGGGATAAATGGAATTATTTTGTTTTTGTATTTACTAAGACATGCTTTGTATCCTAATATATAATCTATTATAAAGAAAGTTTTTTGTATTTCTAAAAAATTATGAGTTCTGTTCTTGACAGATTAAATAGTGCATAGACAACTATTAAGTTGTCATAATAAAAAGTAAAAGTGATTTATAGGAAAGTTATTGATGTTTTGTCCACCTAACCAGTCACTGGTGATATTAGTATTAATGTCACCCACACTTCTGTTTTTTATTGGGTCTTTTCTGTCCCTTTAGGCTGAATAGTGATTAGTTTATAAAATTGATTGCACTACCACTCATGTATAAATATTTAAAGCCATTTTTCTTGTTGTTGGATTTTTCCCTTTAGCTGTAGGTTGTGACCTTCTTTGCTAACTTTGAGTAATTGTTCAAAGTCACCTTTATCAAATTTGCAAATAGCTATTACTTTTTTTGGCTTCCATTTACATTGAATATCTCTCTATTCTTTCAGTTTTATTCTGTGAACATCGTTGCATGTCAGGCTGTGTTTCTTGTAGACAACATACATTTGGGTCTTGTTTGTTAATTGAGTATTTTAATCTATGTCTTTTGAGTTGATAATTAACTCGATGTGAATCCAATGTTAATGAGGTGTGTTTCTTTATAATATAGTGTTCACTTTTTATTCCTATTTGCTTATTCACTCTTCTAGTTACATTTATTCTTTTATATTCTCCCATGATTTATTTTAATCTTCTTGCGTACATAGAATTCCATAGTGAATCTTCTACACTGGCAGGTTAGTTGTCATAGTTTATTTTAGTTTATTTTTGACTTGAAAGGTGTTTATTTCTGAAGAATAACTTTGATGCAGATAACAATGTAGGCTGGCAGTACTGAAGTAAAACAGATATGACTGGACACCAGAGGAATTAGCAAAGTTCAGGTTTATTGTCTGCAGCCTGTTCAGAGGGGGCTTTCACTGAAACAAATTCTCTCTATGAATGCTGAGTCTAGACATTTGTTGAGCTTTATACCCGACTGGTGGTGTGGAAATGGGAGCCTGGAAGTACACATTGTGTAGGGGTCTACATGAAAGTTATTTTTTTTTCTGTGAGTTCTCAGAAGTAACCTATTGTCTCATTTCTTAGAACTGTAAGGGATTTTACAGATTATACCACAAAAGCAGAGTACATTCATTAAGTCCACGGATAAATTCAGTCTTTTCAATACAGAGCAGATCAAGAGAAAATAGGATGTATAACAATATTTGAGTCTTTTTGTAGAGATCTTAGTTAATATATTTTATACAAGAACAATTGTGGTGAGGGTCTCTGGGGAAGCTTAATGAAGATGCATTTGTGGAGGAGGGGGTGCCACTATAATATTTCTGTTTTAGTGCTTGAAATATATTATTGCATGTTCTGCTGGCCCTTAGAGTTATCCAGATGCATTACCATTTACCAATAACTTGGTGCTTCTCTCTTGAATTTGTAAAAATCTTTCTTTGCTCTGAATTTTGGCATTTTAACCAAAATATAATGTAGACAGTTTCTTTTTGGCCATGTCTATTTGGCCTTCTAAATGCTTTCTGTGCCTAATGTTCTTATTTCCACAATTAATTTTTTTTTTCTGGTGTGAGTTCACTGAATAAGTTTCTATGCCATTAGTCTGTCTATACATTCCTTCCTTCAAGACCTTAATCTCAATTGGTCTTTTAAAGTTGCCCTAGAATGCTTGGATATTCTTTTTTTTTCTCATACACAATACATGATATTTATTTATTTATTTTTATTATGATTTTTTTATTAGATACATATGACATTACAATGATCTTGGCAATTCAAACATTTGAATAAGTTGGGGTATAATTTATGATTTTTTCTGATTTTAGAGATTGCAGAATCACACTGATCATAGAGTCACCTATATACATACAGCAATCATAATGTCTATTCTATTCTGCTGCCCTTCATATCCCCCCTTTCCCTCCCCTGCCCTCCCATCATTTCTCTCTATCCAATATAATGTTACAAACTTTTTTCTCTTTTTAAAGTCTCTCATTTTTATTACATTAGGAAAGTTCTACATCATCCACCTTGTCTTCAAGACTTAACATTCTTCCATCTACCTGATGTAGTATATTTTCAGTACTTCTAATTTTGACTTTTATTTAATTTAATAAACTTATTATTTCCAAATTTTCTGACCTTTTTCCCCACAAACTCTATTTCATTGTGAGGATATTCTTTCAAAACCTGGATTTCCTTCATTAATTCATGTTTTAGTTCTTTAGTTTCTGAAATTATTTTCATAATAAATTGTTTGAATTCTTTGTTATCCTACACATCAATGTATGTGTAGTAAGTTATTAGGGATTTAAACACTTTGAGTAATGTGTTAGTGCCTTGCACTCTCATTTTCTTGTTTTAATATACAGAGGTTTGTGCAGATGTTCAAATAGATTTCTATTCTCTTAGATGTGGGCCATTTTATTCAGCAGATTTCTCTTCAGATATTCCCCAAACAGAGTGTATGTTGTATTTTAAAAGCCCCAACTCAATGACAAAAATGCTGGGACCACTAATTCAAAGTAATTTAAGAGGAAAGAATAGTCACCAGTAATATCTAAAAGTTAGAAGCTAAGCACATGTTGACTTAAGACCAAAGCAAAAATTTTTAAAAATGATCTCAACAACTCAGGTAACCAATGAAGAAGTGGTAATAATAAACAATATCCAAAATTCAGTTGTGAATGATTCTAAAATTAATACTAAAATACACAGAAAAAAGAAGAAAAAAATGAAAAAAAGATGTAATTCAAATATAGACAGTTTCTTCCCCAACTTCTACTTTTAAGATTAACCATTTTGGGGGTGTTTCTGGGGAGCAACTATAGTTGTACTTGTTTCTTCTCAATTCTAGCCTGAACAGGTCAGTACTGGTTGTGGAGTCCTGAATGTTGAAAAGTTTCATTCTTGCCTACCAGGAAGTACTATAGAACCATTTTTATATGAAGAGGTAAATCAGTCGCAATATTGGTTTTTTATGTACCTGAGTATGGGGCTCTTTTTAGAGTAGGAGCTATCAACAAAACTCTAGGACATGGAGCCTGTGGGTCAGTCTGTGCTGAAAATCTCAATTCCACACTTCTATCAGTGAGCTCAAGATCATGCAAGACTTCAAGTCTCCGTGGTTGATTTCACTTCCTCTAAGCATGGTAGAGATGGACTGCATGCAGGTCTGTGCTTGGTTGGGGGAGATGCAGGAAACAAGCTTTTCAAAAGACCTTTCATGTGAGGCTCAATGTAGTGAAATACTTTATGAATATATTGGGTCTTAGACCAGCTCTGTCAGTGAAAGAGCAGTGAGCATGTGAGAGGAGAATATTCAGGCCCAAATACATTATTGCCTACATGATAATTTAAACTAATTTTTAAGATAATTTATTATTTCACAGAAACAATTGAGTGAGGATTAAATAGGCACCATAGGCCATTAGGTGGAATCCCACCAGCCAAGCCCACACGGACCCTTGGGCCGAGCACGGGTTCTCAGAAGGGGAAGGAAGCGGTACAGTCCCATCCCCCACAGCGGACACTCCGCCGAGGCAGTCAGCGGCCACCATCCGGGAAAGCTGAAGGATACACCGCCACTCTCCTTCAGAGTGCAACATCAAAACAGCCAGCAGCAGGACCCCGGAGACCCAGGCCAACTGATTCGCGCGGCCTGCCCCGCAGCTACAGAAGGCGTGGCGCCTCAGAGAAGCCATTAATTAGCAAGCAGGGAGGTTAGGGACTGCCATTAGGTGGAATCCCGCCAGCCAAGCCCACCGCCCACGCCCGGAACAGGCCCAGTGATTTGCCAGCATTGTAGTCACGACACCCCAATTGGAATAGGGACAGAGCAGAGCCGCCTTCCACTCCCGGAACAGGCCCAGAGAGCCACCAGCGTGGTAGACACGTCACCCCAATTGGAGTTGGGGCACAGCCGCCGCCCGCACCTGCAAGGGAGACTTCTCAACTATACAAGAGCAACATAAATAAATAGGGGGTAAATTTCAAAACACAACAGTTGCACCAAGCAGAAAGAAACGCGAGCAGTATGAAAAGACAAGGAAAGAAAGGACCACAAGCAATGCAGGTCAACTCAACTTTAGAAGAGGTAATAGCTGCAACAGATGGAATATCAGATAAAGAGTTCAGGATATATATGCTTCAGATGATCTGGAGTCTCAAGGAAGACATGAGACAGCAAAATCAGACAATGAAAGATCACATTGACAAACAAATCCAGGAAGTAAAAGATCAATTTCACAGGGAGATAGAGGTAATAAAAAACAAACAAATTGAAATTCTAGAAATGCAGGAAACAATAAACCAACTTAAAAACTCAATTGAGAATACTACCAGCAGAGTAGATCACTTAGAAGAGAGAACATCAGACAATGAAGACAAAGTATTTCAACTGGAAAAGAACATAGACAACTCAGCAAGTCTGCTAAGAAACCATGAGCAGAACATCCAAGAATTATGGGACAATATCAAAAGACCAAATTTAAGAGTCATTGGGATACAGGAAGGCACAGAGCTCCATTCCAAAGGAATAAACAGTCTATTCAGTGAAATAATACGAGAAAACTTCCCAGAATTGAAGATTGAGACAGAATCCCAAATCCTAGAAGCCTACAGGACGCCGAATGTGCAAAATCATAAGAGATCCACACCTAGACACATTATAATGAAGATGTCCAACATACAGAATAAGGAGAGAATTTTAAAAGCTGCAAGAGAAAGAAAGCAGATTACATTTAGGGGTAAACCAATCAGGATAACAGTTGATCTCTCAACACAGACTCTGAAAGCTAGAAGATCCTAGAATAACATATTTCAAACACTGAAAGACAATGGGCTGCAACCAAGAATCGTGTATCCGGCGAAATTAAGCTTCAGGTTAGAAGATGAAATTAAAACCTTCCACAATAAACAAAAGTTAAAAGAATTCGCAGCTAGAAAACCATCTCTTCAAAAAATCCTTGGCAAAACATTACAGGAAGAGGAAACGGAAAATAACATTGAAAACCAACAATGGGAGGTAGGACAGTAAAGGGGGGAAAGTAGTCAAAGAGGATAACAAATCAGGTTTAGTAACATCAATAAACAAATATGGATAGAAGAACAAACCATATCTCAATAATAACCCTAAATGTTAATGGCTTAAACTCACCAATTAAGAGACACAGGCTAGTAGAATGGATCACAAAACAAGACCCAACAATATGCTGTCTACAGGAGACGCATTTGATAGGAAAAGATATACATAGACTGAAGGTGAAAGGTTGGGAAAAATCATATCACTCATATGGACCGCGGAAACAAGCAGGAGTGTCCATACTCATATCTAATAAAATAGATTTCAAGCCAAAGCTAATCAAAAGGGATATAGAAGGACACTTCATACTGCTCAAGGGAACCATACACCAACAAGACATAACAATCATAAATATATATGCCCCAAATAATGGTGCAGCTGTGTTCATCAAGCAAACTCTTCTCAAGTTCAAGAGTCTAATAGACCAACATACAATAACCATGGGAGACTTCAACACACCTCTCTCACCACTGGACAGATCTTCCAAACAAAAGTTAAAGAAGGAAACTATAGAACTCAATAACACAATTAACAACCTAGACCTAATTGACATATATAGACTATACCACCCAACATCAAGTAGCTACACTTTTTTCTCAGCAGCACATGGAACCTTCTCAAAAATAGACGATATACTATGTCACAGGGCAACTCTTAGACAATACAAAGGGGTAGAGATAATACCATGCATCTTATCTGATCATAATGGAATGAAACTGAAAATCAATGATAAAAGAAGAAAGGAAAAAGCAAGCATCACCTGGAGAATGAACAATAGGTTGCTGAGTGATCAATGGGTTTTAGAAGACATCAAGGAGGAAATTAAAAAATTCCTAGAGTTAAATGAAAACACAGACACAACATATCGGAATCTATGGGACACATTGAAAGCAGTTCTAAGAGGAAAATTCATTGCTTGGAGTTCATTCCTCAAAAAAAGAAAAAACCAACAAATAAATGATCTCATACTTCATCTCAAAATCCTAGAAAAAGAAGAGCAAAACAACAGCAAAAGAAGTAGAAGGCAAGAAATAATTAAAATCAGAGCTGAAATTAATGAAATTGAAACAAAAGAAACAATTGAAAAAATTGACAAAACTAAAAGCTGGTTCTTTGAAAAAATAAATAAAATTGACAGACCCTCAGCCATGCTAACGAAGAGAAGAAGAGAGAGAACCCAAATTACTAGCATACGGGATGAAAAAGGCAATATCAAAACAGACACTTCAGAAATACAGAAGATAATCAGAAATTACTTTGAATCCTTATACTCCAATAAAATAGAAGATAGTGAAGGCATAGATAAATTCCTTGAGTCCTATGATCTGCCCAGATTGAGCCAGGAGGATATAGACAACCTAAACAGACCAATAACAATAGAGGAAATAGAAGAAACCATCAAAAGACTACCAACTAAGAAAAGCCCAGGACCGGATGGGTATACAGCAGAGTTTTACAAAACCTTTAAAGAGGAACTAACACCAATACTTTTCAAGCTATTTCAGGAAATAGAAAAAGATGGAGAACTTCCAAATTCATTCTACGAGGCCAACATCACCCTGATTCCGAAACCAGACAAAGACACATCAAAGAAGGAAAACTACAGACCAATATCTCTAATGAACCTTGACGCAAAAATCCTCAATAAAATTCTGGCGAATCGGATTCAAATACATAACAAAAAAATTATACATTATGATCAAGTAGGATTCATCCCTGGGATGCAAGGCTGGTTTAATATACGGAAATCAATAAATGTTATTCACCACATCAATAGACTTAAAAATAAGAACCATATGATCATCTCAATAGATGCAGAAAAAGCATTCGACAAAGTACAGCATCCCTTTATGTTCAAAACGGTAGAAAAATTAGGGATAACAGGATCATACCTCAACATTGTAAAAGCAATCTATGATAAGCCACAGGCCAGCATCATTCTGAATGGAGAAAAATTGAAGGCATTCCCTCTAAGATCTGGTACAAGACAGGGATGCCCTCTCTCACCACTTCTGTTCAACATAGTCCTCGAAACACTGGCCAGAGCAATTAGACAGTCAAAAGAAATTAAAGGCATAAAAATAGGAAAAGAAGAACTTAAATTATCACTATTTGCAGATGACATGATTCTATACCTAGCAGACCCAAAAGGGTCTACAAAGAAGCTATTAGAGCTAATAAATGAATTCAGCAAAGTGGCAGGATATAAGATCAACACGCATAAATCAAAGGCATTCCTGTATATCAGTGACAAATCCTCTGAAACGGAAATGAGGACAACTACTCCATTCACAATATCCCCCCAAAAAATAAAATACTTGGGAATCAACCTAACAAAAGAGGTGAAAGATTTATACAATGAAAATTACAGAACCCTAAAGAAAGACATAGAAGAAGACCTTAGAAGATGGAAAAACATACCCTGCTCATGGATAGGCAGAAGTAACATCATCAAAATGGCGATATTACCAAAAGTTCTCTATAAGTTCAATGCAATGCCAATCAAAATCCCAACAGCATATCTTGTAGAAATTGATAAAAGAATCATGAAATTCATATGGAATAATAAAAGACCCAGAATAGCAAAAACAATATTAAGCAGGAAGTGTGAATCAGGCGGTATAGCGATACCAGACTTCAAACTATACTATAGAGCAATAGTAACAAAAACAGCATGGTACTGGTACCAAAACAGGCGGGTGGACCAATGGTACAGAATAGAGGACACAGTAACCAATCCACAAAACTACAACTATCTTATATTTGATAAAGGGGCTAAAAGCATGCAATGGAGGAAGGATAGCATCTTCAACAAATGGTGCTGGGAAAACTGGAAATCCATATGCACCAAAATGAATCTGAATCCCTATCTCTCGCCGTGCACAAAAGTTAACTCAAAATGGATCAAGGAGCTTGATATTAAATCAGAGACACGGCATCTGATAGAAGAAAAAGTTGGTTATGATCTACACGCTGTGGGATCGGGCTCCAAATTCCTCAATAGGACACCCATAGCGCTAGAGTTAACAAATAGAATCAACAAATGGGACTTACTCAAACTAAAAAGTTTTTTCTCAGCAAAAGAAACAATAAGAGAGATAAATAGGGAGCCTACATCCTGGGAACAAATCTTTACTCCACACACTTCAGATAGAGCCCTAATAACCAGAATATACAAAGAACTCAATAAATTAGACAATAAGATAACAAATAACCCAATCAATAAATGGGCCAAGGACCTGAACAGACACTTCTCAGAGGAGGACATACAATCAATCAACAAGTACATGAAAAAATGCTCACCATCGCTAGCAGTCAGAGAAATGCCAATCAAAACTACCCTAAGATACCATCTCACTCCAGTAAGACTGGCAGCCATTAGGAAGTCAAACAACAATAAGTGCTGGAGAGGATGCGGGGAAAAGGGCACTCTTGTTCATTGCTGGTGGGACTGCAAATTGGTGCAGCCAATTTGGAAAGCAGTATGGAGATTTCTCGGAAAGCTGGGAATGGAACCACCATTTGACCCAGCTATTCCCCTTCTCGGTCTATTCCCTAAAGCCCTAACAAGAGCATGCTACAGGGACACTGCTACATCGATGTTCATAGCAGCTCAATTCACGATAGCAAGACTGTGGAATCAGCCTAGATGCCCTTCAATAGATGAATGGATAAAAAAAATGTGGCATTTATACACTATGGAGTATTACTCTGCATTAAAAAATGACAAAATTATAGAATTTGGAGGGAAATGGATGGCATTAGAGCAGATTATGCTAAGTGAAGCTAGTCAATCTTTAAAAAACAAATACCAAATGACTCCTTTGATATAAGGGGTGTAAACAAGGACAGGGTAGGGACGAAGAGCTTGAGAAGAATATTTACAGTAAACAGGGATGAGAGATGGGAGGGAAAGGGAGTGAGAAGGGAAATTGCATGGAAATGGAAGGCGATCCTCAGGGTTATACAAAATGTCATATAAGAGGTAAGGAGGGGTAAGTCAAGAGAATACAAATGGAAGACATGATTTACAGTAGAAGGGGTAGAGAGAGAAAAGGGGAGGGGAGGGGAGGGGAGGGGAGGGGGGATTGTAGACAATAGGACAGACAGCAGAATACATCAGACACTAGAAAGGCAATATGTCAATCAATGGAAGGGTAACTGATGTGATACAGCAATTTGTATACGGGGTAAAAGCGGGAGTTCATAATCCACTTGAATCAAACCGTGTAATATGATGTATTAAGAACTATGTAATGTTATGAATGACCAATAAAAAAAAAAAAAAAAAAAAAAAAAGAAACATGGGGCATTTTAAAAGACAATTAGTTTTTTTTTTTTTCTTTAATGAAACCATGGCTTTGGGCATGCTAGGAATGCACTCAATTGCTCTGCCAAGTCCTTTTCTTTAAATAGCTAAAATTCTGATATGACAGATATTTTATGAAAATCTTTGAAAGTCTAAGAAGTTACATCAAACAAGGCTCATTTTGTAAACAGCAGACTCTTTAGTTTAATTTGTTGAATACCAAAGCTGTTATTTTTTGTATATATGCTAATGAATTTGAAATATAAAAGGTTATTCATGTCTGATAATTCTTTTGCATTTCAGTTTACTTTTCCCCTTTGGATTACCATATATTAATATTTTGTGCTTATTAAAAATTATTTATTAGATACAGTTCCTATGTCTTCTCAAATGAGTGAATCAAGAAACTTAGAGTGGGTCAGACCAGAGGATATATTAAAAGAAGATACACCACTGTTCTCCATGGATATGGAAATATGATTATTTTAAAAAGTGTATAAGCAAAGCTGATCATTTCTCAGGACTTTCCTCAATGCAAATGAATTATACTTTCCACTTGACGGTTATCACAACTTTGGACTTACTATATTGTAGGACAAATAGAGGAACAGGATACATACCTGTAATAAAGTTAATGAAATGATTGTGATAGACTACATTAAACACACCTGCTGTTAAATTATTTTCTTTATTTTATATATTTATGCCCCAAAGTTTCTCCTTTGCTCCTCTGATTAGATATCCCCATTCCCTCAATCAATCTGCACCTTTACTTGGTATGTGTGCATTCCCTATTATATTTGTGGTAATTGGAAATGTAATCTCACTTTTGAAAACTTAATTCTATGCTTAATTAAACTAATATTGGATGTTTTTCTTCAATATAATTGAATCATGCTGCTGTACTCAACAAAAACCAGCAAACACAGAAGTCCAAATGTTAAAATATTATTTCTCAAAGCTAACCCATGGAACTTGACTCCATGTCAATTCAGCAAGAAGGTATGGGTGATTTTGTCATATTCATGTTTTGTGGATTGTGTATCCCTTTTGCTTTTCAGTATTTCAGAATTTCACACATCCTGTTGTGAAGGTAATTATAAACTTCTATGTTTATCTTGAATTATTAACTGTGTAGAGTATAAAATGTACAACACGTATTTAATATCTACTTTCCAAACCCATACAGCCTATCTTAGACAGGAGGTATTTTCTTCAAAAGAATACAGTGGGGACAACAGAAGAAAGGATATGCAAATCAGGTAATATATATATATATATATATATATATATATATATATACATATACATACACACATACATACACATTCCAGTGTCTATATTGGCATACAAGTTTAAAATTATATCTTTAAAGTCACAACAAAATGATTTCTAAAAAAATCTTTATCTCAAACACTTTTAAAATTAAATTTCCCGGAATTCTTATACCTGTTAGGTGAATTATGAGGCTCTATTTTCCTCCAAAATTAAAAAAAAAAAACGTATTGCATAGCTGCCAATAATTTCCAAATCTTAGGAGATGAAAAAAAAATATGCGTCTGAACCCAGAGATTAAGTATAGTGTGTGAAATAAGACCCAATTAAAATTTAATTTCAATTCTAATATAATACCCACTTTATTGAATAATTACATTGAACCCCTGTTGTACTTTATGCAGCTGTGGATTCTATGTCCTTCATAAGTTGTGACTATCTCTGTATTAAACCATACAAAGTATTATTGTGTATTCTTTATATTATTCATTTTCTATAAAACTAATAGAGTATTTTTAGGAAATTACTCTTTTATGATTTTTATTGCCCCAGAGTTGTAAATTCAAAAATACTTACACAAACCACTTTATATATTACCTCTTCATGCTTTTCTTTCTTTTTTTGTTTGCTTTGGTTTTAGTTTACTTTTCAATGGTGGGGACTGAACACAGATACTTTGGTATGCTAAGCAGTGGCTCTGCCACAAAGCTTTTTCTATTATTCATTGGAAGGTTGGGTAAATCCAAGATTCAGGAAACTGACCCCCAAGCACTAAAATGAGTCCCTTAACACACAAAAAAAATGAGAAATTCAAATATTACATGGTAAACCCAAAGAACTTAAACAGTTGATGTGTTTTATTCTACATGTCATTTGAAACCTTGTGTAACAGTACAGAGCCTCTTTTTCCAGAGACCCAGCTTTGTCCTTTATTACTTAATGGAACTTCATTCTACACTGGTCCCATAAAATGATATATCCTCTATTTTTCATGGAACATTTTTTCCATTCTGGCCTGCTTCCCTCTATTTGGCACTCCTGCCACCTTCTTATTCATTTCTGCTCATGCATATGCTCTCCACACTCATCCTATCTTCAGCATTTGGAGCCATCAAACTACAATACAAATGTGACTATAAACCTCTCTAGAAGATAAAAGGCCAGCTTTTAAAATTACCCAGAAATCTTTCATGAGTTCAGCCTAACACTTTATCCTTTCCCTTAAATTTACTGTCATCTTGATGGCTCCTCACCAATCCCTATACTTTCAGAAAAATACTGACCCATTTGATGCTTCACTCTGTATCTAGCTACAGCCTTTTAAGCTTTCCCCATTTTCTGCCTCTTACTGGTAACCTCATTCCTTTAGTCTCTGCTGAATCCTAGCTCTAGGAAAGCCATCATTCCTGGCACATTTTTACTTTATTCTCATACGGAACATAATAATTCTCGGTTCAAATAAACTGTTGATGCTAAGGTGATATAAAAGAGGTCTTCTCAAGTTCAGGAGCCAAAGGGCTAGACAGGGGAAGGAGTAATTTACAAGTCAACTGGCAGATATCCAGTTGAACAGTGGCTGAAATGCTGAGATACCTCAAGGGGTTAAAAAGCAGTTTATGACAAGGAGATTGATAATCATGCAGGACTGAACAGACTAAGTCTTACAGAAGAACACATTTTTTAGAGTAATGTAGAAAAACATTCCATATGCAAGATGTTCATTGATAACAGTAGAGAGAGTCTAAGTCACTGTGGAAATGACTACTGATGAATAGTTGTTTTAAAAAGTTACTGTTATGGGAAAGAAAATACCAAATTTTGTGTATCCCCACATTTCTATAGTGTTTTTAAAATTTAATTCTGGCAAATTTTCATTCATCTTGAGTGGATATACCATTGAGATATTCTTGTTTCTTAAACCTAGTGATACATAGTGTCTCCTCAGCTAGACTGTTGAAGTTTTATACCACTAAAAACATTCCTTGAAAAAAAATTATCTGCCTGTACAGTGGATCACCTCTAAACACAGCTATTGAGAGACTGAGACAAGAGCATGGCAAGTCTAAGGCCAAAACAAACACTTTAGAGAGACCCAGTTTCCAAAAATAAACAAATATAAAACTCTGGCAGAGCTCTTGCCAATGTTGCAATGATCTAGGGTTAAATCACTGAGTACACAAAAGTATACCCCACCAATAAACAGTTAAAGAGGTAAAATTAGGTAAAGCACCTAAAATTCAAGCTTATTATTACTTTTTATTTTTGGCAGAGTATCATTCTCTCTAAATGTTCTAAGTTGTTTACGTAAATCTACATACATTTTTCAGCTGAACCACTTTGGTTCTCATCATCTGAAGAAGAGGAGGAGGTTCTTGATGACACCAAAAATAAGCAGCCACAGGTGTGTTCACTCAGATATATTTTTCAAAACTTCTGATTTCTTACTGTATTCCTTGTTTTAAGAAAGTCAATATTGGCAAATTTGATTACCTTTCTTAACAGTGGTTTGAAATCTAAAGATGATAATTTAATATTGAAACCTAATAGAATTTAACTGGTTATGAATCTGAAAATAGCATTAAAATTCAGGATAACATGTAGATAAATATTATCCTTGTAATTCGGGCAGAATTTCTTCTGAATATTATTTGGTTTTCCATTTTTTAACCCCTGAAAATGATGAAGAAGTTAAAACTAGTGGTTTTGCTAATAACCATTTTAAATAATAAACATATATAGTGGTGATGGTCATTGAGTACATTTATGGTAAAAGATGGTTCTTCCAAGTGGCTCAGTTTTAGTTACATATAAACATGGAAAATCACACCCATATCAGGTGCTCTGTAGGTATCATAGGCAGAGTGAGTGAAAAGAAACACATACATGCAGATCCTAATCAGACAGCAATTTCAGACCAGTTTTTCTCATACACTCAAATGTGCATAGCTCACACACCCAGCCCATGGATGGCTGGTGAAATCCTTGAATTCATTTACTATTCTAAAAGCCAAAATTCTAGGTTTCATTTGGTCTGAGGATCTCTATAGTGCCTCTCCAGGTTTTCTTTTTTCCATAGCTGCTCTTTTTTTTTTATCCAGATTGCACACAGAAGCCAATATGACTCGGGCTTGGAAAAATAGTCAGGAAGTGCTGTACATTTTTGTGCTGTCATTTTTCTTCATTGGTGTACTTTTTAGTTCTGTCTCAGAGAAACATGTTGTTTACTCTACCCAGATCCTGTGTGTTGCTTTCTAACAGTATGATAGAAACATTTCTTCACCCTACTTTGTCATTTTATTAAACTGGATTTTCTCTCAGTGAAACACTTACTATAAGCTCTTTAGATCCTGTGAGACTGTGATTACCAAAATGAGGCAAGTCCAACAAAGTCTTATTCCTGCTCAACATCACATAATTCCAAATCTCTTATCACACTGAATCTCATAAGTCTGTTATTTAAAACATGTAATGCAACAAAATATTAATTATATTTCTCAAGAATGTTTAATTAAGTATTTAATGCATTCTCATCTTGTGGGGTTGTGATATATGGTTGTTTAGACTCTTCGAATACATGCATTTATGTTATTAAATTTTCAGGGAATACCTTTTATATGATATCCATCCTGCTTTTACCAAATCAGGAGCCATTGGAAGACAAGAGTTCAGCTTCATCTGAAGCATAAATTCTAGGTTGCCCTGTGGAAAATATGACTGTACTTATCTACATTTTAGTTAACTGCTTTCAAGACCAAAATGTGGGTGATGTCTAAAAGAGTGATAGTGAAGTTTTCATGCAGCTCATTAGGGTCCTTTATTTTGCCGGTATTTTCTGAGAGTGGTCCACAAATGTGCATTACTCACTCATCTGGAGAGAAACATTATATAGCAAAAGAGAAAGCAGATGGACATGTCCATGGTAAGAACTACATACTCTACACAGTTCTTTGGACAGAATATTGATTTCTAACATGAGTGCTGATTTATTCTAATACTTGTAAAAATGAACCTAGTAAACAGGTAATAATGAAAAAGTGAGAAAGATAATGAGTTGTCTCTCTTAAGACCAAAGTCCAGCAGCAGGTTATAGTGGAAGTGTCCCTCTTAGTTTCTATACAAGACATGCATAGATCATAGGGAAGTTGGAAATTGTGAAGTAGAGAGGATAAGGGTGAATACACATTGGGAAAGGCAGAGAGAGTGAGTGCAGTGAGTAAATGAAGAAAAAAGAAGCCATGAAGGCTGATAAATTTCAGTCATGTACCAGAATAAAAAGACCACCTGTTCAAAATGTGGAAGAAAAATGGGAGTTTCCAGTTGTGCAAATGACTCAAGGTGTGAATATTTTTTCTCACAACTCATTTCTGAGTTGTCATTAGAAAGGAATTGACATGTGAAGACTGATCATAAGGAAAGGATTTTTGTTAAGTGAAGTGTTCATAAATCCATGTGTCTGGTCATAAATTTATATAAAACAATATTGTAATTAAAACAAAGAAAAAATAAAAATACCTATATCATAAACATTCTTTTTTTAAAAAAGAGAGAGTGAGAGAGGAGAGAGAGAGAGAATTTTTAATATTTATTTTTTTAGTTCTCGGCGGACACAACATCTTTTGTTGGTATGTGGTGCTGAGGATCGAACCCGGGCCGCACGCATGCCAGGCGAGCGCGCTACCGCTTGAGCCACTTCCCCAGCCCTCATAAACATTCTTGCAACTACCTGGGATGAAGCACAGATGGCAGACACAGAAGTATGTGAAGTGGAAAAATGTGCAAATTGTTATGGACTGATACCTAAATTCATAGGTTTTAAAATATTCTTTGGACAATTGGGAAAGGAGAAGGTAGAATAGACACTGAGAAAAGCAGAGAGAATACAGTGAGTAAATAAAGGAGAAAGGACTTCTTCTCATTGTTCAGGTTTGGGAACATCATTGGGTGGAAAACTGGCTCTATTATTGTAAGGCATTTGAAGGCAGGGAAATGAGAAGCAGACTAAGTGCAGACCCAGACTCTCAGACTCTAATAGATCATCTGTGGGGATTCCTATTCAAAATGCATACTCTGACTTACCTGGCCTACACATCTATGTTTTCTTCCATGTAAGATGATTGAAATGATCACTATCTGCCAGCCACCATGTAAAGAGGTCAGGAAAGGATTTCCTTTTAGCAATACTAAATGCAGAGCCACTGGAACATCAAATATAATAAAGTTATTCCATACATCTAGTTTTTATTCTCATCTTGTCTCTTGGCAAGTGATAAGAACTCAAAGTATAGAATTTATATTTCTTAGGTCTAATCCTTAAATTGGGAATTAAGAAAGAGTGGTGGACTGGGGTTGTAGCTCAGTGGTAGAGTGCTTGCCTTGCATGCGTGAGGCACTGGGTTCTATCCTCAGCAACATAAATAAATAAATAAATAAGTAAGTAAATAAATAAATAAGAAAGTAAATAAATAAATAAATAAATAAAATGAAGACATTGTGTCCATCTACAACTAAAAAAATGAAAAGAAAAAGAAAGAGTGGGGATAATTCATAGACAAAATAGAAAATATAAAGAATCAAGACCAGAGATCAAGGTGTTGCTTTTGAAAAGTTCCTGGGAAGGTGAAATGTGGAAGAAACAAAATAAGTTAGCTGGGTAATCTTGGAGGGAATGATGGGGAAACTGAGAGCATGCAATTCAGGGGCTATCAGTATATCTATCTTTCACAATATGTGAGAGACTGTAACTTGTCCATCATTTGAATCATGAGGGGCTTGTAAGTTGGGGAAAGATTCCAGCCATGACCATCTTTTCTCCATACCTATCAGACATACTGCTTGCTGTGGTTTAAATTGAGTCATTCTGAGGAGCAAAATTACATTTCAGAATCATTAGTGGTTTTTAATGACAACTCTGCTCTTTCTCTTCTTTCCTCCCTCCCTCCCTCCCTTTATTCCTTCCTTTTTTCCTTCCTTCCTTCCTTCCTTTCTTCCTTCCTTCCTTCCTTCCTTCCTTCCTTCCTTCCTTCCTTTCTTCCTTCTTTCCTTTCTACTCCCTTCCCTCCCTCCCTGTCTTTTTTCCTTACATAATTACTTTCTGAATTTCTTTCCTATTTGCCTGAAAATAAATTTTTGATCATGGGCATTCTAGAAATTAACTTCATTACTGAGCTACATCCTCATCCTTCAAAAGCTATTTATAATTTTTTGATAGGCCTGGCCTTTTATGAATACTCTTAAAACACTGGCAAGTCACACCAAACCAAACTCATTTGTAAACAGAACTCTTTATACAGTTTACTCTTTGAATACCCAAAATTTTTGTCATATATGCGTGTGTTTTGTGTGTGATAATATATTACTGTTATCAGATAAAGCTGTGCTCTTCCATTTCAACTTTCCCTTTAAATTTTTAGACTCAAAAGTTTAAACAAATCAAACCTTATTTCTTAGATGTGGAAACTATCTGTTCTCACACAAGGGGACCATGAAAATCTAATCTGTTTAAACCAGAGAATACAGGAATAGAGGATGCACAAGAGGAACAAGCATCCCACTTGAATATAAGAAACAAACAATAGGTGTCATAGCTTTCAGTGTCAAAATATGTATTTCAACTGACTCCTTCAGATATCTTTGTTGAGAAATGAACCTAACATTTCCCTGGGATCTGAACACAGCTTTGGCCTTACTAAACAAAAATGAAAGGACAAATGCAGTAAATATATACCTACTTAAAATTATAAAGATTAAATCTTTTCAATAGTATTTCAGTAAGATAGGTTCTATGGCTTGTTTTTGTTTTGACTTCACCTTTGCCATTGAATCTCTTAGGGACCTTCTTTGCTTCTCCACTAGAGGATTTTTGGATTCTCCATCAGTCTGTATCTTTGCATTGGTATATGTTTTCTTGTCTGTTTTATTTATGCTCATTGTACAAATAATCTCAGGTTTGTGAAATGAACAGCATGTTTCACAAAACGTATTCACAAAATTCCTTTGGCAGATTTTAGTCACATGATTGTTGTCAGCCAAACCAGCCAGCACAGAAACCCAGGAGATAGCATAATTTTTAGCAAAGCTGAACCATGGACCTCAGATGTATGTGGAGGCATCTGTAATGTATGAGTTTTTTTGTCCTCTTCAACTTTGCTTGATTATATACCCCTTTTGTTTTTCAGCCTCTAGGGATTCATCTGATTTCAGAAAGGTAATTAAATTTCTATATTTATTCTAAATTATTAACTTTGTAGTCAATGAAAAATACATTCTTTATGTACTATCTTCTTTCTAAGCGCACCGATCCCATCACAATAAAAGAGACCCTTCCACGGAAAGGATTAGAAAAGTCAAAATGGGTAAGTTTTACATTACAACACTCCAGGGAACACAATGTTAAAACACTTGAAATGCTACCAGTGTTCTCACATGTAAGGTGCTTTTCCCAAAGAGGTGGGAGGATTTCCTCACAATGTCATCATTAGTCACAGAAAATGATCTCTCCTCTGTGTTTCTGGGAATATCCCCTCAATTCTGAATTGTTTCCCCTACATATCATACTATTACATTCTCCCTATTTCCAGCCTTTGGAGTGAACTAGCTACCATGCAAATGTCACCATAAGCATCTCTTTAGAATGTGAAAGGTCAACCTTCTGAAATTACTTAGAAATATTTCCTGACATGAGCCAAGCCTCAATCTATATCTTTATACATTTCCTCTGCCTCAACTGTCCTCTGGCATTAGGCCTCACCTATCCCTTTATTTTGAGACAAATCCTGACCTATTTCATACTTTTCTCTGTGTGGGCCTACAGCATTTCATGCTTTCACCATCTCCTGCTCTCTGGCTACTCACCTCTCACCTGTCTTTTTGAGGGGTGAGTAGCCAGAAAAAACATCATCCCTGGGGGCACATTTTCTCTGCCTTCTTAGGTCATTTTCTCTGACACTTCAGCTGGTCACATTAGCTTCCAGACACATAGGTTCCCCTTTGCCCTTCTCACCGGAGTCACACGGGTATAGTCTAGCCTGCACCAGTTTTTTCTACCTTCCATCAGGCACAGTGTAGGTCCCTTCAAAGGCACTTCCAGGATCCCCATGTGTGTGTGTGTGTGTGTGTGTGTGTGTGTGTGTGTGTGTTGTTTATAGGAACTGAATCAAAGAAACCACTGTTGCACTCTTTCCGAGGATGGCTATGGCTTTAGCACTCCTATCACCCATTGAGAGAAGAGCATGCTTTTTAAGCACCAGTGCATAGTACACCTTTTGGACAGATCAGTTTAAGCAATATTTTTGATCTCAGGTTTCTCCTTAGCAGGGCACATCATGGTACAATTTAGAATGCAACTTCCTCTTCTCTCTCCCCCTTTGTCTGAGGCAGATCTGCACTGATATTTGAATGCAGGTTGTAGTCTTTTTCTGTTTATGGTACACAGATTACTGAATCTCTGGACCTTTTCAGTGTTCAGAAATTTTAGGGATTTTAATAAAATCCCTCTTTCACTCACTTTGCTGAGAAGCTCTTCACCAACTCTTTGGTCTCCATTGCAATAGTGCAGCTTAGAATTCAGCTTACTCTATAGTAACATTTTCCCAGAATCAGCCCTTCTTTCCATGTCTATTTTCAAGCTTGTTTCTGAGCAAATTTCATTGATCTTGAGTAGACAAATCTTGGCAATATGGTTTGCACTGAACCTTGTATCCTGACATGTCTCTATAAGATGTGTGTTGAGGATTTGGATCAAGAAAAAATACTCCCTGAGAACTCAATGTTTGTTGGGTGCAAATGGGTACATCTTTATTCACAACTGCTTGGAGGTCCAAGTCTTGAAGGATGGCTGTATTCGGTCCACTCAGAGGACTCCAGTTGCGAATTAAAGTGGTTATGGGATAGAACTAAGTGGTAGAGTATTTGACAAGAATGCATAAGTTTGTGGGTCCACTCCCAAGGTGTATACACAAGGAAAGAAAAAGAAAAAAGAAAAACTGTGGAAAGTTGAAACCAGTAATTATTCACCAAATATTAAACTTAATTGGAAATCATATGTGGGAATATTAAGTTGTTTTGGTGTTACAATTACCCTTTTCTATTTGGATTGATGTTCACTCTTTCTAATGCAGATCTAAGGAATGTGAGTAAATGTATTCATTTATCAGCAGAGACCCATTTTGACATGACTTCAGAGGAAGAGCACAAAAATTTTGATGACGCTCAATGTACCCAGTCTCAAGTATGCCAACATATAAATCATATCTTCCTGTTTTCTCTTGTTTTTCTTTCTTGAGGAAAGTAAAGGAGGCCAAATGAAAATACCTTTTAAATAGTCTTTTGGAATTCAGGCATTATATATTACTAATTACATGTAAAACCACTCTGAACTGGTTAGAATCTGAAAATAGCATTAGTAGTCCTGTCAACTTATAGCTAAATTTACTATGTAATGGAGGCAAAACAATTCTAAATGTTGCTTGTGCTTCCACTTGCATAAACATTTTGAAAAATAAAAAGTTGAGACTAAATTTGAGACTGACGAATAACCACCTGGGTTGTGAATGGTAATGGTCACTGACTGCATTCATGTGAAAGGGTGATGTTGTCAAAGTCTCAAAATTCTAGTGAAAATCAGTAGTTATTTGCTACAAGTTGAAATATATATATATATATATATATATATATATATATATATATATATTAACTTTACATCCTGGTTAATGTTTATTTTTTATTTTTTGTTTATTTTTTATTGATTTTTTTAAAAATAAATGACAGCAGAATGCATTATAATTCTTATTACACATATATAGCACAATTTTTTTATATCTCTGGTTGTGTATAAAGTATGTTTACCCAATTTCTGTCTTCTTACATGTATTAAACAATTTTTTCTGTGGTGAACTTTTCATTTTGTTTCTCATCCTTGCAGAAAATTCAATCAATATGTTTAATAATTTTATCAAAATGTCTTAGTATATTAAAGAAATGTATTTGTGTGCATTAATGGGGGAATGATGGAATTTAAAGATGCTGTCTCATCTTTTTTCTCACATTGCCAACATTCCTGGTGTGATATTTAGCTCACATCTAGATTTATTTTATTTGGTTGGCATATGTAGGTCCTTGGGTTTACAGCTTTCCCTTTGCGGTGTATCCTTGGCAGGGGCCATATCTCAGTGTCAAATCCCCAACTGAACACCTAAGTCTCATATTATCAAACAAAAACTTTGTTAGTTCATTGTTTAAAAAGTGTAATCCTATTTAATATGAAACATACTCCTCAAAATTCTTTAAAATAAGACTTGAAAGCCTTCTCACATTTGATGGTGAATGCAAAGTCGAATGAGTTACAATGAATATCATTCCTCCCGTCTTTTGGGGTGTATACACCTTTGTTAGCATGTTGTCAAGGAATGCCTTTTCTATGACATTCACCCTGCTTTTACTAAATAAGGAGCCACTGGAAGATAAGTGTTCAGCTTCATCTGGAGCACAATACTAAGACACCCTATGGAAAGTATGACTGCTCAGTCTGTAGTTATCTACATGTTAGTTAGCTGCTATCAAGACCAAAATGTGGGTGATGTCTAAAAGAGTGATAGTGAAGTCTTCATGCAGCTCATTGGGGTCCTTTATTTTGCAGGTATTTTCTCAGGATCATCCACAGATGCGTGTTTCTCACTCATCTGGAGAGAAACATCATAAAGCAAAAGAGAAAGAAAATGGACATGTCCATGGTAAGAACAACATGTTCTACAAAGTTCTTTGGATAGAATATTGAGAACATGAGTGCTGATATATTCTAATACTGGGAGAAATGAACCTAGTAAACAGGGAATAAAGAAAAAGCAAGAAAGATAAAGAGTTGTCTCTCTCAAGACCAAAGTCCAGCAGCAGGTTATAGTGAGAGTGTCCCTCTTAGTTTCTGTACAAGACAAGTATATACCATAGGGGAGTTGGAAAACTTGAATTTTTATGTTGGAAAGAATAATGTTCTTCACATTCTACCTGCTTTCTGTTCATTTCTCAGTGTATTTTCATTTTCCTCGGGGAATCTTTTCTATAGATCAGATTTATGTATTAGATCACAAACCTCTTTTCTAATATCATCTGTCTAAAATTATAATGATCTTTTTTGTGTGTCTGTCTTCTCCATTAGACTTTAAGCTAAAGAACAATAGGGGTCTAATCTCATCTGCTATATCTTCAGAGTTCAGCATATTGTGTCACGTGTTTTATGCACTCATTGCTTTAGTGTATAAATAATAAATGTGAAATATACAGCATTCATATATTTAAATTAGTCATATATTTTATTTATATCTTCTTTTTTCTGACAGATTCTGTTAGCCTATCAAAAACCCAGAAAGCAGTTCTATCACTTCAAAGAATAATAAAAAGCAAAAAAAGTCACTGCACACAGTTTAAAAAAAATGCACAAATGGAAAATGAGATTCACGAGCTAAAAAAGAGCGTATCAGAGTTTAAGAAGAAAATATAGAATTGAAACAACAACTCCACAATTTGAGGTATTATATCCTAGATTGAAAGAAGGAGTGGAATCTTTTCCTTTAATACAGTAAAATAAGAAGGACAAAATTTTTTTAACTACTGCCTCATCTGTTAGCACTTTGCAAAGGAGAAAACGTGAATAAATTATAAAATTCTTACAAATATGATAGCATATTATTAAATGTGATTACTTCTAAAAACTAAGTACATATTTTTCCCCATCACAATTTTAATGCCTCTATGGAACCCCATCTGCTAGTAATCTATTTATTTAACAAGCATAATTTGGGATTGTTATTTGTTTATATTTTTAACTTTTTATTACAATTAATATTTCAAGAAATATTATTTATAAAAAAATCATTTCCTACTCAGATACCATGGCATGTGCCTATAATTCCAGCAGCTTGGGAGACAAAGATAGGAGGATCAAAAGTTCAAAATAATTCTCATCAACCTAGCAGCGATGTTCTAAGCAAAATAATGAGACCCTGTCTCAAAAAAAATGAAAAAGACCTTGGGATGTAGCTAAGGGATTTAGCTTCTGTGGGTTCAATCCCTGGTACTAAAGTTGGGGATAAGAAGAAAAGAAAAAAAATAACTTTCTATATTTCTGCTTACTTTTGAAAAAAATTTCAATATAGAGTAATTTGGTTAAAGTTGGGTGTTGGAGACCAGCTCCAACAGGGGGGTCTCAGGAGACGAATGGATGGTGAGGAGTCGGTGAAAGAGGGGTGGAGAAACAACAGACACCAAAGTGAAGGTGTTGATCCCAATCTTTACTTATGAAGTTGATCATATATACTTTTCATTTTGGCAGGCTCACAGTACTTTGTGGTTACAAAACAGGAATCATTATTCAAAGAAACAAAATATTACGTAGCTACAATTGAATAGAAGAATGTACCTTGGCTTATGCATATGCAAGAATTTGTACTTTCAGTTCGAGTTTTGCTTTGAGCAGTTTCTGCTTAGTTAACTTTTAATAATAGTTACGAATGTCCCAAACTATTGGCCTACACCTTGACTATTCTTTCTTGACTTACTGACTGGAACCGGTGCCATGGTTATGGCAAGTAGTTGATTTGTTATTAATTTTAATCAAACAGAAGTAAGAGCACAAACCATTGTGCACAGGAACAAGAACAAGTTGCCCAGTACTAAGCACTAATCTGTCTTCTTAACATTAATTTTTCTTCTCTAGATTTTAATTTAATTTCTCAAAAATTTCCTTGACAGGAATACAGGGAGTTTTTCATTAGACATTAACAATTTGTGCTTCACAGCTGAATCATTGCATTTAGAGCAAACAGATCCATTCTTTAGAAGTAGTTGCATTAATTGGGAGTCATGTTTTTTCCTTCATACTTAATGGTCATATGAGAAATCGCAACTATACTTATTAAAGGAATACACAAACAAATCAGCCCATTCCCAGAAACATACTGCACTCCTCCAGAAGATAGACGCCTTGCACCATCCACCTCAGGAGGGCCTTGCCATTTCCTGAGTCAGGGGAGAGGCGCAGCAGTTGGGAAACTGTAAAAAAATTACAGGTTTTTTAAATTTCTCTCAAGAAAGTTTGCATTCCACCAGTGAGGCATTTTTCACTGCCCTGAAACATGTTATCATACATTTATAGTTTATAGGCTGATTTTGGGGATCAAACTCAGGGTTTTGTGTTACTAGTGTGATGTACTAGTGCTGAGCTAGACACTCGGCTACACTTCTAACATTAACATTCATTAAAAAATGAAATGAAAACAGATTATTTTTTTATTCAAATTCATTCTCATTCATAAATTTGTTCATATTTCTATATTGAAAGGACATATACTTTTTATGTTTTTAGGTATACACGACAGTAGACTATATGTTGACATAAATTTATTTTTGTTATGTCTTATATTCCATTGTGTGTGTGCACACACACATTTTTTGATCCATTCATCTGTTGAAGAACATTACTCTTCATTATTGGATTAAATGTTAGGTCCCATCTTGTTCAAAAATGAATTTTGAGTTTTTTGTAATATACATAATGATCAAAAAGGTAAGTTGAGAGTGTTACCATAAAAGAAACATAAAAAAGTATAATAGCAGGTATTAGATTATTTATCCCAGTTCGGGGTTATAGTAATACAAAAGATACATATTTTTTATATCTTTATTTTATTTACATGTGGTGCTAAGGATCGAAACCAGCACCTTACCCATGCTTGGAAAACACTCTACCACTGTGCTACAGCCCCAGCCCCAAAAGGCACATATTGAAAAAAGAATGTCTGAATATGCTGTTACAGTGTAAGCCAATTATAGGTATACCTGACATATTTTATGAAGATAAATGACATTACTACTGAATTCATAAGTTTGTATATAAAAAATGTCTTTAAAACTTATTTGACATGAAATTATCTTTTTAACTGGGGAGGACCTATGATTGTGCCAAAAAAATTACCTTAAACTTGTCAATTTACCAAATCATTTCTAAATTCCTTTTCTGTGGTATCTAAAAGATTTGCTAGTAACAGAAACTTATCAAATAACAAAACAATCTTTTATTATTGACTTTCAATTATGTATGTTTTACACAAGATTAAAGGAGAAATTTAAAATGTTAAACTAGAAAAGCTTCAGAGAACATAGAATTTTTATTAAGATACTAAATCAGCATACAAAGAGCCAGAACATAAAAAGACATTTTTGGGTTTTGGCAGAAATCAATTAAAAAGCATCCATATTAACTTCAGATATACCTTAAAAGAAGATAAGGTGAAGAGAAAAAAATGATATGTTACATGAAAAAAATAAGAACCCATTAAAACAAAAAGAAACAGAATTTCACAAAGAGGATCAAGTGAGAAAGCAAGCTGAAATCTCTGTTTGTACAATAGATACAGAATTGGAGCCTGGAAGAAATCATTTTAATCAGGTAAATGAACATTCAGTAAAGTTTCAAATCTTTACTATATTTCATTTGAATTATTTATAAAATCCCTTTAACTTATTGTATGTGGCCATGTTTCACTTAATGATGGCAATGTGGTCTGAGGAATGTGCTGTTTGGCAATTTCACCAGCATGCAGTCATCATGTGTGTGTACTTCCACACACTTCAGACATCTCTCACAATGCCAGGAAACACAGACTTATAGGACCTCCATTTATATGCAGTCTGCTGTTTCCCAAAGCATGGGTATGTGGGGTGTGAACTATTATTTTGATTTAAAACACAATGTTCATTATTTGGCAATAAAAAAAATAAAAAAAGATCTGACAAACCAGAAAAAAAAAAAACCACAATGTTATCTGACTCTAAAATTAAATGGTGACATTTATGACAAAACTAGTTACAGCAAAACTTAGCATCTGGTAGTTGTTCAGCATTTGTTTTCCGAATGAAGAAGTTTAGTTTAATCACTGACATAAATACAAATTTAGGTGTTTTATGTTAAAATACAAACTAAATATCTATGCACCTATTTAAAACATTTTTTAAAAGTGTTTCACAATTACATTTCTGTCTGTATTTAAGAAATGTTTTCACTCACCCAAATTTATCTGTCATTTGTGCAAGTGAAATGTAAGACATTTACTCATAAAGAATAAATCTACCTTTTGGAATTATTTTTTTAATTTTGAAGGTCCCACTCTTAAATTAAGCTTTTAGACTTCTGTCACCTGCTGATATACAGCCAAAACCTTGCTGAAATAAATTTGTAGATTTTAGCAGAACAAAATGAAACCTACAGACAATTTCTATGAGACCATAATGCCAGAATTTACAATATGAAATTTCAGTAACACATCTTTGCAAACAAAAGAGATAGACATGTGCAGAAAGAAAATGTTTCCTGAATTATTTTCTTCTGTTTTCAAATGAGTGAGTGTGTGTGTGTGTGTGTGTGTGTGTGTGTGTGTGTGTGTAACATAGTTAAACAGTAAATCTATTAATCATGGGAAAGTATAGAGGGTTTTAAATCCATATATTTATAACCATAATGCACATATTTTGGAGGTGAGGGGTGCAATTTCTGTCCCATTGAATTAAGTAATGTTTTTAATTCAATAACTGTATTTCACCTCAGCAGTCTCATGATGACTTTCAGAGTAGCCTTATAAAGAGAAAAGACTTTTAATATTTTCCAGAGGAATAGATGATTTTTCTATGATCTCAAAACGCTTCCTTCTAATAGTAGATCTTCTAGTTTGGGGAAGTGACTTTGCTCTCTTGTTGTATTAATTTGCATTACTACTCCCACTGTTAAGTAAGGAGGAAAAGTGGGGCCAGCAAATACTCTGGTTTTGTAAATCATTTTCTTACTTTTGAGAAGAGAAACAAACACTTTGCTTCAAGTAATCTCCTACTTCCATACAAAAAAATGAAAAAATGGCATATGTTCATAGAATAAATATATTTTCATAGAAATATGTTCATAGAAATAAATTACTGGTAAGTATTTGTTCCTAATACATAAGATCTTTTTATTTCCTTTATTTTATATTGACTCATGTTTCAGTCTTCACTGAGATGAAACAAATGCTACTGAGTAGAAATCTCAGGATTTTCTGAGTAGAGCCTTACACATTTTGCCTTATTTGTCATTTGTATTTTGAAACACAGGCCTTCTTTGGTGTTTATCCATTCAAAGGACAGAAGTAACTGGCTTTGTGGATGAGCACTAGAAGCAGAGGCAAAAGACTTGGAGAAAAATTGTGCAATTTGCCTGTGTTTTTAGTCTTGTGCTCCTTTTCAGAATTGTGATACATTGTTCATTGATATAGGTCATGTGTTTAATGCTGTTCCTACATTTATAATTTATCAATAGATGCAATTCTCATTCCCAGCTACAAAATGTTAGAAAACAGAATATGCTAGGAATGTTTTTAGGAAAAGACCTTGGAGAACTTTTGTATGTCTCAGAAGATGTAGAGCTAAGGCTCTTACTATGGTCTGGTTGAATACATGAGGTGTCAGATTGCAAACTTATTCTTCTTAAAGTTAAGTGTTCTTTTATTTGCCACTGAAGCCATCCCAACAGATAGGTACATAATAAAATATTTGGAATTTTTAACTGTTTAAAGGGTAGATCATATGATCCTAAAAGTGGATCAACAGAGAAATCATGAATTGTAATTTTTATTTATTGTTTTTAGGTATACATTAAAATAGAGTTCTTTTGGTATATTACACATACATAGCATATAACTTCTATGTAGAGTTTTTCTGGTCATGTATTCATATGTGAACATAGGAATGTAATGTCATATTCATTCTACTATATTCCCCTCCTTTCTCAGCCCTTTATTCACTTTTCTCTAACCAACAAACTTCTATTCTTTTATCCTCCACCCTTATGTGTGTTAGCAACTACATGTTAAGGAGAATATTCAGACTTTGGACTTGGAGGACTGGATTATTTCACTTGGCATGACAGTGTCCAGTTCCATTCATTTGCCAGCAAATGCCATAATTTCATTCTTCATGGCTGAATCCATTGTGTATATATGACACATTGTCTTTATCCTTCCATGTGTTGAAAGGCACCTAGGTTGGTTCCACAGCTTAAATTTTGTTAAGAGCTGCTATAAATATTTATGTGGCTGTGTCACTATAGTATCATTGGAGTATACACTGAGCAGCAGAATAACTGCAACAAATGGTCATTCCATTCCTGGTTTTGTGAGAAATCTATATACTGCTTTCCTGAAAAATTACTTGGTGCAATGTATGAGTGAATCTTTTCCCCACATTCTCACCAACATTTATTGTTACTTGCATTCTTTATATCTCAGCGTAGTTTTAATTTTCATTTTTCTAATTGCTAAAGATGTTGAACATTTTTTTCATATACTTGTTAACTGTTTGTACATATTTTTCTTTGAAGTGCTTGCTCAGTTTTTTGTTCATTTATTGATTGGGTTATTTTTTGTTTGTGAGTTATTTTTCCAGTTGTTTATATATTCTGGAAATTAATGCTCTATCTAACATGTCAGTGACAAAGATTTTCTCCCATTCTATATGCTGTCTACTCACATTCTTGATGGTTTCCTTTGCTGTAAAGATACCACCCCATTTATTGATTCTTTATTGTACTTCTTGTGCTTTAAGTGTCTTTTTGAGAAATTCAGTTCCTACACTGACAAGATGGAGCACTGGGCCTGTCTAGTCTTGTAATAGGTCCAGGGTATTTTATCTATTATCTAGGTCCTTGATACACTTTGTTTTTGAGAAACAGGGGTTAAATTTCTCCTACAACATATGGGTTTTCAATTTTCCCAGCACAATTGATTGAGGAACCTATCCTTTCCCCAATGCATGTTTTATAGTGTGTTTGTCTAGTATTAGATAACTATATGTGTGGGGTTTTCTCTGTTGCTTCTCTTCTGCAATTTTATTTTTTTTTAAATTTGCAAACTAACTAATCACTTAATCTATTCTTTCATTCTGGTATAATGCAGATTTTTTCAATCTTTATTTTTTTTATAACCAGGAATTGATCCAGGGTGCTCAACCACTGAGATGCATCCCAGCCATTTATTTATTTATTCATTTATTTATTTATTTATTTATGAATGAGTCAGAGTCTCACTGAATTGCTGAAGACTGGCTTTGAACCTGTGATCCTCCTGCCTCAGTATCCTAAGACACTGATATTACAAGCATGAGTCTCTGAACCTGGCAGTTATTACATTCTTTAAGTTGTAATTTTCTTTTACTGTCATAGATCCATCTTCTTGAATTAACTTTTGAACTCTTGGGAATTTATATTTTTATAAGCTCAGAAGCTCACATCTAATTTTTCTTCTGTGGGTATCTATTTATTGAAACACTTTCACCACATAAATATACAGGTTTTTCTATTATTTCAGTGAAAATAATGAAACATCATTTTATTGAGTGCTAGCTAAATGTATCCTTGGTTTCATTTAGGTTTCTCCGACAGATGGGACAGAGAACAAGCTACTGCATAAATATCACAAGAAGAAGGATGAGGTCTCTATGAAGAGACTGGGAATGGACACAGTAAAATATCAGAACCAGGAAAAGAAGTGCTTTGAGAATACTGAAATTTTAAGAGAAAAGAATACCAGCCTTCCATGGGCACAAAAATTGAATGAGGAAACACTTATGGAAATATTTCAGGACAATGAACAGTTGGGTATTTGGAAAGTTGAGAGTATATTGCAAAATTTCACACCTGAGAGTGAAAAACAAAGCACAGAAAGACCAGAAACAGATGTCAAATCTCACTCTGCCAGATCTGGTCCTGCTCCACCCCATCATGGTGAAAGTACAACACCAAAAAGAAATCTAGAACTTGCTTTCCAGAGAGGCAGAGATAAAGACTTTAGTTCACAGGAAAAAAAGAATATTGATGTATCTAACCTAAATGGTAGTAGTGAGATTTCTTCCCAACAGGTTCCAAATTCTGAAGTAAAAACAAGTGACCTAGAAAACAAGCTGCATCAGACAAGAGTAATGACTTTGGCTACAGATCAAGTAAACAGACACCTAAAACAAAGACAGTGCCAACTGAAGGAGATGGAACACAGGTATCAAAATGAAGAAAGAAAAAGGAATTAACACCTTAGAAAGCAGGAAGCTTCTAAAGAGAAGGTATTTAAACTACAAAGAGAAACTACATTGCATGAAGACCAATTGCATGACCATCAGAACAAAGGTGAAAATAAAATAGATGGAATTATTAATGTCCAAACCCAATTTTATGATGTTATAAAAAAACTTCAAGCTCGGAATGACAGATATCGTCTCATGCTGGAAAACAAATATTTGGAATTAATCAATGAAACTAATCATTTAAAATAAACAACTGGATCAATATGGAAAGGAGAAAGCAGAGGAAGTAAGTATCAAGCAAGATATCTTTATAAAGAGTCTTCAAAGGAATATTCAAAGTGACATCTGCTTATGGCTAAATGTTGAATCTTGATGAATATAAAAATGTAGATATTATGAATGTGTTTCTGTATCAACACAGAACTACAACCTATTGTCCAGCAAAAATAACTTCAAACCAATCTGTGTTTGAAGTGCTGAGTATTCCAATTTCCCTGCTCTGATTCTTACACACTGTGTACATATTTTAAAATAACTATAGGTACTCATGTGTAAACTAAACACAAAAGACTTAGTTAAAATGAATTTTAATATTTGAAAAGGAGGAAATTTTTAAAACTTGGGCCTAACAGACCCTTCAATTTAAGAAATTGTTTCTTATAAAGATTTAAGAGGTTAAGATTTTTTTGTATAAATGCTGACATTATTAATATGGTCTCAATAATGCTGAAACAATATCTAATTTTGGTGCTATTAATTCAACCCAAAGTTTGAACATGCTAAACACATGTTCTACCAATGAGCTACATCCCATTACTGAATAACAATTTTAATGTCTTCTTGTTGCTATACTTGAAGATCACAATGAAACACATAATGGAAATGCTCATACCTAGTTTCAAATAAATTAGTTACTTTTACAGTTCATTCCAGATTTTACAGTTGAACTGAAATGTAGATGCTGTATTTTGTAATAGACTTTCTTCAGTATATTTTTGTATATTTCTAGTTGGTAAATTTATTTTTAGTCATTTAAGTTTAACATAAATCTGAAAATAACTGTCCTGATATGTTTTTGTTTTCATTCATGTCTTGTCCACCTCTTTAAAAGCATCTATTTGTCATCATTATAAATTGGGACTAATGTGATGAATTGCAGCAAAACCACAGTTGATTTCATCTGTAATTTGATGCATATATTCATGATAACTTGCTAATAGTATTCTTCATTTCATGGCCTAATTCTTATTATATAGTGACTTTCAGTACAAAGATAATTGTAGCCATCTAAAATTCATTAATTTGGCACTGAACCCCCATGTCCAGACTAATGAGGGTGGCAGAGTTTATGTAAAGCAGGAGTGGTGTGAGGATCAGTGAGAAATCTAGAAGATGTGGACAGGCAGTGAGGTAGAGACCAGGTTACCTAGCATCTCCTTTATTCTTTGTGAAAGTATATTGGAATTATTTTAGCAAAGCTTTAAAGATGTGAGTCTCTAATAAGAGAGGGATAATAATCTCTGTAGAATTCACCACTACCAATGAGACCTGTGTAACCATTTTTGATTGAGATTTCAGTAGTTTGTTAAACATTGCAACTTTATCAAGGGCAGTATGTAGAGATACAGGGCTCACCCTGTTGTGTAAGGAATGTGATAGTGACTAAGCAGAGTACACAATCTTGTATTTTCTTAAGGGAATTCAGAAATAAACAGCAGCTTACTGTTGTATGTAGTGATTTTTTTCAGAGTAAATATCATTATATAATAATGATAATAATAATAATAATAATAATAATAATAATAATAAATTTTTAAAGTGAGCCGAGTAACAAAATCATTAACAGAAATATCAGGTAGTTGTGAGACATCTTGAAAAACAGCCAGCTGGTACCCTGAAACTACAACGTGTATCAGAGGCTTTTCTAGAAGATTTAGCACATTTTCACATAAATTTAAAATATAAAGACAGGATTTAATGAAGAAACTAAGACAAATGACAAGTCAAGTATGTAGAAAATTGAACATGTCATCTGTAAATCAACACCTGCTTAAGTAATAAAAGTTATTCTGGGACACTAATTTCAATGAACAGCTTTCTTTATATTTTCATTATAATTGATTTTATTATATTTGGGGATCTTTATACTGCACTTATTTCTTACACTTAAAATTTTTTTTTTAGAATTTTTCTCTTACAAAATCAGCATCTTTCATTAAACTATCTAGTCTGAGGAAAGCTGAGACTTTTTTCTATAACCCAGCAGCTTTTCATGCTGTCTCTACTTCCATGGTACAACAAGGAAAACTGAATTAGAGGTACTATTTAATAGAATGTTTCAGCAAAATTTGTTATTTCTACTTCATTTTTGTGCATCTATTCAAAATCTGCAAGTAATTACTAAATTGACTTTAAAAATGTGTACGAATCTTTTTATGCTTTTCTCAAAATACAGATATGTTTTAGGTTTTAGATTAATTATTTAAAAACTTAGGCTATTTGTTTAGTTTTTTCTTTTATTTTACATACATTATGAAGCATATAAATATTTGTACTATGTCTGGACTGATATCCACACTAGACAATGAAAAATGTTATCTAAGTTTTTTCAGTACATCTCTTAAAAGGCATTTTTATGATATATGTAATGCACCTGACACCAAATTCACCCATAAAGCATATAAAATTCAGTGTCTCTTAGTACATTAACAGAGTTATGTAACCATTTACACAGTCAATATTAGAACATATTTATGTTCTTGAAAAGAAACCTGGCACCTCTTAGATGTCAGTTTTCTAATCCTTACATGTCCAAAGTCCTAGAAAACTACCAATATATTATTTTTGTAATTTACAAATGTAAAAAATAGTACTTTTATTTATTTATTTATTTTTAAACTTTAGGCAAGCCTCTCTTTTATTTGTATGTGATTTTTAAATTTGTTTTAATTAGTTACACATGACAGTACAATGGCGTTGACATATCAGACATTTGAATTACGTGGGATACAATATCTCATTTTTCTGAGTATACAGGTTGCAGAATCACATTGGTCATGCATTCACATATATACACATGGTAATAATAATAATGTCCGTTTCATTCTACTATCCTTCCTATCTCCCCAGCCTTCCCCTCTCTTCCCATCACTTCTCTCTATCTAATCTAAAATAGCACTATTATTTTTTCTCACATCTTCATACATGTATTTTGTATAACAATGAAGGTCTCCTTCCAACATCCATGCAATTCCCTTTCTCCCTCCTTTTTCCTCCCACCCCTCTTCCCTGTGTAGAGATAATCTTCTTCCCATGCTCTTCCTCTCTTCCCCATTTTGAGTCACCCCCCCCTTATATCAGAGAAGACATTCAGCATTTGTTTTTCTGGGGATTGGCTAACTTCACTTAGCATAATCTGCTCTAATGCCATTCATTTCCCTGCAAATGCCATGATCTTATTATTTTTAGTGCTAAGTAATATTCCATTGAGTATATATGCCACATGTTTTATCCATTCATCAATTGAAGGGAATCTAGGTTGGCTCCACAGTCTAGATATTGTAAATTGTGTTGTGATAAACATTGATGTTGCTATGTCGCTGTAGTATGCTGTTTCTTTATTGTTCTTATTAGATGTATGTGACAGTAGATTGTATTTGAATATATACATTCATAGATTATAACTTCACATTTTCATATTTGTATATAATATGGAGTTACACTGGTCATGTATTCACATGTGAACATAGGAAAATTGTGTCAGATTTATTCTACTGTTTTTTCTGTTTCCATTTTCACTCCCATTCCTTTTGTCTATTTCAATGAAATTCTATTCTTTCCTCCCCCATTCATTACTGTGTGTTAGCATTCACTTATGAAAGAGAAATTCCAGCCTTTGGATTTGGGGGATTGGCTTATTTCACTTAGGATGATAATCTCCAATTCCATCCATTTACTGGCAAATGCCATAATTTTATTCTTTCTCACAGCTGACTAATATTCCATGGTGTGTACATGACACATTTGTTTAATCTGTTCATCTATTGAAGGGTACCTCGGTTGGTTTTATAGCTTCAATATTGTGATTTGAGCCACTTTAGACATTTTTGTGGCTGTGTCACTGTAGTATGATGATTTTAAGGATTTTGTGTGTAAACCAAGGAGTGGGATAAGTGGGTCAAATGGCGGATACATTCCAAGATTTCTGAGGACTCTCCATACTGCTTTTCAGTGTGATTGCACCAATTTGCAGTCCCATCAGCAATGTGTAAGTGAACATTTTCCCCACACTGCCACCAACATTTATCATCATTTTATTCTTTTCAGTTCCCATTCTGACCTGAGTGAGATGGAATCTCAGAGTGGCATTCGCATTTCTCTAATTGCTAGAGATGTTGAATTTTTTTCATATATTTTCTAACCATTTGCATATGTTCTTCTGGGAAGTGCCTTTTCAGTTCCTTTGCCCATTTATTGATTGGATTATTGGTTGGTGTTCTTTTGGTGTTAAATAATTTGAATTATTTGTTCATCCTGGTGATTAATGTTCCATCTGAGGTGCACATGGCAAAGATTTTCTCACATTTTGAAGGCTCTCTGTTTATAATTCTTGTTGATTTCCTTTGCTGTGAAAAAAGTTTTTGGTTTGATACCAACCCATTTATTTATCCTTTTTATAAAAAAAATTAGTTGTATATAGACCACAATATCTTTATTTTTATGTGGTGGTGAGGATCAAACCCAATGCCTCACACATGGAAGGCAAGCACTCTACCACTGAGCTACAGCCCCAGCCCCAGCCCCATATTGATGCTTTCAAAAATATTTTTAGATTTAGATGGACACATTATCTTTATTTATTCAGGTGTGGTGCTGAGGATCAAACCAAGAGCTGCACACATGCTAAGCAAGCACTCTACCACTGAACTACCAGCCACCATTTGCTGATTATTGATATTAACTTTTGCTTTTGGAAACCTTGTTTGGAAGTTGGCTGATAGTTCTAACTCTAAAATTGCACTGTAATGGATATTTCATACAAGTGAATTTATACAACAGTAGTAGGTCTTTTGTTTTTTTACCAGTTTCATTGACTTAGAACACTGTTTTCAGGGATCCTCTGTGTTCTAGCAAGAATTACTATTTTATTTCTTTCTGTTGTCTAGTAGAACTTTGTTTTATGACTATGTCACTTAGCCAGTTATCAGTTGCTAAACCATAAAATGCTTCCACCTCTTGACAACTCCAGTACTACATGGCTGGAGGCATCTATTTACAAGTTAATATTTGGACATGCTTTTATTACCCTGCCTATTTGTGGTCTTCATGAATTGTGCCTATTGTACCATATCTCTGTCTTATTCATGCTGTACTTTCAGACTTGTCTGTTTTTATTCTCTTGATCATGTTTATTCAGAGATTACATAAAATAATTTTTTCATGCACTTTCTCTGAATTTTCTGTCACCAACAGTGTTTGCATGGTGATTATCTTGTTGAGATATAAATTCTCCCAAGGTGAGAGTAATATCTGATATCCACAAATATTCTAGAATGAATGGAAAATATTAATGCCTAATAGTTGTTTAACAAATTTACTATTTGATATTAACCAATATTTTTTGTTAGTAGATTGGCCTGTTAAGACTTTTATTCCAACTATATTTCAGTGACAAAATATAAAATTAAATTCACTTAATCCAATATTGAATGTGAATTCAGTATGGGAAAAATCATCTTCTATATAGATTTCCTTTATTATGTAGCCAGAATAGGGATTTATAGATCTGTAATCCTTACCAACTGAAAAGCTAATATACCTTATTATAGAAACTTATTCTACTCTTCATAATGCTGGTATAGATTATGTTTTGTTGCAATTGAATTTTTGTAAAACTTGTTGTTTGAGTTTGTGTAGAATATTTTCAGTATCGTATTTTCATATTGTATTTTTAATTCTTCTTTTATTCATGCAGATGGATGATCTTACTACAAAGATAAACAATGCATCTTTAAAGCATTTACATTTGAGAACAAACTATGAATGTTTTATGCAGAACTTGTTTTTTATAAAAAGTATACAAGATACATTTGAAAAAATAGAAAGGAATCAAAAGAAGTTGGAAGAAAATGTAGTAAACTTTCCAAGGCACACAGAGAGCACTCGAGTAGAATGAAGACAAGGAGTACGGTGGGAATGTGACATTGAACATCAAGCAAGATGGGATTTAGAGGAGAAGCAAGAACAAGTATTTCTGATTTTACAGTCTATCTTACTTCTCTGCAATTTGCTTTCATTCATTTCATTGTAAACTGTATTTTTGATATATATATATATATATATATATATATATATATATATATATATATATATATTCTATATCTCTTGAGGAAAGATGTTGTATAGATTTCTAAGAGAAGGAAGACATTTGATGCTCCTTCAAATACCTCAATTTACATCATTCTTTCAACTAATTTGATCTGAGTAATAATTTTCATCAGATAACTGTTGGATATTTGATAATAGTGGACATAAGTAAGACTATGAGGAGAAAAGAAAAAATGTGATGCAGAAATATAACATACTTTTGAATTGTTAATTTAAATTTTTCAACTTTCGTATTTTTAATTCATTCTATTATTCTTTAAACTGTTGGATGATATGAGTGCTAACATGAGAATGATTCATTATTTTGAGCACAGATCAATGGTAGATAGATAGCCTAGACTGTGCAACGCCCTGGGTTCCATTAGCCGTAGAAAAGAGGAGGAGGAGGGCATGCAATGACTAGGGAAAGGGGGAGAGGAAGAACTCAATTAATATTGGTTCAGATTTAATGTAATTGATACTGATGACAGTAGTTTACAGTCTAATATTTTTTTCTTCTCATTTAAAATTGCTTTCTAAATTTTTGACTCAGAACTAAATAAAATAACTACATAATAATTATTTTGCTTCTAATTAATTTTAAAATATATTCTTTTTTATTTTCTTTAGACACAAGAAGCAGCTCCAGAAATTTCAGAGCAGTTCAGAAAGACTAATTTTACTTCCATAAAAAGTCGAATGGAACTCAGAATTAGCCATCTGGAATCTGAACTGAAAATTCTAAGAAATGCAACTGAACGAATATAGGCATTTCCATATAGAACAATCCAAATTCCACAAGTATGTAAAAACTTAGACTGAAAGAGAGCAACTTAGTCTCCTTAATTTGTGTCTACTGCATAACGTTGAGACAGTTGACGAGATTGGTAGGATGCAAAAGCTAACTAGACCCTATAATTTGTGGAAGTAATGTTAGGAAATGAATGTACTCTTGAAATATTAGTCTAAGAAGTTTATCTTTCACTCACCTTTGCATTTTACATCTGAAGGTAAATTTTCAAGCTTTCTTCCCTTGGCATTCCCCTGTATGTAATCTGGTCTATTAGACTTTTATTTAAGTGTTTTTGAAGTTTGTTGATTCACATAGTTATATTGTGACAAACTGCTTCTACATGGCAACATGAACAAGTTTCACGATTTTTGAAAGATTATAACTTAAAACTTAAGTGTCCAGTGTTGCTATAACTACACTCTGGGCACATTCTGACATCTGACAGATTAACTGATTTTTATTTTATTTTTTTGATATTATCCTTACATGATATCTAGAGACAAAATGTTCTATATAGTTTTTCCTCTCTACATTGTCATACTTGTGATAATGGGAAGTATAACCTGCAATGTGCTTAAAAATATTCTGATGATCAGTGTTGGGGCCTGTGAGTGACAGAATGAATGGGCAGTCTCCTGAAGCCCTGGTAACAAATTCATGGGCCAACTTTCTAGGCAGCAGCTTTAATCTATCTTGATCACCCACTCACCTATCTTGTTCTGTACCAGTGGCTGTTGCTCTGAATTGTCTCAGTGTCAAATGCTTAATTTATCTAGGTAATAGGTAGAATATACATATGATGTTAATAAACGCTTGACAATATCTTCAAGGAACATTCTTTAAGTCCTTGAACTGGTTCACGAAATATGAATCTTTCTAGCTTTACTTAAATTTTCTAGTTGCACATGTTTAAGGAAACCATGATGATTTAATGTACTTCAACATAGTAAAATGGCTTTGGTAGTGAAACAAACTAAGGTATACATCATCTGCTATATTTATCTTTAAAATACCAATATTTCTAATGGCATCCTCAAGAATCTTCCAAGGGGAGTCTTTCAAGAAGGCAGCATTGTTACTTGCAAAGTCATACATCACTGATTTCTGTCCCTCTTCCACCAACATTGATTTAATTGAAAGTTTGAAGCCCCCTAGAAATATGTACACTTTTTTAGAGAAATTACAAACCCACAATTGCATGCACTGTCTCTGTTCTGATTCTTTTCAGTGTTGTGCCCACATAAGGAGAATTTCTACCTACTCTCTTTTTTAAATATTTTATTGAGTTATAGATGAACAATACTTTTATTTTCTTTATTTTATGTGGTGCTGAGGATTGAACCCAGTGCCTCATATGTGTAGGCAAGTACTCTACCACTGAGCAACAATCCCTCCACTTACTCTTATGGAAAATTTAAATTATTCTTTTAATTGATGAAAACTTTGAAAGTGCATTTAGACATAAATAATATTGAGGTTAATTTTGACATAATTAAACAAGCATGAAATATATTGTGCTCTAATTCAGTGACCAGTACTTCCACGTTTTCTCCCCTTCTTCCTCCCTGTGTTCTCTTTCTTCTGCTCTACTGATCTTATACTTATTTGTAGTTTTTTAAGGTTTTTTTTTAATTATGCATTATGAATATACATGAAGGTGAAGTTCACACTGATATTTTCATATGGATTCACAAAAACATTTGATCAGATTCATTTCACTATTCCATATTGAGTGCTGTCCCCAACTCCCTGGCTTGGGTTGGGTTAGGGTTAGGGTTAGGTTAGGGTTAGAGTTGTGTTGTGTAACAGGAGCCCGTCAGTACAACCAGGTGATTTCCTTCATACTAAGACTTCATTTGAGAAAGTCAAATATTAGTCCAAAAATGATGAGCTATTTTTTTAGGAGCTGATAAGAAAAACAATGTTCAGCTATTTTGAACCCATTTGAAGATATTTCTATAATATTTGACAATTTTTTTATCAGGGGTATTATTACAATAATGAAATATCTGCTTGAAAATGAACAAATAAAATATACTATCTTGCTCTCATTGTATCTTGTTTTAGAGCTTCCATGTTTTTTTTTTCTGTTTTGTTTTGTTTTTGGATTTTTTTTTGGTTGTTTTTTTCTTTGTACCAGGGATTGTACTCAGGGGCACTTGACCATTGAGCCATATCCCCAAACCTATTCATGTTTTACTTAGAGACAGGTTCTCACTGAGTTGCTTAGGCCTCACGGTTGCTGAGGCTAGCTTTGAACTCAAGACTCTCCTGTCTCAGCCACTTAAGCCACTGTGATTACATGCATGTGCCATCACACCCTGCTTCAATGGTGTTTTGGTGAACTTCTTAACATATAGTAAAGCCATGCATATCTATGTTAAATGTGGCCTCAACCTTATTCTTTTATTTGGCATTTGACCTATAAAATCACAGGAGAAAAAAATCTAAGCTTTATAAAACAATGCTGAAGTTAAATAGTTGTGACAGAAAAAATAATTTTAATACATAAATTACAATTTAATTTAATAGCTGATATATATTTTTTGAGTTTGTTAGCTTACATGAATATCTTTATGAAAAAATGAGAGAATCAGGTTTGAAGTGCATCAGAGTCATGAAATTGGATGACTATGAACAAAAAAGAATGAAAGGTAGTTGTTATGCATGATGCAAGTATAAGTTGTTCTTATTAGTTCTTACCAGAAAAATGAGATAATTTATCATTTACAAAACAATGATAAATTGTGTATGAATGTAGACACAATGCAAAGGGGATTTGGGGGGGCAACTCTTTTTCCAATGTATTTCTTGGAGAAAATGATGTTTCTTTTTTTACTTGTGCATAAGCTAGTTTATTTAAAACTTAATGTAATAGTTCTACATTTCCTTGTGGAACATTAGTTTGCCATATCATGCTAGCCTGGATAGAAGAGTGTTTTTTAAACTCTCTCATTATGATACAAAGATATGTCTCCGTAATCATTGCAGAATGCCTTCAAAGGTGAAGGGAGAAGGAGAGGAAAAAACTACTAGAGAAAGAATGATCAAATTATTTTATGTGCATCTGTGAATATGTCATAATTACTTCCTCTATTATATATAGTTAAATGCACCAGTAAAAATTTTTGTTTAAAATAATTTTCTTTAAAAATAGAACATAAAGACAGGAATGGAAATTCTGTCATTCAAAATCATTTGTTTTCACATCAAATGTGTAAAGGCATTAGACACCACCTTATTGTTATCACTACAACATATTTAATATGTTCAGTAATATATTTTAGATCTTATTTGGGGAATTAGTAAGAGAAGAGGTTTATACAAAGAACACTCTACATGGTGATATTTATATAAGAGTTGGAAGTATTTACCACATTTCTCATCAAGTGCACATCTATAATGAGCCAAATGCTGGGCGTAACTTCTGAAATCAATTACAATTAAACAGGTATGTATTTTTCCCAATTCTGAAAATCAACAAATTAAAGACCTAAAGTGTGAAACTTCTTTTTTTTCCCAATTCTGCCCCACTATGAAACTGTCAGCCTATACACTGACATTCTTTTTTGGGAAAAAAATGGCATCACCCTTTTTCTGTGGTTTATGGCCAAAAGCCCAGACTGACTTAGTAACAGTCACACATTTAAAATACCCTGTCATGACTCTGTCATTAGTTTACATTTGCCTCAAGAAAAGTATAAAATGTCTTAGCCAAAAATTAAAATATCCAAATCAACTGTATTTCTGTCAGGTTACTCAGCTTATCTCATCTCATTTGCTTTACTGTCACTTTGCTCTAGATTCTAGTGACACTGGACCACTGTGATTCCACAAGTGTTCTTTCTCATCTCAGTGTCTGCATGCACCTCTTCCATTTCTGTCACAATTTCTCCTTTTACTTCAGGTGTTATCATGTATCACTTCCCCTGAAAGACCTCAAACACTGACACAAATTTGGGACAGAAGTCCTTTCTAAGTGTTCCAGTATTATCCTGCTTTATCCTTGTCCTAATGCCAATGACTCTGTATGGAAATTGCCTGATTATCTGCTTTTAAAGCTATAGTATATGACTGTTGAGATGTGTCCATTATCTCCATGTTGTCATCCCAGTGCTTGCCAGAATACCCTAGCATATGGTTGTCAAATTTATGCATAAGGGGTGGAAAACCCAAAGCTCTGATACTCAGTCATAATGACAACTGTGTATGAAAATATGGGCATACTGCATTCCATAGTGATTTTGTATTGTGGAAATATCTATTTTTCTTCTTATAAACAATGAAAAGTTCTAAACTTATTCACTGATTTATACTTATAAAATCTTTGAGAAAAAAATATAATTATTTTTATCTTCACTTGCTGCAGAATTTGAATCCTGACCATGGGAGCTTCTGCCTTATGAATTACTAATAAGACAAGACAAGATCTACTTTTGGAAACATCATAAGGATATACAGAGATTTTAAGAAAAAAAATATGAAAGCTAATATTGTGTTTTTCAGACTGTTAATATAATATTTAAATTATTTATGATATGTATGATGTAAAAAATTTATTGAAATGAATGTGTGTAACATATATGATGAAATTATCAAATATGAAAATTATTTGCATCTGTAAGAAAATTTGAAGTGCAAGTGCAAACCAGTTTTTAGTGAGATGTGTTTTCAGACTATCTAAATGTTAGCATTTAAGCTCAATTCAGCAACCAAGTCAACACTAATTTGGTAGATCTAAATATCACATTAATGATAGATTATTTGTATTATATCACTGAATATGGGTTCAGAGAATTAGGCAACATTATTTTTGCATGCTGCTTACTATATTCACTAATGGATTAAGATATTGCAATTATTATACTGCCATCTTTAAGTTTTTATAATTATAATTTGAGGCACTGACTAAATAATTTTTCTAATAAGAATATTTGATTAGTGTCTTGTCTTTATTTTTTCCTTTTCTCTTTGTTTATACAATCTTGGGAAATAATAGTAAGTTTACAGGTTCTAATATAAAGTACTTTTGTCTGCTGAACCATTTTAAATTGAATTGCTAACATATGCTATCATTTATGATAATTTTAGTATTTTGTACAAGTCAGAACATGCTAGATAACTACAATTCAACATTCATTCATTATGAATATATTTTTCAAATATTAACAAGCAACAGCATAGTTGTTAATTATATCAGTTTCATTATGAAGGTTATACTGTTATCTAGCATGTTCTGACTTGTAGGAAATACTAAACCTATCATGAAAGATGGCATATGTTAGCAATTCATTTTAAAATGCTTCAGTGGTAAAATGTACTTTGCATTAGAACCTGCAACTTCACTAGTATTTTCCAAGATTGTATAAAGCAAAAAAGCAAAAAACAAAAAACAAAACAAAACAAAAACACATTAAGCAAATCAACACTTATACATTCTATCATAATGCCTTCAACCACTTGATCCTCAAATTATTTTCATGTTTTTTAGTAGCCTAATATTGTTCTTTATAAAAAATTCAAAGACATGAAATGAAATTAATTGTTTTATTTTATAGATGCCTTCAGATTTAAATATTCCTTATTCTTTTCTTAATCTTCATGACCTTGAATTTTTCAGGGGGAAAGCTTGTAGAATGGGCTTAAAATGAATTCTCTGGTTTCTTTATGATTGGAACTAGATTACATGTTTTTGGCAAGAGTACCACAGAAATCAATTCTATGATTTTCCTTTGAATCACATCATGTGACCTATAATATCCTCATTACTGCTGATGTTAATATTGGTCATTAATGTGGTATTTGCAGGATTTTACTTTGTAATTATTATTTGTGTGAAGATAGTTTGAGACTATTTAATGCTCTACATACATACAACTGTATAGTGGAAAACGAACCAACATCTGATAATTAAAACTGTTTCTGTCTGCAAACAGTTGAATCTCAGAGAACCAAACTAGGAAAACAAAGAGCATTTTTTGAAAGGATAAATCCTGTAAAGGACAAGAGAAATGCACGAAAAATATTATTTCAGCCTTTCCACGAGATAGGCATTTGCCTCTTGGCTCCTAGAACGCTGGTAGAGAAAGCTGTTTTTGTGTGCCTCTGCTTTGAAATACTTTGACCAGTAAAAATCCTCAGAGTGAAATCTTAGAACTGATTCTGTGTGTGAAGTTTCAAGCATCTAACAGAAACCATGTTTGATTTTTAGCTCTATTTCCATCCATTCCTATACTGTAAAACAAAGTTATACCTGATTTTTCAAACAGTTCCTTAATGCAAACCATTGAATATAGTAGTCACAAACTTGGGATATAATTTGAGATAAGTGAAAGCTTGAAACCTGCCAAGTATCAATAAAAGCTAAGAGAAGAATATGCTGCAGCTTATTCATTATATTGGGATTGTCCTGCTAGCTTCTAAAACAAGTTAGTAAAAATGGTTTATCCATGCTTCTGCTTAGAAAAACATCCACAAGCAACAAACCATAGAGTGCGCACTGAAAACTGATTGTATTTGAGAAGACTCAAAGAGCTACAACCAACCGTGATTGATTTGCAGCTCTATTTCCATCCACCTGTATAATGCAAAACAAAGTGGAATCTAAAAATTTAAATTGCTCCTGTTTGCAAAATAGTACATTGGAGAACTAAACTTGGATAAAAAGAGTGTTTAGGGCAAGAATAAATCATACTAAGTATCAAAGAAATACAGTGAAGCATTTGTTGCCACTCTGCCAATACATGGGAGTTTTCTTGATAGCTCCTAAAGCACTGAGAGAGAAAGGTATTCCTGCATGCCTCTGCTTGGAACTACTTTGACCAGGAAGAAACAAGAGTGAGTAAAAACAACTACTGCGAGTGTGAAGATTCAAGCATCTAGCACAAAACACGGTTGATTTGTGTATGTATTTCTATCCCTCTATACAGTGCAATACAAAGTAAAACCTGAAAATAAAAATTGTTCCTGGGGACAAACCTTTTAACCTAAAAGTCCCAAACTTTGGATACAAAGAGGGTTTAGTGAAAGGGTAAACTTTCGAGTATCAAAGATATCCAATGAAAAAACCATGGAAGAACATTCAGAACATTGGGTTTTTCTGCTAGTTCCTTAAGTGAGTTAGGAAAATGCTTCATTTCTTTTTGCTAAAAAAAAAATATTTCAACCAAAAAAAAAATCAAATATTGAGAACTGAAAGATATGGTGGATGTCAAATTTCAATCATATATCACAAATAATGTTTAATTTGCTGTTCTCTCTTTATGCACTTGTAGAGTGAAAACGGAACTAAAACCTGAAAATTCAAATGGTTCCTGTCTACAAACTGTTGAATCTCGAAGAATCAACTAGAAGAAAGGATGAATCCTGCAGAGGACAAAATAAATGCAAGAAAAAAAATATTTTCAGCTATTTCAGTAAATGAGAATTTGCCTGTTGGCTTCTAAAATGCTGATAGAGAAAACTGTCTTGGTGTACCTCTTCTTCGAGTTACTTAAACTAGGAACAAACCTCAGAGTGAATATTTTGAACTGATTCTGTTTGTGAAGTCAAGCATCTACAAAAGCTTGTTTGATTTTAGCTCTATTTCCAAACATCTCTGTTGTGCAAAGCAAAGTAAAACCTGAAAATTCAAACTGTTTCTGGTTGCAAACTTTAAAAATATTAGTCTCTAAATTGGGATTTAATAGGGCTTAGTGAAAGAGTGAACCCTGCCGAGTACCAAAGGAAACTAATGAAAAAATTTTTGCAACTTGTTCAGTACATTTTTATGATCCTTCTAGCTCATAAAGCAAGTTAGTAAAAATGGCTCCTGCATACTTATGCTTAAAAATACATCAAAAGGAAACAAACCACAGAGTGTGGACATAAAAATGAATGTGTGACCTGTTTCAAGCTGCACGCACAAACCATGTTTCATTTACAGTACTACTTTCATCCAACTGCAAAATGAAGTGAAAACTGAAAATCCAAACTGTTCATTTCTGATAACCATTGAACCTATTGAACCAAACTTGGAGAACAAAGTGAGTTTAGTGAAGATATGAATCCTGCCGAGTATCAAAGAAATCCTAGGACTAATTTTGTTGCAATTCTTTAAGTGCATTGGAATATTTCTGCTGATTCTAAAAACGCTTATAGAGAAAGCTGTTCTAACGTGACTCCATTTAGAGATAAGTTAACCAGAAACAAGGCATGGAGTGAACATTTCAAACTGATTGTGTGTGTGAAGTTTCAAGCATCTAGCGAAAACCGAGTTTGATATGTAGCTCTATTTACATCCATCACTATACTGCAAATCAAAGTGATAACAGATTATTAAAACTGTTCCTGGGTGAAAACCTTTGAACTTAGAAGTCAAAAACTTGGAGTACAAAGTGGGTCTTGTGAAAGTGTGAAACCTGCCAAGTATCTATAAATTCCAACGAAAAAAATGTGGTGGAGATCTTTCAGTATATTGGGATTCTCCTGGAGCTTCTAAAGCGACATAGTAAAAATGGTTCCTGCATGCTTCTGCTTAGAACTATTTCCACCAGGAGTGCACACTGAGAACTGATTGTGTTTCAGAAGATTAAAGCAGCTACAAACAACCATGTTTTATTTGCAGTTCTATTTCCATCCATATATATAATGCACAAGAAAGTGAAACCTAAAATTTCAAACAGATCCTGTCTGCAAAGTTTGACCTAGGAGAACCAAATGTGGAGAACACAGTGTGTTAAGGAAAGGATGAATCCTACTGAAAATCAAAGAATTCAAAGAAACACATGTTGCTTCTCTTTTTAATAAATGATAATTTTCTTGCTAGCTTTTATAGCAGTCACAGAGTAAGGTATTTCTTCATGTCTCTGCTTGGAGCTACATTGACCAGGAATAAACAATAGTAAATATTTAGAAATATTTTGAGTGTGAAATTCCAAGCACCTAGCACAAACAGTGTTTTATTTGGAGCTCTATTTCAATTCATCTCTGTAATGCAATACAAAGTGAAATCTTAAAATAAAAACTGTTCCTAGGTGCAAACATTTGAACCTAGGTGTCCCAAACATTGGGTACAATGTGGGTTTAGTGAAAGGGGGAAAGCCTGAGTATTAAAGAAATCTATTGAAATAAATGTAACAGCTCTTTCAGTACATTGGGATTCACTTGCTATCTCCTAAATTGAGTTAGTAAAAATTGTTCATGTGTGGTTTTGCTAAAAATACTTCACCCAGGAACAAATCACAGAATGAGCATTGAAACATATGGTGGATGACAAATTTCAAGAAGGAAGCACAAACTGTGTTTGATTTAATGCTCTATATACACACAACTGTATAGTATAAAATGAATGGACACCTGAAATTCAAAAAGTTCTTGTTTGCAAACCATTGAATCTCAGAGAACCAAACTATGAGAACAAAGAGCATTTGGAAAGGATAAATCCTGTAGAGCACAAAAGAAATGCAAAGAGAAAATGTTTCAGCCCTTCCATGAGATGGGAATTTGCCTGTTGGCTCCTAGAAAGCTTATATAGAAAGCTGGTTTTGTGTGTCTCTGCTTTGAACTGCATTGACCAGTAAAAAACCTCAGAGTGAAATCTTAGAACTTATTCTGTGTGTGAAGTTTCAAGCATCTAGCACAAGCCATGTTTGATTTTTAGCTCTATTTCCATCCATCCCTATACTGCAAAACAAAGTTAAACCTGATTATTCAAACAGTTCCTGGATGCAAACCATTGAACATAGTAGTGGCAAACTTGGGATAATATGTGAGATTAGTGAAAGCTTGAAACCTTCCAAGTACCAATAAAATCCAAGAGAAGAACATGCTGCAGCTCTTTCAGTATATTGGGATTGTCCTTCTAGCTTCTAAAACAAGTTATTAAGAATGGTGTCTGAATGCTTCTACTTAGAAGTATGTCCACAAGGAACAAACCAAGGAGTGCACACTGAGAACTGATTATATTGAGAAGACTCATGAAGCTACAACCAACCGTGATTGATTTTGCAGCTCTATTTCCATCAACATGTATAAATCAAAACAAAGTAGAATCTAAAAATTCAAACTTTTCCTGTTTGCAAACTTGTACCTTGGAGAACTGAACATGGAGGACAAAGTGTGTTTTGGTCAAGGATAAATCCTGCTAAGTATCAAAGAAATCTAATGAAACATTTGTTGCCACTCTATCAATACATGGGAGTTTTCCTGTTAGTTCCTGAAGCACTGAGAGAGGAAGGTATTCCTGCTTGCCTCTGCTTGGAGCTACTTTGGCCAGGAACAAACAATAGTAAATAATAAGAACTACTGCGAGTGTGAAGTTTCAAGCATCTAGCACAAAACATGTTTGATTGTATCTGTATTTCTATTCTTCTCTACAATGCAATGCAAAGTAAAACCTGAAAATGAAAATTCTTCCCAATAACAAACCTTTTAACCTAGGAGTCCCAATCATTGGATACAAAGAGTGTCTACTGAAAGGGTAAAACTTCCGAGTATCAAAGAAATCCACCAAAAAAACAAAAAACAAAAACAAAACAAAACAAAAAAAAAAAACATGGAAGAACATTCAGTACATAGTGATTCCCCTGCTAGTTCCTTAAGTGAGTTAGAAAAATGTTTCATTTGTTTTTAGCTAAAAAACTTCAACTCAAAAAAATCAAAGATTGAGCACTAAAAGAGATGGTGGATGTCAAATTTCAATCACATAGCACAAATAGTGTTTGATTTGCTGTTCTATCTTCATGCACTTGTATAGTGCAAAAGGAACTAAAACCTGAAAATTCAAACGGTTCCTGTCTACAAACTGTTGAATCTCGGCAACCAAATTAGAAGAACAAAGAGCATTTTTTGAAAGGATGATTCCTGCAGAGGATAAAATAAATGCAACAAAACTTTTTTTCAGCTATTTCAGAAGATGAGAATTTGCCTGCTGGCTTCTAAAGTGCTGATAGAGAAAACTGTTTTGATGTACCTCTTTTTCGAGCTACATAAACCAGGAACAAACCTCAGAGTAGATACTTAGAACTGATTCTGTTTGTGAAGTCAGGCATCTAGCAAAACCGTGTTTGTTTATTAGCTCCATTTCCAAACATCTCTATTGTTCAAAACAAAGGGAAACCTGGAAAATCAAACTGTTCCTCTTTGCAAACCTTTAAAACTAGTAGTCTTTAAATTGGGATACAATAGGGCTTAGTGAAAGAGTGAACCCTACTGACTATCAAAGAAATCTAATGAAAAAAATTGTTGCAGCTTGTTCAGTACATTTTTATAATCCTTCTAGCTTATAAAGTGAGTTAGTAAAAATGGTTCCTGCTTACTTACATTTAAAAATACATCAAAATGAAACAAATCACACAGTGTGGACATGAAAATGAATGTGTGTCCAGGTTCAAGCTGCACAAACAAACCGTGTTTTATTTTCAGTTCTATTTTCATTCATCTTTATAGTGCAAAATAAAATGAAAAATGAAAAATCAAACTGTTCATTTCTGATAACCATTTAACCTATTGAACCAAACTTGGAGAACAAAATGTGTGTAATGAAGATATGAATCCTGCCGAGTATCAAAGAAATACTAGGACTAATTTTGTTTCAACTCTTTAAGTATATTGGAATCATCCTGAAAATATTGAAATGCTTATAGAGAAAGCTGTTCTAACGTGGCTCCACTTAGAGCTATGTTAACCAGGGACAAGGCAAGGAGTGAACATTTCAAACTGATGGTGCTTGAAGTTTCAAGCATCTAGTGCTAACCAAGTTTTATTTGTAGCTTCATTTCCATCCATCATTATTCTGCAAAACAAAGTGAAACCTGATTATTAAAACTGTTCCTGGGTGCAAACCTTAGAACCTAGGGTCACAAACTTTGGTAGAAAGTGGTATTAGTTAAAGGGTGAAACATGCCAAGTATCAATTTATTCCAACAAGTATATGGTTCAGCTCTTTCTGTACATTGGGATTCTGCTGCTAGGTAATGAAGCAAGTTAGTAAAAATGGTTAATGAATGATTCTGCTTAGGAGCACTTCAACCAGGAGTGCCCACTGAGAAGTTTTTGTGTTTGAGAAGATCCAAGCAACTACACCCAACAGTGTTTGTTTTGCAGCTCTATTTCCATCCACCTGTATAATGCACAACAATGTGAAACCTAAAATTTCAAACTGTTCCTGTCTGTAATGTTGGAACTAGTATAACCAAACCTTTAGAACAAAGTGTGTTAATGAAAGAATGAATCCTGTTAAGTATAAAAGAAACCCAATGAAACACTTGTTGATTCTTTTTCAATAAATGGGAATTTTCCTGCTAGCTCCTAAAGCACTGATTGAGCAAGTTATTTCTTCATATCTCTGCTTAGAGCTACTTTGACAAGGAACAAACCAATAGTGAATACTAAGAACTATTGTGAGTGTGAAATTTCAAGCATCATGCACAAACCGTGTTTGATTGGTATCTCTAATTCTATTCATCTATATAATGCAACACAAAGTGAAACCTGAAAATGAAAACTGTTCCTGGGTGAAAATCTTTGAACCTTGGATTCCCAAACTTTGGGTACAAAGTGGGTTTGCCACAGTCTGGCTGGGCACAAATCATGAGACACTCAAGCAGGAACAAACTTTATTTCCGAACTCCCGCGAAAGCCAAGCATGCGGCCTCCCCCCGCCCCTCCACCCCCACACACACACCACACACCAACCGGAAATCCCTCCTCTGACACCTCCCCCACCAACCGGAAATCCCTCCTCTGGCACTACCCCAATCAACTCAAACTCCCCAGGAATCCCTGGGAGAACTCCAAAGTAGCTGGAGCCTGTGGCAGAGAGCAAGGGTCTAATATACAATTGAATACACAGATTAACATAACCATTATCATCTCAATGGCTTGCTGGTGTCACCTCTCAACCACTCCATTCTGGCAAAAATGCCATGCATAATTCTGACTCGACTATGGCTCTCAGAATCTCCCCCCTTCTGTTTAATTAAACACCAAGTATGTGGTTAAGGGACCGTGCCTGTCTTAGGTTGTCCAATTCTACATATGGTCCTCACCTCTCATCAGATGAACTGACCTCAAAGGCATCAGCCTCCCGTCTTAGGTTGGTAACATTGCAATTGGATCATACCCATCATTGACTGCTGGTTCAGCATGAAGCCATACTTGTAGATAGGCCTTTGCACAAGTGGGGGGGTGAGGTTCTTTGCCTCACCTCTGTTGGCCCCAAAATTTTAGCTGGACGATCATCACAAGCAGAAGGGAGGAGGACACAGAAATGCCATGATACCAAGCCAACTGACAGCTCCTTTAGAAAAAATTTACCACCGGTGACACCATCAGCAAAGATACTCCAGCACTACCACAATTTGCTGCCCAACAGATGGTTCACAATGCATACAAGTGATACATAGTCCAGGCAAGTTCTGCAAGCAGTTCAAAGCAGAGGAATCTATTAATATGTTTATTTACCCCCAAAGTAAATCAACTCCTTGTTTGAGCATCACTTGTTGAGTTACATTATTCATTGATGCATCAGTTTATAGAGTTTGTTGTGATAGCTATCACAGAAGCTATAGTTTTATCTTTGTCTTCACTGGCACTGGGATGAAAAAAGGAATTTTGGCAATGATGGCTTAAAAAAAATATGTAACATTCCAGCAGGCACTGAAAGACAGCAATTTTCTAAACAATTTATTATCCTGAATAGAATTAGATATAATGAAAAGGAAAGGTGAAAGTAAACAAACAGATATGTTAACTTCCTTATTTGTTCACATATTAAAAAAATCCTCAACAGCTGTTTACCCAATTTAAATTAAATCATTTAAATCACGTGAATAATAAAAATATTTGGATCCATTTTTTCATGAGTTCCCCTCATATATGATATATGGACATACACACATACAGACATACAATACAAAACACAAGTGTGCACACATAACATACAACACATAAGACAATAGTAAAGGACTTGTAGCTTTACACAGGTAAAATCTCCATTGCAATGTTTAAAAACTCCACAGTCAAAAAGTAGAACTGATCAGAGAAACATTAACCTAGGTCTGTATGAACTCAAAAAATAAAATATAACTTTATGATGTGGGAAAGGGCAATAATAAAATAGATATTGAAAAAGATATCCTGGTTACACGTGGGTTTGACTCTTTTTGGATATCCCATCCTTTTTCCTGTAACTTGCAAAATGGGTCTGAAGGTATTCCCACAAGCAAGCCCCAAGGTTTTTTACATTTGAAATAAGCTTTAATGGTGTTCATTATTCATTAGCCTCAAGGTGTGTGAGAACCACTGTTGCAGATGTAAGAATAGTCAAGCTGAAGCTCTGGATATCAGCTGCTATGGATTTGAGTCAAATCATCTTCTTTTTGGTCTGTAGAAATTGCTTTGGTTAGTCTCTCTGAAATCCAAATCGTCTGCTGTTCTCCCTGTGAAAACACACAAACAGAACCACAACTCCAGACAATTACTGGGTCAGGAACTTTCCATTGTCCTGTTAAAATATCCTTCCAAGTACCTTAGCCTTATGTACATTTTTTGGATACACATGACTTTCTGCAGCACTAAGCCCTGAAGAATCCAAATTTTAAAAGTTTAGAGTAAAAAGGATTATTTTAAATTTAACTTTGGGGGATATATACCCCTTTCCAATTCCCTCTTTTTGTTTTAATAAGTACATTTTAATACTTTGATGAGCTCTTTCAACTACGCCTTGTCCCTGTAGATTGTATGGGATTCCTGTTATATGAGTAATGCCAAATGATGAGCAAAATTGTTTAAAAGAGGTAAAAGTATAATCAGTACCATTATCTGTTTTTAACTGTTTTGGAACGCCCACAGTGGAAAAATTTTGTAAGCAATGAGCTATAATATTTTTAGTTTTTTCTCTGGCATGAAGGGAGCCCATCAAAAATCCAGAAGAAGTATCAACTGTAACATGCAAATATTTTATTTATTTTATTTTATTTTTTTAGTATTGTCTTTTTTATTGGTTGTTCAAAATATTACAAAGTTCTTGACATATCATATTTCATACATTAGATTAAAGTGGGCTATGAACTCCCATTTTTACCCCAAATACAGGTTGCAGAATCACATTGGTTACACATCCACATTTTTACATAATGCCATATTAGTAACTGTTGCATTCTGCTACCATTGCTATCATCTACTATCCCCCTCTCCTCCTCTCCCATATTCTCTCTCTACACCATCTACTGAAATTCATTTATCTCCTTGTTTTTTTTTTCCCATTCCCCCTCACAACCTCTTATATGTAATTTTGTAAAACAATGAGGGTCTCCTTCCATTTCCATGCAATTTCCCTTTTCTCTCCCTTTACCTCCCACCTCATGTCTCTGTTTAGCTCTCCCTCCCTGCTCTGTTATTAGTTGCTCTCATTATATCAAAGAAGACATTTGGCATTGGTTTTATAGGAATTGGCTAGCTTCACTTGGAATAATCTGCTCTAATGCCATCCATTTCCCTGCAAATTCCATGATTTTGTCATTTTTTAGTGCAGAGTAATACTCCATTGTGTATAAATGCCACAATTTATTTTTTGGCATATGGGTTGGTTGCACAGTCTAGCTATTGTAAATTGTGCTGCTATGAACATAGATGTGGCAGTATTCCTGTAGTACGCTCTTTTAAGGTCTTCAGGGAATAGTCTGAGAAGGGCAATAGCTGGGTCAAATGGTGGTTCCATTCCCAGCGTTACCAGGAATCTCCATCCTGCTTTCTGAATTGGCCACACCAATTTGCAGTCCCACCAGCAATATACAAGTGTACCCTTTTCTCCATATCCTCACCAGCAATTGTTGTTTGACTTCATAGTGGCTGCCAATCTTACTGGAGTGAGATGGTATCTTAGGGTGGTTTTGATTTGCATTTCTCTGACTGCTAGAGATGGTGAGCATTTTTTCATGTACTTCTGGATTGATTGTATATCCTCCTCTGAGAAGTGTCTGTTCAGGTCCGTGGCCCATTTGTTGATTGGGTTATTTGTTACCTTATTGACTAATTTTTTGAGTTCTTTGTATACTCTGGATATTAGGGCTCTATCTGAAGTGTGAGGAGTAAAAATCTGTTCCCATGATGTAAGCTCTCTATTTATCTCTCTTATTGTTTCTCTTGCACAGAAAAACTTTTTAGTTTAAGTAAGTCCTATTTGTTGATTCTTGTTATTAACTCTTGTGCTATGGGTGTCCTTTTAAGGAATTTGGAGCCCGACCCCACAATATGTAGATCGAAGCCAACTTTTTCTTCTATCAGACGCAGAGTCTCTGATTTGATATCAAGCTCCTTGATCCATTTTGTGTTAACTTTTGTGCATGGTGAGAGAAGGGGATTCAGTTTCATTTTGTTGCATATGGATTTCCAATTTTCCCAGCACCATTTGTTGAAGATGCTATCCTTCCTCCATTGCATTCTTTTAGCCCCTTTATAAAATATAAGATAGTTGTAACTTTGTGGATTAGTCTCTGTGTCCTCTATTCTGTACCATTGGTCCACCCACCTGTTTTGGTATCAGTACCATGCTGTTTTTGTTACTATTGCTCTGTAGTATAGTTTGAAATCTGGTATCGCTATGCCACCTGATTCACACTTCCTGCTTAGAGTTGCTTTTGCTATTCTGGGTCTTTTATTTTTCCATATTAATTTCATGTTTGCTTTATCTATTTCTACAAGAAATGCCATTGGGATTTTGATTGGCATTGCATTAAACCTATGGAGAACTTTTGGTAATATCTCCATTTTGATGATGTTAGTTCTGCCTATCCATGAACAGGGTATATGTTTCCATCTTCTAAGATCTTTTTCTACTTCTCGCTTTAGGGTTTTGTAGTTTTCATTGTATAAATTTTTCACCTCTTTTGTTAGGTTGATTCCCAAGTATTTAATTTTATTTGAGGATATTGTGAATGGGGTGTTTTTCCTTATTTCCATTTCAGAAGTTTTGTCTCTGATATACAGAAATACCTTTAATTTATCCGTGTGTTGATTTTATATCCTGTCACTTTGCTGAATTCATTTATTAGTTTTAGTAGTTTTTTTGTAGACCCTTTTGGGTCTTCTAGATATAGAATCATGTCATCCACAAATAGTGATAATTTAAGTTCTTCTTTTCCTATTTTTATGCCTTTAATTTTTTTCGTCTTTCTAATTGCTCTGGCCAGTGTTTTGAGAACTATATTGAATAGAAGTGGTGATAGAGGGCATCCCTGTCTTGTTCCAGATTTTAGAGGAAATGCCTTCAATTTTTCTCCATTCAGAATGATGCTAGCCTGAGGCTTAGCATAGAAAGCTTTTACAATGTTGAGGTAAGTTCCTGTTATTCCTAGTTTTTCTAATGTTTTGAACAAAAAGGGATGCTGTACTTTGTTGAATGCTTTTTCATCTCAAAGCCCTGTAAAAGGAAGAGCAAAACAACAGCAAATGTAGCAGAAGGCAAGAAATGATTAAAATCAGAGCGGAAATCAACAAAATTGAAACAAAAGAAACTATTGAAAAAATTAACAAAACTAAAAGTTGGTTCTTCAAAAAAATAAATAAAATTGACAGACCCTTAGCCATGCAAACGAAGAGAAGAAGAGAGAGAATTCAAATTACTAACATACGGGATGAAAAAGGCAATATCACAACAGATGCTACAGAAATACAGAAGAAAATTAGAAATTATTTTGTAAAACTATATTCCAATAAAATAGAAGATAGTGAAGACATCAATAAATTTCTTAAGTCATATGATTTGCCCAGACTGAGTCAGGAGTATACACACAATTTGAACAGACCAATATCAATGGATGAAATAGAAGAAGCAATCAAAGACTACCAACCAAGAAAAGCCCAGGACCGGATGGGTATACAGTGGAGTTTTACAAAACCTTTAAAGAAGAATTAATACCAATACTTTTCAAGTTATTTCAGAAAATAGAAAAAGAGGGAGCTCTTCCAAATTCATTCTGAGGCCAACAGCACCCTGAATTCGAAACCAGACAAAGACACCTTAAAGAAAGAAAACTAGAGACCAATATCATTAATGAACCTAGATGCAAAAATCCTCAATAAAATTCTGACGAATCGGATACAAAAACACATCAAAAAAATTGTGCTCCATGATCAAGTAGGATTCATCCCTGGGATGCAAGGATGTCTCAATATATGGAAATCAATAAATGTTATTCACCAGATCATTAGACTCAAAGATAAGAACCATATAATCATCTCGATACATGCAATTATTTTAATTTTCCAAATTCTGACAAGTGTGCGACATCCATCTGCCAAAAATAGTTAGGTATCAATCCTCTAGAATTGACTCCAACATTAACTTGTGGTAAAAAGGTCACACAATTTTGACATTGTTGCATTATTCTTCTAGCTTGTTCCTTAGTTATTTTAAAACGCTTTTTTGAAGTATTAGCATTGATATGGAACCTTTTATGAAAATTTATTGCTTCTTTTATAGTAGAGAAAATATGTATGACATGTATAGTTTTATCTGATAAATCATTGCCCAAACTAAGGGCTCCAGGCAATCCTGTATGTTCCCTCATATGTCCTATAAAGAATGGATCTTTTCTGTCCCAGATTAGACTTTATATAGTGGAAAACAAAGTGAAAACAGTAGAAGAAGGGGAAATCCTACCAGCATCATCAAGGGTTACTATAGCATTAACTAGATACTAACTATGAGAAAATAAATTATATACAGAATCTTTAAACATCACAAAAGCTTGTAATACTACATTAAGCTGATTGTTTGTGTACTAAAAATGTAAAAGTTTGATCAGTGGTAACTACTGCTGCTGTACCATTATTTGACCCATCAGTGAATATATTTGGAACACTCATGATAGGTGTTTTTTCTTGTCATTTTTGTAAAAAGTACAGGATGTGAAGACCAAAATGACAACAAAGGATTAAATGGTAAGTGATTATCACATGAAACATTATATTTACACATGATTATTGCCCAAGTATTTAACTCATTAGCTAACTCATTAATTTGATCCAAATTATATGGAGTAATAATTTTATTGGGAGAAATTCCAAACACTCCCTTTGTTGTTTTTATTCCTTTGATTATTAATTGTTCTACAGCCTCAGGATACCTAGTAAGAGTAGTGTTAGGAGAATAAAGTAAATGTATCCACAATAATGGACCTTCTTGCCAAAATACTCCTGTAGGAATATTTTTTGGTATTACAATAAATAATAAATGCAAACATATCAATTCTATCCAAATGCATATTTTCAATATATGTTTCAATAATTTTTAATACCTTTCCTGGTTTAGGCGTTAACATGCTGGGTGAATTTGGATCTGATGGACCTTTTAGAATATCAAATAAAAGTCCCAACTCTCCTGTTGTTATGCGTAGATAAAGCCTTATCCAATTTATGTCTCCTAATAACTTTTGAATGTCGTTAAGTGATTTGTGTTGATCTACTTGTATTTGAATTTTTGGTGGATGGACCATGGTTGAGGATAATAGAAAATAATCAATAGGAAAATAATCAATTGGAATATTTAATTGTAATTTATAAATTGCTATCTCTAGATTATAATTCTTTAATAAATTTGTAAATGTGGCATAACCTTCAAGCAATGTGTTTTTATCTTTATGTGCTAATAATACATCATCCATATAGTGAAATATTTGTAGTTAAGGATTTTGATTTCTAAGTGGCTGGATTGCTTTTTTAACATATATTTGACACATAGTTGGGCTATTATCCATCCCTTGAGGGAGTATTTTCCATTCATATCTCTGATCAGGACCTTCACGATTCAGTGCAAGGATAGTAAATGCAAAACGTGGACTATCCTCAGCATGAATTGGAATTGGAAAATAAAACAATCTTTAATATCTATAGTTAAAACATACCAGGTTTTTGGCAAAGCAGACAATTGGGGAATCCCCAATTGGGTAGGTTTCATAATAACCAACTTATTATTAATGGCTCTTAAATCTTCCAATAATCTCCATTTACCAGATTTCTATTTGATGACAAAAATGGGAGTATTATGGGGAGATATGAATGGTTGTATATGTCCCTCAACTAATTGTTGTTTGACCAGGTCATGGGCTACTTGTATTTTTTCTTTAGTCAGGGGCCACTGAGGAACCCATACTCGTTTTTCTGATTTCCAAATAATTTTTATTGTCTCAGTGACCCCTTCCAAAAACCCAATCCATGTCTGTTTATTCCTTGATCTCTTTGAATTGGTGTTGGTATACCTTGTTCTTGTTTTCCTAAACTTTTTTCTTTCCTAAAACATTGTCTAGCCCTAATAGTGGGCACATTTGGATTGATGTTATTTGTTAATGTCAAACCTAAATAACCTAGGACATCTCGTCCCCATAAATTTATGGGAAGATGATCCAATACATATGGCTGCATAGTTCCTTCACATCCTTCAGGATCCTTCCAATCTAATATCATTGAACTTCTATGGGGATTAGTTGCCACTCCTAGGCCTCAAAGCATTTGAGTGGCCTGTTGTAATTGGCAATGTTTCAGCTGTTCTTCACAAGATATGATGCTAAGGTAAGCACCTGTGTCCAGTAGCCCATTAAATTCTTGTCCTTGAATATTTAGTTTTAGCATTGGGTGAGAATCTAAATTTAAAGACAGCATAGCCCAATCTACACCTGTGGAGCCTAATCCCCTAGAACCTCTTTCTACACTACACTGGAGAAGTCATAATGCAGGCTGGGTATTATTAATAACTGTCCTATTCTATCTCCTGATGAAATTACTGATATACCTCTTGAAGAACTAGCTATAATTTTTATTTCACCTTTATAATCAGGATCAATTACACCAGGACTTATCATAAGTCCTTTTAGAGTGGAAGAACTGCATTCCAATAATAAGCCTACTCTTCCTTGGGGAAGAGGTTCTTTTACTCCTGTGGGAATGATTTGAACTCCCATTTCTGGAGTTAGTACTGCTCTGGCGGAGGTGCAGTTGTCCAACACTGCACTCCCTCTGGTTTGTCTGATGAGGGATCTAATGGATAATGTGTCCTTGGCACTACCTTGATGGTGTTGCTGCGTTCCTCCATTGCCCCATATATTTGTGGTTGTGGGCCCCGGAGCATTGGGCACCCCTGTCCATTTTTTGGCAATGGAGCCTGATGCTTTTCTTCATGATATTGTGGGTAAACAACTGGTCCTTGTCCATTTTTTGATATCGAAGATCCCTCTATGTCGGTTTGAGAATGGCATTTATTAGCCCAATTTCTCCCTCTACGGCATCGTGGGAAAATACCTGGTATTCTACTCCTTTGTTACCTAGCTGTGTTAAACCCTCTTCCTATGGGGCAACTCCTTTTAAAATGTCCTGTTTGTTCACAATTGTAGCATGTTTTTGGCCTGGCATCTAAAGCCTGTTGTACTGCAGCTGCCAGGACTTGCCATTGTTCATTAATGTTTCTACATAATTTAATATATGTGTTTAAATCTCCATGTTTCCATGGTCTAATGGCCTCCTTGGACCATCTGTTTGCTTGCTCAAAGGCTAGGTCTTTCATTAATGGCATTTCTTGCTCTGTATCCCTAAAAACTGTAGTAGCTGTTTGAATAAGCCTACCTACAAATTCAGCGTAAGGTTCATTTTCTCCTTGTATTACCTTAGATAATTGACCTTGTAAATTTCCATATCCTTGTAAAGTCTTCCATGCCCTAACTGCATCTGCAGCAATTTGTGAGTATATAGCAGGATCATATGCAATTTGATGCAGCTGACCCTCATAAGGTCCTTTTCCTAATAACATATCTAGATTTTTCTGAGGATAACCAGCTGCTGCATTTCACCTAGCCATCTCCATGCAAAATTCCTCATTGGCAGCCTTCCAAACAGGTATTGTCCTCCATTTAGCACAGCTTTACACATACTAGTCCAATCTGCTGGCGTCATGTTCAAATTGGTAATGGATTTGACCAAGCTTATGGTGAAGGGTGCTTGAGGACCATAGTTTGTTACAGCCTTGTTTAGCTGCTTCATTGTTTTGAAATCTAAAACATGGTGAATTCACTGCCTTCTGCCTGTTCAAATACAAGGCATGCTAATCTTTAAGGTCCTGTCTCAAGATTCCATCTATCAACTACGGGGGTTGTGGGCCCCATAGGTGGAGCTGTTGGTTGGACACTTACGCCCTCTGGAGATAGAAAGGTGTTAGTAGCAGCCTCCTGTTTTAACTTTTCCCTTGATGGCCTTTTCTGCTCTAAACTTTTTCCCCTTTCTGACTATCTTGAGAGGCCTCCTCTTTTTCCTGATCTAATATGTCTTCTAACATAATCTGAACTTAAAGGTTTGGACTAAGCAAACAAAATCGTATCATCATCCACAATGGGAATATGCCAACAAGCAGAGTTCCTGGGTTTTTCGTTTCCCTGTTTCTTAAATCTTCACCATGATGGTCCCATTGTGATATATTCAACAACTCCCCCTTAAAAAGCCATGGGCTACATTTTTTTATTTTATCAACGTATGCCCTGACTGTTTTTGGTTTTAGTGGGGTGCCTCCTTCCTCTAACAATTTACTTAACATTCTTTCAGTTTGTGTTTTGCTAATTTCGGACCCCACATTTCTGCTACAAAGATAATGCAACTCAAACAGATAACTCAAAACAAAACCGAAGCAAAACGGAACAAAAAATTGTTGTATCAGTTTTCCTATTTCTTTGAAATGTATATTCGTGTTCTATCTCTATCTCTTCCTCAGTGCCAAACAACTTCAAACCTTGCACCAACCATTTTTCTCAATTTGCCTAAGAAATTTCTAGGGATAGGCAGCTTGAAACAAAAACAAAACAAATCAAAAGAACAACACATTGTTTTTTGAAATGGTCACCTATTCTCTCGCCTTCCCTCAGGGGAGAGCAATTTCACTTACCTCTGAGCTTCAGGAGTTCCCTGCATGGGCCACCAAATGCAGCAGTCTGGCTGGGCACAAATCATGAGCCACATTAGTAGGAACAAACTTTATTTCCAAACTCCCCCTCGAACCTCACCCGAATGCTGCCCACACGGCTCCTCCAGGTACACACCACACCAACTGGAAATCCCTCCTTCAGACCTTCACCAACCAATGGGAATGCTCCAGGAATCCCCACAAGAACTCCAAAGTTGCCAACCAAGCAGACAGCAGGGGTCTAATATACAAATGAATACACAGCTTAACATAACCATCATCATCTCAATGGCTTGCTGGTATCACCTCTTAACCACTTTGTTCTGGCAAAAATGGCATGCATCATTCTGACTCGGCTATGGCTCTCAGCATAAACTTGTGGTTCAAAGTGGTTTCAGTTAAAAGGTGATTTCTGCCTTGTATCAAAGAAATTCAACAACAACAAAAAAAAATGTTGCATCTCTTTCAGTATACTGGGATTCTCCTTCTAGCTGCTAATGCACTTAAGTGAAAGATGTTTTTCATGTTTCTCATTGGAAGTATGGTCACCAGAAACAAGTCACAGTGTGAGTCCTGAGAAATGATTATGTATGACAAGTTTCAAGTAGCTAGCACAAAACATATTTGATTTGAAGCTCTATTTTCATCTACCAGTATAATGCAGAAGGAAGTTAAAATGAAAAGTAAAACTGTTCCTGATTTCAAACCCTTGATCCTAGAAAAAGCAAACTTGGAGAAAAAAAGTTTGTTTAGTGAGAGGATGAATCATTCTACATATTCAAAAAGTCCGACAAAAAATTTGTTGCAGTTTGTTCAGTAAGTGGGAATTTTTCTGCTAGCTCCTAAATTATAGATAGGGAAAGCTGGTGATGCTTTTCTCTGCTTAGAGCTACTTTGATGAGAAAAAAACACAAAGTGGTCTCTTAAAACTGATTGTGAGTGTGAAGTTTATATCATGTTTAATTTATAGACCAATTTTCATCCATATCTATAGTGGAAAACAAAGTGAAACCTGAAAATTCAAACTGTTCTTTTGTGCCTATCTTTGAACCTAGGAGTACTCAACTTGTGCTACAAAGTGAGTGTATTATAAAGGGGAACCTAGTAGATATCAAGAAGTCCTTATAAAAATTTTTGCAGCTCTTTGACTATATTTGGGTTTTCCTGTTAGGTCCTAATGCAAGTTACTAAAAGTTGTTTCTTCATGCTTCTGCTTTTAAGTATGTACACCAGGAATAAGAAACAGTGTGAGCACTGAGAACTGATAGTGACTGTCAATTTTTAAGCAGCTAGCACAAACCATGTTTGATTTGTATCTCTATTTCCATATATTCTATAGTGCAGACCTATGTGAAATGTGAAAATTCACACTGTTCCTGTCTGACAACCTTTGAACATAGGAGAACCAAACATGAAGAACAGAGTGTGCTGAATAAATATATGGATTTTGCCAAGTATAAAAAATTAATGAAAAAAAAATAACTTTTTCAGTATGTGTAATTTTCCTTATTGCAACTAAAGCACTGATGGAAAAAGGTTTTATTGAGTGCCTCTTCTTAAAGATAATTTGACCATGAACAAAACACATGGTGAAAACTTATAATCTATTGTGTGTTTGAAGTTTCAAACATCTAGCACAAAACTTGTTTGATTTGTAACTCTATTCCTATCCATCTCTATAGTGCAAAACAAAGTGAAACATGAAAATTCAAACTCTTTCTGTGTGTAAATTATTAAATCTAGAAGTCTCAAACTTTGCCTCAGGTGTGTTAATTGAAAGAGTGAAAACTGCAAAACATCAAAGAAATCCTATTAAAAAATTGTTGCACTGATTTCTCTATATTGGTGTTCTCCTGTTAGTTTCAAAACGAGTGAATAAATCTGCTCCTGTGTACTTCTACTCAGAAGTACATCCAACAGGAAAAAAACACAGAGTGACCATGGAAAACTGATTCTGTATGACAAGTTTCAAGCAGCTAGCAAAATCATCTTTGATTTGCAGCTCTATTTTCAATCATGTGTATAGTGCCAAATGAAGTGAAATCTGGGAATTCAAACTGTTTCTGTCTGCAATCTGTTGAATCTAGAAAAACCAAATTGGAGAACAAAGTGTGTTTAGTGAAAGCAAGAATCTTGTAGAGTTCTAAAGAAATCCAGTGAAAATATTGTTGCAGCTTATTCAGTAGTGGGGATTTTTTTCTCTTCTAAAGCACTTAGAGAAAGGTGCTCCTATTTTATCTGCTAAAAGCTACTTTGACCAGGAAGAAACCACGAAGTCAAGACTTAGAACTGATTGTGTTCATACAGTTTGAAGCATTTAGCACAAACCATGTTTAATTTTAATTTTTTTTACGCATCCATCTCTATTGTGAGAAAAAAAAATTAAAATTCCACCTCTACATCTGAGCATATCATTGAACCTAGAAATCCAAACTTGTGGTTCCATGTGGGTTTAGTGAAAATGTGAAACCTGCCCTGTACCAAAGAAATCCAATGAAAAAATTATTTCAATTCTTTCAGCACATTGGGTTTCACTTGCTAGCTGCTAATTTATGTAAGTACAAGCCCTTTTGCATGTCTCTCCTTAGAAGTATGCCCAGCAAGAACAATTCATGGTGTGCACACGGAAATGATTGTCAATGACGTTTCAAGTAGCTTGCACAAATTGTGTTTGATTTGAAGTTCTATTTATATCCACCTGTATAGTGGAGAATAAAGTAAAACCTGAAAATTCAAACTCTTCCTATCTGCAAAAACTTGAATCTAGAAAAAAAATTGAAGAACAAAGTCTGTTTAGGAAAAGAATTAATCATGCCACGTACCAAAAAAATCCAATGAAAAATGTGTGTGGGGGGGGTGAGGTATTTTTCTGCTGACTCCTAAATTGCTGATAGAGAATGCTGATGATGCTTGTCTCTGTTTAGAGCTACTCTGACCTGAAAGAAACCACAGAGTGAAGACTTAGAACTGATTTCTTTATTTGTAGCTCTATGTCCATCCATCTACATAGTGCAAAATGAAGGGAAACCTGAATATTCAAATGTTTCCTTTATGCAAACTATTCAATCTAGGCGAAGCACACTTGGAGAACAATGTGAGTTTAGTAAACAGATGAGTTATGCTGACTATCAAAGCAATCCATTGAAAAAAATTTGACAGGTCTTTCTCTACATGTGAATTCTTTTGTGAGCTTCTAAAGCACTGACAGAGAAGGTTTTGCTGTGAGATTCTGCTTAGAGCTATGTTAACAAGGAACAAACCACATAGTGACCACTTATACCTCATTGGGTGTGTGAAAATTCAAGCTTCTGGAACAAAGCTTTATTTCCATTCATTCCTTCAGTGCAAAACAAAGTGAAACCTGATGCTGAGAGCCATTACCAAGTAGGAATGACACATCGTAATCCTTGCCAGTGTACCACATGTTAAATGGACTTGCCTTGGAAATTTGCTGTGACCTTGCTTATGTGTTTGAGAAAGGTGACCCTGCTCAATCACCAGGGTGGATCCAGGATTAGGGTGCATTCCTGCAGGAAGTATCCCCATCCTTGGGTTTAGGGCGTGACAATAGGAGTTTTAGGGAAGTTGGAGGTTGAAGATTATTCCTGCTGGGAGTAGGGCGTGCCCGCTGCCTGAGTCTTAGGATGTGTATTGTGGGGGGAAGAAGAATTTCCCCTGAGCGTGTGTGGAGGCTAGTGTGAGTCGGGGAAAAAGGATTGCTGTTTGAACCTACAAAGCTGTGTGGTGGCTCGTGACTCTGTGCCAAGCCGAGACATTGGCATTTGGCAACCTAACAAGGAAAACTGTTCCTCTCTGCAGACCATTGAATCTAGGGGTCCATACTGAGGGTACAAAGTGGGTTTAGGGAATGGGTCACCTCTACGTATTATCAAAGAAATCCAATGAAAATATATGTTGCAGCTCCTTTAGTGCCTGCTAGCTCTTTAATCACGTTATTAAAAATGATTTCTGCATTCTTCTGCTTAGAAGATCTTCCATCAGGATCAAAACACAGTAAGAGCAGTGAGAACTGATTGTGTATGACATGTTTAAAGCAGCTAGCACAAAGTTTTTGATTTGCATCTCTATTTTTATACAACTATACAGTGAAGAATGATGTGTAACCTGAAAATTCAAACTGTTCCTTTCTGCACACCATTGAACCTAAGAGAACCAAACTTGCAGAACAAAGTGTGTTTAACAAAAGTATGAATCCAGCTGAGTATAAAAGAAATGAGACAAAAAATGTGTTGCAGCTTTCTCAATACATTAAATTTTCCTGCTAGCTCCAAAAGCACTGATAGACAAACTGTTTCTGCCTGCCTCTCCATAGAGATACTTTGACAAAGACAAACCACAGAGTAAACACATAAAATTGATTGTGTATGTGAAGTTTCAAGCATCCAGCACAAACCGTGCTTGATTTTTAGCTCTATTTCCATCCAACTCTATAGTGAAGAACAAAGAGAAAACTGAAAATTCAAATTGTTCCTGTGTGCAAACATATGAAACTTGGTTCCCCAATCTTGAGGTAAAAATCATATTTAGTGAAAGGGTCAACTCTGCCTAGTATGAAAGATTTTCAATGGAAATATTTAGGTAGATCTCAGTTCTTTGAGATTCTCCTGCTAAATCCTACAACGAATTAGAATACGCTATTCCTGCTTGCTTCTGCTTAGAAGTACTTCCACCAGGAACAAAGCACAAAGTGACCAGGGAGAAGTGGATTTGTATGCCAACGTTAAGAAGCTATCACAGACCATGCTTGATTTGTAACTCTATTTTTATCCACCGATATAGTGCAAAATAAAATGAAACCCTAAAATTCAAAATTTTGCTCTCTGCAAACCGTTGAAACTAGGAAAACCAAACTTGAAAAATAAAGTGTGTTTATTAAAAGATGAATCCTCTCAATTATCAAAAAAAATCCAATGAATAATTTTTTTCTGCACTTTCAGTATATGGAAATTTTTCTTCTCGATCCTAAAACACTCATAGTCCAAGCTGTTCCTGCAAGCCTCTGCTTAGAACTATATTAACTGGGAAAAAACAAATAGGGAACAGTGATAACTGATTGTATCTGTGAAGTTTCAAAAATGTACCACAAAACGTGTTTGGTTTATTGCACTACTTCCATCCATAGCTACAGTGCCAAAAGTGTTAAACCTGATAATGTAAATTGTTCCTCTGTGCAAAACTTTGTACCTAGGAATGCAAACTTGTGGAATAACTGTGTATACTTAAAGTGTGAACCCTGCTGAGTGTAAATAAACTCAATGAAAAAATGTTGCAGGCCTTTCAGTACATGGGAATTTTACTTCTAGTTCCCAAAATGCTAAAATGCTGAAAAATATATCTCTTCATTCGTGCCTCTGCTTAGAGCAACTTTCACAAGAAAAATCCTGCAGAGTGAAAACTTAGACTGGATTGTGTGAATGAAATTTCCAGCATTTAGAAAAAAAAAAAACATGTTTAATTTGTAGCTCTATTTCTACCCATCTCTATAGTGCCCAACAAATTAAAACCTAACAATTCAAACTTTTTTGTGTGCAAACAGTTTAACCTAGGAGTCCAAAAATTCAGCTACTAAGTGGGTATAGGTAGTTGGTGAACTCTACTGAGAATCAAAATATCCAATAAAAAATTTTGTTGCACCTCTTTTAGTACATTGGAATTCGTCTGCTAGCTCCTAAAAAGAGTTAGTAAAAATGATCCCTGCATGCTTTTGTTGAGAATAGTTCAAGCAGAAACAAATATAGTGAGCACTGAGATCTGATGGTGAATGTCAATTTTCAAGCAGCGAGCAGAAACCATGTTTCAGTTGCAAATCTATATTTACCTACCTGTATAGTGCAAAATGAAATAAAATCTGGAAATTAAAACTGTTCTTGTCTGAATACTCTTGAACCTAGGAAAACCAACTTGGAGAGCAAAGTATGTTCAGGGGAAGAGGAAAACTGCCGAGGATGCAGGATTCCAATGAAAAATTTTTGCAGCTCTTTGAGTATGTTGGAATTATCCAACTAGCTCCTAAAGCGAAGATAAAGAAAAAACTGTTCCTGATACATCAGCTTAGAGCTACTGTGACCAGGAACAAAAAACAGAGTGAACACTTAGAACTGATATGTGTGTGAAGTTTCAAGAATCTAGCACAAACATTGTTTTATTTGTATCTCTATTTCCATCCATCTCTATAATGCAAAATGAAGGGAAACCTGAAAATTAAAATGTTTCTTGTCTGCAAACCATTGAGTCTAGGAGAAGCAAACATGGACAACAATATGAGTTTAGTAAATGAATGAGTCATGCTGAGTATCAAAGAGATCTATTCAAAAATTTGGCAGATCTTTCTGTACATGTAAATTTTTCTGCTAGTTTCTAAAGCACTGACAGAAAAGGTTTTGCTGTGAGATTCTGCTTAGAGTTACTTTGACCAGGAACAAACCACAGAGTGAACAATTGACCTGGTTGTGTGTTTAAAATTTCAAGCTTCTAAAACAAACCTTGTTAGATTTGTAGATCTATTTCCATCTCTTTCTTTAATGCAAAACAAAGTGAAGCATAACAATGCAAACTGTTCCTCTGTGCAAACCATTGAATCTAGGTGTCCCTAACTGAGGGCACTATGTGGGTTTAGGGAATGTTTCAACCCTCCTGTGTATCAAAGAAATTCAATGAAAAGAAATCTTGCAGCTCTTTCGGTAACTAGGGATACTATTGCTAGCTCCTAAATAAAGTTATTGAAAACAACTCCTGCATTCTTTTGCTTAAAAGTGCTTCCATCAGGGAAAAAACACAGAGAGTGCACTGATAACTGATTGTATATGACATGTCTAAAGCAGCTAGCACAAAGAATTTGTGATTTGCATCTCTATTTTTTTGCAGCTATATAGTACAAAGCCATGTGAAACCTGAAAATTCAAAGTGTTCCTTTCTGCAAACCTTTGAACCTAGGAGAACCAAACTTGCAGAACAAAGTATATTTAGGGAAAGCATGAATCCAGCTGAGTATAAAAGAAAAGAAATAAAAAATTTGTTGCAGCTCTCTCAATACATTGAATTTTCCTGCTAGCTCCTAAATCACTGATAGAGAAAGCTATTTCTCCCTTACTCTGCTTGGGGTTTGTTTGACCAAGAAAAACCAGAGAGTAAACATGTAGAAGTGATTGTGTGTGTGAAATTTCAAGCATCTAGCACAAACCATGCTTGAATTGTAGCTCTATTTCTATCCAATTCTATAGTGAAAAACAAAGTGAAACCTGAAATATTAAAATGTTCCTGTGTGCAAACCTTTGAAACTAAGCTTCCCAATCTTGGAGTAGAAATTATGTTATTGAAAGGTTTAACTCTGCTGAGTATCAAAGAATTATAATGATACTATTGTGGTAGATCTCAATATGTTTAGATTCTACTGCTAAATCCTACAACAAGTTAGAATAAGCTATACCTGCTTGCTTGTGAGTAGCAGTATTTCCAAAAGTAACAAAGCAGAGAGTGAGCAATGAGAACTGATTTTGTATGCCAAGTTGTAGAAGCTAGCACAGACAGTGTTTGATTTGCATCTCTATTTTTATCCATCCATATAGTGAAAAATAATGTAAAACTTGAAAATTCTAACTGTTGCTATCTTCAAACCATTGAGACTAGGAAAACCAAACTTGAAAAACAAAGTGTGTTTAGTGCAAGGGTATATCCACCTGAGTATCAAGAAATTCAATAAACAATTTTTTGCAGTGCTTTCAGTATATGGGAAGATTTTTTCTCACCCCTAAGACACATATAGTCCAAGCTGTCCCAACAAGCCTCTGTTTTGAGCTCTATTAACCAGGAAAAAAACAAAGAGTGAACAGTAAGAACTGCTTGTGTGTGTGTATGAAGTTTCAAGAATCTTGCACAAACTTTGTTTTATTTGTAGCACTATTTCCATCATAGCTGTAGTTCCAACAGAGTTAAACCTGATGATTCGTCCTGTTCATCTGTACAAACCTTTGTAAATAGGAGTTAAAACTTGTGATACCAAGTGTGTACACTTAAAGGGTGTACCCTGCTGAGTATCAAAGAAATCCTAAGAAAAATTGTGGCATCTCCTTTGGTACATGGAAATTGTACTGCTAGCTCCTAAAATACTGAGAAAGAAAGATGTTCATCTGTGCCTCTGCTTAGAGCTACTTTCACCAAAAACAAACTGCAGAGTGAAAACTTTGACCTGATTGTGTGTGTGAAATTTCCAGCTTCTAGAACAAACCGTGTTTGATTTGTAGCTCTATTTCTACCCACCTCGATAGTGCACAACAAAGTAAACCCTAACAATTCAAACTTTTTCTGTGTGTAGTTTAACCTAGGAGTCCCAAACTAGAGGTACTAAGTGTCTTTTGGGAGCGGGTAAAACCTATGGAGAACCAAGAAATCCAATGAAAATATTGTTGCACCTCTGTCAGTACATTAGAATTCTTCTGTTAGCTCCTAAAATGAGTTAGTAAAAATGATTCTTGTGTAATTCTGCTTAAAATACTTCAAGCAGAAACAAACAGAGTAAGCACTGAGAACTGATGGTGAATGTCAATTTTCAAGCACCTAACAGTAACCATGTTTGACTTGCAGATCTATATTCATAACCTGTATAATGCAAAATTAATTAAAATCTGAAAATTCAAACTGTTTCTGTATTACAATTTTTGAACCTAGGTAAACCAAAGTGTGTTCAGGGGAAGATGAAAAGTGACAAGGATCCAATGAGTCCAATGAAAAAAATTTTGCAGCTCTTTGAGTATATTGGAATTATATGATTGTATCTTAAAGCAAAGATTTAAAAAAAAACTGTTCCTGTATACATCTGCTTATAGCTACTTTGACCAGGTTCAAACAACAGAGTGAACACTTAGTACTGATTATGTGTGTGAAGTTTCAAGCATCTAGCACAAATCGTGTTTTATTTATAGCTCTATTTCCATCTATCTCTATAGTGCAAAATGAAAGAAAACCTGAAAATTCAAACGGTTCCTGTCTGAAAACCATTGAATCTAGGAGAAACAAACTTGGTGAATCATGTGAGTTTAGTAAACGGATGGGTCATGAAGAGTATCCAAGTGATCCATTGAAAATAAAAATGGCAGCTCTTTCCGAAAATGTGAATCTCCTTGCTAGCTTTTTGAAAGCACTGACAGGGAAGGTTTTTCTGTGAGATTCTGCTTATATCAACTTTGACCAGGAACAAACCACAGATTGACCACTAAGACCTGATTGTGTGTGTGTGAAATTTCAAACTTCTAGAATAAACCATGTTTTATTTGTAGCTCTATTTCCATCCATTTCTTTAGCACAAAAGAAAGTGAAACCCAACAATTCACCTGTTCCCTGTGTGCAAATCATTGAATCTAGGCGTCCCAAACTGAGGGTACAAAGTGGGTTTAGAAAATTGGTGAATTCTATTGAGTATCAAAAAAATTCAATGAAAAGAAATGTTGCAGCTCTTTCAGTACATAGGGATTCTTCTGCTAGCTCCTAAAGAGAGTTATTAAAAATAATTCCTGCATGCATCTGCTTAGAAGTGCTTCCATCAGGAACAAACCACAGAGAGAGCACTGAGAACTTATTGTGTATGACATGTTTAAAGCACCTAGCAAAAAGAGTTTTTGATTTGCATCTCTATTTTTATGTAACTGTATACTGCAAAATGATGTAAAACCTGAAAGTTCAAAGTGTTCCTGTCTGCAAATCTTTGTACCTAGGAGAATTGAACTTGCAGATAAAAGCGTGTTTGAGGAAAGCATGAATCCAGCTGAGTAAAAATGAAAAGAAATGAAAAATATGTTCCACCTCTCTCAATACATTGAATTTTTCCTGCTAGCTTCTGAAGCACTGATAGAAAAAGCCGTTCCTGTCTTTCTCTGCTTAGAACTTCTTTCACCAGGACAAACCACAGAGTAAAAACGTAGAACTGATTGTGTGTGTGAAATTGCAAGCATCTTGCACAAACTGTGCTTGATTTGTAGCTCTATTTCCAACTAACTCTATAGTAAAAAACAAAGTGAAACCTGAAGATTCAAACTGTGCCTGTGTGCAAACATTTGAAACTGGAAGTCCAAAAGATGGAGTAAAAGTTATATTTAAGGAAATGGTCAACTTTGCTGAGTATCAAAGAATTCCAATGAAATTATTGTGGGAAATCTCAGTACATAGTGATTCTCCTGCTAAATTCAACAAAAATGAGTTAGAATAAGCTGTACCTGCTTGCTTCTGCTTAGAAGTACTTCCACAAGAAACAAAGCACAGAGTGAGCAATGAGAACTGATTTTGTATGCCCAGTTCAAGTAGCTAGCACAGACTGTGATTGATTTGCAGCTGTATTTTTATCAACTAATATAGAACAAAATAAAGTGAAACCTGAAAATTTAAACTGTTGCTGTCTGATAACCATTGAAACTAAGTAAACTAAACTTGAAAAACAAAGTGTGTTTAGTGAAAGGATAAATCTTACCGAGTATCAAGAAATCCAATGAAAATTTTTTGCAGTGCTTTCAGTATATGGGAATTTTTCTTCTCGCTCCTCCTAAAACACTGATAGACTAAGCAGAGCTCTAAGCCTCTGCTTAGAGCTACATTAACCATGAAAAAACAAAGAATGAACAGTGAGAATTGCTTATGTGTATGTGAAGTTTCAAGAATCTAGCACAAACGGTGTTTTATTTGTAGCATTAATCCATCCATCACTTTAGTGCCAAAAGAGTGAAACCTAAAAACTAAAACTCTTCCACTGTGCAAACCTTTGTACTTAGAAGCGCAAACTTGTGGTACCAGGGGTGTATACTTAAGGGGTGACCAATACTGAGTATCAAAAAAAAAAATCCAATGAAAAAATTGTTGCAGCCCTTTCAGTACATGAGAATTTTACTTCTAGTTACTAAAATGCTAATAGAGAAAGCTGTTCATTCATGCCCCGGCTTAGAGCTACTTTGATCAGGAATAAACCACAGAGTGAACACTTAGAACTCATTTTGTATATGTAATTTCCATCATCTAGAACAAAACATGTTTGATTTTTAGCTCTATTTATATCCATCTGTATAGTGCAAAACAAAGTGAAACCGAACAATTGAAACTCCTTATGTGCAAACAGTTGATCCTAGGAGTCCCAAACTGGAGGCACAAAGTGAGTTTTGGTAATGGGTGAACCCTAACAAGTATCAAAAATATCCAAAAAAATAATTTTTGCTGCTCTTTCAGTACTTTGGTGTTCTTCTGCTAGCTCCTAATTGAGTCACTAAAGATGATTCCTGCATGCTTCTGCTAAGACGACTTCAAACAGAAACAAACAAGAGAGTGAGCACTGAGAAATAATGATGAATGTCACTTTTCAAGTATCTATCAGAGAACGTTTTTGAGTGCCGATCTATATTCATCCTATCGTAGAGTGCAAAATGAATTAAAATCTGAAAATTTAAACTTTCCTTTCTGAAAATCCTAGAACTTAGGAGAACCAAACATGGAGAACATAGTGTGTTTAAGGGACTATTAAAAGTGCCGAGGATCCAAGGAATCCAATAAAAAAATTGTAGCAGCTCTTTCAGGATATTGGAATTCTCCTGCTAGATCCTAAAGCAGAGATTAAAAAAAAAAAAAAAAAAAAAAAAAAAAAAAAAAAAAAAAAAAAAAACAACACTGTTCCTGAGTACATTTGCTTAGAGCAACATTGACGAGGAACAAACCACAGAGTGAAATCTTAGAACTTATTGTGTGTGTGATGTTTTAAGCATCTAGCACAAACCATGTTTCATTTGTAGCTCTATTTCCAGAAGTCTCTATAGTGTAAAATGAAGGGAAACCTTAAAATTCAAAGTGTTCCAGTCTCAAACCCGTGAACCTAGAAAAACCAAACTTGCAAAACAAAGAGTGTTTAAGGAAAGCATGAATTCAGCTGAACATAAAAGAAATGAAACAAGAAATATGTTGCAGCTCTTTCATTACATTGGAATTTTCTTGCTATCTCCTAATGCACTGGTAGAGAATGATGTACCTGGCTGCCTCTGCTGATAGCTTCTTTTACGAGGAAGAAACCATAGAATAAATACTTAGAACTGATTGTGTGTGTGAAGTTTCAAGCATCTAGCACAAATCATGTTTGATTTGTTGCTTTATTTCTATCCAACTTTATAGTGAAAAACAAAGTGAAACCTAAAAATTCAAACTGTTCCTGTGTGCAATCCTTGGAAACAAGGAGTCCCAAATTTAGGGCACAAAGTATGTTTAGTGAAAGGCTCAACCATGCTGATTGTAAAAGATATCCAATGAATATATTGTGGTAGGTCTCAATATATTGAGATTCTCCTTCTCACTCTTAAAGTGAGTTAGTATAAACTATTCCTGTGTGCTTCTGCATAGTAGCTCTTCCACCACAAACAAAGCACAGAGTGAGAAATGAGAACTGATTGTGTATGCCAAGTTTAAGCAGCTAGCAAAGACCATGTTTGTTTTGCAGCTCTATTTTTATTCACCTGTATAGTGCAAAATAGAATGAAACCTGAGAATTCAAACTGTTTCTTTTTGAAAACCATTGATCCTAGGATAACCAAACTTAGAGAACAAAGTGTATTTAGTGAAAGGATGAATTGTCCCAAATATCATAGAAATCCAATGGAAAAAAAATGTTTGCAGCTGTTTGATTATATGGGAATTTTTCTGTTAGATCCTAAAACACTGATAGATGTAGCTGTTTCTGCAAGCCTCTGCTTAGAGCTATATTTACTAGAAAAAAACACAGACTGCACAGTGGGAACTAATTGTGTGTTTGAAGTTTTAAGAATCTAGAACAAACTCTGCTTGATTTGTAGCATTATTTCCATCCATCACTATAGTGCAAACAGAAAATTCAAACTGTTCCTGTGTGCAAACCTTTGAACCTAGGATCAAAAACTTGTGGAAACAAGCGGGTTTTGTTCAAGGGTAAATGAATCTGAGTGTCAATGAAATCCAATGGAAAAATTGTTGCAGCTCTTTCAGTACATGGAAATTTTACTAGGGAAAGCTGTTCTCTTGTGCCTCTGCTTAGAGCTACTTTGACCAGAAATAAACTACAGTGTGAACACTTAGACCTGATTGTGTGTCTCAAATTTCAAGCTACTAGATACAACTGTGTTTGATGTGTAGCTCTATTTCTATCCATCTCTATAGTGCAAAACAAAATGAAACTTATAATTCAAACTGTTCCTGTGTGCACACAGTTGATCATTGGAGTCCCAAGCTGGAGGTACAAAGTGGGATTTTGTGAGTGGGTGAATTCTACCAAGTATCAAAAAATCTGATAAAAATATTGTTGCTGCTCTTTCAGCACATTGGAATTCTTCTGCTACATCTTAAAATGAGTTACTAAAAATGATTCCTGCATACTTCTGCTAAGAATTCTTCGAGCAGAAACAAAAACAGAGTGAGCACTGAGAAATAATGGTGGATGTCAAGTTTCAAGCAGCTAGCACAAACCTTGTTTGAGTGCCGATCTATTTTCATCCTCCCGTATAGCGCAAAATAAATTAAAATTAAAAAAAAATTAAAATGTTCCTGTCTGAAAACTGTTGAATTTAGGAGAACCAAACATGGAGAACAAAGTGTGTTTAGGCAATTATGAAAAATGCAGAGAATCCAAGGAATCCAATGAATAAATTATTGCAGCTCTTTAAGTATATTGGATTTTTTGCTAGCTCCTAATTTGGAAATAAAATAGCTGTTCCTGCATACATTTACTTAGAGCCACTTTGAGGTGGAATAAACCCGAGCGGACTCTTAGAACTGATTGTGTGTGTGTGTGTGTGTGGAGTTTGAAGCATCTAGCAGAAACTGTGTTTTATTTTTAGCTCTATATCCATCCATCTCTATAGTGAATAACAAAGTGAAACCTTGAAATTCAAACTGTTCCTTTGTGCAATACGTTGAACCTAGAAGTCCCTAACTTGAATAAAACATGCGTTTTGTGAAAGTATAAAATCTGTAGAGTAATCAAAGAATATTGAATGAATAAATTGTTGCAGCTCTTTTAGTACTTTTCAGCATTTATTCTAATGCTTTTTCTTAGACCATCTTCAAGGTCTAATGCTTATGCTTATACCTTTATCAACCAGAAAGAAACCAAATAGTGAGCACTGATAACTGATTATGTCAAGTTTAAGGCAGTTAGTACAAAAGGTGTTTGATTTGCAGCTTTATTTTGATCCACCTTTATTGTGCAAAATGAAGTAAAACCTAAAATTTTGCTTCCTTGAACCTAGGAAAACCAAACGTAAGGAAGAAAGTGTGTTTAGGGAAAAGATGAATTCTGCCAAGTATGAAAGAATCAATGAAAAAAAATTTTCCAGCTCTTTCACTACATGGAAATTGTCATTCTGTGTCGTAAAGCAGTAACAAAGAAGTTTCAAGCATCTATCACATACCATGTTTGATTTGGAGCTCTATTTCCATCCATATCTATACTGCAAAACAAAGTTTAACCTGAAAATTCAAACTGTTTCTTTTTGCAAACCTTTGAAGCTTCTAGTCCCAGACATAGGGATAAAAGTAGATTTACTGAAAGGGTGAACCCTGCCGAGTATCAAAAAATAAAAAAATAAAGTATTGTTGAAACTCTTTCAATACTTTGGGCTTCTCATACTAGCTTTTTAATGTGTGTTAGTAAAATATTTTCCTTCGTGCTTCTATTTAGAAGTATTTCAACAAGAAACAAAGCACAGAGTGAGCACTGAGAACAGATTGTGTATGTCAAGTTTCAAGCAGTTAGCACAAACTGTGTTTGATTTGGAGCTCTATTTGGATTCAATCATATTATGCAAAATAAAGTGAACCCTCAAAATTCAAAGTGTTTCTTTCTACAAACCCTTGAACTTAAGAGAACCAAACAAAGAGAACAAAGTTTATTTAGTGAAAGAAGGAATCTTGGTGAATAGCACAGAAATCCAATAAAAAAAATTTGCAGTTCATTCAGTACATTGGATTTTTTTTCTACCTTCTAAAGCACTGATAGAGAAAGCTATTCCTGCATGTCTCTACTTAGAAATATTTTTACCAGGAACAAACCACAGAATGAGCACTGGGAACAGATTATGTGTGTCAAGATTCAAGCATATAACACAAACCATATTTGATTTCCAGTTTAATTTTTATACAACTTTATAGTAAAAAAAGGAAGTGAAACCTGAAAAATTAAAATAGTTCCTGTCTGCAAATCCTAGAATTTAGGAAAAAATAACATGGAGAACAAAGTGTGATTAGTGAAAGGATGAATCCTGGCATGTAAAAAATTAATCGAATGAAAAAAAATTGCAGCTATTTCAGAACTTTGGAATTATCCTTCTACCTTCTAATTTGCTGATAAAGATAGTTATTCCAGCATGCCTCTGTTTAGAGATACTATGAATAGGAACAAGCCACATCCTGAGCACTGAGTACTGATTGTCTATGTCAAGAGTTAACATTTGAAACTGATTGTGTGTGTGTGAAGATTCAAGCATCTAGTACAAACCGTGTTTGAATTTTAGCTCTATTTCCATCCATCTCTATAGTGCAGAACAAAATGAAACCTGAAAACTCCTACATTTTCTGTGTTAAAGCCATTGATCCTAGGAATCCCAAACTTGGGGCACAAAGTGTGTTTAAGAAAAGGTTGAATCCTGCTATGTATCAATAAAACTCCATGAAAATATTTTTGCAGCTCTTTCATACATTGGGATTCTCCAACTAAATACTAATGAGAGTAAGTTAAAGCTGTTTCTGCTCAGAAGTACTTCAAACAGAATAAAACTGGAGAGTGAGCACTGAGAGCTGATTGTGTATCTCAAGTTTAAAGCAGGTATCACAAACCATTTTTTAATTCTACCTATGTTTTCATTCAATGGTATAGTAAAAAATGAAGTGAAACCTGAAAATTCAAAGTGCTCCTGTCTAAAAACCCTTGAACTTAGTGGATCCAATCTTAGGGAACAAAGTTTGTTGAGTTAAAGTATGAATCCTGCTGAGTATCAAAGAAATCCAACAAAAAATGTTGCACCTCTTTCAATACATGGGAATTTTTCTGCATGTTTCTGCTTAGAGCTATTTTGACCACGAAGAAGCCTCAGAGTGAAGACCTAGAACTGAGTGTGTATGTGAAATTTCAATCTTGTAGTACAACCATGTTTGATTTGTAGCTCTATTTTCATCCATTTATATAGGGCAAAAAAGGGACTCCTAAAAATTCAATCTGTTCCTCTTTGCAAACCATTAAAAATGAGTCTCAAATTTGGAGTCCAAAATGGGATTACATAAAGGGTGAACACTACTAATTATCAAATACTTCTAAAATAATTCATTGCAGTTTTTTCCTTATATTGCCATTCTCCTACTAGCTTTTTTTTTTAAAGAGAGAGTGAGAGAGGAGAGAGAGAGAGAGAGAGAGAATTTTTTTTTAATATTCATTTTCCAGTTCTCGGCGGACACAACATCCCTGTTGGTATGTGGTGCTGAGGATCGAACCCGAGCCGCATGCACGCCAGGCGAGCGCGCCACCGCTCGAGCCACATCCCCAGCCCTCCTACTAGCTTTTATGTGAGTTAGTAAAAGATTTTTCTGCTTGCTTACGCTTGTAGTACTTCAGCCAGGAACAAACCACAGAGTGAGGACTGAGAACTGATTGTGTATTTAACGTTTCAAGCAGTTTGCAAAAACCGTGTTTGATTTGCAGTTCTTTTTTCATCCACCTGTATAGTGCAAAACAAAGTGAAACCCCAAAAGTCAAACTGTTCTGCTCTGCAAACCCTTGAATGCGGTGAAGAAAAAAAATTCAAAAACAAAGTGCATTTTGTGAGAAAATGAATCCAGCCAAGTAATAAAGAAATCGAACTAAAAATTTTTCAAGCTCTTTCAGTACATGAGAATTTTCCTTTTAGCTCCGAAAGTGCTGACAGAGAAAGCTGTTCCTGCATGCCTTCTCTTAGAGCTACTTTGACCAGAAAAAAACCACAAAGTAAAAATATAGAAATGATGGTGTGTGTGTTAAAGCATCTACCACAAACCATGTTTGATTTGGAGCTCTATTTCCATCTATCCCTATACTGCAAACAAAGTGAAACCTGAAAATTCAAACTGTTCTTGTGTGTGCAAATCATTGAACCTAGGAGTCTTAAACTTTGGGTACAAAGTAGGTTTAATGAATTTTGATCCCTGCCAAATATCAAACAAACCCAATAAAAAATGTTGCAGCACTTTCAGTATATTTGAATTCTACTGCTAGCTTTTAATGTGAGTTAATAAGATTTGTTTTTGCGTGCTAATGCTTAGAACTTCTTGTACTAGGAAAAAACACAGAATGAGCATTGAGAAATGATTGTGAATGTCAAGTTCAAGAAGTTAGCACAAACCGTGTTTGATTTGTAGCTCTATGTTGATTTACCTGTGTGATTCAAAATGAAGTGAAACCTGAAAATTTACTCTAACTTTCTGCAAAACTTTGAAACTAGAAGAATAAAACATGGAGAACAAAGTATGTTTAGAAAAAAGATGAAACCAGCCAAGTATCAAATTAATCCAATGAAAAAATGTTTTCCAGGACTTTCATAGGAAATTCCATGCTAGCTCCTAAAGCAATTACAGATAAAGCTATTTGTGATTGCCTCTGCTTAGAGATAAACTTACTAGGAAAGAATCACAGAGTTAGAACTTAGATCTAATTATGTGTGTGAAGTTTCAAGCATCTATCACAAGTAATGTTTGATTTGTTTTTCTATTTTCATCCATCTTTATAGTGCATAACAAAGTGAAAGCTGAAAATTCAAACTCTTCCTTTATGCAATCCCTTGAAACTAGAAGTCCACAACTTAGGTGTAAAGTGCATATAGGAAAAGAGTGAACCCTACAAATTATCAATGAAATCCAATGAAAAAAAAAATTGTTCCAGCTCTTTCAGTATATTGGGATTCTTCTGCCAGCTCTTAAGAGAGTTAATAGGAGACCTTCCTACATGCTTCTGCTTAGAATTATGTCATCCAGGTACAAATAAGAGAGTTTACTCTGAGAATTTATTGTGTGCATGAAACTTTCAGCATCTAGCATAAGCCACATTTAATTTGTAGCTGAATTTCTATCCATTTCTATAGTGACAAACAAAGTGAAACCTGAAAATTCAAATGGATCCTGCGTGCAAACTCTAAACCAAGGACTCCAAAACATGTGGTACTAACTGGATTTAGTGAAATAGTGAAACCAGCAGAGGATCAAAATAACTCATGAAAATATTGTTGCAGATCATACAGTACATTGGGATTCTCATGCTAGCTTTTAATGAGAGTTTGTAAAAGCTGTTTTTGCGTGCTTCTGCTTTCAAGGCTTCTTAGTAAAAGCTTTTCCTGCATGCTTCTCCTTTACGTACTACAATCAAGTACAAACCACAAATTGAGGACTGAAAACTGCTTTTGTATTTCATGTTTCAAGCAGTGATCACAAACCGTATTTGATTTCCAGCTCTATTTTCATCCATCTGTATGAATTCAAACCTGAACATTGAATCTGTTCCTGTCTGCAAACCCTTAAACCTGGAAGAGTCAAACATGGAGAACAAAGTATGGTTAGTGAAAGAATTAATCCTGCAGCATATCATTAAAATCCATTGAACAAAAATATTGGCAGCTCTTCCATTATACAGGAATATTTCTGCTAGCTCCTAAAGAACTTACAGAGAAAGCTGTTCTTGAATGCCTCAGCTTGGAGCTACTTTGAACAAGAAAAATTATCAAAGTGGACACTTATAATTGATTTTGTGTGTGAAGTTTCATACATTTAGCCAAAAAACATGTTTGAATTGTATAAATCCATATTTATAGTGCAAAACAATGTGAAACCTGAAAGTTCCTACTGTACCTGTGTGAAAACCATTTAACTGAGTAGCCCCAACTTGTGGTACAGAATGGATTTCTTGAAATCATGATCCTTCCAGGCTACCAACAAAATCCAATTGAAAAATTGTTGCAGCTCATTCAGTACATTGTCATCCTTTTGCTAGCTTCTAATGAGAGTTAGTAAAAGCTGTTTCTGAGTTCTTTTTCTTAGAAATTTTTCACCCAGGAAGAAATCATAGAGTGAGACCTGAGAACAGATTTTGTGTGTGAAGTTTCATGCATCTAGCAAAAACCATGTTTGATTTGTAGCTCTATTTTTATTCATCCTTATATTTAAAAAAAAAAAAAGTGAAGCCTGAAAATTGAAAATGTTTCTGTCTGCAAACACTTAAACTTAAGAGTCACAAAATTATGGTCCAAAGTGGGTTTATTTCAAGTGAGAACACAGCTGAAAATTAAAATATCCAAGAAAAACTTTGATGCAACTCTTAATTATGTTAAAATTCTCATGCTAGAACCTAAAGTGAGTGAGTAAAAGCTGTTTCTGTGTGTTTCTGTGAATAATATTTAAACAAGGAAAAAAACCACAAAGAGAATAGATTGTGTATAGGAAGACTTATGAAGCTACCACAAACTGTGTTTGATTTGGAGCTCAGTATGCATCCACCTGCATAGGGCAAAATCAGGTGAAACCTAAAAAATCAACCTGTTCTTATGTGCAAACATTTGAACCTAGAAGAACCATACATGGAGAACAAAATGTGTTTTTGAACTGAAGAACTCTTCGAGTATCAAATAAATCCAATGAGAAAACGTTTGCAGTTCTTCCAGTACATTGTAACTTTCTGCTAGCTCCTAAAGCACTGATAGTGAAAGCTTTTCTTGCATGCCTCTGCTTATATCTACTTGGAACAGAATCAAACCACAGAGTAAACACTAAGAACTAATTGTGTGGGTGAAGTTTCAAGCTTCTACTGCAAATTGTGTTTGATTTGTAGCTGTATTTCTATCCATCTATATAGTGCAAAAAAAAAAGTGAATCCTAAAAATTCAATCTGTTCCTGTTTGCAAACCATTGAATCTATGAGTCCCAAATTTGGAGTCCAAAATGGGATTACAGAAAGGGTGAAACCTACTAATTATCATATGGTTCAAAAACCAATTGTTGCATTTTTTTCAGTATATTTTCATTCTTGTGCTAGCTCCTAATTCGAGTTAGTAAAAGCTTTTTCTTCTTTCTTATGCTTGTAATACGTTGTCCAGTAACAAATCACAGAGTGAGGACTGAAAACTGATTATGTATTTAAACTTTCTAGCAGTTTTCAAAAACCATGTTTGATTTGCAGTTCTTTTTCCATCCACCTGTAGAGTGCAAAACAAAGTGAAACCCAAAAATTCAAACTGTTCTTGTCTGCAAACCCTGGAACACAGGAGAACAAAACTTCAGAAACAAAGTGGGTTTAGTGAAAAAATGAAAACTTTGAGTATCAAAGTAATCCAACTAAAAAAAACTTGCAGCATTTTCAGCACACGAGAATTTTCCTGTTAGCTCCTAAAGTGCTGATAGAGAAAGCTTTTCCTGCATGCCTCCTCTTAAAGCTAATTTCACCAGGAACAAACCACACAGTCAAAATGTAGAAATGATGGTGTTTGCCAAGATTCCAGCATCAAGCACAAACCATGTTGATTTGGACCTCTATTACCATCTATCCCAGCACTGCAATAAAAGAAATGAAACCTAAAAGTCCAAACTGTTCCTGTGTGTCCAAACTGTTGAACATATGAGTCTTAAACTGTGGGTACAAATTAGGATTTGTGAATGTTTGATCCTTGTCAAATATCAAAGAAACCAAAAAAAAAAAAAACTGGTGAAGCATTTTCAGTATATATTCATTCTACTGCTAGCTTCTAATGTGAGTAAATAAGAGTTTTGTCTGTGTGATAATGCTTAGGAAAAAAACACAGAATGAATACTGAGAAAGATTGCTTATGTCAAATTCAAGAATTTAGCACAAAACAATTTGATTTGTAGCTGTATTTTGATCCACTTGTGTAATTCAAAGTGACACAAAATCTGAAAATTCACTCTTACTGTGTCCAAAACTTTGAAACTAGAAGAATCATACATGGAGAACAAAGTGTTTTTAGCAAAAAGATGAAACCTGCAAAGTATCAAATAAATCCAATGAAAAAATATTTGCAGCACTTTCAGTTCATAGGAAATTTCCTGTTAGCTCCTAAAGCAATTATAGATAAAGCTACTTCTGATTGCTTCTGCTTAGAGCTACATATACTAGGAAAGAACTACAGAGTTAGCACTGAGATCTAATTCTGTGTGTGAAGTTTCAAGAATCTATAACAAACCGTCTTTGATTTGTTTCTCTATTTTCACCCATCTTTATACTGTTTAACAAAGTGAAACCTGAAAATTCAAACTCTTTCTGTGTGCATAACATTGAAGCTAGGAGTCTCGAACTTGAGGTATAAAGTGCATATAGGGAAAGAGTTAACTCTACATAGTGTCAATGAAATCCAATGAAAAATTGGTTTCAGCTCTTTTATTGAAATTATTCTGCCAGCTTTTAAGACAGTTAATAGAAGACCTTCCTGCATGATTCTGCCTAAATGTACATCATCTAGGTACAAATAAGAGAGGGAACACTTAGAATTTATTGTGTGTGTGAAATTTCCAGCATCGAGCACAAGCTGTGTTTGATTTATAGCTGTATTTCTCTCCATTTCTATAGTGCCAAAAAAAGTGAAACCTGAAAATTCAAATGGATCCTGTGTGCAAACTCTAATCATAGGGGTCCAAAATCTGGGGAACTAAGTGGATTTAGTGAAAGGGTGAAGCCTGCCAAGTATCAAAAGAATACAACAAAAAATTGTTGCAGATTATTCAGTACATTCGGATTCTCATCTTAGATCTTAATGAGAGTTCGTATAAGCTGTTATTGCGTGCTTCTACTTAGCAGTACTTCAAACAGGAACAAGCCACAGAGTGAGCCTGAGAACTGATTGTGTATGTCAATTTCAAGCAAGTAGCACCAACCGTGTTTGCTTTGCAACTCTATTTTTATCCACCTGCGTAGTGCAAGATGAATTCAAACCTGAAAACTCAACATGATCATATATGCAAACCCTTTAGTCCAGAAAAACAATACATGAAGAACAAAGTTTTGTTAGTGAAAGAATGAATCATGCTGTGTATCAAAGTAATGCAATGAAAAATTGTTGCTGCTCCTTCTGTCAATGAGAAATTTCTTGCTAGATCCTAAAATGCTGATGTAGAAAACATTTCCTGCATGCCTCTGTTAGAGCTACTTTGATCAAGAGAAAACCACACAGTGAACACTTAGATCTCATTGTACCAAGCCCAACCATGTTTAATTGTAGCTCACTTTCCTACCATCTCTATAGTGTAAACAAAACATTAAAACCTGTAAATTCAAACTGCTCAAGCATGTTTAACTATTGAATTTAAGAGTCCAAAACTGGGGTTCAAAAAGAGAATAGTTAAATAATCAACCCAGATGAGTATCAAAAAATATCCAATGAAAAAAAAAATATTGCCACTCTTTCAGTACATTGGAATCCCCTGCTAGCTACTAAAGCAAGATAGTAAAATTGTTCCTGCATGTTTCTTCTTATATATACTTTTACCTAACACAAACCACGGAGTGAACACTGAGAACTGATTGTGTGTATGAATTTTCCAGCATCTAGCAAAAACCACGTTTGATTTGTAGCTATATTTTTATTGATCTCTTTAGTGCCAAAAAAAAGTAAAAACTGAAAATTCAAATGGTGCCTGTGTGCAAAACTGTAAACCTAGAAGTCCCAAACATGAGGGTAAATATGGAAATAATAAAAGGTGAACCCTGCAGAGTATCAAAGTAATACAATGAAACAATAGTTGTAGAACATTCAGTATATTGGGGTCCCCCTGCTAGCTCTTAATGAGAGTTAGTAAAAGATATTTTTGCATGCTTCAGCTTAGAAGTACTTTAAAAGAGAAAAAAACACACAGTGTGCACAGAGAAATGATTGTGTATGTCACGTTGCTAGCTAATATCCCATTTGTGTTTAATTTGCAGCTGTATTTTCATCCACATGTATGGTACAAAATGAATTCAAACCTGAAAATTCCAACTTTTACTGTCTGCAAAACCTTGAATCTAGGAAACAAACACTTGGAGAACAAATGGTGTTTAGTTAAAGAATAAATGCTGCTGAGTTTCAAAGCAACCCAATAAACAAAATTTTGCAGCACTTTCAGTTCATGAGAAATTCCCGGATAGCTGCTAAAGAGCAAATAGGGGAAGCAATTTCAGCATGCCTCTGCTTATAGTTATTTTACCTGGAACAAACCACAGAGTGAATAGTTACAACTGATTTTGTGTGTGAAGTTTCAAGCATCTAGCAAAACCCATGTTTCATTTATAGGTCTATTTGGATCCATCTTTATAGTGCAAAGCCAAGTGAAACCTAAGAATTCATACATTTCATCTGTTCAAACATTGAACCTAGGAATCTCAAACATAAGGTTCAAAGTGAGTTAAGAAAAATGGCAAACCATGTGAGTATAAATAAAATCCAATTAAAAATTGTTGCAGCTCTTTCAGTATATTGGAATTCTCCTGCTAGCTCCTAATGAGAGTTATTAAAAGCTGTTTCTGTGTGATTCTCCTTAGAACTACTTCAACAAGGAACAAACCATAGAGTGAGCACTCTGAACTGACTGAGTATGTCAAGTCACAAGCAGGTATCACAACCTGTGTTTGGTTTGCTACTCTATTTTTATCCACCTGTATAGTGAAAATGAAGTAAAGCCTGAACATTCAAAGTATTCCTGTCTGAAAACCCTGGAATCTAGGATAAACAAATTTGGACAATAATGAGTGGTTAGTCAAAGGTTTATCCTGTCAAGTACCAAAGAAATGCAACAAAATTTTTTGCGGTTCTTCTAGTCCACAGAAATTTCCCTACTAGTTGCAAAAGCACAGATAGTGAAAGCTCTTCCAGCGTTCCTATGCTTAGAGCTACATTCACCATGAACAAAACACAGAGTGAAACCTTAAAACTGATTGTGTGTGTGAAGTTTCAAGTATCTAGCATAAACCGTGTTTGATTTATTGATCTATTTCTGTACGTCTTTATAGTACAATACAAAGAGAAAACTGAAAATTCAAACTGTTCCTTTGTAAAAACCATTGAGCCTAGAATACAAAAGTTTGGTGTACAAAGTGCGTTTAGTGAAAGAGTGAACACTGATACATATCAGAGAGAAAATATATTTGTAGCTCTTTCAGTATACTGGCATTTTTATTTTAGCATTCAAAGCTAGTTACTAAAAGCTTTTCCTAGGTGCTTCTGCTTATAAATACTTTAACCAGGGACAAACCACATTGTGAGCACTGAGAACTGATTTTTGTATGTCAAGTTGAAATCAGCTATCACAGACAGTATTTGATTAGCAGCTCTATTTTCATCTACCTGTATAGTGCAAAATGAATTCAAACCTGAAAATTCAAACTGTTCCTTTCTGGAAAACCTTAAACCTGGAACAATCAAACATGGAGAACAAAGTTTGGTTAGCGTAAAAATTAATCCTTCTGAATATCAATAAAATCCATTGAAACAAAATGTTTGCAGCTCTTTCATTATAGATGAATTTACATGCTAGCTCAAAAGCATTAACAGGAAAAGCTGTTCCTGCATGCCTCAGCTTACAGTTACACTGATGAAGTATATTTATCAGAGTGGAAAATGGTTATCAATTGTCTATGTGAAGTTTCATACATTTAGCACAAACCATGTTTGATTTGTAGATCAATTTCCAAACATCTTTATAGTGCAAAACAATGTGAAACCTGTAAATTCAGACTCTTCCTGTGTGCAAACTATTGAACTGAGAAGTCCCAAAGTCGTGGTAAAAAGTGAATTTATTGAAAGCGTGATCCCTTCTGAGTATAAATAAAATCCAATTGAAAAATTGTTGCAGGTCATCCAGGATATTGCCATCATCATGATAGCTTTTAATGCAAGTTAGTAAAAGCTGTTTCTGCATGCATTTCCTTAGAAATTTTTCAACCAGGAAGAAACCAGGGAGTGAGAACTGAGAACTGATTTTGTATGTGAAGTTTCACACATCTAGCAAAAACCATGTTTGATGGAGAGCTCTATTTTTATCCATCTCTATACTGAAAAAGACACTGAAACCTGAAAATTGAAACTGTTTATGTCCACAAACACTTAAACCTACCAGTCACAAACTTGTGGTCCAAATTGGGCTTATTTAAAGTAAGAACATTGCTGACTATTAAAAAATTCAAGGAAAAACTTGTTGCAGCTCTTTCAGTATGTAGAAATTCTCATGCTATCCCATAAAGCGAGTAAGTAAAACTGTTCCTGTGTTTGATTTGTTGATCTACTTCTGTAATATATTTTAACAGGAAAAAAACACAGAAAGAAAAATGAGAACAGATTGTGTATAGGAAGACTCATGAAGCTAGCACAAACTGTGTTTGATTTGGAGCTCAGTTTACATCCACCTGCACAGGGCAAAATTAAGTGAAACATAAAAACTCAAACTGTTCTTATGGGCAAACATTTGAACCTAGAAGAACCATACATGGAGAACAAAGTGTGTTTTTGAAATGAAGAATTTTTTGAGTATCAAACAAATCCAATGAAAAAATGTTTGAGGCTCTTCCGGTACATTGGAACTTTCTACTAGCTCCTAAAGCACTGATAGTGAAAGCCGTTCTTGCATGCCTCTGCTTAGAAATACTTGGAACAGAATCAATCCACAGAGTGAACACTAAAAACTGATTATGTGGGTAAAGTTTCAAGCCTCTACTGCAAATCGTGTTTGATTTGTAGCTGTATTTCTACCCATCTATATAGTGCAAAAAAAAAAAAGTGAATCCTAAAAATTCAATCTGTTCCTGTTTGCAAACCATTGAATCTATGAGTCCTAAATTTGGAGTCCAAAATGGGATTACAGAAAGGGTGAAACCTACTAATTATCAAGTGGGTTGAAAACCAAATTGTCGCATTTTTTTCAGTATATTTCCTTTCTCGTGCTAGCTCCTTATGCGAGTTAGTAAAAGCATTTTATCTTGCTTATGCTTGTAGTACTTTGTCCATAAACAAATCACAGAGTGAGGACTGAAAACTGATGGTGTATGTAAACTTTCAAGCATTTTTCAAAAACCGTGTTTTATTTGCAGTTCTCTTTCTACCTATCTGTAGAGTGCAAAACAGAGTGAAACCCGAAAATTCACACCATTCTTGTCTGCAAACCCTTGAACACAGGAGAACAAAACTTCAAAAACAAAGTGGGTTTACTGAAAAAAATGAATCCTTTGAGTTTCAGAGTAATCCAACTAAAAGAATTTGCAGCTTTTTTAGTACATGAGAATTTTCCTTTTAGCTCCTAAAGTGCTGATCGAGAAAGCTGTTTCTGCATGCCTCCTCTTAAAGCTACTTTGACCAGGAACAAACCACACATTCAAAAATAGAAGTGATGGTGTGTGTGAAGATTCAAGCATCTAGCACAAACCATGTTTGATTTGGAGCTCTATTTCCATCTATTCCTATACTGCAAAACAAAGTGAAACATGAAAATTCAAACTGTTCCTTTGTGTGCAAACTGTTGAATCTTGGAGTCTGAAACGTTGTGTACAAAGTGGGTTTAGTGAGTGTTCGATTCCTGCCGAATATCATAGAAATCCAATAAAAACATTTTTGCAGCTCTTTCAGTATATTTGCATTCTACTGCTACCTTCTAATGTGTGTTAATAATAATAATGTGAGTTAATTGTTTCTGCGTGATAATGCTTAGACCTTCTTGTAGCAGGAAAAAAAACACAGAATGAGCACTGCGCAATGATTGTGCAGGTCAATTTCAAAAAGTTAGCACAAACCATTTTTGATTTGTAGCTGTATCTTCATTCACCTGTATTATTCAAAATGAAGTGAAACTTGAAAATTCACTCTTACTGTCTGCAAAATGTTGAAACAAGAAGAATCAAACTTGGAAAATAAAGTGTGTTTAGCAACGCCAACTATGAATACAGATATTTAAGTAATTTATTGCTGCATTAAATCACATCGCCTTATGCAGACATGAGGTGTCCCCTAAGACGACTTCGTTTTCTATCAAAACTCAAGTCACCTATCTGCAATTCTAGATTAGCCAATAAACCTTAATTACAATGTCATATTTAAAGCAGGTGATCTTGATTCTTATAAAAGTCAGAAAACAGAGATAGGTATGTGGGTTCTTGGAAATATGATTTAGATATTAGTTTTCCCCAAGAAGCTCATGTATGAGACAATGCAAGAGTGTTTAGATGTGAAATAATAAGTTTATGATAGTATTATGTATTCAGTGAATTAATCATCTGATAAGGATTGAGTGGTAACTAGAGGCAAATACGGTATAGCAAAAGGAGAAGTGTCTGTCAGGTCAAGCCTTTGGGGTTTATATTTTCTCTCTAATGAGCAAAGCGCTCTCTGTTTCCTGGCAACATCTTTTCAGCTTCTCCCCCCCCCCACTCTCCTGCCATGGTGTTTTTTCTCATTCCAGACCCTGAGAAATAAAGTTAGCCATGTCTGCACTGAGACCTCTGAAAGTTTGAGCCCCAAAATAAACTCTTACTCCTCTAATATTTTTTTGTACTTAATTTTGTTCACAGCCATAAAAAAAGCTAAATAAAACAGTAAGACTTCTGTATCTGGGTACCTAATTTTAGACTCATAGGTAAACTATGTGTGGACTTACAGAGTTCAAATCAAATGTTGACTCTGCACCAGAATTTCAAGGTGCCTTTGAAAAGTTAAAACAGCCTCATGACAGGACCTCCCATAGGTTTATATGACACATATAAAGTGTTAAGGCTATATACAAATGAGAAACAATGAATAGTTCTTGGAGATCTCTTAAAAAACATTAAAAACATAGTGTGATCAGTAACCTATGTGTCAGAAGACCTTGACCATATAGTGAAGAAGGGTCTTCCTTCATTTGAGGTATAATTGTAAATTTTTAATACCACAAAATATTGGGAAACCCACTCTCAATTACTTCTTTTGGGGAAAATACATCTCAACAGAGTACAGCAGACATGATAATTTTTTTTAAATGACATAGGAAGAAACATTCAAATAACACATAAATTTGTGAACATGAGTACAAAGCAATAGTATTCAAGGAACTAAAATTTAAGCCAACAGAGACTATTGTACACTTACCAGAAAGAAAAAATAAGAAGAAGGAAACACACAGAAAAGACTAATGGTAACAGACATGTTAAATAATTGGAATTGCCCAGCCTGCTCTGGCAAGGTAAAAGGTAATGGAACTTTGGAAATGGGGTGGTATTCTCTACTAAGGCATATACAATGAACCATTAATTCTAATCCCAGACAGAACCTAAGTGGAAAAGTGTTCTATGCAAATGCTCTAACTGGCCTCCACCATTGCTGCCTTCACCACTGAGAACTATTCCTCCAGCATCCACCACACTCTTCTATCCAGGATTCTTCAACTTGGACACTGAAACCCAGTTTTCAAACAAGTATAAACAACACTTTAGCACAGATAAAATCATGAGGTAGTGCTCTTTTAATGCCAAATAACTGAAGAATAAGAATAAAATTAAGAATATTGTAAGCTGGAAAGACCAAAATAAAGAATTAGAAGGGGGATGAGGAGAAAAAATTATCTGATAAGGATGTTGAGGGGGATAAATAGAATACAGAAGATGAGGAAGAAGATAAAATAAAGCCAAATTGGCAGAAATCAGAAACTGTGGTGACAGCAGTATAACCCTTTCAGTGGGTTTGGGAAGGGTTTCCCCTTGGGTAGTGAGAGTGGGAAAAAAATAGTGTGTGAACATTTTACCCACTTGTAGCTTGTAGAGCTGCCCCAGAGATTGCACTTTTTAAAATTCAGGCTTTTTATTCCCACATATCTACATGCTGACCTGCTTACTCCACCATTGTTACACCAGCTGGCCTGTTCCATTTGAGCTTTACCCTGGTTTTCAATTTCCCTTCGTCACTTCCTTGCTCTTTTTCTGCATCCTACTATTTATTCTCTGGTATCCTCTTTCAGCAGGCCCAAGAATTATGTCCTGCCTCTGCCTCCACCTTCTACATATCAGGTTTTACCTCAATCCTCTTCTATCAGAGAACAGTGGGCTGAGGTGAGGTCAGAATTTAAAAGAACTAAACAGATTCCCCCACAGCAAGGCAGAGCTATGGGAGTCTTTCAGGCTTTGTGGAAAAAGGTAGAATTGGTCCTCATGAAGGTGTCCTGCAGAGGTGGGGACTGAAGGAAGGGCTTGCAGGGAGCAAGGCAGGGTGAGGGGGTGGTTTACTAAAAGAGAATAGGACACTGCTTTTAAATATAGTATCAGAAGATGAGATAATAAACAATAAATAATGGGTAGCAACAGAGACCCTTTCATTTGGAATACAATTCTGTAAAGCTTCTGCAGTTCCAAGTTGGGTTAGTTCCTGAAGCACAATGGCATTTTGTGTTTTGGTGTTACCTTCTTTCCTAAACAGCTAAAAAATTTATCGAAGTGGTGTTAACCACTATTCCTCCTGAGGGAGGATGCAGGCCAGCCTGCTTTCTGCCTCCTGTGTGAATTAGGCTCATCACCTGGGCCCTGCAGAGCCTTCCAGGTCCCTGAGACTCTGGTCCTTCCACAAAAAAATCATAGGGGAGCCTGCCTTTCCCACTCCAGGTCTCTGCTGGGAAGACATGTGGACCAGTACCTGAGAAACCACCCCAAATAGGGCCCCTCCATCCTAACTACAGTTTCCAGAAGCCTCAACCTGAGGCTTGTTAGTGGCACTGGGGTTAGACAACATTACCCAGCAGAAGTGATCATGTAGCTTCAGCAGAAGGATTACAAGTTTACAATCAGTCTGGGCAATTTGCCAAGTCTGTCTTCAAATAAAAAAAAAGGCTGTGGATGTAGCTCAGTGGTGAAGCACTAGAATCCTAGCACTAGAGCTGGACCCTCAGTTACTTCCACCCTCAATACTGGAATTAAAAATAAATAAATAAATAATAAGAGGAAAATTTTTAAAAAGATACAGATTATTTAGTGAATCCATGAAGTGGCCTCACAGCCCTGAGTGAAATTCACAACCATAAATCCCTCAGAGAAAGCCAGACATAAAATGTAAGTTTATGGCATTAAAATGAGCACAGATGGGGAAGAGAAGGGTTTCAGGGTTGGGTAACTGAGAATCTTCAGTGCCCTTGAAATCTTAATTGCAACATGTTTTGTCTCCAGAAGAATCTGGAGGAATTGAGCTGTCTCTCAATGGGGAGCAGAGCAGAAGAATGTTCAGTTAAGCACAGCCTACTAGTTCTCTGTAAAAGTGATATTAACCACATGCAGCCCCAAAAGCCTTCTTTGTACATGATAGTTGGGCAAACAAAAGATGTTTTTCATTCAGCAGTGACTAGAATCTATATTTTTTTTCCAATTGAAAAGCATGAATAACGGCAAATAAAAAATATAGAATACTAAAATATACACAGTGCACTTTCTGCAACAGATTTGCTACTAATACTATGATTTTAAAAATAAAGAATAATGGCAATGAGATGATGGGCAAGTAAACTCCAGGCCCTTATCTCTCACAGAAACATTGAACAACCAGAAACACTAAAATAACTTTATAGGAGAACAATGGAAATTTTAAAAGAAGCTGAATTTAAAATGGTAAGATTTTTTTTACATTTTTACTTGCCCCTGTCCTACCTTGAAGTTTAGGGGGTATAGCAGCTGGATCCTCAGTTAATTCCACAACCCAGAGACAGCAAAAAATAATTTGCAACTCGGTCTGAGCAATTGGTCCCTGAAGCACCAAACTTAAGAGCTCAAAAAACAAACAAACAAAAAAAACAGAAATGGCTCAGAATAGGAGAAACCATTGAAAGTACTATGTACCATTCATGAAAAACTTTCTTATAGAAACTACAGATGCCTAAGGCAGGAGACCACTGACTGAGAAATATGATAGAACAGCTCAAAGTACCTAGAAAAAGATGGAGTAGACTCCCAGGGAAATTCAAACAGGGTGGAAGCACACACAGGCATGCAAAGGAGGCAAGAGAGACAAACAGGTAGGGAAGCTATTTAATAAAAATTATCAGAAGGCACAAGCCTTCAAATAGGCTGGCTAGTGAGGACTCCTCATGAACAGAACTAGTGTGGTGGCTGTTTTCTTTAATGCTCAATTTTCAACAAACAAAGAAACAATAAAACTTGGTCTACTCAAAAGAACAAAATAAAGCTCCTGAAATCATAGGTTTTGGACTTACTAATAAAAAAAAAATGTTTTTTTTTCTTTTATGCTGTACTGAAGATGGGATACAGGTCCTCATTCATGCTAGGCCAGTATTCTAACACAGTATTCTAACATGCCCAGTCCTTTTGGAATTTATTTTGAGTCAGATGTAATCACTAAGTTGGCCAGGATAGACTTGAACTTGCAATTCTCCTGAATCATTCTCTCACATAAACAGTGGCTGAAAGAGTTCATTTTCATTATACTTGCCCTACAAAAAATGGTAAACATAGTTCTTCAAGTTGAAATAAAAGGATACTAAAAAGTAACTCAAAGCCATATAAGAGTATGAAGTTCTTGAGTAAATGTAAGTACATGGTGCATTGTCCCTAAAGCAAAGGGGTTCAATGATATATTACGTCCCTGAATGTCCCCTCTCTGTTCCCAAAATACCTCACCAATTTAAGGGAATAATGAAAGAAAGACTGAACTGGAAAATCTGGATGCATACTATCTCAAAGGACATTGGCTTTCTCTTTTGAACACTAGAAACTGCAGCACACTGGTTCTATCTGTAGAAAGCTACTTTCTTGCATATATATCAGGACAGTTGCTCCTCAGAATCTGATCAGGCTAAGCCTACTAATGCTGCCATCACTGCTTTTGCAGCCTAACATAAAAAACAAACAAACAAACAAAAAATAAAACAACAAAAACCCTTCTCTGAGTGGGGACAGACATGGAACAGAGAGCTTTGTGGAAAGGATATATATATATACATATATATATATATATATATATATATATATATATATATATATTTCCAACCGGCCACCAGTGGACAAAACACTAAGAGAGAAGAGCCATTAGCTAGCAAAGTACTGTGAGGGGCAGAAGTGCTGTCAGCCTGTCAGCACTGAACTCTTCTTGAAGTAGTCAGTGATCTCTCACATACTTTCTCCAGCAAACCACATGTCTCCCATACTATACTCAGTCATTTTCTTTGACCTGTCTGTAACCCACCCCACTACCCTGGCACCCTTGGGCTATAGATAAATTAGACATGGATAAATTTAAGACCAGTTATTACTGGAATTTTGGTTTATAGCTACAATTAATTTTTCTATAAGATTTGAAAGCCAAAGCCATAAAATAGTTATAAATCTATGTTGATGGGTAAAAAATACATAAAGATGTAATTTGTAACACCAAAAATAAAAAAATGAAGGAGGCAGTACTAAAGAGTTTTGTATGTGGTGATATTAAGCTGGTATCAATTTAAAGTAGATTGTTTTACCTTTTGGATGTTACATGTAAAATCTATGATAAGTACAAAAAATTACAGAATTTACAAAAAAGGAAAATAGAAGGGTCTAAAAAACTCTGTACAACAAAAATTCAATTAAACACAAAGAAAGCCACTAAACAAACCAAATGTAAAACAGAGAAAACAAATTGCCAAGTGGCAACTGAGGCACTGAGCAATTCAATGAGATCCCATCTCTAAATAAAGTATAAAATAGGACTCAGGATGTGCCTCAGAGTTTGAGTGTCCATAAGTTCAAACCCTGGTACCCCCACACACAAAAAAAATGACAATTGTAAGGCCATCAGAAGAAGTCATTGCTTTAAATAAAATAGGGTTAAATTATCCAATCCAAAAGTACAGATTATCATAATGGTTTAAAAAACAAACAGGATTGAACTAAATGCCCTACAAGGAACTCATTTAAGACTCAAGGATACAAGTACAGGTTGAATGTTAAAGGATAGGAAAAGACAGTTTATGCAATTTGGAGGAGAGCCAAGTGTGGTTATTAGTAACAACAGACAAAAACAGACTATATCAAAAATTATTTCAAGAGGCAAATAACATAATAACATGATCTATTGACCAAACTGATGTAAAAATCATAATAAATATATATGTAGCAAAAATCAAACCCTTTCTAATTAAATAGAAAACATTGTCACTGAACAGGAATTAAAAATATAAACAGAATAAAAATTGAACATAAATTAGACATACCCCCAAAAAATGGTTGGAGACTTCAGTAGCACACTTTCAATAGTGGACAGCATATAAGAAGATAAAAGACGAATAAAAAGACTTGCAAATATCATCAACCAATTATACCTAACAAGATATAGAAAATACTCAGTCTAACAATAAGCAGATACATTTTTCTCAAATGCACATGCAGCATTTTCCATTACCATAAATCATAAGACAATAATTAATGAATTTTGAAAAATTCAAAGCATCTGTATCATACAAAGTATCTTTTTGTCACATGGAAAGAAAACAAAGTCGTGATTGAAAGAAAACTAAAAAATGTACAAATATGTAGAAATCAAACAATATACCTTGAAATAAACAACCAATGAGTCAAGGAAGAAATTGAAAAAAAAATATATATATATAACAAGATTGATGAAAATAAGAAGATATCATGTGGAAATTTTATACCAAAAGTGCCTGGAAAAGAACAAATTAAACCAAGAGCTGACAAAATTAATTAAAATAAAGTGAATAGATAAAATATATTTTCCCCCTCTCTCTCTAACATGAGAGATATTATGCTGAGTGAAATAAGCCTATCATGACATGACGTATACCCATATACCGTATGATTCTACTTCTATGCAGTATCAAGAGTAGCCAAATTCATAGAGACAGAAAGAATGATTGTACTCACCGGAGCTCAGAAAAGAAAGGTCAGTATTGAATGGCCATGCATTTTCCCTTTGGGAAAACAAATAGGTCTGAAGATAGATAATGACGATGATGACACAGCAATGAGAATGTATTAAATGCCACTAAAATATTCAGTTAAAATTGGTTTTAAATGGTCAATTATGTGTATTTGAACACTGTAAAAAAATTAAACAAACAAAGGAACATCTTCATTAATGTAAAGATTACCAATGAAGCCCTAAGTTATTAGTGATACAGAAAGAAGTTTAGAGCTTCTGGCATATAGACTTCCTGTGGTGATGGGATCCCATCCATCTGGTCACACAAGTACAGACTTCCTGTGCACTCTGGGCCTATGCCATCTGTCCTCATCCCCATTTGCAGGCCATCAAGACACTTGTCATTGCACTTCATATGGAGCCACCCAGTGGCGGGATACAGGTCCTCATCCTACTTACCCACCAGGCAATGTGAACAAGTTTCTCTACCAACCAAAACTTTACACAGTAAGTGTCCCAGTATTTCATCTACATATTGCCATTACTAATACCTTTCCATCTTAAACTAATGAATACTAAAAGACAGAAAGCACTGGGTACAATAGCACATCCTGGTAATCCCAGTGGCTCAGGAGGCTGAGGCAGGAAAATCAAAAGTTCAAAGCCAGCCTCAGTAACCTAGTGAGGCCCTGTCTCAAAATAAAATATAAAAAGGGATAAGGATGTAACTCAGTGGTAAAATTACCCTGGTAACAAAAAAACAAAACAACAACAAAATAAACAAACAAAACCCAGAAACCTTTATTTACCAGAGTTTATATGCTAGAAATTTATATTCCAGAAGCTCTAAACACCCAGGATTCCACTGAGAGGAAAGCTAAGGATCCACAGCCTCCAAGTCTATGATTGGGATGCTTACACCAAACAGCTACAGTCAGTTGCTTTGATTGAAATCACCTCCAACTGAAATCAGCCAGTTAATAGAATACTGAGAGCAGAGTTAATAGAACACTGAGAGCAGGTGAATGCACTTTAGACTGGATAATGGGGAACAAAATCAAGCTGTCTAATAGATGAAAGATATATGAAACTACAAAGTCAGCCTCTGGCATGTCGAATAAAATGGTGTTAATAAGAAAAATGGTACCTGAATAAAGGAATAACTTGGAATAATAAAGCTAAATCAGGAGAAAGAAAACAAAGCAGAAAGCAAAAACAAAGCAAGCTCAACAGCAAATTAAGCTTACATGAGAAAATAAATTTGAAATGGAATTTGAGAATGATATAATGAAGTATAAATACATAAGAATCAGTCTAGACATATTATTTGACCACTAGTTGGGAGGGCAAGTGAAATAAGGCTGCAGCAATCAGGTGGACTCGCTCGTCTTCTGCAGGTGGGTCACACCCTCCAACTCCACACCTATATCCTCAATTCATCCTTTCTCCCTTTGCATGGTCGATTATTGGCCTGTGTCACAAAGAAAGCATTTTGCCCAACACTGCATGCCTCCTTGATGCTGCCTTATGAACTTGGGGAACCATGCCTGGTCTCTATCTCACCCTTGCTAGGAAGACAAAATCCAGATAAGCACCTCACAGTTTGGGATCTTTGCTTCCATGTGAAAACTTGAACAAAGGTGACAGGCATCTATGAACAGGAGTACAGCAAAATGAAATCACTCAGGATCCTCACATGAGCACTCTCCCAGGACTCCCCTGGTCAATGTCCTTATGCTTGGGCACTATTTAAATGATTAGAACAAAGCCTCGTACAAAGAATATTAAATGCCACTGTTCATCTTGACTCAAACTTGGGCTTCCTTTCTGGATCTAATACCAAATAGCCCTCGGATTTGCTGTTCTCTCATGCACACACATTCTGTTTGCTAATGAGTCAAAAAGCATTTTGTAATAAATTTCTTATCAGTGCCATATCATAGTTCTTCCTCCCTTCTAAAAAACTAATCAAACAAAATAAGAAAATAACTCGTCTCTTATAAAACTGTCACTTATGCCACCTCTGTCTTTCCTGGCTACATTTGCCAAGACTTATCAGAGAAAGAATCAACAGGAGATGCAGACAGATGACAGATACATAAAACAGATAAGACAGATGAAGATATATGAGGCTTATTCTAGTAAGTGGCATATATAATTATGGAAGCCAAGAAGCCTCACAATCTGCTGTGTGCAAGATCTAAGCCTGAAGGTCTAAGAAGCAGGAAGCCAAAGATTTAAGTCCAAGCCTGAGTCTGAAATTTCTCAGAACCAGGTTTCAATTTCCAAGGGCAGAAGGATACCAATATCTCAGCTCAAACAGGAAGGAAACTTGCTGTTCCTACAACTTCCCATTCTGGTCAGGCCCTAAATGGATTGGATGAGGGTGAGGGCAATCCTCTTTTTTCAGTCTAGCAATTCAAGTGCTAATCTCTTTCATAAACAACCTCCAAGACATACTTAAATAATATTTTGACAACTATCTTGGCATCCCTTAGCCTAGTTAACTTAACACATAAAATTTTCCATTACATTGACCTCTATCATGTAGAAATGTTGTCATGTTGTTAAGAATTTGTCTTATCTATTTTTTATTGCTATAACAGAATTGCAAAGACCACATAATTCATAGAGAAAAGAGATTCATTTTGACTCATAATTCTGAAGGTTAGAAAGCATAAAGTAAAGTTATGTTACATTATAACATGCAGGATGGCATCACTTAGGAGAGTGATTAGTGGGTACATGCCAAGAGGCAAAACACTTGGAATAAACTTGCTTTAGAACAAACCCTCTCTCACTGAATAATCCAATCTCATGAGAGCAATAACTCATTGTTGCAAGACAAGCATTAATTACTCCTAAAGATTTAATCACCTTTTAAGCTGTAAGCCACCACACTGAGGATCAAGTCTCAACAAGAGTTTTGGTGAGAAACAACTGGTAAGCCCTTTTGATCTTACGAAGGTAAATGCCAACCGAGCCTTCAAAAGTAGTGGCCACAGGTTTGAAACGGGGCTCGGGAGAGACAGTAAGGACCCACCTGTTGCATTGGTCACCCAGCAAAGGGAAACGAACTGTCTCCATTTGCAAGAGATACCACCATGGCAGAGAACTGACGTCACCAGACTGTGGCGGAGGAGATAACTTCATTGAATCCTGCTGCTACAGGTGTGTAATTCCCTAGCCTTCCCTCTCCACACATCAGGGAAACCTTAAGGGCCCCTCCCAGCTCTCCCATAAGGGCCCCTCCCAGCTCTCCCTTGAGAGAGAGAGACCGAGGGAATCAGAAGTGGCACGGGACCCGCAGCGCAGAACTCCCGGCTACCGCTCCCACCAGTGCTGAAAACTGAGGTCTCTTGCACCAGCTACCAGGGGTGTGGCTACCGAAGGGCAAGTAAAATTCGATGAGGATTCTCAGCCCCAAGCTCTACAAACTTAGGGTCTGAGGGAATGGCAAACAGGGAGAGTGTGCCCAGTCGTTCATGAAAACAGGGCTCCCGGGAGCAGCAGACCTGGCGTGTAGCCAGTATTGTGGTGAGGGTCGCCAGTGAGAGGGGCCTGGCTTGAGGAAAAGTGGGGAAGTGACTAGACACAAGAGGAGGCCCTAGGCACTCAGTATTGGAGACTCGCCCAGTCTGGGAGAAGGAACTGCTACACAGTGACTGGTTCCCGCGTATTGACAGGAGAAGCTTGGCCTGGTGGGCACAGCTCCACCTACTAGAAGAGAAGTTAATCAAACTCTAAGACTGCATTTATTAGTTTTTGTTTGTTTGTTTGTTTTATTTGTTTTTTCACATTTTCATTTTTCTTTCTTGCTTTTTTTAAATTTTTTAAATTTTTTTTCTTCTAATTTTAATTATTATTATTTTTATTTTTATTATTTTTAATTTTTTTAATTCCTTTTTTTTCTTCTTTTGTCTTTTCATTTCTTTTCAATTTTCTTATTCCCCCTTCCTTGAATTCTACCTGCTTACTCTCATTCTCTTTAGTGACTTCTTCCCTTCCCTTCTAATACCTTTCCTCCCAAGCATCAAATAAATTTATAGGAGTAAACAGTAACTCAACAGTCAAACAGAACAAGAAGTAACATGAGCAGCATAAAAAAGCAAGGAAGAAAAGGAGTACAAACAATGCAGGACAGCCTAAATATTCAGGAGGACCTAGAGTCATCAGAAAAATGGTCATATAAAGAACTCAAGGAACACCTTAGACAGATGGAATGAAACATTAAAGAGGATATGAGACAGCAAATTCAAACAGTGAAAGAACACATTGAAAATGAATTACATAAACAGATAAAATAAGAAGTTAAGCATCTTTATCAGGAGATAGAGATTATAAAAAATAATCAAACAATAATTCTACAAATGAAGGAAATGATAAAACAAATTAAAAACTCAAGTGAGAGTATCACTAACAGAGTGGAGCAAGTAGAAGCCAGAACGTGAGATAATGAAGACAAAATATATCATCTTGAAAAAAGTCTAGTCAACTCAGAAAGGCTGGTTAAAAATCACGAGAAAAACATCCAAGAGTTATGGGATAACATAAAAAAACCAAACTTACGAGTCATCGGGATAGAAGAAGGTACAGAGATTCAAACCAAGGGAATGAGTAACCTGCTGAATGAAATAATTACAGAAAACTTTCCAGAAATAAAAAAAGGAAACAGATATACAAATTGTAGATGCATTCAGGACACCGAGCACACAAAATCACAGTAGACCAACGCCAAGACACATTGTTATGAAGATATCCAATATACAGAACAAAGAGAAAATATTAAAAGCTACAAGAGAAAGGAGGCAGATTACATTCAGGGGTAAACCAATAAGGTTAACAAAGGATTTTTTATCACAGACTCTGAAAGCAAGAAGGTCATGGAACAATGTATTTCAAACATTGAAAGACAATAGATGCCAACCAAGAATTCTGTATCCAGCAAAATAAAGCTTCAGGTATAACAACGAAATAAAAATCTTTCATGATAAATAAAAGTTAAAAGAATTTGTAGCCAGAAAACCAGCATTGCAAAGCATCTTAAGCAAAACACTACACGAGGAAGAAATGAAAAACAATAACCAAAACCATCAGTGGGAAGTACCTCGGTAAAGAGAGAGGGCGGGGGGGAAGATAATCATGGAGAAATAAACTAAATTAAAAAAAAGGATAAATAATCAAATATGGCTGGAAGTACAAACCATATATCAATAGTAACTCTAAATGTTAATGGCTTAAACTCTCCAATAAAGCGACATAGGCTGGTATCATGGATTAAAAAAACAAATCCAACAATATGCTGTGTCCAGGAGACACATCTGATTGGAAAAAACATACACAGGCTGAAGGTGAAAGGATGGAAAAAAATTTACCACACACACGGTCCTCGTAAGCAAGCAGGGGTGGCCATCCTTATATCGAATAAAATCGACTTCAAGACTAAGTTAATCAAAAGGGATAAGGAAGCACATTATATACTGTTAAAAGGAACCATTCACCAACAAAACATAACAATTATCAATATTTATGCACCAAATAATGGTGCTGCGACATTCATAAAACAAATCCTCCTCAAGTTCAAGAATCAAATAGACCACAACATAATAATTACGGGTGACTTCAACACACCTCTCTCACCATTGGACAGATCCTCAAAACAAAAGTTGAATAAAAAAAACTATAGAACTCAATACCACAATCAATAACCTAGACTTAACTGACATATATACAATATATCAACCATCATCAAATGGATATACTTTTTTCTCAGCAGCACATGGATCCTTCTCAAAAATAGACCATATATTATGCCATAGGTCAACCCTCAGTAAATATGAAGGGGTGGAGATAATACCATGCATTTTATCTGATCATAATGGAATGAAACTGGAAATCAATGATAAAATGAGGAAGGAAAAATCCTACATCACATGGAAAATGAACAATATGTTATTGAATGATCAATGGGTTACAGAAGACATAAAGGAGGAAATAAAAAATCCTTAGAGATAAATGAAAATACAGACACAACATATCAGAATCTATGGGACACAATGAAAGCAATTTTAAGAGGGAAATTCATCGCCTGGAGGTCATTCCTCAAAAAAAAAAAAAAAGAAAAAACAAATAAATAAGCTCACACTTCATCTCAAAGCCCTAGAAAAGGAAGAGCAATACAACAGCATATGTAGCAGAAGGCAAGAAATAATTGAAATCAGAGCGGAAATCAATGAAATTGAAACAACAGAAACTATTGAAAAAATTAACAAAACTAAAAGTTGGTTCTTTGAAAAAATAAATAAGATCGACAGACCTTTAGCCATGCTAACGAAGAGAAGAAGAGAGAGAATTCAAATTACTAACATGCGGGATGAAAAAGGCAATATCACAACAGATGCTACAGAAATACAGAAGACAATTAGAAATTATTTTGAAAACCTATATTCCAATAAAATAGAAGATAGTGAAGACATGGATAAATTTCTTAAGTCATATGATTTGCCCAGACTGAGTCAGGAGGATACACACAATTTGAACAGACCAATATCAATGGATGAAATTCAAGAAGCAATCAAAAGACTACCAACCAAGAAAAGGCCAGGACCGGATGGGTATACAGCGTAGTTTTACAAAACCTTTAAAGAAGAATTAATACCAATACTTTTCAAGTTATTTCAGGAAATAGAAAAAGAGGGAGCTCTTCCAAATTTATTCTATGAGGCCAACATCACCCTGATTCCGAAACCACACAAAGACACCTCAAAGAAATAAAACTACAGACCAATATCTCTAATGAACCTAGATGCAAAAATCCTCAATAAAATTCTGGTGAATAGAATACAAAAACACATCAAAAAAATTGTGCTCCATGATCAAGTAGGATTCATCTCTGGGATGCAAAGATGGTTCAATATACAGAAATCAATGAATGTTATTAACCACATCAATAGACTTAAAGATAAGAACCATATGATCATCTCAATAGACACAGAAAAAGCATTCAACAAAGTACAGCATCCCTTTATGTTCAAAACATTAGAAAAACTAGGGATAACAGAAACTTACCTTGACATTGAAAAAGCTATCTATGCTAAGCTTCAGGCTAGCATCATTCTGAATGGAGAAAAGTTGAAGGCATTCCATCTGAAATCTGGAACAAGACAGGGATGCCGTCTATCACCACTTTTATTCAATATAATTCTCAAAACACTGGCCAGAGAAATTAGACAGATGAAAGAAATTAAAGTCATAAAAATAGGAAAAGAAGAACTTAAATTATCACTATTTAGGGACTACATGATTCTATACCTAGAAGACCCAAAAGGGTCTACAAAAAAACTACTAAAACTAATAAATGAATTCAGCAAAGTGGCAGGATATAAAATCAACAAGCATAAATCAAAGGCACTTCTGTATATCAGCGACAAAACTTCTGAAACGGAAATGAGGAAAAACACTCCATTCACAATATCCTCAAAAAAAATAAAATAAAATAAAATACTTGGGAATCAACGTAACAAAAGAGGTGAAAGATTTATACAATGAAAACTACAGAACCCTAAAGAGAGAAGTAGAAGAAGATCTTAGAAGATGGAAAAATATACCCTGTTCATGGATAGGCAGAACTAACATCATCAAAATGGCGATATTACCAAAAGTTCTCTATAGGTTTAATGCAATGCCAACCAAAATCCCAACGGCATTTCTTGTAGAAATAGAGAAAGCAATCATGAAATTCATATGGAAAAATAAAAGACCCAGAATAGCAAAAGCAATTCTAAGCAGGAAATGTGAATCAGGCAGTTTGGCAATACCAGATTTCAAACTATATTACAAAGCAATAGTGACAAAAACAGCATGGTACTGGTACCAAAACAGGCGGGTGGACAAATGATATAGAATAGAGGACACAGAGACTAATCCACAAAGTTACAACTATCTTATATTTGATAAAGGGGCTAAACACATGCAATGGAGGAATGATAGCATCTTCAACAAATGGTGTTGGGAAAACTGGAAATCCATATGCAACAAAATGAAACTGAATCCCTTTCTCTTGCCATGAACAAAAGTTAACTCAAAATGGATCAAGGAGCTTGATATCAAATCAGAGATTCTGCGTCTGATAGAAGAAAAAGTTGGCTCCGATCTACATATTATGGGGACGGGCTCCAAATTCCTTAACAGGACACCCATAGCACAAGAGTTAATAACAAGAATCAGCAAATGGAACTTACTTAAACTAAAAAGTTTTTTCTCAGCAAGAGAAACAATAAGAGAGGTAAATAGGGAGCCTACATCATGGGAACAAATTTTTACTCCTCACACTTCAGATAGAGCCCTAATATCCAGAGCATACAAAGAACTCAAAAAATTAAACAATAAGATAACAAATAACCCAATCAACAAATGGGCCAAGGACCTGAACAGAAACTTCTCAGAGGAGGATATACAATCAATCCAGAAGTACATGAAAAAATGCTCACCATCTCTAGCAGTCAGAGAAATGCAAATCAAAACCACCCTAAGATACCATCTCATTCCAGTAAGATTGGCAGCCACTATGAAGTCAAACAACAACAAGTGCTGGCAAGGATGTGGAGAAAAGGGTACTCTTGTACATTGCTGGTGGGACTGCAAATTGGTGCAGCCAATTTGGAAAGCAGTATGGAGATTCCTGGGAAAGCTGGAAATGGAACCACCATTTGACCCTGCCTTTGCCTTTCTCCGACTATTTCCTGAAGACCTTAAAAGAGCATGCTACATGGATACTGCCACATCGATGTTCATAGCAGCACAATTCACAATAGCTAGACTATGGAACCAACCCAGATGCCCTTCAATGGATGAATGGATGAAAAAAAAAATGTGGCATTTATACACCATGGAATATTATACAGCACTAAAAAATGACAAAATCATGGAATTTGCAGGGAAATGGATGACACTAGAGCAGATTATGCTTAGTGAAGCTAGCCAATCCCTAAAAAACAAATACCAAATGTCTTCTTTGATATAATGAGAGCAACTATGAACAGAGCAGGGAGGAAGAGCAGGAAGAAAAGTTTAACATTAAACAGAGACATGAGATGGGAGGGAAAGGGAGTGAAAAGGGAAATTGCATGGAAATGAAGGGAGACCCTCATTGCTATACAAAATTACATATAAGAGGTTGTGAAAAGAATGGGAAAATAAACAAGGAGAGAAATGAATTACAGTAGATGGGGTAGAGAGAGAAGATGTGAGGGAAGGGGAGGGGGGATAGTAGGGGATAGGAAAGGTAGCAGAATACAACATTTACTAATAGGGCATTATGTAAAATTGTGGATGCATAACCGACGTGATTCTGCAATCTGCATTTGGGGTAAAAATTGGGAGTTCATAACCCACTTCAATCTAATGTATGAAATATGATATGTCAAGAGCTTTGTAATGTTGTGAACAACCAATAAAAAAAAGAGTTTTGGTGAGAACAAAATATATTCAAACACTAGCAACTCCTGAAATCTTTAATTGTCACTTTATTTGAAAAAAAAATGGTTTTTGCAGATATAATAAAGATGAGGTGCCTGGGGGGAGCTCTAATATAGTAAAACCAGTACACTTACAAGAAGAGGAGAAACACAAATAGAAAAGGATTTTTATGGTTTAGGTATGAGATGTTCCCAAAAAGCTCATGTGTGAGACAATAAAGTAAGTTCAGAGGGGAAATAATTAGATTATGAAAGCCTTAACTCAATCAGTGAATTAATCCACTGATATGAATTAACTAGATGGTAACTTTAGACAGGTAGTACATGGCTGAAGGAAACACTGGGGGTGTGCCTTTGGAATTTATATTTTGTGCCTAGGGAATGAATCAAAAATACCCATCCCCTCTATCCCTCCCTTTCCTGGTTGTCATGATATGGTTGCTTTCCTCTCACATGCCTGTCCACGATCATGTTCTGCCTCACCTCTGGCCTCACCTCTGCCTCACCTCTGACTAATCCAATCTCATGAGAGCAAGAACTCACTTTTGCCCAGAGCGATGGAGTTGTCCAATGATGGACTGAATCTCTGAATCCGTGATTCAAAATTAACTTTTCCCCCTTTAAGTAGTTCTTCTCAGTTATTTTGGTCAGTGAAGCAAAGCTGGTTAAAAGATAAATCATTAGTGAGGGTGGGGCATTGCTGTGAACTTGTGGTTCAGAAAGCTGGTTTCCTCGGGGAGGATTTTGAAAAGTTTAGAGACACAAGATGAAAACTTTTAGAATACTCTAAACAGACTTTAATTGGTGATTCTGCTGGGAGTTTAAAACACCAGAATGTTGATGGAACTGAGAAACATAAAGACTGGGCTCATGAAGTTTCGATAGAGGAGAATTTCATTGGAAATTTGACTAAGGGCCATTAGTGTTATAGTTTGGCAAATAACTTGACTATATTTTGCCCATGCCTTGAAACTTTCTGTGACACTTAACTTAAATGTGATTAATTTAATCTGGTGGAGGAAATCTCAAGGCAGTACAGCATTTAGATTGTGGCATGAATATTGCTGGTGGCTTTTAGCCAATTGTATTGTGATAATCAGAAGCAGAAAGCAAAGCATACAGATTTGAAAGTCTTGGACTTTGGCCAGAAAGGTGTGAATAAAACTGGAACTAAGGTACTTGTGATTGTTAAAGAGTTTATAGTCACTAAAGAGATGCTAAGTAATTGGCATAGAGAACACAGGAATATAGACTGAGGGCAACTTGGGAATTGGAAAGACCATACACATCTCAGATTCAAGGGTGTAAAACAAAAATTCCATTGAGAAGAAGTCATGAGGGGAACCTTCTTGCAGAGGGTGGGGGTCTAAGAAGTTGTTTCAACATGCTCAATAGCCCAGGCACTCAGAGGCTGCTGTAGCCAATAGTGTAAGAGGCTTGGATACTGCTTAAGACAGTGGCAGACCTTGACTTCAAGCATGTGTTGCTTTTTTTGCAGAAATGTAGGATGATGGAGATAGGGGGTCATGGAGGCTTCCACTGGGATCTCTACAGAAGACCTGGGAGACCAGGCAAAGTGCAGTAGGGTTGAAGTTAGTGGGCTAGCCCTGAGAGAATGTTACATGAATATGTGAAAAGGAAGCAAAAGCTTCACTGGAGACCCTCAAGGATATTAGTAATATGGAGAATCTGCTGAGGAAGACTGTAGGAACAGATCAGAAAAAAAGCAAATAGGAAGGCCATCTGGGCTACAAACAGCAATTCCAGAGGTGAAGTTATATAAGCCCTTTGGAAAGAATTGTGATGCCATGTGCTCCAGATATTGGACATGGAGCTTCAGAACTTGTTTGCCCAGATAGATTTTGTTCTTGCTTTGATCCCATCCTTTCTATCTATGTCCCTATTTCTCTCTTATGGAATGAAATGTTTACTTAATGCAAATTTATATGGGATATATGTGACTTACTTTTGATCTTTACAGGAAAAAAAACATTCTTGAGTTTGCTTTGAAGCTAAAATGAGAGTTTGGACTTAGACTTTTGGACAATGCTAAAACTTTTGGATAATGCTAAAACTATGAGGACACTTGAAAATAGACTAAGTCTATTTTGCACTCTGAAATAAACATAAGATTTTTGGGGCCTGGGCTGACTGATATGATTTAGAAATGAAGTATTCCCCAAAAGCTCATTTATTAGACAATATGAGAATATTCAGATGTGAAATGATTAGATTGTGAGAGCTTTGACTTAATCAGTGGATTGATCCATTGGTATGAATTAACTGAGTGATAAATGTAGGCACAGCAGGATCTGCCTGGAAGAAGTAGGTCACTGGGGAATATGCCTTTGGAGTTTATATTTTTTTCCTGGTGACTAGACCTCTCACTCTTCTTCCTCATTTCTGGGTCCTGAGCTTTCTCTGCCACACCTTCGTACCATGTTGTTAAACTTATCTCAAGCCCAGAGCTATGGAGTTATCAGACCATGAACTGAGCTTCTAAATCAATGAGCCAAAATGAACTGTTCCTCCTTTAAGTTGTTTTGTCAGGTAGTTTGGTCACAGTAAAGAACAGCTTACTAAAACAATGATGTAACACAAATAGAGTGCCACATGATCACAGATTGGAGTGATGCATCTGCAAATCAAGAAAAACCAATAATGGCTGACAGCATCAGAAACTGAAAACATATATTTCCCTAGAACGTTCAGAGGAACACATCCCTGCCTGCACATTGCCTTTGGACATCTAACATCCAGAACCATAAGAGAATAAATTTTTGTCATTTCAACCCATCCAGTTTCTGGCACTTTGGTAGAGGACCCCTAGAAAACTGAGACAGAACTCTTTCTTTTCAGTTTTAATATTCATATCTCTGACTGATAGGCAGGTGTTTCAATGAAGCCTGGATATTGCTAGAAGCTAATTGATTGTGTACACTTATTGATGTACTTTAAGGAGATATAGTTAATTAACCCTTCCCTTCATTATTTAGGGAGGTACAGATTAAAAAATAGTACCACAGCAATTCTGTAATCATTTCTTTTTAAAAAAAAATATTTATTTTTTATTTCTACACAATACCTTTATTTTTGTTTATTTATTTTTATGTGGTGCTGAGGATCAAACCCAGGACCTCACATGTGCTAGGCAAGTGCTCTACCGCTGATCCACAATCCTAGCCCCTGTATTCACTTCATAGAATTTTTTTGATAGCTCTTCAACTTCTTTGAAATATAGAATTGTATAGAATTCTTAAAATTCAAACTTCTGAAAAGAACAAAAAAGTATAAAGTAGAAGACAGGAGCTCAAACCCAAACAAACTAGCATCTGCCTGATGCACAGTGAATGTGATTTATTTTGAGCATTACTCAGAGTGTTGAAGACATATTTTGAGGCCAAGTTCTGGCATTTCTTCTGCATGCCCTTCTTTGTTTGCAGCTACTTTTAGAAAAGTGCCCTGATCTTTTAATATTTTTTTTCAAAACTCTTCTCTTCCCCAGTTCTTAGCTAGGGAAGAGCTGTGTCCTTTCCAAACAACAAAATGAAAGGAAGAGTTGCCACTCATCAATAATGCAGGGAGCAGAGGGTACCTAGGATATTAACAGAAGGTGAGCTGCATGCTGCTCTCCTGGAGCCGTCCTTGTAGGTATTTACAAAGACACCTCTATCAGACATAATAGCTAGACACATGTCTAGAGGACTTGTCCTTTTACCTTTCAAGCAGAAATATATTTTTATTTATATCTGTTAAGACTATTTAAAAAAAAAAACTATAAATAAGTAGAAGAAAACCAGTAAAGAAAAGGAAATGGGAGTGAGGAGGGGAGGAAAGGAAAATTACTGGGGCCTGAATTGGAATAAATTATACTCATGCTTGTATACTTCTGTCAAAATGAACCCCAATATGATTTATAATGTTAATGTACTACTTTAATTATTTTTTTAAAAAGGTAGCTGGGAAGAGTGGCACACACCTGTAATCCCAGCAGATCAGGAGGCTAAGGCGGGAGGATTTTGAATTCAAAGCCAGCCTCAGCAAAAGTGAGGTGCTAAGAAACTCAGGGAGACCCTGTCTCTAAATAAAATACAAAATAGTTCCATCCCTGGTACCAAAACAAAAACATTTTTTTTTTTTACATTGCGGTGGTATTTATTTTTTATGTATATTATCAAAGAGCTTGCAATAGGAATATATTCACTGTAGAGATAAATTATTTAGATTGTATTAATATGAAGGAAACTCAAGACTAAATCATCATTGAACTAATGATTTAAAAAGCAATGAGAATTTTAATGTATAGATAATTTAATTTTAATTTATTAAATTATGTAGAAAGAGTAGAAATAATATATCTTCTAGCCATTATCATATACATGTTATATATGACAAAATTTATTTCAAAGGTATAATTTGAAGGAAGAGATTAACATAGAAGACCCAGAAAAAAAAAAAAAGAAAATAACTGAAAATGCTTTAGATGCGGAAAGGAAAGCTTAGGCAGGAAGCTGTACTTCTGCCAAGCCAGGAAACTGTCTAGAGAGTGGCAGGATTTTAGAAACCATCCCACAACAGAGGAGACTAGGCTCAGTGAAGATGATGTGGGTTCCCTGGGCCTCCTAAGTAATGACCCAGAGTTCAACATGTTTGCTGGTGCACACAGCAGGGTGCTCCACAGAGAGGAATGCTGAGCCAGCGGATGCACAGCTTCTATAGCAGCAGCAGGCCTGCCCTTTCTTGGTCTCTGGTGGTCTTTTGAAGGTCCTGAATTCGAGCATAACAGTTTAACCACTGAGGGACATCCCCAGCCATTTTTATTTTTATTTTTTAGTTTTGAGGCAAAGTTGTTGAGGCCCAGCCTCCCAGAGCAGCTGGGATTACAGCCCTGCACCACCATTCCTGGACCATTATCCATTTTCTATGGGGCCTGCTGTGACCAAGTAGGCTCACCTATGGTGGCTAGGTGATCCCTGGATGGATCCATGGGGTGTATTTAATTCATGCTTCTCCAGTCCTACCAGTGTATTCAAGAAGTTTTTATAATCACTATTGCTGGTAAATTATAAAACAAACACTTTTTTTCTGTAAGCAATTTAAATATTTATTTAATTATTATGTTTTAAGTTTTCTTGCTTTAGTAATGCTTATAGAGCATAGATTTAGATTTGGATTTATAAAAGAAAAGTCACTATCCACACATGGTGTTGCTCAGACAAAGGGACATTTCTGTTGGGCCTTCTCAAGGTTCACTGGTACATCCTGATGGAGATTAAATTGGAGAAGAGCTGTACAAATTTATTAAGGTGGAAACAGGAAAAACCCAGCAGGGATGGGGGTAGGGAGAGATCACAGAGGATTGGATATGCACATCCAGCAAGGTTGTCTTGTGATGCAGATGGGGTCTTCCAGGCAACAAACAACTCTGGCCAAATATCTGGGTCAGGTGTTAGAATCCCAATCTCTATTTTCTGTGTTTAGAGCCCTCCTAGGCAGAAAAGAGGTGGGGGATATAAAATGGATCTCCCACCCCAATGCAGAGCTGCTATTTACAAATGTAGATAGATACTTTTCTTTTGGAAAAGAACCACCTTTCAGAGCCATTCTTGTGTTCAGAGAGCCTGAAGTTTCTCTGAATAATCCAATTTGAAATATGCCAAAGAAATGTGTCTGGGGTGGGATAATTTACTCTCCTGCAGGGTCACTAAATAATATTTCTCTAAATTCCTCTCAACTGCATATGTTAAAATTATCAGATTTTTTTTTCCTAAGACAGTGAAAAAAATTCTCCTGAAGCCTACTTCTTATCCTGAAATCCCAACAAGTTATCATATTTATGGATCCAATGTGACAGCACATTTGTTAATTTTTTGTAAGTTTTTAGAGTCTGTGGAATTTTCAGCAGAAACATTTCTCTAAATAGAAATGACCATCTGCTTTGGGGCTGTGGCAGCACACTGCATAATGGCAGGGATTGTGTGGTGGTGCAAGGCTATTTACTTCATGGTGGCTTGGAAGCAAAGAAAGAAAGGACAGTCCTGAGGTTGAAATATCTCCTTTAAGCCAACATCCCAAATAGTCTAACTTCTTCTCACTAAACTGTATCTCTCAAAGGTTCTATGACTTCCTAACAGTGCCAGCTGAGGAGAAAGCCTCTTAACATGTAGGCCTTTGGACAACATTCCAGATGCAAACTATAGCCAGTGCTCATGGCAACACAAAATATGAGAGCAGTAATTGAGAGGTTACTTAGTGTGGGGATAGAGGGTATGGCATTGTAGGACACAGTGAATTGTTCCCTTTTTGGGAACCTCACACACAATGAGTAGTTTCAGAACATGAGGCTTACCTAAAGTGCTCTATCTCAGGGGAATCCCTGTGTTAGCTTGGCAGGAAGCTTAGCATTTCCTCTTCCTGGTGACCTCTCATACATAACCCTGTTTTATTTGGTTTTATAACTCTGCCACTGCTTTCCATATTTTCTGGAAGCATTTAACAGATGTTACTATCAAGATCTTTTCCTTCCTGCCATCATTATTTTCTTCCTTTCTTCCTTGTGTCTCTTGAACTTACCAAGGTATTTCCTGCTGAAGTGTCTGAGATCCCTGATATTTAGAGTTTCTCTTGCTTCAATGAAAATAGACTATTCCTTATCCCATTAGTTTGGAAGTGGATTCAGGTTCACTTGTTTCAAAGTAGAACATTGTCTTTGATGGAGACTTTCCATTAGCTTGATGATCTTCAAGAGAAGATATTATTCTAGCTCATTGGGTTAAACATTGGTTCCAGAAAGACAAAGTTGTGAGTTTTATCCCTCAAAGGACTGCACCTGTCATGATATCTATGTGCACTCTTAAGTTCAGCATGCAGGAGCTGTTGACTACAAGAAGCTCCTACTATTAAAAAATGCAGGTATAATAATCAGCACTATTTGTAAAACAGTAACAGTGCATCCTTTAATAGTAGTGGTTCTGCCTTGTCTTGTTTTTATTAGTAGTAAAAATAATGATTCAAACACAGAATTTTGCATTTTTATTTTGACAGTAATTTAATACAATGTGGTTGATAACCAAAAGTGATAGTTATTTTCTTCTCAATTTGTATTTCCACTGCTGTTTGTACTGCAAATAACATCCAAATTACTTTTTGGGGGCAGATAAAGACTCTTAGATGCAGATTCCCTTTTCAGTTTTATTTCTTTAAATTCCACTACCAATGCTATTCATTATTCCTTTTAAAATTGTATATTTTCATGGTCTCCTGGCTTGGCATGTGCTTCTCCTACCTTGAAGACCCTTCTACCATTTCAAAAACAAGTATGAGGTCGTGAGGGTGGCAGTGATGTCTAATTCCTCTCTGGCAGCCTCTCTGGCAGCTCTATCTGTCTAATTTCAGTATTCCCTGCAGACTTGTTCCCAGCCTTGTATTTCATTCTAAAATGTTCTCTATTTCATTTGTAATCCACTTTCATAAGGTTTTAATAGCATTAATGTATTGTCTCAGAACTTCAAATTCACATTTTCTGCCGTGCTAGTCTTTGAAGACCTAGCCTTTCAAACCTGCCCATCAATCCTTTAGCTAGTTTGATCATCTTTTTCTTCTCTTCTGCCCCTTCTTTTTGCCTTCTCCTTTGACATTCAGGGTTCCTATGCAGTGTCATTCTCTAGTAACCCTGCAGCAACCGATTCTTTTCCCATCAGTTTATTGAACTGGCTCCATTATTTTACTGTAGCTTTATGTTTATTAATGTGCTTATTCTTTGAGTAAAGCCAGGAAGATAGAAATCAGCATTGAGTAAATTGCTGGGAATGTGGGATTGGTAGATGCAGAGGTGGTGAGTGCCCAGATGTTTGTGATTCTATCATTCTTATGGGCACATCCTCTGTGTTTCAAGCCAGGTGTTAAGAATAAAATGAATTCCTATCATCCCAGTGGCTCAGGAGTAAGGCAAAAGGATTTTGAATTTACAGCTGCCTCAGGAACTTGACACAGCCCTGTCTAAAAATAAAATATAAAGAGGGCTGGTTATGTGGTTCACTTCTTAAATACACCTAGGTTCAATCCCTAGTAAAAAAGAAAAAAAAGAGAAGAGAAAATAAAATAAATGAGTGAAATGTGTAATTGACTGCTTTTAAATTTTAAGTTATTGACTGTTAAATTGAAAAAATAGGTATTATATAATAGTGTCCATATATGTTAATATTTGTAAGCCAGTTGTTGTTATTCCATAAAAATAAGAAATGTGTATTTCAAAAGTTTGGTTGTCAGGTTGGGGTCCCTGCCACATTCTTTGTGTTAAAGTATTGCTGAAGTTTGAGCATAGTTAAGTTATGTGTGGAACAAGGTGCACAATATCCTAGCTGGATTGCGGGTAACTCAGAAGCAGAGAATATGCTCCACCAAATTGAAGGGTTGCATTCAATACCCAGCAACTACAGAAAAGGAGAAATAAACAGCAGCAACAATAAGAGTGAACAATATGTAACATTCAAATAAATACCAAGGGTCAATTTTGACATCTACAATACTAATAATCAAAAAATGAGAAGTGATGGTGTCATAAATTAAAACAGCAACAACAAACAACAGTGAATTACATTTAATATTGAAGTAAACACTAATGTTAGCTGCAATACCCATGGTACTAATAACTTCAAAAACATGAATGGTGGGAACAAAAATTACATTGTGTAAATAGTTTTAAAATATGGAAAAAATACAGTTCCTTTAGAAGGAAGAAAATAGGAAAGGAAGGCAAAAGGAAGGTTAAAATATTCCAACGTGAAAAAGATAAAGAAAAAGAGAGATAAAAAGTGAAGGCCATAATGAAGTGGTGGTGGTGGTGGTGGCAGGGAAACAAGAGTTTTAAAATGAATCAAAATACACTGACAGATTGATAGAGAACAAGAGAATTTAACTATTATAAGGAGAAGCTAAGAAAATTAACCAAAAATAACAAAATAAAACAAAAAAACACCTGAAAACCCCAGTAACCTTCAAAAATCAAAACAAAATAGTAAAATGACCATAAAAAGAGAAAAATGATAAAAAAGGCAAAAATCTCTTTACATATGAATTGTGTGAATCAATCAACAAAAACAAAAGAAAATATTAACGAAAACTGAAAGAATTGTTTCTATTGACATGGCTAAAACTGTGGATCAGGCCTGATGTCCACTACTTATACCACACTGTCCTCCTTTCCATTTTTGTCTTGAGCTTGGTACACCTTAGAGAGAGCAAGGGCTGGGGGTGATTCAACCCTTACTCTTGTGTTGCTCAAGAGACTACTAGCTGGAATGACATAGGTTCCAAGCTGGTTTAAATGGCTCTTAGCTTCTCTACTCATCTGGAGTGGAACGTATTGTCTGCTAGAGTTTGGATGGAACAGACTAGTGCCTTCTTTATTAACATCTTCTGTTGTGATGTTGGTTAAATGAGAAGCATTTGAAAGTTGTCAGATCATCAATGCACATATATACATATGACATTCACAATTTTGCGCTATTTGGCTCTTTACTGAATATCACCCCTCAGCAGCATCCTGTGTTCATGCTACCGTGCATCAACCTGGCTCCCTGGTTCTCTGGAAATTGTTCACCTTTACTCCATGGGAGACACAGATGAGGAGAGGAGGGCTGGAGGGGAAAGAGGCCAGGATGCCATTCCCTAATGTCTGTGGTCTTCCTTGGAGACAGCCCTGGCAGAGACTGAGTTCTGAGTCCATGGCTGAAGTGGCAGAAGTTCTTCCATGACAGCCTCAGGCCAAGGTCCAAGAGCATGTCTCTCTCTGTCCCATACACCTGGATGTGCAGCCACCTTCCAAGTGTTGCTGGTCCATCAATGTACTCCTAATTTTTATCCACATTTGTTGATAACCAGTTGCAATGTGTATTTATTTCTGAGTTCTCTGTCCTGTTCCTTTTCTCTACCTGCGTCTTTTTTTATGCCAATACTATACTGTTTTGTTAATATGGCTCTCGGGTATAATTTGAATTCAGGTATTGTGGTGCATCTAATATTGCTCTATTTGCTCAATATTGCTATAGCTATTCTTGGTCTTCTTTGCTTACATATGAATTTTAGATTTTTTGTTTCTAGTTCTATGAAGAATGTCATTGGTATTTTGTTGGGGATTGTAGTGAATTGTAGATTGCTTTGGGTAGTATGGCCATTTTAACAATACTGATTCTCCTGATTCATGAACATAATAGGTGTTTTTATCTTCTAGTGTGTTCTTCAACCTCTTTCTTCAGTATTTTGCAATTTGCATTGTAGAAACTTATTTCTTTTTAAAGATAGATAGATAGATAGATAGATAGAGTGTGTGTGTTTTAATATGTATTTTTTTTTAGTTTTTTGTGGACACAACATCTTTATTTTTATATGGTGCTAAGGGTCAAACCCATCGCCGCGCGCATACCAGGCGAGCACACTACCGCTTGAGCCACATCCCCAGCCCCAGAAACTTTTCACATTCTTAGATTTACTCCTCAGTATTTCTTATGCTTCTTCTTTTCTTTCTCCTTCTCCTTCTTGTCCTCTTTCCTTTTTTTCTCCTCCTTAATGTTTTTGAATGAAATTGTTTTCCCTGATTTCTTTCTCAGATAATTCATTATTGGTACATACAAAAGCGACTGATTTTTAAATGCATGCAAATATTGAATCCTACTTCCCTGAATTTATCAGTCTTATGTTTGATGTTTTTTTCCCCATATTCCTAGGTATTCAATCATAAAATCAACAAAAAGGCCTAATTTGATTTGCTACTTTCTCTTATTCCTGACCTTATAGGAAGCACTTTAGGCTTTTCTCAGTTAACCATAATATACAGCCTTCACTGTATTAAGACATGATCCCAGTATGTGTAATTTATTCAGGGTTTTCATCGTAAAGAAATGATGAATTTTATCAGAGGATTTTTTGCATCAATTGATATAATCATGTGATTTTTATGCTTGATTTTACATAGTGCTGTATTACTTTTATTGATTTATATTAGTTGAACAATTCCTGCATCATTAGAATGAAACAAACTTTGTCATGGCATACTATCTTTTTAATGCACTATTAAATTAAATCTGAAAGTACTTCATCAAAGATTTTTATAACCAGTTTTATCAGAGATATTGGTCTGTAGCTGTCTTGTTCTGTTCTGTCCTTTACAGGTTTTGTTAGCAAGGTAAAACTGGCTTCATAGAATGAGTCTGAAAGCTTTCTTTCCCTGTTTTATGAATTAGTTTATGTAGAATTGGTGTTAGTTCTTTAAAAATTTGGTAAAATTCAGCAATGATTCCATCTGGATCTATGACTATATTTTTCTTCTTCTTCTTTGAAACAAAATATTTTATTATTGCTTGAATCTTAATACCTGTCATTAATTTATTTGGGTATTTTATATCCTTTTGGTTCCATTTTGGCAAGTCATATATATCCAAAAATTTTTCCATTTCTTCTAGATTTTCTAATTTTTTAGGCATAGTCCCATACACCCACCTCCCCCTCCAAAAAAAAAAAAAAAACGTTCATACTGATCCTTTGAATTTCACTGTACTTGTTAAGATTCATTTTGGGGGGCCTAATTTTGTTTATTTTGGCCATATTTCTTTTTGTTAGTTTAGCTAAGGGTTTGTCAATACTATCATTTCAGCAAACCACCTGTTTCATTGATGCTTTCTATTATTCTTTTTTTTTAAGAGAGAGTGAGAGAGGAGAGAGAGAGAGAATTTTTTTAATATTTATTTTTTAGTTTTCGGCGGACACAACATCTTTGTTGGTATGTGGTGCTGAGGATCGAACTCGGGACACACGCATGCCAGGCGAGCACGCTACCGCTTGAGCCACATCTCCAGCCCCTCTATTATTCTTTTATCTCTAAATCATTTATTACTTTTCTGATCTTTACTGCCTTTTTCTTCCATGGATTTCGGATTTGGGTTGTTCTTCTTTTTGTAATATTTTGTAATATTATGATTAATCATGATGTTTTTTTTTTATTTTTAAAAATTTTTTATAGTCATTCATTCCTATAAACATGCCTGTTACTACTATTTTTTCCTGTTCTGGTAGCTGTGGTTCCATATAATTTGACACAAGGGATATTAAAATTTACATTCTGATTTCTTCTATGACCTACTGTCACTTAGTGGTGTGTTGCTCAATCTCCATGTGTTTGTGTAATTTTTACAGTTATTTCTAGTTCCATTTCATTGTGATCAGATAAAATACAAGAAAATTATTTCATTCAAAAAAATTTGGTATGACTTTCTCCATGGCCTAATATATGGTCTATTTTGGAAAACATTTGTGTGTGTGTATACTGAAGAAAAAAATGTATATTTTGCAATTGTTGCATGGAATACTTTGTAGATGTTTGTTAAATCCATTCAATCTATAGTACAATGTAAATCTGATGTTTTTTTTGCTGATTTAAAAAAAAATCTGGATGATGTATTTATTGTGAACTATGTTTCTATTTCTCTCTAATTATGTTGTCTTTAAAAATTGGTTGCTCCAAGACATTGCTTATGTGTTTATAAGAATTATGCCTTTGTGATGAATTGTTCCTTTGATCAATACAGTGATATTTTATTCTCTTCTAATTTTGTTTTAAAGTCAGTTTTGTCAATTATAAATGTAGCCACTCCCTTTTTTGCTTCTGGATTCCCTTTGTTTGGAACATCATTTTCCATTCTTTCACTCTTGGTGTGTGTATAACTTTGTACATGAGGTAAGTTTCTTATAGACAGAATATTGTTAGGTCTTATTTTTTAATACATGTGGACAATCTGTATCTTTTATATGGAAAATTAAAAAAAAAAACATTTACATTCTGGATGATTATGAAAAAGTATATATTTTTTCCTGTCATTTTGTTTTTTTTCTTCTGGTGGTTTTTAATATTCTTTGTTTTTTTCCTCCTAGAAATTTGATTGTCTGTTATATTGATGATGTAAGATACTTTCTATTTATCATTTGCATGTTAACTCCTCTTGTGAGATTTAATTTTTTACATTTATTGATGATTTTATCTTCATATTCTGGGTATATTATTCCCTTTTGTAATATCTTAGCTTTTCATTACTTTGATAAAATATCTCAGAAAACCTCTTATTTTGCTTCTTGGTTACAGAGGTATTATTCTGTGGTTGGCCAGTTCCATTCCTTTGTGCCTAAGGTAGAGACAGAACATCATGGCAGAGGTGCTTGGTGGAGGAAATCTGCTCACCTCCTGGCAGCTGGGAAGCAGTGAGAGTGACAGTAAGGGGCTTGTGACAAGATATAATCCCCAAGGACCCACTCCCTTCAACTAGATCCGCTTCTTACAGTTTCTACCACCTCCTAGTAATTCATTCATATTATGAAGCCATCAATGGATGAATCCACTTAGAAAGTCAAAGTCCTCTTGATTCAATTATTTTCTATGGCACCAACTCTAAATGCTACTACATTGGATATAAAGCCATCAGAGTATGCACTCTTTAGGAGACATTCTGGATCCAAACCATAATGAGTGTCTTCAGTGATGGTGGTCTAGTGGTCATGCCTTTATTTATTCTTAATCAAAGGTCCTTATCTTTTTTTCTTGAAGACTAACATTGCTAGGCATATCAGTCTTTTTTGGCATTCCACCCTTTACCCAGACTACATTTTTCTTTGCAAAGATCACCAGTCAGAATGGATTATAGTCAATCATCAAAAGTACTGCATTACCTTTATTACTCCTTTAACAGACCTATTGCCAAAATAAGTAAAATTCTGAAGTATTGGTGGTTGAGACCACATATGAATTTGGGGGCACATGCCTCAATTATAATAGACATATATGGAGAGTTTGGTTGTCTGTGGTGAGCATCAGGGACCTTAGTGTCATCACAGTGTTTGTAGCAGGGATGCTCATAGGTCCTGTGGATGAAGGTGGGGTGGCTTGGCTTGAGAAGTTCTGCCTTTGTTTCCCCAGCAAGGGACAATAAATGACTTCATTCGTGAGTCAGTAAACAGCCAAAGGACAACCAGGGTCTCTGAGACTTGTCAAGTGGTTGGTTGTTTGACAAAAATGAATGACATTATTAGTAGTCAGACATAATTTGGATTTAAATCAAAAGTGTATGTGCAGAATAGTATGAATTTCCAGTCCATATGACATAACTTAGAAGACAAAACAAATGTGATGTCACTCGTTGAAAGTAAAATTCTGATTCAATTCATCCTTGAGTCCAATCTGATGTTTACAGTGATATTGTGAGAGTAATCAATATTTTAAATATGTAACCAGTTTAAAAACATAGATAGAAGCTTAAATACACATTGATTTTCTTCTCTTAACATTAGGCTATCCCCATCAATATCAGTCATCCCAAAAGGATGTGTTGAAGCCTCAGTGTGTCTTGTCAACACTGTGGATAAAATAGGGTAATTTTGCATTTTTCTATCAGTTGGCCAAGGCAGAATCTAAGGTTTGCCAGGTCCAGGTCTATGGGAAATGAGAGAAGCAAGAATGATACGGTAGGTTTCTTTGAAGTAAAATGTGCTGTCCTCAATTCTGAGATTATGCCTTTCTTAAATTTTGCATTAAGATTTACTTACTTTAAGAAATTTAAGTCATGAAATCAGTTTAAAGTTTTTTAAATATATTTTTATTAGTTGTTGATGGATCTTTATTTTATTTATGTATACACAGTGCTGAGAATCAAACCCAGTGTCTCACATATGCCAGGCAAGTGTGATACCATGAGCCGCAGCCCCTGCCCTGAGTTTGAGTTTGAACTTTTTATTTTATTTTAAATATTTTTTACATCTTTACTTGGCCATGGCTAAAAAACAACAAAAAATATCATAGCTTGATTTGGAAATATCAAGTGTTTTCTTTACTTAGAGCCTTCATAAATGTATAAAGTTTAACATTATTCTTGTAATGCAGCATCTCCTGGGCCCCAGGTCAGCTCCAGGAGCTGTGCAATCAATCACAGGCAGCTTGGGTAAGAAAGAAAATGTTGGAATCTGTGTGTGCATATCAGGCATAATGGGTGTCCTTGTCTTCCTCATTGTTGAGAGCCTGTGGTAGGGTACCTCCCTGGCCTGTGCCTCTCCATGTCTCTTAGATCCTGGGGTTGGCAGTGAAGCAGAATATTTTCCATGCAGAACATCTAAAGGGTGGTCTCTGTCAATTACTCCTCTAAGAAGAGTGTAATGACCCCAGCTGTAGGAATCTCTCTGCATAATTTGCAGATGACATTTTCTAGTTATAATTTAAAAACCCAGAATGGACTTGTGGCTTAAAAGCATTCCTGCCAAGAACCTATAGACTATTATGGGAACCAGCTTCATCTGCCAATTGGCTAGTGAAACCTATATAAACTAGTCACAACTGTAAAAAATGAAGACTTTTGAAATTCATTTATTATCCTGCCAGTGGCAAAGAACTTGCCCTGAGGGTCATAGCAGAGTCATTAGAAACAGAGGCTTTTATTAGTTGTATTAAATACTGATCAGTCCCTTTTGTAATGTGCTGTGGGTTATATAATATAAAAATATATAATATATATATTTGTAGATGGACACAATATCATTATTTTATTTATTTTTATGTGGTGCTGAGGATTGATCTAATTGCCTCACACGTTTGAGGCAAGCACTCTAACACTGAACTATCGCCCCAGCCCCTGCCCTGTTAACCTTTTTTATCTGCAGTCCTAATACATGGATTCAACTAACCTCAAATCAAAAATATTGACAAAGAAAAATTTGTCTGTATTGAACACATACAGACTTTTTTCTCCTTACTATTTTTTCTTTAAACAATATAGTATAACAACTATTTACCTGGGCTCCTAGCCCTTGGGAGATATAAGGGGGCAGGGAACAAGGCCTCCCAGAACACACAGGGAACACTCCTTCTGTGCACTGTGATTGTGACATTTGGGCGTGGGAGCATCCTGGTTTGGGGTTTCCTGAGGCAATGATTGAGACTAAATTTTGACCTGTGTGGAGGTGCCCTCTTTCTCAGGTGGGGTGCTCAGGGTGGAATATACCTGGGAGTGTGTCCTGTCATTAATTCACTGAGAGTGATCCAGGGGCTGAGGTGACAGTGATGGTCCACTGGTATAACTAACCAGACGAAGTTTATGTCATTTTGCATGAATTAACTAAATTATCATGTCCTTAGAATTTAGGTGTGGAAATAAAAGGCTTGCCCTAAATCACTCAGTGGGTGTGGGGGTAGGTGTTCAAACCTGCCAGGATGGCCTCTTCTCCAGAATCACTATGGATTTGTGGACATTTTCGAGTGTGGACAGGACTCCTGATCTTACAAATATGCTCAGGGGGCCCTTGGCAGGGTTCACCATTTCCCTACTTACTCTAAATGCAAAAAAACTCTTATGTTCCTTTGCTCACCCAAGGAGCAGCCCCTCAGTCAGGTAGTTGTTATTTGTTCTCCCCCTTCCATGGGATAATCCAGAGTTCTCTGTGGAAAGGACAAGCCTACTGGTGGTGGAGGCACATACACTCGAAAGTTGAGAGATGCTTGATTTTCTATTTAGCAAAGCATAAAAAATCTCTAGTTTTCCTTGTGAACAAATTATTCATGAACAAAAAGAAGTAGACATTTATACAGCACTTTTGATCACTTAAACATTTTAACATTAAAAGACCCTCATGCAAAGGGGTACTCTGAAAGGACTTACCTTGTCCTTGGGTAATGTTGAGTGTGTCATAGACACCCAGGGAGTTGCCAGCACTGCAGGTATTCTGAGTGCATCTGATGACAGAGGACAGAAGGGAGAAACTGATGTTTCACTGGTCTGTGGGAATGAACTATCCTTTCTTGTAAAAGAAATATTTTTCAAGAAACCTGAAATCTATGGCACCACTAAAAGAGGAAGAAGAGTGCAGGGCTAATAATTTTTTAGCAAGAAAATATGCCTTATATCTGCATAATTTGGATTATGAATATTTTTGGTTAGAGAACCTGAGCACATGATGCATTATTAGAAGAAAATTCTAAGAAAGTCATCTTCATTACACATAAAAGTTTAGTAATGAGTTACTAATATTATTTCAGGGAATATTTTGTTGAAATATTTAATAAAATGGAATCAAGATTTGAATCTCATTGGCATTATTAAGTAAACATTAATGAAGTGGGATAAGATATATTTACATTGATTGCATTTTTCCTATTATAATTTTATTCATATTTTAGTAAGTTTAACAAGATAAAGACATCAGAATGTTCACCTTGCTCACACTCATGGATACTACCATAACTCAGTCAGTCATGGAAATTTAATATCATTTTGATTAATGACCATAACAACTTTATTTAGGTTACAGTTGGCCATGAGGTGATGATGGGCTTGGAGAAGGCAGTTTGACAGGAAATGGCAGTGGGCCAGGAGATGGCATTGGTACAGGAGAAGGCAATCGACATCTTAATAATATTTAGTTTTTCTATTCATATTATCATCAAATAACTTCCCAATCATTTAGATCTTTTTTTGATTTATTCCATCACAGTTTTAAAGTTTTCCTCATATAGATCATTGCTCCTCCACCAGTGGGTGCCTGCCCCTACTTCCCCATACTCCCTGCAGGAAGGGGTTCCTGTGGCACCCCTTTCACTGAACACACTTAGCTCACTGGCATCCATCTGCCTGAAGACAAGTGGGGACATGCTGCACTTTCATTTGGCAGCTTTTTAGAATCCCTATCCCCTACCCCAGAAGTGTAATATGTCAGTATCATGAAAAGACATGAGGCTGGGGGGTTGGCAAGTGGCAGCTGCCAGTCACTTTCTAAGTAGACCAGGGTGGGGGAATCTACTGCACCAGAGGGCATGCTGGGGCTCGACCATGAGCAAAGACATGGGTAGGGCATGTGAGGCTATAGTCACTGGTCTTCATCTGGGAGACACGTCCTAGGCACCCAGAGCATATGAGTGTTGCTGGGCTGAGCCAGGCATTTGGTCTCTGCCCACCAATTTCCAGCTGACCAGCTCACATTACCTCCTCCAGGTTGCTATCTGAGGAATGCACCTTGGTCCCTGGTTCTGACCTGAGAATGTTCCATTGGGCTTCACCAGGTTGGGACCTATGGAAGGTGTAGAGGGTACCAAGTTCAGTAAGTGACTGCTGGGGGACCCTGTTCATGTTCACAGCACTTCTGGGAACTGGGCTTAGCATCCCCATTCTAAGAGGAGAAAATAAGGCTCTTAAAAGTTTTCAAAGGCTGCTTCAGTCTTATAGCTCTCCAGCAGTAGGGGACAAATCCTGCTCTGGTTAACCAGTATGTGACACATGGTTCAGGCACAGTGCCCAGGGCAGCTTGTCTCTGATCTCTGCACCTCGTGGCCTACCCACCCGTATGCCACCCTTGTCCCTGGGCCCAGCCCCTCCTTCCCTCCTTATCTGTTACATACTTCTGCCCTGTCCTCCTCCATGGCCTGAAGATGCTGTCACCCTTGATTCCCACAGAGCTGTCTGCACAGTTGTCTCCCCTAGCACTGCCCTGTCCCCTGTCTGTCCCCTCTCTTGAACACCACTCATTTTGTCAGGTGACTAAGGAATAAATGAAGGAACTGAGGCAGCAGAAGCCAGACTGTGTGCCCAGAGATCATAGCAGTGGTAGAGGGAGGAGTGAGGCCCAGCCCCAATGGGCCCTGCAGGTCCTCCCCTCTTCCCCTTCCCTGCTAGAGGCTGAATCCAGATCCAATTAATGCTCCAGGTTGATTGGCTCTCTCTCCCTTTCAGCAGGAAGGATCCTGCTGACATTCACCCATATAGTTAATTAATACCCAAGTAATTTGTCATGGAGACCTCATTATATGCCAAGTGGAACCCCTAAGCCCTTTATGTCTGTGCCTCAGAAACAAGATCAGAAAGTTAATAATGGGCCCTTAGTCATACTGTTCCCTAATGGCATTGAAAGAGAATTTCTGGCTAATGGCAGGAGGCTTGCACTCCTAGCATTCACAGAGTGGCTTATTATGGAGCAGGGGACCTCCCTCAAAGCAAATGCCAAAAGGAGGAGGAAGAGAGGAAGAGAAAGAGGGGGATAGACAGAAAAGAAGGGAGAGGTAAAGAAAAACAGAAAGAAGGAAAGAGAAAGAGGGAGAGAAAAACAGGAAGAAAAAGAAATGGAGAGAGAGAGAGAGCAAAGCAGAGAGGAAGAGGAGAGGTGGGGAGAGAGGGGAAGAAATGGAAACAGGGAGAGAGTGGAAGAGGTGATACAGAGCAGGGGGGAGGGGACACCACATCCAAAACAAGAGCCACAGTGTTTTCTCTAACCTAAACTGGAGCCAGGAAGAGAGCCATGGCTTCTGCCATCCTGTTTGCCATACAGACCCACCCTGTGCCATGTAGCAGGACAAGGACACCAGTTCCAGGAGGGCAGATCTCTAGGCCATCTTGGAGGCAATCTTCCACAGGCTCTAGGAAAAATTAAGCATGCACATAGCCTGATTTTTCAGTAACAAAAAGAGATTCATATTCCATTTCATTATATGGCAGGGTTTGGGGATAAGTAATGGGCATAGAGAAAATACCCTCCCACCAAATGAGGCAATTATTAAGTACAGGAAAAACAAGAGTTTGTACAGAGATGTAATTACAACACGTTATTCAGTGGTAACCAGTATATGCAAAGAAACATCTTGTACTCACTGAACCTTTACTAATGGGAGTGGGAGGAAACAGGATGAGTGTGCTGTGTGTTCACACATGTTTGCATATTTGCATCTGGGCTCCATGAGAGAACTTTGACTTTCCACACTGGGATGTCAATGGGTAATTTCTAAAAAAAAAAAAAAAAAAAGAAAGAAAAAAAGCAGCCATAACATTGCTTTTCAGAAGTAAATACTGAAAGAACCAGACTAAATATCTGAAGGATGGGGAAAGCAGGGGGCCATGCAAGAGGCGCTGGGTTCCATCCCAAGCCCCACAGAACTATCTGATCATCCAGACTGTGCACATTTATGGCTTTGTTTAGGGAAACACACACACACACACACACACACACACACACAAACAAACAATTTAAATCACCAAAATCAAAACCCAAAGTACCCAAGCTGCCTCTTCCTGGGTCTGGGACCCCCAGTGTCCTCCTCCTCCTTCTCCTCCATCGGTGCCCTAGGTCTTTCTGGCTTTTTTATGGCTCTCACCTTGCACATCTGGCCTACCACCACCTCTGGTTGCCCTCTGCAGGGCCTCACCACCTTCCTACACTGGCCTCTGGTGTCAGAGGCTGAGGGTCTTGATTGCCTGGCTGGGGTGGGGCAGAGTAGGCTGTGCTCCTTGCCCAACAATTGCCTGCCTCTCACTGGCATGCCACTGCAGCTACCTCTGCTGTCATTAGTAATTGGCAAAACTGTACAAGTGGCTTGGTCAGGGGGTGCAATGGTGACCACTAGATTGCTTGGGTTGCTGATGGGTCAGGAGGGACAGACCCATGAGCCCCCACCCCACAGAGGCCCCTAGTGGCTCCCCAAGTTTCTCACCTCTCTGAGGGACCAGAGACTTGGCTGCCTTGGGCAAGAGAGGCATGTGTGCAGCTGGGAAACTGTGCCTAGAAGAAAGGGTGCAGACACCCCCTCTTGTCCCCCAAATGCACAGCTTATTCTGGAGACATTGGAGTAGCTCTGCTGGGAAACAGACTTTGGGACATATTTTTATGGAGTTCCCACAAAGCCAGGAGTCCATATCAATCTCCTCCCCCTTTGTGACCTCTCCTGTGTTTCCTGCCAGTCATGAGCCACAACATTGCAGCAGAATGAGCTTGGACCTCAGAAAGCAGCCACCTGTGGGCAGCTTAAGTCTCTCCTGGTGCTCACCTCTCCTGCCCTGGTACACATGACTTTCGGTGTCCCAGGGTCCTGCAAATGTTCTTGAGAACAGATGTCAGACTAGAGGAGACAGAACTTGGGAACATGCTGGCTGATTCTGAGCCAGACGCTGCACACACCGTACCTACCCAACAGCTTGGGAATGCCCTCCCACCTCCCACAGAAAGTCCTCATCAGGCCTAGACTTTCAGATATCAGTGTGTAGGAGACAGGAATTCCAAGAACTTCAGTGTTGACATCGTGATATGAGGACGAGGGTCCTAGGATCCTCCCCAAATGAGTAATTCTGCCCGGCTTTACTGGAGACTTCATTCAACTCTCTTTTGAGGACTCCCAGCAGAGCTAGTCTGTCCTTCCAACTAGTGTTGCCTATGCCTCCTTCCATCACTAGAAAGTTCAGCAAGATTACCTTTTCCCAGAGCGAAAGAGGGCTTGTGTGTTGCAGGTTAAGATTGGGACAGACCCAGGTGTGAATCAGTACAAAGTGTGACTCTTGCCTCATGAAGCCTCCCCAATCCTGGTTCAGATTGGTTTAGCTCAAATCTGGGGGATCATGACTCATGGGCAGAATCAGCTAATCCCCAAATGCATCCTGCTTCAATTAGTGGGGAAGTAGTTGAATGGGTGGTGGGTGTCTGGCAGGCAGCAGCCCAGTGTGGCAGGAGCACTTGAACCTGGGACTGTCAGTGCAGCAACATCTATGACCAGGGGCCCACAAGGGCAGCAGGAGGAAGACCCAACACCAAGACCATCTCTCACACTATCTAGGAGGACTGAGAGTCCAGTGGGCCCAGGAAGAAATGGTGAGCCTGCAGCACCCTCACCCATTTCAGCAGGTGGCTTTTTCTTTGAAGTGTGGGTTCAGGACTTTGTAGACTCTTCTCCAACTCAAGGCACATATATGATCTTGTCTATTTTTGGTGGTCAAAGTACTTTTATGGTGGCTGATCCCTCACCTGCAAGAATGGGGAGCCACTCTCTGATAAGCTGAGAAGAGTACAGAGGCCTGCCCAGCAGGTCTGGGTTACAACAACCCAGAGTTCTCTCAGGATGAGGGCCTCAGAAAATTTCCTGTATTTTTTTTCTCATTATGCCACTGGGGAATAATGGAAGAGGAAAGCCCTCTTAGGGCTGAAGACACACTCAGGTTTGACAGCCCATGTGCTTAAGACTCCAGCAACACCCTGGATGGGGAGAGAGCAAGGCTTTTGCTGGTGGATGCTCACAAGCCCACTCATCCACCCACATCTGCCCCAGAAGCCTGGTCTTTGTGGTATGCAGGCTGCTGCTGCCACCTGGAGGGCATTCTGCATGCCAGCAACCAGGCCAAGGCAGGACAGAGGCCCACTCTTTTAACAGTGTGTGTAGCCAGTATCCTAGATGGCTGCCAGTAACCTCTACCACAGGTTACCAGCATATAGGAAGCAGTAGACTAGAGGGAGGCTTCTGGGCCCTCTCTTCCAACCCTCAGCAGTCTCCAGGGCTGGGCTGTGGAAGGCAGGGCCTCAGGTGCAAACCATGCTCCCAGCTCCTCCCAAAGGCACAAGGGCCTAGTAGCTGCCTGAAGAAGACAGATCAGAAAGCCCTGCACACTGGCTGTTGAGTCCCTGCAGAGAGGTCTTGCAATCTGAAAACTTTGACACAAACTGACTCCTGGTTACTTTACACCCCTGCCCCACTCTGGTTGAACTTCCTGAGCACATCAAACTTCTCCCTGAACTCAGGCTTTTGCAAATACTGTTCCTGAACCAGGAATTCTCTCTTCCTGAGGATGGCTTCTCATGGATTTTCACCTTATAGCTTCTGTTGAACACATACTAGTATGTGACTGGTGTCCCCTCATCATGACTGTGAAGGTGAGCAGTGGGAATCATGTGTGCAGCTGCAGGGTGAGTTCCTTCTCAGCTGAGCCAAGTGGCTAATCATACTGCTGATTCCCTGACCCTTGAGCACCAATTTAGGTGCTGGGTACCTGGTATAGTCACACCCTGTATTTCCTGATGCCAGCATAAGCCTTCCTCATCACTCACCCCCAGTGTTCCTGTAAGGGCATCTGGCTGAGGGCTGATCCTCCTGGGTTCCTGACTGGGGACTTGTGGAATACTCTGCCATTAGAGCTGACATCAAATTGTCCTCCAGATAACCTGGTACCCAGGTCCAGGAGGTTTGAGTGAGGGAAAAGCTGAGTGTTGGGCTAAGTGGCTTCTGAGGCACAGGCAAGAAATCTCAGGTAGAATTTCTGAAAACTCTGCATCCTCCTGTCTACCCTCCTGCCTCCAGGGCCCAATATGTCCACCCCAGGTTCCCCAGGAAATGGCTCATGGACTTGCCCTCATCCAACGGCCATCTTGTCCTCAAACTACTGCTTTGTGACCCCAGCAGAGCTGACAATGTGTGAGAATTAGAGGAGCATGTGCTGAACCCCACCTGGCATAAGAGCTCTGGGACCCAGAACATGTAGCAGCATCGGATCAGGCACATGGCTGCCTCCAGGCTCATCTTGTGGTCCATGGAGATTAAAGAGGCTTGTTACTGTGGCTATGGCTCTTTAGGGCCTACAGCATGGAAAGGAGGTCAGATGCAGGAACACATGTTTCTAGGTCCCAGGCAGCCACAGGGACTAGATTCCCTGATGAGGTCCTTGGTGGTAGCAGGGAGTTCTTGGACTCCCAGCCCTTAGGCTCCTTCTTGGTACCTGTCCTCAGGCAGGGTGGGTGAGTGCTGGCATCAGAATGTCTGAGGAGCATGTGTGTGAGTACATGCACTTCCTCTGACCTGTCAGAGTAGGGTGAAAGCCTCAGACAGTCATCATTCCCAGGACAGTTTCAGAATCTCCTGTCAGAGGATGCATCTTCCTCAGCCTGCAGGAGCTGAATCTGGAAATTGGGGAGGAAACTTGAAAAACTCATTTTTTCTTGGTGAAGGGCTGAGTCAAGCCTCTTCCTCTTTAAAACCCAGTAAAAATCCAGGAAATGGAAGGGACCTATCATGCATGATACTGTACCCAAGCAAAGCCATCTGCTCAGACAGCTCTGAGTGTGCCCAAGGACCCCATCTGACCTGACAAGAGGGTCTTCGTGATGGTCAGCAGCTCACCTGGTACCACAACACTGGTAAGTACAAGAGTGGCCAGGACACAGAGGGCCACCCTGGAAGCAGGCTGTGAAGAGGACTTAGTTACCAGCTTTCTTCTGCTTCCTCCCTACTGGGAATTTGGACATGTGTGGGTCACTTCCACACTTTCCTTTGGAGGGGAGAGGATGGTCCCAATGTGTGTCATCTTGGCCTGCATAGACCCTCACGTCTTCCACTGATGTTTATGGAGTGAGTGCTTCACATATGTGCCTGAGCTGGAGGAAAGGACAGATGCTATCTTTACTCTCAGAATTTGCTGTCCAATTGAAGATCCAAAGTGTTAATTTCACCTCCCCAGTGCATGCTTCAGGGCCACAGGTGAGAGATGCAGGGGTGAGAAAGGGTGTGGATACAGTCACAGGCAGGAGCAGTGGTCCAGAGCCCAGGCACATGAGATGGCATGGGGTGACTGAAGGAATAACCTACAGCAACCTATGCCAGTGTGGCAAGCACAGAGGTAGAGTTGGAAGACGCAATCACAGCGTGGGGAGGAGTCCAGTGGCCACAATGTTTGCAAGCCACAGACTGGGATGTATCACCCAGAGCCACATGGAGGGAGGCCACATAAAGGGAGTGAATCATACCAGGTGTGCTTTACTCCAGGCCAGGATCCAGGGATACAGAGGTGTCCAGGAGGTAGCTGACCCATCCTTCCCATCCCCAGGTCCATTCCAGGCACCTACTGGCTGGGCCCAGGCTGTCCAGGCCTCCCTACCTTCTCCTTGTGCAGGGCGCTATTCTCCAGCCCATCTACCTGTAAGAGGTTTTTGTCCACTCAAGCGCAGGGCAGCTTTTTGAGGACGCTAATGTAGTGGGGTACCCCAAAGCTTGGCAGTGGGCAGAGGTGGGTGAACTGGAGCAGTGGGGTAGGTAGCACTAAGCCATGCAGCCAGGAGGTGGTCACAGTATGAAGGATGAACAGAATCTCACCATCTGCAGACCAGTAGCCTAATTAGCATGGTTACAACACTTCACACTGTTCTTTTTTAAAATTTTCTGGCAACTTTCGTCTTCCCCTTTACTTTGCTGCTGCCCTCAGTCCTCTGCATATGTTCCCATGGACTGGGTGCCCATGCCCAGGAGCAGCCTGCCTAGCATCCAGGTCAGCATGAATTTACCCTTTGGCTTCGGGTCCATGGGGTCAAAGATCAGTGGCCAGGATGACCATCAACATCAGCACCCTCCTGGGCGAAGGTCCCTATGGCAGCAGGAAATGGCATTCCTGTCTGATTATGGAGAAAGGACAGACTGTCCAGCTCAGGGATGGCGGTAAGTGTGGAGACCTCTGAGATTCGGCCCTGTGACTTTTCACAGTGGCCAGGTTGGCACTGGACCATGGTCCTTGAAATGGGCCAGTGTAGATGCTGTGGGAAAAAGGAAGGAAGGTAGTGAAGGTGGCATGAAGGGGTGTGGTCGCTCTTCTCTGGATGGGGGATCTGTCCTATGGTCTCACTGCCAATGGTAAAAACAAGTTCAGAAAGGGCCATCAAAGCCCGGCTGGCAGCAGATGGTCTTGCAGTAGGGTCAGACATGCCTTCTTCTGGTTTTTACAAGTGCCAACTCTGACCTCTTTTGGGAGCAAGATTGCTGAGGGCCATTGCCAAGTAGGAATGATCCATCAAAATCTCCTTGCCAGTGTACCCCATGCTGCTTAGAGGACATTCGATGGGACATTGCATGTATGCTTTAGTAAGGTGACCTTGCTCAAAGACCAGGGCGGATCCGGGTTTAGAGCTGATCAGGTTTGAGGAAGTTTCCCGATCCTTGAGTTTAAGGCAGTCCCGGTTTAAGACAATAGGGGTTTTAGGGAAGTTGGAGGTTGAAGATTATTGCTGCTGGGATTAGGGCATGCCTGCTGCCTGAGTTCCCGCTGAGATTTCGTGGAGAGAAAGTATTTGGGACATGAATTGGGTGGAAGAACTTGGATTTCCCCAGAACCTGTTGGTAGAGAGGCCAGTGTGAGTTCGGGAATAAAGGATTGCTGTTTGAATCTACAAGGTGTGAGGTGGCTCGTGATTCTGTGCCAAGCCGAGACATTGGCATTTGGTGGTCCTTACGCGGAACGTCTGAAACTTGGAGGTGAGTAAAATTGCTCGTCCCTGAGGGAAGGCGAGAGAATGGGTGACCATTTCATAAACAATGTGTTCTTGTTTTGATTTATTTCGTTTTTGTTTCAAGCTGCCTATCCCTAGAAATTTTTCAGGTGAACTGGGAAAAATGGTTGGCTCAAGGTTTGAAGTTTGTTAGCCCCGAGAAAGAGAAAATTGAAACAGTGAATTTTTATTCAGTTTTTGTTTCATTCAGTTGTGGTTTTGTTTTGTGTTATCTTATTGGGTTGCGTTATCTTTATAGAAGATTAGAAATTAGTAAAAAAGAAACCGAAAAGGTGTTAAGTAAATTGTTAGAGATTCAGACCATGGAGAAAGACATTTTAGATCAAGCAAAAGAGAAGGTCTCTCGAGCTAGTCAGAGAGAGGAAGAAAATTTAAAGGAAAAGGGGTTATTAGGAAAAAGGCCACAACAAGAGGCTGTTACTAACTCCGTTTTATTACCAGAGGGCGTAATTCAACCAACAGCCCCACCGATGGAGACAGCTGAGTGGCCCTCAAACCCCATAGTTGATAAGTGGGATCCTGAGACAGGACCTCAAAGATTAGCATGCCCTGTACTTGAGCAGGCAGGAGGGCAGCGAATTCACCATGCTTTAGATTTTAAAACACTGAAGCAGTTAAAGGAGGCTGTAACAACCTATGGTCCCCAAGCTCCCTTCACAGTAAGCATGGTCGAGTCCATTACTAACTTGGACATGACGCCAGCAGATTGGGCTAGCATGTGTAAATCTGTGCTAAATGGAGGACAATATTTGTTATGGAAGGTTGCCAATGAGGAATTTTGCATGGAGACAGCTAGGCGAAATGCAGCAGCCGGTTATGCTCAAAGAAATCTAGATATGTTGTTAGGAAAAGGACCTTATGAGGGTCAACGACAACAAATTAAATATGATTGTGCTGTATATGCACAAATTGCTGCAGACGCAGTTAGGGCATGGAAGACTTTACAAGGACATGGAGATTTACAAGGTCAGCTATCTAAGGTAATACAGAGAGCTAATGAACCTTATGCTGACTTTGTAGATAGGCTTATTCAGACAGCTGCCAAAATTTTTGGTGACACAGAACAAGCAATGCCATTAATAAAACAACTGGCTTATGACCAAGCAAATCATTGCTGCAGAGAGGTTATTAGACCATACAGACATGAAGATTTAAACACATATATTAAATTATGTAGAGATGTTAATGAACAAGGGCAAGTCTTGGCAGCTGCAGTACAACAGGCTTTAGATGCCAGGCCAGAAACATGCTATAATTGTGAACAAACAGGACATTTTAAAAGGAGTTGCCCCATAAGAGGAGGGTTTAACAAAACTAGAACTCAAAGGAATAGAATACCGGGTATTTGCCCACGATGCAGGAGAGGGAGACATTGGGCTAATGAATGCCATTCTCAAACCACCATAGAAGGTACTCCCTTATCAAAAAATGGACAAGGATCAGGTATTTACCCACGATATCGTGGAGAAAGGCATCTGGATTCATTGCCAAAAAATGAACTGGGGGGGCCCAATGCTCCGGGGCCCACAACCACAAATATACGGGGCAGTGGAGGAACCCAGCAACACCATCAGGGTAGTGCCCAGGACACATTGTCCATTAAATCCCTCATCAGACAAACCCGAGGGAGCACAGGGTTGGACATCTGCGCCTCTGCCTAAGCAGTATTAACTCCAGAGATGGGAGTTCAAATCATTCCTACAGGAGTAAAAGGACCTCTTCCCCAAGGAACAGTAGGCTAATTATTGGGATGTAGTTCATCTACATTAAAAGGACTAATGATAAGCACTGGGGTAATTGATCCCGATTATGTAGGAGAAATAAAAATTATAGCTAGTTCTCCAGGAGGTATATCAGTAATTTCACCTGGAGATAGAATAGCACAGTTGTTAATAATACCCAGCCTACATAATAAGTTCTCTAGTTGTAATGTAGAAAGAGGTTCCAGGGGATTAGGCTCCACAGGTGTAGATTGGGCTATGTTGTCTTTAAATTTAGATTCTTGCCCAATGCTAAAACTAAATATTCAGGGTCATGAGTTTAATGGACTGCTGGACACAGGTGCTGACCTTAGCATCATATCTCTTCAAGAATGGCCAAAACATTGGCCATTACAACAAGCCACTCAAATGCTTCGAGGCCTAGGAGTGGTGACTAAGCCCCATAGAAGTGCTATGGTATTAGATTGGAAAGATCCTGAAGGATGTGAAGGAACTATACAGCCATATGTTTTGGATCACCTTCCTATTAATTTATGGGGACGAGATGTCCTAGATCAACTAGGTTTGATGTTAACAAATAACATAAATCCTAATGCGCCCACTACTAGGGCTAGACAAAGTATCAGGAAAGAAAAAAGATTAGGAAAACAAGAACAAGGTATAGCAGCACCAATTCAAATAGATCAAGGAACAGACAGACATGGGTTGGATTTTCAGAAAGGGCCACTGAGACAATCATAATTACTTGAAAATCAGAAAGACCAGTGTGGATTCCTCGGTGGCCCCTGACTAAAGAAAAGATAAAAGTAGCCCATGATCTTATCAAACAACAATTAGCGGAAGGACATTTACAACCTTCCGTATCTCCCCATAATACTCCCATTTTTGTCATCAAAAAGAAATCAGGTAAATGGAGATTATTGCAAGATTTAAGAGCCATTAATAATGAAACGGTTATTATGGGACCTGCTCAATCAAGGATTCCACAATTGTCTGCTTTACCAAAAACGTGGCATGTTTTAGCTATAGACATTAAAGATTGTTTTTTTTTTTTCAATTCCAATTCATCCCGAGGATAGTCCACGTTTTGCATTTACTATCCCTGCATTAAATCATGAAGGTCCTGATGAGAGATATGAATGGAAAGTACTCCCTCAAGGAATGGCTAACAGTCCAACTATGTGTCAAATATATGTTAATAAAGAAATCCAGCCACTTAGAAATCAAAATCCTGAACTAAAATATTTCACTATATGGATGGTGTATTATTAGCACATAAAGATAAAAACACATTGCTGGAATGTTATGCCACACTTACGTTAAAAAATTATAATCTAGAGATAGGAATAGACAAAGTACAATTAAATTTTCCAAGTAATTATTCAGGAGTTCTATTATCCTCAACCATGGTCCGCCCACCTAAAATTCAAATACGAGTAGATCAACTCAAATCACTTAATGACTTTCAAAAGTTGTTGGGAGATATAAATTGGATAAGGCCTTATCTAGGGATACCAACAGGAGAGTTGGGACCTTTATTTGATATTCTAAAAGGTCCATCAAATCTAAATTCACCCCAAATGTTAACTCCTAAAGCTAGAAAGGCATTAAAAATTATTAAAACATTTATGGAAAATATGCATCTAGATAGAATTGATATAAGTTTGCCTTTATTATTTATTGTACTACCAACAAAAAATATTCCTACAGGAGTATTTTGGCAAGAAGGTCCATTATTGTGGATACATTTATCTTATTCTCCTAATACTATTCTTACTAGGTTTCCTGAGGCTGTAGGACAATTAATACTCAACGGAATAAGAGCAGCAAAGGGAGTGTTTGGAATTTCTCCCAATAAAATTATTATTCCATATACTATGGAGCAAATTGATGAGTTAGCTAATGAGTTAAATACATGGGCAATAATCATGTGTAAATCAAATGTTTCATTTGATAATCATTTACCATCTAATCCTTTGTTGTCTTTTTGGTCTAAGCATCCTGTAGTTTTTCCTAAAATGACAAGAAAAACACCTATCGTGAATGCTCCAAATATATTCACTGATGGGTCTAATAATGGTACAGCAGCAGTAGTTACCCCTGATCAAACTTTTACATTCTTAGTACCCAAACAATCAGCTCAAAAGGTAGAGCTTAATGCAGTTTTACAAGCTTTTGTGATGTTCAAAGATTCTGTATTTAATTTATTTTCTGATAGTATATAGTTAATGCTATAATATCCCTTGAAGATGCTGGTAGGATTTCCCCTTCCTCTACTGTTTTCTCTTTGTTTTCCACTATACAAAGTCTAATCTGGGACAGAAAAGATCCATTCTTTATAGGACATATTAGGGCACATACAGGATTGCCTGGAGCCCTTAGTTTGGGCAATGATTTAGCAGATAAAACTACACATGACGCACATATTTTCTCTACATTAGAAGAAGCTACAAATTTTCATAGAAGGTTTCATGTTAATGCTAATACTTTACAAAAGCATTTTAAAATAACTAAGGAACAAGCCAGGTGTATAATAAAACAATGTCAAAATTGTGTGACCTTTTTACCACAAGTTAATCTTGGAGTCAATCCTAGAGGACTGATACCTAACCATATTTGGCAGATGGATGTCACACACTTGCCAGAATTTGGAAAATTAAAATATTTGCATGTTACAGTTGATACTTCTTCTGGATTTTTGATGGGCTCCCTTCATGCCAGAGAAAAACTAAAGATGTTATAGCTCGTTGCTTACAAAATTTTGCCACTGTGGGTGTTCCTAAACAGTTAGAAACTGATAATGGTCCTGGTTATACTTCTAACTCTTTTAAACAATTTTGCTCATCATTTGGTATTACTCATAAAACAGGAATCCCATACAATCCACAGGGACAAGGCATAGTTGAAAGAGCTCATCAAACTATTAAAATGTACCTATTAAAGCAAAAAGAGGGAATTGGAAAGCAGTATATATCCCCCAAAGATAAACTTAAAATAACCCTTTTTACTCTAAACTTTCTAAATTTGGATTCATCAGGACTTAGTGCTGCGGAAAGACATATGTATCTGAAAAATGTACATAAGCCTAAGGTACTTTGGAAAGATATTCTAACAGGACAATGGAAAGGTCCTGATCCAGTTATTGTCTGGAGTCAGGGCTCTGTGTTTTTCCACAGGAAGAACAGCAGCCGATTTGGATTCCAGAGAGGTTAACCAAAACAATTTCTACAGAAAAAGAAGATGATTTGACTGAAATCCATAACAGCTGATATCCAGAGCTTCAGCTTGGCTATTCTTACATCTGCGACAGTGATTAACCACGGTGCTTTTTTTTTTTCAATATCTATTTTATTATTGCATTTTTCCCACATTGTAAAGTTCTATTTTACTTTTTGAGCTCATACAAACCTAGGTTAATGTTTTTCTGATCAGTTTTTTTTTTTTTTTTTTTTTTTTTTTTTTACTGTGTTGTATTTTTTGACTGTGGAGTTTTTAAACATTGCAATGGAGATTTTACCTAGGTAAAGCTACAAGGCCGTTATTATTGTCTTATGTGTTGTATGTTATGTGTGTACTGTTTTGTGTTGTATGTCTGTATGTGTGTATGTCCATATTTCATATATGAGGAGCGCTCATGAAAAAATGGATCCGAATTTTTTTATTCACGTGATTTAAGTGGTTTAATTTAAATTAGGTAAACAGCTGTTTATGATTGTTTTTATAGGTGGTTTACAGAACTGTTTGTTTACTTTCACCTTTCCTTTTCATTATATTTTATAATTCTGTTCAGGATAATGTCTCTTTAGCATCATTGCCAGAATTCCCATCTCCATCCCAGTGCCGGTGAAGACTAAGACAACCAAACTACAGCTTCTATGATAGCTATCACAGTAAACTGTATAAACTGATGCATCAATGAATATAACTCAACAAGTAATGCTTAATCAAGGACTTGATTTACTTTGGGAGGAAATGGACATATTGATAGACTCCTCTGATTTGAACTGCTTGCAGAACTCTCCTGGACTATATATCAGTTGCATGCATTGTGAACTATCATCTGGTGCAGCGTATTGTGGTACTGCTGGCATATCTTTGCTGATGGTGTCACCAGTGATGCAATTTCCTTGCCAGTGCACCCCATGTTAATTGTGGTAATGCTGGCATCTTTGCTGATGGTGTCACCAGTGACGCAATTTTTCCAAAGGAGCCGTCAATTGGCTTGGTGTCGTGGCATTTCTGTATCTTCCTACCTTCTACTAGTGATGGTCTAAAATTTGGGGGCCAACAGAGGTGAGGCAAGAACCTCACCCCCCAACTGGTGCATAGGCCTATCCACAAGCATGGCTGAATGCTGGACCGGTAGTCAGTGACGGGTTGACCTGGTTGCAGTGGATTCAACCTAAGACAGGAAACTGACGCCTAAAGGTCAGTTCTCCCATGACGGGTAAGAACCATATGTTGAATTGGACAACCTACCAGGCACGGTCCTAAGCCACATTGCTTGTTGTTTAATTAATCAGAAAGGGGGAGATGCTCAGGGCCATTGCCAAGTAGGAATGACGCATCAAAATCTCCTTGCCAGCGTACCCCATGCTGCTTAGAGGACATTCGATGGGACATTGCATGTATGCTTTAGTAAGGTGACCTTGCTCAAAGACCAGGGTGGATCCGGGTTTAGAGCTGATCAGGTTTGAGGAAGTTTCCCTATCCTTGAGTTTAAGGCGTTCCTGGTTTAAGACAATAGGAGTTTTAGGGAAGTTGGAGGTTGAAGATTATTGCTGCTGGGATTAGGGCGTGCCTGCTGCCTGAGTTCCCGCTGAGTTCTCGTGGAGAGAAAGTATTTGGGACGTGAATTGGGTGGGAGAACTTGGATTTCCCCAGAACCTGTTGGTAGAGAGGCCGGTGTGAGTTCGGGAATAAAGGATTGCTGTTTGAATCTACAAGGTGTGAGGTGACTCGTGATTCTGTGCCAAGCCGAGACATTGGCACAAGATTACATCAGAGGTGGAACATTCCATTTTTATCTATAAACAGGACCTACAAAGCCACAGGGAATCACAGTTATCTAAGCTGACCCTCATTCCTCAGGTTGGGCTGTTCATGGGGCAGCACAAAGGGGAACTTCCTCAGGGGTCCAGCTTTATAGAAAATCCACTTCTTTTCTGGCTATGGGTAGTAGTGGCTTGCAGGGGGCTTTCCCTCCCCCAGGCAGAAGCAGAGGGTCCACCTTCCTGTCATTTGGATGGAGTACCCTGTGTGGGGCATGAGGTCTGGCTCCTTCTCCTGTAGCCACTATACCAAATCCATCAGAAAGGGAAACTCTTGGAAGGCCATAATGCCTGTCACATAGGGGGCCATAAGGCTATCCATTCAGCTCTCTTCATACACCACCTGCCACAAGGCATGCAGTTCAGCAGGAGCCTGAGGTCACCTGATTCCTGCCTCCATTTTCTCTGCCCTATTGTTCAGTTCACAGCCAATGACCAACCTCCTCTCTCTGCCCCACCCATAGCTCACTTCTCTGCCTCACCCATGGGTGGGTGAAAAATTATCTTCCCTGCAAATTGTGGTAGGGATTGAGTACAACATCATTTTGTAACAGGGGTTCACATGATGCTTTGACTATATCCCTTGGTGCTTTGATACTTTTATAGTTTTTCTTTTTCCTAAACTTCTTTTCCTTGACATTTATTCTCTTTGATCTCTCCTCCCTAATCTCAGTTTTCTTTGAATCACCTCTTTATTTTTATTTATTTATTTATTTATTTATTTATTTTTTAAATTTTTATTGTTGGTTGTTCAAAACATTACATAGTTCTTGACAAATCATATTTCACAATTTGATTCAAGTGGGTTATGAACTCCCATTTTTACCCCGTATACAGATTGCAGCATCACATCGGTTACACATCCACTGTTTTACATATTGCTATACTAGTGTCTGTTGTATTCTGCTGCCTTTCCTATCCTCTACTATCCCCCATCCCCTCCCCTCCCATTGTCTCTCTCTACCCCATGTACTGTAATTCATTTCTCCCCCTTGTTTTCCCCCCTTTCCCCTCACTTCCTCTTGTATGTAATTTTGTATAACCATGAGAGTCTCCTTCCATTTCCATGCAATTTCCCTTCTCTTTCCTTTTCCCTCCAACCTCTCACCCCTGTTTAATGTTAATCTTCTTCTCATGCTCTTCCTCCCAACTCTGTTCTTAGTTATTCTCCTTATATCAAAGAAAACATTTGGCATTTGTTTTTTAGGGATTGGCTAGCTTCACTTAGCATAATCTGTTCTAATGCCATCCATTTCCCTGCAAATTCTATGATTTTGTCATTTTTTTAATGCAGAGTAATACTCCATTGTGAATCACCTCTTTAAAAACCCGCTGTTCTCCATGATGGGCAGAATCACTGGATGCTCTTGGACAGGAGTCCCCTGTGTTTCTCCATTGGATTGACATTGAGGATTAGGACTGAGCTTCCAGTTACAATGTCAAAGTTTCCCACCTGGGACCTGGTGTATGAGGACAACCAACCACCCTTCCCCGGAGCTCTTCTAAGGGTGGTGGCTAACTTCACCCCTTCTTGCCTCTTGCCCTTCTAGGACTCCTTGTAAGTCAACCCTGACTCTTCCACCACCTGCATGGGCTGCTGAAGGCTCAAAGACAAGGCGCAGGAAGGCATTAACATGAAGGCAGCATCCTGTGGACTCTGGGAGGAATGGGAAAAACCAGGTCTCCCAGAGGCTGTAACAGTGAGGTGTCAACACTGGCTTGATGAAAAGATCTCTAATTATATAGAAAGGTAGGTGTGCTGTCAAAGATAGAAAATCAGAAAAAAATAGGGGTTTCCAGGAACAGGAGACACTGAACTTGGAGACACTTAGGTAGGAGGGGAGTGTACACTGGTGTGGAGCTTAGGGGACAGCAGATGAACCGACTGAAGTCCTTTGCATATGCTGCCAGGATGTGTGAAGGACAGAGGGCCCAGATGGCCCAGGCTTTCTGGAATGGCTGGCAACTACCCAGGGAGCTTTTAAAGTTCAACTCCCTTTCTTAGGTCTTCTCTGGCAAAGAGACTGTTTTGGAACCCAAAAGTCCCTATCCCAAAGTGAAAGAGGGCGGCTGGTTATAACCTGTAGAGCATATGTGTCAATCTCTGCCTAGAGCACATGAGGACGGGACTCTTAACTCTCTTTTCATTAGTCTTACTGGCCTGAGCTTCTTTGCAGCCTGATCTGTTTCATTCCCCACGAGGGGGCATAGTGACATCTGTAATAGGCTCCTCTTATGTCATGGGCATGGGAAATGAGAAGGAGGCTTTCCTTTCTTGCTCACTGTTGTTTGGAGCTTATGTGGAGAAATTCTAATTAACAACCACCATCACCCTATGGAGACACAGGATGCCCCTTGTGTCCCTGTGGAAAGCCATCTGTATGCCTCAGCAGTCCCGCCTTCTTGGGTTCACTAAGAAGTAGTCTTACTTGTCTACCATTAGAGTGGAGCCTCGCCACTTTGGGTTTTTGCAGGTAAGTTTTTTTACCATGTTACTGATAAAAGGGACAAGAGATAAATTCCAGACCTGTAGGCAGAAGAGTCAGTTCCCTTAGGTGTGTTCAGTTGCTAATCCAGTCTCAAAAGAGAAGTAGAAATTGTGATTTAGGGGTGATAACCAAGAGTTCCAGAGGATTCAATAACAAAAATGGGGGTGGAGGTAGAGGGTTCTAGTGATTATATGTGTAGTAGGACCCTTGGACTTCCAGCCTCCAGAACTGAGAGCATTAAATCCCGGTTGTTTACACGGCACCTTGTTTGAGGCATTCTCATATAGCAGCCCAAATGGACTAAGACAAGGGTGCAGGGGGAAACTCCTCGACTTGTGGGGTGAGAGGGCTTACTACAAAAAGCAAGTCTAAAGTGGGTCCTAAGAAAACATTGGGAGCTGGCCAGGCACAGCATGGTATGTGAGGGAATCTAAGCCAACCTGAGTGTGCTGTGGGTGTGGGGAGTAGGGTGTGGAAAGAATGGTAGTGGTGGGAGTCCAGCCTATAGGGTTCTAAGTAGAGCACAGATCACAAAGGGTCTTCAAGCTACTGTCAATAAGTGTGAAATTGAATTGCCTTTAGGGCACGAAAGGACACTGAAGTCCTGTTAAGAGGACTTATGGTGACATGATCTCATTTTTTAAGGCAATCACCCTCCTAGCCTTGGGCACCAAGAAGAAAGACTTGGGTTCGAGAGCCCATTCGGCTTAGTAACCTACAAAAGCAGAGATTGCAACACAGACGAAGACAGGCAGACAAGATGGCAGATTTCAGCAAGATTTAGGAAGCTGAAAATATGGAACTGACATCAGACAGGATGTGAGGGGAAGGGGACAACCCAGGAAGTGACAAGAGATTTCCAGCTTGGGCAGCTCTGGGTGTGTGCTGCCCATCACGGAGGTGAGCACCCAAAGCTGACAACCAGACTTGGAGGTAAACATCAGACTTGGTTCTTAGCAGTCATAGAATTCCTTAGTCTTTATATTTCTATTTTTCTCCCTTCAAACACTTTTCACCTGTGAATGAAATTCTACGAAAGGCGGGCTGGGGGTGTGGTTTAGCAGTAGAGTGCTTGCCTGGCCCTTTGCCAGGACCTGGGTTCGGACTGAGCACCACAAAAATGGAGAAAGGAAAAAAAGGAAATTCTACAACGTTTCTTCGGGTCTTCTGTCTTCAGCCCCTGCCTGTCCCTCGGGACTTGCACGCTCTGGGATCCATCAAGGACCACAGGTGCTGACACTGTCCCCTTTCATGAAGGACACCTCAAAACTCCCGACTCTCGGCAGATCTGATAAGGTGGGGTTCCTCTGCGACGCCTCAGTGTTGGTCCACCATGGGGGCCTTCAGCCAGGCTTGCTCCCTGGGAGATAAAAGGCATCAGCCCCGTCCAGACCCTGCTGGGACACCGCCTCCAACCGCACGCTAGCGGAGTGCCCTCTCTGGCGCCCAGAACCCGGCCTCCCGCTCTGTGTTCCCCCTGCCACGGAGCAAGCAGGACCGCTGCCAGGATTGAAAGGGGTGGTAGCCCCGCCCCTTCCCCCTCTGCCGCGGCCTAAGTCGGCTTGGGTGAAGCTCCTAAGCCTTGCAGCAAGGCACTGCAGAATCTCATTTCCCAGCACAGAGTCTTGCAGGCTGCAGGGCCTCAGCCAGGGAGGGAGAACGTGTGTGGAGCAGGAGTCTTGGACATCCATATCATTGTTGCCTCTTACCCCGTGCTCCTCAAAGTAATGAACATTACTCGGTGCTCTCTGTGCCTGCTAGGTGCTGGGGTTGAAACTTCCTCCTGCTGCTTCACCTGGGACGGAGAGATGGCTGAATAGATAGTGCAGCTGCAACTAGTGCTGGGTGAAAATAATACCTCTGGGAGCTGGCTTTGATCTGATGTTTGGGAAGGGCCTCCCACGGAGGTGATATTTAGAGGTGAACTGCAGGGTTAATTTGAGAGATGTCAGACAGAGGGAACAGTGGGTGCAAAGGTCCTGAGATAGGAAAGAGGCTGATGTATTTGAGTCACTGAAAGGCAGCCAGTGAGGCTGAAGTATAGCAGTTTAACCCATAGCAATTTAACTTATATTCTGAGAAATCAGAAGAGTATATTTATAAGTCATATAGTCTGAATATAGATTTCAAGAGGAGGAAACAGAACACTGCATTAGATTGGACTAATTAGTTTTGAGGTTGGGAAAGACTTCCTATAGCTCCAACAACCAACAGCCCCTTGAAAGAAGGGCAAGTTCTCAACTTGGGGAAAGGGCCTGTCTCATTTCTTGAGAACCTACCCCATGCCAGGCACTGTGCTGATGTTTACCTACTCCAATTTCTCACCACATAACTGGGAGATATTTAGCACGTGAGAAAATTCAGACTAAAAAGGATCAAGTGACTTTCCAAGGTAATTGAGCAGGCAAACAAGAGAGCCAAGAACTATCTATGCTTAGGTCCATCTGGGCTGTGGTGTATCAGCCTGGTTGTGTTAGAGTAAGGGTTCTGGGGAAGTAGCTGTTCTCTGGGCTGAGGTTCCATTGTGTCTTGGGGTACAGGTAGTTATTGGGAAGGAATACTGACCTTGGTTGGTCCATGTGAAAGGAAAGGCAGCACACAGCAGACTGTGGAGCCCCCAAACAAAAGCAGCCCCAAGAGCAGTGGGAGCTGCTGCATGTGCAGGGCCCTCCTCAGTTGGTTCTCTAAAGTGCTCCACCACTGAGAAGGAAACATGCTCAATGTCCATACAGGGAAGTTCTAAGTTTTGCTAGCAATTTCTTTTTTTTTTTAATTTAATTTTATTTTATTGGTTGTTCACAACATTACAAAGCTCTTGACATATCATATTTCATACATTAGATTCAAGTGGGTTATGAACTCCCAATTTTACCCCAAATGTAGATTGCAGAATCACGTCGGTTACACATCCACAATTTTACATAATGCCCTATTAATAATTGTTGTATTCTGCTACCTTTCCTATCCCCTACTATCCCCCCTCCCCTCCCCTCCCATCTTCTCTCTCTACCCCATCTACTGTAATTCATTTCTCTCCTTGTTTATTTTCCCATTCCCCTCACAACCTCTTATATGTAATTTTGTATAGCAATGAGGGTCTCCCTTCATTTCCATGCAATTTCCCTTTTCTCTCCCTTTCCCTCCCATCTCATGTCTCTGTTTAATGTTAATCTTTTCTTCCTGCTAGCAATTTATCTTAGGAAAAAGCACTTAGGTTTGTTTATCCAACTGTACCTGTAATTCTGAATGCTTGAGCAAATGCTTAGTGAACTTAAAGGGGTCATAACATTGCAGAATATGATGTGAGTGCCAATTTCTGCTTGAACCACTGGTACCCACTTCCAGGCCTCCGGGCTTCTGTCCCATCAAGCACCCTGCACCCACTTTGACATGGCAGCCTCACCTGTTGCTTCAGGCATCACATCAGAGATACTTTCCATTTGCACACTGGTGCTCCGGGGCATGCCAGAACTTGGGCAATTTTTGCTGGGCCCTTTGAACTGATGTTTTGCTCACAGTGATTATCAGTGGAAGCTTGTTTTTAAGTTGGAACTGCCTTAACATTTAGGAACAGCTGAAAGATCCCATGACTGTCTCCCTTAACAAGTGGAAAAATCTCATAAGCCATAAGAATGGGAAGGACTTGAGGACAATGTTTTCAAATTCTATTTCTTTCACTGCCTTTATTTCATATTACCAGGAAGTCTTCTCCAAGCTACAGCTTCAGTCACTGATTTAGGTAGTTTTTATTCTTACTCCTTGGTAACTGAAGCTCTGCTGTTTCAGTGGTGTCCCTTTAAGCAGAAGACACCCCTTCCCTAGCTGAGACTTAAGCTTTTTCTATTGTGGACAAGCTGTTCTGCTGTTGTCCTGTCCAGTAGAAGTTTACCATCTCATATTTTTGAGTGTGTTCTTCACTTCTAAACTGTTAACTTCATAAATATTTCTGCAAGGAGATTTCTACAAAAACCCACAATGATTCCTACAGCCTAGCTGAGGTCTACATGCCTTGCAGGGTAGTATGGCCCCCCAAAAGAGGGATCCTTTATCATCAGAACTCAAGTTTATCAAAACAGCATTACAAGTATAATAAAATTAACCTATGCTAGCCCAGTGTATTTTTGTATAAATCATGCTAGATACAACAGTTAAGGCTTTGAAAGCATAGCATACAAAATAAAACATCTAAATTAAAAATAACTCGTAACAGTGAGGGAAAAAATGCCCAGGACAAAGGGTGCAAAAAGTCCTCACACCAAGGATTTACTTGACACCTGATTCCACCTATGAAGGTGAGGCAGTAAGGAACAGTTTGGGTCTGAGTGCCACTGCTGGTCCTGAGAAGCTTCACCCCCATTCTCAGGCATCTAAAGCCAAGGTACTCTGCTCTGCATAGTCTGGAATGTTCATCACATCTCAATAAATGCAAGTATATGTTCTGTGAAAGGAGCTACTACCTGAGGTGTGTCATTGCACTTCCTTCTTCAGACACTGTGAGAACCATTCATGGAAATGGAGTGCAGTGTTCCTTTTGCACCTGCCTTTGCAGGTGTGCACATGGCCTGTGCCAGGCCACTTTTTTTTTTGCAATGCTGTAGGTTGAACCTATGGCCTTGGGCTAGCACTCTACTACTGAGCTGTACCCTTTGCCACACTTGTGCATTTCTGTAGCTCAAATGTACACAGGCCTGATTGGTTCCCTAACTAAATCTGGAATGTACATGAAAGATAGGACCTCCAATGTGTGGACCGCTGCTGTCCTGATCTCACTGCAAATGGGTCCTGAGCTGTGGGGAATGAGAATTTATCCAGAGGTTCAGGACATCAAATGGGGTTCAAAAAGAGACAAAACTTACAATGAAAAAGGCAGCACAATATTGGAAAAAGTTATTTTTCTGTTTTTCAGAAATAGCACTGGTTTTAGCCTCACTCTGAGGCTCAGGACCAGGAATGCACATTTCCAGGGAAGCTGAGATCACAGCAAAACTGCATGCTTATGTACTGCAATGCTTAGATACCAAATCTCTCCATGACATTGCCAAGAACCTGCATCTGATCCATGCTGACACTGAAAAACTTTCATTTAGAATCTCAAGATATGAGAAATGGAAAGTACTTTGGCTATCAGTCCACTTCATTTTATTCATGGGGACACAAAAACCCTGAGTCCCATGCTCTTCACAGAGGTGTTGGCCCTGAAACTTTGAAATCTGGCAGTGACATACAGTGGGGTCTGGGTTGGCTTTTGTTCTTGTGGCCTTAAGGCATTTGCAGACACCCTGGCTTTACTCATGTAGTGAGAAGACAAAAAGAACATGGTGTTTTTGTCACATCTTGTAACCCAAGAAAAGCGAGCACAGTACTCAGAATTTAAGGTATGGGGAGAGAGAAGAAAACCAGATTCTCTTATGTGTGTGAAGAATAGAATAGGGAAAAAAAGACCAATAGCGTGTGATCTGCCCGTGTGGCAGTGTAAGGAAGCAAGAGGAAGAGGCTGGAGACCCGACAGAGGTAACCACTGGGTGTGACCCCTATTGCAACTTTTTAATTTCTGTTACTCCTTGAATTACCAGGATGGTGGCTGAGTTCCAGTTTTCTATAAATGTTATTCTCACCACCTAATATTCATAGTACAACATGAAAGTTCAGGAATCTGCATGTGTTCCAGAAACAGCTTGGCTCTCAGGAAAGCTGTAAGATGGCATGATGAATTCTGGCTTTTAATTCAGTGCTGTGCCAACACTTTTCTTCCAAATGCCCCCAGAGGCACAGTGAGGGGAGCAGAGATATGTCTGCAGCACATCAAGAGGCAGAATGAATAATCCTATTTTGCCTACCAGTCCTGTTTCCCTGTAGTTTTCACTTTCCACACAAAGACACAGCTGGGCAGCAGTATCTCTTCTGGAAACTGGGATTCCACTTCTGGAAAAACTTTGCTCTTTTTAGTTTCCATGTAACTCACCAGAATGTCCCTCAGGCTGCAAAATCATGTAAAAGAGATAGCGTTTAGAACATCAGGAGACTATTTGCTTTAACTCTTTCCAGGCATTTACAGGACTGAGGTACTACCTAAGACTGGAAATACTGAAGATCAGCTTAAGGTCAGCCAGCTGCCAAGTTTCTGAGTTGGACCTGGAGTCCCAGGCTCAAGGCTTCTGGAGAATGGAGCTTCCAAAATGATGCTTAACTAGGCCTTATCAGGCACTCCACTGACGGGCCTGTCTGGCTGCATCAGAAACAAAGCTTTGCCATTCAGAAAAGGCAAATATTTCCCCTCATGGTTTATCTTACCAAAGGTTGCAAATTCTACAGGAAGGGGAACTTTACTGTACAAATGCATGTGCCATATGGCCTGAGGGCAGAAACAGCCAATGTAGCCTAACTGTCCATCCAGAAAACCAATCAAGTGAAATAACTGCCTCATACCACACATAAAAGTGAACTGACTAACAAAAATGTGCAAAATAGAACTATAAAAGCAGCAAGAGAAAACATGGAGATGTTTTAGCACCCTGGGATGTGATAAGGAAGGCCTTTAGTGTATGTACCCATGGTGGCTTTTTTTTGGGGGGGGTTACTGGGGATTGAACCCAGGGGTGCTTAGCCACTGTGCCACATCCCCACCCCCCACCCTTTTAAAATATGTTTTTAGTTACAGATGGATTCAATACCTTTATTTTTTTCATTTATATGTGGTGCTAAGATCAACCCCAATGCCCCACATGTGCTAGGCAAGGGCTCCACTACTGAGCTACGACCCCAGCCCCTATATCCACCCCCTTTAATATTTTATTTAGAGATAAGGCCTTGCTGAGTTGCTGAGGACCTTGCTAAGTTTCTGAGAGTGGTTTTGAACTCACAATCTTCCTGATTCTTCTTTCTGAGCTCCTGGGGTTACCAGCATTCACTGATACACCTGGTTTCACAGAGACTTTATTTTTTTTATTTTTTTGCTTTTTTTATTATTAGTTGTTCAAAACATTACAAAGCTCTTGACATATCACAGAGACTTTATGAAAAATCCTATCAATTCATGTGTTACTTCTATCAATTGTAACATGTAGATCAAAGATTGATCTATTCTATATAAATAGCTTTTACAAATCATTAAAAAAGAGATAAGGGCTGGGGTTGTGGCTTAGTGGTATAGTGCTTGCCTCCCATGCCTGAGGCCCTGTGTTCAATCCTTAGCACCATATAAGAATAAATAAAGATATTGTGCCCATGTACAACTGAAAAATATTTAAAAAGAGAGAGATAAACTAGTTGGGGGTAGTGGCATATGCCTGCAATTCGAGCAAATCAGGAAGGTGAGGCAGGAGAATTACAGTTGAGGCCAGCCTCAGCAATAGTGTGGCCCTGTCTCAAATTGAAAAAAATAATAATAATAAAAAGAGCTGGGGATGCAGCTCAATAGTTAAGTACCCATGGATTCACTCTCTGGTACCAAAAAAAAAAAAACAAAAAAAAAAGAGTTAACTGCCTTGCCCAATAACCAAAAGCTACCAAGAGATAATTCAGAGGATGATAAACAAATGGTAATAAATTTAAAAAATGTGCCCAGACATACAAATAAGTAGGAAAACACAAGTGGAAACAAGAAACCATTTTTTGGCCACTATATTGACAAAAATTTAAAATTCAGATAATTTGGGGTATTTTAGATTTCACATATTGGTGTAGCTTTTTCTAAGTAATCTAAAAATGCATACCTCTTTGACCTAGTTAGATCTACTTGTTATAATGAGAATATATGATTTCATAGTTATCTTTTAAAAGTCCCCAAAAGATTAAAAGCAAAGAAATAAGTTCTCAGTTTCTCTGGTAAAGGAGAACAGTAGACAGAGGGTCCTGTGGTAAGATGGAACTAACTTCATGTTAAGGGAGATACCAAACATTCTAGGTGTACACACAGTACCTCCATTCAGGGTTAAAGCTGTCCTGGGTATGGGTGTTTCTTACTTTCAACACCATCATTTCATGGAGCTCCATGAAAAAAAGCATCCAAGTCTGTGTGATACAGGGAGGTGCTGAGGAGCTTAGCACTTTCTGGGCTGATGTCTGCTTTGTACCTAGAACTGATTTCCTGAAATGGATCCTAACAAAATGAACAAGTGCAATATCAAACCCTGGGACCAGTATGCAGCTCCCTCAGTATGAGCAGAGGCAGGGCTGACTCGCTTTTTTCAGTCACAATAGCTGTTCTGAATTACAAGCAGAGAGGAACTGCCAGAGGGCAATGGCATGTTTTAACTGACATCTGCTTAAGGCCTGGAAGAGGAAGAGAGTCACAGGTGGGAGAAGAAGGCTCACACCCTCCCTTGGTGCACACCAAGTATTCTGAGTTGTACCCCAGGACACTTCTTCCTTTTGTCCATTTCCTGACATGAGGCCATCTCTGTTCCATTCAAGAGTCTACCTTCCTCATCTTGCAAACATCTGAGAGCCTTCCCCCTCCTGCAGCACCTTGTATCTGTATCACACAGTGAGTAGGTAGTCAGTGTCCTCCATCACCTGTGCATCCTGCTCCACTAGGTGGCCATCACTGAGCATCCCTGCCATTCCTGTCCCCAGTGTGTACTTCTGTTCTGTGGACTGGTTAGGGGTGGGGTTCCTGAGGTTTCCACAGGAAATCTGGGTTTCCACAGATGCCTGCACCATGCTCCTGTGTGGTGGCATTCTGGCAGGAAACTAAGATAAGGTGACCCTGATTCTCCTTGAAAAGTGCACAAGACCCACCTTTAAAACTGGAGTTGTTTGGATTCCCATTTGTAGGATTTCTTGGACAAACCACATACAGATGCTAATTTGGATCCCTACCAGCTGTTCGTAGAAAGCCCAGAGTGACCTTTGTGACTGACAGGGCTTCACAGGCATCACTGGAGGACTGAAGCTCTCCAATGATGGCACCCATGGCCAAGTTGGGGAAGGTGCTCTGAAACCAAAAACAAGACAGAGGCTTGGGTCAGCTATTGCTTCTCCTACATGGTAAGAGCCTAACACTGAGCTGCTAGCACAAGCAGACCCAACTATCCAGCACCTATGTTAAGAACTAATGCTTGTGCTTCAGGTGATGCAGAGTGTGGCAGCATTTCAGATTTTGCACAGAAATGGGCCCAAGCTAACTGAATCCTCCACATGACCCATGACAAGAGCCTCTCCACCTGTTGGCAGCAGACTCTAAGGAGCAGAAGTAAGTGAGTTCTTGACCTGTAGCACCTGAAGCAGTTGCTGATCTGCTGCTGGATCTTGGTATCTTGTCATGATATCATCATTAAGAAAACAACCCCCAAGGAGTTGGTCTGTTCTCATCAAGAAAGTTTGGTGATCTGACATCCTACTTGCCTCTCTGAGCTCTGGGCTCCCTAAGCTCCTTATGAAACCTGAAAGCCTGGTGCTCACAGGAGACACCTGGATGGGACTTGACTGTGCTTATGTATGTGGATGGAACCATCCTGCAAGTGAGGGTTTATCATTATCACGTGCGCCATTTGTTCTTGATGTCCACAAAGAGATGTTCAAAGTTTCTGTCATGTCTGCATATCAGCATGGGTATTCTCTAAGGTGAGAAAGAAAAAAAGCTTTTTTTGAAATTAAAACCATAGTGGAGGCTTCCATCTGATGACAGATATATGTATATATATTCTTCAGCAGTGACTCAGTGGAAGTACCAAGCCAGATAGTTTATTCCTGGACAAGGCATTTAGCTTTGTTGTCTCCTGATGACTCTGTTCCACCCTCACTCTGGACACAGTAACACAAGAAATCCAGCCTGACTACCATGGCCTTGCAGATAATGGCCTGTAGAATAGTGTATCTGAGTACCACAAGAGCACAAGAGCACTAATGAAATACGCATATTTATGTTCTATCCAGCAACACTGAGCAGATACTGTGCACAAGGTAGCCACTGTCCGGATGAATTAAAAATGGCTTTGGGCACAAAAAATGGACAGCCTGATTGTGGGCAATGAAGAAAAAAATACCTGTGAATATAACACTTGATTGGACCTGAAATGATGAATGAAGCCACAGTAAGGAACAGTGCAGAAGTGCCACTGTTCTTAGGGAGTCAGAAGGCAGGTCACAGGTTTTGATGCAGTAAGAAAGGAAGGGGATGGAGACAGCTGGGAAGTTGGGCTGAGGCCAGGTGACAGGGCCTCTGTGCCAGATGAAGGAGTGTGGTAGAGGCCATATAACACTGTGTGCTTGCTGTTGACTGGCTGGGGGTGGGGGTTCCTGACTTCTTTTTTCCTGGGATGCCTGCACAGATGCTCCCTACATGATGGCATTCTGGCAAGAAACTAAGGTGAAGTGGTGCTGCTGGCACTGGCCAGCTGAATTGACAGCTGTATGCTATGAACTGAAGCCATAGCCATGGCAGTTAGAAGATTAGGGTATGGGGAAGGTCTGTATGTTGGTTCCTGGGCATGGACTTCATATGCAACTGAAGGGATAGCATCAGTGACAGGTTTTCCTGGTTGTGCCATTAAATGTAGTGGAAACTCAGTTCACTGGGACTTGAGGCTCCCCTGGGAGACAGGTGCAGATGTTGATGGTGATGTGGAAGAGAGCCGGGGACACCTCCCAGCCCAGAGAAGGTGAAGGGACTACAGACCACCAGTAGGGACGAGATATCACAGATAAGACCCTAGTGTCACTTCTGTTCCCCCTGAAACTTATAAGGGCTGTTCATAACAGGCATAAGCAAGTCCTTAGCTTAGGGCCCATCCTACCTTGAGGGTCATCTGGGGCTTGCCCTGGAGGAAGCAGCTTCTGATATGCTGCTGGATCTTCTTCAGGTCAAATTCCTCTAAGGTCTCCCCACCTTGCTCCACTTGATACTGGCAGTAAGAGAGAATCAGTGGAGTCAGGTCATGCTCCACTTTGTAACTGACCACATGCAAGTCAGTGACCTCTGAGGCATGCACAGAATAGCTGAGGGACACAAGATACAGTTGTTGGTGTGCAGGGCAGGTATATGGGGCTTAGGGCTTTGAGGCGTATGTCCTGCTTCTGCCCTCCTAGTGTGAGTAAGTGAAAACCATTTGTAAATATGGGGCTTTCTTGAGGAAGGCTGAGAGAGGGTTTTGGGGACAGGAGCTGTTGCTGGCTGGAGTCTGCAGCCCAGCTTTTTGGCAGGGGTAGTAGTACCTATTGTTTTCCTTGGAGAACTTCTCCACCCCACCCTGTGAATGATTTCATTGCATAGATTTATCAAGTAGCTGAATAATGCAGTTGAGCAGAGACCCAGGCCCTGAAACTGGGGCAGGATGACCTCAAAATCTGTGTACAGATCCAAGTCAGAGTTGCAGTAGTCTTTAGATAACTTGATTTCATCTTTAGAAGACATGGTCATTCCTAAGCAGAGGGATGTTGCACCAGCCATTTGGGTCATAGCCTGGAAGCAGGGGAGGAGAAGGGCAGCCAAGGGCAGCCATCTTCAAAGAGCTGGGCCCTGGCTGTTAAATTTACAGTGATCTCAACTCCTTTCTGATTCCATTTTTATAGATTCAAGATGACTGATGGTTACTTTTGTGGTTGGTTCATGTAGCACCTCCATCAACAGGTTGCACTGTCATACACACAGCATGGTGCTGGCAGAGCCATGAGGAGGACAATACTTACCATTGGTCTCCAGTGATCACCTCAGCACATTCCATGTGGACAGGAAGATGGTGATCCTGTTGGGAATAGCTACCTTAGCCCATATGTTGAAAAAGACACTTGGTAAGATCCCCTTGAAAACATTGCCCACCACTACCCTGTTCAGGGTCAAACCACAAGGTGTGCTCCCAAGAACCTGACCCTGCACCTTCTCACACTCAGGAGCATGCCTGAGTTTTACGTTTGAGGCTGCATGAGAAGCTGGAGATGAGGAGGGCTTTCCAGCCACAGCAGTGGTTCATGGCACGTCTCTGGGATTTGGCATTCTTTGCCTCATTCTCTACCTTAGGACCTGAGCCCCACCCTCATGCCCCAGCCTGAGTGATCCTTTTGAACCACCAAACATGGATGGTCCTGATCTTTTTATGGAGCAGACACCAGTCATACCTGAACTGTGACTGCTAATAAAACTCCTGATGGAACAGTATCCATTTTCTGAAATATTCTGGAATTGTTTCACTAGATCTATTTGCAGGGTCAAAATATCAGGCAAGATTTCACCTGTCTCAGTTCTGCCTCCTCGAGTAGAAAAGGCAGCTCAGTAACATTTTCTCTATTTAACTGAGAAAAAAATATGGGTTGTATAGATTTGGAGCAGGCTGTGTAGTTTAATTTGGTCAGTGGGTTGTTTTACATGATTATATCCTGAAGCTTGCAAATGAGAAAGGGGTAATCTCATCCTTTCCTCAAGTGGATCCATCTTCATATATTTTCAATATGTTACATATGCCCTACACATGAGGAATTTGGATGAGGAGGACCAAGTCCCCACCCTCTTCCAATTAAAAGTTTCCTCAAGGACTGAGCTAAGCCCCATCTCTCAGTTTATGTAAGAATCAACTCTAAATGACCAAAGACCCAGATATAAGACTTAACTTCTGAAGCTATCAGCAGAAAAATAGGAAAAACACTCCAAGATATTGGCACAGGCAATGATTTATGGATAGGACCCCAAACCACAGGAAGTAAAAGCAAAATGATAAATGGGATTACATCAAACTAAAAAGTTTCTGCACAGCAAAGAAAACAACCAACAGAGGGAAGGGAAAACCTACAGAATGGGAGAAATAGCTGCCAACTCTTCACCTGACAGCAGGTAAATACCCAGAATATATAACTAAAACATTTAACAAGAAAAAAAATCAAAGTAATCCAATTTAAGAATGAGCAAATGATCTGAATAAACACTTCTCAAAAAAGAAATATAAGTGGTTAGCAAATATCTGAGTAAATATTCAATGTCAATAGCCATCAAGGAAATGCAAATGCAAATCAAAACTACAATGAGATTCCATGCCCCTACAGTTAGAATGACTCTTATTAAAAAAAAAAATAATAAGATAGGTGTGTAATCTCAGCTACCTAGGAGCCTTAGGCAGGAGGATCACAAATTCAAAGCCACCCTCAGCAAGTTGTAGGCTAGTCTAGGCAACTTATTGAGACCTTGTCTTTTTTTTAATTTATTTTTTATTAGTTACTCGACACAATACAATGATCTTGACATATTATAAATTTGATTCAAATGGGCTATGAATTCTCATTTTTCCACATGTACAGATTGCAGGATCACCGTTCTCAATGCAACAGCCAAGGCTCTCGCAGTGACCCTGCAGTCACACTGACCCCACCTGAAATCATTGACCAGCCCTGTCTCTCCCAACTGTGCAGCTGAAAAAGATTAAAGGACAGTAGCATCGCTGCTGAAATCTGCAGCTGCCACTGAGTTGTAACTGCTTTGATGTCTGTCAGGGCTTCTGAAGGGCACAAGGCCTGGAAATCCTGGCCAGGACTGCAAAGCTCTGCAGCCAATGCAGGAAGTGGGTCAGCTCCTCTGAGGCTCCCTAACACCTACCCCTGCCTTCCTCTGTGCCCCTCTTGTCTTGCTAAATATAGGCTTGGTAATTAAAATATTGATTGAAGTCTGAAAAAAAAAGAGACCTTGTCTTAAAAAATAAATAAATAAAAGCAGGGGATTGGGACTGTAGCTCAGTAGTAGAGTATTGCTTGCCTAGCAAGCCCAAGAAGGGTTCAATTGCCACTAGTACCCCACAAATAAAATAAAATAAAATAAAATGAACCCAAATATAAAATAATAAAGATGAAGAGAAAAAGGAAATCTAATATATTGCTGGTAGAAATATAAATTAATACCTCATAATGGAGAATAGTATGGAGGTTCTTCAAACTAAAAAAAGATCTACCATGTGATCTAACTACCCCACTCCAAAGGAAATCAGCATATCACAGAGGTACTGCAGGCCCATGTTTATGTGGCACCATTCACAATAAAACAGGGAATCAGCCTAGAAACTCATCAGCCAGCAGATGAATGAGTAAAGAGGATGTGGTTTATATATAGAATATGATTCAGGTATAAGAAAAATTAACTCCTGAAATTTTCAGCAAAACAGATAGAACTAGAGGATGTTATGTTAAGTAAAACAAGCCAGAACAGTGCAAGCCAAATCCATGCATACATGGAAATTTCACACCAATTCCCATTATGTGTACAACTAATGAATTAATAAAAATAAATAATTTCAGAAAAAAATTTAAAAAATTGAATCTTGGGCCCACTGTTGGGTGTGAGACTGCTGAAAAGAAATACCAAGGCCTACTGCAGTGGTAGCTGGTGTGATTTTGGGTTTTGTTCTGAAGGGCCAGGATCCAGCATCCTCAATCAAATGAAATCATGAACTGATAAGAGATCATGACACTAACATGAAGTTCTTTCTAGTGTGAGCACTAGATATTTCCAAATCATTTTACTTCCTTCCAGCTGTGGTACTGGTCCATGAGGGAGGTGGTTAAAACCTCTACTGTGGCCCAGGAGAGCTCAAATGGGTAAAAGATGAAGATGGTTTCTGGGCCTGGCAGGTGTGACTCCACATCCCGCCACCCCATCATGAAGCACACTGCCTCCTGCCTACACGGCACAGGGAGGGTCCTGGTTTGGTTTTGGTGTGCATTCTTGACTGTTCAGCAGGCCCTTGCTGGTGACTACCTGCTCAGCTTATGGGGATGAAGATTAGACATCACAGATGAGTAACCATTGTGATCCCTCCTGGCCTTCAAGTTCCTTATTGATCACAGCTAATCTCACTCATGTGCCTATTATACCTATGACTTCAGCAGATGTTTCTTAAGACCTCTATGCTGTCCCTGAGACTCACGCTACAGGCCTTGCATTCAGAATCACAGTACTGATGGGGCTAATTAGGGTTCGGCCTCTAAGAATGATGATTTTTTAGCCCTGACAAGGAGCCTATTAGTCCTCAGGGGAAGTCTATTAGGAAAAGGGGGAAGCCCATGAAGCATACACACCTTCTGCAGGAATTCCCAGGGCATGGGAACAATCTACTTGGTGTTCTTCTGCTCCGTGATGTGCTGGAGGTACTGTGATCTTCTTCCTGAAACTCCAAATCTTTGAGCAATGAACCACACTTTTCTGGGGAAGTTTGGGCAAGAAGCTTGCTGGGTCACCATATAACAATTTCACTACAGGGTTGGAACTGATGTGCTCATCCTGGCTCATGAGCATGCTCACAGTCAGCATGGTCTTATCTAGATGCTGGATAAAGAAACAATACAGCATTTTGCAAGTGAGATACTGCCACAACCAACTGGGCAGCACATAGCCCCATGGTGTCTCCTTAGGAATCTGACGGCACACTCTGGATGCTTGCTTTTGCTATTTATCATTCTGATTGGGGGCTTCCGTGTTCATAGTTTTTTTTGCCTCCCCAAACAGAGCAAGACTCAGGGGGCATTTATTTCACTGCCCTTTTGCTTCCTTACTTCCCTGTCCTGTTGTGGATAGTCAGCTCTGTGATGTTCTCAGCAGAGCAGTAATAAATCCAGAGATTGCTCAAGAATTTCTGGAGGGTTTCTGCCTCTTAATTTCACATCACACTGTAAAAAGCAGTGGAGAGCAGGATTCTTTCTGCCCTGTGAGAACTCCTGATAATCTTGGCCTGACTTATGACCAGTTCTGGAGGGACACCTGAGGATAGCAGAAGGAGGGGTTTCTCCAGATGAGGCCTCTGATATCCCTCCTGAGGACAGTGGGCCAACAGTGCTCAGAGATGAATGGGACCCTCTCCTGGACAGAGGGCTAAGGAGCAACCACAACTCACAACTTACCTCCAGTTCAGGTAGAAGAAGAGCTTTGACACACTTTCCCCAATTGTTTTTCTGTCCTATGGTTGATCATCGTGCATTGAAATTTAAATGCCCTGCAAAGAAAATCAAAATGTGTCTGATATCCAACAAACAAAAACCAGCGGTATCTATACAGTAAACACTGAATAATGTTAATGGAGATAGTCCTTCTTTTAGGGTGATAAGTTCCTAAGTTAGCTAGATACTGACAACACCAGCCTCCAGAACTTGTGAAGATACTTTAGTCACTGACAACCCTACAGCCCACAACTGTCTACTTGAAGGTATTCTTAAAGAAGTTGCTAAGGACAGGGCACAAACTAAAAAGCCTAGGAGCACAGTGATGCTGACAGCTACCCAGAGCTACCTCACTTCTGCTCCCAAGCCTGTAGGCAGAGGTGGTCCTGGGGAGCTGGCAACAGTTTAGGGCTCCCGAGACCAGGTGCTGTTGAAACTACACTAGAACAAGAGGCATTCAGCAAAATCAGTGTTAAGATGGGAAGTACATGAAAATGCTGTTTTCTGATGAAGGCACACCTGAAGGAGAACAGATTCTCTGGTGGTGATAACAGACATTTTATTGCTACCGCTATTATCTGTATGCTTTTAAATAATGTTGTTCTACCATGGTTGTTTTAATAGATTTTTTCAGGTAAGCAAAAAAATTTGAAATTCCTCCTAATGCTACTCAGATAACCACATATAGAGTCCCCTCACAGACCTCTTCCTTTGCCAGGAATTTAAATGTTTAGAGTAGAAGAGTTAGCTCAGAAGACAGTGGTTTGTGGCCTCCTTTGTTTATGTAACAAATTGTGGACATACACATATTATGTCAGGGTACAAGTGTGACATCTCTGGAAAGCAGAAGTAGGACACATGTCACCTCCTGGGGAGCCATGTGCTCCCAGGGCACAAGGTTAATGCTGCATGCAGAAGCACCAGGTATCAGTGCTGCAGGCCCCAGCCAAGCAGGTGGTGTGTGGAAGAGCACAGCCGCCCCTCCAGCCCCTAAAAGGAGAGCAGAGTGCTCACTCTCACTTGTCTCATGCCATTCACCAGGAGCTAAGGCAGCATGGCCTCTTGACAGTCATTCCCAGCCCTCATCCCTTGCTTACTCTGGCCAGGGAGTGGGTGCTGCTATTTGAGAAGGCAGCACAGCACAAGGTGGTCCACATGAGTGGTCTTGTTGGCACTCTTTCCCAGTGTCTTTAGTTAACTCTCCAGATGTGCTGCTGCAGGAATCCTTTTGGATCACCCACTAGAGGCTTGATGATATTTATCCGAGCCTGTTGGGTAAAGGAAACAAGATGGGCAGTGGAATCTGTGTGTGTAGAGGACACAGTGAGAGGCCATGTGAGTGGAGCATAAGCACAGGGGAGAGGGTGGTTTCTAGGTGAGGTCTCGGTACTCTCAGCATGACACAGGCAGCAGAGAAAGGGAGGCAGGTGAGAGGAGCCAGGGACTGCTGGTTCTGATGCCATCTGGGTGCAGCAGGGAATGCTGTCCACACCTCTTGAAGCCACCACAAGGGTGCAGGTAATAGAGTCCCACTGCCTCCCCATGCCCAGGTGTGGGCAAGGACAGAGTTGTATACTTGGAGTAGACTTTATGATCTGATTGTTACACCTTGTATACACATGTTAAGATGTCATACTGTAACAAATGTGTAATTGTTTTTAAAATCAGTTAAAACAGATTTTAAAAAATTAAAAAACAAAGAGAATTTTTCATAATCTGATGAGAAGTTCCCCCATTGCATCATATGTCCAAAGGGGAAAAAGTAGGATCTATAACTTTTGTATTGCCCTGTGGACGAGGTAAAATCCCTAGGTGGCTAGGACTTTGTAGATAAAAGCACTGACTGCAAACACAGCAGGTTATTCCTATGGTAACATAAGAGAGTCTAATGGTAGTGTCTTATACTTCAGGATTTTGGGTGGCTCCCAAAAGCATAGCCAAATGAGTGAGTAGCCGGATGAGAATGAAGATGACTGGGGTCAGCTCTGGGTCAGATACCACTATGACATCTCATGCGAGTGGCCCAGCACATGGCCAGTCTTGGTTTTGTCTGTGCTGGCTCTGGAAAGGTTGAGAGAACACAGGGTGAAGACTGGAAATGTCTGTTTCTCCTCAGCTCTAGGGGCCTCACATCTTAACGATTAGGTTCCCATTTTTTTTTCTGTTTTTGGTATGGGGGACTTAACCCAGGAGCTCAACCACTGAGCCACATTCCCAGTCCCCATTTTTTTGAGACACTCTAAGTTGGTAAGTCTGGCTTTGAACTTGTGATCCTCATGCCTCAGCCTCTAAAGCCAGTGGGATTAGAGGTATGCATCACCACGTCCAGCTAGGTTTCCATTTTTAAAGAAAACACTAAAAGTACTGGTTATTCCAAGCCTAGACCACTTGCCACCAAGTCCTTCTCTTCAGACCCACCCTGCTGGCTGTCCAAACCCTGAAACATTCCCAGTGTGAAGTGGCTGCAGTGAGTCAAGGACACCTGTACACTCCAAGTATAATTAATAATCTGATTGTTACAGTTCACTAATATAGCCATTAGTTCAGGGTATCAGGTGGAGGCCACAATTCCGTGAGGACAATGAGTTTGGAGCATTTTTGCACCCACGTGGGGGTTGTCCACATTATTCCCAATTTTCCCAAATCAGAAACTAGGATATATACAGCCTGGCAAAAATTTTGAGATTCAAGGACATTGATGGTTTATGGAGATTACAGGCTAGACTATTTTAAGCTTTGTAACAGAAGAGCCAGATATATGGTAACAGTAGAAGATCCTGCCTATCATCTTAAGGGATCACTGACAGCCACACTCATCTCAGGATATTATGAGATCAGATTTTTATTTCTGTTTTTTGTTGTTGTTGTTGTTGTTGTTGTTCTTGTTCTGGGAATTGACCTGGGGCCTCCCAAGTGCTAAGAAAGTGCTCTACCTCTGAGATATGCCCCCAAGTACTTTCTATTTTTACATTGAGACAGGGTCTCACAGTTTCCCAGGCTGGCTTCAAACTTTCCATCCTCCTGCATCCCATTAGCTGGGATTATAGGCATGTACTGTGCCTATCTAGAGGTCAGATTCTTATTCGTTTTTTAATCTGGTTCAGTGGGCCTTCTGTATCTGAAGTTCTGCACCTGTGGATTCAACTAACTGTGGATCAAAACTATTCAAAAATAACTGTATTTATACTGAACAGCACCTTTTTTCCTTGTTGCTGTTTTCTAAAAAAATGATAAGTATTATATAGCATTCACTTTGTACGAGATAACAAGATTATATACACACACACTCATACATACATAATTTTTTATTTTAAAGTGTACAGAATGCTGGGTGCAATGGTACATGCCTGTAATCCCAGTGCCTTGGGAGGCTGAGGCAGGCAAGAGGATCACAATTGTAAATCCAGCCTCAGCAACTCAGCAGACCCTAAGCAACTTAGGGAGACTCTGTCTCTAAATAAAATACAAAAATGGGCTTGGGATGTGGCTCAGTGGTTAAGACCCCTAGGGTCAATCTTTATTACATAAATAAATAAATAAATAAATAAATAAATAAATAAATAAATAAATCTCTACAGAAGGGTATGTGTAGATCACAAACAAGTACTGCCACAACATATAAAGGAATTGAATATCTAAATCTGAATATCTATGGAGGGCAGTGTCCTAGCAACAGTCCCTGAAGATATAGAGGGATAAATATACATGATAAGACTAATTATAGTCAAAAAACAAACAAAAAAAGGAGCTGGGGCTGAGGCTCAGCATTAGAGCACTCACCTAGCACATATCAGGTACTGGGTTCATTTCTCAGCACCACATAAAAATAAATTAATAAAATAAAGTTATTGTGTCCAACTATAACTGAAAAAATATTTTTTAAAAATGGAATGGGTTGCAGCACAATTGCAGAACACTTGCCTAGCATGTGTGAGGCCCTGGGTTTTATCCCCAGCACCACAAAAAGAAAACAAAGAAAAAAAGAAAAAAAAAAGCTTCAATACCACATGACAACAGGTGTGTTTGATGTGGATCCTCAACATGGTGCAGTTCCAGATGTACAGCAGTTTTATTAGTGATCCTATAGTTGGTATGATTCATCTGCTGGAATGGACAGCCCAGAGCCTCAGGCTCCAAGCCAGGGAAGCTGAGCTCACACACCTAATGTTTTGGAAGCTTGTGTGAGGTCTGTGGTTGCTACATCCAATTACAGCACCACACTCAACAAAGGTACCCAGGTCAATTGGCATGCTACACTCGGTCAAACAGGGGGCCCACAGTCAGTACTGCAACTAGCATTGTTGCATAGGCAGAAGCCACCATGCATAGGAGGAGGTTTGTGCCACAGACTGCATCTGGTGCATGCATGTGTCAGAGAGTAGCAGAAGCCCTAGAGAGAGGGTGGGAACTTAATCAAGGACACTACTCATGACCAAAGATGGCTTTTTCCCCCAAATAAAGTTTTTTACTCCCAAGTAGAGTGACAAGTGTGACAAGTGACAGCCCCATCTTCCTTTCCCACATGTATTGCCTCTCCATCCCTATGTCTACTGTGCCAGGTTCATAGCTTTGTTATCTAACACCATAAACAATGGTTTTAATAGCTTCCAAACATACCTCCTCATATCCACTGGACAAAACCAAAAAGCCCAACTGTAAAATTTGGTACTACAAATGGGTCCAGGTTTCTAAGTGAAATGGCACCCGACTACATGCTGTGAATCAGAGCCACAGGAGACTCCTTCAGCTGCAAGCTCTCAGACCACAGAACTCAGTCCTAAGAGGGATCCTGAAATTTTTTTCTATCTCACTTTATGGACAAGGAAGTGAGTGGTGTTCAGGAAGGTGAAGTCATAACAGGGCTCCATCCCTGTCTTCTGTTTCCTTTATGGAGCAATTCATTTTAATCCAGCAGCATGTTGCTCAGCAAGTTCAGGTGTTATGAGCAGCCTAGGAAATGCCCTGGAGTCCAAGATTATCTGCATCAGCTCGTCCCTCAGGGTTCAGCACCCATGAGTCTTTCCTGTCAACTGGTATCCACATTTCTCTCTGACTAGGGATCCAGCTGTGAGTCTGTGTGGCTGAGAGCCCTACTGCAGGGCCAGAGAGGGAGGTGGAGCGCCCAGCCACAAGCACCATGGCATCCCAGGAGGCTTGGGCAGTGCCTGCAGACATTCTCAGACATCATACTCGGCTGGGGGATACTGCTTCTGGCACCCAGTGAGCTAATGTCAGGCATGCTGCTAAATATCCTACAATGCACAGACAGACCTGCAATAAAGAATAATTTCTACAGGGCCATTTAGATACTCAGTTGGAACACTCTGAGCAGCCCTCAGAATGTACTTCTGTCTCCCAGATAGTCGATACCCTCATTCCCCAGGCCTTCCCTCTGAACCAATGGGAATGTACATTTTGAGCTTCCCCAAACACCAAGAATCACCTCTTACAGAACATGGTTGAACACTGGGACAACCTATTCAAAGAACAACAGGATGCATGTTAGTTAATGAGTCTCCACCAAATGACCTATGTGGGAAGGAAAATTGCTGCCCTCCTCTCTGGTCCTGACCAACAGAACACACATAACATCCTCAGCACCTCACCAGAAGCCTCGAGCCATGCATGCCATCAATTAAATTACTTGACATGTTCCTGGAGCTAACTGACCATATGCCTCCAGTGAAAAGTGTCTGAATTTGGCTTTACCCAACAGAGATTATATTCCAGACACACACCAGGGATAATTTGGTGGCAGGAGAGATAGTGTTTTACATCTTTCTATTGTCTTGGATTTTTACTTTTTTTCTTTTTCAGCAACAATATGTTTTAGAACAACTTTAAAAAGTAGTTTTAGAATATTATTTAGTTAAGGTAACAGAACAAGTCACATAAAGTCGTGGGTTATATGGCTGTCTCCTAGGTATAGAGTATAGGAAGCTCTCTCTGGGTCCAAAAATTTCTGGATTATGACTGGCCTTTGAATGAGCCTCAGCATGGTCCCCAGTGGCATATTCTGCAGAGCAACAGCACAGCCCCAAAGAGTTTTGACCCATTACTACACAGGGAAATGATTTCATCATTTAGCCAGCAAATTATGTGGCCCATGAGCCATATGGCTCTGCCAACTGCCAAAGGCAGGGAGAGGCAGGTGACCTGAGCCTTCAGTAGAAACCTGTGAAGCCCAGGTCCAACCCCAAGTCTGGCATGACTGCAGCATGACCTTTCAAACTGAAAGGAGTGCAACCCCTCCCTTTACACCGATACTCACTATATCAGTGGATGCCTTCCAGACCTTCCAACTTTTGGGTTTAAGCCAGCTAGTCTTCAGGCATTGTTGGGAGAAAAGCATTCTGAAATACCAAGAGCAGAAATGGCCCTGCTGAGTGGGCCTGTGGGATGTAGCTGCTGCCCAGCAAGAGGCACAGAACGAGGAAGTTTCTTCTCAGCTCAATAGCTATTTATAGAGGATGTTCAACACCTCTGTGTGAAAGGGCAAAAGGCAGGTTGGGTTTTCACCAGGACTGTGCTGAAGGATCAAATGGGTCAATGGGGCAGAGAATCTAGAAGGTGGACAGATTTGAGAGTTCCCACAACCTTAGGCCAGGTCTTAACATGAAAAAACATTGAAGTTTCACTGCAAAAACAAAGTTATCCTAGTGCAACTTACAGGCATGCTGGCCAGAGAGAAGGCCAAGTTCTTGAAGGGCAACAAGACTTTACTCTGTCCACACACAAGGACAGCTGCAGTGTGAATGGCCATTCTGTCACTGTTTCTTCAATGCTGTCAGCACTAGGGCCAGTGCTCAGCAAAGGCAGAGTGTTGGCCATGAGGGATGCTGTGAAAAGCCTGACCTCCGGAGGAGACAGGATCCTACTATATTCAATGAACCTGCTCACAGCCTCACATTGCTGGCACAAAAGACGTTTTTCATATTAGGATATGTCAAAAGGAATACTATGTGAATTTAAGTTTTTCTCTTTGAAAGTCACACATTTCAATACTGAGTACACAACAAATAGCAAGGTAAATATAATTAAATGATCAATAATGGAGCGGAAATTCTAGAAGAAAGAGAATTTTATATAGAAACACAGCAACCACAGATCTTGATAATCTGTTTTGGTAAACATTAGATAATGTTCCTGAATCTGTAAGGTTTGGGTTAAACAGAAAACAGTGCTTTCACACAAAAAGGGTACACCCTCTGTCCTAGATAAGAAATTATGGAAGGTCATAATTCCTATTATCCTGATAATAATAAAAGTTTGTGACTTCTACTATGCTCAAAAAGTCCTTCCCAATATGAGACTGAACAGAAGCCTCAATGTGTCACTCACTTCTGGCTTAGGGTGGAGGTCTGCATTGTGAGAACAGTGTAGAGTAGCCACTTCTCTGAACAGCAACAGCAGCAGAAAGACCACCTGTTGAGCTCTGGAGTGCTGAGAGCCATAGCCAAGTAGGAATGACGCATGGCAATTTCCTTGTCAGCCTACCCAATGTTGCTTAGAGGGAGGACTCTCCATTGTGGAAATGGGCTTGCCTTGGACCCAGGTAATTTGCAGTGACATTGCATGAATGTTTGAGAAAGGTGACCCTCTTCAAGGACCAGGGTGAATCCAGGTTTAGGGTGGACCCTGCTGGGAATAGGGCGTATCCTGCTGCCTCAGGCAGCCGCTTCTTCAATTCCCATTGAGTTCTTGCGGGATTCAGAGAGTATTTGGTGTGCAGAGCCTGGTGGAGTGTGTGGATTTTCCCAGAACGTGCGTGTAGAGTGCCTGTGACAGTTCAAGAATAAAGAGTTGCTGTTTGAATCTACAAGGTGTGTGGTGGCTTGGTTATTTTGTGCCCAGCCAGACTGTGGCATTTGGTGGCCCGTTCGGGAAAAGTCTGAAGCTTAGAGGTAAGTGAAATTGCTCTGCCCTGAGGGAAGGTGAGAGAATGGGTAACCATTTCAGAAAACAATGTGTTTTTGTTTTGATTTATTTTGTTTTTGTTTCAAGAAGCCTATCGCTAGAATTTTCTCAGGAAAACTGGGAAAAATGGTTGGCTCAAGGATTAAAGTTTGCCGGCCCTGAGGAAAAGAAAATTGATACAACGATTTTTTATTTCGTTTTTGTTTCATTCAGTTTCAGTTTTGTTTTGTGTTATCTTATGGGGTTGCATTATCTTTATAGTAGATTAGAAATTAGTAAAAAAGAAACCGAAAAGGTGTTAAGTAAATTGTTAGAGATTCAGACCATGGAGAACGATATTTTAGATCAAGCAAAAGAGAAGGTCTCTCGAGCTAGTAAGACAGAAAAAGAAAATTTAAAGAAAAAGGGGCTATTAGGAAAAAAGCTACAACAGGAGGCTGCTACTAACTCCGTTTTCTCACCAGAGGGTGTAATTCAACCAATGGCTCCACCTATGGAGACAGCTGAGTGGCCCTCAAACCCCATAGTTGATAAATGGGATCCTGAGACAGAACATCAAAGATTAGCATGCCCTGTACTTGAGCAGGCAGGAGGGCAGTGAATTCACCATGCTTTAGATTTAAAAAAAACTGAAGCAGTTAAAGGAGGCTTTAACAACCTATGGTCCCCAAGCACCCTTCACGGTAAGCATGGTGGAATCCATTACCAACTTGGATGTGACACCAGCAGATTGGGCTAGCATGTATAAATCTGTGCTAAATGGAGGACAATATTTGTTATGGAAGGTTGCCAATGAGGAATTTTGCACAGAGACGACTAGGCGAAATGTAGCAGCCAGTTACCCTCATGAAATCTAGATATGTTGTTAGGAAAAGGACCTTACAAGGGTCAACGGCAACAAATTGAATATGATCCTGCTATATATGCACAAATGGCTGCAGACGAAGTTAGGGCATGAAGACTTTACAAGGACATGGAGATTTACAAGGTCAGCTATCTAAGGTAATACAGAGAGCTAATGAACCTTACACTGAATTTGTAGATAGGCCTATTCAAACTGCTGCCAGCATTTTTGGGGATACAGAACAAGCAATGCCATTAATAAAACAACTGGCTTATGACCAAGCAAATCGTTGCTGCAGAGAGGAAATATGAAGATTTAAATACATATATTAAATTATGTAGAGACATTAATGAACAAGGGCAAGTCTTGGCAGCTGCAGTACAACAAGCTTTAGATGCCAGGCAAAAAACATGCTACAACTGTGAACAAACAGGACATTTTTAAAGGAATTGCCCCATAGGAAAAGGGTTTAACAAAACTAGGTATCAAAGGAATAGAATACCGGGTATTTGCCCACGATGCAGGAGAGGGAGACATTGGGCTAATGAATGACGTTTTCAAACCACCATAGAAGGTACTCCCTTATCAAAAAATGGACAAGGACCAGGTATTTACCCACGATATCATGGAGAAAGGCATCAGGCTCCATTGCCAAAAAAACGGACTGGGGGGCCCAATGCTCTGCGGCCCACAACCACAAATATACGGGGCAGTGGAGGAACCCAGCAACACCATCAGGGTAGTGCCCAGGACACATTGTCCATTAAATGCCTCATCAGACAAACCAGAGGGAGTGCAGGGTTGGATATCTGTGCCTCTGCCAGAGCAGTACTAACTCCAGAGATGGGAGTTCAAATCATTTCCACAAGAGTAAAAGGACCTCTTCCCCAAGGAACAGTAGGTTTATTGTTAGGATACAGTTCTTCTACACTAAAAGGACTTATGATAAGCCCTGGGGTAATTGATCCCGATTATGTAGGTGAAATAAAAATTATAGCTAGTTCTCCAAGAAGTATATCAGTAATTTCACCAGGAGATGAAATAGCAGTTATTAATAATACCCATCCTGCATGACAAATTTTCCAGTCTTACTGTAGAAAGAGTTTCCAGGGGATTAGGCTCCACAGGTGTAGATTGGGCTATGCTGTCTTTAAATTTAGATTCTCACCCAATGCTATAACAAAATATTCAAGGACATGAATTTAATGGGCTACTGGATACAGGTGCTGACCTTAGCATCATATCTCGTCAAGAATGGCCAAAACACTGGCCATTACAACAAGCCAATCAAACGCTTCGAGGCCTAGGAGTGGTGACTAGTCCCCATAGAAGTGCTATGGTATTAGATTGGAAGGTTCCTGAAGGACGTGAAGGAACTATACAGCCATATGTATTGGATCATCTTCCTATAAATTTATGGGGACGAGATGTCCTAGATCAACTAGGTTTGATGTTAACAAATAACATCAATCCTAATGTGCCCACTGCTAGGGCTAGACAAGGTTTTAGGAAAGAATAAAAAAAGATTAGGAGAACAAGAACAAGCTACAGCAGCACCAATTCAAATAGATCAAGGAATAAATAGACATGGATTGGGTTTTCAGAAGGGGCCACTGAGACAATCATAATTACTTGAAATCAGAAAGACCAGTATGGGTACCTCAGTGGCCCCTGACTAAAGAAAAGATAAAAGTAGCCCATGACCTGGTCAAACAACAATTAGCGGAGGGACATATACAACCTTCTGTATCTCCCCATAATACTCCCATTTTTGTCATCAAAAAGAAATCTGGTAAATGGAGATTATTGCAAGATTTAAGAGCCATTAATAATGTGATGGTTATTATGGGACCTGCTCAATCAGGGATTCCTCAATTGTGTGCTTTGCCAAAAACCTGGTATGTTTTAGCAATAGATATTAAAGATTGTTTTTCCAATACCAATTCATCCTGAGTATAGTCCACGTTTTGCATTTACTATCCCTGCACTAAATCATGAAGGTCCAGATCAGAGATATGAATGGAAAGTACTCCCTCAAGGGATAGGTAACAGTCCAACTATGTGTCAAATCTATGTCAACAAAGCAATCCAGCCACTTATAAATCAAAATCCTGAACTACAAATATTCACTATATGGATTATGTATTATTAGCACATAAAGATAAAAACACATTGCTGCAATGTTATGCCACACTTACAAACTTATTAAAAAATTATAATCTAGAGATAGCAATAGATAAAGTACAATTAAATTTTCCAAGTAATTATTTAGGAGTTCTATTATCCTCAAACATGGTCCATTCACCAAAAATTCAAATACGAATAGATCAACTCAAATCTCTTAACAACTTTCAAAAGTTATTGGGAGACATAAATTGGATAAGGCCTTATCTAGGCATACCAACAGGAGAGTTGGGACCTTTATTTGATATCCTAAAAGGTCCATCAGATCCAAATTCACCCCGTATGTTAACTCCTAAAGCATGAAAGGCATTAAAAATCATTGAAACATATATGGAAAATATGCATTTGGATAGAATTGATATAAATTTGCCTTTATTATTTATTGTACTACCAACAAAAAATATTCCTACAGGAGTATTTTGGCAAGAAGGTCCATTATTGTGGATACATTTATCTTATTCTCCTAACACTATTCTTACTAGTTATCCTGAGGCTGTAGGATAATTAATACTCAAAGGAATAAAAGCGGTAAAGGGAGTGTTTGGAATTTCTCCCTATAAAAATATTACTCCATATAATATGGATCAAACTGATGAGTTAGCTAATGAGTTAAATACTTGGGCAATAATCATGTGTAAATATAATGTTTCATTTGATAATCACTTACCATCTAATCCTTTGTTTTCTTTTTGGTCTAAGCATCCTGCAGTTTTTCCAAAAATGACAAGAAAAACACCTATCATGAATGCTCCAAATATATTCACTGATGGGTCAAATAATGGTACAGCAGCAGTAGTTACCCCGGATCAAACGTTTACATTTTTACTACTCAAACAATCAGCTCAAAAGGTAGAGCTTAATGCAGTATTACAAGCTTTTGTGATGTTTAAAGTTTTTGTATTTAATCTATTTTCTAATAGTCAGTATATAGTTAATGCTATAGTATCCCCTGAAGATGCTGGTAGGATTTCTCATTCCTCTACTCTTTGCTCTTTGTTTTCCACTATACAAAGTCTAATCTGGGACAGAAAAGATCTATTCTTTATAGGACCTATCAGGGCACATACAGGATTGCCTGGAGCCCTTAGTTTGGGCAATGATTTAGCAGATAAAACTACACATTACATACATATTTTTTCCACACTAGAAGAAGCTACAAATTTTTATAAAAGGTTCCATGTCAATGCTAATACTTTACAAAAGCGTTTTAAAATAACAAAGGAACAAGCCAGATATATAGTAAAAACAATGTCAAAATTGTGTGACCTTTTTACCACAAGTTAATCTTGGAGTCCATTGTAGAGGATTGATACCTAACCATATTTGGCAGATGGACATCACACACTTGCCAGAATTTGGAAAATTAAAATATTTGCATGTTACAGTTGATACTTCTTCTGGATTTTTGATGGGCTCCATTCATCACAGAAGTGGGAAACCCAGTGGAGTCACAGTAACCAAGTGAAGTGCCACTCACATCTCCTAGTCATACCAGGTTGACAAATCTCAATTTGTCAAGGTGCTTGACTCTTCCCATTGAGATTCCAAATTGCAGCAAAAATGCAATTGCAATCAATCATATGAATGGTCTCTTGATGTATTTTAATCTCCATGTACACCCTGCTTAACTCTGCACCCTGGTTGACAGGGTAGAAGGTGGCTGTGGCCTCCATGTTCCCAACATGGCAAATTCTTGTACTTAAGGGGAGTGGCACATGACAGAAGTGTGCTAATGGGCTCCATTATGGGTGGATCTAAGCATGGAATTGCAAGTAGAGGGGATTGTATCGAGGGTCCTGGAGGAACTGAATCTCAGTGAAGCAGCTTGACACAGGCCTGGCTTCCTGGAATACCCAGGGCTAGAATTCCTTGAGCTTGTTCTAAGTGAAAACAAGATTTCAACATCCATCTTTGAGATGCCTTGTGTTATATTCACACACTTGGTTTTTGTTCATTTATTGATAACAGAGTACCCTCTATGGTGGTTTGAGAATGTCATTCATTAGCGCAATGTCTCTCTTTACAGCAGCGTGGGCAAATACACAGTATTCTACTCCTTTGATACCTAGTTTTGTTAAACCCTCCTCCTATGAGGCAATTCCTTTTAAAATGTCCTGTTTGTTCACAACTGTAGCATGTTTTTGGCCTGGCATCTAAATCCTAATGTACTGCAGCTGCCAAGACTTGACCTTGTTCATTAATGTCTCTACATAATTTAATATATGTGTTTAAATCTTCATGTTTCCATGGTCTAATGACTTCTCTGCACCAACAATTCACTTGCTCATAAGCCAGTTGTTTTATTAATGGCATTGCTTCTTCTGTATCCCCCCAAACACTGGTAGCTGTTTGAATAAGCCTATCCACAAACTCAGCATAAAGTTCATTAGCTCCTTGTATTACCTTAGATAATTGACCTTGTAAACCTCCATGTCCTTGTAAGGTCTTCCATGCCCTAACCCCATCTGCAGCAATTTGTGAGTATATGGCATGATCATAAGCAATTTGTTGCTGCTGATCCTCATAAGGTCCCTTTCCTAACAACATATCTAGATTTCTCTGAAGATAACCAGCTTCTGCGTTTCGCCTAGCCATCTCCATGCAAAATTCCTCATTGGCAGCCTTCCAAACAGGTATTGTCCTCCATTTAGCACAGCTTTACACATACTAGTCCAATCTGCTGGCGTCATATTCAAATTGGTAATGGATTTGACCAAGCTTATGGTGAAGGGTGCTTGAGGACCATAGTTTGTTACAGCCTTGTTTAGCTGCTTCATTGGTTTGAAATCTAAAACATGGTGAATTCACTGCCTTCTGCCTGTTCAAATACAAGGCATGCTAATCTTTAAGGTCCTTGCAAAATTCCTCATTGGCAACTTTCCATAATAGGTATTGTCCTCCATTCAGCACAGCTTTACACATAGTAGCCCAATATGCTTGCTTCGTGTTTAAGTTGTTAATGGATTCGACCATGTTTACAGTGAAGAGTGCTTGAGGATCATAGGTTGTTACAGCCTCTTTTAGCTACTTCACTGTATTGAAATCTAAAGCATGGTGAATTCGATGCCCTCCTGCCTGCTCAAATACCGGGCTTGTTAATATTTGAGATCCTGTCTCAGGATCCCATCTATTAACTACTGGGGTTGGGGGCCTCCCAGCATATAGAGGTGGCACTGTTGGTTGGACATTTATGCCCTCTGGTGATAGAAAGGTGTTAGTAGCAGTATCCTGTTGTAAATTTTCTCCTGATGGCTTTTTCTGCTCTAAACTTTCTTCCTCTGAGTAGTTCAAGAGACCTTCTCCTTTACTTTAATTTTTTCCTGTCTCACTAGCTCGAGAGACCTTCTCTTTTACTTGAATTGTTCCCTGTCTGACTAGCTCAAGGGATCTTCCCTTTTACTTGAATCTTTTGACTAGCTCAAGAGACCTTCTCTTTTACTTGTATAAATGTTTTCTCCTTCCTCTACCCTTGTCTGAACTGAAGACTTTGGACTAAGCAAACAAGATACGAACATCCACAATAGCAATGTGCCAACTGGCGGAGTCCCTGGGCTTTTCTTTTCTATTATTTTTAAATCTTCACCATCATGGTTCCATTGTGATATATTTAACAACTCCTCCTTAAAAAGCCATGGGCTACATTTTTATATTGTATCAATGTATGCCCTGACTGCTCTTGATTTTACTGGGATGCCTCCTTCCTCTAACAATTTACTTAAAACTCTTTTGGTTTGTTTGTTTTTTACTAATTTCTGATCCCATATTTCTATTATAACTATAACACAACGCAGCAAGATAATGCCAAGCAAAACTGAAACAGACTGAAACAAAAGTGGAACAACAAAAAAAATCATTATAATAACCTTTCTATCCTCCTGAAATGTCCATCCGTCCTTTCTCCCTATCTGTTCCTCAGATGTAAATAGTTTTTTTCCTCAGGTGTGAGCAGTTTTCTTCCATCTTACACATTTCCATGAACAGGCAACTTAAAACAAAAGCAAAACAAAATGAAAGAAGAATCTTAAAATGACTACCCATCCTCTCGCCCTGCCCTCAGGGCTGAGCAGTTTATGTTATCACTTACCCTCAGTTGTTCTGTGAGCAGGCCAAAAAATGCTGCAGTCTGGCTTTGCACATTTCATGAGACACTTATCAAGCAGAAACAAACTTTGTTTGCTGGGGCCACTGTGATCCAGTCATCACCTGGCAGCTGGAAGATTGCTAGCAGCTGAAAGTTTGCTGGGGCCCCTTCGGCTGTAGCTCTCAAAAGCATCTTTCTGGTATTTTTCTATAACATTATGAAACAGACTAAAACAACCTCTGTGTCTTATTTCTAAAGAAGACAGGTGAGAATTTGCAATGTATTATCAAAAAATTGTGTAAAAGCTTTAGAATAAGAACTGTTATGCATTCACTGAGTGACCTTTAGTGAGTGATTAAATATCTCTGAGTCTAAGGTATCTTACTATGAGAGTGAGTAAAACATCTAAGATTACATTTTAAAAGCTCTGGTATAGTTTAGATGGTAATGGCTTAGCATTTCTGATTCTTTTTTGTTTTTATATTTCAAAGGTGATATCTTGTATTTCTTATATTCCTCAGGGTGCTTAGGTTAATGTATTGCTGTTTACTTTGGGACTCAAATATGTGGAATTTATTTTGTTTAGTAAACAAAAGCCAGAGTGGTTCCTTAGAATATAGCAAAGACTCAATGAGAAAGTTTTTATTTTTAATGAGAACTGTCTCATTGCTAATGATTATAGAGGGAATTTACATCTGGATGACACCCATTAATCAGAAATGGTCTGAACTGACAAGGTCAAAACCATTAAAAAAAAAAACATGAATAAAGAGGAAGATTAAAAAAATTGGTTTTATGGCTGGAAACTATTGAAAGGTACATCATTGTTATTAATGAAAAAGACTGATTAAAATTAGCAATGTTCTTTAAACGTACATACAAGAACAAATTCTTTGTTAAGCAAAAATGCCCTGTGCAGGCAGGGATGGCTGAAATATACTATTTTTAACTCTAACTAGGAAAACTTTTCTAGCTCAATAAATCTCTCTATTCCTTTTCTTGCTTTTAAAACCAGAGGAGCATTACTTGTCTTTTTTAACTTTCTGGATTGTTTCCCAATTTGACTGCAATAAAATATGCAGAAAACTTGGGAAAATATTACAAAGCATACAAATGGAAGAAATGGAAGTGAATAATCTTTGCTAACTTTGTGACTTTTTCTTTCAAATGCTGTTGTAGCTCAAAGTGGATAACTTATATTTCTTCAATTACCTTTAACTGATTGTATGTCCATTTTTCCCCTAGCATTTGGAAACCACACGTCATCCACTATTGGTCTCTTGCTTAAGTCTTTACAAGTTTTTATTTCTGCATTGTTGTGTATTGATCCAATTTATTTTTCTTCTCATTTAGTGTAGTTTCATATATAATTAAATTGATATAAATAGATATAAATGTCTATATTGCAGAGTGTACAATGTCCCCAGATCTTGTTAGGCATATGTTGCCCTAAACTCAGTTCATCATGAATTATATGTAATGTTAATAAAATTAAGAATAATATTCAATATGATTTTTGTATGAATTCTGTGTATACGAAGCTTTTACCCTATTGTAGCTGAAAAGGCAACATTTTGGTAAGGAACTTAATCTTTACATACAAACTTCTGTTTACTTTTTACTACTTGATCATCAGAAAATAAGACTATAAAATATAGCTCATTGATTATTTTATCATAAGTATAAGGCCTCAATCAATGTTGACTCCACATTCATTTCTCTAATACCTGCCATGAAATAACACTATCTATAGAATAACAAGGATGTCAGAATTTACTAATGTACATGAAAACACTTATCATTGACCGTATTCACAGAAAAATGAAATGTCTCCAATGAGGATGAAGTCTAGAAGGCCATTATGCACACCAGAAAGATAAAGCTCTTCTCTCCTGTAAGAGCTACCTTTAAGGTTGTGAAAATTCAGTCTATTAATGTTAAATTAATAGGAAATGTTAAAATGTTAAAAAGTTAAAATTCTAAAATTTATAAATCAAGATATGAAAATTTGGGTCTTATTTTCCTATATCTATATCCTTCTTTTAACTCTTAATTTCACTATAAATACAGAAAAAAAATATGATCTCACTTATGCAAATTGTATTCCACATTAAGTTTGATTAAAATGTGTAAAAGTATTAAGAGATGCTAGAGTATTATTTACTCAACAGTATGTTTTACTGTTACATAGAACATTTAGTCAAGTGGAACGATATGATGTCTGTCATTTAATAGGGTGCAATACATGAGTGTTAACATAAAAACAAATATTCAGTTTTAAAGATATATTGCATACATAAGGTAAATATAGGTAAAAAAAAAAAATCACTATAAACGTGGTGTGATGGGCCATGCTTGCAATCCAAGCAAATTGGGAAGCTGAGTAGTTTCAGAAGTTTAAATTCAGCCCCAGCTACTTAGTGTGGTTTCAAGCAAGTTAGCATGGCAGTTTCAAAATTTGAAAAAGTGGAGAGAGCGCTAAGAAATGTGGCTCAGTGTATAAAAATACCTAAGCTTACACTGCAATACAAAAAAAAAATAAGGTTTAAAATATTACACTTCAGTGTTAAATATCAAAAATAGATTTCATGTAATTCTTTTCTCAGTATTCAAAAGTGAAAATAGTAATTTTTGATTTAGGAAAACAATTATATTCTTTCAAAGATGAGGTTTCTTCACTATGCATGTATTATATTTATGACAGATATTTCTACAAAATAACTTAATAATGCTTAATAAATTTAAGCAAAAGTTAAAGACGACTACTTGTTTTCTAAACTTAAATACATGCTGTATGTTACTGATCCTCATGTACATCAAGGTATAATACATAGATAATAATTCTACTATACTATCACATTTATTATAAATGTTTCATTCTTATATAAGGCATACATTTTGGACAAAATCTGTTCAATATTCACTACTAGTATGAGTTTTCAGATGTTCAATGAATTTAAAATTTAAATACATTTTGGAAATATTATTTAGCTTTTTAAGGTTCCTGGGCACAATGAATTCTCCAAAAATAAGGAGTGTTTATGAAACATGTGGCTACGATTTATTTTCCATTTGTATTTTCTCTAACCAGTATGTATCCACAGGTGCTGAGTATTGGTGAATAAATTTTGGAGGCATTGTCACATTGTCAATTTTCACATTTCAAAACTTTCTCTATGCTATGATTATTGTGGTGAGGATTTAAGTGTTGTTCGTTTCTAAGAGTAATGCTACAATGGTCTCATTTGTAGAGATTCTCTCCAGTGTGTTTTCTCTGATTTCTAGTAATATATGATATATAATTTAAAATGTTTCTACATTCTCTACATTTATATATCTTCTTTACAGAATAAGTAGCCTAGTGGTGAAAAGAATTGATTTCTTATTAAAAGCTTTGCTGCATTGTTTCAATTTGTAGGGGTTCTTTTTTGTATAAATTCTGTTGTTAATAAGGTTTAGTCTTTCTTTTTAAATGTTTATTTTTTAGTTGTAGTTGGACACAATACCTTTATTTCACTTATTTGTATTTCTGTGGTGCTAAGAATCAAACCCAGGATCTCACACATGAGAGACTAGCACTCTACCACTGAACCACAACTCCAGCCCTAAGGTTTTAAAAGTATTATCACTTTATTTACATTTAACATTCACTAGGATGTTTTCTGCTGTGGTGAATAAAGTTTTATGTTTATTAAATGCTATTCCACATTATTCACATTTGTAGGGCTTTTCATCAGTGTGAGTGCTGTTGTGGTGAATAAGGACTGCTTTATTGCTAAAAGCTTTGCCACATTCCTTATATTTGTGAGGCTTCTCTCCAGTGTAAATGTTCCTGTGGCAAATAAGGTGTAAAATTTGAGTAAAAAACTTTGTCACATACATTGCATTTGTGAGGCTTCTCTCCAGTGTGAGTTCTGTTGTGGCAAATAAGGTGTGATTTTTGACTGAACACTTTGCCACATTTTTTACATTTGTAGGGCTTCTCTCCAGTGAGTTTTGCTGTGGTTAATAAGGTCTATTTTTGGACCAAAAGCATTGCCACATTCCTTACACTGGTAGGGCTTCTCTCCACAGTGGATTCTGCTGTGGCGAGTAAGGTTTGATTTGTCACCAGAAGCTTTGCCACATTCTGTACATTTGTAGGGCTTCACTCCACTGTGAGTTCTTCTATGTTTAATAAGTTCTGGTTTTCGACCAAACACTTTGCCACATTCTGTACATTTGTAGTTCTTATCTCCACTGTGAGTTCTTCTGTGGTTAATAAGTTCTGATTTTTGACCAAACGCTTTTCCACATTCTGTACATTTGTAGGGCTTCTCTCCAGTATGAGTTCTTCCATGGTAAATAAGTTGTGGTTTTTGACCAAAAGCTTTGACACAATCTTTACATTTCTAGGGCTTCTCTCCAGTGTGAGTTCTGCTGTGGTAAATAAGGTTTGATTTTTGACCAAAAGCTTTGCCACAATCTTTACATTTGTAGGGCTTCTCTCCAGTGTGAGTTCTGATGTGGCGAATAAGGACTGATTTTCTACCAAAAGCTTTACCACATTCTGTACATTTGTAGGGCTTCTCTCCAGTGTGAGTTCTTCTGTGGCAAATTAGGTTTGATTTTCGACCAAAACCTTTGCCACATTCTTTACATTTGTAGGGCTTTTCTCCAGTGTGAGTATTGCTGTGGTAAATAAGCTGTGATTTTTGACCAAAAGCTTTGCCACAATCTTTACATTTGTAGGGCTTCTCTCCTGTGTGAGTTCTTCTGTGGCAAATAAGGTTTGATTTTCGACCAAATGCTTTGCCACAATCTTTACATTTGTAGGGCTTCTCTCCAGTGTGAGTTCTGCTGTGGCAAATTAGGACTGATTTTAATCTGAAAGCTTTGCCACATTCTTTACATTTGTAAGGCTTTTCTCCAGTGTGAGTTCTGATGTGCCAAGTAAGGTATGATTTTTTACTGAAAGCTTTGATACATTTTGTACATTTGTAGGGCTTCTTTCCAGTGTGAGTTCTTCTGTGGTAAATAAGGTGTGATTTTTGACCAAAAGCTTTGCCACAATCTTTACATTTGTTGGGCTTCTCTCCAGTGTGAGTTCTGATGTGGCAAATAAGGACTGATTTTTTACCAAAAGTTTTGCCACATTCTGTACATTTGTAGGGCTTCTCTCCAGTGTGAGTTCTCCTGTGGTAAATAAGGTCTGATTTTTGACCAAAAGTTTTGCCACACTCTTTACATTTGTAGGGCTTCTCTCCAGTGTGAGTTCTGCTGTGGCAAATAAGGTTTGATTTTCGACCAAAAGCTTTGCCACATTCTTTACATTTGTAGGGCTTCTCTCCAGTGTGAGTTCTGCTGTGGTAAATAAGGTGTGATTTGTCACCAAAAGCTTTGCCACAATCTTGACATTTGTAGGGCTTCTCTCCAGTGTGAGTTCTACTGTGGCAAATAAGGTGTGATTTTTGACCAAAAGTTTTGCCACAATCTTTACATTTGTAGGGCTTCTCTCCAGTGTGAGTTCTGATGTGGCAAATAAGGACTGAATTTCTACCAAAAGTTTTGCCACAATCTTTACATTTATACGGCTTCTCTCCTGTGTGAGTTCTACTGTGGCGAATAAGGTTTGATTTTTGAGCAAAAGCTTTGCCACAATCTTTACATTTGTAGGGCATCGCTCCATTGTGGTTTCCTCTGTGGTAAATAAGACCTTTTTTTTTTTATATGATTTCTGGTATTCACTCTCACTTGTAGTTTTCCATATTTTCTTTTGTGGGAAATAGTCAAGATCACAACTTGTATATTTTGCACTTATCACTTCATGAAATATATGTTTTAGGCCCTTTTCTGGTGAATAGTCTTGGATATGATTAGGAGTCATGGCTGAAATAAACAAAAATAAAAAAAATCAATACCTATTAGACTGGGATAAACATATTTTTCATACATAACATGAAATTAAGGTAAAATAAGTACATCAGGAGTGTAGCAGATTAGTAAGTCCAACGTCACCATAAATCCAAAAAATATATATATTAGTTCAAAAAAAAGAAAGAAAAAATTACCTTGAGATTATTATCCAAATTCTTATAGAGACCATAGTATCCAAGAGGAGTACATCATTAAGAAGAGTAATATAATGAAGTGTATAAAAGTATAATTAGCAGCCTTTTTTCCTTCATAAGATACTATTATGTATTTGGGAAATATCTACCAGCCACCTTCACTGTCAGTAGAATAAGAGAAATGTAAAACATATACAAACATTTCTTGTTTTTTCAGAGTGTCCAAAAATGGTTTTTGTCTACCAGGACATAGAGACATGAAAATAACAAGTAGATTTTGAGTGATAATACCATAAATATTCAACAAGGGTATAGAGGCAATGGACTCTTAAAAAGAAATATGAACAAAAACTTTCCTTAGAAATATACACATATGTCTATAAAATGTTTTATGAAAACGTTTTAAAAGACTATAAAAACCTTGCATAGCCTATGGCCATAATATTTGGATGAATTCAACACATGACAATTGAGTATAATAAATTGATTTTTATATTCATGTGATATGAGAATCTAACTTATTGACAAATACAACTTTGTTTATTTATAAATATATCATGGTATTTTATACTATATATACAAGGTAAAATGACTAAATAGAATGAATTAACAAAATCATTATTTTATGTAATTACCAATTTTGTTCCTACAAGGTATTGTATTCCTTCCACTAGCTAGTACTTATGAAGAACATAATATACTCACAATGTGGTAAAATAAAACTCTTCACCCTATTATGCTCAATAAAATAAAAAATATGGAGAGTTTTACTATAATATCAACCCTACACAAAACATAGTACCTGGTGAGCAAAATTTTGATCACTAAATTTCTGACTTCCACATGTGAATCAAATGCTCCTACAACTTAATATCTGTCTTCCACCTTTCACTTAATTCAAAGTCCTGCATATATTTCTTATAACACTTTAAGAGACAAAATATTTTATAACTAAATAATAATAGTACATGAGTACAGATTTTTAAACATTTGACATTAATGGGCACACACATTGAGTCCCTAGCTTTAATACTGAGAAAAATTTTGGTACTAAACAAAAAAGCAGAGGTATCTCTTCAATTTTCTTATTTAATTGTTCATGGATACATATTTAGTACTGGCAATTCTGGATCTTTAGGTCATCCAACTTTTAATATTTCATGTGTAATGCTTTAGATTACCCTAAAAATTCTATATCACGAACTACAACACAAGTCTTCTTAAAATTGTTTGAGCCATGCTGTTTCTAAATTTTTGTGACTATTCTCAAACATAAAGTACTTTTGCATGGCCTCCCAATTAGCAAATATTACAAAAATGCAGCACTTTTCTTGCATATTTTTATTTATCTAAGTCTTTACATTTTTTCCCAAAACTGGAGTATATAATCTACTGTTGGCTCTTTTAATAAACAAATAAAAAAAAAGTACAGCAAATATAAACAAAGAGAAGCATGGCTAAATCCAAGTTACAAAAAAAGAAAAATAAAACATAAAGAATTTAACATAAGGATACTAACAGTTATGAATTACTCAAAGATCACCAAATAACTATTTAAAAACTTTAGAGACTGAAATTGAAAAATATTAACATCAATGAGCACAATGTTTATGTGAATAATTCTTTACAAAAAAAAAAAATGAGAGGGGCATTCCTAGTATGCAAATCTGAAATTCTACAAATAAGGGCGAGGCTTATCAAGGAATGCCAAGTTTAAGACAAGTCTAAGCAACTTGTAAAATACTGTACAAATTAAAAATCTGTAGGATATATAAAGAGAAGTGGTATACACACACACACACACACACACACTGTGTTTTGTGTAGGGTTGATATTATACTCAAAGACTCTCTCTCACTCTCTCTCTCTCTCTCTCCATATATATATATGAAGAGTGAAAAGAATCCAAGCATGCCACAATAAAAAAAAACAATGATCCAGAAATTAAATCACTAATCAAAATTTAAACATATAAAAAAATTACAAAGTAGAAGTATAATGATTTATTCACTTCAAAATATTTATGATTACTGATGCATTATTGGAAAACACAAAACAAAAGAAAAAAATTTACTAACAAAATTTAATCTAAAAAAGAAAATGTCAAGTCAGTTCCAGCAGAGAGCATGGAAAGTAACCAAGCATGATCTGCTCGTAGAGGCCCTATTTGTTTAAAAATGGATAATGCTCCTGCCTTTACATCTCATCCTTTTGCACAATTTTTAATCAGTGAGATATAGTTTTAAATCATGAAATTTCTCATACTTCTTTTGGATGAGCTTTTGTTGAGTGAGCATATTGTATCCTAATACTTGCCTTTTAAAACAGAAACAAAGATATAGCCTCTCTTATATTAATATGCCTTAAATATTGTTTTATTTACAGTTAATGTGCTCAATATATAACATAAAGTTAATACTCAAAATTGATCTTCTGCATTGAATAGACATTTTATTCTCAAACAGCCATTACCAATAAACTTATGTAATATATGAGGTTCCACCTGACCAGCATGACAAGATCCTATGCCTTTGATCACATGGGGAAAAGCATAGACTGCTACACGTATGCCAACATGTCCTGTTTGGACTCTAGCTTCATGCTTGAATAATAGCAATTATAAATGTACATCAGGGACTTCACAAGCTGATTTCTAAGTTTCATTAAACCCTGGAAGATAAGAGTTCATCCAAACAAGAGAATAATCATTCTCCTCAAAAGGGGAGAAACATTAAAAGAGGACCCCAAGATACTTGAATTCTAGTTACTTGGGGAGACATAAAACCATTAACACCCTCAGCTCAAAAGGTGTTGGCTAAAATGGGGTTAGAATATACTCTAGATAACTTTGTTACTGCTTTGATTGCTAAGCTCACACAAAACTCAGTAAATGCTTTGGTCTTAATAACAATTTTGCTCTGTTTATGTACACCAACTCTGGGAAATTGAGTCCTGTCAGATCCTTTACTTCTAGAACTCATTACAATATCTTGACTCACTTGCATAAAATTGTTATATACCTGCAAAAATGTCTCATGGTATTCATTGTTGTCTTAGCAGAATAAATATGTCCTTACCATCCACATAGTATTTAATAGGTCACCATCCTGTGCAATTTTTTCGTAAAAGATTTATTCCTCTTGATAAAAACTGTGATGATTCAGTGAAGCGTCTCTCTAAGGCAGATTTAACGCGTTGACATTCTACTTGGTGGGTTTACCTGGACTAGCTCTACCGGCTTATAAAACTACTATGATACTCGCCTCTGCTATTATAAACAGTATTAGCCATGTCTCCATGGATGAAAATATGCTTAATGAAGAACAAAAACAACATTGTCAAGCCATACTTGACAATCATGCTGCTATTGATTGTCTGTTATCGTTATATCATAAAGGTTATAAGAAGTTTAATACCATGTGCTCCTTCAATTTAAGTTATCATAGTAATTTTATTTCAAAAGACTTAGATTACCTTAAAGATATCATTAATAAGGTTCAACTAGATGATGAATTTTGGACTTGTTGGATTAGTCAGCTTCATATATACTCAATTTCATCTGGGTCAAAAATATTTATAGGTGGATGTTTACTGATGTTGGAAATTGCTGTTGTCTATGCCTGCCCTATTATTTGCCCCCACCAGCATTAAGGAGATAAGTAATATTATTTATTCAAAAGGCCTTTAAAAAGAGGGGAGGTATTAGGTATTCTGACCTTGGAATAGACAGGAAAGTGTGGGGGTGATAGTAACTGCCACCCTCAGTCCCAAAATTGTAATGCCCAGCAGTTTCTCCCTGAAGCTATTAAGACAACTCTACAGGTGCACTATCTAGTTTCTGTGGTAATGCCCTTAGGGAGAAGGAGCTCTATATTTATATTAACTGTACCTAATCTTGGTTAGCTAGCACTTGGGGTTAAAGAAACACTGAGTTAGAATGTAGTCATGGTATCAGAAGCTATGTAATTTGGGGGTAATATATGTGCAGACGTTAAGAGGGGTGGCCAGTTCTTTTTCTTTTTTATTTTTCACTGTATGTGTGTGTGTCTCTCTCTTCTGTTTGCCCCTTTAAAGGTTTCCTCAAAAGAAGATTTGAAACAGATCATGCTGGCCCTCACAACAAAAGGTAAGTTTTGATGGTTAATCTGAATAAACTGGGACATCACTAAAAAAGAAAACAGAGAACAACAGGATTTTGAAAATGTGATAAATATAGGGCAGTATGTGTTCAATGATTAAAATCAAAATAAATAAACCTAAGCTTCTGAAAATTTCTTCTGAAAGATAACTACTCTTTCAACATTTTTTAGTTTGGTTTTCTCCTTGACATTAGAATAACTCAACTGTGTCCCCTGCTATGTGTAGTCTACAATAGTTTACATCACTAAATAATACTAGGTACTACTTATCTAATGTGAAGGATGTGTAACACACAAAGAAAGAGACAGATTAAGGAGTATATATATATATATATATATATATATATATATAGAGAGAGAGAGAGAGAGGAGAGAGAGAGTAAAATATCTGTACTAAAAAGGCCCTTTTTCTTTGAAACATAAATCTGAAACTAATTTTTATAGAGAAGTTCCCAGAAGATAGTCTGCAACAAAAGTAAATTAAATAATAATTAGAAATTAATAATTTTAAAGGGAAATTAAACTTACCCAGGAATGCCAAGTTTCTATAGTTCTCTAGCATCACATCTCTATATAATTTTTTCTGAGCAGGCTGAAGGCAATCCCACTCCTCTTCAGTAAAATCAATGGCTATATCCATAAATGTTAAAAGTTCCTAAAATAAGAATAGGTAACTAAATAACACATTGACAACAGGTATATTTGCAGAGTGTGTAATGTAAATACAGTTGAAATTAGAGAGTTAGTAGGTAGTGTTTTGTAACACAATGATACTATTATCTACTTCTGCAGAAAAAGTGATTTAATTTCAAAAAAGTATACATACTCCACATTTATGAAACACAATATAAAACTCAGGCATTATCATAAAAATATATATTTTGTCATTTTTTATATCTTGATCTAAATTATACATATTTTTCAGAAGAGAAAACCATGGTAATTAAGAAAGGGAAGCCTCAAATTTTAATTGTACAACCACTAATCAGAGATTTACTAATGTGTAGAATCTTTTTTGTTATTTCTCTGACTAAGCTGGCTATTCTGAATGTGTACTGAGATCTCTAGTAATTCCAATATCAATGGTATAAGAGAAATTTTGAAATGTAACAATGTAGACAGACCACTAAATGGAAATATTTAATAGTTTATTTAAGTTCAAACATTTTACGGCTTTTATATATGTTATTAATATAAAAAAGCAACAACAATACTGTTTAAATTTTCTTTTTTATAATTTTAACATTTCTTAACATACAAATTTATATATATATATACATATATATACACAAATTTTAATCGATGTTTATATTGTATGATATTTATAATAGAATATACATATAGCTCTTCAAACAAATATATATTTTTTTTTATTCTAAAGGTTCTTTCTAGGGCTGAGGATGTGGCTCAGTCGATAGCGCACTCTCCTGACATACGTGCGGCCCGGGTTCGATCCTCAGCACACATACCAACAAAGATGTTGTGTCCGCCGAGAACTAAAATATAAATATTAAAAAAATTCTCTCTCTCCTCTCTCACTCTCTCTAAAAAAAAAAAAAGGTTCTAATTCTACATGACAGTAAAATCGATTTTATGGTATTATGTAAACATGGGATATATCTTATCCTAATTAAAATTCTGTTCTTTTTGGTGGCTATGATGGTAGGATTCACTTACAGATATATATCTTTCATATGTCTAGGCTTTATTTATTTATTTTTACCATTGTGTAATCTATTGATCTTCTTTTCTTTCCCTTCCCCACTTTATGAGCTTTAGATTTTACATATCAGCAATAACTTTCAACTTTTGGTTTTATAGAAATGGTTTGTTAAACTTAGCATAAAGTCTCCAGATTTATCCATTTCCTGGCAAATGTCCTAAAGTTATTCTTCTTTATGGCCGATTCATACTTTAGTGTGTACATAAGCAACAGTTTTTTATCCTGTCATCATTGAATGGACCCATTCATCATTGAATGGTTGGTTTTATAGCTTAGCTATTGTGAATTGTGCTGGTATAAACATTAATGTGGCTGTGTCAATGTAGTATGCTGATTTTATGTCCTTTGGGCATATACAGTGCAGTCAAAAAACTGGGAAAAATTGTGGTTCCATATCTTTAACAGTATCCATACAGGTTATTATGTTTCACTTCCATACAGCAGGAAAAATTGGAATTCATCTATACCTGAGGTGAAAATAAAACATACAAAAAATTACTAAGCCATAAAATGACTAGAATTTATTATCAAATCATCCATCCCAATAAAAAGTATAATTTAAAAAGTAAAAGTAAAGAAAGTCTTAAGCAAAAGAGCAAAATTAAAAGCTATTAAAAATAAACATAACAAAGAGTTACCAGTATCAATGTTGGTGCTTTCAAAAAGCAAATGAGCCCAGTCTAGTAATGGGCACCTGTGGTTCCAGTGACTGAGGAGTATAAGAAAAAAGGATCATAAATTCTAAGACAATATTATATATAATATTGTCTTATATATATTTTATTGAGCAACTTAGTGAGGCACTTAGCAACTCAGCAATACTCTGTCTCTAAATAAAATATTACAAAAGGACTGAGGATGTGGCTTTATTGTTAAGCACCCCTGGGTTTAATCTTCAGTACAATTTTTTTTAAAAGCAGATACAATTTAAAAAGCACTAGCAAATGTGAAAATTCAACAAATAAAAATTATATCAATTATACAGTATATAATTGTAAATATAGGCATATTTAATGACTGTTCACTTGATGGAAATACACCCTGGAAAATTTATCCTAAGAATCCTCTGCAATTTTCCAATTCTCTGAGTGCAATGACAGAATCTAGATGGTATAAACTAGATAAGATATTTGCTACATACATGGTTGTACATAAAGTCTACTGCTGACCAAAATACCCATGATTCCACATGATTCATGTTATGAAGTAAAATCAGAGTAAACCTCATAATAAAATAAATGGTGGAACTACAGAAAACACCAACAACAAAACCCTTAAAACATGCTAGGATATTGGGAAAAGAGTGTGATAATAAAAATGCTATTTTATTCCTTCACTCATAAAATATAACAGTATATTTTGACACATTAAATGCTGAATATTAGTAATTAATAAATAATACTGAAATATATAAGAAAGTACAAATCTCGAAAGTTTACATACAAAAGATAGGGTTCATATGGTGGTGCACACCTGAAATATCTACTATTCTGGAGTCTAAGGCATGAAGTTCAAAATTTAAGGCCAACTGAAGAAACTGAGCAAACCCCATCTGGAAATAAAGTTTAAAACACAGCTGAGAATATGCTCAGCATTAAGACACTTTGGTTGAATCCCTAATACCACAATAGAAAACAAATACTTTTTTTGTCTTAAAAATTATACAATATGATAGACTTAAACTTATGAATTACAAAATATTAATATAAAAAAATCTATTCATCAAATGATTACATTAAAAGCTGCAAAACTGACAAGGTAAAAAAACCCTAATTTCCTCACATATAATCAAACACTTATAAGAAGAAGAAATACAACAAAATGCAAAAGAAAACCAGAAAATTCTTGAAGAGTCACTTTAAAAAGGATATATCTAAGTCTTCAATAATCATAAAAACTCAAAATCTTTAGAAATTAAGTAACATTGAATAAAATCACATCATATAGATGAATTAAATAGTATTGATGAATATGTGGAATAAATGCATTCACACAAAAAAATAATAATTTAAGCTTTTATTATCCATTTGTAGAAACTGTTTTGTAATCATATGTATATGATACACCCATACAGGAAACAGAGACTAAAATTACAGCAATTGTACATGAAAATACAGGCACATTCTTCCAGAGTTGAAACCAGAGGGCATGGCTAAAGAGTAAGAAGTAATTATTAAATTTTGTAAAATGTAAATACTAGGAGCTAGAATTTTTGTTGATGTATTATATCCAGTTTGACAAATACTATAAAATACCATGTATGTTTTATGCTGATGTCACATGAATGTTGCATTTCATATGCAAGTATGTTTACAAAGGGAATATGCAGTATTTCAGAAAATAAAAAATACAGAAAAGAACATAAAAGACTCAAATATTCAAAATATTTACAAAGGATAAAACTATTATAAAAATGATAATTTTTCCCAAGGTACCATTTAATAATAACTGGTCATAATTTTACCATTCTTTACTTTTTGTTAAAGAATAAATCAAAGCAAAAACTTCTAAAATTTTCCTGGAAAGATGAATGTATTACTCTCTCATACATAAGAGCAAATGTACTAGTGATCATTACCTGACACTAATGCATGTTATAATATTACAACAATGTAGTAATTTTAAGATAAAGAAATCACAATAGATAAAACTACATACGGCAGTTCATATGTATGCAAATATCCCTTAATTGTTAATAATTATAAGTATATAAATCAAAACATATTAATAAATTATTTAATGTGAATGAATGCTACAAACCAACCTCAAGGTAGATGTTAGAATAAAAGGCACAGATTACAAAACCGACTTGTGTGCAGAATGTGTATGACACTGGAATTATACACGAGCATCCACCAAAGAGCAGATATAAAGAGAGATAATTTTAAAAAATAAAATAAAAATAAATAAAAGCAGAATATAAGACTCCCTTCATTTATGGATACAACAAATAAATATATACTCCTGTTTTGAGTCCTTCTAAAAACTGTAAAGGAATTAGAAGCACACGAATTGGAAAACTGAATTAAAAAAAATATATATATCAATAAAGACATAAGTAGAATGCACTTGAAGATTTTTCTGATTTGAGCAATATGCAAAATGACTGGAACAAAATGCCCAAATCCAGTATTAATATAAATAAAAGAAGATTGATTTGGATTTGAAATATATTATTTAACTCTAAATTGCCTGCAGTTTAAATGCTAATTTATCTGTACACACAGAGGAAGATTAAGATATAAATGAGTATTTACTCTATGGCAGAAAAAAATAAGTGGTTTTCTAAGGCCATTCAAGATCCATGGGCTTTATCCCATTTGACCAGAGTGAAAGAGGTGTTAAATCTTAAGGTGACCCCTTAATCCCTTAGAGGGATTTGCCAACATTCTCTAAAAATGCAAATAGCTGTTACTGACAGTTGAACTTTTATCTAGACAGTACCAAAAATTTAACAGGGAAATATAGGCCACCACTGAAAGCCAAAGTGGCAGTTTACACTTCCTGAGCTCTCTCACTCAACTCACTTTACTAATAACACCAGACCTAACCAATTCTTTCTGTAAGTAATTTGTCCTGATATTAATTTTTCCATTCAATGGACTACATCTGAAACCTGAAAGCATTGAAAGCACTGGTAACTGTGTAGGTGCAAATCTCCCTAGAACAAAAAGGAGTGTTTTCACATTGGTGTACAAAAATTGTAATGGGCTAAAATCTCAAATATTAGTGAAGAAAAATGGTTACAATCACAGATCCCTTTTTATTTCTAAAATAGATGCACATCAATTTTTTTTCAGTGAGCATAAGGCACACTGGAATCTAAAAAGCTTGCATCAGAATTTTAGTGGACCATCCAACTATAAGATCTTCTGCATGAACACAGCTGTTAGAATGGCTACTCTCAAAAAGTGGAATGGTAAATAGTACTCCAATTATATGAATATGGAAGAAAGAAACACTATGCTGGACCATAAAATTAGTGAAGACATTTTAAAAAAATGGAAGTTGAGAATTCTCTCAGTTATTTCTTTGAGAAACTAAGCTCTCGACATTTATACTGCTATTGGACAAGAAAAGCCTGAAGTACTGGTCTGGACTTATGAGAGGCATTAGATGTGCCAGGTGTGGGATCCTCATATTACATAGTTCGGAAACACAGTTCCAGGAAAATAGCAGAGTAGGGAATGGGAATGCTCTCATATACATTCCACAAAAGAAAATCTGAGCATAAAGACACTCTGACAGATTGTCTGCCTTTGGAGACACTGAGGAAGAATAGAAACACATGATTTTTCCAAGATCAAGTGATTCTTCTTTACTTTTCAATCATGTAAAATGCTCATCAACAACAACAAAAAAATTAGCTTTTGATTTTTTTCTATGGGAATGGGGATTTGAAACAGCAGCATGTTAATTCTGGGCTACATACCCAGCCATGTTTTAAAATTTTGAGACAGGTTTTTCTAATTGTCTAATTAGTCTACCTAAGTTCCTGATATTTACCTTGAAATTCCAATCTTACTGACTTAGCCACTTAAGTCTCGGGAATTAATATGCATGTATCATTGCACTCAGAGAGAAAAACTACTTTAAAGTCTCATCCAGTTTTTGGTATACCAGTTGAAAATACCATGTTCATTTGAAATACAATATGGGTAAGTAACTGATAATACTGCAAAAATGTAACTAATAATACTGGGAAAGGGGGAAGTTGTCATTGAACAGGAAGCTAAAATTTTATATATAAATACAACTCACAATACTGGGACATAAATTTAAAATCACACTCAGCAACAGTTTGAAGATAAAATAATAAAAGTACCAGGTATGTAGCTAAGTGGTACAGTTCCTCTGGCTCAATCCACAATACCACAGTCTCCAAAACGAAGGAGAATGAAATCAGGAGGAAAGAAAAACTGAGATACCAATAAAATATCTACCCCACTCCTGGAGGAAAAAATACATGGAGTTGTGATTGGGATGATCCCCTCACTCCAGAATCCACAACACAATCTGAGAAGATTCAGAAATATTGCCACAAATGTTCTTCCATTGAATTTAACGTAGGGGCTGAAGATATTCTATAGGATACTATAGGACTTCCAGTGTCTACTGTTAATATATGGTCCAGTTGACTGGCTAGTCGAAATTAAGGGCTGACCCTTCTCAGAAGAAGATACAGGACTGCAGAAACCAAAAATTACACCAGGGATTCTAGCCAACCATTGCCAGTTCCCACCATAGTCAGTGCAGCGAGTTTCAACCAGACTCACCATCCAGAATCCACAACACAATCTGAGAATTTCACTGCACACTCATCATTTACTTTATTTTTAGGAACCACGTGTCCTCTCTATAAATAATAAAGTACCTATAAAGGAGAAAAAATCAGGTTCACTGAACATAAGTGAGGAAGCGAAGAAATGGACACCCACTCTAGCTGACTTCACACCAGATGGTCAAAACTTCTCTTTACTGAATGTGTAGATTGGACAATGCTTATATAAGGGGTCCTGATTAGACACAACTTATGTCTTCATATACTCAATCTGAGTCTAGTGAGTTTTTTGAGAGTCAGGAGAAAACCTCAAATCCAGAAATAAATGATGTCACAATTGTAGGGTCTTTTCTGTAGATTTATTTATTTATTTATTTACCTTTTGAGGCTCTGGGTATTGAAATCTAGATCCTCAGGCTGCAGCACATTTAAGGCAAGGTATCCTTGGAGAAGTAAAATCCACCCAACCCACAAAAGCATTTGCATTTAAACTTGCATATGAGGCCTTTTGAATTTGTACATTATATATGTAAATATATAATTTATTGATGGAAATAATACAGTGACGATCCTGTAAAATTTCAGTTAACTTCTCTTGTATGGAAACAGATTAAACATTAAAATTATATGAGGTGGAAAGATAATTATTTTTTTAGAATTCATATAAAAATAGTAAAAATTGAATTTTATAGTATAACCCATAATTTCCACTATGTGAAAATTACCATTATGTATTTAAAATATTACTAGTAAAGTATATGTATTTTTGGAACAGCACCCTCAAAACTATGTCAAGACTCAAGAAAATCTCAGTTCACAGAACCATATTTGAGACTTATGCTTGTCCTGAGTTCAGGAAGATGAAGGACTTGATCACTTCTTTTTATGCTACAGGTGAAAGATACATTTATTTTTTTTTAACCAATATTTATCCTGAGATATAAAAAACTAGAGAGAAACTGCCCTGAGTGAGGGCAAGGAGATTTAACCAGAAAGTGTATGGTGTGTATGTTTGTGTGTGTGTGTGTGTGTGTGTGTGTGTGTGTGTGTTTATGTTTTTCCCCAGATCCAAATATTTGAGTCCATTATTTAAATTGATTAATCATATATTCCTTATTTGATGCCATGGCCTTAGAACCAATGGCCTGTCTATAACATTTACTTTTTCTTCCTAGGATGAAAGCCCCTTAAGAAAGTGGGCTTGAAATGAAGATGAATTGTGTTGCTATCATGATGTCATACACCTGTAATCACAGGTAGGGGATTTGAAATTTTCCTTCTTTAAGAATACTAATAAAGCACAAAAAATAGAAACAGAAGTCACTAGATGGTATGAATTCAAACTGAAAAGATTCTTCTCAGCAAAAGAAACAATCAGTGAGGTGAAAAGTGATACCAGAGAATAGGAGTAAATTTTTACCACATGCACATCAAATAAAAACCTAATTTCCAGGATATATGAAGAACTTAAAAAAAATAATACCATAAAACAAATTTCCCAATCATTAAATGAAATGGACTAAGGAACTGAAGAGACACACTTCTTAGAAGATAAACAATCAACCAATCAATAAAAAATTGTTCAACATCTCTAGCAATTAAAGAATTGCAAATCAAAACTACGTCAAAATTTAATCTTACTCCAATCAGAATGTCAATTATTAAAAATACAAGCAAAAATATGTGTTGGTCAGTATGTGAGGAAAAAGGCCCACTGTTACACTGTTGGTAGGACTCTAAATTGGTGACGCCAATCTGGAGAAGAATAAAGAGATTCCTTAGAAAACTTGGAAAGAAATCAAAATTTACCCAGCTATCCCATTTCTCAGTTTAGACCAACAAGAGCTAAAAGCAGCATAATACAGAGGCATATTTACATCAATTTTCAGAGCAAAACAATTCACAATAGGTAAACTATAGAACCAATCTATATGCTCTTCAATAGATGAATGGATAAAGAATATATCTGTGGAATATTACTGAGAATTAAAAAAGAATAAAATTATGGAATTGGGAAGAAAATGGAAGGAGTTGGAGAATATCAGGTTAAGGTAAGTAAGCCAATCCTCCTAAACAAAAGACCTAATGTTTTTCTGTGCTAAGTGGATGGTGATCCACAACTAGGGAAGTGGGAGGTAGCATGGAAGAAATGAAGAAACTTTGAATAAGACAAAGGAAAGGGAGGTGATGGGAGATGGTATAGATGTAGGTAAGATGGTGGAATGAGACGAAAATCTTGATGTACACAAAGTAGAGTTAGTTACAGGGGTTTTGTAACTATACTTTCTGTAAAACAAGAGAAATTAAATTTTGTGCTCCATTTGTGTACTATGAAGTGAGATGCATTCTGGTCTATTAGCAAGTTAGAACAAATTAATAAATTAATTGATTTTGAAAAATTCAGGAAAGAGACTTGCCTTTCCTTAGATCTTTATATAAATATATATATATATATATATATATATATATATATATATATATGCATGCATATATTCTATGTATAACATGCACATATTTAATGTATATAATTTATGAACAAATTTTTTTATATTTCCATACATGATCTTAAAGAAATGACAACAGAAGCATTACACTTTTTTTTTCATGTACAGTACACAATTTTTCATATCTCTGGTTGTATATAAAGTATGGTGATACAAATTTGTGTCTTCCTACATGTACTTTTGATTATGGTCTCTATCACCTTCCACCATTCTTGCTAATCCCCTGTCACCTTTCTTTTCCTCCCACCCCTCTTCTTTATTGAAAATCCATCTATTTCTCTCATGCTCCCCCTCCCTGCCCCATTATGAGTCAGCCTCCTTATATTTGGCATTTTTTTTAAATTGGTTAACATCACTTAGCATTATGTTCTCCAGTGCTATCCATTTACCTGAAAATGCCATATATGATTATATACCTAGAAGACTCAAAAAGCTCCACCAGAAAACTTCTAGAACTAGTGAATAAATTTAGCAAAGTAGCAGGATATAAAATCAACACTCATAAACAAAGGAATTTCTGTATATCAGTTAAAAAATCTTCTGAGAAAGAAATGAAGAAAACTACCCCATTTACAATAACTTCAAAAAAAAAAGATACTTGGGAATCAATTTAATGAAAGAGGTGAAGGTTCTATACAAGGAAAACTACAGAAACCTAAAGAAAAAAATCAAAAAACACCTTAGAAGATGGAAAGATCTACTTTGTTCATCAATACGCACAATTAATATTATCAAAATGACAATGCTACCAAATCACTATATATATTTACTACAATTCTGATCAAAATCCTAATGGCATTTCTCATAGAAATAGAAAAAACAACCATGAAATTTATCTGGAAAAATAAGAGACAAAGAATAGCTAAAGAAATCCTTAGCAGAAAAAGTGAAGCAGGTGGCATGACTATACCAGACCTTAAACCATACTACAGAGCAATGGTAACAAAAACAGCATTGCATTTGCAAAAAAAAAAAAAAAAACAGACTGTGGATGAATGGTACAGAAGAGAGGTCACAGAGACTAACCCACAAAATTACAATTATTATATATTAGACAAAGGTGTCAAAACATGCACTGGAGAAAAGATAGCCTCTTCAACAAACCACTCTCTATCACCATGCACAAAACTCAACTCCAAGTGTATCAAGAACCTAGAATTAAATGAGATACTCTGTGTCTAATGGAATAAAATACAGCCTCTAATCTTCCTCATGTGGGATTAGGCCCCAATTCCTTTAATAAGACACTGATAGCACAAGAATTAAAACAAATAATCAATAAATGGGATAGAATAAAACTAAAGAAATTTATTCTCAGCAAAAGAAACAATCTGTGAGGTGAATACAGAGCCTACATTTTAGGAGGAATATTTTACCCCTCACATATCAGAACTCAAAAAACTAAGCAAATAATAATAATAATAGTGAAGAGGATGATGATGATGATGATGATGATGATGATGATGATAACCCAATCAAGAAATGGGCCAAGGATCTGAACAGAGAGTTCATAGAAGAGAATATACAATCAATCAACATTTTTTTATATACCTGATTGGTTATGGTCCTCCCTTTTCAGGACCAAGAACAGTTCTGGGTCAGTTTCTAAGGAAGGGAAACACGAGCAAGAATTATTCTCAACTCTCCTTTATAAATTATCAAATACAATCATCTATGTCATTTTCTAAACATACCTGGACCTATGAAATATAGGTTTGGAGCAGAGAACATTTTTATTAGAAACAGTGTAAAAGAAGGGAAAAAAAAACATAATTATTTGTACAACATTGAACCAAAGAGAAACAGAACCTGGAATTCAGAAAAAAAAAGATTCAAACTTTTATACCTGGAAATGTGGATGACATGGATGCCTAAAGTGAAATGGTTATTACAAGCTTTTGAAAGAAAATTCATGTGAGTGGCAGATAATGGTTAACCAAATAGAATCTGCAGTGTATTACAGGGGCTTTGTCAGCTGTGCACTACAGAACATTCAGATATTCATAGCCTCCATGAAGTGTATTATTCATTTGTGCCCTCTACAATTAATTCCATAGTACAGATGAAAAATCATGGGTATCTGGATACTAAATGGCAATTCAGCAGCCCACAGAAAACTACCCAGAGAAATGTATGAAATTTCTTCAAAGACCATCAGTGTACTGTTAGCTCCTGACACAGGGATTTCAGTCTGGGGAAATATTATTTTTCTCTCCATTTTGAAGAGACTGCACTAATAATACATTTCAGGGGCAACATAAATACTTTTTTTTTTTCTTTCATGTCAAGAAACTCTTCAGAAACAGAGCTCACAAGACAGAGTTCTTAGAAGGGTAAATGCCTAGAGATTACAAAATTAAAAAAAATTAATTAAAAAAAAAAAACACATCAGTGGCCCTGAGTGACTCAGTAAGGAAATAAATCTAAAAGACTTATTAGAAACTTAAAAGCAAAAAAGTAACTATTTCACTAGTTGCTATCTCCACAACATGTCATTAAGTAAACAGCAAATTATGTAAGAATATTTCTAGGATTGGCCAAATTTTATTCCACATGATTTTATACTAAACCCCAAAATTCAGATAATAGAATTCATGATCCACTGGCAAAATATTACAGAAAAAAATTTTTTTAAAGAGTAGATGTTTATTAAGTATGTCATTTAACAATTTTATTACCATATGATTTTAAAGAAATTTATTCATTTTCCTGCAGCCAGAGTGTAGAGAAGTTTCTTATTTATTTTTCCTGTGGGAATAAACAAAGATAATCCCTAGATTCCACTTTAAATAACCTACCCTTACAATCATACAAGAAACCTATAATAAATGATGAGTAAAGAAAAAAGTCAATTTAAAAAAATAATTTAAACCTTTTTCTTTTTTTTTAAATCAATCTCTAGCTGCATTTTTGGATCCTTTTCTCAACTTGTAAGCCAAAAATATATAAAAGACAGAAGTTTGAACTTCAAATTTATACATGAGATATGTTTATTAACTATAAAAATTCAAAATCTTTAGAAAGTTAAGAAATACAAAATAGAAACCCATCATGGGAAAAATTAAGTAATATTTATGAAAATTTAAAAAATTAATAATCATGAACTCAAAAGGAGTTTAAATTAGTATCTATTTGTGGAAAGTATTTTGCTATTGAATATACATGATACTCCCCATCACGGAGACTTACTAAAATTAGAGCATATATGATCATGATAACATGTAAGTATGCAATGGTACTCACCCAAACACTTGAAGCCCAAGGCCATGGAATAAAGGCCATGGAAGAGATAAATAAAATCTGTAGGAAAAATGGTCACTGGGGCCAGTCACATTTCATAATATATCCAGTTTGAAAAAGAGCATAAAACACTATGTATAAATTTTACATAGGTGCTTTATGCAAGTAGTATTTCACATGTGTACATTTTTAGAAACAAAATATGTAGAACTTATGAGAAAATAAAAGTCACAAAAAGCACATAAAAGACTGAATTATACATCCCACGTAAATAATAAATCTCATCGTTACAAAGGTGAAAATTTTCCCTCAAATTAACCAACAATATATCTCACCAAAACTTCTATGTACAAATATGAATATATCACAGTGAAGACTACTTTTATGTGTATTCTATAAAGCATTAATTTTAAAAAACTATAAATAAACATACAATAGAAAAAAGTAGGAGAGGGCTGGGGATGTGGCTCAAGCGGTAGCGCGCTCGCCTGGCATGCGTGCAACCCAGGTTCGATCCTCAGCACCACATACAAACAAGGATGTTGTGTCCGCCGAGAACTAAAAAATAAATATTAAAAAAAAAAATTCTCTCACTCTCTCTCCTCTCTCACTCTCTCTTTATAAAAAAAAAAAGAAAAAAGTAGCAGAATAGGGAAAGGAGAACTACATAATTTTAAAAAACTATAAATAAATATACGATAGAAAAAAGTAGGAGAATAGGGAAAGGGGAACAACTGGATACTGAAGAGGAGCAAATTATATTTCATGTTATATGGTTATGTCAAAATAAACCTGACTGTTAAATACAACAATAATGCAATAATAAAAATATCATCAAGCTGGGCTGGGGATGTGGGTCAAGAGGTAGCGCGCTCGCCTGGCATGCGTGCGACCCGGGTTCAATCCTCAGCACCACATACCAACAAAGATGTTGTGTCCGCCAAGAACTAAAAAATAAATAAAATTCTCTCTCTCTCTCTCTCTCTCTCTCTCTCTCTCTCTCCTCTCTCACTCTCTCTTTAAAAAAAAATATCATCAAGCTTTACTTTAAAAAGTAAAAAACGAAAGCATAATTTTTTAAAATTCATCTACAAAGTTATATGTAACTTTAGCCAAAAACCTTTTCAATTATAAGAGCAAAAAAAGAACTTATCATGGCTTACTATTCATATATATTGTGAAAATATAATATTACAATAATAAAGAATCACAATATAAATAAGATCCCCATATGAATATGTATGTATGTAAAAACAGTCTGCTTTATTACAATAGCAAATTCTAGATAAATCAAACCATAACAAAAATAATCTCAGCAACTTAGCTAGGGCCTTTCTCAAAATAAATTTAAACCTCTTAGGGCTGTTTATGGATGAAGAGTCCTTGATTCCCCAATGCTGAAGTATAACACCAGAGAAGTGTGCCAAGGTAAGTTTAGAGTGGAAAGTAGAAGCTTTATTAAAGGACAGTAGCAAAGACTTCTCCACAGAAGAAAAAGGGGACCAAAGTTGTAGAATCCATGAAAGTTTTTTTTTTTTTTTTTTTTTTTTTTTTTTTTTTTTTTTTTTTTTTTAACTAAGGTCTTCTTAGCTTTTTTATAGCTAAGGTCTTCCTTCAGCTATCCCACATTTCTGTCACATTGCTGTCTTTGTTCTGTTATCTTGAAGTGTTGGAATGCAGGTGGGAAGCCCCAAAGTGTGGAGGCCAGGTGGGCTGAAGGAGTATTCTGGGCAGTAAGGGCTTTTGGATTAGTATCTCCTTGTTTGCTGTGAGTTTCTTCATTAAAATTTCCTTGGGATGGGCTCAGGGCCTTGGGGATATTTTCAATTCCCCTTATCCAGGACTCCATCCTCAATATGCTATTCATTCTTGATTTTACTGGATATTACACCCAATTTACCTAAGTACAATAACTACCTATCTGTAAATCTGGCTCCACTACCAAGGATATGGCTAAGTAGTACAGTATCCCTGAGTTTACCTAACTTTAACAAAATAATAATAATGAAGAAAGTAAAAATAAAAGAATGTCAAAATTAAAATTAGCTAGCTCAAAAGAAAATTAGGTACCCCAAAATGACAGCTCCTTTCCTGCAGGAAAATGGACCGTGGAGATTTTAGTTTGATAATTATTCCACATGTCAATCTCCAGCATCTGGTAAGACACTGGGCTGCAGGAACACACCTCCCACATAGTATTTTATGAAGATTCTGAGGATGCCCTTTGAGCATAAGGAACTCAGCAAAGAGTCTCTGCCAATGACATGTTCCCCATCTGGTTGGCCAGTAGGACTTAGGACATAGTGGCCCAGTGGAGGAGTTAAGCCGGAAGACTCCAGAGACTGCCCAGAGTCCGAATCTGCTAGCTCCTGTTTTCAACACAACCACTCTTGTGGTTCCAATAGTCTTCCTCCCCCAGCCTCCCTTGCTAGGCCAATGCACACTCACCATTTCCTGGTTCTCAGGACTAGGGCTACTTGGGATCCTCAGTTCCTGCACAGCAGAACAACCTGTGACTCTGAAGTGTGAAACTACAGATGGCAAAAATGGAGGACTCGCGAGACAAAAAGTGAAAGCCCACCCTCCTCCTCCCTGATAACACACATGACTGGACAGTTCCCACAAAATGCTCTTGATTGGAAGAGACCTCAGATCATGAATATTGGATCTGAGAGAAGTGAGCCCCTTTTCTGAGTGATGGGGAATATTATCCAATCCAGGCATGAATAAGGGCTAGAATCTCAGGTCATTGAGTGCTGTTTTTTGTTTGTTTGTTTGTTTGTTTTGTTGTGTTTTGTTTTTTATCTGAGAAATGTACCCCAGAGTCTCAGGCTGCTGTTATTTTAAGGCAAGGTTGTTTTCCAATAAGTGGGAACTAACCCAACCAACAGAGCATTTTCATTTCAACTTACATATAAAGTCATTTCAGTTTATGGATTATATATACTTGTATATTATTCGGGAGTTAATATAAAATGATAATAAGTATCCAATTTTATTTAAATTTATTTTTGATCTATGTTCTTTTTAGGTGACAGATTGAACTTTGAACTGGGGAGAAAACCCCTAAAGTAAAAATGCCCAATAAAAACAACATATAAGGGGCTAGGATTGTGGCTCAGCAGTAGAGTGCTAACCTCCCATATGCAAGATCCTGGGATCAATCCTCAGTACCACATAAAAATAAATAAGTAAAATAAAGGTATTGTGTCAAGCTACAGCGAAAAAAAAAAAAAACATAAAAAATATAAGGTAAAAGGTGAGAAACCAGCCTCTACCTCAGAGCAAAGACTGTCCAAGGAAGGAGGCATGACTCTTGTTCTTGGAAAGACACACAGAGCACTCCTAGGCTCACACCCACCCTGCTGAGTTGTTTATTTACAAATAACAGGAGAGATCTGCTGTGCTTGGTTTTTCTGACTCAGTCAGGCTTGGTGGGGATCCATAGCAACCCCCTAGCAGCCACCAATCTGCATGAGACAGGGAAAATACTTGGGATTCCAAATGAAATTTCCAGTACTTTATGGTGGTTGATAACATTTTGGGAAACCATGTAGTTCAGCATATACTCCCCTCATGTCCTAAGCCAATCTGTTCAAATGAATCCCCATCTTGTACTAACCAGTCACGCTTACCCCACTTGTTCCCACCAGTGAATGTGCTAATCATGTTTTAGAGTTGTTTATGATTTTCCCACGGTGTGTGATGATTTTCTAATAGATTCTATGATGTATGTGAGGTTTCTGCCTTCCCCAAAGAGTTATAAAACTGCTGCAAACCCCAGGATCAGGGCCTCTAAGCCACCAGTTTCTGTGTGTGTGGAGGACTGAGCTAGCTTGCAATAATACCTCCTTGGTGCTTACATCGATATTGGTCTCTGGTGGTCTTTTGGGGGTCTGACATTTGAGCATAACAGTCTCTCCTGAAACCCATGGAAAAAGAATTCAGCGCTCCAGTTCTCTAGGACTGTAGTTTTATAGCACAAAAATTTACAAAAGAAGGGTGACTTGAGAACTTACATGAATAACAGGATTTTCACAAGCATAATACAAAGACACATAGTGGGTTAGTGGTCTAAATGGTTTAGCACTTAGGGAGTAATTTATATCACAACATAAGAATTTGTGATGCACTACTAAAGTTTCAGATTGAGTTGTTATTTGGTCAGGGAAAGCCAGAATTTATGAGTCATCACTAAAGTTTCAGGGAGGGTTGTTATCTCATCAGGGAAAACCAGACATGGGTGAGTTCAAGGCACTGGCAGGCATTTCAAGGAAGTTTACAAATCACAGTAATTTATAATGAAGCAGAAATTAACTTTTCATGCCTTTGTGATGAGATGGCTCCCAATCTTAAAAGAAAATTAGGCTGGATTTTTCACTTGCTATAGTCATAGCTTTTAAAGTATATGAATATTAATTCCTACTATTTTTTATAAGCCATGTGGAGCACCTTAGCACTTTTTTTTTATATTTGCACACAGTCCAATTCTAAAGAAGAATGAGTTGGAGATATAGTCTAATGTTCTGAGCAAAAGAGAAATTGCCTTAGGATATTTCTAAAGCTTTTAACTTTTCTCACTTTTTAGAATTCTTGGTGATTTGAAAAAAATTATTTATTTTAAGAAATGAATTGTTTGAAATTAATTATTTATCTTCCCTGCATTATTTTTCACTTTCATTGATTTTTTAGAAGATCTAACAGAACAGAATTCCAAAAGTGTTCCATGTAAATTTAAAGGTATGTTTCCAATAATCAAGATAGGAAGCAGAAGCAAAACATAATCTAGTTTGGTGGTTCTGCCTCTGCTATTATTCACTAGGTTCCTGAGGTTGCAGAAATCACCAACCAACACAGATAGAAGTCTTTTTAGTTTGTTTCTCACAACCAATTCAAGCTAAAATACACTAGTATCACTGTAGTTTCAGACCAAAGGGTGTTTCTAAATAATAAAAATATATATACATAAATACATAAATAAATATAAAATAAAAAATAATATTAGATAGATTTTTTTCCTGGATAATCCTTTTGTACATATTTCCCTTTACACACAGTTCTGGGAAAAAAGTGTCACAAATAAGACATAAATCCTACATTTCTACACATAGTAATTAAGGCACATACTAAGAGCTTGGTATAAAACTTGCCATAGAGATATAAATAACTAGAGAACATCATAGAGAATTATACCTAAGTGCTAAGTAGCAAATTCATAGTCTTTAAGTACATAAAGAGACAAGTTATCATAGCAAATTTCATAACTCAGTTGCTGCTAATATACAGAGATAGATTTATTAAGAGATGGTTTTATGCAGATTTTTGGCTTAAAAAGGGAAAGATCAAATAATGGTGGTGATTTAAACATGAGCAATAATATTTTTCTGCATTCAGTACCTTTTTTTGCAGATATATTAATTATAATTAATTCCAACCAGTAAAATGCAGAAATAGTGTAAAGATTATTCACTAGGAGTAAAACTACTTAAAAAGAGAACCAAAACTTCCATTCCTGTCAAAATGTTTATTCCTGACAAAAAACTGCTTCTTTTAAATCATTTCTGTAGATGATTTTTTGTAAAAAAATATTTGTGAGTTGTTACATATTACTTAATATATTTATGCTTCAAATTTTCTCTTTTGTCCTATTTTACTACCTATATTATGAAAGAAAAAATTTCTAATTCCTAAACTCCCTTGATATTTGAGATATTTTTCTAATTTTTAAGCTTATATCATTTCTATAATGAATACTGTGATTTCAGTAAAGAATGACTATTTTTATGCACCTGATCATTTACAGGAGTTTTGTTGTGTTCTTTGGTTTTATTTACAGTAAAGTAAAAAAAAAAAAAAAAAAAAAAAAAAAAAAAAAAAAAAAAAAAAGGTTAATGTAAAACCAAAACACAAAGAAAAGACCACCAACTCAAATTTTAAATCAAGATTGCATTGTGTACACAAAAGCTGGCCAGGACTCTCTCTTACAAGATTCCATGCTAGAGATCATCCCCCTGATCCTCAGGAAATAGTTTTTACAGCACAAAAAGTTACAAAGGAGGTGGGTGTCTAAGGTACATACAGCTAACAAGATTTTGACCATCATAATACAAAGGCAAATAGAAGGTTAAGGATCTACATGGTTAACATTTCAAGGTAGAAAATAAATTCAGCTCCAAACATTAGAATTTATGAGCTGCCACTGAGATTTATAGAAAATTGTTATTTGGTCAGCAGGAGCCAGAATTTATGAGGCACCAGTAAGGTTTTAGAGAGGGTTGTTATCTGGTAAGGGATAGCCAGGCATAGGTGAATTCAAAACACAGGTAGAAATTGCAAGCAAATTTAAAACATCAAAATATTGTCATGCCAAAGAGAAATTTTCGTTTTCTTACACAAAACAGAAATAAACTTTTTACCTCTAAAAGCTCTCAGAGAAGATTTTTTTTTTGTATTTTATCATATCTAATGGCTTCTGACATTCCTTTCTTTGTGACCATTAATGCTTCTCTTCTGTATTTATGAGGCTTTCAAAACAAAAAAAAAAATATATATATATATAGATATGCCCTTCTCATAGGGAAGATGTTTCAAACATAGCAAGTAACTACCCTTTAACCCATATGGTCTGACAACCATATTATAGGAAATGAAAGACCCTCCAATATGCTTGTTCTTCCAACCATTGTTTGCAAAGATTGACAAAATTCAATTCATTGCACAGAATAAGTGAAGTGGGTCTCTGCTATGCAGTTCAGAACAGGTGGTAAAAGAGCCCCCAAAGTGAATTTAAAACAGGGCTTTACATGACATAGCTGACAAAATCCTAAAAAAAAAAAAAACAAACAAAAAAAAAAAACATAAAGTCAGAGAGAACCATACCCACATAATCTCATTTGACAGAATCAAATTCATAAGAGGAACAGAGGACAGAGGTAAATCTAAAGGGATTTAACTATATTTTCTTTTTCTAAATTGCTATTAATGTCTCCCAGGATTATAGAGTTCTGGATCTCCTCAGTTACTACTTTATCATTACCTTCAACCTACAATGCATGAGGCACACTGAATTTACCCTCATACTCATGTATTTATAACTTATTTTTTCTATAGAAATGCATATGTATATGAATATATTTTTCCCACATTTCCAAGATTCTACCCTGAAAATTTCTGTGATATCACTTCCCTGAAATGCATTTTCATTATTTCATATCAGTTCATCTAAGTATTCCATATCATGTGTTGGAAAAGTTGAGACAACTCTAAGGCACTTCTTATTTGACTATTTATAAACTATAATTGAAGGTCAACCTCAATTCCTCCAAAGAACTTAAGTCTCATTCACCTTTCTCATTCATAGTGCTTTATTTTTTAAGTAGGTAGCAGAAATATTATTTTGAAGAAGAGTAAGTGATTTAAAGCCATTCAGTGTACTTTAGAGGATCCCAAAAACCTATGGTTGTGGTTCTTAAACAACCTTACCACTGAAAGATCTGGGTTACACTCCAGGTTGGACACTGATACTAGGCTTCCAGGGGAAATGATTTCTTGGTTGTGAATATTGTCTTTCCCTTTCCCCTATAGTCTTGGAAATGTGTTGATTGTGTGAAGTTTTAGAATCACTATTTTCAACACACTTAGCATGGACCCATTTGATAATAGAAGACATCTATATTCCAAAAAAAAGACCCTTCACCCAGCCCTAAAGAAGTGATAAAGTAATCTCTGGAAAAAATAACACTCATCCATTAGATTATTTAAAAAAAAATACTAAGAATAAGTTTAGTTAGTAATACATTACTGTACTAGGAAAAGTGATATAAATGCAATTTTAATTTTTAAAGTTGTTTCTGACTACTACAAAGAGAGTATAAAAAGCTGGGTACATGGGCTGGAGTTGTGTCTCAGTTGTAGACTACTTTGCTAGAATGTGCAAAGCACTGAGTTTGATTCTCAGCAATACATATAAAGATTTTTTTATTTGTTTCATTTTTAAAATACATGACAGTGGAAGGCATCACAATTCTTATTACACATATAGAACAATTTTTTATGCCTCTGTTTGTATATAAAGTATGTTCACATCAATTCCTGTCTTCATATATGTGCTTTATTTTTTGAGAAAGAGAGAGAGAGAGAGAGAGAGAGAGAGAGAGAGAGAGAGAGAAAGAGAGAGAGAGAGAGAGACAGAATTTTAATATTTTTATTTTTTAGTGTTTGGCGGACACAGCATCTTTGTTTGTATGTGGTGCTGAGGATCAAACCCCAGCCGCATGCATGCCAGGCGAGCGCACTACCACTTGAGCCACATCTCCAGCCCCATAAATGTACTTTAGATAATAATGTCTATCACATTCCACAATCTTTGCTAATCTCTACACAACACTCCTACACTGGCTACTTCACATAAACTTGCCTCAGATATTTAATGCATTAATCAACTAGATATTTTATTCAGCCTATTCAGTGCTGTTGGAATGGCTATTATAAAAATCTAAAATTGTCATGTGTTGTGGCATATGCCTGAAATTCTAGAAGCTATGGAAAATGACACAGGAGAATTGTTAGTACAAAGACAGCCTCAGTAACATAACAAGGCTACAATCAACTTAATGAGAGTCTGTCTCAAAAATATAACATGAAAATGAATGCGGATGTATCTCAGTGGTATGCACCTCTGGGTTCAATACTCAGCACCAAACCATACAAAACCAAGAAAATATCTCATAATTAATAGGGATTCCAGGGTACACAAATATGTAAAAATATTGGTGACAATATAAATTTAATAAATATATTTTTATAAAAGTGTTAAGGTTCTTTAAAAGCCCACAATAAAAATGCCACAAAATCCACTAGTAATAATTTGGGGTAGCAGTGCAAAATCATACATGCCTGTACTCCCAGTGGCTTAGGAGAATAAGAGGTAGAAAACTAGGGATTTATTCTCAAGTTAAAGATCAGCCTCAAGAACTTGGCAAGGTCCTCTGAAACTCAGTAAAACCCTCTCTCAAAAATAAATAAGTAAATAAATAAAAGTGTTAGAGACTGGGTATGTAGCACACTGGTAAAGTGCCCTGGGGTTGATCTCCAGTATTTAAATAAATTTTAAAAATACAAATAATAATTCTCGGTAAAAAAAAAAAAAAAAAAAAAAATGCCATACAATCCAGTAATAATAATTCTGGGTATGTATGTAAAAAATTTGGAATCCTTTTGCTAAATATATTGCCACATGTCTATTTTTATTGTACCTTTATTCACAGTATCTAATAAAAGGAAACAAATGAAGTAACTTTTAGATAGAAAGTATATCAGAAAATGCCTTCCAGCTGCAAAGCATCTAATTAGTAAATCCCTTCAGAAGCTACACACTTAAAATTCAAACTGGTCCCTAGAAGGCAAGACTCAGAGAGTGGTGTTTTCTAAATACTCCAAAAAATTTGAATCTCTGGAAATCTTGTGTCAGATATTCTAAAACTCAGTACTAGGTCATATGGGAGGTCAGAATGAGAACACAACACATAGTAAATTCTTTAATGGGGAATCTTAACTCAGACACTGACATAACCACAAGCAGTGTTGCAGATAAAAAATAGATTCTGTTTCACTGATTTCTGGGTTATGGATTCAAATCAAATATATATTATAAAAAAAGTTAAGGCTACTGGTTAAAATCTACGTAAAACAGGTATTAAAAATGTACCAGGGGCTGGGTGTGTTGGTTCAAGTCTGAATCCCAGTTGCTGAAGAGGCTGAGGAAGAATTATCAAAATTTCAAAGCCAGCCTTAGCAGAAGAGAGGTTCTAAAAAACTCAGAGAGATCCTGTCTCTAAAAAAAAAAAAAAAAATTCCTGGAGATTTGTCTTAGTAGTCAAGTGTTCGTGAGTTCAATCTCCAATATCCCCCATAAAAAATGTACCAGGGGGCTGGAGCTGAGTCTCAGTGAAGCTCACTTGTCTGGCACATGTGAGACACTGGAATATAAGGTCTATCAACAACTTTATATATACAGTACCAACATATTGACATGGACTTTCATCTAATTTGCGTGTACTTTAGCCCTTAAGATTCAAGTTGGTTGGGGCTGGGAATGTGGCTCAAGCGGTGGCAAGCTCGCCTGGCAGCCTGGGTTCCATCCTCAGCACCACATACAAACAAAGATGTTATGTCTGCCAAAAACTGAAAAATAAATAATAAAAAAAAAATCTCTCTCTCCCTCTCTCTCTCTCTCTCTCTCACACACACACACTCTATCTTTAAAAAAAAAAAAAAAAAAAGATTGAAGGCATGGTGGTGCATGCCTGTACTATCAGATGTTTACAAGACTGAGACATAAGAATCATAAATTCAAAACCAGTCTCATCAATGGTGAGGCACTAAGCAACTCAGTGAAACCCTATCTCTAAGTAAAATACAAAATATGGGTAGGGATGTGGCTCAGTGGTAGAGTGCCCCTGACTTCAATCCCTGGTCTTCCCCCCCCCCAAAAAAAAAATGGGGCTGAGTAAATACCTCAGCTTGTAGACTGCTTGCCTTCTAAGCATGAGGCCCTGGGGTCAATCCCCAGTACAGAGAGAGAGAGAGAGAGAGAGAGAGAGAGAGAGAGAGAGAGATTGACATTGCATGTAATTTAAATTCAAGTTAGTCCCACTTTTATTTTTTCCTGCCACACCAGAATAAAAGAGTTTCCTGAAATATTTGGAATGTTTCTGTGGGTTCTTTATTTATTTTTTATTTATTAGTTTTATGTGGTGCTGAGGATCAAACCCAGGACCTTGCACATCTAGGTGAGTGCTCTATCACTGAGCCACAACCCCAGATAGTCTGACCATAAATAAATTTAAAAAAAAAAAATTAATAAATAAATAAACCCTCAATTGATGACTCATTAAAGTTTTTAAAAATCTTTAATTGGGACAAAATAAACCTCATTTAGGAGAGATTCATTCTTTTTAATTTCATCTAATTTTATTCTGCTTTCTTCTCATGTGAAAATCTCAGAATGTTAAATTAAAATGTTTTAAAAGTGCCCTCCAGTTCTTGAAGAAAAACATTATAAATGATGCATACATTTGAAATAAAACATGGGAAAATGATTAATAATTGATAGACCCAACCTGATCTTTTCTTAAAATTGGGCATCTCACCATAAAACCATGAAAAGATAATTTCGGCTTTACTATAAATTACTGCAAATTCTGAACCTACTTGGAATGCCTGCCAGTGCCCTGAACTCACCCATGTCTGGTTTTCCCTGACCAGATAACAATCCTTTCCTAAACCTTAGTGACACCTCATAAATTCTCACCTTCCCTGGCCAGATTAGGACCCTCTCTGAGTCTCTAAGATCTCCATAAATTCAGATGCCTGGGCCAGCAAAAATGTAAACTTGTGTAATGCTCCTCAGAGTGTTGTTATCTGTAAACCCCCTTTGTGTAACTTTTTGGGCTATAAAACTGGTCCACAAAGAAGCCTCGGGGCTGTCCTTGGCTCCCAGGATTTTGAGGGGCAAGGTAGCCTGGCTGGTCAAAATAATAAGCTTGCTTTAATTTGATTTTAATTGCAGTCAGTGGTCTTTTCTTGAGTCCTGGTCTAACATAATGCTGAAAGTGGAGTTTTGAGATTAACCAAAATTTCTCAGTTTACAAATTGAATCTGGGTTCTTGTCTTATAAAATTTGAAGAAAAAAAAAATTGATTTAAGCAAGAAGAAATAGAATGCCCACCGTGTGGTATGAGGAATGATACCAGAAAAAAAATCAAACTCATTTTTCTGTGCCATCTTAGAAGTTTTCTGATGGTTTGGGGCAGAACAGGAAGCATAATGCATTTAGACTAGGCTTTGGAAAAGGCGTCCGGACCACCTTATGAGTTCACATTCATTTTTTCTGTGACACATCCTTTTTTCTTCAAATTCAATAAGGAATCTCCCCTGGGACAAAGGACTTTCTGGAAGGTGTTCCCACAAGTTGGCTTCAAGTCGTTTACATTTGAAATAGGCCTTAATGGGGCTCATTAACATCTTTCAGTTAGCCACCAGGTGTGTTTGAGTGGGGCCCATTATCCGAATTACATGGTCATTATACTATCTATTCTATTTTGTACTTATTCTGTTAACACAGAACCCTAGTTTTGGATATGTGAACAGAGAGCTAGAAAACTAGGGGTTTATTCTGAGACCTATGGAGAGCTAAACTGAAGTTCTAAATTTCAGATTTTTGTTTTGGATTTGAGATACTGCTTCTGCTACATTTAAAAATCTCAGGACTCATGAAGAGAATGAGTTAAAAGCTAGCATCATCAAATTTCTGAGGCCCTAAGAAATTCAAAGGGACTCTGTCTCTAAATAAAAATATTAAAAAAGGGGTGGGAATGTGAATCAGTGGATGAACACCTCTGGGTTGAATTTCTGGTACCAAAAAGAAAACAACAAATGAAAATGTGTCGCTGGAGAAAAAAATGGTCTACATATGTCACCCTAAAATTGTTGGGGAAAGAAGAAAGAGGGAAATATGATTAAAATTGTTGGGGAATGAGGAGAGAAGGAAATGTGATAATATGAATAGGTTATATAATTCCCATTAGCAAATTTCAAGTATGTAAAAATCTCAGCATTATAATTTAATAGAAAAATCTTTTTATAACCCAGCTCACTTTATTTTTCCTCAGACATAATACAAATAAGGAATTCAAAAATTCAAATGATTGCAGTAATTTGCCTCACATCTTTTGTGTAATACTCAGGTGGTAGGAAAAAGCATTCATATATAGGGCCACAATCTATTGGTCTTAAGAGAACACACCTAGCACAGAGCACACCAGTTGATACTTTAAAACCAATGAGCCTATGATTAGTATCTAACTAGCTCTAGTTAGCAAGATGTTTTCTTTTCCAATGATTTATGGTGATTAAAATAGTCAAGACTCTTTTTCATCCTCAACGTTTATCTTATCACATAGCTTAAGAAAAAACATATACATATAGAATACACACATATTTCTTATGATGTTCTCATGCTAAACTGATCAAAATAAAATAATAACATGCTAGAAGATTTTATTTTCTGTAAAGAAAGTATATTTTTTGAAACATTCTTTATAAAAGAATATAACAATAAAAATAATGATACTGTATAGAATATGTTGGCAATCAGGAAACTGCATACCTAGGGATATATTGTTCACATGTTATGGGTCAAAAGCTCAGAGTGGGTAACAATGGGTTTTTGAATCTTCAATTACAGTTTCATTAATTTCTCTATTTATTCATTCAACAAATACTTATGGAAATATGCCACATGATCTTAAGCTGTGCGAGATTCACAATATATATATGTGATCCCTATCACAAAATGTTTACAGTCTGGTGGGGGTAGACAGGTAATTTAATAAGCTGTGAACTGTGGTAAATGTCATGGTAGGAGAATTGTATTGCAGGGGAAAATAAACTAGTCAAGAAGCCAAGGGGGAAAAAAAAAAGAAAACAACACACAAACATAATAATAATAATAAATAAACAAAAAAAAAAACAAACCCTCATGAGTAACAAGCCCTAAAATTAACAGCCTCTCTCATGCATGAATACAATAAATGGATTTGGTGTTCTCTCCTGGTAATTATCTCAGTCTTCACCATGCAATCTGGAGACATGCTGGACTCATGGCACATGGAAGCCCACTAAGGGATTTAGAAAGAAGCTGAAAACACCATACAATTATGGAACAAAATGCCCAGGTTTTCAACTGCTGATCTAAGCCTCACTAGACTAGTCAGAGGGAGGTGAAGGCTAAGCTACCACAGAGAGACCCTCTGGCCACAAGACTCTGGAGAGGACCACGAGGAGTCCCTAGCCATGACTGCCAGTTTCCACCATTGCCACTCCTGTCAGCTTTAAGCCACCTTCCTACGCAGTCTCAATATAACAAGGCAAACTTACCATTTCCTGGCTCTCGGGGTTCTCAGCGTTCTCCCTGTGGTTTGTTTTCAGCTTCTGCATAGCACAGACACCTGGGCTCCGGATCCAGGAGAGGAGCCTACAAAAAGATTGAAAAAATGGCAGGTTCCAGACACCAAGGGAACAGAAGATTTTGGAAGCCCTCCCCCTCATCACTGACTGCATGAGGATTGGACAGTTCTCACCTAAGTTACTGATTGGTCAAGGCTTGAGGCCCTGCCTCCAACCTGAGCCAAGTGGGCACACAATCAAAGTCTGAATGACAGGCTGCTCCATTGTCATTGTTAAAGGACTACAGATCAGGGCTGAGAACATAGCTTAGTCAGTAGAGTGCTTGTTTTCCTGATATAAGGCCATGGATTCAATCCCCTGCACTACACGCACACACTACCCCCCCCCAGAAAAAAAAAAAAAAGATTAAGTAAAGGACTTTGGGGACTAGGGTTATGGATCAGTGGTAGAGAACTTCCCTAGCATGTGTAGGTACAGGGTTGAACACCCAGCACCACATTGAAAAGCCACACATGAGGGGACATGGCTCAAGTGGTAGTGCACTCGCCTGGCATGTGGGCGGCCCAGGTTCGATCCTCAGCACCACATACAAACAAAGATGTTCTGTCTGCCAAAAACTAAAAATAAATATTTTTAAAAAGCCAACAAACAAACTACTAATAATACTGCGTCTATCTACAACAAAAAAATATTCAAGAAAAAAGACTCTGTATTGGACTTGTGCACCCTCACTACAGAATTCATAAACACTTTTTAAAAATAATATATACATATGTCTTCAGACAATGTATAAAATTCTCCTGTGATGTCTTTTCAAGTAACTTATATTACAGGTATGCGTCATAACCATGAAATCCTCCACACCTCACTTCTTCTTCTTCTTTTCTTCTTCTTCTTCTTCTTCTTCTTATTATTATTATTATTATTATTATTATTATTATTATTATTGGCCTGTTAATTGCACTAAATGCCTCTGTATGGGGTTATTTTAAGGCAAAGTTTTCTTCCAATAATAGGACTGAGCCCAGAGAGAAATGTATTGACACTTATAACTGTTTATAAGGTTAAAGCAATTTGTGAATAAATATGTATGTATATTTTTATGAAAATGATCACAATCACTTTAATATATTTTTTATTTTTTAATTCTTTGTCTCATAAAAAAAAGTTTGAGCTTTAAACTCATTAGCAATGTCCTTATATCCCTTCCTCAAAAAAAGTGTCTCACAAGTATAATTCAAATTATTGAGACTCATAGATTTTCTTTTTATTTTCACCTTTAAATGAAGCCCACTTTTTATAGCTTTCTTGTTGTGTAACTGATCATTAATATTCTGCAAATTTTACCCCCATTCTGATCACTTTGGACTATTGATGTTTTGATGGAGGGGATCTCAAAGTGTTCATGCACAAGGTAGGAAATGGATATAGTAAGATATAAGACTGGTGATTGCTGAGTATGTAGAATTTGCTATACAAAATAAGTATTGGTGGATGATATGGGGGTAGGGAGAAAAAGAACAATGAAAAAAAAAAGAAAAACTTGAACAGTAGAGTGGCTCGCATGCTACAAGTCTACAATGATACTGTGAATATAGAGGGTAGTGTTCTTGGAAGCAGCAATAAAATTTGAGGGAAAGAAAAAGGTAATTTTTTGCACAGTTCCCAAGTGAGAGATCCAGGTGAATGGGTTCTGTGTTCCACTCTTCCCACCTAGGAGTGGAATTTATAGTTCATAGGGTATGTCTCAGTAATTATTAAAACACCATTTCTATGTACCTTTACACTTTTTCAGGGTTACTAGCTGACTTTGACAATTCCAGTCACATTATATCTTTGCACTTGTTAGCTATTCATTCATTAATTAATTCATTATATTATTTATTTGCTTTTTATTAATTCACTTTTTCTTTAGTTGTCATTGTTTTTACATTGATTACATAATTGCATAAGTATTCTGAATGTTGACTTTGGTTAAATATTGTTTTATGTGTTTATTCATACATTTACTTTTCATTTAAATGTTTTTCCTTTGCCAAGCCTGATTTATATTAGACCTCAATCTTCATTTATGAAGACTAGAAAAAATTACATTATTCCAAATAACTCAAGGATTTATCATTTTTGCAGAACCCTCATCACCCACTAAAGTTGACCCAGTCTGTGTCAACTAAAAGCTGTGTCAAAAGTCCTCTTTTTTATATATATACACTTTAATAAAGAATTCCTCTCTCACTTTTATATTTTAGAGAGTAGACTAACTTCCCAAGCAGTAGTTAATAACCTAGATGAGTTTTCCAACTAGCTCACTATTACTTTTAAATTATTTACATCCTTGACACTGAGTGTCACTAATTACTTTTTTTATTTTTTTCAAGATCTCTCTCTCTCTCTCTCTCTCTCTCTCTCTCTCTCTCATATGACAAATTAAAATCAAATATGCTTATTTACTAAGAAAAGCTCTCAGCCTTTAATAAAATATTCTATAAAGAAAAAGGGTTTCAATGATTTTCTTAGAGCCTCTCTGAGACAGGCTGATTTAATCTAATGTTATAGAAGTTTGCAGTATATATATACACACACACAGAGAGAGAGAGAGAGAGAGTAGTGTTCATTTGACTCTTTCTCTTGGGGACTGTGCCAGAGTTACCTTCTTCTTTCAGTTCTACTTTATTTCTGCCTCCAAAGAAACTACCCTTTATACTCATACTACTATTGATTCACCATTAGACTTTTTAAATCTGCACTCTTGAGCTGGTCATTCTTTCCCTCTTTCCTTCACAGCACTTTTTTCTCTACCCATACATATTCCACCAATACTTTTTTCAAGAATACTCACTACTACATACTCAGTATCCACCAATCTCACATCCTGACCCATCCCTGTTCTGCCTCTTCCATGGATCACTTTGAGATCCCCTCCACCCAGATATCAATAGTCCAGAGTAAGGTCAGGAAAGGGTGTTATATATGCAGGTTTTTAAAAGTGATTTACATAACAACAAGCCTATTAAAATTGGGATGTATTTTGTCTTAGGTTAAAAAAGAAAATCTACAGAATGCACTGTTATACTGAATTGTTTAAAATTCATTAATCTCAATAATTTGGAAAAAATAAATTCTATAAAAAGGAGAATAAAGAACATAATACATAAAAGTGACAAATTTGAAGACACACCAAATGTACATATCAAAGAGTGTCATATATTGGTGCTTTCAAAAGGCAAATTAATTTGAAATAAATGTAGTTAATGCGAGATGTAGTAATCATTTATTAATTATATATCATGGTAGTGTACATGTATATGTACAAAATGCATTTCATATAATAATACATTGCAAAAAATGATCTCTACAGTAGTTTTTTTTTTTTTAATTTTGCTGACAACACTATAAATACCTTCATCTAGGTTTATGTATTATCAAATGCTCAGGATACATTTTGTACTTTATAAAGTTTACAACTGATAAACAGACCTTTTTTATTTTCAATTTTTAAAAGGAGTAGTATTTATTTTCAGTAAGAATATAATGCCACCATTTATCTTTAATTTTTAAATATTTTAATTATATATGACAACAGAATGCATTACAATTCTTATTAGAGATATAGAGCACAATTTTTCATTAATTTGGTTTTATACAAATTATATTTACATGAATTCACTTCTTTATACATATACTTTATATAACAATGTACATCATATTCCACCATCATTTCTTACCCCATGATCTCTCCCCTCACCTCGCAACCCCCAAAAGGTCATTTTGATACACAACGATGTATGCTATGAAGTTATAGAAAAGAGTATATATAAAGTTTTGTAACTAATACATAGAACAATAATAATAATAATAATAATAATAATCTTGCCATTTAGACATTAATGAATTATACATCTAGCACTAAAGACATCTTTTCCAAGAAAATTGACCTCTTTTCCAAGAAAGGCAGAGGGGGGCGGTTTGTGGGGTAAAATGGTATTCTATGCTTTCTTAATATCAAGAATAAATTATTTTCAGAAGTAATATATATTTCAATATAAAAATAAAATAGAACCAGTTTCCATGGCACACACCTCTAATCCCATTGGATTGTGAGGTAACGCAAGTTAAACCTGAGTTTAAAGCCAGCCTCAGAAATTTAGCAAGGCCCTAAGAAACTATGTGTGACCCAGTCTCTGTGTGCCCATGATTTAAATTTCCAGTAAGAAACAACAACAACAAAAAGAATACAAAGTATTGATGAGGACACAGAACAAATTCTCATGAACTAAAGATGGAGTAGAAATTGCTGTTATTTCATCATGAAAACTGTTTATATGTATATAATACTCCTCACCAAGCAGCTTAGACCTGTAGAAATTATAGTATGTGTGTACCATGACAGTGTACAAGTATGTGATAGCATAAAACTAGAGCTATCCTTGTCATTACAGTACAAATCTGCAGCGTAGGAGGAAAGAGAAGGTGATTCAGAAAAATAAAAATGGAACATTCTCAAAAATAGACCATATATTATGTCACAGGGCAACTCTTAGACAATATAAAGGGGTAGAGATAATACCATGCATCTTATCTGATCATAATGGAATGAAACTGAAAATCAATGATAAAAGAATGAAGGAAAAATCAAACATCACTTGGAGAATGAACAATAGGTTGCTGAATGATCAATGGGTTTTAGAAGACATCAAGGAGGAAATTAAAAACTTCCTAGAGTTAAATGAAAACACAGACACAACATATCGGAATCTATGGGACACATTGAAAGCAGTTCTAAGAGGAAAATTCATTGCTTGGAGTTCATTCCTCAAAAAAAGAAAAAAACCAACAAATAAATGATCTCATACTTCATCTCAAAATCCTAGAAAAAGAAGAGCAAAACAACAGCAAAAGAAGTAGAAGGCAAGAAATAATTAAAATCAGAGCTGAAATTAATGAAATTGAAACAAAAGAAACAATTGAAAAAATTGACAAAACTAAAAGTTGATTCTTTGAAAAAATAAATAAAATTGACAGACCCTTAGCCATGCTAACGAAGAGAAGAGAGAGAACCCAAATTACAAGCATACAGGATGAAAAATGCAATATCACAACAGACACTTCAGAAATACAGAAGATAATCAGAATTTATTTTGAATCCTTATACTCCAATAAAATAGAAGACAGTGAAGGCATAGAGAAATTCCTTAAGTCTTATGATCTGCCCAGATTGAGTCAGGATACATGAAAAAATGCTCACCATCTCTAGCAGTCAGAGAAATGCAAATCAAAACTACCCTAAGATACCATCTCACTCCAGTAAGATTGGCAGCCATTAGGAAGTCAAACAACAATAAGTGCTGGAGAGGATGCGGGGAAAAGGGCACTCTTGTTCATTGCTGGTGGGACTGCAAATTGGTGCAGCCAATTTGGAAAGCAGTATGGAGATTTCTTGGAAAGCTGGGAATGGAACCACCATTTTACCCAGCTATTCCCCTTCTCGGTCTATTCCTTAAAGACCTAATAAGAGCATGCTACAGGGACACTGCTACATCGATGTTCATAGCAGCACAATTCACGATAGCAAGATTGTGGAATCAGCCTAGATGCCCTTCAATAGATGAATGGATTAAAAAATGTGGCATTTATACACAATGGAGTATTACTCTGCATTAAAAAATGACAAAATCATAGAATTTGGAGGGAAATGGATGGCATTAGAGCAGATTATGCTAAGTGAAGCTAGTCAATCTTTAAAAAACAAATACCAAATGACTCCTTTGATATAAGGGGAGTAAACAAGGACAGGGTAGGGACGAAGAGCTTGAGAAGAAGATTTACATTAAACAGGGATGAGAGGTGGGAGGGAAAGGGAGTGAGAAGGGAAATCGCATGGAAATGGAAGGCGATCCTCAGGGTTATACAAAATGACATATAAGAGGCAAGGAGGGGTAAGACAAGATAATACAAATGGAAGAAATGATTTACAGTAGAAGGTGTAGAGAGAGAAAAGGGGAGGGGAGGGGAGGGGAGGGGAGGGGAGGGGGGATAGTAGAGAATAGGACAGACAGCAGAATACATCAGACACTAGAAAGGCAATATGTCAATCAATGGAAGGGTAACTGATGTGATACAGCAATCTGTATATGGGGTAAAATTGGGAGTTCATAGCCCACTTGAATCAAACTGTGAAATATGATGTATTAAGAACTATGTAATGTTTTGATCGACCAACAATAAAAAAATAATAATAATAATAAAGTTTGAGAAAAAAATGGTTTCTGGAGCCCAGAAAGATTTTTGGTTTAATTAGAGTACAAAGTATCACGTAAGTATTATACTGAAGTTATATCTGTTAAATACATCACATGTATAATGGATTTCAAGGAAAATATGTGGAACTTATCACAAACTAAATAAAAATTTATGAAAGCACATAAAATAGCATGTGTGTAAATAAAACTAATCATTACAAAGACAACTATTTTAATTCAATTTAATATATAATATTTTCCTATCAAAATTTTAGCATGTTTTTCTTTAAATACAAGAAGAGACCTGGACCTGTTGGTGTACAATTGTAATCCCAGTACCTTGGGAGGCTGAGACAGGTGTATTGTGAGCTCAAAGCCAGCATCAGCAAAAGTGAGGCCCTAAGCAACTCAGTGAGACACCGTCTCTAAATGTCATACAAAATAGGTTTGGAGATGTGGCTCAATTCCCCTGAGTTTCATTCCAAGTACCAAATAAAAGAAAATAAAAGAAGGGACCAAAAAATTATCTTAGAAATAAAATATATGTAAAATACCCCAAAACTTTTAATAAAAAAAATAATATAGTTACTGTTACGAGACACATTTAATGTATATTATGAAACTATATTGCAATAATACAGACCAATATATCATAATATGAGTCAAATCTGAAACCATATGTAGATCAATAGTATTGTTAAGAGCAATAGAAAGGCATATGTAAAACCGACCATATGAAAAATAACATTACATGTGAATGAATGAATCTCTCCAACCTAAAGTTAGAATAGAGACATAGTGGCAAAGTTCACTGTTAGAGTGTGTGTGCAGAATGGGCAAGACAGTCAGTTCCAACATTAGCAACACTATAAAAAGCAAATATTAAGAGGGAATGATGTTGAAAATAAAAGAGTATATTAAATGAGACACTCTTCCTCTATCCATAGATACATTTAAGGAAAAAAAAAAAAAAAAACTACTGTGAGTGTCTCTTTGGCAAAATCATGAATGAGTAAAGAGATTTAGATACACTCGATATTAGTCTGCTCTTAAGACATGTACCGCATTTGGGACAAAATCCCCAATTACCATCATCACCTCTAGTGAACAGAAATGTGAGAGAGGGTCTGAGTATGTAGCTCAGTTTTTAGAGTGCTTGCCTTGTATGCACAAGGCCCTGGGTTCAATCTCTAGTACCACAAAAAAGAAAGAAAGAAAGAGAAAAAAAAAGAAAAAAGGAAATATGAAAGAAATGATAGAAAAAATGGTGATATCTAGGAGCCATAAAATCCTTCAAAAGTGTTCCATCAGGTGTGACCAAGACACAAAAATACCGAAATAGCAAAACTGTCAATTTATCTCAAAAAAAATCTGCCAGCATATTTTCCCAGTTGCTGTTGCTGACAGATGAAGTTCACTCTAGCTTGTATTATAGGTGAAATAGGGAGGAATCCAGTAAACTATTCTTAGCTTGAGTGAGATTTTAGCACTTCCTGAATCCTGCCCCAACCCTGATACACTAGTAATAAGGCCAGAACTACCAATTCCTTCTAGAAAAAGTTTTTTTTTTTTTTTTTTTTTTTTTGTGGGTGTGTGTATGTGCGTATTGAATGTTTCACATTTAACATATTTTGTTTATGTTACTATGTCCCTGATACACTAGTAATAATGAAAGAACTACCAACTGCTCCTAGAAAGTTTTTCTCTGTGTGTGTGTGTGGATGTGTGTACTGAATGTCTCAACTTTAACATATTTTGTTTTTGTGTTACTATGTCCTGAATTTCCAAATTCTAGAACAAAAGGTGATTGAGCTTATGTAAATCTCTGTAGATTTCAAACAAATGAATTTACATTCTTTTTAACATCACTTTTATAAACTATGATACCAAATAGCAGTTCAGAAAGGAGGTTAAAAAACAATGATTCCTGTTTATTCCAACAAATCTTTACAAAATACTCCTACATTGACTACTTCATATAAACTTTCCACAGGGATAAAATGCATCAGTCAGAGATTTTCTGTAGCCTGGGCAGTGTTGTTGAAAAGGTTATTATAATAATCTGAAAGAGCTAGGTGTGGAGGCAAGTCAGGAAGATTGTGATTTGAAAGACAGCCTTAACAACATAGCAAGGCTATAAGCAACTTATTGAGATATTAGTGATATATCACCTGTCTCAAAAAAAAAAAAAAAAAAAGGACTGGGGACATAACTCAGTGGTAAGCACCCCTGAAGTTCAATTCCTAGCACCAAACCACACCAAACTAAACAAATATCTGAAATATAGTAGGGACTCTAGAGTATAGGTGGTTATTAAGAGCTCAAAATAAAAATGCCATATAATCCACTAATAATAATTTTTTGAAGCAGGGTATTATTGTGAATGTCTGTACTCTCAGTGGCTTGGGAGGATGAAACAGGAGGAACTTAAATGCAAGACCAGCCTCAGAAACTTGGCAATGGCTTAAGTGACTCAGTGATATCCTGTCTTATTAAAAAAAAAATAGGGATGCAATACAGTGGTAAAGTGCCTAAATAAATAAAAATAAATAACAATTCTTGGTTTAAAAAATGCCCTATAACCCAGTAATTATAATTCTGGATAAATATCTAAAGAAATTGGAACACTTTTGTTAAAGAAATTACTTCACTTCCATTTTCATTTTAGGTTTATTCACAGTATCTAATAAAAGGAATCAAATGAAGTGCCTTTTAGATGCAAGGTATTGATGACAAGGTTCCTTCCAGCTGCAGATCATCCATCTACTTGCCTTAAAGGCTGCACACTTATAATTCAAACTATGGATTCTTCTGAGTACTCCAAGCGATTTTGGTACCTCTGGACAAATTGTGTAAGACTTTTCCAAAACTAAGGAATAGGTAAATTTTGGAGTTTGGAATGTGGACAACATACAGTAAATTCCTCAGGGGTAATCTTAATTCAGACACTGTGATAAGGTGTCTGGTCTGGGGGAAAAGAGGAAGTAAAATCAGAGTTTGAGATAAAACTAGACTTTGCTTCACTTATTTCTAGGTTATTGATTTAATCCAAACAGATATTGGAAAAGGGTTAAAGCTACTAATTAAAATTTATGTAAAACAGGTATTTAAAAAATGCCAGGAAAGAGCTGAAGGTGTGGCTCAGTGGTACAGTGCTTGCCTAGCATATATGAGTCCCTGAGGTTAATTTTTCTCAGCACCACATGTAAATAAATAAAATATAAATAAATATTAAAAAAATACCAGGTAAGGGTTTAGGGTTGTGGCTTAGAAGTAGAGTGCTTGGCTAGTATGCATGAGGCAATCTGTTTGATACTGGACCCACATTAATAATAATAATAATAATAATAATAATAATAATAATAAAAAAGATACTTTGTTCATCTACAACTAAGAAAAAAAATTATTTTAAAAAAGTACAACAGTGATATTGCCTGTAACCTTCTAATTATCTGTGTTCTAATTAAGCCCTTGCAATTGAACTTTCTTGTTATTTAAATTAAAGTCCAATTCCACTTTTATTTCCTGCCACACCAGGACAAAGGAGTTTGCTTGAATATTAGGAATGCTTCTAAATGTCATTTTAATAAAGTTGTCTTACATAATTAAAAACTTAGTTGAAAGCAAACTTGGTGGCACAGGCCATAACCCCTGTGGCACAGAAGAATTATACATGGGTATCATGAGTTCAAAACTACCCTCATCAAAAGCAAGGCACTAAGCAACTAAGTGAGACCCTCTCTCTAAAGAAATACAAAAAAGGACTGGGGATGTGTCTCAGTACCCCTGAGTTACATACCTGGTTAAAAAAAAAAATTCAATTGAGGACAAATACATTAAAGAAACAAAAAAACAAACAAACAAAAACCTTAATTTTGGACAAATTAACTACACTATTGTGAGGATGGCCTTAGGCCTGGCCTAAAAAACTCCATTTTAAAACCTTCAGTTTGAAACATGCAGTCTCACCAGGGCATGCCTAAAGAAGCCCAGCAGTATTGCCCTCAGACATAAACAAATCACTTCCCCTCACCTTGATAGACAGAGTGAGGTCTCTGTCAGGTTGTGCTCACCTAATAAGAGGGAAGGGTGAAAAGACTAAGGTGCAAACCACCAGACCAGATGTTTCTGGCCCTAGAGTAAATGATGGCATGGAAAAAATCTGTTGGTAACTAACAAGGATTGAAAAAAGGGTAAAAAGGCTGCAAAATTTAGTATAAAGAGTAGAGCAGGGCTGGGGATGTGGCTCAAGCCATAGCGTGCTCACCTGGCATGCCTCCGGCCCAGGTTCGATCCTCAGCACCATGTACAAACAAAGATGTTGTGTCCACTGATAAAATAAAAAAATAAATAAATATTAAAAAAAAAAAAGAGTAGAGCAAATGAACAGATGTTAAGCCAGCTCTATAAAAAATGCACTTGAGCTGGGTAGGCTGATGAGGACTTGGAATGACATATCATCACTTCTCATCATTTGTATTATCCTCACCACTCTTAAACTCTACAGGCACACCTTAGTGAGAGGGGGAAAGGTAAAAGATTATGTGGTGTTCTTCTCATGTGATGAAAACTTAATTTCATTGAGGAGAAACCCAATGGGGAAAATAAAACCAAGAGGCAAGATCTCCCACACACCCAAAATATATACTTTTATGAATAAAAATCTTATCAAAATTACTTTAAAATTTCATTTAACTTTTGCGCTGTCTTATGAGAAGGCAAATTTTATTTTAAACTTCTAAGCAATGTCCTAAGGCATTAATATTTTTTTCCAGAGGGAAAAACAATATAATGCACTAGTATAATTTAAAAATTTCTAGTATTCATAATAAAATTTAAAAGGACAGTTTAAATCAATTTAATATCCAAATTAATATCCAATTTAATATCCAAAATATTATTATTTTTGAAAACATCAATTGACTAATAAATAAATGTATTTTTCAACCTTCATCCTAAAATTCACTCTTGACCTCTCAGAGATATCTATGTTTATCACAGCTATATTCCATGTTTGAGATCTATAAATACCCTGACCTCATCAAGGTGAAAAAAATGGACAACTCAGTTCTGTGTCATAAGTTATGGAATAAACATCAAACAACATTCTCTCAGGGCCAAAGAATGGAAGAGACTCTGCAATTTGAGAGAGCAGTCATCTACAACTCAGAAGTGTACAAAAGTAGACACTGTTTCTCACAGGATTCTGGGCACAGATCCATTTTTATTTTAGATATCATACTTTAACCAAAAGAAATTGTTATCACTGAAGAGAAGACTCTAGGTCATGAGATCATCAGTAACCCAGAAACTAGAATCTAAACATTTAAAAAAAAAATTATTTTGCAGTTTTGTCTTTAGCCGAATGCAGGGTTGTGATTTCAATTTTCTTCTTTAGTATGGGGTACTCTGAGAATATCATCAAACATTAATGGCATAGAAGTCTACACATATTTCCATATAATTCAATAAAGCCTGTCAAGAGATTAAAGTTTAAATTTAAATTAATAAAAATGTAACCAGTACCTATAAGGCACAATATGTTTTTCACATAACTTCTGTTCCACATGTGATTGAACCCTGGCATTCAGCCTATGTTTAGTAAATTAGATATCTATCACTGAATAAGAAGAAAATATATAAAAATTATTGTCTCAAGTGTGGGCTTATCATCAATTAAGGCTGGGTTCATATGGGATCTTTTTACTGCATTAGATAAACCTTACAGCCTATGGAAAATTAAGGTGTGGTTATAGCTAAAGAGAAGACTATATGATAAATAAAATTTTAAACTCACGAGAATGGGGTATTTTAAAAAATAAAAAATAAAATTTTAAACTCACGAGAATGGGGTGAATAAGATAGAGTACACAGTCAAATCTTAAATCATACAAAGCAGGCTCTATCTCTAGTTAACAAAGAAAAATATCAAATACAAAACGTTGTGTTGCAAAATCATATGGCACTTGGTTTGTTAACAGCAGCACAGGAATGGATTTCTGCCATATTCAATTGTATGTATATTCTGGATCATCAAAATAATATCAGTATTACTTCAAAACATATTACATCGTTAGTTTCAGCCACACAGCAGTTGATCAATGATAAGTTGAAAGAATTATGAGCTTGTCAGGATACCATCTGGACATTGCTTTTAGTAATCCTAGGCAGAGGGGATTGTGTTCTAGTCATATCACAATACAGTGTATTTTTGTGGCCTGTAGATACAGAGCTCTTACTTCCTTGCTAATAGATCATTGCAGAAGACTTCAGGAGTGTAGATTTTTTGATGATGAATCCAAAAAGTGTGGATCATTGGAAAGGCCAAACATGGCTATAGCTATTCTGTTGTTGATGCTTCCAACAGGTTGTTATTATTATTTATTGAAGTAATAAATACCCTGATTTAGTGTATGAATTCATTGTCATAAACATTTTCTTTTGAGCATGTGTTTATTATTTAAAATATTGAACATTCATCTTTGTTTTCTGTCCTGTATATGAAAAGGCCTATGGAATGATGCAGGAATCTAAGGGCTGAAGGCTCTGGGATGTCTGGGCGCTATTTTTTTTTTTTTTTTTTTGCATAAAAATGACTACACTGCCAACTCTGCCTCACATCTCTCAATTGCTAGAGACCTGAATTTTACATCCTGGGTCTCAACATCCACACAGCAACAGGCAAAGTCTTTAGGATATTTGCAGGTGAGAGATATCTCAGTCCTGATAGATTAATAGAGGTTGTTAGGGGAGTGGTGGCACCTAGGGACACCGAGAAGCATACAACACTTAGTTGCCTCAGTCCTATTACAGTGGACTCCTATGGAGAGTTATGATATAATGGGATTAGTTCCTTGTAAGCAGAAATAAGGATTCTGACTGCACTGTGGGCAAACATGAACCCTGCAAGTTGAGGTGTCAATGAAGTGTTGAAGCCTAGGCCCTAGCCCTGGCCCAAGAAAAAAGTGGCAGCAGTGGCATAGATGATTTGGAGAAGTAGTCAAATGAGTCATGTGCAGCTGCTCTGGCCATGAGATGGATGGTTTCTATATATCTGAGAGCAAAAACTGATGCAAGTGTATGAGAGACTACCAAAATGAGGAATTTCAAGATAATCAAGAGGTCTAGGAATCCAAAATACATACAGTAGAGTAAGATCTCTGTATTTTGAAAATACCTATCAACCTTCCCCATTGTAATGTTGAGTCTGTAGAGAAAAAGGATAAAGGCCTTCAAGTCCAGTCATTGGATGATGCATAAAATGAAACAACAGCAGCCAATGGCTCCAGTGAACAACTGGCATGGCCAGCCCAGGTATCCAAGTTTAATATATTTTACCTGTTAAGCAGAACTGATGGACTTAAAAATATAATTTACCCAGGTGTCAAGAGAGCAAGATTATTATTTTTTGTCTGTAAGAATTAGAAATAAACACCATTCTGTGTTGCACCCTAAAAATGGTGAGGTTAGCATTGCTCCTTACAATAGAAGTTGTAAAATGCTAAATTCCATGAGGCATTTAGGGCCCCCAAAAAACAAAAAGACAAAATGTGTTAGTACAGCTTCCAGAGGGCTATGTTTTTTAGCAAATAGCCAAGGTCATAAACACTCAGATTCAATGTATGTACTCAAGGTCATAAACATTTGTGAGCACGCTCTTACATTAGTCAAATGTTATTGATGTGCCTTCTTTGTCTGACCTGCATAAAAAAAAAAAAAATTTTTCTATTTAATAACTTTGGGGGCTGAGGGATAGAAGCTAGAGGCTGGTTATGGGCTATTGCTGCCTTCAGAAGTAGCAATCCTACCATCTCAAAAGTTCCTCACATCTGGTGAATAGGGAGCCTACATCCTGGGAAAAAAAATTTTACCCCTCAAACATCAGATAAAGCTCTAATCTCTAGAGTATACAAAGAATTCAAAAATTTAAACAACAAAAAAGCAAATAACCCATTCAACAAATGAGCCAAGGACTTGAACAGAAACTTCTCAGAAGAGGATATACAATCAATCAACAAATACATGAAAAAATGCTCACCATCTCTAGCAATCAGAGAAATGCAAATTAAAATTACTCTAAGATACCATCTCACTCCAATAAGAATGGCAGCCATTATGAAGTCAAACAACAATAATTGCTGGCGAGGATGTGGGGGTGGGGAAGGTGTACTTATACATTGTGGGTGGAACTGCAAATTGGTTCAGCCAATTTGGAAGCAGTATGGAGATTCCTTGGAAGGCTGGAAATGGAACTACCATTTGACCCAGCTATTCCCCTTCTCAGACTATACTCAAAAGACCTAAAAGGAGCATACTACAGGGACACAGCCACATCAGTGTTTATAGCAGCACAATTCACAATAGCTAGAATGTGTAACCAACCTAGATGCCCTTCAATAGATGAATGGATTAAAAAATGTGGCATTTATACACAATGAAATATTACTCAGCACTAAAAAATAACAAGATCATGGAATTTGCAGGCAAGTGGATGGCAATAGAGCAGATTATGCTAAGTGAAGTTAGCCAATCCTAAAAAACAAATGCCGAATGTCTTATCTGATATAAGGGGGGGGGTGACTCAAAATGGAATAGGGAGGAAGAGCATGAGAAGAAGACTACCACTAAATAGGGAAGAGAGGTGGGAGGGAAAAAGAGGGAGAAGGGGAGTTGCACGGAAGATGGAAGGAGGACTTCATTGTTATACAAAATACATATATGATGTTGTGATGAGAAAAAGAAAAAAAAAGTGTGTTGTTGAGAGCCACAGTTTAGTCAGAATTACGCCTGGCATTTTTCTAGAGGGAATGGTTGAAAGGTGACCTTGCTCCAGGAATAGGGCAGCTCAGGGATTAGGGCAGATCCTGCTGCCTCTACAGCCTGCTACTTTGGAGTTCCCATTGAGTTCTCGCAGGGGTTCAGGGAGAATTGGCACGCGGAGCCCAGTGGAGGGAGTGTGTTCCCGATAAGTGTGTATAGAGAGCCGGTGAGGGTTCGGGAATAAAGGCTTGCTGTTTGAACCTACAAGGCTTTAGGGGTGGCTCAGTTATTTGTGCCACAGTATGTCACATAAGATTGAATAAAGAGAAAGGATGGGAGAGGAGGGCAGGAGTAGGGAGGATAGGAAGGGCAGCAGAATAGAATAGACAATATGATTGATGTATGTCCATTCCATGTATGTATTATATGTCAAAACACATTCTGCTGTCATGTATGACTAAAAAAATAATAAAAATAAATCACATGGTAAAAAAAAAATAGTTCCTCACATCTTCTTTCAACTGCTTGAGCCCCAAACGTTGCTTTTTAGATATGAGCCCCTACACAGCAGCCACAGATGTGAAACTATTTTTAATTTGAGATTATCACAAATCCTCTGCTTTATGCAAGGAGTATTGTGTTGTTTTGTAGACATGCTCCCAGATAATATTTATATAGTGGATATTTAGCTTATTATTTATTTTAGATTACATATATTGCCTTAATGTTGTCTCTCCCTCACTTTTTTATGTAGTGTTTTATGTTTCATATTCTCCATTTATAAAACTTTTGTGATACAAATACAGTGGTTTTGGGCAGTTTCCATACCATGCTGCATTTTTATCATGACTGTAATGAAATATATCTGTTTTTAAGTTTCTCCTAAAAAGAAATTTTAAAAATATTGTGCCGCAGTCTGGCTGGGCACAAGATCACGAGCCACTCACAGCTTCATAGATTCAAACAGCAATTCTTTATTCCCGAACTCACACCGGCCCTCTACAAACACGTTCTGTGGAAATTCAGGTTCTGCCGGCAAAATTCACGTACTCCACCTGGCTTTGAATCCCAAAAACTTTCTGAATTCCATGAGAACTCAACAGGAACTCAGGAAGCAGGATACGCCCTATTCCCAGCAGGAATAACCTTAAACCTGGAACCGCCCTAAACCCAGATTGTCCTAAACCAGGAACGCCCTAAACCCAAGGAGCCGATACTCCCTAAAACCTGCAGGATACACCCTAAACCTGGATCCGCCCTAATCCACTAGGATCCTCCCTAAACCCGGATCCACCCTGGTCCTTGAGCAGGGTCACTTTCTCAAACATACATGCAATGTCACAGCGAATGTCCAAGGCAAGTCCATTTCCACGAGTCCTTCCTCTAAGCAACATGGGGTACACTGGCAAGGAAATTTAGATGCGTCATTCCTACTTGGCAATCATTGCTATAAGCTTCAGAAGTTTTTCTCTAACATATTATCCCCATTTAATAAAAAAGTACACAAGATGCAAAATTTTTTTTTTTATTCTTTTCTTTTTAAGGGGAGAGGAATGAGTACTTAACCCAGGTTAGTTCTTCTAAACCCTTATATCACCAGCCCTTTTTAAATTTTATTTTATTTTATTTTCAGTTTTCAGACAAAGTGTTGCTTAGTTGCTTGGGGCCCTCTCATATTATTTAGGCTGAATTAGAAATTGTGATTCTCCTGATTAAGTCTCCCAAATTATTAAGATTGCTGACATGAGACACCATATGTGTGTAACCCCCTTTTTTGAAAAAAAAAAAATGTCACTACTTAACTTTTAAGAGAATTTAAAATAATAATGAATCCATGGCTCCTAAAGGAGATAAGATTTGCCTTTGTGTCAGGCATATTTGATCTTGATATGTACTTAAAAATTGTGGGCACAAAAGAAACCATATTTGTAAGATCCTGTCTCAAAATTTAAAAAAAAGAAAAAATTGAAGATATAGCTCGGGAATAATATTCCCTCAGTTTAACAACCAGTACTACACTCATATAAACACACACACACACACACACACACACACACACAGAGAGAGAGAGAGACACACACACACATACACAAGGTATGAAAATATTTTTTGATACTGAATAGCTGTATAAACCTCCTCTATTACAAAAGGCAGAATTTTGTGCCATAATCTCATTAGTCCGTTAGCCTTATCTGTGTACAGAAATTTGGAAATGCGATTTTACTCCTACTCTAGCCAAATGCAGAATGTATTCTCCAAACTTTGGGTCAGGGCTCTTCTTATTTTTTTATGGCTTATATAAATGTGTGGCTATGAAAGAGTACTTGTCAGGTACCTAGTCAGGAAATATTTTTAATGATTTTGCTTTTGCTTTTAGAACACTGTCTCCTTGATGAGAACAAGTCCACCTTAATTTATTTGATTCTGAGTTATCATGTGAAGAAGATTCACAGTAATCAGGTCCAGAACCAAGGCAGGTTTTTCCTGGCATGGAGTGGAAGATCTGTTGAGGAGAGAGTCATAGAAAGAAGTTGAGGCTCTCACCATCCAGATGAGGTTATAGAGTTTGAGAGTGATGAGGAGAATGATGACAAGTAATGAGATGTAAGTCCAGTTCCTCACCAGACTTTCCACCCCAAGTGCATCCTTGTTTTAGTTGGCTGAATCCCTGTTCATTAGCTCTATTTTTACACTAAATTTGGGGGCTTTATGACCCCTCTGGCAATCGTTATCAGCTACCACCAGATTTCTCCAGGACATCATTTACCCTGGGATCAGAAACATCTGGTCTGGTGGTCTCCACCCTTATCTTCTCACTTTATCTTCTTATCAGGAGAGGACAGCCTACCAGAGTCTTCTCTCTGTTTATCAGAGTAAGGGGAAGTAATTGTCTGAGGTCATACTTGAGGGATCTGTGAGTGTGCCTGGTGAGACTGCAGGTTTCAAACTGGAGTTTTTAAAATGGAGTTGCTTAAGATCAGGGCTAAGGCCATTCTCACCATTCACCCACTTGATTCACAATGAACATCCTGGGGAAGGGGTACGTAAGCTTGGCACTGTGAATCATCCATTCCATTGGCCAAAGGCCGGAATTCACATATGTCCAAAAGTCACTTCTCATTGTGGTTTATTGCATTGTTCCATAACCACCAATAGTGACCATAGTTGAATTACATCTGGTTAAGACCAAAGTGTTTGCAAGGTACCCAGGGATTGAAATGATAATATAATCAAAAACAAGTGGTATGATAGGGTTGAGACATACATAAATTTGTCTTGCATGTTGGTCCCAATGAACTAATTCTGTTGCATTGTCCCAGTTGATTCTAATAGTCACTGTAAGGCTCTCAAATGCTCTGAGATATATTGAATCTAAATATTGACTAAAATACAAGAATGAGGGTGGTTCCTCTAATTATATGTACATAGGCATTGCAATCCCAACTCCCATCATTCTGTGTTTACTACAAGAGGGACTCTGTCCTTAAATCACCTCCTGGGATAGACATGGGCAGAAAAACAAAAGATGGAGTTCTCACTGTTCCATTATAAGCTCAGGACTCAGATCTCCAATGCTTATTTTTGCTTAAAAAATAATGTGACTTTCCAGTGTTTTGTAGCCTGTGAGTGACAATTGTAGGCTTTCAGAAACTGAGAGAACATGGGTCTGTTTTCCAGTCCAGCGACATACACACCCCACATCCTTGGCAAATTGCCCCAGCAACCCCCCTGCTCATTCCACATCTGCAAAGTGGGACTTATGTAGTTCTGAATCCTATGGTGGTATTGGGGAATCAAAGAACTGGCTGTGGGGATGAGTGGGAGACTGCACATAACTGGAAGCCTTGTAAAACCAAGGTATGCCCTGGAGCCATGGGGCTGCATTTTGGGCCTGAGAGACATTAGTTTGCAATATGTGGCCTGATTGGCTACTGGGGGAATTTAGCAGGAAACCTCCTCTGCATTTAGCATGCTTGTTTTGGTGCCAATAAACTCATAGAGACAAAGGGGCAAGAAAAATGATAAGGCCGTGGTACACACCCAGACGACATGTGCTTAGCAAGGTTGACATGTGCTTAGCAAGGTTAACTTCTTTGTGCTGGGTTCTTATTTAATAAATGGGAAGAATAGGACCCACCTCATGGAATTTTCAGGAAGACTGAGAGATACAAGTGGACAAAGCATCAAGCCCTGTGTCTGGCATACAGGAAACTCTGTAAATTTTATCTGTGTTTTAGAAGACAATTTAAAATTTTTCTTCCTCCATAGACAGTAACAACCTGATATCTTCTCTTTCTACTTTTAGAAGAATGGACTCACCCTGACCATCCCTAACCCAGCTTTAACAGGAGCCATGGAGGTTCCTGAATAAGAGTGACTGCAAGATGAACCTGGGAAAGGAAGACAAGGAGAGGAGGCCATGGCTAGGAAGGAGGCTCAGGAAAGGCAGTATTTTAGTCACCCCCAAGGGCAGGCATGTAAAGGGCCATGAGAGATCACAGTGATGGAGTGCAGGCTTGGGCAAGGCCAGAAGGACCAGGACCAGGAACACAGGACTTGTTGTTATATATCCACTGCCCACACTGCTCAGTGTTTTACCCTGGGCAAAGGAGGGCAGCATCACCAAGTTATTGCAGTCTTTTCCACTGAGTGAGCACTGTAAGGGTCACTGCCTTTGACTGACACTTGGCACCACCTGTGTGCTCTGTCTAGAGGAGATAGGTTCCAGAAGGGAAGACCATGGCTTTTCCAGGAGTGAAGATAAAAAAGAGAAAGAGAGGGAATGGAGTGAGAAATCTCAAGATGGAAAAACCACTCTCAATTTCCTGTTCAGAAAAGAAACCTGGCCTCCTACCTAAGCACACAGGATAGAATGAAGCAATATTTAATCACAAGACACATTTGAGTGAGGAAATTAGGCAAATATGAAAAGATTTCCTGACTTAGCTCCCAGAGCCCCCTCCCACCTCCCACCCCCTCTTTTATTCAGCAAGACAATGGGGTGACATGAAAAGGTTCCCAGAGGCAGGACCCATGTCAAGGCAAATGTGGAGATGAGGGGAGTGCAGATTCCCAAATTCAAACAGCCCCTTAGGGCCTGCCCACCCTATTTTTTGCATTTCTCATTGGCTGGGAAATGGGAGGGAGGGTTGCTGGGGTCCTAAAAGGCAACTCCTGTCCGCTCCTGGCCCTGCAGCTGGCATGCTAGGAGGGGGACCCCACTGTGCTGGGGGTGATGTTCATTCGAGGGCACAGTCAGGCTGGAGTCAGGTCCCTGAACCCCAGGACTAGGACTCAGGATGGGGGAAGGGTGTCTCCAGCTAGGCTGTCTGGGGACTCAGCTTCCCACAGTCTGTCATGTGGCAGAGCGGCAGGGCACCTGAGCAGGACAGAATGAATGCCCCCCCCCCCAAGGAGAAGCTCCCATCTCAAGTTCTCAGAGGGCCCTGTCTTGGTCCCTGAAGAGTTAATAGCCCCAGGGCCAGGATCAATTAGAGAATGGCAGAGTGAAGACAAGTCACCCATGAGGCTGCCTGGGACCCCATGTATGAGTGACCTCAAAAGCATATTTCTTCCCCTTCCTGTGCCTCAGTTGCCTCATGTTCCGAATAGGAAAGTGTGCTGATGGCATTCCCCTGGAACACAGTGAGGCTTGGTAAACGTCAGTGATTTGCTCCATTCCCTAAATGCACAGATGAGGCCCAGAGAGGGCTAGTGGAGCTCCCCATGTCACACAGATTAACAGCAGACACAGGACTTGACTGGAGCTTCGGGCTGTCCAGCAGAGACTTAGGGGAAGGATGGGTGGAGGCCAGGACCTGGCCCTGCCCTCCTCTCCTCTGGGAATGGAGCATGACAAGAAGGTAGAAGGAACCTCTGAAGCCACTGCTCCCTGGGGCTGGGGAAACCCGAGCCAGGTACTGGCAGGGCCTCCACAGGGCCTGGGCAGGGGCAGCTGTCAAGAACTATCTGTCCATGGACGGGGCAGGGAGGCTGCCACTAGGAGCATGCAGTGTGCCAGTCCCTGGGGCCAGGCCGGCTCAGCCTGCTGGCTCCATCCAGAGACCGCCCCAAGGGATGCTGGGGGAGGCAGCCAGGATCAGAGCTACCAGCTGTGAGCTCCCCTCCCCCAGCAACAGGGGACTAAAGTGGGTCAAGGAGGAAGGAGGGGGGCCCAGGAGGGCTGGGGGAGGGGCCCAAGGAGCTCAAGGAGACACCCAGGGGGAGGGGATCAAGGGAGGATGCCTGGAAAGGCAAGCCCATGAGTGGGGTGGGCCTGGGGGGCGGGGAGAGCAGCGAGGTGCTGTGCTTTGGAGGTCTTCAAAACCGCCTCAGAATTAAGTCCAGAGAGGCCTCAGTCCTGGCTCTTGCCCCAGAAGGCCAGTGCTTGCCTCTCCTCATCCCTAATCCTTCAGCCTCTTCCGGAGCCCACAGGCATAACTGGCCTCAGCCCAGCGGTCTCTGAGGAGCATCTCAGACCGTGGCTCTCTGACTCAAACCTGGAGGGGGGCCCGGCTGGGACCCCGCTTCCCAGCCAGAAGGTGGGTGCGGAGAAATGTAGGGAGACGAGGTCAAGCCAAACCCCAGGCTCAGTGGGACCACAGCCATGCCAGGCCAAGTCAGGTCCTGTCACCAGGGAGAAAGGTTAGAGTAGGCTCTTGTCCCCCCCAGAGGAAACCCTGGGGAGCCTGTGTGCAAAATGAAAAGGAGGCAGACAGGAAATGCCAAACAGGGCGGGGAAGACAGGCCCTGGACCCCCAGAGGAAGGGACTGGGGATCACAGTTTGATCCAGGGAGACACAGGCTGGTAGTCAGCCCTGGCTGGCCCTGACCCAGTCATCGGCCTGTCTCCCGGCTCTCAGCTCCTCCACCCAGCATGCCCCCCCCAAAAAACAACACAACACCCAGGCAACTCTATAGGGTCCAGAAACCTCCAGGGTCCCTGGGTCCAAGGAGGCCAGCAAAGGAGCGGGCAGAGGGCAGAAAATGCAGAGGGTCCACCCAGTGGCCGATTAGCTAGACTTCAGGAGGGAGAAGGGCTGGAGCTCAGAGCCCCTCAGCCAGCACGGGTGCCCCACGAAGGGCAGCCTGAGAAAGCAGGCTTGGGAGGGGGCCCATACCCACCCATTCTGCAGAGATGTCACAGTGAAGATGATGCAGACTTATAGGCCAGGCCCAGGGCCAGAGGGCAGTTTGGGTGGAGGCAGAAAGAGGTCCAGAGGGCAGGGCCCGGATTGGATTTGAGTCCCTCGCAAGGCCACAGACTCTCACCAAGTACATCCAAGTTTCCAAGTTGAGCCAGTGGAGCTCCTGAGGCCTGGGGGATAGGATAGGAGGGAACAGAATAAAAGAAAGGACTGTCCACCCAAGTCCCTAAAAGAGGTAAACATGCACCGAGGGCCACCCCACAATGCCACCCATGCCAGGCAGTCTCTACCACTGTTCTGCCCTGGCTCTTCTTCACCTGGGCTCCAAATCTCTCGGGAGAGCCAGTCAGCACTCGTCCCTGCCCTTCCCGACATATGTGCCCAAGATTCCCCAGATTTCTTCCTTTAAGGTCCTTACAGACAGCGGCCACAGCCTCCTCTTCTCCTTCCTCCTTTGCAATCCTGGGGAAGGCACTCAGAGCCAGAGGGGACTACACACCTTCCTCAGCAGTCACCTCTCTTCATCCTGCACCAATGTCCTCTGCAATGTCCTCCCCGAGGACCCTGTCTAAGTCAGATAAGCAGAGCATTCTCTCAGCAAGAAATTGCCTCTTGGTGGAACTGTTTACCCTTCACTGGGGTCTCACTGCCACATACCCCACTGCACCGACTGTCTGCTCCCCCAAGGTAGAGAGACCCCACAAAAGCAAAAGGCCTGGCCCGGACTCAGAATATCCCTCAGACAAGGAGCCTGTGAATGAATTTGAAATGGCAAACCCAGAATGACTACGATCTGCCTGCTAACCTATCTTTAATTTCTTGGACAAGTGCAAATGCACTCAGAACGGCCCCCATGCCCAGATGCCCAGCCCATCCATGCATGTCTCGACACCCTACAGGGACTACACGGTTCTGGAGTCAGAGAGGCCTATATTCGGATCCTATCTGGTCCTAGCTGAGCCTCAGTTTCCTCATCTGCAAAACGGGGATAATCATGGCCTTACTCATAGATACTGTGAAGTGCATGTTAAGGAATGAATGAAGTGAGTGCGCAGATCAGTCCCTAGGACCTGGAAATAGCATTTATTTTTATTGCCATACATTTGAATAGTCCAGGCTGCACTCCCTGCCTCCTTTAACCCCTCCCCAAATCTGAGGGCCAATCAGTGCTCAAGGACCCCAGGGTTCCCCCAAGGCGCACATCTGGCCAGCGGGGGCGTCAGCCCACCCATGGCTGGCGCCCAGCTGAAGGTGAGACGCTGCTTTGGCCGGCGCCCCTCAGCGCGGGGACTGGGACTCTGCAGTCCTGGGGGCGCCAGACTCTGAGGAGCAGGCGGCCTGCTGAGCGGAACAAGCGGCGCCACCAGGGCAGTGCCAGCAAGCGAGCCAGCCAGAGGCGCAGCCTGCACCTTCCCAGCCAGACCCCTGCCATGGCCGCTTTGTGCCCAAACCTGGCCCTGAGTTATTGCGCCTCAGCCTTGGAGCCCTCCCTTGGAGCCCTCCAGCGTGGGGGGTGGACTAACGCATTCCCAGGAGGTCCTGGGCTGCCCAGGTTGAGGGACAGGAAGAGCCCCCAGGCCCCCTCCCATGCCTCCCATGCCACCGCCCACCCCCACTCTACCCAACTGCCTACCCCACCCCACCCCAGCCGCTTCTCCATCCCCCTCCTCCCACCCCACCTCCCACCCGCTCGCTCTTCCCGCTCCTCTCTCAGGACCCAAACCCTATGGGGCCACTCTGCAGACAGGTGCCAGGTGGCTTTAAGGGGCCTCAACTCTCCCGTCCTGAAAATCTCTGTTGTCCCCACCACCGAGGTGCACCCCCACACACACCACCAGCCTCGGGTCACAGCCTGGCTTGGAAAAGGGTTGGATTCTTGGCTGGCCCTCTGCGGGAATGGGCTGGGAAGCCTCCTGGCCTCATTTCCCCAACTGTCAGATGGGGGGTGGGGGGAATGTGAGTCTAGTGCCAGGCGCTGGGGACATGGCATGGGCACAAAAGCAAAGCGCTTGGCCAGGTTGTGTGCACAGCAGGCAGGCCCAGGGAGAAGTCATCCTCCTCCTTTCATGGTGAGAATTACATCGAGATAGGTCTGGGGCAGAAAAAGGGGCCAAGCCACTGAAGTTCTTGGGACAAGATTGGAACCCTGAAGCACCCATGCCTGCAACCATCCCCTTTAACTGACTCAACACCAGGGGAAGCCTCTCTCTGGTTTCTGGACTGTACCAGGGAAACCAAAAAAGTACTGAGTTGGTAGCAGGTGCTCCCAGAATTTGAGGGCAAGATTCAGAGAGCCCTCTCTCCAGACTTTCCCCAAACCTCCCAGCCCCTCAGAATTATCAACTGCAAAGACTTGGGTCCCCAAATCCCCTCATGAACCCCCCTATCATCTGAGCTCAAGTGTCACCTCCAGGATGGCCCTAACCATAAAACCTCCCACACCATTCCCTGCCTATTCCAGGATTGGCTTTCAAGGATGAATGGACCCATATACTTGTAGATGGGCCCCTCAATCTTACTAGAATATACTTCTGTCTTCTCACCTGTGGAGCTTCAGCACCTTGAGCATACCTGGCATATAATAGGTGCTCAGTAAACACTTGGGCTGAATGAATGAACAAATGAAGAGCCAGTAAATAATGTCAACTCTAAAAGCCTTGAAACCCAAACTGTGTCCAAGATAAGAGGATTCCACAAAGAGTAATCTAATAAGTTTGGAAATCACAAACTACTAAAAATACCTGAGTCCTACATTAGCATTTTAAAGGCTCAGAGAAGACCTAAAGGTTTAAAAAACTTTTTAATTGTTTATTCCAGTGTTTGCCAAATGCATTTGGCCATAGAAAATACTTTTTAACCACCCTCACGACCACAGCTTTATAAATGATCAACTGATTCTTAGAAGAAAGAATTTGCTTCTTTTTTTTTTTTTTTTTTTTTTTTTATAGGACTGAGTCTAGCACAGTGCACCACACAAGGAAGATGCTCCAATTATTTGAATGAAAGCATATAAAGTAAATTCACCCATGTGCATTCTCTCTGGGTGAAAACCTATGAGCCTAGGAGTTCCAAACTTTTGGTACAAACTATACCCAAAGTAACACAGCCCCTGTACTGAGATTCTGAACCAGGCAAGCAATTACGAAAGTCCTTTCCCTCAGCTGCAGACACACAAGGCCATTCATATACATTCATTCACATTGACTCATGCACACATGTACAGATGCATGTGTGAGCACACATGAGCACACCAGCACAAACACACTCACATACAAGTACACATACCCACAAGCACATGGACTCATGCACACACAGACACTTGGGCAACCCATTCTGGGGCATACGCCTTCCCTCCCACACAACCAGCTTCACTGTGCTTGGCCAAGGAGGCTCCTGAGATGGGTAGCAGTCCTCTGGTGGGGTGAGAGGATGGACATGAGGAGGGATGCACAATCTGGCATCACCAAGAAGGCTAGGTGTCACCCAGAAGGTGACAGATTAAAAGTTTGTTGTTGTTTCCTGCCCATTATCTCCAGCGCTGCATTTTGAGCATAGATATAGATGAGAGGGAATGGGAGAGTCTGCAGTGGGATCCCACCAGAAGAAATAACTAACCCTCCGCTGTATGGCTACTCAACTTACAGCTCTCTCTCCCTTAAGATTTCTTTCTATTTTTTGAACTATGGATTGAGCCCAGGGATGCTTAACCACTGAGCCGTATCCCTAGCACTTTTATTTTTTTATTCTGACACAGGGTCTTGTTGAGTTGCTTAGGACCTCAATAAGTTGCTGAGGCTGGCTTTGATCTTGCGATCCTCCTGCTTCAGCCTCCTGAATCACTGGGATTACCGGCCTGCACCATCGCACTCAGCTCCAGGGAGTCGTCCTCACACTTCCCCTGGGAGGGAGAAAAATAAACTAAAACTCAGCAGTAACACAGCAAGTGTTTGTGGGAGCAGGGTTGGGAGCCCAGACCCATCTGCTCAGAATTGCCCCAAACTCCAGAAGCTTAGGGGTCTCCAGGCTGTCTCCAAAGTGGGTCCTAGCCTGGGTCAGTGGCCACAGCAAGCTCCCCCAGCACATTTGGCCCTCCCCTAGGCACAGTTCTGCCACAAGGTCATTGTATAACCTTGGACACCTGACTTGCAATCTCTCTGGGCAAGTCTGACCATCCATATGAGAAGAATGCTCAGCTGAGGATTCTCCAAGATCCATTGTTGCTCATGAAAGAGAAAGCCTGAGGCCCCCACCTAAGCATCAATTAGTGCCAATATTAAATGAGACCCTGCCTGTAAAGAACACAGGCCGGCACCTGTACCAAGAGGGCTCTTCTAATGTTATTTGCTCCTGGTGGTCTGATCTCACCCTTCAGGGTCCAAACAAAATGCCATTCCATATGCTTTGCCTGAAATTTCCCCCAACTCCCCCACCCCCCAGCCCTAAGCCTGGACCTCAATGCTGGACTGCCCTGTCTGGTCTGGGGATTGAGGCCTCATACCCTTCCAGTCTATGGACTCCCTCAACACATGGCTTCCTCTTGGTTCTCAAGCATCTTCCTGGAAGCCCAGGCTAAGCTCAGCTGGTAAGATGCTCCAGATTCAGATGGAAGAATGGATGTATGCAAGGGAGGTGGGGGAAAGACCGAAGGACTCACCGAAGGAAAGAGATGCCTACTGGGTGCAGCCTGCCCTGCACCCAGTGCAGCCAAGCTGTCTGGAGAAGAAATGAAACCAAAGTGGTCAACTTTGCTAATAATAATAAAAGAAGTACAAACAAAAACAATGTCCAATGTCTTGCTTGCCTGATGGGCAAAGAGCAAAAAGGGCAAGGGGGATGAAAGAAACAAAGAGAAGAAAGAAAATCTCCTAGGTGGGCAAGGGTTCAGAGGAATGTGCCATGCACCTGGGCCCTGTTGTTGAAGAGTTCCCCAGCACAGCCTTTGCACAAGGTGACTCAGAAAGATCTACCAAATTGCTGGGCGCAGTGGTGCAAGCCTGTAATCCTGGCAGCTCAGAAGACTAAGAAAGGAGGATCACAAGTTCAAAGCCAATCTCAGCAACTCAAGGCACTAAGCAACTCAATGAGACCCTGTCTCTAAACACAATACAAAATAGGGCTGGGGATATGCCTCAGTGGCCAGGTACCCCCTGAGTTCAATCCATAGTACAAAAAAAAAAAAAAAAAGTATCAAATTTTTTAAGTGATACCCTTAGACCCAATAATTCCACTTCTAGGAGTCCAGCCTAAGAAATACTCAAACAAGAACACAAAAATGGATACCTGAGGATGCTCGCTGCAGCACTGTCACTAACAGCAAAACAGTAGAAAGCAACTGTATGTCCACCACTAGAGGACTGTAAGTTCTAGAGGGCTGAGAATGTAGCTCAGTGGTCCAGTTCTTGCCTAGGGTACTGAAGGTCCTGGGTCTGATCCCCAACTCCATGAAAACAATCAATAATTCTGGTGCATCCTTTCCATAGACTCTCTCTGGCTGTAACGTGGAGATGTGTGACACACACCTGGTGCTAACTCCTTCACCAACAATTCTTAACCCTGGCTGCACATTCAAGTTTCCCAGGAAGTTTTCAAAGAAACACTGACCTGGAACCCCTCGTCAAAGACTCCAGATGCTGGGCCCAGGTCAAGTTTTTTTTTTTTTTTTTTTTTTGAGTGCCTACAATGATGTTAATTGTGCAACCAAAACTGAAATCTCTGCTACATGAAAATATGAATTGAGAGTCAGTGTAGCCAGGGAGTAGCAGGCACCATCTGTGTTTAAACTGACACACACAGGTGTACACACCCAGGCCTAGTGTAAAGGCACCACTGAAAAGGCCCTGGGGAAGGGGGCACCCAGGATGCTAGTGCTCTGGGAAAAGAGTGGGACTGTTTTTTAAGATGTCAATTCCCTGCCCCCCAGATTGGAACATGGACAGCCCTAAAGGCAGAACTCCATGGACAGACAGAGGGGTGGGAAGGAGGGCTCCCTCTGGGTGTCTTTATTCATGGCTGTCTCACCCAAACCAGAGGTGGGCCTCTGCTGTCCTTCACAGCCACAGAGGTAGCTATAAATAAAGGTGGTGGTGACTAACTCAGGCTCTGGACCTAGATAAGGCCTGCCCTCAAATCCCAGCTCTGCTACTTCCAGCAGTCTGACCTTGGGCAAGGGACTTCTGTGCCTCAGTCTGCGAACCTGTGGAACTGAGATAAGTAGATCAGAAAGCTGCTGTGAGAATCTCATGGAGGAACGGGGAACAAGAGGAAGACAGAGCCCCATGGTGCCCAAAGAGCCAGGTCCTGACTGTCCCTCCATGTGTCCTCCACAGGTATCAGGGCTGGTGACTCTGGATGGATATGTGTCTGGCCTGGTCACCACTGGATTACAGCAGCACCCAGATGACCAGCAATGCTTTGCAGAACACCTGGAGCCAAAGAGCCGGGGACACCCCCAGCTGGGACCAACAATGCCCATCACCACCAACTCTCCCTCTCAGACACCTGGAAACATCACCATCAAGCCTCAAGCCTCTCCCAATCAGTTGCTCATCCTAAACCTTATAAAGGGCTAGAAAGGACTCAGCTTCCCTGCAGCAGATGCCCTAGAGCAGCCAACTCAGATGTATCCACTGTGGACCCAGCATTTGGAAAAGAAACTTTTTTGGGGGGGTACTGGGGGTTAAACTCAGGGGCACTCAAACTCTGAGTCACATCCCCATCCTTATTTTATATTTTGTTTAGAGACAGGGCCTCACTGAGTTGTTTAGTGCCGCGCCATTGCTGAGGCTGGCTTTGAACTTGCGATCCTCCCACCTCAGCCTCCCAAGTCGCTGAGATTACAGGCCTGCACCACCGCACCCAGTTTAGCCTGCATTATTTTAAAACCCAAGTTTTGTGTGTTTGCCACTTCTTGTGTTCCAGGAAATAAAATCCTATAGCACCTAAGACATGCAGCTGATCCAACTGGTTCCATCCCATTTCAAAGATAGGGAAACTGAAAGAGAACACTATCTTTCCCCAGATCATGGAACTCATTGCCTCCAACACACACCCATCCCCCACAAGAAAAATAAAGCATTTTGAGCCTCACCTTGGAGATAGTGTTGTCCGTTTGCTTTTACAGAACTGGGGATTATTGAATGCAGAGGTGCTTTTCCACCTAGCTACATCCCCAGCCCTTTTTATTTATTTTTTTATTTTTTTTTATTTTTAGATAGGATCTGGCTAAATTGTTAAGGGCATCACTAAAATGCCAAGGCTGGCCTCAAATTTGCAATCCTCCTGCCTCAGACTCCTGAGATCACCTGCTGGGATCACACGCATGCACCACTCTGCCAGCTCAGAGTGAGCCTTGGTTTTCTACTGTGGGCAGCAGGTTTCCCTGTAAGCACTGCCCATTTCCTCCCTCCTGCTTCCTTCTCCCGACCCTACCCCTCACTCTAGGGCTAATCTTGGGGCAAACCCTCCCTGAAAGATGAGGAGGGTCCTGAAGGCCACTCAATGGTAGCTGAACTGCCCAGCACTGGCCAGCACCAAGCCAGTTAAGGATGTCCCGTCTGACCCCCGAATCTCTGTGGCAGGATGACCATAAGCAGCAGGATTGGAATTTATTGAGTTAAACATTCTGTTTTATTTCAAATTAATATAAAAATCTCATATTGCTTTTATCATTTTTAAAAGATTATTTTTCAAGCCTAGGACCATACAGGGCACAGGCCCCCAGTGAGCAGCAACTACCATCTCACCACATGGAGCACCTGAGGAGGAAGAGGATGGCACAAGCCACCCCCAGCTCCGGGGCATGAGGGCTGGCAGCCTCACCTCCTGAGCAGGAAAAAAGGCGGAGGGAGACCAGGAGGGCAGGAGAGACCAGAGAGAGTAACACCCACGGGAGCCCAAGTCCTGCCTGGGAGCTCATCCACTCATTGTTTCTCTTAGGAATTCATTAGCCATGACCTGGTCATTCATTCACTTACTCGCTTGCTCACCAGTTCATTACCTCAACAGTTTACACCTTCACTCATTCAGTTCAGAAATCCTTTTATTTGTAAACACAGTAGTCCAGAATCCCAGCTTGGGTCCTCATCTGTGATGGAGCATGAGGTCCCGGAGGCCCCCCCAGGCTGCCCTGTGCCAGGCAAGGTGCTCTCCCATGAGGAAGGCAGGACCAGCCCGACCAGCTCTCCACAGGGTTGCTCTGGGAACTGCGAACCTGAGTGGTTCTCTGTGGCCCCAACAGGTGGAACGAGTACCCATGCCCCTAAATTGTGGGAGCCAGATTGCAGATGGATGTGTGAAACTAAATACTGAGAGCCATTGCCAAGTAGAAATGACGCATAGAAATTTTCTTGTCAGCCTACCCCATGTTGCTTAGAGGAAGGACTCTCCATTGTGGAAATGGGCTTGTCTTAGACTCAGGTCATTTGCAGTGACATTGCATGTATGCTTGAGTAAGGTGACCTTGCTCAAGGACCAGGGCGGATCTGGGTTTAGGGCGGATCTGGGTTTAGGGCGGATCAGGTTTTAGGGAGTATCCCACTCCTTGGGTTTAGGGCAGTTCCAGGTTTAAGGTGTACCCTGCCGGGAATAGGGCGTATCCTGCTGATTAGAACCTGGTGGAGAAGATGGATTTTGCAGAGAACGTGGATTTCCCCAGAACGTGTGTAGAATGCCGGTGTGAGTTCGGGAATAAAGAATTGCTGTTTGAATCTACAAGGCTGTGAGTGGCTCGTGATTTTGTGCCCAGCCAGACTGCGGCAACTAAAGATGCAAGGATGTGGCACAGAGAGAGAGAGAGAGCTCCCTGAGAACAGCAGTGTGCAGGTCCAGGAACACACACACACACACACACACACACACACACACACACACACACACACACACGTCTGAATGAAGGAACTCCAGGGTCCCATTTCCGTGGTTTTCAGGATTCTGAAAGATCCAAAGGCAACAACAGTAAAGGCCTAAATCTTCCCAATGTACATGCCCAGGGCCCTGGCTGACCACTGTCCCTCTTGGGGGGAACAGGGCAGCTGCAGGTGCTCTTTTGGGACACCAAGAACAGGTGTACTGCTCGCAAATCCCCAGCATTCTCTGCAGCCTCCACCTCAGGTGATGGGAAACTGTCCCTTTTTTCCATCTTCCAGCCACCAGCCTGCCAGCCTGCTCTCCTCCCTTGTCCTCTCCCTGGGGAGTCCCTGGAGCTGGTGATTGTCTCCCATCTCCCCAAATTCAAACCTACAGCCCCATGGGGGCTAAGGACAAAACCAAACCTCTTGTTCAGGAAGCAGAAACACACTGTATACTGCCGGTGCTCCATAGACCCACCGCACCCAGGCCAAGGGGCACAGCTCTTCGCCTGCCATCCCCCCCACCCCCACCCCCGCTATCTCCAGGAACGCCCTGCTCCCTGACCAGGCCCAGATGGCCATCACTCTGCTTTCAGGCAGGTAAAATTTGGTGCAACAGGAGTTAGGTGAACAGTATCTTTTATTTAATTAGGATCAACAGAAGAGATAAACCTCACAGCAGGACAGGGAATGACAACCTGCACAAAATAATTAATTCCCAGTTAACGAAAGGGCAAATCTCAATTACAGGGAAATCAGGGGAGAAAAAGTTTCCCAGCACTTTGGAGAAGGCAGAGGAGGAGGAGACCACACACTGAGGCAAAGCCCAGACCTACAGGCCCAACATGGGGCTTCAACAACACCACAAATCAAGGCAGCCAGGTGGCCGTCCTGTAACAGCTGCTCCTCTCTTCTCCCCATCACAGACAAACCTGCCCAAGTGCACTGGGCTGGGTGAGCCGATGCTGCCTGGGCCCTGGCAGGCAAGTGCGGGAGCCACTCGAGATCTGGCCTATGGGAGCCACTAGGGGAGCTCACACCCAGCCAGGCTTAGTCTCCAGAAGAATGGCACCCCCCAAAGAGAGGGCAAATATTCTAATCCTGGGAATGGTCACCAGATCACTAGAAAGTTCCTGTCCTTGTCCCTGGCACCCCAGTCCCACTGGCCCTGATGGGGCTAGGATCCTGCTCTCTCTTAGCGGCAGGCAGACCTGACTCACCTCTCACTCTGAAGTAAGAAAAAGAACCATGAGCTTTTGAGACTCCACATCATCTTCTGAGCCAGTTTTTTCACATCTGCCCTGGAAGACTGAAATGTGAACTAATGGCCTTCCCCCAACCATCACTACTTGGAGGTGGTGTCAGCTGCAATGTTAGGTATTTAAATACTACTTAAAAATGGTTAAGATGTGAATTTTATATTATGCGTATTTTACCCCTATTTTTAAAAAAGGAGAGACACAGAGTTCTGAGCCCCTGCTCAGGTCAGCCAGGTGAGCAGAGGTCTCTGGGATCCAGGCCCAGGAATGCGTAACTTTAAGCAGCCTCACCATGCAAGAAAGGACATGACAGTTAGGGACCCACACATCTGTAGGAAGCCACTCTCCCCCTGCCAGGGCTCCCCTTACCTATCCCAGCACAATGCTTTGAATTATCTGAGCAAATATGTCTCCAGCGACTGAACATCTTCAACAATGAACTCTCCACGTTCCAGAGCTCAAATAAAAAGATTTTTATTGGCACAGTCTCCCTCCCAAACAAACCCCCAAGGAGCACAAGGAGTGCCACCCAGGCCCCCTTCTCTCAGCTCCCAATCTCTGGCCTTGGGTGACAAAGGCCGAGCAACCCCCATTATGGAGGAGAGGGAAATTGCTGTTAGATTAGTGAGCACATCCACAGAGCCCCATTTTATATCCCAATTCAGAAGATGACTTGAACATCTGCTTTCACTTCAAGACATTAATTTTCAATTATTGGAGAAAAACAAAATTAGTTCTGACAAATTGTTAGCGAACACAGGTTCTTGTCTGGTGGTTCATAATAATAACTTTGGGGGCCACCATTAGTGTCCTCAGATGGACAGAGTTTCCTGATGGAGCCCGTCACCTGCAGTCTGTAGTGGTGGTGGGCAGGGCCAGGGTATCTCCTACACCCTGTTCTGTGGGGCGAGAGAGATGGTTCTGCAAGCCCCTGCTCCAGGTGACCGCCTCTTCCGTGACCAGGTTAGGGAACTCAGGACTTTCAGATTTTCTGGAGAAGGGAGTGATGGTGAAGATGGCAGGTAAATAAAAACACCCTCTGGAACCATTTTCAGATTTAGACATGTCGAGGCTTCCTTCCATTCACTAGCAAGATTTCACACAGGGATGAAAATCCTTCCCAAGCCCAAGTGTGCCCAAAAAGGCAGACTCCAGTCTGACATTTTCATACACTGACATTTTCTTTGTTATGTTGCTGTTGTTCTATTTGTGTAATAGACTTTGCAAGTAGAACAACAGCAACATAACAAAGAAAATGTCAGTGTATTCACAGCACTGATCTATAACGCTGGGAGGCTGGGAGGCTGGGAGGCCCTCCCGCTGTCAGGCAGTGCTGACAATACAATAGCTTTCAAAGGGATATTACCATCATGCTTTTATTCCTGACATCAATCAAGACAAAGAGAACCCTTTTCACAAGACATTAAAAATCAAACCTTTGTGCAAGAAGATAGGTGAAACAGCACTCTCCTTAAAGACAGCCATGCAGAGCAATCAGATAATTGGTGATCCTTGAAAGCAGTAAAGTATTTTTATTTACTGAGTGTACAACCCCAGTCACTGGCTGCCACCCCATCCTGGAAGGTATGCTACGAATCCAAGTTTCCATCTTTATCTCCCCCACTCACTTCACCCTGCCTGGTGCCCACAGCAGACTAATGGAACTGACAGCCAGCGCTGAAAACTTCAAGAGGGATATATAACCAATCCAGGCTTCACTAGTCCATTTTGAGTGCAAAACTACTCTGATTACAGACTAATATATCTACACACAAAACGCGCTTGCAAGCCAACAGGAATTTGCAGAAATTGACAAATTGGCCCAACCACACATATTGAGGTTACCTATTATAACCAGGCACTAAGAGTTTCCAAGGTACTCTTCTGTTTTAATTACCCGACACTCACTCAGATAGGAAGAAACCCTGATATCTATACAAATATTTTCAAGACATAAAGATAATACTCTTTGCAAACATCAGTGTACCATGCATAGACAAGTCTGGACTTTAATTCAGCCAGGGTTCAGGACAAGCAAGCACCTAAAGCCACCCACCCAACTTGCAACATGGATGGGGCCATCAGGAAACCTAGCCATCCACCACCACTAGATTACCTCGAAACAGTTAAGATGCCTGCATGCCATAAGTTAGTGGCACTTCAGGAAAACTGCAGGTCCCGGAGCAGGAAGTAAGGGGGAACTAATGTTCAAGAGAGTTTATAATCTACACACTTTCTGAACCGTTGATGTATCCAGCCACCAGCCTTCCAAAAGGTTCAAAATGATGGCCTTAACACCCAAAGGAGGTCACCCCCACTCAGGGCTTGACAGAGCTCCTGGTACAGGTAGCTCCAAGTCCTAGAATGTTGTGAAGGAGGAGAGGAAGAAAGAGACTCTGCTGAAGAGCCCAGACAAAGTGTTCTGTCCCTCTGATATCCAACAGACCGCATGCCAAAAGTATGCAACCAAGTCGAGTCACCCTGAGACAAAGATGTTACTCTCCAAGCACTAGAGGCAGCAATGGTTGCTTTTACTTTTTCAGACAGAAGTAGACACTGTTGAGTCTTTTTAAACAGTGTTTGAACAGGCTCCCTTCAATTCACTAATAAAATGGGGAGAAATGTTAAAAGAAGAGGGAGCTGGTCCTAACGCTGCCTTGAAAACACACTCTCCCACCACTGCCACCTAAATGAGTCTTTTCCAGAGCCAGGCAGCAAGTCTGCACACTGGCCTCAGTGGTGAGTTCCTTTCATTTACACATCCAAATAAACAGTTAAGAGAAATCAATGCATCTAATTGCCAGACTATTAAGTCCTACATCAGGGGAAGAATTCCACAGCCACCAGCTTAAGAGTTAGCTACTGATATAGCAATTATTGCAACTTTGTATTAGATTGAACCAGATCCCCAGCCTTCCGACTCCAGCCAGGAGAGCTGTACTCCAAGATGCCTAGCTCCAGTTTCCTCCTTTCATGGTTTCCCCTCCTCCTCCTCTGTGAACGCACTATAGTAGGCCACAACATTTGCCAGGGCTGGTGGGTTCTGTGGAATTACTTTATGACTGTTAAGTCAACAGCATTTTGCACTTTTCATTATTAATGCACACTTGGCACCTTATGGTTAAACGTTTAGCAGGATTCTCCTGCCAGAGGCACATAGTTATTATTATATTATTGCTTATTAAGTTTTTGCAAGGAAACAGGTGTAAGAATCCAAACAGCAATTACTAGACATAAAGAATGTTTTCAAGAATGAAACAGGCCCTTCAAAACCTAAGAATAGGTAATTTAATTGGGGGAATTAAATATTAGGATTAAATATCAGTTACCCCAATCTACATAGAAAGCTATGGAAAGTGCAAAGGATTTGTTTTGCCCTTCCTGCAAGATCATGTACATTTAGCCAAACAAATGTCGACAATTTACACTTGTATGTGGTCTCAGATGAATCAAGAAACCTGTAACCCCAGAATGCCTCTATTTATTACATCTCAATTATTTCCACTCCAGCCAAGAGCAGGGTTGGCAGGAAGAGAGCGGGGCACCAGTGCCTTCCCTCGAAGGCCTTCAGAAAATGAACTTTTCAGAGCAGAACTGGGCTGCGGCCAGAGGTCATCAAGGGAGTTGGGAGAGGACAAGGGCCTTGGGACTTTAAGGCTTCAGAGGCACTCTTATCCTGTTCCTCAGTCACCCCTCAGTGTGTTCAGGCAGCTAAGCACCCATCTGAGGGGCTGGAATTGGGACAAAGCAGCAGGCCAGGCCAGGAGAGGGCAGCCTGTTAGAGGAAAATGGCAGGGGAGGGGCTCAGCCCATACACTTTCTCTCCCCAGCACCTCTGCTCTCCAGGGGCCCCTGGAGCCAGGACGTCCTATAAATATAAAGCAAAGCAAGGAGAAGGAGTGCGTGTGTGTACCTATATATCCATATCTCATCACAAACGTGCGCACCCTGGGTACTCGGTGCAGGAAGCTGGCCAGGGTGCGGAAGGTGAGTACCTGGCACACTGTGAGGACGTCCACAGCGCTCCCTGGGGGACCTGTGACCGGCCTGCAAGGCGCAGACAATGAACTCCTGGCGGAGGCTCCCTGCCCGGTTGGCTTCCGGGGAGCAGGCAGGAAGTGCGCCGGCGGCCGCGTGGCCTGGGCAGGGGGCAGGGAGGGGGCGCGGGGTGGCCAGCCGCAAGCGCCCCTGAAGCCTGTGCCAGCAGCGCTGGCCGCTCTCCACATCCCCGGGCTACAAGGAGGGGGCTGGAGAAAGCCAGCGAGGCTGGGGCCAGCAAGGACGGCCTCCAAGCTGCCAGCCTCCAGGGCGCCCGTCCTCACCGCCTCTTCCTTCCTCTTGCCAGCATGGAGATTCCCAATCCGCACCAAGTTGGGCCGCACCCCTTGATTGGCCTCTCAGGCCCGGGGTCGCAAGGAGGGAGCTAGGAAGTCCCCTTGTAGGCGACCCTAGGCCTGGGTCCCAGCAAGCGGTGGCTCCAGGCCCGGAAAGGGTCGGGGCGGGTAGGGTGTCCATGGCGTGCCCCCTCCACCGCCTCCGCCTCCCGCTCCTGGCTTCCTCCTCCTTCTCCTCCTCTCCGCTGGCTCCGAGGGTCCCCAGCAGCCCGCCTGCTCGCAGGTCTCTCCTCCCTCTCTCTCTCTCCCTCCTAGCTTGATCGTGCCTTACTAGCTCACCTTTAACAGACCGCGACTTCACCTGCTTCCGCCTGGACACCTCTGGGGCTCAGGACGCTCCGTCGCCCTCCGCGGCGGGCTTCCCCCGCCGCCCCCCGCCGCTCCGGGTAACCCTTCACCACTTTCTCAGCCTGCCTCTTGGAAACTTTTTTTTTTTTTTTTTTTACTGCCGGTTCAGCGGCTGCGGGGAGCAGACCGCAGGTGGGGCCCTGCCTGTTGCAGTGAGGCAGCTGGGGGCTCCCAGTCCCAGCTGCGGTCGCGGGGGAGTCCGGAGGCCACTAGGCTGAGCCCAGTTATGCAAAAAAAAAAAAAAAAAGCCGCCACCCTCTTTCTCCCCACCCCCCGCCTGCCCCCAGCCCATGCGGCCCCTCCCTCCCTCCCTCCCCCACCCCACCGCCACCCTCACCCTCCTCCTCCTTCTCCTCCTCCTCCGCCCCATGCTGGATTTTGCAGCCTGTTGTGGAGCTCACTATAAACCCATCTGAGGAGGGGGAAATGGGGCTGGAGTCAAGAGGGTCTCAGGAGGCGGGAGAGACCCGGAGGTGGTTGGGATTGAGGGAGCTCAGTATCCCCCGGAAAAAAAAAAAAAAAAAAACAAAAAGGCTTCAAATATCCCCTGCCGCACATACACACACACAAATAAATAAATAAATAAATAAATATTAATGGCTCAAAAAATGCCCAAACACCCGGTTTGGAGATTATGATGGATGGCAAGGGGGTACCTCAACTCAGCCTACTTGGGGGTAGGGGCTCAAAAAGGCCATAGGGGCTTGGAAGCCGTGGCTTGGGGCCCCTGGCTCATGCCCCCTTCTCTCGCTCTCAGCTAGGTCCAGAGCTGTCCCCCAGAGGAGGAGGGGGGCGAGTGGGGGCTCAGGCTGCAGCGTTCAGGCGCGCTGTGCCCCAGGCATCCTCAGCCCGAGCGCAGGGCTGCTGCTGCCTGCCCTAGGGCAGTGGATGCAGCCCATCCCCAGGCCAAAGCAAAGTCCCCAGCCTGCTAGCTGCCTCCACTGGCCAGGGGCTCAGAGAGGGGGGAGGCCGCGGCGGTGGTGGAGGAGGAGGATGAGCAGGTGGCTGTGGCAGCCGGGCTCCAGTCCTCCAGGGCAGGATCAGCGGGGCGGCTGGGCCCTGGCTCCTCTTCTTTCCAGTCGGCGCTGCCTGCCAGCCTCCCTCGCGCTCCTGTCTTCTTTGTAGACACTGGCTCTCCTCCTCTGCACTGCAGAGACACATCATAAAGCCAGGCTTGGCTGGAAACCCAGCAGGAGGATATGAGAAGCAGAATCCAGGCGGGTGAGCGATCTGATCCCCTGGGGCGCCCCGCACTGCTCCTGCTCAGATCAGATGGAGAGAGAGCCAACACCACCGAGCAATGGACATTGCTGGAAATACAGCTCCCGCGGCCCACAAAACCCAGACCGCTGTGGAGGCATTTGCAGGCACCACGCAGGTGCAGGCATCTCACCGGCTAGCGGGGGCGGGCTCTGGCTTCATGGGGGCGGGAGGAGGGAACAGAAGGCCCATGCTGGCTGTCAAGCTCACCCAGATGCATTAGCATTACCAACTGCAAAAATTGAAAGAATGGGGGAGCAAACAGGTTAGCTACCCTAGTGTTGCTTCTTGTGCCCCATGCACTAGAATTGTCCTCAGACCCTCAAATGACTTTTGACGATGGTTTGGTGTTCCAGGACCACTCTGACCCCACATCCAACAAATGCTTACACCACTGAGCTAGCCTATACCCTCATTTGTAGGGTTCTTGAGCCTGGTGCGCACTTCCAAGCTGTGACTCTAACACCTTATCTCCAGAAAACTGCAGGAGCACCCCTTCCCTCCGAGGTTGGCAAAAATAAACCAGTTGCTACTTTCCACAAAGTTTTGCCAGGGGGTGCCTCAAGTCCCTGTAGTTCTTGAATTAGTTGAGTCTCAGATCTCCTAGTTGGTCCTGGGGTCCTGGAAGGGCACATGCTTAAGGAAAGTCTTCCCTGGGCGGCTCCCATAAACCTTTACTTTGAAGCGTCCCTCTCTGCCACCAGCTGCAGGCGTCTAGGTCCCACATCTCCCCCTCCCAGGCAAGTGACGCCACCTTGGGCCAGGACGCCTTGAGCCCGGAAAGCGGAGCAGGTGCACAGCATGGCCCTGGGGGTTATCAATCTCGCAGATTGATAAATTGCCACTTGGAGAGTGGAGGGCTGTGTCCCCTCAGAGACAAGTTACACAGGGCAACCTTTCATGGAAAAACCCGCTCCCCTCTGAGAGCAGTCCTGGGCCAGCCCAGCAGCGACGCCCGCCCCAAGCAGGCTGCCAGCACCCCGTGGTTCCCTGCCTGCCCGCCAGCCTGGCCCAAGCTAGCTTAGCAGTCCCGCAGGGCCCGGCTAGCCAACCCCTTGCTGGGCTGATTGCAGAGGTAGATGCCACCCCCGCACCCCTGCTGCTAGGGAAAGCAGGCCAACAGATGCAGATGCGGAGAAAGGCCTTAGACAGGGGGGCCGTGGGCGTGCGCCCAAGGCCATCTCCGAGGTTCAGTCGGGTGACTGGAGAAATGCAATGCCCAGGCAAACATGCCTATAGCAGAGACCGAGCGTGAGGATACCCAGACAGGCTAAGGCCAGGTCATCCACTAAGTAAGACCTAGGCCCTGAGGTCCTCCCTTTCTCCAGAATGGGGTTGCCACCCTCAGCCACCGCCATCCCCAGTTAGTGAGTCCAAGAATGTCCAACATCCCCAAGGAGCCACCTCCTACAGCCAGGGATGGCCAGGATTAGACTGAAGAGTGCCAAGGGCCAAGGCGAGGGCAGAGTTTTCTAGGCGCCTGGGAAAGAGCCAGGAAGGAGGGGTCGAACTTGCCACCCCCCACACCCCCACCGGCCCCTGGGATCAAGGACCCGGAGAGAGGCTGACAGGCGGCAGATGGCACATACTGGGGGAGGGGGCGATTGGCCTCGGCTCTGGGGTGCCCCTGTCACAGGCTGCCTCTCCTGGGGAGGGGGGAGAACAACCCCCAGGTCGCCCGCCCAGGCTCTGGGGGCGGGGTGGTGGTGGTGGTGGTGGTGGAAACTGCAGATAGTACCCATCCAGGAGAGAGGGGACAAACAAAAGGAGTGAGGTGGGGATGGGTTGTGTTAGACTAAAGGAGGGTGTCATCTGGTGGGAAGGGGCGCCTCAAGGATGAGGGTCCTGGAGCAGCACACAAAGGTTTTTTTGGATGAGTTGCGTGCACAGCTGTGAAGCATGTTAGCAAATAGATCCTCAGCCCGCCCCCCCACCCCAGACCTGCCTGCTGTGTCCCTGTCACCTACAGCCTCGGTGCCTTAGGGTGTGGAGGGAGCTTGACCTCCTCGTGCCTCGTTTCTTCTGTTTTCTCTAAAGCTTGTTTCATTTTAAACTCCTTCCAGAAAAATGTTGTTATAAGGAAAATCTCAGAGTTGCAAAAAACCAGTACTGTCCCCCTTACTACCCTAGCCCTGTTGAGCTTGGATTCATACCAGAAGGGCCTCAAGAGACATTTGTTGAAGCCTGGAACTTGTTTCTCACCAATCTGGTGACTCTGTACCAGAAAGTCATTTTCAGGTGATGTATTTTACACCATCTGCCTACCTCCAGCAGGGAATCCAGGGTTTAGGGCCCCTCCCTTGTTAAAAAGGTCCCTTTGGCCCAAGGTGCATGCCTGTTATTCCAGCAACTGAGGAGGCTTAGGCAAGAAGATCTCAAGTTTGAGGCCAGCCTGTGCAATTTATCAAGGCCCTATCTCAAAAATAAAAAAAATGAAAAAGCCTATGAGACTATGTGTGCAGCTTGGTGGTAGAGTGCTCCTGGATTCCATCCACAATGCCAATGAAAATAATAATAATAATAATAATAATAACAACAACAACAACAATTGTTGGGTGCAGAGCAGGCTGAACTGTGTTGTCTGCAGGGCAGGCTGAACAGATGTTGGCTTCAAGATAGCCCACGCACTCAAACCCCCCTCTATCCGGTCCTTTATCACCTGTTTGTGTTAAGTCCTGCTCAAGGCTGAGCACTCAACCCCCCTTGGGCCAACAAGGCAGCTTGCACACCCAGAGGCCCCATTAGATTTGGGCTATAAAAACTCCCTCCTGCCAAGCCCCCCTCTCTCTTGCTCTCTCTCTCTTGCTCCCTCTCTCTTGCTATCTCTTGCTTTCTGTCTCTCTCCTGCGTGTGCTTTCTCTCTCTCTCTCTCTCTCTCTCTCTCTCTCTCTCTCTCTCTCTCTCCTTTTTTTTTCTCTTTGCTGATGTGCTGCAATAAAGATCTTTTGGTTGCTCCACGTGTTGTGGTCACTTTCCTTTCAATAATAATAATAATAGAAACAATAACTTTTTTTGTACTAGAGATTGAACTCAGGGGCACTCTACCACTGAGCCACATCCCCAGCCCTATTTTATATTTTCTTTAGAGACAAGGTCTCACTGAGTTGCTTAGTGCCTCGCTTTTGCTGAGGCTGGCTTTAAACTGCTGATCCTCCTGCCTCAGCCTCCTGAGCTGCTAGGATTACAGGTCTGCTAGGATTACAAGTCTGTGCCACTGCACAGGGAAATTATAACACTTTAAAGGCATTTCTGACCTCAATTTCATCTGCTTTAGGTGGATCAAGATTTAGAGGAGGCAATTTCTTCTGTCCTGCTCAGAGAAGTGGTTGGGAAACCCAGAGTAAACTGTAAGAAACCAACATCATAAATGCAAGAAAGATTACAAGTTGATAATTTTGTAAACAAAGAAGACTTGCTCACATAAACTGAAAGGCACCCGTTTATGAAAGACCCCCGTTTCCCTGTCCAAGGAGAATCACACGAAACACTGGCTGCAAAAGCAAGAGGTTTAGATTTATTGGGACACAGGCACCTGCGGGTGCCCAGCAGAACCTCAGCCGGAGCTATGGTGAGCTGGCACACCGGGCTTGGGGTTACAGAGATTTTTATAGGGTTTGGGACAGGTTTCGAGCGCGCGGGAAGCAACAGGTTTCTTATTGGTTTGTTTAAATCTAGCATATAGGCCACCTAGGGGGTACAGGTCTGCATTCCATTCTTTCTGTTCCTGCTTATCTGTTCCTGGATTTGGGTGCTCTGTCCTTTCTCAACCGGTTATGTGGAAAGCACATCAGGCACCTGAGCCTGTTTATGGCATGCCCGGTATCTTGATTTCATATCTTGGCCTGGGCTAACTGGGCTAGGGTCTTTCAAAACAGGCATTTTCCCTCAGTCGTCATTGGGCTGGAGGAGAGGAAGCCTAAGAGCTGCCATTCCCCCAAAGGATGCATCTTGAGAATTTGTCTCTGAACATGGAGCAAGTGAGGCTGCTGCTCTGAATTTCCAAGAAGAGGCACGTGTATCATCCAGAGGGATCTGGTGAATGCAAGAGTCCAGTCAGCAACAAAAACAAACCTGTAAAACTGTAGATTCCGGAGCAGGGGCACACATCTGTAATCCCAGTGGCTCAGGAGGCTGAGGCAAAAGGATTTCGAGTTCAAAGTCAGCCTCAGCAAAAGTGAGGTGCTAAGCTACTCAGTGAGACCCTGACTCTAAATAAAATACAAAATAAAGCTGGGGATGTGACACAGTGGTTGAGTGCCCCTGAGTTCAGTGCCTGGTATCCACCCCCACCCCCAACAAAATCCTATGTTAGAGTTTCTTTTGTGGCCTCTAAATTAGATCCTGAAGAGTTCCCAGAGTCTTTTATGAGATGCTTTGCAAGCCAGGCATAGTGGCACATGCCTGTAATCCCAGATATCAAGGCAGCTGAGACAAAAGGGGCATAAATTCAAGACCAGCCTGGGTAACTTAGGGAGATACTGTCTCAAATAAAATACAAAGGCTAAGGATGGAGTTCAGTGGTAGAGCATCTTTGGATTAAAGTCCCAATACCAGTTAAAAAAAAAAAAAGAAAGAAAGAAAAGATTCTTTACAGTAAGTGACCCAGTGACCACCTTCTCCCCTACATATTTTTACTTGTATGTGCACACACACATGCACACTTACCTTAAATGACACCTGTCACTTGGATATATGCAATCTGAAATTTGAAACTTTTGCTTGCTGGTTAATTACTTGAAAGTCTCACTGTCTGTGAGGTGAACTTGCATCAGCCCCTAAAAATTAGTCATTTTGGGGAGGAAGATTTATAACTTCCTTGGTTCACTTGTTTATTCAACATTTATTTATTGATTGTGTGCCTACTGTGTGCCAAGACTGAGGGTACAACAATGCAGAAGGATTACAACTCTTTCCTGCTTGGGCTTGTTTGCTAGGGTGATGAAAAAGCTTTTTTTTTTTTTTTTTTGAGGATTTTGTTGGGAGGATGGATACCAGGGGTTAAACTCAGGGGCTCTCCACCACTGAGCCACATCCCCAGCCTTGTTTTGTACTTCATTTAGAGACAGGGTCCCACTGAGTCACTTAGTGCCTCGCTTTTGCTGAGGCTGGCTTTGAACTTGCAATCCTCCTGCCTCAGCCTCCCTACCCTCTGGGATTACAGGTGTGTGCCATCGCACCCAGCTAAGTCTAACTTTTTTTTTAAATATATATTTTTTAGTTGTAGTTGGACAAAATACCTTTATTTTATTTATTTATTTTTATGTGGTTCTGAGGATCAAACCCAGGGCTTCACACATGCTAGTCAGGCATTCTATCGCTAAAACCCCAGCCCCTAAGGGGGGAGGGGGTTGTGGCTTAGTGGTATCAAAAGTTAGCCCTAAGGCTAACTTTTAATAGAAGATTATGAGAATAATGATTTAAACAGTTTTGAACAATTCCTGAAAAGAAAAAAAGATAGTACAAATGAAGCCAGAAAAATAAGGGTCAAAAGTGGTTTGGCTAACATGCTGAAGGAAGAGAAGGAAGGAGTCAAGAAAAATGATAGAATGTACAGTATGTGCAAAGGGCCTGAGGTGAGAGAAACCTGAGTGGTTGAAGTGAGCAGTTGTCACAGCTTCCGAAAAGAACCAAAGGAGGCATTATAACCAATCCCATCCCCTTTCCAATCCATCTTCCTCATTGCCTCACTGGAGAACCTCAAGCAATGGGCTGTCTGTGTTTATAGTTTCTCATCTGAAAAATGGGAGTATTGATAGCACAGATCTCATGAGATTGTCCTCAGAATTTCATGTCAGTAAGCTCTGCCTGTCTGGCCTAGAATGAGGCCATGAGACAGCTGTTACCAGGCCTCACTTCCCTCTCTTCCTTTCCCATCTCTCACCTTTACCACCGCCAAGGTCAACACCATTTATAAAGAGAGCCAACCACAAAACTGTAAATTCCCTCCTTTCATTCAGGCACTCCCCCATCTCATGTTCCCTTGAGACAGACTTGTGTTTGCTTTGTAGAAGATTACCGCTTTAGGTCCACCAAGGAGACAGTATGCTTTCTGTGCACTTGTGCTTGAGATTGAACCCAGGACCTCAGCATTGTGTGTTTTGTTGCATTAAATGATACATCTATCTGTGGAATCCATGTTTCCCTGAGCATCCTGTCAAGGGGGCAGTAAGGAAGCAATGGCCATGTACTCTCCTTGAATCTGTCAGGTAGCCAAGCGCAACACTTGTAGCCACCCACCAGGATGGTCTGGCTGCTTCTTTCCCAGTGTGCCAGTGTCTGGGCAGATTGAGGGCTTCTTCCCCAGGAACCTGGCCTTGAAGTGGTATTGTTGTTGTTGATGGGGGTTTTTCTTCTGGTACTGGGGTTTGAAACAAGTGGCATTTTACCACTTAGCTACCTTCCCAGTCCTTTTTTTTTTTTAATTTTAGAACAGGGCTTTGAGAGCCATGGCCTAGTCAGAATGATGTCTGGCATTTGCCAGAGGGAATGTTTAATAGGTGATGCCAGCGAACCATTGAGATGATGATTTGAGTTAAGCTATATATAATTGCTGTGATGCTGGATTGATTGAATTATATATTTGACCTTTAGTGTCGGGCAAAAGGGCGGCTCTTGCTGCTTGCTACTTTGGAGTTCCCATGGAGTTTTCATGGGGGTTCAGAGAGATTGGATGGAGCCAGGTGGAGGGAATGTGGTCCCGTGTGGTCCCGTGTGCAGTGCCAGTGAGTGTTAGGGAATAAAGAGTTGCTGTTTGAATCTACAAGGCTTTGTCGAGGCTCGGTTATTTGTGCCAAGACAGACTGCGGCACAGGGCCTCCCTATGTTCCTGAGGCTGGCTTCAAAGTTGCAACACACCTGCCTCAGCCTCCTCATCTTGAGGTTTTGGCTTCTCCTGCTTTTCATTTTTTGGGGTCATAGGGGTTGAACCCAGGACCTCTCCCTACATCACGCAAGCGCTTTGCCACTGAGTTGCATCCCCAGCCCCTTTTCTTTTATTTTAAGACAGGATCTCACTAAATTGCCTGGGCTGGCCTCAAACTTGCAATCCTCCTGCCTCTGCCTCCACAGTCCCTGGGATTACAGGTATGTGTCACAAAGCCCAGCTGGTCTTGAAGTTTCTAGGCATTCACAAGAGGGTAAGGCAAGAGAGAAGAGCGTATCCCCTTCTTTGCTTCTAGTTCTCAGCCCGCCATTTCGAGGTAGGAAAATCCCTGCAGATGCTTCTGAAATTCCCCAGAGGTTCCCCATTGCCCCCTCCCCCCATGACTACAACTCAAAGAGGCCAGCAGCAGACCCAGACATCTGCCTCCCTGGGGATGCAGGAGCCTGGTGCCATAAACAATAAGTCGGGTGTGGAAACCTCCTTGAATTCTCCAGTTTCTGTTCAGCTGGGAAAGCCATCTCTATTTTATCATCATTATTATAATTATTTAGTTCTTCAAGCATCAGCAGTCTTTGCAGGGAACACCCACAAGGCAGCAAGGAAACCAACTCGTTGGGAGGGTCCCTGGTGGATTCACACCCTCATAAAACTTGAAACTCCTGGCCCAGGACCATCTCAGGCTGCCCTTGGTTTGCTGCTGCGCACTGGAGCCTGCAGGTGCTGGACTCTAGTTCACTTGGGGCTTTGTTCTCTGTTACAATGTTGGTGACTGGCTTTCATGTTTTTCCCCCAGTACTAGGGAACAGACCCCAGGGAACGCTACACTCAACTACATACCCCCTAACCTTTTATCTTTTATTCTGAAACAGCATCTCCCTAATTGCCTGGCCTCAAACTGTAAAAGGGGTCCGGCGGAGCGTTGGAGGGAGACACCACACAAGAGACTTACTCCATGCAATTGGCAAAAGGGGATTTATTGGGGATCCATTCCAGCTCGCTGGGACTCCGTGCTCACTCAAGAAGGGAGAGCAGTCCAGAGCCCAGAGCAGAGGTCAAGCAGAGCTTAAGGACACTTTTTGGAGAGGGCGATGGGCTTTGCATACATCAGAACAAATCATCATGAGGCGCGGGAAAATTGAACAACAACTCTGAGACATGATTAGCACATTCATTGGTGGGAACAATCTGGGCAGGGGTGATTGGTCATTTCTAAGCGGGGTACACATTTAAACTGATTGGTTTTGGAGCCTAGATGCTTATGTGCCAAGCTACCTAGAGCCCTTAGCTGTTAAACAACCAGGGAATCAATGGAGATATTTACTGGGCAGTTCCAGCATTGTCCTAACAGCTACAGAGATTACAGGTTCCGGGGGTAGCAGAGGAATTTTAACAATACCTGGTCTTTACTTTTTAGCCCAGGCCTTGCCATTTAGAAGCTTTACAATGCACACATTTACACTTTAACTCAAGCTTTTGCAGCTTGGAATCAGCTTAGAAATTTTACCTTTACAAAACTTGCAATCCTCCTGCCTCAGCCTCCCATGTAGCTGTGATTAACAGCATGTACCCCTGCACCTGGCAGTATTTTCTTTAATTTTAAAACAAATTTTTTAAAAATTCAATATAATAAATGTGATATGAGGCCTGGCTTTATAAGCTTTGACTCAGAGTGCACAGCTAGACAGCCCCAGCAGGCAGTGGGCACATTCCAGGACTAGTCACACATCCTTTGGTCTTGAGTAGATCAGTCAGCCACCAATAAATTTAATTATCACATTAGAAAACAAACAAACAATAATGTGGTAGATTTAAAAATGGGCTCTCATTGGTAACGTCCAAGGCCTTTGAGGTATGGTTTAACAAACAGAGACTAGAATGCTCTCTACCTTGCATGCAGGTGAGGCTGGGGTAACTGCACACCCCCTACACACACAGCTCCACCCCCAGGCCATCCTGTGTCCAGCCATGAGTAGAAATTATGAGGACACCAAAGCCTGTCTAGGAATGTGATGGGCTCCTCACCCTGGGGAATGGGCAGATAGCCTGAAACATGGAGCTGGGACTTCACTGAGCTGTTGAAACTACTTTACAGGGCCTGTTTTATCTTTAAAATAACCACACTTTTGCCAGGCACAGAGGCACACACCTGTAATCCCAGCAGCTCAGGAGGCTGAGGCAGGAGGATTGTGAGTTCAAAAGCCAGCCTCAGCAATGGCAAGGCACCAAGCAACTCAGTGAGACCCTGTCTGTAAATAAAATACAAAATAGGGCTGGGTATGTGGCTCAGTGGTTGAGAGCCCCTGAGTTCAATTCCCAACACACACACACACACACACACACACACACACACACACACACCAAAAAAAAAAAAAGACTCCACTTTGCTGCTGAATATCTGTATAATGACTGTCAATTCGTGTAGCAAATTTGGTCTAACATTTGCCTTCACTATCACGTGCTAGAGAGGTTGCAAGGTAGCAGGAGACCACACCTGACTCTAACCTCTCTTACGATACTGTTATCTGAATCTACCAAAAAGCAACAAACTGGTTCAGATCATTTTGAGAAAAATTAAAACGTTTGTTTCCTTTTATTCTGAAGTAGTGTCTCCCTAAATTGCCCAGACTGGCCTCAATCTTGCAGTCCTCCTGCCTCAGCCTCCCATGTAGCTGGGATTACTGGTGTGTACCCCTACACCCGCCATGGGTACTTTTTTTTTTTTTTTTCCTGTGTACATAGCCCTTTTCAGCACCTCCACTCCTACTCTCATAGAAAGAATCTCCTAGGTACACAGGCCCAGAAGAAATATTAGGGAGGTGTCAGCATGTGTGGTCCCTGCCTCAGCTGAACACATGGAATGCTTTTGAGGACCCAATACCCACCGGCAGAAATGAGGGAAATTCTGTCATCCACTCTGGGTCTACTGCCCCCTTTACATCCCCTGTGCCCTATGGATGCTCAGAACACAGTGAAGTCATCAAGAGAAAGACCAGCATCCTGGCTGGCATACAGAGGAGGGGTCCTTATACAGTGCACTCAACCACTGTCGCATAAAGGCTCTCTAGTGGACAAGAGGACCAGGGGTAGAAAGCTTGGCCCACCCAAGTAAACCAAAAGCTTTTTCAGGACAGAGGCCTAGATTTTTATATATACCCCCATCTCATCATGGTGCCTACTCCCTGCCCAGTGAATGAGGGGTGACTGTGAAAGACACCCCATTTCCCTGTCCAAGGAGAATCACACGAAACACTGGCTGCAAAAGCAAGAGGTTTAGATTTATTGGGACACAGGAGCCTGCGGGTGCCCAGCAGAACCTCAGCCGGAGCTTTGGTGAACTGGCACACCGGGCTTGGGGATACAGAGATTTTTATAGGGTTTAGGACAGGTTTCAAGCGCGTGGGAAGCAACAGGTTTCTTATTGGTTTGTTTAAATCTAGCATATAGGCCACCTAGGGGATACAGGTCTGCATTCCAAAAACCACAGGACTGCATTCTATTCTTTCTGTTCCTGCTTATCTGTTCCTGTTTATTCATTCATGCCTCAGGATGCGGGTGCTCTGTCCTTTCTCAACCGGTTATGTGGAAAGCACATCCGGTGACTGAGCCTGTTTATGACAAGCCCGGTATCTTGATTTCATATCTTGGCCTTAGGTAACTGGGCTAACTGGGCTAGGGTCTTTCAACTGGAGTTGCTGTCAGGGCAATGCCCCCAGGTCAGAGGTGGGCACTGGACAGAGAGAGCCTCCACCTAGCACAGAGGCCCATATTGCATAAAGAACCAGGCAGGGCTGAATTTGAATCCCAGCCGTGCTGTTTACCAGCTTTTGTGCTTTGTACCTGAAACATTTCCCAGAGGCTCCTATCTTGAAGGCTTGGTCCCCAGAGCAGCAATGTTCAGAGGCAGGGCTTGGGGGAGTGATTGGATCATGAGGGCTCTGTGTTTATCAGTGAATCAATCTACATATTTGAACAAACCATCAGGAGGTAGTGGACACTATAGGAGGTAGTTGCCTTGAGGGAGGAAGTAAATTATGGGGGGGGGGTGCCCTGGAAGGGTAGCACCACAGTGACAGGGCTCATTGCTGTGTGAAGAGCAGAGACAGGGCTAAAGCTGGAACATGTCTAGTCCAGCACACGATACTTTGCACCTAGTAGGTGCTTGGTATTATTATTTTTTTCTTTTTTTGCAGTACTGCTAATTATAGTGCTCTACCAGTGAGCTACATTCCCAGCCCTTTTAATTTTGTGGTACCAAGGGGCATTCTATCACTGAGCCACATCTTCAGCCCCCCTTTTTTTTCTTTTTGAAACAGGTTCTCAACTAAGTTGCTGAAACTGGGCTTGAACTTGCAATCCTCCTGCCTCAGCCTCCCGAGTAGTTGGGCAGGTGTGCACCACCATGCCCAGCTATTAGATATATTTTGATAGTGTTCCTTCATCAGTAATAGATGTAGCTGAGACCCTAGCGATGGGTGGCCACACAAAGAAGAGGCTCATTTGCAAGGACTGGAACTAAATAAGACTAGAAGAGAGCTAGCCAGGCAGTGTCCTTGGGAGACAGATTGCTGGGTTTCCTCTGCCAGGTGAATTCCTGGAGTCCTCAACTACATCCTTCCATATTATATGTGCTTAAGAAATGGTAGCTGTTGTTCACATTTACAGGACAATGACAACTCAGTATCTTCAGGTTTCCTGAATGGCCTGGGGTAAGCCCTCTCTGCCTCAGTCTCCCTGTTTGCAAAATCTCTCTGGTTCTCTGAATGAAGAAGCAGTCTATTCCCACCCTCTGGCCCAAATGGCACCCAGCCAGCATTTAAAGCCAGAGGGAGCAGAGGAAATTCAGGCAAGAGGCCACTAAAGGGAGGTTATGGGGCTTGGGCCCCACTGGGAGAGGAGCAGGGTGGATGGGGTCCAAGGCCCCAATGGACCCAGCCTGGTGCTACATTTCCCAGGGCCTGCTGCTGCCTTCTCTGAGTGGCCTGGTCCCATCCTTGTCATGCATATTGGGACATGCCTCTGGCCCCTGGGAAGCCATGGCCTGGCTTCCCAGGGGCCAGAGGGAGCTCCTGCCGGGGACTTCAAAGCCCAAATGCCTTTCAGAAAGGAACTAAAACTTTCTGCTTAACCAAAGCCTCCACAGGAGAAGAACAGGCCTAGCCCTTTTCTTTTTTAAGTCTCTTTATTTTTCAGCCAGCTGGCCTGGTCATTCTATTATTTTCCTATTAGAAACGGTCCCAGCTACAACACACAGGGAAAAAAAAAAACATCTCCCAGGCCTGTGAAGGGGCTGGCTGGCCTCCTGGGGCAGACAAAGGCAGCTCTGGCCTCCGGCACCCACTGGGAGAAGCCCTGGAGCTCCTGCCCAGAGCCAAAGTCAGGAGTGAGGGGAGGATTCAGGAAGTCTCTGTTTGCACCCCAAACCTTCTCTTGCCCCTAGGAGCAGAGCTGCCATCCAGCCAAGGAAAGGATTCCTAAAGGGCTTGTGGGCAAATAAGGAAAGATCAGGCACCCCCTCACCAGGGCCCATGGGGAAACTGATGTCTGGGGAAGAGTTGCAGAAGGTCACAGTATCAACAAATGGCAGAGCTGATCTTTGAAGCCAACATTCTCAAGTCCAACATCAGGAACCAAGGAAATGTTGGAAGGGGGGTCCAAGGAGGAGCCCTGGCATCCTGAGTTTGCTGAATGAGAGCGGATGTTATTTCTTTCTCAGCTTCTCTGCCTGCCAGTAAGTTAAGTTCATTTTTCTGTGACTCAGTTCCCTTATCTTTGAAAATGAGGACATGTTTGTACCCAACTTGTAGGGCAGCTGTGAGGAGCATAAGAGCTAATAGGTAAAGGACATAGAACAGTGATTTAAAAAAAAAATACCTCTTACTCTCTGTAAATGTAAAGTTTGTGTTCTTCACTTAAGGAATGTTTACTGACCTCTCCTAGGACAGGCCCAGGGCCAGATGCTGGGGGATGCAGCTGGATAAAGCAAAAAGGTCTCCTACCTTGTGGAACTTCCAGTGGGGGAGGGGGCAAGCCAAGGGACACAGTGGATTAACTAGATACACTGCCTCATGGCACATTCTAGATCTCTCTTCTCCTGGAGGGAGTAAGGTGGGGGGGCGGTCAGAAACTTTCTGGACTCAGGGGCCAAACTGATCAGATGGGAGAAAGCAAGGGTGCTCCTTCCCTTGCAAAACGAGACAGGAAAATGTTGAAAACCAGTTTTTGCAGTTTAATTGTTTTTAAGTAAAAGAGGGCCCCAGGCCGACAGCTGGCCACCTCCCCATCCTGGTGGGCTGGTTCATCTGGTTCAGCCTCAGAGTGCTAAGCGCTTAGGTCCTCGTCAGTGTGCCTGAGATGCAGGGCTGGTCCTGAGAAAGTGGGAGCCTTTATCCATCGTGTCCATCAAGGCGTTCCATGCCCCCCACCTTTCCATTCACACGGTTCCCTACTGCCCAAGGCAACACCAGCGACCTCTCAGAACTGGAGCTGGAGCCCAGCTGGGGCATGACCTAAGGGGCAGGATAGGGGCGTGGCCTGTGAGCGATGGGCGGGGCCAGGGCCACAGCCCTGCCCTGCACTCACCACGCCCAGTGCGCCTCCCAGCTCAGGCTCCCCAGGGGACACTGACTACTCTTGAGATGCCAAGCCTTTCTCAAAAAGCCAACAGAACTCCTCCACTCCATGCTTCACAGAAACCTCACCTGGGTCTGAAGTGGGTAAATTGATAGGAAGCATCCACTGGGTTAGGGGAAGGACAACCTCCTCCTCCCCACACTTTTCTCCCAGTGCCCCACCTGATGACCTACAGAGAGCTCTCCCTACACAACTAAGGTGATGCCGACGGTGCTGTTATAAATTCCATTTTACATGTAATAAAACTGAGGCTCAGGAAGGCTGATTATGTCCCTAATCCAAAGTCACACAGCCCTTAATGGATAAAGCCAGGATTGAAATCCAGGTGAATCTCCCTCCAAAATTGGAAAATTTCCCTTCTCCAGCTTATTAATTCCAGCTTCTACACTTTGCCTGAAGCATAGCATTGATGTATCCATTTAGATAGATGGCTATATAAACCGCTAGATAGATGTGGATGTTAAGCTAGAGTTGGAGATAAAAATGTTATCTTAGAGCCACAGACAATTGTATCAGGTGTCAATGGGATGGGGGCAGATACCCTTTTCCCAAATCTCCATCAATCCCCAAAACATTTTGTTTAAGTCAAAAAATTAAAAAAAAAAATTTAGACGTAGATGGACACAATACCTTTATTTAATTTATTTAATTTTATGTGGTGCTGACAATTGAAACCCAGTGCTTTACATGTGCTAGGCAAGTGCTTTACCATTGAGCTACATCCACAGCCCCTAGTGGAAAGATTTTGAGATGGTGTACCAAACATTGAACTTAGGGGCACTCAACCACTGAGCCACATCCCAAGCCCTATTTTGCATTTTATTTAGTTACTGGATCTCATTGAGGTGCTTAGTGCCTCACCATTGCTGAGGCTGGATTTGAACACGTGATCCTTCTGCCCCAGCCTCCGGAGCTCCTGGGATTACAGGTATGCACCACTGGGTCCAGCTAGTTGAAAGATTTTTAACATGCAGAAAATAATACACAGATTTTCATATGCTCTCAATAGAAAAAAAATTTTACATTTGTTTTTGGGACTTTCTTTGTTGTGGAACCGATGTTGTCTCAATCTTACAGAGATAGAGCTTCAAGTCAAATGTCCTAGGTACCTTCTACCCCCTCCAACTAGACCTAAGCCCCTCCGAATTAAGAAAGTTCCTATAGGGTTACAGGCCTGCCCTGGTATCCAGCAGGGCTGGAAAAGCCCCAGTATTTAGGTATTTGCACCTCAGGAGAGAAGTTCTGGCTCCTCGAAAGAAATGTCATATGGTGAACAGGCAGGGAAGCGAAGAGGGTCCCATTTTACAGGAGTGAAAATGAGGCTCAACAAGTCACTTGCCCTAGGACAGAGATTCATTTTTTTGTTTATCTTACCCAGTCCTGTCTCCCTGTTTTTGTTTGTTTGTTTTCTTGGGGGGGTATTGTTTTAGATTTTCTTTTTTGATATTGGGGATTAAACCCAGGAGTACTTAACCACTGAGCTAAATCCCCAGCCCTTTTTCTTCTTCTTCTTCTTCTTCTTCTTCTTCTTCTTCTTCTTCTTCTTCTTCTTCTTCTTCTTATTATTATTATTATTATTTATTTTATTTTATTTTAAGACAAGTTCTCACTAAGTTACTTAGGGCCTCACTAAATTTCTGAGCCTGGCCTTGAACTTGCAATCCTCCATCCTCAGCCTCTGAGATTACAGATCTGCGCTTGGCTCTGCCTTCCTTTTATGCACTGCTTTCCTTGGAATAGTGGTTGCCAGAAGGAAGGGGCATCTTAGTAGGAAGGAGGTTAAAGCTCCTGGCAAGAGTGAAGGGGCCAGGAGGCTATGCTGAGCCTCCAGGAGAGAAGGCTCCAGGCCCTGCTGATCTGCAGATCCGTCTGATCCTCAGGGGTGCTGGGGTTATGTTGGTCCCCTTCAGGACATCTCAGAGTTGAGAAGAGGATTCTCAGAGGTTTCATCAGGAACAAAAGACACTCAACATGTCAGGCAGGTTTTGTGGCTCACTCTCCCACCTCCATCCCTTGCTAAGCAAGTGCTCTATCGCTGAGCTGCACCCCAGTCTAGATTTCCATCTCTGAACATTCTGAATGGCCTTCTGCCCCAGTAGAAAGCCCATCTGGATCAGTACATTGTGCCTCCTAGGCTCGGGAGCCTCAGAGTGGACACACGGCGATGACAGTGACCACAAATCAGAATTTTTCTATTGTAAGTGATTTTTCAAAATCTGGATTTAACAAAAAGAATTGTAGTTTCAGCTTCAGACTCTGGAGGATTCAGGTATTCAAGTAATATGACGAGGGACACAAGCTGTCTCTCCATCCCTCGGCCTGCCACCCCTCACTCCCTAATGGTGACTTCATTCAGAGTCCACACAATAACATATGGCTGCCAGCAGGTCTGGCTGTCCTGGCAGTCTCAAGGTCAGTGAGACTGACCTTTATATTGATCAGCGACCAGTGTGAGTGGGCCAGCCAATGTGGGGCACCTACCACTTCCTAAATGCCATGCATTGTCTGCTTGATCTCATGTTTATTTGGGGTTTGAGGAGAGGGTTTTGTTTTGCAATACTGGAGATTGAACTCAGGGTCACTCTACACTGAGCTTCACACCAGCTTGTTCTCAGGTGGGGAGTAACTGTTTTTCCCCTAGCCATGTTCACAAGAATCTTTCACTAGGATCCTTGTAAAGCCTCTTGACAGGGCCCAGAGGAATCTCATCATGGCTAATGGTCTCAGGGATCCTTGGGCTCCAGGAAAGGAAGGGCCATCCCCCAAACCTCCTCTTCAGTGATCGTCCCACCTAGGAAGGTCAGGGAAGTCATTTCCCAACTCCTTTCTGCTCCCAGACTGCCACAGTGGTAGGGAAGGCACGAGAACACACACCTACCTACTCCTGGTGACCAGATGACTCTCCTTTAGAATCTGCTCATGCAGTTGCGCTTATAGAAAGGTGCCTACCTAAGCCAGGTAAGTGTCTAACCTAAAGCAAGGCTAAAGTGGGCAGCTGCTGCTTACCTGCAGCTGTCTGATTCCTTGGTCACACCTGAGAAGGTAGAGGTAGGAAACAGATTCCCTTTTCTTTATCTCCAAAGGAGCACCTGCTGGAATCACTATGAACTCCCATGCCAAAGCTCAGGCATGTGAGAGCCACAGTTCCACCACTGCCTAGGGCCAAACTCTTTCATGCAACAAATGCTTACTGGGCATGCATTATGTTCAAGGCGCTGTTCCAGGTGCAGGGGATACGCTAATGATCACACAGGCAAAGCTCCCTGGACTCATGGAGGTGATATTGTCCAGCAGGGCTCAGCAACCAGATAGTAAATATGTTTGGCTTTGGGGGTCATAAGGTCTCCACTGAAAGAATTTAACTGCCTTCCCAGTAGGAAAGCAAATGAGTGTGGCTGTGTGCCAATAAAACTTTATTTATGGACACTGATCTTTGAATTTCATTTCATGCATCCTGAAAAAAAAAGTGTTCTCCCCCTGCCCAACCATTTAAAAACGTGCAGATGTATAAAACATTCTTAGCTTGAAAGAGGGCGAAATAAATACAGGTGATGCCAATAATAAAAAAGGGAAACATACACAATACTTAGATGTGCCAGGTATTGTTCTAGTGCTTATGTAAATTAACTCATTTATTCCTTAGAATAATTCGGGGAGAGATGTAACCATTATTGGCTCCACTTTACTGAGAAGGAGAGAGGGAATGCAGAAATTTACATGGAGTGATACTACCAGAAAACTGTGTGGCCAGGATGACCCAGAACTCCAATGTGCATGCTTTTATACCTTATTCCTATCCTGCTCATAAAAACTCAATGAAGTGGTCAATTTGTTATCACCTTTGTTGAGCAGACAGTCCTAGGCAAAAGATCTATAGTACAGGAAGGAAACTCCAAATAACCTTATCGGACAGGTGTCCTCACCCTCAGTGTAAAGCAGTTAATGGTAGGTGAGGACACCCGCTTGTAGGGTCACCCTACTTACTCCCCTTGCTTTCAATTTCCTTGCTTTGGCCCAATCACCCTCCCCTAGCTCCTCAGGGTTCCACATTCTGGCCACTTTTCAACTTGAATTTCACCGCCAGAATGAAGTTGGCATCATTTTAACACTCCCAGATATTCGAAGAGGAAAGATTCAAAGTTAAACAGGGCCTGGAGACACAGAGACTAGGGGAGGTTTGAAGTCTGAGGGCGATGGGGACGAACCTTGGAAAATAAAATCTCTTAACCAGGCATCTGTCCCCACCCACTCTGCCCCTCACCCCCAGCAAGCCTTGGCCTCCTGGTCTCTAAGGGAGGGGCAAGCAGGTGAAGGTTCCCACTCTGGGAACTTGGGGAAAATGCTTCTGGCATTAAACAAAGCCTCTTTATATTTAAACTGCCAGCCCAGGATTTTCAGAAAAGTTTCCTCAAGCGTCACTGAGTGTGTGTGCACAAACAATTACACACCAGCGTTGGGGGGGTGCCCCCCCCCCCGCAGCAAGTACCCGGCCCCCTATTGAGGAGCCACCACAGGGGCAGAGTGGGGGAGGATTGTCCTGGAGCCAGGGAGCCTAGGGGTACAACCTGGGACTGGGGCCACCCTGCAGGGGTCAGGACCTGCCCAGGGCGGGGAGAGGTCAGGGTGCAACCTGGCGGGCAGGAGGTGGGAACTGTGGCCCAGGGGAATTCCCAGAGTGAGGATCCGGGAGACTCTACCAGGAGGCTCCTCTGAGGGGCTAGAGGACAATGGATAGCAGGATGGTCGGGCGCCCCCTGCCGCCATTGCGGAGCGATGGCTCCACAGACCCCTGGGTTCCTTTCCTCTGGGGGTATGAGGACACACTGGACAGGTTCTATTGGTCCTTCAAGGGCTCCAAAGCTGGGGCAAAAGAACCTTCACTGGCCAAAATATTTTTTTGTTTGTTTTTTTTGCAGCACTCGGGATTGAACCCAAGGACACTTTATCACTGAAATACACCCAGTCCTTTGTGTTTTGAGGCAGATCTTAAAGTGCCCTGGCTGGCCTTGATACCCCTTCCTCAGTCTCCTGAGTCACTGGGATTACAGGCTTGCCCACTACAGGCCTGGACATGTGTAATTTTTGCATTTATTTATTTATTTATTTTTGGTGGGAGGGGTGGTACTGGGATTGAACTCAGAGCCACTTGCTTGCCTGGCAAATCCTCTACCACAGAGGTACATCCACAGCCCTTCTCTTGTTTTGTTTTTTTGTTTGTTTATTTGTTTATTTTTGCTTTTGATACAAGGTATTGATTCCAAGAGTGCTTCACCACTGAGCCAAATTTCCAGCTCTTTGTTTAAAATAAATTTTTAAGTTATGAGGCTGGTTTTGAACTTGTTATCCTTCTGCCTCAGCCTCCAGATAGAAGCTTTGAGTTGGTTGAGTCAGTCAACCCCCACCCCTCCCCACCCCCACAAATAAGTCTCCAATGAAATTTTGGCATTCACATTGAACAGACAGCCCTGGCCAAAGCATTGTTTAAAAAGTAGGTGATACTGAGGCCCAGAACAGAGAACATCAAACTGTCAAACTCGCCAACTCCCACAGATGACCGAGGCAGAAATGGAACCCAGATTCATGTCTCCTCACCCTCATCCCTGTGGAACATTATACTGTCTCAGTCCTGAAAGCAAATGGGCTTGTTTTCCAAGGCCAGATTCAAGATACTAAGTCAAAAGTTGCTGCGGACAGCTTCGCCCCTTCATTCACTGAACACCTTTTCTGTGCCAAAGCTTTACCTGAGAGTCCTTCCTGCATTGCCCACAGCCTTCTGGTTACATTGGGAAGACAAGCCTCAGCGATACAATGGAACTTACCTCTCAGGTCCTCAGTGCAGCCGTAATTCAGCCCTGCATCTGGTACCTCATGTTCATGTCCTCATTCTAGCCATTAAATCAGAACTTTGGGGTACTAGGGAGTCAATGTTTTTTTTTGTTTTTTTGTTTTTTTTTTTTTTAAATTTCAAGGAATTTCCAATGAGTTGTTCTGATGAAAACCATAGCACTAAATGTCAGACAGAGACTTTCCAGTCCCAAGTTAGCAAGCTGGCATCTCTAAGCCCAGTCTGCTCCCTGTAGTGTTTCCTTTGATCTCTAGAGGTATCGTGTACAATTTTTGAATTCATTACTAGCAACTAAAAATCTAAATTTTATACCAAAATCTGAATTTCTAACTTCTTCAACAGAGAATCAGACAAAACCAGTTCCTGACTCGTTTCCTTTCATTGCATGGATAAAATGACCAACAGCAGAGAAGGGCAACATTTTGTTCAGACACCCACAGTTCAGGTTGAGGGACAGAACTGGTGCTTGGGGGAAACCAGGACTCCTAGCTTTCTGACTTGACAACTGCACAGAATAATTATAAGATGGAGCTTTTCAGGCAAGCAGGAGTGGTACCTTGGCATGTCAGCTTGAGGTAGGATAGAAGAGATACAAAAAAGACAGCTAAAAACAAGACAAAAGAAAGGAAAAAAGACAATTTTTCCTTTCATCTGAAAGCACCCTCGTAAATTTCCTTATACTTTCATTTCCCAAGCCAGTTTTTCTCCCAGACCTGGCACTCTCAAATCATCACCCACAATCTTCAAGTCACCGGAAACTCACCACTTAAGAAAAGTGCCCTGTGCACTGTTAATTAGCCCACTAATACATGCATTTTTAAAATTGGTTGAGAAAAGGAGATAGTAAACTTATAATATAGGGTACATTCCCAATCTTATCTGTTGATCAGATAATGGAGAAGATGTAAATCTAAGGATCCCTGGTGCCACAGTCTGGCTGGGCAAAAATCAGGAGCCACTGAAGCAGGAACAAACTTTATTTCTTAACTCCACCAGCACACTCCACACACGCTCCCCAGGAATTCTCCCGTGAACCACGCATGTGGCATTCTCTCGGGACACACTACACCAAATCCCTCCTCCCGAATTCCCTCCTACCGCACTTGCCCAACCAATGGGAACTCTCTTGGAGTCCCAGGAGAGCTCCAAATAGCAGGCCCAGGCAGACAGCAGACTTTCCATAATATAACATAATCCATAATATAATAATTATATAATAATATAATATATTCCATAATAATAACATAATCATTATCATCTCAATGGCTTGCGGTGTCACCTTTCAACCAAAAATGCCATTGGCTATGGCTCTCAGCTCCCTGGAACTCCCAGACCTCCATAAGCCATCTGTGATCTCCAGACTGATGTCATCTCCACATATCTGCCCAGGCCCATACTCACCAAGTTTCCTTTAAAAGAAGAGCCCAAACTGCAGAAGTGCTCTCACTCTTGAGATAGCCTGTTATACTGCCCACCCCCATTTTTTGTACCAAGGATTAAACCCAAGGAGCACTGAACAACTCACTACATCCCCAGCCCCTATTTTTATTTTTTGTTTTGAGACAGGTTCTTGCTAAGTTGTGGAGGTTGGCCTTGAACTCGTGATTCTCCTGCCTGAGCCTTCCTAGTTGCTGGGATTATGGGTGGGCACCATGACACCTGGTTCGAATTCTCTCTTGAATGTGTACTCCTTGCTTTCCTAAATAAATCTGTATACCTCAATGTCTGACACAGCCTGAATTCTTTACTGTCACATACATTAAGGACCCAATTGTCCCAAATTGAGGTCCTCCTCTCTGGGACCTCATTGGACCCCCTCCAGTGACAAAACCCATCCGAAGCCAACCCCTTGGCTTCTACAATCCTGTGCTCTTTCCTGCTCCACAGTCTTGCGGGAGACCCAGGAGGCTCCAGCAAGTGAGTGAGCCTCCATAGATGCTTTCAACAGCCCAGTACTCAAAGGTGGGCCTGTTAGGCTAACTGGGGCGCTGTCAGGGGCAGGGTGGAATCCAGCATAGAAGGAGCTATCTTGAGGTGGGAGCCAGGCAGATCTCTAGGAATCAATCCCCAAGTGAAGGCAGATAAACTGATTCACATTCTCAGCTCCTTGGAATGAAAGAGAGGGCTGGGGTTCATCCCCCCCACACACAATGCAGAATGGCCAATGCAGAATGGCCAACTGAGGTTAGAACAAACTTAGGTGAAGGTGAGCCCTGGGAGAGACCTTGGGAACTGAACTGGGGTGGAAGTGGCAGATGGGCTTCATCTCACATGCCATCTGGCATGGGGGGTGGAGGGATTTCCAGGTGGGTACTGCAGGAAGCAAGGCTAAGATTGGAAGGGCGAGGGTCAGCATGGCATGGGCAGGAGGTGGGGGCCAGATTGGACAGGCCATGAGGCCATTAAGCTTTGATTCATCATAGGAGAGATGGGAAAATGCTGACAAGGGTTTTAGGGGTTAAGGACCAACTGAGGCCAGAGGACTCTGCAGGCTGAAGAGTAGGAGCAGAGCCAGAACTAGGACTATTAGGGCTGCCAGATAGATGCAAGGCTGGGGGCTGGGTGGCAGCTCATTGGTAGTCTCTGGCCTAGCATGTGCGAGGCACTGTTTTAGGCATAGATATAAATAAATGCAACAAAGGTATTGTGTCCCTCTGGAATTTGATAAACAAGTCACAGTGCAGGACAGGGTGACCAGATGGGTGTGTAGATCCAGAGACACCCCTATCCCCCCTCCCCCCCACACACACACAGAGCACAGGCCAGATTACAGGGACCTGTGCCCAAGTGGTAAGATGGGATCAAGTCACTGCCAGCTACTAAGACACACTCCCAGCTGTTTCCACAAGTCAGATTGGGAGCTGGGAACCTTCTCTTGGTCTCCAACTCCTTAAAAAAACAGCAAACTAGCTGACCCACACCTGTAATTTCAGTGACTTGGGTGGCTGAGGCAGAAGGATGTGCGTTCAAAGCCAACCTCAACAACTTAATAAGGTCCTAAGCAACTCAGTCAGACCCTGTCTCTAAATAAAATATTTTTAAAAGAGATGGTGATGTGGTTTAAGCACCCCTGGGTTCAATTCCAGCTGTCAACCCCCACCCCAGCAGCTCAGATGTTCAAGGCCAACAGGGCCATGAGGCATGAGACACCCACAGAAGGATCAGTCCTGTGCTGTTACTTATTTAGCCTGTGATTTGAGGAGCCATACACCCCCTATCAGATCTTAGTGGGTGGGGGTCTGACGTTGGTCTTCCAAGCCGACCACATTGGCTAGATTTTCTCACCCCGACCATAAACAATGTGGCCATAGGACAAGGGCTGCAGAAGATGCCGGAAGTGTGGGCTGAATGGCCACTTTCGAGGCAGAGAAGAGGTATATCAAGGACACCTTGTGCGTTTCAGGATGAAGTCTGTCCAACAAAGGCCACAGATCTTCCAAGACATCCCTGGGGGTCCTTCTTATCATATGTCCTCAGTTCACAGGCCTCTGAGCTCATGGAGAAGTTTGCAGATACACCTGGCCGCTATCAGGGCAGCAGCTGCAGGAGCATCTCTGCCCAGGAGACCAGACCACCCAGGATCAAGAGGCTTTGGTCCCTGCCCAGGACCCCAGGCATGGTCCCATTTCCCTTCTGAGGCTGCCTGTTGGTGAGAGCCAGAGGAAGGACCTGGGGCTGCAGGAAGGGCAGGGCCCCTTTCTACTCTGCCTCGTCAGCTGTATGTCATGGGGCAAGCCACATCCCGGCCTTGTCCAACACCTGGGGCAGCAGTGAGATCTGGAAGAGGAAATTAATTGAGGAGGAGCACCTGAGGCCACGCGACCAGCGCTCTGTCCCAAGCCAATGTCCAGAGTCCAGTGTTCACAGTTGGGCTGGACTGAGGAGGGGCTTCCAGGGACAGGGGAGGTCGACACTAAGGGTGGAATGAGATGAACATCATTACCCTAGGTACATGTATGATTGCAGAATTGTGTGACTCTACATCATGTACAACCAGAGAGTGAAAAATTCTACTTCATTTGTGAACAAGGATTTGAAAAGCTTTCTGCTATCATGTGTAACTGATTAAAAGTAATAATAAATAAATTAATTAAAAAAGAGTCACCGAGGTGGCCATTGCGTTTGGGCAGCTGAGGGGACGGAAGGGAGGCAGCATCTTTGAGTTTGGAGTCCGACTAGTGTGGGTTCAAATCCTGACCCTGCCACTTGCTGTGTGACCTTGAGCAAGTTATTTAGCCTCTCAGATTTTTTTATTTTCACATGTATAAATGAGATGAATAACTGCAGCCAATATTAAAGCCAAGTGCCTCTCTAGTAGTCCCAGCTACTTTGGAGGCTGAAAGAGGAAAACTGCTTGACCTTAAGAGTTTGGGCCCAGATCTCATTTCAAATAAATCAATAATAAAAGCCAACATTAAGTTCTAGAAATTGCTCTAAACCCGTTAAATGCTTTATATCATTCGATAATACCACACTGGTGTGTAGGTACTATTTTAGTCCCAGGAGATAGAAGAGGAAATCAAGGCCCAGAGAAGCAAGGTAATTTAACCAGATCAGATAGCTGATAGCTGGCAGATGATCCCAACTAGGTCCCTAACTCCCACCTTCCAGAGTTAGTGAGGATTAGCTTGTCACACGGCGGTCACAGTATGTGTTTGCTGTTGTTATTGTGATGATGGTGGCTATATTAGTTTGCTAGAGCTGCTGTAACGAGGATCACTGATTTTTTTTCTCTTTTTTTTTCTTCTAATTGGATGACTAAAACAATCAAAAGTCTGAAATCAAGTGTTGGCAGAGTTAGTTTCTGCTGAGTCCTCCCTCCTTGGCTGTCTTTTTCCTGTGTCTTAACCTGATCTTATTTCTGTTTGTGTCTGTGTCCTCTCCTTATGAAGATACCTGTCCAGGCTGGGGATGTGGCTCAAGTGGTAGCATGCTCGCCTGGCATGCATGTGGCCTGGGTTCGATCCTCAGCACCACATACAAACAAAGATGTTTTGTCTGCCAAAAACTAAAAAATAAACATTAAAAAATTCTCTCTCTCTCTCTCTCTCTCTCTCTCTTAAAAAAAAGATACTTGTCCTATCAAAGTATGGCCCATCTTCATGACTTTTTGTTGTTGTTGTTTTTCCCAGAAATAAACTTGCTTTGTAATCAATATAATTTCTGGACCTTGGAATCTAACAGGACACCTGGAACCCAATGTTTTCTGTGAGTTTAAAACTGTGCAAGGGATCAGGAGGGACCCAAGGCAGATGTGGAAAGAAGGAGGAAGTAGAATTTGGAGTGATGAGTTCTGCTCTGAGTGGGTGTGGGTAAGTGGAAAGGGAGGGGAAGGGCGGATGCACCTGTAATCTCAGTGGCTTGGGAGGCTGAGGCAGGAGGATTGTGAGTTCAAATCCAGCCTTAGAAACTTAGTGCGAACAGAAACAACTCAGTGAGGCCTTGTCTCTAAACAAAATACAAAATAAGGCTGAGTGCCCCCTGAGTTCAATCCCTAGTACTAAGAAAAAAAGAAAAAAAAGGGAGGTATTCAGCCCTGCAGTGATTCAGCCCTGGGAGTGGGTTTGGAAATCCCCTAGAATGTATGGAAAGTCACATGCTCAGCAGTCACCAGGACACAGTAGTAGAGGCAGAAGTGTCCAAGTAACATCAAGTCAATAGTGTAGGGGGAATGGCTTTTGTTTCGTGTACCCATGGCAAAGGAAGTGAAGCTAGTCCCAGGAGAATTAGAGGGTGTGTAGAGGCCCAGGTGGAAGTTGGAGGCAACTGTCCTCTTGTACACTCCCAAAATGCCCACCCTCTGAGTTGTATTGGCCTCTTTTTTACTCGACTTTAAAGACTCTGTCACTAAATACAGTCACATGCTGAAGTACTGGGGGTTAGGACTCCAAAAAATGGATTCAAAATGGGCACCATTTGGTCCATAGTGGTGGGAAATGTGGTTTCCTGTTACCATTGCAGAGACAGATAAGGAACAGGTGGAGGACAGACAGCAGCTGCCCAGATGTGCCCTTTGTCCTGCAGGCATGATGGTCAACTCTCCAGAGCCAAGGAAGGCTGGACACCATATCAGGGCCACCTCCATGAGGAAGAAGCCTGTGGGGTAGAGGCCTTCACACATCTGGGCCTGGGATGGAAATTTATGCCCAGCACTTTGAGGATGGTTTCCCTAGTCCTCGCCTGTCCCCAGGGTCAGACAGGGTACCCGGGCTCCACCCTGCTAGTCATGCTTTCTCCCACACAGGTGGACCAAGAGCATGTCTCACGGGCTGGGAAGCCTCCTCCGGCTCCTGTTCTTCCTCAGGAAGTGCTTTCTTAAGCCTCCCTAGGGAAGAGGGCGGCTCAGTGGTAGAGATCTGGACTAGCAGGTGTGAGGCCCTTGGATCCTTCCCCAGCATCAAAAAAAAAAAAAAAAAAAAAAAAAGAAAGAAAAACTCTGCCCCTGGAAGGAAATGAAGACAATAAAAACAATAAAAAGGATTTTCCATCCCCCTCAGGAACCCTGGGCTCTTCAGCCTTGTTTTTTTTCCATCTCACACCCAATCTGGGTTTGGCCAGCCTGGGAGTGGTGGCGACACACCACCCTAGCATAACACTAGCCACAGTGCTGGCCCTGGAGACTTCTTCTGGAAGACAAGTCCTGAAGCCAGCATAGTGAGGTCTGGGCTCATCCTAAGGTCACATGTCACTTTTTCTCCCAAATATATCTCCTTCTTTCCAACTAACTCCTACCTCCCTAGGGCTGGCCACCCCTGCTCTCTTCCTGGATGGTCTCTGGTCTTCTTCTGTGGATCAGCCACCAAACAGCCAGTGGGACCTTCTCAACATACACCTGACCATTTTGCTCTGATAGGAGCACACAGACCAGGGCAGGAGGAGGCTGGGGCACATTTTTGGGCACTGGGGATAAAAACCAGGGCCTCGAGGGTGCCAGGAAAGCACTCTACCACCAAGCAGCAGCCCCAGCACCAGGACTACACTTTGCTCTTTCTTCCCTCTCCACTGGGGACTTGGTCAGAGTTCCTAAGGGCCTGGAGGATGGGTCCTTTCCTTGGCAAATCAGGGATTATCTGTAAGTGCACCAGAGTCTATCTAAAAAGAACAGATTTTAAAAAATAATAAAAGAAAAAACAGCAATAAGTGCAGCTGTATGGCCTGTGGTAAGAACAGCCCCGGGCTAGTTGTGCTTCTGTGTAACCTTACCCCAGAACGTGGGCCAGCTGATGGGCAGACACTCACTAAGGTGGTATTATTGCCTGAAGTCCAAACCAGGATGGTGGCCAAACTTGTGTCCTTCCAAAGGTAAAGAATTTTGGGCATAAATGGACAGAAGGAGAAATAATCACTGAGGGTCAAGAAATAATTGGAAGGAGTTAAATTCAAGGAACACGGATACCTGGAGAGGCTCAAAGCAAGAGAGGACAGTCTCTCTTAGGTCAATCAGAGCAGATTACTGAAAAGACAAAGCCATTTGACAAGACCATTTCTGTTTTTGGAACCTGACAAGATCAAATGGAAGCCTGCAAACCTAGTGACCTAGTTCTTGGAAACATTTTCATATGTCTGAAGGGTGGAATGTACAAATTATTAATGATTGATTGGGCTTCTAGTAATACCCATGTCTTCTGAGTTGTACATCACCTTGCAGTAAGGGATTTGTGTTTGAGAGAGGGAAGATCCAACATGGCGGTGGGCGCGGAGAGGTCAAGTCTCTGACCTCTTCAGCTGTGCGGGCATAGGGAGTCATAAACTGTCTAAATGCTGTTTGCTCAGGATCACTAGGCAATGCTGAGCTGACGTGGATCTGGGGTGAACAGTCCGGGCCTCTCAGAACACAAACCGAGCCCTAATCGACTGCATTCAAGCTCCCGTTCGCCTGCTTCTCGCAGCCAAACCGCTGTGACTCGGCACTAACAATCCCGCCGAAAAACATGGTCGGCCCTTCTGATCCTACGGAGGCAAATGCCAAATGAGCCTTTAGAGACAGTGGCCACAGGATTGAAACGGGGCTTGGGAGAGACAGGACCCACCTGTTGCATTGGTCACCCGGCAAAGGGAACAAACGGTCACCATTTGCATGGGATACCACCATGGCAGAGAACTGACATCACCAAAACGCGGCAGAGGAGATAAATTCATTAAAACCAGTGGCAACAGGTGTGTAATCCCCTAGCCTTCCCTCTCCACACAGCAGGGAAACCTTAAGGGCCCCTCTCAGCTCTCCCGTAAGGGCCCCCTCCCAGCTCTCCCATGAATTTGATAGCCAGACCGAGGGAATCAGGAGTGGCGCGGGACTCGCGGCGCGGAACTCCTGGCTACCGCTCCCACCAGTGCTGACAACTGAGGTCCCTTGAACCAGCTACCGGGGGTGTGCCTACCAGATGGCAAGCAAATTCGCTGGCGGTTCTCAGCCCCAAGCTCTACAAACTTAGGGTCTGAGGAAATGGCAAACAGGGAGAGTGTGCCGAGTTCATGAAAACAGGGCTCCCAGGAGCAGCAGACCTGGAGTGTGGCCAGTATTGTGGTGAGCATCACCGATGAGCCGGGCCTGGCTTGACGAAACACAAGAGAAGGCCCTAGGCACTCAGGATTGGAGACCCGCCCAGTCTGGGAGGAAGAGCTGCTGCACAGTGATTGGTTCCTGCCTTTTGAGAGAAGCTTGGCCCAGTAGGCACAGCTCCACCTACTGGAAGAGAAGTTAATCAAACTTTAAGACTGCATTTATTAATTTTTTTTCTTCATTTTCATCTTTTTGTTGCTGTTGTTTTTTTAAAAACATATATTTTAAATTTTTTATTGTTTTTAATTTTAATTTTCATTTTTTTATTATTATTATTTTAAATTTTTTTCTTTTCTATTTTTTTCTTTTGTCTTTTCAATTCTCTTATTCCCCCTTTCTTGAATTCTACCTGCTTACTCTCATTCTCTTTAGTGACTTCTTCCCTTCCCTTCTAATCGCTTTCCTCCCAAGCATCAAATAAATTTATAGGAGTAAACAGTAACTCAGCAGTCAAATAGAACAAGAAGTAACATGAGCAGCATGAAAAAGCAAGGAAGAAAAGGAGTACAAACAATGCAGGACAGCCTAAATATTCAGGAGGACCTAGAGTCATCAGAAAAATGGTCATATAAGGAACTCAAGGAATACCTTAGACAGATGGAATGGAACCTTAAAGAGGATACGAGACAGCAAATTCAAACAGTGAAAGAATACATTAAATATGAATTACATAAACAGTTAAAAGATGAAGTTAAGCATCTTTATCAGGAGATAGAGATTATAAAAAAAATCAAACAATAATTCTAGAAATGAAAGAAAGTATAAACCAAATTAAAAACTCAAATGAGAGTATCACTAACAGAGTGGAGCAAGTAGAAGCCAGAACGTCAGATAATGAAGACAAAATATATCATATTGAAAAGAGTCTAGCCAACTCAGAAAGGCTGGTTAAAAATCATGAGAAAAACATCCAAGAGATATGGGATAACATAAAAAAAATAAATTTAAGAGTCATCGGGATAGAGGAATGTACAGAGATTCAAACCAAGGGAATGAGTAAACTGCTGAATGAAATAATTACAGAAAACTTTCCAGAAATAAAAAAAAAGGAAACGGATATACAAATTTTCAATGCATACAGGACACCGAGCACACAAAATCACAGTAGACCAACACCAAGACACATTGTTATGAAGATATCCAATATACAAAACAAAGAGAAAATATTAAAAGCTACAAGAGAAAGGAGACAGATTACATTCAGGGGTAAACCAATAAGGTTAACAACAGATTTTTCATCACAGACGCTGAAAGCAAGAGGATCTTGGAACAACGTATTTCAAACACTGAAAGACAATGGATGCCAACCAAGAATTCTGTATCCAGCAAAATTAAGCTTCAGGAACGACAACGAAATAAAAATCTTTCATGATAAACAAAAGTTAAAAGAATTTGCAGCCAGAAAACCAGCACTGCAAAGTGTCTTGAGCAAAACACTACACGAGGAAGAAAAGAAAAACAATAACCCAAACTATCAGTGGGAAGTGCCTCGGTAAAGACAGAGGGGGGGGGAAGCTAATCATGGAGAAACAAACTAAATTAGAAAAAAAAAGATAAATAATGAAACATGGCAGGAAGTACAAACCATATATCAATAGTAACTCTAAACATTAATGGCTTAAACTCTCCAATAAAACGACATAGGCTGGTAACTTGGATTAAAAAAACAAATCCAACAATATGCTGCCTCTAGGAGACACATCTGATTGGAAAAGACATACACAGGCTGAAGGTGAAAGGTTGGGAAAAAATATACCACACACACAGTCCCCCTAAGCAAGCAGGGGTGGCCATCCTCATATCGAATAAAATCGACTTCAAGACTAAGTTAATCAAAAGGGATAAGGAAGGACATTATATACTGTTAAAAGGAACCATTCACCAACAAGACATAACAATTATCAACATTTATGCACCAAATAATGGTGCTGCGACGTTCATAAAACAAATTCTCCTCAAGAATCAAATAGACCACAACACAATAATTATGGGTGACTTCAACACACCTCTCTCACCATTGGGCAGATCTCCAAACAAAAGTTGAATAAAGAAACTATAGAATTCAATATCATAATCAATAATCTAGCCTTAACTGACATATATAGAATATTATCAACCATCATCAAGTGGATATACTTTTTTCTCAGCAGCACATGGATCCTTCTCAAAAATATATCATACATTATGCCATAGGGCAACCCTCAGTAAATATAAAGGGGTAGAGATAATACCAAGCATTTTATCTGATCATAATGGAATGAAACTGGAAATCAATGATAAAAGAAGAAAGGAAAAATCCTACATCACATGGAAAATGAACAATATGTTACTGAATGATCATTGGGTTACAGAAGACATAAAGGAGGAAATAAAAAAATTCTTAGAGATAAATGAAAATATAGACACAACATATCGGAATCTATGGGACACAATTAAAGCAGTTTTAAGAGGAAAATTCATCGCCTGGAGGTCATTCCTCAAAAAAAGGAAAAACCAATAAATAATTGAGCTCACACTTCATCTCAAAGCCCTAGAAAAGGAAGAGCAAAACAACAGCAAATGTAGCAGAAGGCAAGAAATAATTAAAATCAGAGCAGAAATCAACGAAATTGAAACCAAAGAAACTTTTGAAAAAATTAACAAAACTAAAAGTTGGTTCTTCGAAAAAATAAATAAGATCTACAAACCCTTAGCCATGTTAATGAAGAGAAGAAGAGAGAGAACTCAAATTACTAACATACTGGATGAAAAAGGCAATATCACAACAGATGCTACAGAAATACAGAAGACAATTAGAAATTATTTTGAAAACCTATATTCCAATAAAATAGAAGATAGTGAAGACATCGATAAATTTCTTAAGTCATATGATTTTCCCAGACTGAGTCAGGAGGATACACACAATTTGAACAGACCAATATCAATGGATGAAATAGAAGAAGTAATCAAAAGACGACCAACCAAGAAAAGCCTAGGACCAGATGGGTGTACAGCGGAGTTTTACAAAACCTTTAAAGAAGAATTAATACCAATACTTTTCAAGTTATTCCAGGAAATAGAAAAAGAGGGAGTTCTTCCAAATTCATTCTATGAGGCCAACATCACATTGATTACGAAACCAGACAAAGACACCTCAAAGAAAGAAAACTACAGACCAATATCTCTGATGAACCTAGATGCAAAAATCCTCAATAAAATTCTGGCGAATCGGATACAAAGGCACATCAAAAAAAATTGTGCACCATGATCAAGTGGGATTCATCCCTGGGATGCAAGGATGGTTCAATATACGGAAATCAATAAATGTTATTCATCACATGAATAGACTTAAAGATAATAACCATATGATCATCTCGATAGATGCAGAAAAAGCATTTGACAAAGTACAGCATCCCTTTTTGTTCAAAACATGACAAAAACTAGGGATAACATTAACTTACCTCAATATTGTAAAAGCAATCTACGCTAAGCCTCAGGCTAGCATCATTCTGAATGGAGAAAAATTGAAGGCATTTCCTCTAAAATCTGGAACAAGACAGGGATGCCCTCTATCACCACTTCTATTCAATATACCTCTAAACACTAGCCAGAGCAATTAGACAGGCGAAAGAAATTAAAGGCATAAAAATAGGAAAAGAAGAACTTAAATTATTAATATTTGCAGACGACATGATTCTATATCTAGAAGACCCAAAAAGGTCTACAAAAAAACTACTAGAACTAATAAATGAATTCAGCAAAATGGCAGGATATAAAATCAACACGCGTAAATCAAAGGCATTTCTGTATATCAGCAACAAAACTTCTGAAACGGAAATGAGGAAAAACACTCCATTCACAATATCCTCAAAAAAAATAAAATACTTGGGAATCAACCTAACAAAAGACGTGAAAGATTTATAGAATGAAAACTACAGAACCCTAAAGAGAGAAGTAGAAGAAGATCTTAGAAGATGGAAAAATATACCCTGTTCATGGATAGGCAGACCTAACATCATCAAAATGGCGATATTACCAAAAGTTCTCTATAGGTTTAATGCAATGCCAACCAAAATCCCAATGGCATTTCTTGTAGAAATAGATAAAGTAATCATAAAATTCACATGGAAAAATAAAAGACCCAGAATAGCAAAAGCAATTCTAAGCAGGAAGTATGAATCAGGCGGTATACCGATACCAGATTTCAAACTATATTAGAGAGCAATAGTAACAAAAACAGCATGGTACTGGTACCAAAACAGGTGGGTGGACCAATGGTACAGAATAGAGGACACAGAGACTAATCCACAAAGTTACAATTATCTTACATTTGATAAAGGGGCTAAAAGCTTGCAATGGAGGAAGGATAGCATCTTCAACAAATGGTGCTGGGAAAACTGGAAATCCATATGCAACAAAATGAAACTGAATCCCTTTCTCTCGCCATGCACAAAATTTAACTCAAAATGGATCAAGGAGCTTGATATCAAATCAGAGACTCTGCGTATAATAGAAGAAAAAGTTGGCTCCGATCTACATATTGTGGGGTTGACCTCCAAATTCCTTAATAGGACACCCACAGCACAAGAGTTAATAACAAGAATCAACAAATGGGGCTTACTTAAACTAAAAAAGTTTTTTCTCAGCAAGAGAAACAATAGGAGAGCTAAGTAGGGAGCCTACATCATGGGAACAAATTTTTACTCCTCACACTTCAGATAGAGCCCTAACATCCAGAGTATACAAAGAACTCCAAAAATTAGACAATAATATAACAAATAACCCAATCAACATATGGGCCAAGGACCTGAACAGACACTTCTCAGAGGAGGACATACAATCAATCAACAAGTACATGAAAAAATGCTCACCATCTCTAGCAGTCAGAGAAATGCAAATTAAAAGCACCCTAAGATGCCATCTCACTCCAGTAAGATTGGCAGCCATTCTGAAGTCAAACAACAAGTGCTGGCGAGGATGTGGGGAAAAGTTTACTCTTGTACATTGCTGGTGGGACTGCAAATTGGTGCAGCCAATTTGGAAAACAGTATGGAGATTCCTGGGAAAGCTGGGAATGGAACCACCATTTGACCCAGCTATTGCCCTTCTTGGACTATTCCCTGAAGACCTTAAAAGAGTGTACTACAGGAATACTGCCACATCGATGTTCATAGCAGCACGATTCATAATAGCTAGACTGTGGAACCAACTTAGATGCCCTTTAATAGATGAATGGATTAAAAAATGTGGCATTTGTACACCATGGAGTATTATGCAGCACTAAAAAGTGACAAAATCATGGAATTTGCAGGAAAATGGATGGCACGAGAGCAGATTATGTTTAGTGAAGCTAGCCAATCCCTAAAAAACAAATACCAAATGTCTTCTTTGATACAACTAAGAACAGAGCAGGGAGGAAGAGCAGGAAGAAAAGATTAACATTAAACAGAGACATGAGGTGTGAGGGAAAGGGAGAGAAAAGGGAAATTGCATGGAAATGGAGGGAGACACTCATTGCTATACAAAATTACATATAAGAGGTTGTGAGGGGAATGGGAAAATAAACAAGGAGAGAAATGAATTACAGTAGATGGGGTAGAGAGAGAAGATGGGAGGGGAGGGGAGGGGGGATAGTAGAGGATAGGAAAGGTAGCAGAATACAACAGTTACTAATAGGACATTATGTAAAATTGTGGATGTGTAACCGATGTGATTCTGCAATCTGTATTTGGGGTAAAAATGGGAGTTCATAACCCACTTGAATCTAATGTATGAAATATGATATGTCAAGAGCTTTGTAATGTTTTGAACAACCAATAAAAAAAGGGATTTGTGTTTGAAGTCCACTGACTGTGATATTGTGGTTGATTGATTGATTGATTGATTGATTTGTGTAGTACTTGAAGTTGAGCCCAGGGGTGATCTGTCACTGAGTTACTTTTGTGGCTCTTTGTATTTTATTTTTATGAGGCAGTGTCTCCCTTAGTTGCCAAGACTGGCCTCCAACTTGGGATCCTCCTACTTCAGTCTCCCTTAGTTGCTGAGAGTATAGGCAAGCACCATCTCTCCCACCTGACATTGTGATTTATAAATAAAGAAAATATTTTGGAGCCATGCATGGTGGTGCACAACTGTAATCCTAGTGACTCTGGAGGCTGAGACAGGAAGATCCTAAGTTCAAGGCCAGCTTCAGTAACTTAGCAAAATGCTCTCTCAAAATAAAAAAAAGTACTGGGGGTATAGCTCAGTGATTGAGTACCGCTGAATCCAATTCCCAGTACTATAACACACACACACACACACACACACACACACACACACACACACACAGATTTTGGTCTTCATACCCAGTTCCTGGCACAGAGTTCCTAAATGCTTGCAATTTCCTAGGTGATAGTGGTGTCTTTTGCTTTAATGAGGTGACTTTCTTGGTAGTTTTCTGGATGGGGACTGATCACCAGCATGATCTAGCCATAATTAGAAGTTTGGATCCTTCTATGTCAGTCCTCATCCTCTAGGGAGGGGAGAGGGGCTGGAGATTAGGTTGAAAATAAAGCATTCCTAGGGCTGGGGTATAGCTCGGTGATGGAGCATTTGCCCAGTGTTCAAATCCCAACTCTGCTCAATCAGCCAATCGGTTATACATCCAGGATAAAACACTCCTAAACATTCTGAACTCTGGGGACTCAGGGTATTTCCAGATTGGGGAATACATCAACGTGCCAAGAGGGCAATGCATCCCAACTCCACAGGAACAGCAGCTCCTGCCCTGAGGACCAGTTCAGAGCTCTACCACCGAGCCCCAGCCCCAGCCCCAGGACTACACTTTTGTTCTTTCTTCTCTCGCCTTTTTTTCTTTTTGGCTGTTCATCGATGTGTTTCATCATATCCTTTAATGAACCAGGAGGCAAGTTCCCCTGAGTTCTGTGAGCCCTCTTGTTTCGTTATCAAACCTGAGGTGGGCACTGTGGGAACCCCAATTTATTATAGCCAGTTGATGTGACATACAGATGACAACCTGTGACTTACAAGTGGCACCTGGACTTAGGTGGGGGCAGGCTTGTGGAGCTGAGCCCTTCACCTTTGAAATCTAACTTACCTCTCAATTGTGTCAGAATTGAGCTGAATGGCAGGTCACCCAGCAGATGTCCATTGCAGAAATGTGTGGTGCAGGAAAGCCACCCCCACACCTGGCCACAGAAGTCCTCTGTGCTGGCCATTGAGAGTGCAGGGAGAAAAAACAGTTTGCTTTTTCTGTTATATAACCACTACGTGTGCTCTCACTTGCTGTCAGCTCCTACGGACTCCCACAAGCCCTCCTTCTCCAAGGGCTTTGATCATCTCTGTTTTCTGATCATCCACAGCAAGGCTGACCTTGGGCCAGCATGCCCACATTTCCAGCATCCTCTGCAGCTAGGGTCTGGGTCTATTGGGCTCATTTGGTGGAGAAAAGCTATCTCTTGTGTTCACCCCAGGACTTCAGAGAACCAGGGAATGATTTGTTCAGCATAGACAGCTCTGAGCTTCAAGGTCTCCCACCATTGAGCCACGCTCACTACTTGGGAATATTTTAGCCAGAACTTGGGACTGAGCCTATGGCAGAAAATAGGGGTGTGACCACTCTGCCCAGAGACCCACACCCTCTGATAGGCTCAGTTTCCCCTAACTCTCCCTGGACACCAGAGTAGCCCTTACTCTCCTCCCAGGGCTCATACTTTCTAGAAGGAATGGTCAAAGTCATTGTATTAGTTTCCTATTGCTGTTGTAAGGAATTTGCAAAAAAGAGGGATTTAAAGAAACATAAACTTATCTTACAGTCCTGAAGGCCAAAAGTCAGAAGTGAGACCCAAGCTCCTCTCCTGCCCTCCACTGTTGGCAGGGCTCCATTATTTCTGGAGCATTCCCAGCCTTTTCCAAGTCCTAAAGGCCTCTTGCATTCCTTGCTGTCGGAGACAGCAGTCAGTGGAGGGGCGCAGCACCTTGCCTTGTGGCCCTTTCCTCCATTTTCAAAGCCAGCATCTGCAGATCTCTTCCCTCCTCTCCTCTTTTGCCTGCTTCTGCTACTTCAAAGGACCCATGTGACATTACACTGCCCCTGGCCCCCAGTGTAAGAAGCCAAGGGGGTCTCAGGAGACGAACGGATGGTGAGGAGTCGGCGAAAGAGGGGGTGGAGAAATAACACAGACACCAAAGTGAAGGTGTTGATCCCAATCTTTACTTGTGAAGTTGATCATATATACTTTTCATTTTGGCAGGCTTACAGTACTTTGTGGTTACAAAACAGTAATCATTATTCAAAGAAACAAAATATTACGTAGTTACAATTAGAATTAAGAATGTATCTTGGCTTATGCATAAGCAAGCATTTGTACTTTCAGTTCGCGTTTTGTTTTGAGCTGTTTCTGCTTAGTTAACTTTTAATAATAGTTACAAATGTCCCAAACTATTGTCCTATACCTTGACTATTGTTTCTTGACTTATTGACTGGAACCGGTGCCATGGTTACGGCAAGTGGTTGATTTGTTATTACTTTTAATCAAACAAAAGTAAGAGCACAAACCATTGTGCACAGGAACAAGAACAAGTTGCCCAGTACTAACACTAATCTATCTTCTCTAGATTTTAATTTAATTTCTCAAAAACTTCCTTGACAGGAATACAGGGAGTTTTTCATTAGACATTAACAATTTACACTCCACAGCTGAATCATTGCATTTAGAGCAAACAGATCTATGCTTTAGAAGTAGTTGCATTAATTGGGAAAGTCATGATTTTTCCTTCATACTTAATGGTCATATGAGAAATCACAACTATACTTATTAAAGGAATACAAAAACAAATCAGCCCATTCCCAGAAACATACTGCGCTCCTCCAGAGGATGGACGCCTTGCGCCATCCACCTCAGTAGGGCCTTGCCATTGCCTGAGTCAGTGGAGGGGCGCAGCACCTTGCCTTGTGGCCCTTTCCTCCATTTTCAAAGCCAGCATCTGCAGATCTCTTCCCTCCTCTCCTCTTTTGCCTGCTTCTGCTACTTCAAAGGACCCATGTGACATTACACTGCCCCTGGCCCCCAGTGTAAGAAGCCAAGGGCATCTTTTTATCTTGAGGCCATCTTAGAGCAACCTTGATTTTATCTGCAACCTTAATTCCCCCTTGCCACCTTATATAATGTATTTACAGACTCCAGGAATTAGGACATAGATGTCTCTGGGGGGCCATTATTTTGTCTACCACAGGAAAAGACACCATGCCTTCCACCACTGGAAAAAAGAAAAAAAAAGAGAATAAAAAAAAAGTCATCATGCCCCAGTCAGAAGGCACAGTTGGCAGTTAAGATAGTTGGCCCTGGAGGCACTCACCTAGGTTCAAGTTCACCAGCAAAGTGACTTTGGGCAAGTTGGTTCGCTTCTCCAAACCTCACTCTTTTCATTTTTAAAATGGACGATAATTTGATACATCTATACAATGGAATACTACTCAGCAGTGAAGAGGAATAGAGTATGACTATATCACAGCAGGGTGGACAAATTTTTACGAGTGGATGAAGCCAGATTTTTGTTAAAAGCACATATTACAGGATTTTGTTTATATATAATTCTAGAAAATGTAAACTATTTTATAGTGTCAGCAGATTGGTGGTTACTTGTGCTCAGAGGGTGAAATTACAGGGAGCATAAAGAAATTTTTGGGCAGAGTACAGTGGTGCACGCCTATTATCCCAGACACTTAGTAGGATGAGGCAGGAGGATCACAAGTTTGAGGCCAGCCTGGACAATTTAGTGAGACCCTTAGCAAAGACCCTATCTCAAAACAAAAAGTAAAAAACAATAAAGGGTTTGGGAATGTAATGCAAAGGTAAAGTATCCCTGAGTTCCATCCCCAGTATCAAAAAAGAAAAAGAAAGAAAGAAAATTTGAGGATTATGATGTGATGGAGAATTTCACTATCTTGATTATGTAGATGGTTTTGTGGATGTATATAATAAATTGTTCACTTAAAAATAGGTATGTATCTGTCAAAAAATATGTATTTTGGGGGCTGAGGTTGAGGCTCAGCAGAAGAGCACTCACCTAGCACGTGTGAGGTGCTGGGCTGAATCCTCAGCACCACATAAAAATAAGAAAACAAATAAAAGTAAAGGTATTATGTCTAACTGCAACTAAAAATAATATTTTAAAGTATGTATTGTTGATTGCACATTGTTTAACCCTCAGTAAAGCTGTTTAAAAGTGAATTCCACTATACCAACATCCATCAACTCTCACAATGTAATTATGTGAATATCTTCCTGATACTTCCATCAGGTCGGCCAGCACTGGCCACAGTCATTCATTCATTCATTCATTACATGGAATTTCCATTAAGCATTCTCAGTGGTAGGATAGAAAGATTATTATGTTCTTAAGAGCCTACAGGTCAGGGGCTGGAGTTGCGGCTCAGTGGTAGAGTGCTTGCCTTGCACATGTGAGGCCCTGGGTTCCATCCTCAGCGCCAAATAAAAATAAATACATGAAATAAAGGTATTATGTCAATCTACAACTAAAACAAGACAAAACAACAGTCAGTAGGTCAGGAATGTGGGCAGGGCAGAGTGAAGGGAGCTTGTCTCTGCTTCTTAGAGTCTGAGGTCTCAGTAGGAAAACTAGGGACTGGAGCAACTTAAAAACTGGAGGCTGAAATGATCTGATATCTCCTGTGTCTTTCCAGGGTGACCCAGAGACTGGGACTGCCAGCCCCTCTCCCACAAGTGTGGCATGGGCTCTTTCCCATCAGGGTGCCTCGGAGAGGAAGTATTGCACTGGAGAAGAGGCTCTGCACTGGGTTGTGTGACAGCCTTGGATGTCACAGGCAGGATTCACCCTGCATTCTATTAGCTGAAGCATCCTAAGCCCACCCAGATTCCAGGGTCTCTGATTGGGGAACCCTCCACTGTGTTCAGGGAGTGTCGCTGATGGTGAAAACACCTGATGTATCCATGCATCACTTACTTACACATGCCAACACCATTCTGAGCGCTCTTTATGCAGGAACTCATGGAGTCCCCCCATCATCCTGAGGCATGGGGAACTCCTACAAAGTCAAAAATTGGGCAAGCAGGAGAGCTGAGGTTTGTACCCAGGCAGCTGGCTCCAATATCCAGGCACCAGCCATTATACTACACTGCCTCCTATCAGCAGAGACCAGCTTGGCTGGACCATGTGGCACCAGTGGGGAGGGCTGGAGCTGCGTCTGTAGGGGGGCAGGGGGCCAGGGCCTGAAGACCCTTGCCAGACAGATGGAAGAGCCTGGAGTTCAGGTCAAGAACAGTAGAGAGCCGTGGAGGAGACTTCTGCAGGAAAACAGCTTGACCAGATCTGTGTCTCAGGATGAGCCCTGCAGGGATGGGCAGAGCGGGAACTGAAGGAGCCAGAGCCAGAGATGGTGGGCAAATCAGCAGTTGTTGCAAGTGCTCAGGGAGGACCTTGATGTTGGGAAGACAGGACGGGCTTGATGAGTAGTCAGTATAATGAGGAACTGAGGCCTCCTACCAACAGCCCAGAGAGCAGTGTTGCAGCAAATCCTCCAGCCCCAGTCCAACCCTCAGACAAACTCAGTCCTGCAGCCTCATCAGAGACTGATCCAGAAGCACCCAGCTGAGCCACTCTGATTTCTGACCCACAGCCTATGTGGAAGAGGATTCAACGTATTGTTTTAATGCCACTTTTAACTTCCAGGATCATTTGTAACAGAGAAACGTCACTAATAGAGCGTTAGAAATGGATCCCTGGATTCCAGTTTGGATGTTAGGTTAGATGTGATTCAAGGCCGGGAACTTTCATGGGGAAGAGGGTAGTTTCCGTTTGGGGGAGGTTGAGCTTGGGGGTCTTGGGTAAAGGTGGCCCATGGACCATGGGTATAAAGGTTTGAAGGTTAAAAGAGAAAGATCAGGAGAGGGAGAGGTGGAAAAAGAAACTTAGGAAAGAGTTCATGGAGCACGAGAGAGCACAGGCCGAGTAAGGGCCCGAGAGAAGACCACAGTGGAGGGGGCAAAGAGCTTTCTCTATTTCCTCTTCTTCTTTCCATGCTCCTGTCTGGGGAATGAAGTTTAGAGAAACCCACCTCTAAACATACACTCCACAGAAACACACTTATGGATCCAAGTTGGAGGCGGGGGTTCCTCTTAAGATCTGGCCTCTTCTTGAGTAATGTAAGTGGTGGCAAATTCAAGGGGAGGGAAGGCTCCTTCAAAACTCCATGCAGCATCCACTTGGGACCAACTTGCCTTCCCTGGGTTCTCAAAGCCCAATTTAATCCAAGCTTATTAACACATAACATTTGAATTTGCCTTTTCAATACATTCTGCACTGTATAAGCGTAACAAATTTAATAATATCAGAAGTAAGGATGTCATATATTATGCTCTATGTCTTCAAGAAGCTCCATCCAGTTGGGGTTAACCCCTGTGGAAAAGAGATTGCTGTAAAGAGAGACAATTTCTGGTCCTTCCTCACCCCATCCCCAAATCGCTGTATTGAAAGACATCCAAAAGGAAAAAAAAATAAATAAATTTCTTAGGTACAAAAAATAAGCTGAAATCTCATGTTCTCCAGTGTCTCCGTGTGGGTTGCTCCAGAAGCAGAGAATGACCTAAGGGTCCCAGTGTATGTTGTTTACTTGGGGCCAGGATGTCCCCAAGGGGAGAGGGGAAATTAAAGGGGAGAGGGGCCATCAGTAAAAGATGTATTATATATCTTACTGCCCATTCTGCTGGGAACTCTGGGACCCAGTATAGGACATGTCCCACTTCAAAATTATCACCAGAGAGGGGAGGGTGTGTCAATCATTGGTTAAGAGCTATTTCCAGGGGCCATTAATTCCTGGCAGTCCACTGCATTGTGGCAACATTGGCCCCAGTTCCCAGATAAAGCCACAGACAAAGGCAGGAAGGTGCGGGCAGCAGAAGTTGGGCTGGTGCATGCTGAAGGGGTCAGAGTGGGGGAAAGGGTGTGGGCATAGACATCCCCAGGATGATACAGCGCAGACCCAAGTGCCCCTCGCACAACCTCCAGCCCCAGTATAAGCTTGTTAGTTCCTGGATTGTGCCAGTGTCAATGCAGCTCTGAATTTGTCTGGGCCAGGAGAGATTCTGAATCTTCAGAGCTAAACCAGCCAGCAAATAATTTTGAGCATTTATAAGGCACTAGGTAGATACTAGTTAGGTCTGGAGACTCAGCTATGAGTCTTGATTTTTGTCCTGTACATGCATACAATGTGCAGACTGTCACCTAGAGATGGCATGTGAACCTCTAGTGGCAGACAGGGTCACTCTAGGGGGTTGCAAGAACACTTTTAATTTTTACTTTGTTATATATTTATTTTAATGAGTATCCAAAATGTATTTTACCATTCAACTCTAGTTTTGTTTTTCTTTTCTGCAGCACTAAAGATCAAACCCAGAGCTGGGCATGGTGACCCACGCTTATAATCTAGTGACTCAGGAGGTTGAGGAAAGAAGGTTGCAAATTCAAGGTCAGCCTCAGCAACTTAGTGAGACCCCATATCAAGATAAAATATTTAAAAGGCTGGAGATGTAATTAAGTGGTAACGCACCCTTAGGCTCAATTGCCAGTACAAAAGAAAAAAAGTTCCCACCCAGGGCCTCATACCTGCTAGGTAAGTAATCTGCCACTGAGCTACATCCCCAGTCCTTTGTTTTCAAGGATATTATTGCTTAGGATCTGACTGAGTTTAGAAGGTGAGCCAATCCAAAATATTACTAATGGGTGAATGGATAAAAAAATGTGGTTAACACCAAACCCAGGTAAATATTAGCCATAAAAAAATAAAATTCTGACACACGCTATAACATAGATGCACCTTGAAAATGTTATGCTAGGTGAAATAAGCCAGGCTCAGAAAACAAAATCATGGCAAGATTCTACTTGCCTTAGGTATCTTGAGTGGGAATATTCATGGAGATGAAGTAGAATAGATATAACTGGAGTCTGTGGGGAGAAGGGAATGGAGTTATTATTTAATGAGGTCAGAGCTTCTGTTTGGGATGATGGAAAGTTCTGGAGATGTGTAGAGGGATGGTTGTGTAATTTATTGCACTGGAACCTGGAGTGAATGATGGTTAGGGGCTGAGGAGGCTGCTCAGTGGTAGAATGCTTGTCCAGCTTGCACAAGGCCCTGGGCTCAACCCCTAGAAACACACACACACACACACACACACACATGCACATGCACACACATACATGCACACATACAGACACGTGCACACACACATGCACACACGCATGGTTAATGTGGTAAACTTTATGTCATATCTTTCTTACTACAGTAAAAAAAAGTGTGAGCAAATGAAAACATTGATCTAAATAAAAATACCAAGTAATGTACACCTGGCAGCATCCTGTAACAAAGGATGTTTGAGGAACTGGCAGGAGAACTTCGAGGAAGGACAGGTAGGTGGCTGGATGAAGGGTGAGGTAGACTCAGGAAGCAGATCCAAGAATTTGCCAAGGTGAAGAGGGAGGAAAGACATGGCAGGGGACATACTCTCCTGCCCTGGGGACAGTGGTGCTCTTCTCTGCTGGGGAGGACGGGGGGCAGAGCAGGTACCGGTCGTCCTACTGGAGGGGTAACACAGCTGGCTGCAGGCTGCTCAGGGAGCACAGCTCTTCCCCACTTCTGGTCCAACTCGTGAACAACGTCAAGGGGCCAGAGAAAACCCTTCAGAAGTCAAGGGTTGGCAGCCTGAGGCCATGAGATGGGCACGCCCACCATGGTGAGTGCGGGGGGGGGGGGGGGGGGGGGGGGGGCCTATGACAGGTACCAACTGTGTCCGTGACAATAGTACAGCTCCAGGCCAGGAGTGGTGGTGCATACTTGAAACCCAGCAGCGCAGGAGGCTGAAGCAGGAGGATGGTGAGTTCAAAGCCAGCCTTAGCAACTTAGTGAGACCCTGCTCAAAATGAAAATCTGATAAGGGCTGAGCATGTGCCTCCATGGTTAAGCACTGCTGGGTGAAACCCAGGTACAAAAAATAAAAATAAAAAAGTGGGGTTCCATCCCCACTTTATATTTATATAATGTTTTATATTGTGACATGTTCTTCCTGATGTATGGTTGGGGGAGAGAGAAAAACATCATTCCAACACAGGCTGCTCTGCCCACCATACTCTCCAGGAGTAAGCCCTGCCCCTCCTACCTTCTTTGGCCATGGGCCACCTGACACCGCGTCCTTGCAATGAGGACACTGGTAGAGTTTCAAGATGTATATTCTTCCTTCCACTTGATCCCCCAATGCAAAACATAAACATCACCCAGTCCTAACTTAAAGACACTGGCCATGTTGGTTTGTTGGGAGAGACCGAGGGCAGGTAGGGAAGGGGTCTCCAACATAGCACCTACCTGAGACATAACAGATTCCTCCTTTGCAGTGTCCTTGCCCTCATACTCTCTCTTGCTCTTCGGTGACCCTGTCTCATTTGTCATCACTGACGGGATGGATGGTCCCCCATGAGTCTCAGCTCCACATAGACAAGGCCAAGGCCAAGTCAGTCACAATCACTGCTGAGTCACCACCACTAACCTGGGGCCTGAGGCCCTGAGGCACTAAGTAACTACCCATCAAATAAACTCACACCACATGCTGCTGCCTGACTCCGAGCCACAGGCTTGATGACCATTCTCTTAACAAATTACAATCACCCTACAACATAGAGCTTCTGAATATTTTTAAAATTTTATATTGATTTGGGGGCTACCAGGGATTGAACTCAGGGGCAGTTGACCACTGAGCCACATCTGAAGCCCTATTTTGTATTTTATTTAAAGTCAAGGTCTCACCGAATTACTTAGCACCTTGATTTATTTTTTTATCCTTTAGTTTTAGGTGGACATAATATCTTTATTTTTTAATGGTGAGGAGGATGGAACCCTGTTCCTCACATGTGCTAGGCGAGCGCTCTGTCACTTCAGCCACAACCCCAACCCTTAGCACCTCGCTTTTGCAGAAGCCAGTTTTGAACTCACAATCCTCCTGCCTCAGCCTCCCAAGCTGCTGGGATTTCAGGTGGGCATCACTGTGCCTGGATTTATCTTATGTTTGATGTGAGGTCTTGCTCATGTTGACCAGGTTGGCTTCCAACTCCTGGGCTCCAGTGATTCTCGTCTCAGCCCCCTGTACAGCGGGGACAGCAGGGACTACAAGGTCATGCCACCATGACTGGCTGCTTATTTTTTAAACAAGGCTGTTCTGGAGCTGGGGCTGGGGCTTGGTGGTAGAGCTGCTTGCCTAGCTTGCATGAGGCACTGGGTTCAATCCTCAGCACCACATAGAAATAAATAAAATAGAAGTTAAAAAAATACAACAACATGATTTAAAAAAAAAAAAAAACAGACAAACAACCAAGATTGTTCTGATGTCCCAATTTTACAGATGAAGCCTTGGAGGCTGGGACTGGGTAACTTGCTGTAGCAGATGCTGTGGGTGCTCCACCTATGACCCCCTCTCATCCCGCTCAAGGCCCTGATTGTGCAGGTGGACAGAGAGCTGAGTCATGTTATTGGTATAGGCTGGGACACGTATGCTGGCAGAGGCTCAGCCACTTTCCTCAGTTTCCCGACTTGTCCTGGGGAGTCTGTGTCTTGCAGCATGACAGATGAGCCATGTCTTGCAAGCATAGTAGACATTGTGTGGACAGTCAAGGGGATGGGACTGGAATGAGGGTGAGCAGGAGGAAACAAGGTTCCTGCGGCCCCCAGAGGGAACCTCAGTTTTCCCACTGCTATTACTGGGTTTGGACAGCCTAAGCTATCCTGAGTCAGAATCAGAGCCTCAGGCCCAGCACCACACTTGCCATCCCAAGTAATCCTCCCTGGGAAATCTCCAGTGGGGTGTGCTGGCTGGGATTTTTGTTGTTTGGTTTGGTTTGGTTTTTCAAACACAAAGCAACTAAAACAAACACATAGGAATTAAAACCTCCAAGTGAGGGCAGCCACTGTCCTCAGGCAATGGGTGGAGCAGAGTCGGCCCCTGGGAAGCTTGCCCTGTTGTTCCTCAGTGGAACATGCTGTTGGCCAGTGGACTTGTCTGTGTCAATGAAAACAAGTTGACTTACAAAGTACTAAAGTCCCAGATGCGATGTCGTACACCCGCAATCCCAGTGACTCGGAAGGCTGAAACTGGGGTATGACGAGTTCCAGCCTGGCCTGGACAACTCAGTGAGGCCCTGTCTCAAAAATAGAAGTGGCCACACATGTGTGGGAGGCTGAGACGGGAGGATTGCAAGTTCAAAACCAGCCTCAGCCTCAGGGAATTTCTAAGTAAGTCAGTGAGTCCCTATCTCTAAATAAAATACAAAATTGGCTGGGGAGGTGGCTCAGTGATGGAGTGCCCCTGAGTTCAATCCCCTTCCAAAAAAACAGAAGGGGCTGAGGGTGTGGCTATGTGGTCACGTGCTTTTCTAGCAGATGTGGCCCTGTGTCCACATCCAGTACCAAAAAAAGAAAGAGAGAAGAGAGAGATAGGAAGGAAGGAAGGAGGCAGAGAGAGACAGAGGGAAAGAGAAAGTCCTGAAGTTGTGTTGAATGAATGGGTTTGAAATTGTTTCCAACACAGACCACGGCATGGTGCGTGGATAGGGAAAAGATGTCTGAGTCTGTCACGCATGTGGCCAAACACACAATTGCCTAGAACCAGGCATCAGAAACTAGAAAGACAGTGGCCTCCGGGAAATGCAGGTGGGTGACTGAGGGCTGTTTTTTAATTTTATCCCGTATGCATTCATGAGCAGCCAGTGTTTTTAAAAGTGTGTGTGTATCCTCCTTACAACCCTCTGCCCCATCCCCAGGGTGCCCATGTTCCCTTGGGGACAGGATATTGTTGTGCTCCACCTTGACCCCCTCACTCCAAACTGTCCCTGCTGGGTGGTGGGGCCCTGGAGACATTCTTGGCCTCTCTGGACTCCCATTTCCCTGTGGTACAAGGTGAGACTTGACCAGGTTTCCCCCAAGACCCCTCCCATCCCAATGTCCCATGTGCTATGACTTAGTAAACCCAATCCAGGGCCAAAAGCTGGCCTGATGGGCAACAAACCTCTCCACCCAGCCCACCCCACGACCCAGACCTGGGCCTCTGAAGCCTCCCTAGATGGCGGGACAGCACAGCCAAACAGCAGCAGTGCTTGGGCAGGTGTCCCCGACTCCAGGCAGCCTCTGCCCCGCCTCTGCTGCCAGCACCCTCACTGTGCCCTAAGACCCCCCTCACCCTGTGCAGACCTTGAGGGACTCTCCCTGCTGACCCAGGATAGTGCATATGCTTCCCCAGGCCCTGGTTCCGCAGCCCAGGAACCCAGCGACACCAGGACAGGGGCTCTCCCCACGGTGGGGTTTCCTGGAGGGTGGTCCATTCCTTGGTCCCCTAGGGTCTGGAGCACCCAAGCCCTAGTCCTTCTCCCATATATCCCAGCAGCTCTCCCCTGACCAGAAAATCCCTCTTGGGCCTAAGTTGTCACCTCTGTCGTGTGCAAACCCTTAACCCTGATGGACAGGAGAGCACCCCGGTTGCTAAGACAGCAGCTGAGACCAAGCACGTCTCCACCCTCATCCCACCCAGGAGCCACCTTGGAAGGGTGATCTCAGCAGGCCCGAGAGCCTACAGCCCTCCACTCTGCCCTGGAGAGTCAGGCCCAGGCCCCACCTTGGGGAAGAAAGCAAGCTCTTCCTTCCTGGAGGATGGAGGGGATCACTGAGCGCCCACTTCCTTCCTTGGAGCCCAGAGTGCTCAGGAAGCAGCCAGTACAGGAAGGGCAGCCTGTGCCCAAGGACTGGCTAGAGGCTTCCAGGAGTCCCTGGCTGGGTCCAGGCTCCCCCAGCCATTGGGAACCCAGGCCTGGGATGGATGAGGCCTTGGAAACAGTCACAAACCCAGCCCTCAGCACCTGAGGACATTGGCCAGAGCCTATAACATTAACCTTTTCAGACATCACCTATAAATGGGGGCATTCAGCACCTTTCCCAAGAGGAACTGCAGAGGGGTTGAGCTGCAGGGGGAGCCTGGCAAGGGAGGTTACCCTTGCCCTTTCCATCAAAGGAACACAGGCTGGGAGTGGGCACGGACAGGGGTTTTCCTTTCTCATATGGGAGAACCAAGGCTCAGACAGGACACACTGGGTCCTGAGAACTACGAAAACCCCCCATTCTCCAGGTTCCTCCTAAACAACCACAGCAGCTGTTCGGGCTGCACAATGTGGCCTCTGGAGCTTGGTGCAATTATTACACCTGCAAAGAATCATAAGGGTCTTTTGGGTGGATGGGCCTCGTGTTCATCTCCGTATCCCATCTGAGGGCAGCGCACAGCACCACTGACCCTTGCTGTGCAAGAACTCAGTCCAGGGCTGCCAGATCTCCTGGTCACCTGGAGCCCAGGAGTGCAGCCCAGGTCAGCCCTTGGGGAGGGAAGCCTGGTCCTGAGCACACAGCCAGAGGGGGACTTCCCTGTTTGTGCCAATGGCCTGCGAGGAGGGCTAGTGCAAGAGGTGGCAGGGTCTCCCCAGGGTACTGGCCTCCCCTTTGCCGCAGGGCACCTCTCTACATCCACCTCCTCCCAAGCCACCTAAGGGACAGAAACAGTAGTTAGGGCCTCACTGTCTGCAATGACACAAACCCGGCCTCTTGGCCACTCACAGCTGTGTGACCTCTGGCAAGTTACTCATCCTCTCAAAACTTCAGTTTCTTCATCTGTAAAACAGGGGAGGAGAGCTTCTCTTTGTAGGAGAATAATGCTGCTCAGCAAATCCCATCATTCTTATCAATAAACACATTATGGTTCCAGAAGCCTTGGCACATGCCTGTAATCCCAGCAGCTCAGGAGGCTGAGGCAGGAAAATCACCAGTTCGAGGCCAGCCTCAGCAACTTAGAAGACCTTGTCTCAAAAATAAAGGAGGTGGAGGCTGGGGATATAATTCAGCAGTAAAGCACCCTGGGTTCAATCCCCACTACCACAAAAGAAATAAAAATAAGAAAGTATTGTCCCTTTCATGTTCTAATATACCTCACACCCCCGGCTATGGGGTTAACACAAGTAGTTACCCAGGAGTTTTCCAACCCTGGATAAGCAGGGAGTCACCTAAGAAAAATCTGATGCCCAGGCCTAATTCAAAAAGGAGAGAATGGAAACAAGGCAGCCCACCTCTCAGCCTTGCCCTGGCTTAAAGTGGAAAACCACTGATCTAGTCTACTGGCCTCCAGACAGATAGGGAAACTGAATCACAGAGAAGTGGCATGACTGGACCAAGGTCACACAGCAAGCAGGAAGCAGGGCTGGACCAGAAGTTCCATGCTGACTCCTGGGTGCTGGCACAGCTCTTCTAACTCTTAGTGTGTTAGCAACACTCAAGGCCTCCAGGGCCAGACACAAAAAGGGCAAAGAGGGCTCGGCTGCACTCGGGAGTCGTGGTAACTGGCAAGACAGTGCCAGGGATCCTTGCTGTGTGAGAACTCAGTCTGGGGCTGCCAGATCTCTTGGTGACTTTGAAGGACAGTTAGAAACCTGAGTTTTTGTGCAAACTTTCCTGAATCTTAAGAATTACATTCTAGGGCTGGGGTTGTGGCTGAGTGGTAGAGGGCTCACCTAGTATGTGTGAGGCACTGAGTTCGATCCTCAGCACCACATAAATATAAAATAAAGATATTGTGTCCACCTAAAACTAAAAAATAAATATAAAAAAGGATAACTTTCTAATTCCAAGCAAATCTTTTAAATATTTATTTTTTAGTTGTAGTTGGACACAGTACTTTTATCTTATTTATTTATTTATTTATTTTTCTGTGGTGCTCAAGATCGATCCCAGGGCCTCGCACGTGCTAGGCAAGTACTCTACCGCAGAGCCACAGCCCCAGACCCCAAGCAAATTTTAAACCTGAGCCACCAACCAACAAAAACCTGGAGCCAGGTGTGCTCCCGGGTTACCAGTTTGCGATCTTGGTTCAGGATTTCAGGGTAGGACCTTGGGATGATTTTTTGGCCCCGAGTTAGGATGACATGAGAGGTTCTTGGAAAGTATCTTTCTCTATAAATCAGAGTCTGGTCCTGGTGACTCAAATTCTGCCATTAGCTATTTCTTCCTGTGAGCCAAACAGTGCTCTCCCCGGTTATTCTTGCCAAAATATTACGAAGAGTTTATTACAAATATCTTTGTCTAGAGGACAGATCTAGGTAGTGTCCTGGACGTGTCTATTTTAGATAAGAAGCTGCAAATATCCCCCCAAAATACCACCCCCGAGGCTGAGATCAGACAGCTGGTGTCTTGCCAGCCGGGAAGCATCCGCCACATTTGCCATCTCAAAATAAGTCTGGCATCTTCCAGGGATAAAACATTTAGCTTCCAAATGAATTGCTGGGGCTCAGTGGAGCCTCTGGCCACCTGACATTCTGCCCAGAGACCTCAGAGCGACAAGGAGAGGACAGAGGGAGGCGGGCAGGCAGAAGAAGCTGTTCCTCGACACTTTTCCCTAAAATGCTGATCTTAGGTCTAGACAACAGAAAAGATGCCTCTAAAATTACTACGAAGCCTTTCCCCAAAAGGCATCCGGTTACCTCGGATTTTAAAACTGCGCTGACGGAAGCCTCTCCTCTTGGCCTGTCCTGGGTTTTGACACAAGGGCTCTGGAAGAGGACTCCAAGATTAGGGACACAATTAAGGAGAGGCAGAGGCCTAGAGAGGATTTCCCAGGAAACAAATGGGGGCGAAAGGGGGAGGACCAGATTCTTCACAAACTCCCTTCTCTCTACTCCAACATGCTGAGTTCATCCAGTGTGCCAAGCCCTTCCCACCAGGGGGCCTGGGGAGCTGTGGACCATCACCACCAAAGCCCCAGGCCCCAAGCCCGTCCACATCACCTCTTTACTCCTTAGACCCAGCCCTACCATCCCTTTTTCTCAGGAGCGGTCTGTACATTTGGAATTCAGTTCCCCTGCTCCTAGCAGCACCCAGTCCAACCGAATCACACTGTAGCATCACACCCACTGCCGAGCTTGCCTGAGCAAAGCTGCGTAAAAATCACCTGGAGAGACTGTGCAATTTCGGAGTACTGGTCTCCACCCACAGAGATTCTGGGTCAGCAGATCCAGGGGCCTGGGTTCCCAGGTGAGGGGGATATCGGGCCTGCACTATCCATGACAGTAGCCATTAGCCTCCAGTTGCTACTTAAGTGAAAATCAAAGTTAAATCAAATTAAAAATAGTAAGCAAGGTGAGGCAGAGCCCATGCCTATAGTCCCAGCTATGTGGGAGGTGGAGGATGGCTGGATTTCAGGAGTTCAAGGCCAGCCTGGGTAGCACAGCAAGAGCTCATCTCTAACAAAACTAGTCACACTAGTCACATTTCAAATGCTCAACAGCCACATGGGGCAGGTGGCAGCCATGCGAGATGTTTCAAATGGAGAAAATTCCCCTGTCTGCAAAGGTTCTCTCAGGCAACACTGGTCTAGACTCTGGAGCACAAGTCATGTTGGAAATCGTGGGCTTCCCTGTGAGTTCCTCAAGGCTATTGTCTCAAGCAATCAGAAGGCAGGATTCCTGAGGAGAGGGACTAATGCTTTGTTCAGCTCATAGGAAAAAATATTTGTTGAAGAAAAGGATGGCTAAACAATGGATGGATGGAGGGAGAGACTGATGGTCAGCTGGACAGAACTCCAGAAGGGTTAGAGATACCTGGTGGCCTGAATCCTCTTTGTGATCAGATCCACACCTCCTTTACTGACTGGGCACACTCCCTCCATTCAATACTAGAACCCTGCCCCCAGACTTGAGCTGCCGAGGATGGTCCCCTAGGTCCTGGATGGCCATGCCCTGTTTAAAACTGAGAGGAAGTCACTGATGGAAAAGAAAGTTGATTCTAAAATGCCTTTACTATTTTGAGTTCCTGGCTACCTAGCAAACAGGGGCTGACAATCTGCCTTTAATAGCTCTAGCTCTGAGTGTCTTAAAGACATTTCTTTCCAACTAAGTAACCCAAATAACTTTAGCAACTTTTTAAATAAGGATTAAAGATGCTAGAGGACCTCAGTTCTCACCCACAATGTGGGGCTCCACCCTCTGGGCCAGCTGAGGGCCCTGCAGTGAGATGTGTATCTTTTGGAGGAAGGATGAAGGAACCGTGTGTCCTCTTTGCCCCACGGACTTGTCATTAAACACTCCTGTGATTGGCTGGAGGGGTGGCTTAGCAGTGGAGCATTCACCCAGCATCCCGCACACACAGAGTCCTGTAGGGGTGACTGAGGCAGATTTTTGATGAGCTGACATTTCAGCCCCGACACCAGGGAGGCTACTGTACCCAGACCCCCGTCCCAACAGGGTCCGCCCATGCTCTTGCTGGAACTTGTCATTGAGCCAGCCACGGTTGCTGGAGCACTCCTCTTGTGTGTCTTAACCGCAGTGGGAGAGGAGGTGCGGAGATAACTGAACATTCTCTGGTGGAGGCCGAAAAGCCCAACTGGGGGCCTCATATGCATCCTCCAGAGGCCCTTCCGTGGGTGTGTGCAACAGACCTCATGCCCTTGGAGCTGCAGCCCTGGAGGCTGCAGAGGGACAGGGGCTGGGGGAGGGTGTAATAAATACCTTGAAGCTGGTGGAGCCCTGAATGGCCTCCTTCCCTGTGCCTGAGTGACAGCCAGCCTAGGCTTTCACACTCCCAGGAGCCAGAAGGAGGGAAAGAGAGAGCTGCAGGGGCAGAGGAGGGGGTGCCAGCCAGGGACAAAGGCAGAGACAGAGAAACAAAGGAAGAAAAATCCCCTCTTGTTATAACCTGTGGTTTAAAGAAAAATGTGGCTTGCTCCCCCAGGAGGCCTCGAGTGCAACCCTGAGTCCATCTGATGCAAGGCCAGGCCCTTCTCCCTTTCACACTACACCTCAAGCCCAGATGTGACACGGTGTCCTGGGCATCCTCCTAGGCCGGAAGCTCCCCAGCCCTATGTGGAGAATCAGTTGGAGTCAGAGGCAATCATCTCCCACCAGATTTGGGAGCAAATATTTTTTTCTTTCTGGATTTAAATAATTCCATTGCATCCCCAGTTCTGGTTCTCTTCTAAAGCCAGCCCCAAATGACGTTTGACAGGCTAACGGTGGTCTGGCTTTCCATCCCCCCCCCTGCCCTGTGGGGTTTTCTCAGAATATTTTCCTCAATGTCTGGGTAGCTGGCTTTTAAACAAGTTTATTTTTTTTTAGATCAGGTCTCAAAATTAATTAAATTTAAATTTTATTCCATTTCAGGCTATAAAATCTTCAAAAGTGGCTTTGAAAGTGAACAGGTTTTGGCATGCTGGAAATAGGTTACCTCCAATGCAAATTAAAGAGTCTAGCTTCTGAGGAGAACAAGGCTCTAAGGGTCGCGAAAATGCATGGAATGGTTAGAGACCAATTTAAAAGCACATATATTTTAAATGAAACATTCTGTGGACATATGGAACCAATAGTTCTGCCAAGAGCTCAATTCTAGGGATCAAGTCTTAAGAACTAAACTTCAGTCTTTACTACCCAAGGTGATTTAAAGCCGAGAAATGAAAACTCCTTTTTTGGTTTCTAGGCTAAGGGGAATCTTTATACATTTTTAAATTATTTGGCATTTTGAATTAATTTTCTTAGAATGAAATGAGATTCTTAAATTGGGATCTTTATTTTTTAATGTATCACCAATAAATTTCTAAAAATATAATTTACACCTATTTTTTTCTAATTCTGTTCATGATTTCTCTGTTTTCTTGATAATATGAATTTTTTATAATTGATATTAACTTGATAATCTGTATCATTTCCTGATTTACAAACACTTATTGATTTTTGCCTCTTTTTAGTTATAGCTGGCCTCCAGTAACTAAGGAAAAAACCCTTTTCTATCTGCTTCTCTCAGCCTTGCTCCAGCCTCTCAGCTTTCCAGACCCTCATGCAGTTGGTTGTAAATTCTTCTAAAGTTTTTTATTATTTTTCAAGACTTAAAAAAAAAAAAACTTTAGAAAATACTTTAAAAAGAAAAATGTGGAGGGAGGAAGCAGCAACACATTTTATCAAAATTAGGCTTTTTTAAATGTTTTTTTTTAAACTTTTGTCCATATTCAATGTGGGTCAGCCACTGATACTTCATCAAAATAACAGTTTCTTTGCTGAGTTCAGGTGACCAAGTAATAGCCACACCCTCAGAAAAAAGTAAAACACACACATACAAAAAAAAATGAAAAAAAAACACAGAATCATTTTTAACCTAACTTTTTGTATGATGTCTCACATCCCCTTAACTTTTCAAACAAGATTCTGTGTTCAGTTGAATTTTAACTTTTTTTTGTATTTGAAGAGAGTGTGACTATTGAACTTGAAACACTTTATTCTAAGCATCTTAGTGGTTTCTGGTGAGGTTAAGTAGGTGAGAGGGTGAAGGGAAAGTGGGGAATTCTTTCCTATCATAACAAAGTTTCCCCCACAGTCTGCTCTCAGGTGCCAGACTTCAAGTTTTTCTTACAGTGGTATACTTTGATTATACTTACTTCCTCTTTACCCATAAGTTTTACCCATTTATCTTGAACACTGAGAAGGTATTTGCTGTGGTCAAACACAGTGAGATACTGATCAATAAATTGTATTTTCAAGTAATGTTGTAAAATGCATCTCTGAAACATTTGCAATGGTTTTCATTTTATATAATAACATCATGCACACTCAGCATGAGAAGAGGTTGCTCATTAATTTTGGTATCAATACTGGGTTAGGTACATTGAAAAGATGTTGAGAAAATTACATCTATAATGGTGGAATCTCCTAATTCTTTGTTTTCATTTTTCCTGTGGTGCTTCTGCTATTGATATTACTATGTTAACTTTAATTTGAATTGTGCATACAGTTTCTTAAAACATAAGACACTTAGAATTGTGAAAATCACATATAACATATTTATTTCATAAACTGATATAAGATTCAATGAAAGACTTCAGCATTATTAATGTACATTTTATCAAAATTCCATTAAGTCACAAAGTGAGAAACAGTATTAAAATTTTATATAGCTAAAGGTTTTTTAACAATGAGCTATAGGCACCCTAAGCAAGTATGTAGTTCCAATTATTCATTTACTGAACTTCACTCATTCATAATATAATAGTTGATAAAAACCACACATCAGAGAGTCAGTTTTTGAAAAAAAAATTGTTTGGTGAATTACTAATAATGCAGCATGCAATTTTTATTTATTATTTGTTCATAATACCCACATCTTACCCACCTAATAAGATTGTTATAATACTCAATATGTTGTAGCTAAAAACATGAAAAACCACATACCATATTGTACAGATTATATAAATGCTCTTATTACTTCTTCATCTTTTTCACAAATATTTATCAGAAATTTACTATATGCTAATTAGAATTAAGTTCATCCTAATTATTACAGATATTAAAAAAAAAACTACAAGACCTCATTTGAAAAGGGCAAAATAGATTTCAGAAGTAACTACTGTTTCTTTAGTGAATAATGTGTATAGAAATCTGCTAAGGTGTTGGGGTATGCAAATATATTTGGGATGCATCAGGTAGTACATATGAAAAAACCATACTATTGATCATGTTATATAAATGAAGTGAAATATTATAACAAAAGGTTAAAAAAAATAACTTTTGGGGAAAAAAAGCAAAAGAGTGCACTAGTATTTGAAATAAGGTAATAAATTTTTTTACTATAATTAGTTGTTTCTGGGTATCATTCCACTCTTTAATTATCTATGCATTTTGTTAAGTACCCCTATAGGTGTTATTGGAAAATATTGGCATTCAGTCAGTAATGCCACCAATTTTCTGTTCTGCAATATTAAATAACTATTTCAGATTTATTGCAATGAATAGTTTTGTTTAAAAGTAACAGTAGTTTTTCAATGTAGAAATTACTAAGATAAATTTGGGTGTTCTCAAAAAGTTTATAACAACCATATTTGATGAACTTTGTGTCATAGTGTATAAGAAAAGTTGTTTCCCTACCCCAAACCAGATATCATTGGAATACCCTTGTGTAGTATCAGCATATACAAGTTTAGATGAGGACTTTTGCATATTTTCTCCTTTTACTTCCCACCTAAAACATGGCTTATTTTTTATAAGCAAATTTCTATGCTTGTTAAACCTCTCACTCATCTCAGAATTTACTAGGAGGGATCCATGACAATCTAGAAACAAACATATCTGAGGTAGTGTATTGATTAATATATGAAGAAGTTCAAAAATATTGATCTGTCCATGAGATGGTGCAGTAACTATATAGAAAGCTAAAAAATTGAAATAGAAAGATAGATAATACTCCTGACATTTACTAGGAATCATGTAGTCTGTGGAAGCAGATATTTTAAGTAGGTAGAGAAGTGTACATCATCACAAGCAGAAAAATCAAATACAAAAAAGTGCAATTTGCCTTATGCTAAAAAGACCCCTTCATTTATGCCCTACTTCTTTTAGTTCTCAGGTTACATATCTTTGGGCTCAAGATATTCAACAAGAAGAAAGTGGATTTGTTTTATGCTAGATCAGTTAAGAACTGATATAATTAAAATGTAAAGATATTTTGATTGGGGATTCAGTTGTTTTCAGTATGACAGCTTGCCCAGGAAAACAATGAAGGAAATTTTGTCCTACACTTGATCCAAATTGTATGGAAAAATTATTATCTTTTAAATTAAAAGTGGAACCCACAGGCAATCTACAGTAGGTATTGAAAGGTCATGATGAGACACCAAACTGCAGTTGTTCTTCTCGTGTTTTTTTTTATCATTGATAAATGATAAAATTTGATTTGAATGTTTGAAATATAAAATGGAATTTGATTTGAATGTTTGAAATATAAAAACTATATTTAAAAATAAACATAAAATATTCTTTTGTATTTTAAGGCTCAGAGCCTGAGGTCATAATACACAGTATAATTACCTCATATTTTTCTAATGCAATCCCAAGACAAAGCAGTTGGGATATATTTTTCATTAAAAAATATTTTTACTAAGTAAAACTATGTTGTTCAATATATCATACTTTTCTCTGCAGTATATGTTTGGCCTTAAAATTAATAGAAGTGAATGTTTTGATGGGGCTGCTAAAAGGTTTATATTGTCTTGTCCTTGTGAATATTGTGGCAGAATATATGGAGCATGAACCAGAAGATTTCTGAAACTGTGTATTGTTGTGGCTGGAAACTCCTGAGGTACATCACTGTTATTAATAAAAAAGACTGACTAAAAACAGCAATGTTCTTTAAGCTGTACATAAGTGAACAAATTCTTTGTTATGAAAAAATGCCCTGTGCTGAAATACATTAAACAGAGACTCTGAAAATCTCAGTTTTATTTTTTACCTCTAACTAGAAAGTTTTTCTAGCTCAATAAATCTCTATTCCTTTTCTTGCTTTTAAAACCAGAGGAGCAATACTTTTCTTTTTTAACTTTCTGGATTGTTTCTCAATTTGACTGAAATAAAACATGCAGAAATCTTTTGGAATATATTTCAAAGCATACAAATGGACGTGAATAATAATCTTTGCTAACATTGTGATTCTTTTTCTTTCAAATGCTGTTCTAGCTCAAAGTGGGTAACATCTTTCTTCAATTACCTCTGATTATATGACGATTTTCCCCCCTAGAAATTAGAAGCCACACTTCATCCACTATTGGTCTCTTGCTTAAATCTTTACAAGTTTTTATTTGTATATTGTTTTGCTTTGACCCAATTGATTTTTCTTCTTATTTAGTGTAATTTGATGTATAATTAAATTGGTATAAATATGTCTGTATTGTAGAGTGTACAATATCCCCAGGCATTGTTCTTAGCCATATATTGTTTTGAACTCAGTTCTTCATGAATTATATGTAATATTAAAAATATTGTGATGATATTCAATATGATTTTTAAATGGATTCCATGCATTAAAAGCCTTTGCCCTATTGTAGCTGGTAAGCCAACATTTTATGATAAGAAACCTAGTCTTTACATAAAATATTCTCAGTTTACCTCTTACCACTTGGTTCACAGAAAATAAGACTATGAAACATAGCTCATTGATTATTTTTTTCATAAGTATAAGACCTCACTCAACCTTGACTCCACATCCATTTCTCTGACTCCTGCCCTAAAATAACACTGCCTATAGAATAACAGTGATGTCAGAATTAACTAATGTATATGAAAACACAGATCATTTACCTCTTCACATAAAAATAAAATGTTTCAAATGAGGCTGAAGTCTAGAAGGGCATTATGCACACACAAGAAAGATAAAGCGCTTCTCTCCTGCAAGAGCTACCTCTAAGGTTGTGGAAATTCAGTCTATTCAAATCATTATGAAATGTTAAAATGTTACAAAGTTAAAATGTTAAAATTTGTAAATCAAGATGTGAAAATCTGGGGCTTATTTTCCTATATCTATGTCCTTCCTATAACTCGTAATTTCACCATAAAAAACCCAGAAAATAAATTACAATGATCTAATTATGCAAATTATATTCCACATTAAGTTTGATTAAAATGTGTAAAAGTATTAAGAGATGCTAGAGTATTATTTACTCAATAATAGGTTTTACAGTTGCATAAAACATTTAATCAAGTGGAATACTGTGATATCTGTCTTTTAATGACACAATGCAATACATGAGAGTTAACATATACAGAAATATTCAGTTATAAAGACATATTGCATACATAAATAGTTAAAAAATGCACTGTAAACTGGGCATGATGGTCCATGCATGTAATCTAAGTAAATTGGGAAGCTGAGTAGTTTCAGAAGTTTAAATTCAGCCTCAGCAACTTAGTGTGGATTCACATAACTTGGCAAGACCAGTATTGAAAATTTGAAAAAGTGGAGAGAGGACATAAGAATGTGGCACAGTGTTTAAAAATCCCTAAATTTAAACTTCAATACAAAAAAAGATTAAAATATTACAATTCAGTGTTACACATCAAAAAATATATACTGTATAACTGTTTTCTCTGGTATTCAAAAGTGGAAATAGTAATATTTGATTTAGAAAAAAATATATGCTTTTAAAGATCAGGTTTCTGCATTATACATGTATGATATTTATGACTGACATTTCTACCAAATAACTTGATAAGCTTAATAAATTTAATCAAAAGTTAAAGACAGGTACTTATATTCTATATTTAAATGAGTTGTGTCTTTTAGTAATCCTCATATACATCAAGATGTAATGTATAGATAATGACTTCACTATACTCTCACATTTGTCAAGGTGTTGATTATAAATGTTTCATGCCAAATGTTTTCTTTGATATAAGGAGGCTGATTCTTAGTGGAATAAGGAGAGGGAGCATGAAAGGAATAGATAAATTCTAGATAGGGCAGAGGGGTTAGAGGGGAAGGGTGGGGGCATGGTGTTAGAAATGATGTTGGTACATGATGATCATTATTATCCAAAGTATATATATATATATATATATATATATATATATATATATATATATATAGACATGAATTGGTGTGAACATAATTTTTATCCAACCAGAGATATAAAAAATTGTTATCTATATGTGTAATAATAAATACAATGCATTCCACTGTCACATATGAATAAAAAAATCCATTTTAGCTGTTAGTATGATATCTGTCTTCATTTATCTAACATGATAAAGAGTACTATTTTTTCATATGCATTTTTGTAATACATCTCAAATATCTTTGCATACACCACGTACTTAGCAGATTTTTATATATAATAGTCACTCTAGGAAGAGTAGTTACGTCTGAAATCTACAATGCTATTCTGAAATGAGGTCTTGCAGTTTCTTGAAATATCTGAAATAATTAGAATGCTCTTCATGCCAATTAGCCTATAGTAAATGCCTGATAATTTTTTTTAAAAAAAATAATGAATGAAGAAAGAATAAGTGCTTTAAATAATCTGTAAAATGAGGTATGTGGCAATTTTTGGTTTTGCCTATGACTCATTGAATATTGTAACGATTTTACTATGTGGGTAAAATATGACCCACTTATAATAGAAAACAAGTAAATTCTGCATTGTTAGTAATTCACAAAACACATTTTCAAAAACAAGCACTTCGGCATGTGTGTTTTTTTAAAAAAATATACTATATTTTGAATGAATGGATTTCAGTAAATGAATAGTTAGAAATACATACTAGCTTATGGTGCCTTATCACTCATTGTTAATGAAATCTTTAGCTATAAGAAATTTTGTTAGTGTACATCATATTGAGATTTAATAGAATTTTGATAAAATATACATTAATAATGCTGAAGTCTCTCATTGAGTCTATATCAGTGTATAAAACAAACAAGTCATATGTGATTTCCTCAATTCTAAGTATCCTATCTTTTGAGAAACTATATGGACAATGCAAACTAAAGTCAGCATGCTGATACTAGTAGTAGCAGCAGCAGCACAGAAAAGAAGGAAACAACAAACTGGGAGATTTTGTAATTATAGTTATAATTTTCCCAAGATAATTTAAAAGTACCTAACACAATATGGATAGCGAATTTAAGGAGCAATCTATTCTCATGCTGAATGTGCATGATGCTATTGTATAAAATGGAAACAATTGAAATGCATCAGAAATGTATTATTAAACATTAGTTGAAAATGCCATTGATTGATCTATATCTCACCATGTTTGTCCTTAGCAAATACCATTTAAGTGTGCAAGACATATGGGAAAAAAGAAAAAGAAATCAAGTAAAAACCATATAAAATAACAAATATTTTTCATACAAAAATCTCAATTTCTTTTTGAAACAATATGAAAATAAAATGTTCCCTGTCACATAAAAAAAAAAAAACAACCATTCTGGGATATTACATATTTTTAGTCTTTGAATATGCCAAGTGTTCTTTGGCAAACTGCCACATATATTGTTTTCCTTTCACACCTGTAAATTATGTCTAGTTTATTCTACATTTCTACCTAGTTAATAGTAATTTGTTGAAAAATTATTTCTTCATGAGCTGACTAGTGAAATATTTGAAGAAATACAGATATCAGAATTGTAGAAGAAAGCAATACATAATGACTAGAAGCATATTTAATACTCTCAGTGTGTTTTCTTAGATTCCACATTTCACATCAAATAGTGCCTGCTAATGGGGCTGACTATGAAATGTCTTAGAAAGGGCCATTTCAGCAATTAGAAGCAGAAGTTGATATAACTGTTTAGAGAATGAATGTGTTTACATGTAAATTAATTAAAGTATTATCAGCTGTTCTGAATATTTTGTGTATTAAATATTTTTATATATGTATATGCAAGTGAATACAACAAATTCAAACATTTTTAAACTGACATATAGAATTTTAATATTGAAATGTAAAAATGATAGTGAAGAAATTTTTAAATTTACTCTTTGAACTCAAATTGTTCTCTCTGTAATTTATATGTAAATATTCAAAGTTATTCAGTGTTGAACTTCAAGTGGTATTTTCTCATTTCTCTTTCCTGGAGTGTGCCCTTAAAATATAAATATTTTATAAGAGATAAAATGCAGAGAAGAAAACTTATAAAAATCTGAAAACACTATAAAATTTTGGTGAATAATGAGCACAAAATATCTTAATATTCATAATTGAAGACACTTTCATAAAAATAATTCTTTAAATAGAATTTTTTAACAAAAATGTGTTAATATTTTCCTCAAATCTGAGTGTCTTACTAAAAGAGGCAGTGCTGTAAAAGTTTTATATTTTAAAACAAAAGGTGAACAGACCACCCACAAGAATCATAAAATCTTTCACTGAGAAGTGTTAATTTTATGTGTTTTTTTACTACACACATAAAATGATATTTTGTGAAATATGTGGTTTAATTGTCTTATAAAATTAAATAATTTTGTGTATCAATACATTTTTAACAAAGGAAATATTTTTAATTATTTACCTTTACTTTAAGCTTAATTGAAGTGCATATTGGATTAAATCACTACTCTAAATTTTTGAGAGAATTAAACTTTTCCTACACACTATAAACTTGATTTTTATTATAATATTCTGCATTTTCAACTTATTTGTAATTTCATGTAATATTCAAAAAGGATAAGTTAACACTAAGATTGGAATGAATTCTTTTACAATTTCATGTTTATAGGCTAATAAAAATAACCAATAATCAACTTGAGTAAAAAAAAAACCAAATTATTTATTATATTTATTATGAAGTTGTTTGGGTTTTTATTTGAAATGCCCTCCAAAAAACTTATGTGTTGAAGACGTTGTCCAATGAAATAATTTCCTGGGGGTGAGGATGTGGATTGTGAGGCTCTGACCTCATCAATGGTTTTATCCATTGCAGGTTCATCCATTGAGTATTCATAGATAAATAAACTATTGGAATATAGTTGAAACTGTAGGAGGCATGTCATTGTTGAAATTGGTAGGCCTTTGAGGGTAAGTCTTATATCTTTTGCTTTTTTGATGCTACAAGGTGAGTGGTTTTCCTTTGCAATATTCTTCTGACATGATGTTCTGCCTCAATTTAGAACAAAGAAATGCAGTTTTAGGACCATGAACTATAACCTCTGAAATCAATAGCCAAAATAACTTTTTTTCTCTTTTAACTAGTTTCTCTGTTATTTTGACGCAGTGACATGGCTTTGAATAGCTAATACTCTGCTCATTTGGGTAAGGTTTGAATTAAGCATTATGAAACCTGAAATTACCTAGAATTTTTAAAATGAACTTTAGTCATCAAGGAAAAGTTACTGAATTTTATGTGCTTATATTTAATAATCATGTTATTGGAAAAGTACATCAACATTTTTCTGTAATCTTCACTAAAATATACGCTATTAGTACACATATTTACTTATTTATTTACTTATTTATATTTTTGTATGATGGGTTGAATTTAGGGGCACTTGATTAAAGGTTTTAATCACAGTACTTTTTGTAAAATATAGATATATACATACCAGAGAACAACATTAATTTGAAACAATAGGACATAATGATATTAAACAGGAGTATTGCCAGTTCAAGAGCAGCCTCAGCAACTCTGTGAGATCCTTTCTCAAAAATGGTTCCACCTGTTTCACTGAAATAATATGTTGAGGATCTAGCTTGGTGGTAGTGCACCCCTGGGTTCAATCTCCAGGTTTGAAAGAAATGAATTAAAAATAAATGAAAAAATAACCAATTAGTTGAACATGTATGTTTTCAAGATAACGTATTAAAGGTTGCTTTTTTTATTTAGGTGGAACAAACAAAAGGAAAATGTTATTTTGTACTAATCATATTATTTTACAACTCATAGGATTTATTTTGGTAATTTTTAAATTACTGAAAAATTGGAATACTAGATTAATTATTTATATTTCTGTGTGTTAATAATTAGTTGTATATAGTGTATAGTTGGCATAGTTCTGCCACCATTCTTTGAAAATATCAATAATTTAAACATAAATATGGCTTAAGAATCCTAATCTGGAGGCTCAATTAGGATGGGGTGTGAGTGGCAAATACTGAAGTATGAAAATAATCACAAGGACTTTGGAAAATGCTTTTTCCTCTCTCTTTCTCTGATTGATATGGGAATCTATCTATATGTCTACCCATTTAGTTTGAAACATGTTTTATTGGAGATTGAAAAGGCAATTTTATATTATAGCTTTTTATATGACAAAGTAGAAAACAGTCAACTTGTCCTTTATGAAGGACCCAAAGATGTGTGTTCTCTCAAGTCAAGTAATCAAGATTTGAACCATTTGCTATATGCGGACTGAGGCAATTTACTTATTTTTATTTTCTGTTCTTTTTTCTCTAAAAGGTAGCAGTAAATATAGCAGCTTGTTTACAGTATTTTCCATTAGTTTTAAATGAATGATGTGGAGACAGCTGACATGAAGACAGTGCTCAACAAAAATAGCAGTGACTCTTGCCACTTTCATCCATCTTGTGGTCCTTTGTCATCATATTACAACAGTGCTGTAGGATGAGAGATATTTAATCCCTCAGAGTATCATTGATTCTCTGTGATCTAAATTGTGACAGCTAATCTTTCTGGGTTTGGTTTGTCATAAATCAGTTGGTGATGAATTGTTGGTTCCTTTCCTGCACATGTTTGAAAAGATTTATGCATTGTTCATACACTGTTAGGTGACATTTTTGGAACACATTCAACTGCAGCTATTTGAAATATAATTACTAACAGCCTTCCAAATTGTCTCCATGACACCTATCTTCTGTAGCTTTTCCTATTATTTTAATTTACATCAGAATTTTCTTTCTAAAAATGAATTTACACTTTCCACATTACTTCAGATGTACCTTTAGGATAAAAATGCAAACCAAAGAAACTAACATAAATATAATGAATTCCTTTTGTTATTCAATAAACTAAACATATTATAGAAGTTCTCCAATTTAGTCCTTCCAGTGATTCTTCAGTATAGGTGATTGTTTTCCCAATTTTAACTGCTGAAGAGACTGGATGAATCATGTTATAGTGGCATTACCTTCTCTTTTATATTGAGATTTGATGAAGAATCTGTCAGTGATTTTCTCCTCCTTGCAACTTAGAAATTAACATGCTTTTATGCACTGAAAATAAATACTAAAAATAAAAGAAATGTCATGTTACACATCTTTGTTAAGGGAATAATATAATTAAAAATCATAAATATCAGCAGTCAGATATAAGGTAAAAAATTCTTTTTATTATTGGCATCAGTATTTCTGGAATAAATTGAAGCAGTGATCTAAGGTATTTGAAAAAAAAACCTACAACACTTCACTGAAATAAATAGCACTGTTCTTGTTTTGGGAAAAATAAACAATTAGGATATTTTGAATTAAAAAGTAAGTTATAAAGTAAAGCTATAAAGGATAATACTTAAATAGTTTAAATTTAACAAAAACATTTGTATAGGATGCATACGTTTGATTAATTATAACTAATCATAATAGAGATTCATGAAAAATAAAAGTGAGTAGTTCTACAAAATATTTAACTGTATCATGATACTATAGTAAAACATTATATTGTGGACACAAGGTAGTAGATCTATTATATGAGAATAACAATGGAGAACTAGAAAATTTCTAATTATTTTGAAAATGAATCTGATAAATTAATTGTAGAACTTGAAATTTTTATACTCTTAATTCTATTTCTAGAAATCTTGCCAGAAGTTACAGAAAAAAATGTGTGACATTTTATGGATGATCACATGCATTGTAAGTTAAACAGTAGAACATATTGCATGTTCATGTTCTTACAAGTGTGACATTAAGCACCTTGCAGCAGAGGAACAAGCTGTAGGTAAATTCTTCTCTGTGACATTATCACCTGTATGTTTAGTAGAACTGCATGAGCATAGCTTTCTATTTTCTGTTGCTCTATCTTACTTTGCCATGAGCCTGAAAGAGATCAACGTATCAGATGCTGAACACATCTTTACTAGTTTTTCACAAGATTTTTGAGCAACCTAATATTGCAATGATATAATATACTTTGTGAAATTTTTTCAAGTGGGAAGTGTATTTGAAAAAGTGTGTTTGTATTGTAACCAAGTCTTTGTCTTTGGGCCATAGATATTCACAGGGATATTTATATTTCAAAGACTAATTGGGCTCCATTGAAATGGTTCAAAAAGTTAGGGGAAAAAAAGGGGGGGGGAGAAGCTCTTTCTTTCACAGGAACTGATTCTTGAAAAAACAAAAACTGTTTTTGAGGTGTTAATTTACCCAGAACAGTGAAAAAAATTCTGTTATGATGGAAGCTTCTGTAGATTTTGAACCTCTGAGTACCTCTCCCTACACATTGGGTTTGAAGTCCTAAAACATCCTGAAAATGGTCTTTAGGCCAATTGATTAAGTAGAGTAAAAAGTTTTCTCTCTGAACCTGGATGCAGCCAAATAAATCTCCTTTCTGTTACTCCTCTGGTGTCTGACCTTGCCTCATTCTACTACACTGGCTTCTTTTACTTAGGAAAATGCATTTAAATTTTATTTTGGTTGTTGAGCTAATTAATAGGCTACTCTTTTCTTGTTGAATGGATTTTTTTGAAAATACATATACTTCTCCATTAATTTGGTAAAGATTATTTTTTAGCAAATTTGCTATATTTCCATATATTCCATATATTAATGTTACATTTAGCATTAATTTGCTATATATCCTCCAATTTAAATTGTCGTTGAATAAATCTTCAGTGAATATTTGCATATGTAAAAGTGTCTTGCCCCATGCTTGGAATATAACCCTTGTCACTCTACCACTGAGGCTTTTAAAAAAAGAAAAGAGAAAAAGAACATTTCTCTCTCTCTCTCTCTCTCTCTCTCTCTCTCTCTCTCTCTCTCTCTCTCTCTCCTGTTTCATAACTAGGAACTAGATTTCCTTTTCCCATCCATGAATCAGACAGCTTTGAGAACACATTCACCAGAGGAACCAAATAATTCAGACTTCAAAGATGACCCCAGGAGATCTAAGGAATAGATATCTCCCAAATTAATAAGTGAACAGTTACTCTTCTTTACAGGGAGTACCTGGCAGGCAGTCTTTGAATAGCTTATTTTGTAAATATTCTTTGTTCTGCCAGGAATGGTGACTCATGCCTATAATTCCAGTGGATCAGGAAGATGAGGCAGAAGGATTGAGTTCAAAACCAACCTCAGCAAAAGCAAGGTGCTAAGCAATTCAGTAAGACTCTGTATCTTAATAAAAATTTAAAATAGAACTTGGAATGTTGTTCAGTGTTTTTATGCCTCTGAGTTCAATCCCCACTTTACACACACACACACACACCCACCCCCACACACACACACATACACCACACACACACCAAAAAAAAAAAAAAATTCTATTCCCTCAGATGAGCAGAATCAAAGCATCTCTGTGCTTCTTCTTTACTAGCAAAGCAATAATATACCTGCTTTGCCTTTTTTTCAAAACCATGTCCTCTTATTAAATTAGAATCAGAGAGAAGGATCAAGGTTTGGTAGCATATATACCATTTCTGTAGGCATCAGTTTACAAATAATGAGGATAAAATGTGGAAGTGTGATCACTGCATCATATATTAACTTTATTAAGGATAAAAAATAAAGTGCTTCTTTCCCAGAAGACTGTGTTGGCATCCAAGCAACAATCAAAAAGAATTCCTCTGCTCCACAATCAATCAGTATTTGTTACTATTGGGTTTTGTGTGAGTGTGTGCCATTTATTAGTGGCTTAAGGAATCTAGTATTAATTTTAATTTTATTTCCCATTTGACAGGTGCTGTTTAGCATCTTTACAGATGTTTTCATGCTCTTTCTAAAGATTATTTTGTGAAGGTCTTTTCATGTTTTCTTCTCTTTTATACTTGTCATTCACTGGTACTATTGTGGCACAGCATCCCACCATTTCAACTAATTGGACATGATCAATAATTGAGGAATTATTATTGTGTATTTTTATTATTTTATTATTTAGAATATAAACTTGTACACCTTTTCTACAAGTTACCTGAACCAGTTCTCAATGTTCAGTTGCTTACTACATCATAACTTTAAATCCAAAATTACCACACAAGAGGAACAATATTATGAGACAGTAATATATAAGATATATATAATATTTCAACATTTCCCACAGTATATCTTTTGATATTTTCAGTGACATAAAATACAGACATCTCTTTAGAAATGCAACTTTAATATTTTTTTCTTATTAAAATAATACTACAAGTCTATAATTTTTATGGCAAGAATTATTAAGGCCAGATATTTTTCATATATTTCTCTATCATTTGAGTTTTACATTTTGATCTCTTGTGAAACATAAACCCAGAAAATGAAGAAACTGTTGCTACATAAGGCAACATACCCTTGAAAGAGTGAGCAGCATAGACTGAGGTTTAATTGAATCCATAGCAAGAAGTCCTCCTCCTTCTTTGAATACCTTGCAATGTGGCACATACCTGTAATCTCAGCTACTTGGGAGATTGAGGGAGGAGAATCAAAAGTTTGAGCCCACTCACTAACAACCTAGGAAGTACCTAAGAAACTTACTGAGACCTGTTTCAATAAATAAATAAATAAAGGATTGGGGCTGTGGCACAATGGTTAATCACCACTGGGTATAATTTGTGGGCAAAAAAGAAAAGAAAAGAAGAAGAAGAAAAAAAGATTTGAACCCAATCCACTAAAATGCTTTAAAATTTTCAGAAAGTATTTAAATTATATGTTGACATCTTTAGAATCATGACAGATGAAATGCTATTTATTTAAGAGAAGTTTTTCACAGCTGTTTATAAAGTTACTGGAAACTCTTTAATATATATTTTATGTATTCATTTATGGGGTACATTATGATAATTCAGTACATATATAGAAGTGGTATTAATAATAGTAATAAGTATTTTCATCTCTTTAAATGTTAATTATCTTTATGTATTGCAAATTTATTTGTTTGTTTGTTTATTTATTTATTTATTGGTGCTGGTGTTGGAACTCAGTTGTATTTAGCCACTGAGTCACAACTCCAGCCCTCTTTGTTATTTTACTTAAAGACAGGGTTACTGAGGATGCTTTTGAACTGAAGATCTTCCTGCTTCAGTCTGTGAAGTCAGTGGGATTACAGACACTTGCCACCTGCCAGGTGCAAATTATATTTTGAAACACATTTTAGGTTATTTTCAACAATAGTCACCCAACTGTGCCATAGAAGTATCAGGAGTGATTCCTCTATTTTGGTCTTTGTGCTCCTCAATGAACTCTTTCAATCTGTCTATTTCTACTCTTCCTGGTCTCTTGCGATCACTATTCAATCCTGTTCTACTATATTTGCTTATTGCTTTCTACAAATAAATGAGAACTTGTGGTGTTTTGTCCTTCTGCTCTGGGCATATTACACTTAACATATAAAAAAGATCAGGGTGTACTTCTTGTTATGATAAGGTGCACAAAATAGAAAATATACCATTTTGATCCTTTTCTTTGTTTCTTTCTTTTTTTAAAAATACCAACATAATTCATTTTCTTGTGTGTGTGAGTGTGTGTGTGTGTGTGTATATATATATATATATATATATATATATATATATGTATAATTTTGAAACATTATACATATTTAAGTTGCCACTCACTAAAGTTTTGTTGTTATTTTTTTGGTTGAAACTTTAGATGCTTTCTAAGAATGCAGATAAGAAGCAGTAAGCACATTTTTACTATTGTGAAATATCCATCATCAATTCCATTGATTTTTCTTCTTTTCAAAATATCACTGACACCTTTTCTCAGCCCCTGGTAAATGCCATTCTATTTTCTGTCTGTATGAGTTTCTACCTTCAATTTCACCTTCTATATTAAAGTCTTACAGCATTGGATAATTCATGACCAATAATGCAATAATGTTGAAAGGTTCATGAATTACTCCTGAAACCTTTTTTTGTTGTTGTTCCAATCTGAATAATATTCCATGATATGCCAATGCCATGTTTTTTCTTGGACATTGAGGTTTTTCCATCAGAGGTTGTTTTTAAAAATGCTAGTATGAGAACAGGTATACATATGAAATCTTGAGTCCCTACATTCAATTCTTTTTTTAAAAATTTAATTTAACTTATTTTTTAAATACATGGCAGTGGAATGCATTACAATTCTTATTGCACACATACAGCACAATTTTTCATATCTCTTTATATATATAAAGTATGTTCAAACCAATTCATGTCTTTATACATGTACTTTGGATCATAATGTCCTTCAAATTCCACCATCATTTATAACCACCTGCTCCCTCTTTTGCCTTCCACCCCTCTGCCCTATGCAGAGTTCATCTATTTCTCCCATGCTTCCTGTAAACATCCAAATATAGGTTTTGTCTTTTTGGGATTGAATAACTTCACTTAGAATTATCTTCTCAAACTACATCCATTTACCTGAAAATGTCATAATTTTATTTTCTTTTATTGCTGAGTAATATTTCATTGTGTATATATTCCACTTTTTTATTCATTGATCTACTGAAGGGCATGTAGGTTGGCTCCACATTTTAGCTATTGTTAATTGTGCTGCTATAAACACCAGTGTGGCTTTTTCCCTGTAATATGTTTTCTGTAAGTCCTTTGGGTATAGACCAAGAAGAGGGATAGCTGGGTCAAATAGTGGTTCCATTCACAGTTTTCCAACTAATCTCCACACTGCTTTTCATACCAGTTGCACTAATGTGCAGTCCCACCAGCTATGTATGAGTGTACCTTTTTCCCCACATCCTCACCAAACTTATTGTTGTTTGTCTTCATAATAGTTGCCATTCTGATTGGAGTGAGATGACATCTTTGAGTAGTTTTTATTTGCATTTCTCTAATTTCTAGAGATAATGAATATTTTTTCATATATTTGTTGATTAATTTTTTATCCTCTTCTGAGAAGTGTCTGTGTAGGTCCTTGGGCATTTATCGATTGGGTTATTTGCTTTTGTTTGTTTGTTTGTTTGTTTTTGGTGCTTATCTTTATGAGTTCTTTATATATCCTAGAGATTAGTGCTCTATTTGATATATGAGGGGTAAAAATTTGCTCCCAAGACGTAGGCTCTGTATTTACCTCACAGATTATTTCTTTTGCTGAGGAGAAACTTTTTAGTTTGAGTTTTTCTTGATTTTTATTTTTGTGCCACAAGAGTCTTATTAAGGAAGTTGGAGTCTAATCCCACATGATGAAGATTAGGGCCTACATTTTCTTTTATTAAATGAAGAGTCTTTGGTTTAATTCCTATGTCCTTGATCCATTTTGGTTTAATTCCTCTGTCCTTGATCCACATTGGGTGTGTGGTGAGAGATAGGGTTTAATTTTATTATGTTGCATATAGATTTTGAGTTTTCCCAGAACCATTTGTTGAAGAGGCTGTCTTTTCTCAGGTGCATGTATTTGTCACCTTTGTCTAAGAAACATTCTGGGAAAGAAAAATATGCAAATACAGGTTCTCTTTATTTATCAGAAAACATTATTATATTTCTCATCACTGACAGAATAAAATATGTTAATTTTAACACAAAACCATATAAAATTATTTCTCCTTTTTAAAATTTGTTTTCTACATACACATGACCCTAGGATGTATTTTAACATATTATGCATATATGGAGTGCAAACCATTACAATTTTTATCCCATTCTTGTGCGGGTACACTGGTCATGTTTTCATATGTGCATTGAAAAATCATGTGCAATTCATTCTACTCTCTTTCTATTCCTACCCCTCCCTTCATTCCCTTTTGTCCAATTCAGTGAACTTCTATATTTCCTCTCCTTCATTATGGGTTAGCATCCACACCTCAGAGAGAATATTTGACCTTTGTTTTTTTGAGACTGGTTTATATCACTTAGAATGACAGCTTCAGTTCTATCAATTAACAAGCAAATGCCATATGTTCATTCTTCTTGAGGCTGGGTAATATTCCATTGTGTATATATACACCATACTTTTTTTTTTATTAATTCATCTGTTGAAAGGCACCTAGGTTGTTCCAACAATGTTAATTTTTAATATTACTCTATTACACACTTAAAATGGCTTAGATGTTATTTTAAAGGAATTACTATTTGATTTTTCTTAAGTATCTTTTAAATTATTTCATTCCTAACTGAAAATTATAGATTTAAAATGCCAGTGTATTTTAATACAAAAAAAAACTATGTACATATCCAACTTAAGCATGTTCATATGGCATTACAAATTTAGATACTTAATAGTGTTGAGACTCTAAAATAAAATATGCAATAAGCCTGTTACTCTTGTAAGTTGTTTTTTTTTAAATTATACTTTGAACAAAATTAATCTGTCAGTCTATAAAAATGGCTAAGGTGGTAAAATCATTATTTTTTTATCAGTTACAGTAAAAATGAGGGAATTAATGTTGCCCCTTAACCAATACGCTTAAAGGATTTTATTATAACAAGATAATGGGAAGGGAAGAACCTGTGAGAACAGAAGCAGATTGGAGTGAGGCAGCTGAAAGCTGAGAATTAAGGGTTATCACCAAAGCTAGGAAGAGGAAAGATGGATTTTATCTAGAGTCTCAGAAGGAGCACAGCCTTGCTCACACCTTGATTTCAGATTCTGACTGCTAGAATTTTGAGAGGATAAATGTCTGTTGTTAGCTACAGAGTTTATAGTACTTTGTTATGTAATTTCGAGGAAAATTACATAGTCCCATTCATGTCTCCTCTGTCACATAACCCTTAACCACACTTGGGCAGCAATAATAATAAATAAACCATAAAGAGATTATAAATTTAAAAAGTAATTTTGGTGTTTAAAAACATTAACATTTACCTACTATTACTACTACTACTAGAAACACGTTTAGTAATTGCCAGGAGTCACCATGGAATCGGGACAGAATAGTTATTAGTTATTTTGAAAATTTTGTCTTGTAGGGTGTGGATTTAGGTATTTTCATTGTTATTTTGTACTCATGCAAAAATTAAAAGAGCTCAAATATTTGAAAACATATATAGATACGAATTTGAATTCCAATATTAGTACCTCACTATTTTAAAACAACAGGTAGTTGTTAAATTAATTTAAAAATCATAGTTTTCTTAATATCTATTAATTTATGTTATATGTATGTATTATGTTATATTTTCGAGAGAAATATATCCATTTCAGCTTGCTGGTTTAGAATTTAGTGTAACAAAATCTGAAAGAACTCCCTAAATACTTCTGTCCTAAAACAACAAAACATTGCTTTATATTGCATACATGTATGTATGTATGTATGTATGTGTGTGTGTGTGTATATATATATATATATATATATATATAATTAAATGTATTTAATGTGTATATACTTCCCAGTGTTCTTTGAAAATTGCATAACATAATTTGTAGCTATCCAAAAAGTATTTTTTTTTTTACTTTTCAAAAAAATAACCACTGTTCTTATAAATGCACATCTGAAAATAAAGTGTAAGCAGGTATAAATATACAATTTTTGTTTAAAATTCCATTTTTAGGAGAAATATAAACTATACTGATTTCTTATTAAAAATGAATTAGCATGATATTTATAATAAATATTTTAAGAATATACAAAGTTTATTAAAGTTTTCACTGTGATGAGACAGAAATCATATTTCTGCAAAATAGTTGAAATGCTAATGTTATATTTATTGTAGGAAAATTATATATTAATTACATTTCTAAATATGGCAGATGAAAAATTACATAAAAATTACTGTCAGCCTTCATTAATGGTGCATTGATTTTAAACTTTATTGAGATGCTCATGCAGTTCTACTAAAGATACAGGTGATAATGTCACAGAGAAGAATTTACCTACAACTTGTTCCTCTGCTGCAAGGTGCTTAATGTCACACCTGTAAGAACATGAACATACAATGTGTTCTACTGTTTAACTTACAATGCATGTGATCATCCATAAAATGTCACACATTTTTTTTTCTGTAACTTCTGGCAAGATTTCTAGAAATAGAATTAATAGTACAAAAATTTCAATTTCTACAATTAATTAATCAGATTCATTTTCAAAATAATTAGAAATTTTCTAGTTCTCCATTGCTATTCTCACACAATAGATCTGCAACCTTGTGTCCACACTATAATGTTTTACTATAATATCATGATACAACTAAATGTTTTGTAGAACTACTCATTTTTATTTTCCATGTATCTCTATTATGATTAGTTATATTTGATCATACTTATGCATTGAATACAAATGTTTTTGTTGAATTTGAACTATTTAAGTATTATCCTTTATAGCTTAACTTTATAACTTATTTTTTTAATTCAAAATATCCTGATTGTTTATTTTTTTCCAAAATAAGAACAGTACTATTTATTTCAGTGAAATGTTGTCGTTTTTTTTTAAAATACCTTAGATCACTTTTTAAAATTATTCCCAGAAATACCGATGCAGATATTAAAAAGATTTTTTTACTTATATCTGAATGCTGATATTTATGATTTTTTATTGTATTATTCCATTAACAAAGATGTGTAACGTGACATTTCTTTTATTTTTAGTTGCCGCGTCCGGCTAACTGGAACCGAGTCCGGCGAGGGACGATGAGGTTAAGAAATACACAGGACACCAAGGTTCTTCATCCAGGAGTCTCTCTTTATTACTAACATCCTCCCCTTATATCCCCCAAGCAGCAGGAGTGGAAAATTACTCAGAAAAGGGAGGGAGAGGGGAGAAATTTGGCTACGACATCTGCCATTGTTAGACACTGAAACTTCTCTTATCAGGGAGTCCACCAGAGCAGAAAAAGATCAAGACGTTCCTGGCGTTCCTGTGGAACACATATGTCTCAGGCAGACAAGCAGGAAAACCGCAAGCCTGCTTTCATGGCCTAGTGAGCTGGCCACTTTGACCTGCATTACAAAGAACTGGGCACTGGGCCTCAGGGGCCTGGGAAAGCCCTGCTACCTGGGGGCTGGGCCTCAGGGGCCTGGGAAAGGCCTGCTACCAGCATTTAGTATTTATTTTCAGTGCATAAAAGCATGTTAATTTCTAAGCTGCAAAGAGGAGAAAATCACTGACAGATTCTTCATTAAGTCTCAATATAAAAGAGAAGATGATGCCACTAGAACATGATTCATCTTACTTCTGCCAGTCTCTTCAGCAGTTAAAATTGGGAAAACAGTCACCTATACTGAAGAATCACTAGAAGGACTAAATTAGAGAACTTCTATGATATGTTTAGCTTATTGAATAACAAAAGGAATTCATTATATTAATGTTAGTTTCTTTTGGGTTGTATTTTTATCCTAAAGATACATCTGAAGTAATGTGACAAGGGTAAATTCATTTTTAGAAGGAAAATTCTGATGTAAATTAAAATAATAGGAAAAGCTACAGAAGATAGGTGTCATGGAGACAATTTGGAAGGCTGTTAGTAATAATATTTCAAATAGCTGCAGTTGAATGTGTTCCAAAAATGTCACCTAACAGTGTATGAACAATGCGTAAATCTTTTCAAACATGTGCAGGAAAGGAACCAACCATTCATCACCAACTAATTTATGACAAACCAAACCCAGAAAGATTAGCTATCACAATTTAGATCACAGAGAATCAATGATACTCTGAAGGATTATATCTCTCTGATCCTACAGCACTGTTGTAATATGACTACAAAGGACACCACAAGATGGATGAAAGTGGCAAGAATCACTGCTATTTTTGTTGGGCACTGTCTACATGTCAGCTGTCTTCACATCATTTATGTTAAACTAATGGAAAATACTGTAAACAAGCTGCTATATTTACTGATATCTTTTAGATAGAGAAAAAGGAACAGAAAATAAAAATAAGTAAATTGCCTCAGTCCGCATATAGCAAATGGTTCAAATCTTGATTACTTGACTTGAGAGAACACACATCTTTGGGTCCTTCATAAAGGACAAGTTGACTGTTTTCTTCTTTGTCAAATAAAAAGCTATAATATAAAATTGCCTTTTCAATCTCCAATAAAACATGTTTCAAAATAAATGGGTAGACATATAGATAGATTCCCATATCAATCAGAGAAAGAGAGAGGAAAAAGCATTTTCCAAAGTCCTTGTGATTATTTTCATACTTAGTATTTGCCACTCACACCCCATCCTAATTGAGCCTCCAGATTAGGATTCTTAAGCCATATTTATGTTTAAATTATTGATATTTTCAAAGAATGGTGGCCAAATCATGCCCACTATACATTAGATACAACTAGTTTCTAACTAGATATTAACACACAGAAATAAAAAATAATTAAACTAGTATTTCAATTTTTCAGTAATTTAAAAATTACCAAAATAAATCCTATTAGTTGTATAATAATATGATTAGTACAAAGTAACATTATTCTTTTTGTTTGTTCCATCTAAAAACAAAAACAAAAAAACCTTTAATATGTTATCTCGAAAACATACATGTTCAACTAATTGGTTATTTTTTAAAATTTATTTAATTTATTTTTATTTTTTAACAATTTTTTATTAGTTGTTCAAAACATTACAAAGCTCTTAACATATCATATTTCATACATTTGATTCAAACGGATTATGAACTCCCATTTTTACCCCGTGTACATATTACAGATTTACATCGGTTACACATCCACTTTTTTACATACTGCCATACTAGTGTGTTGTATTCGGCTGCGTTTCCTATCTTCTACTATCCCCCCTCACCTCCCCTCTCCTCCACTCCCATCTTCTCTTTCTAACCCATCTCGTGTAATTCATTTCTCTCCTTGTTTTTCCCCTTTCCCCTCACTTCCTCTTATATGTAATTTTTGTATAACAATGAGGGTCTCCTTCCTTTACCATGCAATTTCCCTTCTCTCCCTCTTTCCCTCCCCTTTCTCATCCCTGTTTAATGGTGATCTTCTTCTCATGCTTTTTGTCCCTATTCTGTTCTTAGTTGCTCTCCTTATATCAAAGATGATATTTGGCATCTGTTTTTTAAGGATTGGCTAGCTTCACTTAGCATAATCTGCTCTACTGCCATCCATTTCCCTGAAAACTCCATGATTTGTCATTTTTTATTGCAGAGTAATACTTCATTGTGTATAAATGCCACATTTTTTTATCCATTCATCTATTGAAGGGCATCTGGGTTGGTTCCACAGTCTAGCTATGGTGAATTGTGCTGCTATGAACATTGATGTAGCAGTATCCCTATAATACGCTCCTTTAAGGTCTTTAGGGAATAGTCCAAGAAGTGGAATACCTGGTTTGAATGGTGGTTCCATTCCCAGCTTTTCAAGAAATCTCCATACCACTTTCCAAATTGTCCGCACCAATTTGCAGCTCCACCAGCAATGTACAAGTGTACCCTTTTCCCCACATCCTCGCCAGCACTTGTTGTTGTTTGACTTCATAATGGCTGCCAATCTTAATGGAGTGAGATGGTATCTTAGGGTGGTTTTGATTTGCATTTCTCTGACTGCTAGTGATGGTGAGCATTTTTTTATGTACTTATTGATTGATTGTATGTCCTCCTCTGAGAAGTTTCTGTTCAGGTCCTTGGCCCATTTGTTGATAGGGTAATTTGTTATTTTATTGTTTAATGTTTTGAGTTCTCTGTATACTCTGGATATTAGGGCTCTATCTGAAGTGTGAGGAGTAAAAATTTGTTTCCAGGATGTAGGCTCCCTATTTACCTCTCTTATTGTTTCTCTTGCTGAGAAAAAACTTTTTAGTTTAAGTAAGTCCCATTTGTTGATTCTTGTTGTTAACTCTTGTGCTATGGGTGTCCTATTAAGGAATTTGGAGGCCAACCCCACAATATGTAGATCAGAGCCAACTTTTTCTTCTATGGGACTCACAGTCTCTGATTTGATATCAAAAATTATTTTGGCTATTGATTTCAGAGGTTATAGTTCATGGTCCTAAAACTGCATTTCTTTGTTCTAAGTTGAGGCAGAATATCATGGCAGAAGAATGTTGCACAGGAAAACCACTAACCTTGTAGCATCAAAAAAGGAAAAGATATAAGACGTACCCTCAAAGGCCTACCAACATCAACAATGCCCTGCCTTCTACAGTTTCAACTATGTTCCAATAGTTTATTTAGCTATGAATACTCAATGGATAAACCTGTAATGGATGAAACCACTGATGAAGTCAGAGTCTAGCAATCCACATCCTCACCCAAAGAAAATTGTTTCATTGGACAAAGTCTTCAATACATAAGTTTTTTTGAGGGCATTTCAAATGAAGAACAAAACAGCTTCATAATAAATATAGTAAATAATTTTTTTAATCAAGTTGATTATTGGTTATTTTTAATAGCCTATAAACATGAAACTGTAAAAGAATTTATTCCAATCTCAGTGTTAACTTATCCTTTTTGAATATTATATGAAATTACAAATAAGTTGAGAATGCAGAAAAGTATAATAAAAATGAAGATTATAGTGTGTAGGAAAAGTTTAATTCTCTCAAAAATTTAGAGTAGTGATTTAATCTAATATGCACTTCAATTAAGCTTAAAGTAAAGGTAAATAATTAAAATATTTCCTTTGTTAAAAATGTATTGATACATAAAATTACTTAATTTTTAGGACAATTAAACCCCATATTTCACCAAATATCTTTTTTGTGTGCAGTAAAAAACATGTAAAATTAACACTCCTCAGTGAAATACTTTGTGATTTTTTTGGGTGGTCTGTTAATCTTTTGTTTTAAAATATAAAACTTTTACAGCACTGCCTCTTTTAGTAAGACACTCAGATTTGGGGAAAATATCATAAATACATTTTTTTAAAAAATCCTATTTAAAAATTATTTTGATGCAAGTGTCTTAAATTATTGAATATTAAGATATTTTGTGCTTATTATTCACCAAAATTCTAAAGTATTTTTCAGATTTTTATAAGCTTTCTTCTCTGCATTATATCACTTATAAAATATTTATATTTTAAGGGCACACTCCAGAAAAGAGAAATGAGAAGATACCACTTGAAGTTCAACTCTGAATAACTTTGAATATTTACATATAAATTACAGAAAGAACAATTTGAGTTCAAATAGTAAATTTTTAAAAAAACACTCTTCACTATCATTGTACTTTCAATATTAAAAGTCTGTATGTCAGTTTAAAAATGCTTAACCTCGTGGTATTCACTTGCATATACACATATAAAAATATTTAACAAAAATATTCAGAACATCTTATAGTACTTTAATTAATTGACATGCAAACATATTCTCTAAACAGTTACATCAACTTCTACTTGTGATTGCTGAAATGGCCCTTTCTATGACATTTCATAACCAGCCCCATTAGCAGGCACTATTTGATGTGAAAAGTGGAATCTAAGAAAACACACTGAGAGTATAAAATATGCTTCTAGTCATTATGTATTGCTTTCTTCCACAATTTTGAGATCTGTATTTTTTCAAATATTTCACTAGTCAGCTTATGAAGAAATAATTTTTTCAACAAATTACTATTAACTAGGTAGAAATGTAGAATAAATTAGACATAATTTAGAGCTGTAAGAGAAAAACGATATATGTGGCAGTTTGCCAAAGAACACTTGGCATATTCAAAGACTAAAAATATGTAATATCCCAGAATGGTTGTTTTTCTTTATGTGACAGGGAACATTTTATTTTCATATTGTTTCAAAAAGACATTGAGATTTTTTTATGAAAAAATATCTGTTATTTTTATATGGATTTTACTTGATTTCTTTTTATTTTTTTCCTATATGTCTTGCACACTGAGATGGTATTTGCTACGGACAAACATGGTGATACATTGAGATTTTTTATGAAAAAATATTTGTTATTTTTATATGGATTTTACTTGATTTCTTTTTATTTTTTTCCTATATGTCTTGCACACTGAGATGGTATTTGCTACGGACAAACATGGTGATACATTGAGATTTTTTATGAAAAAATATCTGTTATTTTTATATGGATTATACTTGATTTCTTTCTTTTTTTTTTTCCTATATGTCTTGCACACTGAGACGGTATTTGCTAGGGACAAACATGGTGAGATACAGATCAATCAATGGCATTTTCTACTAATGTTTAATAATACATTTCTGATGCATTTCATTTGTTTCCATTTTATATAATAGCATCATGCACATTCAGCGTGAGAATAGATTGCTGCTTAAATTCTCTATTCATATTGTGTTAGGTACTTTTAAATGATGTTGGGAAAATTATGACTATAATGACAAAATCTCCCAGTTTGTTGTTTCCATCTTTCCTGTGCTGCTCCTGCTGCTACTAGTATCAGCATGCTGACTTTAATTTGCATTGTCCACATAGTTTCTCAAAAGATAGGATACTTAGAATTGAGGAAATCACATATGACTTGTTTGTTTTATACACTGATATAGACTCAATGAGAGACTTCAGCATTATTAATGTATATTTTATCAAAATTATATTAAATCTCAATATGATGTACACTAACAAAATTTCTTATAGCTAAAGATTTCATTAACAATGAGTGATAAGGCACCATAAGCTAGTATGTATTTCTAACTATTCATTTACTGAAATCCATTCATTCACAATATAGTATTTAAAAAAAAACACACATGTCAAAGTGCTTGTTTTTAAAATCTGTTTGGTGAATTAATAACAATGCAGTATTTGTCTGTTATCTATTATAAGTGGGTCATATTTTACCCACATAGTAAAATCGTTAACATTGTTGGAACAACCTAGGTGCCTTTCAACAGATGAATTAATAAAAAAAAAAGTATGGTGTATATATACACAATGGAATATTACCCAGCCTCAAGAAGAATGAACATATGGCATTTGCTTGTTAATTGATAGAACTGAAGCTGTCATTCTAAGTGATATAAACCAGTCTCAAAAAAACAAAGGTCAAATATTCTCTCTGAGGTGTGGATGCTAACCCATAATGAAGGAGAGGAAATATAGAAGTTCACTGAATTGGACAAAAGGGAATGAAGGGAGGGGTAGGAATAGAAAGAGAGTAGAATGAATTGCACATGATTTTTCAATGCACATATGAAAACATGACCAGTGTACCCGCACAAGAATGGGATAAAAATTGTAATGGTTTGCACTCCATATATGCATAATATGTTAAAATACATCCTAGGGTCATGTGTATGTAGAAAACAAATTTTAAAAAGGAGAAATAATTTTATATGGTTTTGTGTTAAAATTAACATATTTTATTCTGTCAGTGATGAGAAATATAATAATGTTTTCTGATAAATAAAGAGAACCTGTATTTGCATATTTTTCTTTCCCAGAATGTTTCTTAGACAAAGGTGACAAATACATGCACCTGAGAAAAGACAGCCTCTTCAACAAATGGTTCTGGGAAAACTCAAAATCTATATGCAACATAATAAAATTAAACCCTATCTCTCACCACACACCCAATGTGGATCAAGGACAGAGGAATTAAACCAAAATGGATCAAGGACATAGGAATTAAACCAAAGACTCTTCATTTAATAAAAGAAAATGTAGGCCCTAATCTTCATCATGTGGGATTAGACTCCAACTTCCTTAATAAGACTCTTGTGGCACAAAAATAAAAATCAAGAAAAACTCAAACTAAAAAGTTTCTCCTCAGCAAAAGAAATAATCTGTGAGGTAAATACAGAGCCTACGTCTTGGGAGCAAATTTTTACCCCTCATATATCAAATAGAGCACTAATCTCTAGGATATATAAAGAACTCATAAAGATAAGCACCAAAAACAAACAAACAAACAAACAAAAGCAAATAACCCAATCGATAAATGCCCAAGGACCTACACAGACACTTCTCAGAAGAGGATAAAAAATTAATCAACAAATATATGAAAAAATATTCATTATCTCTAGAAATTAGAGAAATGCAAATAAAAACTACTCAAAGATGTCATCTCACTCCAATCAGAATGGCAACTATTATGAAGACAAACAACAATAAGTTTGGTGAGGATGTGGGGAAAAAGGTACACTCATACATAGCTGGTGGGACTGCACATTAGTGCAACTGGTATGAAAAGCAGTGTGGAGATTAGTTGGAAAACTGTGAATGGAACCACTATTTGACCCAGCTATCCCTCTTCTTGGTCTATACCCAAAGGACTTACAGAAAACATATTACAGGGAAAAAGCCACACTGGTGTTTATAGCAGCACAATTAACAATAGCTAAAATGTGGAGCCAACCTACATGCCCTTCAGTAGATCAATGAATAAAAAAGTGGAATATATACACAATGAAATATTACTCAGCAATAAAAGAAAATAAAATTATGACATTTTCAGGTAAATGGATGTAGTTTGAGAAGATAATTCTAAGTGAAGTTATTCAATCCCAAAAAGACAAAACCTATATTTGGATGTTTACAGGAAGCATGGGAGAAATAGATGAACTCTGCATAGGGCAGAGGGGTGGAAGGCAAAAGAGGGAGCAGGTGGTTATAAATGATGGTGGAATTTGAAGGACATTATGATCCAAAGTACATGTATAAAGACATGAATTGGTTTGAACATACTTTATATATATAAAGAGATATGAAAAATTGTGCTGTATGTGTGCAATAAGAATTGTAATGCATTCCACTGCCATGTATTTAAAAAATAAGTTAAATTAAATTTTTAAAAAAAGAATTGAATGTAGGGACTCAAGATTTCATATGTATACCTGTTCTCATACTAGCATTTTTAAAAACAACCTCTGATGGAAAAACCTCAATGTCCAAGAAAAAACATGGCATTGGCATATCATGGAATATTATTCAGATTGGAACAACAACAAAAAAAGGTTTCAGGAGTAATTCATGAACCTTTCAACATTATTGCATTATTGGTCATGAATTATCCAATGCTGTAAGACTTTAATATAGAAGGTGAAATTGAAGGTAGAAACTCATACAGACAGAAAATAGAATGGCATTTACCAGGGGCTGAGAAAAGGTGTCAGTGATATTTTGAAAAGAAGAAAAATCAATGGAATTGATGATGGATATTTCACAATAGTAAAAATGTGCTTACTGCTTCTTATCTGCATTCTTAGAAAGCATCTAAAGTTTCAACCAAAAAAATAACAACAAAACTTTAGTGAGTGGCAACTTAAATATGTATAATGTTTCAAAATTATATATATATATATATATATATATATATATATATATATATACACACACACACTCACACACACAAGAAAATGAATTATGTTGGTATTTTTAAAAAAAGAAAGAAACAAAGAAAAGGATCAAAATGGTATATTTTCTATTTTGTGCACCTTATCATAACAAGAAGTACACCCTGATCTTTTTTATATGTTAAGTGTAATATGCCCAGAGCAGAAGGACAAAACACCACAAGTTCTCATTTATTTGTAGAAAGCAATAAGCAAATATAGTAGAACAGGATTGAATAGTGATCGCAAGAGACCAGGAAGAGTAGAAATAGACAGATTGAAAGAGTTCATTGAGGAGCACAAAGACCAAAATAGAGGAATCACTCCTGATACTTCTATGGCACAGTTGGGTGACTATTGTTGAAAATAACCTAAAATGTGTTTCAAAATATAATTTGCACCTGGCAGGTGGCAAGTGTCTGTAATCCCACTGACTTCACAGACTGAAGCAGGAAGATCTTCAGTTCAAAAGCATCCTCAGTAACCCTGTCTTTAAGTAAAATAACAAAGAGGGCTGGAGTTGTGACTCAGTGGCTAAATACAACTGAGTTCCAACACCAGCACCAATAAATAAATAAATAAACAAACAAACAAATAAATTTGCAATACATAAAGATAATTAACATTTAAAGAGATGAAAATACTTATTACTATTATTAATACCACTTCTATATATGTACTGAATTATCATAATGTACCCCATAAATGAATACATAAAATATATATTAAAGAGTTTCCAGTAACTTTATAAACAGCTGTGAAAAACTTCTCTTAAATAAATAGCATTTCATCTGTCATGATTCTAAAGATGTCAACATATAATTTAAATACTTTCTGAAAATTTTAAAGCATTTTAGTGGATTGGGTTCAAATCTTTTTTTCTTCTTCTTCTTTTCTTTTCTTTTTTGCCCACAAATTATACCCAGTGGTGATTAACCATTGTGCCACAGCCCCAATCCTTTATTTATTTATTTATTGAAACAGGTCTCAGTAAGTTTCTTAGGTACTTCCTAGGTTGTTAGTGAGTGGGCTCAAACTTTTGATTCTCCTCCCTCAATCTCCCAAGTAGCTGAGATTACAGGTATGTGCCACATTGCAAGGTATTCAAAGAAGGAGGAGGACTTCTTGCTATGGATTCAATTAAACCTCAGTCTATGCTGCTCACTCTTTCAAGGGTATGTTGCCTTATGTAGCAACAGTTTCTTCATTTTCTGGGTTTATGTTTCACAAGAGATCAAAATGTAAAACTCAAATGATAGAGAAATATATGAAAAATATCTGGCCTTAATAATTCTTGCCATAAAAATTATAGACTTGTAGTATTATTTTAATAAGAAAAAAATATTAAAGTTGCATTTCTAAAGAGATGTCTGTATTTTATGTCACTGAAAATATCAAAAGATATACTGTGGGAAATGTTGAAATATTATATATATCTTATATATTACTGTCTCATAATATTGTTCCTCTTGTGTGGTAATTTTGGATTTAAAGTTATGATGTAGTAAGCAACTGAACATTGAGAACTGGTTCAGGTAACTTGTAGAAAAGGTGTACAAGTTTATATTCTAAATAATAAAATAATAAAAATACACAATAATAATTCCTCAATTATTGATCATGTCCAATTAGTTGAAATGGTGGGATGCTGTGCCACAATAGTACCAGTGAATGACAAGTATAAAAGAGAAGAAAACATGAAAAGACCTTCACAAAATAATCTTTAGAAAGAGCATGAAAACATCTGTAAAGATGCTAAACAGCACCTGTCAAATGGGAAATAAAATTAAAATTAATACTAGATTCCTTAAGCCACTAATAAATGGCACACACTCACACAAAACCCAATAGTAACAAATACTGATTGATTGTGGAGCAGAGGAATTCTTTTTGATTGTTGCTTGGATGCCAACACAGTCTTCTGGGAAAGAAGCACTTTATTTTTTATCCTTAATAAAGTTAATATATGATGCAGTGATCACACTTCCACATTTTATCCTCATTATTTGTAAACTGATGCCTACAGAAATGGTATATATGCTACCAAACCTTGATCCTTCTCTCTGATTCTAATTTAATAAGAGGACATGGTTTTGAAAAAAAGGCAAAGCAGGTATATTATTGCTTTGCTAGTAAAGAAGAAGCACAGAGATGCTTTGATTCTGCTCATCTGAGGGAATAGAATTTTTTTTTTTTTTGGTGTGTGTGTGGTGTATGTGTGTGTGTGTGGGGGTGGGTGTGTGTGTGTGTGTGTAAAGTGGGGATTGAACTCAGAGGCATAAAAACACTGAACAACATTCCAAGTTCTATTTTAAATTTTTATTAAGATACAGAGTCTTACTGAATTGCTTAGCACCTTGCTTTTGCTGAGGTTGGTTTTGAACTCAATCCTTCTGCCTCATCTTCCTGATCCACTGGAATTATAGGCATGAGTCACCATTCCTGGCAGAACAAAGAATATTTACAAAATAAGCTATTCAAAGACTGCCTGCCAGGTACTCCCTGTAAAGAAGAGTAACTGTTCACTTATTAATTTGGGAGATATCTATTCCTTAGATCTCCTGGGGTCATCTTTGAAGTCTGAATTATTTGGTTCCTCTGGTGAATGTGTTCTCAAAGCTGTCTGATTCATGGATGGGAAAAGGAAATCTAGTTCCTAGTTATGAAACAGGAGAGAGAGAGAGAGAGAGAGAGAGAGAGAGAGAGAGAGAGAGAGAGAGAGAGAGAAATGTTCTTTTTCTCTTTTCTTTTTTTAAAAGCCTCAGTGGTAGAGTGACAAGGGTTATATTCCAAGCATGGGGCAAGACACTTTTACATATGCAAATATTCACTGAAGATTTATTCAACGACAATTTAAATTGGAGGATATATAGCAAATTAATGCTAAATGTAACATTAATATATGGAATATATGGAAATATAGCAAATTTGCTAAAAAATAATCTTTACCAAATTAATGGAGAAGTATATGTATTTTCAAAAAAATCCATTCAACAAGAAAAGAGTAGCCTATTAATTAGCTCAACAACCAAAATAAAATTTAAATGCATTTTCCTAAGTAAAAGAAGCCAGTGTAGTAGAATGAGGCAAGGTCAGACACCAGAGGAGTAACAGAAAGGAGATTTATTTGGCTGCATCCAGGTTCAGAGAGAAAACTTTTTACTCTACTTAATCAATTGGCCTAAAGACCATTTTCAGGATGTTTTAGGACTTCAAACCCAATGTGTAGGGAGAGGTACTCAGAGGTTCAAAATCTACAGAAGCTTCCATCATAACAGAATTTTTTTCACTGTTCTGGGTAAATTAACACCTCAAAAACAGTTTTTGTTTTTTCAAGAATCAGTTCCTGTGAAAGAAAGAGCTTCTCCCCCCCCCCTTTTTTTCCCCTAACTTTTTGAACCATTTCAATGGAGCCCAATTAGTCTTTGAAATATAAATATCCCTGTGAATATCTATGGCCCAAAGACAAAGACTTGGTTACAATACAAACACACTTTTTCAAATACACTTCCCACTTGAAAAAATTTCACAAAGTATATTATATCATTGCAATATTAGGTTGCTCAAAAATCTTGTGAAAAACTAGTAAAGATGTGTTCAGCATCTGATACGTTGATCTCTTTCAGGCTCATGGCAAAGTAAGATAGAGCAACAGAAAATAGAAAGCTATGCTCATGCAGTTCTACTAAACATACAGGTGATAATGTCACAGAGAAGAATTTACCTACAGCTTGTTCCTCTGCTGCAAGGTGCTTAATGTCACACTTGTAAGAACATGAACATGCAATATGTTCTACTGTTTAACTTACAATGCATGTGATCATCCATAAAATGTCACACATTTTTTTCTGTAACTTCTGGCAAGATTTCTAGAAATAGAATTAAGAGTATAAAAATTTCAAGTTCTACAATTAATTTATCAGATTCATTTTCAAAATAATTAGAAATTTTCTAGTTCTCCATTGTTATTCTCATATAATAGATCTACTACCTTGTGTCCACAATATAATGTTTTACTATAGTATCATGATACAGTTAAATATTTTGTAGAACTACTCACTTTTATTTTTCATGAATCTCTATTATGATTAGTTATAATTAATCAAACGTATGCATCCTATACAAATGTTTTTGTTAAATTTAAACTATTTAAGTATTATCCTTTATAGCTTTACTTTATAACTTACTTTTTAATTCAAAATATCCTAATTGTTTATTTTTCCCAAAACAAGAACAGTGCTATTTATTTCAGTGAAGTGTTGTAGGTTTTTTTTTCAAATACCTTAGATCACTGCTTCAATTTATTCCAGAAATACTGATGCCAATAATAAAAAGAATTTTTTACCTTATATCTGACTGCTGATATTTATGATTTTTAATTATATTATTCCCTTAACAAAGATGTGTAACATGACATTTCTTTTATTTTTAGTATTTATTTTCAGTGCATAAAAGCATGTTAATTTCTAAGTTGCAAGGAGGAGAAAATCACTGACAGATTCTTCATCAAATCTCAATATAAAAGAGAAGGTAATGCCACTATAACATGATTCATCCAGTCTCTTCAGCAGTTAAAATTGGGAAAACAATCACCTATACTGAAGAATCACTGGAAGGACTAAATTGGAGAACTTCTATAATATGTTTAGTTTATTGAATAACAAAAGGAATTCATTATATTTATGTTAGTTTCTTTGGTTTGCATTTTTATCCTAAAGGTACATCTGAAGTAATGTGGAAAGTGTAAATTCATTTTTAGAAAGAAAATTCTGATGTAAATTAAAATAATAGGAAAAGCTACAGAAGATAGGTGTCATGGAGACAATTTGGAAGGCTGTTAGTAATTATATTTCAAATAGCTGCAGTTGAATGTGTTCCAAAAATGTCACCTAACAGTGTATGAACAATGCATAAATCTTTTCAAACATGTGCAGGAAAGGAACCAACAATTCATCACCAACTGATTTATGACAAACCAAACCCAGAAAGATTAGCTGTCACAATTTAGATCACAGAGAATCAATGATACTCTGAGGGATTAAATATCTCTCATCCTACAGCACTGTTGTAATATGATGACAAAGGACCACAAGATGGATGAAAGTGGCAAGAGTCACTGCTATTTTTGTTGAGCACTGTCTTCATGTCAGCTGTCTCCACATCATTCATTTAAAACTAATGGAAAATACTGTAAACAAGCTGCTATATTTACTGCTACCTTTTAGAGAAAAAAGAACAGAAAATAAAAATAAGTAAATTGCCTCAGTCCGCATATAGCAAATGGTTCAAATCTTGATTACTTGACTTGAGAGAACACACATCTTTGGGTCCTTCATAAAGGACAAGTTGACTGTTTTCTACTTTGTCATATAAAAAGCTATAATATAAAATTGCCTTTTCAATCTCCAATAAAACATGTTTCAAACTAAATGGGTAGACATATAGATAGATTCCCATATCAATCAGAGAAAGAGAGAGGAAAAAGCATTTTCCAAAGTCCTTGTGATTATTTTCATACTTCAGTATTTGCCACTCACACCCCATCCTAATTGAGCCTCCAGATTAGGATTCTTAAGCCATATTTATGTTTAAATTATTGATATTTTCAAAGAATGGTGGCAGAACTATGCCAACTATACACTATATACAACTAATTATTAACACACAGAAATATAAATAATTAATCTAGTATTCCAATTTTTCAGTAATTTAAAAATTACCAAAATAAATCCTATGAGTTGTAAAATAATATGATTAGTACAAAATAACATTTTCCTTTTGTTTGTTCCACCTAAATAAAAAAAGCAACCTTTAATACGTTATCTTGAAAACATACATGTTCAACTAATTGGTTATTTTTTCATTTATTTTTAATTCATTTCTTTCAAACCTGGAGATTGAACCCAGGGGTGCACTACCACCAAGCTAGATCCTCAACATATTATTTCAGTGAAACAGGTGGAACCATTTTTGAGAAAGGATCTCACAGAGTTGCTGAGGCTGCTCTTGAACTGGCAATACTCCTGTTTAATATCATTATGTCCTATTGTTTCAAATTAATGTTGTTCTCTGGTATGTATATATCTATATTTTACAAAAAGTACTGTGATTAAAACCTTTAATCAAGTGCCCCTAAATTCAACCCATCATACAAAAATATAAATAAGTAAATAAATAAGTAAATATGTGTACTAATAGCGTATATTTTAGTGAAGATTACAGAAAAATGTTGATGTACTTTTCCAATAACATGATTATTAAATATAAGCACATAAAATTCAGTAACTTTTCCTTGATGACTAAAGTTCATTTTAAAAATTCTAGGTAATTTCAGGTTTCATAATGCTTAATTCAAACCTTACCCAAATGAGCAGAGTATTAGCTATTCAAAGCCATGTCACTGCGTCAAAATAACAGAGAAACTAGTTAAAAGAGAAAAAAAGTTATTTTGGCTATTGATTTCAGAGGTTATAGTTCATGGTCCTAAAACTGCATTTCTTTGTTCTAAATTGAGGCAGAACATCATGTCAGAAGAATATTGCAAAGGAAAACCACTCACCTTGTAGCATCAAAAAAGCAAAAGATATAAGACTTACCCTCAAAGGCCTACCAATTTCAACAATGACATGCCTCCTACAGTTTCAACTATATTCCAATAGTTTATTTATCTATGAATACTCAATGGATGAACCTGCAATGGATAAAACCATTGATGAGGTCAGAGCCTCACAATCCACATCCTCACCCCCAGGAAATTATTTCATTGGACAACGTCTTCAACACATAAGTTTTTTGGAGGGCATTTCAAATAAAAACCCAAACAACTTCATAATAAATATAATAAATAATTTGGTTTTTTTTTTACTCAAGTTGATTATTGGTTATTTTTATTAGCCTATAAACATGAAATTGTAAAAGAATTCATTCCAATCTTAGTGTTAACTTATCCTTTTTGAATATTACATGAAATTACAAATAAGTTGAAAATGCAGAATATTATAATAAAAATCAAGTTTATAGTGTGTAGGAAAAGTTTAATTCTCTCAAAAATTTAGAGTAGTGATTTAATCCAATATGCACTTCAATTAAGCTTAAAGTAAAGGTAAATAATTAAAAATATTTCCTTTGTTAAAAATGTATTGATACACAAAATTATTTAATTTTATAAGACAATTAAACCACATATTTCACAAAATATCATTTTATGTGTGTAGTAAAAAAACACATAAAATTAACACTTCTCAGTGAAAGATTTTATGATTCTTGTGGGTGGTCTGTTCACCTTTTGTTTTAAAATATAAAACTTTTACAGCACTGCCTCTTTTAGTAAGACACTCAGATTTGAGGAAAATATTAACACATTTTTGTTAAAAAATTCTATTTAAAGAATTATTTTTATGAAAGTGTCTTCAATTATGAATATTAAGATATTTTGTGCTCATTATTCACCAAAATTTTATAGTGTTTTCAGATTTTTATAAGTTTTCTTCTCTGCATTTTATCTCTTATAAAATATTTATATTTTAAGGGCACACTCCAGGAAAGAGAAATGAGAAAATACCACTTGAAGTTCAACACTGAATAACTTTGAATATTTACATATAAATTACAGAGAGAACAATTTGAGTTCAAAGAGTAAATTTAAAAATTTCTTCACTATCATTTTTACATTTCAATATTAAAATTCTATATGTCAGTTTAAAAATGTTTGAATTTGTTGTATTCACTTGCATATACATATATAAAAATATTTAATACACAAAATATTCAGAACAGCTGATAATACTTTAATTAATTTACATGTAAACACATTCATTCTCTAAACAGTTATATCAACTTCTGCTTCTAATTGCTGAAATGGCCCTTTCTAAGACATTTCATAGTCAGCCCCATTAGCAGGCACTATTTGATGTGAAATGTGGAATCTAAGAAAACACACTGAGAGTATTAAATATGCTTCTAGTCATTATGTATTGCTTTCTTCTACAATTCTGATATCTGTATTTCTTCAAATATTTCACTAGTCAGCTCATGAAGAAATAATTTTTCAACAAATTACTATTAACTAGGTAGAAATGTAGAATAAACTAGACATAATTTACAGGTGTGAAAGGAAAACAATATATGTGGCAGTTTGCCAAAGAACACTTGGCATATTCAAAGACTAAAAATATGTAATATCCCAGAATGGTTGTTTTTTTTTTTATGTGACAGGGAACATTTTATTTTCATATTGTTTCAAAAAGAAATTGAGATTTTTGTATGAAAAATATTTGTTATTTTATATGGTTTTTACTTGATTTCTTTTTCTTTTTTCCCATATGTCTTGCACACTTAAATGGTATTTGCTAAGGACAAACATGGTGAGATATAGATCAATCAATGGCATTTTCAACTAATGTTTAATAATACATTTCTGATGCATTTCAATTGTTTCCATTTTATACAATAGCATCATGCACATTCAGCATGAGAATAGATTGCTCCTTAAATTCGCTATCCATATTGTGTTAGGTACTTTTAAATTATCTTGGGAAAATTATAACTATAATTACAAAATCTCCCAGTTTGTTGTTTCCTTCTTTTCTGTGCTGCTGCTGCTACTACTAGTATCAGCATGCTGACTTTAGTTTGCATTGTCCATATAGTTTCTCAAAAGATAGGATACTTAGAATTGAGGAAATCACATATGACTTGTTTGTTTTATACACTGATATAGACTCAATGAGAGACTTCAGCATTATTAATGTATATTTTATCAAAATTCTATTAAATCTCAATATGATGTACACTAACAAAATTTCTTATAGCTAAAGATTTCATTAACAATGAGTGATAAGGCACCATAAGCTAGTATGTATTTCTAACTATTCATTTACTGAAATCCATTCATTCAAAATATAGTATATTTTTTTAAAAAAACACACATGCCGAAGTGCTTGTTTTTGAAAATGTGTTTTGTGAATTACTAACAATGCAGAATTTACTTGTTTTCTATTATAAGTGGGTCATATTTTACCCACATAGTAAAATCGTTACAATATTCAATGAGTCATAGGCAAAACCAAAAATTGCCACATACCTCATTTTACAGATTATTTAAAGCACTTATTCTTTCTTCATTCATTATTTTTTTAAAAAAAATTATCAGGCATTTACTATAGGCTAATTGGCATGAAGAGCATTCTAATTATTTCAGATATTTCAAGAAACTGCAAGACCTCATTTCAGAATAGCATTGTAGATTTCAGAAGTAACTACTCTTCCTGTAGTGACTATTATATATAAAAATCTGCTAATACATGGGATATGTAAAGGTATTTGAGATGTATTACAGAAATGCATAAGAAAAATAGTACTCTTTATCATGTTAGATAAATGAAGACAGATATCATACTAACAGCTAAAATGGATTTTTTTATTCATATGTGACAGTGGAATGCATTGTATTTATTATTACACATATAGATAACATTTTTTTATATCTCTGGTTGGATATAAATTATGTTCACACCAATTCATGTCTTCATATATATATATACTTTGGATAATAATGATCATCATGTTCGAACATCATTTCTAACACCATGCACCCTCCCTTCCCCTCTAACACCTCTGCCATATCTAGAATTTATCTATTCCTTTCATGCTCCCTGTCCTTATTCCACTATGAAACAGCCTCCTTACATCATCAACAACAACAACAACAACAAAACATTTGGCATTTGGTTATGTGGGATTTTCTAACTTAGCATTATGTTCTCTAATTCCATCCATTTACCTGCAAGTGCCATGATTTTATACTCCTTTATTGCTGAGAAATATTCTATTGTGTATACATGCAACATTTTAAAAAATCCATTCATAGAATGAAGGGCATCTGCGTTGGTTCCACAGTTTAGCTATTGTGAATTGTGCTGCTATAAGCATTGATGTGGCTGTGTCTGTGAAGTATGCTGTTTTTAAGTCCTTTAAGTGTAGACCAAGGAGAGGGAGAGCTACATCAAAAGGGGGTTCCATTAAATGGAAATTTAAGGAAGAAAAGATAAATTGTGCACTGGTATTTTAAATAATCTAATAATAATTTTGAGTATAATCTGTTGTTTCTGGGTCTTATTTCACCCTTTACTGCAATGACATATCAATTATATTTTGACTTAATTACCCCTATGATGTTAAAATATGTAAGGTTAATTTATTGTGGTTTGAGATGTCAATTGGAAATATTGGCATTTAGTAGATAATTCCACAAATTTTTTGTTATGCTGTACTAAAAAGCTATTCCAAGTTTATTGAAAAAATTAGGTTTGTTTCCATGTAACAGTAGTTTCCAAATGTACAAATTACTAAGATAAATCTGGATGTGCTCAAGGAATCTGTAACACAATATTTGCTAATCTTTATGTTATAGTCTATATGAAATGTTCCTTTCATACACCCAAACTAGACCTCATTAAGATGTCATTTGTTGAATCAGCGTATCTTATTATAGATGGAGACTTTGGCATTTTTTCTCCCCTTTCTTCCCACCTAAAACTTGGCTAATTTCCCATAGCAATGTTTTATGGTTGTTGATCCTCTCACAAACCTCAGAATAAGCTGTAAGTTATCCATGACAATCTAGAAACAAACATATGTGTGATACTGTATAGATTAATATATAAAGAATTCCAAAAACTTATTGATCTGGCCAAGAGATGATGTGGTAGCTATATACTGATCTAAAAACTGAAATTTAAAGACAACTAATCACAATTATGTAGCCATTGAAAGCAGATATTCTAAGTAGGAAGCTATTGAAAATGATGTCCACTTCATCTTTCATATGAATATTTGCTCAATATGAGGGTCACCAGATTTTAACCAGGACACTTTTGAGGTCTCCATAGAGCATATTCAAAAAAAAAAAAAACACAGCATTTTCTTTATGTACCTAGGTATGATTTTCTAAATATTCTTTGAGTTTTTGCACTATATACATCTTTGAATACAACTAGCCCATTATTTTTGTCCTAGTCAAATCCATCCATCCTTTTAAAAGTAGTTTAATTAAATCACCTATGATCTTTAAAAAAGTCTCCACTAAAATATTTTTCAGGTTCTCAAGTATTTATATTGAAGTATCTAGTATCTTCATGACCACTAAGTAATAGCCTTCTATGTCTCATTTGTACCATGTGTCTCTATCTTACTTCCATTATGATTTGAATATGTTGTTCAAAGGATCATGTGTTGGGAGCTTGGTTTACATTGTAAGATAATTTGTAAATAGTGGAACTTATAAATATGAGTTCACTAGTAGATGGTGGTTAGATCATTTGGTAAAATTCCCTTGGAAAGACTAATGTAGCTCTCATGGTACTCAAGTTAATTTTTATTAAAGCATGTTGCTACAAAAAGAGCGAGACTGGTCCCCAATTTGTCTACTTCCTGTCTCTTTATGTTCTCTCTCCCTCTTGAATTGAATGTCACCATCATGACTTCTCATGTGTGATGCAGGTGAAGGGGGCCTCAAAGAAGCTGAGAAGATGCTGGTAAAGTGTTCTTGAATCTTCATAACTATATACTCAGATAACATTTTTATGCCTTTTTTCCCTTTTTATGCATCAGCCTGCCTCAAGTATTTTTGTATATAATCATAACACAGGCTAGAACAAATTCTGTGTCTTATTTCTCAAAATAATTTCTGGGGAGACACTGTAGTGCATTACCAGGAGTTCTAAAAAAGAGATTTGGAAAAAGATCTGCTCTGCATTCACTGAGTTATCTTTAGTGAGTGATTAAATGTATTTGAGTCCCAGGCCTCTTATTTATGACAATGAGAAGGACGTCTATGATTTCATTTTAAAAGACCTTTTGTAGGTAAAGGGTTCAGTTTTTATGAATCTCATTCCTTTTGTTCAGAAGAAATATCTTGTATTTTCTATATTTCCCATGGTACTTGAACTAGTGTCTTGCCATTTACATTGAAACTGAAATATTTGGAGTGATTTTGCTCAGTAAGCAAAAGTAACGGTGACTTTTTAAATTATAGCAAAGACTCTATGTGAAATTTCTGATATATAATGTGATGCACTGTCCCCTTGCTACTGATTATAGTGCAAAGTGGCATTTATGGCTGCAGATCTTAATGGCACCCATTAATCAGAAGTGGTTTGAATTGACTTGATCAAAATGGTTAGAAAACCACAAATAAAGAGCCTGATCATTAAACAAATTTAGTTTTTGCCAGCAGCAGTTTGAGTCTTCAAATGGAGTACAAGTTATGTGTATTTGTACTAGTGAAAGGACTCTAAATTATGTATTTACTCTTTAAGCTACTTTTATTAACATAAGTCAAAATCAATTATAATACCAGTGTAGAAAGAGATATGAAGATCTTCAAAAGCTGAAACATGTTCAATTACAAACTCAGGTTTGTATTTGAATGCAAAACAGCTCTCTTGATTCACATCATACCTCTTTGAGCTTGAGATACTCATCCAGAAGAAAGCAAATTTTGTGTGTTTGTGCATATATGTGGGCAGGTGCTAGACCCATTAAGAACTAACATAATTAGAATGTAAAGTAAAAATATTTTTATTTGGAGTTCATTTGTTCAAAGTAGGAGGAATATCCCAGGAAGAAAATGCAAGAGATTTTGTCATCCATTTCACCAACTTTATATGAGAAAATCAATTGTCTGTCAATTATAAGTGGAACCCACAAGTAATCAACAGCAGGTATTGAAAGGCTGTGATGAGAAACCAAACTAAAGCTGTTTTTCTCTTGTTTCCTCTAGTGCTGATTGCTGTGCAATTTGATTTGGATGTTTGCTAAATTAAAATTGAATTGAAAATAAACATAACCTATTTTTAAAATTATTTTAAGACCCATAGCCTAAGGTCACAATTCACATTATAATTATCTCTTATTTTTATAATGCACTCCAAAGATAAAGCATTTGGAATATATCTTTTATGAAAAAAATCTTATTTTTCTGAGTAAAACTAAGTTGTAATATGCATCATATTTTTCTCTGAATTATATGTTTGATCCTAAAATTAATAGAAGAAAGTGTTTTGATGGAGCAGCCAAAAGATTAATATGATCTTGACTGGTTGGATATTGTGGCAGGATAGATGGAGGATGAACCAGAAGTCCTTGGGGATCATGTAATTTTTTGGCCGATGACAAAGAAACTGACATGGTTGTTATTAATGGAAAAGAGTGGCTAAAAACAGCAATGTTCTTTAAGTTATACATAAAGGAAGAATTTCTTTGTTCAACAAAAATTCCCTGTGCAGCCAGCAAGGCTGAAATACATTATACTGAGATTTTTGGAACCTGGGTTCTATTTTTTGATAGTTTCTGTAACTAGTAAAGTAACCTTAGCCAGCTTGATAAACCTCTCTATATCCCTTCATTTGCTTCTAAAACCAGAGGAGCAATGCTTTCTAAAAGAAGAGGAGCAATGCATTTCTTTTGTTTCTTTTTTTTAACCTTCTGGATTTTTTCCCAATTTGACTAAGATAAAACCTGCAGATACTTCAGAGTGTATCACACAGCATACAAATGGGATTTAATAATCATTGCTAAATCTATCTATGACTCTTTTCTCTTTCAAAGGTTGTCCTTGCTCAATTGGTTTATTCTCTTACTGCAATTTACTCAAACTGATTATATATAATTTTTCCCTCTTCTTTAGCCATATTATATCCACTAGTAGTCTCTTGCTTAAATCTGTACAATTTTTTTTGTATGTTGTTGTATGTAAACCCAATTGAGCTTGCCTGTCATTCAGTCATGTTTGGGGACATAAATGTTGTCCATACAACATATTTTATCATGTTCCATGTAGAATTAAATTGGAAAAATGTATTTCTATATTTGTGAGTGTACTATGTTCCCATAGCTTGTTTTTGGCCATATGTTTTTGTAAACTTAGTTCTTCAGGAATCATAGGTAATATCAAAAAAATTAATAATTTTGGAATATGATTGTTGTATAGACCCCATGTATGAGAAGCTTTTACTCTATTATAACTGGTGAGCCAAAAATTTATTATAAGAAATTTAGTATTATTTACATTCATCCTGCTCTGGTTATCTTTTACACTTGGCCCACAGAAAATAAGGCTCAGAAACATACCTCACTGTGTTTTTTTTTTCAGATATCTAAGGCCTCAGCCTTGATTCCAGATCCATTTCTCTGATTCCTGCCCTGAAGTCACACTACATATGGAACCACAGTGATCTCAGAATTTACTGGAGTACCTTACAACACTATTGGCCACATTCACAACAAGATTAAATATTGCCACCAGGGCTGAATTCTAGAAGGCCGTTATGCACACACAAGAGAGAGCAAGCTGTTCTCTCTTATAAAAGTCCACATTTAAGTCTGTGGAAATTCTATCTTCTTAAAACAATTCCTGCTCAACCTAATCAAAATGCATGGCTCTGACCAGAGTGACAGTTCACGATAGACAGGAAGCAGCTGCTAAATTTATCTAGGACACAACACATTCTGTGACTGAAAATTAGGTGAGGAAAGGAACCTGCTGCTGCCATTGGTCATTTTCTATCTGAACTACACTTCACTTTACAGTATTCTTACTCACACTTTCTAAATTCTACAACACATATAGGTCTGAGAAATCATTAAGAAATAATTAAAACCAATAATCAATAAATGGGATGGATTCAACTAAAAAGTCTCTTCCTCACCAAACAAACAAACACACAAATAGAAAAACAATTTGTGCGGTGTATAGAGAGCCTACATCCTGGTAGCAATTTTTTTAATCCTCACATATCAGATAGAGCACTAATCTCTAGGGTATATAAAAAAATGTAAAATTCAAGCACCAAAAAAACCAAAATAACCAAATCAATTAATAGGCCAAGGAATGAACAGTCACCAATCATAGAAGAATATACAATTAATCCACAAATATATAAAAAGAATGTTCATCATCTCTAACAAATCAAAACTACTCTAAGATATCTCACTTCAGTCAGAATGGCAGCTATTATGAAGACAAACAGCAATAAGTGGTGGCCAGGATGTGGGGAAAAATATATTCACACACTGATGGTGGGACTACAAATTGGTGCAGACAGTATTTATAGCAGTATGGGGATTTTTTGGAAAAATGGGAAATCACCATTTGACCCAGCTATCCTCTCCTTGGTCTATACCAAAAAGACATAAAAACAGCATACTACAGGGACACAGCCACATCAATATCTCTAGCAGCACATTTCACTATAGCCAAACTCTGGAGCTAACCTATATACCCTTTAATAGATGAATGGATAAAGAAAATGTGGCATATATACACAATGGAATATTACTCAGCAATAAAAGGGAATAAATCATGGCATTTGCAGGTAAGTGGATGGAGTTACAAAAGATAACACTAAGTGAAGTTAGCCAATCCAAAAAAGCAAATTCTGAATGTTACCTTTGATATAAGGAGGCTGATTCATAGTGGGATAGGGCAAGGGAGCATGATATTAATAGACAAACTCTAGATAGGGCAGAGGGGTTGGAGGGGAAGAGAGAGGGCATGGGGTAATTAATGATGGTGGAATGTGATGATCATTATTATTCAAAGTACAGGTATGAAGACATGAATTGGTGTGAATATACTATGTATAAAACCACAGATATGAAAAATTGTGCTCTATATGTGTAATAAAAAATGTAATATATTCTGCTGTCATATATGAATAAAAAAAGAAAGAAAAAATCCAAAATATGAAAAAACCCAACATTTGTTCATATTCTAGGTGCATTACTTCAAATACCAAAAAAACCTTAAATAACTAAATACAATATAATAGACAATAAATTGAGAAATACTATGCTACAAAAATATTTACATAATAACTAAAAAATATCTTCTTTTACAATGTAAACGTCATGAAAAAGTTAATAAAGTGGAAGTTATAACCTTTTTAACTTTTAATTTTATTTGTAAACATTATGGAATCCCACTACATTATTTTTGTACTTGTAAAATTATGTGTGTCAAGCAAACTAGTGAGTAAGGAAAGACAGTTATTGAATAATTAAAAGAAACATCTTTGTAGAGGCTGTCCTACAAACAAGAAAGCTTCTTACTATTAGGCTACAGAGAAAATTCAGAGGAAAATGGTGCCTATAGCCAAATTCTGAAAATGTTATGAATTTGTTTTGTTTTTTGGATTGGATAACTTCACTTAGCATTATCTTCTGTAATTTCATCCATTTATCAAATGAGAATGGTGCATGTGAAGAGTGTCAATTATTAAAAATTATTAAAAATACAAGCAAAAATATATGTTGGTGAGGATGTAAGGAAAAAGGCCCACTGTTACACTGTTGGTAGGACTCTAAATTGGTGACACCAATCTAGAAAAGAATAAGGAGATTACTTAGAAAACTTGGAAAGAAACCAAAATTTACCCAGCTATCCCACTCCTCAGTTTAGACCAACAAGAGCTAAAAACAGCATAATACAGTGGCATATCCACATCAATGTTCATAGCAAAGCAATTCACAATAGGTAAACTATAGAACCAATCTATATGCTCTTCAAGAGATGAATGGATAAAGAAAACATGGTCTATTTACACAGTGGAATATTACTGAGCATTAAAAGAGAATAAAATTATGGAATTGGAAAGTAAATGGATGGAGTCGGAGAATATCATGTTAAGGCAAGTAAGCCAATCCTCCTAAATCAAAGACCTAATATTTTCTCTGCTAAGTGGATGGTGATCCACAATGAGGGAAGTGGGAGGTATCATGGAAGAAATGAAGAAATTTTGAATAAGACAAAGGGAAGGGAGTTGATGGGAGATGGTATAGATGGTTAAATGAGACGAAAATCTGGTTGTACACAAAGTAGAGTTACATGGGTTTTGTAACTATACTTTCTGTACAACAAAAGAAATAAAATTTTGTACTCCATTTGTGTACTATGAAGTGAAACGCATTTTGCTCTATTAGCAAGTTAGAACAAATTAATAAATTAATTGACTTTTAAAAATTCAGGAAAGAGACTTGCCTTTCCCTAGATCTATATATAAACATATATGCATATATATATATGCATATATTCTATATATAACATGCACATATTTAATGTATATAATTTATGAACAATGTTTTTTTCATATTTATATCTTTTTTTAAAGAAATGACAACAGAAGCATTACAATTCATATTTCATGTATAGAACACAATTTTCCATATCTCTGGTTGGATATACAGTATGGTGATACAAATTTGTGTCTTCATACATTTACTTTTGATGATGGTCTCTATCACATTGCACCATTCTTGTAATCCCCTGCCCCCTTTTTTTCCTCCCCTCCTTCTTTATTGAGAATCCATCTATTTCTCTCATGCTCCTCCTCCCTACCCCATTATGAGTAAGCTTCCTTATATTTGTCGTTTTTTTTTTTTTTGGAATTGGCTAATATCACTTAGCATTATCTTCTCCAATGCTATCCATTTACCTGCAAATGCCAGATATGATTATATACCTAGAAGACTCAAAAAGCTCCACCAGAAAACTTCTAGAACTTGTAAATAAATTCAGCAAAGTAGCAGGATATAAAATCAACACCTATAAATCAAAGGCATTTCTGTATATCAGTGAAAAATCTTCTGAGTAACAAATGAAGAAAACTACCCCATTTACAATAACTTAAAAAAAAAACACGTACTTGGGAATAAACTTAATGAAAGAGGTGAAGGGTCTATACAAGAAAAATTACAGACACCTAAAGAAAAAAATAAAAAAAAGATCTTAGAAGATGGAAAGTTCTACTTTGCTCATCAATAGACACAATTGATATTATCAAAATGACAATGCTACCAAAGCGCTATACAGATTTACAGCAATTCTGATCAAAATCCTAGTGGCATTCCTCATAGAAATAGAAATAGCAACCATGAAATTTATCTGGAAAAATAAGAGACCAAGAATAGTTAAAGTAATCCTTAGCAGAAAGAGTTAAGCAGGTGACATCACTATACCAGACCTTAAACCATACTACAGAGCAATGGTAACAAAACAGCATTGTATGTGCAAAAAAAAAAAAAAAAAAAAGACTGCAGATGACTGATACACAATAGAGGTCACAGAGACAAACCCACAAAGTTATAATTATTATATATTAGACAAAGGTGTCAAAACATGCACTGGAGAAAAGATAGCCTCTTCAACAAACCACTATCTCTCACCATGCACAAAACTCAACTCCAAGTGTATCAAGAACCTAGGAATTAAACCAGAGACTCTGTGTCTAATGGAATAAAATACAGGCTCTAATCTTCATCATGTGAGATTAGGCCCCAATTTCTTTAATAAGACACTGATAGCACCAGAATTAAAACAAATAATCAATAAATGGGATAAAATCAAACTATATATTTTATTCTCAGCAAAAGAAACAATCTGTGAGGTGAAGACAGAGCCTACATTTTAGGAGGAATATTTTACCCCTCACATATCAGATAGAGCACTAATCTCTAGGGTACATACAGAACTCAAAAAACTAAGCAAATAATAATAATAGTGATGATGATGATGATGATGATGATGATGATGATGATAACCCAATCAAGAAATGGGCCAAGGATCTGAACAGAGAGTTCTTAGAAGAGAATATACAATCAATCAACATTTTTTTTTTTATATATCTAATTGGTTATGGTCCTCCCTTTTCAGGACCAAGAACAGTTCTGGTTCAGTGTCTAAGGAAGGGAAACACGAGCAAGAATTATTCTCAACTCTCCTTTACAAATTATTAAATACAATTATCAATGTCATTTTGTAAACATAGCTGGACATGGGAAATATAGGTTTGGAGCAGAGAATATTTTTATTAGAAACAAAGTGTAATACAAAGAAAAAAAACATAATTATTGTACCACATTAAACCACAAGAGAAATGGAACCTGGAATTCAGAAAAGAAAGATTCAAACTTTTATACTTGAGAATGTGGACGACATGGATGCCTAAAGTGAAAAGGTTATTACAAGCTTTTGAAAGAAAATTCATGTGAGTGGCAGATAATGGTTACCCAAATAGAATCTGCATAGTGTATTCCAGGGGCTTTGTCAGCTGTGCACTACAGAACATACAGGTATTTGTAGCCTCCATGAAGAGCATTATTCATCTGTGCCCTCTGAAATTATTCCCATAGAACAGATGAAAAAACATGGGTATCTGGATACTAAATGGCAATTCAGCAGCCCAGAGAAAACTAGCCAGAGACAGAACTGTAGAAATTTCTTCAAAGACCATCAATGCATTGTTAGCTCCTGACACAGGGATGTCAGTCTGGGGAAATATTAGAATACATTTCAGGGGCAATATAAATAATTCTTTTTTCTTTCATGTTAAGAAACTCTTAAAAAAGAGCTCACAAGACAGATTTCTTAGAAGGGTAATTGCCTGGAGATTAAAAAAAAAACAAACAAACAAAAAACCATCAGTGGACTGAGTGTCGCAGTAAGGAAATAAATCTAAAAGGCTTATTAGAAACTTAAAAGCAAAAAAGTAACTATTTCTAAAAATAAATATGCTCATTAGTTTTGCTATCTCCACAACATGTCATTAAGTAAACAACAAATTATGAATGAATATTTCTAGGATTGGCCAAATTTTATTCCATATGATTTTATATTAAATCCCAAAATCCAGATAATAGAATTCATGATTCACTGCCAAAAATATTACAGAAAAAAATTTTAAGGAGTAGATGTTTGGTAAATATGTCATTTAACAATTTTATTGCCATATGATTTTAAAGACATTTATTCATTTTCCTGCAGCCATAGTGTAGAGAAATTTCTTATTTATTTTTCCTGTTGTAATTAACAAAGATAAGCCCTAGAATCCATGTTAAATAACCTACCCTTACAATCATACAAGAAACCTATAATAAATGATGAGTAAAGAAAAAAGTCAATTTAAAAAAATAATTTAAACCTTTTTTTTTTTTTTTTGAAATCAATCTCTAGCTGCATTTTTGGATCCTTTTCTCATCTTTTAAGCCAAAAATATATAAAAGACAGAAGTTTGAACTTCAAACTTATACATGAAATATGTTTATTAACTATACAAATTCAAAATCTTTAGAAATTTAAGAAATACAAAACAAAAACACATCATGGGAAAAATTAAGTAATATTGATGAATATTTAAAACAAATTAATAATCATTAATTCAAAAGGAGTTTAAATTAGTATCTATTTGTGTGGAAAGTATTTTGCTATTGAATATACATGATACTCCCCATCACAGAGACTTACTGAAATTAGAGCATATGTAATCATGATAACATGTAAATCCTCAATAGTACTCACCCAAACACCTAAAGCCCAAGGGCATGGCACAATACAATATACATCTTGGAAAAGATATATAATATCTGTAAGAAAAATGGTCACTGGGGCCAGTCACATTTCATAATATATCCAGTTTACAAAAGAACATAAAAAACTATGTATAAATTTTACATAGGTGCCTTATGCAAGTAGTATTTCACATGTGTACATTTTTAGAAACAAAATATGTAGAACTTATGAGAAAATAAAGGTCACAAAAAGCAGAAAAAAAGACTTAGTTATACATCCCCAAAATTAACCGACAATATATCTCACCAAACCTGCTATTGTACATATATGAATATATCAGAGTGAGGTCTACATTTATGTGTATTCTATAAAGCAATAATTTAAAAAACTATAAATAAATATGTGATAGAAGAAAGTAGGAGAATAGGGAAAGGGGAACTACTGGATACTGAAGGGAAGCAAATTATTTCATGTTTTATGACTATTGAAAACAATAATAATGCAATAATAAAAAATCATCAAGCTTTACTTTAAATGAAGTAAGAAACCAAAGCATAAGTTTTAAAAATTCATCTACAAAGTTATATGTAACTTTAGCCAAAACCTTTTCAATTATAAGAGCAAAAAATGAACGTATCATGGCCTACTATTCATATATATTGTGAAATTATAATATAACAATAATAAAGAATCAAAATATAAATAAGATCCTCATATAAATACATATGTATGTAAAAACAGTATGCTTTATTGAAATAGCAAATTCTAGATGAATCAAACCATAACAAAAATAATCTCAGCAACTTAGCTAGGGCCTTTCTCAAAATGAATTTAAACCTCTTAGGGCTGTTTACTGGTGAAGAGTCCTTGCTTCCCCAATGCTGAAGTATAACACCAGAGAAGTGCGACAAGGTAGGTTTAGAGCAGAATTTAGAAGCTTTCTTAAAGGACAGTAGAAAAGATTTCTCCCAAGAAGAAAAGGGAGGCCAAAGAGGTAGAATCCATGAAAGGTATTTTTTTTAAAACTAAGGTCTTTTTAGCTTTTTTATAGCTAAGGTCTTCCTTCAGCTATCCCTCATTCCTGTCACATTCTTGTCCTTTGTTCTGTTATCTTGCAGTGTTGGAATGTAGGTGGGAAGACCCAAAGTGTGGAGGACAGGTGGGCTGAAGGAGTAATCTGGGCAGGATGGGCTTTTGGATTAGCATCCTCATGTTTGCTGTGAGTTACTTCATTAAAATTTCCTTGTGATGGGCTCAGGACCTTGGGAACATTTTCAATTCCCCTTATTCTGGACTCCATCCTCAATATGGTGTTCATTCTTGATTTTACTGGCTATTAGACCCAATTTATCTAACTACACTAACCACCTATCTGTAAATCTGCCTCCACTACCAAGGATATAGCTAAGTAGTACAGTATCCCTGAGTTCACCTAACTTTAACAAAATAATGATAATGAAGAAAGTAAAAATAAAAGAATGTCAAAATTAAAATTATCTAGCTCAAAAGGAAATTAGGTACCACAATGACAAAATGACAGCCCCTCTCAGGCAGGAAAATGGCCCTTGGAGATTTGATTTTGATAATTATTCCACCTGTCAATCTCCAGCATCTGATAAGACACTGGGCTGCTGGAACACACCTGCCACATAGTATTTTATGCAGATTCTGAGGATGCCCTTTGAGCTTAAGGAAGGCAGCAAAGAGTCTCTGCCACTGACATGTCCCCCACCTGGTTGGCCAGTAGGACTTAGGACATAGTGGCCCAGTGGAGGACTTAAGCCGGAAGACTCCAGAGACTTCCCAGGGTGCCAATCTGCTAGCTCCTGTTTTTGACACAGCCAGTCTTTCGGTTCCAATAGTCTTCCTTCCCCAGCCTCCCTTGTTAGGCCAATGCACACTCACCATTTCCTGGTTCTCAGGAGTAGGGCTACTTAGGATCCTCAGTTCCTGCACAGCAGAACAACCTGTGACTCTGAAGTGTGAGACTACAGATGGCAAAAATGGAGGACTCAAGAGATAAGAAGTGAAAGCCCACCCTCCTACTCCCTGATGACACACAGGATTGGACAGTTCCAACAAAATGATCTTGATTGGAATGGACTTCAGATCATGCATATTGGATCTGAGAGAAGTGAGCCCTTTTTTTGAGTGACAGAGAATATTATCCAATCCAGGCATGAATAAGGGCTAGAATCTCAGGTCTTTCAGGGCTGTTTTTTTTTTTTTTTTTTTTTTTTTTTTTTTTTTTTTTTAATCTGAGAAATGTACCCCAGAGTCTCAGGCTGCTGTTATTTTAAGACAAGGTTGTTTTCCCATAAGTGGGAACTAACCCAACCAACAGAACATTTAAATTTAAACTTACATATAAAGTCATTTCAGTTTATGAATTATATATGCTTGTATATTATTCAGGAATTAATATAAAATAATGACAATAATTATCAAATTTTATTTATTTATTTATTGATCTCTGTTCTTTTTAGATGACAGATTGAACTTTGAACTGGGAAGAAACCCCCTAAAGTAAAAATGCCCAATAAAAACAACACATAAGGAGCTGGGATTGTGGCTCATCAGTAGAGTGCTGACCTCCCATGTGCAAGACCCTGGGTTCAATCCTCAGTACCACATAAAAATAAATAAGTGAAATAAAAATATTGTGTCCAGCTACAGCTAAAAAAATACATTAAAAAAACCATAAGGTATAAGGTTATAAACCAGCCTCTACCTCAGAGCAAAGACTGTTGAAGGAAGGGGGCTTGACTCTTGTTCTTGGAAAGACACACAGAGCACTCCTAGGCTCATACCCACCCTGCTGAGTTGTTTATCTACAAATAACAGGAGACATCTGCTGGGCCTGGTGTCCCTGACTCAGTCAGGCTAGGTGGGGATCCATAGCAACCCCCTAGCAGCCACCAATCAGCATGAGGCAGGGAAAATTCCTGGAATTCCAAATGACCCTTCCAGTAGTTTATGGTGGTTGATAACATTTTGGGAAACCATACAATTCAGCATATACTCCCCTCATGGCCTAAGCCAATCTGTTTAAATGAATCCCCATCTTGTACTAACCAATCACCCTTACCCAACTTGTTCCCAACAGTGAATGTGCCAATCATGTTTTAGAGTTGTTTATGATTTTCCCAAGGTGTGTGATGATTTGCTAAGAGATGCTATGATGTATGTGCGGTACCTGCCTTCCCCAAAGAGTTATAAAACTGCTAACCCAGGGCTCAGGGCCTCTAGGCCACCAGTTGCTGTGTGTGTGGAGGACTGAGCTAGCTTGCAATAAACACCTCTTTGGTGCTTACATCGATCTTGGTCTCTGGTGGTCTTTTGGGGGTCCCACATTTGAGCATAACAGTCTCTCCTAAAACCCATGAGAAAAGAAGACAGCACTCCACTTCTCTAGGACTGTAATTTTATAGCACAAAATGTTGCAAAAGGGGGGTGTCTTGAGAACTTACACGAATAACAGGATTTTCACAAGCATAATACAAATGCAGGTAGTAGGTTAATGGTCTAAATGGTTCAGCACTTAGCGAGTAAATTTAGATCACAACATCAGAATTTCTGATGCACCACTAAAGTTTCAGAGTGAGTTGTTATTTGGTCAGGGAAAGCCAGAATTTATGAGTCATCATTAAAGTTTCAGGGAGGGTTGTTATCTCATCAGGGAAAACCAGACATGGGTGAGTTCAAGGAACTGTAAGGCATTTCAAGCAAGGTTACAAATCAACCTTAATTTGTATAATTTATAATGAAGCAGAAATTAACTTTTCATGCCTTTGTGATGAGATGGATTCCAATCTTAAAAGGAAATTAGGCTGGATTTTTCACTTGCTATAGCCATAGCTTTTAAAGTATATGTTTCATACTTTAACAAGTATAAGCATTAAATTATTAATATTAATTACTAGTAATTTTTTAAAAGACTGAATAAAATAGGAAATTAAATGCATAAATTAAATGCATAAAATTTTGATTAATATATTGATAATATGAACATGGAAAATTTTGACAATGATAAGAAGACATTTAATATAAGGGCTTCAATATTATAAGTCCTCATGTTCAGTGGGTCATCCTTCAATGATTTTTTCATTTTTTAGGTCATTTTGAATTACACTTCTGCAAATGTTTGTTAAGTATACAAATTTAAGATTTTGTATTCTGTAAAGTAGAAAAACTGGCAGACGTGAGCTTCTGTCAGGATTTTAAACTTCTAAGCCATGTGGGGCATCTTAGCACTTATTTTTCATATTTGCACACAGTCCAATTCTATAGAGGAATGAGTTGGAGACATAGTCTACTGTCCTGAGAAAAGAGAAACATAGTCTATTGTCCTGAGAAAAGAGAAATTGTCTTAGGCTATTTCTAAAGCTTTCAACTTTTCTAACTTTTCAGAATTTTTGGTGATTTAAAAAAAATATTTATTTTAAGAAATGAATTGGTTGAAATTAATTATTTATCTTTCCTGCATTATTTTTCACTTCTATTGATTTTTTAGAAGAAATAACAGTACAGAATTCCAAAAGTCTTCCATGTATATTTAAAGGTATGTTTCTAATGATCAAGATAGAAAGCAGGAGCAAAACATCATCTAGTTTGGTGGTTCTGCCTCAAACTAGAGACTTACTTATTTCTGCCATTATTCACTAGGTTCCTGAGGTTCCAGAAATCACCAACCAACACAGAGAAAAGTCTTTTTAGTTTGTTTCTCACAACCAATTCAAGCTAACATACACTAGTAGCACTATAGTTTCAGACCAAAGTGTGTTTCTAAATAATAAAAACATGTATACATAAATATATAAATAAATATAAAATAAAATATAATATTAAATAGATTTTTTTCCTCGATAATCATTTTGTAAATATTTCCCATAAGACACAGTTCTGGGAACAAAGTGTCACAAATAAGACATAAATCTTACATTGCTACACAGAGTAATTAAGGCACATACTAAGAGCTTGGTATAAAACATAGAGACAAAAATAACTAGAGAACACCAAAGAGAATTATACCTAAGTGCTAAGCAGCAAATTCATAGTATTTAAGTACATGAAGAGACAAGTTATCATAGCAAATTTTATAACTCAGTTGCTGTTAATATACAGAGATAGAGATATTTATTAAGAGATGATTTTATGCAGATTTTTGGTTTAAAAAGGGAAAGATCAAATAATGTAGGTGATTCAAACATGAGCAACAATATTTTTCTGCATTCAGTACCTTTTTTTGCAGATATATGAATTATAAGTAATTCCAACCAGTAAAATGCAGAAATAGTGTAAAGATAATTCACTGTGAGTAAAACTACTTAAAAAGAGAACCAAAACTTCCATTCCTATCCAAATGTTTATTCCTGACAAAAAGACTGCTTCTTTGAACCAGTTCTGTAGATATGATTTTTTTTGTAATAAATATTTTGATGACTTTTTTGCATATTACTTAATATATTCATGCTTCACATTTTCTCTTTTGTACTATTTTACTACCTATATTCTGATAGAAAAAATTTCTACCTCCTAAACTCCCTTGATCTTTGAGATATCTTTTAATTTTTAAGTTTATATCATTTCTATACTGAATACTCTGCTTTCAGTAAGGAATGACTATTCTTATGCACCTGGCTAATTTACAGGAGTTTTGTTGTGTTCTTTGGTTTTATTTACAGTGAAGTTAAAAAAAAAAGGTTAATGTTAAACCAAAACACAAAGACCACCAACTCCAATTTTAAATCAAATTAAATCAAGATTGTATTGTGTACACAAAAGCTGGCCAGGACTGTCTCTTACAAGACCCCATGCTAGAGATCATCCCCCTGATCTTTAGGAAAATATTTTTACAGCACAAAAAGTTATAAAGGAGGTGGGTGCTAAGGTACTTACAGCTAACAAGATTTTGAAAATCATAATATAAGGGCAGATAGCAGGTTAAGGATCTACATGGCTAACATTTCAAGGGAGGGAATAAATTCAGCTCCAGACATTAGAATTTATGAGCTGCCACTGAGATTTAGAGAGAATTGTTATTTGGTCTGCAGGAGCCAGAATTTATGAGGTACCAGTAAGGTTTTAGAGATGGTTGCTATCTGGTAAGGGATAGCCAGGCATAGGTGAATTCAAAACACAGGTAGAAATTGCAAGCAAGTTTAAAACATCAAAATATTGTCAGGCCAAAGAGAAATTTTCGTTTTCTTACAGAAAACAGAAATAAACTTTTTACCTCTGAAAGCTCTAAGAGAAGATTATAGTTTTTGTATTTTCTCACATCTAATGGCTTTTGGCATTCCTTTGTTTGTGAGCATAAATGCTTCTCTTCTGTGTTCATGGGGCTTCCAAACCAAACAATATAGGTAAGCCTTCTTATAGGGAAGATGTTTCTAACATAGCAAGTAACTACCTTTTAACCCACAGGGTTTGACAACCATATTATAGGATATGAAAGACCCTCCAATGTGCTTGTTCTTCCAACCATTGTTGGCAAAGACTTACAAAAGTCAATTCATTGCACAGAATGAGTGAGGTGGGTCTCTGCTCTTCAGTCCAGAACAGGAGGTAAAAGAGCCCCCAAAGTGAGTTTAGACAGGGCTTTACATGACATATCTGACAAAATCCTAAAAACAAGAGAAAACATAAATTCAGAGAGAACCATACCCACATAATCTCATTTGACAGAATCAAATTCATAAGAGAAACAGAGGACCGAGGCAAATCTAAAGGGATTTAACTATTTTCTTTTTCTAAATTGCTATTAATGTCTCCCACAATTATAGAATTCTGGATCTCCTCAGTTATTACTTTATCATTACCTTCAACCTACAATGAATGAGGCACACTGAATTTACCCTACTCATGTACTTATCACTTATTTTTTTCTATAGAAATGCATATGAATATGAATATATTTTCCTACATTTCCAAGATTCTACCATGAAAATTTCTGTGATATCACTTCCCTGAAATGCATTTTCATTATTTCCTGTCAGTTCATCTAAGTATTCCATATCATGTGTTGGAAAAGATGAGACAACTCTAAGGCCCTTCTTATTTGACTATTTATAAACTATAATTAAAGGTCAACCTCAGTACCTCCACAGAACTTAAGTCTCATTCACCTTTCTCATTCATAGTGCTTTTTTTTTAAGTAGGTAACAGAAATTTTATTTTGAAGAAGAGTAAGTGATTTAAAGCCATTCAGTGTACTTTAGAGGATCCCAAAATCCTATGGTTGTGGTTCTTAAACAACCTTACCACTGAAAGACCTGGATTACACTCCAAGTTGGACACTGATGCTATGCTTCCATGGGAAATGGTTTCTTGGTTGTGAATATTGTCTTTCCCTTTCCTCTATAGTCTTGGAAATGTGTAGATTGCGTGAACTTTTAGAATCACCATTTTCAACACACATAGCATGGACCCATTTGATAATAGAAGACATCTATATCCTGAAAAAAAAAAAAAGACCCTTCACCAAGCCCTAAAGAAGTGATAAAATAGTCTCTGGAAAAAATAACAGTCATCCATTACATTATTTTTAAAAAATACGAAGAATAAAGTTAGTTAGTAATACATTACTGTACTAGGAAAAGTGATATAAATGCAATTTTAATTTTTAAAGTTGTTCCTTTTTACTACAAAGAGAGTATAAAAAGCTGGGTACATGGGCTGGAGTTGTGTCTCAGTGGTAGACTACTTTGCTAGCATGTGCAAAAGCACTGAGTTTGATTCTCAGCAATACATATAAAATTTTTTTTTGTTTTATTGTTTAAATACATGACAGCAGAATGCATCGCAATTCTTAATACACATATAGAACAATTTTTCGTACCTTTGTTTGTATATAAAGTATGTTCACATCAATTCCTGTCTTCATATATGTACTTTATTTTTTTAAGAGAGAGAGAGAGAGAGAGAGAGAGAGAGAGAGAGAGAATTTTAATATTTTTATTTTTTATTGCTCGGCAGACACATCTTTGTATGTGGCGCTGAGGATCAAACCCCGGCCGCACGCATGCCAGGTGAGCGCACTACCACTTGAGCCACATCCCCAGCCCCATACATGTACTTTAGATAATAATGTCTATCACATTCCACAATCCTTGCTAATCTTTACTCAACACTCCTACACTGGCTACTTCACATAAATTGCCTGAGGGATTTAATGCAGTAATCAAAAAATTTTCTGCAGCCTATGCAGTGCTGTTGGAATGGCTATTATAAAAATCTAAAATTGTCATGTATGGTGGCATATGCCTGAAATTCTAGAAGCTATGGAAAATGACACAGGAGAATAGTTAGTTCAAAGACAGCCTCATTAACATAACAAGGCTACAATCAACTTAATCAGAGCCTGTCTCAAAATATAAAAAAAAGAATGTGGATGTATCTCAGCGATATGCAACTCTGGGTTCAATACTCAGCACCAAACCATACAAAACCAAGCAAATATCTCATAATTAATAGGGATTCCAGGGTACACAAATATGTAAAAATGTTGGTGACATTTTTAAATACATTTAATAAATATATTTTAAATAAATTTAATAAATATCTTTTATAAAAGGGTTAAGGTTCTTTAAAAGCCCAAAACAAAAATGCACATAATCCACTAGTAATAATTTGGGATAGCGGTGCAAGGTTGTACATGCCTGTACTCCCAGTGGCTTAGGAGAATAAGAGGTAGAAAACTAGGGGTTTATTCTCAAGTTAAAGACCAGCCTCAAGAACTTGGCAAGGTCCTAAGAAACTCAGTAAAATCCTCTCTCAAAAATCAAAATAAAAGTGTTGGAGATTGGGTATATAGCACACTGGTAAAGTGCCCTGGGATTAATCTCCATTATTTAAATAAATAAAGAGATATAAATAATAATTATTGGTAAAAAATGCCATACAATCCAGTAATAATAACTCTGGATATATATGTAAAAAATTTGGAATCCTTTTGCTAAATATATTGCCACACATCTATTTTTATTGTAACTTTATTCACAGTATCTAATAAAAGGATACAAAGAAGTACCTTTTAGATAGAAAGTATATCAGAAAATGCCTTCCAGCTGCAAAGCATCCAATTAGTCCATCCCTTCAGAAGCTACACACTTAAAATTCAAACTGGTCCCTAGAAGGCAAGACTCAGATAGTGGTGTTTTCTAAATACTCCAGAAAATTTGGAATCTCTGAGAACCTTGTTTAAGATATTCTAAAACTCAGAACTAGATCATATGGGAGGTCAGAATGAGAACACAACACACAGTAAATTCTTTAATGGGGAATCTTATCTCAGACACTGTCATAACCAAAAGCAGTGTTGGAGAAAATAATAGATTCTGTTTCACTGTTATGTATTCAAACCAAATATATATTAGAAAAAAGTTAAGGCTACTGGTTAAAATCTACTTATAACAGGTATTAAAAATGTACCAGGGACTGGGTGTGTGGGTGCAAGCCTGTAATCCCAGTTGCTGAAGAGGCTGAGGAAGAGTTATCAAAAGTTCAAAGCCAGCCTTAGCAGAAGCGAGGTTCTAAGAAACTCAGTGAGATCCTGTCTCTAAATAAAGTAAAAAAAAAAAAAAATCCTGAGGACTTGTCTTAGTAGTGAAGTGTTCGTGAGTTCAATCTCCAATATCCCCCATAAAAAATGTTCCAGGGGGCTAGGGCTGGAGCTCAGTGGAGCTCACTTGTCTGGCACATGTGAGGCACTGGAATCAATTCTCAGCTCCACATATAAGTAAATAAAACATAAGGGTCTATCAACAACTTTATATATATAGTTCCAAGATATTGAGATGGACTATGATCTAATTTGCCTGTACTTTAGCCCTCAAGATTGAAGTTGGCCAGGCATAGTGGTGCATGCCTGTAATATCAGCTGTTTACAAGACTGAGACATAAGGATAATGAATTCAAAACCAGTCTCATCAATGGTGAGGCACTAAGCAACTCAGTGCAACCCAGTACAAAAGAAGGGTAGGAATGTGGCTCAGTGGTAGAGTGCCCCTGACTTCAATCCCTGGTCCCCCCCCCAAAAAAATGGAAATGAGTAAATAACTCAGCTTGTAGAGTGCTTGCCTTCTAAGTATGAGGCCCTGGGGTCAATCCTCAGTACAGAGAGAGAGAGAGAGAGAGAGAGAGAGAGAGAGAGAGAGAGAGATTGAACTTGCATGTAATTTAAATTCAAGTTAGTCCCACTTTTATTTTTTCCTGTCACACCAGAATGAAAGAGTTTCCTGAAATGTTTGGAATGTTTCTGTGGGTTATTTATTTATTTATTATTTGCTTATTTTTATTTGGTGCTGAGGATCGAATCCAGGACCTTGCACGTGATAGGTGAGTGCTCTATCACTGAGCCACAACCCCAGCCCCTCTGTGCGTTATTTTAATGAAATGGTCTGAACATAAATAAGTAAATGAACAAATTAATTAATAAATAAATACACCCTCAATTGATGACCCATTACAGTTTTTAAAAAAATTTTAAAGGGGACACATAAACCTCATTTAGGAGAGATTCATTCTTTTTAATGTCACCTAATTTTATTCTGCTTTTTTCTCATGTGAAAATCTCAGATGATAAATTAAATTTTTTTAAAAATGCCCTCCAGGGCTGGGGATGTGGCTCAAGCGGTAGCGCGCTCGCCTGGTATGCGTGCGACCCGGGTTCGATCCTCAGCACCACATACCAACAAAGATGTTGTGTCCTCGGAGAACTAAAAAATAAATATCAAAAATTCTTTCTCTCTCTCTCTCTCCTCTCTCACTCTCTCTTTAAAAAAAATGCCCTCCAGTTCTTGAAGAAAAACATTATAAATGATGCATACATTTGAAATAAAACATGGAAAAATAATGACTAATAATGCTGAAAGTGGATTTTTGAGATGAACCAAAATTTCTCAGTTTGCCAATTGAATCTGGGTGCTTGTCTCATAAATTTTAAAGAAAAAAAATCTACTTAAGCAAGAAGAAATAGAATGACCACCATGTGGTATGAGGATTGATATCAGAAAAAAAAAAAAAAGAAAAACTCATTTTTGTGTGCCATCTTAGAAGTTTACTGATGGTTTTGGGCAGAACATAGAGCATAATGCATTTAGAATAGGCTTTGGAAAAGGCATCCTGACTACCATATGGGTTCACTTTCATTCTTTCTGTGACCCATCCTTTTTCCTTCAAATTCAATGAGGAAACACCCCTGGGACAAAGGACTTTGTAGAAGGTGTTCCAACAAGTGGGCACCAAGGTCTTTTACATTTGAAATAGGCCTTAATGGTGCTCATTAACATCTTTCAGTTAGCCACCAGGTGTCTTTGAGTGAGGCCCATTATTCTATTCACATTGCATGGTCATTATATTATCTATTCTATTTTACACTTATTCTCTGTGAACAGAGAATCCTAGTTTTGGAAATGTGAACAGAGAGCTAGAAAACTAGGGGTTTATTCTGAGACCTATGGAGAGATAAGCTGAAGTTCTGGATTTCATATTTTTGTTCTGGATTTGAGATACTGCTTCTGCTAACATTTAAAAATCTCAGGACTCATGAAGAGAATGAGTTAAAAGCCATCATCATCAAATTTGTGAGGCCTAAGAAATTCAAAGGGACCCTGTCTTTAAATAAAAATATTCCTAAAAAAGGGGGTGGGAATGTGAATCAGTGGATGAACACCTCTGGATTGAATTTCTGGTACCAAAAAGAAAACAACACACACACACACACACACACACACACACACACACATGCACAAAATAAATAAATAAACAAACAAACCCTCATGAGTAACAAGCCCTAAAATCAGCAACCTCTCTCATGCATGAATACATCAAGTGGATTTGGGGTTCTCTCATCGTAATCATCTCAGTCTTCACTATGCAATCTGGAGACATGCTGGACTCATGGGACATGGAAGCCCACAAAGGAAAGAAGCTGAAAACACCATACAATTAGGAATAAAATGCCCAGGTTTTCAACTGCAGGTCTAAGCCTCACTAGACTAGTCAGACGGAGGTTAAGGCTAAGCTGCCACAGAGACTCTCTGGCCACAAGACTCTGGAGAGGACCATGAGGAGTCCCTAGCCATGACTACCAGTTTCCACCATTGCCACTCCTGTCAGCTTTAAGCCACCTTCCTACCCAGTCTCAATATAACAAGGCACACTTACCATTTCCTGGCTCTCAGGGTTCTTAGTATCCTCCCTGTGGATTGTTTTCAGATTCTGCATAGCACAGACACCTGGGCTTGGATCCAGGAGAAAAGCCTACAAAAAGATTGAAAAAATGGTGGGCTCCAGACACCAAGGGAACAGAAGATTTTGGACCCTCACAGCTGTGTGAGGGTTGGACAGTTCTCACCTAAGTGACTGATTGGTCAAGGCTTCAGGCCCTGCCTCCAACCTGAGCCAAGTGGGTGCAGAATCAAAGTCTGAATGACAGGCTGCTCCATTATCACTTTTAAAAGACTACCTCAGTGGCTGGGGATGTGACTCAAGGGGTACCGTGGCTTGCCTGGCATGCGTACTGCCAGGGTTCGAGCCTCACAGCTGCATGTAAGCAAAGGTGATGTTTCTGCAGAAATTCTCTCTCGATTTTTTTTTCTTTTTTAAAAAAGACTCCAGATCAGGGCTGGGGATGTAGCTTAGTCAGTAGAGTGCTTGTTTTTCTTGTATAAGGCCATAGATCCAATCCCCTTCACTACACGCACACACTCCCGCCAAAAAAATAAATTAAGTAAAGAACTTTGGGGACTAGAGTTATGGTTCAGTGGTAGAGTGCTTCCCTAGCATGCATGAGGTACTGGGTTGACCACCCAGCATCACATTAAAAAGCCAACCAACAAACAAACTACTAATGGTATTGTGTCCATCTACAACAAAAAATATTCAAGAAAAAAAAAGACTGTGTATTGGACTTGAGCACTCTGACTACAGAACTCATATACACTTTTTATAAATAATATTTACATATATGTCTTCAGACAGTGTATAAAATTATCCTGTGATTGTTTTTCAAGTAACTTATATTACAGGTATGCTTTACAACCCTGAAATCCTCCACACCTCACTTATTATTATTATTATTATTATTACTATTATTATTATTATTATTATTATTATTTGATGGCCTGTTAATTGTATTAATGTGGGAAGCCATTCACACACGTGATCGGGTGCCTCCCGTTAAGGGCCTGAGGCACTTTGGCAAAAGTCGAAGTTTTCCCGACCCTTTCCTGATGAGAGAGCCCATCCGTGTGGGGGTGTGCCTGACCACTGACCCCGGGGACCCAATCACTGACCCTGACCTTGGAGTGCAGCCCCCCCTCAACCTTCATTGGATGGAATTCTCCCCTGAATCTCTTGTTCCCTAATAAAAGGCTAGTCCCCTGCGTGCTCACACTCTCTCTCTCCTGTTAGCCCTGAGTAATCCCTGCTGCGCTGCTGGGCGGTTGGAGGAGGGAACCAGAGAGGGGAGCCATCTCGGACCTAGCAATAGAAATAAGGTAATTGAGTCTTGTGTTTTTATTTCGATCTCTTCTAACTAACTTTATGCCTAGAACCTCATTAATGAAACCACTGCACAGGCCGCGAGGTAGACATTAAATCCTTCTGTATGGGGTTATTTTAAGGCAAAGTTTTCTTCCAATAATAGGACCTAGCCCAGAGAGAGAAGTGCATTGACACTTATAACTGTTTATAAGGTTAAAGCAATTTGTGAATAAATATGTATATATTTTTATTTATTAAAATGATACCACAACTGCTTTAATATTTTTTAACTTTTCTGTTCTTTGTCTCATAAAAAAAAACACTTTGAGCTTTAAACTCATTAGCAATGTCCTTATATCCCTTCCCCCACAAAAGTGAATCACAGGTATAATTCAAATTATTGAGACTCATAAATTTTTGATCCTTTAGTTTAATTAGTGAAGTCTAAAGATTTTCTTTTTATTTTCACCTTAAATGAAGCCCACTTTTTATAGCTTTCTTGTTGTGTAACTGACCTTTAATGTTCTGCAAATTTTACCCCCATTCTGATCACATTGGACTATTGATGTTTTGATAGAGGGGATCTCAAAGTGGTCATGCACAAGGTTGGAAATGGATATATTAAGATATAAGACTGGTGATTGCTGAGTATGTAGATTTTGCTATACAAAATAAGTATTGGTGGATGATATGGTGGTAGGGAGAAAAAGAGCAATGAAAAAAAAAAGAAAAACTTGAACAGTAGAGGGGTTCACATGCTACAAGTCTACAATGATAGCATGAATATAGAGGGTAGTATTCTTGGAAGCAGCAATAAAATTTGAGGGAAAGAAAAAGGTAATTTTTTGCACAGTTCCCAAGTGAGAGCCAGGTGAATGGGTTCTGTGTTCCACTCTTCCCACCTAGGAGTGGAATTTATAGTTCATAGGGTATGTCTCAGTAAGTAGTAAAACATTTCTATGTACCTTTACACTTTTTCATGGCTACAAGCTGACTTTGACAATTGCAGTCACATTACATCTTTGCACTTGTTAGCTATTTATTAATTAATTAATTCATTACATTATTTATTTTTTTATTAATTCACTTTTTCTTTAGTTGTCATTGTTTTTACGTTACTGGTGATTACATAATTGCATAAATATTTGGAATGTTGACTTTCGGTTAAATATTGTGTTATCTGTTTATTCATACATTTACTTTTCATTGAAATTTTTTCCTTTACCAAGTCTGATTTATATTAGACCTCAATCTTCATTTATGAAGATTAAATAAAACCACATTATTCCAAATAACTCAAGGATTTGTCATCTTGGCAGAACCCTAATCACCCACTAAAGTTGACCCAATCTGGGTCAACTAAAAGCTGTGTCAAAACTCCCCTTTTTTCTTTTAGACACCTTAATAAAGAATTACTCCCTTACTTTTATATGTGGGAGAGCAGACTAATTTTCCAAAGCATCAGTTAATAACCTAGATGTGTTTTCCAACTAGCTCACTATTACTTTTAAATTATTTATATCCTTGACACTAAGAGTGTCACTGATTATTTTTTTTTATTTTTGCAAGATCTCTCTCTCTCTCTCTCTCTCTCTCTCTCTCTCTCTCATATTACAAATTGAAATCAGATATGATTTTTGCTAAGAAACACTCTCAGTCTTTAATAAAATATTCTATAAAGAAAAAGGGTTTTGTTGATTTTCTTACAGCTTCACAAAGTTGCTGAGGCTGGCTGACTTTAATGTTTTAGAATATAATGTTATAGAAGTTAGCATTATATATATATATATATACACACACACACACACACACACACACACACGCGCGCACACACACAATTGTGTGTGCGCGTGTGTGTGTATCATTGAATACTCACCAGGAGTATATACAAAATAATAGTAAAGCTAAAGTGAATGAAAAAAATGGAATGAATAAATAAATAAATAAAACAGATGAAAAAGTACAAAGATTTTATGTGACTGGAATTTTCAAATGTTGATTGTGGCCACACAAATTTGTAAAGCTACTTGGAAATGGCTTTATACTACCTACTGAAACATACTCTGTGAATTATCAATTCCACTCCAAGGTGGGAAGAAATAAACACATAATCCATTCATCTGACTCTTTCTTTTGAGGACTGTGACAGAGTTACCTTCTTCTTTTGCTTCTACATTATTTCTGCCTCCAAAGTAATTACCCCTTACCCTCATGCTACTATTGATCCACCACTAGACGTTTTAGAACTGAACCCTTGAGCTTGTCATTTTTTCTCTTCCACTATCTACTCCACCAATACTTTTTCATGAATACTCACTACTACATACTCAGCATACACCAATCTCACATCCTGACCCATCCCGATCCTGCCTTTTCCATGGATCACTTTGAGATCCCCTCCACTCAGATATCAATAGTCCAGAGTAAGGTCAGGTTAGGGTGTTATATATGCAGGTTTTTAGAAGTCATTTAAATAACAATAAGTCTATAAAAAGTGGGATGTATTTTAGCTGAGTTTAAAAAAAAATCTACAGACTGCACTGTTAAACTGAAGTGCCTAATTCACTACTCTCAATAATTTGGAAAAAGAAATTCTATTAAAAGGAGAATAAAGAAAAGAACATAATACATAAAGTGACAAATTTGAAGACACACCAAGTATATATATCCAAAGAGTGTCATATATTGGTGCTTTCAAAAGATAAATTAATTTGAAATCAATTTGGTTAATGTGAGATGTAGTAATCATTTATTAATTATATATATATATATATATATATATATATATATATAGGTAGTATATATGTATATTTACCAAATGCATCTCATATAATTATGAGTATATGTTGCAAAAAAATGAGCTCTACAGTATTTTTTAAAATTTTTCTGAAACACTATAAATATCTAAATCTGGGTTTATGTATTACCAAATATTCAGGATACATTTTATACTTTGTAAAATGTATCACTGATTAATAGCCCTTTTTCTTAAAGTTTTAAAAGGAGTAGTATTTATTTCCAATTACAACATAATGCCATCTTTTATTTTTATTTTTAATTACTTTTTAATTATATATGACATCAGAATCCATTACAATTCTTATTAAACATATAGAGCACAATTTTTCATTTGTCTGGTTTTGTAAAAAGTATATTTATACAAATCCACTTTTTTATATATGTACTTTAAATAATAATATACATCATATTCTAACAACATTTTTTAATAAAGTTTTTTTAAAGAGAGAGAGAGAGAGAGAGAGAGAGAGAGAGAATTTTTTTTTTTTTGTAGATGGACACAACACAACACAATGCCTTTATTTTTATGTGGTGGTGAGAATTAAATCCAAGTCCCACCCATGCTATGTGAGCACTCCACCACTAAGCCAGAATCCCAGAGCTCCAGTATAATTTCTAAACCCGTGAGCCCTTCCCTTCCATCCCAACCCCCAACAGGTCATTTTGATACACACTGAAGTATGCTATGAAGTTATAGAAAAGAGTATATACCTTATAATAAAATGAACAGATAAACTGTTGTAACTAATACATAGCATACTACTACTACTACTACTACTACTACTACTACTGATAATAATAATAATAAACTTTGCATTTAGAAAACAATAAAGTATACATCTGGTACTACTGACATCTTTTCTCCCCAAAATGACATATTTTCCAAAAGAGGGGGGGTTATTTGTGGGAAAAAAATGATATTCTATGCTTTCTTAATATCAAGAATAAATTATTATCAGAAGTAATATATATTTCAATATAAAAATAAATAGAACAAGGTTCCATGGCACACTTCTAATCCCATTGGATTGGGAGGTGAAGGTAAGGCAAGATAATCCTGAGTTTAAAACCAGCCTCAGAAACTTAGCAAAGCCCTAAGCTTCCATGTGTGACCTGTCTCTGTGTGCCCCTGATTTAAATTTCCAGTAAGAAACAACAACAAACAAAAGAATACAGAATATTGATGAGGACACTAAAAAAATTATCATGAAGTAAAGATGGAGTAGAAATTGCTGTTATTTCTTCATGAAAAGTGTTTATGTATATATGAAGTACTCCTCACCAAGCAGCATAGACCTGTAGAAATTATAGCATGTGTGTACCATGACAGTGTACAGTTACATGATAGCATAAGGCTAGAGCAATACTTGTCAACACAGTGGAAATCTATGGCCTAGGAGGAAAGAGGGGGTGCATTAAAAAAATAAAAATTATGAAGTATGAGAAAAATTGGTTTCTAGAGCCCAGAAAGATTTTTGGTTTAATTAGAGTAAAAAATACCTCATAAGTTTTATACTGAAGGTACATCTGTTAAATATATTACATGTATAATGTCTTTCAAAGAAAATATATAGAACTTATCAAAAACTAAATAAATATTTACAAAAACACATAAAATACCATGTGTGTAAATAAAACAAATCATTACAAAGACAACTATTTTAACTAAATTTAATATATAATATTTTTCCATGAAAATTTTAGCGTGTTTTTCTTTAAATAAAAGAAGAGAGCTGGATATGCTACTGCACAATTGTAATCCCAGCACCTTGGGAGGCTGAGACAGGTGTATTGTGAGCTCAAAGCCAGCATCAAAAAAATTGAGGCCCAAAGGAACTCAGTGAGACACTATCTCTAAATGTCATACAAAATAGGTCCGGGGATGTGGCTCAATGGCTATGTTCCCTGAGTTTAATTACCAGTACCAAATAGAAAAGAAGGGACCAAATAATTATCTTGGAAATAAAATATGTAAAATACCACAAAACCTTTAATAAAAAAACAAATAATATAGTTATTGTTATTTGACACATTCAACTATATTGCAATAATACAGAAGAATAAATCATAAGATGAATCAAGTCTGAAACCATATATATGTCAATAGTATTGTTAAGAGTAATAGAAAGGCATATGTAAAACCAACCATATAAAAAATAACATTAGATTGAATGAATAAATCTATCCAACCTAAAGTTAGAATTGGGACCTAGTGGCAAAGTTTACTGTTAGAGTGTGCGTGCAGAATGTGCAAGGTAGTCAGTTCCAACGTTAGCAACAGTATACAAGGCAAATGTTAAGAGGGAATGATGTTGAAAATAAAGCAGAATATTAAAATGAGACACACTCTCTCCATCTATAGATATATTTAAGAAAAAACTACTATGAGTGTCTCTTTGGCAAATTATAATGAGTAGAGAGATTTAGATACAGTGGATGTTAGTCCTGTCTTGAGCAATGTACCACATTTGAGACAAAATACCCAATTACAATCATCACCTATAGTAAACAGAAATGTGAGAGAGGGGCTGAGAATGTTGCTCAGTTTTAGAGTGATTCCCTTGTATGCACAAGGCCCTGGGTTCAATCTCTATCACCACAAAAAAAAAAATAAAATAAAAAGAAAGAAAGAAAGAAAGAAAGAAAGAAAGAAAGAAAGAAAGAAAGAAAGAAGAAAACATGGGAGAAGTGATACAAAAAATTGTGGTGATATCTAGGAGCCATAAAAGCCTTTTCAAGTGTTTCATCAGCTGTGATCAAGACACATAAATAGGGCTGGGGATATGGCTCAAGCGGTAGCACGCTTGCCTGGCATGCGTGCGGCCCTGGTTCGATCCTCAGCACCACATACAAACAGAGATATTTTGTCCGCCGAAAACTAAAAAATAAATATTAAAATTCTCTCTCTGACTCTCTCTGTCTCTCTCTCTCTTTAAAACAACAAAAAAAGACACATAAATATCCAAATATCAAATCTGTCAATTTATCTCAAAAAAACATTTGTCAGCATATTTTACCAACTGCTGATGCTGACAGATGAAGTTCACACTAGCTTGTATTTTAGGGGAAAACGGGAGGAATCCAGTAATCTACTCTTAGCTTGAGTGAGATTTTAGCACTTCCTCAATCCAGTCCCAATCCTGATACACTAGTAATAATGCCAGAACTACCAATTGCTCCTAGAAAAAGTTGTGTGTGTATGTGTGTACTGAATGTCTCAAGTTTAACATATTGTTTATGTTACTATGTCCCTGATACACTAGTAATAATTCCAGAATTACCAATTGCATCTAGAAAAAGTTTTTTTTTTTTTTTTTTTTTTTTTTTTTTTTTTTTTTGTGTGTGTGTGTGTGTACTAAATGTCTCAACTTTAACATATTTTGTTTACATTACTATGTCCTGAAGTTCCAAGCTCTGGAACAAAAGTTGACTGAGATTATGTAAATTTCTGTAGATTCAAACAAATGAATTTACATCCTTTCCCAGCACTTTTATGAACTATGATACCAAGAAGTAGTTCAGAAAGGAGGTTGAAAATCAATGATTCCTATTTATTCCAACAAATCTTTACAGAATAGTCCTACATTAGCTACTTATATAAACTTTCCTCAGGGGTAAATTGCATCAAAGAGATTTTCTGTAGCCTGAGCAGTGTTGTTGAAAAGGTAATTTTAATAATCTGAAAGAGCTAGGTGTGGTGGCAAATATACTAGTGGCTGGAGAGGCTGAGTCAGGAGGATTTCAATTTGAAAGACAGCCTTAACAACATAGCAAGGCTATAAGCAACTTAGTGAGATATTAGTGATATATCACCTGTCTCAAAGGAAAAAAAAATGTCTGGGGACATAACTCAGTGGTTAGCACCCCTGGAGTTCAATTCCTAGCACCAAACCACACCAAACCAAACAAATACCTGAAAGATAGTAGGGACTCCAGAATATATGTGTATATGAATAGATAAAAATTTTGGTTACAATATAAAGTTAATAAAGATACTTTTGAAAAAACTATCATGGTTCTTAAAAGCTCAAAATAAAAATGCCATATAATCTGATAGACCCAACCTGATCTTTTCTTAAAATTGGGAGCCATCTCGCCACAAAGCCATGAAAAGATAATTTTGGCTTTACTATAAATTACTGCAAATCCTGAACCTGCTTGGAATGTCTGCCCGTGCCTTGAACTCACCCATGCCTGGCTCTCTGACCAGATAACAGCCCTCTCTGAAACTTTAGTGACACCTCATAAATATTAGCCTTCCCTGTCCAGACAATGACCCTCTCAGAGGCCTTCATAAATTCTCATGTTGGGCCAGCAAAAAATGTAAACTACCATTTGTGTTATGATCATTGGAGTTCTGTTATCTGTAACCCCCCTTTGTGTAAGTTTCTGGGCTATAAAGCTGGTCTGCAGGAAAGCTGGGGCTGCTGTCTTGTTCCTGTGGTTTTGGGAGGGAGAGGCAGCCTGGCTGGTCGAAATAATAAGCTTGCTTTAATTTTATTTTAATTGGAATCAGGGGTCTTTTCTTGCGTCCTGGTCTAACAAATCCACTAATAGTAATTTTTTTGAAGCAGAGTATTATTGTGAATGTCTGTATTCCCAGTGGCTTTGGAGGATGAAACAGGAGGAACTTAAGTGCAAGACCAGCCTCAGAAACTTGGCAATGTCTTAAGTGACTCAATGATACACTGTTCCATTAAAAAAATATAGGGATGTAACACAGTGGTAAAGTGCCTAAATAAATAAAAATAAATAACAATTCTTGGTTAAAAAAATGCCCTATAACCAAGTAATTATAATTCTGGATATATATCTAAAGAAATTGGAACACCTTTGTTAGAGAAAGTACTTCATTTCCATTTTCATTGTAGGTTTATCCACAGTATCTAATAAAAGGATAAAAATGAAGTGCATTTTAGATACAAGGTATTGATTAAAAGCTTCCTTCCATCTACTTGCCTTAAAGGCAGCATACTTACAATTCAAACTGCTTCCAAAAAGGCAAGACTGAGATACTGATTTTTCTGAATACGCCAAGAGATTTTGGTACCTCTGGGCAAATTGTGTAAGACTTTTCTAAAAGTAAGGAGCAGGTAAATATTGGGTTTGGAATGTGGACAACACACTGTAAATTACTCAAGGAGGAATCTTAGACACTGTGATAAGGTGTCTGAGTCTGGGGTAGAAAGAGGAAGTAAAATCAGAATTTGAGATAATATCAGACTCTCTACTTCACTGATTTCTAGATTATTGATTTAATCCAAACAGATATTGAAAAAGGGATAAGGCTACTAATTAAAATTTATCTACAACAGGTATTTAAAATGTACCAGGAAAGAGCTGAAGGTGTGGCTCAGTGGGCCAGTGCTCACCTAGCATATATGAGGCATTTAGCTTAATTCTCAGTACAACATATAAATAAATATAAGATAAGTAATATTTTTAAAAATACCAGGTAAGGTTCCAGGGTTGTGGCTCAGGGGTAGAGTGCAAGGCTAGTATGTATGAGGCAGTGTGTTTGATACTGAATCCACATTAAAAAAAAATAATAATAATAATAAAGATATTGAGTTCATTTACAACTAAGAAAAAATTATTTAAAAAATTAAAATAGTGCTATGGCATGTGACCTTTTAATTAACTGTGTTCTTATTAAGCCTTTGCAATTGAACTTGCTTGTAATTTAAATTAAAGTCCAGCTCCACATTTATTTCCTGCCACACCAGGACAAAGAAGTTTGCTTGAATATTAGGAATGCTTCTAAATGTCATTTTAATAAACTTGTCTTACATATTTAAAAACTCACTTGAAAGCAAACTTGGTGGCACAGGCCATAACCTCTGTGGCTCAGGAAAATTATTCATGGGTATCATAAATTCAAAGCCACCCTCAGCAAAAGCAAGGCACTAAGCAACTAACTGAAACCTTCTCTCTAAATAAATACAAAAAAATAAATGGGCTGGGGTTGTGTCTCTGTGCCCCTGAGTTAAATACCTGGTATTTAAAAAAAAGAAAAAGAAAAAAGAAAAAGAAAACCTCAATTGAGGACAAATACATTAAAGAAACAAACAAACAAAATAAAACAAAACAAAACCTTAATTTTGAACAAATTCACTACACTATTGTGAGGATGGCCTTAGGCCTGGCCTAAACAACTCCATTTTAAAAACTTCAGTTTGAAACCTGCAGTCTCACTTCTTTAGGCATGCTTAAAGAAGCCCTGCAGTATTGCCCTCAGACATAAACAAATCACTTCCCCTCAATCTGAGAAACAGAGTGAGGCCTCTGGCAAGTTGTCTTCCCGTGGTAAGAGGGAAGGGTGAGAAGGCCAGGGTGCAGACCACCAGACCAGATGTTTCTGGCCCTAGAGTAAATGATGTCATGGAAAAATCTGGTGGTAACTAATAAGGATTGAGAAGGGGGTAAAAAAGCCTCAAAATTTAATATAAATAATAGAGCAAATGAATAGATGTTCAGCCAGCCGAATCAAAAATGCACTTGAGCTCCAGAGGCTAATGAGGACTTGCAATGACATCTCATTACTTCTCATCATTTGCATTATCCTCACCACTCTTAAACTCTACAGCCACATAATGACCTTAGTGAGAGGGGGAAGGGTAAAAGATTATGTGATGTACTTCTCATGTGATGAAAACTTAATTATAGTGGGGAGAAACCCAATGGGGAGAATAAAACCAAGAGGCAAGGTCTCTCACACACCCAACATATATATTTTTAAGAATACAAATTTCATCATAATTACTTTAAAATTTCATTTAACTTTACTGTTGTCTGGTCTTATGAGAAAGCAAATTGTGTTTTAAACATCTAAGCAATGCCCTAAGGCAGTAACATTTTTCCAGAGAGAAAAACAATATAAAGCATGAGTATAATTTAAAAATTTATATTAAAAATTAAGAAGGAAAGCTTAAATCACTTGCAATAACTTAAACCACTATATCCAAAAGATTACTATTTTTGACAGTATAAATTGACTAATAAATAAATGTATTTTTCAAGTTTCATCCTAAACTTCACTCTTGACCTCTCAGAGATATCTATGTTCACCACAGCTATATTCCATGTTTGAGATCTATGAATACCCTGACCTCAGCAAGGTGAAAAAACTGGACAACTTGGTTCTGTGTCATAGGTTGTGAAATAAACATACCAAAAAACATTCTCTCAGGGCCAAAGAATAGGAGAGACTGTGAACTTTGAGAGAGTTGCTATCTACAACTCAGAAGAAGTGTACAAAAGTGGACCCTGTTTCTCACAGGATTCTGGGCACAGATCCATTTCCATTTTAGATATCATACCATAACGAAAAGAGATGGGCATCACTGAAGAGAAAACTTTAGGTCATCAGATAATCAGTAACCCAGAAACTAGAGTCTAAACATTTTAAAGAAAAACTTATTTTGCACTTTTGTCTTTAGCCTAATGCAGGGTTGTGATTTAAATTTTCTTCTTTGGTATGGGGTACTGTGAGAATATCATCAAATATTAAAGCATAGAAGTCTACATACATTTCTATATAATTCAATAAAGTCTGTCAAGATATTAAAGTTTAAATTTAAATTAATAAAAATTTAACCACTCCCTATAAGGCATGATGTGTTTTTCACATAACTTCATTTCCATGTGTGATTGAATCCTGGCACTCAGTTAGTGGATTAGTTACCTATCACTGAATAAGAAGAAACTATATAAAAATTATTGTCTCATGTGTGGAATTAACATCAATTAAGGCTGATTTCATATGGGATCTTTTTACTGCATGTAATTAGGTGATAGATGATAAGGTTACTGAACTTCAGAGGGAGATATGGTTGCCAAAAAAAAAGCACCCTTCATCTCAAAATCAAATAAATTAAGGTGGACTCATTCTCATGGAGGTGATGGTGTTGTGAAAGCAAAAACAAAGTATTCAAAATGTTTCCTGACTAATACACTTTCATAGTCACAGCTTTACATAAGTCACACACACAAAAAGTAAGAGCTCAGATCCAAAGTTGGGGAAACATACTCTGCACTTTGGCTAGAAGAGGAGTAAGAACACATTGTCAACTTTATGTGTACAGATAAAGCTAAAGAATTGCTAATATGTTGACATTCAGTATAATTTTTCATGTTGTAATAGATGAGGTTTACATAGCTGTTCAGTGTGAAAGAATATTTGAAAGGTCTCACAAATATTAAGCAACATTACTGGAATTCAGGATCAACTCTATGTGACCCTCTAGATTACATGAATTATCAATCTTTCAGTATTGTCCTATAAGTTAGATGGTGCCACAAAAAAAAAAAAAAGAAAGAAAGAAAACAGGATTTTTTATTTGTACCAAGGACTAGACTCAGGGCACTTTATCACAAATCACATCTCGAGCCCATTATTTTAAGACAAGCCATGTTCTAAGATGCTTAAGGCTCCACTGAGTTGTTGAGTCTAGCTTGAATTTAAAATCTTTCTTCCTCAGCCTCTTGAGTCACAAGAATTACAGACATGCATTAAAATATTGGCTCTTGTTCTCAGGTTTATGAACAGACCAAATTGAAATGCTAATCAGAGAAACAGTTGTTATATTCACCCCTTTGTTAATTCTGGCTAATTTTCTAAGGTTTAAATATTGAAACCAATATTTCAATGTATACTGAAGGTAACATTATCTATTATAGTCAACAGTCTGTTGATCTCCATTCTATCCAGACAATTTTTTACTGACTAAACTTTGATTTAATTTGAAAATGTTACTCAGTATGTTTGAACTTCTGGTTTTTCTGCTGACATTGTTAGGATACTAGGTTCAAACCTTACAGCCTATGGAAAATTATGGTGTGGTTATAGTTAAAGAAAAGACTATACGATAAATAAAATTTTAAACTCACGAGGATGAGGTATTTTATTTGTTATTTTTCTATGTACTATTGGTGAATAAGATACGGAGTACCCAGTCAAATCTTAAATCATACAAAGCAGGCTCTATCTCTAGTTAATAAAGAAAAATATCAAATACAAAATGTTGTGTTGCAAAATCACATGTCACTTGGTTTGTTAACAGCAGCACCTAAATGGATTTCTGACATATTCAGTTGTATGTATATTCTAGATCACCAAAATAATATCAGTATTACTTCAATACATGTTACATCTTTAGTTGCAGCCACACAGAGTTGATCAATGATAAGTCGAAAGAATGATGTCAGGATATCATCTGGAGATGGCTTTTAGTAATCCTAGGCAGGGGGATTGTGTTCCACTCATATCACAATGCAGTGTATTTTTTGTGGCCTGTGGATGCAGAGCTCTTACTTCCTTGCTAATAGATCATTTCAGAAGACTTCAGGTGTGTAGATTTTAATGATGATGAATCCTAAAAGGATGGATCATTGGAAATGCCAAACATGGCTATAGCTACTCTCTTGTTGATGCTTCCAACAGGTTATTATTATAATTATAATTATTATAATTATTTTTATTGTTATTATTATTTATTCAAGTAATAAATACCCTGATTTAGTGTATGCATTCATTGTCATAAATATTTTCTTTTGAGCATGTGTTCACTATGTAAAATATTGACCATTCAGAGAGCGTGGTGAGAAACTGGAGTGTGGCCTGCTCCCCTGGGCCCTCTGGGGCCCCGGCCCCAGGCCGGCGGGTGCGCTGGGGAGCCTGAGGACAGGACACGGCCTATCCTGCAGATCCCTGGAGCTCCTGATGTGAGTGCCCACTGGCTGGCCCTGGCTGTGAAGGACTGGTGAGCCTGCCACCCAGATGGATGACCTGATGGCGGCGGCGACCTGTCGGCCCTGGACCCCAAGGGCTGCCGGGTCTCCTGGCTCAATCATGCCCATCCCAGCTGAAGCCACCCGGGACATGGCGCCTTTGGGTGGCAGCGGGCGTGGCATGGCGAGAAGAATGGCGGCCGCCCGAATGCTGGGCGGCCGGCAGGGGCTTAAAGATCCCAAGAAGGAGGATGGACGCCTGAAAGCTCGACCACGCGTTGGACAGTGGAGCCGCACATACCAGGAATCCCCGTGAGCGCTCAGTGCCAGCTCCTCAAGACCGCACCTTGTCTCAGCCAACAAAGACCAGAACGGTCCTGGAAGGTGAGCGAAGGCCCAGAAGATGACAATGGGTGAAACGGTTAGCGGCCTCGGGTGGTTGGTGTTCATTCTACCAAAGAGAGAAACGGTAGAGTCACAAGCCGCATCTACCCAGTTGGAAATGCCTGCCACCCTTTGGGAAGATTTCCTGGCCCTTTGTAAAAGGCCTGTGTATATAATATGAAAAAGCTGCTCTCAACTTGCCCCCCAACCTTTTAAAACTTGTGTTGTATCTGGACATTCTAAATTTGTAAAGAGGATGCCTGATGTATGATAGAGTTAGAAAATAATGCCTTGTAAATGTCCATTTGTTTGAAAAAATCAGAAATGTCTTCTGGAAGTGACTTTGAAATGAATTTGTTAGACCACCTCTAGGAGCGACACTTGTCCACATTTGTTCAGTGGGTTGTTGGACATGGAGGAGACTGACTATGAGAAGGAGGTCCTGTGCCAGACTGGTTTTACATAAAAGATATTTTTCATATAATAACCATTGTTTTGCGTGTGCATTTTATTCCTCATTAGTGTATATATAGTTGAAAATGCTAAATACTTTTTTTTAAAAAAATCTAGGTTTTCTAGATGTTCTAAAGTGCCTGATATATGTTAAAAGTAGAAGTGGTAAAAATATATGACACATTTTGTAAATTTCTTTTGTTAAAATTCTTATGAAATTGTTTCTTTTTTTTTTGGGGGGGGGTGAAATACCAAACCCTGTTGAATAGTACAGTTGTGTGCTGGTCCTGGGGAGCACTGTGCCAGTGTGCTTACCGAGAGCCAAGAGTTGTCTATGGGTTTTGTTTTACTTTGCTGTGTACATAGTGTATATAAAGGACAAATGAGTCCTCCTAATCTACATCTAGCCTTTCTAGATGTTAAAGAGGTTTCCAGTGTATGACAAAAGTAGAATTAGTAAACCAGTTTTGAATATTTTGTGTTAAAATTCCTAGGAAAGATTGTCTTCTGAAAATTTGAGCATGATAGCCCACTGGGTCAGTGAAGGGCCAGAATGCTCATATTTTGAAGACATTTTCAAATTAGAACTATTGTTACATGTGTGCAGTGTATTCAAGACTGTCATGTACATAGTGGACAAATTGAATCCTTACTTGAAACATCTAGTCTTGTCTAGATGTTTAGAAGTGCCCGATGTATGTTAAACATAGAGGTATTAAAATATCACTTTGTAAATATCTTTTTGCTAAAATTTATATGAAATAGTCTTTTGGGAATGGAACTATTAAACCACCTTTGTGAGCGGTATAGTACTGTCTGTATTTGCTCAACGATGTGGAGGAGGTGGGAGGAAAGCAATTGCAAAAGGTTAGTGTGTTCATATTTGGACATTTTCAGACATCAGTTTTCTATATTTTGTGCATTTTGTTTTTGCTGTGTATATAGTGTATATAATGGACAAATAAGTCCCAATTTTGCAACATCTAGTCTCTAGATGTTAAAGAGTTTGCCAGTGTATGACCAAGTAGTTAGTAAAATTAGAACATTTTGTACATTTTTTATTGAAATTCATAGGAAAGCTTGTCCTCTGTAAAAAGGCTTTTGGATTTGTTCAACCATCTCTAAGTGTTACATATGCCTGTACTTGTCCACTGGACTGAAAATAGAAGGTAATGAGAAGGGAGAGGTTCAATGACAAAATGGTCATATTAGAAGATACCTCATATTTAACCATTGCTACGAGTGCAATTTTATTCACCAGAGCTGTGTGAATAGTGGACAGGGTCTTATGTGGAATATCTAGTCTTCTATATATTTAGAAGTACTTGATATATTTAAAAGTAAAAGTAGTAGAATTGAAACTTTTTGTAAATAGCTTTTAAAAACTGATGAGAAATATTGTGTTTGGAATTGTTAAACCACCTCTTAACAGAATACTGTCTGTTGTACTTGTTGATTGGGTTGAGGGAGGTGGGAGGGAAGAAGTCGCAAAAGGTGTTTAACATTGTTAGTGTCTGCTAGAAAACTTCAGCTTACCCATTACCTTGTACTGTGCATTTCATTTAACTTTGCTGTACTGTATATATTGTATATATACTGGACAAAAGAGTCCTAATTTTATAATATCTAGTCTCTAGATATTAAGAGGTTGCCAATGTATGACAAAAGTAGAGTTAGTAAACTCACACATTTTGTACACTTTGTGTTAAAATTCATAGAAAGGCAGTCTTCTAAAAAGGACTTTTGGAAGTGAAATTGTAACATCATATCATGTGACACTCAGATGTGACACATGTGACAACAGGAGAAAGAAGTAGAAGAAATGAAGTATTCTAGGCCAGAATGATCCTACTTAGAAGACACTTTCATATATAACCATTGTTACATGTGTGTAGTTTATTTAACACTACTATGTACATAGTGGACAAACTTAAGTCCTTATTTGAAACATCTAGTCTTTCTAGATGTTTAGAAGTGCACAAAGTATGTTAAAAGTAGAGGTAGTATATATCTTTTTTTAAAAATTCATGAGGAAATAACCGTCTTTTGGAAATGGAATAATCAAAACAGTTCTCTGAACAGTACATATTATATCTGTGCTGGTTAAGGGAGGAAGAAGGAAAAGAAAATATAAAGGGTTTTATACCAGTGTATTTTCTGTGAAGCAGAATTGACCATTGTCCCTTATATTTGTGGGTTTTGTTTTATTATTCTGTGTAAATAGTGTATATAAATGATAAATGAGTCCTAATTTACATCTAGTCTATCTAGATGCTAAAGAGGTTGCCAGTGTATGACAAAAGTAGAGTTAGTATACTAGCACACAGAGTACATGTTGTTAAATTCATAGGGAATACTGTAATTAAAACCACTTAGTGAAATTTGTTAAAAGTCATCTCTAAGCATTACAGATGCATATACTGATCCATTGGTTGATAAGACTAGAAGGGGAAGGGTTCTAGGCCAGAATGTTACTTTTTGGAAGACACTTTCAAATTCTAGCCTTTAAAAAAAGGGGTGTGGGGGGGAGTTTTGCTTCAAAGTATAGCCTTTGTTAAGTAAGTGTTGCAGTTTATTCAGTGCTACTGTATGTATAGTTGGAAACTTAAGTCCTTGTTGGGAACATCTAGTGTTTCTAGATGTTGAAAAGTGCACAACACATGGAAAAAGTAGAGAGCTAAAGTAATTCTCTAAGTATGTTTTGTTACGACTTAGGAATGGTTGCCATTTAGGGGAATGGAATTGTTGAACTTGATGTCTTGGAGGGTAGGTTGAAGGTTCACTGGGTCGGGGCTAGGGGAAGGAGAAAGTATGCATACAGAAGCAATGGGTGCCCTTTAGATTAGTTCAGATTGTCTAGCCATTGTTATATGTGCATTTTAGTTAATCTTGCTGGGTATTAAAGGATAAGTCTTAATGCCCAAAGTTTGTTAACAATAGCAAAATAATCCCTATATAAATGTCCTTTTGTTAGCTTTTAGAAAGAACTGTCTTCTGAGAGTGACCCTTGTTAATCCAGCTCTTGGAGCTAGGGATAGTCCTGAATTTAGTCACTGGAGTGGTGAAGAGGGAGAAGAGGAAGGGGGAGGGGAAGTGCTCTTTGCTAAAGTCTCCATATTTGGAAGACAGGTTTAGATTATAACCATATATCTATATGTACATTTTTGGTAAATTGTGTTTTTGTGCACAAAGTTCATACTTCATTTCACAATATTTAAGCTTTCTAGATGCTTGAGGTGACAGTGAATCATAAAAAGTAGTGCTAGTGAATTAGCCAACTTGTAAATATCTTTTTGTTATAATTAGAAATAGATAGAAAATAGATAGAAAAGATGCATCTTGGACATGGAATTGTTTTATCTCTGGGCATTGTGTATCAGGATTTGTTCATTAGGCTGGCAGCAGAGGGGGACAGGGAGACACACAGAAAGATGGAAGCAAGTGCTCAAAAGATTTACATTTTGATGTGAGCCACTGGTGTCTGTGCATCTTCTGGCTGTACTATAGGAATATTTTAATTCACTGGGAAAATGCATTCTTGCTAATATTTTAGTAGGAGAAATCTGTTAATGATTAACAAGCTTGGTGTATTCTGTTGCTGTTTCATTTTACATTGAGCATTAAGGGAATGAATTGTTTGAGTTGTAACTCTGCCAATATGTCTATCTAGATGCGTGTTGCCATTTCTGTCTTCAGTGAAATTTTTGTCCACAAGAAAGGAAAACAGATTGATTTGGTGTATTCTTGGTTATCAAAAAATACTCATGTAGCTTCAGGATTTTGAATTGGTAAATATTCATGATGTGTGGAAAAGCATAATACACACCACAATCTCAATTACACAAAATGGGATATTGTGTATAAATGCACACAACCTAGAGGGACACATCCAACTAAGCTTCTTGTGACTGGATGACTTTGTTCTTTGCTTGTGTTTTTTTTTCCCTGTAATGTACAATTTACTTTTAAAAAATAAAAATTATTTTAAAAACCTGAAAAAAAAATATTGACCATTCACCTTTGTTTTCTGACCTGTGTGTGAAAAGGCCTATGGAATGATGCAGGAATCTAAGGGTTGAAGGCTCTGGGCTGTCTGGGAGCTATTGTGTTTTTTTTTTTTTGTTGTTGTTGTTGTTGTTTTTTGCATAAACATGACTACACTGCCAATTCTGCTTAACATCTCTCAATTGCTAGATATCCAAATTTTACATCCTGGGTCTCAACACCCACACAGCAACTGGTGTAGTCTTTAGGATATTTGCATGTGAGAGACATTTCAGTCCTGATAGATTACTAGAGATTTTTAGGGGAGTGGTGGTACCTATAGACACCAAGAAGCATACAACACTTAGTTGCCTCAGTCCTATTACAGTGGACTCCTATGGAGAGTTATGATATAATGGGATTAATTCCTTGTAAGCAGAAATAAGGATTCTGACTGCACTGTTGGCAAACATAAACCCTGCAATTTGAAGTGTCAATGAAGTGTTGAAGCCCAGGCCCCAGCCCCTAGCCAAAGAAAAAAGTGGCAGCAGTCACATAGATGATTTGGAGAAGTAGTCAAAGGAGTCATGTGCAGCTGCTCTGGCCATGGGATGAATGGTTACAATAGATCTGACAGCAAAAACTGATGTAAATGTATGAGAGACTAGCAGAATGAGGAATTGCAAGATAATCAAGAGGTCTAGGAATCCAAAATACATCCAGTAGAGTAAGATCTCTGTATTTTTGAAAATACCTATCAACCTTCCCCATTGTGATGTTGAGTCTGAAAAGAAGAAGAAGGACAAAGGCTTTAAAGTCCAGTCAATGGATGATGCATAAAATGAAACAACAGAAGCCAATGGCTCCAGTGAACAACTGGCATGGCCAGCCCAGGTATCCAAGTTTAATATATTTTACCTGTTAAGCAGAACTGATGGACTTAATAAAAATAATTTACCCAGGTGTCAAGAGAGCAAGATTATTATTTTTTGTCTGTAAAAATTAGAAATAAACAGCATTCTGTGTTGCACCCTAAAAATCGAGAGGTTAGCATTGCTCCTTACAGTAGAAGTTGTAAAATGCTCAATACCATGAGGCATTTAGGGCCAAAAAAAGACCAAAAAGACCAAGTGTGTTAGTACAGCTTCCAGAAGTCTATTTATTTAGCAAGTAACCAAGGTCACAAACACTCAGATTCAATGTATGTACTCAAGGTCAAAAACATTTGTTTGTGAGCATGCTCTTATATCAGTCAAATGTTGTTAATGTGCCTTCTTTGTCTGACCTACATAAAAAAAATTCTATTTAACAACTTTGGGGGCTGAGGTATAGAAGATAGAGGCTGGTTATGGGCTATTGCTGCCTTCAGAAGTAGTATGCCTACCATCCCAAAAGTTCCTCACATCTTTCAACTGCTTGAGCCCCAAATATTGCTTTTTTGATATGAGCCCCTGCAGAGCAGCCACAGATGTGAAACTATATTTAATTTGAGACTATCACAAATCCTCTGCTTTATGCAAAGAGTATTGTGTTGTTTTGTAGACATGCTCCCAGATAATATTTGTATAGTGGATATTTAGTGTATTATTTATTTTAGATTACATATATTGCCTTAATATTGTCTCTCCTTCATTTTTTACATAGTGTTTCATATTCTCCATTTATAAAACTTTTATGATACAAATACAGTGTTTTTGTTGCAGTTTCCATACCATGCTGCATTTTTATCATGACAGTAATGAAATATGTCTGTTTTTAATTTTCTCCTGATAAGAAATTTTAAAAATACTGCTTGTCCTTGATTTCTCAGTTCTCAGTTCTCAGCCATTTTCCATGTTTATTTTAAATCCTTGCTATAAGCATCAGAAGTTTTTCTCAAACATATTATCCCCATTGAATAAAAAGTTCACCAGATGTAATTTTTTTCTTATTCTTTTCTTTTTTTAAGGGAAGAGGAATGAGAACTTAATCCAGGATAGTTCTCCTAAACCGCTGTATCACCAGCCCTTTTTAATTGTATTTTATTTTATTTTTAGTTTTCAGACAAAGTGTTGCTTAGTTGCTTAGGGCCCTCTCATATTATTTAGGCTGAATTAGAAATTGTGATTTTCCTGATTAAGTCTCCCAAATTATTAAGATTGCTGACATGAGCCACCATATGTATGTAATCCCCCTTTTTGAAAAAATGTCACTACTTAACTTTTAAGAGAATTTAAAAATAATGATGAATCATGGCTCCTAAAGGAGATAAGATTTGCCTTTGGGTCAGGCATATTTGATCTTGATATGTACTTAAAAATTTTGAGCACACAAGAAAGCATATTTGTAAGATCCTGTCTCAAAATAAAAAAAAAAAAGAAAAAATTGAAGAAAAGCTCAGGAATAATATTCCCTCAGTTTAACCACCAGTACTACACTCATTTAAACACACACACACACACACATACAGTACTTGTGGAATTTTGAAAATATGTTTGACACTGAACAGCTGTAAAAAACTTCATCTATTACAAAAGGCAGAATTAGTGCCATAATATTAGTAGTCCTTTAGCCTTATCTGTGTACAGAAATTTGGTAATGCGATTTTACTCCTATGCGAGTCAAAGGCCGAGTGTATTCTCCAAACTTTGTGTCTGGGCTTTTCTTATTTTTTATGGCTTATATAAATGTGTGGCTATGAAAGAGTACTTGTCAGGTACCTAGTCAGGAAATATGTTTTAATGTTTTTGCTTTTGCTTTTAGAACACTGTCCCATTGATGAGAAAAAGTCCACTTTAATTTATTTGATTCACACATATCATGTGAATAAGATTCAGGGTACTTTTTTGACAGTCAGATCACCCTCTGAAGTTCAGTAATCTTAACAACTAAAAACATGCCGCAAAAATATTGCAGATGAATGCAGTTCAATCCAAATGTGAACTAGTAAGTTTTAGAGTGACTTCTTATACAGTTATAGACAACAATATATCCACTGTAGGGAAAATGTCAGGATTTAATCACATGTGGTACAGTAAATATCTGGAAAACAGCAGATATATTATAAGATCCCCAGCCCTGATCCTTAGTATTTTAACAATGAAAATGGAACAGCTTGCCTTTTGGACTTGATTCTGGGCCCACTTGGCTTAGGTTGGAGGCAGTGCCTGAGACTTGTCCAATGAGTCTCTTAGGTGAGAATGTACAATCCTCACGCAGCCAGTGATGAGGGGGAGGGATTTGACAATCTTCTGTTTTTTTTTTTTTTTTTTTTCTGGAACCGCCATTCTTTTAATCATTTTGTAGGCTTTCTGTCCTGGATCAGGAGCCTTATTTTCTGTGCTAAGAAGAAGCTGAAAACAAATCACAGGGAGAACGCGGAAAACCCTGCAAGCCAGAAAATGATAAGTGTGCCTTGTTATCCTGAGAATAGATAAGTAGGTTGTTTGAAGCTGGCAAGAGTGGAAATGGAGGAAAATGAAAATTGTGGCTAGGGACTTGTTGTGAGGGGGCAGCAATTGTGACATATGCAGTACAGGAGAGAAATAAAGAATGTCCATGCACTTCTGCCCCTTTCAATGGTTTATTCACTCAATTACTCAATACAATTTCACTCTACAGGTTCTTAATCAAGAAAACAATAATTCTTAATTGTGGGTCCTGAAAAATAAATAATCAATTCACAGAAACACTTATAAATTAATTCTAAGCACCACAAAGCACACTTAATCATAATAAGCTAATTACAGACATTCCCTCTGCATGCTAAGTTCAAAAGTCTCAAGCCTTAGGCTTTATGTCTAGCATATGCACACTCACTCAGACCAGGGTGTTCAGGTAAAAATCAAAGGCAGGTCTTTCCTGGTGTGGAGCAGATGTCTGGTTGAGGAGAGTATGATAGGGAGAAGTTACACCTCTCACCAGTGTCCATACAAGGGGGGAGAGTTTGAGAGTGGTGGGAATCATGCAGAGGCTCAGAAAATGAAGGCAAATGATGGGATGTCAGGTCCTCATCAGGCTCTCCAGCTCAAGTGTATCCTTGCTTTGGCTGGCTGAATCCCTGTTCATTAGCTCTAATATTTATATTAAATTTTGGGCTTTTTGACCCCCCCTTGCAATCTTCTTCAGCTACCACCAGATTTCTCCTTATCATTTACCCTGGGGTCAGAAACATCTGGTCTGGTGGTCTCCACCCTGATCTTTTTGCCTTTCTCTCTTATCAGGCTAGGACAGCCTGCGAGGGGCTTCACTCTGTTTATAGGTTGAGGGGAAGTAAAGTTACTTTGAGGCCATACTGGTTTCCTCTGTTTGTGTGCCTGGTGAGACAACAGGTTTGAAACTGGAGTTTTTAAAATGGAGTTGTGTAGGCTCAGGCCTAAGGCCATCTTCACAGGACTCCTCAGAGGGTCTCTGTGGCAGCTCAACCTTCACCACCCCTCCTTACAAGTCTAGTGAAGCTTAGATCAGCAGTTAAAATCTGGGCATTTTGTTCAATAATTGTATGGTGTTTTCAGCTTGTCTCTAAAGCCCTTTGTGGACATCCATGTGCCATGAGTCCAGCATGTCCCCACAGTTCTTTTCAGGTTTATACACAGGCAGAATTGTGATGTCAAACAGAAAAGGAGCTATGATAATCACCCCATTTTAAATGGTGTCTTATTTTCTAAGGTTTAAACATTGGACTTATTTTGACATATAATGAGGAAATATTATCTATTTTAAAAAGGAGTCTGTTGATTCACATTTTATCTACACAATTTGTAACAGTGTAAAACTTGATTTAATTTGAAAATATAATTCATCCTGTTAAATTTCTGTGCTTTCACTGCACTCTGTTAGAACACTGGTTTCAATGCCCATGCAAAATTATGATGAATTTACAGCTAAGGAGAAGTCCATATAATAAATAAAATATTAATAATATTAATTCTAATATTTTTTTGTTTCATATTTCTAACTTAGTTAGCAATATTCGGATTTGAACCCATAAGTCCTTTATCACTGAGTTACATTCCCAGTTCTTTTTCTTCTTTGTTTTATGAGAGGATGTTTCTCAGTTGTCAAGGCTAATCTCAAACTTTTGATCCTCATGCATCAGAAACCTGTATCACTGATATTGAAGTGCACGACCCTGCACATGGCTATTTTGTAACATTCTTAAAAGTTGAGTATACAAACTAACCTAATGGTGCATGCCTTTAAGTCTAGTTACTCCCAAGGATGAGGTGCTTTCATTTTTTTCTTTTTTAAAAATTTATCCTTGGTGACTAAGAGGCAGATATTTGCTTTGAGAGAGCATACAGCACAAGCCTTAAATAATACACTGCAGGGTCTATTTCTAGTGAATAAAAAAAAAGAATATCAGATATATAATATTGTGTTGCATGATTGCATTACATTTGTTTGTAACAGCAGCACAGTGATGAGTATGTAAAATATTTAGTTGTATATGTATTCTAGATAATTAAAAGAATATTAGTATGGTTTCAGCACATATGCTTTCTGAAGTTTCAGCCACACAGCAACTGACTGATGATTATTTGCATAAATGATGAGCTTTTCTGGGTACCACCTGGAGGTGGGTTTTAGTAATTCTAGGCAGGGATCTTTTGTTCTGGTTACATGACTTTGCAGGATACATTGTTTTGGACTGGAGATTCAGATCTCTGGCCTTCTTGATAAGGGATTATTACAGAAAACTTCAGATGTTTGGATTTTATGATGAGGGATCCTAAAAATTTGGATTGTTGGGCAGGCCCATGAAGGCTATAGATATGCTGTCTTGCTGATGCTTCCAGCAGGTTGGTTTTTATTATGTATTCAAGGTAATAAACACCCTGATTCAGTATATGTATTCAAGGTCATAAATATTTGTTTTTCAGCATGTATTTACTATGTAAAATTTTTGAAAATGGCCTTCTTTTTTGATATATATATATATATATATATATATATATATATATATATATATCCTATACTATGATGCAGGAGGCTATGGCCACCTTTGCATAAGCATGACTACTATGCCTACTTTGCCTTGTATACTTCAACTGCTAAAGACCCAACCCTTGCTTCCTGGATCTGATCTGCCACAAAGCAACTGGCATAGTTTTTAGGATCTTTTGCAGGTGAGAGATACCTGAGCCCTGGTATATTAGTGGTGTTGGTTTAGGGAGTGGGGAGCACCTATGGCAATCAAGAAACATATAGAACTTAGTGTCCACAATCCTATTATAATGTATCCCTATGAAGAGTCAAGATATGATGGGATGCATTTTCTGTAAACTTAAGGAAGGCTTCTGATTGCACTATGTGTTTACAAGAACCCAGCAAGTTTAACTGTCAAGGACTACTTTAAGCAAAGGCCTTAGTCTCTGGCTATGGAAAAAAAAGTGGCAGGAGTATCACTGATGACTTGTAGAAATAGCCTAAGGACCATGTGTATGTGGTAGGGTCACAGTATGAGTGGTTTCTACTTATGTGACAGAAAAAAAAAAAAAACTGACACAAAGCTAAATGTGGTGGTTCATACCTGTAATCCCACCTCCTCAGGAGGCTGAGGCAGGAGGAACCTGAATTCAAAGCCACCCTAAGTAAAGGTTAAGTGTTAAAAAACTCAGTGAGACCACACTTCTATATAAAATACAAAGAAAGGCTGGGATATGGCATAGGGGTTAAGTGCCTGAGTTCGATTTCCATTACCAACAAAACAAAACAAAACAAAAAACAAATAAACAACAACAACAACAAGAAAAAAGCTGATGGAAATGTATTAGGAAACTGTAAGAATTAAAAAATTGTAAGACAAACAAGAAGCCTATAAAGCCAGAGCACAATCAGTAGAGGAGGATCTCTGTACTTTGAAAATACCCATCAACTTTCCTCATAGTGTTGAGTGAGTCAGGGAAGAAGAAGGAGGATAAAGACCAGCAAATCCAGTCAATGGTGATGCATAAAACGAAACAAGAGCAGACAATGGCTCCAGTGAACTACTGGCAGGGCCATCCCAGGTATCCAATTTCATCACATTTTACCTATCAATCAGAAGGTGTGGACTTATGAAAATAAGTTAAACATGAAGCAAGAGATCCCTGACTGGTTTGTTTTTATGTCTGTATGGTTTAGAGATAAATAGCATTCTGTGTAGTGCCTTTAAAATGGAGAAGTTAGCACTGCTCTTTACAGCGGAAGTTGTAAAATACTCAATGCCATGAGGTTTTTATAGGGCCAAATGTGACTGAGAGCATTACAAGGTGGCAGGGCTTTCAGAGGGCTATGGTTGTAGTAGATAGCCAAGGTTATAAACTCATTGATTCAGTGTATAAACTCAAAGTCCAAAACATTTGCTTGAGTTTATGTACTTACTTCAGTAAAATATTGGCAATGTGCCTTCTTTATCTGACCTGCAGTTCAAAAAGAAGTTCTATGAAATAATTTAGGGAACTGAGGGCTAGAAGCTAGAGGGTGGCTAGAGACAACTGTTGCCTTCAAATAAAGCAACCCTACTATCACACCTGTTCCTCATATCTTCTCTAAACTCCTGGAGCCCTAAACCTTGTTTACTGGGTCTCAGCTCCTGCACAACAGCCAAAGACCTGAAAACAATTTGTAATTCGAGGCTAATACAAATCCTCTGATTTAAAGCAAGTTCCAAGGAGTATCATTTTTTTTTGTATTTTTTTTGTTGTTGTTGTTATATTCTCAGGTGATATTCTTATAGTGATTTGTGTATCATTTGTTTTTTAGATCACAAACATTTCCATATTTACTTCTCTCTTCATTTTCTTATGTGAAATTTCATATTTTCAATTTGAAAAAGTCTTTTTTGGACTAGGGATTTAACTCAGGGGCACTTGAACACTGAGTCATATCTGAAGACTACCTTTTTATTTTATTTAGAGACATATTCTCAGTGAGTTTCTTCACACTTCACTCTTGCTGAGACTGGCTTTGAATTCACACTTCTGTTGCCTCAGCCTCCAGAGCCACTGGGATTGCAAGCATGTGCCACTGCAACCAGCTTCAATTTTAAAAAAATGTTGAAATAAAAATACAGTCTTCTGGTTGCAGTATCCATAGCATGTTGCAATATTAACATGCCTGTAATAAAGCATATCCATTTTAAAATTTCTTTTCTCATGAGAAAATAAAAACATATTTTTGTTTCTTAATTTCTTCAATTCAGTTTTCATCCTTTTTCCTAGTTAACTTCAAGTTCATGCTAGAAGTTTTGTAAGTCTTTGCTCAAACATATTATTCCCATGGGGGGGGGATAAAACAGTATGAGATGAATGGAAATTCTGCTTTTATCTTATTTATTTGTTTTCTTTAATAATATTGAGTATTTAATTCAGGGGTATTTAAATACTGAGCTATATCTCTAGGTTTTGTGTGTTTGTGTGAGTTGGTGTTTGTGTTTGTGTGTGTGTGTGTGTGACTATGTGCTTTCATTTGGGTATTGAACCCAGGGCTCTGTGCAAATGAGGCAAACACTAAACTAATGTAGCTGTATTCCCACCCCTTTTTATTTTTTCTCTCTTTTTTCACAAGTTTTTAAATTTCTTTCTTTTTTATTAATTTTGAGACACGATCTTGCTGAGGTTCTTAGAGTCTTTCAACATAATTGAGCCTAGTTTTGAACTTGTGATCCTCCTACTTGAGGCTCTCAAATTTCTAAGATTATAGCCAAGAGCCACCACATGTGGCTAATCCTATTTTTAAAATAAATGTCACTATTTATCTTCAAATATAATAATAAAAGAATGAAGAATCATGTGGTCTAAGTAAGGTAGGTTCTCCCTGTGGGGTCAGGCATATATAATCCTGAAACCACTTCGAGCTTCTTAATAATTGTGAGGCTGCTGAATGTGGTGGCACACACCTGAAATTCCAGTGATTTGTGAGACTGGGGCAGTAAGATTGCAAGTTTGATAAAAGCTTCAGCAACTTAGGAATACAGTATCTCAAAATAAAAATGAAAAGAAAAATAAAAAAGAAAGAATCAGAAATATTAGTCTGGAGTTATAATCTCCTCAGTTTAATTACCAGTACCTGCCCACACTACTGGTGGTGTTTTGAAAATGTTCTTTGACACTGAGCAGCTCTATTGGCCTCATCTACTACAAAAGGCAGAATGATACTGACTGCCAAAATACCAGCTGTTCTTTCCCTTATCTTATACAGAAAGTTGGCAGTGTGCTTTTTCTCCTATTCTAGCAAAAATGCAGAATGTGTTTCCCAAACTTTGAATCTGGGCTCTTCTTGTTTTTATTATGGCTTATGTTAAGCTGTGGTATGAAAAATTATTTAGGTACCCAGTCAGAAACCATTTTGAATGCTTTTGCTTTTACTTTAAGAACACTGTCACCTTCATGATAACAAGCCCACATTAGTTTGATCATGAGATATTCTGTTGAGGAGAATCAGGGTGATTTTTTTTTCACAGTGAGATCACACTCTAAATTTAGTTAGGTAATCTTATCAACCATCAGCTAAACATATGCAGCAAAAGTATCCCAGATGAACTCAATCTAACTGGTAAACAAAACAAATATGATTTAGTAAGTTTACAGTGATTAGAAAAATACACTCACTGTATGCAAGATGTCAAGATTCAATAACATGTCCTACTGAAATTATTTGGAAAACAGCAGATATCTTATAGGTAGTGATTTAATTTTTTCTAGCTTAAGATTCAAGTTGAATCACTCAATATATGGTATTTAATTATTTAGAAATATGTGAAGACACATATGCCTTTTATTTGTGCTAATATTTTCACAGTAACCTATAGGAAAAAAAAAGACATCACAACCCTGCCATTAGGCTAGGAACAAAATTGAAAAATAAAATTTTCTTTAATATGTTTATACTTTAGATTCTGAGCTACTGAAAATCTGAATACCTGACACCCTCCACCTCTTGGAACAGCAATTCTTTGTACTTTACAGTTTGATATCTGAAGTGGGAATGGATCTGTGGCCAGCATCTAGTGAGAAACTGTTCCCACATTTGTAAGCTTCTTTTTTGGAGTCGCCAGCTGTCTCAAAATGCATTGTTGTTGCTCCTTTTTTTTTTTTTTTTTTTTTTTTTTGGCCCTGATGAGAATATATCCCGGAAGTGTATTTTATCACCTAGGAAATAAAAATGAGTGGTCCAGGCCTTTCATCTTCCTGAAGTCAAGAAATTCATAGCTCCCAAACATGAAATTGGGATCAGTAAACTAAGATGTGCCTGAGACTTCAGGTAAATAGTGAACATTAAGAAGAATTTCAAAAAATACATATATTCATTAATAAATTTGTGTGGTCAACCTATGATAATATTCTGGGTAGAGTGGCTTAAGTTATTACAAGTGATTTCACATGTTCTTTTTTTAAACATGAATACTAGAAACTGTAAAATAACACTTGTGCTTCACAAATATTTTGATGGACATTGCTGCCTCAGGGAATGGATTACAAATTGAAAACTCAAAAACTTTTCTCCCTAAAACCATAGAGCAGAATTTTATATAAAATTCAAGGTATTTTTTCATCATGTAATGAAGGGGGGTGGTTACCAGGAATTGGCAAGGGAAGTCAACTACTGAGCCACATTCCCCAGCCCTATTTTGCATTTTATATAGAGTCAGGGTCTCATTGAGTTGCTTAGCACCTTCTTTAGAGGGTGGCTTTGAATCATTATTTTTCTGCCTCACCCTTCTGAGCTGCTGGGATTGCAGGGGTACAAACCATGCCCAGAAGCATTGTTTTTATTTATAAGTAATATATACAAATATGTAACTCATAAATTGAGTTGACCTTGTATACAGTCATAAATGAAAACTGCTATATCCTAGTAATGCCTTAAAATAACCATATTTTGAGCTGTGGATTCAGTTCACTGTTACACAAATGGAAAAAATAAAAATAACAGGTGCATCTGTGCATTTCAGTAATATCAAGTACTTTAGAGACCATGGAAGGAGGATTTGAGGCTAGAATGAGAAAATTACTGAGACTCTGTTTAAAAAAAAAAGTAGAAGTTGTTATGGGCATTCACAGCAATCTCCCTTGTGGATTCAGTGCCAGTATTTTAAAAAAAAGGCAAGAACTTGTCGTTCTAGCCTGATTCCTTGTTGGATGCAATAAACTCAGAACATAGGTTCACTAAGTTTAGCCTGGGACAGTGCCCGAAACCCTGTCCAATTATAGGCACTTTCATTAAAACTGTCCAATCCACACACAGCCAACGAAGAGGTGGTTGGATTTCAAAGTCTATCTGAGTTATTATGGCAAGTCTGCCATTTTACACATTTGTTTCTAGGTTTCCTCTTCTAACCTCAGAAGCTCCATGCTTCTGTGCCACACAGGTGCTGAAAGAATCATAGGGAGAAGTCTGGGCACTGTGAATGCCAGGAAATGGTGAGTATGCTCTGGTATCTTGAGATTGGATAGGAGGCTTTTTGAGTTAATGGGCTTGGTAATATAGGGCATTATAAATGGTAAATGGGGACACTGCATTGTCTTCTTCAGTGTCTGCTGGCCAAAGAGCTGTTCTGTGGCAGCTCTGCTCTCAGTCCCCTCTGACCTTTCTAGTAGAGTGTAGGGAAGTAGCTAGACTCTGGGCATCCTGTCACATCACTTTATCATGTTTTTAGTAATTTCCTGAAGGCCTGATTGGACATCAATGTGCCATAGCCCAGCATGTCCCCAGATTGTGTGATGAAGACTAGGACGATAATGGGGAAAACCCTAACTTTATGTACTCTGTTTAATTATAAAAACAGTTGTGTTCTGAAGGAGCCCACATTTCTTCTTTCTCCTGAGCTTTCCAAAGGACTGGAAAGCAGTACCTCAAATCAAGAACCCTGTCTTCCAGCCCAGCTCTTTATATGTCTCAGGATATATTTCTACATTTCCAGGTTTCTGCTCAAATTCTGTTTGTGGTGGGGTACTGGGATATAAATCAGGAACACTAAAACCCTGAGCCAAATCTCCAGTCCTATTTTGTATTTTATTTACAGACTGAGTTGCTTAGCACCTCATCCTTTGTGAGGCTGACTTTGAACTCATGATCCTCCTGCTTCAGGTTCCTGAGACACTTTAAGATTTCAGGTGTGGCTCTGTTCAATTTTTAGAGCTTTCATTGCGTCCTTCCTTTGTCAATTTTTTTTCATGCTATATTTAAAATGGATGCAGTATTTCTAATTTTTTTTCAAGAACTGAATGGAAGTGTGTAAAGTTTTGGTTTCTTTTGTGATCATTTCACATGGGAGGAAAAAAGACAAGTGTAACTTGACAATTTGAAAAATAATAACAAAACCCTCTCTCTCCTCCCTTTGCCTTCCCAGGTACAGAAATTATATCACAACCTCTCATTTGAGATTTCTCCATGAAGAATTATTGTGTGATTTGTCCTCATTGCAACTCCCCATATTTGAATAGTTTTGGGTTTCCTAACTTCCTGACACAAATTTTTAATAGATACCATGTCTAAAGTCTTTGGGGGTGCCTAGAGAGTATAATTCTGTGAGACTTTCCTTTCTATAAAGTAGTATGGAGTAGAGGCTCTCAAGGGCACCTTTGAAAGCCCTTCAAGGGCATCTTTGGAAGCCCTTCAGCTGACAAGAATCTTTTAGTAATACATGGATGAAGCCCTCTAGGAAACTGAGGTAGTGTGAAGACACACCCCTTTAAATGCATTTTTTTTCAATCAAGACATAAAATTTTTAGACTTATCACTCAGAACAGAAAGCCATGTGTTTATTAGAAGTGATGTGAAAGAAAAAAAATGAGACACTCTGCAGGGAGACAGTGGATCCTCTTAGAGATGAAAAAGACAATATGGCTCTTACTCACTCCAGTTTTATTGGGGATCTAAGAAAATATTCCAAAGAATCCTGCCCCAGTCCACTTTTTGACTTTGAACAGAGAGTAGGATAACATCAAAAAAAACTCAAGTACCCACATTCATGAAAATTTTAGGTTAACTATGCCCATGCTCACCATTTCTAATTGGATTCTTAACGATAAATTGTAAATTTTATGGCTAGTAGAAATTATTTTTATCTTCCTGAGATCTGGTCTTTGTTAGGGTCAAAATTCTTCCCTTTAGTGTAACTTGGGTTACTCTTATACACATTATTTTGGGACTGAATTTATTATGCATAAAATGTTTTGTGAAGGAATATGACATATCCTCTCTAGTTAAGCTAGGCAGTGCTGCAGGTAAATTGCTTCTTAGGAAAAAAAAAAGGATGTCATTAGAATATTGGGTCCATTTTAAAGACTTTCTCTTAATTTGCTCCTACCATTCACATATTTCTGTCCCCTATCAGTAGGGTACCATTTATTTATTTATTTATTTATTTATTTATTGGTTGGTTGGCTTATTGTTGGTACTGTTTATTAAAACCAGGGCTACTCAAACACTGATCTATATTACTAGCCTTTATATAATTTTTATCTTATAAAAATGTTGATAGTCTTTTGAGTTAAAATCTTGTTTAGTCACTTAGTGGCTCACTGACTTTTTAAACCTATTTTTAACCTATGACCCTTCACTTTTGGCCTTTAAAGTTGCTGAAAATTCCCAGCCTACCCTTTAACCTGAAGGTGCTTCATTTCTTTTACCAGGTGTGTGAATAATTCTACAATGAAAATGGGAGTACATTGTTTTCTATGATGTAATGACTCCAATTTCCTTAGGTACATAAACTGAATTACTAACACTGAATCATTAGGTATTTTAATTTTGAATTTTTGCAGAACCAAGACACCATTTTCAATAACATCTTTATTCTATTTATGCCCTCACTGACATTTGTACAAAGTCCATGTGATATGATCTGGAGTACCTACTATCTTTTAGTAGGTACATTTTTTTGTTGTTTTCCTCCTAAGTATTATTTTTATTTACTTGTGTTTAGGTGCAGGTGAACACAATGCCTTTATTTTATTTTTATTTATGTCTATGTGGTGCTGAGGATCAAACCCAATGTCTCACACATGCTAGGTGAGTACTCCACCATTGAGCCATAACCCTAGCCCCTAAATCTCATATTTTTATCTTAGCCATTCTGACAGAACTGTATAGGCTGCAGGAAACTAGCTATCTGACTGATGCATTAAATTTTGGATATAATTTTGTTAGATTTCAGGTTGTCAAGTAGCCAGAGGAAGACTGTGTTCTAAATGTATTCTGTGTTAAAACAGGTAATGTAGTTTCTAATACATTTTCTGCAATACTGCTGTGAATTTTAGATCTTGGAAGTAGTTATAAACAATGCAAATCCAATTGTTTGCAATCTATGAAGATTTGCACATGGCCAGTCACCTTTGCTTCTAAAACTTGGAAGTTTAGGATATACTCCCTTGAGCAGAGGAGCTAAATTTATACACTCAGTACATGGACAAACTCATTTTGGGAAAATTATGTAGGCTTGAAATTATTACTGCAGTGAGCAAGGGTAGTTGTGGCTCAGGAAGTGCTGAGCTGTCAATTATTCTATCAGTGGTTTGCTGAATTTTGCCCTATTAAACATGTAATTGAAGCAAGAGAGAAACTCATGTTTTGGCAGTGAAAGTTGGCAAAACTGCTTCTAGGAATAAACTAACACCTTTGAGATGTAATTTCTCTGCCCTGCTTTCAGGTGATGAAACATATGGAGAGACTTGCTAAGCCATAGAAGATTACCACTTTGTCATTTTGATATTTACATATCACTTCTTCTCTAACCACTAGATAAATTAAAATGAAAATCACAGAACATTCTACAGTTCTCCATACTAATCCTCTTTATTCAAGGTGGCCCTGAGTTTGGGGAAATTCGTTCCAAATATGTGGCACTTCACTCAGCAATTCTAATGCCCAGGTATACCCGAGCTTTTCTAACCATTTGGAAGGCAGGCATTTTCTCAGTTGTCTAAAGTGTCTAAGTCTCTCAACTCACTTATGACTTTGTCAAAGAGAAACAAATAACATGAGTGGATGTTGATTTCAGTGTATCGGTAGATAGAAGGAGAGTCAGAAGTCTCATATTCTGCTTTATTTCTGTCGTGATTTTGATGTGACATATTTCCCAAAAGTTTATCTGTGATACAATGCAGGAAGGTTTGTACGACAAAGGATTGGGTTATAACCTTAACATCATTAGTGAATTTATGTATGAAGGGCTTAAGGGTATGGTAACTGAAGTGGTGAGTTGTGGCTGGAGAAGGTTGCAATTGAGGGTGTGGTTTTGGGATTATATTTGCATATACCCCAAATTCAGAGGCTCTTTCACTGATTCATGATTACAAGGTGAGCTATTTCCCACTGTCACACACATCTACCTTGATGTTCTTTCTCACCTTGAGTCTTCAGGAATGGAGCCAGCCTTGTATGGACTAACACCTCTGAAACTGTAAGCCTCCAAATAAACTTTTCCTCTCTATAATTTAGTGTTGGGTCTTTTAATCACAGTGGTGAAAATCATATTTAAAACAAATTCCATCTTCTAACCTTACAAGTCCTGACCTTAAAATCTACTTTTTGTTTTGAGTTTGAACCCAGTATTTTAACATACTCTGTACACAAACTCTCAGGGAACTGTTTTTCAAGCCCTAACCACTGATTTTAAACTGTATTTATTACCCATTTAGATATAGAGATACTTGTAGACCACTTTATTGCTCTTCACAATAGAAAAAATTACATGTTTATGAAGTCATCTTTGTTTTTGGTTCATATTATGACTTTTTTATCTTTGTTATTGTGTTACAGTTTTAGAATACACATCAGTGTCACTTAATGATACTGCTACTTCATTTGCTTCTGTACAGCATAAATCTTGGGGTATTTTATACATACTTTTCTTCACAGATGAATTTTATTTATTTATTTATGTATTTTGCTTTAAGTTTCTTCTTTCATTAAAAGGCAAGAATGTGGTCTGCAAGGTAGGTGGGACTGTGAACACCAGCAGAGCGGGCCCAAAGCCTGCTGAGGGGTGGAACCGGCCCCTCCCCCAGTGCCTGCAAGCTAGGCGAACCTGCAACGCACGGGCGGGTGGGTCAGGCCCAGCAACCAGCCAAGTGACAGAGCAGCTACACGCGCCTGCGGGGAACGCGGACCGGACCCACTAGGACAGGTCCGGCAGCCGGCTGAGGGCCAGGCCCGTCCCCTCCCCCAGTGTCTGCAAGGTAGGCGGGACTGTGAACACCAGCAGAGCGGGCCCAAAGCCTACTGAGGGGCGGAACCGGCCCCTCACCCAGTGCCTGCAAGCTAGGCGAACCTGCAACCCATCGGGAGGTTAGGCCCAGCAACCTATGGAGTGACACAGGTGCCCCTGGCGCCTGCTGGGTAGGCGGACCTTTGACCGACCAGCAGAGCAGACCTAGGGCCTGCCAGCATGGTAGATGGATCACACTAATTGGAGGAGGATCACAGCCACTACCTGCCCTGTAAGGGTGATTTTTCAACTATACAAGAGCAATATAAATAAATAGTGGGAAAATATCAAAGACACAACAATTTCACCAAGCAGAAAGAAACGCCAGCAGTATGAAACGACAAGGAAAGAAAGGACCACAGGCAATGCAGGTCAACTCAACTTTAGAAGAGGTAATAGCTGCAACAGATGGAATGTCAGATAGAGAGCTCAGGACATACATGCTTCAGATGATCTGGAGTCTCAAGGAAGACATGAGACAGCAAAATCATACAATGAAAGATCACATTGATAAACAAATCCAGGAAGTAAAAGATCAATTTCACAGGGAGATAGAGGTAATAAAAAACAAACAAATAGAAATCCTAGAAATGCAGGAAACAATAAACCAACTTAAAAACTCAATTGAGAATACTACCAGCAGAGTGGATCACTTAGAAGATAGAACATCAGACAATGAAGACAGAGTATTTCAACTTGAAAAGAACATAGATAGCTCAGCAAGTCTACTAAGAAACCATGAGCAGAATATTCAAGAACTATGGGATAATATCAAAAGACCAAATTTAAGAGTCAGTGGGATACAGGAAGGCACAGAGCTCCAAACCAAAGGATTAAGCAATCTATTCAGTGAAATAATACAAGAAAACTTCCCAGACTTGAAGAATGAGACAGCATCCCAAATCCTAGAAGCCTACAGGACGCCGAATGTGCAAAATCATAAGAGATCCACACCTAGACACATTATAATGAAGATGTCCAACATACAGAATAAGGAGAGAATTTTAAAAGCTACAAGGGAAAGGAAGCAGATTACATTTAGGGGTAAACCAATCAGGATAACAGCTGATCTCTCAACACAGACTCTAAAAGCTAGAAGATCCTGGAATAACATATTTCAAACGCTAAAAGAAAATGGGTTCCAACCAAGAATCGGGTATCCCGCAAAATTAAGCTTCAGGATGGAAGATGAAATTAAAACATTCCACGACAAACAAAAGTTAAAAGAATTTGCAGCTAGAAAACCATCTCTTCAAAAAATCCTTGGCAAAACACTACAGGAAGAGGAAATGGAAAACAACAATGAAAACCAACAGTGGGAGGTAGGACAGTAAAGGGGGGAAAATAATCAAAGAGGAAAACAAATCAGGTTTAATAGCATTAATAAACAAACTATGGCTGGAAGAACAAACCATATCTCAATAATAACCCTAAATGTTAATGGCTTAAACTCACCAATTAAGAGACACAGGCTAGTTGAATGGATCAGAAAACAAGACCCAACAATATACTGCCTGCAGGAGACGCATTTGATAGGAAAAGATAAACATAGACTGAAGGTGAAAGGTTGGGAAAAATCATATCACTCATATGGACTGCGGAAACAAGCAGGAGTGTCCATACTCATATCAAATAAAATAGATTTCAACCCAAAGTTAATCAAAAGGGATAAAGAGGGACACTACATACTGCTCAAGGGAACCATACACCAACAAGACATAACAATCATAAATATATATGCCCCAAACAACGGGGCTGCTATGTTCATCAAGCAAACTCTTCTCAAGTACAAGAATCTAATAGACCACCATACAATAATCATGGGAGACTTTAACACACCTCTCTCACCACTGGACAGATCTCCCAAACAAAAGCTGAATAAGGAAACTATAGAACTCAATAATACAGTTAACAACCTAGACTTAATTGATACATATAGAATATACCACCCAACATCAAGCAGATACACTTTTTTCTCAGCAGCACATGGATCCTTCTCAAAAATAGATCATATATTATGTCACAGGGAAACTCTTAGTCAATATAAAGGAGTAGAGATAATACCATGCATCTTATCTGATCACAATGGAATGAAACTGAAAATCAACGATAAAAGAAGGAAGGAAAAATCATGCATCACTTGGAGAATGAACAATAGGTTACTGAATGATCAATGGGTTTTAGAAGACATCAAGGAGGAAATTAAAAACTTCTTAGAGTTAAATGAAAACATAGACACAACATATCGGAATCTATGGGACACATTGAAAGCAGTTCTAAGAGAAAAATTCATTGCTTGGAGTGCATTCCTTAAAAAAAGAAAAAACCAACAAATAAATGATCTCATACTTCATCTCAAAATCCTAGAAAAAGAAGAGCAAAACAACAACAAAAGAAGTAGAAGGCAAGAAATAATTAAAATCAGAGCTGACATTAATGAAATCGAAATAAAAGAAACAATTGAAAAAATTGACAAAACTAAAAGTTGGTTCTTTGAAAAAATAAATAAAATTGACAGACCCTTAGCCATGCTAACGAAGAGAAGAAGAGAGAGAACTCAAAATACCAGCATACGGGATGAAAGAGGCAATATCACAACAGACACTTCAGAAATACAGAAGATAATCAGAAATTATTTTGAATCCTTATACTCCAATAAAATAGAAGATAGTGAAGGCATCGATAAATTTCTTAAGTCATATAATCTGCCCAGATTGAGTCAGGAGGATATAGACAACCTAAACAGACCAATATCAATTGAGGAAATAGAAGAAACCATCAAAAGATTACCATCTAAGAAAAGCCCAGGACCGGATGGGTATACAGCAGAGTTTTACAAAACCTTTAAAGAGGAACTAATACCAATACTTTTCAAGCTATTTCAGGAAATAGAAAAAGAGGGAGAACTACCAAATTCATTCTATGAGGCTAACATCACCCTGATTCCGAAACCAGACAAAGACACTTCAAAGAAAGAAAACTATAGACCAATATCTCTAATGAACCTAGATGCAAAAATCCTCAATAAAATTCTGGCGAATCAGATACAAAAACATATCAAAAAAATAGTGCACCATGATCAAGTAGGATTCATCCCTGGTATGCAAGGTTGGTTCAATATAAGGAAATCAATAAATGTTATTCACCACATCAATAGACTTAAAAATAAGAACCATATGATCATCTCGATAGATGCGGAAAAAGCATTCGACAAAGTACAGCATCCCTTTATGTTCAAAACTCTTGAAAAACTAGGGATAACAGGAACATACCTCAACATTGTAAAAGCAATTTATGCTAAGCCTCAGGCTAGCATCATTCTGAATGGAGAAAAATTGAAGGCATTCCCTCTAAGATCTGGAACAAGACAGGGATGCCCTCTTTTACCACTTCTGTTCAACATAGTTCTCGAAACACTGGCCAGAGCAATTAGGCAGACGAAAGAAATTAAAGGCATAAAAATAGGAAAAGAAGAACTTAAATTATCACTATTTGCAGATGACATGATTCTATACCTAGCAGACCCAAAAGGGTCTACAAAGAAACTATTAGAGATAATAAATGAATTCAGCAAAGTGGCAGGTTATAAAATCAACACACATAAATCAAAGGCATTCCTGTATATCAGCGACAAATCCTCTGAAATGGAAACGAGAACAACCACGCCGTTCACAATATCCTCAAAAAGAATAAAATACTTGGGAATCAACCTAACAAAAGAGGTGAAAGACTTATACAATGAAAACTACAGAACCCTAAAAAGAGAAATTGAAGAAGACCTTAGAAGATGGAAAAACATACCCTGTTCATGGATAGGCAGATCTAACATCATCAAAATGGCGATATTACCAAAAGTTCTCTATAGGTTTAATGCAATGCCAATCAAAATCCCAACGGCATTTCTTGTAGAAATGGAGAAAGCAATCATGAAATTCATATGGAAGAATAAAAGACCCAGAATAGCAAAAACAATACTAAGCAGGAAGTGTGAATCAGGTGGTATAGCGATTCCAGATCTCAAACTATACTACAGAGCAATAGTAACAAAAACAGCATGGTACTGGTACCAAAACAGGCGGGTGGACCAATGGTACAGAATAGAGGACACAGAAACCAACCCACAAAACTACAACTTTCTTATATTTGATAAAGGGGCTAAAAGCATGCAATGGAGGAAGGATAGCATCTTCAACAAATGGTGCTGGGAAAACTGGAAATCCATATGCAACAAAATGAATCTGAATCCCTTTCTCTCGCCAAGCACAAAAGTTGACTCAAAGTGGATCAAGGAGCTTGATATCAAATCAGAGACACGGCATCTGATAGAAGAAAAAGTTGGCTACGACCTACATGCTGTGGGGTCGGGCTCCAAATTCCTCAATAGGACACCCATAGCACAAGAGTAAACCTCTAGAATCAACAAATGGGACTTCCTTAAACTAAAAAGTTTTTTCTCAGCAAAAGAAACAATAAGAGAGGTAAATAGGGAGCCTACATCATGGGAACAAATCTTTACTCCTCACACTTCAGATAGAGCCCTAATATCCAGAATATATAAAGAACTCAGAAAATTAGACAATATGATAACAAATAACCCAATCAACAAATGGGCCAAGGACTTGAATAGACACTTCTCAGAGGAGGACATACAATCAATCAATAAGTACATGAAAAAATGCTCACCATCTCTAGCAGTCAGAGAAATGCAAATCAAAACCACCCTAAGATACCATCTCACTCCAGTAAGATTGGCAGCCATTATGAAGTCGAACAACAATAAGTGCTGGCGAGGTTGTGGGAAAAGGGTACACTTGTACATTGTTGGTGGGACTGCAAATTGGTGCAGCCAATTTGGAAAGCGGTATGGAGATTTCTTGGAAAGGTGGGAATGGAACCACCATTTGACCCAGCCATTCCCCTTCTATTAGGTCTATTCCCTAAAGACCTAAAAAGAGCATGCTACAGGGACACTGCTACATCGATGTTCATAGCAGCACAATTCACAATAGCAAGACTGTGGAATCAACCTAGATGCCCTTCAATAGACGAATGGATAAAAAAAAAATGTGGCATTTATACACAATGGAGTATTACTCTGCAGTAAAAAATGACAAAATCATAGAATTTGGTGGGAAATGGATGGCATTAGAGCCGATTATGCTAAGCGAAGCTAGCCAAGCCCTAAAAAACAAATGCCAAATGTCTCCTTTGATATAAGGAGAGTAACTAAGAACAGACTAGGGAAGAAGAGCACGAGAAGAAGACCAACATTAAACAAGGATGAGAGGTGGGAGGGAAAGGGAGAGAGAAGGGAAATTGCATGGAAATGGAAGGAGACCCTCAGGGTTATACAAAATTACATACAATAGGAAGTGAGGGGAAAGGGAAAAACAGTACAAGGGGGAGGAATGAATTACAGTAGTGGGGGTAGAGAGAGAAGAGGGGAGGGGAGGGGAGGGGAGGGGGGATAGTAGAGGATAGGAAAGGCAGCAGAATACAACAGACATGAGTTTATCAATATGTAAAGCAAAGAAGTGTAACTGATGTGATTCTTCAAGCTGTATACGGGGTAAAATGGGAGCTCATAACTCGCTTGAATCAAAATGTGAAATATGATATATCAAGAACTATGTAATGTTTTGAACAACCAACATTAAAAAATAAATTAAAAAAATGTGAAAACAAACACATATTAAAAATCTATCATTCTCTATTGCAAATATTTTAAAACCCCCATTTCAGGAAAAATAAAACATTTCAAGGCAAAAAAAAAAAATAGAGGACATTAATTATCAATAGTAACAGAGTCTAAAATATCACTGGCATAAGAATAAGTGCAAGGACATATAACTTAGCAAAGAAACTGAAGAAATTTTGCATTAAAATTTGAGAGGAAATGTTTCACTCTCTCCACAGGAAAGCTAAAAAATCACTAAAAATGGTAAATAATCAAAACTCAAATAAATGAATACACACACACATATATATGTATATATACATACACACACACATATATATATATATTCTATCACATGTATTTAAATTACAAAGCTACTACTATTTATTCATTAAAGATAAAGAAATCTCTAAAATTCATTATTAAAACTGGCTAAAATATATCTTTTGAAAAATCAAGAGTTTTCTCTGTATCAGAGTCATCAGTCATAAGATTTACTGAAATGATAAAAATTTTAAATAATTTCAACATTCAGTTAAAGAGAAAAGACATACTTCTTACAACACAAGTGGATTTTTGCTGAATCATGCTTAGTTAGAATAGCAATCATGAGAGGTGTAATGACACTTTATATAATAAATACAGCAAATATTGGGGCTCATGATATCTATTTAATTTTCAATCATCATAAAATTTCAATTACTTTTAGATTTACAGTCTGCACCTAAGTAGATCCAAAACAGTTCAATGTGGACAGACCCCACACAATTAGGGAAAGGACCAGGTATGACGAAGAAAAGACTATGTAAGAATTTAGTTAAAAACTAATTGAATCAATTATGTAGTTGAAAGAATTGTTTTCCAGGTAGCTGTACCGAACAACACCTAACCCATCTTGTTATTTCTCTTAGCTGTATAAATTGAATTTTACTTTTTCTAAAATATCTCTACCTCAGTTTTGAAATTTATTATGCCTATAATTTAACTTGTATTGGTCTACTAATTGATACCACATTCCATAGCTTACCATCTTTTTAACGAATGCAGGAATTGTTGAGATTTATCAAGAATGTAACTTCATGAGTAAAGCATGAGTTTTGTGCTATGTAGCACTGCACATTTCAAGTGAACCAGAATAAGGTATTCTTTTTGTCTGGAAGAATCTGCAGCTAAACTCCAGAAACATATAAAGCTTTTCTTACAAAGTATATGGCTCATTCAGCAATGTACATAAAATTGAATTGGTAAAGTATGCTGATTGATCAATAAAGTTTGTGGCTCCAAAAAAAAAAAAGGCAAGAATGCTCAAATTTGATGGAAAATATTATAGATTACAATGAGAGAAAATTATTGTTTTTGTAATGCTGAGTTTTATCTAAACACATTATGTGCTCTGTAAGTTTTTATTCCTCTGTAAAGTGTACATATTTTTCTTTAAAACTCCTATGTAATGTGTGAAGTAGTATGCAAATGTGACATTAATAGAATACTGATGTGGTGATTTGTACTGTTATACTAGATGTATTGTAGAAAAATATGTCTGAGCTTTAGAAAAATTCTTCCTTGCACTTTATTATTTGTCCCTTTTTAAATGTACTTTTTTTAACTATCTACCAGATTTTAGCTGTGTAGAACAACACTGATGTATTTTTATATGTTACTATATTTTACAGAGACATATATTTCAATAAGTCAATGCTACTGGTGGGAAATGATGATGTATATTCAATAGTAACATAATTTTTACAAAGAGTTACCAACTTACACTCCAACGGTAGTTCATGATAAATTTTTTTACATCATCATCAATACTATTTAATTTTATGTATTTGTTATTTTATTCTATAATTCTCTAATTTCCTAAGGTGTTGACATTTTTTATGAGTATTGAAGACTTAGATATCACCTATATAAGGAGGCTATTCAAAATGCTTCCTGTTCTCCTCTTGGTGTCATATTTTTTATTAAGTATTTGGTTATAGGTGAGGTAATTATTTCATCTCATCTGTCAATTTATATCTTTAGTTGTTCCATTTCAAAAGTTGATTATTTTAATGCACAAGGCATTTATTGTTTTTTAAAATTTTTTTATTTGTAGATGGACACAACATCTCAATTTTGTTCATTAATTTTTATGTGATGCTGAGGATAAATCAAGTGTCTCACATGTGTGTGGCAATTGCTCCACCACTGAAACACAACCCATCTTCAATTTATGATTTTTTTAACATTTTGTTTTGTGTAACTTTGAAAAAAATCTATATTTTTTTTTGTTATTCTTAGTTTTGAAAACAATTGTGTCATTGTATTCAAAATTAGACCCCAGTATGATTGTTGTTTTGAGACAGGGGGCTTTATAATCACACAGGCATTCCATTGTTCCAGCAGCTTCCTTTAGAAAAGATATTATATTATCAGCAGTGGAAACTCTCATTTATCATTGTGTAGTTGGTGTCTTTTTAAAGATTCACACTTCAGTTCCACAGGTCTATTTATTCATAATATTTTAAGGTGTACACTGATTTCTCTAAGTTCATAATATATGGTAATGTGTTGCATAATGGACTTTTGGTCAGTAATGGAAATTATGTATAATGATAGCTATAGCCTATAGCCTAAGCTTGTAGTAATATAAAATCTGCATGTCAGTACATGGTATGATGTTTGCAAAAATAACAAAATCACTTTTGATTGCATTTCTCAGAATGTATGCCTATCACTTAAGGAGACACCTTTGTACACATACTGTATATTAGAAGTAGAGATATAATTAGTATATGATTTTTATATTTCATATTTACCAGAGCTCTTTCAATTTTATTTGTCATATTAAAGAACAAACATCTGACATTACTGACAAGCTGGGCATTAGTTCATCTTGAATATCTTTTAATTTTGTTATTTTACTTAGGATTTGCTATATTCTCTCTCTCTCTCTCTCTCTCGCTCTCTCTCTCTCTCTCTCTCTCTCTAAAATTTGCCTTTTCGAAACTATAGAGATTCTCACAATTAGCTAATGAAGTTTAGATACTTTCAGAAATCTAATTAAGTTTTTATGTTTTCTTTTTAAGCTCAGCTTTAAATGAGTGTAAGGGGCCTAGTAAAAAAAAAATTGTGTAGAATCTTACTGGTGCATATCTGTTTTTCCCAGAAGTAGAATTGGTGGTTCATAGGGCATGCCTGATTAGTGCCAAACCATTTTCCAATTAGCTTTATAAAGTTATGTGGACAAACAGTGTTGGACAATTCCAGTCATTTAATATTTTGTAATTGTTAGGTCTTTATTAATATGTGTATGCCTTAACATTCTGCTGAGGATACAATACTCTCTGCATTCTGAATGTTAACTTATCTCTCATCATATTGACATACATGTATATACATATATTTACTCATTATTTGCAATGTTTTCTCCCTGTTAAGTGCTTTTTAAAACCTCTGTTTTTGTGGGACTGATGTACCTGGGATTGATCACAGGGGCACTCAAACACTGAGCAACATTTCCATGTCTTTTTTTTTTTTTTTTGGTGTATTTATTGAGAGGCAGGGTCTTACAGAGTTTTTTATTTTCTCACCATTGTTGAGGATGCCATTGAACTCATGATGCTTCTGTCTCAACCTCCCCAGCTGCTGGGATTAGAGGTGTGCATCAGAACACTTGGCTATTGAAAAATATTTTGACTGTTGTACTTCTTTGTTGAGATTTTATTTCTTAGCCACGTGTACTATCTCCAGTATTCTTCACTACAAGACTTTTACTAGGGCTGGGGATGTGGCTCAAGTGGTAGCGCGCTCGCCTGGCATGCGTGCGGCCCGGGTTCGATCCTCAGCACCACATACCAACAAAGATGTTGTGTCTGCCGAGAACTAAAAAATAAATATTAAAAATTCTCTCTCTCTCTCTCTCTCTCTCTTTAAAAAAAGACTTTTACTAGAAATGGGTGATACAAACATTATCTCTATTTCTATGTCTTACATTCATATAGTCTTAATTACATTATTTGGTCTACATTATTCTAATTCTGATAAAGTTCAACATGAGTTCATAGTACTTGTTTTTATATTTTATTTAATTTTCATAATCAATGTAAGAAGATTTTTCCAGTAACACAATAATTTTTTTCGGCAAAATTAATTTTTTGAATTTGAATCTATTGATTTTCTGTATAAAATGAGATTATAGAGATTATATGTTTTGTTTGCTTATTTTATTTTTTATTTTTTTGGCATAAGAGATTAAATTCAGACGTACATTACCACTGAGTTAAATCCCCAACTCTTTTTTATTTTTTTATTTACAGATAGGGTGTCGCTAAGTTTCTTAGTGCCTCACTAAGTAGCTAAGTCTGGTTTTGAACTTGTAATCCTTCTGGCTCAGCCTCCCAAATCACTGAAATTAATGGTGGGTACAGTTACTTCTGTTGAGAATATATATATATATATATATATATATATATATATATATATATATTTAAGAGACATTTATTTGATCCAGCAGCTCTGTTTGGAATATTGGTAATTATGTAAAATAGCAAAAACTACACTTTACATTACATTTTTACCATATCAGGATTTGTATATACACACTTCATTGTACTTTTGCAAGTTTAGTAAAGTATGAATACTTATTTTAATTTAGAAATTAAAAATGACATTCTTAGAGCTTAGCATGTTTTCCGCCAATAATAATTACTTATCAAAAGAGTGTGTTTCCAGGTAAAGTGGTGCAAACCTGTTTTCTCAATGGCTAGGAAGGCTGAAACAGGAGGATTGCAAATTCAAAGCCAGCCTCAACAATGATGAGGCCCTAAGCAACTCCATGAGACCCTGTCTCCAAATACAGTGCAAAATACTGCTGAGTGCCCCTGAGTTCAATTCCCAGTACCAAAAGCAACAATAACAACAACAACAACAAAAAAAAAAACAATACAACAATACAAAAAACAACACAACAATACAAAACAAAGTGTCTGTAGACTCAGTAAATGACATTCACAGATTCTTCCTGGGGGGTTTTTGATTCAAATGTGAAGATTCTCATTTCCTGAGGAAATGTTACACAAAGAGCAAAGTAGAAATACCTAAAAATGCTGAGAAAAAATATTCAGCAAACATGTTAATATAATGTTGATAGTTAAAAACCTAAAAGAGAACAGATAACTCCTTGTAGTCATTGAAAAGCTCTTTGGAGATGTCCCCTGTTCCCTGGATTCAGACTGACTCAGAAGGCAAGAGCCAAATATTGGTTTTCTTAGCCCTTTTAATTTAACTGGCTTTGAACTCGAGATCCTCCTGCTACAGTCTCCTGAGCTTCTGGGATTATAGGTGTGCACCCCCACACCTGGCTCTTCCATTCCCTGCTCTTCCATTCATCTGCCTGGCTCTGTGTTGACATTATTAAAGGTAATTCTCTGTGCCCTTGCAACCACTGACCAGTCCCAATATGTCCCTTTATGGCAAGATGGACAACTTAAAGACTCCCTTTGGAACCACCACTTCTTTCTTCTTAGGTCCTGTACAGTCTGGCTGGTCCCCCATGGGCAGGCTCGTTCCTAGGCAGCTCCTGAACTGACTGTTCAGATGGGACTCTCTGCGGCCCAGAGGAAGCTTGTCAAATGAACATACCAAATTGCTCATACCAATGTATGACCAAGTCATTATAAAATATTAATTGCAAGGAATAACAGATTATATGAAAATTAGGATTTACATAGTATTCAAACCTGAGATTAATAAACAGAATGGATTTCATACTTCTCTTATCCTATCTGATTTGATGGATGGAACTGGAGGTATCATGCTAATTGAAAGAAGCCGATACCCCCAAACCAAAGGCCTAGTGTTCTCTTCGATATGCAGATGGTGACTCACAGTAGGCAGGGGTGAGAGGAGGGCAATGATTAGTGGGTGGGAGGGAGGGGAGAGAGGACTGGAAAGGCAGTAGAATGAATTAGACAGTCATCACTTTCCTATGTTCATTTATGAACACATGACCAGTGAAATTTCACATCATATACAACCACAAGAATGGGCAGTTATTCTCCATGTATGTGTAATATGTCAAAATACATTCTACTGTAATGTATAACTAAAAAGAATGAATAAAAATATATAAATCAATAATCACTTTAAAAATGAATTTTAAAAATCATTCCATGAAATTCATCAGCCAGACACAAAATGATTTTGAGAAACATTAAGTGATCGATTATATGTCATTTCTCCTTAAATATGTCTATAGATTAAAAAACATGCTAATCAATATCTGCCTAAAAAAAAAAAAAGATTCATTCTTTCACTCAACAGTTAGTTACATGTCAGCCAAGGGCCAGAAACTCAGCAGGCCACCAGGTCTAGCAGTGAAGGAGAGGTAGCCCCACCTTGTCACCTGTACAAACAAATATGTAAGGTGACAGGGCAAGCAAGAGAATGGGAGCCCAGGGAGCGCTTTGTTCCACCCCAGGGGGAACAAAGAGTTGCCACTCTCCTGGAGGGAAGGCAGGGCTAACCTGGAGGTGACCAAGGACACACAAGTTCCAGATGGGAAAAAAGTAAGTCCAAAGACCTACAAGAGGGCAAATATTATAAGGACAAAGCTAACAGTGAGAGACATTGGCCAGATGGAGAAGTAGGAGGCACCAGGCCTCACCTTCCCTCACAAGCACTGAGGTGGCTATTCCCAAACAGGAATAGCTCTGCAGGGGCCCTGGGCAAATGATAACTCCAAAGGAAAGATCACCAGGAAAACTCAACACACTTGAGATTTATGGAGAGGCTGATGGAGAAGGGCTGCAGCTACATGTGTCAGCCAAGTGGGGTGCGACCAGGGACCCCGAGGTCTGTGTTGACAGTGTGCAGACATAGTAACCATGTGTGGAATCCATCTATAGTCTTAACACGAAGCCAAAACACAGATTAAAAGTAAGGGCATAGCCACAGCAAATGGTCAAGGGACACATAATATAAAAAGATAAAAATTGTGACATATGCTTTCAAGAGTTGTGTTGGTTATTGGAGTTAAGATGTTGAGTTTCATTCTGCCCAGTTCATTTCTTTGTGGTCAGTTAGGTTCTTGTTTGCTTAAAATCGTTTGTTAAAACTACGTTTTCTGTAAGCCTCACAGGGACCACAAAGCAAAACTTATAAGAAATGCACAAAAATCGAACAGTGAGGAGTTAGGATACTGTGGGAGAAAATCATTTAATCACAGATGCTAGGAGGAGAAAAGGGAGAAAGCAGTAAGAAAACAGGCCCATGGCAGCAGCAAGCTCTGTTGCCATTGACTGCCTGAGTGCAAGGGGTTGAATCCTCTCGTTAGAAGACAGAGTGGCTGGAGGCATTGGAAACAAGTTGCAGCTGTACACAAACTACAGGAAAGTCACTTCACCCATAAGGACAGATACACCCAAAGTGAAGTGTTGGAAACCGTCTCATGCCAGTGAAGCTAAGAAAGAACCGAGTCACCTGGACTAATATGGATTTTAACTAAAAACCATGTGGAGAGACAGAGAAGAACATAAGCCATGACATGTTGATGTAGCAGGGAGAGCTACAGCTCTATAGGTATACACCACCTTGTACAGCTGGAATATATGCAAGCTTTATTTGTCCTGATACCTCAACAAAGCTAAAAATAACAAGGTTGAAAGAGATTAAAAAATAAATTAAATTAAAATATATTGTGAGAAAAATCATTAAAATATGGATAAATGGGTCAATAGTTTCAGATATTTTCTTTTTTTAAATTTTATTACATAAGATCAGGAAAAAAGCCTTTAAAAAAGTTCAGAGTTGATTCTGATACATTTGGTTAGTATTTCACAACATAATAAAGCAAAATAATATTAAGGGAGAAATTGAAAACTGAATCAGAAGAAAAATCAAGATGAAAAATAATCAGAATTTTGTTGTTGATGTATTCACTTAGAAACAATCATAGAAAAGGCCAACCAAGAATATGCATCCAGGTTTAGGGTTATGGTTTGGATTAGGGTTATGCTTTATGTGGCCTTAAAAAAATAAAATCATTTAATAAGCTGAGATATTCACAGTGAATATGCTTCAGTGTGATAATCTTAAAATTAAAATGTCTGTGCAACTACAATTCATAATATTATCAATGATAATTTCAGCAGATATCTAAATGACATAAATACACTTTAAACTAATTGATGATTATTATGTCTAAATTAATTGTAACATAACTTTAATATATCAAACATTTTTCCACAGTATGTTTGCCTCCAAAACGTAAAGAAATTGTACTTACCTTTCTGCTTAATTAGCAGTTCTATATGAAATGAGATAAGTAATAAACAAAGGTAAGTCCACAGCTATCAATGTCTGGGAGATTTGCTAGAGAATCAATCTTGACTCAATTCTTTCAAGCCATTAATTTATAAAAGATTAGCCAGATATGAGATAAGAATGAGGACGAGGCAGAAGAGATGCTGAGATGGTGTTTCCTCATCATCCCCAGGGACAGGGACAGGGTCCCAGGCCCTGGGAAGGAGTAGGTGTGGAAAGAGTGGAAAGAGTCAGGATGCCCTGGACCAGCCAGTCTGTCTGAAGGGACAAAACTGGAAGAAATCCTGGGCATTGCAAAGATGTTGTTGTCCTTGAGCACTTCATAGGGTGTGACTTAGTGATGATAAAGAGCAATGATTCTTTGGTTATTGGTGTGTGGGCATGGGGAAGGATTCTAAACCCCAGGGGGTTAGAGAGGATCCTCCAGGCACAGAGAGGCAAATGCAAAGAAGGCACTTCACATACAATTAGGGAGCCTTCCTTCTTCTCAAACCCAGGGAAAGGAGTAAGCAAACAAAACCAGCAAAATAATGAGCAAAAAATAAGAAGTGGTAATAGCAGGCATTGGTAGAGCTCTCGATGGTGGATGGGGGGGGGGCTGTTTTCAGATTGGCTCCTTTTCTAGGATTTTATGGATTTACTGCAACCTTTCCTTTAGCATTCTTCCCAGTTTCTACAACTATTTTCTTTATTCCTCGGAACCAAAGTCATATTTACAACCTGGAAGGAATAACAGAGATAATAATCCAACAAAGCAAAGGGATGCTTGATCAAGCTCATTAGGGACACTAAGAATCCCAAACTCCCTATTGATATTTATTGACATTTCCTTCCTCGAATATGTTCTTCAAAATCACCTGGCCTTTAAATTGTAGCCAAATACTTTAGCAGAGAGGAATTTATGAATGACTCACCATGTGTCCCTTGAGCCTATCTTAAAAACAAATATGTGCCCAAGTTAAAAGATACATGTCTAAAATCCTGACAGTTCATTATTCCACAGGCCACCAAAGTCTATGACTTGTGTAAGTTGGGATTTACGTTTTTGATGTGTATGAGCTCAGAGATGTGGCTGTGCTCAGAGTCACAGTTGACAGGGACGGATGATCTCAGCTTGCGATTCCATCCATGTCAGATTGGGATGGGTCAGATGGGTTTGCCTGAGCACCCTCTCCCTCACCCCTTCTCTGGGTGCCCACCGTGGTACAGGAGACAGTTATGGGTTATGGTACAGGAAAGTTCTCTGGGTTATGGGGCTCCCTGGGGGAAACACTGCCACAGGCATTAGGCATTTCTTTTTAAATAATTTTAAACTGTCTGAAGGATAATTTCTCTAATATTATTAACTAGTTGGAGGTAGAGGAATGGTCAAGACCCAAAGGAGATTTACCTCCAACATTGTGTTTCTAAGCACAGGTAGTATCGATGATTGTTACCCACGTCTACTCACCTGGAGGGGCTCTTCACCTGAGAAGTGGCCTGCAGAGATCACACTTGCCCCTCAACTCTGTTGGGAATCTCTGCCTGCTCTGGAGACCTGGAGACCTGCTTTTCTGATCAAGCTCAGCATCTGCCCTCCAGATCCCTGGACTAGGACACAGGGCAGTGCTGCCCCTCTCTAATTCCCTCAGAACTGCTTTACCCTGTAAGCCTAGTGCCTCCCCCAGGGCCAGCCTGCTCTGCCAGGGACATCTTTGCAACAGCAGCAGGACCAAAGGTCCTCATATTCAGCTTGTAGCATCTTAATCGTAATCCTTGGGATGAAGCAGGTGCGCTTATCTGGTCCAAATAGACCAAGTGAGTGAAACTGGAGTTTCCAAATGGCTCTTTTGATTTTAAAATCAAAGCAGAATAAATTGTCCTCCTCTCAGAAATAAATCTCAGTCTATTTATCCTTCTTACATCTTCTTCTCTATTTGTAAGGCCCACAGGTAGGTAAGACCCAGGTGTGGACACACTTGGTAACTGCGTGTCTTCTTGCTGGATTTGACCCAGTCCTCAACCTTGGACTATTCTCCTACATCGAGTTTTAATACATCGACTTTAAACTCTGATGTTTAAATGCTTCTCAATATCTTCCTAAACCATCAGTGTGGTTCCTGGCCCTGCAGTGTCAGCGTCACACATTAGCTTGTAGAGTCCTCATTTTTAGGACCAGCCTGGACCTGCTGAACCGGAAGTTGGCATAGGGCTCAGCTCTCTGCACTTTTAACAGCTGAACCTGTGGCACCCCCAAGTTGGAAACCCTATGCTCTATGGGGTCCTCACAGAAGACTTGCTAGGCAGTGTGATATGGTGATTCTGCCTGGGTTCTCTGGAACTGCCAAAGCACAGCTGCCCCTTGGAGATGTTGCTGGAAGTGTTCACATAGGCATGTTAAGCTGGGCAAGTGGCCCGTCCTCACCTACACTTTTCGCTGATCTGCTGCCAACACTGATGGCCTGAGTTCCTTGGAACTTTCTGAGCTCTCCCACTTCCCACACCTTCTCATGCTGGACAATGTGTTCCAGAGTCCTAATGGGGGGATGAGGTTCTGTGAGTTAAAACTAAGCCAACTCACTGTGCTTTGTCTTGAGTAGACCTAAGAAAAGAAAAGAAAGATGGATTGATTGGTGAGACTCACTGGGGCCTGGGGGAGCTGCCTTTCAGCTCACAAGAGCTCTGCAGATCCAGTTAGATACCAGGTCTCCACAGAGTTCCTTTCTGTAGTTGAAGCAGCCAAGAAATGTCCACATTCCTGTCTTTCCCAACTACAGAAAGCAGGATGCAGGAAAAAAAAAAGGCAACAGAAAAAAAAAGCAACACTTTAATCCAGGAGTGCAGTTCAGGGCTTTTACCTCTAAGCCCAATGTTATGAGGAAAGAAGCTTTGCCTGCTCTGGTGCAGACTCTTTGGTGCTTTAACCATTGTGAAGTGAGTGGCCCAGTGGCAACAGCTCTATTCCAGAGCTGTGCCTTTCTCACCTCCGCTTCCCAGCCTCTGCTTCACACCAAATGGAACCTAAGCATTAGGCAGAGGCTCCCATGCCTCCACCCCAGCTCCAGCTGTTCCCTAATCCACTTTCTCCTTCTGGGAACTCACATCTGACAATGTTGCATATTAATGAGTCACACACGGTTTGTCTGTTTATGTTGGCTTATTTTTCTATGTAGTAATTTGAAAGTTTATCTCTATTAGAGAATATAACAGAACTTGTTTTTTGTGTCTGAATCTATGCCATATTTGTTCATCCATTCATATGACCATGGATGCCTGGGATGTTGATGTCTGTGGCTCTTTTGAGTAACGTCACATGAACACTCAAGGGCAGGTGACCTCTGTTGTTGACTCTGTGGGCACACACCTGAGGGGGGTGCTTGGTCCTAGGATAATTCTGTGCACAACTTTTTGAGAAAATGCCAGGCTGCTTTTCACCAAGACTGCAGCATTTTAAATCCCATTAGCAATGTGCAGGACACAGAAGGAGGAGGAGGACCCAGACCCGCAATGGGTGGCGTGAGAACCACCTCACACTCTCAGGGACCTAAGGTCCTCCCATTAGCCCAGCTTTTCTGTTGTACAATAGTGGGGACCAAGCAGAACACAATGGGCCCTGGTGGTAACAAGACCAGGTCCCAACCACTGCAGCATCCTGGACTGGACCTCACGCCAGGCACCAGGAAATTTAGAAAGTGGGAAATGTTACTTTCCCCATGGGAACTAGAATCACACCTGTGTTGCCTGTACCTTTGACTTCTCCAGACACCTCGATACATGGACGCTTGCTTCTCAATTAATGCACGCTAACGGATAAATGCCCACATTTCAGCATGAATATAGACATTTCTTGATAAATCAGTCATTTTTGACTTGAGTGTCTCACTGTGTTGCCAGGTTGGTCAAGCCATTCTCCCTCCTTAGCCTGCCATGCTAGGACCACAGACATGCACCACCACACCTGGCTCAAATCATTCTTTTTTATTTTCTAAGTTTTATTTCTGATTGTTTTCAATAGGTAATGCATGTGTGTGACTCCCAAATCAAAGGGATACATAATAAGATACACTTTGTGGGGTTCCCTCAAACCTGTGCCCAGCTACTCTACCCCCAAACCAGAAGTCCTTCCTAAGTAGAGAGGTGATGGAAACCAATTTGAGAAACCCCAGGCTGTCCTCATTTTATTTCATTTTTAGTATAAATACTAACAGGTATCTCTTTCATTCTAAAAAAAATATATTTAATTTAGACAAATATTATGCAGTTACACTCTCTACATTTAACCACTTTCTATACTTTCTTCAAATTTGGTTTATGTAGAATCAACTTAATAAGAGTATATATTCCTTTTCCCACTTTATTTGATAAATCAGTGTGTTAAGCCTATTTCACACACTTTTGGGTTTAATTTTGTTTGAGCTGAAAGAGTACATATGTGGACCCAAAACAATGTATCTTAAAAAAAGAGCTTATTCAGTGTAGTGAAACAATTGTTTTGGATATATGCTCCTAACAATTGGACACGTACACACACTCACACACACTATTTGATATTTTTCTGTAGTTCAAGCTGATATAATTATCGAATTAAAATAATACAAAAGGGAAACAGTGAAGATAGTAATTTGAATGAGATATTTTGAATAAATGATGATTGGTGACATTGAAGTAATACATTTGGAAAAATTTTCCAAATTATCAGACATGTTGTCAAATTATTTGATCAATAACCAACATTCTTCTTATATTTTTCTATTGGATTCTTTTCTGGCTTCCAAATACTATTTTTGGTTCCTTCAAACAACTCTCCATATTAAAAAGAAACCTGTCTTCTAAAGTTGCACAACATTAGTAACATCACGTTTTGGAACAAGCCATGTGACACTCTGGGCAGGGCTCTGTCAAATGTCCCTTGCAGGGACTGGGGCCCAAGAGCAGCACGTGCACAGGGCAGGCATCTCTTCCCACCCTGGTTTCTCTCCACCCTGTATGAGTACTCCCTTTGCAGGAGTAGGGGAAGTAAATCGTGCAGGTGGCTCTTTAGGATACTGCAATGGGGTGAGCATCCGTCAATAGAGGGGTCTAAGCCAGCCACATCCTGATCCTACAGGAAGGCTGGTCAGGGCCTGGACAGCACTGGCATTGATGCTGATGGAGGGAAACCTTCCAACAAACTGGGGGATATGCTGGAAGGCAAGGCAGGCAAGGCCTCAGCTCTTCTTCCAGCCCTCCTGGGAGTGATTCTTTCTGAGAAGCGTTTTCTCTTCACTGCCCACAGATGAGCAGTTGGTTCCCATCCTGCACAGTTCCCTGGGCTACCCAGGTTTCCAACAGTTGGCTTCAATCCCAGCAATTCCCACCTGGAGTGAGAATCGGGGCATGGAAATGAATTCTCTCAGGAGATGCTTTCTTTGGAGACTGGGAAAAGGTAGGCAGGCCAATGCAGCCCTGGCCTGAGTGTACTTTAAATCTGTTAAAATCCTGTGACTGTTCCCAGAGGAGTCACCTGAGCCTGATCCAGCATGCACCTTTCAAAGTTAGAAAACACTGGCACTCTGAGGACAGGAGAAGATGCCCTAAAGCTGACCAAGGGGTTCTGCTAAGAGAAAATGCCACAGCCTTTGGCCATCTTTGGATGGAGAGACAGATAAATAGACAAACAGACAGACACATACATCCACAGGAGGTTCTAGTTTTTGATTGCAACTATTTAAGTGACGGATCTGAAAACAATCCCACAGACACACACATACTTCTCGTGACGAGGTGGCTGCCTCAACCAGGAAACTTGTCATCTGAGAAAGACGCAGGCCAGAAGGTGAAGGTGAATTCTGTTTCCTGTTCAGGTTATTCTTTCTCAGTTTTAATTCTGAAGACTGCCCCTCATGCACTCCTGACTTTCTTGCAAACCTTCCACACCAGTCCTTTTGTCTGTCCCCACTCACCTTTGTCTTTCCTGGCAAGCAGGAACACAGCACAGATGGCTGCAGCGAGGACCAGGACAGAGACAAGCACAGCCAGGACCACCATCCAGGTGCAGGAGCTGAGGAACAAGCCCTCTGCAAAACAGAACACTCTCTCAGGGTCCCTGGACCATGTGTCCTTCTGGGGACACTGTCAGGAAGGGCCCAGTTTCCCAGTCCGGGCCCTCTCCTGGTAATCCTGAGGAATCAGGGACCCTGAAGAGACTCCTGCTGCCCTGTGACTCCAGAGGTATGGAGACACAGAGGATTTATTTTAAAAATTGTAAGAAATTTTAAACACAGTGAAGATACAAAACCAATTCTTCAGCCACCTATGTATTAAGAACATTTCTTAAAATCAACACAAAATTCTACATATCTATGGGGTGCCATGTAAAGTTTTGATACACATATGCAGTGTTTAGTGTTCAAATTGGGTTAACATTCATCTCTCTTCAAATAGTATTTCTTCTTGGTGAAAACATACAAAAACCTTTCTGCTAGCTTTTTAAAACTGCAGTGTACTTCATCATCATCTATCGTCACTCTACTGGACAACAGAACACCCAGACCAATTTCTTCTTTCTGACTTCTTCCCCATTGACCACCTTTCCATTATTATTTAACTAACATTAGCATCTCTGTATTGTGACTTGTAATTATTTTTTAATAAGTAACATCTTCAAAAGCACCACGTTTCTCCTTCTATCCACTTCTCCCCCTCTACTAGGTCATCCCTAAGGGACTTTGTCATGAGGCCTCTCTATGCAATTAACTTTTACATATATGTATTTGTGATCCTAGTAACAATGCAGAGGAGTCCTGGGAGCTTCTCTAGGATCAAGGAGGGGTTGTGATGGTTTGGCAAATAGGTTTTCTGTTCAAGATTCTAGAAACAGAATTCTACTTCCCCTCAGGGCCTATTCTGGAATGGCCATGGCCAGCAGTACATAGAGACTGTAGTGACTATTGGGCAAATACTTTTAACAATGGGTCGGTTCAAGAGAGGCATCAAGGCCACTCATTGAAGGCCTCTATTTAACTATGAAGCACTGTATACTTGGAATTCTGTAAGAGAGTACATCACTAACTACACACCAAATATAATAAATATGTGAGTTGATGAATGTTAATTAGCTTGATTAAGGCAATACTTCACAATGCATGTGCATATCAATGTCACCTGTCATACATTACATAGGGGACCTTTACTGCCAACAACTTTGACTTAATAAGATTTGTTCAAAACAGGCCTTAGGACACTATTGTTGATGGATTACCTTGATCCAAAAATCTTAGCAAAAGGCTTATAAATAAATCAATTGGAAAATTATTACTTATATAATAATTGCTTCCAACATAAATATGAAGAACTATATTCTTTTTCTATTTTATCTTCTTCATTTTCATTTTCAAAAATTCTGTATTACTATAATTTTTGCTGCTCTAATCCCAGCTCATCATTTCCTGTTAAATGTTTATTCCTTTCTCCACTGTATAGTTCTGAGCAGGAGGCTCCATCCCTTTGCACTCCTCTGAGCTTATGTTATTAAGATTAATACTTTTTTAAAGAAGTAATTTACTCCTCTGACATTAGTGCTTGTCTTCTTCATGATTCCAACTCTTCAAACAAATGTGATTTCCCAGACTACGGCACAAAAGAGTGTTGACCCAAAGTTCTTCCTTAGTAGTGTTCTAAGAAGAAGGAATGTGAAAGAGGAATAAGGAGGAGAAATATGAAATAAGCCCAGTGTCTTCAGGGGCTTACCCTCCCACGATGACGCACATGACCAAAGTCACACACAGTGAGTGGGAATCTTGGTACAAATGCCTCAGGCATGGCTTCCCAGAGGGGACGATGCTTGTGTCTGAGCATGCAGGTGTGGCACCCAGCTGGGTAAAGGGAGGAGGAGGGAACAGGAGGGTGAATGTCCAGAGCCCTGCTGTGGACCTGCAGGTGGGCAGAGAGGAGGTAGCAAAAGGGGACCCTGCAGGAGCCAAAGCAGATGGGGTGTCAGGAGCACCTTCTGCAGACTTACAGACCTCAAATCCAGACATTTCCTATTAAAGGACTGTGCACTGAACCATCTGGGCAGACTTCATGCTTGCACAGTCGCTGTGGGAGGGCGCAGAGCCTGTGGGGTCTTTTTGTGCCAGTGGCATGACTGTATCAGCTAACCTCATAACACTCTATGGGGAGACCCTCTCATTCCTGCTCCCTAACACTTGGGCACTGGGAACAGGAAGGTCAGTCTCACCCAAATCTGCAAAGCTGGAAAGCGATATGGAGAGGAACCCCTCAATTCATCAGTGTCAACTGCACTGCACTTGTTGGCAGTGGTTTCCCTGGGCAGTGGGCTGGATGGTCAGAGGAGAGCACTGGCAGTGTCCTACAATGCTCCCTTACTCTCTGAATGCTTTTGCACAGGCAGGTATTCATATTCTTGTAAAATAAACCAATGTCATTTCTTTGCCATGGAGAGAATTATAAAACAGGACAGAAGACATGTTTTCCTAGCTCTCTGGGTAGGAGGAGTTGCAAACTGGTGAATGGCTAAATCCTTCTGGGTTGTCTGTGGTGAGCCTTTGCTACCCACACCCTCTCTCTCAATGGCCAGATCTCAAGAATGTGATGTGGAGGGCACTGACCTGCTAAGGAGACACACACTCCCTTCTGAGAGCTGAGGACGGTGTTCCTTATGAAGCAGGACACATTTGCACTCAAGCTCTTGTCCACCATGATGGAGGTTTGCACTCCAAACAAGCCATCTAAATCTGTGGTCCTGGTTTCTGAGGCTGGGGTAAGGTGCTGCTCCAGAGAGTTCTCCCAGTGCACCTCGGGCTCTGGATACCACCCCGTGGATGTGCAGGTCAGCTTCAGGCCGTCGGCATCCTCAGTTTCAACATGAATATGAGGGGTTGACCCCGAGCCTGGAAAGTGAAGAGGCAGACACAGATTCTTCAAGTTCTGAGCCACTTCAAGTGGTGTGAACTTACGTCTGCTGGTCATCTTTGTAAACTGGGAGTGGGACTAAAACTAATCAATCAATCCGTAAATAAATACTGGCCACAAAGGACTTTAGGGGGAATAAAGTAAATCACCCATGTCAACATTTAACATACGAGTCCCTATCGTCATTTTTATTTTTCCTCTCCACCCTTTGAAGCCATACTAATCATTTCATCTGGTTATTTGGAAAACTGGACACCACACTCGTTATCAATCCAGGAGAAGCTTGTGCAGCTGCCCTTGGTGGTGATGAGGACCCAGCAGGAGTCCCACATCTGGCCTCCAGGCCTTCATCCTGGCCCTTCTCAGAGGAGCTCACCACTATGTTCCTGGATATGGTCGGGGCCCTCCGTCAGCGTGGCCATCCCTTGCTGCACAGGCTGTGGAGCACTACGTGCCTGGCTGAACTGTGGCATGGACTTGCCTGTCACTTAGTGTCAATTAGGTTTAAATGTGAAAAGCAGTTTGCACCCAGCAGCCGCCACTCTGGACCACGCAGACCTAGGCAAGGTAAGCCTACCTGTGGCAGTGGCCACCCAGGAGACCACACGCCCCAGGCCCTTTGGAGCTAGGAGTGGCCTGGAGCTTCCCACAGGGGCTGAGTGGCAACTGCAGTGCTGTGGACTCTGTTTCTAAAGAGAATTGCCCCTGCCTCCTGCCCCTTCCTCCTTCCTGTGGCTGCAGTGCAGGGAGACTGGGAATCATCCCTGGTAGTGAAGAAGGAGTCCATGCCATGGTGGGTGCAAGGTCAATATGGACTGTGGAACCTCACAGGTCAGCTGCTGCGGCAGACCTGTGCCCAACACCCCTGCACTTGAGGTAGGAAGCTCTGCTATAGGACACTCGTTTGCAGGTTAGTGAATAATCACAATCTTCGCTAACAGAAATGATAAGATACAAACAGATGTACCTGGGGTCAACCTGCCCATTGTGGGTTGAGTTCGGTTTCCTATAAAGACATGGTCAAGTCCCCACCCTAATACCTGTGAATGTGACATTCTTTGGTAACAGGATCTTTTCAGATAATTGGTAAAGACTAGGTTGAGTTGGATTAGGGTGGGTCCTGATCCCATATGACTGGCAACTTTTTAACAAGAGAAAAAAGTTAGACCTAGGAACACAGGGACATTAGCCAAGCAGATGTGGAGTTCTAGACTGGATGGTGAAGCAACAAGCCCAGGGACAGCTGGGTTGCCAAAAGCTGGATCAGAGAGGGAAGCTCTCCCCAGGGGCCTTGGGGCCTGGCTCTCCAACTCCTTGATTTGAACTGAAGGCCTCCAGAAATGTAAATAAATCTAGATAAATAAACAACTTCTGTTCTTTCAAGCAAACTCGTTTGTGGTGAGTTGTTAATGGAAGCCCTGAGAGTCTATTGATGACCCTCTCATTTCACCTCCTGAAGCCTTGCTAATTGGGCCCTAAACAAGAATCTGGAGTGAAGATTGAATGTTCATGCCCATGGTGACCTTCACAGCAGGGACCTCAGTGTCTGAACAGGAAAGAGTCATTTCAGAAGCTGAGGGCTTTGAGAAGCAGTGGGGATGCCTGCTTGGCCCAGCGGCCCCATTTCCTGTGCTGACATGGAGCAGCACAGCAGAGTCCGTGGCTTCAGCGCTCGGGACACCAGCTCCTATTCCCTAGGACATGGGTGACACTCTCAGCGCAGGGGCTGGAGAAGCCAGGGAGTAGCTGGGGCTCTATGATAAGAACATACAGCTCAGCATACAGGGCTGCTCAGTGAAGGAAAAGAGGGTAGTTTCCAATTGTTCCTCCTGGCCCTTCCACTTGAAAACATGTCCCTCTGTGTCTCATCACTGGCTGTGTCCTCATGAGTTCAATAAAGATGGGCTTGTATTTTGTATATTCTAAAAATACAGAGCTTAGTTAGCAGGACTTTATAGAAACATGGCGACAAGGTGCCAGATTTTCTGGGGATAAGAGAGTAAGGTGGTGCTCTGAGTCAGGCCACTGTCCCCTGTGTTACCTACTTTGAGAATCTGAGATATTAACTCTGAGACCATCCTGGGGGGAAACCCATGGTTTTTGCTAGTGCAAAGAGACTGAGGATATGACTTGACACCAAGGCTTTAAGTGGTATTTCCTCTCTCCTAGAGGAGAATTTCAACATCTGCCTGCAGCTCCCCCAAGATGTTAGTCCATGGATCTGTGCTCCTGTGAAGCTGGCTGGGGAGTGGGATAGGGATGAGCCTTGGCTTTAAGAACTCAGCTTCAGAATTCACTGAAGGCTGGGGTTCTGCAAAGATTTGCACCTGCAGCACCCACTGATGGTTAAAGTGGGGAGACCGTGTGGGGTCTATCTAAACTTAAGGTGTGAGAGAAACTTTTCTCTAAGACACAGTACACTGGGGCTGCCCAAATCGATGACATTTCCAGCAGGCACTGATTTCTGACCTTGAACCAAACTTCACTCCTCTAGGAGGGAGGAGCAGGTGAAGATATGTGGGCCAGAAACCACACAACCTAGACCACTACAGGACACTGAGGCCTTCTGGAGAAGAGGGCCACAGGCTCAATCCAAGGACCTGCTGTTCACCTGGAGCTGGGCTCTGGTGAGGCCTCCTAAAGTGGCGCAGCAGCCAGCATGGTGTGGAGTCCAGTGGGTGTGACCCAGAGGGCTCAACCCAGGACACCTGGTCTAGACAGGCTAAAGGGCATGCTCACTGGGAGGAGGTGAAGAAACAGGCTATTTCATTTTCCTGGCTTAAGTAAAGAGAACAGCAGGTTCTCAGAGTGATGGTTCCCACTGTCATCACCAGGACATGACGGAAACTGCAGCCTGCCTGGAGGTGTGCCAAGGGTCGCTGCCTCAAGTAGGCAGCAGAGAAGCCTTTCTTTGAAGGAGTATCTCATGTTTAGAAACATTTTGTCACTTACTATTGCAGTATTTATACTGTGATGGACCTCAGGGCCTGTGATAATTTGGGAAGGCCTGGCCCTTCGTGAATTCTGGCTTCACTACGTACAGCGTGCTGTGAAAGTTGCATCCTAAACTCTATACCTACTGAAATACCAAGCACTCCACCCGCAGAGAAGAAGTCAGTAACCCGCTTTGGGCACAGTGGGGACCCAGAGCATGATAAGGAGCACAGTGGAACTCATTTCTATAGCTAGTGCTCAATGCCGCCAACAGTGCCCTAGGGGAGACTGACATGAGTTCCACCTCGTTTTCCTCAGTGTTCTACCTGCACTTTGTGCTTGAGTGGAAAACTCAGTTGCACTTGCCCTGACTTGGGGAAGCCATGGGAGTGGAGCATCGGGGCTGCCCCCTGTTTGATACAGGAGATGAGCAGGTCCAACCTGCCCTGCCTTCGGAAGCTCAGTAGGCTCAATGCCCTCCAATGGTGGTGGATGCTTTCTCATGAGGACCCCTGTGAGGAGGGAGATACAGAAACTCTTTCTGAGGCCTTAAGACTTGTGTGAAGGGGTCTAATCCAGGCTTAGCCTCTCACTGAAGCTGGACCCTTCCTTCCTCCTTCATCTGGCAGGACAGATACTTTCCTGGGGTTCATATCTGAGCAGGAGCAATACAGAAGGGCATGAACTTAAGCAGGACCCAAGTAAACTAGAAGGCAAAGGTGGGCAGCACCACATGTCTGAATGTTTTCTTGGTTTTTAATGGGTCCTTCATTTATTCCTCTGCCACTCCGGAAAACAGCATGAAAAGGAAAACTGAAGTCTTTATTGAAGTTGGGACCCTAGTATTTAGATGGTGATGGGAGATGGGAGGATTCCCAGCCACTCTCTGAGTTCCAACCACTGACATTTGACTAATGAAGAGCTTTGTGACTGAGTGTCTGCCTGAGCCTGCCACTTCCTTCACATTACTTTTAACACTAGGAAGAGAATCTTCCCAGTCAGGATCCCTGAGGAGAAAGTGGGGCAGCTGCCCAGGAGGCCTGAGCCCCCTCTGCCCTGGAATACCTGACCTTAGGCATCAACCCCATGTCAATCAAGTAGGTGGGAGTCCACGGCCACTGTGTGTGGTCCCATCTGAGTCCCTCCTACTTAGATTCCACGTAGCCCTGAGGCCGTGCACAGCTGGTATTTCTGGATCTGCCTTCATTTACTTGGCCTGGAATTCTCCATCCATGGGATCTCAGTGACAGTATCTCTTTCTTCAGACTGAGTGGCACCCATTCTATATGTCTATATGCCTATAGGTATAGACACCTACATGCCACGTCTTCCTCATGTATCCACCTCTGCCAGACAAGAAGTTGGCTTCCATGTCTTGCCTCCTCTGGACACCAGCACAATAAACATGGAGAACATGTTCTTGAGGAGCTTATTTCACTACCTTTGGATACAAACTCAGAAATGTGATCACCAAGTCCCTTAGCACTCCCATTTTTAGTAGATGTTGAAGGCTCAGGCAGCTTTCAATTATAGCTGCCAGAATATACGATTCCTCCACAGGGTGCAAGCATTCTGTGTTCTCCATATGTTCTGCAATGCCTGACTTTGTGGTTTTTTCAATAACCACCCTGACGTGTGTGACCTGGTATCTCAAGCTGGTTTTAATCCCCTCTTCCTGATGACCCATGATGCTCAGCAGCTTTCCAATAACCTTTGGCCACTTGTCTTCCAATTCAGAATAATTCCCATTTTTTAATTGAATTATTTGATTTCTGCTGTCATGTTGCTTGAGTTGCTCTTGTAGTGTGGATTTTAACCCCTCATGTGGTATACAGTAGGCCAAGATTGTTTTCTGTTGGGTAGGCTGCCTGTGCATCTGGTTGATGTCTTTCTTTGCTGTGCAGAAGCTTTGTAGCATCTTGTATTCATTCTTTTAATTTTTACATGTTGTAGATTCTGTTTTCTGGAGTTGTCCAGAATATCATTGTCAAGACCATGTGAAGGAAAGTTTTCCTTTGTTATTTATTTAGAGATTAAAATTTCATGTTTTACACCTAAGCCTTATTCTACTTGATTTAAATTGTGTTTGTGGAGTAAAAAGGACTTACTTCTGTTCTCCTGAGGAAGATGTCCAGCTTCTGCTGAGCCATTCACTGAACTGACTCTTCTATCCCACTCCTCATCCCTGGGACCCTCATCAACAACTGATAGCCTACCCATGAGTGGGTGAGTTTGGGGGCTCTTAATTCCATTGATACACACTTCTGTACTTAGGACAGTGCTGTGGTTTTATTATTGTAGTAAAAATCACTTGAAATGGAGCATTACGGAGGCTCCAGCCTTGTTCTTCTCATCAAGGCTGCTTTGGCTCTTTGTAGAATTCAGGGCATCCCTATAGTTTTTAGGACACTACTTTTTATTTCTGTAAACAATGCAATTTTCTGTAGTTATGAACCCATGAAATTACATTACATATCCCTCAGTTTATTGCCTGTATTTGCTATTGGATTGGCGTGCAGAGTCTTCTCTTAACTGAGTGAACCAAATCTAGTGGCTGGAATACACTGTATTGGAATAAATAGCTATAAGTTATTGACCAAATTTTTTGAATGAATGAGTTATTAAAAAGCATATTTAACTTTGGAAGTTCATAGGTATGTGAAAGGGGCCATGACAACAGTCCCCAGCATAGTGAAACCCAAATAAATTATTGCTGTCTCAGTAGTTAACTGTACAAAAGCAAAAAACAAAACAAAGAAACAAACAAACAAAAAACTCAACTTCATTCAATAGAAATTTAAAAGGGGATGTTTTAGAAGATCCCAAAATGGGTAAAGATTTTCCCAACAGAAACACACTGAAAGGAATCATTCAATTTGTTAAAATAAACACACAATTTTAGAAAATTCTGATGAAAATAACCACTGAAATTAAATGTTATAGTCCATACTTCTCAGTTACTGATTTGAATATATAAACCATTGTATATCACTGTATATTTATGAAGAAAAGATTTCACTAGAAAAACAAGTGCAAAGAACATATTCATTCCATAAAGTAGTGTTTACATAGAGAAACATGAAAATCATATGATATATTAGTAAGTAAGAAATGCAAGTCAAATATGATAACTCTAACAAATAGACTAATTTGGAAAAACACCATATTCCAGGCTGGTGTAGAAATACCATATTCGAGCTGGATGTTTTAGGATGATTTGGTGGTTAACAGAAAGCAACTTATTGCTATATATCAAAATGTTTGGATGACTATTCCCTGCAGGGAATTACTTTACAAAATAAACTGTGCAACTGGTTGATGTTTTTAAGAGAGTTTTTCTGCATAAGCATTTTTATTTCAGCTCAGTTTATAATCGATGGATTTGAGCATAGAAATACTGCACCTTTAGAAATGACTACATTCCTGTTTAAATCACCTGATACATAGTAACCACATTAAATCAGCTTAATAAAAGAAAACATCCCAAATTTCAAGCCGAACAGACTTCATGCAAGGATTTGGCCACAAAGTGGCCATGACCTAAGTGAGGCTGGTGGAGCAGAAGGGAGTCTGTCAGCTAAGGACCCCATTCCTCCCTCTGCATCTACTGTTCGATCTCTACTGAGTGTGGAGACTGTACGCCCAGACACAGGCAGGACGTCATAGCAACCTAGTGCCCAAGTCCTGCAGTGCTGCTAGAACTCAAAATGCCTTTTGGATGCTGGAGCCTGGAGCCAACAGGGTTCCTGTTGTGCCCAGGTGCTTCAGCTGCAAGGGACCATCTCCAGCAGGGAGAAAAGTCCCAGTTTCTTAGTTTCTCCCACACTTAAGAGGACACCAGGGCTAAATCCCACAGTGTTGCAGGAAACCAGGGGGAAAGGAGGCAGGATAAGCCATCAACAGGCTGAATCGCCGCAGGTCACAGGTAGGTACAGCTCAGGAGGCAGCCTGGCCAACAGTGTATCTGTGTGTGGACCCAGGTTGTCACAAGACCTCCATGTCAGGGTGAATAATAGGCATTGTTTCAGATATATATTTAAAAAAAAAAGTTGAGAAAAATTTCACTGCAAATTTTAAGAAGGAACTAGTGAAAAATAGATGAAGAATCTTGCTTCGTCTTCCTCTATTTCACTGTAGCTGCTACAAAAGGTGTACACTGAACAGATATTTGAAGCACTTGTAGTTTGTAGGCAGGATAGGATTTATTTCATTTTACTGCATAGCTAGTTATTGAACTCAGGGATTCATGCATGCTCAGCAGGAGCCATAATCCCTGAGCTACACCTCCACTCTTAACATTTAAAGCATGATTTTTATCTGGTTGAATATATTACAGTAAACATTTAAATTTTCAATGAAACAGTTTGTGTTTTGAGACTTCTCAATAATTTTCATGTCAGTAGTTGGAATAAAAACAAATACTTTAAAATTAAATTCTAAATTACAATGACCTAGATGGCCAATGAATGACAGGAAACAAGGAGCACAAGCAGGGACCTTAGAGAGTGAGGTGGACCTGTGAGGAGTACTCTTTCCAGGCTTCCAGGACACTGAGGAGGAGATGTTTTTCTTACACACACACACACACACACACACACACTCACTCACACAGGGTGTGTTTGATAAACCAATCCAGACTAACTGCTCCTACATATCACTGGTCAGGCGTTGTAGACAGTGTGAGAGTGGACAGGACTATTAACATTGGTGAAGTCTGGAGTTGAACAAAGAGTGAGACAGGACATGATGAGGATGACCCAGAGCTGTGCCCCAGAGAGCTCTGCTGCTTCCTTAGCTCTAACTGCAGTGTCCTCCAGGCCCCAGAGAATCTGTGAACAGACATGTCTCATCCAGTCCCCTGTGAACATCCTAATCCAGGTGTGACGACACCATCCTCTTCCTGGTGACTTAGACAGGCCACACTCCCTGGCCATCTGGGTGAGATGCATCCTCCTCTGAGGTGAGTTCAGCCAGGCAGGTGGCCCTGGAGCTCAGGGCCATGGCTGTTCAGGGAATGCTGACCTGCTTTTGAGGTTCTCTGTTAGGTCCTCTCGGCATTTCCTCATCTTTCTCTATCACCTGTTTTTTCTGACAAATAGAAATGTGTTCTCATCTTCAAATTTTCATATAGAATTCATTTGCTGCAACATCTTAAGTACTATTTTTTTATTTTGGATTATTTTTGCACATTGGAGTATATATTCCTTCTTATGTTTCAGATGGTGGTAGAAAGCTGCATTAGTTGTCCCAAGACTGCAACTTTGCAAAGGGAGAAGGGCTGTCCTTGCTTCACATGGAGTTGACTCCTGAGGTCGCAGCAATGCTAGAAACAAGTGTCCTGAGCATGTTCATTTTTCCCTGATGACACACACAGTGGGTGGACCAGACCCGAGCTATCCATGGCAGAGGGAGAACACTGCTTTCCAAGGACACTGAGGAAGTGAGGTGCTCTCGGCTGCACCCTGGTGTGGGACACAGCCCTCCCTCGGATCACTTGTATGATGATAGGCAGAGACCCTGAGACCCTGAATTGTCAGTCTGTACTAGGAGGAAATAAGAAGAGTAGGATCTCAGAGGCTCTGGGGAAGGCAGAAAGTGGTCAGCAATTCCTGGGTGCTTCTGGCTAATAAGGTGGCTCTGTGTTTGTCTACCAAAATTGTCACCAATTCCCCAAGTTAAAAGTGCATCAGGCTGTTCCCATGAAACATATTCAGGTGCCTAGAGAAGAGTAAGAGAGCAGGTGGGACAGGCCCAGGATGCAGAGCAGACTGAATCCCTGGTCCTGTGTTTTCTCAGGGTTCAGAGCTCTGGAACAGTGGCAGAACCTCTCCCACACAGCCCAGTCTCTCCTCTGTCCTCTCAGAAAATTCTGCCGCTGTCTTCACTGTAGCTGTTTGTGTCCATTCCTTGTTCCACTTTGTCCACAGAGGTTGATAGGACAGAAGGTGTGATTTCAGTTCATGGGAAAGATCTCAAATTCTTCAAAGAGCTCAGCCTTCATCTGCCAACAGGTTAGGATTTCATGGACAGAAAGTCTATCTGTCTATCATGTCTCTCTCCTCTGTCTGTCCTCCACCTACTATCCCCTACCCACCTACCATCTCTGTCCCTGGGCCTGCAGCTCTCCTGCTGTCCACCTCTGCAGTGGGTCTCAGTCATGGTGCACTCTAGGGCTACAGCATCAGAAGCCGTGTAGTGTGTCTACTGCTTCAGTGCCTCCCAGCAAGGGCTGTCAAAAGTGGACTATCACATCTGGTTTTAGGAAATATTACCAGGGAGAAAATGTGTTCAATTTTCCTTTCTTAAAATAAAAATATCTCTGAATTGTAGCTACTGCTAGCCTTTCTAGAGAGAAGAGACATGAGACCCTCAGGCTGAGAGAGAATCAAATTTAACAGTTAAGCTTTCAGAGGCAGAAGATTGGAAAGATCTAATCTCTTTAATAGAAAACATAGAAAAAGCCACTATTGATTTCCTTAAGAAAGGTGGGGCACATTATACGTTCATTGCCCTTTTTACTTATTTTGTCCCTATTTAAAAATCCTGTGTCAAATATTTTGGTTGGTGTTTTCCCTGTAGTGAAGTAGAATGACCTCTTGAAGCAGAGGCCAGGTTAACAAACCCTTAGTGTCTAACATCTACAGAGAGGTGGCTGAGCATCAAAACAGAGCAGACAAATGTGACCTACTTCCGAGACCTGTCTGTGTGGTTTTGTTAACTCACAGTTTCTCAGTTTCCTTGAAAATTGATTGTGGCTATTGATAAAGCAGATGGTGTTGGCAAAACAGCCAAAGCCTTTCTGGTGAATAGCAGTAATCCTTGAATGCTTGTTCTCCACCTGAGATTTAGTGCAAATTACAGAGCATGAAGATAAACAAGGAGGAGCCCTGGCTGTGCTGAAGCAGAGGAGCCTTTCCACAAAGCTGTGTTTAGTCAGGGTCAAACTGATAACTATCTCAGACCATTGTTTATATTTGCCTTATATAAATATATATTTAAAGTTTATTCCTTTTATGTAAATAACACAAAAATTGTCAAATCTAAATACTTTCCTTTAAAGTTGATTGCAAGCTTTACTTGCATGTCTTTTTTCATGCAATTTTAAAAATCAAGTATTGGAGATATAAATAGGTACCCAAATTGCAGAAATGAAGTGTGGTATCTCATAGCACAATAGCAGTGACAGCCAGGTCCAGGACAGGTTCTGAAGAGTGGGTAGTGCAGATGTCAATCAACAGCATGCCTGTTTCTTCATTTGTGAAAGTCAGAATTCAGGAAACTTTCATTTCTTTGCCTTACTTCAAACTCAACACACCTGGGGTCAGGTATCATTCTTATTATGTCTCAGGCAGAGTGGACAAGGAAGGGGAGGTCAGAGGTAGCAAGAGTCAAGGTTGGAAACCAGTCATGACCTTGGATCTTTATGGGTGGGTGCCCCTCCGGTCTCAAAAGGTTTGGTCCTGTGTAAAGACTGCAGTGTGCTGGAGAGAACAGCAGAGTCATCCCAGACTCACAGAACCTCTCACATGTCCTGGTCCTATAGGCTTTGGGGGTTCAAATGTTAAACATGCATTCCACAAATTATGTCTCAGCAACTTTTTAAACATTTCAAATATACCATAGAGATCTGAAAGTCTTTGGATGCTAGCAAAAACCAGATTGTTAAACCAGAAACATTAACACTTATTCCACACTTGAATAATGTAAACTCAGAAATTAGTGATTCCCCTTGTATGCAAATATCCCCTATTTTTGAGCAATAATTCTTAAAATATGCACTTGTCATTAACAAACTACTTTCTTCAGGAAGCTCCTGAACTTGAACTGTTGAAACCTCACTACAAGTTACCAACTCACTTCACCCACAGGTAAGCTTTCAGATACTTTTTAAAAAATATTGTTTACTACAGATCATCTGAACTGCTAGGATCTGCAGGCTCTGGAACATCCTCTGGTTGGCACAATCAGGTTGGTGCACAGGTGTGAGGCAGCTAAGAAGTCACATCAGCCATCTGTACAACATTCAATCAAAGCTTTCTTGGTAGCCAAAGTGGAGCGTCATGGACATCACCACCTGGATGACCAACCACACAGGGTGGGCAGATTTCATTCTGGTGAAACTCTTCAGGCAATCTCAACACCCAGCTCTGCTTTGTATGGTCATTTTTTCTGGTTTTCCTGATGGCCTTGTCTGGAAATGTTGTCCTGATCATTCTGATACACTCCAGTTCCAAACTCCACACCCCCATGTACTTCTTCATCAGCCAGCTGTCCCTCATGGACATGATGTCCATCTCTATCACTGTGACCAAGATGCTCCTGGATGAGGTGCTAGGTGTGAGTACCATCTCAGTCCCTGAATGTGGGATAAAGATGTTCCTCCACTTGACACTAGTAGATTCTGAGTTTTTCCTTCTGGCAGCCATGGCCTATGAACACTACATGACCATCTGCCATCCACTTCGCTATCCAGTCCTAATTAACCATAGGGTGTGTCTCCTCCTGGCATCTGGCTGCTGGTTCCTGGGATCAGTGGATGCCTTCATGCTGACACCTGTCACCATGACCTTCCCATTCTGTACATCCCGGGAGATCCAGCACTTCTTCTGTGAAGTCCCTGCTGTGATGAAGCTCTCCTGCTCAGACACCTCGCTCTATGAGACACTCATGTACCTGTGCTGTGTCCTCATGATCCTCATTCCTGTGAAAGTCATTTCAGGCTCCTATTCCTGCATCCTCCTCACCTTCCACAGGATGAACTCAGCAGAGGGCAGGAGGAAGGCCCTGGCCACCTGCTCCTCACACATGATGGTGGTCATTCTCTTCTATTGTTTTGCGGTCTACAACTACATGCTTCCCAGCTCCTACCACACCCCTCAAACGGACATGGTGTTGTCAGTGTTTTACACCATTCTCACCCCTGTGCTGAATTCCTTAATCTACAGTTTCAGGAACAAGGATGTCACTGGGGCTCTGAGGAAAATGTCAAATGTGGGACCTGTCTTTCAGGAAACAGTAAAGTAGGGGATTTGGGTTCCATGGTTTCTCCTTCTCTCCACGTCAGATGATGAAGATCTCCTGGTGCCATCTCCTGGGCTCCTACTCCACAGTGCTGCATCCCTTTGCTCCTCTTATGGGTGAGCCTCCTGTGTCCCCTGCTTGTGCATTCAGGGTCTTTATGCAGCTCCCCTGGATCCACCTTATATACTTAAGTTGACAAGGACTTTCTCCTTCTAGGGGAAAAATCGTATTATTAGGAAACACATTGTTGATATTTAGAGGATGTGGTCAAAAGTGTTCAACTGATGACGTGCAGACAGAAAATAATCCTTTAAAGCAACAGGAGTTTCAGGGTTCCTCGTAGGTGTGTAGAAGTTAAAGGTACATGGGAATTAGTAGAAGTAATATTTATCCTGTTAATTCTCTGAAAACTTGAAATGCTGTATAAATATATAACCATGGAAGAGTTATATAACCAAAGATTCAATCTGTGTAGCTATTGTCCACTGATTCTTATCAAATATAGAGAGGTATGAATGAAGAGAAAAACTTGTATATATGTAGGTATAAAATGTAAAGTTGTAGAATTTGATATGCTGAATGTGATTACTGGAATGAGTGAACTCACACATTCATTACCTCACATCTTTACTCACATCTTTGCACTGAGCTCAGTTCACATACGCTCTCATGAAAAATTTCACACATACCACATGGTACTCTTAACCAAAATCCTTGTGCTATGTTTTATAATTCCAGATGTATTTGCATTGTAACTGAAAACTTGTCCTCCCTGTCATAATGTCCCTACCACCCGAGCCCTTGGCGACCACCACATTCTCTCTGCATCTGTTCCTCCTACTTAGATTCCACATAGACCTGAGGCCATGCTCAGCTGGTTTTTCTGTATCTGCCTTCATTTACTTGGCCTGGAGTTCTCCACCCGTGATATCTCAGTGGCAGTATCTCCTTCTGCGGACTGAGTGGCACCCATTCTATATGTTTATATGACTATAGATATAGACAGCTACATGCCAAGTCTTCCTCATCTATCCACCTCTGCCATAAAAGAAGTGGCTTCCATGTCTTGCCTCCTCTGGACACCAGCACAATAAAGATTGAGATCATGTTCTTGAGGAGCTTATTTCACTACCTTTGGATACAGACCCAGAAATGGAATCACCAAGTCCCTTAGCAGTCCCATTTTTAGTAGATGCCGAAGGCTCAGACAGCTTTCAATTATAGCTGCCAGAATATATGATTCCTCCACAGGGTGCAAGCATTCTGTGTTCTCCACATGTTCTGCAATGCCTGACTTTGTGGTTTTGTCAATTACCACCCTGACGTGTGTGACCTGGTATCTCAAGCTGGTTTTAATCCCCTCTTCCTGATGACCCATGATGCTCAGCAGCTTTCCAATAACCTTTGGCCACTTGTCTGTCCAATTCAGAGAAATGCCTATTTTTTACTTGAATTATTTGATTTTTGCTGTCATGTTGCTTGAGTTGCTCTTGTAGTGTGGATTTTAACCCCTCATGTGGTATACAGTTCACCAATATTGTTTTCTGTTGGGTAGGCTGCCTGTGCATCTGGTTGATGTCTTTCTTTGCTGTGCAGAAACTTTCTAGCATCTTGTATTCATTCATTTTAATTTTTACATGTTGTAGATTGTGTTCTCTGGTGTTGTCCGGAATATCATTGTCAAGACTATGTGAAGGACTGTTTTCCTTTGTTATTTATTTAGAGATTAAAATTTCATGTTTTACACCTAAGCCTTATTCTACTTGATTTAAATTGTGTTTGTGGAGTAAAAAGGACTTACTTCTGTTCTCCTGAGGATGATGTCCAGCTTCTGCTGAGCCATTCACTGAACTGACTCTTCTATCCCACTCCTCATCCCTGGGACCCTCATGAACGACTGATAGCCTACCCATGAGTAGGTGAGTTTGGGGGCTCTTAATTCCATTGATACACACTTCTGTACTTAGGACAGTGCTGTGGTTTTATTATTGTAGTAAAAATCACTTGAAATGGAGCATTACAGACGCTCCAGCCCTGTTCTTCTCATCAAGGCTGCTTTGGCTATTTGGAGAATTCAGGGCATCCCTATTGTTTTTAGGACACTACTTTTTATTTCTGTAAACAATGCCATTTACTGTAGTTATGAACCCATGAAATTACATTACATATTCCTCAGCTTATTGGCTGTGTCTGCTATTGGATTGGCATGCAGATTCTTCTCTTCACTAAGTAAACCAAATCTAGTGGCTGGAATACACTGTATTGGAATAAATAGCTATAAGTTATTGACCAAATTTTTTGAATGAATGAGTTATTAAAAAGTATATTTAACTTTGGAAGTTCATAGGTATGTGAAAGGGGCCATGACAACAGTCCCCAGCTTAGTGAAACCCAAATAAATTATTGCTGTCTCAGTAGTTAACTGTACAAAAGCAAAAAACAAAACAAAGAAACAAACAAAAAACCATCAACTTCATTCAATAGAAATTTGAAAGGGGATGATTTAGAAGATCCCAAAATGTGCAAAGAGTTTCCCTACAGAAACACATTGAAAGGAATCATTAAATTTGTCAAAATAAACACAAAGTTTATAAAATTCTGATGAAAATAACCACTGAAATTAAATGTTGTCATCCATACTACTCAGTTACTGTTTTGAATATATAAACCATTGTATATCACTGTATATTTATTAAGAAAAGATTTCACTAGAAAAAAAGTGCAAAGAACATAGTTCTTCCATAAAGTGGTAGTTATATGGAAAAACATGAAAAATCATATAAATATATTAGTAAGCAAGAAATGCAAGTCAAATATGACTCTAACAAATTTAATAGGTGGAAAAATACCATACTCCAGGTGGTGTAGAAATACCATATTTCAGCTGAATGTTGTAGCATGATTTGGTGGTTAACAGAAAGCAACTTATTGCTATATATCAAAATGTTTGGATGACTATTCCTTGGAGAGAATTACTTTACAAAATAAACTGTGCAACTGGTTGATGTTTTTAAGAGAGTGATTTCTGCAAAAGCATTTTTATTTCACCTCAGTTTATAATCGATGGCTTTGAGCATGGAAATACTGCACCTTTAGGAAAGGACTACATTCCTGTTTAAATCACCTGATACATAGTAACCACATTAAATCAGTTTAATAAAAGAAAACATCCCAAATTTCAAGCTGAAGAGACTTCATGCAAGGACTTGGATTCAAAGTGGCCATGACCTAAGTGAGGCTGGTGGAGCAGAAGGGAGCCTGTCAGATAAGGACCCCATTCCTCCCTCTGTATCTGCTGTGTGCTCTCTACTGAGTCTACGCCCAGCCACAGGCAGGATGCCATAGCGACCCAGGAGCCCAAGTCCTGTAGTGCTGCTGGAACACAAAATGCCTTCTGGATGCTGGAGCCTGGAGCCAACAGGGTTCCTGTTGTGCCCAGGTGCTTCAGTTGCCACGGACCATCTCCAGACAGGGAGAAAAGTCCCAGTTTCTTAGTTTCTCCCACACTTAAGAGGACACCAGGGCTAAATCCCACAGTGTTGCAGGAAACCAGGGGGAAAGGAGGCAGGATAAGCCATCAACAGGCTGAAGCTCTGCAGGTCACAGGTAGGTGCAGCTCAGGAGGCAGCCTGGCCAACAGTGTGTGTGTGTGTGGACCCAGGCTGTCACAAGACCTCCATATAAGGGTGAATGATAAGCATTGTTTCAGACATACATAGATAAAATGTTGAGAAGGATTTCACTGCAAATTTTGAGAGGGCACTGTTAAAAATAGATGTTGAAAGATCTTGCTTCTTCTTTCTCTGTTTCATTGTAGCTGCTACAACAGGTGTACAATGAACAGATGTTTGAAACACTTGTAGTTTGTAGGCAGGATAGAATTTATTTCATTTTACTGCATAGCTAGTTATTGAACTCAGGGATTCATGCATGCTCAGCAGGAGCCATAATCCCTGAACTACACCTCCACTCTTAACATTTAAAGCATGATTTTTATCTGGGTGAATATATTACAGTAAACATTTAAATTTTCAATGAAACAGTTTGTGCTTTGAGACTTCTCAATAATTTGCATGTCAGTGGTTGAAATAAAAACAAATAGACTAAAATTAAATTCTAAATTACAATGATCTAGATGTCCAGTGAATGACAGGAAACAAAGAGCACAAGCAGGGAAATAAGAGAGTGAGGTGGACTTCTGAGGAGGACTCATTCCAGGCTTCCAGGACACAGAGGAAGTGATGCTTTTCATACACACACACACACACACACACACACACACACACACACACACGGTGTGTTTGATAAACCAATCCAGACTAACTCCTCCTACATGTCACTGGTCAGGCGTGGTAGACAGTGTGAGAGTGGAGAGAATTGTTAACATTGGTGAAGCCTGGAGTTGAACATAGAGGGAGACAGGACAAGATGAGGATGACCCAGAGCTGTGCCCCAGAGAGCTCTGCTGCTTCCTTAGCTCTAACTGCAGTGTCCCCCAGGCCCAAGAGGATGTGTGAACAGACATGTCTCAACAGTCCCCTGTGAACATCCTAAACCAGGATTGACACCACCCTCCTCTTCCTGGTGACTTAGCCAAGCCACACTCCCTGGCCATCTGGGTGAGATGCAGCCTCCTCTAAGGTGAGTTGAGCCAGGCAGGTCGCCCTGGAGCTCAGGGCCATGTCTGTGCTGGGCTTGCTGACCTGCTTTTGAGGTGCTCTGTTAGGTCCTCTCGGCATTTCCTCATCTTTCTCTATCACCTGTTTTTTTCTAAAAAAAAATGTTTTCACCATAAAACTTTCATAAACATTTATTTACTGTAACATCTTGAATTTTGAGTTTTTATTTCCAATTATTTATGGACATATAATGTTATATATTCCTTCTTATGCTTCAGATGGTGGTAGGAAGCTGCATTACTTGTCCTGCGACTGCAACTTTGCAGAGGAAGAAGGGCTGTCCTTGCTTCAGGTGGAGCTAACTCCTCAGGTTGCAGTAATGCTGGAAGCAAGTGTCCTGAGCAAATTTATGTTTCCCTGAAGAAACACGGTGAGTTGACCAGACCCAAGCTGTCGGTGGCAGAGGGAGGACACTGTTTTCCATAGGCACTGAGGCAGTGAGGTGCTCTGCTGCACCCTGGGGTGGGACACGGCCGTCCCTGGGATCACTTGTGTGATGTTAGGCAGAGACCCTGAGACCCTGGATTGTCAGTCTGTACTAGGAGGAAATAAGAAGAGTAGGACCTCAGAGGCTCTGGGGAAGGCAGAGCATGGTCAGCAATTCCTGGGTGCTTCTGGCTAATAAGGTGGCTCTGTGTTTGTCTACCAAAATTGTCACCAATTCCCCAAGTTAAACATGTGCCAGGCCTTTCCATTGAAACCTATGAAGGTGCCTAGAGAAGAGTAAGAGAGCAGGTGGAAAGGCCCAGGATGTGGAGCAGATTGGGTCCCTGGTCCTCTGTGTTCTTGGGGTTCTGGGCTCTGGAACAGTGGCAGAGCCTCTCCCTCACTGTTCCCTCTCTCCTCTGTCCTCTCAGAAAATTCGCCCCTGTCTTCACTGCAGCTGTTTGTGTCCATTCCTTGCTCCACTTTGTCCACAGAGGCTGACAGGAGAAAACGTATGATTTCAGTTCATGGGAAAGATCTCAAATTCTCCAAAGAGCTCAGCCTTCATCTGCCAACAGGTTAAGATTTCATGGACAGAAAGTCTATCTGTCTATCATGTCTCTCTCCTCTATAATCCATCTACTACCTCCTACCCACCTACCATCTCTGTCCCTGTGCCTGCACCTTTCCTGCTGTCCACCTCTGCAGTGGGTCTCAGTCATGCTGCACCCTAGGGCTATAGCATCAGAAGCTGTGTAGTGTGTTCACTGCTTCAGTGCCTCCCAGCAGGGGCTGTCAAAAGTGGACTATCACATCTGAATTAGGAAATACTACAAGGGAGAAAAATGTGCTTCAACTTTCCTTTCTAAAAATAAAATAACCTCTGAATTGTAGCTATTGCTTGTCTTTCTAGAGAGAAGAGACATCAGACCCTTTGGCTGCTAGAAAATGAAATTTAACAGTTAAGCTTTAAGAGACAGAAGACTGGAAAGATTTAATCTCCTTAATAGAAAACATGGAATAAACCATTATTGATTTTCTTAAGAAAGTGGAAATGTTCATTGCCCTTTTTACTTATTTTTTCACTATTTAAAAATTTTGCCTCAAATATTTTCGGTGGTGTTTTCCCTGTAGAGAAGTAGAATGACCCCAGAAGTGCAGGCTAGGTTAACAAGCCCTTTAACAGTGTCTAGCATCTACAGAGAGGTGGCTGAGGATCAAGACAGAGCAGACAAATGTGACCTACCTCTGAGACCTGTCTCTGTGGTTTTGTTAACTCACTGTCTCTCAAATTCCATGAAAATTGATTGTGGCTATTGATAAAGCAGATGGCATTGGCAAAACAGCCAAAGCCTTTCTGGTGAATAGCAGTGATCCTTGAATGCTTGTTCTCCACCTGAGATTGAGTGCAAATGACAGAGCTTGAAGAGAAACCAGGAGGAGCCCTGGCTGTGCTGAAGCAGATGAACCTTTCCACAAAGCTGTGTTTAGTCAGGGTCAAACTGATAACTATCTCAGACCATTGTTTATAATTGCCTTTATTTAAATATATATATTTAGAGTTTATTCATTTTATATAAATAATAACACAAAAATTGTCAAATCTAAATACTTTTATTTAAAGTTGATTGTAAGCTTTACTTGCAGGGCTTTTCTCATGCAATCTTATCAAGTATTGGATATATAAATAGGTACCTAAATTGGAGAAATGAAGTATGGAATCTCACAGTACAATAGCAGTGACAGCCAGGTCTATGACAGGTTCTGAAGAGTGGGTAGTGCAGATGTCAATCAACAGCATGCCTGTTTCTTCATTTGTGAAAGTCAGAATTCAGGAAACTTTCATTTCTTTGCCTCACTTCATCCTCACCACACCTGGTGTCAGGTGTCTTTCTCATCATCTCACAGGCAGAGTGGACAAGGAAGGGGAGGTCTGGGGTAGCAAGAGTCAAGGTTGGAAACCAGTCATGACCTTGGATCTTTATGGGTGGGTGCCCCTCAGGTCTCAAAACGTTTGGTCCTGTGTGAATACTGCAGTGTGCTGGAGAGAACAGCAGAGTCATTCCAGACTCACAGAACCTCCCACACGTCCTGGTCCTATAGGCTTTGGGGGTTCAAATGTTAAAAGTGCATTCCATGAATTATGTCTCAGCAACTTTTTAAACATTTCGAATATACCATATAGATCTGAGAGTCCTTAGATGCCAGCTAAAAACATATTGTTAAACCAGAAATATTAACATTTATTTCACACTTGGAAAATTTAAACTAAGGAATTAGTGATACCCCTTGTTTGCAAATGTACCCTACTTTTTTTGAGCAATGATTCTGAAAAAATGCACTTGTCATTAACAAACTACTTTCTTCAGGAAGCTCCTGAATTTGAGCTGTTGAAACCTCACTACAAGTTACCAACTCACTTCACCCACAGGTAAGCTTTCAGATACTTTTTAAAAAATATTGTTTACTACAGGTCATCTGAACTTTCTAGGCTCTGCAGGCTCTGGAACATCCTCTGGTTGGCACAATCAGGTTGGTGCACAGGTGTGAGGCAGCTAAGAAGTCACTTCAGCCCTCTGTAAAACATTCTATCAAAGCTTTCTTGGTAGCCAAAGTGGAGCCTCATGAACATCACCACCTGGTTGATAAACCACATAGGGTGGGCAGATTTCCTCCTGGTGTGACTTTTCAGGCAATCTCAACACCCAACTCTGCTTTGTGTGGTCATTTTTCTGGTTTCCCTGATGGCCTTGTCTGCAAATGCTGTCCTGATCATCCTGATACACTCTAGTGCCAACCTCCACACCCCCATGTGCTTCTTTATCAGCCTTCTGTCCCTTATGGACATGATATCCATCTCTATCACTGTGACCACGATGCTCCTGGACCAAGTGCTGGTGTGAGTACCATCTCAGTCGCTGAATGTGGGATACAGATCTTCCTCTACTTGACACTAGTAGGTTCTGAGTTTTTCCTTCTGGCAGCCATGGCCTATGACCACTACATGGCCATCTGCCATCCACTTCACTATCCAGTCCTCATTAACCATATGGTGTGTCTCCTCCTGGCATCTGGCTGCTGGTTCCTGGGATCAGTGGATGGCTTCATGCTGACTCCTGTCACATGACCTTCCCATTCTGTAGATCCTGGGAAATCCAGCACTTCTTCTGTGAAGTCCCTGTTGTGATGAAGCTCTCCTGCTCAGACACCTCGCTCTATGAGACACTCATGTACCTGTGCTGTGTTCTCATGCTCCTCATTCCTGTGAAAGTCATTTCAGGCTCCTATTCCTGCATCCTTCTCATCATCCACAGAACGAACTCAGCAGAGGGCAGGAGGAAGGCTGAGGCCCCCTGCTCCTCACACATGATGGTGGTCACACTTTTCTATGGTGCTGCCGTCTACACGTACATGCTTGCCAGCTCCTACCACACCCCTCAGAAGGACATGGTGGTTTCTGTGTTTTACACCATTCTCACCCCTGTGCTGAATTCCTTAATCTACAGTTTCAGGAACAAGGATGTCACTGGGGCTCTGAGGAAAATGTTGAATGTGGGACCTGTCTTTCAGGAAACAGTAAAGTAGGGGATTTGGGTTCCATGGTTTCTCCTTCTCTCCACGTCAGATGATGAAGATCTCCTGGTGCCATCTCCTGGGCTCCTACTCCACAGTGCTGCATCCCTTTGCTCCTCTTATGGGTGAGCCTCCTGTGTCCCCTGCTTGTGCATTAAGAGTACTCATGCATCTTCCCTGGATCCACCTTATAAACCTAAGTTGACAAGGACTTTCTCCTTCTAGGGGAAAAATCGTATTATTAGGAAACACATTGTTGATATTTAGAGGATGTGGTCAAGAGTGTTCAACTGATGACGTGCAGACAGAAAAAATCTTTTGAAGCAACAGGAGTTTCAGGGTTCCTCGTAGGTGTGTAGAAGTTAAGGGTACATGGGAATTAGTAGAAGTAATATTTATCCTGTTAATTCTCTGAAAACTTGAAATGCTGTATAAATATATAACCATGGAAGAATTATATAACCAAAGATTCAATCTGTGTAGCTATTGTCCACTGATTCTTATCAAATATAGAGAGGTATGAATGAAGAGAAAAACTTGTATATATGTAGGTATAAAATGTAAAGTTGTAGAATTTGATATGCTGAATGTGATTACTGGAATGAGTGAACTAACACATTCATTACCTCACATCTTTACTCACATCTTTGCACTGAGCACAGTTCAAATATGCTCTCATGAAAAATTTCACACATACCACATGGTACTGTTAACCAAAGTCCTTGTGCTGTGTTTTATAATTCCAGATGTATTTGCATTGTAACTGAGAACTTGTCCTCCCTGTCAACATGCCCTACCACCCGAGCCCTTGGTGACCACAACCTACTGTCTGCATCTGAGTCCCTTCTACTTAGATTCCACGTAGCCCTGAAGCCATGCACAGCTGGTCTTTCTGTGTCTGCCTTCATTTACTTGGCCTGGAGTTCTCCACCCATGGGATCTCAGTGGCAGTATCTCCTTCTGTGGACTGAGTGGCACCCATTCTATATGTCTATATGCCTATAGATATAGACAGCTACATGCCACGTCTTCCACATCTATCCACCTCTTCCAGACAAGAAGTTGGCTTCCATATCTTGCCTCCTCTGGGCACCAGCACAATAAACATTGAGAACATGTATTGAGGAGCTTATTTCTCTAACTGTGGATAGTGACACAGAAATGCGATCACCAAGTCCCTTAGCAGTCCCATTTTTAGTAGATGTCGAAGGCTCAGACAGCTTTCAATTATAGCTGCCAGAATATGTGATTCCTCCACAGGGTGCAAGCGTTTGGTGTTCTCCACATGTTCTTCAATGCCTACCTTCGTGGTTTTGTCAATAACCACCCTGACGTGTGTGAACTTGTATCTCAAGCTGGTTTTAATCACCTCTTCCTGATGATCCATGATGCTCAACAGCTTTCCATAAACCTTTGGCCACTTGTCTGCCCAATTCAGAAAAATGCCTATTTTTTAATTATTTGATTTTTGATGTTATGTTGCTTGATTTGCTCTTGTAGTGTGGATTTTAACCCCTCATGTGTTATACAGTTCATCAATATTGTTTTCTGTTGGGTAGGCTGCCTGTGCATCTGGTTGATGTCTTTCTTTGCTGTGCAGAAGCTTTCTAGCATCTTGTATTCATTCATTTTAATTTTTACATGTTGTAGATTGTGTTCTCTGGTGTTGTCCAGAATATCATTGTCAAGACCATGTGAAGGACTGTTTCCCTTTGTTATTTATTTAGAAACTAAAATTTCATGTTTTACACCTAAGCCTTATTCTACTTGATTTAAATTGTGTTTGTGGAGTAAAAAGGACTTACTTCTGTTCTCCTTAGGAAGATGTGCAGCTTCTGCTGAGCCATTCACTGAACAGACTCTTCTATTCCACTCCTCATCCCTGATACCCTCATGAAAGACTGATAGCCTACAATGAATGGTTGTGTTTGGGGGCACTTAATTCCATTGATACACATTTCTGTACTTAGGACAGTGCTGTGGTTTTACTATTGTAGCAAAAATCACTTGAAATAGAGCATTCTGGAGGCTCCAGCCCTGTTCTTCTCATCAAGGCTGCTTTGGCTATTTGGAGAATTCAGGGCATCCCTATAGTTTTTAGGACACTACTTTTTATTTCTATAAACAATGCCATTTACTGTATTTATGAACTCATGAAGTTACATTACATATCCCCCAGCATATTGCCCGTATTTGCTATTGGATTGGCATGCAGATTCTTCTCTTTACTAAGTAAACCAAATCTAGTGGCTGGAATACACTGCATTGTAATAAATAGATATAAGTTATTGACCAATTTTTTTGAATGAATGAGGTATAAAAAAGCATTTTGAACCTTGGAAGTTCATAGCTATGTGAAAGGAGCCATGCCAACAGTCCCCAGCATACTGCAATATAAATAAATTATTGCTGTCTCTGCAGTTAACTGTACAAAAGCAAAAAACAAAACAAACCAACAACAATAACAAAAAAAACTCAACTTCATTCAATAGATATTTGAAAGGGGATGTTTTAGAAGATCCCAAAATGGGTAAAGATTTTCCCAACAGAAACACACTGAAAGAAATCATTAAGTTTGTCAAAATAAACACAATACTTTAGAAAATTCTGATGAAAATAACCACTGAAATTAAATGTTGTAGTCCATACTACTCAGTTACTGTTTTGAATATATAAAGCATTGTATATCACTGTATATTTATGAAGAAAAGATTTCACTAAAAAAAATGTGCAAAGGACATAGTCATTCCATAAAGTGGTAGTTACATGGAGAAACAGGAAAAATCACATTGATATATTAGTAAGCGAGAAATGCAAGTCAAATATGATAACTCTAACAAATTGACTAAGGTGGAAAAATACCATATTCCAGGCTGGTGTAGAAATACCATATTCCAGCTGGATGTTGTAGAATGATTTGATGGTTAACAGAAAGCAACTTATTGCTATATATCAAAATGTTTAGATGACTGTTCCCTGCATGGAATTACTTTACAAAACATACTAAGAGAGTGATTTCTGCATAAGCATTTTTATTTCAGCTCAGTTTATAATCGATGGATTTGAACATAGAAAATCTGCATCTTTAGGAAAGGACTACATTCCTGTTTAAATCACCCAATACATAGTAACCACATTAAATCAGTTTATTGAGAAGTCTCAAAACACAAACTTTTTCATTGAAAATTTAAATGTTTACTGCAATATATTCACCCAGATAAAAATCATGCTTTAAATGTTAAAAGTGGAGGTGTAGCACAAGACAACATCCCAAATTTCAAGCTGAAAAGACTTCATGCAAGGATTTGGCTACAAAGTGGCCATGACCTAAGTGAGGCTGGTGGAGAGAAGGGAGTCTGTCAGCTAAGGACCCTATTCCTCCCTCTGTATCTGCTGTTCACTCTCTACTGAGTGTGGAGACTATATGCCCAGCCACAGGTAGGACGCCATAGCGACCCAGGTGCACACATTCTGCAGTGCTGCTAGAACTCAAAATGCCTTCTGGATGCTGGAGCCTGGAGCCAACAGGGTTCCTGTTGTGCCCAGGTGCTTCAGCTGCCATGGACTATCTCCAGACAGGGAGAAAAGTCCCAGCTTCTTAGTTTCTCCCACACTTGAGAGGATGCCAGGGCTGAATCCCACAGTGTTACAGGAAACCAGGGGGCAAGGAGGCAGGATAAGCCATCTACAGGCTGAATTGCTGCAGGTCACAGGTAGGTACAGCTCAGGAGGCAGCCTGGCCAACAGTGTGTGTGTGTGTGTGTGTGTGTGTGTGTGTGTGTGTACCCAGGCTGTCTGTCACAAGACCTCCATGTCAGGGTGAATAATAAGCATTGTTTCAGACATAGATTAAAAAAAAGTTGAGAAGAATTTCATTGCAAATTTTGGGAAGGAACTATTAGAAAATAGATGCTGAAGGATTTTGCTTCTTTCTTCCTCTATTTCACTGTAGCTGCTACAACAGCTGTACACTGAACAGATATTTGAAGCACTTGTAGTTTGTAGGCAAGATATGATGTATTTCATTTTACTGCATAGCTAGTTATTGAACTCAGGGCTTCATGCATGCTCAGCAGGAGCCATAATCCCTGAGTTACACTCCACTCTTAACATTTAAAGCATGATTTTAATCTGGGTGAATATAATACACTAAACATTTAAATTTTCAATGAAACAGTTTGTGTTTTGAGACTTCTCAATAATTTTCATGTCAGTAGTTGGAATAAAAACAAATACTTTAAAATTAAATTCTAAATTACAATGACCTAGATGGCCAGGAATGACAGGAAACAAGGAGCACAAGCAGAGTGGTAAGAAAGTGAGGTGGACCTGTGAGCAGGACTCCTTCCATGTTTCCAGGTCATACACTCACACACACACACACACACACACACACACACACACACGGTGTGTTTGATAAACCAATCCAGACTAACTGCTCCTACATGTTACTGGTCAGGCATTGTAGACAGTATGAGAGTGAAGAGGATTTTTAACATTGGTGAAGTCTAGAGTTGAACAAAGAGGGAGACAGGACAGGATGAGGATGACCCAGAACTGTGCCCCAGAGAGCTCTGCTGCTTCCTTAGCTCTAACTGCAGTGTCCTCCAGGCCCCAGAGAATCTGTGAACAGACATGTCTCATCCAGTCCCTTGTGAGCATCCTAATCCAGGAGTGATGCCACCCTCCTCTTCCTGGTGGCTTAGCCAGGCCACACTCCCTGACCATCTGGGTGAGGCGCAGCCTCCTCTGAGGTGAGTTCAGCCAGGCAGGTGGCCCTGGAGCTCAAGGCTATGGCGGGGTAGGGCGTGCTGACCTGCTGTTGAGGTGCTCTGTTAGGTCCTCACGGCATTTCCTCATCTTTCTCTATCACCTGTTTTTCTGACATGCATTTCCGGAAGGTCACAGCACTTGACAATCCGATCAAGGCCATCACAGGTCGGTCCCCATATACTGGATGAATAATACTTCTCATCTGGTTTAGGTCTCTTCTGCAGCAAGGGCTTTACATGTGCATGATCATAAAGGATGCAATTAAATGATTTGTATACTCCGTCATTCACATAATACATAAAGGTCTGTTCACTTGCCACATCTTCATCATCAGAGCCTCTCTGTTCCTTTAATACGAGTTTTTTGGCAATGATATTAACTGCAAGCATGAAAGCTGAAGCAACATAATATCTTCCTGGTTCAGCTATGATTCTCACTCCAGAGTCTGATGGAAAGTATTTGTCCAGTACTGGATTGATCACACTGGTGATCTCCTCAAACTTAAGCTTCACATCCTCAGATCCAGGGAAACCACCACCAATATCCAGCCGACACATGCTGAAACCAGCCTCAGCTCCCATGTCAAAGACACAGCGGGCGTCAGAGATTGCCTGCATGAAGGTCTCAGGATCAGTGCAGCCACTCCCCACGTGAAAGCTGACACCAATGACATCAATATTTAATTCTTTAGCTCATTCCAAAAGAAGTCTGCTGGTTTTGAGTGTGGCACCGAATTTAACACTGAGATGACAGACTGCTTTGGAGTCATCCGCAAAACCAACTTTGCCTTTGGATGTGCTCTGGCAACCTTCATCAACTCAACTTCACTGTCAAAAGTCATCATTTGGACTCCAATACTGGCAGCATGTTTAATTTGAGACATCTGCTTACAAGGATTTGCATAGATAATCCTCTCTGGAGGCACTCTGAGACTGCACCAACTGTATTTCAGTCTTGCTAGCACAGTCAAATCCTGTCCCAATGGCAGCTAAGGTCTTCATTATGGCTCTGCTATCATTGCGTTTGACTGCATAAAAGGGGGTAACACGAGGAAGAGCTTTTAACTATCTTAGATGTTTCTTTAGAATGTCTCCAAGGTCTGCGACATAAAAGGCATCCTTATCTTCAGAAGAAGACACTTCATTAATTTTTTGGTCCAAAATGTCCTAAGCAGTAAAGCCTTCATCAAGGAAGTTGCAGTCAAACTCTTCATTACTAAAGTTGTTCATGGCTCCTGGATAAGCCTCAGAAATGCAACAAGATGGAAACTAAGAGATGAAATTTAAAGAAATTATTTCCAGCTTCTCTCAAAGGTAATTCTCTAGGAATTCCAAACCCTGTGTCCTCGGTCCAGCAGTGGAAATATTCTCAGAGCGCCAGGTGCGCAGGCCGGTCCCATGGAGATGCCGCTGCCCCAGCTGTGCCGCGCCGGAGCCAGAGCCCGAGGTCGCTGGACCGCCCCTGCCGCGCCCATCAGTCGCCTCGCTCCTGCCCGCCCAAGACGCCCGCCCCGTGTGGCGCCGAGCTGCTGGCTGAGGGCGGCCGGCAGCGGCGGCTGCACGGACTGACCAAAAGTACAAATTTCTCACGTAGGAAAAAAACCTGTTTAAAGTTATCTAAAAAAGCACAGTAAAATCAGAAATATATTTCAAAATTTAGGAATATAAACATTTTTCCAATTACAAATTTCAAAGGCAGGTTAACATTTTTTTTATTTTTATTTAAGTATAGTACGATATCTAACTTGCCTCTCTTACTTTTAGTGTTGTCTTCTTCATATTTTGTTTAATAGATGCATTCCTGCTATAATGTATGTTTATATGTCTTATTTTTAAATTTATCTGGTATTTACAATATCTATATAAAATATTTAGTTTTAGATTTTATTATTCTTTGATACACATGGTGGTGGGAATTGAACACACTTTTCATGCTTAGTAAATGCTCTACAACCTAAGTCACATACCCCACCCTCAAGTCTATTCTGGAGAGATATGATTTTGTTATATGATTGAAGCTATTACCAACAATTAGCTAGGGGATGTTCTTATATACTGATGCTAGTGTTAAATATTTTTTCAAGTATAAAAAAGATTATTAAGCTAAATGAAAATTGATTAATTCAGAACATGATATTTATAAAGTTTAAATTTGTTTATACATATATCTTAATGTGTTAAAAATATGTTCTATACAAACTTACTACAAAATTTCTCTAGGAGACATATTATTGCTCAGCAAAAGGTTTTAGAGTAGAATTCAATGGTAACACTACAGAAGTTAGGATCAGGGTAAGTGCTGAGTACTCTTTTTTTTGAATATGTGAACCTATACTAGCAGCAATTACCAGTTCCCAACTGGCAACTGGCCTTGTGCAGCTCTTGGAAAATTTGGGTTAAAACTAACTATACAATTTAGTCACACATTATTTACAGATTTGGCAAAAAGTACCTGTTCCCACATCTACATATTCCTAAAAGTTTGGACATTGTCTTAGTTTACCTTGTATTTCTAAAACTTCTTTAGTTGTGAGGCAAATACAAAGTATCAACAGATTTGTTTAAGAAAATTGATTCACTTGTTTGAATAGTGAGATAATGTTTCTAAAAAATATTCTTAATTATTTTTAAAAATTAATTTTGATAGCATCCATTTTCTTTTAGAGTTTTGTATATATTATTTCAAGTTCTCCTAGTTTTTAAGGGTGTGGCTTGAAAAATCAGCTGAAATCATTTTTGTTTACTTCTAAATATAACCAGTCATTTTTTCTAGCTGCTTTTAAAATTCTGTTTTGTTTTGTTTTTTGTAGATTAGGCATTTGGCATACATATATATAATATATATTTATATAATTTTTTTTACCTCTTAGATCATCTTGTCTATGAATTTTCTAAATTCATTCCTTGATATTTCCTGTACTGTAGTATCAGTGGAGTCTATTGCTAAATTATTCTGTTTTTTTTTTTGATGTTTTTATCTCTCTTTTTTTTATTGTTTAAGTGTCTACCCATATACACAAATGGACCTGAAGCAGTGGGGTTTTTACTGTACCAGCTTTTATCCTGTAGGTTTCCAGTGCCTCAGAGATGAGGGGGAGTCAAATAACTGCAAAAACCTATGCATATAACACATAGGATTAAATTAAGTACTTAGTTCCTATTATGACATCTACAATGTTGATTGACACCATAAACAGGAATTGTAGGGTAAACAATTTCTATCAGTAAAGATACTATTTAATCATGAATTTTGTCCATTGTAAACTCAAACAATTGGTATTACCTATGAGCTCTAGTGTTTTAACTGCTTCTAGAGAATTAGTGGTGGGGTCTGATATTTTACAAACTAACCAGTGGTAAGAGAAGTTAAAAATAGTGGTAAATAAGAGGAAAGAAGAAGAAGATATCAGAAACACAAAGATTTGCAATTTCAAAATAAGGCTGATCTATAGACAACATAGGGTGCATTGTTTATGAGGAGGAAGAAAATAAATAAAAGTAAAAGAAAAAATAGAGGAAGAGTGAAAGGGAGAACAATGAGTCTGGCTTCTTGGTGTATCTTCTATTCATATATAAATTTTTAAATTAGTGCATTATAGACGTACACAACATTTAAATTCACCCTGCTTTATTTATAGATTTACAGAGAGAGTTTGGTTTGTTTCATTCTACTTTTCATCCCTCTGTCCTCCCTGCCTTCCCTATAACCCCTTCCACAGATATCTCTGCTATTTGTGTTGGATTCTCCCCTTTTTCATTATGTGGTCAAGTATTCACATATGAGGGGGAAACATTTGACCCTTGGCTTTCTGAGTGTGGCTTATTTCACTTAGAATTGTGTTCTCATTTCATCAATTTTCCACCTAGTGCCACCATTTAATTCTTAATGACTAAGTAAAACTTTATTGTGTATATACACCAGGTATTCTTTATTCATTAGTCTGTTGATGAGTATGTTAGCTGGTCCTGTAGTTAGGTTATTACGAATTGTGTTGCTATAAGCACTGAGGTACCTGTGTTTCTATAGTATACTGATTTCAGACATTTGGATATTTACCAAGGAATGGGACAACCAGGTCAGATGGTGGTTGTATTCCAAATTTTGAAAGGGATATTCATATAGTTTTAAAGGATGGCTGTACTAATTTGCAATCCTATCAACACTGCATTAGTGTAAATTTCACCTCATAATATTCTTTTTAAAAAAAATTCTTTTCGAGCAGCCTGCAGCAGGGCCCCGGAGATCCAGGCCAACTGATTCGCGTGGCCTGCCCTGCGGCTACAGAAGGCGTGGCGCCTCAGTGAAGCCATTAACTAGCAAGCAGGGAGGTTAGGGAAGGCCATTAGGTGGAATCCCACCAGCCAAGCCCACACGGACCCTTGGGCCGAGCACGGGATCTCAGAAGGGGAAGGAAGCGGTACAGTCCCATCCCCCACAGCGGACACTCCACCGAGGCAGTCAGAGGCCACCATCCGGGAAAGCTGAAGGATACACCACCACTCTCCAACAGCTTGCAACATCAAAACAGCCAGCAGCAGGACCCTGGAGATCCAGGCCAACTGATTCGCGCGGCCTGCCCCGCAGCTACAGAAGGCGTGGCGCCTCAGAGAAGCCATTAATTAGCAAGCAGGGAGGTTAGGGACTGCCATTAGGTGGAATCCCGCCAGCCAAGCCCACCGCCCACGCCCGGAACAGGCCCAGCGACCTGCCAGCATTGTAGTCACGACACCCCAATTGGAATAGGGACAGAGCAGAGCCGCCTTCCACTCCCGGAACAGGCCCAGAGAGCCGCCAGCGTGGTAGACACGTCACCCCAATTGGAGTAGGGGCACAGCCGCCGCCCGCACCTGCAAGGGAGACTTTTCAAGTATACAAGAGCAACATAAATAAATAGGGGGTAAATTTCAAAACACAACAGTTGCACCAAGCAGAAAGAAACGCGAGCAGTATGAAAAGACAAGGAAAGAAAGGACCACAAGCAATGCAGGTCAACTCAACTTTAGAAGAGATAATAGCTGCAACAGATGGAATATCAGATAAAGAGTTCAGGATATATATGCTTCAGATGATCTGGAGTCTCAAGGAAGACATGAGACAGCAAAATCAGACAATGAAAGATCACATTGACAAACAAATCCAGGAAGTAAAAGATCAATTTCACAGGGAGATAGAGGTAATAAAAAACAAACAAATTGAAATTCTAGAAATGCAGGAAACAATAAACCAACTTAAAAACTCAATTGAGAATACTACCAGCAGAGTAGATCACTTAGAAGAGAGAACATCAGACAATGAAGACAAAGTATTTCAACTGGAAAAGAACATAGACAGCTCAGCAAGTCTGCTAAGAAACCATGAGCAGAACATCCAAGAATTATGGGACAATATCAAAAGACCAAATTTAAGAGTCATTGGGATACAGGAAGGCACAGAGCTCCATTCCAAAGGAATAAACAGTCTATTCAGTGAAATAATACGAGAAAACTTCCCAGAATTGAAGATTGAGACAGAATCCCAAATCCTAGAAGCCTACAGGACGCCGAATGTGCAAAATCATAAGAGATCCACACCTAGACACATTATAATGAAGATGTCCAACATACAGAATAAGGAGAGAATTTTAAAAGCTGCAAGAGAAAGAAAGCAGATTACATTTAGGGGTAAACCAATCAGGATAACAGCTGATCTTTCAACACAGACTCTGAAAGCTAGAAGATCCTGGAATAACATATTTCAAACACTGAAAGACAATGGGCTCCAACCAAGAATCGTGTATCCGGCGAAATTAAGCTTCAGGATAGAAGATGAAATTAAAACCTTCCACAATAAACAAAAGTTAAAAGAATTCGCAGCTAGAAAACCATCTCTTCAAAAAATCCTTGGCAAAACATTACAGGAAGAGGAAATGGAAAATAACATTGAAAACAAACAATGGGAGGTAGGACAGTAAAGGGGGGAAAGTAGTCAAAGAGGATAACAAATCAGGTTTAGTAACATCAATAAACAAATATGGATAGAAGAACAAACCATATCTCAATAATAACCCTAAATGTTAATGGCTTAAACTCACCAATTAAGAGACACAGGCTAGTAGAATGGATCACAAAACAAGACCCAACAATATGCTGTCTACAGGAGACGCATTTGATAGGAAAAGATATACATAGACTGAAGGTGAAAGGTTAGGAAAAATCATATCACTCATATGGACCGCGGAAACAAGCAGGAGTGTCCATACTCATATCTAATAAAATAGATTTCAAGCCAAAGCTAATCAAAAGGGATATAGAAGGACACTTCATACTGCTCAAGGGAACCATACACCAACAAGACATAACAATCATAAATATATATGCCCCAAATAATGGTGCAGCTGTGTTCATCAAGCAAACTCTTCTCAAGTTCAAGAGTCTAATAGACCACCATACAATAATCATGGGAGACTTCAACACACCTCTCTCACCACTGGACAGATCTTCCAAACAAAAGTTAAATAAGGAAACTATAGAACTCAATAACACAATTAATAACCTAGACTTAATTGACATATATAGACTATACCACCCAACATCAAGTAGCTACACTTTTTTCTCAGCAGCACATGGAACCTTCTCAAAAATAGACCATATACTATGTCACAGGGCAACTCTTAGACAATACAAAGGGGTAGAGATAATACCATGCATCTTATCTGATCATAATGGAATGAAACTGAAAATCAATGATAAAAGAAGAAAGGAAAAATCAAGCATCACCTGGAGAATGAACAATAGGTTGCTGAGTGATCAATGGGTTTTAGAAGACATCAAGGAGGAAATTAAAAAATTCCTAGAGTTAAATGAAAACACAGTCACAACATATCGGAATCTATGGGACACATTGAAAGCAGTTCTAAGAGGAAAATTCATTGCTTGGAGTTCATTCCTCAAAAAAAGAAAAAACCAACAAATAAATGATCTCATACTTCATCTCAAAATCCTAGAAAAAGAAGAGCAAAACAACAGCAAAAGAAGTAGAAGGCAAGAAATAATTAAAATCAGAGCTGAAATTAATGAAATTGAAACAAAAGAAACAATTGAAAAAATTGACAAAACTAAAAGCTGGTTCTTTGAAAAAATAAATAAAATTGACAGACCCTTAGCCATGCTAACAAAGAGAAGAAGAGAGAGAACCCAAATTGCTAGCATACGGGATGAAAAAGGCAATATCACAACAGACACTTCAGAAATACAGAAGATAATCAGAAATTACTTTGAATCCTTATACTCCAATAAAATAGAAGATAGTGAAGGCATAGATAAATTCCTTGAGTCCTATGATCTGCCCAGATTGAGCCAGGAGGATATAGACAACCTAAACAGACCAATAACAATAGAGGAAATAGAAGAAATCATCAAAAGACTACCAACTAAGAAAAGCCCAGGACCGGATGGGTATACAGCAGAGTTTTACAAAACCTTTAAAGAGGAACTAACACCAATACTTTTCAAGCTATTTCAGGAAATAGAAAAAGAGGGAGAACTTCCAAATTCATTCTAGGAGGCCAACATCACCCTGATTCCGAAACCAGACAAAGACACATCAAAGAAGGAAAACTACAGACCAATATCTCTAATGAACCTTGACGCAAAAATCCTCAATAAAATTCTGGCGAATCGGATTCAAATACATATCAAAAAAATTATACATCATGATCAAGTAGGATTCATCCCTGGGATGCAAGGCTGGTTTAATATACGGAAATCAATAAATGTTATTCACCACATCAATAGACTTAAAAATAAGAACCATATGATCATCTCAATAGATGCAGAAAAAGCATTCTACAAAGTACAGCATCCCTTTATGTTCAAAACGCTAGAAAAATTAGGGATAACAGGATCATACCTCAACATTTTAAAAGCAATCTATGATAAGCCACAGGCCAGCATCATTCTGAATGGAGAAAAATTGAAGGCATTCCCTCTAAGATCTGGTACAAGACAGGGATGCCCTCTCTCACCACTTCTGTTCAACATAGTCCTCGAAACACTGGCCAGAGCAATTAGACAGTCAAAAGAAATTAAAGGCATAAAAATAGGAAAAGAAGAACTTAAATTATCACTATTTGCAGATGATATGATTCTATACCTAGCAGACCCAAAAGGGTCTACAAAGAAGCTATTAGAGCTAATAAATGAATTCAGCAAAGTGGCAGGATATAAGATCAACACGCATAAATCAAAGGCATTCCTGTATATCAGCGACAAATCCTCTGAAACGGAAATGAGGACAACTACTCCATTCACAATATCCCCCCAAAAAATAAAATACTTGGGAATCAACCTAACAAAAGAGGTGAAAGATTTATACAATGAAAATTACAGAACCCTAAAGAAAGACATAGAAGAAGACCTTAGAAGATGGAAAAACATACCCTGCTCATGGATAGGCAGAACATCATCAAAATGGCGATATTACCAAAAGTTCTCTATAAGTTCAATGCAATGCCAATCAAAATCCCATCAGCATATCTTGTAGAAATAGATAAAAGAATCATGAAATTCATATGGAATAATAAAAGACCCAGAATAGCAAAAACAATACTAAGCAGGAAGTGTGAATCAGGCGGTATAGCGATACCAGACTTCAAACTATACTACAGAGCAATAGTAACAAAAACAGCATGGTATTGGTACCAAAACAGGCGGGTGGACCAATGGTTCAGAATAGAGGACACAGTAACCAATCCACAAAACTACAACTATCTTATATTTGATAAAGGGGCTAAAAGCATGCAATGGAGGAAGGATAGCATCTTCAACAAATGGTGCTGGGAAAACTGGAAATCCATTTGCAACAAAATGAATCTGAATCCCTATCTCTCGCCGTGCACAAAAGTTAACTCAAAATGGATCAAGGAGCTTGATATTAAATCAGAGACACGGCATCTGATAGAAGAAAAAGTTGGTTATGATCTACACGCTGTGGGATCGGGCTCCAAATTCCTCAATAGGACACCCATAGCGCTAGAGTTAACAAATAGAATCAACAAATGGGACTTACTCAAACTAAAAAGTTTTTTCTCAGCAAAAGAAACAATAAGAGAGATAAACAGGGAGCCTACATCCTGGGAACAAATCTTTACTCCACACACTTCAGATAGAGCCCTAATAACCAGAATATACAAAGAACTCAAAAAATTAGACAATAAGATAACAAATAACCCAATCAATAAATGGGCCAAGGACCTGAACAGACACTTCTCAGAGGAGGACATACAATCAATCAACAAGTACATGAAAAAATGCTCACCATCGCTAGCAGTCAGAGAAATGCAAATCAAAACTACCCTAAGATACCATCTCACTCCAGTAAGACTGGCAGCCATTAGGAAGTCAGACAACAATAAGTGCTGGTGAGGATGTGGGGAAAAGGGCACTCTTGTTCATTGCTGGTGGGACTGCAAATTGGTGCAGCCAATTTGGAAAGCAGTATGGAGATTTCTCGGAAAGCTGGGAATGGAACCACCATTTGACCCAGCTATTCCCCTTCTCGGTCTATTCCCTAAAGCCCTAACAAGAGCATGCTACAGGGACACTGTTACATCGATGTTCATAGCAGCTCAATTCACGATAGCAAGACTGTGGAACCAGCCTAGATGCCCTTCAATAGATGAATGGATAAAAAAAATGTGGCATTTATACACTATGGAGTATTACTCTGCATTAAAAAATGACAAAATCATAGAATTTGGAGGGAAATGGATGGCATTAGAGCAGATTATGCTAAGTGAAGCTAGTCAATCTTTAAAAAACAATACCAAATGACTCCTTTGATATAAGGGGTGTAAACAAGGACAGGGTAGGGACGAAGAGCTTGAGAAGAATATTTACAGTAAACAGGGATGAGAGGTGGGAGGGAAAGGGAGTGAGAAGGGAAATTGCATGGAAATGGAAGGCGATCCTCAGGGTTATACAAAATGTCATATAAGAGGAAAGGAGGGGTAAGACAAGAGAATACAAATGGAAGAAATGATTTACAGTAGAAGGGGTAGAGAGAGAAAAGGGGAGGGGAGGGGAGGGGAGGGGAGGGGGGATAGTAGACAATAGGACAGACAGCAGAATACATCAGACACTAGAAAGGCAATAGGTCAATCAATGGAAGGGTAACTGATGTGATACAGCAATTTGTATACGGGGTAAAAGCGGGAGTTCATAATCCACTTGAATCAAACCGTGTAATATGATGTATTAAGAACTATGTAATGTTATGAACGACCAATAAAAAAAATTCTTTTCAGCAAAGTGTATTTTGACATATTATACATACATGAACTACAACTTTCCATTCTTGTGCTGTATATACTGTGGAGTTACACAGGTTGTGTATTCATATAAGAACATAGAAAAGTTATGTTTGTTTCATTCTACTGATTTTCCTATTCCGATTTCCTCCATTCCCTTTATCCTACTATGTCTAATCCAATAAGCTTTATTATTCCTTTCCACCTAAATGTTCTTTCTGATATGTGGATCCCCCACATTACTCTTGATAATTGATATTTTGAGTGCAGTGAGATAAAATCTCCATGTAGTTCTTTTTGAATCTAATAGTTTTATTGAAGTATAGGGAAAGATTGAGGGCACAATAATAACAGACTTTGTCTTCCTGGTAGTTTTGATTTGCATTGCCCTGATTCCTAGAGATGTTGAACATATATATGCCACTTGTATTTCTTCTTTTAAGTAATGTCTTGTGTAGATTTTGTGCCCAATTAGTAATTGGGGGTCTCATTTTTAAAATCTTTTTTTTTAATTCTGTACATTAATTTTCTGAGATTCAGATGAAAAATATTTTCTCATATTGGTAGGCTCTCTGTTTACATTCTTGTTTCCTTTGTTGTGCAGAAGTTTTGAAATTTGATTTTATTTCACTTATTTACTCTTAGTTTTATTTCTTGTGCTTTAGAATTCTTCTTAAGGAAGTTGATAATTTTGTCAATAATTTGGAGTGTTGGGCCTACATTTTCTTTCAGCAACTGTAGAGTTTCTGGTTTAATTCCTAGGTCTTTGATCCCCTTGGATTTGGCTTTTTTGCAGGGTGAGACAGATAAAGTTTTATGTTTTTCTACATATGAATATCCAGTTTTTATAGCAGCACTTGTAAAAAAAGTTTCTGTTTTTTCCAACATATATTTTTGGCCCCTTTGTTTCAAATCAGGCACTGCATGTTTGTGGATCTGTCTGTATTTTCTGTTCCATTGGTCTTCAGGTATGTTTTGGTGCCAACATAAATCTGTTTTTTTTATAAAGCTCTGTGACATAATTGGATATCTGGTACTGTGAAGCTCTCAGCATCACTCTTCTGGTTCAGAATACATTTGACTATTCTATTTCACTTCTGGGTCAAAAAGAAGTTGAGAAATGTACTTTGTCTGTGTGTTGTGAAGGATCTCATTAATATTTTGATTGGAATTGTACTGAATCTGTTCACTGGTTAAGGTAGTATGATCATTTAGATAATACTAATTTTGTTTATTCAAGAACATTAGAAGTATTTCCACTTCTAAAGGTTGTCTTCAACTTGTTTATATTTACCATTTTATAATTTTCATTGTTGAAGATTTTTATCTCCTAGGTTAGATATTTTACCAAGTATTTATTTTTTAGGGTTTTGTGAATAAAATATTCTCCCCAATTGTTTTGAAGCAGGTTTGTTTTTGCAATATAGGAATGCAATTGATTTATGTATTATGTTCTTGTATCATCTCCTTTGGTATATTTGTTATCAACATTATAAATTTTCTGATGGAGCATTTTAAATCATCTAACTAAAATGTTCATGTCATCAGTACACAGAGGCAACAGGACTTCTTCTTTCCTATGTGTATGCCATTAGATTTCTTCTCTTGCCTGTTTGCTCTGGCTAGGGATTCAAGGACTGGTGAAAGTTTACTTCCTTGTTTTGTTTTTATTTTTAGAAAAAAAAATCAACTTTTTTTATTCAGTTTGATGTTGGCATTTGGTTTCTCACACACAGCTTTTACAATTTTGAAGAAATGTCCTTCTGTCACTAGTTCCTCTGGTGTTTTAAATATGAATGAGTTCTGAGTGTTGTGGACAGGCTTTTCTGAATCAATTAATTTTCTCATGGGATTTTTGTAATTAAATATGTTTTTACAGTAAATTTTGTATATGTGTGTGTGCATATGTATATATACATATATATGTAATTAAAAATTTTTTGGTATTGGGAATTCAACCAAGTTGTGATTTGCCAATTAGGTTCATATTCCACTATCCACTTTTTAATCTTTTCCCAATTTTTGTTAATACATTATAGTTTTACAGAGCAATGAGATTTATTGTTATACATTCACATATAAATCTATTATAAAAATAAGCAATATCATTCCACAATGTTTCCCTTTTCTCTTTCTTTCCCTCCTCTAGGTCCTTTTACTCCTTTTTATTTCTTCTGCTTAGATATATGTGACAGCAGAGTACATTTGGAGATATTATACATACATGGAATATACCTTATTCTAATTAGGTCTCATTTATGTGGTTGTACATGGTATGGAATTTCACGGGTCATGTATTCATATATAAACATAAGAAATTTATGTCCAATTCATTTTAATATCTTTCCTAGTCTCATGCTGTTCCCTTATCTTCATTCCCCTTTACACACTCGAATAAACTTCTGTTTTTCCCTCCTCATTCCTTATTTCCCTTCCCATTCCCTCCCCATTCCACATATAAAAGAAAATATTTGGCCTTTTCTTGGGACTGACCAATTTTTCTTACCTTGACAGTCCCTAGTTCCATCAATTTACTGGCAAATGCCTTAATTTGACCTTTCTTTAAGGCTGAGTAATTTTCCATTGTATGTGTGTATGTCTATATATATATATATCCACATAATATTTTAGATATTTGATTTTAAGAGAGACTAGGGTGAAGGGTCAGAAGCTTGGAAGAGAAAAGTTACTGGTATGGTTCTGCAATTCCCAGGTGTCTTCATGGAGAATAAAATTGATGCTTCCACCCCAGGCCATCTGTTCAAGACTAGAACAGTGTATCTCAAATAGGGTGCATGACAATCAATTGGAGAGCTCACTCAAACTCAGACTTCTGGGCCTCAACTCAGAGTGTCTGACTCAGGTGCCAGGGGTGGGCCTGAGCTTCTGTATTTTTTATAAGCCCCCAGGGCTTGCTAATGTTCCTGGTCTAAACACTTCGAACTGATGGTCCTTGTCTAGAAATTTCAGGGGCAATAAAGGTGACAAAAGGTCCTCTTTGGGTGCAGTCTTCACCTTCTTTACCTGCCTCTTTTCCCAGTGCCCTACCTGTAGCATCTACTTAGATTACACCTGCATATGTTCATGATAAAATGGGGCACTTGGGATCCTCCATTCTCATGGGCCTTTCTCATTTGCAGACCTTTCCCCTGAAGACTGCAAGCCCTACCTCTGAACTTCAACAACTGTCTACATATTAGTTTTTAGAATTTCATCTTTTGGATTGTTGATTTCCATGTGAATTTCAGAATATCATTAACTCTTAGAATTCCATACTGAGTTTTCATGATATTTTATCCAGATCTTTGTGGATACAGGATGTTGATGACCACGTGGAATTCCTCTTTTTCCCTTTGATGACAGGAAGCTACCAGTCTGGGACTAACCCCTCTACTGAGTGTTAAGGGGGAGCCAAACATATGGGCACTACTCTGAAAAATAATACTTACTGGGTGTCTTAAAGAATCTGCAGTATGTATACAGGGTAAAAATGGGAGTTCATAATCTACTTGAATCAAATGTATGAAATATGATATGTCAAGAACTTTGTAATGTTTTGAACAACTAATAATAAAAAATAAATAAAAGAAAAAAAGATTGAAAAACTAATGTAATTTTAAAAAAACTAAATTCAAAAGTAATCCACTAGAAAAAAAAATCAAGTTACTGTAACACAGTTGTGGAGTGTAGGAGTCCAAACTGAATTATTATAAGGTATATGCTCTGAAAGGTCTAGGGGAAATTTTTCCTTGATTCCTCTAGCTTTCAATGGTTGTGGGGAATACTTGGCATACCTTCACATGTGCACTCATTTCTTTTTTTTTCGGTCACCATTATCACATGGTGTTCTCTCTGCACAAGTATACTTGTCCAAATTTTCCTCTTCTAAGGTGATGAGTCATCAGATTATAGCCCATTCTAATTGACTATGGCCTTATATAACATTTTCATGCACAAAAACCTCATTTTCAGATGATGTAATTAGCTGATGTGCTGGGAAGGACATAACAATTCAACCCACAGCATGTACTGAGCACTTAATGTGCGCTATTTCCTGTATTTCTCATGACAGCACTGTGAGGTACACACAGGCATCACTCACACTGAATAAACCAGGATATGAAACTCAGTAAAGTTGTGGTCCAGCTAGAATCACATGGAACCCACAAGATTGTAGTCACAGTGTAGCTGTAGCATGGGTCCACCTGTCCCTTGAAAGAATAATTCTGTACCCCCTGCATCTCTGTAGACATGATACTGCTTCCCATAAATGGTCCTAGAGTACCTCAAAAGACTCCAAATCTTTTTAGTAGCTGCCTCTTTGAGAATCTTAGAGCAGGAATTGATGCATAAAATCAAATTGCTCAAATTGACTCATCATGTATCCCTAAAGTTACAATATTACTCTTATAAATTTAGATTACTAGAATTTCATTGAACATCCTATACAGGTTTATAGTATGAAATTTTTAAATTAATTTTCTTCACTATTTTTAGATATGTAAGTGACAGAAGAGTGAATTCTGAAATACTATATATACATAGAATATAGCATATAACTTATTCTAATAAGGATCCTATTCTTATGGTTGCATATGATATGCGGTTTCACTGTGTGTATATTCATAGATGAACATAGGAAAGTTATGTTTGATTCATTCTGTCTTTTCTATTCCCATTTCTCCACCTTCCTTTTATTCCCCTTTGTCTAATTCAATCAACTTTTCTCACATCCTTGTCAACATATTCTATTACTTGTACTCTTGATAATTGCCATTCCAACTGGAGTGAGATGGAATGACAGTGCAGTTTTAATTTGCATTTCTCTAATTTGTAGTGATGTTGAACATTTATTTCATATATTTGTTGGCCATTTGCATTTCTTTTATGGTGTGCCTGTTCATTTTCTTTGCCCATTTGGTGATTGGAATACTTGTTTGTAGTGTGTTAAGTTTTATGATTTCTTTATATATCATGGAGATGAACGCTAAACCTGATGTGCAGGTGCAACATTTTTTTTTCCCATTGTAAGTTCTCTTCACATGCTTGATTGTTTTCTTTTCTGTGAAGAAGATTTCTAGATGGGAAACTCATGTAACTCTTGAAGCAATTCAATGATAAATGAAATATGGAAACCAAAATGTAACTTACATGTGTGTCATGCTCATTTAAAGAGCCATAATACATTCAAGAGATAAAGGCAGTGATAATCCTATTTAAAATCATGAATGTAGGTTCACAAAATGTAGGCCCTTTACCCAAATCCCAGTGTCAGTAAGTCATAGAGTACAGATAGAAACCTAGTTCTCCTCTGTTATTTGTGTTGTCCTTGAGGCAATCTGCAATAACAGGCCTAACAATCTAATAAATTCTGTTTGTTTGAATAGACATAATAAGACATTCTTATTAAAACCCATCAGTCAAGATAATATGATGGTTTAACATTATGTCCTCTTTGCCAGTGTTAGATGTTGATGATTTAAAATATTGTTTAGCATTCACCACAGAATTTCTAAACACAGAAATGTGGGTGGATAAAGTAGGGGGAGAAGCTCTGCTAATTATCATATAAAACAACAAATTGATTCATTCAAAAGTTGACAGATGTTGCTGAAGGGTGTCAGAACAATCAGTGAAAGAAGCTCAAAAAACTCAGTGAGAAGTAAGCCTGTATTCTCATTTCAATTGATATATATATATATATATATATATATATGTATTAATACAAACTGCCATTTGTTTTGCCTGCTTTATTTCTCCTTGTATTTCTTTACTTCAGAAGAAAAGATTAAAGGAGAAAATGCATAAAAGTACACAGGAACAGATAAGAGAAGCAAAATCCTTAGACAACAGGCATATGGAAAAGTAAGTAAAAAGGGTCTTCTTTCCTGTACCTTATACCTAGGAATAATTTTATTGTGCTTCAGAGTAACAGATTTATAACTAGACAGGGCTCTTCTGTGAATTTCTCCACTGATTAACTTTCTAAATGGTCACTAAATTTAATAGAGCTCAATCAGGGGGTACTTCAATAATAGTTTAGGCACATGCAGTGCCTTCTAGATAAAAAACATAAGAGCTTAGGAGATAGTTAAAGCACCACTATGTGAATTGGCCAAGATCATTAATTTAGATCACATGGTGAAAACAAAGCTTGTGTCCTGGAGGCACCTGACCTTTGTACAACAGCTGGCAAATAGTTTCCTCCTAAGAGTTGAAAGAATGTTGGGAGTTCATTTTGAAGTGTGAGGTTCCAGATTAGTTGGTATAATGATCTGTTGTTTGAAGAAGATAAAGTTGGTCTGCTTCTGCACCCTGGAGGTGGTGCATCAAGAGTTATGTGGGCTCATGATTCTTTACACTCTTTACAAAACGTGTGAGCACTTTGTAAGCTTGTTGAAAACTATGGAAGTAAATACCATGCCCTACTGTACCTTTTGATTACTAGCACCCTGCAGAGTTGCTACAGGTGTAAGCCCTCCATTTTCAGTGTTTCTTCACAAACCAGTATCTGTTAAAATAGAATAATTTGTTGAAACAGGAGCCTTTAGACATGATGTAACAGGCAGGTTTTTTTTTTTAAAGAATTTGGAGTCATCATCAGTGATAGAGAAGACTTGCAGACTCCAGGTGTTACCAGACTCAAGTCCAGGCACCTCATCACCGGAAAACCAGTAGTCAAAAGATGTGAATTAGTGGGAAAGAAATCAGGTTTACTGGAGGATTTTGGGGCTGTAATCTTCATAGTGCCCTCTTGGGGATCTCAGGGTCACAAAGGGTTTTTATAAGGACAGAAAGATGGGACTGTGAGGTACTGAGAGGGAAGGTTTCTCTTAGCAGAATTTTTGTCATCCAGGGTGTGTCTCCTTTTCTTCATTTTTGAATGGACCATCACAATGGAGCTTGACTTTCTGGGGCTAGTACCTGTATTTTCTTTAAATAGACAAATTTATTTCTGCATGTAAAAAGTCACAGAAATTTACTTGCTTTGTGCTGATATATAACTAAAGACTAAGAAGAGGCATGGCACATTTGATTTTATCTGAGGATCACCAGATGTTCTGGGTTTTTTAAAGGTGGTTGTTTAATTAGAGTGCCATGTGAGGGACAGATAAGCCTACTAGAGTGCAGGCGGTCATTGTTTGTGGTGATGGTAAGATCATCGATGTCTGCCCTTCACTTCTCAGGCTGACTGCTCAGCTAGAACCTTCCATCAAATACTCACTCTCCCTTCTTCTTCCTCCCCTTCTTCTTCTGGGAGGAAGATGCTAGTCTACATAGTAGAAAAACAAAACAAAAAAATTACAATAAAAATTGTCCTCAGTTTATGAAATGTATCATTTTGTTATCTTCCATTTGCAAATCACAGAAAATGCAATTAAAACAGGTTTAGACAAACAAGAAGGAATAATATTTTGTATAGCTGAAGTATTCAGGGGAAGAGTGGACTGCAGATCCAGTAGCATCTAGGGACTCATCAGGGTACAATTTCCCTTCACTTTCATTTTTGCCTTCTGCTGTGTGTCCCATGGTCAGACAGGCTCTTCCCTCATGGAAGCAGCTCCAGCCTCACATCCCTCTGGGTTTAGAGCCAGAAGAACAGAACTTTCCTCAGAGAGTTATCCAGGCCTAGATGTGTTCTAATCTTATCCTGATTGGAAGTGGAGGGGGCCTGGGTCTTCTGGACTCAGTCCTTCTTAGGCACTTATCTGCAGAAATGGCAGTGCACACAGTGGCAAGGTGACCAGCAAGTCCACTGCAGTACTCATGGACATGGGGGAGGCTGTCACTGCCAGCCTGGGAAGCAGCAGGTGAGAGGAGGAGGTGCTGTGTTCAACTGATGGCAGGTTTTTTATATGTCTCCAGGAAACCATTTCAGAGCTTTAGACTGATAGCACTGGGGAGAACACAAACTTGGTGAAGCCTCTTACAGATCTTCAGGTAGAGGAGCAGACCCAGCACAAAACCTACTCCTGCTGTGAACTTCACCTTCCATTAGATTTGTGCATGGCAGTGCCACTCTTCAAGGCCAATGAGCTTATTTTCTGTGGGCTCTGAGGTCACATGGCCATTCCCCTAAAAACTCCTCTGGTTGGAATTGTGTGGCTGACTCACTACCTTTTTCCTCCTCAATACCCATGATGCATTATATACAGAGGATTTGCAAATGTGAAAATATGTGCAGACACCATGTAGAGCAGTGTGAAGGTTCTTTGGAAGAATAAAAATAGAACAACCATATGGCCCAGAAAGACCTCTTTTGTGTACATTTAAAATAAATGAAATCAGCATGTGGAAGAGATGTCTGTACTCATGGGTTTGATGCAACACCCTTCACAATAAGAAGGGACATAATCCATTTTAATTTCCTGTGGGTGAATGGATGGATGGATAAGCAAATTGGCAGGTGGCCTGTGGAATATTATTCAACCCAAGAAGGAAGGAGATGCCAGCACTTTCAGTAACTTGAGTGATCCTAGAGGACACTGTGCTGAATTACATAAGCCAGGCACAGAGAAATCTGGCACAACCTCACTTACATGGGCAATCTAAAAATGTAAACTTACAGAGGCTGAGAATAAAGGGTGGTCAACAGGGGTGAGGGTGAAAAATAGGTGTTGGTCAAAGCTACATGGGCACATGTATGCCAGGTGAGTGAGACCTAGAGATCTGCACCCTAAGTGCATGTAGTTAAGAATGTGGTCTTTTGCCCTTTAAAACCTGTTCAGAGGACAGCTCTCTGGTTAAGTATTTTTGCATTACAAAGCAAAGCTCACAGGGGAGCATGAGGAAATGGCAGGAGGACTTGTGGCCCCAGGGTGTTCCAGGTGTGTGTAGTGGCCAGCCCACCGAGGTGCCATTAGATAGAAGGAAATATTTGTTTTTATTGTGCCTCCTACTAAGGAAGGGGTCATGAAGTGGCAGTGAAGGTGGCTTTTCCAGGGGCCAGGAGGCATCTCTTCCACCTGAGCTCCTAAGTGGACTCAGCTGCTCAGGCTGAACCCTTTCCACCTGCCCGAACCCTCCTCACTGCCTGCATCTGTGGGAGATGTGCTGCATGTGCACATAGATCTGTGGCCAAGGGCAAGTCCTGGGAATGTAGCCCTGCCCTGCTCTTCAGTCCACAATGGAATTTGAAGGAGGGTCCCAGGACTGACTTCTGCCCTCCTCTTCTTCTCTGCTTTTCTGCTCTGTTCTACTTGTTTTTATCATAAGTAGATTAGTAACAAATCCCCTGGTTTTGGGGGGGGGTTGTGTGTGTGTGTGTGTGTGTGTGTGTGTGTGTGTGTGTGTGTATGATAGGATGGTCTTAGGCCTGAGCCTAAGCAACTCCATTTTAGAAAACCTGCAGTTTCACCAGGCACACCCACAGATCCCTCCAGTATGGCCTCAAACAATTTCTTTCCCTTACCCTGATAAAAAGAGTGAAGCCCCTGGCAGGCTGTCCTCACCTGATAAGAGGGAAAGGTGAGAAGATCAGGGTGGAGATCCAAAAAACAGATGTTTCTGACCCCAGGGTGAATGATGTCACTGAGAGATCTGGTGGTAGCTGATAAGGATTGAAATGGAGGTAAAAAAAATTAGTATAAGTGATAAAGCAAATGAACCGGGATTCAGCCAGCCAAAAACTGAAATCCCAGTGTCAATGGAGACCATCTGGATGGACTTTCCCCCTGTCTGGAGGTAACAAGGCTCTTTTTCCTTCCAAGTGAGTTGCTGCCAGACACAGCTAGTGGGGCGGGAGAAATATATCCCTGCTCAGAAATGACAACACCATCCCACAGAACAGCACCACTGGGGACTTGTGAAGCTATAATGAGGCACCTCTGCCCCTCAGTTGAGGGTGTTTCTAGTGGAAGTGCAGTGGGCAGTTTGAACTCCACCCAAATCTATCAGTGATGAGCTTGCATTGAGAAAGCTGGACTTCCTCCTCCATTGGGTGACAATGGAATGTGCCTCTCACCTCCCAAAGGAGTGGTACCAATGCGACCAATGAAAATAGAGGAAGTTGGTGCCTGCATCTTCATGATGGAGTGTTAACCCTCTGTTTTTTTCTAGAAGTTGCAAGGTTTCTATTCTAATTCCCAAGTTTTGGGTTTATTTAGACTTGACTTTTGTTCAGGGTTAGAGACAGGGGTCTAGTTTCATTCTTCTACATATGCATATCCAGTTTTCCCAGCACCATTTATTCACATAGACACAGAGGAATGGGCATTAGGACTCACTGAAAGTGGAGTCCTCAGAACATGAGGTCCAGAGACAGCCCAGCCTCTGGAAGCACAGGCTGTACCTATAGCTTCAGGTGGGCACTGTACAGTGAGCCGGGAAGGATGGAGAGAGCAAACCTGTCACTGAGGGGCTTTCATAGCTCCTTATCCTGAAGAGCAAATCATGTATGAATTTTTGCAAAAAACCCTTATGTGTATGATCAATATTATTATGTGCTGAGGCATCATCAAGAATGAATGGGCATGTGAGAACAGAAAAGAATGGAGTCAGACTCCCTACATCACTTCATACACACACACACACACACACACACACACATACACACACACACACTCAAAATATATCACAGAACTCAATACCAAATTAAAATTACAGACTCCTAAAAAAATAGGAATACGTTATTTTGGCCTTACATTTAGAAGTGGTTACTAATTTAAGGCACTAGCTATGCAACGAAAGAAGTAATAAGTAAATTAAACTTTATTGAAAATTATAGCTTTTGAGCATCAATGAATGCACTAAAAAATGAATTGACAACTTACAGAATGGAAGAAAATATTTGCAAATCATAGATTATAACTCAGAACTGATTGTTACCCCAAATATAGAAAGAACTGATACAACTAAACAACAAAGAAAATCCAATAAAAAAGTATCCAAAGACTTGAATATGCACTTCTCTAAAGATCATTATGTTTGATAAGTAGTCATCATTTATCATTTATCATTAAGGAATTGCAAATCAAAGTCATAACAAGAGAACACTTTATAAGCAGAAGGATGGCTACAATCAATGACATGGACAATAGCATATGTTCTCAGGGACAAGGATACACTGTGACCTGGTGAAGAAATGTAAAAGATGTGCCTGCTTTCTAGCACAGTCTGGAAACTCCTTCCATGTTAAACACAGACTTACTAAATGACCCAGCAATACCACTTCTATGTGTACATCCAAGAGAAACAAAGTTATATGAGTGTTCACAGCAGCATTATTCAAATAGCCAAAAAGTACAAGTGACTAAGTCAACAAACAAAATAGTTCAATAAATAAGGCATATCCATCTAATGGAATGTTGTTCTGCAATATAAAGGAATGGAGTACTGATGACATGCTATGACATGAATGAACCTTGAAAATATTATGCCAACTCAAAGAAGCCAGTCACAAAAAGACAGGGTCTCACTAAGTTGCTTAAGGCACTGATTTTATCCTTGATGAAGGAAGGGTCACTTGGCACTTTGTCCCCCATGCAGACAGCCACACACCTATCCAGGCACAGTTAGAAACATGCTTACTGAAAAGTTCCTGGGAGAAGCCAGGTTTCACAGCATGCTTTGCATGGTCCTCTCCCAAGTTCCTTGATGCCACAATTCCTTTCAACACCTGTTTCTCTACTAGGTCCTCCAGACAGAAGGCAGCATCTTCTGGAATATTCCTTGTCATGCTATGCCATTACCCTGCCCAGACTTTTCCATTCCTGCCTTCCTCCGGACCTCACCAGAAAGCCACTTTCAAGGTTGCTCAGGGCAGAGCACACTACTCTCAGGGAGCATGCCCTGCAGCCTCAGAAGATGCTCTCCTTAGAGGCATGGGATAATGGAAGAAAGGGGACTCTGGAAAAAGTGCATCATGTAATTTATATCAGAGAATTTTTCTATGGATACATAAAATATATTCATATTTTGAATAGAGGTTTACATGTTCCAAAGGAATGTCATCTCTTATGTCCAGGAATCTGTCACTTTAAAACTCTAACAATAGGAGGCCATGTTTGTCATATTTTTGACCTTCATAAAGTTGTATGTTGAAAAAAGAAGTTGCATGTTGTCCTCTGACCCAATATTAATATAGCTAATGCCATAATGACTCATTCAACCAAAATTTCACGCAAGGATTTATGAACAGCATGCCATCACCAACCAAGCCCTCCCAAATGAATCCTCAAATGGACACCTCACCAGGCTGGATATCCTGGGATGTGGAACCATCTAAAACACCTATTGAAATTAGGCCACCTGCCATCCTTACTGAGAACCCACCTGTCTGTTTTCCTTTAGACCCACAGCTTCCTCACTGGTACCCCTGAGTTGTTTATTTTCCATTTTAAATGTTTGATTGTGGTTAAAATATACATGACATGAAATTTGCTATGTTAACCATTTTTAAAAATATTTTTTAGTTGTAGATAGACATAATACCTTTATTTTTTTAATATGTGGTGCTGAGGTTTGAACCCAAGACCTCACATGTTCTTGTGAGTGCTATATAACTGAGTTACAAATGCAGCCCTCATTTTTTTAAACATACAGTCCTTTTACTCAATATGAATACTCTCTAATCCATAACATATTTGAGGAATATTGATATCCCTGAGTGTATAAATTTAATTCATTTCAACAAAATTCTACCATATCCATTTCCTCTATTATAGAAGACTAGATGCTCACCAAGTGCAAGGAAATATTTCAGGCCTTTGGTAAAACCACTATAGAATCAAAGAATCCCTGTAATGAATACAACATTAGAAAATAATTCAGGCCTAATTGTTATTGGTTATATATTTTTGGCTTGTATTTGTTTAATAATGGAGATATTCTCATTTTCTTTTAGATTATTGTTAGTGGTTATTAAAATATAATCATGAGCTAGGATTGTGGCTCAGTGGCAGAACTCCTGCCTAGCATGTGTGAGGTACTGGGTTTGATTCTCTGTACTACATATAAATAAGTGAATAAAGTAAAGGTCTATCAACAACTAAAAAAAAGTTTATAAATAAAACACTTAATCATATACCTATTAGTTTCATTTCCTTGTACTATATTTCTTCACATCAGTCATATAAAAAAGACTATTTCTTTAATTATGACAGTTCAAATATCAAGAAGAGGATTCTTCTTAGTCATGGGAATTTTGATTTTTATAATGACAGCCCAATTATTTAGGTAAAGTACATATAAGTATGTACTGTATATATTTTTGTGATGCTCCATGAGTGTTTCCTAGAGGAGGTGGAGGAAGAAAAGGTCCTCTTCTCATGAACTGACTCCTTGGATCCTCAGAAAACAATGGACTTCTGATTGGAGGGTAAGATGAGAAAGAAAAGCCAGAGCCAGTTGCTTGGTTTTCAGCAGGGAGAGATGAATCAGGTACATTGGAATCACCTAGATCAACTTTAGTATCATTTCTACTAGATTCCATTTCTGAGTATATAGGCCCATCCATTTTATCCAAAGGCAGCATAGTGGAACTTCTGAGTTCTGCTGATCCAGACGGTCTACCATATTTAGAATAACAACCATCTTGCCTTTGTAGAGGAAGATGTGGATCAGAATATGGTTGGCCTGGTGAAGGGATCATTATCCTATGGGCCTGTTCCCATGGATGCTCCAGGGGCCATATGTCAGATGGTGCTCTCTGAGGATAAGTTGACTTATCACAGTTTGATTCTCTTCTTTCATTGCTAATTGGATGGTCCAGAGGATTCTCTGGGCCCCTTGAGCCTCTTTCTCCTCCTACTGGCACCAAAGTTGAGGGTATGAGTGTAGCCTTTTCCAAATGAGAAGGTCTTATTTCACATGAAGGTTGACCCAATGGTGAGGGACCATTTGGAGGATTCTTTTTGCCAAAGGCTGTATTTGAAGCATCAAGCACAGAAGGATCTTTTTCTACAAGCTTAAATTATAACTCTATTTCAGTTAATTTTTGTATATTGTGAGCATTTTTTCCTTAAATTATTGAGGTATCTTTCAGCACTCCTAGCTGCCAACTCATTACCATGAGCTTTTTTCTCATAGTAAATAATGTGCCCCTGATAAAAACAAATGGTTCTCTCCAATTCTTCTTCAAGATCTTTTGATCACTTTCTATTGGTCTCCAGCACTTTAGTTGTATGGCTGATCTTTTCTTCCTCTTTGAAAAGTTTCTCTTATTGCTCTATCTGGTAATTTTTCTCTCCTATTTTCTTTGGAGTTTCATTACATTTTCTTGATATAATTCCATCATGACTTTAAGTTTCTGCTGAAGATTCTGATTCTCACTTTCAAACTTTGTATTTTCTGTTTGCAAAGATGCTTGTTCTGTCTTAAGATTTCTAATATGTTCTATTAGGTCTTCCTTTGTTTCAATTACTTCAGATAATAAAGTAAAAATTTGATTTATTTCTCTTTCTAAGGTTTTAAAAGAGGCCTTTAACTTCGCATCATAAACCAGTGTCTTCCAAGACCCTTTTGGCTGATCTTCTAAGTGAGCACTAATTTCTGATTAACTCTTCAATTCCAATTCCAAGTAACCATAATCTGTTAGCACTTTTTCAAGCATGGGAGCCAAATCTTTTATCTGCAGTAAGTGTTCAGTCAGAGAATTAATGTGATTTTATTTGTCTCCTAGAATTCGTTCTGCATGTACTTTAGAGTGTTCAAATATAATTTTCTGTTTAGTAAGGCCATTCACTTTTTCTTTCCATACTTCAACTTCTCGTAAAAGCTCTTTATGACTTTTCTGAACTCATTCAAAGCCTCTTTTATTGCTACTGTAATTCTTTCTTTATTCATTTGAAATATTCTCAAGTTTGTTTTAGCTTCAGGTATTTGTGATTTAAGGGATTTTGATTCATCTTCTAGGGACTTAATCCTTTTTGATATATCCACCATCAATTTATCCTCTTGAGAATATTTAGTATTCTCTTCTTTTAGCTCATTTTCTAGAAAGAGTATTTCATCCTCAAGTTTAGATATGGACCTCTCCAGGATTTTATATATTGCCTCCAAGTTTTCTGTCTTTACTGACTCCTTCACCAAAATGATATTGAAAGGTTAATAAAATAGGTACTTGTCACTCTGTTTTTCTATATGCTTAACAAAACACTGTTAAAATCCTGAGAACTGTTTGCTATGTTGCATGAGGCAGTCTCTTGGTGGTCTCTTCCTCCAACGTTTTGCCAGTCCCTTACATTTGGAGCGTTGGCCAGGAAGAGCGCCTCGCCGGACAGGAAGACACCAACAGACTCCTTTAGGGGGTAAGTAAGGCGCCTCTTCCTTTTCTTCTTCTTCTTCTTCTCCTCCTTTTTCTCCTTCTTGTTTTTCCTTTGCAATCCCTCACAGTCTGGTTTTTGGCTCAGCGAAGAGCGTGAGCTCTCAGAGCCTTCTGGTTTTTCTGCTAGCAGAGAGTGTAAGCTCCCCCTGGTGGTGGTGGACAGACGTGTCCAGAAACCACAGTCCACGTCTTTCAAGGGACGCTTTGAAAGACTCTGGGGGGGACGGAGGTGCCCTCATCTGGTATATTCTGCTGCCAACCCGTCTGGTCTTGCCGGCAATTCTTTCTCTCAGGTTGAATTCACTGTCTGTTTTTAATCTTTGCCTCTAAACTTGTGTCACACGTTTACTGTGTGTGTCCATGTTTGTATGATTGTGTCACATTTGTATTGTCTCTGTTTGAGTAGCTTCCAGTATGGGACAAAGCCATTCCACGCCTCTGTCCCTGACCCTTGATCACTGGACTAAAGTCCGCTTAAGGGTGCAGAATCTTTCTTTTTCAGTAAAACGCCGGACCTGGCAGACTCTCTGTGCCTCAGAATGGCCCACCTTTGGAATTGGATGGCCTCCAGAAGGATCTTTCTACTTCCCACTAATTTAAAAAGTCAGAGATATTGGCTTTGTCTTTCAACTGGGACCACATAACCATCCAGATCAACAGCCGTATATCTTAACTTGGCAGGACCTCTACAAATCTCCTCCACCATGGGTGAAGCTGCTTCACCCTGCCCCAGCTCCTACTTCTTCCCCCATGATTATGTCTCTCAAACCCTCTGCTCCTCCTTCTCCTCCACCCTCTGTTCTCCCTAAATCTCAAGATTTGACTCTACTGGACTCTCCTCCCCCTCCTTATCCCCTGCCCTCGTCCCCCAACCCCAACACCCTCTAAGTGATTCCCCTGCTGCTGACTCAGCCTCTCCATGATTGGAGGAAGCTGAACCAGCCCAGTACCCTCCAGATGACTCCCCCATGGCACACACAGCCCTCCTCCCCTGGAAGAAACTGGCCCAGCTAAAAGAACTCAAAGAACCCGCCAACGTTTTCACACCAGCCTACTTGGGATGACTGCCAACAACTCCTACGGACTCTCTTCATGACAAAGGAACAAAAGAGAATCCTCCTGGAAGCTAAAAAAAATATCCTCAGACCAGATGGGTGACCAACACAACTTCCCCTTGAACTAACCCAACTGGGACCCCAACACCTTTGAAGGTAGGGAGCATCTGTCCACTTATTGCCGGGCTCTAATAGCGGGTCTCCGAGCAGTTGCTAGATGGCCAACTAATTTGGCCAAGGTAAGAGAAATTATTCAAGGGCCTAATGAATCTCCCTCTATGTTTCTGGAGAAAATTATGGAGGCATATAGGAGATATACTCATTTCGATCCTCAGGCAGAGGATCAAAAGGCATCTGTCACGATGGCCTTTATTGGGCAAGCTGCCCTGGATATTAAAAGAAAATTACAGTGCTTAGATGGATTACAAGATATGACTTTGAGAGATTAGTCAGAGGAGCCAAGAAGGTATACTATAAGAGAGAAACTGAGGAAGAGAAGGAACAAAGGAGGGAGAAAGAAAGGGAGCAAAGGGAGGATGAAAGAAGCAAAAGACAGACTAAGACATTGACTAAGCTCCTGGTCACAACAAAAAATAGGCCAGAAGTTAAGAGACAGGGAGACAGAAAGGGATACCTGGGCCCATGCCAGAAGCCACCTCTTGCCTCAGATCAATGTGCCTACTGAGGAGAAAAAGGACACTAGGTCAAAGAGTGCCCTAGAAAGAAACAGCCATGCCAGCCAGCCATTCTAACTCTGGAGGATGACTAGGAAAGTCGGGGCTCGGGTCCCCTCCCCTAGCTCAAGGAAACTTTTGAAGTGGAGGGGACCCCAATAAACTTTAAAGTGGATACAGGGGCAGTATACTGAGCCCTTAAGGCCCCATTGGGCCCTCTATCAACTAAAAAGTCTCTAGTTCAAGGGGCTAACAGCAGTAAATATTGAGCTTGGACAACTAGGAGGACCATGGATCTGGGGAAAAAAAAAGTCCATCACTCCTTCCTAGTGATCTCAGAATGCCCAGTCTCATTGATGGGCAGAAATCTGATCACCAAACTCCGGGCCAGAATAACTGTTAACCCTGAAGGCCCCCAAATGGAATTTCTCAATCCTTCAGTAAACACTCCTATAGTCATGGCTTTAACTATGTCAGTAAAAGATGAACATCAACTCTTCACACCCCCCAAGACTGATCAAACAGGCAAGCTATCCCAGAAATGGATAACAGATTACCCAGATGCCTGGGCAAAAACTGCTAAATTAGGCCTAGCCGTAAAACAACCTCCAATAACAGTGGAGTTAAAAACCTCAGCCTCCCCAATTAATATTAAACAAGATCCTCTGAACAAAGAAGCTAACAATGGGATAAGGCCCCATATTCAGAAATATCTGGCCTTAGGGGTCCTTATGCCCTTTCAATCAGCCTGGAACACTCCCAAGTACCAGTAAAAAAAAAAAAAAAAAAAGCCAAGAACCAGGGAATATCGCCCCATTCAAGACCTAAGAGAGATCAACAACAGAATGCAGGACATTCACCCCATCTGTATAATCTGCTTAGCACCCTGAACCCTGAGCGAAAATGTTATACTGTTCTGGACATAAAAGATACTTTCTTTTGCTTGCCTCTGCATAAAGATAGTCAGTTGCTGTTTGCTTTCAAATGGGTAAACCCAGAAACCGGAACATCTGATCAACTAACTTGGACTAGACTCCCACAGGGGTTCAAAAACTCCCCCACTCTCTTTGATGAAGCCCTCCACAGAGATCTCAACAACTTCAGAACTACGCACTCCAAAGTCACCCTACTTCAATATGTGGATGACCTGATACTGACAGCCGATACCAAGGAAAACTATGAGTCTGGGACCCAAGCACTATTATCCGAGCTTGCTCAACTCGGGTATAGAGCTTCTGCCAAAAAGGCCCAAATTTGCCAGCAAGAAGTAATCTTCCTGGACTATTCCCTTAGGGGAGGTAAACGATGGCTCACTGAGCCCAGAAAGCAAACCGTTGTGCAGATACCACCCCCATCTAACAAGAGGGCAAATGAAGAGGCTAAATTGGCAGCCCTAAATGGAGTAACCATGTTAACACTTTCCACACCGGGGGAACATAAGGTCTCTGACACTGAACTCCTCGACTTTACTGAGCCCAGCCTGCAATTTCAGAAAGCCCTACACTACGTTAAAAATGTACACCAACTCACTCACCTTGGTTCAAAGAAATTGCAGGCATTCCTAAAGGATCAAGAACAGAGTTTTCCACTAACCGGCTCACAGCGAAAAGAAATAGCTGAACGGGTAACAAAAGCCTGTCGGGTCTATCAATTGGTTAATGCTTACCCCTCCAAGCTTCTGGTAGGAAGGCGCCTTCGAGGAACCAGACCAGGACTATTTTGGGAAGTGGACTTTACTAAAATTAAGCCAACAAGATATGGACTTAAATATCTCCTAATCTTTGTAGATACATTTTCAGGATGAATTGAAGCCTTCCCCCTCCACACACACACACACAAAAAAAAAGAAACGGCACAAATGGTGGTCAAGAAGATCCTGAAAGATATTTTTCCAAGATACGGCCTGCCTAAGGTAATAGGGTCTGATAATGGACCGGTGTTCGTGGCCCAGGTAAGTCAGGGGTTAACCAGGACCGTGGGGATTAATTGAAAGTTACATTATGCTTACAGACCCCAGAGCTCAGGTCAGGTAATAAATAAATAAATAAATAAATAAATAAATAAATAAATAAATAAATAAATAGAACCATTAAAGAGACCTTAATGAAATTAAGCTTAGAGACCGGCAAAAAAATTGGACTATGCTCCTGCCTTATGCACTGTTTCATGCAAGAAATACTCCCTCTGTTTCTTTGTGTAACCTCACCCCGTATAAAATTCTCTATGGTGCCCCTCCTCCAGTAAGGGACCTAACCCCAACTCTAAGACCTAACAATTCCTTTCACACCCCCTTGCTTGACAGACTTAAAGCTCTTGAAAGAACCTAGCGATACCTGTGGAAACAGCTGGCCACTGCCTACCAACCTGGGGAAGAAGGGACTCCACACCGATATCAAGTGGGAGACTTCATCTACGTAAGACGACATCAGGTGTCATCCCTGGAACACTGCTGGAAAGGACCATACCAGGTGCTACTTATAACACATACAGCGGTAAAGGTAGACAGAATCACTTCCTGGATCCATGCCTCTCATCTCAAGCCTACGCCCTGTCCAGACTCTGGCTGGAAACAAACATTATGGATGTAGGGACACACGAGCCAGATGCAGGTTGGCTAACCTAGATTACTATGTTTGCCCAACAGACTATCGAAGCCACAAACAGTCATGGCTCTGTGAAAAAAAAAAAAAAAAAAAACGACTTATTCTGTAAGTCATAAGGACATAAACATACAGGGGCTACCTGATGGAACCCAAACCTCCGCCAGTTCTCAGACCATTGCCCCTTGCTGAAATAACAGGTACTGAGGTATCTCTCCACCCATTCACTCCTCTCTTCTCCTGTAAGTGCCCATGCCGGGTCCCACCAGGTCCTCTTACCAGCTAACCCAAAGCTCAAACCAGCTGAGGAGAGCCCTCAGACCCCTATCCAAGATGTAATGAAAATGGCCTCTAAAGTTGCTTTGTTATCATTGAAAACAGGTTACTAAGAATTTAAAGTCCCTCACAGGCTTTTTGGGATACTCACTCCACTCTTCCCCTCTGCTCTACCTGTTCTACTACTCAAGTTTTTGTTGCTAGAAAAATCCCAAACCCCTTTCCCATTATTCTTTTACATCTCTCCTTCCTCATTCTCAGATCCACGGAGCTGCTCTCAGCACCACTTTCCCCATCCTCCCCCTCTGTACCAGGCCCACAGAAAAGTCTTAACTGGCCTTCTCCAGAAGTCTTCACTATGGCTGACTTTAGGACTTTCAGCAAAAGAGTCCCTATAAAAGAGTTCAGTACAGATAAACTTCATCTTTTCATGTTGCCCTGTTCTACTTGGCCACAGGCTGGAAAAATCAGCACTTCTAAGCTAGATACCCCCTTACTAGTTTTTCACAAAATATGTGAACAGGGCCTCTGGCCTTGAGCTGGGGCTTCACAGAGATGGCTACATTTCTAAGATAAAAAAGTTATCAACTGGGCTCCATGGTAACAGCTGGCAAGGAAAAAAAAAGAAAAAGAAAAAGTTCTCCCCCTCTCAGGTGTCCTTGAAAAGTTAACTTGCCCAGAACAGAGAAAAAAACAGAAACAAAAACTGCTTTTTGTGAACTTCTGCAGACTATGGACTTCTGAGCCCTTTCCCTTACATGTTGAGTACAAAATTCTGAAACTACCTAAACTTGGGGTTCAGGGGATTAATTGATTACAACAGAAGCAATGCCCTCTGAATCTAGTTGCAACCAAATAGGACTGTTTCCCTGTCTTCAGTGCTATCTTAGGTGCCTTACCTTGTCCGTCCCTACAACAGTATAATTGTATATACTTAAACATTATTTATGTTTTCATAAAATGGTCAACAGATGCAATTAATTGTATAATGGTGCAGATGTTTCCCAGAGTGCTCTATCATGATGCAGGTTCATTTAAAGATCAAATAGGGGGGCATACAACCCGGTTTCACTGGGAACCTGCATCCCTCACTTTAGCCATCTTATTAGGAATGGGAATTGCTACAGGGGTGGGCACAGGAACCACTGCCCTGGTCCATGGGACACAACAAATGACCCAATTAGAAACAGCAATGGAACAAAACTTAAAAATATTATAAACCTCCATCACAGCTTTGCAGGAATCTTTAACCTCTCTCTCTGAAGTTGTTTTACAGAACAGGTGAGAGTTGGACCTCCTCTTCATGAGAGAAGAGGGCCTTTGTGCTGCATTGAGGGTTGTTTTTATGCCAACCATACTGGAGTTATAAAAAAAAAATCTATGAGTAAATTAAAAAGACGCCTTAAAGAGCATCAGCGAGAGAGAGAGATCCAAAAAGGGTGGTATGAGTCTTGGTTCACACACTCCCCCTGGTTAACTACGCTTTTATCAGCCCTGGCAGGTCCTTTAATAATTCTTATATTGTTGCTAACTCTAGGACCCTGTTTGCTCAAACGTGTAGTTTCCTTTCTCCAAGCCCAAATTAGACAAGTCAAACTTATGGTAATCAGACAACAATATACCCCACTAACAGACATAAAATGTGACACCCCCCAATGATCACTTTTATGATTAAAAGTAGCCAGAAGAAGAAGTGGGAAATGAAAGGATAATAAAATAGGTACTTGTCACTCTGTTTTTCTATATGCTTAACAAAACACTGTTAAAATCCTGCGAACTGTTTGCTAATCTTGTTCCCAGAATGTGCTGTCCCCAACTGCCAAACTGCAGGATGCACTCCCTCACTCGGTTGCAGGCAAAGTGCCCACTCGCCCTGACCCGTCAATGAACTTCCCTCCCTGCCCTCTCCAAGAAAAGTATATAAACTCTGCTTAAGCTCTTCTCAGGGCTCTATCTTTCTTTGCTCTATTCAAGTGAGCACTGAGCCCCAGCATGCTGGTCCCCAAATAAACCCTTTTGCTGTTGCATGAGGCAGTCTCTTGGTGGTCTCTTCCTCCAACGTTTTGCCGGTCCCTTACAATATCCTTTAAAGGTGACTCTAAGCCATCATGTGCTTTTTGAACAAGGCTAACATTTTCAAGTAATTGACATTTTTTTCTTGAATTAGTCCAAAAAGTTTTAGAGCAAGTATTTTTTTTTTATCTTCTCATGTAATGCCTGTTTCTCACAGACTGATAACTTCTCCACAAAAACAAGAGAACAACAAAAAATTCAATAGCTGTACATATCACCAACTCCCATGGACAGCCATAAGGACTAGGGTGTGTTTCCATGTCTTCAGTCAAGGTAGACCACAACCCTACTTAATTCTTCCAGGACCACCCCCAAGTATGGCTGAGAGATAGCTGTTGCCTCTCCATCGTGCTAAGGCTACTTTGGCTATTCCCTCCACAACCATACAATCCCCAGCCACGCCCAAATAGGCTGCAAACACTCAGGCCTTTGGTCAGGAGAAAACCTGCACCAGGCAATGGAGCAGACCATTTTGTACCAGTGAGTGGTGGGGAGAGGCTGTGGGCATGGGCATGGGCATCCCTGGTCATGGGATCTCAGGGGCCTAGCACACTTACACTGCCTGTCAGGGAAGTCTTGGTCCCTCCACTATGCTATAAATTCTGAACCAGTGAAGGTTCAAGACAGTCCAAATCAAGCCAGACAGAAGTCCTCTCCAGGTCACCCACCCATTTATTTGGTTTAGGCCAGGCTAAGGCAGAACTTATTATGTGCCATTCTATATAGTCATAATATCACCCAGTTTGATGTAACTAAAATTCTACAGCTCTGTAAATTTTTTAAAGAGTTAGTAAACCATATATTTATATTTATACCACTTGCCCTTTTGTTATAATTACTCATTCCTTTCCCTCCCCTCCTGTCCCCTCTCTTTATCCTTCCTTCCTTTCTTCTTTTTCCCTTTCCTTTCCTTTCAGTGTTGGGGGTTAAACTTCAGGGCCATGTACATGCTGGACAAGCTCTCTACCACTGAGCTACATCTTTAGCCTTGTTGACAATTTCTACAGAAGTCATCTGAATTATTCCATAGAAAAACTCTTGTGTTAGACATTTGAAAAATAATTTGAGAAGAGTTTCAAACATGGGAATAAATCAGTTTTGAAAAGTTGTTTTAAATAGTATATGATATGAAATGTTTTTAAAAATAAATTGAGTTGGTTTTCATGTCATTTTTTTGTAGACAACTATTTATTTAAGAGTCTTTGACATCTTTTTTCAGATGTTCTTTTCACTTCTCACAGGATATAAACACTTCTAAGAAAGCTGGTCATTATAAATATATATCAAAGAGAAGGATAAGATAAGTGAGATCCTGCCTCAAACAAAACAAAATAAAATGTTGTGTGGGATTCTCTCACAGACAGGAGACACCAGGGTATTCAAGAGGAAGCAGTGTTTATTTGTGTGCATCTAGCCTCAGTGGATTCTTATCTGAAGGCTGAACATTTAGTGTAGAAAGTGATCTCTTATATATTCTAGTTAGTTTCCTTTTACATACTAGTCTTTGTCTTCATATGAGGTAATAGACATTCCTGATTAGACATTCTATTTCAATACTACAAAGTAGCAAGAATGTTCAAGATTGATTTCTGAAGGGCTCACAATGATACAGGTGGCATCATGTTCTTTTTCTTTTCTTCTGAGATATCTCTACCATTAAATGTAGCTCAGTGGTAAAGCATCCCTGGTGTCTATTCCCAGTACCAAACCAAAGCAAACCAAATAAATGCATATGCACTTAATTTAGGGCAGAGAGTTTAGCATTATAATGAGTTATAGTGAGCAAAGTTTACTCTAGGTCACTTAGAAGAGCAGCTGTGTATCTTTGACTGGTTTAAGGCCTTTTCTAAAGAGCAGATTCTGAAACAAAGAAACAACTTCAAGTGAAGTTAGCCATGAGCAACTCTCTGCCTGCAATCACAAGTGTTCCTAAGTTCCTGCCTGCCAGCTGAACACTTTGTAGGCCATTCCCTAGTGGGGAGAAAAGTCTGAAGGGGGAGAAAACTTGAATTCTTGGGTGATTCCCTTCTTATTTGGCTATTCTAATCAACTTTCTGTCAGTACCTCCAGTATCTAACATGCAGAGAGGTTGAATAGCCTCCAAATCTGGATCTTTGAGAACTGATCCTGGCCCTCACCTCACTCCACATTACTTGGTTGTTTTCTGAAGCACCTCAATACCCGGGTTTTGGAGGATTTCACTTCCTTCCACCTCTATGGCCTCCAGTTCACTGAAATTCTATACAATTTCAGCACATTGTAGTACCTGAAATTGGGAAGGAGTTTCTCCAGGCAGGAGATTCAGTCTTTCTAGCAGGCTATCTTGACCTTGAACCTACATAAGGCAGTCCCTTTAGGGCTACCCAGTAGACCACATTTGGGCTATTACTTTTGGGGTTGAGTGTTAGCAATTGTTGCCAGAAAGGCATATCTCCCTTGTTCCCAGGATCTCCCTCACTGAGGTAGTACTTACTATTTGATGGAGGATGAAGGCTATCTAGGTGCCCGCCACTCACTTTTCTCACCTCCTTTGCCAACTGGTATCAGAATCAGCTTTCTCTCACACAGCCCATTGCCCAAGGCCCCGATGACCCAGGAGGCTTTAGAGGCTAGTTCTGTAGGAAGGGTGAAGCCATTCTGCATTCTGCAAAGAGACACCTCTGTTCTTAGAGGCTGTAGTGATAGGAATCACCTTCATGTTTTCTTCTAGACCATCTTGACAGTGGGGTTGTGAAGGATGCAGTCAGGAATTCCTTTAAATCAGCTGTCAATTATGGCTAGAAATAGACCCAGGAACCTGTAGTCTTGGGCTAGAGAGAAGAAAGCATATTGGTTCCTTCTATACAATTTCAGCACAACTTTTTATTTCTCTGGTTTTACCCGATGTAACAACGCACTATATGTGCATTCATATATGTACCTAGGTTAATGATTTCCATCTTATTCCACCATCTTTACTCTCCACATGCTCCCTTTCATCCCTCCCTCCCCTTTTCCCCATCATAATTCCTCCATTCCCCCCCCCATTAGGGATCAGCATTCAGTTATCAGAGAGAACACTCAGCCTTTGGTTTTTGTTGTTGTTTGGAATTGGCTTACTTCACTTAGCATAATATGCTCCAGCTCCATCCATTTACCTACAAATGCCATAATTTTATTCTCTTTTAAAGCTGAGTAATATTCCATTGTGTATACATATCACAGTTTCATTATCATTTCATCTATTGAAGGGCATCTATGATGCTTCCACAGCTTAGTCATTGTAAATTGAGCTGCTATAAACATTGGCAACATTACTAAGCCATAATCCCAACCCACATTAACCATTTTTAAGTGCAAATAGAATTCAAAGTGCTCAGTACATTCACTATCACCACCATCTATTGCTAGACTTCATCTTCATAACAGAAACTCTGCACCCATGAAATATTGCCACCCCATTGCCCATCATCCAGTCCCCTGCTTTCTATTTCTGTGGGTTTGATGTCTCTATATACATCATCTAAGCAGAATTACATAGTAAGTGTCCTTTTGTGATTGTGTGACTAAACTTAACACAATGTGGGATGAATTAGATTCCATTGTGTGGATGGACAACATATTTATCCATTCCTCCGTCAATGGATGCTTACATTGCTTCCACTTCAGTTTTGGGGAACTCCTACTTGGCATTTCTGGAAGCTTGAGCAGTAGAGGAGGTTGGGAATCTACAGGAAATGAGCTGTGGTTGGGATCTCATGGGTCCATTAATTCCACCTTGATGTAATCTGTAGGCAAGAGGATACATGAGCTGATCCAGGAGAGGGCACCTGCAATTAGCACAGATGCTACAGGTAAGGCCAGAACAACCTCTTGACTCTAAAGAATGAGAGGAAATTATGAAACTCAAAGACAGACTTGACATGAGGGCCTACACCTAAGGAAAGATGAAGTTGTACCACACAAAGAACACTAAGAAGAAATGAATGTGAGTGAAGGATGAGCAAAGCTAAGGTACACCCTTCTTCCCAACATCACAGGTTGCACTTGCCAAACTTTGTTGATCAGTTGGTAAGAAGAAGGCTTACTGTCTACTAGGTTTGAGCACTCCAATTCCAAGATCACTGTTACTTGCTCCATTTAACAGAAGGTTACCATTTTACAGACTTTCCTTTTAAGGCCTTAGAAGTTCCCTGAGTACAAGAGCTAAGTCTAATCTTTGCATGTTCCAAGGTGCCTCATGCATAGTCAGCACTGAGCCTTTCTGCAGTGTCAGACTGAGGGCAGGGGTCAGGCCAAAGAAGCAAAATTTAGGAATCCATCAGTTGAAAGAAGATGCAAGTCACTGGGAATATTGGTCATCCATTATTCAGAGGTGGCAATAGCCCCTAACAAGCCCCCAGGGGCATTTCCATATATCTTTTCAATATAAAGGCCAAACAAAGAAGGCACATTGCCAACAAGTTGGTGCATCCCCACAAGCAAAAGTTTATAACCTTGATTATGAAGTTGCACCCCCTTTCTCCACAGAAAATCCTTAACTAGTCTTCTCCAGAATCTTTACTATGGCTGATTTTAGGACTTCCAGCAAAAGAGTTCAATGTAGATAAACTCTCTATTTTTGTATCACCTGTTTACTTGGCCACTGGCCAAGAAGATACCAGCACTTGAAGTGCTGGACACCCGCTTACTAGTTTTTCACAAACATATCCAATATAGTAGTTTGTAGAAATGTGCAAACAAAGCCTCTGGCCTTGAGCTGGGCTTCACAGATATGTCTACATTTTTAAGATAAGAAAAATTACTAATCGGGCTCTATAGTAACAGCTGGCAGGGGGAGGAAAGAAAGGGGGAAGAAGAATCTCTCCACTTTTCAGGTGTTGTCCTTTAAAGGTTAACTTGACAAAAACACTAGGAGAAAAAGCTGCTTTTATCTGAAGTTCTGTAGACTGTGAACTTCTAAGCCTCTCCCCTTACATGCTGGGTATAAAACTTTGAAACTAACTGAACTCAGGGTTCAGGGAATTGATTGATTACAGAAAAGCTGTGCCCTCTGAACCTGGCTGCAGCCAAATAAAACTGCTCCCTGATATCTTCATGGCCTCACTTCATCTGTTCCTACAATAATCCAGGCAGTCCTCTCTGTTTTGCTCTTGCAAATGAAACTCATGTAGATAACTATAATTAGTCATATGCTGGATTATCTCTCACTGACCTTAGAGTTATAGTTAATTCTACCTATAACCAGAGACTGCCCCATGGGAAATGCAAAAAACCTTTGTTACCAACGTACCCAACAATGCTTTTTGGAATATTCCCCTCTGATAATGATAACATCCCATAGAATTAATGTGTTACTGCCATACCTTCTCTGGGGAAGAACAACATCTATGTGCCTGGGCAAGTGCAGCCCCCTGGAATGTAACTAATGTGTCCAAACACCATATGGGCTACTTCAGTAACTGCTATGCAGAACAAGCCATTACCAACAGGTATGCAGGAAATCAGTATGGCATGATGGATATCACAGCAATATTGCTAGCTTCTAGACACATCAAATGGACAGCAGCCAGCTAGATAAATGGGTCTATATTGAGTCCATACCCTGACCATGGATTTTGACAATTGCCTTGGTAAGGTTATGCATAGTCATAAAATAATTAGCATTCCAAGCACCCTTAATATACTATATATACATGGATTTGTCTTTGTGCCAAATTATGCTTGTACCCACTATTCACAAGCTTGTGTTACACCACTCTTTGCCAGGCTAAAAATCAATGGTACTGATGGCATAAATATCACTAAGACAGAGATCCCTTATGCAGTAAATATATCCTGCTGGCTAACAAATTGTCTAACGCATGCTATGAAAGCTAAATATCTATTTATTCTCAGAGTGTCCCCAGCAGTCTGGCTTCCAGTGAACCTGTCTGGAGAGTGGAGAAGTCCATGGGACATGGAGATGAAGAATCTTCTAAATGACATACTACACTGGACAAGGTAGGCAATTAGACTTATCATCACTGGGATTATTGCCCTGGTTGCCACCATTTCTGCCACAACCACTGCCGCTGCTTCACAAACTCAGAGCATCTAGACTGCTCAAACTATAAACAATTTGTCTACTACCATGGCAGAAGCCTATGCCATTCAAAATGACTAAATATATTGTTTCAAGCCGCTATCTTAGTCATTCAGCAAGAACTAGACCTCTACCAGGAAAAACTAGATATTCTGTTTATGTTGCAAAGCCTCACTTGTGACTCTAAATTTTAGAGTATTTGTGTCACCCAATATGCTGTATCTGAACATGTAACCTTACACTTCTCAAATTTTTCTTAGTATATTAATGGTGTTTGGGATGCTAACTATTTTATGACTATGCATAACCTTACCAAGATAATTGTCAAAATCAATGGACAAAGGTGTCTATCTTGAAAACCTTTTCTTGCTTCCATGAATTGACTGAACATTGGAAAAACCTAATAGCTGAATTAACTAATCCTTATAAAGCTATTACCCTGGCCCTACTGTTCATAATAGTGATAATATTTTCTCTTGTTGTGAGATGGTTATGTAACCATGTGAAGACAACACAACGAAAAACAGCAATGCTGGCTGAAATCTTTGCAGCAGAGTAAGAGTGGGAAGATGTGGGGGAAAAGTGCATGGATTACTGCATATGTGGCATGTGTTAACAGCGTCTGAGTGGCAGGCCACTCCCCTTTTGCTAGGCATGTGAGCGACAGGCCACTCCCCTCATGCTAGGCTTGGCTTGTGAGAGGCACAGCCCCAGGCCATATGTTGCAGTTCCTGTGCTTGCTCCATGGCCCACTTATTGATTGGTTGCTGTGAGGAAAGTTAGCAGACATTGCATTGGTGGCTGCCTGTAATCTGCTTAGCTACTGCCTGAGTATAAATACATGGTGACTGTGCAATAAAATGAGACCTGTTTTCTGTTTGGTCTCTGGAGATCTTGATTATTGACTCTGAAGCCACACTCTCCTCAACCCTGTTCTGTGGACCTCCTTGTTGGATGAGGCCACACATAACAAAGAGAGTTAAACATTATTTTCAAAATCACATACTAGTACATGGCTAGGATAAAACTTGCTTCTTGGTCTGTTATCAAAATAAAAAGAGCTACTTCTACTTGAAGCTATCTTGCTAAACTCTTGGTAGTCTCCCTAAATATTAGGCAGTCTTTGAAAACAGACCTATACAGAGAGTCTGACATAGTAAAAACAAAAACAAAAAATAACAAAAAATTCAAAAAACAATTGCTGAGGGACCTGCCATTGTCCAGCATCGACTGTGGAAGATTGAGGGCATGGAGAAACCACTTCAAAGATGGTTTCAGAGAACAACATCTGCTTTATTGTACAGCAAAAAATAGCTTTTATAGTGGATATGTGCCAATTTACATATAACAGTCATGATAGACCAGAGATGATATATAACATATCATCTTATGGGAATCCAGACACCAAGAGTCTAGAAATTGACATGTAGGCTGAACTTGCACCTACATCTACTCCTTGTCGAAGAGGCAATGAAATTAGACTTGCCAATATTGTGACAGCATTTTGTCCCAAAACATGGCATTCTATGTTAGGATTTCCCTGCTGAACAATGAGCAAGACCCCCAGGTAGGTCCAAGATCAGGGCCTGAAACAGTTCCCAACTCTAAGTCTTAAACAACCTGAGTTGTTAAGACAATTTTTTGTTCAACTTCAGGCATACACTTAATAAGACTTTTGATAGCAAACAAGGTTAACAAGAGAAGTATACCTAATATGTCATATGATAACAGACTGTAGGGATTAAACAGTGGAACTAACTTTTGTCATTGGTCAAGCAAGTGTGTAGCCCACCCTTAAAAGAAAGTGGAAACCATAGGCATCTTAATTTAAATAGAATTAGTTTTTACAATTTGGGCAGTCAGATTGAAGAGATTTTGTTGGAATTGATTGTCTCAAGTTCCATGAATATAATTTGACACAATATATAATTTTATACAGAATCATTTCAGGAAAATTTAGTCCAATAAATGTGCATAAAATACACATCACAAAGCAGTCTTTAAGTTTGATGTAGAGCTTTGATTTTTTTTATTTATATATGATAGCAGAAAGCATTATAATTCTTACTACACATATATAGCACAATTTTCCATATCTCTGGTTGTATACAAAGTATATTCACACAAATTTTTGTCTTCATACATGTGCTTTGGATATTAATGATCATCACATTCCACCATCATTTATAGTCCCATGTCCCCTCCATTATCCCCCAAAACCACTGCCCAATCTAGAGTCCAACTATTCCTCTCATGCTCCCTCTCCCTACCCCACTATGAATCAGCCTCCTTATATCAAAGAAAACCTTCGGCATTTGGTTATTTTGGATTGAGTAACTTCACTTAGCATTATCTTCTTTCACTCCATCCATTTACCTGCAAATGCTGATTTTATTCTCTTTTATTGCTGAGTAAAATTTCATTGTGTATATATGCCATTTTTTTAATCCATTCATCTATTGAAGGGCATCTAGGTTGGTTCCACAATTTAGCTCTTGTGAATTGTGCTGCTATAAACATTGATGTGGCTGTGTCCCTGTAGTATGCTGTGTTTAAGTCCTTTGGGTATATATCCAGGAGAATATAGTTGGGTCAAATGGTAGATCCCTTCCCAATTTTTCAAGAAATCTCCATACTGCTTTTCATATTAACTTCCAGATTGGCTACACCAATTTTAAGTCCCACTAGCAGTAAATAAGTGTACCTTTTCCCCCACATTCATGCCAACACTTAGTGTTGTTTGTCTTTATAAGAGCTGCCATTTTTACTGGGTTGAGATGAAATATTAGAGTGGTTTTGATTTGCATTTCTCTAATTGCTAGTGATGATGAACATTTTTTATGTATTGATTGATTGATTGTACATAATCTGAGAAGTGTCTATCCAGGTCCTTCACCCCTTTATTGATTGTGTTATTTGATTTTTTTGGTGTTTAGATTTTTGAGTTCTTTATTTACCCTAGAGGAGAGTATTATATCTGATATGAGAGGGGTAAAGACTTGCTCCCAAGATGTGGACTCTCTATTCACCTCACAGATTGTTTCTTTTTTGAGAAGAATTTTTTTTTTTTAATTTGAGTTCATTCCATCTATTGATTCTGGATTTTAATTCTTGTGCCACAGGAGTCTTATTAAGGAAGCTGAGGCCTGACTCCACATATGAAGATTAGGGCCTACTTTTTCTTCTATTAGTTGCAGGATCTCTGGTTTTATTCCTAAGTTCTTGATCAATTTTGAGTTGAGTTTTGTGCATGGAGAGAGACAGGGGTTTAATTTTATTTTGTTGCATATGGATTTCCAGTTTTCCCAGCATCATTTGTTAAAAAGGCTGTCTTTAATCCAATGCATCTTTTTGGCACCTTTGTCTAATATAAGATAATTGTAATTTTGTGGGTTAGACTCTGTGTCCTCTATTCTGTACCATTGGTCGACCAGTCTGTTTTGGTGCCAATTCCTTGTTGTTTTTGTTACTATTGTTCTGTAGTATAGTTGAAGGTCTGGTATAGTGATGCCACCTGCTTCACTTTTTCTGCTATAGATTGATTTAGTTACTTGGGGTCTCTTATTTTTCCAGATGTATTTAATGATTGCTTTTTATATTTCAATGAGGAGTATCATTGGAATTTTGACTGGAATTGCATTAAATATGTATATTGCTTTTGGAAGAATGGTCATTTTGATAATATTAATTCTGCCCATCCAAGAGCAAGATAGAACTTTCAATTTTCTAAGGTCTTCTTTTACTTCCTTCTGTAGGGTTCTGTAATTTTCATTACATAGATCTCTCACATTCTTTTAAGTTTATTCTCAAATATTTTATGTTTTATGAGCCTATTGTAAATGGGGTAGTTTTTCTCATTTCAGATTTCTGAGGATTTATCACTGACATAGAGAAATGCTTTTGATATAGGGGTGTTGATATATATATATATATATATATATATATATATATATATATATATATATACTACTTTGCTGAATTTAATTGCTAGTTCTAGAAATTTTCTGGTGCAACATTTAGGGTCTTCTAAGTATAGAATCATATCATCAGCAAATAGTGCCAATTGAATTTCTTTTTTTCCTATTTGTATTCCTTCAATTTCTTTCATTTGTCTGATTGCTCTGACCAGTGTTTTAAGAACTGTGTTAAATAGAATTACTGAAAAAGGGCACCCCTGTCTTGGCCCAGTTTTTAGAGGGAATGCCTTCAATTTTTTTTTTCCATTTAGAATGACATTGGCCTGAGGCTTAGCATAGATTGTCTTTATGATTTGAGATATATTTCTGTTACCCCCAGTTTCTCTAGTGTTTTGAATGTAAAGGGGTACTGTATTTTGTCAAATGCCCTTTCTGCATCTATTGAGATGTTCATATGATTTTTATCTTTAAGCCTATTGATATAATGAATTACATTTATTGGTTGTATATGTTGAACCAACATTGCATATCTGGGATAAATCCCACTTAATCATGGTGCACAATCTTTTTGATATGTTTTTTATTTGATTTGCCAGAATTTTATTGAGGATTTTTGCATCTATGTTCATTAGAGATAATGGTTTTGAAGTTTTTTTTTTTCTTTTTTAATGTATCTTGGCCTAGTTTTGAAATAAAGATGATATTGGCCTCATAAAATGAGTTTGAAAGTTCTGCCTTTTTTTTATTTCCTGAAATAAATTGAAGAGTATTGGTACTAGTTCTTCTTTAAAGGTCTTTTAAAACTTGGCTGTGTATCCATTCAGTCCTGGGCTTTTCTTGTTGGTGGACTTTTGATGACATCTGCTATTTTTTCACTCAAAACTGATCTGTTTAAATTGTTTATATCATCCTGATTCAGTTTGGGCAAACTATATGACTCTAGAAATTTTTTGATGCCTTCAATATTTTCTATTTTATTGGAGTACAAGTTTTTAAAATAGTTTCTAATTATCTTCTGTATTTCCGTAGTGTCTGTTGTGATATTTCTATTTTCATCACATATGTTAGTGATTTGGGTATTCTCTCTTCTTCTCTTTAATAGCATGACTAAGGGTCTGTCAATTTTATTTAGTTTTTTCAAAGAACCAACTTTTTGTTTTGTAAGTTTTTTCAATTTTTTTTTTGTTTCAATTTTATTGATTTCTCCTTTGGTTTTAATTATTTTCTGTCTTCTGCTGCTTCTGGTATTGATTTGCTCTTGTTTTTCTAGGGCTTTGAGATGTAATGTTAACTCATTTAATTGTTGACTTTTTTTTTCTTTTAAGGAATAAACTCCAAGCAATGAGCTTTCCTCTTAGAATTGCTTTCATAGTGCCCCAGAAATTTAGATATATTGTGTCTGTGTTCTAACTTACCTCTAATTTTTTTTTAATTTTCTCTTTGATGTCTTTGGCAACCCATTGTCTATTTATTAGAATATTATTTAGTCTCCAGGTGTTGGAATGGATTTTTTTATTTTATCATTGATTTCTAATTTCATTCCATTATGATTTGATATAATGCAGGGTAGTATCTCTACTTTTTATATTTGCTAAGGGTTTTTTTTTGGCATGGTATATGGTCTATAGAGAAGGATCCATGTGCTGCTTAGAAGAAAGTATATTTTTTCATTGAAGGATAAATTATTCTATATGTGTCAATTAAGTCAAATAATTTATTATATTATTAAGTTCTATCATTTATTTGCTCAGCTTCTGTTTGGAAGGTCTGTCTAGTGAAGAAAGAGGTGTGTCAAAGTCACCCAAAATTATTGTGTTGTGGTCTATTTGACTCTTGAACTTGAGAAGAGTTTGTTTGATGAATGTAGAGGCTTCATTGTTTTGGATATATTTAAAATTGTTAAGTCTTGTTGGTGTATCGTTCCCTTGAGTAGAAGGTAGTGCCCTTCTTTATCCTTTTTGATTGATTTTAGTTTGAAGTCTACTTTATTTGATATAAAGATGGAAACTTCTGCTTGCTTCCACAGTCCATTTGAGTGGTACAATTTCCCCCCACTCTTCACCTTCAGTCTGTGGATATCTTTTTCTATGAGATGAGTCTCTTGGAGGCAGCAGATTGTTAGTCTTTTTTTTTTCTTTTCTTAATCCAATCTGCTAGTCTATGTCTTTTTATTGGTGAGTTTAGGCCATTAACATTCAGGATTATTATTGAGACATGATTTGTGTTCCCAGCCATTTTTTTTTTAATTTATGATATTTAATGTGGCTTGGTTTATCCTCTGATTTTCATCATGGTTTTTATTTCCTTATCTTGGAATATTTTGCTGAGGATGTTCTGTAGTTCAGGCTTTCTAACTGTAAATTCTTTTAACTTTTGTTTATCATGGAAGGTTTTTATTTCATCATCAAATCTAAAGCTTAGTTTTGCTGGATATAAGATTCTTCATTGGCATTCATTTTATTTCAGAGCTTGGTATATGTTGATTTACAGTCTCCTGGTTTTGAGGGCTTGGGTTGAAAAATCTGCTGAGATATGAATTGGTCTCTCCCTATTTGTGATCTGATTTCTCTCTTTTGTGACTTTAAAAATTATATTTTTATTTGGTATGCTGGGCATTTTTATTATACTATGCCTTGGTGTAGATCAGTCATAATTTTGTATATTTGGTGTCCTGGAATTCTCTCGTATTTGATTTTCCAATTCATTCTTCATGCTTGAAAAATTATCTGATATTATCTCATTGAAAAGATTGTGCATTTCTTTGATTTGAAACTCTGTGCCTTCCTCTATACCAATAACTCTTAAATTTGGTCTTTTGATGCTGTCCCATTATTCTTGGATGTTCTGTTCATGATGTCTAATATTTTTAAAAATGACAATAAAGACTGAAATGTCATTATTCATTTCCAAATTTAAATACTACCTTTATTTAAAAAGAACTGGAAAATATTAAAATAAAATATATTTATGATATGATATATTTAAAGGGTACAAATTGAAGTTAGAAATTGGAAAAAAATGAATTGCCTCACAAATGGAATAAAAAATGCCTGAATTATAAAAAAGGATGGAAGGAAGCTAAGGCAGGAGGATTCCAAGTTCAAAGGTAGCCTTAGCAACTTATCAAGGCCATAAGCAAATTAGTGAGAACCTATCTCAAAAAAAATTCAGGTCATATTGCATACTTGTTAAATATTCCTAATATTATAACTGGTTACCAAAAGAAAGTAAATGAAAATGAAAAAAAAATGTCAAAAACACAGACCTCAAAAAAAGGAAGGTAAGACCTATGCATGGTGGCACATGCCTGTACTCCCAGCAGCTTGGAACACTGAGGAGAGGAATAGTTCAAAGCCAGTCTCAGCAATTTAGCAATTTCCTAAGAAATTAAGTGAGAACTTGTCTCAGAGGAAAACATTAAAAAAGAGGTATTGAGTGGTTCAGAGATGAAGTGTCTCTGAATTCAATTTTAGTACCAATAAAAAATGGAAGCAAGTTCAATAGCCACTTCTTAAAGAGAAACATAAAGTTTTGATAAACATAAGATAGCTCAACAGCTTTAGAAAATAGAAAATGGCAAAATCAAACCATATCTGTGAGACAAATAGTATCAATAAACACATAGAGCAAATAAATTCCCATTAAATGAAGAGAGAATAAAAATTTTAATATCTTTGAAGAAACTGGCTATTAAAAATACATGATCCCTTCTCTCTCCCACCTTGCAGAAGGGATCATGCAAAAAAAAAAATACATGATCATTTCCCAGCAGAAGCATATGCTTATAAAAATCATTGCAGTCTGAACCATGGTAACATAGAAGGAAATAAAAGCAATGGTTCACACAATTGAAATACAGAACATGAAGAAAAGACAATGTACATTGAGAAAGATAAGGAGAAATAAGTGGGAAAAATAAAGTCCAAAACCTATTTTTGTTATAATGTATGTAGTTAGAATAATATTGTGAATCATCACACAGTTCGATATAAATGTCACATATATATAATAGTTTACATGAATACATTTAAAAGCATGTAGAATTCGAGTAAATACAAAAAAGGACATTAAAAAATTGACCATGCACATCATTTGTATACATGAGATAACTCATCTTTAGCAAAATTTAAAACTCCCCCTAAATGCAAAATACTACTTCATTAAAATGTCAACATTTTTTACTTTTGATGGAAGAAGAGATCAGAGAAAAAACTTCTAAAATTTATATGAAATATTATATATATATATATATATATATATATATATATATATATATATAATTTGCTCTGCAATTCTGAATGAAAAGGGAAAAACATATCTTGCAATAATAAAAAGCAGGGAAATATAATTGAAAGGAAAATTTAAAAGTTAATATACATGTATATAAAAATGTATGTATTTTTAATACAAATTGAAAAGTCAACATAAGTCTAAACACCTCAAGAACCATACTACATGTGGATAGATGACACAGCCAAATCTAAAGGAAGACTGACTTGAAGGCAGAATTCACTGGTGTGATTTGTGTATATGATCTATAAGGCCCAGGGGTGAAATCCAGTGTAAATAAATAAATAAAAATAAAAGGTATGACAGTGACATGGGGACACATTACCTTGTCAAGCCTATCTTACTGAGAGTGATGTTGGGAATATAAAAGAATAGGAGCTCCTGATTTTCTCACAATTCATAGATATATTGAATACACATATTATGTTTCAATTCCCTCTTAGACAAAGTTTAAAAAAAATAGTAGAAACCAGTGGTTTTCCATTTAGAGATTTATGTATATAAGTAGGAACATATCTACCACTCAATTATTTTAAAAAGCTAGGATAGACTTAGGCCTTAGTGCAGCCTTTGACAATATGCTATATAATTGAAACAGAAACAAAAACATCCAGTGTCACCCTGAGATCAAGATTGGGACCGTATATATGACACCCTAACTAAATAGATTTCTGTGCTTTTGATTATATTTTAGCTTGTGCTGAGAAAGAATCTACACATTCCTAAGTGCTAAGATCAGAAAAAAAAGTAATAATTATCTATGTTCACGCAAGGATATCATGGGCTTTAACTCCAGGGATCAGGAGAAAAAAGTTAAATCTCAAAGAACTTGGTATATGCCTTTAAATGTATTCAGCACACAAAGAGCTTCCATCTGGGGATTGCCCCTGTAAAAATTCCAGGACTGCCAATTATTTCCAGAATAAAAATCTTTCATCTCTGAGTTTCTTTTCTCTTGTTATATTACATTCAATAAAAGTAAGTAATTGCCTCACATGTAACAAAATACTCTTCAAACGAATAGTAAGAGGCTTATGCAGAAGTACCCAAAATAGGAAGCCATTTTAAATCTTCAGGCTATGGGAGTAAAGCTTGCTGATCACATGCAAATCTCCCCTAGATTACAAACCAATGGTTTTCCATTGGTGTGCAAGATTCTCAGCTGCTACAATCCCAAGTAGTAGTGCAGAGAAGGAGTTAAAAAGAACACATGTCTGTTTGTCCCCCAAAAAAGTTTGCAACACATACTGTCTGTGGCTACATGACAGACTGGACTCTACAATCTTCCATCAGGGATTTGATGCACAAGTCCAACAGTGGACAATCGTATTTAAAGAAAAATTGTTAGAATAGATTTTATCACCATTTGTGGTGGTACATGCCAATAATCCCCGCTGTTCAAGAGGATTACGCAGGGCTGGGGATGTGGCTCAAGTGGTAGCATGCATGCGGCCCGGGTTCGATCCTCAGCACCACATGCAAAGATGTTGTGTCCGCCGAAAACTAAAAAAAATAAATAAATAAATATGAAAGTTCTCTCTCTCTCTCTCTCTCTCTCTCTCTCTCTCTCTCCCTCTTTAAAAAGGAAAAAGAGAATGAAGCAGGAGGATTCAGAGTTCCAAGCTAGCTTCAGCAACAGAAAGAAACTAAGCAACTGAGACCATGTCTCTAAAGAAAATACAAAACAGGCCTGGGGACATGGCTCAGCATTGTAGTGTCCCCGAGTCTAATCCCCAATAGCCTTCCCCCCAAAAGAGAGACAACACCTTTTGTCAATAAGCTTATGAAAACAAAGATTCAAGAAGTTGTGGATATAGAAAAAAGAAGACCCTTGTACACTGTTGGTGAGAATGCAAGTTTAGGAAATGCATTTTTGAAAATAGTGAAAACTCTAAACCATTTAAAACACAACTAACATATAACATGGTTAAATTGATTCTAGGTATAATTTCAAGGAGTTAGAATGAGGAAGTTAAAGAAATAACTGCATGCCCATTTTTATGTAGCAGTATTGTCAGTAGTTAAGAAAAGAAAAGAAATAAAGTGTCTTTAAATGAAGGATGTACCAGGACATTTCTTTCAACTGCAGGGTGTCTAACTACTCCCCTGATAATCTTCACACCATATTTCAGACTTCTTTCTCTTGGCAAGAGAGGACACAGAAACTCAGATGAGCCAGTCCCTCAAAGTAAATAGACATAGAGATGTGGATACCTCAGAAACTCCTGAGCCAAGAGAAGGTATCACAGTGACATAAGTCACATTATCTTATCATGTCTACAGTGCATAATTCCCAATCAAAGACTTTCCAATAAGGTATCTGTATCTAAGGAAGAAAAACAGGGGCCAGGAATGAGCATTGTTTTACAAAGAGTCAAGTAAATCTTCTCTTTTTTTTCTCTCATATTCAATACCAACTGAAAGACAAAAAATCTCATAAAGAGTGCATCTAGTGTAGGAGAAAAATAATTACAAAATACTGCATCTATTTAAAATATGCTATGATGAGGAACAGTTTATTATATTGTGAAGTAATAAAATTGGCATTTAGAATGTGAACAAGAAAATGAAAATATAGGATATATAGTCTGAGACCAGAACAAAAACTAAAGATAAGTTTCAGCACTCTGAATTTGAGGTCCTGCTTCTCACCTACATACCAGCAACACTTTGTGAAGAGAAAAAAGAATCACACTTTTATTTGAAATTCTCTCCTGATAATCACAGCATTCATTACTACATAATCTGAGAAGATGCCAATATGCCAGGACAAAGCTGTCCACATGGGCTTTGGGCCATGATTGAAGATACCATAAATGGAGAAAACAGAATTTCCAAAATTGTAGCTGCTGATATATTTTCCACTTGATTGGCCAAAGGAGAATTAGAAATAAACTGCTCCACAAAAGGATTCATTTTTGCAGACACTGGAGACAATGCTGGGTAGTTCCCATCTACAAAAAACCAGTTCTAGCCATAGCAATTGCTATTTGAAATTTCTTCTAATTTGTCTCCAATTCCAATCTGCAGATGCAGTCTCAAAAATCTGCACAGCCACTATTCTCTGTTTTTTTTTTTAATGTGCCTTGCATTCTCCTAATAGGTTTTTTTTTTCACCTGAGTGGAAGCAGAATTTCCTGAGCATTGATGAGGAAGCAATAGATCCCCCAAAATGGCAATCTTCATAGATGAAAACTGGATCCTACAATGGAAGCCACACCTTTCATACTTGTTGTATATTGGATTGAACAGTTCTCATCCAAGAGCCCCTGGTTGGAAAAGACCTGCCCTCTGGGTCTGAACCCACTCAGTGTACTGTTCAAGTGACAGTAGATGACATCAACACCATAAATGAATGAAGCCACATTGAATCAGGATTGGCAGGTTCTTGGGTGCATTTACTTTTCTTTTAAGGTGATTACATTTGAGTACAAATAGCAGCTTCAGCTTTTATAAAGGCAAAATTTTCCTAAAGTGGTGAAATCTAGCATGACAGGTGGATATTTAAATTTATCCTTGTAAATAGGGAGAAATAATTATATGTATTGTATGCATACATATTGTTAATTATTGAAAACAATATAATGGGCAGTATTTTTTTCATTTAATTTTTCTGATTTATTTTCTGAGAAGACAATCCAATATAAGTAAAATATCAGGCAAAGGTGAAGTTTTGACTTTTCTAGTATTTACACTAAAAGAAAAAAAAATAAGACACAGTTTAAATTCATTAGAATCACAAAATTGAAGATTATATCAAGAATACTATTATTACATAACAAACATCAAACTTCTAATGTTGAATATATACATATTTAGAATACATCCTCACAACTATATTTGAAGCCTCCAGCACATCTTAATTCACAGTGGTCACATTCCATTTTGTGAGTTATGGCTCTTCTGACCTTGGGTAGTCAAAGACTCTGAATCACTGCATTCCATACAAGAGGTGTAATCAATGTTTTTCTATATAACTAAACAGCAGGAGTGGCAGTGCCCTCAGGAAGAGCAGAGAGAACAAAGAAAACAGAGTCTAAAAGGAGATGATTGTTTACCACCTGATGCTGAACACAAATTTATTTCTATTTCAGATTTCAGACAGCATAGAAGAGAAAAGACAGTCCAAGTAGTTGGAGGCTACATGCCAATATATCTCTCCACAGCCTTGATTCTAGAACTTAAATGCATTAAAGACAAAGATCTTATTTTGCAACTTATCCCTTGACCTAATGCCTAAGCTTTAATGTCTGTTTTCTTGTTTGGTATAAGGTACTGTGAAAGGTTTAGAACCAATCTGATGTATACAAGCTGCATACCATTTCAATGGAGGTCCAGAATTAAGTTACAAAAAAAGAAAATCAGTTGCAAATAAGGCAACTGCTGTTTTTCAGGGAATTTTCTCACAACATGTTACAGAAATCTGGTTTCCACTTATAATTGGTGTATGAGTCACTGTACAACTTATTAGATCATGATTGGTCTGGTTTATCTATTCATGAAGGCTTATCTGTGTTTTTTTTTGGGGGGGGGCAGTTACCTGATGACTGCTGAACTTCAGAAGGTGAGCTATCCTCATCACAGAGCACCTTGATTCACCTGCTCCTCTAGTGTGGGCTTCTTATTTTGGACATAGTAGTGTTTGAAAAGCAAAAGCAAAAAAATCAAGGTCTTTGGACTGTAGTTAGCAGAGTAAGCACCTTCATCGTTGCAGTTCCTATATCCCATAGAAAATAAAGAAATGTGAGAAATTGTTGCATATACCTGTAATACCAATGGCTCAGGAAACTGAGGAAGGATAAATTGTGAGATAAAAACAAGACTCAGCAATGGCAAGGCACTAAGCAACTTAGACCTTTCTACAATAAAATACACAATAGGACTGGGCATGTGGCTCAGTAGTCAAGTACCCCTGAGTTCAATCTCTGGTACCCCTTCACCCCTCCCCCCCCAAAACAAAGGAAAGAAAGAAGTATCAGATTCTAGAACTTTTAAAAAATTCTATGTTTTCACAGGTAAAGATGAAAATTACTGTATGTATGTAGCTTATAAATACAAAAAAGTAATTTTTAACATCTTGGCACTCAATATTATTCTACCTTTTTATACATAAATTTTATAAAATGGTTTGAATGAAAGAAAAATGTCAAAGCCCACAGCAATTGAGCAGATCAGGTAGAATTCAGAATCAAGTCTGCATGACTCAAGTTCCAAAGAGCTCCACTGGAACACAGACTGCATGCCAACTTTTCATACTGTCTTAGTTTTTGGATATAGACATTCCAAAAAAGCAGGATCTGTTTCTATATTGTGCATACCTCCAGTGGGAATAATATCCACAAGTGTATGATTCTAAAGCTTCTAGGAAAAAACTTTGAATAAAAATCAATAATGTTTCATATACAGAATAGAAAATCAATAATCAACAATACATTTTAAATTTCTTTCCATATGAGAAATATGAAAATGCTACAATGCATTCCACAAGAATAATGATAAAATATTCTATGAAACATTAGAAAAAGAAGACTGCATGTGTGTCTCAATACTGCTAAAAATGGAAAAATTTAAAACCCATAAAAGTATAGGAGAGCACAGCACATTTAAATAAGATACCAAAGAATGCAATAGAACTCCCTGATAAAATAATTATCTAGACATATCTATAAAAGAACATGAAGATACATGAAACTTGTGTCAATACAAAAGGATTTCTAATAGATTCAAGTGGAAAATGCATTCCATGATTATGGTATATATACATTGATAGAAATATAATTGCATGAAATTACTCTAAATATTTAATGGAGATAAACACAAATATAAGTTATAATAAAAATGACAAATAAAAATAAATGAAAAGCAACTAATTATTTAAATAAATCAATACTAAAAAATGATGTAATTAAACACATCCCCATCTCAAGAATTGTCAGTAATTTAGAGATGAACATTCACTTCCAGCTTTCAACTTTACTGAGAATTAACACCTTTAATGATAAGTGAGAATAATTTCCAATTACTTTTATGAACAATATATTCACTCTTACAAATATAAACTTGATTTTCCTGCTGATTAGTGTGCCCAGTCACACACAGTTCTCAGTTCCATGGACACCTTAGCCTCATAACTCCTACTTTTCCTCTAGTTCTGTGTTGGCAGTCTCTTTTACCTATGCTAGTGCATAAGTCTTGAGTCTGACTATCTCTTTACATATGCTAGTGCAGCAGTCCTGGGTCTGAGTCTAGTGCAGAAAGAAACAGGATTGTATAAGAATAACAAGAAAACTACATTTTTATCTCAATACATTTTCCAACAGAAGAAACTACTCAAAGGAACACTCAGATGTGTGTAAAGGGAATTGCATAGTAGTTAGTAAAACACAAAATGAAACCTGAAAAATAAGATCCTGCACACCAAGATCCCATATTAGTTACACATTGGTTATATGAGAAATGTACAAAGATCAATTTTAGACAATTTATTATTTTATCTGTAATCCCATCAATTGGGGAGGCTAAGGTCAGAGGATTACTAGTCAAAGCCAGGTAAGCAACTTCATTTTAATTCCAATTGTGCTTTCTTAAAATCTGATATCTCTACAGGTGTAGTAGCATGCTATTGAAATACCAACAACATTGGAGGCTCAGGTGGGAAGATTAAAAGTTCAAATTCAAATTCAGCAAGTTAGTGAGGCTCTAAGCAATTTAGTGGAAACTCTTTCAAAACTAAAAGGGCTCAGGCAATGGCTCATTTGTAAAGTGCCAATAGGGTAAGTCACTGTGAAACATTTAATACCTGCAATTTAGTAAAAAATTAACTAATCAATTATCTAGGTATCCTTTAAATTAAGAAATCAGAACTCAGTTCTGATCTGAAAATGATCCACATCTTCTTTAGTTTCATTTTTACTTCCTATATAGAAGTGATAACTTAAATTTGCAAATCTCGGGTGCATGATATATGTTGTAAGTAACCATAGAATTGTGAGCCCCTGAGAGCAGGACATATACATTTTTTTAGTTCATTATCCAGTTCCATGAAACCTAATTATAATAACACAAGGTCAATAAAAAGTGAATGTTAATTTAGCAGTAAAATAAAATATTTGAATTGTGTATCTGGCTTCAGGCATTTATATATATATATATATATATATATATATATATATATATATATATATATATATTTCATCTATATTTACATTTTATCTATATTATTATAAATATGTATATGTATATATATATGTGTATGTATGTGTATATATTAAATTAACTATAATATTTTTAAACAATTATTTATATGCTGTGCTCTGAATCAGTCAGCATCTAACATAGGCACAACAAGCACACAACCATTGAAGTACAACAATAGCGCCTAAGGTATTTTTTTTGTACTAGGGATTGAATTCAGGGGCAGTCAACCACTAAGTCACATTCCCAGCAGTATTTTGTATTTTATTTAGAGACAGTTTCTCACTGAGTTGTTTAGCACCTCACTTTTGCTGAGGCTGTCTTTCAACTTGTGATCTTCTTGTCCCCCCTCCAAGCCCTGGGATTACAGGCATGTACTATTATACCTGACCAGTTATTTTTTAATCAGATATAAACTGCTACATTTAGTAGTCAATAAATTATATAAAGTATACCTTGATCTTCTACACAAAAACACCGATTAATACTTTAATGTCTAAAAACAGAAGGGACAAACCTCATGGAATAAATAAATTAGAGGTAACACAAGTAATGAACAAATTTAAGAAGAAAATACACCAGATATGGTGGTGTGTATCTATAATTTTAGTAAGTACAATAGTGAGGCCACCCAAATAAGTACAAGACCCTGGTCATGATGATACATGCCTGTAACTCCAGCAGCTCGGAGGCTAAGGCAGAATGTTCTCAAGTTTAAAGGCACATTCAGCAAATTTGCAAGCCCTACGAATCTTTCTGAGACCTTGTCTCAGAAGTTATAATAAGAAATATTAACCTGCGCCTGATGGTGCCTGCCTGTAATCCCAGTTACTCTAAATATTAAAGAAAGAGGATTCCAGGTTCAAAGGAAGCCTTAGAAATTTAGAAAACTATATAAATATTATAAGTCCTTATCTCAAAATGAAACATAAAAAGACTTAAGGATGTGGCTTAGTGGTTATGCAACACTGGTTTAAGTGCCTAGAATATTGTTGTTTTGTTATAATAATAATAATAATAACAACAACAACAACAACAACAACCATACTAACAAAAAATTGGCTCAGGATGTGACTTGGTAGTTAAGTGCCCTAGGATTTAATCTCTGGTACATTTTTTTTTTTAAAGTACAAGACCAATTGGGCAACTTGGCCAGATATGAAATTGCTCAGGGATACAGCACTCCTAGGTTTGATCCTCAGTAAAAGATGAACAAGAAGAATAAAATAAACTCATATCATAATGGAGATAAAGACATACAACCATGGAGATTCCTTAGAAAAAGTATCTAGTATAGGGATAGAGCAATTAATTTACTACAGTAATTTCCAAAATAGAACTTAAAAGAATAAATTAATTAGTATCTGAGTTAAGTTAGTAGATATAAAGAATTTACAAAAAAAAGAGTTTGCTCCTATACATCTAACAAGAAAGAAAAAAAAAGCTGGATTAACTGAAAATGAATGATTTTTTTAAACTGAAATGGATTAACTGAAAATGAATGGATTAACTGAAAATGAATGATTTTTTTCCTCAGCCATACAGAGTGTATTATGAGCTGTGATTCCAATGAATTCATTGAACTAACACATTAACTACTAAGAAGAATTAAACTGAAACAATTCACAATCGCCTATAAAGAAGTCATTATAGGCTTTTTAGATGTGATGGTGACCTGGTCTGCTTATAATAAAGTGACAAATTTGAGTGCAAACACTGAAAAGTATTTCTTGAACTAACTACATTGGGATCATAGAAAAATGGAAAAAAATATGAGCTCATTTATTTTTAGTTACAACATAGCTACAAAATTTTTAAATGTTGGGCTGGGGTTGTGGCTCAAGTGGTGGCATGCTCGCCTGGCATGTGTGCGGCCCGGGTTCAATCCTCAGCACCACATACAAACAAAGATGTTGTGTCCACCGAAAACTAAAAAAATAAATATTAAACAATTCTCTCTCTCTCTCTCTCTCTCTCTCTCTCTCTCTCTAAAAAATTTTAAATGTAATAAAACACCATCAAGAATATTAAACTAACCTAATGATATATCATATATTTAATTTAGTAATTAATACTGAAAAATCATAGAGAAACATACCACAAAACTTTTGCTACTACATCAATAGGTACCTACTCTGTGGAAATACATCTTATCTAAATACAATTTAGTTGCATGTGCAACTTTTCCATAACATAATATTAAAAGATTTAAGATCTAGCTTGATGATCTAGCTTGACGTGGTGGCACATGCCTGCATTGTCAGCAGCTGGGGGTGGTGAGGGAGGAGGATCAAAAGTTCACAGCCAGCCTCAGCAAAAGCAAGGTGCTAAGAAAATTTGTGAGGCCCTGTATCTAAATAAAATAAAAAGAAAAAAGCTGGGGATGTGACTGAGTGTTTTAAGTGCCCCCAAGTTTCCAGTTCCTCCCAGGAAATAAATAAATAAATAAAATGCAAAATAGGGCTGGGGATGTGACACAGTGGTCGAGTCCCCGTGAGTAAGAATATCAATTTTAACCTTAAAAGCTGTTGAGGTAGCATGAATTATTAATTTTTATACTTAAAATTCTATATATTTTTTTAGATTTTACCTCTCATTGTGCAATGTATAAAGAAAATGGCAACTAAAAGTATAATTTCAATTTCTTTCAACACTACTAAGAAACAAGTACATATAAACTTGCGTGATACTGGCTCCACCTAAAAGCCTAGTTACTGGTGTAGAAGACAATCTCTTATGTGGGAACCAAGCACAGTGTGTGTGTGTGTGTGTGTGTGTGTGTATATGTGTGTCTATTTTTAATGTATTTTGCTTCTTGAGCCTTGAAACTGAGGTTTAGAGCACAGATTTTTTTTTCAAATCTAAAAGCACTCCATCAGTTTACCTGTAAGAACAGTTATATTGTTGGTGGCTAAATTTTACAAGAAAAAAAGTGTCACATTTCCATGATCCTTCTGAGAATTGAGTAACATAAAATGCAGTCCCTTAGTGAATACTCAACCAGGGGCTGTGTGTGTAACTAAATATTAGAGTACTTGTCTAACTCGCATGAAGCCCTAGTTTCAATTCTTGGGACCATAAAAAAAATCATAAGAAAACATACAAAAAAGATCAGATTTTTCACATGGTCTCTATCACAGTCCCAAACCCTTTGTTGACTTTCACTTCTTTTTTATTTCCTCTTTACTCAACTTCTCACATTTGCATTGGTGTTTCTTTTAAAAATATCCTCATGAAACAAATTTTTACCTTATGGCAATTATGATGATGACAAAACCAAACTAAGAATGCAAAAAAAAAAAAAACAGAAATTCCCAAGGTTCCTTACTTGATGAAGTCACAAGTAAAAGACTTTTGTAATTCTAGTGGCTAGGGATAATGCGATAGGAGGATTGCAAGTTCAAAGCCAGCCTCATCAACAATAAGGGGCCAAGCAACTCAGATAGACTCTGTCCCTAAATAAATTACAAAATAGAGCTGTAGTTGTCAAGTGCCCCTGAGTTCAATCTCCAGTACCCTTAATAAAGTCAAAGGTTTTGATGTAAAACTAAGAAGGCACAAATATCTAAAAGCTAGAAAAGTAGATGGAACTCTATTCTTGTCCAAATCACATTCATTCAATATAAAAGATGACAGAAAAAAGCAGTAAACAAAATGCTTATGTTTCCAAGTGACAAAGTGTTGAACCAACCTAGATGCCATTCTATAGAGATATAGATAAAGACTTTCACACACACACACACACACACACACACACATACACACACACACATACTGGAATATTACTGAGCATGAAAAGAGAATAAAATTATGACATTTGCAGATAAATGGATGGAGTTGGAGAATATCATGGTAAGTAAAGCAAATCAATCTCTCTCCCCCCAAAAAGAAAAATTAATTCTCTGATACGTGGATGCTAATTCATAACTTGGAGAAGCATGGGACCAGTGGAGGAATTTTGGATTGGTCCAAGGGGACAGAGAGAAAGGGAGTGGCAATGAGGAAAGGAAAGATGGTGAAATGAGACCAACGTCATTTACCCTTTTATGATTTCATGAATGGTGTGACCCTACTTTGTGTACAACCAGAGAAGTAAAACTGTGAGCTCTATGTGTGTACAATGAATTAAAGAATATTCTACTCTCCTGAATAATCGATTAGAATAAAAAATAAATTTAATAAATTGCAGAAGTTTCAAATGAATATGAAAAAAATTTGAAAAGGTATCAGTGAATCTCCAAAATGTAAAATAAGAGGGATCAAGAAATTAATAACAGTAGTAAATCTCCTTATGTGAATATCAGGTTCTTAGTTTAACAAAATAAAATGTTTCCTCATTACTTTCATAAAGTTACAATTATAAGAATCACTAAGGCAAAAGTTTCCAGAAGTAACTGAAATGAAAGAAAACATCTCAGTGGCTAGAATAAATGGTATAGTTTCTTAGGGAACAAAACCTAGTTCACATCACAAGGAAGCTTGTAGTTAGAAAAGAATCACAACTACACATACATATATATTAAAACTTAAAAGCTGCCTGATCAAGCTATTGCTAAAACTCAGAAAAGTCAGTGAAACTTCGATCTTGGTTTTTAGCAGCTTTGGTCAATGTTTTGATAAATATTAATGCTGATCACATGATGATCATGATGAAAATTTGATCACATTGAAGACCTAATTTGAAATAATCTCTGATTTTCTACTGTATCGTGGGTGTAAATAGTGTAAAATATAGTAAATTGCCAATACCTTGAGTGAGATTTTAACACTTCCAGAGCCTTGCCCCAACACAGCTAACCACAGTAATAACTCAACAAATACAAGTTGCTGCTAAAATAAATGTGTTTGTGCACTGAGGTTTTAACTTTAAAATATTTTGTTCAAGGTACTATTTTCTGAAGTTCCAAGCTTTAGATGCAAAGGTGACTAAGCATGTACAAATATTCACAACTTGAAAACAAATTAATTTACATGTGTTTCTAGGACTATTATGGACTATAGTTTCCAACAATAATTCACAAAAGGGGTTAAAAAATCCCTATATATTCCCAAGAAATCTTGGTTTTTTTTGTTTTATTTTTTAAATACATGACAGTGGGATGTATCACAATTTTTATTACACGTATAGAACAATTTTTCATACCTCTGTTTGTATATAAAGTATTTCACATCAATTTCTGTCTTCATACATGTACTTTAGATAATAATGTCTATCTCATTTCACCATCCTTGCTAATCTTTATACAATACTCCTAAACTGGCTACTTCACATAAACTTGCCTCAGGGATTTAATGCATTAATCAAATAGATTTTATGCATCCTATGTAGTGCTGTTGGAATGGCTATTATAAAATCTAAAATTGTCATATATGGTAGCATATGCCTGATATTCTAGAAACTATGGAAAATGATGCAGGAGAATTGTTAGTTCAAAGACAGCCTCATTAACATAACAAGGCTCCAATCAACTTAGTGAAAGCCTGTCTCAAAATATAAAAAGGAATGTGGATGTATCTGAGTGGTATGCACTCCTTGGTTCACTACTCAGCACCAAACCAAACAAAACCAAGCAAATATCTCATAATTAATAGGGATTCCAGAGTACATAAATATGTAAAAATTTTGGTAGCAATATAATTTTTTAAACTGAGAGAGAGTGAGAGAGAGAGAGATAATTTTTTAATATTTATTTATTTATTTAGTTTTTTTCAGTGGACACAACACCTTTATTTTATTTTTATAGGGTGCTGAGGACCGAACCCAGCACCCTGTGCATGCCAGGCGAGCACGCTACCACTTGAGCCATATCCCCAGCCCCAACAATATAAATTTAATAAAGATATTTATAAAAGTGTTAAGGTTCTTTAAAAGCCCAAAATAAAAGTTTCACATAATCCACTAGTAATAATTTGAGGTAGCAGTGCAAGGTTGTACATGACTATACTCCCGGTGGCTTAGGAGGATGAGAGGGAGAAAACTAGGGGTTTATTCTTAAGTTAAAGACCAGCCTCAAGAACTCGGTAAGGTCCTAAGAAACCCAGTAAAACCCCATCTCAAAAATAAACAAATTAATATAAGTGTTGTAGACTGGGTTTGTAGCACACTGGTAAAGTTACCATGGGTTAATTTCCAGTATCCAAATAATAAAAGATGTAAATAATAATTCTTATAGATGCAGAAGAGAGACTTAAGCTCCAACAGTTTTACTCAATCCAGAGAACTGTGTTCTGTATGGTACATTGAGGATATTTTCTTCTAACAATGTTTTCTTCTTTAATATATATCCTCCTAAAATTAGTCATTTTTAATAGGTAATAATGATTAATTTTAGTTTTCTATTTGTTCTAAGTTCAATAAGTTCTAGTGATACAACTTACATATTGAATGTCATCTAGAGATTTTAAAACTTACTTATTTGTATACATATTATAAAATACATGAGTTTTAACTTGATATTTTATAAACTTTTATTTTATTTTATTTTCATGTGGTGCAGGTAATAGCCTAAAGAGTTGCACCTTTTAAGGAAAGACACCTTTAAATTCTGTCTCTGCAGTATTATAATATTATTGTCTAGAGGAATATGACAAAAATCTCCCTGCAAAACACAGAACTGTGGCTATCCCAGTGTAACAGGTAAGCTGTATCTTAATTTTACTTCTTCTTTGGTGGATAACAGCAATCCTGGGAGAGCTGGCCTCCAAACATTTTTTCTGGACATATTTGGAAAGGCATCTCAATTGGAATCATGTTCAAACAAAATTGCTGTTACTCTGATCATAAGATCAAATTAGTCCAGTCCAATTAAACAATTTCCAATGCCTCAACTTTGGGGTTAAAATCTATTTAAAACAGGTGTTAAAAATGTACCAGGGGCTGGTGTGTTGGCGTACGCATATCAAATGTAAAAACTGCCATTAATGAGAGTTTTAATTATGAATAATTTTAAGTTGACTTTTTAACTTTCATAATAGGTTTGGCACTATACAAAAACTTTAAAACATGGAAAAGTTTTGAACAATCCTAAAACAAAAAGTTCTGATTTTTTTGGATTTTGTTTTAGCAAGGGTTGCAGAAACACTACAAATTTTGTTTCATTGATTTTTTTGCATTCATTTCCTAACTTCAATTTTGTGGCATTCTACTCATAGTTTTAACATTTTCCCTCCCTTTTTCTTGATTTAGGTAAATTTTTCTCCTGATTTTATAGTATGTTCTATCCTGAGTTAGCAAGTCAATTTTATCCATGTTTTAGAAACACAAATTGCTATAAATTGTTCTGGTCATGGTTTTAATAGAAGTACCTCCTCTTAGGCATAATCAAAAAAAATGATAGGAGAAAATTTAGTAAAGTCAAAAGGTAAGATCCAATAGTTTGCCAGTTCTTGTTTCAACCAGATGTTTGTGATTTGATTGTTTCTCTTGTAAATTTCTTCTTCTGGTTACTCTGATGGCCTTTTCTATGATATTTAATACTCAGTTTCATTTAAAAGCAGTAGTTTATGTGAAAAGTGGATACTAAGGGAAATAAATATCTGGAACAAATTCATAGTACTCAATATGTTTCTCATGATTATATACAGTTTCCTCCCACCATTCTGGGGTTGCAATTCATAAAGCTTTAAATGACTTCCATTCCTCACTATATTTTACTATCAGCACATGCAGAAATAATTTCTCAACAAATTTATATTAAATAAGTAGCAATTTAGAGAAAACCAGATATAATTTACACCTGTGAATTTAAAACAATATATGTGGAAATTTGCCAAAGAATATTTGGCATATTCAAAGAATAAAATGAAGAAGTTTACCAGAATTGTTGCTTTCCTTTATGTGATAAGGGCACAGTTTATTGTCATGTTGTTTCAAAAAGATATTAACATTTTCCTTATGAAAAAATAGTTGTTATTCCTTAACATAAATTTTACTTGATTTTTTAAAAATTTTTACCCACTTATCTTGCACACTGAGAAGGTATTTGCTGGGGTCAGTGGGATACTGATCAATCAATTGTATTTTCAACCAATTTGTGAAATGCATCTCTGACACATTTGCTTGTTTTCATTTTATATAACAGCATCATGCACAATCAGCATAAGAAGAGTTTGCTCATTAATTTTGGTATCAATAGTGGGTTAGGTACATTGAAAAGATGTTGAGAAAATTACATCTATAATGGTGGAATTTCCCAATTCTTTGTTTTCATCTTCCCTGTGGTGCTTCTGCTCTTGATATTAGTATGTTAACTTTAATTTGCATTGTCCATAAAGTTTCTTAAAACATAAGACACTTTGAATTGAGGAAATCACATATACTAAGTTGATTTCATAAACTGATATAAAACTCAATGAAAGACTTTAACATTATTAATGTACATTTTATCAAAATACCATTATATAAAATGGTACATACAGTATTAAAATTTTATATAGCTAAAGGTTTTTTAACAATGAATGATAGGCACCCTAAGCAAGTATGTAGTTCCAATTATTCATTTACTGAGCTTCATTCATTCATAATTTAATAGTTGACAAAAACCATACATCAGAGTGTCTGTTTTTGAAAAAAAAATTGTTTGGTGAATTACTAACAATGCATTGTGCATTTTTTATTTATTATTGGTTCATCATACCCACATCTTACTCACATAGTAAGATTGTTATAATATTCAATAAGTTGTAGCTAAAATCATGAAGTACCACATAACATATTGTACAGATTATATAAATGCTCTTATTATTTCTTCATCCTTTTCACAAATATTTATCAGGCACTTACTATATGCTAATTAGAAATAAGTTCATTATGATTATTTCAGATATTTTTTAAAAACCTGCAAGATCTCATTTGAAAAGAGCAATATAGATTTCAAAAGTAACTATTATTTCTCTAGTGAATAATTTGTATAGAAATCTGATAAGGTCTTGGGGTATGCAAATATATTTGAGATGCATCAGAGAGTACATATGAAAAAACAGTACTATTTATCATGTTATTTAAATAAAGTGAAATATCATACCAAAGGTTAAAAAAATTAACTTTTGGGAAAAAAATGCAAAAGGATGTACTAGTATTGGAAATAAGGTAATAATATTTTTTACTATAATTAGTTGTTTCTGAGTCTCATTTAACTCTTTACATTAATTATCTATCCATTGTGTTAAGAATCCCTATAGGGGTTAAACTCTATAATGTACATATATTGTGGTGTGATGTGTTATTGGAAAATATTGGCATTTAGTGAATAATGCCATCAATTTTCTGTTTTGCAATATTAAAGAACTATTTCAGATTTATTGCAATGGATAATTTCATTTAAAGGTAACAGTAGTTTTTCAATGTAGAAATTACTAAGATAAATTTAGGTGTTCTCAAAAAGTCTGTAACAACCATATTTGATGAACTTTGTGTCATAATGTATAAGAAAAGTTGCTTCCCTAACCCAAACCAGACATCATTGATATAACCTTGTGTAGTATCAGCACATACAAGTTTAGATGAGGACTTTTGCACCTTTTCTCCTTTTACTTCCCACCTACAACATGGCTTATTTTTCATAAGCAAATTTCTATGCTTGTCCAACCTCTCACACATCTCAGAATTCACTAGGAGGGATCCCTGACAATCTAGAAACATATCTGAGATAGTGTATATATTAATATATGAAGAAGTTCAAGAAAATATTGATCTGGCCATGAGATGGTGTGGTAACTATATACAAAGCTAAAAATTAAAATTGAAAGCAATATAATACTCCTGAGAATTACTATGAACCATGTGGTCTTTGGAAGCAGATATTTTAAGTAGGAAGCTCTTGAGACTGATGTCCACTGCATCTTTTATATGAATACTTGCTCTGGTTTTGAGGGCCACCAGATTATAGCTAGTAAACTTTTGGTTTGATATACCATAATCAGAAAGCTGAGCATTCTCTTTTTATACCTAGGTATGGTTTACTAAACATTCATTGAGTTTTTGCACAGACTTTTCCCTTATTTTAATATACCTAGCCCATTAGTCTTGTGACATTCAAATTCATTCATTCTTCAAAAAGTAATTTAGTTAAATTCCCTATTGTCTTTAAAATAAAATATGAACCTAAAATAATTTCTATACTCTAAAGCATTTTATTGTAGTACCTAGAATCTTTATAACTACTATGAAATGACATTCTATGTCTCATATTACTTTCATTATGATTTGAGTATGTCCCACCAAATACTCATATGTTTGTAACTTAGTTTCAAAGGGAGAGTTGGAAAATAGTGGAATGTTTAAGAAGTGAGATCTAGTAAATTGTGGTTAGATCATTGGGGGAGATGCTCTGGGAAAGGGCTAATGTAACTTTCATGGGGCACAACATAGTTCTTATTAAAACCGGTTGTTACAAAAGAGCAAGTCTTTTTTTTTTTTTCTGAATTCCTCCGATTTCCTGTCTCATTATGTTCTCTCTACCTCTCAAATCAGGCCTCACCATAATGCCACATCATGTGTAATGCAGGTGAAGGAGCTGGCACAGGAGCTGAGAAGATTCTGATACAGTGCACTTAAATCTTAAGAACTATGTACTCAAAAATATTTTTATTTATTTATAAGTTGTAGTTGGATACAATACCTTTATTTTATTTAATTATTCATTTTTATGTGGTGCTGAGAATTGAACCCTCTTCTTTCATGTGACAGGTGAGCACTCTACTACTGAGCCACAATTCCAGGCTCTCAGAAAATATTATTATGCATTTATATCTCTTTTTATACACTGACCTGTTTCTGGTATTTTTCTATAACATTATAAAACAGATTAAAACAACCTCTGTGTCTTATTTCTAAAAAAGACAGGTGAGACTTTGCAATATATTATCAAAAAAATCTGTAAAAGCTTTAGAATGAAAACTATTATGCATTCACTGAGTGACCTTTAGTGAGTGATTAAATATCTTTGATTCTAAGGCATCTTACTATGAGAGTGAGTAGAACATCTAAGCTTACATTTTAAAAGCTCTGGTATAATTTAGATGGTAATGGCTTAGCATTTCTGATTCTTATTTGTTTTTATATTTCAAAGGTGATATCTTGTATTTCTTATATTCCTCATGGTGCTTAGGTTAGTGTATTGCTATTTACTTTGGGACTCAAATATGTGGAATTTATTTTGTTTAGTAAAGCAAAAGCAAGTGTGGTTCCTTAGAATATAGCAAGACTTCATGAGAATGTTTTTATTTTTAATGGGAAGAATTGTCTCATTGCTAATGATTATAGAGGGAATTTACATCTTGATGACACACATTAATCAGAAATTGTCTGAACTGACTAGATCAAAACCATTAGAAAACCATGAATAAAGAGGCAGATTAAAAAAATATATTTTTTTCTAGCACCATTTTGAGTCTCCTATTAGAGTACAAATTATAGTAATTTTTTTACCAGTGAAAGGACTCAAACACATTTTAAGCCTCCTGTAATCACACAAGTCACCATCAATCATAATACCATTGTAAGAAAATGTAGATCTTCACAGGCAGAAAAATCAAATACTAAAAGTTCAATTTGTCTTATGCAAAAAAAAATACCTAATTATTTATGTCATACTTCTTTTAGCTCCCAGGTAACATATCTTTGAGCTCAAGATATTCAACCAGAACAAAGTGGAATTGTTTTATGCTAGATGAGTTAAGAACTGATATAATTAGAATGTAGAGTAAGCATATTTTGATTTGGGGTTCAGTTGTTTCAAGTATAATGGCTTGCAGGAAAGCAATGCAGGAGATTTTGTCCTCCACTTCACCCAAGTTGTATGAGAAAATCATTATTTTTTTAAATTAAAAGTGGAAGCCACAGGCCATGTACAGGAGGTATTGAAATGTCATGATGAGACATCAAACTACAGTTGTTTTTCTCATGTTTTTGTATCATTGATTGCTGTGGAATTTGAATATTTGAAATATAAAAACTATATTTAAAAATAAATATTAATATTCTTTTGTATTGTAAGGTAATTTTAAGGCTCATGGCCTAAGGTCATAATACACAGTATAATTACCTCATATTTTTCTAATGTAATCCCAAGACAAAGGAGTTGGGATATATTTTTCATGAAAAAAATATTTTTACTAAGTAAAATTATGTTGATCCATGTATCATACTTTTCTATGTAGTATATGTTTGGCCTTAAAATTAATAGAAGTGAATGCCTTCATGGGGCTGCCAAAAGGTTTATATTATCTTGTCCTGGAGAATATTGTGGCAGAATATATGGAGGATGAACCATAAGATTTCTGAAATTGTGCATTTTTGTGGCTGGAAACTGTTGAAAGGTACATCATTGTTATTAATGAAAAAGACTGACTAAAAACAGCAACGTTCTTTAAACGTACATAGGTGAACAAATTCTTTGTTAAGCAATAATGCCCTGTGCAGCCAGGGATGGCTGAAATACATTATACTTAGACTCTGGTAATCTCAGTTTTTTTTTTAAACTCTAACTAGTAAATTTTTCTAGCTCAATAAATCTCTTTCTATTCCTGTTCTTGCTTTTAAAACCAGAGGAGCAATACTTGTCTTTTTTAACTTTCTGGATTGTTTCCCAATTTGACTGCATTAAAATTTGCAGAAAACTTTTGGAAAATATTACAAAGCATACAAATGGAAGTGAATAATCTTTGCTTACTTTGTGACTCTTTTCCTTTCAAATGCTGTTGTAGCTCCAAGTGGGTAACTTATCTTTCTTCAATTACCATTAACTGATTATATGTCCAATTTTCCCCTCGCATTTGGAAACCACACTTCATCCACTATTGGTCTCTTTCTTAAGTCTTTACAAGTTTTTATTTCTATATTGTTGTGTGTTGATCCAATTGATTTTTCATCTCATTTATTGTAGTTTCAGATATAATTAAATTGGTATAAATATGTCTATATTGGAGAGTGTACAATGGCCCCAGACCTTTTTCTTAGGCATATGTTGCTGTAAACTCAGTTCTTCATGAATTCTATGTAATGTTAATAAAATTGTGAATGATATTCAATATGATTTTTTTATGTATTCTGTGTATAAGAAGCTTTTACCCTATTGTAGCTGAAAAGCCAACATTTTATGATAAGAAACATAATCTTTACATACAACCTTCTCAGTTTACCTCTTACTACTTGGTCCTCAGAAAATGAGACTATAAAACATAGCTCATTGATTATTTTGTCATAAGTATAAGGCCTCACTCAACCTTGACTCCACATCCATTTCTATAATTTCTGCCCTGAAATAACACTACCTATAGAATAACAAGGATGTCAGAGTTTACTAATGTACATGAAAATACTGATCATTGACCTCATTCACAGAAAAATGAAATGTCTCCAATGAGGATGAAGTCTAGAAGGCCATTATGCACACAAGAAAGATAAAGCTCTTCTCTCCTGTAAGAGCTACCTTTAAGGTTGTGGAAATTCAGTCTATTCAAATCACTAGGAAATGTTAAAATATTAAAAAATTAAAATTTTAAAATTTATAAATCACGATATGGAAATCTGGGGCTTATTTTCCTATATCTATATCCTTCTTATAACTCTTAATTTCACTGTAAATACAAACAGAAAAAAAAATAATGATCTGATTTATGCAAATTGTATTCCACATTAAGTTTGATTAAAATGTGTAAAAGTATTAACAGATGCTAAAGTATTATTTACTCAACAGTATGTTTTACTGTTACATAGAACATTTAGTCAAGGGGAACACTATTATGTCTGTCATTTAACAACAGTATGCAATACATGAGTGTTAACATATAAACAAATATTCAGTTATGAAGACATATTGAATACATAAGGTAAATATAGGTAAAAAAATTCACTATAAGCCTGGCATGACGGTCCATGCTTGTAATCCAAGCAAATTGGGAAGAGCTGAGTGGTTTCAGAACTTGAAATTCAGCCTCAGCAACTTAGTGTGATTTCAAGCAACTTAGCAAGATAGTCTCAAAATTTGAAAAAGTGGAGAGAGGGCTTAAGAATGTGGCTCAGTGTATAAAAATACCTAAACGTAAACTGAAATACAAAAAAAATTAAAGTTTAAAATATTACACTTTAATGTTAAACATCAAAAATAGATTTCATATAACTCTTTTCTCAGTATTCAAAAGTGAAAATAGTAATGTTTGAATTAGAAAAACAATTATATTCTTTCAAAGATGAAGTTTCTTCACTATCCATGCATGATACTTATGACTGATATTTCTACAAAATAACTTCATAATGCTTAATAAATTTAAGCAAAAGTGAAAGACAACTACTTGTTTTTTAACCTTAAATGAGTTCTGTATTTTACTGATCCTCATATACATCAAGGTGTAATATACACATAATAACATTACTCTCACATTTATTATAAATGTTTCATTGTTATATAAGGCATATATTTTGGGCAAAATCTGTTCAATTTTTACTACTAGTATAAGTTTTCAGATGTTCAATGAATTTAAAATTTAAATACATTTTGGATATATTATTTAACTTTTTAGCATTTCTGGGCACAATGAATTCACCAAAAATAAGCAGTGTTTAAGAAACATGTAGCTACATTTTTTTTCCATTTGTATTTTCTCTAACCAGTATGTATCCACAGGTTCTGAGTATTGGTGAATACATTTTGGAGGAATTGTCACATTGTCAATTTTCACATTTCAAAACTATCTCTATGCTATGGTTATAGTGGTGATGATTAAATGTTGTCCCTTTCCTAGAGTAATGGTACAATGGTCTCATTTGTACAGCTTCTCTCCAGTGTGTTTTCTCAGATGTCTGGTAATATATGATATATAATTTAAAGTCTTTCTACATTCTATACATTTATATGTCTTCTTTCCAGAATAAGTAGCCTAGTGGTGAAAATAATTAATTTCTTATTAAAAGCTTTGCTGCATTGTTTCAATTTGTAGAGGTTCTTTTCTGTATAAATTTTATTGTTAATAAGGTTTAGGTTTTCATTTTTTTAATGTTTATTTTTTAGTTGTAGTTGGAAACAATACCTTTATTTCACTTATTTATTTTCATGTGGTGTTTAGGATCAAACCCAGGATCTCACATACGTGAGGCTAGCACTCTACCACTGAACCACAACACCAGGCCCAAGATTTAGTCTTTCTTTAAAAGTATTATCACTTTATTCACATTTCACATTCACCAGGATGTCTTCTGCTGTGGTGAATAACGTTTTATTTTCTTTTAAAAGCTTTTCCACATTATTCACATTTGTAGGGCTATTCTCCAGTGTGAGTTCTATTGTGGCAAATAAGGACTGTTTTATTGCTAAAAGCTTTGGCACATTCCTTATATTTGTAAGGCTTCTCTCCAGTGTAAATTCTGCCGTGGTCAATAAGGTGTAATATTTGAGTAAAAACTTTGACACATACTTTATATTTGTGAGGCTTCTCTCCAGTGTGAGTTCTGTTGGGGCAAATAAGGTGTGATTTTTGACTGAACACATTGCCACATTCTTTACATTTGTAAGGCTTCTCTCTAGTGTGAGTTTTCTGTGGCAAATAAAGCCTGTTTTTTGAGTAAAAGCTTTGCCACATTATTTACATTTGTAGGGCTTCTCTCCATTGTGATTTATGCTGTGGCAAAGAAGGTGTGATTTTTGACCAAAAGCTTTGCCACAATCTTTACATTTGTAGGGCTTCTCTCTAGTGTGAGTTCTCCTGTGGCGAATAAGGTGTGATGTTCGACCAAAAGCTTTGCCACATTCTTTACATTTGTAAGGCTTCTCTCCAGTGTGAGTTCTGATGTGGCAAATAAGGTGTGATTTTTGACCAAAAGCTTTGCCACAATCTTTACATTTGTAGGGCTTCTCTCCACTGTGATTTCTGCTGTGGAAAATAAGGTGTGATTTTTGACCAAAAGCTTTGCCACATTCTGTACATTTGTAGGGCTTCTCTCCAGTGTGAGTTCTCCTGTGGCGAATAAGGCTTGATTTTAGACCAAAATCTTTGCCACATTCTTCACATTTGTAGGGCTTCTCTCCAGTGTGACTTCTGCTGTGGTAAATAAGGCTTAATTTTTCACCAAAAGCTTTGCCACAATTTTTACATTTGTAGGGCTTCTCTCCAGTGTGAGTTCTACTGTGGCAAATAAGGTGTGATTTTTGACCAAAAGCTTTGCCACAATCTTTACATTTGTAGGGCTTCTCTCTAGTGTGAGTTCTCCTGTGGTGAATAAGGTTTGATTTTTGACCAAAAGCTTTGCCACATTCTTTACATTTGTAAGGCTTCTCTCCAGTGTGACTTCTGATATGGTAAATGAGGTGTGATTTTTGACCAAAAGCTTTGCCACATTCTGTACATTTGTAGGGCTTCTCTCCAGTGTGAGTTCTCCTGTGGTGAATAAGGCTTGATTTTAGACCAAAATCTTTGCCACATTCTTTACATTTGTAGGGCTTCTCTCTAGTGTGACTTCTGCTGTTGCAAATAAGGCTTGATTTTTCACCAAAAGCTTTGCCACAATCTTTACATTTGTAGTGCTTCTCTCCACTGTGATTTCTGCTGTGGAAAATAAGGTGTGATTTTTGACCAAAAGCTTTGCCACATTCTGTACATTTGTAGGGCTTCTCTCCAGTTTGAGTTCTGCGGTGGCAAATAAGGTGTGATTTTTGACCAAAAGTGTTGGCACATTCTTTACAATTGTAGGGCTTCTCTCCAGTGTGAGTTTTGCTGTGGCAAATAAGGTGTGATTTTGGACCAAAAGTGTTGGCACATTCTTTATATTTGTAGGGCTTTTCTCCATTGTGGTTTCCTCTGTGGTAAATAAGATTTTTTTTTTTTTTTACTAAAAGCTTTACAACATTCTTTATATTTGTAGCGCTTCTCTCCAATATAAATTCTCTGGTGGTGAACAAGGCCTGATTTTTTATATGATTTCTGGTGTTCACTCTCACTTGTAGTTTTCCATATTTTCTTTTGTGGTAAATAGTCAAGATCACAACTTTTATATTTTGCACTTATCACTTCATGAAATATATGTTTTAAGCCCTTTTCTGGTGAATATTCTTGGGTATGATTAGCAGTCATGGCTGAAATAAACAAAAATTTAAAAAAAATACCTATTAGACTGGGATAAATATATTCTGCATACATAACATGACATTAAGGTAAACTAAGTACATCAGGAGTGTAGCAGATTTGTAAGTCCAAAGTCACCATAAATCCAAAAAATATATTAGCTGAATAAAAATATACAGACAAAATTACCTTGAGAATATTACCAAAATTCTTGTAGAGACCACAGTATCCAAGAGGAGTACATCATTAAGAAGAGTAATATAATAAAGTGTAGAAAAGTATCATGAACAGCCTTTTGTCCTTCATAAAATAGTATTGTGTATTTAGGAAATATCTACCACCTACCTTCACTGTCAGTAGAATAAGAGGAATGTAAAACCTATACAAACATTTCTGGCTTTTTCAAAGAGTGTCCAAAAAATGGTTTTTTTCTACCATGACCTAGAGACATGAAAATAACTAGTAGATTTTGAGTGATAATACCATAAATATTCAACAAGTGTAAAGAGGCAATGGACTCTTAAAAAGAAATATGAACAAAAAATTTACTAAGTAATATACACACATATGTCTATAACATTTATCATAAAAACATTTTTAAAAGACTATAAACCCTTGCATAGCCTATGGCCATAATACTTGGATGAATTCAACACATGACAGTCAAGTATAATAAATTGATTTTTATATTTTTACATTCATGTGATATGAGAATTTTCTTTATTTTCAAATACAACTTTGTTTATTTATAAATATATCATGGTATTTTATACTATATATACAAGGTAAAATGACAAAATAGAATGAATTAACACAATCATTATTTCATATAATTATCAATTTTGTACTTACACGGTATTGTATTCCTTCTGCTAGTATTTATGAAGAACATAATACACTCACTATGTGGTAAAATAAAACTCTTGAACCTGTTATGCTCAATAAAATAAAAATATGGAGACTTTGACTATAATATCAACCCTACACAAAACACAGTACGTGTTGAGCAAAATTTTGCTCACTAAATTTCTGACTTCCACATGTGAATCAAATGCTCCTACAACTTAAGATCTGCCTGCCACATTGCACTTAATGCAAAGTCCTGCATATATTTCTTATAACACTATTATAGACAAAATATTTTGTAACTAAATAATAATAGTATATAAGTACATATTTTTACTCATTTGACATTGATGGGCACACACATTGAGTCCCTAGCTTAAATACTGAGAAAAATGTTTGCGCTAAACACAAAAGCAGAAGTATCTCTTCAATTTTCTGATTTAATAGTTCATGGATACATATTTAATACTGGCAATTCTGGATCTTTAGGTAATCCAACTTTTAATGTTTCATGTGTAATTCTTGAGATTATCCCAAAAATTCTAAATCACGAACTACAACACAAGTCTTTTTAAAATTGTTTGAGCCATGTTGTTTCTAAATTTCTATGACTTCTCTCAAATGAAGTACTTTTTCATGGCCTCCCAATTAGCAAATATTACAAGGATGCAGCACTGTTCCTGCCTATTTTTATTTATTTAAATTTTTTATACTTTTTTCCCAAAAAGTGACTATATAATCTACTGATGGCTCCTTTAATGAACAAATAAAAAATAGGACAGCAAATATAAACAAAGATAAGCATGGCTAAATCCAAGTGACAAAAAAAGAAAAATAAATTAATAATTTAACATAAGGATACTGAGAGTTATGAATTACTCAAATAACACTAAATAACTATTTAAAAAAAGTTTAGAGAGTCAAATTGAAAAAAATATTAACATCAATGAGCACAATGTTTATGTGAATAATTCTTTAAGAAAAAATAAGAGGGGCATTCCTAGTGTGCAAATCTGAAATTCTACCAATATAGGAGAGGCTTATCTAGCAGTACCAAGTTTAAGACAAGTCTAAGCAACTTGTAAAATACTGTAAAAATTAAAAATCTATAGGATATATAAAGAGAAGTGGGAGATACACACACACACACACACACACACTGTGTTTTGTGTAAAGTTGATATTATAGTCAAAGATTCCATATATATTTTCACATTTCCTATACATATAAGAAGTGTGAAAATAATCCAAGCATACCACAATAAAAAAAACAATGATCAAGAAATTAAATCACTAATCAAAATTTTAAAAATATAAAAAAATTACAAAGTAGAAGTATAATGATTTATTCACTTCAAAATATTTATGATTACTAATGCATTATTGCAAAACACAAAACAACAGAAAAATATTTACTAACAGAATTGAATCTATGAAAAGAAAATGTCAAGTCAGTTCCAGCAGAGATCATGGAAAAAACCAAGCATGATTTGCTCCTAGAGACCCTATTTGTTTAAAGATGGATAATGCTCCTGCCTTTATGTCTCATCCTTTTGCACAATTTTTAATCAATGAGATATAGTTTTAAATCATGAAATTTCTCATAATTCTTTTGGATGAGCTTTTGTTGAGTGAGCAAATTGTATCCTAATACGTTCCTTTTAAAACAGAAACAAAGATCTAGCCTCTCATATGTTAATATGCATTAAATATTGTTTTATTTACAGCCATTACCAAAAAAATATGTAATATATGAGGTTCCACCTGACCAGGATGACAAGATCCTATGCCTTTGATCACGTGGGGAAAAGCATAGACTGCTACACTTATGACAACGTATCCTGTTTGGACTCTAGCTTCATGCATGAAAAATAGCAATTATAAATGTACATCAGGGAATTCACAAGCTGGTTTCTAAGTTTCATTTAACCCTGGAAGATAAGAGTTCATCCAAGCAAGAGAATAATCATTCTCCTCAAAAGAGAAGAATCATTAAAATAGGACCCCAAGATACATGAATTCTAGTAACTGGGGGGGGGATATAAAACCATTAACAGCCTCAGCTCAACAGGTGTTGGCTAAAATGGGGTTAGAATGTACTCTAGATAACTTTGTTACTGCTTTGATTGCTAAACTCACACAAAACTCTGTAAATGCTTTGGTCTTAATAACAATTTTGCTCTGTTTCTGTACACCAGCTCTGGGAAATTCAGTACTGTCAGATCCTGGACTTCTAGAACCCATTACAATATCTTGACTCACTTGCATAAAATTGTTATATACCTGCAAAAAAGTCTCATGGTATTCATTGTTTTCTTAGCAGAATAATGTGTCCTTACCATCCACATAGTATTTAATAGGTCACAACCCTGTGCAATTTATTCATAAAAAGTCTATTCCTCTTGATAAAAACTGTGATGATTCAATGAAGCTTCTCTCTAAGGCAGAATTTAATGCTTTCACATTCTCCTTAGTGGGTTTACCTAGACTAGCTTTAAAGGCTTATAAAACTTCTATGAAACTCGCCTATGCTATCATAAACAGTATTAGTCATGCCTCCATGAATGTAAATATGCTTAATGAAGAACAAAAACAACATTGTCAAGCCATACTTGACAATTATGCTGCAATTGATTGTTATTGTTACATCATAAAGCATATCAGAAGTTTAATACATGTGTTCCTTTAGTTTAAGTTATAATTGTAATTTTATTTCAAAAGACTTAGATTACCTTAAAGATATCATTAATAAGGTTCAACAAGATGATGGATTTTGGACTTGTTGGATTGGTTAACTTCATGTTTACTCAATTTCATCTGGGTCAAAAATATTCATAGGTGGATGTTTACTGATGTTGGAACTTGCTGTTGTCTATGCCTGCCCTATTTTTTGCCCCCACCAGCATTAAGGAGATAAGTAATATTATTTATTCAATAGGCCTTTAAAAAGAGGGGAGGTATTAGGTATTCTGACCTTGGAATAGACAGGAAAGTGTGGGAGTGATGGTAACTGGCACCCTGAGTCCCAAAATTGTAATGCCCAGCAGTTTCTCCCTGAAGCTATTAAGACAACTCTACAGGTGCACTATCTAGTTTCTGTGATAATGTCCTTAGGGAAAAGGGGCTCTATATTTGTATTAACTGTACCTAATCTTGGTTAGCTATTACTTGGGTTTAAAGAAACACTGGGATAGAATGTAGTCATGGTATCATGAGGTATATAATTTTGGAGTATTATATGTGCAGCTGTTAAGAGGGGTGGCCAGTTTTTTTTTCTTTTTTTCCCTTTCACTGTGTATGTGTCTCTCTCTTCTGTTTGCTTCTTTAAAGGTGTCCTCACAAGAAGATTTGAAACAGATCATGCTGGCCCTCACAACAAAAGGTAAGTTTTGATGGTTAATCTGAATAAGATGGGACATCACTAAAGAGGAAAACAGAGAACAACAAGGAATTTGAAAATGTGCCAAATATAGGGCAATATGTGTTCAATGATTACAATCAAAATAAATAAACCGAAGCTTCTGAAAATTTCTTCTGCTGGATAACTACTCTTTCAACATTTTTCAGTTTGGATTTCTCCTTGACATTTGAATGACTCAACTATGTCCCCTGCTATGTGTAGTCTACAATAGTTTACATCACTAAATTATACTAGGTACTACTTATCTAAAGTGAAGGATGTGTACCACACAAATAAAGAGACAGATTAAAGAGTAACATTATATATATATATATATATATATATACATATATATATATATATGTATATATATATATATATATATAGAGAGAGAGAGAGAGAGAGTAAATATCTGTACTAAAAATGCCCTTTTTCTTTGAAACACAAATCTGAAACTCATTCTTATAGAGAAGTTCCCAGAAGATACTCTGCAACAAGAGTAAATTAAATAATAATTAGTAGTTAATAATTTTAAAGGGAAATTAAACTTACCCAGGAAGGCAAAGTTTCTATAATTCTCTAGCATCACATCTCTATATAAATTTTTCTGAGAAGGCTGAAGGCATTCCCACTCCTCTTCAGTAAAATCAATGGCTATATCCATAAATGTTAACAGTTCCTAAAATAAGAATAGGTAGATAAATAACACTTTGACCACATGAACATTTGCACAGTCTATAATGTAATTAAAGTTGAAATGGGAGTTAGTAGACTATCATGTAGACAGTGTTTTGGAAAACAATGATACAATTATCTACTTCTGCAGAAAAAGTGATTGAAGTTTAAAAAAGTATACATACTCCACATTTATGAAACACTCAGGCATTATTACAAAAATATATATTTTGTAATTTTGTATATCTTGATATAAATTATACATATTTTTCAGATGAGAAAATCATGGTAATTAAGAAAGGGAATCCTCAAATTTTAATTGTATAACCACTAATCAGAGATTTACTAATGTGTAGAATCTTATTTGTTATTTCTCTGACTGAGCTGGCTATTCTGAATGTGTAGTGAGATCTCTAGTAACTCCAACATCAATGGTATAAGAGGAATTTTGAAATGTAACAAGGTAGACAGACCACTTAAAGGAAATATTTAACAGTTTATTTAAGTTCAAACATTTTATGTTTTTTATGTATGATATTAATATAAAAATAGCAAAAACAATCCTGTTTGAATTTTGCTTTTTATAATTTTAACATTTATATATATATATATATATATATATATATACAAACTTTGATTGATGTTTATATTGTATGACATTTTAATAGAATATACATATAGCTCTTCAAACAAATATAATTTTTTTTTAATTTTATTGGTTCTTTCTAGTTCTACCTGACAGTAAAATCGATTTTTATGGTATTATGCAAGCATGGGATATATCGTATCCTAATTAAAATCCTGTTCTTTTTGGTGGCTACGATGGTAGGATTCACTTACAGATATATATCTTTTATATTTCTATCCTTGTCCCTTTTGTTTATTTATTTATTCATTTATTTAATTTTTGTTTACCCTTGTGCAAACTACTGATCTTCTTTTCTTACCCTTCCCCACTTTATGAGCTTTAGATTTCACATATCAGCAATAACTTTCAACTTTTGGTTTTAAAGAAATTGTTTGTTTTACTTAGCATAAAATCTCCAGATGCATCCATTTCCTGGCAAATGTCATAAAGTCATTCTTCTTTATGGCCGATTCATAGTTTATTGTGTACATAAGCAACAGTTTTTTATCCTGTCATCATTGAATGGACCCATTCATCATTGAATTGTTGGTTTTATAGCTTAGCTATTGTGAATTGTGCTGCTATAAACATTATTGTGACTGTGTCAATGTAGTATGCTGATTTTATGTCCTTTGGGCATATACAGTGCATTTAAAAAACTGGGTAAAATTGTGGTTTATTTTTTTTAACAATATCCATACAGGTTATTATGTTTCACTTAGACCTCCATACAGCTGTAAAAATTGGAATTCGTCTATACCTGAGGTGAAAATAAAACATACAAAAAAATTAGTAAGCCATAAAATGACTAGAATTTATTATCAAATTATCCATCCCAATAAAAAGTAAAATTTAAAAACTAAAAGTAAAGAAAGTCTTAATCAAAAGAGCAAAATTAGAAGCTATTAAAGATAAACATAAGAGAGTTACCAGTATCAATGTTGGTGCTTTTGAAAAGCAAATGAGCCCATTCTAACGATGGACAACTATAGTTCCAGTGACTGAGGAGGATAAGAAAAAAGGACCATAAATTCTAAGACAATATTATATATAATATTGTCTTATATATATGGTATTGAGCAACTTAGTGAGGCACTTAGCAACCTAGCAATACACTGTCTCTAAATAAAATACAAAAAAAGGACTGAGTATGTGGCTTTATTGTTAAGCACCCCTGGGTTCAATCTTCAGTACAATTTTTTTAAAAAAAAAGCAGATACAATTGAAAAAGCACTAGCAAATTTGAAAATTCAACAAATAAAAATTGTATCAATTATACAGTATGTAATAGCAAATATAGGAATATATAATGATTTCTCACTTTATGGAAATACACTCTGGAAAATTTATCCTAAGAATCTTCTGCAATTTTCTAATTCTCTGAGTACAATGACAGAATCTAGATGGTATAGTCTTGTACATGGCTAAGATATTTGCTAGATCCATGGTTGTACATAAAGTCTACTGCAGACCAAAATACCATGATGCCACATGATTGATGTTATGAAGTAAAATCAATCAGGGTAAACCTCATAATGAAATAAATGGTGGAATTACAGTAAACACCAACAACAACAAAACTTTTAAAACATGCTAGGATAGTGGGAAAAGAGTGTGATAATAAAATGCTATTTTATCCCTTCACTCACAAAACATTACAACATATTTTGACACATTAAATGCTGAATATAAGTTATTAGTAAATAATATTGAAATGTATAATAAAGTAAAAAGATCAAAAGTTTATATACAAAAAATAGGGTTCATATGGTGGTGCACACCTGAAATATTCACTATTCTGGAGTCTAAGGCATGAAGTTCAAAACTTAAGGCCAAATAAAGAAATTGAGCAAACCCCATCTGGAAATAAAATTTAAAACAGAGCTGAGAATATGCTCAGCATTAATACACTTTGGTTGAATCCCTAATATCACAAAGTAAAAAAAATAGTTTATATTTGTTTTCAATATTATACAATATAGTAGACTTAAACTTATGAATTACAAAATATTAATACCAAAAAAACATCTATTCATCAAATGATTACATTAAAACCTGAAAAACTGACAAGGTAAAAAAAAAAAAAAAAAAACACCTAATTTCCTCACATATAATCAAATGCTTATAAGAAGAAGAAATACAACCGTTTACAAAAGAAAAACAAAAAATTCTTTAAGAGTCACTTTAAAAAGGATATATCTAAGTGTCCAATAATCATAAAACTCAAAATTTTTTTGAAATTTAGGTAACACTGAAAAAATCACATCATATAGATGAATTAAACAGTATTGATGAATATGTGAAATAAATGCATTCACAAAAAAAGGAAAATAATAATTTAAGCTTTTACTATCCATTTGTAGAAACTGTTTTGTAATCATATGTATATGATAAACCCACACAGGAAACAGAGACTAAAATTACAGCAACCATACATGAAAATACAGCCATATTCTTCCAGAGTTGAAACCAAGGGGCATGGCTAAAGAGGAAGAAATAATTATTAAATTTTGTAAAATGTAAATTCTAGGAGCTAGAATTTTTGTTGATGTATTATATCCAGTTTGACAAATACTGTAAAATACCATGTATGTTTTATGCTGATGTCACATGAATGTTGCATTTCATATGCAAGTATGTTTACAAAAAGAATATGCAGTATTTGAGAAAATAAAAATACAGAAAAGAACATAAAAGACGCAAATACTCAACATATTTACAAAGAATAAAACTATTATAAAAATGATCATTTTTCCCAAGGTACCATTTAATAATAACTGGTCATAATTTTACCATTCTTTACTTTTTGTTAAAGAAGAAATCAAAGCAAAAACTACTAAAATTTTCCTGGAAAGTTAAAAGTATATAAAATTAGACAAGAACTCTCTCATATATAAGAGCAAATATACTAGTGATTATTGTCTGACACTAATGCATGTTATAATATTACAACAGTGTAGTAATTTTAAGATAAAGAAATCAAAATACAGAAAACTACATAGGACAATTCATATGTATGCAAATATATTTTTATTGTTAATTATTATAAGTATATAAATCAAAATATATCAATAAAATATTTAATGTGAGTGAATGCTACAATCCAACCTCAAAGAGGATGTTAGAATAAAAGACATAGATTACAAAAGCAACTGGTGTGCAGAATGTGTGTGACACTGAAATTATACACAAGCATCCACCAAACAGCTTATATAAAGTGAGATAATTTTAAAAAATAATATAAAAAATAAATAAAAGCAGAATATAAGATTCCCACCATTTATGGATACACCAAATAAATATATAGTTCTGTTTTGAGTCCTTCAAAAAACTGTAAAGGAATTAGAGGCACACAAATTGGAAAAACTGAAAAAAAAATATCGACCAACAGAAAAGTAGAATGCACTTGAAGATTTTCCTGATTTGAGCAATATGCAAAATTACTGGAAAAAATGCCCAAATCCAGTATTAATATAAATAAAGGAAGATTGATTTGCGTTTGAAATATATTATTTTACTCTAAATTGCCTGGAGTACAAATACTAATTTATCTGTACACACAGAGGAAGGAATAAGATATACATGAGTATTTACTCCAGCTAGGAAAAATAAGTGGTTTTCTATGGCCATGCAAGATCCATGGGCTTTATTCCATTAGACCAGAGTGGAAGAGGTGTTAAATCTTAAGGTAACCCCTTAATCCCTTAGAGGGATTTGCCAACATTTTTTAAAAATGCAGATAGCTGTTGCTGACAGTTGAACTTTTATCTAGACAGTACCAAAAAAATTAACAGGGAAATACAGACCACCACTGAAAGCCAAAGTGGCAGTTCAGCAATTCCTGAGCTCTCTCACCCAGCTCCCTTTACTAATAACACCAGAGTTAATCAATTCTTTCTGTAAGTAATTTGTCCCAATATTAACTTTTTCCATTCAATGGTCTACATCTGAAACCTCAAAGCATTGAAAGCACTGGTAACTGTGCAAGTGCAAATCTCCCTAGAACAAAACAGAGTGTTTTCACATTGGTGTGCAAACATTGTAATGAGCTAAAATCTCAAATATTAGTGAAGAAAAATGGTTACAATCACAAATCCCTCTTCATTTCTAAAATAGGTGCATATCATTTTCTTTTCCAGTGAGCATAAGGCACCCTGGAATCTAAAAACCTTGCATCAGAATTTTAGTGCACCATTCAACTATAAGATCTTCTGCATGAGTATAGCTGTTAGAATGGCTACTTTCAAAAAGTGGAATAGTAAGTAGTACTCCAATTATATGAATATGGAAGAAAGAAACACTGTGCTCGACTATAAAATTAGTGAAGACATTTTAAAAAAATGGAAGTTGAGAGTTCTCTCAGTTATTTCTTTGAGAAATGAAACTCTCTGCATTTATACTGCTCTTGAACAAGAAAAGCCTCAAGTACTGGTCTGGACTTATGAGAGGCAATAGATGTGCCAGCTGTGGGATCCTCATATTACATAGTTCTGAAACACAGTTCCAGGAAAATACAAGAGTGCAGAATGAGAATGCTCTCATATACATTCCACAAAAAGAAATCTGAGCATAAGGACACTCTGACAGGTTGTCTGCCTTTGGAGAAACAAAGGAAGTATAGAAACACATGATTTTTCCAAGGTCATGTGATTCTTCTTTACTTTTCAATCATGTAAAATGCTCATAAACAACAACAACAAAAATTTTGCTTTTGATTTTTCTATGGTACTGGGGATTTGAAACAGCAGCATGTTAATTCTGGGCTACATACCCAGCCATGTTTTAAAATTTTGAGACAGGGTTTTCTAATTGTCTAATTAGTCTACCTAAGTTCCTTATGTTTACCTTGAAATTGCAATCTTACTGACTTAGCCACTTGAGGCTCTAGAATTAATATGCATGTATCATTGCACGCAGAGTGAAAAAATACCTTAAAGTCTCATTCAGTTTTTGGTATAACAATTGAAAATACTATGTTCATTTGAAATATAATATGGGTAAAGTAACTGATAATACTGGGAAAAGGGGAAGTTGTCATTGAACAGGAAGCTAAAATTTTATATATAAATGCAACTCACAATACTGGGGCATAAATTTAAAATCACACTCAGCAACTGTCTTAAGATAAAAAAATAAAAAGTACCAGGTATGTAGCCAAGTGGAACAGTACCTCTGGCTCAATCCACAATAACACAATCTACAATAAGAAGGAGAATAAATTCAGGAGGAAAGAAAATCTGAGATACCTATAGAGTATCTCATCCCCCTCCTGGAAGAAAAAACACTAGGAGTTGTGATTATGATAATCTTCTCACTCCATAATCCACAATACAATCTGAGAAGATTTGGAAATATTGCCACAAATGTTCTCACATAGAATTTAAGGTAGGGGCTGAAGATATTCTATAGGATACTATAGGACTTCCAGTTTCTACTCTTAATATATGGTCCAATTGACTGGCCAGTGGAAATTCATGGCTGACCTTTCTCAGAAGAAGACACAGGACTGCAGAAACCAAAGATTACACCAGGGATTCTAGCCAACCATTGCCAGTTCCCACCATAGACAGTGCAGCCAGTTTCAACCAGATCCATCATCCAGTCTCAGGATTTCACTGCACACTCATCATTTACTCCATTTTTAGGAACCACGTGTCCTCTCTATAAATCACAAAGTACCTATACAGGAGAAAAAAATCAGGTTCACTGAACATAAGTGAGGAAGCCTAGAAGTGGATACCCACTCTGGCAGACTTCACCCCAGATGGTCAAAACTTGCTTCTCTTTATTGAATATGTGTAGATTGGACAATGCTTATATGAGGGGTCCTGACTGGACACAACTTTTGTCTTCATATGCTCAATCTAAACCTCAGTGAGTTTTTTGAGAGTCAGGAGATAACCTCAAATCCAAAAATAAATGATGTCTGTTTGTTTATTTATTTATTTATTTATTTAGAGGACTTGGGAATTGAAATCCAGATCCTCAGGCTACAGCGAATTTAAGGCAAGGTATCCTTGGAGAAGTAAAATCCAGCCAACCCAGAAAAACATTTGCATTTAAACTTGCATATGAGGCCTTTTGAATTTGTAGATTATATATGTAAATATATTATTTATGGATGGAAATAATACAGTGACAATCCTGTAAAATTTCAATTAACTTCTCTTGTATGGAAACAGATTGAACATTAAAATTATATGAGGTGGAAAGATAATTATTTTTTTAGAATTCATATAAAAATAGTAAAATTGAATTATATAGTATAATCCATAATTTCCACTATGTGAAAATTACCATTATGTATTTAAAATATTACTAATAAAGTATATGTATTTTTGGAATAGCATCCTCAAAACTATGTCAAGACTCCAGAAAATCTAAGTTCACAGAACCATACTTTAGAGTTATGCTTGTCCTGAGTTCAGGAAGATGAAGGACATGATCACTTTTTTTATGCTACAGGTGAAAGATACATTTACTTTTTTAACAATATTTCTCCTGAGACATAAAAATCTAGAGGGAAACTGCCCTGAGTCAGGGCAAGGAGACTTAACCAGAAAGTGTATGGTGTGTGTGTGTGTGTGTGTGTGTGTGTGTGTTGTGTGTGTGTGTGTGTGTGTGTGTGTGTTATGTTTTTCCCCAGATCCAAAGATTTGAGTCTATTATTTAAATTGATTAATGGTATATTCCTTATTTTATGACATGTCCTTAGACCCAATGGCCTGTCTATAACATTTTCTTTTTCTTCCTTGGATGAAAGCTCCTTAAGAAAGTGGGCTTCAAATGAATATGAATTGTGTTGCTATCATGATGTCATACACCTGTAATCCTAGGTAGGTTATTTGAAATTTTCCTTCTTGAAGAATACTAATAAAGCACAAAAAATAGAAACAGAAGTCACTAGATGGTATGAATTCAAACTGAAAAGATTCTTCTCAGCAAAAGAAACAATCAGTGAGGTGAAAAGTGATACCAGAGAATAGGAGTAAATTTTTACCACAAACACATCAAATAGAAACCTAATTTCCAGGATATATAAAGAACTTAAAAACCTTAATACCAAAAAACAAATTTCCCAATCATTAAATGAAATGGGCTAAGGAACTGAAGAGACACACTTCTTAGAAGATAAACAATCAACCAATCAATAAAAAAATGTTCAATATCTCTAGGAATTAAAGAATTGCAAATCAAAACTACTCCAAAATTTAATCTTACTCCAAACAGAATGTCAATTATTAAAAAAACAGGCAAAAATATACATTGGTGAGTATGTGAGGAAAAAGGCCCACTGTTACACTGTTGGTAGGACTCTAAATTGGTGACACCAATCTGGAAAAGAATAAAGAGATTCCTTAGAAAACTTGGAAATAAACCAAAATTTACCCAGCTATCCCATTTCTCAGTTTAGACAAACAAGAGCTAAAAACAGCATAATACAGAGGCATATCGACATCAATGTTCAGAGCAAAACAATTCACAATAGGTAAACTAAAGAACCAATCTGTATGCTCTTCAATAGATGAATGGATAAAGAAAATATGGTCTATTTACACAGTGGAATATTACTGAGCATTAAAAGAGAATAAAATTATGGAATTGGGAAGTAATGGAAGGAGTTGGAGAATATCAGGTTAAGGTAAGTAAGCCAATCCTCCTAAACAAAAGACCTAATATTTTTCTGTGCTAAGTGGATGGTGATCCACAACGAGGGAAGTGGGAGGTAGCATGGAAGAAATGAAGAAACTTTGAATAAGACAAAGGGAAGGGAAGTGATGGGAGATGGTATAGAGGTAGGTAAGATGGTGGAATGAGACGAAAATCTTGATGTACAAAAAGTAGAGTTACATGGGTTTTGTAACTATACTTTCTGTATAAAAAGAGAAATTAAATTTTGTGCTCCATTTGTGTACTATGAAGTGAGATGCATTCTGGTCTATTAGCAAGTTAGAACAAATTAATAAATTAATTGATTTTGAAAAATTCAGGAAAGAGACTTGCCTTTCCTTAGATCTCTATATAAACATATATGTATATATATATATATATATATATATATATATGCATATATTCTATGTATAACATGCACATATTTAATGTATATAATTTATGAACAATTTTTTTTTATATTTCTATCCATGATCTTAAAGAAATGACAACAGAAGGATTAGAATTCTTTTTTCATGTACAGTACACAATTTTTCATATCTCTGGTTGTATATAAAGTATGGTGATACAAATTTGTGTCTTCCTACATGTACTTTTGATTATGGTCTCTATCACCTTCCACCATTCTTGCTAATCCCCTGTCACCTTTCTTTTCCTCCCACCCCTCTTCTTTATTGAAAATCCATCTATTTCTCGCATGCTCCCCCTCCCTACCCCATTATGAGTCAGCCTCCTTATATTTGGCATTTTTTTAATTGGTTAACATCACTTAGCATTATCTTCTCCATTTACCTGCAAATGCCCGATATGATTATATACCTAGAAGACTCAAAAAGCTCCACCAGAAAACTTCTAGAACTAGTAAATAAATTTAGCAAAGTAGCAGGATATAAAATCAACACCCATAAATCAAAGGCATTTCTGTATATCAGTTAAAAAATCTTCTGAGAAAGAAATGAAGAAAACTACCCCATTTACAATAACTTCAAAAAAAAAAGATACTTGGGAATCAATTTAATGAAAGAGGTGAAGGGTCTATACAAGGAAAACTACAGAAGCCTAAAGAAAAAAATCAAAAAACACCTTAGAAGATGGAAAGATCTACTTTGTTCATCAATAGGCACAATTAATATCATCAAAATGACAATGATACAAAAGCACTATATATATTTACTGCAATTCTGATCAAAATCCTAATGGCATTTCTCATAGAAATAGAAAAAGCAACCATGAAATTTATCTGGAAAAATAAGAGACAAAGAATAGCTAAAGTAATCCTTAGCAGAAAAAGTGAAGAAGGTGGCATGACTATACCAGACCTTAAACCATACTACAGAGCAATGGTAACAAAAACAGCATTGCATTTGCAAAAAAAAAAACCCGACTGCGGACTAATGGTACAGAATAGAGGTCACAGAGACTAACCCACAAAATTACAATTATTATATATTAGACAAAGGTGTCAAAACATGCACTGGAGAAAAGATAGCCTCTTCAACAAACCACTATCTCTCACCATGCACAAAAATCAACTCCAAGTGTATCAAGAGCCTAGGAATTAAATGAGATACTCTGTGTCTAATGGAATAAAATACAGCCTCTAATCTTCATCATGTGGGATTAGGCCCCAATTCCTTTAATAAGACACTGATAGCACAAGAATTAAAACAAATAATCAATAAATGGGATAGAATAAAACTAAAAAAATTATTTTCAGCAAAAGAAACAATCTGTGAGGTGAAGACAGAGCCTACATTTTAGGAGGAATATTTTACCCCTCATATATCAGATAGAGCACTAATCTCTAGAGTACATAAAGAACTCAAAAAACTAAGCAAATAATAATAATAGTGATAATGATGATGATGATGATGAAAATAATGATAATAATAATAACAACCCAATCAAGAAATGGGCCAAGGATTTGAACAGAGAGTTCTTAGAAAAGAATATGCAATCAATCAACATTTTTTTTATCTGATTGGTTATGGTCATCCCTTTTCAGGACCAAGAAGAGTTCTGGTTTAGTTTCTACGAAAGGGAAAGACGAGCAAGAAGTATTCTCAATTCTTCTTTATAAATTATCAAATACAATTATCTATGTCATTTTCTAAACATAGCTGGACATGGGAAATATAGGATTGGAGCAGAGAACATTTTTGTTAGAAACACAGTGTAAAAGATAGAAAAAAAAACATAATTATTTGTACCACATTGAACCACAAGAGAAACGGAACCTGAAATTTAGAAAAGAAAGATTCAAACTTTTATATTTGGGAATGTGGATGACATGGACGCCCAAAGTGAAAAGGTTATTACAAGCTTTGGAAAGAAAATTCATGTGATTGGCAGATAATGGTTAACCAAATAGAATCTGCATAGTGTATTCCAGGGGCTTTGTCACCTGTGCACTACAGAACATACAGGTATTCATAGACTCATGAAGAGCATTATTCATCTGTGCCCTCTAAAATTATTCCCATAGGACAGATGAAAAAAAAAAAAAACATGGGTAACAATGAGGGTCTCCTTCCATTTCAATTCAGTTTCTCTTCTCTCTCCCTTTCTCCCACCCCACTCGTCTCTGTTTAATGTTAGTCTTTTCCTCATGCTCTTCTTCCCGTTCTGATCTTAGTTGCTCTCTTTATATCAAAGAAGACATTTGGCATTTGTTTTTTAAGGATTGGCTAGCTTCACTTAGCATTATCTGCTCTAATGCCATCCATTTCCCTGCAAAATCGATGTTTTTTTCGTTTTTTAGTGCTGCGTAATACTCCATTGTGTATAAATGCCACAGTTTTTTAATCCATTCAGAGTTTGTGAGGGGAAAGGGGAAAAAAAGGGAGAGAATTAAACAACAGCAGATGGGGTAGAGAGGGAAAATGAGAGGGAAGGGGAGGGGGGATAGTAGGGGATAGGAAAGGTAGCAGAATACAACAGTCATTAATATGGTATTATGTAAAAATGTGGATGTGTAACCAATATGATTCTGCAACTTGTAATTGGGGTAAAAAATGGGAGTTCATAACCACTTGAATCAAATGTATGGAAGATGATATGTCATGAGCTTTGTAATGTTTTGAACAACCAATTTTAAAAAAAATAAAATAAAATAAAAATAAAAATAAATAAGAAAAAAAAAGAAAAAAACATGGGTATCTGGATACTAAATGGCAATTCCGCAGCCCACATAAAACTACCCAGAGACAGAACTGTATGAAATTTCTTCAAAGACCATCAATGTATTGTTAGCTCCTGACACAGAGATGTCAGTCTGGGGAAATATTATTCTCTCTCCATTTTGAAGAGAGTGCATTGAGAATACATTTCAGGGGCAACATAAATACTTTTATTTTCTTTCATGTTAAGAAATTCTTCAGAAACAGAGCTCACAAGACAGATTTCTTAGAAGGGTTAAATGCCTGGAGATTAAAAAAACACACACACACACACACACACACACACACACACATCAGTGGCCCTGAGTGACTCAGTAAGGAAATAAATATAAAAGGCTTATTAGAAACTGAAAAGCAACAGAGTAACTATTTCTAAAAATAAATATGTTTAATAGTTGCTATCTCCACAACATGTCATTAAGTAAACAACAAATTTTGTATGAATATTTCTAGGATTGGCCAAATTTTATTCCATATGATTTTATATTAAATCCCAAAATCTAGATAATAGAATTCATGATTCACTTCCAAAAATATTACAGAAAAAAAGTTTTAAAGGAGTGGATGTTTAGTAAATATGTCATTTAACAATTTTATTATCGGGCTGGGGATGTTGCTCAAGCGGTAGTGCGTTCACCTGGCATGCGTGCGGCCAGGGTTCCATCCTCAGCACCATATATAAACAAAGATGTTGTGTCCACCGATAACTAAAAAATAAAATATTAAAAATCCCCTCTCCTCTCTCTCTCTCTCTCTCTCTCTCTCTCTCTCTCTCTCTCTCAATTACTTAGGCCTTTAAATTGTGTGTATGTGAAGTTTTGAATTAAAATAAACCTAAAATGAAAATCCTCCCTTTGTCCTTAACTTAAAAAAAAACAATTTTATTACCATATGATTTTAAAGAAATTTATTCATTTTTCATTTTCCTGCAGCCATAGTGGAGAGAAATTTCTTATTTGTTTTTCCTGTAGTATTTAATAAAGATAAGCCCTAGAATCCACTTTAAATAACCTACAATTACGATCATACAAGAAACCTATTATAAATGATGAGTACAGAAAAAAGTCAATTTAGAAAAATAATTTAAACCTTTTTCTTTTTTTGAAATCAATATCTAGCTGCATTTTTGGTTCACTTTCTCATCTTTTATGCCAAAAATATATAAAAGACAGAAGTGTGAACTTCAAATTTATACATGAGATATGTTTATTACCTATAAAATTTAAAAATCTTTAGATATTTAAGAAATACAAAATAAAAACCCATCATGGGAAAAAATTAAGTAATATTGATTAACATTTAAAACAAATTAATAATCATTAACTCAAAAGGCTTTTAAATTAGTATCTATTTGTGGAAAATATTTTCCTCTTGAATATACATGATACTCCCCATCACAGAGACTTACTGAAATTAGAGCATATGTGATCATGATAACATGTAAGTATGCAATGGTACTCATCCAAACACTTGAAGCCCAAGGGCATGGCTCAATACAATATACATCATGGAAAAGATAAATAATAATCTGTAGTAAAAATGGTCCCCGAGGCCAGTCACCTTTCATAATATATTCAGTTTTAAAAAGAGCATAAAACACTATGTATAAATTTTACATAGGTGCCTTATGCAAGTGGTATTTCATATGTGTACATATTTAGAAACAAAATATGTAGAACTTATGAGAAAATAAAAGTCACAAAAAGCACATAAAAGACAGAATTATACATCCCATGCAAATAATAAAACTCATCATTACAAAGGAGATAATTTTCCCCAAAAATTAACGACAATATATCTCACCAAAACTGCTATGATAAAATATAAAAATATCACAGTGAAGTGTACATTTATTTGTATTCTATAAAGCAATAATTAAAAAACTATAAATAAATACACGATAGAAAAAAGTAGGAGAATAGCAAAAGGGGAACTACTGGATACTGAAGGGGAGCAAATTATATTTCTTGTTTTATAGTTATGTCAAAATAAATCTCACTATTAAATACAACAATAATGCAATAACAAAAAAAAATCATCAAGGTTTACTTTAAATGAAGTAAGAAACCAAAGCATAAATTTTTAAAATTCATCTACAAAGTTATATGTAACTTTAGTCAAAAACCTCTTCAATTATAAGAGCAAAAATAGAACTTATCATGGCCTACTATTCATATATTGTGAAATTATAATATTACAATAATAAAGAATCACAATATAAATATGATCCCCATATAAACACATATGTATGTAAAAACAGTATGTATTATTGCAATAGCAAATTCTAGATAAATCAAACCATAACAGAAATAATCTTAGCTAGAGCCTTTCTCAAAATAAATTTAAACCTGTTAGGACTGTTTACTGGTGAAGAGTCCTTGCTTCTCTAAAAGCTCTAAGAGAAGATTTTATTTTATTTTATTTTATTTTATTTTTTGTATTTTCTCATATCTAATGGCTTCAGGCTTTCCTTTGTTTGTAACCATAAATGCTTCTCTTCTATGTTTATGGGGCTTCCAAAACAAACAACAACAACAACAACAACAACAATATATATATATGCCCTTTTCATAGGGAAGATATTTCTAACATAGCAAGTAACTACCCTTTAACTCACAGGATCTGACAACCATATTATAGGATATGAAAGATCCTCCAAAATGCTTGTTCTTCCAACCATTGTTTGCAAAGATAGACAAAAGTCAATTCATTGCACAGAATGAGTGAGGTGAGTTTCTGCTCTGCAGTCCAGAACAGGAGGTAAAAGAGCCCCCAAAGTGAGTTTAAGACAGGGCTTTACATGACATAGCTGACATAATCCTAAAAACAAAAACAAACAAACAAACAAAGAAACCAACATAAATTCAGAGAGAACCATACCCACATAATCTCATTTGACAGAATCAAATTCATAAGAGGAACAGAGGACATAGGCAAATCTAAAGGGATTTGACTATATATTCTTTTTCTAAATTGCTATTAATGACTCCCACAATTATAGAGTTCTGGATCTGCTCCATTACTACTTTATCATTACCTTCAACCTACAATGCATGAGGCACACTGAATTTACCCTCATACTCATGCACTTATCACTTATTTTTTCTATAGAAATGCATATGTATATACTTTTCCCACATTTCCAAGATTCTACCCTGAAAATTTCTGTGATATCACTTCCCTGAAATGCATTTTCATTATTTCATGTCAGTTCATCTAAGTATTCCATACCATGTGTTGCAAAAGATGAGAAACTCTAGGGCTCTTCTTATTTGACTATTTATAAACTATAATTAAAGGTCAACCTCAGTACCTCCACAGAACTTAAGTCTCATTCACCTTTCTCATTCATAGTGCTTTATTTTTTAAGTAGGTAGCAGAAATTTTATTTTGAAGAAGAGTATGTGATTTAAAGACATACAGTGTACTTTAGAGGATCCCCAAAACCTACGGATGTGATTCTTAAACAACCTTAAAAAGATCTGGATTACACTCCAGGTTGGACACTGATACTATGCTTCCATGGGAAATTGTTTTTTGGTTGTGAATATTGTCTTTCCTTTTCCCCTATAGTCTTGGAAATGTATAGATTGTGTGAACTTTTAGAATCACTATTTTCAACACACTGAGCATGGACCCATTTGATAATAGAAGACATCTATATTCTGAAAAAAAAAAAGACCCTTCACCATCCCTAAAGAAGTAAAACAATAATCTATGGAAAAAATAACAGTCATCCATTAGATTATTTTTTAAAAATACTAAGAATAATTTTAGTTAGTAATACATAACTGTACTAGGAAAAGTGATATAAATGCAATTTTAATTTTTAAAGTTGTTTCTGACTACTACAAAGAGAGTATAAAAAGCTGGGTACATGGGCTGAACTTGTGTCTGAGTTGCAGACTACTTTCCTAGCATGTGCAAAGCACTGAGTTTGATTCTCAGCAATATATATAAAGATTTTTTTGTTGTTGTTTTATTTTTTAAATACATGATAGTGGAATGCATTGCAATTCTTATTACACATATAGAACAATTTTTCATACCTCTGTTTGTATATAAACTATGTTCATATCAATTCCTGTCTTCATATATGTACTTTATCTTTTTTAAAGAGAGAGAGAGAGAGAGAGAGAGAGAGAGAGAGAGAGAGAGAGAGAGAGAACTTTAATATTTTTATTTTTTAATGTTCGGCGGACACAACATCTTTGTTGTATGTGGTCCTGAGGATGGAACCCCGGCCGCAGGCATGCCAGGAGAGCGCACTACCACATGAGCCATATCCCCAGCCATATATGTACTTTAGATAATAATGTCTATTACATTCTACAATCCTTGCTAATCTTTACAACAACACTCCTACATTGGCTACTTCACATAATCTTGCCTCATGGATTTAATGCATTAATCAAATAGATTTTATTCAGCCTATGCAGTGTTGTTGGAATGTCTATAATAAAATCTAAAATTGTCATGTATGGTGGCATATGCCTGAAATTCTAGAATCTATGGAAAATGACACAGGAGAATTGTTAGTACAAAGACAGCCTCAGTGACATAACAAGGCTACAATCAACTTAAAGAGGGCCTGTCTCAAAATATAACATAAAAAAGAATGTGGATGTATCTCAGTGGTATGCACCTCTGGGTTCAATATTCAGCACCAAACCATACAAAACCAAGAAAATATCTCATAATTAATAGGGATTCCAGGGTACACAAATATGTGAAAATGTTGGTAACGATATAAATTTAATAAATATATTTTTATAAAAGTGTTAAGGTTCTTTAAAAGCCAAAAATAAAAATGCCACATAATACACTAGTAATAATTTGGGGTAGCAGTGCATTTTGTACATGCCTGTACTACCAGTTGCTTAGGAGTATAAGAGGTAGAAAACTAGGGATTCATTCTCCAGTTAAAGTCCAGGCTCAAGAACTTGGCAAGGTCCTAAGAAACTCAGTAAAACCCACCTTCAAAAATAAATGAATAAATAAAAGTGTTGGAGACTGGGTATGTAGCACACTGGTAAAGTGCCCTGGTGATAATCTCCAGTATTTAAATAAATAAAAAAATATAAATAATAATCCTTGGTAAAAAATGCCATACAATCCACTAATAATAACTCTGGATATATATGTAAAGGAATTGAAAACCTTTTGCTAAATATATCACCACACATCTATTTTTATTGTATTTTAATTCACAGTATCTAATAAAATGAAACAAATGAAAGTATATTTTAGATAGAATGTATATCAGAAAATGCCTTCCAGCTGCAAAGCATCCAATTAGTCCATCCCTTCAGAAGCTACACACTTAAAATTCAAAGTGGTCCCTACAAGACAAGACTCAGATAGTGGTGTTTTCTAAATACTCCAGAAAATTTGGAATCTCTGTGAACCTTGTTTCAGATGTTCTAAAACTCAGAACTAGGTTCTGTGGGAGTTCAGAATGAGAACACAAGACATAGTAAGTTCTTTAATGGAAAATCTTAACTCAGACACTGACATAACCAAAACCAGTGTTGGAGATAAAAAAGAGATTCTGTTTCACTGATTTCTGGGTTATGGATTCAAATCAAATATATATTAGAAAATAAGTTAAGGCTACTGGTTAAAATCTAAATAAAACAAGTATTAAAAATATACCAGGGGCTGGGTGTGTTGGTGCAAGCCTGTAATCGCAGTTGCTAAAGAGGCTGAGGAAGAATTATCAAAAGTTCAAAGCCAGCCTTAGCAGAAGTGAGGTGCTAAGAAACTCAGTGAGATCCTGTCTCTAATTAAAGTAAAAAAAAAAAAAATCCTGGGGATTTGTCTTAGTATTCAAGTGTTCCTGAGTTCAATCTCCAATATCCCGCATAAAAAATGTACCAGGGAGCTGGGGCTGGGGCTTAGTGGAGCTCACTTGTCTGGCACATGTGAGGCACTGGAATCAATTCTCAGCTCCACATATAAGTAAATAAAATATAAGGTCTATCAACAACTTTATATATATAGTACCAAGATATTTACATGGACTTTTATCGAGTTTGTGTGTACTTTAGCCCTTAAGATTGATATTGGTTGGGGCTAGGGATGTGGCTCAAGTGGTGGTGTGATCGCCTGGCATGGGTATGGCCTGGGTTCAATCCTCAGCACCACATACAAACAAAGATGTTGTGTCCGCCAAAAACTGAAAAATAAATATTAAAACTAAATTCCCTCTCTCTCTCCCTCTCTCACACACTCTCTTAAAAAAAAAAAAAAGATTGAAGTTTGACAGGCATGGTGATTCATGCCTTTAATATCAGCTGTTTACAAGACTGAGACATAAGTCTTGTAAACACTATCATCAATGGTGAGGCACTAAGCAACTCAGTGAAACCCTGTCTCTAACTCAGTGGTAGAGTGCCCCTGACTTCAATCCCTGGTCTCTCCCCGCCCCCCATAAAAATGGGGCTGGGTAATTAGCTCAGCTTGTAGAGTGCTTGCCTTCTAAGCATGAGGCCCTGGGGTCAATCCCCAGTACAGAGAGAGAAAGAGAGAGAGAGAGAGAGAGAGAGAGAGAGAGAGAGAGAGAGAGAGATTGAAATTGCAAGTAATTTAAATTCAAGTTAGTCCCACTTTTATTTTTTCCTGCCACACCAGAATAAAAGTGTTCCCTGAAATGTTTGGAATGTTTCTGTGGGTTATTTATTTATTTTTTATTTATTTATTATTATGTGGTGCTGAGGATTGAACCCAGGACCTTGCACGTGCTAGGTGAGTGCTCTATCACTGAGCCACAACCCCAGATTGTCTGACCATAAATAAATAAACAAAAAAATTAATAAATAAATAAACCCTCAATTGATGACCCATTACACTTTTTAAAAATCCTTAATTGAGACACATAAACCTCATTTAGGAGAGATTCAATCTTTTTCATGTCACCTAATTTTATTCTGCTTTCTTCTCATGTGAAAATTTCAGAATGATAAATTAAAATCTTTTTAAAATGCCCTCCAGTTCTTGAAGAAAAACATTATAAATGATGCATACATTTGAAATAAAACATGGGAAAATAATGATCAATAATGCTGAAAGTGGAGTTTTGAGATGAACCAAAATTTCTCAGTTTGAAATTGAATCTGGGTGCTTGTTTCAAAATTTTTGAAGAAAAAAAATCTATTTAAGCAAGAAGAAATAGAATGACCACCATGTGGTATGAGGAATAATACCAGAAAAAAAAAACTCATTTTTGTGTACCATCTTGGAAGATTACAGATGGTTTTGGGCAGAACATGGAGCATAATGCATTTAGAACAGGCTTTGGAAAAGACATCCTGAGTACCAAATGGGTTCACTTTCATTCTTTCTGTGACCTATCCTTTTTTCTTCAAATTCAATCAGGAATAACCCCTGTGACAAAGGACTTTGTTGAAGGTGTTCCCACAAGTCAGCTTCAAGGCCTTTTACATTTGAAATAGGCCTTAATGGTGCTCATTAACATCTTTCAGTTAGCCACCAGGTGTGTTTGAGTGAGACCCATTATTCACATTACATGGTCATTATACTACCTATTCTATTTTATACTTACTCTCTGTGAACAGAGAACCCTAGATTTGTGTCAGGGGCTAGAAGGAAATTCTTCTTCAAAGAATAGCCTGACATTTACAAGAAACAGCCCCCTGGGAGACATCCTGCCTGGGAGACATCCTGCAGCTACCTATCTTCCTGAAACATCCTGCAGTTATCAGGATCATCAGACATCCTGCAGCTGGCAGTTTTACCACCCACATCCAGCAACTGCTGATTAGAGAGCTTCCCCATCCCCAGCATATTAATACCCCTGTGTGAACAATAAAAATATGCAGCTTTATCAGAACTCCTGTCTTGCTGACATCCCTGGTATCTCTTGTCCCTTCATTTCTCTCCACCTAGGTTCACCATCCATGCTGATATGTCCTGCCAGTTGGGACAGATTTGGATATGTGAACAGAGAGCTAGAAAACTAGGGGTTTATTCTGAGATCTATGGAGAGCTAAACTGAAGTTCTGGATTTCAGATTTTTGTTTTGAATTTGAGATACTGCTTCTGCTACATTTGAAAATCTCAGGACTCATGAAGAGTGAAAGACCCCAGCCCAACAACCTCAGGCCTAGTTGCAAAACCACCGAGGCATATCACAAACCTACGCAGGCACCAGAGGTGTTTTTCAGACAATCAGTTAGGTGTAACCGGTTGAGAAAGCACAAAGGACCAGGTCCTAAGGCATGCCTGAATGAGCAGCAACAGGAGGACCAGAGTGCTAACATGTAACTTTTATGTGGCTTTTCCAGTAACATAAAGTGAAAAACAACTTTGCCCTTTAGGTAGCCTATATGCTGGGTTTAAAATTAACCAATAAGAAACCTATTGTTTCCCCCGTGTGAAGACTGCCCCTTTACCCTATAAAAATCTCTGTATCCCCCAAGCCCGGTGTGCCAGCTCACCAAAGCTCCGGCTGAGGTTCTGCTGGGCACCCGCAGGCGCCTGTGTCCCAATAAATCCCTCTTGCTTTTTGCAGCCAGTGTTTCGTGTGATTCTCCTTGGACAGGGAATCGGGGGTCTTTTCATTTTTACAATAAAAAAATTAATTTTTGTTAGACACACATTTAACTTAGATTATCCCCAAGTAACAATCTATAATAACCTTAAAACAGACCAGATAAGGAAAAAAAATCTCTCCTAGGTTTTGAACTTCCATTTAATCATGACTCTTATCAGTGGCTAAAACAGACTATTGAAAGTTACCTATGTACCTTAGAGAACCTGGGCAGATTTTACTAATTATCTCATGTCTTTCTTAGTCCTACAACCTGAATTGCTAACATTTCTGACCTGCGAAGGAAGGGAAGCATCCAGGAGGAATGGATGCGGGGTTGGGAGTGTTGCATGGCCCATACGGAGGCAAATGTGATTGGGGCTTTCCCTCAGTGCCATTCATCTACTGATCACCCTAGATACCCCTGAGGGCTGTCGGAAGGGGGCTCAAGAGAAAGGAACCTTAAGAATTCGTCTGAGAGTAGCCCAGACCGGAATTCCTCAGTTGTTCCAAACTCTTTCCTCCACCTCCACGCATCCGAGGCAGATCGGGATTCCGGACACTGTGTACTCACGCCAATTGCTCTCCAGGCCCAGACAGAAAAAGTAGGAAACGGCTTTGGCAGAACCCAACATGCCTGCTCTGTACTGAACAGGTGATTGAGAGCTGCTTAGGCCGAGAAACCTTTCACCCGAGTCTTGAAGAGTGGCGGCTGCACTAATTGCGTTTAAGTAGCCGTCGGGTGCCCACCTTATCCTCCAGAAAGAAAGATAGAGAAAGATGCACCTCAAACAGACATGGGGTGCATGCACTTACCTCGGTGTAGAATCTCAGTCTGGGACAGAATTTATGACTGAAAGTTTGGCTCCCATCCCTAAGCCAATTAATGCCAATTTAATAATGAGGACAGGGTTTTGAGAAAAGTTAAAGCGAGATATCAAAGTTCTTTGATCCCCAGCAGGCATTTCTTAATTGCAGCAGGTGCACTCAGGCCAACTACAGGAAGAAATGAAAACACTGCTTCCCTAATCTTGCTCACAATTTAGGTTAAAATCTAGCTAAAGTTATCTCCACACCTCTAAGGCAGATTGGAATTTGGGACTCTGCATCGGTCAAACTAAAACAATGCCATCACACTTAACAGAGACACAGACAAAAAGACACCCAGAGACACACACAAAGACAGATTTCCTTTTCAGATTGTCAAAAAAAACAAATGAAAGTGGGTGCTGGCCCCAAGCGGACTGGGGCCTTCCCTTCAGACAAGCGAATTGGGGGAGCATCCCCCTCAGATTGGGTCTGAAAATACCAGATTGGGAGATTAGTTCTCTTGCTAATGGTCGAGGGTGAGACTCAAAGGGATCGTAATTGATTGTCCCATGTTAGTTTCAGATGAAGGGATTGAATACAGAGACAGAAATAATAACCACAATAACACTGCAATCAGACCAAAGAGAAAGAGCGCTGCACAACTTCCAAACAGATGGCTTTGGTAGAGCGAAAGTTCCACCATTGCCTACAGATACAGATGGCTTAGATGGAGCAGGAGCTCCACCGTTGCCTACAGATGGCTTAGATGGAGCGGGAGCTCCACCGTTGCCTACAGATGGCTTAGATGGAGCAGGAGCTCCACCGTTGCCTACAAAAATCCCTGGGACGTCTCCCAGGGTGGCAGGGGAGAAGTCCGAGTTCGTCAACTCCTTCTCAAGCTGCCCAGAACACAGAGCGACTACGCGTAATCGTACAGATGCAGTGCATAGAAACAAAGTATCAGCCAAGAGTTCCAAACATTACAGACATAAAAGTGACACCAGACAACACGACATGAGCTGGCCAGCTTACCTCCCAGTGATGCCGGGTGGTCCTTGGGCAGGGATCCGGACAGGGTGGGGGAGGAGCAATTATCTCGGTGGGACCTCCAAAATGAAAAGACCCCCGATTCCCTGTCCAAGGAGAATCACACGAAACACTGGCTGCAAAAAGCAAGAGGGATTTATTGGGACACAGGCGCCTGCGGGTGCCCAGCAGAACCTCAGCCGGAGCTTTGGTGAGCTGGCACACCGGGCTTGGGGGATACAGAGATTTTTATAGGGTAAAGGGGCAGTCTTCACACGGGGGAAACAATAGGTTTCTTATTGGTTAATTTTAAACCCAGCATATAGGCTACCTAAAGGGCAAAGTTGTTTTTCACTTTATGTTACTGGAAAAGCCACATAAAAGTTACATGTTAGCACTCTGGTCCTCCTGTTGCTGCTCATTCAGGCATGCCTTAGGACCTGGTCCTTTGTGCTTTCTCAACCGGTTACACCTAACTGATTGTCTGAAAAACACCTCTGGTGCCTGCGTAGGTTTGTGATATGCCTCGGTGGTTTTGCAACTAGGCCTGAGGTTGTTGGGCTGGGGTCTTTCAAGAGAATGAGTTAAAAGCCAGCATCATCAAATTTGTGAGGCCCTAAAAATTCAAAGGGACCCTGTCTCTAAATAAAAATATTAAAAAAGGGGTGGGAATGTGAATCAGTGGATGAACACCTCTGGGTTGAATTTCTAGTACCAAATAGAAAACAACACACACACACACACACACACACACACACACTAATAAATAAATAAGTAAACAAACCCTCATGAGTAACAAGCCCTAAAATTAACAGCTTCTGTCATGCATGAATACAATAAATGGATTTGAATTTCTCTCCTGATAATTACCTTAGTCTTCACTATGCAATCTGGAGACATGCTGGACTCATGGCACATGGAATCCCACTAAGGGATTTAGAAAGAAGCTGAAAACACCATACAGTTATGGAAAAAAATGCCCAGGTTTTCAACTTCTTATCTAAGCCTCACTAGACTAGTCAGAGGGAGGTGAAGGCTAAGCTACCATAGAGAACCCTCTGGCCACAAGACTCTGGAGAGAAGTAGGAGGAGTCCCTAGCCATGACTACCAGTTTCCACCATTGCCACTCCTGTCAGCTTTAAGCCATCTTTCTACCCAGTCTCAACATAACAAGGCACACTTACCATTTCCTGGCTCTCAAGGATCTCAGCGTTCTCCCTGTGGTTTGTTTTCAGATTCTGCATAGCATAGACACCTGGGCTCCGGATCCAGGACAGAAGCCTACAAAAAGATTGAAAAAATGGCAGGTTCCAGACACCAAGGGAAAAGAAGATTGTGGAAGCCCTCCCCCTCATCACTGGCTGCCTGAGGATTGGAGAGTTCTAACCTAAGAGACTGGTTGCTCAAGGCTTCAGGCACTGCCTCCATCCTGAGGCATGTGGGCACAGAATCAAAGTCTGAATGACAGGCTGCTCCATTGTCATTGTTAACTGACTACAGATCAGGGATGAGAATATTGCTTAGTCAGTAGAGTGCTTGTTTTACTGATATAAGGCCATGGATTCAATCCCCTGCACTACACGAATACACTCTCCCCCCCCCCTTAAAAAAAGATTAAGTAAAGGACTTTGGGGTCTAGGGATATGGATCAGTGGTAGAGAACTTCCCTAGCATGCGTGAGGTACTTGGTTGAACACCCAGCACCACATTAAAAAGCCGCCCAAGAAGGGATGTGGCTCAAGCTGTAGCACACTCACCTGACATGTGGGCGGTCCATGTTTCATCCTCAGCACCACATACAAACAAAGATGCCTTTGATCACGTGGGGAAAAGCATAGACAAAGATGTTGTGTCTGCCAAAAACTAAAAATAAATATTTTAAAAAAGCCAACAAACAAAGTACTAATAATACTGTGTCCATCTACAACAAAAAAATATTCAAGAAAAAAGACTGTGTATTGGACTTTTGCACCCTCACTACAGAACTCATAAACACTTTTTATAAATTATATATATATAAAATTCTCCTGTGATGTCCTTTCAGGTAACTTATATTACAGTTATGCTTCACAACCCTGAAATCCTCCCCACCTCACTTATTACTATTTTTTATTATTATTATTATTATTATTATTATTATTATTATTATTATTATTTTTATTATTAGAGGCCAGTTAATTGCATTAAATGCTTCTGTATGGGGTTATTTTAAGGCAAAGTTTTCTTCCAATAGTAGGACCTAGCCCAGAGAAAAGTGTATTGACACTTATAACTGTTTATAAGGTTAAAGCAATTTGTGAATAAATAGCTTTCTTGTTGTATAACTGACCTTTAATATTCTGCAAATTTTACCCCCATTCTGATCACTTTGGACTATTGATGTTTTGATGGAGGGGATCTCAAAGTGGTCATGCACAAGGTAGGAAATTGATATATTAAGATATAAGACTGGTGATTGCTGAGTATGTAGATTTTGCTATAAAAAATAAGTATTAGTGGATGATATGGGTGTAGGGAGAAAAAGAGCAATGAAAAAAAAGAAGAAAAACTTGAACAGTAAAGGGATTCACATGCTACAAGTCTACAATGATAGCATGAATATAGAGGGTAGTGTTCTTGGAAGCAGCAATAAAATTTGAGGGAAAGAAAAAGGTAATTTTTGCACAGTTCCCAAGTGAGAGATCCAGGTGAATGGGTTCTGTGTTCAACTCTTCCCACCTAGCAGTGGAATTTATAGTTCATAGGGTATGTCTCAGTTAAGTAGTAAAACACCATTTCTATGTACCTTTACATTTTTTCATGGCTACAAGCTGACTTTGACAATTGCAGTCACATTACATCTTTGCACTTGTTAGCTATTCATTAATTAATTCATTCATTACCTTAATAATTTGTTTTTTATTAATTCACTTTTTCTTTAGTTGTCATTGTTTTTACATTACTGGTGATTACATAATTGCATAAATATTCTGAAGGTTGACTTTTGGTTAAATATTGTTTTATGTGTTTATTCATACATTTACTTTTCATTGAAATGTTTTTCCTTTGTCAAGCCTGATTTATATTAGACCTCAATCTTCATTTATGAAGACTAGATAAAATAACATTATTCCAAATAACTCAAGGATTTATTATCTTTGCAGAACCCTAATCACCCGCTAAAGCTGGGCCAAATAAAAGCTGTGTCAAAAGTCCTCTTTTTTCTTATATACACTTTAATAAAGAATTCCTCTCTCACTTTTATATTTTGGAGAGTAGACTAACTTCCCAAGCAGTAGTTAATAACCTACATGAGTTTTCCACATAGCTCATTATTACTTTTAAATTATTACATCCTTGACACTAAGAGTGTCACTGATTACTTTTTTTTATTTTTTTTTCAAGATCTCTCTCTCTCTCTCTCTCTCTCTCTCTCTCTCTCTCTCTCATGACAAATTGGAATCAGATATGCTTTTTTACTAAGAAACACTCTCAGCCTTTATTAAATTATTCTTTAAAGAAAAAGTGTTTCACTGATCTCTTAGAGCCTCACTAAGTTGCTGAGGCTGGCTGACTTTAATCTAATGTTATAAAAGTTTCTCTTGGGGACTGTACCAGAGTTACCTTCTTCTTTCGCTTCTACCTTATTTCTGTCTCCAATGAAACTACCCTTTACCCTCATACTACCATTGATCCACCATTAGACTTTTTAAATCTGAACTCTTGAGCTGGTCATTCTTTCCCTCTTTCCTTCACAGTACTTTTTTTCTCTACCCATACCTATTCCACCAACACTTTTTCATGAATACTCACTACTACATACTCAGAATCCACCAATTTCACATCCTGACCCATCTCTGTTCTGCCTTTTCCATGGATCACTTTGAGATCCCCTCCACCCAGATATCAAATAGTCCAGAATAAGGTCAGGTAAGGGTGTTATATACACAGGTTTTTAAAAGTCATTTACATAACAATAAGCCTATTAAAATTGGGATGTATTTTGTCTTAGCTTGAAAAAGAAAATCTACAGACTGCACTGTTAAACTGAATTGTTTAAAAATCATTAATCTCAATAATTTGGACAAAGAAATTCTATAAAAAGGAGAAAAAAGAAAAGAACATAATATATAAAAATGACAAATTTGAAGACACGCCAAGTGTATATATCAAAGACTGTCATATATTGATGCTTTCAAAAGAAAAATTAATTTGAAATAAATGTAGTTAATGTGAGATGTAGTAATCATTTATTAATTATATACAATGGTAGTATACATGTATATGTACAAAATGCATCTCATATAATTATGAGTATAGATTGCAAAAAATGAATTCTACAGTAAATTTTTTTTAATTTTTCTGACAACACTATAAATACCTACATCTAGGTTTATGTATTACCAAACGTTCAGGATAAATTTTGTACTTTATAAAGTTTGAAACTGAATAACCAACCTTTTTTTTTTTCAACTTTTAAAAGTAGTAGTATTTATTTTCAGTTAGAACATAATGTCATCATTTATCTTTAATTTTTAAATAATTTTTAATTATGACAACAGAATGAATTATAATTCTTATTACACATATAGAGCACAATTGTTCATTTCTCTGGTTGTATACAAATTATATTTACATGAATTCACTTCTTTAAGCATATACTTTATATAATAATATACATCAAAATCCACCATCATGTCTAACCCCATGTTCCCTTCCCTCACCTCTCAACCCCAAAAAGGTCATTTTGATACACAATGATGTATGCTATGAAGTTATAGAAAAGAATATATACCTTATAATAATATGAACAGATAAAGTTTTGTAACTAATACATAGCATAATCATCATCATCATCATCATCATCATCATCATCATCTTGCCATTTAGATATTAACAAATTATACATCTGGCACTACTGACATCTTTTTTCAAAAATATGACATCTTTTCCAAAAAAAGGGGGTTATTTGTGGGGGAAAATGGTATTCTATGCTTTCTTAATATCAAGAATAAATTATTTTCAGAAGTAATATATATTTCAATAAAAAATAAAATAGAACCAGGTTTCATGGAACACAGCTCTAATCCCATTTGATTGTGAGGCTAAGGCAAGATAATCCTGAGTTTAAAACCAGCCTCAGAAACTTAGCAATGCCCTAAGCAACTATGTGTGACCCAGTCTCTGTGTGTCCCTGATTTAAATTTCCAGTAAGAAAAAACAACAAAAAGAATACAAAGTATTGATGAGGACACAAAACAAATTCTCATGAATTAAAGATGGAGTAGAAATTGCTGTTATTTCATCATGAAAGCTGTATATGAAATACTCCTCACCAAGAAGCTTAGACCTGTAGAAATTATGGTATGTGTGTACCATGACAGTGTACAAGTATGTGATAGCATAAGACTAGAGCTATACTTGTCAATACAGTAAAAAAATGGGGCCTAGGAGGAAAGAGGAGATGATTCAGAAAAATAAAAATAATAGTTTGAGAAAAAATGGTTTCTGGAGCCCAGAAATATTTTTGGTTTAATTAGAGTACAAAATACCACATAAGTATTATACTGAAGTTACATCTATTAAATACATCACATGTATAATGGATTTCAAGGAAAATATGTGGAACTTATCACAAACTAAATAAAAATTTACAAAAGCACATAAAATAGCATGTGCATAAATAAAACTAATCATTACAAAGACAACTATTTTAACTCAATTTAATATATAATATTTTCCTATCAAAATTTTAGCATGTTTTTCTTTAAATACAAGAAGAGAGCTGGACCTGTTGGTGCACAATTGTAATCCCAGTACCTTGGGAGGCTGAGACAGGTATATTGTGTGCTCAAAGCCAGCATCAGCAAAAGTGAGGCCTTAAGCAACTCAGTGAGACACCGTCTCTAAATGTCATACAAAACAGGTTTGGAGATGTGACTCAATTCCCCTGAGTTTAATTCCAAGTACCAAATAAAAGAAAAGAAAAGAAGGGACCAAAAAAAATTATCTTAGAAATAAAATATATGTAAAATACCCCAAAACCTTTAATAAAAAACAAATAATATAGTTATTTTTGTGAGACACATTTAATGTATATTATGAAACTAAATTGAAATAATACAGACCAATATATCATAATATGAATCAAATCTGAAACCATATGTAAATCAATAGTATTGTTAAGAGCAATAGAAAGACATATGTAAAACTGACCATATGAAAAATAACATTAGACAAGAATGAATGAATCTATCTAACCTAAAGTTAGAATTGGGACATAGTGGCAAAGTTTACTGTTAGAGTGTGTGTGCAGAATGTGCAAGATAGTCAGTTCCAACCTTAGCAACACTATAAAAAGCAAATATTAAGAGGGAATAATGTTGAAAATAAAGCAGAATATTAAATGAGACACTCTCCCTCCATCTATAGATGCATTAAAGGAAAAATCTACTGTGAGTGTCTCTTTGGCAAAATCATGAATGAGTAGACAGATTTAGATACATTGGATATTAGTCCAGTCTTAAGAAATGTACCACATTTGGGACAAAATCCCCAATTACCATCATCACCTCTAGTGAATAGAAATGTGAGAGAGGGGCTGAGGATGTAGCTCAGTTTTTAGAGTGCTTGCCTTGTATGCACAAGGTTCTGGGTTCAATCTCTAGCACCACAAAAAAAAGAAAATAAAATAAAAGAAAAGAAAAGAAAAGAAAAGAAAGAAGGAAATATGAAAGAAATGATACAAAAAATGGTGATATCTAGGAGCCACAAAAGCCTTCACAAGTGTTTCATCAGCTGTGACTAAGACACAAAAATACCCAAATATCAGAGCTATCAATTTACCTCAAAAAAAAAAATCTGCCAGCATATTTTCCCAACTGCTGTTGCTGACAGATGAAGTTCACTCTAGCTTGTATTATAGGTGAAATAGGGAGGAATCCAGTAAACTACTCTTGGCTTGAGTGAGATTTTAGCATTTCCTGAATCCTGCCCCAACCATGATACACTAGTAATAAGGCCAGAACTACCAATTCCTCTTAGAAAAATGTTTTGGCTTTTTTTGTGGGTGTGTGTATGTGTGTATTGAATGTTTCAAATTTAACATATTTTGTTTATGTTACTATATCCCTGATACACTAGTAATAATGCCAGAACTACCAATTGCTCCTAGAAAGTTTTTTTTTTTGTATGTGTGTGGATGTGTGTGTGGATGTGTGTACTGAATGTCTCAACTTTAACATATTTTGTTTACATTACCATGTCCTGAATTTCCAAGCTCTGGAACAAAAGGTGACAGAGCTTATGTAAATTTCTGTAGATTTCAAACAAATGAATTTACATTCTTTTCCTAGCACTTTTATGAAGTATGATACCAAACAGTAGTTTAGAAAGGAGGTTAAAAAACAATGATCCCTGTTTATTCCAACAAATCTTTACAGAATAGTCCTGCATTGGCTACTTCATATAAACTTTCCACAGGAATAAAATGCATCAATCAAAGAGATTTTCTGTAGCCTGGGCAGTGTTGTTGAAAAGGTTATTATAATAATCTGAAAGAGCTAGGTGTGGTGGCAAATATGCTAGAGGCTCGAGAGGCAAGTCAGGAGGATTGTGATTTGAAAGACAGCCTTAACAACATAGCAAGGCTATAAGCAACTTATTGAGATATTAGTGATATATCACCTGTCTCAAAAAAAAAAAAGGACTGGGGACATAACTCAGTGGTAAGCACCCCTCAGAGTTCAATTCCTAGCACCAAACCACACCAAACCAAACAAATATCTGAAAGATAGTAGGGACTCCAGAGTATATGTGTATATGTATAGAAAAAAATTTTAGTATCAATATAAAGTTTAATAAAGATACTTTTGAAAAAACAATCATGGTTCTTTTTTTAAGAGAGAGAGAGAGAGAGAGAGAGAGAGAGAGAGAGAGAGAGAGAGAGAGAGAGAAATTTTAATATTTATTTATTCATTTTAGTTTTCGGCAGACACAACTTCTTTATTTGTATGTGTTGCTGAGGATAAAACCCAGCCAGGAAAGAGCACTACCGCTTGAGCCACATTCCCAGCCCCTATCATGGTTCTTAAGAGCTCAAAATAAAAATGCCATATAATCCACTAATAATATTTTTTTTGAAGCAGGATTTTTTTTTATTGTGAATGTCTGCACTCTCAGTGGCTCTGGAGGATGAAACAGGAAGAACTTAAATGCAAGACCAGCCTCAGAAACTTGGCAATGGATTAAGTGACTCAGTGATATGCTTTCTTATTAAAAAAAAAATAGGGATGTAACACAGTGGTAAAGTGCCTAAATAAATAAAAATAAATAACAATTCTTGGTTTAAAAAATGCCCTATAACCTAGTAATTTTAATTCTGGATAAATATCTAAAGAAATTGGAACACTTTTGTTAAAGAAATTACTTCACTTCCATTTTCATTTTAGGTTTATTCACAGTATCTAATAAAAGAAATCAAATGAAGTGCCTTTTAGATGCAAGTTATTGATGACAAGGTTCCTTCCAGCAGCAGATCATCCATCTACTTGCCTTAAAGGCTGCACACTTATAATTCAAACTGCTCCCTAAAAGGCAAGACTCAGATATGGATTTTTCTGAGTACTCTAAGAGATTTTGGTACCTCTGGACAAATTGTATAAGACTTTTCTAAAACTAAGGAATAGATAAATTTTGGAGTTTGGAATGTGGACAACATACAGTAAATTCATCAAGGGGGAATCTTAATTCAGACACTGTGATAAGGTGTCTGGTCTGGGGAAGAAAGAGGAAGTAAAATCAGAGTTTGATATAAAACTAGACTTTGCTTCACTGATTTCTAGATTATTGATTTAATCCAAACAGATATTGGAAAACAGTTAAAGCTACTAATTAAAATTTATGTAAAACAGGTATTTAAAAAGTACCAGGAAAGAGCTTAAGGTGTGGCTCAGTGGTACAGTGCTTGCCTAGCATATATGAAGCCCTGAGATTCATTCTCAGCACCACATACAAATAAATAAAATATAAATAAATATTTAAAAAATATCAGGTAAGAGTTTAGGGTTGTTGCTCAGTAGTAGAGTGCTTGGCTAGTATGCATGAGGCAATCTGTTTGATACTGGACTCACATTAATAATAATAATAATAATAATAATAATAATAATAAAGATAAAGATAAGGTACTTTGTTCATCTACAACTTAGAAAAAATTATTTTAAAAAATTACAACCGTGCTATGGCCTGTAACCTTCTAATTATCTGTGTTCTAATTAAGCCCTTGCAATTGAACTTTCTTGTTATTTAAATTAAAGTCCAGTTCCACTTTTATTTCCTGCCACACCAGGACAAAGGAGTTTGCTTGAATATTAGGAATGCTTCTAAATGTCATTTTAATAAAGTTATAATCACCATCATCACCATCACCATCATTGTCATCACCATCATTGCCATCATCAGCATCACCAGAAACTCTAAGAAGAGACAACAATTCATTGAGTCGGCCCCTTCCATCAAGCTCATAAGCAAAGGTGGCACAAGAAATTTTCATGGCTAAGAATCTAGTGATGATGTGGTTTTGTACATCCAGGAAAGATGGGTGTGAAGTTCATAGGTGAGCACATGAGGGCCTGGTGAGCACATTATGATAAAGCCTGAGAGTGACCTGCTATGCCCACAGAGGCAAGTATGTTTCTCACATGAAAATCAATCAGCCTGAAGAAAATAAATGCACATTATGGGTAAAATAAAAATGTGAGATTGTGAAGAGCAGAGCAGTAACAAATTTAGTGTCAGGCAGTAAACTTCACTCTGTTATTCACTCCAGTTTGAAGAAAAACATAACATAATTAACAAGGTTGAATGTTTCCTAAGAATTTTTAACCTGATATCCTGGAATATTGACAGTTGTCTGTATTTCAAAACTTACTGTGTAATCCATGTTAACTTTCATTGTTTCATGGGGAAAGAAATACATCAGTTTGTTAAAGCTAACAAAGGCCATCGATTTTACTTATTATTTGTAGTTTCTTAACTAGTTTTTTGCTTTGGTCTTTTTGGTGTCTCACATTTTCTCATGGGGATGAGTTATTGCCCCACAGGTAGCTGTCTTGGAGGAGATGCCCAGTAGTGAGTCAAAGTGATGGTCAGGAGAAAGAATAATGGGACATCAGATATCTGTGGACCAAACACAGAATTAGACTCACTGCACAAAACAGAGGTGCTCCTCAAAGGTGCTGCCTGGAAAATCCCCTGAATGGGTCATGATTTGGAAAAGATCACTTTGTCTTTAAAGGTTCTGTCCTTCATTTCTCTTTGGCCTCAAGTGGGCAGAGGCCCCTGCCAAGTGAGAATGAAGTGCATCCTTTCCCTGGCTATTAGGAAGGTGGCTTTGCCCCGCACCACCCAATTCTGCAGAAAGAGACATCACATGAAATGCTTTGTGAGACTGCCATATGTCACTCCATCCTTTTATACACTCTGCGATAAGTAGGCTTTCCCCAAACCAAGAAGGGACATGGTGACAGGGTGACACAGGAGAAAGAGAGTGGGCTCCATAACATTCATGGCTCAAATTACAGCTGTCTTTTCACATGGCCTCTGCATTTTGTTTTAGTGTCCATGCCTCAATCTCCTCAAACTTAAAATGAGAAGAGGATCCATGAGCCAGGATGATGTGGTTGACCCTGGCAGGGCAGTTTTTCCATAAAAATTACCTTGTGTGTTCAGATGTTCAAAGCTGGATATGACTGCCTAGGTGTGGTAGTGAGACACAGATCCTCATGTGAAGTTGAGTGCAGTTTTGCCACATGGAGTTGGTCCAAGGCTCCTCAGGATTGAGGCCCTGGGTCTCAAGCATGTAGTCAGTGAGGATGCCACTGGTGTGAGTGGACTTAACCTGACTGCATAACTACCTGAGCACAGGACCACAAAGCACCAGTTCCTCCCCCCCCACTGCCTGATCTCAGCAGTAGCTGTAAAGTCAGATTTGTTCTCTCCAGAAAGAAATGGAGACACGAGTCCAAGAGGTCAGGCCCCTCCTCCCACATGTAACACTGTTTAAGGACCAAATCCAGATTGATAGTCACACTTCTTATCCAAAATACATGGAACCGGGGCTGGGGATGTGGCTCAAGCTGTAGCGCGCTCGCCTGGCATGCGTGCGGCCCAGGTTCGATCCTCAGCACCACATACCAACAAAGATGTTGTGTCCGCCAAGAACTAAAAAATAAATATTAAAAAAAATTCTCTCTCTCCTCTCTCACTCTCTCTTTAAAAAAAAAAATACATGGAACCTCAAAGATGCCTCGTTCATCTTTTAAAGGTAAATTCAGGCAAGAGCACTGGGCTTGTGATCCTCTCAGCAGGTCTTTGACCACTGAGTTCCCAAACAGAGCCTTCCTCCAGTCCAAGTGAACTTTGTCCAAGGTCATATTTTCATGAAATACCAACAGCATTCCTCCTTCTGACTCTGGGCAGACAGTGCCAGCCTCACAAGTACCAAAGGTCCCATGCCCAGAAAGGCCTCCCTGTTGTTCTGCTGTGCTGTGCTCACCATCTTGAAATCCTCAACATTTTTATCCTTGAACCTGTGCTCTGAAAATGCAGCCTAGTGGAACAAAGGCAGTTCACAAGCACAGAGTGCCTGTATCAGGCAGGGCCATCCTTCCTCACCTTCCCAGTCACCTGCAGAGCCTGCAACACACCAGAAGCACATGAGGCTGGGGCTGGCAGAGTGCCTTGTCAGTCAGCAGGATGCATAGTGAGGACCACAGGTGCATCATGAGGAGGCCAGGAAGAAAAGCTGCCTCAACAAGTTGCTCAGCGCCTAACCACAGCTTGTTTTGAATGCAAAAAAAAAAAAAAAAAATGGAAACATGCCACAGCCTAGAACAGTGAATCTTCTAATTAAAGGTTAAAATGTTAAATTTCAACAATAACATGACTGAAGAACTGTATCCTAACAGCTTAGAATTCCAAAATGACAAGTATCTCTCATATCTTAAATGAGCTCAGAAAAAAAGATTAAAAATTATTCCACACACAGCAAGTATAGAGTCTACCAGCACTAAGAGGTCATTCTGGATAAGAAATATAAAAGGATGTGAAGACAGACCCCAAATGATTTTTTTTTTAAATACCAATAACAAACAGGAAATTTTAAGTAAATATTCTATCAGGTGGTAGAGTCTTAAATATAAGACTCTAAAAGCATATTCTTCATTACTGAGCTAAGCTAACTGGACCAAGAATGAATATTACTATATTTTATAGAAGATACAACCTTAATTATTCATCATAAATATAACCATCCATAGCTCTTCCACAATATTCAAGATATTTTACAGCTTAGCAAGGATATCCATTTGAAAACCATCCACTATCTTTTTCCCTTGCAATGATACTACCCTTTAAGGTTGTTTCTCTAAAAGAACCCAACACCTTCTCCTTTTGTGTACAATGAATTGAAGCATTTTCTACTCTCATGTATAACTGATTAGAACTAGTAAATATTTTTTTAAAAGAACCCAACAAACTCATGCCACATCCACCAAAATCTATAAAAATCACTTGTCAGTGATAACTGTGGATGGTATGTGTTTCGGATTCCCTTAGAAAATTACTCTTCTTCTATTTTTTTTCAGGTTCTTCAGGACTGTCATGTTTTGTGTTCTCAAAGGTACAATTTTGCTAAACCATAAGCTTTTAGTGAATTTTGGCTGACATGATTACTCTGCATGTGTTCCAAAGACATCATACCCAAATTCATATCTACAGTAAGCACTACTAAACAAAAGATGAAACCAACCATAGTATTCAGTTATTGCACCTTCTAATTATTGATTTTTAGAGTTTTTCAAATAAAAATGGCTTGCTTTAGGTAAATTGGTGAAAAAAAGCACAGAAATTTAACTGCTTATAATTAAAATTATGAAAATTTACATCTCACCTCTGATGCTGATTTTAATTAAAATTGTGAAATAACACCTGCCACAGCTTGAGTTCTATTGAAGCTAAGAGCCAATTTGTGGTTCCTTGTGATACCTCTGCTGTCAATTATTGCCCTCCTGTTGCATTTCACTTTGAAGAAAAACACTGTTGTGTGGAGTAAGATCTACTTGTAAGTTGAAATGTTCTTGGCACTCTGCTTACCAGTTGATATGCAGCAGCTCTGCTCATCCTCAGAACAATGCTATGATGGAGAATATTATAGACAGGTAGAGTGTCACTGACCTTAATATACTTGTCCAAAGTCACTGAGCTACTTCCCATTACTAACAGCACAGAGTATATCTTGAATCTTTTATCAAGGGGGCGCCAAATGGGATCACACCTGCCAGAGAATATGGATTCATCCCACAATGAGTACCTTCCATTTAATCTCAGCAAATTTATTTTTCTCTAATTCATCTTAATCTGACCATCTGCCTTGGCATGGAGGAGAAAAAACATAGTGGCAGAGCTGGTGTGGGCAACAATTTATCTTCCAAGTTTTGGCATTCAGCAAGCCTTCATTGTCATATCTTGCAAAGCCAGGCAAGATCAAGATGTCTTTAGTAAAATGACATCTATGGAATGGCCTTACCAGCAATGCTATTATCAATCCTGACCATGTTTAAAGTGACTTTAAATATTCAAAACAATTCTGATATTAAATGTAGCAGTGTTTATCACATAAGCAAATGATTCATGTCATGTTATAACACATAAGATATATAAATGAGTAATTTATCCTTCATTCCTCCAAAAATGACTTTGTATTTCATTCATGAAAACAGAACAATGAGTTTTTTTGTGGAACTGAGTATTAAACCCAAGGCCTCACACATGTGAGGCAAGCCACATTCCCAGCCCAGAATGCTGGTGTTTGAAGGATGCTGTTGGAGTAACAGTGTAGTGCCAGCCAAGCCTTCCATTGTCCTCTGATGAAAATTCCTATTTAACTGCTACAACACTGATGTTTCATGGATTACATCTAGAAAAGAAGTTTACAGAAACCATAACTTCCACCCTTTTAGAATTGCTGTACACTATATTGTACTCTTTGAGATGCAGAAAGAAATGTCAATTCAGACTTCACTAACATAGGAGCAAGAACCAGTTAAACAGCATCTACTGTTCTTTGTCCATTAAGAAAGACTGTTCAGCCAGGTTAGTGGCACACAACTATAATCCCAGTGACTTGTAAACATGAAGCAGGAGGATTGCAAGTTCAAACCCAGCCTTAGCAATTAGTGAGGCGCTAAGCAACTTAACAGAACCCTGTCTCAAGAGAAAAGAAAAAAAAAATTGTTGGGGATGTGGCTCAGTGATTGAGCACCCTGAGATCAATTCCTGGAACAAAAAAAAAAGTCAGAAAACACAAAAACAGAATAAGCTGCACTGTATAAAATAAATTTTAGTTAATTTATCTTAGAGCTAATAAAGATACCTCTGAAAATCCATGCTAGTCTCTGCAAAGTCATAGCAAAGAAAATAACCAATCCCTAGAGAGGCTTCTATTAATGAATGAAGTCAAGTGAATTGTCACAGAAACATAACATCTTGACAGTCACATCCCAAACTAAGATGGTCTAAAAGTGAACTCTGTTTACTTTCTGCATTCAATCTACTCACTTGTGAAACTTGTTCTTGCACAGAAATGCTGTCCTCATGGTCTACCCAGGCCACAAACTTCTGAGGCATTCCCAACCTTTCCCTTCAGATCTAAACATCTGCCCAAGCCAGCTTGAATAACCAAAGAGGAACAGATGGCTCTGCTCCACAATCCTTCCCCACTTCTGGCAATGCAAGTGATGAGGGCACGGAGCTCCCAGCAAAGCTTCTGCCTGAGCAGGAGGCACAAAACCCAAGGCTAAGAGTACTCTTGGGAGCTGGGGTTGTGGCTCAGTGGTAAGCAATGGCCTAGCATGTGTGAGGCACCAGGTTTGATTCTCAGCCCCACATAAATATAAACAAAATAAAGTTCATCAACAACTAAAAATATATATATAAATTAAAAAAGAGTGCTATTGGGATTTTAAAAAGCACAGCTGGAAGGAGACCCTGTTTCCTCCCTCTTGTGGGAGAGCCTGAATATGGCCCCTGCTCTGTTGCTCAGCCCTGAAGTGTCTTAAATCATGCTGGTTTCTGTGGCATTTCATTCCTTTGAAACTTTCTTCAGTAATCCTCCTTTTAACTTATGATGGTTGATTGCAGCCAAGCATCCTGACTTGCACCATCTAAACATTTCCAGTCTGTGTGTCCACTTCTATCAGCAGTGCCCTAGGTCAGGTCCTCATTGGCTCTCATCTGAACTAGTCCCACAGCCCCACAAGACTCCTGTCTCTAGTCCTCACAAACAGCTTCTGTGGTACAGATAACAGGAGGGACCATTTTCCACACACAGCCAAATTCATCAATAGCTCTTCATTATTAAAGAACGATCTAAATTCCTTAACAGGACTTGCCCAAATCTCTATATAAAATCTTCCCTCCAGTCAAACAGCTGTTCATTCCTTGACTCACATTTTAGTTCTGACTACCAAAAACTGCTTGGGTTTGGTCTGGAGCTCAGATACACACTCTCAGCACTCTGAATTAATTAGTAAGTAGAAAGTTTCCATTCTTGAAAACCTGAAAAAATCAAAGAAATATGGCTTTCCTCTGGCTTGCTTCTAGATATCAAAGTCATCACATTGATGTCTACATTTCATTACATCAATATCCCTAAATATTGCTATTACAAATAACTGGTGCCAATGTACATAACACACAGCAGCAGCAAATGTCTGAAAGGAAGAATCATAGGCTATAACAAAAGGTTCTGATCACTGATGAGTCTCTGTAGACAGAGCACTATCATGACTCCCTGAGAGGCTTTCTCACGCAGACAATGCCCCTCTTCCTCCACTGGTGCCACTACCCTCTGTAGAAATCTGTAGCCTGGGACATGACCTCTAGTTACTTAAGGACAGGACCATGTTCCAAGAATCTCTGGATCTCCAACCCCTGTCAAGTCCTCAGAATACATTAGACACCTGTCGATATTTACAGACTAATGTGTGCATTCTGAGCTAAGCAGAAAAATCAAAGACATTTCCTGATTTTAAAAAAGTGCACTGGATATCAAGTTAGAAAACTTGGGCTTCTTTCACTAAATGTGATGAAAATACTTGAAAACAAAAAATATTTTTAATATCTGTAACCTAAGTTAACTAAATCATCATTGTTTCTGTAGGAAAAAAATTTAATGGAATATGTTGAGAAATAAGGTGTGTTTTTTTAACTTATAAAAAATTTCAGAGAAAATTGCATAAGCAGTCAAACAACTGGTAAATTGGACTTGAACAAAAAACCTATTGGCCTTATAAGAATGAAAAGTCTATAGAACAAGAAAAAAATTATACTTCATATATCTGATAAGTGTACATTTGTGTATATCCAGAATACAGGAGAACTATTACAACCAAACAAGAAAAGGACAGCTCAATTTTTAAAATGGGTAAAGAATCTGAATAGGCATTTGTCTAACAAAGATAAACAATGGCTAACAAGTACATGAAGATATTGAATATCATTAGTTGTCAGGGAAATGCAAATAAAAACCACAATGCAATGCCACTTCATACCCATTAGGATGACTACTATGGAAAAAATACCATGGCACAATGTTGGCAAAGATATGGAGAAATGGAATCTTCAAACATTGCTGATGGGAATATAAAATGGTTGAGTCACATTATAAAACAGTCTGGCCGAGTTACTTATGGCCCATAAATTTCAATCCTAAGTATCTACCCAAAAGAAAAAGAAGTCAACTCAAAAACAAATATTCATAGCAGCATGATCATAAGAACTACAAAGTGAAAGTCACCCAAATATCCATCAACTGATAAATGGATAAACAAACTGCAGTGTATCTATATAACAGAACACTTTTTAGCAATAAGAGAAATGAAGTTCTGATATGTGCTACCTCAAAAACAGGCTAAAAAAAACAGATACAAAGGACCATATATTGAATGATTACATTTATATATCATGTCCAGAACAAGTCAATTCACAAAGAGAGAAAGAAAATTCATGCCTACATGGAGCAAAAGTGAGTGGAGACTGACGGCTAAAGGGCATGGGTCTTCTTTGGGTATGGCAAATGTGTTTCAGTATTAGATAGCTGAATAGGAACACAACTGTGTGAATATAATAAAACTCATTGAATTGCACGTTTAAGAAGTGAACTTGATGGTGAAAGGTTAATAAAATAGGTACTTGTCACTCTGTTTCTCTATATGCTTAACAAAACACTGTTGAAATCTTAAGAACTGTCTGCTAATCTTGTTCCCAGAATGTGCTGTCCCTAACTGTGGACTGTCTGCTAATCTTGTTCCCAGAATGAGCTGTCCCCAACTGCCAAACTACAAAATGTAACTTCTCTCACTGCCCTCTCCAGGGAAAGTATATAAGCTCTGCTCAAGCTGTTCTCAGGGCTCTATCTCTCTTTATTCTCAGAGCCTTCTGGTGTTTATGGTTTTCTGGTTTTGGGTTGGCAGACTGTGGTTTTCAGCGGAGAGTGTAAGCTCCCCCTGGCGGTGGTGGATAGATGTGTCCCTGAAGCCACAGACCACGTCTCCTCAAGGGACACTTTGGGAGACTCTGGGGGGGACGGAGGTGCCCCCATCTGGGAAGGACAAGGTGCCCTCATCTGTATTCTGCTGCCAACCCGTCTGGTCTTGCCGGCAACTATTCTTTCTCTCAGGTTAAATTCACTGTCTGTTTTTAATCTTTGCCTCTGAACTTGTGTTACACGTTTACTCTTTACTGTGTGTCCATGTTTGTGTCACGTTTGTATTGTCCCTGTCTTTGTTCAAGTAACTTTCATTATGGGACAGAGTCATTCACTGGACTGAAGTCCGCTTAAGGGCTCAGAATCTTTCTTTTTCAGTAAAACACCAGACCTGGCAGACTCTCTGTGCCTCAGAATGGCCCACCTTTGGAATTGGATGGCCTCCAGAAGGATCTTTCTACTCCCCACTAATTTGAAAAGTCAGAAATATTGTCTTTGTCTTTCAGCCGGGACCACATAGCCATCCAGATCAACAGCCGTATATCGTAACTTGGCAGGACCTTTGTGAATCTCCTCCTCCTTGGATGAAGCCTTTTCTTGTTCCTGCTCCTGCTCCTACCCCTCCCCCCATGATTCTATCTCTCAAAACTCCTCCTCCACCCTTTGTTCTCCCTGAGTCTCAAGATTTGACTCTGCTGGACTCTCCTCCCTTTCCTTATCCCCTGCCTCCATTCCGCAACCTCCAACACCCTCTAAGTGATTCCCCTGCTGCTGACTCAGCTTCTCCACCATTAAAGGAGGTTAAGAAAGCCCAGCACCCTTCAGATGACTTCCCGGAGGCACACATAGCCACTCCTCCCCTGGAGGAAGCTGGCCTGGCTAAAGGAACTCGCCGGCAGCGAATGATTAAAAACCCTGAAGCCCCCGTGATACTTCCCCTCCATCCTTATGGGCCAATGATAGAGGATGGCCATGGTGGAGAAATGCAAGTCTACCAGTATTGGCCTTTCTCCTCTTCAGATCTATATAACTGAAAAAATAACAATCCCCCTTTTTCCGAGGACCCCACCCTGCTTACAAGTCTGATCGAGTCATTGATGTTTTCACACCAGCCTACTTGGGATGACTGCCAACAACTCTTAGGCACTCTCTTCATGACAGAGGAACAAAAGAGAATCCTCCTGGAAGCTAGAAAAAAAATATATCCTCGGACCAGATGGGCAACCGACACAACTTCCCCTTGAACTGACCCAAGTGGGACCTCAACACCTTTGAAGGTAGGGAGCATCTGTCCACTTATCGCTGGGCTCTAGTAGCGGGTCTCCGAGCAGCCGCTAGATGGCCAACTAATTTGACCAAGGTAAGAGAGATTATTCAAGGGCCTAATGAATCACCCTCTATGTTTCTGGAGAGAATTATGGAGGCATATAGGAGATATACTCCTTTTGATCCTCAGGCAGAGGATCAAAAGGCATCTGTCACGATGGCCTTTATTGGGCAAGCTGCCCTGGATATTAAAAAAAAGTTACAACGCTTAGATGGATTACAAGATATGACTTTGAGAGATTTAGTCAGAGAAGCCAAGAAGGTATACTATAAGAGAGAAACTGAGGAAGAGAAGGAACAAAGGAGGGAGAAAAAAAGGGAGCAAAGGGAGGATGAAAGAAGCAAAAGACTGACTAAGACACTGACTAAGGTCCTGGTAACAACAACAAATAGGCCAGAAGTTAAGAGACAGGGAGACAGAAAGGGATACCTGGGCCCACGCCAGAAGCCACACCTGGCCTCAGATTGATGTGCCTACTGTAGAGAAAAAGGACACTAGGTCAAAGAGTGCCCTAGAAAGAAACAGCCACGCCAACCAGCCATTCTAACTTTGGAGGATAACTAGGAAAGTCAGGGCTTGAATCCCCTCCCCGAGCTCAAGGTAACTTTTGTAGTGGAGGGGACCCCAATAAACTTTAAAGTGGATACAGGGGCAATATACTCAGTCCTTAAGGCCCCATTGGGCCTTCTATCAACTAAAAGGTCTCTAGTTCAAGGGGCTAATGGCAGTAAATATTGAGCTTGGACAACTAAGAGGACCATGGACCTGGGGAAAGAAAAAGTCCATCACTCCTTCCTCCTTCCTAGTGATCCCAGAATGCCTAGCCCCATTGATGGACAGAGATCTGCTCACCAAACTCTAGGCCAGAATAACTTTTAACCCTGAAGGCCCCCAAATGGAATTTCTAAATCCTTCAGTAAAAACTCCTATAGTCATGGCTTTAACTATGTCAGTAAAAGATGAACATCAACCCTTCACACCCCCCAAGACTGATCAAACAGGCAAGCTATCCCAGAAATGGATAACAGATTACCCAGATGCCTGGGCAGAAACTGCTGGATTAAGCCTAGCCGTAAAACACCCTCCAATAATGGTGGAGTTAAAAACTTCAGCCTCCCCAATTAATATTAAACAATATCCTCTGAGCAAAGAAGCCCTGTCAATCGGCCTGGAACACTCCCCTGCTACTATTGCCCCGTTCAAGACCTAAGAGAGACCAACAACAGAGTGCAGGACATTCACCCCACAGTACCTAATCTGTACAATCTGCTTAGCACCCTTAACCCCAAGCGAAAATGGTATACTGTCCTGGACTTAAAAGATGCTTTCTTTTGCTTGCCTCTGCATAAAGATAGTTGCTGTTTGCTTTCGAGTGGGTAAACCCAGAAACCGGAACGTCTGGTCAACTAACTTGGACCAGACTCCCACAGGGGTTCAAAAACTCCCCCACTCTCTTTGATGAAGCCCTCCACAGAGATCTCAACAACTTCAGAACTACACATCCCGAAGTCACCCTGCTTCAATATATGGATGACCTGCTACTGACATCCGATACCAAGGAAAACTGTGAGTCTGGGACCCAAGCACTATTATCCGAGCTTGCTCAACTCGGGTATAGAGCTTCTGCCAAAAAGGCCCAAATTTGCCAGCAAGAAGTAATCTTCCTGGACTATTCCCTTAGGGGCAATAAATGATGGCTAAATGAGCCCAGAAAACAAACCGTTGTGCAGATACCACCCCCATCTAACAAGAGGGCAAATGAAGAGGCTAAATTGGCAGCCCTAAACGGAATAACCATGTTAACACTTTCCACACCGGGGGAACATAAGGTCTCTGACACTGAACTCCTCGACTTTACTGAGCCTAGCCTGCAATTTCAGAAAGCCCTACACTACATTAAAAATTTACATCAACTCACTCACCTTGGTTCAAAGAAACTGCAGGCATTCCTAAAGGATCAAGAACAGAGTTTTCCACTAACCAGCTCACAGCGAAAGAAAATAGCTGAACGAGTAACAAAAGCCTGTCGGGTCTGTCAATTGGTTAATGCTTACCCCTCCAAGCTTCCTATAGGAAGGCACCTTCGAGGAACCAGACCAGGACAATTCTGGGAAGTGGACTATACTGAAATTAAGCCAGCAAGGTATGGACTTAAATATCTCCTAATCTTTGTAGATACATTTTCAGGATGGATTGAAGCCTTCCCCACAAAAAAAAGAAATGGCGCAAATGGTGGTCAAGAAGATCCTGGAAGATATTTTTCCAAGATACGGCCTGCCTAAGGTAATAGTGTCTGATAATGGACCGGCATTCGTGACCCAGGTAAGTCAGGGGTTAACCAGGACCCTGGGGATTAATTCGAGGTTACATTGTGCTTATAGACCCCAGAGCTCAGGACAGGTAGAAAAAATGAATAGAACCATTAAAGAGACCTTGACAAAAATTAAGCTTGGAGACCGGCATAAAAGATTGGACTATGCTCTTGCCTTATGCACTGTTTCGTGCAAGAAATACCCCCTCTGTTTCTTTGTGTAACCTCACCCCCTATGAAATTCTCTATGGTGCCCCTCCTCCAGTAAGGGACCTGACCCCAACTCTAAGACCTAACAATCCCTTCCACACCCCCTTGCTTGACAGACTTAAAGCTCTTGAAAAAACTCAGTGATACCTGTGGAAACAGCTGGCCACTGCCTACCAAACTGGGGATGAAGGAACTCCACACCGATATCAAGTGGGAAACTTCATCTATGTAAGACGACATCAGGTGTCATCCCTAGAACCCCGCTGGAAAGGACCATACCAGGTGCTACTTATAACACCTACAGCGGTAAAGGTAGACGGAATCACTTCCTGGATCCATGCCTCTCATCTCAAGCCTGCGCCCTGTCCAGACTCTGGCTGGAAATTAGAAAAAAAACTGCTAACCCTCTCAAATTGCATATTCACCATGTGGAAAGGGCTATGGACTCTCCCCTTGACCACCAGTAGTCCTAACCCTCATCAGCCCATTCAGCAGCGATGGTTGATCATAAATCCTACTGGACAGAAAGTATGATCTATCTCACATACAGCCCCCTTAGGGACCTGATGGCCATCTCTCCACCCAGACATTTGTCAGTTGGCTATAGGTCTTTCCTATTGGGTATCCCTGATGAAGAGGATCCCACTAAAATTCCATTAAATCCCTTCCGTACCATAGATAATAAAAACAAACATTATGGATGTAGGGACACGCAAGCCAGATGTAGGTTGGCTAACCTAGATTACTATGTTTGCCCAGTGGACTATCAAAGCCACAAACAGTCATGGCTGTGTGGGGAAAAAAACAGCTTCTTCTGTAAGTCATAAGGATGTGAACATACAGGGGCTACCTGATGGAACCCAAACCTCCGCCGGTTCTCAGACCATTGCCCCTTGCTGAAATAACAGGTACTGAGGTATCTCTCCACCCATTCACTCCTCTCTTCTCCTGTCAGTGCCCACACCAGTCCCACCAGGTCCTCTTACCAGCTAACCCAAAGCTCAAACCAGCTGAGGAGAGCCCTCAGACCCCTATCCAAGATGTAATGAAAATGGCCTCTAAAGTTGCTTTGTCATCACTGAAAACAGGTTACTAAGAATTTAAAGTCCCTCACAGGCTTTTTGGGATACTCACTCCAGTCTTCCCCTCTGCTCTACCTGGTCTACTACTCAAGTTTTTGTTGCTAGGAAAATCCCAAACCCCTTTCCCATTATTCTTTTACATCTCTCCTTCCTCATTCTCAGATCCACGGAGCTGCTCTCAGCACCGCCTTCCCTGTCCTCCCCCTCTATACCAGGCCCACAGAAAAGTCTTAACTGACCTTCTCCAGAAGTCTTCACTATGGCTGACTTTAGGACTTTCAGCAAAAGAGTCCCTATAAAAGAGTTCAGTATAGATAAACTTCCTCTTTTCATGTTGCTCTGTTCTACTTGGCCATTGGCTGGAAAAATCAGCACTCCTAAGCTAGACACCCCCTTACTAGTTTTTCACAAAATATGTAAACAAAGCCTCTGGCTTTGAGCTGGGGCTTCACAGAGATGGCTACATTTCTAAGATAAAAAGTTATCAACTGGGCTCCATGGTAACAGCTGGCAAGGAAAAAAAAAAAGAAAAAATTCTCCCCCTCCCAGGTGTCCTTGAAAAGTTAACTTGCCCAGAACAGAGAAAAAAAAAATAACAGAAACAAAAACTGCTTTTTGTGAACTTCTGCAGACTGGAAACTTCTGAGCCCCTTCCCTTACATGTTAAGTACAAAATTCTAAAACTACCTAAACTTGGGATTCAAGGGATTAATTGACTACAACAGAAGCAATGCCCTCTGAATCCGGTTGCAACCAAATAGAACGGTTTCCCTGTCTTCAGTGCTATCTTAGGTGCCTTGCCTTGTCCGTCCCTACAACAGTATAATTCTATATACTTAAACATTATTTATGTTTTCATAAAATGGTCAACAGATGCAATTAATTGTATAATGGTGCAGATGTTTCCCAGAGTGCTCTATCATGACGCAGATTCATTTGAAGATCAAATAGAGGAACATACAACCTGGTTTCGCTGGGAACCTGTATCCCTCACTTTAGCCATCTTATTAGGAATGGGAATTGCTGCAGGGGTGAGCACAGGGACTACTGCCCTGGTCCGTGGGACACAACAAATGACCCAATTGAAAACAGCAATGGACCAAAACTTAAAGATATTAGAAACCTCCATCACAGCTTTGCAGGAATCTTTAACCTCTCTCTCTGAAGTTGTTTTACAGAACAGGCAAGGGTTGGACCTCCTCTTCATGAGAAAAAAAAAAAAAGGCCTTTGTGCAGCATTAAGGGAAAAAATGTTTTTTTTTATGCCGACCATACTGGAGTTGTAAAAGAATCTATGAGTAAACTAAAAGACGCCTTAAAGAGCGTCAATGAGAGAGAGAGACCCAAAAAGGGTGATATAAATCTTGGTTCACACAGTCCCCCTGGTTAACTATGCTTTTATCAGCCCTGGCCGGTCCTTTAATAATTCTTATATTGTTGCTAACTCTAGGACTCTGTTTGCTCAACCGTGTAGTTTCCTTTCTCCAATCCCAAATTGGACAAATCAAACTTATGGTAATCAGACAACAATATACCCCACTAGCAGACACAGAATGTGACACCCCCCCAATGATCACTTTTATGATTAAAAGTAACCAGAAGAAGAAGTGAAAAATGAAAAGTTAATAAAATAGGAACTTGTCACTCCATTTCTCTATATGCTTAACAAAACACTGTTGAAATCTTAAGAACTGTCTGCTAATCTTGTTCCCAGAATGTGCTGTCCCTAACTGTGGACTGTCTGCTAATCTTGTTCCCAGAATGAACTGTCCCCAACTACCAAACTACAAAATGTAACTTCTCTCGCTGCCCTCTCCAGGGAAAGTATATAAGCTCTGCTCAAGCTGTTCTCAGGGCTCTATCTCTCTTTGCTATAGAGAGCTCGGGCCCCAGCATGCTGGTCTCTAAATAAACCCACCCTTCTGCTATTGCATAAGACAGTCTCTTGTGGTCTCTTTCTCCGATGTTTCGCCGGACCCTTACAATCGTAATGTGAATTATATATCAATAAAGCTGTTATTTTTGAAAATGGCTGCCCAAATCATATACTGACATTTCTGCACAAGGGTCTGGTTGAATCACTCTGCCTGTGACAGAATAAACTGTCAGAAAAACACACAATATCTTCAAATGGGAAAATAATCTATGTTCCTACCAATAAATTCCTATTTCAACCAACCATAAAACCAGATCCAAACTAGAAAGAACAAAGAACAAAAGAGCATGCAATTCAACAATTAGCTGGAAGGTTACAAAATGAAAGTAACCAAAGACTGTCTACCCAACTTTCCAATCAAATGATCACTTATTCTGCCACTCTAAATTAAGCTTTATGCCTAATATAGAAAGAAACTGTTTCAAATACAGAAAATCCAACCCATTTAATATGTAATAAAGTCTTCTTATTGGGGGGATAGTTGTAGATAGTCATAATTGCTTTATTTATTTATTTGGGGGTTTTTGGTATTTATTTATTTATTGTGGTGCTGATGATCAAACCCAGTGCCTCCCACATGCCAGGCAGGTGCTCTACACTGACCCATACATAAACCCATTCCTGTAATAAATTCTTAGTATTTATTTAAATGTAGTATAAAAATTTTAACAAATGCAGCTAACAGGAAAAATACAGAAAAAGGCCTTCATTTTTATTACAACTTCTGTTTAATCCCTCACTTTCCAGGAATATTTTTTAATAGGTTTTAGGGCACAAAATTAAAGAAATTAACTCATCAGTAAAATGAAAGGCCCTGTATAAACAAATTCCTGTATTTACACAGAAAAGATTCAAAAACCTAAAACTTCAATATTTTAGAAAACAAATAAGATTACGTCATTAGCCACAATAAGATACCAGAAGGAAAAGTCCAGGAAAACCTCATTAATTTGGCCCAATAATGAAGACTTAGTAATTTCAAGTCTGACTTGATTTAATTTCAGACTATGTATTAAGAAATAATTGCTAGGGGCTGAGGTTGTAGCTCAGCAGTAGAGTGCTTGCCTGGCACATCAGGGCCCTGGGTTCAATCCTCAGCACCACATATAAATCAATAAAATCAAGGTATTGTATCCAACTACAACTAAAAAATAAATATTAAAAAAATAGAAATAATTGCTAGGCAAAATAAAGTGCAAATAAACCTTGCTAGAGTATTATTTAATTGATTTTAAAAGTTTCACATGCAAATGACTTCTGCAAAAATAATAATTAAAACAAGTTACATTAATTCTTTAGAATCCTGTATTCTAATAGAAATAAAGTATATAAATAGAGACCAAAATACTGCTTAAATCTATTACATCATTAATTGTTCCATCTCTGTGTTTACTTTGGCTGTGAAAAAACTGGTTCAGGAGTCAGAAAAGCTTCACAGGCAAGTCTCAGACAAAAACTTATTCATTCTACTCAAAGTCTGGCAATCTAATTTTCTGCTTTTATTTTAAAAATGTGAACCATACAATTATATTTACTTTATTTTGGGGGACATTTAATTTACCATTATTTTCAAACAACATATTGTGAAAACTATTGCTGTCTATACTGAGAAACATAAACAGATGTTAAACAAGATCCAGCAGCATACTTAGTTTAAATACTTACTCTGCTCATTAAAAAAAAAAAGATTTAAAATACAAGATTTATGTGATTCTAAAAACTAAAAGAATATAGTCCACATCAAAATTTGAAATAAAGTAACATCAAATGTTATGGCAGCAAGTGCCATATAGTTATGAACATCTAAATTTAAAAGAAAACATGTTAGTGTTCTCTAAATTAAAATGTATACTATTCTCTTTTGCATCTTTAACTTAATAATGACAATATACATCAAGCATTGGGAGGTTGAGGCTGAGGCAGGAGGATCCTACATTCAAGGCCAGTCTTAGGAAATCAGTGAGGCCCTAAGCAAATTAGCAAGATCCTATCTAAAAATTTAAAAAAAAGGGCTGGGGATGTGTTTCAGTGGTAAAGTGCTCCTAGATTCAATCCCCACTACCAAAAAATTAAACAAAGAAGTAAATAATGATTTGGGTGTCTGTGGATGCCTACCAGGTAGGTAGGTATTCAGTGCTGAATGAAAACTGGTGAATAAATCGACAGTTGGACCATATTGTCCCAGCCTTGGGTTATTCAGCAAACAATGTTTTTTTAATTATTCAATGTCATTTGAAGTGAAAAGAAAAGCACTCTCAGGAAAGGCAATCTAGATGTAGTTTATGTATAGAAGACAGTTCAAAGAATAAACAGTAGGTCAATGATAAAGTTGTGAATCTGCTTCATGTGAGGCCATCTTTATATGTAACTCTTATTTGATTGAAATAAAATCTAAAGCAAACATAAAATTAAAAATCATATTTACATCAGGAAGTAATAAAATCTTTGACAGAAGAGATACGAATAGTCTTAGACATGATCGCACAATCATATAGTTTATATAACTCATAAAAACTATATTATCACCCCATTATGGAAATAATTTTCTGTATGCTATTCAGCCATTTGTATCCATGTTTGAAAATTGTTAAGAAATTTATTTTGAAACTTACTTTAGGCTTCTCTTCAGGTGAATAAAACACAAAAGTACTGCTCTTTGCAGAAGAAATCATTCTGTATTCAAAACAATTATAGCTGGTTGATCAAGTTTTCCAATTTTTTTTTAAATATTTACTTTTTAGGTTTTTTTTTTTCTTTCATGGTGGGACACAATCTTTTTATTTTATTTTTATGTGGTGCTGAGGATTGAACCCAGTGAATCATACAGTCCAGGCTAGTATGTTACCACTTGAGCCACATCCCCAACCCTCAAGTTTTCAAATATGAACAATGAGTTAAAATCAAGGCAAAAGACCTAAAAAGAACTCAATATATTTAAATATTTTCTTCACATTTAATGCCTAAGAATATCTGACATGTAAGAATCACTAGTAGGTTCTTAAGGAAGAGAATTCTTTATGTTAATAAGAATGTTGAGTGAAAGAAATCTTTGAATAACACAAGGTTTCCTTCTATAGTTTACAGTTGAACACACCTATAATCCCAGAAACTCAGGAGACTGAGGCAGGAGGATCACAAGTTCAAGGATAGCCTCAGCAACTTAGTGAGGCCCTGTCTTAAAATAAAATAAAATAAAAGATGCTGGGGATCTAATTTACTAGTGAAGTACCCCTGGGTTCAATCCCCAGTACCAATAAAAAACATGTTATCTCAAAAATGTACTTTTTTTTCTTATTGGATTAGCAAAGATTAAAAAGATTAACAAAACTTGGTGTGAGCAAGGGTTTTGAAAATAGGATTCTCATGGACATTGAGGGGAACAGTTTTTACAGATAACAGCTTAGCTATATTTATCAATATTTAAAATGTATATAATCTTTGACCTGGCAGTTATACCTCTAAGAAGATAAGTGAATAAGTATACTATAATCAACATACCATCATTCTCAAGAAAGAAAAACAAATAACAATCTAAATGGTTATGAAAGGAGTAGCTAGATAAAGTATGATGTCTCTAAATAATAGAAAACTAGGCAGGCAGGGCTGGGTTATAACTCAGTGGTAGAGCACTTGCCTGTGAAGAACAGGGTTTGATTCTCAACACTGCATATATAAAGATCTATTGACAACTAAAAAAATAATTAAAAAAAAAAAAACTAGGCAGCCAGTAAAATAATCACCCATGATCATGCACATCGGGTTCAACTCACAAATAGAGATATATAAAGAACACTGTAAAAATGCCCACATAACTTCATATAGAGAGACTGCTGTGTATTTAAAGTCTTATATATACTTTCATGTCCATCAATAAGTTTCCAAAAGTGAGTTAATGGTGGCCATTTATTTTTTTTTTTAATTTTTATTGTTGGTTGTTCAAAATGGCCATTTCTTTGTGCAGGAGTTGAGGGCTTACTTTTGTCATTATGTTGTTTTATATGGGTAAAAATTTTTCTAATTATTATAATAAAAAATCATAACAAACTTTTAAGAGAAAGAAGTGACTCTATATCACCAAAATTACTTCAAATCTTTTCATCTTCCTATTTAAGAGGAAAGAATTCATTGAATGTTGCAAGTAAATGTAATACAGGATCTCCTTCTCAGAACCACACTTTAAAATGACAAGAAAATAGAAATTAAAATATTAGAGTCAAAGAGATAGTTAAAGACAAACATCATTATTCAAACAGCCCACATTATTGGCATCCAACTTACCACCCAGCGGTTATATGAACTCAAACACTCCTAAAATAATATCCCTTTTACACATTAAGGAAGCAGACTAAAATAATAATAATAATAATAATAATAATAATAACAATAATAATAATAATAATAAATTTAAAAATGTAAAATCATAAAACACTTACCACAGTAAATATATTTAATTATTTTTCTGTCTTACATTCTTTCATAGCATCTTTATTAAGATCCTGAAAAAAGGCAGCTTGATCAGAACTTTTGTCTTGCTGTCACCTTTCATGTCTCTTGTTCCTTCATTCCTCCCCATCTAGGTTCGCTGCCCATGTTGATGTGTCCTGCCAGACGGGACATTTGGCGCCCAGTGTGGGGCTCGAGCCTTTGACTGAGAAGGAACGCCGTCCTCCGGGAAGACTTGGCCAAGCGGGAGCGTGAGATCGCCTCGGCAGACACGACCGAGAGACAGATCCGGGAGGAGAGCGAGGACGACGCAAGGTGAGTGACACACCATGGGACAAGCAGTTTCATCACATAAGTTGTTTTTGTCAAGCCTCAAGGAGGCCCTCAAGACACGGGGGGCGCATGTTAAGAAATAGGACTTAAAATTATTCTTTTCATACATAGGAAAATTGTGTCCATGGTTTCCCCTTGAAGGGACCATTGATGGTAAAAGATGATTTAGAGTAGGAGAATGTTTAAAAGATTATTATGAATCCTTTGGACCAGAAAACGTGCCTGTTCCCACCTTTTCTTACTGGAACTTAATTAATGAACTTCTTAAAAGTTTACCCTTTGATAATGGTACCTTAAAACTTGTCAGGATTGGGGAAGAGGCTATGTAAAAGACCTCTCATCCCCCCTTGGCATGCCCTTCAGTTAGTATAGACACAGACCCTTCTCAGTCTCCCCAGGACCCTGGGAACCTTCCTGGTCCCCCTCAAAATCCCGCCCTAATCAATAAGGCTCCAATGGTTACCAACCACCTTTATCCAGTTTTAAATCTGGGAGACACATTAACCCCTGGGGAGGAGGCTACCATTCAGAAGACCCGACACCTCTTGGGACCCTGCCACACCCTCTAGGACTTACACATCCACCTCCCTCCTATATCCCTCCTGCCTTTTGTACTCTGGCCCTTCAGGGGCCAACTGCCCCCTCAGATATTTTTTCCCCACTTTCTCTGCCTAACCAGGCCTGACCCTGCTTAGTCAGTTTTCCCAGTTCCTTCCAGACCTCAGCCAGGACTTAAGTTGATATGCAAATAGAAGAAGCCTGGAGTCCGCTCAGTAGGAGATATTGTAAAAGTGTCTTTTTACCTGAACTCAAACTAGACCAAACCAAAAAGTAAATTGTATGGTATTCACTAATTACTGGCCGGTCATCTTTTTTAGGACTCTTGTTTTTTCTTAGATTCTGTATTTTTTTTTTTTGAGCTCATGATTTTCATCCTACAGAGAAATTAATGTTTTCTGATCAGTTCTATTTTTGATCAACTGTGGAGTTTTTAAACATTGCAATGGAGATTTCACCTGAAAAAACAGCTACAAAGCCTTGTATATGTGTGCACACTTGTGTTATGTGTTGTATGTCAGTATGTCTGTATGTGTGTATGTCCATATATCATGCAGTTATATGACAATTGGCAGATATATGAGGAGCACTCATAAAAAATTAAAAAAATGGATCCAAATATCTTTGATTCACATGATTCAAATGGTTCAGTTTAAATTGGGTAAACAGATAAAAGTAAAGATGTCTTTGAAATTAAGCTCATAAGTTTTTCTAGGTGTTCAAAAAAAACCTAATAAAATGTTGATGTCTATGAAATAATTGCTTAAATTCAGAAATTTACAAGTATTGTTTCAAAATGTGAACAAAAAAGAAGGCTAACAGATGGAAAAGAAAAAACTAAAAGGTTCTAGATATGGATTTAATAGAGGGAAAAATGTGTTTCTGGATAAGAAAGTCTATGTGATTAAGTTAATAAAGGGGTTTAAGTAAGTGATAAAAAAGGTCTGTGTAAATTGGTTATATGTGTAAGTTTTTGAGCAAGTAATATTAAAGAAATTAAAAATTATACAACTATGGTTAAACAACAACTGTTATTTTTCAATATCATAATGTTATTTGTTTAAAAGCTAAACTTGGTTAATATAAAAACATCAATGTAATTATGGTGCTATTAATGTGTTCATATCTTCCAGGTATACAAGTCTGTAAGGTAGAAGCTTCAAAAGAGCATTATATCAAGCTGGTGTTCTAAAATTGTATGGTAATTTTAGGCTTAAAAAAGACATGTTGGATATTTATTTATATCATTTGTGTTCTATAACTGGACTTGTTATCATTAAGATATGTAAAGTTCTATGTTACTTTTTACAATGAGATACAATTTAAATGTATTTTTAAGTTAATGAGAGCCTAATCTGTGTAAAGATTTTATTGTAAAACACAAAAATACTTTGCTACTTTTCTACAAGAGGTTAAAAGCTTTCAGCCTTTCTTTAATTCATATTTTAGATGTGATATTATATTGTGTTAGCTAATATTCATGTGAACTTGAGCAACAATTTATGTAGGCTTTGTAAAATGATGTCTAAAAAGCAAAGATCAGCTTCAGAACTATAGTATTTAAGATTTATGAAGAGCCCCGCCTTACTTGAGATAAGGTTCTACGTCCCATCTCACTACATGTGAGAGTGACTATGAAAGAAGTAGACCAAATTTCAGTACATTTAAAGTTGTGTCCAAAAGTTGGTTTTTGTCACGATTGCCAGGATCTCAAACAGGGAATATACTGCACCAAAATTCAAGGTAGCTATTATGTGAACTAAATGTTTTTACTCTTGATAATTTTATTTTATAGTTTTCTTATAAATGGTCTAAAGATTGCCTGTTTTGCAGAGCTACTGATTTAAGAACACACAGCCTGGGTTAATTTAAGATAAGGAGTTACCACCTACAGGATAGAGAGATAGACATTAAAGCTCAGTAATCTTAATATAAGGCTGTTGAAGTTTATTTGCTAGATGTTTAAGATTAAGTTTTAAAATTAAAATTAAATTATAAGGGCCAAGAAAACCAATATTTGGCTCTTGCCCTCTGAGTCAGTCTGAATCAGGGAATAGGGGACTTCTCCAAAGAGCTTTGCAACTCTGGGCCACATAACCTCCCAATCAGATCAGGGAGATTAATGAGATGGCTGGAGGACAAAAAGCCAATTAGTGCATTTGCTGTGAAGAGGAGGGTCATCAGAAAAGGGAGACATCCCTGATGCTTCTGAGGGAAGCCACATGGTCAAGCAAGGCCTGGACCCATCCTAGCGCAAATGGCACTAGCAGAACTGAGAAGCTGCTGTGAAGTTCCCGAGGACTCCCAGGGTAACTCAGCTGACTGTTAACTATAGATAGAAACAAAGTCAGTTTGACTTGCTTCATCTTAAACATTTAGCAAAGACAGTTAAAGCCAAAACACAGCTATTCCTGGACATTTTAAATAATAATAATAAAAGTTAAATGTAACTTCCAAAAATAAGTAAACTGGAGGCTACAAAAGAGATTCTTAGGTAGGAATGCCTGATAACTATCAAAAGAAACTGCCAGAGTAGTTCTAGTTTAAGGCCCACAGATATCCCTAACCTACACAGCTAGGCTTGGTGTTTGCTAGTATGGTTATCCAGCCCTAAGTAATAGAATTAAAGATTTCTCTATTAGACACAGAGTTCATACTAATAAAAGGATTTTACAAGATCAGATGACATTAAATTATTAAACTGTGTCTTAAGGGAAAGGACATCTGTAAACCTAAAAGTTAAATGTCATGTTTACAGTCCTGGTAACCGAGGATGTTAAAGCCTGGTGAGGGAAGTTATGTACAGTGACATGTTCTAGCTGCTACAACACTTATTCAGTACTCATGGTTTTTGTTTCCCTCATAAAAGCACCCATCCCCAGATGACAACCTGTTTTTCCCCAGCCAGACCTCAAATGGAACTGACCTCTAAAAGGGAACTCATGTCCCCCATGTCTTCAAGGAAAAGGCATATACACCAAGTTACAGTCAGCTGGATGCCAAGGCACTGTCACCCATACAGGTCCACTATCATCATCTGGAGATGGAAGACTGTGCTGCCAACATTTAAAAGGATGTTCTACCCTTTTCACAGGCTTATTTCTTAAGTTTACATCCCCACAGATCTCTCTTTCTTATATAAAAGTATAAGTAACAGCTCTGACCAACCATCTTCTGCCCTTGCCATAAGGGTTCGCTCCTCCATGGGCCCCTTCGCTTGGGGGAGGATGCACCCATGGAGTGAAGACGTTAGGCCATTATAATGGAGGATGCAGGAAGGACTGTAGGAGGATGGATCCACGGATCCCAAAACCCAAGACCTCTGAGTGACATGCTCTGGTGATGGTGGTTGGCATGCTCCCCCCTCAAAGCCGTCTCCTCCAAAAACATGCCAAGGCCACCACACCTTAGAATATCTCGGATCAGGAGATATTCTAAGGCCTTCTAGAGGAACAGAGCCTCTATCACCCCCTAAAAACATGGCCTGTAAGGTATGGTCGAATATTTTATATAAGAAAGGGGGAAATGTCCGGGACTAGAAGGACATTCTCCTTCAAAGATTAGCCTGACAGCCCCCTAGGAGACATCCTGCCTGGGAGGCATCCTGCAGCTACCTATCTCCCTGGAACATCCTGCGGTTATCAGGATCATCAGACATCTTGCAGCTGGCAGTTTTACCACCCACATCCAACAATTGCTGATTGGAGACCTTCCCCATCCCCAGCATATGAATACCCACCCACATCCAGCAATTGCTGATTAGAGAGCTTCCCCATCCCCAGCATATAAATATCCCTGTGTGAACAATAAAAGTTTGCAGCTTGATCAGAAAAAAAAAAAAAAGATCCTGAAAAAAAAGTTTGGAGAAGTTAAATAGATTTTAAATGTATACATTTAATCTGATGTTTATTTCCTTTAGATTTCTGTTTTTCTGGAACTAGACAAAATAGTTCAAAAGTACTCATGGGAAAATAAGCAAGCAAGAATTCCCAAGAATATGAAAAGCAACAAGGGAAAACTAGTTTTAAAAGATATTAAAACTTTTATAAAACCAATAGTGTGATACTGGTATATGAAGAAAAAGACTAATAGAATACAAACCCCAGAGACACCCCAATACCTCCAAAAGTTAACAATACCATAACAGATTCAAAGAGGGCTCTAAAATCAACAGGTGAAAATAACAGACACACAGAAAAAGATAAAGTTGAACCTATGCATCATTCTGAACACCAAAATAAATCCTAATTTGAACATTTAAATTTAAAAGTGATACCATAAAAGTACAAAAAGAAACCATGGACAAATTCTAAAAATCTTGAAGGGCTTTCAGTGCCTTAAACTCCAGATACCTGGGCTGGGGCTGTAGCTCAGTGATAGAGTGCTTGCCTAGCACTTGTGAGACATTGGGTTTGATCCTCAGCACCACTTAGAAATAAAGAAAGATTTTTTTTAAAAAAACAAGATACCATATTGATTAATATACACTGTAATATTTAAAGAAAAAAATATAAGACTTTTGTATATCAAAATATGTGAAGGTAAATAAAAATAAGTGAAAATCAGGGGAAAACTATAATTGATATCACACAGGGCTAATGTCTCCAATTTACAAATTTCTAGAAATTGATAATGGGAAAAAAGCAACCCAAAACAAAAATGTGAAAAAAACCCATTAACAGAGAGTTCACAAGAAAAAAATACAATTAGTTTTTATGCATAATATGCTCAGCCTTATTAATAATGATAGCAATCCACATTAAACTACTCTATATTGATAATTCTCATCTATCAAACTGTTAACAAATTCAAGGGTTGTACACAGTACATTGGAAAGACCCCAGAAAAATAGGAAGTCTCTCATACACTTCGATCTGCCCTCTTGTATCTGTGGTATTCAGACTGGATTTACCAATCATAGGTGAAAATATTTTTTTAAAAAATTGTCATGCAGGGCCTGGGGATGTGGCTCAAGTGGTAGCGCGCTCGCCTGGCATGTGTGCGGCCCGGGTTCGATCCTCAGCACCACATATAAAACAAAGATGTTGTGTCCGCCAATAACTGAAAAATAAAAATATTAAAATTCTCTCTCTCCCTCTCTCTCTCTCTCCCCATCTCTCTAAAAAAAACTAGTTTCCTACATAAAATGTGTCCACAGAGAATAAATGTTTTCAAATACATTCTTATAAAAACAATAACAACTATGAATCATTGAAATTCAACTTAAGGATGTCTCACTTGAAAAAAATTATAAGTGGACCTACAAACTTTTAGAAATAGGGCAAAGAAACAAAAATAATCCATATTCCATAAAATCTGCCTGTGTTGTCTCAACAACTTAATCTCAAATACATTAACTGCACACCATGTGCTTTCATGGAAAAGCACCGAGAAGTTTGTTTTTCTCAAACCCTTTTCAAAAAAAATTGTCCTCATATTGATGAACACTGGTCTTCCAGTTGTTTTACACAAGGAGAAAGATCTGTATAGGAATCTTCTGAATAAAAAATTCTAGTTTAGCAGAGCGCAGCGCACATGCCCAGGCTTTGGAGCAGTGGGGCCAGCAGCAGCGGCAGGATTCCGACCGAGCTGAAGCCCTCCCTGAGCCCCAGAGCTGCCCCAAACTCCCACCCTGGCTCCTGGATGGCGCTCGCCTACGTGTCCCCAGGCCTGCCGCCCAGCCCCAGGACCCGCAGCCCGAGCCCCACCCCCCCTCACCTTTCTCTTCCTGGCGCCACCTGCCACCAACCCGCTGGCCACCAAGTCGATGGAGCTGGAGGAGGCTCTGCAGCTCCTGGGCACTGAGGAGGCCATGGGGGGGGCGCGGCAACACATGGGGGGCAGCGACAAGAACCGTGGTGTCCCCAAGCGTAAGAGCAGCCGCAAGAAGAACCAGCTGAGCAAGTACAGCCAGCTGGTGGTGGAGACCGCAGGCTGGGCGAGCAGTCGCTGGCGTGCATCTATGCAGAGGCCAAGAAAGTGGCAGGGGTTGGACCAGCAGAACAGCCACACCTACCTCAAGTACTTGGTGCATGCTGGTGCAGAATGACTTGCTACTGCAGGTTAAGGGCACAGGCGCCACTGGCTCCTTCAAGCTCCATCCCCAAAAGCAGGCGGCCAGCTAATGGTGAGCACCTTTTCCGCGCCTGTGGTGCACAAACCCAAGAAGCCGGTAGCAGGGCGCCAGCGGACCCCTGGCCCACCAAGAGCGCCGCAGCAGACAAGCACGTGCCCCCCAAAGGCCGCTGCCACCAAGGACAAGGGCAGCAGCAGCAGCTGCAGCAGCAGCAGCAAGGCCAAGAAGGTAGAGGCTGGGAGCAAGAAGTTGAAGAAGACAGCCAACTCCAGTGTCCCCAAGGTGCCCAAGGGCTGAAAGTGAGCACCCCGGCCCCACACGCAACAACCTGGAGGGAGACCGTGCCCACTGGGCCACGACCTCACCTCCCCTACCCCAGGAGCTGCTCTGGCCTCCCCTCCCCCATGCGCTGCAGGGAGATTTTTGAAACAGCCCAGATGACGCCCTGATTGTCTCTGGCCCTTAGCAATGGCTGTCGCCATGGTTACCGCCCCACCTGGGAGCCAATGGTCAGGGCCCTGGTTGGCCAGCTGGCTGCAGCGGCCAGGCCTGACCCCCTCCCTCTCCCCGCCTCTGGGCTCGCAACAATTTCTCAGGGTGCAGGGCAGCGCAGCGCTCCCCTCCCCCCCAAGCCACAATGAAATATTCTTGACCTTTGCAATAAAAAAATAATAATTCTATTTCATACAGAAGGATTTAAAAGTGGAACGTGGTGGCACATGCCTGTAATCTCAGCAGCCCTGGAGGCTGAGACAAGAGTCTCTCAAATTCAAAGACAGCTTCAGGAATGGTGAGGCACTAAGCAACTCAGTGAGACCCTGTCTCTAAATAAAATATAAAAGAGGGCTGGGGATGTGGCTCTGTGGCTGAGTGCCCCTGATTTCAATCCCTGGTACTCACCCCCCTCCAAAAAAAAAGAAGGATATATAAATATGTAACTTCTTTTTGCAAGTCATCTTTGAATATTATTGGGTGCTAAAAATTTACCAATGTGCTGTCATTTTTAGATATTTCCTATTTCATTGTCTCTGAGATGCCATCACCTTTAAGACACTTAGAACATTCTTATTCTATGTACTACTCAGAAGAAAAATTGCCATGTGGTTATAACATGTCAATTTTAAGATTCCATCCATCTCAGATATGCATGTTAAAAATCAATTAAATGCCTTAATTATAAACCACAGAATTGTATGGCAAATTATTTATTTTTCTTCCAATTAACTCTTATGTCTCTCAAATGTAAAACTCCATAAAGACATGCATGTTTTGTCCATTTGACAACATTTCCTCCATGCTTAGAAACTGGAACATTTTCAATATCTTTGTAACTTGCCGAAGCCAAGTGCCAATGACTCGGCTTGGCACAGAATCACGAGCCACCACACAGCTCTGTAGGTTCAAACAGCAATTCTTTATTCCGGATCTCACACCAGCCTCCACACACGTTCAGGGGCAGTCTCGTTCTGCCGCACACTTCACCTACTCCACGAGGCTTTTTCCAAAATCCCATTTGAATCTCACGAGAACTCAACGGGAACAAGCAACAGGAACACCCTAATCCCAGCAGCAATAATCTTCAACCTCAACTTCCCTAAAACCCATATTCTTAAACCGGGAAACGCCTTAAACCGGGAACACCCTAAGCCCAAGGACCGGGATACTTCCTCAAACCTGCAGGATACTTCCTCAAACCTGGATCCACCCTCGATCACCTTGAGCAGGGTCATCTTTCTCAAACACACAAGCAAGGTCGCAGCAAATTTCCAAGGCAAGTCCATTTAACATGGGGTACACTGGCAAGGATTACGATGCGTCAATACCTACTTGGTAATGGCCCTCAGCACATCACTAGTAGAAGGGAGGAAGACACAGAAATGCCAAGACACCAAGCCAATTGACGGCTCCTTTGGAAAAATTGCGTCACTGGTGACACCATCAGCAAAGATGCCAGTGTTACCACAATTAACATGGGGTGCGCTGGCAAGGAAATTGCATCACTGGTGACACCATCAGCAAAAATATGCCAGCAGTACCACAATTCGCTGCACCAGACGATAGTTCACAATGCATGCAACTGATATATAGTCCAGGCAAGTTCTGCAGGCAGTTCAAAGTGGAAGAGTCTATCAATATGTTCATTTCCTCCCAAAGTAAATCAAGTCCTTGATTGAGCATTACTTGTTGAGTTATATTCATTGATGCATCAGTTTATACAGTTTACTGTGATCATAGAAGCTGTAGTTTGGTTTTCTTAGTCTTCACAGGCACTGGGATGGAGATGGGAATTCTGGCAATGATGTTAAAGAGACATTATCCTGAACAGAATTATTAAATATAATGAAAAGGAAAAGTGAAAGTAAACAAACAGATCTGTTAATCACTTTTAAAAACAATAGCAAGCAAACAGATCTGTTAACCACCTTTGAAAACAATCATTAACAGCTGTTTACCTAATTTAGATTAAACCACTTAAATCACGTGAATAAAAAAAAAAAAAATTCGGATCCATTTTTTCATGAGCGCTCCTCAAATAAAAATATGGACATACACACATACTGACATGCAACACAAAACAGTACACACATAACATACAACACATAAGACAATAATAAGTAAAGGCCTTGTAGCTATACCTAAGTGAAATCTCCATTGCAATGTTTAAAAACTCCACAGTCAAAAAATAAAACACAGTCAAAAAACAAAACTGATCAGAAAAACATTAACCTAGGTTTGTATGAGCTCAAAAAATAAAATAGAACTTTATGATGTGGGAAAAATGCAATAATAAAATAGATATTGAAAAAAAGCACCGTGGTTAATCACTGTCGCAGATGTAAGAATAGCCAAGCTGGAGCTCTGGATATCAGCTGTTATGGATTTCAGTCAAATCATCTTCTTTTTCTGTAGAAATTGTTTTGGTTAACCTCTCTGGAATCCAAATCGGCTGCTGTTCTCCCTGTGGGAACACACAAACGGAACCCCGACTCCAGACAATAACTGGGTCGGGACCTTTCCATTGTCCTGTTAGAATATCTTTCCAAAGTACCTTAGGCTTATGTACATTTTTCGGATACATATGTCTTTCCGCAGCACTAAGTCCTGATGAATCCAAATTTAGAAAGTTTAGAGTAAAAAGGGTTATTTTAAGTTTATCTTTGGGGGATATATACCCCTTTCCAATTCCCTCTTTTTGCTTTAATAAGTACGTTTTAATAGTTTGATGAGCTCTTTCAACTATGCCTTGTCCCTGTGGGTTGTATGGGATTCCTGTTATATGAGTAATACCAAAGGATGAGCAAAATTGTTTAAAAGAGTTAGAAGTGTAACCAGGACCATTATCAGTTTTTAACTGTTTAGGAACACCCACAGTGGCAAAATTTTGTAAGCAATGAGCTATAACATCTTTAGTTTTTTCTCCGGCATGAAGGGTGCCCATCAAAAATCCGGAAGAAGTATCAACTGTAACATGTAAATATTTTAATTTTCCAAATTCTGGCAAGTGTGTGACGTCCATCTGCCAAATATGGTTAGGTATCAGTCCTCTGGGATTGACTCCAAGATTAACTTGTGGTAAAAAGGTCACACAATTTTGACATTGTTTTATTATATGCCTGGCTTGTTACTTAGTTATTTTAAAACGCTTTTGTAAAGTATTAGCATTAACATGAAACCTTTTATGAAAATTTGTAGCTTCTTCTACAGTAGAAAAAATATGTATATCATGTGTAGTTTTATCTGCTAAATCATTGCCCAAACTAAGGGCTCCAGGCAATCCTGTATGTGCCCTGATATGTCCTATAAAGAATGGATCTTTTCTATCCCAGATTAGACTTTGTATAGTGGAAAACAAAGAGAAAACAGTAGAGGAAGGGGAAATCCTACCAGCATCTTCAAGGGATATAATAGCGTTAACTATATACTGACTATCAGAAAATAAATTAAATACAGAATCTTTGAACATCAGGAAAGCTTGTAAAACTGCATTAAGCTCTACCTTTTGAGCTGATTGTTTGGGAACTAAAAATGTAAAAGTTTGATCAGGGGTAACTACTGCAGCTGTACCATTATTAGACCCATCAGTGAATATATTTGGAGCATTCACGATAGGTGTTTTTCTTGTCATTTTAGGAAAAACTACAGGATGCTTAGACCAAAAAGACAACAAAGGATTAGATGGTAAATGATTATCAAATGAAACATTTGATTTACACATGATTATTGCCCATGTATTTAACTCATTAGCTAACTCATCAATTTGCTCCATAGTATATGGAGTAATAATTTTATTGGGAGAAATTCCAAACACTCCCTTTGCTGCTTTTATTCCTTTGAGTATTAATTGTCCTACAGCCTCAGGATACCTAGTAAGAATAGTGTTAGGAGAGTAAGACAAATGTATCCACAATAATGGACCTTCCTGCCAAAATACTCCTGTAGGAATATTTTTGTTGGTAGTACGATAAATAATAAAGGCAAACTTATATCAATTCTATCTAAATGCATATTTTCCATATATGTTTCAATAATTTTTAATGCCTTTCTAGCTTTAGGAGTTAGCATTCGGGGTGAATTTGGATCTGATGGACCTTTTAGAATATCAAATAAAGGTCCCAACTCTCCTGTTGGTATGCCTAGATAAGGCCTTATCCAATTTATATCTCCCAACAACTTTTGAAAGTCATTAAGTGATTTGAGTTGATCTACTCGTATTTGAATTTTAGGTGGACGGACCATGGTTGAGGATAATAGAACTCCTAAATAATTAATTGGAAAATTTAATTGTACCTTATCTATTCCTATCTCTAGATTATAATTTTTTAACAAGTTTGTAAGTGTGGCATAACATTCCAGCAATGTGTTTTTATCTTTATGTGCTAATAATACATCATCCATATAGTGAAATATTTTTAGTTCAGGATTTTGATTTCTAAGTGGCTGGATTGCTTTATTAACATATATTTGACACATAGTCGGACTGTTAGCCATTCCTTGAGGGAGTACTTTCCATTCATATCTCTCATCAGGACCTTCATGATTTAATGCAGGGATAGTAAATGCAAAACGTGGACTATCCTCGGGATGAATTGGAATCGAAAAAAAGCAATCTTTAATGTCTATAGCTAAAACATGCCACGTTTTTGGTAAAGCAGACAATTGAGGAATCCCTGATTGAGCAGGTCCCATAATAACCATCTCATTATTAATTGCTCTTAAATCTTGTAATAATCTCCATTTACCCGATTTCTTTTTGATGACAAAAATGGGAGTATTATGGGGAGATACAGAAGGTTGTAAATGTCCTTCCGCTAATTGTTGTTTGACCAGATCATGGGCTACTTGTATCTTTTCTTTAGTCAGGGGCCACTGAGGAACCCACACTGGTCTTTCTGATTTCCAAGTAATTTTAATTGTCTCAGTGGCCCTTTCTGAAAATCCAACCCATGTCTGTCTGTTCCTTGATCTATTTGAATTGGTGCTGCTATACCTTGCTCTTGTTTTCCTAATCTTTTTTCTTTCCTGATACCTTGTCTAGCCCTAGTAGTGGGCGCATTAGGATTGATGTTATTTGTTAACATCAAACCTAGTTGATCTAGGACATCTCGTCCCCATAAATTAATAGGAAGGTGATTCAAAACATATGGCTGTATAGTTCCTTCACATCCTTCAGGATCCTTCCAATCTAATACCATAGCACTTCTATGGGGATTAGTCGCCACTCCTAGGCCTCGAAGCGTTTGAGTGGCTTGTTGTAATGGCCAATGTTTTGGCCATTCTTGAAGAGATATGATGCTAAGGTCAGCACCTGTGTCCAGCAGGCCATTAAACTCACGACCCTGAATATTTAGTTTTAGCATTGGGTGAGAATCTAAATTTAAAGACAACATAGCCCAATCTACACCTGTGGAGCCTAATCCCCTGGAACCTCTTTCTACATTAAGACTAGAGAACTTATTATGTAGGCTGGGTATTATTAACAACTGTGCTATTCTATCTCCAGGTGAAATTACTGATATACCTCCTGGAGAACTAGCTATAATTTTTATTTCACCTACATAATCGGGATCAATTACCCCAGGACTTATCATAAGTCCTTTTAATGTAGATGAACTACGTCCCAATAATAAGCCTACTGTTCCTTGGGGAAGAGGTCCTTTTATTCCTGTAGGAATGATTTGAACTCCCATCTCTGGAGTTAATACTGCTCTGGCAGAGGCGCAGATGTCCAACCCTGCGCTCCCTCGGGTTTGTCTGATGAGGGATTTAATGGACAATGTGTCCTGGGCACCACCCTTATGGGGTTGCTGGGTTCCTCCACTGCCCCGTATATTTGTGGTTGTGGGCCCCGGAGCATTGGGCCCCCCTGTCCGTTTTTTGGTAATGAAGCCTGATGCCTTTCTCCACGATATCTTGGGTAAATACCTGATCCTTCTCCGTTTTTTGATAAGGGAGTACCTTCTATGGTGGTTTGAGAACGGCATTCATTAGCCCAATGTCTCCCTCTACGGCATCGTGGGCAAATACCCGGTATTCTATTCCTTTGATTTCTAGTTTTGTTAAAACCTCCTCTTATGGGGCAACTCCTTTTAAAATGTCCTGTTTGTTCACAATTATAGCATGTTTCTGGCCTGGCATCTAAAGCCTGTTTTACTGCAGCTGCCATGACTTGCCCTTGTTCATTAACATCTCTACATAATTTAATATATGTGTTTAAATCTTCATGCCTCCATGGTCTAATAACCTCTCTGCAGCAACGATTTGCTTGGTCATAAGCCAATTGTTTTATTAATGGCATTGCTTGTTCTGTGTCACCAAAAATTTTGGCGGCCATTTGAATAAGCCTATCTACAAAGTCAGCGTAAGGTTCATTAGGTCTCTGTAATACCTTAGATAGCTGACCTTGTAAATCTCCATGTCCTTGTAAAGTCTTCCATGCCCTAACTGCGTCTGCAGCAATCTGTGCATATACAGCAGGATCATATTCCATTTGTTGCCGCTGACCCTCATAATCTCCTTTTCCTAGCAGCATCTCTAGATTTCTTTGAGGGTAACCGGCTGCTGCATTTCGTCTAGCTGTCTCCCTGCAAAATTCCTCATTGGCAACCTTCCATAACAAATATTGTCCTCCATTTAGCACAGATTTACACATGCTAGCCCAATCTGCTGGCGTCATGTCCAAGTTAGTAATGGACTCCACCATGCTTACTGTGAAAGGGGCTTGAGGACCATAGGTTGTTACAGCCTCCTTTAACTGCTTCACTGTTTTAAATTCTAAAGCACGGTGAATTCGCTGCCCTCCTACCTGTTCAAATACAGGGCATGCTAATCTTTGAGGTCCTGTCTCAGGATCCCATCTATCAACTACGATGGGGTTTGAGGGCCATTCAGCTGTCTCCATCGGCGGGGCTGATGGTTGAATTACACCCTCTGGTAATAAAACGGAGTTAGTAACAGCCTTTTGTTGTGGCCTTTTTCCTAATAACCCCTTTTCCTTTAAATTTTCTTCCTCTCTCTGACTAGCTCGAGAGACCTTCTCTTTTCCTTGATCTAAAATGTCTTTCTCCATGGTCTGAACCTCTAACAATTTACTTAACAACTTTTCGGTTTCTTTTTTACTAATTTCTAATCTTCTATAAAGATAACGCAACCCAATAAGATAACATAAGAAAAAACCGCAACTGAATGAAACAAAAACTGAATAAAAATTCGCTGTATCAATTTTCTCTTTCTCGGGGCTAACAAACTTCAAACCTTGAGCGAACCATTTTTCCCAGTTTGCCTGAGAAATTTCTAGGGACAGGCAACTTGAAACAAAAACGAAATAAATCAAAACAAGAACACATTGTTTTTGGAAATGGTCACCCATTCTCTCGCCTTCCCTCAGGGGCGAGCAATTTACTCACCTCCAAATTTCAGATGTTCCGCGTACGGGCCACCAAATGCCGAAGCCAAATGCCAATGACTCGGCTTGGCACAGAATCACGAGCCACCACACAGCTCTGTAGGTTCAAACAGCAATTCTTTATTCCGGATCTCACACCAGCCTCCACACACGTTCAGGGGCAGTCTCGTTCTGCCGCACACTTCACCTACTCCACGAGGCTTTTTCCAAAATCCCATTTGAATCTCACGAGAACTCAACGGGAACAAGCAACAGGAACACCCTAATCCCAGCAGCAATAATCTTCAACCTCAACTTCCCTAAAACCCATATTCTTAAACCGGGAAACGCCTTAAACCGGGAACACCCTAAGCCCAAGGACCGGGATACTTCCTCAAACCTGCAGGATACTTCCTCAAACCTGGATCCACCCTCGATCACCTTGAGCAGGGTCATCTTTCTCAAACACACAAGCAAGGTCGCAGCAAATTTCCAAGGCAAGTCCATTTAACATGGGGTACACTGACAAGGATTACGATGCGTCAATACCTACTTGGTAATGGCCCTCAGCAGTAACTTGTTATTTATTTAGTTTACTTATGAATATGTGAATATGAAAAAAAAAGTAATGATTTTTAACAGTATTTTTAACAGTACTGACCTCTTTTACTCTGGGACATTTAACTTGCTCAAAATAAAAAAAAAAATAATTATTTTCAATTTGGCTGACTTCTCAGGTCAAAGAGATTCAATACATCTCTACACAATTGAAAATATATTCTCCTCTGAGAAGTCTTTACTTACATGTTTGTTTCCACAGCACTTATTACTATTACTTTCAATAGTAATAAGCAACAAACACCTTACAAGATTTTTTAAAAGTCAAAATAAACATCCTTTTTAGAGTTAAACAAGTTGAAAAAAAAATTGGTACACTGTAGCTAGCTTGAGCTAAATGCTATTTTAATTTTTTTTTTCTATCATAACTAGCAGTATTTCAAATGAAAAGATAATTTGTAATGAGTCATACCATAAGGACTGCTGTATGTACATCTATCTACATTTTCCAAATTTGCTAATATAAACACCTGTAAGTAGAAAGGGTTATTTTAAAAGTGATTACAGCTGGGCATGGTGCTGCCTCCTTGTTAATCCCAACAATTCGGGAGACTGAAGTAGGAGGATTCCAAGTTTGAGACTGCAATTTTAAGAAGGGAGAAAGGGCTGGAACTCAGTGGTAGAGTGCCTCTGGGTTCAACCCCTAGTAAGTAACCCGCCCTGCAAAGTGATGACACGAATGTATATTCTACTCAACTCAGAACTGCTATCTTACACACTGCTGTCACTTCCCAACTCTGTTCTCACATCAAACTGCTAAAATGATATTAGTGTTTAGATGCCAACATTTCTAATGTGAATTCCCATTAAACCCACAAAAACACAACCTCGCCTTCCAAGATTCTAGAATAATTGACAAAGGTGTCACTAACCAAGATCATGGCCTTTTTTATATGTTTGACACATCAGAAAAAATAATTTTTCCAGAAAGAAGTTGTTTGTCATCCCTTTCTTGTTAAAATAGATAATAATAGTTCTTAATAGTATTCTCAAAAACGCAGAACAGTCCTTAAGGAAAATTTTTAGTTATCAAAGGTATTGAGGGACACCAATTTAGTGTTTGGGGGCATTTAGTGTTTGGGGGCCAGGATCTAGGCTTCACACAGTGCTTGGGTGGGATGGATCTGCATCATCAAGATTCATCCTGGTAACAAGAATTTTGATCTTCAAATGGTTTAATCAAGCCCACTTTAAATGACCATTACTTTAAGACACAATATTTAAAAGTTTTTATAGGAAACTCCACCCCTTGCCCCTAATTATGTAAGACAAAGTAGTAAGGGATGCTTCAGGAGAATAAGGAAACTGTCTGAAAATTAGTGCTCATTTTTTCACACTACACATTACCTCAACATAAATTTAAAATTATAGTGAGTATACATAGACTAGTATGTATGTTAACAGTATGAGATGGCACATAAATCTCACCCCAATGAATCCAAAAATTTCAATCTTGTTAATATTTTACTTGTTATTATTGGCAACTGAAGGGATCCATGGGAGGGTCATAGTATAAACTGTAGGTAGACTGAGGAAGCCTGTAATTGACCTTGGCATGTCATCCCTAGTTCAATCTAGCCTGTCCTTTTTATTAGTTTAAATAATGTTGTCCCAACATACTAAGTGTCCCAAAACTAGTTTCCATCTTCATCTCCCTCTTGGATTTTCTTGTTTGAACCAGATCCTAGTACTTTTTTTTTCTTTATTTTTTAACCAACTCAAACTTCTTCACCAGCAGCAGGTGCAAGCACTCGAACGCATGCTGTCTTTCACCACAGCTGAAGTTTCTGGTTATAAATGAGTCTGCAATGCATGTCATGTATTGTCCTCCTTTTTCTTCTACATGTAAGTAAAAGTATCACACCCACTTTCACTTATGTGTGTAGGCAGGTTCTGTTGTGTACAAACCTCACTGCTCAGTAGCAAAGTGGGCTTGATAAACGTTCAATACCAAGGAGAGGAGCTTTGGTTCTGTGGTTGACAACCAACCATTCCAGAGTGGAATTCCGTGCTTCAAGGGTAATCAAACTTTCCTTTGCCTGAGGCAGGGCTTGGGCTAAAGTATTTCACTTTTCTTGGGCGAATGATCCCACCCCTGGAGTACAAAGGTCACTCTAAGCCCACCTCTGCTCTCTCACACAGGGCCAAATGATAGTTTGCAGGGGGGGGGAGTTAAAGGAAAGTGACCACAACACTCGAAGTGACAAGAGATCTTTATTGCAGCAGTGCAAAAGAGGAGGAGAGAGAGAGAGAGAGAAGAAAGGGCAAGGGAGAGTGAAGCAAGAGATTGAGACAGAGAGAACAAGAGACTGAGGCCCCAGCAGGAGGGAGTTTTTAAAGCCAAATTCTAATGGGGTCTCTGGGTCTGCAAGCTGCCTTGTTGGTGGACAATGATTGGATTGCACAGTAGTTGCTAAGGGTATCCTCTTCTGCCTTCAGGAAGATGGGGCAGGGGTCAGATGTGGGTTTCTGTTGCACCAGATGGGTGGGGGTCCAGTGTTCAGACTTGATGTAAACAGGTAATAAAGGACCAAACGGGGGGGTGTGGGGGGGTGAGTGCATGTGTTATCCTGCAGCTAATATTCATTCAGCCTGCACTACAGACAATTTGGTTCAGCCTGTCCTGAACCTAACATTCCTCCCTTTTGTTTTTCTAAGTGACATGGGGAAATCATAAAATCCTCTGGCTACATCCTGCTTAATGGTGGGTAGCGTGAGACCTAGGAGGGAAAGTGGAGGAATGTTCAGGGACAGGTCTAAAAACAGCAGGCAGCCAGAAATAACACCTTGTGGCTATAAACAGTTATTTTGGCAGGGGTAAAGTCTATAAAAGTTCCTTGAAACCACAAGTCATCAATGCCATCAAATCAGTCCTGGGCAGTGGAGATCCTTGGTATCGGCCATTGGTCCTGTCATGGGGACTATAGGAAGTATCAGAGGTAGCTTGGTTGAATCCAGTAATGTTATGGGTGACAGCCTAATTTCAGCCAGTGGAAGGGCAATTATCTTAACCATAAACTGAGAGTGGATGGTTTAATCCTGGTGCCATGTCCCTTGGATGTTAAATCACTGTCTGTGGTTGGGATAGAAACTTGAAAGAAATTTAATGATTAGTAAAAGAATAACAGGATTGGTGAGAAATTTTGAGTTTGGTGGGCATGGTGGAAGTCCAGGACTGGATATTTGGAAGAGGTGCCTTTTTCAGGTGGGAGACATGGTACCTGGGAGAGTGTTTAAAAGCTTGGTAACCATTGGGGTAGTAAGTATGACTGTATGGGGGTCCCATCCAGCGAGATTGCAACGACTGAGAATGCAGTCCCTCAAGTAATACTGAATCACCCAGTTGAAGAAGGTCCAATTTAGTTTGTGGTTGTGCTGGGGTTGAGGCAATGAATGTTGCAGGAAGGCATTGGTCTGCTTGTTTTCTGAGAAGTGGGGGCTGGACCTTTTTCTGACTGGGTGGAGGTGGGAAGTCTGAACCTGGGAATGATCTGCTTGATGAGGATGGAGATGACAGTGTCAGCAGTTTCCCTGGATGTAGGGAAATCTTCAATCAAACCTGAAAAAGTATCAACCAAAGTAAGTAGGTAGTGTAGCATTTTGTGCCTAGGCATGTAAGTGAAGTTGATCTGCCAGTCTTCATCTGGCTGGTGGCTCCTTATCTGATGTGTGGGGAGTTTAGATTTGATGCTTCCTTGTGGGGATGCTGTAGAGCAGACAGACCAAGCAGAGTGGACCTGACAGAGAGCAGATCTCATTTCTAGGAAGTGAAAGAGAGGTTGTGAAATCTGGAAAAGAGGTTATGAAGGGTGTTAGGTGAAGGCAGAGTCTCTGGAGCAAGTGTTATGCTCAAATTCAGGACCCCCAAAGACCACCAGAGACCCAAGATCAAAGTAAGCAGCAAAGAGGTGTTTATTGTGAGCTAGCTTGGTCGTCTGCACACACACAGCAACTTGTGATGCTGAGAGGCCCCGAGCCCAAGGTTTGCAGCAGTTTTATACATTGTTTGGAGAAGGCAGAGAATCAAATAACAACTCTAAAATATGATTAGCACATTCACTGGTGGGAACAAGTTGGGTAAAAGTGATTGGTTACAAATATTCATTTGAACTGATTGGTTTAAGCAAAGGGGGTGTTCATGCTTAATTACATGGTTTCCCAACAACATAAACTACTGGGAAAGTCATCTGGCATCCCAGGTATTTAAGTGTCTCATGCTGATTGGTGGCTGCTAGGGGCTTACTATGGGTCTCCACCTAGTCTGAGTGAGTCAGGGACACCCTCCAGTTATTTGTAGATAAACCACTTAGCAGGGTGGGAATGTGCCTAGGAGTGCTTTGTGGGGATTTCCAAGGACAAAGGTCATGTCCCTTCCTTGAACAGGTTTTGCTCTGAGGTAGAGGCTGTTTTTTTACTAGAAGAGCTGGTCATGAGTCATAGGTCTCTGCTTGGGCATCAGGGGCTGGTAGTCTTAAAGAAGTAGTTGATTGACCAGCTGGTTGGTGAATTTGTGTTTCTGATCTTGCAGGAACTTCTGTAGGCAATTTAACATACAGAGTTCTATTAGGAGAAACATAAAGAGGACTAATAGGGGTCCTTTGAGAGGGAGGAGCCAAGGCCACACTTGACTGAACATGCCCCTTGGAGCCTTTTGGTCTAGTTTCTCTCTCCTCTTTTCTAGCTGTTCCTGTCCTTCATTACTCCCAGGAATGACTGTGTTTTAGCTTAACTCTTTTTGGTAGGTGTTTAATATCAAGCTCTTCAAAATTGACTTTGCTTCTGAAAAACCAGCCTCTATCTCAGAGCAAAGCCTGTCCAAGGAAGGGACACCTTTGTCCTTGGAAAGACCCAAAGAGCGCTCCTAGGCACATTCCCACCTTGCTAAGATGTTTACCTACAAACAACAGGAGAGATCTGCTGCGCCAGGTGTCCCTGACTCAGTCAGGCTAGGTGGGGATCCATAACAACCCCCTTGCAGCCACCAATAAGCATGAGACAGGGAAATTCCTGGGATGACAGATGACGCTCCCAGTAGTTTATGGGGATTGATAACATGTTGGTAAACCATGTAGTTCAGCACATACACCCTTCTTGGCTTAAATCAACCAGTTCAAATAAATACCCCTTTTGTACTGACCAATCACCCTTACCCAACTTGTTCCCGCCAGTGAATGTGCTAATCATGTTTTAGAGTTATTTGATTTTACCATTGTGTGTGATGATTTGCTAAGAGATGCTATGATGTATGTGGAGGTCCCTGCGTTCTCCAAAGAATGTATAAAACTGCTGCAAACCCTGGGCTTGGGGCCTCTCAACGTCACCATTTGCTGTGTGTGCACGCGGAGGACCGAGCTAGTTTGCTATAAACACCTCTTTGCTGCTTACATCGATCTTGGGTCTCTGGTGGTCTTTAGGGGTCCTGAATTCAAGCATAACATATGGGGTCTCATCCAGGATCACCCTAATAAGCCTACCCAGACACTCCGATTGAGAGGTGATAAAATCCTGGCCAGTAAGTAAAGGCATTGCCGATCTGTAAGTTTCTGTACTCTTCTTGCATGCAGGTTCAGGTTCTGTGTTTTGTGGTGGGCAAAAGGTCCAGGTGGATGCACCGAAGGGCAGCCGAAGGGGTTTATGGGAGATGTCCCCAGCCCCTTTCTGTGTTCTGAGTGGATTGCCTGTGGTAAAGTATTTTGTGAAGTATTTGATAAAGTATTTTGTAGCTGATGGATCTGCAGTCCACGTGTGCTTTTAGTTTCTGGGTAGCAATCCATGACGTGCTGCGAATTCTGTGGCCGCGCTGCGAATTTTGTGTTATGTGTATTTGTTTCTATTGTCCTGTCCATCTCCACCCCAACACTCTGGCAAGGGAACTAATCTCCCAATCTGGGATCGTCAGACCCAATCTGAGGGGTATGCTCCCCCAATCCGTTTGTCTGAAGGGAAGGCCCCACTTGGCTTGGGGCCAGCACCCACTTTCATTTTTTTTTTTTGACAATCTGAAGAGGGAATCTATGTCTTTGTGTGTCTTTGTGTGTTTTCTTGTCTGTGACTCTGTTAAGTATGATGGCATTGTTTTACTTTGGACAGATGCAGAGTCCCAAGTTCCAATCTGCCTTAGATGTGTGGAGGTAACTTTAGCTAAATTTTAGCCTAAGAATGTCCCTAGTATGCTTCTCCTGTAAGGGACCAAAATTTAATAGAACCGCCAGCTTTTCTATTCTCACCTTTTACACCCCTTTTAGCTGTGTTTTAAAAAACTTTGATAAACTTTACTCCCCTTTGTTAAGTGAGATTAGGGAAGCAATATTTTCTTTTCTTCCCATAGTTGGCTTGAGTGCACCCACTGCAGAGGGAAATGCCTGCTGGGGATCTAAGAACTTTGATATCTCACTTTTTCTTTTTCTCAAAACCCTGTCTTCATTATTAAATTGGCATTGATTGGCTTTGAGGACAGAAACCAAACTTTCAGTCACAAATTTTGGGACCTCAGAGGGGACTTTAGAGGAGTCCCCACTCTGCCTTCTTGGGGAAGCATAGCACTAGAAACAACTGCAAGCAGAGGATTAACTTTTTGAGAGCTGACTACTGGAAAGTTATGAGATATGCCAGCATGCCTGGGATCAGACCTCACCAAAGGAGCTAATTCTGTAAATAAAAGGAGGGACTGAGGGACTCCCAGCAGCTGCCGAAGCCCCTTTTGCTTTGGGGAACCTCCCTCATTTCTTCCCTGCACTGTAAGGATTGCTCTATCTCTGTCTACTTAAAATGAAGGGGACACTGAATGCAGTGATGTCACCACACCAAGACCCTTGATTTTACACTTCTGGTTGCCCCTATGTGAGTACATCTGGTCCACTCATGGAGAAATCTATGGTGCCACTAATGTAGGAGTCATAATGGGAGTTAGAAACCTGGGGAGATTTTTCTCTTATTTAATCTATTTTAAAGGTTATTATAGATTGTTTCTTAGGGATGATCTTGGCTGAATGTGTATCTAAAAGATGATTTTTTTATTGTAACAATCTGGTATCTGAATGGGTTTTTGAAGCATTGCATAATCTTGCAGTTAAAAGTTGGGTTTAGGTAATTTGTTTAGTTTATGATTTCAGATAATTCATGCTGAAGAACTTAAACACTTAGGATAGAAAATTAAAGAACTCTACTTCCAAGTTGGCAAGTAACTCCCAATCATTTAGTTTTATTTTTTCATCAATTTTTGAACTGGTAGCCTGGGAAGATATCACTAGGTGTACCAGTGCATTAATTTGGGCAAGGATAGTAAATTATGTTTTGGTATCTATTCCCCTCAGTGTGTAGGATTTAGGAAAGGAAAGTGTTGGATTGGGACATTGGTCTGGCTTATTGAAATGCATTGAATAGCAACAGTCTTGGGAATTTTTAAACCTTAATTTTGGATGTACATGGTAGTGTGTGGTTATCTTCTGGAATTTTTTTCAGGTGATTTAATGTAACTTAATGCTATTTTAGGAACTTCAGAACAAAGGATGTGGCTTAATGATCCTGAAGAAATTTCTTCTGATGGTAGCTTTTATATTATCAAGTAAGATCCTATTTTCAGTTTTGTGTGAGCAAGTTTTTCTAGTGTAGGAAGATGTAAAGGTACAAAATTTTGCGAATTGTATCTTAAACTTGTATCATAATTTTCAACATCCAAACCTGAAAATTGTGACTTACAGTTAAAATGCCTTACGCATGAGGCTTCTCCTCGGAATTCCAGTTTTTCTTGCTCCTTCCAGACCTCCACCAGGACTTAAGTTGAAATGCAATAGAAGAAGCCTGCGAGCTCAGTAGGAGACAGATCTGAGGCCCAAGGGGAAAAAAAGTAAAAGTGAATTTTTACCTGAACTCAAACTAGATTAAACCAAAAAGTAAATTGTATGGTATTTACTAATTACAGGCCAGTCATTTTTTTCTAGGACTCTTGCTTTTTCTTAGATCCTGTATTTTTTTTTTTTGAGCTCATGATTTTGATCCTACAGACCTAGGTTAATGTTTTTCTGACCAGTTATATTTTTATCAACTGTGGAGTTTTTTTTAAACATTGCAATGGAGATTTTACCTGAGAATAGCTACAAGGCTTTTACTATTGTGTATGTGTGCACACTTGTGTTATGTGTTATATGTCTGTATGGGTATGTCCATATATCATGCAATTATATGACAATTGGCAGATATATGAGGAGCCTCATGAAATTAAAAAAATGGATCCAAATATCTTTGATTCACATGATTCAAATTGTTCAATTTAAATGGGTAAACAGATGAAAGTAAAGATGTCTTTTAAATTAAGCTTATAAGTCTTTCCTAGGTGATAAAAAACTAATAAAATGTTGATGTCTATAAAATAATCTGCCTAAATTCAGAAATTTACAAGTATTGTTTCAAAATGTGAACAGAAAAGGAGGTTAACAGATGCAAAAGAGAAATTAGAAGGTTCTAGGTATGGATTTAATAGAGGGAAAATGTGTTTCTGGATAAGAGAGTCTATGTGATTAAGTAATTAAGAGGGTTTAAGTAAGTGATAAAGAAGGTCTGTGTAAATTGGTTATATATGTAAGTTTTTTGAGCAATTAATCTTAAAGAAATTAAAATTATACAACTATGGTTAAACAACAACTGTTATTTTTCAATATTGTAATATGTTATTTCTTTAAAAGCTAAACTTGGTTAATATAAAATCATCAATGTAATTGTGGTGCTATTAATGTGTTCATATCTTCCAGGTATATAAGCCTGTAAGGTAGAAGCTTCAAAAGAGCATTATATCAAGCTGGTGTTCTAAAGTTGTATGGTAATTTTAGGCTTAAAAGAAAAACATGTTGGATATTTATTTATATCATTTGTGTTCTATAACTGGACTTGTTATCAATAAGATATGTAAAGTTCTATGTTACTTTTTACAATGAGATACAATTTAAATGTATTTTTAAGTTAATGAGAGCCTAATCTGTGTAAAGGTTTTATTGTAAAATAAAATAAAAGTACTTTGCTACTTTTCTACAAAAGGTCAAAAGCTTTCAGCCTTTTTTTAATTCATGTTTTAGATGTGATATTATATTGTGTTAGCTAATATTCATGTGAACTTGAGCAACAATTTATGTAGGCTTGGTAAAATAATGTTTAAGAAGCAAAGATCAGTTTCAGAACTACAGTACTTAAGATTTATGAAGAGCCCCACCTTACCTGAAATAAGGCTCTGTGTCCCATCTCACTACATGTGAGAGTGACTATGAAAGAAGTAGACCAAATTTCAGTACATTTTTTTTTTATTGGTCGTTCATAACATTACATAGTTCTTAATACATCATATTACACGGTTTGATTCACGTGGATTATGAACTCCCCCTTTTACCCCGTATACAAATTGCTGTATCACATCAGTTTCCCTTCCATTGATTGACATATTGCCTTTCTAGTGTCTGATATATTCTGATGTCTGTCCTATTCTCTACTATCCCCCCTCCCCTCCCCTCCCCTCCCCTCCCCTCCCCTTTTCTCTCTCTACCCCTTCTACTGTAAATCATTTCTTCCATTTGTATTATCTTGTCTTACCCCTCCTTTCCTCTTGTATGACATTTTGTATATCCCTGAGGATCGCCTTCCATTTCCATGCAATTTCCCTTCTCACTCCCTTTCCCTCCCACCTCTCATCCCTGTTTAATGTAAATCTTCTTCTCAAGCTCTTCGTCCCTACCCTGTCCTTGTTTATTCCCCTTATATCAAAGGAGTCATTTGGTATTTGTTTTTTAAAGATTGACTAGCTTCACTTAGCATAATCTGCTCTAATGCCATCCATTTCCCTCCAAATTCTATGATTTTGTCATTTTTTAATGCAGAGTAATACTCCATAGTATATAAATGCCACATTTTTTTTTATCCATTCATCTATTGAAGGGCATCTAGGCTGATTCCACAGTCTTGCTATCGTGAATTGAGCTGCTATGAACATCGATGTAGCAGTGTCCCTGTAGCATGCTCTTGTTAGGGCTTTAGGGAATAGACCAAGAAGGGGAATAGCTGGGTCGAATGGTGGTTCCATTCCCAGCTTTCCGAGAAATCTCCATACTGCTTTCCAAATTGGCTGCACCAATTTGCAGTCCCACCAGCAATGAACAAGAGTGCCCTTTTCCCCGCATCCTCTCCAGCACTTATTGTTGTTTGACTTCCTAATGGCTGCCAGTCTTACTGGAGTGAGATGGTATCTTAGGGTAGTTTTGATTTGCATTTCTCTGACTGCTAGCGATGGTGAGCATTTTTTCATGTACGTGTTGATTGATTGTATGTCCTCCTCTGAGAAGTGTCTGTTCAGGTCCTTGGCCCATTTATTGATTGGGTTATTTGTTATCTTATTGTCCAATTTTTTGAGTTCTTTGTATATTCTGGTTATTAGGGCTCTATCTGAAGTGTGTGGAGTAAAGATTTGTTCCCAGGATGTAGGCTCCCTGTTTATCTCTCTTATTGTTTCTTTTGCTGAGAAAAAACTTTTTAGTTTGAGTAAGTCCCATTTGTTGATTCTAGTTGTTAACTCTAGCGCTATGGGTGTCCTATTGAGGAATTTGGAGCCCGATCCCACAGCGTGTAGATCATAACCAACTTTTTCTTCTATCAGATGCCATGTCTCTGATTTAATATCAAGCTCCTTGATCCATTTTGAGTTAACTTTTGTGCACGGCGAGAGATAGGGATTCAGATTCATTTTGGTGCAAATGGATTTCCAGTTTTCCCAGCACCATTTGTTGAAGATGCTATCCTTCCTCCATTGCATGCTTTTAGCCCCTTTATCAAAAATAAGATAGTTGTAGTTTTGTGGATTGGTTACTGTGTCCTCTATTCTGTACCATTGGTCCACCCGCCTGTTTTGGTACCAGTACCATGCTGTTTTTGTTACTATTGCTCTGTAGTATAGTTTGAAGTCTGGTATCGCTATACCGCCTGATTCACACTTCCTGCTTAGTATTGTTTTTGCTATTCTGGGTCTTTTATTATTCCATATGAATTTCATGATTCTTTTATCGATTTCTATAAGATATGCTGTTCGGATTTTGATTGGCATTGCATTGAACTTATATAGGACTTTTGGTAATATCGCCATTTTGATGATGTTAGTTCTGCCTATCCATGAGCAGGGTATATTTTTCCATCTTCTAAGGTCTTCTTCTATGTCTTTCTTTAGGGTTCTGTAATTTTCATTGTATAAATCTTTCACCTCTTTTGTTAGGTTGATTCCCAAGTATTTTATTTTTTGGGGGGATATTGTGAATGGAGTAGTTGTCCTCATTTCCATTTCAGAGGATTTGTTGCTCATATACAGGAATGCCTTTGATTTATGCGTGTTGATCTTATATCCTGCCACTTTGCTGAATTCATTTATTAGCTCTAATAGCTTCTTTGTGGACCCTTTTGGGTCTGCTAGGTATAGAATCATATCATCTGCAAATAGTGATAATTTAAGTTCTTCTTTTCCTATTTTTATGCCTTTAATTTCTTTCGTCTGCCTAATTGCTCTGGCCAGTGTTTCGAGGACTATGTTGAACAGAAGTGGCGAGAGAGGGCATCCCTGTCTTGTACCAGATCTTAGAGGGAATGCCTTCAATTTTTCTCCATTCAGAATGATGCTGGCCTGTGGCTTATCATAGATTGCTTTTACAATGTTGAGGTATGATCCAGTTATCCCTAATTTTTCTAGCGTTTTGAACATAAAGGGATGCTGTACTTTGTCGAAAGCTTTTTCTGCATCTATCGAGATGATCATATGGTTCTTATTTTTAAGTCTATTGATGTGGTGGATAACATTTATTGATTTCCGTATATTGAACCAACCTTGCATACCAGGGATGAATCCTACTTGATCATGGTGTATAATTTTTTTGATATGTATTTGAATCCGATTCGCCAGAATTTTATTGAGGATTTTTGCATCAAGGTTCATTAGAGATATTGGTCTGTAGTTTTCTTTCTTTGAAGTGTCTTTGTCTGGTTTCAGAATCAGGGTGATGTTGGCCTCGTAGAACGAATTTGGAAGTTCTCCCTCTTTTTCTATTTCCTGAAATAGCTTGAAAAGTATTGGTGTTAGTTCCTCTTTAAAGGTTTTGTAAAACTCTGCTGTATACCCATCCGGTCCTGGGCTTTTCTTAGTTGGTAGTCTTTTGATGGTTTCTTCTATTTCCTCTATTGTTATTGGTTTGTTTAGGTTGTCTATATCCTCCTGGCTCAATCTGGGCAGATCATAAGACTCAAGGAATTTATCTATGCCTTCACTATCTTCTATTTTATTGGAGTATAAGGATTCAAAGTAATTTCTGATTATCTTCTGTATTTCTGAAGTGTCTGTTGCCTTTTTCATCCCGTATGCTAGTAATTTGGGTTCTCTCTCTTCTTCTCTTCGTTAGCATGGCTAAGGGTCTGTCAATTTTATTTATTTTTTCAAAGAACCAGCTTTTAGTTTTGTCAATTTTTTCAATTGTTTCTTTTGTTTCAATTTCATTAATTTCAGCTCTGATTTTAATTATTTCTTGCCTTCTACTTCTTTTGCTGTTGTTTTGCTCTTCTTTTTCTAGGATTTTGAGATGAAGTATGAGATCATTTATTTGTTGGTTTTTTCTTTTTTTGAGGAATGAACTCCAAGCAATGAATTTTCCTCTTAGAACTGCTTTCAGTGTGTCCCATAGATTCCGATATGTTGTGTCTGTGTTTTCATTTAACTCTAGGAATTTTTTAATTTCCTCCTTGATGTCTTCTAAAACCCATTGATCACTCAGCAACCTATTGTTCATTCTCCAGGTGATGCTTGCTTTTTCCTTTCTTCTTTTATCATTGATTTTCAGTTTCATTCCATTATGATCAGATAAGATGCATGGTATTATCTCTACCCCTTTGTATTGTCTAAGAGTTGCCCTGTGACATAGTATATGGTCTATTTTTGAGAAGGTTCCATGTGCTGCTGAGAAAAAAGTGTAGCTACTTGATGTTGGGTGGTATAGTCTATATATGTCAATTAAGTCTAGGTTGTTAATTGTGTTATTGAGTTCTATAGTTTCCTTATTTAACTTTTGTTTGGAAGATCTGTCCAGTGGTGAGAGAGGTGTGTTGAAGTCTCCCATGATTATTGTATGTTGGTCTATTAGACTCTTGAACTTGAGAAGAGTTTGCTTGATGAATACAGCTGCACCATTATTTGGGGCATATATATTTATGATTGTTATGTCTTGTTGGTGTATGGTTCCCTTGAGCAGTATGAAGTGTCCTTCTATATCCCTTTTGATTAGCTTTGGCTTGAAATCTATTTTATTAGATATGAGTATGGACACTCCTGCTTGTTTCCGCGGTCCATATGAGTGATATGATTTTTCCCAACCTTTCACCTTCAGTCTATGTATATCTTTTCCTATCAAATGCGTCTCCTGTAGACAGCATATTGTTGGGTCTTGTTTTTTGATCCATTCTACTAGCCTGTGTCTCTTAATTGGTGAGTTTAAGCCATTAACATTTAGGGTTATTATTGAGATATGGTTTGTTCTTCTATCCATATTTGTTTATTGATGTTACTAAACCTGATTTGTTATCCTCTATGACTACTTTCCCCCCTTTACTGTCCTACCTCCCATTGTTGGTTTTCAATGTTGTTTTCCATTTCCTCTTCCTGTAATGTTTTGCCAAGGATTTTTTGAAGAGATGGTTTTCTAGCTGCGAATTCTTTTAACTTTTGTTTATTGTGGAAGGTTTTAATTTCATCTTCTAACCTGAAGCTTAATTTCGCTGGATACATGATTCTTGGTTGGAGCCCATTGTCTTTCAGTGTTTGAAATATGTTATTCCAGGATCTTCTAGCTTTCAGAGTCTGTGTTGAGAGATCAGCTGTTATCCTGATTGGTTTACCCCTAAATGTAATCTGCTTTCTTTCTCTTGCAGCTTTTAAAATTCTCTCCTTATTCTGTATGTTGGACATCTTCATTATAATGTGTCTAGGTGTGGATCTCTTATGATTTTGCACATTCGGCGTCCTGTAGGCTTCTAGGATTTGGGATTCTGTCTCAATCTTCAATTCTGGGAAGTTTTCTCGTATTATTTCACTGAATAGACTGTTTATTCCTTTGGAATGGAGCTCTGTGCCTTCCTGTATCCCAATGACTCTTAAATTTGGTCTTTTGATATTGTCCCATAATTCTTGGATGTTCTGCTCATGGTTTCTTAGCAGACTTGCTGAGCTGTCTATGTTCTTTTCCAGTTGAAATACTTTGTCTTCATTGTCTGATGTTCTCTCTTCTAAGTGATCTACTCTGCTGGTATTATTCTCAATTGAGTTTTTAAGTTGGTTTATTGTTTCCTGCATTTCTAGAATTTCAATTTGTTTGTTTTTTATTACCTCTATCTCCCTGTGAAATTGATCTTTGACTTCCTGGATTTGTTTGTCAATGTGATCTTTCATTGTCTGATTTTGCTGTCTCATGTCTTCCTTGAGACTCCAGATCATCTGAAGCATATATATCCTGAACTCTTTATCTGATATTCCATCTGTTGCAGCTATTACCTCTTCTAAAGTTGAGTTGACCTGCATTGCTTGTGGTCCTTTCTTTCCTTGTCTTTTCATACTGCTCGCGTTTCTTTCTGCTTGGTGCAACTGTTGTGTTTTGAAATTTACCCCCTATTTATTTATGTTGCTCTTGTATACTTGAAAAGTCTCCCTTGCAGGTGCGGGCGGCGGCTGTGCCCCTACTCCAATTGGGGTGACGTGTCTACCACGCTGGCGGCTCTCTGGGCCTGTTCCGGGAGTGGAAGGCGGCTCTGCTCTGTCCCTATTCCAATTGGGGTGTCGTGACTACAATGCTGGCAGGTCGCTGGGCCTGTTCCGGGCGTGGGCGGTGGGCTTGGCTGGCGGGATTCCACCTAATGGCAGTCCCTAACCTCCCTGCTTGCTAATTAATGGCTTCTCTGAGGCGCCACGCCTTCTGTAGCTGCGGGGCAGGCCGCGCGAATCAGTTGGCCTGGATCTCCGGGGTCCTGCTGCTGGCTGTTTTGATGTTGCAAGCTGTTGGAGAGTGGTGGTGTATCCTTCAGCTTTCCCGGATGGTGGCCTCTGACTGCCTCGGTGGAGTGTCCGCTGTGGGGGATGGGACTGTACCGCTTCCTTCCCCTTCTGAGATCCCGTGCTCGGCCCAAGGGTCCGTGTGGGCTTGGCTGGTGGGATTCCACCTAATGGCCTTCCCTAACCTCCCTGCTTGCTAGTTAATGGCTTCACTGAGGCGCCACGCCTTCTGTAGCCGCAGGGCAGGCCACGCGAATCAGTTGGCCTGGATCTCCGGGGCCCTGCTGCAGGCTGCTCGAAAAGAATTTTTTTTAAAAAGAATATTATGAGGTGAAATTTACACTAATGCAGTGTTGATAGGATTGCAAATTAGTACAGCCATCCTTTAAAACTATATGAATATCCCTTTCAAAATTTGGAATACAACCACCATCTGACCTGGTTGTCCCATTCCTTGGTAAATATCCAAATGTCTGAAATCAGTATACTATAGAAACACAGGTACCTCAGTGCTTATAGCAACACAATTCGTAATAACCTAACTACAGGACCAGCTAACATACTCATCAACAGACTAATGAATAAAGAATACCTGGTGTATATACACAATAAAGTTTTACTTAGTCATTAAGAATTAAATGGTGGCACTAGGTGGAAAATTGATGAAATGAGAACACAATTCTAAGTGAAATAAGCCACACTCAGAAAGCCAAGGGTCAAATGTTTCCCCCTCATATGTGAATACTTGACCACATAATGAAAAAGGGGAGAATCCAACACAAATAGCAGAGATATCTGTGGAAGGGGTTATAGGGAAGGCAGGGAGGACAGAGGGATGAAAAGTAGAATGAAACAAACCAAACTCTCTCTGTAAATCTATAAATAAAGCAGGGTGAATTTAAATGTTGTGTACGTCTATAATGCACTAATTTAAAAATTTATATATGAATAGAAGATACACCAAGAAGCCAGACTCATTGTTCTCCCTTTCACTCTTCCTCTATTTTTTCTTTTACTTTTATTTATTTTCTTCCTCCTCATAAACAATGCACCCTATGTTGTCTATAGATCAGCCTTATTTTGAAATTGCAAATCTTTGTGTTTCTGATATCTTCTTCTTCTTTCCTCTTATTTACCACTATTTTTAACTTCTCTTACCACTGGTTAGTTTGTAAAATATCAGACCCCACCACTAATTCTCTAGAAGCAGTTAAAACACTAGAGCTCATAGGTAATACCAATTGTTTGAGTTTACAATGGACAAAATTCATGATTAAATAGTATCTTTACTGATAGAAATTGTTTACCCTACAATTCCTGTTTATGGTGTCAATCAACATTGTAGATGTCATAATAGGAACTAAGTACTTAATTTAATCCTATGTGTTATATGCATAGGTTTTTGCAGTTATTTGACTCCCCCTCATCTCTGAGGCACTGGAAACCTACAGGATAAAAGCTGGTACAGTAAAAACCCCACTGCTTCAGGTCCATTTGTGTATATGGGTAGACACTTAAACAATAAAAAAAAGAGAGATAAAAACATCAAAAAAAAAAACAGAATAATTTAGCAATAGACTCCACTGATACTACAGTACAGGAAATATCAAGGAATGAATTTAGAAAATTCATAGACAAGATGATCTAAGAGGTAAAAAAAATTATATAAATATATATTATATATATGTATGCCAAATGCCTAATCTACAAAAAACAAAACAAAACAGAATTTTAAAAGCAGCTAGAAAAAATGACTGGTTATATTTAGAAGTAAACAAAAATGATTTCAGCTGATTTTTCAAGCCACACCCTTAAAAACTAGGAGAACTTGAAATAATATATACAAAACTCTAAAAGAAAATGGATGCTATCAAAATTAATTTTTAAAAATAATTAAGAATATTTTTTAGAAACATTATCTCACTATTCAAACAAGTGAATCAATTTTCTTAAACAAATCTGTTGATACTTTGTATTTGCCTCACAACTAAAGAAGTTTTAGAAATACAAGGTAAACTAAGACAATGTCCAAACTTTTAGGAATATGCAGATGTGGGAACAGGTACTTTTTGCCAAATCTGTAAATAATGTGTGACTAAATTGTATAGTTAGTTTTAACCCAAATTTTCCAAGAGCTGCACAAGGCCAGTTGCCAGTTGGGAACTGGTAATTGCTGCTAGTATAGGTTCACATATTCAAAAAAAAGAGTACTCAGCACTTACCCTGATCCTAACTTCTGTAGTGTTACCATTGAATTCTACTCTAAAACCTTTTGCTGAGCAATAATATGTCTCCTAGAGAAATTTTGTAGTAAGTTTGTATAGAACATATTTTTAACACATTAAGATATATGTATAAACAAATTTAAACTTTATAAATATCATGTTCTGAATTAATCAATTTTCATTTAGCTTAATAATCTTTTTTATACTTGAAAAAATATTTAACACTAGCATCAGTATATAAGAACATCCCCTAGCTAATTGTTGGTAATAGCTTCAATCATATAACAAAATCATATCTCTCCAGAATAGACTTGAGGGTGGGGTATGTGACTTAGGTTGTAGAGCATTTACTAAGCATGAAAAGTGTGTTCAATTCCCACCACCATGTGTATCAAAGAATAATAAAATCTAAAACTAAATATTTTATATAGATATTGTAAATACCAGATAAATTTAAAAATAAGACATATAAACATACATTATAGCAGGAATGCATCTATTAAACAAAATATGAAGAAGACAACACTAAAAGTAAGAGAGGCAAGTTAGATATCGTACTATACTTAAATAAAAATAAAAAAATGTTAACCTGCCTTTGAAATTTGTAATTGGAAAAATGTTTATATTCCTAAATTTTGAAATATATTTCTGATTTTACTGTGCTTTTTTAGATAACTTTAAACAGGTTTTTTTCCTACGTGAGAAATTTGTACTTTTGGTCAGTCCGTGCAGCCGCCGCTGCCGGCCGCCCTCAGCCAGCAGCTCGGCGCCACACGGGGCGGGCGTCTTGGGCGGGCAGGAGCGAGGCGACTGATGGGCGCGGCAGGGGCGGTCCAGCGACCTCGGGCTCTGGCTCCGGCGCGGCACAGCTGGGGCAGCGGCATCTCCATGGGACCGGCCTGCGCACCTGGCGCTCTGAGAATATTTCCACTGCTGGACCGAGGACACAGGGTTTGGAATTCCTAGAGAATTACCTTTGAGAGAAGCTGGAAATAATTTCTTTAAATTTCATCTCTTAGTTTCCATCTTGTTGCATTTCTGAGGCTTATCCAGGAGCCATGAACAACTTTAGTAATGAAGAGTTTGACTGCAACTTCCTTGATGAAGGCTTTACTGCTTAGGACATTTTGGACCAAAAAATTAATGAAGTGTCTTCTTCTGAAGATAAGGATGCCTTTTATGTCGCAGACCTTGGAGACATTCTAAAGAAACATCTAAGATAGTTAAAAGCTCTTCCTCGTGTTACCCCCTTTTATGCAGTCAAACGCAATGATAGCAGAGCCATAATGAAGACCTTAGCTGCCATTGGGACAGGATTTGACTGTGCTAGCAAGACTGAAATACAGTTGGTGCAGTCTCAGAGTGCCTCCAGAGAGGATTATCTATGCAAATCCTTGTAAGCAGATGTCTCAAATTAAACATGCTGCCAGTATTGGAGTCCAAATGATGACTTTTGACAGTGAAGTTGAGTTGATGAAGGTTGCCAGAGCACATCCAAAGGCAAAGTTGGTTTTGCGGATGACTCCAAAGCAGTCTGTCATCTCAGTGTTAAATTCGGTGCCACACTCAAAACCAGCAGACTTCTTTTGGAATGAGCTAAAGAATTAAATATTGATGTCATTGGTGTCAGCTTTCACGTGGGGAGTGGCTGCACTGATCCTGAGACCTTCATGCAGGCAATCTCTGACGCCCGCTGTGTCTTTGACATGGGAGCTGAGGCTGGTTTCAGCATGTGTCGGCTGGATATTGGTGGTGGTTTCCCTGGATCTGAGGATGTGAAGCTTAAGTTTGAGGAGATCACCAGTGTGATCAATCCAGTACTGGACAAATACTTTCCATCAGACTCTGGAGTGAGAATCATAGCTGAACCAGGAAGATATTATGTTGCTTCAGCTTTCATGCTTGCAGTTAATATCATTGCCAAAAAACTCGTATTAAAGGAACAGAGAGGCTCTGATGATGAAGATGTGGCAAGTGAACAGACCTTTATGTATTATGTGAATGACGGAGTATACAAATCATTTAATTGCATCCTTTATGATCATGCACATGTAAAGCCCTTGCTGCAGAAGAGACCTAAACCAGATGAGAAGTATTATTCATCCAGTATATGGGGACCGACCTGTGATGGCCTTGATCGGATTGTCAAGTGCTGTGACCTTCCGGAAATGCATGTCAGAAAAACAGGTGATAGAGAAAGATGAGGAAATGCCGTGAGGACCTAACAGAGCACCTCAACAGCAGGTCAGCACGCCCTACCCCGCCATAGCCTTGAGCTCCAGGGCCACCTGCCTGGCTGAACTCACCTCAGAGGAGGCTGCGCCTCACCCAGATGGTCAGGGAGTGTGGCCTGGCTAAGCCACCAGGAAGAGGAGGGTGGCATCACTCCTGGATTAGGATGCTCACAAGGGACTGGATGAGACATGTCTGTTCACAGATTCTCTGGGGCCTGGAGGACACTGCAGTTAGAGCTAAGGAAGCAGCAGAGCTCTCTGGGGCACAGCTCTGGGTCATCCTCATCCTGTCCTGTCTCCCTCTTTGTTCAACTCTAGACTTCACCAATGTTAAAAATCCTCTTCACTCTCATACTGTCTACAATGCCTGACCAGTAACATGTAGGAGCAGTTAGTCTGGATTGGTTTATCAAACACACCGTGTGTGTGTGTGTGTGTGTGTGTGTGTGTGTGTGTGTGAGTGTATGACCTGGAAACATGGAAGGAGTCCTGCTCACAGGTCCACTTCACTTTCTTACCACTCTGCTTGTGCTCCTTGTTTCCTGTCATTCCTGGCCATCTAGGTCATTGTAATTTAGAATTTAATTTTAAAGTATTTGTTTTTATTCCAACTACTGACATGAAAATTATTGAGAAGTCTCAAAACACAAACTGTTTCATTGAAAATTTAAATGTTTAGTGTATTATATTCACCCAGATTAAAATCATGCTTTAAATGTTAAGAGTGGAGTGTAACTCAGGGATTATGGCTCCTGCTGAGCATGCATGAAGCCCTGAGTTCAATAACTAGCTATGCAGTAAAATGAAATACATCATATCTTGCCTACAAACTACAAGTGCTTCAAATATCTGTTCAGTGTACAGCTGTTGTAGCAGCTACAGTGAAATAGAGGAAGAAAGAAGCAAAATCCTTCAGCATCTATTTTCTAATAGTTCCTTCCCAAAATTTGCAATGAAATTCTTCTCAACTTTTTTTTAATCTATGTCTGAAACAATGCTTATTATTCACCCTGACATGGAGGTCTTGTGACAGACAGCCTGGGTACACACACACACACACACACACACACACACACACACTGTTGGCCAGGCTGCCTCCTGAGCTGTACCTACCTGTGACCTGCAGCAATTCAGCCTGTAGATGGCTTATCCTGCCTCCTTGCCCCCTGGTTTCCTGTAACACTGTGGGATTCAGCCCTGGCATCCTCTCAAGTGTGGGAGAAACTAAGAAGCTGGGACTTTTCTCCCTGTCTGGAGATAGTCCATGGCAGCTGAAGCACCTGGGCACAACAGGAACCCTGTTGGCTCCAGGCTCCAGCATCCAGAAGGCATTTTGAGTTCTAGCAGCACTGCAGAATGTGTGCACCTGGGTCGCTATGGCGTCCTACCTGTGGCTGGGCATATAGTCTCCACACTCAGTAGAGAGTGAACAGCAGATACAGAGGGAGGAATAGGGTCCTTAGCTGACAGACTCCCTTCTCTCCACCAGCCTCACTTAGGTCATGGCCACTTTGTAGCCAAATCCTTGCATGAAGTCTTTTCAGCTTGAAATTTGGGATGTTGTCTTGTGCTACACCTCCACTTTTAACATTTAAAGCATGATTTTTATCTGGGTGAATATATTGCAGTAAACATTTAAATTTTCAATGAAAAAGTTTGTGTTTTGAGACTTCTCAATAAACTGATTTAATGTGGTTACTATGTATTGGGTGATTTAAACAGGAATGTAGTCCTTTCCTAAAGATGCAGATTTTCTATGTTCAAATCCATCGATTATAAACTGAGCTGAAATAAAAATGCTTATGCAGAAATCACTCTCTTAGTATGTTTTGTAAAGTAATTCCATGCAGGGAACAGTCATCTAAACATTTTGATATATAGCAATAAGTTGCTTTCTGTTAACCATCAAATCATTCTACAACATCCAGCTGGAATATGGTATTTCTACACCAGCCTGGAATATGGTATTTTTCCACCTTAGTCAATTTGTTAGAGTTATCATATTTGACTTGCATTTCTCGCTTACTAATATATCAATGTGATTTTTCCTGTTTCTCCATGTAACTACCACTTTATGGAATGACTATGTCCTTTGCACATTTTTTTTAGTGAAATCTTTTCTTCATAAATATACAGTGATATACAATGCTTTATATATTCAAAACAGTAACTGAGTAGTATGGACTACAACATTTAATTTCAGTGGTTATTTTCATCAGAATTTTCTAAAGTATTGTGTTTATTTTGACAAACTTAATGATTTCTTTCAGTGTGTTTCTGTTGGGAAAATCTTTACCCATTTTGGGATCTTCTAAAACATCCCCTTTCAAATATCTATTGAATGAAGTTGAGTTTTTTTTTGTTATTGTTGTTGGTTTGTTTTGTTTTTTGCTTTTGTACAGTTAACTGCAGAGACAGCAATAATTTATTTATATTGCAGTATGCTGGGGACTGTTGGCATGGCTCCTTTCACATAGCTATGAACTTCCAAGGTTCAAAATGCTTTTTTATACCTCATTCATTCAAAAAAATTGGTCAATAACTTATATCTATTTATTACAATGCAGTGTATTCCAGCCACTAGATTTGGTTTACTTAGTAAAGAGAAGAATCTGCATGCCAATCCAATAGCAAATACGGGCAATATGCTGGGGGATATGTAATGTAACTTCATGAGTTCATAAATACAGTAAATGGCATTGTTTATAGAAATAAAAAGTAGTGTCCTAAAAACTATAGGGATGCCCTGAATTCTCCAAATAGCCAAAGCAGCCTTGATGAGAAGAACAGGGCTGGAGCCTCCAGAATGCTCTATTTCAAGTGATTTTTGCTACAATAGTAAAACCACAGCACTGTCCTAAGTACAGAAATGTGTATCAATGGAATTAAGTGCCCCCAAACACAACCATTCATTGTAGGCTATCAGTCTTTCATGAGGGTATCAGGGATGAGGAGTGGAATAGAAGAGTCTGTTCAGTGAATGGCTCAGCAGAAGCTGCACATCTTCCTAAGGAGAACAGAAGTAAGTCCTTTTTACTCCACAAACACAATTTAAATCAAGTAGAATAAGGCTTAGGTGTAAAACATGAAATTTTAGTTTCTAAATAAATAACAAAGGGAAACAGTCCTTCACATGGTCTTGACAATGATATTCTGGACAACACCAGAGAACACAATCTACAACATGTAAAAATTAAAATGAATGAATACAAGATGCTAGAAAGCTTCTGCACAGCAAAGAAAGACATCAACCAGATGCACAGGCAGCCTACCCAACAGAAAACAATATTGGTGAACTGTATAACACATGAGGGGTTAAAATCCACACTACAAGAGCAAATCAAGCAACATAACATCAAAAATCAAATAATTAAAAAATAGGCATTTTTCTGAATTGGGCAGACAAGTGGCCAAAGGTTTATGGAAAGCTGTTGAGCATCATGGATCATCAGGAAGAGGTGATTAAAACCAGCTTGAGATACAAGTTCACACACGTCAGGGTGGTTATTGACAAAACCACGAAGGTAGGCATTGAAGAACATGTGGAGAACACCAAACGCTTGCACCCTGTGGAGGAATCACATATTCTGGCAGCTATAATTGAAAGCTGTCTGAGCCTTCGACATCTACTAAAAATGGGACTGCTAAGGGACTTGGTGATCGCATTTCTGTGTCACTATCCACAGTTAGAGAAATAAGCTCCTCAATACATGTTCTCAATGTTTATTGTGCTGGTGCCCAGAGGAGGCAAGATATGGAAGCCAACTTCTTGTCTGGAAGAGGTGGATAGATGTGGAAGACGTGGCATGTAGCTGTCTATATCTATAGGCATATAGACATATAGAATGGGTGCCACTCAGTCCACAGAAGGAGATACTGCCACTGAGATCCCATGGGTGGAGAACTCCAGGCCAAGTAAATGAAGGCAGACACAGAAAGACCAGCTGTGCATGGCTTCAGGGCTACGTGGAATCTAAGTAGAAGGGACTCAGATGCAGACAGTAGGTTGTGGTCACCAAGGGCTCGGGTGGTAGGGCATGTTGACAGGGAGGACAAGTTTTCAGTTACAATGCAAATACATCTGGAATTATAAAACACAGCACAAGGACTTTGGTTAACAGTACCATGTGGTATGTGTGAAATTTTTCATGAGAGCATATTTGAACTGTGCTCAGTGCAAAGATGTGAGTAAAGATGTGAGGTAATGAATGTGTTAGTTCACTCATTCCAGTAATCACATTCAGCATATCAAATTCTACAACTTTACATTTTATACCTACATATATACAAGTTTTTCTCTTCATTCATACCTCTCTATATTTGATAAGAATCAGTGGACAATAGCTACACAGATTGAATCTTTGGTTATATAATTCTTCCATGGTTATATATTTATACAGCATTTCAAGTTTTCAGAGAATTAACAGGATAAATATTACTTCTACTAATTCCCATGTACCCTTAACTTCTACACACCTACGAGGAATCCTGAAACTCCTGTTGCTTCAAAAGATTTTTTCTGTCTGCACGTCATCAGTTGAACACTCTTGACCACATCCTCTAAATATCAACAATGTGTTTCCTAATAATACGATTTTTCCCCTAGAAGGAGAAAGTCCTTGTCAACTTAGGTTTATAAGGTGGATCCAGGGAAGATGCATGAGTACTCTTAATGCACAAGCAGGGGACACAGGAGGCTCACCCCTGAGAGGAGCAAAGGGATGCAGCACTGTGGAGTAGGAGCCCAGGAGATGGCACCAGGAGATCTTCATCATCTGACGTGGAGAGAAGGAGAAACCATGGAACCCAAATCCCCTACTTTACTGTTTCCTGAAAGACAGGTCCCACATTCAACATTTTCCTCAGAGCCCCAGTGACATCCTTGTTCCTGAAACTGTAGATTAAGGAATTCAGCACAGGGGTGAGAATGGTGTAAAACACAGAAACCACCATGTCCTTCTGAGGGGTGTGGTAGGAGCTGGCAAGCATGTACGTGTAGATGGCAGCACCATAGAAAAGTGTGACCACCATCATGTGTGAGGAGCAGGGGGCCTCAGCCTTCCTCCTGCCCTCTGCTGAGTTCGTTCTGTGGATGATGAGAAGGATGCAGGAATAGGAGCCTGAAATGACTTTCACAGGAATGAGGAGCATGAGAACACAGCACAGGTACATGAGTGTCTCATAGAGCGAGGTGTCTGAGCAGGAGAGCTTCATCACAACAGGGACTTCACAGAAGAAGTGCTGGATTTCCCAGGATCTACAGAATGGGAAGGTCATGTGACAGGAGTCAGCATGAAGCCATCCACTGATCCCAGGAACCAGCAGCCAGATGCCAGGAGGAGACACACCATATGGTTAATGAGGACTGGATAGTGAAGTGGATGGCAGATGGCCATGTAGTGGTCATAGGCCATGGCTGCCAGAAGGAAAAACTCAGAACCTACTAGTGTCAAGTAGAGGAAGATCTGTATCCCACATTCAGCGACTGAGATGGTACTCACACCAGCACTTGGTCCAGGAGCATCGTGGTCACAGTGATAGAGATGGATATCATGTCCATAAGGGACAGAAGGCTGATAAAGAAGCACATGGGGGTGTGGAGGTTGGCACTAGAGTGTATCAGGATGATCAGGACAGCATTTGCAGACAAGGCCATCAGGGAAACCAGAAAAATGTCCACACAAAGCAGAGTTGGGTGTTGAGATTGCCTGAAAAGTCACACCAGGAGGAAATCTGCCCACCCTATGTGGTTTATCAACCAGGTGGTGATGTTCATGAGGCTCCACTTTGGCTACCAAGAAAGCTTTGATAGAATGTTTTACAGAGGGCTGAAGTGACTTCTTAGCTGCCTCACACCTGTGCACCAACCTGATTGTGCCAACCAGAGGATGTTCCAGAGCCTGCAGAGCCTAGCAAGTTCAGATGACCTGTAGTAAACAATATTTTTTAAAAAGTATCTGAAAGCTTACCTGTGGGTGAAGTGAGTTGGTAACTTGTAGTGAGGTTTCAACAGCTCAAATTCAGGAGCTTCCTGAAGAAAGTAGTTTGTTAATGACAAGTGCATTTTTTCAGAATCATTGCTCAAAAAAAGTAGGGTACATTTGCAAACAAGGGGTATCACTAATTCCTTAGTTTAAATTTTCCAAGTGTGAAATAAATGTTAATATTTCTGGTTTAACAATATGTTTTTAGCTGGCATCTAAGGACTCTCAGATCTATATGGTATATTCGAAATGTTTAAAAAGTTGCTGAGACATAATTCATGGAATGCACTTTTAACATTTGAACCCCCAAAGCCTATAGGACCAGGACGTGTGGGAGGTTCTGTGAGTCTGGAATGACTCTGCTGTTCTCTCCAGCACACTGCAGTATTCACACAGGACCAAACGTTTTGAGACCTGAGGGGCACCCACCCATAAAGATCCAAGGTCATGACTGGTTTCCAACCTTGACTCTTGCTACCCCAGACCTCCCCTTCCTTGTCCACTCTGCCTGTGAGATGATGAGAAAGACACCTGACACCAGGTGTGGTGAGGATGAAGTGAGGCAAAGAAATGAAAGTTTCCTGAATTCTGACTTTCACAAATGAAGAAACAGGCATGCTGTTGATTGACATCTGCACTACCCACTCTTCAGAACCTGTCATAGACCTGGCTGTCACTGCTATTGTACTGTGAGATTCCATACTTCATTTCTCCAATTTAGGTACCTATTTATATATCCAATACTTGATAAGATTGCATGAGAAAAGCCCTGCAAGTAAAGCTTACAATCAACTTTAAATAAAAGTATTTAGATTTGACAATTTTTGTGTTATTATTTATATAAAATGAATAAACTCTAAATATATATATTTAAATAAAGGCAATTATAAACAATGGTCTGAGATAGTTATCAGTTTGACCCTGACTAAACACAGCTTTGTGGAAAGGTTCATCTGCTTCAGCACAGCCAGGGCTCCTCCTGGTTTCTCTTCAAGCTCTGTCATTTGCACTCAATCTCAGGTGGAGAACAAGCATTCAAGGATCACTGCTATTCACCAGAAAGGCTTTGGCTGTTTTGCCAATGCCATCTGCTTTATCAATAGCCACAATCAATTTTCATGGAATTTGAGAGACAGTGAGTTAACAAAACCACAGAGACAGGTCTCAGAGGTAGGTCACATTTGTCTGCTCTGTCTTGATCCTCAGCCACCTCTCTGTAGATGCTAGACACTGTTAAAGGGCTTGTTAACCTAGCCTGCACTTCTGGGGTCATTCTACTTCTCTACAGGGAAAACACCACCGAAAATATTTGAGGCAAAATTTTTAAATAGTGAAAAAATAAGTAAAAAGGGCAATGAACATTTCCACTTTCTTAAGAAAATCAATAATGGTTTATTCCATGTTTTCTATTAAGGAGATTAAATCTTTCCAGTCTTCTGTCTCTTAAAGCTTAACTGTTAAATTTCATTTTCTAGCAGCCAAAGGGTCTGATGTCTCTTCTCTCTAGAAAGACAAGCAATAGCTACAATTCAGAGGTTATTTTATTTTTAGAAAGGAAAGTTGAAGCACATTTTTCTCCCTTGTAGTATTTCCTAATTCAGATGTGATAGTCCACTTTTGACAGCCCCTGCTGGGAGGCACTGAAGCAGTGAACACACTACACAGCTTCTGATGCTATAGCCCTAGGGTGCAGCATGACTGAGACCCACTGCAGAGGTGGACAGCAGGAAAGGTGCAGGCACAGGGACAGAGATGGTAGGTGGGTAGGAGGTAGTAGATGGATTATAGAGGAGAGAGACATGATAGACAGATAGACTTTCTGTCCATGAAATCTTAACCTGTTGGCAGATGAAGGCTGAGCTCTTTGGAGAATTTGAGATCTTTCCCATGAACTGAAATCATACGTTTTCTCCTGTCAGCCTCTGTGGACAAAGTGGAGCAAGGAATGGACACAAACAGCTGCAGTGAAGACAGGGGCGAATTTTCTGAGAGGACAGAGGAGAGAGGGAACAGTGAGGGAGAGGCTCTGCCACTGTTCCAGAGCCCAGAACCCCAAGAACACAGAGGACCAGGGACCCAATCTGCTCCACATCCTGGGCCTTTCCACCTGCTCTCTTACTCTTCTCTAGGCACCTTCATAGGTTTCAATGGAAAGGCCTGGCACATGTTTAACTTGGGGAATTGGTGACAATTTTGGTAGACAAACACAGAGCCACCTTATTAGCCAGAAGCACCCAGGAATTGCTGACCATGCTCTGCCTTCCCCAGAGCCTCTGAGGTCCTACTCTTCTTATTTCCTCCTAGTACAGACTGACAATCCAGGGTCTCAGGGTCTCTGCCTAACATCACACAAGTGATCCCAGGGACGGCCGTGTCCCACCCCAGGGTGCAGCAGAGCACCTCACTGCCTCAGTGCCTATGGAAAACAGTGTCCTCCCTCTGCCACCGACAGCTTGGGTCTGGTCAACTCACCGTGTTTCTTCAGGGAAACATAAATTTGCTCAGGACACTTGCTTCCAGCATTACTGCAACCTGAGGAGTTAGCTCCACCTGAAGCAAGGACAGCCCTTCTTCCTCTGCAAAGTTGCAGTCGCAGGACAAGTAATGCAGCTTCCTACCACCATCTGAAGCATAAGAAGGAATATATAACATTATATGTCCATAAATAATTGGAAATAAAAACTCAAAATTCAAGATGTTACAGTAAATAAATGTTTATGAAAGTTTTATGGTGAAAACATTTTTTTTTAGAAAAAAACAGGTGATAGAGAAAGATGAGGAAATGCCGAGAGGACCTAACAGAGCACCTCAAAAGCAGGTCAGCAAGCCCAGCACAGACATGGCCCTGAGCTCCAGGGCGACCTGCCTGGCTCAACTCACCTTAGAGGAGGCTGCATCTCACCCAGATGGCCAGGGAGTGTGGCTTGGCTAAGTCACCAGGAAGAGGAGGGTGGTGTCAATCCTGGTTTAGGATGTTCACAGGGGACTGTTGAGACATGTCTGTTCACACATCCTCTTGGGCCTGGGGGACACTGCAGTTAGAGCTAAGGAAGCAGCAGAGCTCTCTGGGGCACAGCTCTGGGTCATCCTCATCTTGTCCTGTCTCCCTCTATGTTCAACTCCAGGCTTCACCAATGTTAACAATTCTCTCCACTCTCACACTGTCTACCACGCCTGACCAGTGACATGTAGGAGGAGTTAGTCTGGATTGGTTTATCAAACACACCATGTGTGTGTGTGTGTGTGTGTGTGTGTGTGTGTATGAAAAGCATCACTTCCTCTGTGTCCTGGAAGCCTGGAATGAGTCCTCCTCAGAAGTCCACCTCACTCTCTTATTTCCCTGCTTGTGCTCTTTGTTTCCTGTCATTCACTGGACATCTAGATCATTGTAATTTAGAATTTAATTTTAGTCTATTTGTTTTTATTTCAACCACTGACATGCAAATTATTGAGAAGTCTCAAAGCACAAACTGTTTCATTGAAAATTTAAATGTTTACTGTAATATATTCACCCAGATAAAAATCATGCTTTAAATGTTAAGAGTGGAGGTGTAGTTCAGGGATTATGGCTCCTGCTGAGCATGCATGAATCCCTGAGTTCAATAACTACCTATGCAGTAAAATGAAATAAATTCTATCCTGCCTACAAACTACAAGTGTTTCAAACATCTGTTCATTGTACACCTGTTGTAGCAGCTACAATGAAACAGAGAAAGAAGAAGCAAGATCTTTCAACAGCTATTTTTAACAGTGCCCTCTCAAAATTTGCAGTGAAATCCTTCTCAACATTTTATCTATGTATGTCTGAAACAATGCTTATCATTCACCCTTATATGGAGGTCTTGTGACAGCCTGGGTCCACACACACACACACTGTTGGCCAGGCTGCCTCCTGAGCTGCACCTACCTGTGACCTGCAGAGCTTCAGCCTGTTGATGGCTTATCCTGCCTCCTTTCCCCCTGGTTTCCTGCAACACTGTGGGATTTAGCCCTGGTGTCCTCTTAAGTGTGGGAGAAACTAAGAAACTGGGACTTTTCTCCCTGTCTGGAGATGGTCCGTGGCAACTGAAGCACCTGGGCACAACAGGAACCCTGTTGGCTCCAGGCTCCAGCATCCAGAAGGCATTTTGTGTTCCAGCAGCACTACAGGACTTGGGCTCCTGGGTCGCTATGGCATCCTGCCTGTGGCTGGGCGTAGACTCAGTAGAGAGCACACAGCAGATACAGAGGGAGGAATGGGGTCCTTATCTGACAGGCTCCCTTCTGCTCCACCAGCCTCACTTAGGTCATGGCCACTTTGAATCCAAGTCCTTGCATGAAGTCTCTTCAGCTTGAAATTTGGGATGTTTTCTTTTATTAAACTGATTTAATGTGGTTACTATGTATCAGGTGATTTAAACAGGAATGTAGTCCTTTCCTAAAGGTGCAGTATTTCCATGCTCAAAGCCATCGATTATAAACTGAGGTGAAATAAAAATGCTTTTGCAGAAATCACTCTCTTAAAAACATCAACCAGTTGCACAGTTTATTTTGTAAAGTAATTCTCTCCAAGGAATAGTCATCCAAACATTTTGATATATAGCAATAAGTTGCTTTCTGTTAACCACCAAATCATGCTACAACATTCAGCTGAAATATGGTATTTCTACACCACCTGGAGTATGGTATTTTTCCACCTATTAAATTTGTTAGAGTCATATTTGACTTGCATTTCTTGCTTACTAATATATTTATATGATTTTTCATGTTTTTCCATATAACTACCACTTTATGGAAGAACTATGTTCTTTGCACTTTTTTTCTAGTGAAATCTTTTCTTAATAAATATACAGTGATATACAATGGTTTATATATTCAAAACAGTAACTGAGTAGTATGGATGACAACATTTAATTTCAGTGGTTATTTTCATCAGAATTTTATAAACTTTGTGTTTATTTTGACAAATTTAATGATTCCTTTCAATGTGTTTCTGTAGGGAAACTCTTTGCACATTTTGGGATCTTCTAAATCATCCCCTTTCAAATTTCTATTGAATGAAGTTGATGGTTTTTTGTTTGTTTCTTTGTTTTGTTTTTTGCTTTTGTACAGTTAACTACTGAGACAGCAATAATTTATTTGGGTTTCACTAAGCTGGGGACTGTTGTCATGGCCCCTTTCACATACCTATGAACTTCCAAAGTTAAATATACTTTTTAATAACTCATTCATTCAAAAAATTTGGTCAATAACTTATAGCTATTTATTCCAATACAGTGTATTCCAGCCACTAGATTTGGTTTACTTAGTGAAGAGAAGAATCTGCATGCCAATCCAATAGCAGACACAGCCAATAAGCTGAGGAATATGTAATGTAATTTCATGGGTTCATAACTACAGTAAATGGCATTGTTTACAGAAATAAAAAGTAGTGTCCTAAAAACAATAGGGATGCCCTGAATTCTCCAAATAGCCAAAGCAGCCTTGATGAGAAGAACAGGGCTGGAGCCTCTGTAATGCTCCATTTCAAGTGATTTTTACTACAATAATAAAACCACAGCACTGTCCTAAGTACAGAAGTGTGTATCAATGGAATTAAGAGCCCCCAAACTCACCTACTCATGGGTAGGCTATCAGTCGTTCATGAGGGTCCCAGGGATGAGGAGTGGGATAGAAGAGTCAGTTCAGTGAATGGCTCAGCAGAAGCTGGACATCATCCTCAGGAGAACAGAAGTAAGTCCTTTTTACTCCACAAACACAATTTAAATCAAGTAGAATAAGGCTTAGGTGTAAAACATGAAATTTTAATCTCTAAATAAATAACAAAGGAAAACAGTCCTTCACATAGTCTTGACAATGATATTCTGGACAACACCAGAGAACACAATCTACAACATGTAAAAATTAAAATGAATGAATACAAGATGCTAGAAAGTTTCTGCACAGCAAAGAAAGACATCAACCAGATGCACAGGCAGCCTACCCAACAGAAAACAATATTGGTGAACTGTATACCACATGAGGGGTTAAAATCCACACTACAAGAGCAACTCAAGCAACATGACAGCAAAAATCAAATAATTCAAGTAAAAAATAGGCATTTCTCTGAATTGGACAGACAAGTGGCCAAAGGTTATTGGAAAGCTGCTGAGCATCATGGGTCATCAGGAAGAGGGGATTAAAACCAGCTTGAGATACCAGGTCACACACGTCAGGGTGGTAATTGACAAAACCACAAAGTCAGGCATTGCAGAACATGTGGAGAACACAGAATGCTTGCACCCTGTGGAGGAATCGTATATTCTGGCAGCTATAATTGAAAGCTGTCTGAGCCTTCGGCATCTACTAAAAATGGGAGTGCTAAGGGACTTGGTGATTCCATTTCTGGGTCTGTATCCAAAGGTAGTGAAATAAGCTCCTCAAGAACATGATCTCAATCTTTATTGTGCTGGTGTCCAGAGGAGGCAAGACATGGAAGCCACTTCTTTTATGGCAGAGGTGGATAGATGAGGAAGACTTGGCATGTAGCTGTCTATATCTATAGTCATATAAACATATAGAATGGGTGCCACTCAGTCCGCAGAAGGAGATACTGCCACTGAGATATCACGGGTGGAGAACTCCAGGCCAAGTAAATGAAGGCAGATACAGAAAAACCAGCTGAGCATGGCCTCAGGTCTATGTGGAATCTAAGTAGGAGGAACAGATGCAGAGAGAATGTGGTGGTCGCCAAGGGCTCGGGTGGTAGGGACATTATGACAGGGAGGACAAGTTTTCAGTTACAATGCAAATACATCTGGAATTATAAAACATAGCACAAGGATTTTGGTTAAGAGTACCATGTGGTATGTGTGAAATTTTTCATGAGAGCGTATGTGAACTGAGCTCAGTGCAAAGATGTGAGTAAAGATGTGAGGTAATGAATGTGTGAGTTCACTCATTCCAGTAATCACATTCAGCATATCAAATTCTACAACTTTACATTTTATACCTACATATATACAAGTTTTTCTCTTCATTCATACCTCTCTATATTTGATAAGAATCAGTGGACAATAGCTACACAGATTGAATCTTTGGTTATATAACTCTTCCATGGTTATATATTTATACAGCATTTCAAGTTTTCAGAGAATTAACAGGATAAATATTACTTCTACTAATTCCCATGTACCTTTAACTTCTACACACCTACGAGGAACCCTGAAACTCCTGTTGCTTTAAAGGATTATTTTCTGTCTGCACGTCATCAGTTGAACACTTTTGACCACATCCTCTAAATATCAACAATGTGTTTCCTAATAATACGATTTTTCCCCTAGAAGGAGAAAGTCCTTGTCAACTTAAGTATATAAGGTGGATCCAGGGGAGCTGCATAAAGACCCTGAATGCACAAGCAGGGGACACAGGAGGCTCACCCATAAGAGGAGCAAAGGGATGCAGCACTGTGGAGTAGGAGCCCAGGAGATGGCACCAGGAGATCTTCATCATCTGACGTGGAGAGAAGGAGAAACCATGGAACCCAAATCCCCTACTTTACTGTTTCCTGAAAGACAGGTCCCACATTTGACATTTTCCTCAGAGCCCCAGTGACATCCTTGTTCCTGAAACTGTAGATTAAGGAATTCAGCACAGGGGTGAGAATGGTGTAAAACACTGACAACACCATGTCCGTTTGAGGGGTGTGGTAGGAGCTGGGAAGCATGTAGTTGTAGACCGCAAAACAATAGAAGAGAATGACCACCATCATGTGTGAGGAGCAGGTGGCCAGGGCCTTCCTCCTGCCCTCTGCTGAGTTCATCCTGTGGAAGGTGAGGAGGATGCAGGAATAGGAGCCTGAAATGACTTTCACAGGAATGAGGATCATGAGGACACAGCACAGGTACATGAGTGTCTCATAGAGCGAGGTGTCTGAGCAGGAGAGCTTCATCACAGCAGGGACTTCACAGAAGAAGTGCTGGATCTCCCGGGATGTACAGAATGGGAAGGTCATGGTGACAGGTGTCAGCATGAAGGCATCCACTGATCCCAGGAACCAGCAGCCAGATGCCAGGAGGAGACACACCCTATGGTTAATTAGGACTGGATAGCGAAGTGGATGGCAGATGGTCATGTAGTGTTCATAGGCCATGGCTGCCAGAAGGAAAAACTCAGAATCTACTAGTGTCAAGTGGAGGAACATCTTTATCCCACATTCAGGGACTGAGATGGTACTCACACCTAGCACCTCATCCAGGAGCATCTTGGTCACAGTGATAGAGATGGACATCATGTCCATGAGGGACAGCTGGCTGATGAAGAAGTACATGGGGGTGTGGAGTTTGGAACTGGAGTGTATCAGAATGATCAGGACAACATTTCCAGACAAGGCCATCAGGAAAACCAGAAAAAATGACCATACAAAGCAGAGCTGGGTGTTGAGATTGCCTGAAGAGTTTCACCAGAATGAAATCTGCCCACCCTGTGTGGTTGGTCATCCAGGTGGTGATGTCCATGAGGCTCCACTTTGGCTACCAAGAAAGCTTTGATTGAATGTTGTACAGATGGCTGATGTGACTTCTTAGCTGCCTCACACCTGTGCACCAACCTGATTGTGCCAACCAGAGGATGTTCCAGAGCCTGCAGATCCTAGCAGTTCAGATGATCTGTAGTAAACAATATTTTTTAAAAAGTATCTGAAAGCTTACCTGTGGGTGAAGTGAGTTGGTAACTTGTAGTGAGGTTTCAACAGTTCAAGTTCAGGAGCTTCCTGAAGAAAGTAGTTTGTTAATGACAAGTGCATATTTTAAGAATTATTGCTCAAAAATAGGGGATATTTGCATACAAGGGGAATCACTAATTTCTGAGTTTACATTATTCAAGTGTGGAATAAGTGTTAATGTTTCTGGTTTAACAATCTGGTTTTTGCTAGCATCCAAAGACTTTCAGATCTCTATGGTATATTTGAAATGTTTAAAAAGTTGCTGAGACATAATTTGTGGAATGCATGTTTAACATTTGAACCCCCAAAGCCTATAGGACCAGGACATGTGAGAGGTTCTGTGAGTCTGGGATGACTCTGCTGTTCTCTCCAGCACACTGCAGTCTTTACACAGGACCAAACCTTTTGAGACCGGAGGGGCACCCACCCATAAAGATCCAAGGTCATGACTGGTTTCCAACCTTGACTCTTGCTACCTCTGACCTCCCCTTCCTTGTCCACTCTGCCTGAGACATAATAAGAATGATACCTGACCCCAGGTGTGTTGAGTTTGAAGTAAGGCAAAGAAATGAAAGTTTCCTGAATTCTGACTTTCACAAATGAAGAAACAGGCATGCTGTTGATTGACATCTGCACTACCCACTCTTCAGAACCTGTCCTGGACCTGGCTGTCACTGCTATTGTGCTATGAGATACCACACTTCATTTCTGCAATTTGGGTACCTATTTATATCTCCAATACTTGATTTTTAAAATTGCATGAAAAAAGACATGCAAGTAAAGCTTGCAATCAACTTTAAATAAAAGTATTTAGATTTGACAATTTTTGTGTTATTTACATAAAAGGAATAAACTTTAAATATATATTTATATAAGGCAAATATAAACAATGGTCTGAGATAGTTATCAGTTTGACCCTGACTAAACACAGCTTTGTGGAAAGGCTCCTCTGCTTCAGCACAGCCAGGGCTCCTCCTTGTTTATCTTCATGCTCTGTAATTTGCACTAAATCTCAGGTGGAGAACAAGCATTCAAGGATTACTGCTATTCACCAGAAAGGCTTTGGCTGTTTTGCCAACACCATCTGCTTTATCAATAGCCACAATCAATTTTCAAGGAAACTGAGAAACTGTGAGTTAACAAAACCACACAGACAGGTCTCGGAAGTAGGTCACATTTGTCTGCTCTGTTTTGATGCTCAGCCACCTGTCTGTAGATGTTAGACACTAAGGGTTTGTTAACCTGGCCTCCGCTTCAAGAGGTCATTCTACTTCACTACAGGGAAAACACCAACCAAAATATTTGACACAGGATTTTTAAATAGGGACAAAATAAGTAAAAAGGGCAATGAACGTATAATGTGCCCCACCTTTCTTAAGGAAATCAATAGTGGCTTTTTCTATGTTTTCTATTAAAGAGATTAGATCTTTCCAATCTTCTGCCTCTGAAAGCTTAACTGTTAAATTTGATTCTCTCTCAGCCTGAGGGTCTCATGTCTCTTCTCTCTAGAAAGGCTAGGAGTAGCTACAATTCAGAGATATTTTTATTTTAAGAAAGGAAAATTGAACACATTTTCTCCCTGGTAATATTTCCTAAAACCAGATGTGATAGTCCACTTTTGACAGCCCTTGCTGGGAGGCACTGAAGCAGTAGACACACTACACGGCTTCTGATGCTGTAGCCCTAGAGTGCACCATGACTGAGACCCACTGCAGAGGTGGACAGCAGGAGAGCTGCAGGCCCAGGGACAGAGATGGTAGGTGGGTAGGGGATAGTAGGTGGAGGACAGACAGAGGAGAGAGACATGATAGACAGATAGACTTTCTGTCCATGAAATCCTAACCTGTTGGCAGATGAAGGCTGAGCTCTTTGAAGAATTTGAGATCTTTCCCATGAACTGAAATCACACCTTCTGTCCTATCAACCTCTGTGGACAAAGTGGAACAAGGAATGGACACAAACAGCTACAGTGAAGACAGCGGCAGAATTTTCTGAGAGGACAGAGGAGAGACTGGGCTGTGTGGGAGAGGTTCTGCCACTGTTCCAGAGCTCTGAACCCTGAGAAAACACAGGACCAGGGATTCAGTCTGCTCTGCATCCTGGGCCTGTCCCACCTGCTCTCTTACTCTTCTCTAGGCACCTGAATATGTTTCATGGGAACAGCCTGATGCACTTTTAACTTGGGGAATTGGTGACAATTTTGGTAGACAAACACAGAGCCACCTTATTAGCCAGAAGCACCCAGGAATTGCTGACCACTTTCTGCCTTCCCCAGAGCCTCTGAGATCCTACTCTTCTTATTTCCTCCTAGTACAGACTGACAATTCAGGGTCTCAGGGTCTCTGCCTATCATCATACAAGTGATCCGAGGGAGGGCTGTGTCCCACACCAGGGTGCAGCCGAGAGCACCTCACTTCCTCAGTGTCCTTGGAAAGCAGTGTTCTCCCTCTGCCATGGATAGCTCGGGTCTGGTCCACCCACTGTGTGTGTCATCAGGGAAAAATGAACATGCTCAGGACACTTGTTTCTAGCATTGCTGCGACCTCAGGAGTCAACTCCATGTGAAGCAAGGACAGCCCTTCTCCCTTTGCAAAGTTGCAGTCTTGGGACAACTAATGCAGCTTTCTACCACCATCTGAAACATAAGAAGGAATATATACTCCAATGTGCAAAAATAATCCAAAATAAAAAAATAGTACTTAAGATGTTGCAGCAAATGAATTCTATATGAAAATTTGAAGATGAGAACACATTTCTATTTGTCAGAAAAAACAGGTGATAGAGAAAGATGAGGAAATGCCGAGAGGACCTAACAGAGAACCTCAAAAGCAGGTCAGCATTCCCTGAACAGCCATGGCCCTGAGCTCCAGGGCCACCTGCCTGGCTGAACTCACCTCAGAGGAGGATGCATCTCACCCAGATGGCCAGGGAGTGTGGCCTGTCTAAGTCACCAGGAAGAGGATGGTGTCGTCACACCTGGATTAGGATGTTCACAGGGGACTGGATGAGACATGTCTGTTCACAGATTCTCTGGGGCCTGGAGGACACTGCAGTTAGAGCTAAGGAAGCAGCAGAGCTCTCTGGGGCACAGCTCTGGGTCATCCTCATCATGTCCTGTCTCACTCTTTGTTCAACTCCAGACTTCACCAATGTTAATAGTCCTGTCCACTCTCACACTGTCTACAACGCCTGACCAGTGATATGTAGGAGCAGTTAGTCTGGATTGGTTTATCAAACACACCCTGTGTGAGTGAGTGTGTGTGTGTGTGTGTGTGTGTGTGTAAGAAAAACATCTCCTCCTCAGTGTCCTGGAAGCCTGGAAAGAGTACTCCTCACAGGTCCACCTCACTCTCTAAGGTCCCTGCTTGTGCTCCTTGTTTCCTGTCATTCATTGGCCATCTAGGTCATTGTAATTTAGAATTTAATTTTAAAGTATTTGTTTTTATTCCAACTACTGACATGAAAATTATTGAGAAGTCTCAAAACACAAACTGTTTCATTGAAAATTTAAATGTTTACTGTAATATATTCAACCAGATAAAAATCATGCTTTAAATGTTAAGAGTGGAGGTGTAGCTCAGGGATTATGGCTCCTGCTGAGCATGCATGAATCCCTGAGTTCAATAACTAGCTATGCAGTAAAATGAAATAAATCCTATCCTGCCTACAAACTACAAGTGCTTCAAATATCTGTTCAGTGTACACCTTTTGTAGCAGCTACAGTGAAATAGAGGAAGACGAAGCAAGATTCTTCATCTATTTTTCACTAGTTCCTTCTTAAAATTTGCAGTGAAATTTTTCTCAACTTTTTTTTTAAATATATATCTGAAACAATGCCTATTATTCACCCTGACATGGAGGTCTTGTGACAACCTGGGTCCACACACAGATACACTGTTGGCCAGGCTGCCTCCTGAGCTGTACCTACCTGTGACCTGCGGCGATTCAGCCTGTTGATGGCTTATCCTGCCTCCTTTCCCCCTGGTTTCCTGCAACACTGTGGGATTTAGCCCTGGTGTCCTCTTAAGTGTGGGAGAAACTAAGAAACTGGGACTTTTCTCCCTGCTGGAGATGGTCCCTTGCAGCTGAAGCACCTGGGCACAACAGGAACCCTGTTGGCTCCAGGCTCCAGCATCCAAAAGGCATTTTGAGTTCTAGCAGCACTGCAGGACTTGGGCACTAGGTTGCTATGACGTCCTGCCTGTGTCTGGGCGTACAGTCTCCACACTCAGTAGAGATCGAACAGTAGATGCAGAGGGAGGAATGGGGTCCTTAGCTGACAGACTCCCTTCTGCTCCACCAGCCTCACTTAGGTCATGGCCACTTTGTGGCCAAATCCTTGCATGAAGTCTGTTCGGCTTGAAATTTGGGATGTTTTCTTTTATTAAGCTGATTTAATGTGGTTACTATGTATCAGGTGATTTAAACAGGAATGTAGTCATTTCTAAAGGTGCAGTATTTCTATGCTCAAATCCATCGATTATAAACTGAGCTGAAATAAAAATGCTTATGCAGAAAAACTCTCTTAAAAACATCAACCAGTTGCACAGTTTATTTTGTAAAGTAATTCCCTGCAGGGAATAGTCATCCAAACATTTTGATATATAGCAATAAGTTGCTTTCTGTTAACCACCAAATCATCCTAAAACATCCAGCTCGAATATGGTATTTCTACACCAGCCTGGAATATGGTGTTTTTCCAAATTAGTCTATTTGTTAGAGTTATCATATTTGACTTGCATTTCTTACTTACTAATATATCATATGATTTTCATGTTTCTCTATGTAAACACTACTTTATGGAATGAATATGTTCTTTGCACTTGTTTTTCTAGTGAAATCTTTTCTTCATAAATATACAGTGATATACAATGGTTTATATATTCAAATCAGTAACTGAGAAGTATGGACTATAACATTTAATTTCAGTGGTTATTTTCATCAGAATTTTCTAAAATTTTGTGTTTATTTTAACAAATTGAATGATTCCTTTCAGTGTGTTTCTGTTGGGAAAATCTTTACCCATTTTGGGATCTTCTAAAACATCCCCTTTTAAATTTCTATTGAATGAAGTTGAGTTTTTTGTTTGTTTGTTTCTTTGTTTTGTTTTTTGCTTTTGTACAGTTAACTACTGAGACAGCAATAATTTATTTGGGTTTCACTATGCTGGGGACTGTTGTCATGGCCCCTTTCACATACCTATGAACTTCCAAAGTTAAATATGCTTTTTAATAACTCATTCATTCAAAAAATTTGGTCAATAACTTATAGCTATTTATTCCAATACAGTGTATTCCAGCCACTAGATTTGGTTCACTCAGTTAAGAGAAGACTCTGCACGCCAATCCAATAGCAAATACAGGCAATAAACTGAGGGATATGTAATGTAATTTCATGGGTTCATAACTACAGAAAATTGCATTGTTTACAGAAATAAAAAGTAGTGTCCTAAAAACTATAGGGATGCCCTGAATTCTACAAAGAGCCAAAGCAGCCTTGATGAGAAGAACAAGGCTGGAGCCTCCGTAATGCTCCATTTCAAGTGATTTTTACTACAATAATAAAACCACAGCACTGTCCTAAGTACAGAAGTGTGTATCAATGGAATTAAGAGCCCCCAAACTCACCCACTCATGGGTAGGCTATCAGTTGTTGATGAGGGTCCCAGGGATGAGGAGTGGGATAGAAGAGTCAGTTCAGTGAATGGCTCAGCAGAAGCTGGACATCTTCCTCAGGAGAACAGAAGTAAGTCCTTTTTACTCCACAAACACAATTTAAATCAAGTAGAATAAGGCTTAGGTGTAAAACATGAAATTTTAATCTCTAAATAAATAACAAAGGAAAACTTTCCTTCACATGGTCTTGACAATGATATTCTGGACAACTCCAGAAAACAGAATCTACAACATGTAAAAATTAAAAGAATGAATACAAGATGCTACAAAGCTTCTGCACAGCAAAGAAAGACATCAACCAGATGCACAGGCAGCCTACCCAACAGAAAACAATCTTGGCCTACTGTATACCACATGAGGGGTTAAAATCCACACTACAAGAGCAACTCAAGCAACATGACAGCAGAAATCAAATAATTCAATTAAAAAATGGGAATTATTCTGAATTGGAAGACAAGTGGCCAAAGGTTATTGGAAAGCTGCTGAGCATCATGGGTCATCAGGAAGAGGGGATTAAAACCAGCTTGAGATACCAGGTCACACACGTCAGGGTGGTTATTGAAAAAACCACAAAGTCAGGCATTGCAGAACATATGGAGAACACAGAATGCTTGCACCCTGTGGAGGAATCGTATATTCTGGCAGCTATAATTGAAAGCTGCCTGAGCCTTCAACATCTACTAAAAATGGGAGTGCTAAGGGACTTGGTGATCACATTTCTGAGTTTGTATCCAAAGGTAGTGAAATAAGCTCCTCAAGAACATGTTCTCCATGTTTATTGTGCTGGTGTCCAGAGGAGGCAAGACATGGAAGCCAACTTCTTGTCTGGCAGAGGTGGATACATGAGGAAGACGTGGCATGTAGGTGTCTATACCTATAGGCATATAGACATATAGAATGGGTGCCACTCAGTCTGAAGAAAGAGATACTGTCACTGAGATCCCATGGATGGAGAATTCCAGGCCAAGTAAATGAAGGCAGATCCAGAAATACCAGCTGTGCACGGCCTCAGGGCTACGTGGAATCTAAGTAGGAGGGACTCAGATGGGACCACACACAGTGGCCGTGGACTCCCACCTACTTGATTGACATGGGGTTGATGCCTAAGGTCAGGTATTCCAGGGCAGAGGGGGCTCAGGCCTCCTGGGCAGCTGCCCCACTTTCTCCTCAGGGATCCTGACTGGGAAGATTCTCTTCCTAGTGTTAAAAGTAATGTGAAGGAAGTGGCAGGCTCAGGCAGACACTCAGTCACAAAGCTCTTCATTAGTCAAATGTCAGTGGTTGGAACTCAGAGAGTGGCTGGGAATCCTCCCATCTCCCATCACCATCTAAATACTAGGGTCCCAACTTCAATAAAGACTTCAGTTTTCCTTTTCATGCTGTTTTCCGGAGTGGCAGAGGAATAAATGAAGGACCCATTAAAAACCAAGAAAACATTCAGACATGTGGTGCTGCCCACCTTTGCCTTCTAGTTTACTTGGGTCCTGCTTAAGTTCATGCCCTTCTGTATTGCTCCTGCTCAGATATGAACCCCAGGAAAGTATCTGTCCTGCCAGATGAAGGAGGAAGGAAGGGTCCAGCTTCAGTGAGAGGCTGAGCCTGGATTAGACCCCTTCACACAAGTCTTAAGGCCTCAGAAAGAGTTTCTGTATCTCCCTCCTCACAGGGGTCCTCATGAGAAAGCATCCACCACCATTGGAGGGCATTGAGCCTACTGAGCTTCCGAAGGCAGGGCAGGTTGGACCTGCTCATCTCCTGTATCAAACAGGGGGCAGCCCCGATGCTCCACTCCCATGGCTTCCCCAAGTCAGGGCAAGTGCAACTGAGTTTTCCACTCAAGCACAAAGTGCAGGTAGAACACTGAGGAAAACGAGGTGGAACTCATGTCAGTCTCCCCTAGGGCACTGTTGGCGGCATTGAGCACTAGCTATAGAAATGAGTTCCACTGTGCTCCTTATCATGCTCTGGGTCCCCACTGTGCCCAAAGCGGGTTACTGACTTCTTCTCTGCGGGTGGAGTGCTTGGTATTTCAGTAGGTATAGAGTTTAGGATGCAACTTTCACAGCACGCTGTACGTAGTGAAGCCAGAATTCACGAAGGGCCAGGCCTTCCCAAATTATCACAGGCCCTGAGGTCCATCACAGTATAAATACTGCAATAGTAAGTGACAAAATGTTTCTAAACATGAGATACTCCTTCAAAGAAAGGCTTCTCTGCTGCCTACTTGAGGCAGCGACCCTTGGCACACCTCCAGGCAGGCTGCAGTTTCCGTCATGTCCTGGTGATGACAGTGGGAACCATCACTCTGAGAACCTGCTGTTCTCTTTACTTAAGCCAGGAAAATGAAATAGCCTGTTTCTTCACCTCCTCCCAGTGAGCATGCCCTTTAGCCTGTCTAGACCAGGTGTCCTGGGTTGAGCCCTCTGGGTCACACCCACTGGACTCCACACCATGCTGGCTGCTGCGCCACTTTAGGAGGCCTCACCAGAGCCCAGCTCCAGGTGAACAGCAGGTCCTTGGATTGAGCCTGTGGCCCTCTTCTCCAGAAGGCCTCAGTGTCCTGTAGTGGTCTAGGTTGTGTGGTTTCTGGCCCACATATCTTCACCTGCTCCTCCCTCCTAGAGGAGTGAAGTTTGGTTCAAGGTCAGAAATCAGTGCCTGCTGGAAATGTCATCGATTTGGGCAGCCCCAGTGTACTGTGTCTTAGAGAAAAGTTTCTCTCACACCTTAAGTTTAGATAGACCCCACACGGTCTCCCCACTTTAACCATCAGTGGGTGCTGCAGGTGCAAATCTTTGCAGAACCCCAGCCTTCAGTGAATTCTGAAGCTGAGTTCTTAAAGCCAAGGCTCATCCCTATCCCACTCCCCAGCCAGCTTCACAGGAGCACAGATCCATGGACTAACATCTTGGGGGAGCTGCAGGCAGATGTTGAAATTCTCCTCTAGGAGAGAGGAAATACCACTTAAAGCCTTGGTGTCAAGTCATATCCTCAGTCTCTTTGCACTAGCAAAAACCATGGGTTTCCCCCCAGGATGGTCTCAGAGTTAATATCTCAGATTCTCAAAGTAGGTAACACAGGGGACAGTGGCCTGACTCAGAGCACCACCTTACTCTCTTATCCCCAGAAAATCTGGCACCTTGTCGCCATGTTTCTATAAAGTCCTGCTAACTAAGCTCTGTATTTTTAGAATATACAAAATACAAGCCCATCTTTATTGAACTCATGAGGACACAGCCAGTGATGAGACACAGAGGGACATGTTTTCAAGTGGAAGGGCCAGGAGGAACAATTGGAAACTACCCTCTTTTCCTTCACTGAGCAGCCCTGTATGCTGAGCTGTATGTTCTTATCATAGAGCCCCAGCTACTCCCTGGCTTCTCCAGCCCCTGCGCTGAGAGTGTCACCCATGTCCTAGGGAATAGGAGCTGGTGTCCCGAGCGCTGAAGCCACGGACTCTGCTGTGCTGCTCCATGTCAGCACAGGAAATGGGGCCGCTGGGCCAAGCAGGCATCCCCACTGCTTCTCAAAGCCCTCAGCTTCTGAAATGACTCTTTCCTGTTCAGACACTGAGGTCCCTGCTGTGAAGGTCACCATGGGCATGAACATTCAATCTTCACTCCAGATTCTTGTTTAGGGCCCAATTAGCAAGGCTTCAGGAGGTGAAATGAGAGGGTCATCAATAGACTCTCAGGGCTTCCATTAACAACTCACCACAAACGAGTTTGCTTGAAAGAACAGAAGTTGTTTATTTATCTAGATTTATTTACATTTCTGGAGGCCTTCAGTTCAAATCAAGGAGTTGGAGAGCCAGGCCCCAAGGCCCCTGGGGAGAGCTTCCCTCTCTGATCCAGCTTTTGGCAACCCAGCTGTCCCTGGGCTTGTTGCTTCACCATCCAGTCTAGAACTCCACATCTGCTTGGCTAATGTCCCTGTGTTCCTAGGTCTAACTTTTTTCTCTTGTTAAAAAGTTGCCAGTCATATGGGATCAGGACCCACCCTAATCCAACTCAACCTAGTCTTTACCAATTATCTGAAAAGATCCTGTTACCAAAGAATGTCACATTCACAGGTATTAGGGTGGGGACTTGACCATGTCTTTATAGGAAACCGAACTCAACCCACAATGGGCAGGTTGACCCCAGGTACATCTGTTTGTATCTTATCATTTCTGTTAGCGAAGATTGTGATTATTCACTAACCTGCAAACGAGTGTCCTATAGCAGAGCTTCCTACCTCAAGTGCAGGGGTGTTGGGCACAGGTCTGCCGCAGCAGCTGACCTGTGAGGTTCCACAGTCCATATTGACCTTGCACCCACCATGGCATGGACTCCTTCTTCACTACCAGGGATGATTCCCAGTCTCCCTGCACTGCAGCCACAGGAAGGAGGAAGGGGCAGGAGGCAGGGGCAATTCTCTTTAGAAACAGAGTCCACAGCACTGCAGTTGCCACTCAGCCCCTGTGGGAAGCTCCAGGCCACTCCTAGCTCCAAAGGGCCTGGGGCGTGTGGTCTCCTGGGTGGCCACTGCCACAGGTAGGCTTACCTTGCCTAGGTCTGCGTGGTCCAGAGTGGCGGCTGCTGGGTGCAAACTGCTTTTCACATTTAAACCTAATTGACACTAAGTGACAGGCAAGTCCATGCCACAGTTCAGCCAGGCACGTAGTGCTCCACAGCCTGTGCAGCAAGGGATGGCCACGCTGACGGAGGGCCCCGACCATATCCAGGAACATAGTGGTGAGCTCCTCTGAGAAGGGCCAGGATGAAGGCCTGGAGGCCAGATGTGGGACTCCTGCTGGGTCCTCATCACCACCAAGGGCAGCTGCACAAGCTTCTCCTGGATTGATAACGAGTGTGGTGTCCAGTTTTCCAAATAACCAGATGAAATGATTAGTATGGCTTCAAAGGGTGGAGAGGAAAAATAAAAATGACGATAGGGACTCGTATGTTAAATGTTGACATGGGTGATTTACTTTATTCCCCCTAAAGTCCTTTGTGGCCAGTATTTATTTACGGATTGATTGATTAGTTTTAGTCCCACTCCCAGTTTACAAAGATGACCAGCAGACGTAAGTTCACACCACTTGAAGTGGCTCAGAACTTGAAGAATCTGTGTCTGCCTCTTCACTTTCCAGGCTCGGGGTCAACCCCTCATATTCATGTTGAAACTGAGGATGCCGACGGCCTGAAGCTGACCTGCACATCCACGGGGTGGTATCCAGAGCCCGAGGTGCACTGGGAGAACTCTCTGGAGCAGCACCTTACCCCAGCCTCAGAAACCAGGACCACAGATTTAGATGGCTTGTTTGGAGTGCAAACCTCCATCATGGTGGACAAGAGCTTGAGTGCAAATGTGTCCTGCTTCATAAGGAACACCGTCCTCAGCTCTCAGAAGGGAGTGTGTGTCTCCTTAGCAGGTCAGTGCCCTCCACATCACATTCTTGAGATCTGGCCATTGAGAGAGAGGGTGTGGGTAGCAAAGGCTCACCACAGACAACCCAGAAGGATTTAGCCATTCACCAGTTTGCAACTCCTCCTACCCAGAGAGCTAGGAAAACATGTCTTCTGTCCTGTTTTATAATTCTCTCCATGGCAAAGAAATGACATTGGTTTATTTTACAAGAATATGAATACCTGCCTGTGCAAAAGCATTCAGAGAGTAAGGGAGCATTGTAGGACACTGCCAGTGCTCTCCTCTGACCATCCAGCCCACTGCCCAGGGAAACCACTGCCAACAAGTGCAGTGCAGTTGACACTGATGAATTGAGGGGTTCCTCTCCATATCGCTTTCCAGCTTTGCAGATTTGGGTGAGACTGACCTTCCTGTTCCCAGTGCCCAAGTGTTAGGGAGCAGGAATGAGAGGGTCTCCCCATAGAGTGTTATGAGGTTAGCTGATACAGTCATGCCACTGGCACAAAAAGACCCCACAGGCTCTGCGCCCTCCCACAGCGACTGTGCAAGCATGAAGTCTGCCCAGATGGTTCAGTGCACAGTCCTTTAATAGGAAATGTCTGGATTTGAGGTCTGTAAGTCTGCAGAAGGTGCTCCTGACACCCCATCTGCTTTGGCTCCTGCAGGGTCCCCTTTTGCTACCTCCTCTCTGCCCACCTGCAGGTCCACAGCAGGGCTCTGGACATTCACCCTCCTGTTCCCTCCTCCTCCCTTTACCCAGCTGGGTGCCACACCTGCATGCTCAGACACAAGCATCGTCCCCTCTGGGAAGCCATGCCTGAGGCATTTGTACCAAGATTCCCACTCACTGTGTGTGACTTTGGTCATGTGCGTCATCGTGGGAGGGTAAGCCCCTGAAGACACTGGGCTTATTTCATATTTCTCCTCCTTATTCCTCTTTCACATTCCTTCTTCTTAGAACACTACTAAGGAAGAACTTTGGGTCAACACTCTTTTGTGCCGTAGTCTGGGAAATCACATTTGTTTGAAGAGTTGGAATCATGAAGAAGACAAGCACTAATGTCAGAGGAGTAAATTACTTCTTTAAAAAAGTATTAATCTTAATAACATAAGCTCAGAGGAGTGCAAAGGGATGGAGCCTCCTGCTCAGAACTATACAGTGGAGAAAGGAATAAACATTTAACAGGAAATGATGAGCTGGGATTAGAGCAGCAAAAATTATAGTAATACAGAATTTTTGAAAATGAAAATGAAGAAGATAAAATAGAAAAAGAATATAGTTCTTCATATTTATGTTGGAAGCAATTATTATATAAGTAATAATTTTCCAATTGATTTATTTATAAGCCTTTTGCTAAGATTTTTGGATCAAGGTAATCCATCAACAATAGTGTCCTAAGGCCTGTTTTGAACAAATCTTATTAAGTCAAAGTTGTTGGCAGTAAAGGTCCCCTATGTAATGTATGACAGGTGACATTGATATGCACATGCATTGTGAAGTATTGCCTTAATCAAGCTAATTAACATTCATCAACTCACATATTTATTATATTTGGTGTGTAGTTAGTGATGTACTCTCTTACAGAATTCCAAGTATACAGTGCTTCATAGTTAAATAGAGGCCTTCAATGAGTGGCCTTGATGCCTCTCTTGAACCGACCCATTGTTAAAAGTATTTGCCCAATAGTCACTACAGTCTCTATGTACTGCTGGCCATGGCCATTCCAGAATAGGCCCTGAGGGGAAGTAGAATTCTGTTTCTAGAATCTTGAACAGAAAACCTATTTGCCAAACCATCACAACCCCTCCTTGATCCTAGAGAAGCTCCCAGGACTCCTCTGCATTGTTACTAGGATCACAAATACATATATGTAAAAGTTAATTGCATAGAGAGGCCTCATGACAAAGTCCCTTAGGGATGACCTAGTAGAGGGGGAGAAGTGGATAGAAGGAGAAACGTGGTGCTTTTGAAGATGTTACTTATTAAAAAATAATTACAAGTCACAATACAGAGATGCTAATGTTAGTTAAATAATAATGGAAAGGTGGTCAATGGGGAAGAAGTCAGAAAGAAGAAATTGGTCTGGGTGTTCTGTTGTCCAGTAGAGTGACGATAGATGATGATGAAGTACACTGCAGTTTTAAAAAGCTAGCAGAAAGGTTTTTGTATGTTTTCACCAAGAAGAAATACTATTTGAAGAGAGATGAATGTTAACCCAATTTGAACACTAAACACTGCATATGTGTATCAAAACTTTACATGGCACCCCATAGATATGTAGAATTTTGTGTTGATTTTAAGAAATGTTCTTAATACATAGGTGGCTGAAGAATTGGTTTTGTATCTTCACTGTGTTTAAAATTTCTTACAATTTTTAAAATAAATCCTCTGTGTCTCCATACCTCTGGAGTCACAGGGCAGCAGGAGTCTCTTCAGGGTCCCTGATTCCTCAGGATTACCAGGAGAGGGCCCGGACTGGGAAACTGGGCCCTTCCTGACAGTGTCCCCAGAAGGACACATGGTCCAGGGACCCTGAGAGAGTGTTCTGTTTTGCAGAGGGCTTGTTCCTCAGCTCCTGCACCTGGATGGTGGTCCTGGCTGTGCTTGTCTCTGTCCTGGTCCTCGCTGCAGCCATCTGTGCTGTGTTCCTGCTTGCCAGGAAAGACAAAGGTGAGTGGGGACAGACAAAAGGACTGGTGTGGAAGGTTTGCAAGAAAGTCAGGAGTGCATGAGGGGCAGTCTTCAGAATTAAAACTGAGAAAGAATAACCTGAACAGGAAACAGAATTCACCTTCACCTTCTGGCCTGCGTCTTTCTCAGATGACAAGTTTCCTGGTTGAGGCAGCCACCTCGTCACGAGAAGTATGTGTGTGTCTGTGGGATTGTTTTCAGATCCGTCACTTAAATAGTTGCAATCAAAAACTAGAACCTCCTGTGGATGTATGTGTCTGTCTGTTTGTCTATTTATCTGTCTCTCCATCCAAAGATGGCCAAAGGCTGTGGCATTTTCTCTTAGCAGAACCCCTTGGTCAGCTTTAGGGCATCTTCTCCTGTCCTCAGAGTGCCAGTGTTTTCTAACTTTGAAAGGTGCATGCTGGATCAGGCTCAGGTGACTCCTCTGGGAACAGTCACAGGATTTTAACAGATTTAAAGTACACTCAGGCCAGGGCTGCATTGGCCTGCCTACCTTTTCCCAGTCTCCAAAGAAAGCATCTCCTGAGAGAATTCATTTCCATGCCCCGATTCTCACTCCAGGTGGGAATTGCTGGGATTGAAGCCAACTGTTGGAAACCTGGGTAGCCCAGGGAACTGTGCAGGATGGGAACCAACTGCTCATCTGTGGGCAGTGAAGAGAAAACGCTTCTCAGAAAGAATCACTCCCAGGAGGGCTGGAAGAAGAGCTGAGGCCTTGCCTGCCTTGCCTTCCAGCATATCCCCCAGTTTGTTGGAAGGTTTCCCTCCATCAGCATCAATGCCAGTGCTGTCCAGGCCCTGACCAGCCTTCCTGTAGGATCAGGATGTGGCTGGCTTAGACCCCTCTATTGACGGATGCTCACCCCATTGCAGTATCCTAAAGAGCCACCTGCACGATTTACTTCCCCTACTCCTGCAAAGGGAGTACTCATACAGGGTGGAGAGAAACCAGGGTGGGAAGAGATGCCTGCCCTGTGCACGTGCTGCTCTTGGGCCCCAGTCCCTGCAAGGGACATTTGACAGAGCCCTGCCCAGAGTGTCACATGGCTTGTTCCAAAACGTGATGTTACTAATGTTGTGCAACTTTAGAAGACAGGTTTCTTTTTAATATGGAGAGTTGTTTGAAGGAACCAAAAATAGTATTTGGAAGCCAGAAAAGAATCCAATAGAAAAATATAAGAAGAATGTTGGTTATTGATCAAATAATTTGACAACATGTCTGATAATTTGGAAAATTTTTCCAAATGTATTACTTCAATGTCACCAATCATCATTTATTCAAAATATCTCATTCAAATTACTATCTTCACTGTTTCCCTTTTGTATTATTTTAATTCGATAATTATATCAGCTTGAACTACAGAAAAATATCAAATAGTGTGTGTGAGTGTGTGTACGTGTCCAATTGTTAGGAGCATATATCCAAAACAATTGTTTCACTACACTGAATAAGCTCTTTTTTTAAGATACATTGTTTTGGGTCCACATATGTACTCTTTCAGCTCAAACAAAATTAAACCCAAAAGTGTGTGAAATAGGCTTAACACACTGATTTATCAAATAAAGTGGGAAAAGGAATATATACTCTTATTAAGTTGATTCTACATAAACCAAATTTGAAGAAAGTATAGAAAGTGGTTAAATGTAGAGAGTGTAACTGCATAATATTTGTCTAAATTAAATATATTTTTTTTAGAATGAAAGAGATACCTGTTAGTATTTATACTAAAAATGAAATAAAATGAGGACAGCCTGGGGTTTCTCAAATTGGTTTCCATCACCTCTCTACTTAGGAAGGACTTCTGGTTTGGGGGTAGAGTAGCTGGGCACAGGTTTGAGGGAACCCCACAAAGTGTATCTTATTATGTATCCCTTTGATTTGGGAGTCACACACATGCATTACCTATTGAAAACAATCAGAAATAAAACTTAGAAAATAAAAAAGAATGATTTGAGCCAGGTGTGGTGGTGCATGTCTGTGGTCCTAGCGTGGCAGGCTAAGGAGGGAGAATGGCTTGACCAACCTGGCAACACAGTGAGACACTCAAGTCAAAAATGACTGATTTATCAAGAAATGTCTATATTCATGCTGAAATGTGGGCATTTATCCGTTAGCGTGCATTAATTGAGAAACAAGCGTCCATGTATCGAGGTGTCTGGAGAAGTCAAAGGTACAGGCAACACAGGTGTGATTCTAGTTCCCATGGGGAAAGTAACATTTCCCACTTTCTAAATTTCCTGGTGCCTGGCGTGAGGTCCAGTCCAGGATGCTGCAGTGGTTGGGACCTGGTCTTGTTACCACCAGGGCCCATTGTGTTCTGCTTGGTCCCCACTATTGTACAACAGAAAAGCTGGGCTAATGGGAGGACCTTAGGTCCCTGAGAGTGTGAGGTGGTTCTCACGCCACCCATTGCGGGTCTGGGTCCTCCTCCTCCTTCTGTGTCCTGCACATTGCTAATGGGATTTAAAATGCTGCAGTCTTGGTGAAAAGCAGCCTGGCATTTTCTCAAAAAGTTGTGCACAGAATTATCCTAGGACCAAGCACCCCCCTCAGGTGTGTGCCCACAGAGTCAACAACAGAGGTCACCTGCCCTTGAGTGTTCATGTGACGTTACTCAAAAGAGCCACAGACATCAACATCCCAGGCATCCATGGTCATATGAATGGATGAACAAATATGGCATAGATTCAGACACAAAAAACAAGTTCTGTTATATTCTCTAATAGAGATAAACTTTCAAATTACTACATAGAAAAATAAGCCAACATAAACAGACAAACCGTGTGTGACTCATTAATATGCAACATTGTCAGATGTGAGTTCCCAGAAGGAGAAAGTGGATTAGGGAACAGCTGGAGCTGGGGTGGAGGCATGGGAGCCTCTGCCTAATGCTTAGGTTCCATTTGGTGTGAAGCAGAGGCTGGGAAGCGGAGGTGAGAAAGGCACAGCTCTGGAATAGAGCTGTTGCCACTGGGCCACTCACTTCACAATGGTTAAAACACCAAAGAGTCTGCACCAGAGCAGGCAAAGCTTCTTTCCTCATAACATTGGGCTTAGAGGTAAAAGCCCTGAACTGCACTCCTGGATTAAAGTGTTGCTTTTTTTTTCTGTTGCCTTTTTTTTTTTTCCTGCATCCTGCTTTCTGTAGTTGGGAAAGACAGGAATGTGGACATTTCTTGGCTGCTTCAACTACAGAAAGGAACTCTGTGGAGACCTGGTATCTAACTGGATCTGCAGAGCTCTTGTGAGCTGAAAGGCAGCTCCCCCAGGCCCCAGTGAGTCTCACCAATCAATCCATCTTTCTTTTCTTTTCTTAGGTCTACTCAAGACAAAGCACAGTGAGTTGGCTTAGTTTTAACTCACAGAACCTCATCCCCCCATTAGGACTCTGGAACACATTGTCCAGCATGAGAAGGTGTGGGAAGTGGGAGAGCTCAGAAAGTTCCAAGGAACTCAGGCCATCAGTGTTGGCAGCAGATCAGCGAAAAGTGTAGGTGAGGACGGGCCACTTGCCCAGCTTAACATGCCTATGTGAACACTTCCAGCAACATCTCCAAGGGGCAGCTGTGCTTTGGCAGTTCCAGAGAACCCAGGCAGAATCACCATATCACACTGCCTAGCAAGTCTTCTGTGAGGACCCCATAGAGCATAGGGTTTCCAACTTGGGGGTGCCACAGGTTCAGCTGTTAAAAGTGCAGAGAGCTGAGCCCTATGCCAACTTCCGGTTCAGCAGGTCCAGGCTGGTCCTAAAAATGAGGACTCTACAAGCTAATGTGTGACGCTGACACTGCAGGGCCAGGAACCACACTGATGGTTTAGGAAGATATTGAGAAGCATTTAAACATCAGAGTTTAAAGTCGATGTATTAAAACTCGATGTAGGAGAATAGTCCAAGGTTGAGGACTGGGTCAAATCCAGCAAGAAGACACGCAGTTACCAAGTGTGTCCACACCTGGGTCTTACCTACCTGTGGGCCTTACAAATAGAGAAGAAGATGTAAGAAGGATAAATAGACTGAGATTTATTTCTGAGAGGAGGACAATTTATTCTGCTTTGATTTTAAAATCAAAAGAGCCATTTGGAAACTCCAGTTTCACTCACTTGGTCTATTTGGACCAGATAAGCGCACCTGCTTCATCCCAAGGATTACGATTAAGATGCTACAAGCTGAATATGAGGACCTTTGGTCCTGCTGCTGTTGCAAAGATGTCCCTGGCAGAGCAGGCTGGCCCTGGGGGAGGCACTAGGCTTACAGGGTAAAGCAGTTCTGAGGGAATTAGAGAGGGGCAGCACTGCCCTGTGTCCTAGTCCAGGGATCTGGAGGGCAGATGCTGAGCTTGATCAGAAAAGCAGGTCTCCAGGTCTCCAGAGCAGGCAGAGATTCCCAACAGAGTTGAGGGGCAAGTGTGATCTCTGCAGGCCACTTCTCAGGTGAAGAGCCCCTCCAGGTGAGTAGACGTGGGTAACAATCATCGATACTACCTGTGCTTAGAAACACAATGTTGGAGGTAAATCTCCTTTGGGTCTTGACCATTCCTCTACCTCCAACTAGTTAATAATATTAGAGAAATTATCCTTCAGACAGTTTAAAATTATTTAAAAAGAAATGCCTAATGCCTGTGGCAGTGTTTCCCCCAGGGAGCCCCATAACCCAGAGAACTTTCCTGTACCATAACCCATAACTGTCTCCTGTACCACGGTGGGCACCCAGAGAAGGGGTGAGGGAGAGGGTGCTCAGGCAAACCCATCTGACCCATCCCAATCTGACATGGATGGAATCGCAAGCTGAGATCATCCGTCCCTGTCAACTGTGACTCTGAGCACAGCCACATCTCTGAGCTCATACACATCAAAAACGTAAATCCCAACTTACACAAGTCATAGACTTTGGTGGCCTGTGGAATAATGAACTGTCAGGATTTTAGACATGTATCTTTTAACTTGGGCACATATTTGTTTTTAAGATAGGCTCAAGGGACACATGGTGAGTCATTCATAAATTCCTCTCTGCTAAAGTATTTGGCTACAATTTAAAGGCCAGGTGATTTTGAAGAACATATTCGAGGAAGGAAATGTCAATAAATATCAATAGGGAGTTTGGGATTCTTAGTGTCCCTAATGAGCTTGATCAAGCATCCCTTTGCTTTGTTGGATTATTATCTCTGTTATTCCTTCCAGGTTGTAAATATGACTTTGGTTCCGAGGAATAAAGAAAATAGTTGTAGAAACTGGGAAGAATGCTAAAGGAAAGGTTGCAGTAAATCCATAAAATCCTAGAAAAGGAGCCAATCTGAAAACAGCCCCCCCCCCATCCACCATCGAGAGCTCTACCAATGCCTGCTATTACCACTTCTTATTTTTTGCTCATTATTTTGCTGGTTTTGTTTGCTTACTCCTTTCCCTGGGTTTGAGAAGAAGGAAGGCTCCCTAATTGTATGTGAAGTGCCTTCTTTGCATTTGCCTCTCTGTGCCTGGAGGATCCTCTCTAACCCCCTGGGGTTTAGAATCCTTCCCCATGCCCACACACCAATAACCAAAGAATCATTGCTCTTTATCATCACTAAGTCACACCCTATGAAGTGCTCAAGGACAACAACATCTTTGCAATGCCCAGGATTTCTTCCAGTTTTGTCCCTTCAGACAGACTGGCTGGTCCAGGGCATCCTGACTCTTTCCACTCTTTCCACACCTACTCCTTCCCAGGGCCTGGGACCCTGTCCCTGTCCCTGGGGATGATGAGGAAACACCATCTCAGCATCTCTTCTGCCTCGTCCTCATTCTTATCTCATATCTGGCTAATCTTTTATAAATTAATGGCTTGAAAGAATTGAGTCAAGATTGATTCTCTAGCAAATCTCCCAGACATTGATAGCTGTGGACTTACCTTTGTTTATTACTTATCTCATTTCATATAGAACTGCTAATTAAGCAGAAAGGTAAGTACAATTTCTTTACGTTTTGGAGGCAAACATACTGTGGAAAAATGTTTGATATATTAAAGTTATGTTACAATTAATTTAGACATAATAATCATCAATTAGTTTAAAGTGTATTTATGTCATTTAGATATCTGCTGAAATTATCATTGATAATATTATGAATTGTAGTTGCACAGACATTTTAATTTTAAGATTATCACACTGAAGCATATTCACTGTGAATATCTCAGCTTATTAAATGATTTTATTTTTTTAAGGCCACATAAAGCATAACCCTAATCCAAACCATAACCCTAAACCTGGATGCATATTCTTGGTTGGCCTTTTCTATGATTGTTTCTAAGTGAATACATCAACAACAAAATTCTGATTATTTTTCATCTTGATTTTTCTTCTGATTCAGTTTTCAATTTCTCCCTTAATATTATTTTGCTTTATTATGTTGTGAAATACTAACCAAATGTATCAGAATCAACTCTGAACTTTTTTAAAGGCTTTTTTCCTGATCTTATGTAATAAAATTTAAAAAAAGAAAATATCTGAAACTATTGACCCATTTATCCATATTTTAATGATTTTTCTCACAATATATTTTAATTTAATTTATTTTTTAATCTCTTTCAACCTTGTTATTTTTAGCTTTGTTGAGGTATCAGGACAAATAAAGCTTGCATATATTCCAGCTGTACAAGGTGGTGTATACCTATAGAGCTGTAGCTCTCCCTGCTACATCAACATGTCATGGCTTATGTTCTTCTCTGTCTCTCCACATGGTTTTTAGTTAAAATCCATATTAGTCCAGGTGACTCGGTTCTTTCTTAGCTTCACTGGCATGAGACGGTTTCCAACACTTCACTTTGGGTGTATCTGTCCTTATGGGTGAAGTGACTTTCCTGTAGTTTGTGTACAGCTGCAACTTGTTTCCAATGCCTCCAGCCACTCTGTCTTCTAACGAGAGGATTCAACCCCTTGCACTCAGGCAGTCAATGGCAACAGAGCTTGCTGCTGCCATGGGCCTGTTTTCTTACTGCTTTCTCCCTTTTCTCCTCCTAGCATCTGTGATTAAATGATTTTCTCCCACAGTATCCTAACTCCTCACTGTTCGATTTTTGTGCATTTCTTATAAGTTTTGCTTTGTGGTCCCTGTGAGGCTTACAGAAAACGTAGTTTTAACAAACGATTTTAAGCAAACAAGAACCTAACTGACCACAAAGAAATGAACTGGGCAGAATGAAACTCAACATCTTAACTCCAATAACCAACACAACTCTTGAAAGCATATGTCACAATTTTTATCTTTTTATATTATGTGTCCCTTGACCATTTGCTGTGGCTATGCCCTTACTTTTAATCTGTGTTTTGGCTTCGTGTTAAGACTATAGATGGATTCCACACATGGTTACTATGTCTGCACACTGTCAACACAGACCTCGGGGTCCCTGGTCGCACCCCACTTGGCTGACACATGTAGCTGCAGCCCTTCTCCATCAGCCTCTCCATAAATCTCAAGTGTGTTGAGTTTTCCTGGTGATCTTTCCTTTGGAGTTATCATTTGCCCAGGGCCCCTGCAGAGCTATTCCTGTTTGGGAATAGCCACCTCAGTGCTTGTGAGGGAAGGTGAGGCCTGGTGCCTCCTACTTCTCCATCTGGCCAATGTCTCTCACTGTTAGCTTTGTCCTTATAATATTTGCCCTCTTGTAGGTCTTTGGACTTACTTTTTTCCCATCTGGAACTTGTGTGTCCTTGGTCACCTCCAGGTTAGCCCTGCCTTCCCTCCAGGAGAGTGGCAACTCTTTGTTCCCCCTGGGGTGGAACAAAGCGCTCCCTGGGCTCCCATTCTCTTGCTTGCCCTGTCACCTTACATATTTGTTTGTACAGGTGACAAGGTGGGGCTACCTCTCCTTCACTGCTAGACCTGGTGGCCTGCTGAGTTTCTGGCCCTTGGCTGACATGTAACTAACTGTTGAGTGAAAGAATGAATCTTTTTTTTTTTAGGCAGATATTGATTAGCATGTTTTTTAATCTATAGACATATTTAAGGAGAAATGACATATAATCAATCACTTAATGTTTCTCAAAATCATTTTGTGTCTGGCTGATGAATTTCATGGAATGATTTTTAAAATTCATTTTCAAAGTGATTATTGATTTATATATTTTTATTCATTCTTTTTAGTTATACATTACAGTAGAATGTATTTTGACATATTACACATACATGGAGAATAACTGCCCATTCTTGTGGTTGTATATGATGTGAAATTTCACTGGTCATGTGTTCATAAATGAACATAGGAAAGTGATGACTGTCTAATTCATTCTACTGCCTTTCCAGTCCTCTCTCCCCTCCCTCCCACCCACTAATCATTGCCCTCCTCTCACCCCTGCCTACTGTGAGTCACCATCTGCATATCGAAGAGAACACTAGGCCTTTGGTTTGGGGGTATCGGCTTCTTTCAATTAGCATGATACCTCCAGTTCCATCCATCAAATCAGATAGGATAAGAGAAGTATGAAATCCATTCTGTTTATTAATCTCAGGTTTGAATACTATGTAAATCCTAATTTTCATATAATCTGTTATTCCTTGCAATTAATATTTTATAATGACTTGGTCATACATTGGTATGAGCAATTTGGTATGTTCATTTGACAAGCTTCCTCTGGGCCGCAGAGAGTCCCATCTGAACAGTCAGTTCAGGAGCTGCCTAGGAACGAGCCTGCCCATGGGGGACCAGCCAGACTGTACAGGACCTAAGAAGAAAGAAGTGGTGGTTCCAAAGGGAGTCTTTAAGTTGTCCATCTTGCCATAAAGGGACATATTGGGACTGGTCAGTGGTTGCAAGGGCACAGAGAATTACCTTTAAGAATGTCAACACAGAGCCAGGCAGATGAATGGAAGAGCAGGGAATGGAAGAGCCAGGTGTGGGGGTGCACACCTATAATCCCAGAAGCTCAGGAGACTGTAGCAGGAGGATCTCGAGTTCAAAGCCAGTCTCAGCAAAGGCGAGGGACTAACCAAGTCAGTGAGACCACTTCTCTAAATAAAATACAAACTAGAGCTGAAGATGTGGCTTAGTGGTTATGTGCCCCTGATTTCAAGCACCAGTACCCATAAAGAAGGAGGAGGAGGAGGAGGAGGAGGAGGAGGAAGTCATCAATACAGAGATTTCCTCTGCTGAGACAGGGTCCTCCTCTTTCTCTTTTCAAATCTGCACCTGACCTGTCTTCAGTGCTTTTGTGCTGGGTAAACCAGAGGCTTCGAGGAGATGTGAGAAGATGTCCCCTGTGTGCAGAGTGGGAGGCTGCACTTCCTAGACAAATTATGACCCCAGATCTCTACTAATAAAAGGTTCTGGAAGCCTTTCTGAAGGACTTAGAGTGAGATCAAATGAGAGTTATTCCTGCCTAAAGCAAGTGTGTTGTAGATCTTCCTATAGCAAGCAGCAAAGGTGTAAGTGACTGTGTGTTAGGTGGCCACATTTGGTCAAATGCTTAACTGCTGTTTTGAGAAAACATGAACTAGGTACTATGAAACAGAGATCATTTTTGTGAAGCTTCCAAAGAAGCTTCTGATGATCTGTTTACCCTTGATGTCTGAAATACTCCAAATGTGAGGCAGATGAATGGAAGAGCAGGGAAATTCCAGACATCTTCAACTGTTTATATAGGAGAATCAGCACAAGGTGGAGACTGAGGTAAGGTCCAGCCTGGAAGACCCCAGGCTTCAGGACAGCTAAAGAGTGAGGACCTTAAAACACTAAGATGTGCATCTGGAAACACTCTTGCTGTTTCTGGAGCTCCCTAAGACATGTTGTTTACGTGGAATGAAAGAGGCATCCTCCTTCTTGATCCACAGAATAAAGCAAGCCCTTCTGGAAACACCATCCTGGGCCGGCTCTGCCCTGAGTTATTTTATTTGCTCTTGGTCACTTGACAGGTCTTCTCCTCTTTAATGCTTTGGTGATGAGTTGAGTACCTGAAAGTTAGTTGAGGATGTAGAGTTTGTGACTAATTGTTGCCTGTTTTCTCAGCTGGAGAACCTCACCCGAAACTTTAAGGCACAAAGGGAAACTTTTTAATATTCTGTTCCATATAAATATATTCACAGGTTAAAAAGTGTTTTTCAGTTTGTGTTATGATTTCTTACTCAGGTAATATGATTTCCTTTCTGTGTCACACACACTAGAACACCCAGCTTTGGTCTCAGGTTTTCTGTTGTCAAATGGAGACCAAATCCTGGGATGGATTGTCTGTGTTAAGAACAAGAGGGAATTTGTTAATATTGTTTTTATGTGCTTTTTCATATATAGAAGAAATAGAACAAGAGAAAGGTAAGTAACATTTATTTTTGACCTATGCAGTAGTTTAACATATACACTATTGATATTTGTGATTGTTGCAACAAAACCAAAATCCATTAGCAATTCCTTTAATCACCTAAAAATAATGTTTGGGGACAATTAAACCAATATCATGGTAATGTGAAAGGTCTGTATTGAGCATTCATAGAAGGTAGACAGTACTTGGCAGGGATGGGGGAAGGCGTGGTGTGGGGCTGCAGCCCTTCCACCTCCCTCACACCCCCTGGTGATGACGAGTGACTCCTCCCACAGCAAGAGGAGTGAGCCCATGGGTCCTGCTGAGGAGGGGCCAGCCATCCCAAGGAGCTGAAGAGCAGGGACGGGGAGTGGGAGGCAGTGGTGAGGAAGGAGTGGGCTGGCAGCAGGGACCTCCACAAGCACTGCTGTCCAGAGTGTGCCAGCATGTGGCTTGGTCAGAGGAGAGGGACATCAGCACTGGGACTCTCTTTCCCAAGCCCAGGCAGAGGCAAGCCCAGGTGGCCAGCACGCAGAACTTGTTCCAGGAGAGAATGTTACCTGAACGCTGGCCAAGAATTGAGAGGCCGAATGGATCTGTGCTCAGGTGGTGCTGCGCATGTCACATTTTCTCGAGGGCAGAGAATGCATTATACGGTTAGGTGGGAGGTTTTCTGGAAGAAAGCTAAGAAGGAATCCACTCAGAGACGCTCCAACAAGCAAACAGCCTAAAAGTCAGCCGATTACTTGGTATTCAGTATTTGGTATTAAAATTCACAAATCAGATTTATTCCTGAGCCATTATACAAATCTAACAGTGCCTAATCTATTGAATAAAAACTGTTTCATTGAATGAAATAAATTCTGTGTGATTTCTGTGGTTCCTTTTAATTTATTCATCCATTCATTAATGTTGGTTCACATAGGAGATTAATAAGTGGTGATTAGACTTTAATGTGTATTAATGGGATCTGAAATCAGACTGTCCTGTTTAAAACTTTTTCAGTACTTAAGATTTCCAAGATCTTGCAGACATTTTTCAGCTGCATTTTTCATTTACAATTTACCTATGATAATGCTATCGAGGTGATATCATTCACACTCAAGAGTAAAATTTTGCATATTTAAATACCTGAACATATATTACAGATAATGTTATTCTTACTACTACCAGAATCATAGCTATTAATTTCCAGAGAAAGCATGATTTTATCTGCTTTACCAAATTCTGAGATCTCATGAAATCAAAATGAATCTATGGTGCCTATTTATTTTATTTTTTTTTTATTGGTCGTTCATAACATTACATAGTTCTTAATACATCATATTACACGGTTTGATTCAAGTGGATTATGAACTCCCGCTTTTACCCCGTATACAAATTGCTGTATCACATCAGTTACCCTTCCATTGATTGACATATTGCCTTTCTAGTGTCTGATGTATTCTGCTGTCTGTCCTATTGTCTACTATCCCCCCTCCCCTCCCCTCCCCTCCCCTCCCCTTTTCTCTCTCTACCCCTTCTACTGTAAATCATGTCTTCCATTTGTATTCTCTTGACTTACCCCTCCTTACCTCTTATATGACATTTTGTATAACCCTGAGGATCGCCTTCCATTTCCATGCAATTTCCCTTCTCACTCCCTTTCCCTCCCATCTCTCATCCCTGTTTACTGTACATATTCTTCTCAAGCTCTTCGTCCCTACCCTGTCCTTGTTTACACCCCTTATATCAAAGGAGTCATTTGGTATTTGTTTTTTAAAGATTGACTAGCTTCACTTAGCATAATCTGCTCTAATGCCATCCATTTCCCTCCAAATTCTATAATTTTGTCATTTTTTAATGCAGAGTAATACTCCATAGTGTATAAATGCCACATTTTTTTTATCCATTCATCTATTGAAGGGCATCTAGGCTGGTTCCACAGTCTTGCTATCGTGAATTGAGCTGCTATGAACATCGATGTAGCAGTGTCCCTGTAGCATGCTCTTGTTAGGGCTTTAGGGAATAGACCGAGAAGGGGAATAGCTGGGTCAAATGGTGGTTCCATTCCCAGCTTTCCGAGAAATCTCCATACTGCTTTCCAAATTGGCTGCACCAATTTGCAGTCCCACCAGCAATGAACAAGAGTGCCCTTTTCCCCGCATCCTCTCCAGCACTTATTGTTGTTTGACTTCCGAATGGCTGCCAGTCTTACTGGAGTGAGATGGTATCTTAGGGTAGTTTTGATTTGCATTTCTCTGACTGCTAGCGATGGTGAGCATTTTTTCATGTACTTGTTGATTGATTGTATGTCCTCCTCTGAGAAGTGTCTGTTCAGGTCCTTGGCCCATTTATTGATTGGGTTATTTGTTATCTTATTGTCTAATTTTTTGAGTTCTTTGTATATTCTGGTTATTAGGGCTCTATCTGAAGTGTGTGGAGTAAAGATTTGTTCCCAGGATGTAGGCTCCCTATTTATCTCTCTTATTGTTTCTTTTGCTGAGAAAAAACTTTTTAGTTTGAGTAAGTCCCATTTGTTGATTCTATTTGTTAACTCTAGCGCTATGGGTGTCCTATTGAGGAATTTGGAGCCCGATCCCACAGCGTGTAGATCATAACCAACTTTTTCTTCTATCAGATGCCGTGTCTCTGATTTAATATCAAGCTCCTTGATCCATTTTGAGTTAACTTTTGTGCACAGCGAGAGATAGGGATTCAGATTCATTTTGGTGCAAATGGATTTCCAGTTTTCCCAGCACCATTTGTTGAAGATGCTATCCTTCCTCCATTGCATGCTTTTAGCCCCTTTATCAAAAATAAGATAGTTGTAGTTTTGTGGATTAGTTACTGTGTCCTCTATTCTGTACCATTGGTCCACCCGCCTGTTTTGGTACCAGTACCATGCTGTTTTTGTTACTATTGCTCTGTAGTATAGCTTGAAGTCTGGTATCGCTATACCGCCTGATTCACACTTCCTGCTTAGTATTGTTTTTGCTATTCTGGGTCTTTTATTATTCCATATGAATTTCATGATTCTTTTATCTATTTCTACAAGATATGCTGTTGGGATTTTGATTGGCATTGCATTGAACTTATAGAGAACTTTTGGTAATATCGCCATTTTGATGATGTTAGTTCTGCCTATCCATGAGCAGGGTATGTTTTTCCATCTTCTAAGGTCTTCTTCTATGTCTTTCTTTAGGGTTCTGTAATTTTCATTGTATAAATCTTTCACCTCTTTTGTTAGGTTGATTCCCAAGTATTTTATTTTTTGGGGGGATATTGTGAATGGAGTAGTTGTCCTCATTTCCGTTTCAGAGGATTTGTCGCTCATATACAGGAACGCCTTTGATTTATGCGTGTTGATCTTATATCCTGCCACTTTGCTGAATTCATTTATTAGCTCTAATAGCTTCTTTGTAGACTCTTTTGGGTCTGCTAGGTATAGAATCATATCATCTGCAAATAGTGATAATTTAAGTTCTTCTTTTCCTATTTTTATGCCTTTAATTTCTTTTGACTGTCTAATTGCTCTGGCCAGTGTTTCGAGGACTATGTTGAACAGAAGTGGTGAGAGAGGGCATCCCTGTCTTGTACCAGATCTTAGAGGGAATGCCTTCAATTTTTCTCCATTCAGAATGATGCTGGCCTGTGGCTTATCATAGATTGCTTTTACAATGTTGAGGTATGATCCTGTTATCCCTAATTTTTCTAGCGTTTTGAACATAAAGGGATGCTGTACTTTGTCGAATGCTTTTTCTGCATCTATTGAGATGATCATATGGTTCTTATTTTTAAGTCTATTGATGTGGTGAATAACATTTATTGATTTCCGTATATTAAACCAGCCTTGCATCCCAGGGATGAATCCTACTTGATCATGATGTATAATTTTTTTGATATGTATTTGAATCCGATTCGCCAGAATTTTATTGAGGATTTTTGCGTCAAGGTTCATTAGAGATATTGGTCTGTAGTTTTCCTTCTTTGATGTGTCTTTGTCTGGTTTCGGAATCAGGGTGATGTTGGCCTCGTAGAATGAATTTGGAAGTTCTCCCTCTTTTTCTATTTCCTGAAATAGCTTGAAAAGTATTGGTGTTAGTTCCTCTTTAAAGGTTTTGTAAAACTCTGCTGTATACCCATCCGGTCCTGGGCTTTTCTTAGTTGGTAGTCTTTTGATGGTTTCTTCTATTTCCTCTATTGTTATTGGTCTGTTTAGGTTGTCTATATCCTCCTGGCTCAATCTGGGCAGATCATAGGACTCAAAGAATTTATCTATGCCTTCACTATCTTCTATTTTATTGGAGTATAAGGATTCAAAGTAATTTCTGATTATCTTCTGTATTTCTGAAGTGTCTGTTGTGATATTGCCTTTTTCATCCCGTATGCTAGTAATTTGGGTTCTCTCTCTTCTTCTCTTCGTTAGCATGGCTAAGGGTCTGTCAATTTTATTTATTTTTTCAAAGAACCAGCTTTTAGTTTTGTCAATTTTTTCAATTGTTTCTTTTGTTTCAATTTCATTAATTTCAGCTCTGATTTTAATTATTTCTTGCCTTCTACTTCTTTTGCTGTTGTTTTGCTCTTCTTTTTCTAGGATTTTGAGATGAAGTATGAGATCATTTATTTGTTGGTTTTTTCTTTTTTTGAGGAATGAACTCCAAGCAATGAATTTTCCTCTTAGAACTGCTTTCAATGTGTCCCATAGATTCCGATATGTTGTGTCTGTGTTTTCATTTAACTCTAGGAATTTTTTAATTTCCTCCTTGATGTCTTCTAAAACCCATTGATCACTCAGCAACCTATTGTTCATTCTCCAGGTGATGCTTGCTTTTTCCTTTCTTCTTTTATCATTGATTTTCAGTTTCATTCCATTATGATCAGATAAGATGCATGGTATTATCTCTACCCCTTTGTATTGTCTAAGAGTTGCCCTGTGACATAGTATATGGTCTATTTTTGAGAAGGTTCCATGTGCTGCTGAGAAAAAAGTGTAGCTACTTGATGTTGGGTGGTATAGTCTATATATGTCAATTAAGTCTAGGTTGTTAATTGTGTTATTGAGTTCTATAGTTTCCTTATTTAACTTTTGTTTGGAAGATCTGTCCAGTGGTGAGAGAGGTGTGTTGAAGTCTCCCATGATTATTGTATGTTGGTCTATTAGACTCTTGAACTTGAGAAGAGTTTGCTTGATGAATACAGCTGCACCATTATTTGGGGCATATATATTTATGATTGTTATGTCTTGTTGGTGTATGGTTCCCTTGAGCAGTATGAAGTGTCCTTCTATATCCCTTTTGATTAGCTTTGGCTTGAAATCTATTTTATTAGATATGAGTATGGACACTCCTGCTTGTTTCCGCGGTCCATATGAGTGATATGATTTTTCCCAACCTTTCACCTTCAGTCTATGTATATCTTTTCCTATCAAATGCGTCTCCTGTAGACAGCATATTGTTGGGTCTTGTTTTTTGACCCATTCTACTAGCCTGTGTCTCTTAATTGGTGAGTTTAAGCCATTAACATTTAGGGTTATTATTGAGATATGGTTTGTTCTTCTATCCATATTTGTTTATTGATGTTACTAAACCTGATTTGTTATCCTCTATGACTACTTTCCCCCCTTTACTGTCCTACCTCCCATTGTTGGTTTTCAATGTTGTTTTCCATTTCCTCTTCCTGTAATGTTTTGCCAAGGATTTTTTGAAGAGATGGTTTTCTAGCTGCGAATTCTTTTAACTTTTGTTTATTGTGGAAGGTTTTAATTTCATCTTCTAACCTGAAGCTTAATTTCGCCGGATACACGATTCTTGGTTGGAGCCCATTGTCTTTCAGTGTTTGAAATATGTTATTCCAGGATCTTCTAGCTTTCAGAGTCTGTGTTGAGAGATCAGCTGTTATCCTGATTGGTTTACCCCTAAATGTAATCTGCTTTCTTTCTCTTGCAGCTTTTAAAATTCTCTCCTTATTCTGTATGTTGGACATCTTCATTATAATGTGTCTAGGTGTGGATCTCTTATGATTTTGCACATTCGGCGTCCTGTAGGCTTCTAGGATTTGGGATTCTGTCTCAATCTTCAATTCTGGGAAGTTTTCTCGTATTATTTCACTGAATAGACTGTTTATTCCTTTGGAATGGAGCTCTGTGCCTTCCTGTATCCCAATGACTCTTAAATTTGGTCTTTTGATATTGTCCCATAATTCTTGGATGTTCTGCTCATGGTTTCTTAGCAGACTTGCTGAGCTGTCTATGTTCTTTTCCAGTTGAAATACTTTGTCTTCATTGTCTGATGTTCTCTCTTCTAAGTGATCTACTCTGCTGGTATTATTCTCAATTGAGTTTTTAAGTTGGTTTATTGTTTCCTGCATTTCTAGAATTTCAATTTGTTTGTTTTTTATTACCTCTATCTCCCTGTGAAATTGATCTTTGACTTCCTGGATTTGTTTGTCAATGTGATCTTTCATTGTCTGATTTTGCTGTCTCATGTCTTCCTTGAGACTCCAGATCATCTGAAGCATATATATCCTGAACTCTTTATCTGATATTCCATCTGTTGCAGCTATTACCTCTTCTAAAGTTGAGTTGACCTGCATTGCTTGTGGTCCTTTCTTTCCTTGTCTTTTCATACTGCCCGCGTTTCTTTCTGCTTGGTGCAACTGTTGTGTTTTGAAATTTACCCCCTATTTATTTATGTTGCTCTTGTATACTTGAAAAGTCTCCCTTGCAGGTGCGGGCGGCGGCTGTGCCCCTACTCCAATTGGGGTGACGTGTCTATCACGCTGGCGGCTCTCTGGGCCTGTTCCGGGAGTGGAAGGCGGCTCTGCTCTGTCCGTATTCCAATTGGGGTGTCGTGACTACAATGCTGGCAGATCACTGGGCCTCTTCCGGGCGTGGGCGGTGGGCTTGGCTGGTGGGATTCCACCTAATGGCAGTCCCTAACCTCCCTGCTTGCTAATTAATGGCTTCTCTGAGGCGCCACGCCTTCTGTAGCTGCGGGGCAGGCCGCGCGAATCAGTTGGCCTGGATCTCCGGGGTCCTGCTGCTGGCTGTTTTGATGGTACAAGCTGTTGGAGAGTGGTGGTGTATTCTTCAGCTTTCCCGGATGGTGGCCACTGACTGCCTGGATGGAGTGTCCGCTGTTTTGATGTTGCACTCTGAAGGAGAGTGGCGGTGTATCCTTCAGCTTTCCCGGATGGTGGCCGCTGACTGCCTCGGTGGAGTGTCCGCTGTGGGGGATGGGACTGTGCCGCTTTCTTCCCCTTCTGAGAACCCGAGCTCGGCCCAAGGGTCCGTGTGGGCTTGGCTGGTGGGATTCCACCTAATGGCCTTCCCTAACCTCCCTGCTTGCCAATTAATGGCTTCACTGAGGCGCCACGCCTTCTGTAGCCGCAGGGCAGGCCACGCGAATCAGTTGGCCTGGCTCTCCGGGCCCTGTTGCAGGCTGCTGGGATCCCTGGCACTCTATCACTTTGATTCTTTCTGCTTGCCCCTCCCCCAGCGCTGGCTAGCCAGGTTTCCTTTTGGCTGCTACTGGGAGGAGGGGTTGGAGGTCAGGTGTCTCTGGTTTCCCCCTAGCCTGTATGGAGGCTCAGCTTGATACTCCCTCTCCCGGCAAGCCTAGGAGAGATTTTATGTGAATTCCCGCTGTCTGGGGGGTGAGCTGAATGACACCGACCTGTTTTGATGTCGCACTCTGAAGGAGAGTGGCGGTGTATCCTTCAGCTTTCCCGGATGGTGGCCGCTGACTGGCTCGGCGGAGTGTCCGCTGTGGGGGATGGGACTGTACCGCTTCCTTCCCCTTCTGAGAACCCGTGCTCGGCCCAAGGGTCCGTGTGGGCTTGGCTGGTGGGATTCCACCTAATGGCCTATGGTGCCTATTTAATCCTCACTCAATTGTTTCTGTGAAATAATAAATTATCTTAAAAATTAGTTTAAATTATCATGTAGGCAATAATGTATTTTGGGCCTGAATATTCTCCTCTCACATGCTCACTGCTCTTTCACTGACAGAGCTGGTCTAAGACCCAATATATTCATAAAGTATTTCACTACATTGAGCCTCACATGACCAGGGATTGTTGGCCTGTGCATGGTGATAATGAGTTAAGGGTCATCAGTTAGGTGAATTTGCATTTTCACCCATGTCAGCTAATTTTTTTTCCACTTGTTTGTTTTTCAGCTGCACTCCTGGAGAAATGTGGTAAGTTTTAGTTAGCCATTGCATACTGAAACCCACCATTCTGTTTTAGGAAGATAAATCTCTTGATGTGCTCATGAGTATGATTATTTCACGGTTATCCAGGATATGGTCACAGAAAGGCTGAATTCATGAACCTGGGAGAAGTAGGAATCTAGTCCTTAAATTATGTTGGGTTCTAGAGAGAGTTTCTTCTTTGTCCACTCCAGTGTCCGTCCATTGTCCCAAGTCTCTTTAACACTGTTTTGCTCCCCCAAGTCCACACTCCATCCAAATGCAGCCTACCATTGCACACACACACACAGCCAAGTGCCCTGCCATTGCTCATTCTAGAGCCACAGAATGGTCATTGTCTCTGGAGGGACTGGGCCTGCTCCACTGCGCACAGTGCCACTGCCAAGACTCACAGCCCCACTAGAGGAGACAAGCCATAGGGTCCCAAATGGAAGAGGCTCTGCCTGTTCCTAGGGACTCTGAGCCTCAAAACTTACCAAAAATATCCTGCTTCAGCTTGAGATGGCTGTGTGGGTGCCACGCCCAGGGGTGAGGAGCCTGCTCCTGAGCTTGTGCAGGGGCCTGTCAACTCTCCCAAAGGGGGCTCTCCATGCTGCCAACACATAGAGATTTGTGTGGAAGCAAAGAAACAAGAACAGCATGGTGGGACTGTTTCAAAGCATCCCATGCTGCCGCCTCCCCTTAGGCACCAGACAAAATGCCACCAGGTTTGCCAGGAGTTGTTCACAATGGTATTTGCAAAGTTGTCCCTGCTTCATCTGACTTTGGAGGAAACTCAGAGGCAGATTCTCTGCCTAGCAAAATCTTCTTCCATAAGGTAAGCTACTAAGTAAAGCAGTGCTTCAAATGGGCCTGTGCAAAGAAACCCCTCATTGGATTTAGGATGACTTCAGACATATCCTGTTCTTTAAGCCTTTATTTATTTGTTTGTTTATGTTTTCCAATAATTGTGACCAACTCATTCATACAGGGTAAATTAATACTTGATTTTAATTTAAAATAAAATCAAATGCATTTTTTTTTTTTGGTACCAAGGACGGAACCCAGGGGTGCCTAACCACTGAGCCACATTCCCAGTCTTTTCTTTATGGTTTATTTTAAGACAGGCTCTCACAAAGTTTCTTGTGGCTTCCCTAAGTTGCTGAGCCTGGCTTTGAACTTGCTTTCCTCTTGCCTCTCCCTCCAAAACCACTGGGATAACAGGTGTGCACTACTGTGCCAGGCTCAAATGCATTTTTAAAACAATGCAAACAAACTGCCCTTATATAAGGAAAAGAAAAGCATCATGCATGGAAGAAGGAAAGCTCATAACTACAGTTTATGTTACTTAAATTGGTCATATTATATTAATCTGTTTTATGCTCCTATAATAGAATTCCAGAGACTGGTATTTCATATATACCTTGATTTATTTAAAGCACAGATTTACTTCTTACAGTGGTCCAAGGTCATGGCACCAGCATCCTGTGAGGGCCAACTTGCTGCATCATTTCATGGTGGAAGGTGGAAAGGCAGAAGAGTTCATGTGCAGCATAGAGAGGGGAAGGTGCCTCGCCCACTCCTTTATCAGGAACACTCCCAAGAGAACCAGCCCACACCATGATCGTGGCACTAACTCCTTCATGAGGACGGTTCTCCCATTACAGAATTGCCCAGTAATAGTTCTGTCTTCCAACACAGCTGCATAGCAGATTATTTCTTCCACATGCACTTCCAGTGACATTCAGACCACAGCTTTCCATGGTGAAAATTTCTGGTCCCCCACATCTATGTCATTCTCCCATGCAAAATATATTTATTCCATCTCAATATCTTCAAAGTCCTAATTTTTTCTATCACCAAATGAAAAGTCTAAGGACCAGAGTCTCATCTGAATCAGACACAGGGAAGTCTCCAAGTGTGAGTAACATGGGGACAATTCTTCTCCAGCCCAGAGCCTGTGAAATCAGCAAGGTTCATGATTCCAAATATAAGGAAAGACATGGGACAGGTATACTTTTTTCCAGTTATTATATAAGAGGGAAAAAGGAACAAAGGAGCAACAGATACCAAGCCTAAAACTTCACGGATAAAATAACATCTAGCTGGGCACAGTGGTGCACACCTGTAATCCTAGCAGCTCAGGAGGCTGAGAAAGGAGGGTTGTGAGTTCAAAGTCAGCCTCAGCAACTTAGCAAGGCATTACGCAACTCAGTGAGACCATGACTAGAAATAAAATAGAAAATAGGACTGGTGATGTGACTCAGTGTTTGATTGCTCCTGACTTCAATTTCTGGTACCAAATAGTAATAATAAATAACAACAACAACAGCAACATTAAGATTTAAAGCTGGAAGATAACATAATTTCTACTGCAGATTGATGGAGCATATTGATGGGCTTCCTCATGCCATTATCTTCATGTGTCTATTATTGTGCTTTGATTTTATCTGTCCTACCTCTACCCTGGCTTTTCCTTCTTTCTCTTCCCCCTTCAGAATACTTCTTCTTCTACTTTCAGCTCATATTTTTACATACAAGGCATTAAGATCTTTTTTTTCTCCACATACTCACCACGATGCTTTGCTCTGTCTTGATCACAGCCATTCTAACTGGGGTGAAATGGTTTCTCATGGTGATATCGACCTCCAGTTACTGATGGCTAATGATATTGAATGGTTTTTTATTTTTATTTTTTGTTTTAAAAAACTTGAAAAGGAACTTTGATCATCTACTCTGGAAAGATGTCTTCAGGGCTGACAAGGACTTTGAGGGTTTACAGAAAGGGGACTGAGGTCCAGTGTGGAGAGCTAACACAGCTGGAGGCTTTGCACAGCTGCCAATACAGAAGGTTTTAGTCAGGTGTGCCCTGCCCATCCTTATCTCAGGCTGGTCCCACAGGGCCTTGTCCAATAAGGCAGTTGCTGTTGCCTGAGCTGGGAAAGGTGGGGTGGACTCCAGTCTTCACATGAGGTCCATCCATCATCCCTTTGTCCTGGAATTCAGGATGAATTTGGAGCAAAGAAGGTTGGTGTAAAACGCAAGCAGAGAAGCTGAATCTTTAGTCCCCCTTTTAGCCCCCCACTGACATTTACAGGACAAAGTAAAGAATCTAAGTCCTTGTCACCATCTTTCCTGTCCTCTGCCCATTCCTCAGTCCTGAGGGACCTCGAGTGTTGGCCAGTCTGGTCAGCAGGTTCCTTGTCCCAGTGCTAAACTGGTCTTCAAACAATAGCTGGAACATAAAAGCAAAAAGGATCAGAAGTTAAGCCTGAAAGTAGAAGCACCATGATAAATTATAAAGCGAAATACATGTGAGCCAAAGTCTGAAGTTGCCAGTTAGGCTTCTCTCTCCTTTTAAATGGTTCCACAAATATGGACTACTAAAAATATATAGTTGGGATCATATTTTCTTGTCTTTGTCTAAGTACAGGGCCCCTGTCCAAGCTATTTGCTCCACCTTCTCTGTGCAGGAATCTGGTGGAAGGGCTTTGGTGCCAGGCAACCGTCCGTGAGAACCCCTTCTCAGTGACTTGGGGGCTTTACTTAACTTCTGCTAGAGCCTCCACAACTGCAAATAGCATCACATTAAAAGGGCTTCTGTCTTCCTCTCAAGTCTCCCTGCATCCCTGTTGTCCGACTTCTCATTCCTCCTCGTGTTATTACATTGTTGAACTTCCCTGCTGAGTGTTCAAGACCAAGTAGGTGACGCCTGTGCTGACCCCTCTCCTTCTACTGCTCAGTAAGCTGAGACTTTTCAGGCCTACCCTTAGAAACTTGAGAAGCCTCTTGGCCCCTTCAGTCTCTTCCTCTACTAGTTGTGTCATCTGCCAGAATGGGTCAAAGTCTTGCTGACCACATGGGGCTTGCCTTGAACTGTTAGGGACATTTTCCTCCCCAAAGACACTCCTCTGAAAAATGTTTGCAGATAGCTTCCTGGCCTCCATGGTCCTCTTGGTCCCCCCCCCTGACTGGTAGGGTAGGTGACTCACTCAAGTGTGAGGCCCTTAGAGAGGGGTCCTGGCTGACGTTGAAAGCAAGATCAAAAATATTTGTTATTTTTCTTAGCCTTTATAATCTCACAGATGAGAAATATAAATAATATTTACTTGTGTGTCTGCTTTGATCCAAAATAAGAAAAAAAATTTATTCCATAACAGAAAAGACTAGGCCACTAGTCATTATTTACAAAAATAAATAATATTCAGGCATTAAACTATGCTTGTTACTTTCATGGAAAATATGAAATAAAGTTTAAATAAACAGAAAAGATGATGAAGTGGCATTATTGGATGGTCGTTTTTGCTGTTATGCATTAAAATATAAGTAAAACGATATTTTAACATTTTGTATCTAACTATTGAAAATGCAATAGGATTGATTCTCTCTCTCTCTCTCTCTCTCTCTCTCTCTCTCTCTCTCTCTCTCTTCCCTCCCTCTCCCTCTCCCTCTCTCCCTTTTTCTCTCTAATAATATGAATACATACTAAACAAAAATAATTGCCATGAAGAGCAATGAACCAGTGCATGGCAGTTTCTGACACTAGATCTAAGGAGCAGATTAAGTGACCTCCAGGGCAGAGGAGCTCTGGCTCTCTGTGTGCCCTGCATGTGTTCTGGGCAGCCAGCCCATGCAGTCCTGAGCCCAGAGATGCCCTGTGTGGTCTGAGGAAGCTAGTTTCTTAGATCCCTGAGCCCAGAGACATGTTCCACATATCAAGTAATGCCACACAAAGTCATATAAGATTAAAGCTAAGGATCAAATGTCTCAGAATTTTGTAAATTAATAATCTTTCTACCTGTTTTATTGGTTTTACATAAAATTAACAAAGAGCTTGGTAAGTCCTGTGTCTCTATCATAAGGTAAATTATAAATGTGTCCTGTGACCACTTAGAACACTTACCTCTTCCTGTTATTTACTGTTGCAGAAAAATGAAAATTCCTTGGAGAACAGGGTAAGTGAAGCCAGGATTCCCAATTGATGTGCCATGTGCCATTACCTACAACAGCCTTGTCCTTCCCCATCACCCAGTTAACCTTGAACGTCTTCATCAATTGCAGGTCTGAATAAAATCCAAAAATTTGCAGGTAAGTGCAAAGTGATTACTCTGTGGGGAAGACTGACTTTGTGCTTGCAATGCCATCTGCAGTTCCATTAGTGCCCCTGTGAAAAAATAGAAGTGTTTTCCCTCCCCATCTCTAGCACACATTTGAACTGTCAATATAATGTGATTCTGGGCTTACGTTCTGTCCAATAAGCACCAATTTGCTGACTGGGAAAGGTTTCATTTTAGAAAAGACCACAGTGCATTAGCTGTGCAAACAGAGGTAGCATGGTGTCACCTGATCTGAAATAACTTTCTAGGTAAGTGAGGAATCAGACCTCTCTCTGTCCTTACCTCAGCAATTCCACAGCCACAAGACTGTCTAGATCAAGGAGACTGGTAAGACGGGCTAGTTCCCTTTTCTCTCCTCTCCTGAAGTCTCAGAGCTCTCATGCCTCTCAGGTTCCCCTGATCAACCTACACAAATACCACTATTTCTCCTTTTAGAAAAGAGAAGGTGGAGAGGGCGGCCTCTATGGATCCAGTCCCTACCACCCCCACCGTGGGTACCCTCTCATCTGTCCAATTGTCAACCCTCCACAAGGAGCTGCCTCTGAGCATGCCCTCTCAACTCTCTCCCTTGCCCTCCACTTTGTCCAGAGGCCCCGTTCCTGAAGACAGGCTCTGGTGGGGCCTCCCTCCCCCCGAGTGCTGCCTTTCTAGCTGGGTCCTCTGCCTGCTCACATGCCCACCTCCCACTGCTTGGGCTCTCAGGCATACTCTGTCTCTCTGCTCTGCATGTAAGGGCCTCCACAGCCACCTCTATCCCTTTGAATCCACCCAGGTGGGCAGGGTAGATCTTGCTTAAATATTGAAGAAATATCCTGAGATCTGTACTGTCGTTACCTAAGTCAAGGCCCTAACCATGGTCGTCCAAACCTATCACCAGTTCCTTTGGAACCTGTGATGAAACACCTCACGTCTGTTGTAGAGATGAAATAGTTCAGGGATAGTTCACACTGAGTCAGAACCGTTTTGTGTTTGGATGTGGAATGGCCTCATGGGAAATAGGATGTGGAATGGCCTCATGGGAAATAGCATACGGATCCTATGCTTACTTATGAAAAGAACCTCAACTGTGACCTGTTTTTGCCTTGTCTTACAATCTGGATGGTTCTAGTGGAAGTCCTACCATTAATTCTCCTTCCTTCTGCAGAAGACATAATACTGGATAAAGACACTGCTCACCCTTACCTTGCTGTGTCACCTGATGGAAAGTGTGTGCAATCCATGACCAAAAAGCAGGACGTGCTGGACAAACCTGAGCGATTTGATACAATGCCAGCCGTGCTGGGTCGGATCCATTTCTCCAGTGGCAGCCACTACTGGGAGGTGGAAGTAGCAGGGAACAGCAAGTGGACCATCGGGATCTGTGTGGAGTCAGTGAACCGCAAAGGACAGTACATCTCTGCTAAGACCCAGAGCGGGTTCTGGACCCTGTGCCTGAAAGATGGCATGTACAAGGCCCTCTCCGTCTCCCACCAAGTTCTCCAGGTCACAGGGCCCCTCCTGAGGGTGGGCATTTTTCTGCAGTATAAAGAAGTGTTGATCTTGTTCTACAATGTGACTGAATGCACCATTCTCCACACTTTCAAAAGCGAGTTCACTGAGACCCTGAGGCCGTACTTCTACCCGGAGCCTGCTGGTGAGAAAAGTACAAATGGCCTTACCATTGTCAAGGTGCCGGCCGCAGACCCCACTGTCCCTCTCTAGAGCGTAGTGGTTATGTACTCATGGGTCATAATGACAGTCTGGGTTGCCATTTCCAGAGCAGAGTGCTGCAAGCCACAAGAAGCCAGGCTCCCTGCAGACATTGGGGAAGACTCAGGATGCCTTCAGGTGCTCTGGCTGCTGTCTCTCCCCCCCCTCAATGAATGTGCTTCCTTCCATCCCCTTCCCTGCAGAAAGACAAAGCTCTGCCATCCTTCTTAGACTCTGAAAGTACTTCAGGACTGTTCTTGTTAGGTCACTGTCACATTGCCTAATGTGCTTTACCAGCTGACAGACTGTTTCTGTATGAGCAGGAAGTGGTGAGGTTTCCCAGGCGAGAGACCAACTGTCTTCACTGTAACAATTGTCACTTTTCTTGAGCAAATACAGCACTGAACGCCACAGAATGAAGTAGAATTGAATTGCCCAGAAGGACACATTCTCTCCAGGCATTTCTGTGAAGCTCTGTGTGTAATCCCAGGGCCTTTAGGTGGCATGATCATGCACTCAGATGCAGGCCATGATGTCTGCCTCCAGCCGAAACCCTTGAGCATCTGCTGTGTTTGTTGCCTGTCAGAAAAGACACAAAGCCTTGCTCACAGAAGAGCTAGAAATAACAGAAAATGAGTTTAGAGTAACTCAAATTTGCATACTTTGCTGACTAAAGGATCCATTTGAAGAAAGATTTGATTATTTCTCATAATGTTAAATGTGTTAAATTATTACTACTATAATCAGTAATTTCACTGCTGGGTGTTATTCTAGAGCAATAGATACTATGAACCAAAGATTTCAAGAATGTTCTTAGCAGCTATATTACAAACAACTGAAAACTAGAAATTAATGTCCTACATGAGAATCTGTAAGTAAACTTAAATCCATTCATAGCCTAAAATAGTGTTTGGTACTGAAAAAAAATGAGACACTGAAATATGCAATATGTAGATGATTCCCAGATATATTTTACTAATCAAAAAAAGGCAGACAGAAAAAATAGTGCACATCTCCATCTGTATAAAGTTCTTCAGCAGGTAAAATAAATATCTTGTAAAAAAAATAAGTAGATGGTTTTGGAGGTTACTGAGTGGGAAGGGGCAGAACTTGGGTTTCTTCATTTCACTGTGTTTTCACTGTTTCCAATGTGGTCAGAAGTGATCCTTGCTCCTGTTATTGGTACCCTTGCATAGATCTTCCTCAGTGAGTAACAGCCATGCTCCCAGAATCCAGTGCAGTCAATGTTAAGTAGCATCCCAGGTCACATCCTGCAGTGGACAGCAGGTGTCCCCTTGGCCTGCTGGATAGCTCACTGTGAAACACCATAGTGCCATGCCATGAGGGCACTCAAGCAGTCCCGTGGAGAGGCCCTGTGGAGGAAATTTGGGGCCCTCTGCTCATATCCATGTGGATGAACCAATTTGAAGTGGACACAAAACATAACCCTAAACATAACCTAACACTAACCATAACTTTTAACTAACACTAACCCTAACCCTAACACTAACACTTACACTAAAACTAACACTAACCCTTACACTAAAACTAACCCTAACCCTAACTCTAACACTAAAACTAACCCTATCCCTAATCCAAACATTAACCCTAAACCCAACAGTAACCCTATCACTAACACTAATCCTAAGCCTAACCCCAAAACTAATCCCTAACCCTTACTTTAAACCTAACACTAACTCTAACCCTAATGCTAACACTATACCTATTCTACCCGTAACACTAAAACTAACCCTAACACTAACCCTATGCCTCACTCTAACCCTCTTTCTAATCATAACAGAAACCCTAAATTTGACACTAACCTAACACTAAACCTAAAGAAAACCCTTACCCTAACACAAACTATAATACTTCCCTGAACACTATGCTTAACACTAACCCTAACAGAAACTGTAACCCTAATTCTAAAACTAACCGTAAACCTAACTCGAACCATAACCCTAAATGTAACCCAAAAACTAACCTTAACTATCAACCTAACCCTAACATTAACATTAACCCTAACCATAAGCCCAACCATAACTTTAACAAGGTTAAAATCCCTAACCCTAATTCTAATCCTAATCCTATTCATAACACTAGCACTGTTCCTAACCCTAACCCTAAACCTAACACTAACACTGAACCTAACCCTAAACCTAAAGCTACTCCTAACCCTCACCCTAAAACTTACCCTAACACAAACCATAAACCTAAACCTAATCCTAACGCTAATCCTTACCCTAAACCTAATACTAACCCTAACCTTCAAGTAACTCTAAAACTAATCCTAAACCTAAACCTAAGTCTCACTCTAACCAGAATCCTAACCATAACCTTAACCCTAACCATATGCCTCAATCTAACCCCCATTCTAATCATAACCAAAACATTTATTTTAACTCTAACCCTAACACAAAACCAAAAGCTAACCCTTACCCTAACACAAACCATAATTCTTCCCGTAACACTAACCTTAACACTAACCCTAACCTGAACCCTAATCCTAACCCAAAAACTAACCTTATCCATAAACCTAACCCTAATCCTAACATTAAACCTACCCATAACCCTAACCCTAATCATAACACTAACCCTAACACTATTTCGAACCCTAAACTTAAGTAACCCTAAACCTATCCCTAACCCTAACACTATCCCTAAATCTAATCCTAAAACCAACACTAACACTAAACCTAAACCTAAACCTAATCCTACCCCTAACCCTCACCCTAACCCTTACCGTAACATAAACCCTAACCCTAACACTAATCTTAAACCAAACCCTAACACTAACCCTAACCTACAAGTAACCCTAAAACTAACCCTAAACCAAACCCAAAGCCACAGTCTACCCCTAACCCTAACCCTAACCCCAACACTTACCCTATTCCTAACCCTAACACAAACTCTAACCATTAACCTTACCCTAATACAAACCATATCCCTCACACAAACACAATCCTAACACTAAATTGAATATCTAACTCAAATTCTAAAACTAATGCTAACCCTAACCCAAACCCTAACACTAACTGCAACCCTAAAATTAACCCTAAACATAACCCTGACCTTAAGCCTAAAATAAACCCTAAAACTAATGCTAACCAAAACTGTAACACTAACACTAACCCTAAAGGTAGCCCTAACCCTAAACCTATCAATAATCCTAACGCTCTCCCTAACCTAATCCTAACACTAACACAAACACTAATTCTAACCCTAAACCTAACCCTAACTCTAAAACTTACCCTATCCCTAACATTAACACAAACCCTAACCCTAACCCTAACCCTAACCCTTTCACTAAACCTAAACCTTACCGTAACCACAACCTTAAACCTAAAACTAACCCTAACCCTAACTCTAACCCTAATGCTAACCCTAAACCCAGCACTAACCATAAAACTATCCCTAACCCTAACACTATCCCTAACCCTAACATTAACACTAACCCTAAACTTTACAATAACCCTAAACCTAACCCTAACCATAACACTAACTCTAACCCTAACTCTAACACTAAGCCTCAACCTAACTCTAACACTAACCCAAACATTAATCCAAAAACTAATCCTAATTCTAACTGTAACACTAAACCTAATCCTAACCATAAACCTACAATTAACTTTAAATCTAACCCTAACTGAAACTCTAACACGTAGCCTAAACCTAACCCTAACTGTAACCCTAACACTAACCCACATTCTAACCCTAACCCTAACACAAACCTTAACCATAATGCTAACCCTAACACAAACTCTAGCCAAACCATAGCCCTAACCCTAACCTAAAATTAACCCTAACTGTTCCCTGACCATAACCCTTACCCTAAAACTAACAGTAACCCTAACACTAACCCTGAACCTAACCCTAACACTAACCCTAACTCCAACCCTAAACCTGTAGCTAACCATAATCCTAACCCCAACCTTAAACCTAAAACTAATCCTAACACTAACCATAACCCTAAGTCAAACTGTAAATCTAACTCTAATCTTAACTATAACCCTAACAATCACCTTAAATCTAACCCTAACATAAACAGTAACCTAACTCTAACAGTAACCCTACCAGTAACTCTAAACACAACCCTAAACCTAACTCTAAAACTAACCCTAAACCTAACCTGAACCCTAACCCTAAACCTAACCCTATCACAAACACTAACCCTAACACTAACCTTAACCCTAACCCTCATACTAACCCTAACCCTAACCATAACCCTAAACTTAACTGTAAACCTAACCCTAACACAAACCCTAACCATAACACAAACCCTAACACTAAACCTAACACTAACCCTAAACCTAAACATAACCCTAAACCTAACACTAAACCTAAGCCTAACCCTAAGCCTAACACTAACCCTAGCACTAAACCTAACCCTAATCCTAACCCTAACACTTATATCAACCTTAAAGCTTACTGTAATGCTAATGCTAACCCAAACACTTACCCTAACCCTAACCATAATCATAAACCTAACACTAAGCATAAAATTAAACATAACCGGGGAGATACAACATGGCGGCTGGAGAGGAAGCAGCGATTCCAATGTCTCCACTTTAACGGGATAAAAAAGACCCATTGGAATAGATGCAACCTACCTACGGAGGAACTTCTAGCAAAATTCCCTTAGGAGGAGAACTGCCGTGAACTGGTAGGTTTATTCGAAGTGACAGTTTATCCCAGAGAAGTGGATCTTGGCCGGCCACGCGGGCACAGAGGTCTAGTCCCACAGCCATCAGCCGCCCCACCCGCCAGGTTCTTAACCACGCGGCCGCAGCTACCCGGCTATACAGGTAGCCCCGCAGCGGGGGCAGAAGTCAAGTCCTGCACCCAGCAGCCGCTTTTGCAAGCGGCAGGCACCCGGAGCGGCTTGGCCCGCCCCGCCAGAACCGGCAGTCGGCCTCCGCCATCCAGGATCTCACGGGAGGCCCAGGTCTCGCTCTACGAGAGGCCGCCACAGCCGCCCGGTTCTTAACCACGCGGTCACAACTACCCGACTCTACAGGCGGCCCCGCGGCGGGTGCAGAAGTCCAGTTCTTCAGCCAGCAGCCGCTTTTGCAAGCGGCCGGCACCCGGAGCGGCTTGGCCTGCCCAGCCCGAACCAGCAGACAGCCCCGCCAATTGGGCTCTCACAGGAGGCCCGTGAGCGGCCGCCAAACCCACCCTGCAAGCGGCTGCCACACCCGCCTGGCTATTAACCAAGCGGCCACAACTTCCAGGCTCAACAGGCACCCCCCCCGGAGGGCACAGAGGTCCAATCCCGCTGCCACCAGCAGCTTCTGCAAGCAGCGGCGGCCCCGGAGCAGAGTGGCAGCCCAAACCGGCATACGCCTCCGCCATCCCAGCTCTCCCGGGAGGCCCTGCTCTCGCTTTGCGAACAGCCACACCACCCGCCTGGATCTTAGCCGCGCAGAGGCAGCTGCCCTGCTCTTCAGGCAGCCCCCGGCGGCCCAACTCAGCTAGAAGGGTCCCCACATGGCCCAGCACATGGCCATGCCCTCCGGGCTCTGCTAACAGCCCCGCCCACCTGGCGAACAACCGGGAAACTTCAAAATCTCTCCGAGGGCGTGACCGTAAGGACCAAAGGACTCTCGACCTCCAACTCCCCCTACTTCCAGAGTCAGGCAGACCTGAGACCCACCAGCGGAACAGGCCTAGAGGCCTGCCAGCATGGTAGACACGTCACTCCAATTGGAGTAGGGGCAGAGCAGAGCAGCCGCCCGCATCCGGATCGGGCCCAACCACCCAAGGGGGTGGTAGTCACATTACCACAATTGGAGTGGGGGCAGAACAGAGCCGCCACCCGCACTCGCAGGGTGGGCAGACCTGCGAACGATCGGCAGAGCAGGCCTAGCGGCCCGCCTGCGCGGTAGACAGATCACCCCAATTAGAGGAAGAGCACAGCCACTACCTGCCCTGCAAGGGAGATTTTTCAACTATACAAGAGCAATATAAATAATTAGGGGAAAATTTCAAAATCACAACAGTTTCACCAAGCAGAAAGAAACACGAGCAATATGAAAAGACAAGAAAAGAAAGGACCACAAGCAATGCAGGTCAACTCAACTTTAGAAGAGGTAATAGCTGCAACAGAGGGAATGTCAGAGAGAGAGTTCAGGATATACATGCTACAGATGATCTGGTGTCTCAAGGAAGACATGCGACAGCAAAATCAGACAATGAAAGATCACATTGACAAGGAACTACATAAACAAATCCAGGAAGTAAAAGATCAATTTCACAGGGAGATAGAGGTAATAAAAAACAAACAAATAGAAATCCTAGAAATGCAGGAAGCAATAAACCAACTTAAAAACTCAACTGAGAATACTACCAGCAGAGTAGATCACTTAGAAGATAGAACATCAGACAATGAAGACAAAGTATTTCAACTTAAAAAGAACATAGACAGCTCAGCAAGTCTGCTAAGAAATCATGAGCAGAACATCCAGGAATTATGGGATAACATCAAAAGACCAAACTTAAGAGTCATTGGGATACAGGAAGGCACAGAGCTCCAAACTAAAGGAATAAACAATCTATTCAGTGAAATAATACGAGAAAACTTCCCAGACTTGAAGAATGAGACAGAACCCCAAATCCTAGAAGCCTACAGGATGCCGAATGTGCAAAATCATAAGAGATCCACACCTAGACACATTATAATGAAGATGTCCAACATACATTATAAGGAGAGAATTTTAAAAGCTACAAGAGAAAGGAATCAGATTACATTTAGGGGTAAACCAATCAGGATAACAGCTGATCTGTCGACACAGACTCTGAAAGCTAGAAGATCCTGGAATAACATATTTCAAACACTGAAAGAAAATGGGTTCCAACCAAGAATTGTGTATCCGGCGAAATTAAGCTTCAGGATGGAAGATGAAATTAAAACCTTCCACGATAAACAAAATTTAAAAGAATTTGCAGCAAGAAAACCATCTCTTCAAAAAATCCTTGGCAAAACATTACAGGAAGAGGAAATGGAAAATAACATGGAAAACCAACAGTGGGAAGTAGGACAGTAAAGGGGGGAAAGTAATCAAAGAGGAAAACAAATCAGGTTTAGTAACATTAATAAGCAAATATGGCTGGAAGAACAAACCATATCTCAATAATAACCCTAAATGTTAATGGCTTAAACTCACCAATTAAGAAACACAGGCTAGTAGAATGGATCACAAAACAAGACCCAACAATATGCTGCCTACAGGAGACGCATCTGATAGAAAAAGATATACATAGACTGAAAGTGAAAGGTTGGGAAAAATCATACCATTCATATGGACTGCGGAAACAAGCAGGAGTGTCCATACTCATATCTAATAAAATAGATTTCAAGCCAAAGTTAATCAAAAGGGATAAAGAAGGACACGTCATACTGCTCAAGGGAACCATACACCAACAAGACATAACAATCATAAATATATGTGCCCCAAATAATGGTGCAGCTATGTTCATCAAGCAAACTCTTCTCAAGTTCAAGAGTCTAATAGACCACCATACAATAATCATGGGAGACTTCAACACACCTGTCTCACCACTGGACAGATCTTCCAAACAAAAGTTAAATAAGGAAACTATAGAACTCAACAACACAATTAATAACCTAGACTTAATTGACATATATAGACTATTCCACCCAACATCAAGTAGTTACACTTTTTTTTTAGCAGCACATGGAACCTTCTCAAAAATAGACCATATATTATGTCACAGGGCAACTCTTAGACAATGTAAAGGAGTAGAGACAATACCATGCATCTTATCTGATCATAATGGAATGAAACTGAAAATCAATGATAAAAGAAGGAAGGAAAAATCAAGCATCACTTGGAGAATGAACAATAGGTTACTGAATGATCAATGGATTTTAGAAGACATCAAGGAGGAAATTAAAAACATCTTAGAGTTAAATGAAAACATAGACACAACATATCGGAATCTATGGGATACATTGAAAGCAGTACTAACAGGAAAAGAAGAGTACTAAGAAGAGAAGAAGAGAGAGAACTCAAATTACTAGCATACAGGATGAAAAAGGTAATATCACAACAGATACTTCAGAAATACAGAAGATAATTAGAAATTATTTTGAATCCTTATACTCCAATAAAATAGAAGATAGTGAAGGCATAGATAAATTTCTTAAGTCTTATGATCTGCCCAGATTGAGTCAGGAGGATATAGACAACCTAAATAGACCAATAAAAATAGAGGAAATAGAAGAAACCATCAAAAGACTACCAACTAAGAAAAGCCCAGGATCGGATGGGTATACAGCAGAGTTTTACAAAACCTTTAAAGAGGAACTAACACCAATACTTTTCAAACTATTTCAGGAAATAGAAAAAGAGGGAGAACTTCCAAATTCATTCTATGAGACCAATATCACCCTGATCCCTAAACCAGACAAAGACACTTCAAAGAAAGAAAACTATAGACCAATATCTCTAATGAACCTAGATGCAAAAATCCTCAATAATATCCTGGCAAATCGGATTCAAAAACATATCAAAAAAATCATACACCATGATCAAGTAGGATTCATCCCTGGTATGCAAGGCTGGTTCAATATACGGAAATCAATAAATGTTATTCACCACATCAATAGACTTAAAAATAAGAACCATATGATCATCTCGATAGACGCAGAAAAAGCATTCGACAAAGTACAGCATCCCTTTATGTTCGAAACTCTAGAAAAATTAGGGGTAACAGGATCATACCTCAACATTTTAAAAGCAATCTATGATAAGCCACAGGCCAGCATCATTCTGAATGGAGAAAAATTGAAGGCATTCCCTCTAAGATCTGGTACAAGACAGGGATGCCCTCTCTTACCACTTCTGTTCAACATAGTCCTCGAAACACTGGCCAGAGCAATTAGACAGACGAAAGAAATTAAAGGCATAAAAATAGGAAAAGAAGAACTTAAATTATCACTATTTGCAGATGACATGATTCTTTACCTAGCAGACCCAAAAGGGTCTACAAAGAAAATATTAGAGCTAATAAATGAATTCAGCAAAGTGGCAGGATATAATATCAACACGCATAAATCAAAGGCATTCCTGTATATCAGCGACAAATCCTCTGAAACGGAAATGAGGACAACTACTCCATTCACAATATCCCCCCCAAAAATAAAATACTTGGGAATCAACCTAACAAAATAGGTGAAAGACTTATACAATTAAAACTACAGAACCCTAAAGAAAGATATAGAAGAAGACCTTAGAAGATGGAAAAATATACCCTGTTCATTGATAGGCCGAACTAACATCATCAAAATGGCGATATTACCAAAAGTTCTCTATAAGTTCAATGCAATGCCAATCAAAATCCCAACAGCATTTCTTGTAGAAATAGATAAAAGAATCATGAAATTCATATGGAATAATAAAAGACCCAGAATTGCAAAAACAATGCTAAGCAGGCAGTGTGAATCAGGTGGTATAGCGATACCAGACTTCAAACTATACTACAGAGCAATAGTAACAAAAACAGCATGGTACTGGTACCAAAACAGGTGGGTGGACCAATGGTACAGAATAGAGGACACAGAAACCAATCCACAAAACTACAATTATCTTATATTTGATAAAGGGGCTAAAAACATGCAATGGAGGAAGGATAGCATCTTCAACAAATGGTGCTGGGAAAACTGGAAATCCATATGCATCAAAATGAAACTGAATCCCTTTCTCTCGCCATGCACAAAAGTTAACTCAAAATGGATCATGGAGCTTGATATCAAATCAGAGACACGGCATCTGATAGAAGAAAAAGTTGGCTATGATCTACATACCGTGGTGTCGGGCTCCAAATTCCTCAGTAGGACACCCATAGCGCAAGAGTTAACAACTAGAATTAACAAATGGGACTTACTCAAACTAAAAAGTTTTTTCTCAGCAAAGGAAACAATAAGAGAGGTAAATAGGGAGCCTACATCCTGGGAACAAATCTTTACTCCTCACACTTCAGATAGAGCCCTAATATCCAGAGTATACAAAGAACTCAAAAAATTAGACAAAAAGACAACTAATAACCCAATCAACAAATGGGCAAAGGACCTGAACAGACACTTCTCAGAGGAGGACATACAATCAATCAATAAGTACATGAAAAAATGCTCACCATCACTAGCAGTTAGAGAAATGCAAATCAAAACCACCCTAAGATACCATCTCACTCCAGTAAGATTGGCAGTCATTAGGAAGTCCAATAACAACAAGTGCTGGAGAGGATGTGGGGAAAAGGGTACACTTGTTCATTGTTGGTGGGACTGCAAATTGGTGCAGCCAATATGGAAAGCAGTATGGAGATTTCTTGGAAAGTTGGGAATGGAACCACCATTTGACCCAGCTATTCCCCTTCTCGGTCTATTCCCCAAAGACCTAATAAGAGCATGCTACAGGGACACTGCTACATCGATGTTCATAGCAGCACAATTCACGATAGCAAGATTGTGGAACCAACCTAGATGCCCTTCAGTGGATGAATGGATAAAAAAAAATGTGGCATTTATACACAATGGAGTATTACTCTGCATTAAGAAATGACAAATTCATAGAATTTGGAGGGAAATGGATGGCATTAGAGCAGATTATGCTAAGTGAAGCTAGCCAATCCTTAAAAAACAAATGCCAAATGACTTCTTTGATATAAGGGGAGTAACTAAGAACAGAGTAGGGACGAAGAGCAGGAGAAGAAGATTAACATTAATAGGGATGAGAGGGGGGAGGGAAAGGGAGAGAGAAGGGAAATTGCATGGAAAGGGAAGGTGATCCTCAGGGTTATACAAAATTACATACAAGAGGAAGTGGGGGGTAAGGGAAGAATAATACAAGTGGAAGAAATGTTTTACAGTAGAGGGGGTTAAGAGACAAGAGGGGAGGGGTGGGGAGGGGAGGGGGGATAGTAGAGGTTAGGATAGAGAGCAGAATTCATCAGACACTAGAATGGTAATATGTAAATCAATGGAAATGTAATTGATGTAACTGATGTGATTCAGCAATCTGTATACGGGGTAAAAATGGGAGTTCATAACCCTTTTGAATCAAACTGTGAAATATGATATATCAAGTTAGATGTAATGTTTTGAACGACCAACAATAAAAAAAATACAAAAAAATTAAACATAACCCTAACAAAAACCCAAACACTAAAACTAACCCTAACCCTAACCCTAATGTTAACACTAAATCTATACTTAACTCTATTCTTAATGCTGACCATAACACTAACCCTAAACCTAATGCTAATGCTAACCATAACACTAAACCTAATCCTAAACCTAACCATAAAAATAACCCTAACACCAATCCTAACCCTAACATCAAACCTAACCCTAACTTTTAAACTACTCCCAACCTTAACCATAACCCTTACACTAACCCTAACATTATCCTTAATCCTAAAGTTAATTCTAACCCTAACCCTAACCCTACCCTAACACAAACCCTAAGCCATTTCATAACAGTAACCCTGACCCTGACCCTAACCCTAACACTAATTTTAACCCTAACACAAACAATAACCTTAACCCTAACACTAACCATTACCCTAATCCTAAACCTCAGCCTAATCCTACCCATAAACCTAACCCTAACACTAACCCTAACACAAACCCTAACCGAACGCTAATCCTAACTTTGTCCCTAATCCTAACCCTAACACTAACACTAACACCAACACTAACCTTAAGCATTACCCTAACCCTAACACTCATCTAATCCTAATTCTAAACCCCAATGCTAAACCTAACCCTAAACCTAACAGTAACTATTACCCTAACCCAAACACTAATGCTAACCCGAACCTTAACCCTAACATTAATACTAACCCAATCCACAATCCTAACCCTAAACCTAATCCTAAAAGTAACCCTAACCCTAACCTTAACCCTAAAGCTAACTCTAACACAAATCTTAACCCAAACACCAAACCGAACCCTAAACCTAACCCTAACACTTACCCGAACACTAAACCTAAACCCAGCCCTAATGCTAACACTAAACCTTACCATAAATGTAGTCCTAAACTTAGCACATTTAACCCTGATCCTAACACTAACCATAAACCTAACTGTAACCCTAACCCAAACACGAATCCTAACGCAAACCCTAACCCTAACTGTAATACTAACCCATAAACTTAATCGTAAACCTACACCTTACACTAACACTAACCCCAAACCTAACCTTAACACAAACCCTATCCCTAACCATAAGCATATCCCTAACACTAACCCACATCCTAACATTAACCATAATACAAACCCTAACTCTAACTCTAACACATCTGTAACCCTACCCTAACCCTAACACTAACCCTAACACTAACTTTAACTCTAAACCTAACACAAATCCTAACCACAACCATAATTGTATAACTATCACTAACCCTAACTCTAACCCTGAATCTAATACTAACCCTAAACTTTACTTTTACTCGAACAGTAACACTAATATTTCCCCTAACCATAACCCTAAGTATAACACTAACCCTAACTAATCCTAACACTAAATCTGACTCAAACACTAACCCAAAACCTAACTCTAACAGAAACCCTAGCCCTATACCTAACACTAACCCTAACACTAAACTTAAACCTAACCTTAACCTAATTCTAAAACTGAACCTAACCGAACCTGAACCCTAACCCTAACCATAAACCTATCATAAACACTAACTGTAAATCTAACACTAACCCTAAACCTAACCATAAGCCTAACCCTAACCCAAAATGTAACCCTAATCTTAACTGTAACACTAACCCTAATACAAACCCTAACAATAAATGTAACCCTAAACCTAATGGTAACCCTAACACTAATACTAACCCTAACCTTAACCCTAAAAATAAACCTAACCCTAACCCTAACACTAAACCTAAACCTTACCCTAACCCTAACCAAAACCTGAATACTAACCCTAACCCTAACACTAACCCTAACCATAAGCCTTAACCTATCCCTAACCTTAACGTAACCCTAAACTAACCCTAAACCTAGACCTGTCATAACCCTATCCCTAACCCTAACACTAACCCTAACCCTGATCCTAACCCTAACCCTAATACTCACCTAATCCTAATTCTACACCTAACACTAATCCTAACACTAAACATTAACTTAATTATAACCCAAAACCAAACACTAACCCTAACAATAACACTAAGTCTAACACTAAACCTAACCCTTACTCTAACCCTAGCCCTACCTCTAACCATATCCCTTACCCTAAGCCAAATCCTCATCCTAATGCTATCCTAGTGCTAGTGATAATTCTTAGCCTTCCCCAAACCCTAACTCTATTTCTAGTCTTAAACCTAGCCCTCATTCTAGCTCTAACCCTAACCCTAACATTGACCCTTATTCTGACCCTAACACTAACCCTAGGTCTAAACCTGACCTAACCCTAAACTGAACCATAACACTACCTCTACCTGTAAACATATACTTAAACCTAACAGTAACAGTAGCACTAGACAAACCTAACTTTAAATAGAGTCATAAATCTAGCCCTAGTCCTAAACAAAAACCTAGCACTAGCCCTAACAATAACCCTTAACCTAAAGTAAAGACTAAACCTCTCACTAGACTAAATGCTAGTCTTACTTGTGGCTCTAAACCTAAAACTAACCTTAACCCCACAATGAAACTTAATCTAATAGAATCCCTAGTTCTAAACCTTATTCTAAACCAAAACTTAACCCTAACACTAGACTTATCCATTACCCTTACCCTAAAACTAGTCAGAACCATATCCCTCGCTTTTACATTACCCAAGCCCTAATGTTATTCCTAAACATCACACAAAACATAACCCTTATTTTAGCCCTAAACCTAGGGTTATGATTACATAACCCTAACCATAACCTTAGACCTAACCCTAATGCTAACACTCAACCTAGCCCTAACCCTAGCTCAAATTCTAATCCTTCGCCTAAAGGTAACCCTAACCCTAAACCTAGCACTAGCCTTGACTCAAAACCTAATCCATGCCCTAGCCCTATCCCTACCTCAAATGCCTACACTTACTGTATCCCAAACCCTAATATTAACCCTAGGCCTAACCCTAATCCTAACCCTAATCCTAACCTTAACCCTAGCACTAACCTTAAAGAAATGCCTAACCCAAATGCTAACCCTAGGCTTAATGATAAACCTATCGTTAACACTAACCCTATCCATTACTCTAAACCTAACCAGAATCATAAACCTAATTCTATCCATTACCCAAACCCTAACCTGAACCCACTGCTAATTCAAGCATAAACCCTAAATCTTAACCTAAAACATACCCTACACTGACCATGACCCTAATAATACATCTAGCTCTAACATTGACCCTTACCCTACACCTAAACCTTAGAATACACATAGACATAACCTAACACTAAAACTAATACTAACCATAAACCTAGACTTGACATTAGCCCTATCACTAATCCTAGCATTATCCCTAACAAAAACCTCAGCCTAGCCCTAAACATAAAGCTAATCCTAACCCAAACCCTAACCTTAATCCTAACCCTAATTATCACCCTTGCCCTAGCCCTAAAGCTAGCTAAAACCCTATCCCTTCCCCTAAACCTAATCCTAACCCTAACACTAACATTAACCCTAACACTAGGCCTAAACCTAACACTAACCCTAGCGCTAATCCTAGCCCTAATTAGCCCTAACCCTAACCCAAAGAATAATTTGAACTCTCTTGCTAGCCCTATTTCTAGTTCTAACCCTATCCATTACCATAACCCTAACAATAGCCCTAACTTTAGCCTTAACCCTGGCCATAGTCCTAAACATAGATCTAACCATAACAATAAATCTAAGCCTAAACTTCACCCTACCATTAGCCCTAACACTATCACTAATCATAAAACTAGCCCTAAACCTAGGCCTAGTTCTAAAATAAAACTGAGTCATAACCCTATCCCTAAACCTAGCCTAACCTTAACCCGAGACCTGACATTAGCCCTATCCATAGGCCTAATCCTATTTCTAAGCCTAGACTTAATCTTAACCCTAATTTTAACAGAAGCCCTAACACTAATTTTATCCCCCTTGTTCTAGCACTAAACGTAGCTGTAACATTATACCTTACCCTAACCCTAATGCTAACCCTAACCCTAGCCCTGAACCTAGTCCTAAATCTAATACTAACCCTAGCACTATTCCTAGCCCTAATTTAGCCCTAATAGTAAACCTAAACCTATCCCTATCCCTAAGACTAACTCTAACTCTCGCCCTAGCCTTATCCCTAGTTCTAAACCTATTCCTTACCATAACACAAATGCTAGCCCTATCCCTAGCCCCAAACTTAGTCCTAACTTTTGGCCAATAATTAAACCTGGATCTAAAACAAGAAATTAAGGATAAATGTCACACTAACGCTAGCCCTAACCATGATGCTAATTGGAAAACTAGCGCTAAATCCACCCTAACCCTAAAACTAAACTGAGCCATAACCCTAACTTTTAACCTAAACCAAACCCTAAAGCTACACCTAGCCCTAAACCTAGCCCTAATTTAAGTCCTAAACTTAACTCTTGGAATAACCCTGACACTGACTCAGCCCCTAACACTAACCCTAGCTCTAAACATTGCCCTAACGCTAACCCTAAAACTAACCGTAAGCATAAAGCTAGTTCTTTCATTCGCATTTATCAGTAGTTCTTATCAAAGCCCTAATGATAAAACAAATTTTAGTCTGAATCCAAGACCTAACTCTATTTTTTAACTCTAACTCAAACCCTAACCCTAGCCTTAAACCTAACCCTAACCCTAACCCTTGCTTAAACCCTATCTCTTCCCCTAAGCCAAACCCTCACTATAATGCTACACTAGTCCTAAATTAATCCTTAGCCTACCTCAAACCCTAGTTCTATTACTAGTCCTATCCTATCCCTCATTCTAGCTCTAAACCTAACCCTAACCCTGACCCTTATTCTGACCCTAACATTAACCCTAAGTCTAAACCTGACCCTAACAGTAAACCAAACCCTAACACTTCCCATGCTGGTAAACCTATACTTAAACCCAAGAGTAATACTAGCACTAGACAAAACCTAATCCTAAATATAGTCATAAATCTAGCCCTAGTCCTAATCAAAAACTTGGCACTAGCCCTAAAAATAACCATTAAACTAACTTACAGATTAACCCTATCCCTAGACTCAACGATAGTTGTAATTCTGGCACTCACATTAAATCTAACCCTATCTGGAACAATGACCGTTAACCCTAAACAAACTTTAGCTATAACACTAGGTCTAACCTAGAGTTAGAGCTAGGTCTCAAAAAGGGCTGGTGACATAGCTGAGTGGTAAAGCACCTCTGAGCTCAATCTCCAGTACCACAAAAAGAGAATAGTATTAGGTGTTTTTTTATTGAATAGATTTCAAAAATATTTTCACATTTTAATACTGTACCAAATTATTTTTTAAAATATTAGGATTATTAATAATTATTAATTATTATCCTAACCCCAAACCAAACCCTAACTATAGACATATCCATAACCCTGACCCTAAAACTAGCCATAAACATATTGCTAGATGTTATATTTCCCATAGCCTTAATGTTAGCCCTAAACCTCACAGAAAACTTAGCCCTTATCCTAGCCCTAAATATAGCCCTAATTGTTACCCTAACCATAATCCTAGACCTAAGCCCAATCCTGCACTAGCCTTAGCCCTAAACCTAGCTCAAACTATAACCCTTACACTAAACATAACCCTAACCCTAACCCTAGACTTGACTCTAACCCTAACCCTCGCCCAAGTCCTAATCCTAGCTCAAATTCTAATACTTAAACTAAAACTATCCCTGACACTAAGCCTAGGCCTCACCCTAACCCTAGCCCTAATCATAAACTTATCACTAGCCCTAACCTTAGCTCTAACACTATCCATTATTCTAAAGATTAGCCTAACTCATATGCTAACCCTAGGCATAACGCTAACCCTATTGCTAACACTAACCCAATCTATTACTCTAAATCTAAACTGAACTCTAAACCTAATCCTATCCATTACCCTATCCATACCCTAACCCTAAGCTAATTCAATCCTTAACTCTAAAACTTAACCTAAACCAAACCCTACCTGGACTCTGACCCTAATAAAAATACAACTAGATTTAAACCTCACCCTTACCTAAACCTAACCCTTACACTAGACTTAGCCATAATCTAACCCTAAAACTAACACTAACAATAAATTTAGACTTGACATTAGCCCTATCCCTAATCCAAGCCCTAGTCCTAACACAAACCCTTGTCCTAGCACTGAACATAGCCTTAATCCTAACACTAGCCCTAACCCTAATTCTAACCCTCACCCTAGCCCCAAACCTAGCTATAACCCCATCCCTTCCTCTAACCCTAACCCTTGCCCTAAATCTAGCCTTAATATAGCCCTAACCCTAAACTTAACCCTAACCCTAGCCCTAAGACTAACTCTAACTCTCGCCCTAACCCTATTTCTAGTTCTAACTCTGTCCGTTAATAACCCTAACACTAGCCATAACCTTAGCCCTAAACATAGCCATAGCCCTAAACCTAGATCTAACCATAAAAATAAATCTAAGCCTAAAACTCACCATAGCACTAATGCTAACACTACCACTAATCCTAAAAGTAGCCATATCTGTAAAACAAAACTGTGACAAAGCCCTAACCCTAACCCTAACCAAACCATAATCCTAGACTTGACATTAGACTTATCCCTAATTCTTACCCTAACTCTTGCACAAACCCTAAACCTACACCTAGCCTTAACCCTAGTACTAATTCGAGTCTATTCCTAACTCTGAACAGTAACACTAATGCTGACTCTTACAGTAACACTAACCCTACATCTAATCATCAACCTAAACCTAAACCTAATCTACACACTAGATTTAGACTTAATGCTAAACTTAACACTAGACCTAATCATAACCCTAGTTCTAACATTAGCCGTAGTCTAAAATAGCCCTAAACTAACTCAAAACCTAGACTTATCAGATCCCTAACCCTGGCTTTAACCCTAGACCTAAATCTAACCCTAGCCCTATAACTTAACCTGAAACTAACCATAAACCTAAACCTTGTCCTAACCCAAAATCTAACCCAAAACGTAGCCCTAATTCTAACCATGATTCTAGCCCTATCCCTAGCTCTAATCTTATCCATTACCCTAACCACAATCCTAAACAAATTCTAACCCTAGTCCTAACCATAACCATTGCTTTAACCTTACCATAACCCTAGTCCTAACTGTAGCTCTAATGCAATCTATTACCCTAACCATAAGCTTAACCAAATTCTCTCCCATTATCTAAACCTAACCCTATCCCTAACCCTAAAACTGTTTATTACTCTCAATCTAACCTTAACCGTAAACTTAACCATATCTATTACCCTAACCCTAACACTAAACCTAATGCTAATTTGAGCCCAAAGCCTAATCCTTAACCTAACACATACACTAAACCTGACTCTGACCCTAATAATACCTCTAGCTGTATAACTGAACCTAACCTTCAACCTAACACTTACAATAGATCTGGCCATAATCCTTACCCTAAAACTATCCCTAACCATAACCCTAGACCTGACATTAGCCCTATCCCCAACCTAGCCTTAATCCTAACCCTAACATTAACCCTAGCCCTAACCCTAATTTCATGCTTTGTCCTATCCCTAAATGTAGCTGTAACATCATACCTTACCCTAAACCTTATGTTAACCCTAACCCTAGCCCTAAACCTAGGCCTAAACCTACCACTACCCATAGCTCTGACCTAGCCCTAATTTACCCCTAACCCTAAACCTAACACTATCCCTAGCCCTAAGACTAACTCTAACTCTCGACCTATCCCTATCCCTAATTCTAAACCTATCTGTTACCATAACCCAAACCCTATCCCTAGCCCCAAAGCTAGGATGGGAAAGCTTTTTCCTGCAGAGCAGTACGGGAGGACACGCTGATCTAGTATAGCACTGGTCTAGTGGCATGGAGCAACATCTTTGTTATCTGAGGTTGAAGGATGCATTGCTTCTCTTTTAGCAGGCACAACTGTTGGTAACATGAGAACCTTCATGGTCATTGGTGGCTAGAGCTATGGGAAATCTAGAGTTGCTATGAGGACTAGCTGGGTCATGATAGTGCCTCTAGATCCATGCAGAGAAGATTAGAAAAGGTGAAAGACATATGGGCCAGGCAGTGTGCACACTTTGGTGCAGTGTCAGCTGCAGGCATGTGCAATGTAGACAGGCTACCTGTGGACAGAGAAGTAGTAAGGAAAAGCTAGGACCAAGGACAGAAGCCAGGGCTGGCAAAGAGTGCCTATGAGGTGGGACCTAGTTTGTTAAAGCTCAGGACTGTAAGATCAGATCTGATTGTATACACCTAGGGCTTCAGGGAAGGACCAGAAGTAGAGCTTTGCCTGGCTGCTGTGTATCTAGATATCTGGGGCCTAATCATGGATGCATAAAGCTAGAAACCTCACCTGTGAATTGAAGTGTGGTGGCAGGGACAGCTATGAACTTACAAACACATATAACACATATAAGTAGCAGTATCCTACCATGAGCTTCTCTCATCTTTTAATACTTTCTTCAATCTTCATAAATTATAATATTTTTGGAATCTCTAGTGGATCACCATTTATTCTATGTCAAGAGAGAAAATAGCTGTTTCTTTAACAAAAAAGCAAAACATAACACTAAAATCCACTTAAACAAACGACAATGGAAATAAATGATCTACAAATATATGCAACATTATGGATGAAATTTGCAAATTTAATAATTGACAAAAGCAAATCCCAGAAAATAATAGACTATATAGTCCATTTAGAGGAATGAAAATCAAAAATTATGCTATTAAATATCAGAATTGTGTTTAACATTCAGAACAGGAACAAGTTGAAGTTTTGGGGTGATCATAGTGTTCTTTTTCTTGATCTGTGAATGATCAATTTATGAAAATTCAATGTGGTGTACATGACTAATTTTGCATCATTTTTATACCTTATTAAAACATTCAAAATTTTGACAAAAATAAAAATAAATTTAAAAAGAAAACAAAGAAAAAAGTAAAAGCTTCAAGGTAAAGTCAATGATTCTGATAAATAATTTTAATCTTCAAAGTGAAGAAAGAAAGTTAAGAGACCTGGAAATTAAGAATGTAAGAAAAATGTAAAACAAAGCTATTGTTTGTATATTTATTTCTTAATAGCATTCAATCTATGTCTAATGAATACCAATGATTAAATTCAACACAAGATTAAAAGAATAGAAAGATAAAAGGCAAAACTCTAGAGAAAAGTACATATTAACCAACCCTAAGTATAGCATATCAGAGAAAGTGCAGAGGAAAGAATGGGAGCTTCACTGATTATGTTTTATTTACATGATGACTGTTTACACGCCTTGCTCACTGTGAGCACCAGAAGTTGGGCTGAAGTAATCAGGTATGGCCAAGGTAGTGAGAACACATACACACTCATGAGAATATCTCAACTGGTTTTTAATTCAGAAATTTATGAGAATGTTAGAGAAGATTGAATTTGAACCTACACAATAAACACCCCCTATGATACCTTCAGAGTTCACATATTAACTTCTAACTCCTCAGTAGAAAGCTGATGAATATAAGCTAGTATCCTGTGTTAGCCAGTTTTCCATCACTATAGTGAAATACCTGAGATAATTAACTGTCCAAGGGAAAAAGGTTTCTTTGGCTCAGAGTCTTAGAGGTTCTAGCCCACATCTGGTAGCCCCATCACTCTGGGTCTATGGCAAGGCTGCACATCATGCAGGGAGAAAATGGCAGAGTAAACTCCTTACATCACAATCCAGGGACCAAAAAAGAGGAAGACAGAAAAGAGGTAGAAAAAGAGGTCCAATAATCCCCTTCAAAGGCAAGCTTTCAAAAACCTAAGGACTTTACCTCCCAGAAGTTCCACCACCTCCCATTAAACCCACCCTGGGAATCAAACATTTAACACTTGACCCTTTGAGGCTCACCCCTTGAAGATCCACCACCTCTCAATATTTTCACATTGGGGACCAAGATTCCAGCACATGAGCCTTTGGGGGACAAACCACACCAAACCTCAGCACTGCAATGTTCTTTTTCTTGACTTGGTTTCAAGAAACCAATCAACTTTGCTGCATTGAAGTTGAATGTAAAATTGTCTTTTTAGTTTTATATATTTGCTCTATGCCTTATCTGTTTTTATGATTCACAATAAAATATTTTTAACCAGCACCACTGGGGGGAAAAAAAAGAAAAAAAAGGAAATTTTCAGTTTGGGTCTGTCTTGCACTACCATTTTCTAACCACATATTTCTGTTCTTATCTCAAATAGGTCTCTCCTGGTCATGCTTTCTCTCATATTCCTGGGCTTTCTGGGTGACATACAGAGGGTCTTTATCAATTCCTGTGCACTTGTCTAAGCTGTTATGTCTATTGATATTGCTGGGATTTTTCTCTAATCCAAATGTACTCTAGAAAATTAGTGACCCTTGGTTTCACTTACTCTCTTCAATCCCAGGAATTTTTCATGCATGGTGTACAAATAAAAACTGTATTCCCAGCAATAAAGAACATGAATGCCAGGAATACTCCTTTGTATTCTACTAACAATAGCCTCTAAGAAAAATGTTAATGATGTCACAAGCAAAACCACTACAGGTTTCTTTAAAAATTAAAAACCAAACAAACCAGAACAAACAAACAAACCCCTCAATATTACAGACATCATTCTCCTCAAATTCATCTATATATCTGTATGATTTAAATAAAATTCAACAGGTAGGTATTTCCATGAAAGTTGACAGATGAATTCTATAACTATTTAAAAGCAAGTAGGAAATCAAGAATATCCAATATATACTGGAAAAAATACAAAGTAGCAAAGGTATTCTAATGCCTATCAAGATTTATTATAAATCTAAATAAGTGACACAGAGTTTCATGAATAAATGTATAAATATACAAAATAAGCAAAGAGAATAAGCAGTCCAGACCATGGAGACAGAGACATAGATAGAGATATGATATACCATGTTGGGGGCCTGGGGGTTCTGTGAAAATCTGTGCAGCTGTATGCTGTCATAATAGGACCACTGAAGATCTCCACTTGACTCTTTCACCATAAGGAGACGTCAGTCTTGGCTCTGAACCAATCCGGGTGGGAAAGAAACACAAACACACACACACACACACACACACACACACACACACACACTCATAATACAAGAATGTTGGTACTCCTTATCAATGCTATAAATTACTGTCTTGTTATCATATAAAAAAATTGATGTCAGTAATATGGCAAAATAGAGAAGCTTATCAATTTTCCTCCTGAAACACACACACACACACACACACACACACACACACACAGAGTATACCACTATCAGAATGGGGTGACTAAGGAAGTAAGCCAGAGATTAGCAGAAAAGTAACACTATCCATGTAGTACACAAAAACCAAAAGTAGCCACGTGAGCCACCCTGTCTCTCCCACACTCTGTCCCACCTGGATTGACCAAGATAGACTTCTTATGGGGAAAAAGTAAGCTGGAGATCCCCAATGATCCCATTGCCACCATGGATGAGTGTGCAGGAGATTTCCACAGATGTCATTAACCACAAACAAAATGTGGAGAGTTGCCCAGAGTTCACATGATTGTATTGTCACAGAGTGGGAGTCCCCATTGTAACTTCCCCAGTCACTATGATCTAGGCTGGTGTCATCTTAAATTTGGACCCACTGCTAGAGCTTGTCCTTCCCTATGGCCTAGTAGTCACAGTGTATTGGTGAACTTTCAAGTTTGCCATCATTTCCCCATGATGATAGAATCCCAGCTACTTGGAGACCAAGCCAAGAAGAAAGTCCAAGACTTGGTCTTCCAAGCCCAGGTGGCACCCTACAACCCAGGGAACAACTAGCCTTGAAATTAAAGAAAACACACAAACAGGAAAGACTTCCCATGCTGGTTAACTGGAAGAATTTAGGTTGTTAAAATGTCCAAATTGTTCAAAGTAATCTACAGATCCAATGTAGTCCCCAGTAAAATACCAATGGACATTCTTCACAGAGCTACAAAAAGGAGTCCTACAATTTATATGGAAGCAAAAAATACCCCAAAGAGCCAAAGTAATCTTGAGCATAAAGAAGAAAGCTGTAAGCATCACATACCTGATTTCAGGACACACAATAGGGCTGTAGTAACAAAAACAGATTGATATTGGCATAAAAACAGACACCCAGACCAACAGAACATAGTGGAGTTCCCAGAAATAAACCCACATACCTACACCCACCTGATTCTCAAAAAGGCCCCTAAAACACATATTGAAGAAATGTCAGTCTCTTCAATTAACAGTGCTGGGAAAAGTGGATATCCACATGTAGAACACAGAAACTGGACCCCTCTCTCTGAACCTGTAAAAACTCAACTCGAAATGGATAAAAGACCTGGAATTTCAAACTAATAGAAAAAACAGGAGAAATATCCCAGGACATTGACAGACACAATGATATTCTGGTTAAAACCCCTCAAATTATAGAAAACGACAGCAAAAATTGACAAATAAAATAGCATCACATTGAAAAGCTTCTGTATAGCAACGGAAGCAATCAACAAAGTGAAGAGACAATGTACAAAATGGGAGAAAATACTTGTCAACTATGTACCTCACAGAGGGTTAGTATGAAGAGCTATAGTAAAAACATGGCATGGTATTGGCAACAAAACAGACTTGTAGATCAATGGTACAGAATAAAAGGCAGAGAGACAAACCCACATAAATATGGTTATGTCATACTAGACAAATGTGCCAAAAAACATTCACTGGAGAATAGATAGCCTATTCAACAAATGGCACTGTCAAAGCTGCAAATCCATATGCAGCAAAATGAAATTAAACTTCACTCTGTTACCCTGCACAAAACTCAACTAGAAGTGGATCAAAGACTTAGGCACTAGAACAGAGACCCTGCACCTAATAGAAGAAAAAGCATGCCCAAATCTTCACCATATCAGCCTACAATCCGACTTCATTAACAAGACTCCTAAGGCATAGGAGTAAAATCAAGATTCAATAAATGGGATGGATTAAAATTAAAAAGCTTTTTTCTTGGCAAAGGAAATAATCAATAACATGAGGAAAGAGCCTACATATTGGGAGAAAATCTTTACTACATGCACCTCTGATAAAGTATTAATCTCTAGGATATATAAATCAGTCAGAAAACTTAATACCAGAAAAAAAACACAAATAACCCAATCAATAAGTGGGCTATGGAACTGAACAGACACTTCACAGAAGAGGAAACATAATTGATCAACAAACATATAAAAAATGTTCAACATCTCTAGCAATTAGAGAAAAGCAAATCAAAACTATGCTAAGATTCCATCTCACTCCTGTCAGAATTCCAATTGTCAAAGAATACAGAAAACAATAAATGTTGGAGAGGATGTGGTGAAATAGGTACACTTATATATTGCTGGTGAGACTGAAAATTGGTGCAACCACTATGAAAGCAGTATGGCAATTTGTCAGAAAACTTGGAATGGAACCAGCATTGAATCCAGCTATCCCACTCCTCAGTTTATACCCAAAGGATTTAAAATCAGAATACTATATTGATACAGCCATGTCAATGTTTATAGCAGCTCAATTCACAATAGTTAAATTATGGAACCATCCTAAGTGTCCTTCAATAGATAAATGGATAAAGAAAAAATGGTGTCTATACACATGGAGTATTACTCATCCATAAATAAGAATGAAATTATTGCATTTTCCAGCAAATGGAGGGAATTGGAGAATATCATGGTATGTGAAATTAGGCAATCTCATAAAACTAAAGGCAGAATGTTTTCTTTAATATGCAGATGCTAATTCACAATAAGGCAGGGGGCACTAGAGAAGAACAGTGTTACCTTAGATTAGGTAGAGGGAAGTGAAGGGAGGAGAGGAAAAGGGATATGGGGATAGGAAAGATAGTAGAATGAAACAGACATTATTACTGTATATATATGTGTGACTATATGACCAATATGATTCTACAACATGTACACTCAGAAAAATGAGAAGTTATATACCATCTATGTATGATATATCAAAGTGCATAAATGTATTCTACTGTCATGTATAACTAAATTAAAAAAAGGAAAAATTTGAAAAAAAGAGTACATATGAAACTAAAAGAAAAAAGTATTCCACTTAAAAATGGTCAATAATCTAAAAAGGCACTTCTCAAACAAAAACATATGGCCAATAAATAAATGAAGAACTACTCACTAATAATGAGCCATGAGGGAAATGTAAATCAAAACTATAATGAGAAATCTTCTCACCCCACTTATAATGACTGTGTGAGTGCAGTGGCACACTCCCTTAATCCCTGACTCAGAAAGCGGGAGTTGAATTTCAACGCCAATCTGGGCAATTTATCAGGACTTGTCTCAAAATATTTTTTTTAAAGAACTGGAGATATAACTTAGTGGTGAAAGTCCCCTGGGTTTAATCCCCAGAGTCAAACAAATAAATAAATAACCTACCAGTGCTGGTGAGAATAAGGAACTCCTCTACACTTCTGGTGAGAGTGTAAATTAGTGCAGTCACCATGGAGAACAGTGTAGTATGGAGTTTCCACAAACAAACTGAAAATAGATCTACCACATGATTCAACCATTTCACTTCTGGGTGTTCATCAAAAGGAAAGCAAATCATCATGCAAAAGAGAAAGCTAGACAGTCATGTTAATGCAAAATTTTTCACAAGAGCTAAAATATAAAATTAGCCTAGGTACCATCAACAGATGAATGGAATTATAATCTATAGATACACAATAGACTATTAGTAGACCATAAAGAAAGTCCTTCTATTTACTGCAAAATGAATGGTTCTGGAGGATCTTATATGAAATCAAAAAAGCCCAGAAACTGAAAGACAAGTAGTGCATATTTTCTATCATACATAAAAGTTAAAAAGATTCAACCTGAATATAGAATAGTAGTTAATAGTAGTTATGAAGGAAGGAGGACTTGGATAAAGAAAAAGGATATTGGATTCTTGAATGCTAAATGCACATGTAGAAATACCACACCAAACACCATTAATATGTGCAGTTAGTATGTGTTCCTAAGTAAAAATAAAATGTAAAATAGAGAAATTAAAAAAAAAACATCATGTCTGGCCCAGAAAACTAATTTCTATGTATAATCCCAAGAGAAACAAGTGCCTATGTTCATATAGACATGCACAAAGAGCTATTTGGATGGCTGAGGCAAGAGGATCATAAGGTTCTGGCCATGCTGAGCAACTTAGAAATACCCTATCTCAAAATAAAATTTAAAAATAAAAGGGGGATGTGGCTCAGAAATATGGTGTAACTAGGTTAAATCTGCAGTACCATCAAAAAGGGGGAAATAAAAATGAACAAAAAATCTAAAAGGAGTATTGTTCAAAATAGCTAAAATCTGGCAAGAATTGAAATATCCAATTATAGCAGAATATTGTAAAATAATGTGACATAATACTACACAAAAACAAAAAAGTTTGAACTACTGTTATGGGACAACATTAAAAATGCCACAGAAATAATGCTTAGCAAAAAAATGTATTCCAGAGCTGGGGAAATAATGCTTAGCAAAAAATGTATTCCAGGGCTGGGGAAATAATGCTTAGCAAAAAATGTATTCCAGGGCTGGGGATGTGGTTGAAGTGGTAATGGTAATGTGCTAGCCTGGCATGCGTGGAGCGCTGGGTTCGATACTCAGCACCACATAAAAATAAAATAAAGATGTTGTGTCCACCGAAAACTAAAAAATAAATATTAAAAAATTATCTCTCTCTTCTCTCTTTAAAAAAATGTATTCCACTTGAAAGTGGGCAAGACATATCATAGTACTTACCATTAAGATTCCAGAATGTGAGATTAAAAAAAACTGAAATGAAAAATTCTCTAGGTTGTTAGAGATCAGAAAATTGGTTGCCTTTAAGAGGTTACTAACTGGAAAGAGAAGCCATGAGGGAAAATTCTAAGTGCTGAAAATATTCTTTATAAGAGTAGTGGATCATGCTTTGGTTTTGTTTACAGTGGAGATCCTAAAACAGAAGAGAAAACCAAAATAGTCTATATTGGCATTGGGAGCTTTAAAAATAAAACTTTGTTAGGGGACATGATGACAAAGACCATGAGTGGGACACTAGAAAAGGTAAAAGAGGAAAGGAGGGAAAGCCAATACGTGAGGTTATCAGGCTGGTCACTGCTACAAAAACCTGGGATCTGATCTTTCTGGAGGCTTCTGATTCTCCACACTGATTTTCTCTGAATATCTACCTGAGAAATGAGAGGAGTACATATTCATGACCTCCCATCCATTAATTGTCAAGGATTCTCCATGGGGTGTTACACACTGACACTTGCAGTTCTGAGCATTGACAAATGCTAAGTAGCTTCTCTCAGGAGTCCCAATCACATTGCAGGAAAAGTCTAGGGACAAAGGCACAGAGGATGTGACATGCAACTGAAGTGAGCCTCTGCCACAATTGTTTCAGTAAAATGGCACAGAGGTGTCTGCTACTGTCATGTTCTGTTGTCACACATGTACACAAAATTCAAAAATCAATCTTTCTTGTTGATTCCTAAGAAAGTCTCAATAATCCACAGCCTTACAGCCTTGATTAACTGTTTAGCTCTTCACGTGACCTAGTGGTAAAATATAAACATTGACTAATGTCAGCAGGTGTTTAAAGAGAAAATTTGCTGTTTCACTCTGTTTTAAATTGAGATTCTGATGCCTAATGTAGAATGCTCACCTGCAGTGACAGCTGTTTGTCTGTTGGAAATATTTTTTTTACCCACTACTTTAAGATAACAGGAAAACTCAGTTTGATACTTTTAAGTAAAATATATTCATGTAGGGAGCTTTGTAGATGAAACTTGGCTGTAAATGGAGGATTTTGTCTGCATCTGGGCTATTCCCCCTAAATTCCCCCAGTTACTGTCAGCTTTAAATAAGATATGCACACTGCGTTTGTAATCTAATCAAACCTAATTTCATTTTGGAACTATTTTCAGTGAATATGTCTGCTATACAAATAGTAAAAGCTAGATGTGTGATGAATGAAGGAAGGACAAGTGAATGCAGAAATGAATTTTTCAGGAGGAAATCCATGGAACAATTTCTTACAGGTGCTATGTCACCTGCACCTGGTCTGTTTAGATGTTCCCCTTTTCCTGGGTTCCCTCTTCTCAGCTGCCTAAGCAAAATTAGGCTAAGTCCCTTTCTCTGAATTAATTTCAAGTAAGTCCTTCCAGGAAGATAAGAACAAAAGAAACAATGAAAACAATAAACTGCAGAATCAAATTGGGTAGGCAAAATTTTCAAGATAAGAACATGGTGATGATCTTTTTTTCCTTCCAATACTTTATACTCAATATGCACCTGCTGCATAGTAAGTATATAGTAGTTGCCTAAGAACTATTTGTTACATCAGTTTATAGATTTTAAAGTAACTGAAGTCTGTCATGCATGTCTTAACTCTCACTGTCAGTTGGGGTCATTAGTCAATCCCCATGAGTCAGGATTTCTGAATTTCTCATTTGTCTACCTGTGAAAACTTTTATCACTTCAAATTAAGTACTCACGGTGCTTTTGCAGTCATTCATAGATATGTACAGAATGGTGCAAAATGGGAGTCAAATGAAGAACTTTCCTATGAAAGTAAAAAAAAAAGTCTTCAGGTTTTACTTCTTACTATAGGATGAGCATCCTGTGTGGCCTAGTGAGTGCCACGTTTTTCATAGTTTGTGCTCTTTGTTACTGATATTGTCAATTTAAATGGCCCCAAACACATCTCTAACATGTTATCTAGTGTTCATAAACTGAAGAAGGCTGTGATGTGAATAACAGAGGAATAAAGTATTTTAGATCAGCTTTTATTATAGTTATAATGCTGTTGTCTGAGAGTTCAATGCTAATGAACAATGCAATACCATGGAAAAAGAAAGATAAAATTGGTGATCAGTGGGTGAAGTTACTTTTTAAAGTGACAAGTCTGTGATAACACTAGACAAACTGCCGCAACCTGGCTGGGCACAGAATCACGAGCCACTCAAGCAGGAACAAAACTTTATTTTTGAAAAAGCCGCCAATACCCCTTATGCGTCCGGCTACCAAGCTGATCCACACACGTGGTTGCGTCTCCCAGAACCGGGGCCCAGGACCTCCCCCTGAAAACCCTCTTACTATCCTTCCCCAACCAATGGGAACTCTCCAGGAGTCCCATTCCATAGCAGGCCAAGGTGAACAGCAGGAGTCCAATTTCCATATGAATGTAAATCTTAACATAATCATATCATCTCAATGGCTAGCTGGCAGTCACCTTAACCAAAGGTGCCATGCATCATAATACTTTGCTGTTGCTCCTAGCATCTGCCCCCTTCTGTTTAATTAAGCAACAGGCAATGTGGCTAGGGACCGTGCCTGTTAGGTATGTCCAATTCAACATATGTCTCTTACCCGTCATAGGAAAACTGACCTCTAGGCATCAGCCTCCTGTCTTAGGTTGATACCACTGCAACCGAATCATACCCATCACTGACTACCGGTCCAGTATATAGCCATACCTTTGGATAGGCCTATGCACCAGTGGGGGGTGAGGTTCTTTGCCTCACCTCAGTTGGCCCCCAAAATTAGACCATCACTAGTAGAAGGGAGGAGGATACAGAAATGCCACAACATCAAGTCAATTGATGGCTCCTTAGGAAAAATAGTAACACTGGTGACACATCAGCTAAGATACTCCAGCACTACCATAATTCACTGTATCAACAAATAGAGCACAATGCATACAAGTGATACATAGTCCAGGCCAGTACTGTAAGCAGTTCAAAGTGGAGGAATCTATCAATATGTCCATTTCCTCCCAAAATAAATCAACTCAGTGATTGAGCATTACTTGTTGAGTTATTATTCATTGATGCATCAGTTTATACAGTTTGTTGTGATAATTATTGAAGAAGTTGTAGTTTGGTTTCCTTTTTGTCTTCACCGGCACTGGGATGAAAATCGGGATTTTGACAATGATGTTAAGAGAAGAAAAAAATGTAACATTTCAACAGGTATTAAGAAAACAATTTTTTTAAAAAGAACATGGCCGCCGGCGAAGAGGCAGCACATTCAATGCGTCCGTGGTAAGGGGATCAGAGAGACTAATTAATACACCCACAGGCGTCAGGCTGAGAAACTTCAAGCAAAAGTCCACTGAAAGGAGACCTACCGGGAACTAGTAAGTTTAATTGGAGGTGTCTGCTTGTCACAGACTACTGAATCTCGGCAACGCAGAGCAGGGGCACAGCCCCTCCAGCAGCCGACAAATGGCTGCTGCTCACTCGTAGCAGCAATCTTAGGAGCGGGCGTGGCCTGCCTGGGCCCACACCGGCCCGGCTCCGTGATCCACCACCGGCCACTGCCGGGTGGCTGCAGCGAACGTAGGAGCAGACATTGACCACCTGGGCCCCAGCCGCCCGGTTCTGTGAACCGCAGCCAGCCGCTGCTCACACGTAGCAGCAATCTAAGGAGCGGGCGGGCCTACCTGGGCCCTCACAGGCCCGGCTCTGTGATCCACCACCGGCCGCTGCCGGGTGGCTACAGCCCACAAGTTGCAGCGAACTTAGGAGCAGACATTGACCGCCTGGGCCCCCGCTGCCTGGTTCTGTGAACCGCAGCCAGCCACTGCTCACACGTAGCAGCAATCTTAGGAGCGGGCGGGCCTGCCTGGGCCCACACCGGCCTGGCTCTGTGATCCACCACCGGCCGCTGCCGGGTGGTTGCAGTCCACAAGTCACAGCGAAGGTAGGAGCAGACATTGACCGCCTGGGCCCCCGCCACCTGGCTCTGTGAACTGCCGCCGCCCACACGCTACAGCAAACTTAGGAACGGGCGCTGCCTGCCAGGGCCCACGCCCGCCGCGGCTTTGTGAACCGCCGCCGGCTGGCGCCAAACAGCCGCTGCCTGCAACCTTGCAGTGAGTGGGGGAGCGGGCGCTGCCTGCTCGGCACCGGCCGGCCTGACTCTGTGAACCTCCTCTGGTGGTTTGGAGCTACAGACGACCACCCCCCACCTGCCAGCCCAGTGCTGCAAACGACCCCTGACCAGCTCTGGGAAAGGCCCCGCCCACAGCAGGAGTGGAGACTCGCCCAGTCTGGGAGGAAGAACTGCTGCACAGTGATTGACTCCTGCCTACTGAGAGGAGAGACTTGGCCCGGTAGGCATAGCTCCATCTACTGGAAGAGCAGTTAATCGAACTCTAGGACTACATTTACAATTTTTTTTTGCTGTCCTTTTAAATGTTTTTTAATCCATCTTATTTTATTTTATTCTATTTTTTTTTATTTCATTTTTCATTTCTACTATTATTATTTTTTAAAATTCTTTTAAATTTTCTATTTTGTTCTTTCCTTCTTTTCTCCTGCCTTTACATTTATTTTCAATTTTCTTATTCCCCCTTCCTTGAATTCTACCTGCTTACTCTCATTCTCTTTAGTGACTTCTTCCCATCCCTTCTAATACCTTTCCTCCCAAGCATCAAAAAAATTTATAGGAGTAAACAGTAACTCAGCAGTCAAACAGAACAAGAAACAATATGAACAGCATGAAAAAGCAAGGAAGAAAAGGAGTGCAAACAATGCAGGGCAGCCTAAATATTCAGGAGGATATAGAGTCACCAGAAAAATGGTCATATAAAGAAATCATGGATCACCTGAGACAGATGGAATGGAACCTTAAAGAGGATACGAGACAGCAAATTCAAGCAGCGAAAGAACACATTGAGAAGGAATTACATAAACAGATAAAAGAAGAAGTTAAGCATCTTTATCAGGAGATAGAGACTATAAAAAAGAATCAAACAATGATCTTAGAAATGAGGGAAATTATAAACCAAATTAAAAACTCAAATGAGAGTATCATTAATAGAGTGGAGCAAGTAGAAGCCAGAACGTCAGATAACGAAGACAAAATATATCATCTGGAAAAGAGTCTAGCCAACTCACATAGGCTGGTTAAAAATCACGAGAGAAACCTACAAGAGATATGTGATAATATAAAAAAAACAAATTTAAGAGTCATTGGGATAGAGGAAGGGATAGAGATTCAAACCAGGGGAATGAGTAATCTACTAGATGAAATAATTGCAGAAAACTTTCCAGAAATAAAAAAGGAAACAGATATACAAATTGTAGATGCATACAGGACACCGAGCATACAAAATCACAGTAGACCAACGCCAAGACACATTGTTATGAAGATATCCAATATACAGAACAAAGAGAAAATATTAAAAGCTGCAAGAGAAAAGAGAAAGATTACATTCAGGGGTAAACCAATAAGGTTAACAACGGACTTTTCAACTCAGACGCTGAAAGCGAGAAGATCCTGGAACAACGTATTTCAAACACTGAAAGACAACGGAGGCCAACCAAGAATTCTGTACCAAGCAAAATTAAGCTTCAGATACGACAACGAAATAAAAATCTTTCACGATAAACAAAAACTAAAAGAATTTGCAGCCAGAAAACCAGCGTTGCAAAACATCTTGAGCAAAACACTTCACGAGGAAGAAATGGAAAACAATAACCAAAGCCAACAGTGGGAAGTACCTCAGTAAAGACAGACGGAGCGGGGAAAGGTAATCATGGAGAAACAAACGAAATATTAAAAAAAAAAGGGAAATAATCAAACATGGCTGGAAGTACAAACCATATATCAATAGTAACTCTAAACATTAATGGTTTAAACACTCCAATAAAGCGACATAGGCTGGTAACATGGATTAAAAAAACAAATCCAACAATATGCTGCCTCCAGGAGACACACCTGACTGGAAAAGACATACACAGGCTGAAGGTGAAAGGTTGGGAAAAAATATACCACGCAAACGGTCCGCGCAAGCAAGCAGGTGTGGCCATCCTCATATTGAATAAAATCGACTTCAAGACTAAGTTAATCCAAAGGGATAAGGAAGGACATTATATACTGTTAAAAGGAACCATTAAACAACAAGATATAACAATTATCAATATTTATGCACCAAATAATGGTGCTGCGAAATACATAAAACAAATTCTCCTCAAGTTCAAGAATCAAATAGATCACAACACAATAATTATGGGTGACTTCAACACACCTCTCTCACCATTGGACAGAACCTCCAAGCAAAAGTTGAATAAAGAAACTATAGAACTCAATACCACAATCAATAACCTAGACTTAACTGACATATATAGAATATACCAACCATCATCGAATGGATATATTTTTTCTCAGCAGCACATGGATCCTTCTCAAAAATAGACCATATATTATGCCATAGGGCAACCCTCAATAAATATAAAGGGGTGGAGATTATACCATGCATTTTATCTGATCATAATGGATTGAAACTGGAAATTAATGATAAAAGAAGGAAGGGAAAATCCAATATCACATGGAAAATGAACAATATGTTACTGAATGATCAAGGGGTTACAGAAGACATAAAGGAGGAAATCAAAACATTCTTAGAGATAAATGAAAATTCAGACACAACATATCGGAATCTATGTGACACAATGAAAGCAGTTTTAAGAGGGAAATTCATCGCCTGGAGGTCATTCCTCAAAAAAAGGAAAAACCAACAAATAAATGAGCTCACACTTCATCTCAAAGCCCTAGAAAAGGAAGAGCAAAACAATAGTAAATGCAGCAGAAAGCAAGAAATAATTAAAATCAGAGCAGAAATCAATGAAATTGAAACAAAAGAAACTATTGAAAAAATTAACAAAACTAAAAGTTGGTTATTTGAAAAAATAAACAAGATTGACAGACCCTTAGCCATGCTAACGAAGAGAAGAAGAGAGAGAACTCAAATTACTAACATAAGGGATGAAAAAGGCAATATCACAACAGACGCCACAGAAATACAGAAGATAATTAGAAATTATTTTGAAAACCTATATTCCAATAAAATAGAAGATAGTGAAGACATCGATAAATTTCTTAAGACATATGACTTGCCCAGACTGAGTCAGGAGGACACACACGATTTGAACAGACCAATATCAATGGATGAAATTGAAGAAGTAATCAAAAGACTACCAACCAAGAAAAGCCCAGGACCGGATGGGTATACAGAGGAGTTTTACAAAACCTTTAAAGAAGAATTAATACCAATACTTTTCAAGTTATTTCAGGAAATAGAAAAAGAGGGAGTTCTTCCAAATTCATTCTATGAGGCCAACATCACATTGATTCCGAAACCAGACAAAGACACTTCAAAGAAAGAAAACTACAGACCAATATCTCTGATGAACCTAGATGCAAAAATCCTCAATAAAATTCTGGCGAATCGGATACAAAAACACATCAAAAAAATTGTGCACTATGATCAAGTAGGATTCATCCCTGGGATGCAGGGATGGTTCAATATACGGAAATCAATAAATGTTATTCACCATATCAATAGACTTAAAGATAAGAACCATATGATCATCTCGATAGACGCAGAAAAAACATTCGACAAAGTACAGCATCCCTTTATGTTCAAAACATTAGAAAAACTAGGGATAACAGGAACTTACCTTGATATTGTGAAAGCTATCTACGCTAAGCCACAGGCTAACATCATTCTGAACGGAGAAAAATTGGAGGCATTCCCTTTAAAATCTGGAACGAGACAGGGATGCCCTTTATCACCACTTCTATTCAATATAGTTCTCGAAACACTGGCCAGAGCAATTAGACAAATGAAAGAAATTAAAGGCATAAAAATTGGAAAAGATGAACTTAAATTATCACTATTTGCAGATGACATGATTCTATACATAGAAGACCCAAAAGGGTCTACAAAAAAACTACTAGAACTAATAAATGAATTTGGCAAAGTGGCAGGTTATAAAATCAACACGCACAAATCAAAGGCATTTCTGTATATCAGTGACAAAACTTCTGAAACGGAAGTGAGGAAAAACACTCCATTCACAATATCCTCAAAAAAAATAAAATACTTGGGAATCAACCTAACAAAAGAGGTGAAAGATTTATACAATGAAAACTACAGAACCCTAAAAAGAGAAGTAGAAGAAGATCTTAGAAGATGGAAAGATATACCCTGTTCATGGATAGGCAGAACTAACATCATCAAAATGGTGATATTACCAAGAGTTCTCTATAGGTATAATGCAATGCCAATCAAAATCCCAATGGCATTTCTTGTAGAAACAGATAAAGCAATCATGAAATTCATTTGGAAAAATAAAAGACCCAGAATAGCAAAAGCAATTCTAAGCAGGAAGTGTGAATCAGGTGGTATAGCAATACCAGATTTCAAACTATACTACAAAGCAATAGTAGCAAAAACAGCATGTTACTGGTACCAAATCAGGCGGGTGGACCAATGGTACAGAATAGAGGATACAGAAACCAATCCACAAAGTTACAACTATCTTATATTTGATAAAGGGGCTAAAAGCATGCAATGGAGGAAGGATAGCATCTTCAACAAATGGTGTTGGGAAAACTGGAAATCCATATGCAACAAAATGAAACTGAATCCCCTCCTCTCACCATGCACAAAAGTGAGCTCAAAATGGATCAAGGACCTAGATATCAAATCAGAGACTCTGCTTATGATAGAAGAAAAAGTTGGCTACGATCTACATATTGTGGGATCAGGCTCCAAATTCCTTAACAGGACGCCTATAGCACAAGAGTTAACAGCAAGAATCAACAAATGGGACTTACTTAAACTAAAAAGTTTTTTCACAGCAAGAGAAACAATAAGAGAAGTAAATCGGGAGCCTACATCATGGGAACAAATTTTTACTCCTCACACTTCAGACAGAGCCTTAATATCCAGAGTATACAAAGAACTCAAAAATTAGACAATAAGACAATAAATACCCCAATCAACAAATGGGCCAAGGACCTGAACAGACACTTCTCAGGGGAGGACATACAATCAATCAACAAATACATGAAAAAATGCTCACCATCTCTAGCAGTCAGAGAAATGCAAATCAAAACTACCCTAAGATACCATCTCACTCCAGTAAGATTGGCAGCCATCAGGAAGTCAAACAATAACAAGTGCTGGAGAGGATGTGGGGAAAAGGGTACTCTTGTACATTGCTGGTGGGACTGCAAATTGGTTCAGCCAATTTGGAAAGCAGTATGGAGATTCCTGGGAAAGCTGGGAATGGAACCACCATTTGACCCAGTTATTGCCCTTCTTGGTCTATTCCCTGAAGACCTTAAGAGAGCGTACTACAGGGATACTGCCACATGGATGTTCATAGCAGCACAATTCACAATAGCTAGACTGTGGAACCAACCCAGATGCCCTTCAATGGATGAATGGATTAAAAAAATGTGGCAGTTATACACCATGGAGTATTACGCAGCTCTAAAAAATGACAAATTCATGGAATTTGCAGGGAAATGGATGGCACTAGAGCAGATTATGCTTAGTGAAGCCAGCCAATCCCTAAAAAACAAATACCAAATGTCTTCTTTGATATAATGAGAGCAACTAAGAATAGAGCAGGGAGAAAGAACAGGAAGAAAAGATTGATATTAAACAGAGACATGAGATGGGAGGGAAAGAGAGAGAAAAGGGGAATTGCATGGAAATGGAAAGAGACCCTCATTGTTAAAAAAAACTACATAAAAGAGGTTGTGAGGGGAATTGGAAGAAAAAACAAGGAGAGAAATGAATTACAGTAGATGGGATAGAGAGAGAAGATGGGAGGGAAGGGGAGGGGGGATAGTAGAGGATAGGAAAGGTAGCAGAATACAACAGTTACTAATAGGGCATTATGTAAAAAGGTGAATGTGTAACTGATGTGATTCTGCAATCTGTATTTGGGGTAAAAATGGGAGTTCATAACTCACTTGAAACTAATGTCTGAAATATGATATGTCAAGAGCCGTGTAAGGTTTTGAACAACCAATAAAAAAAAAAGAAAACAATTTTTAGAACAATTTACATTATCCTGAACAGAATTATTAAATATAATGAAAAGGAAAGGTGAAAGTAAACAAACAGATCTGTTAACCTGCTTATTTGTACACATATTAAAACAATCTTCAACAGCTGTTTACCCAAATTAAATTAAACCATTAAAATCAAGTGAATAATTAAAAAAAACATTTTTGTATCCATATATTTATGAGCGCTCCTCAAATATGATGTATGGACATACGCACATACAGATATACAACACAAAACAGAAATGTGCACACGTAACATACAACACATAAGACAATAGTGAAGGCCTTGTAGATTTACCTAGGTGAAATCTCCATTACAATGTTTAAGAACTCCATCGTCAAAAACTAAAACTGATCAGAAAAACATTAATTTAGGTCTGTATGAGCTCAAAAATAAAATGGAACTTTATGATGAGGGAAAAAGCAATAATAAAATAGATATTGAAAAAAGCATCCTGGTTTTTCACTGTCACAGATGTAAGAATAGTCAAGTTGGAGTTCTGGATGTCACCTGTTATGGATTTGAGTCAAATCATCTTCCTTTTGGTCTGTAGAAATTCTTTTGGTTAACCTCTCTGGAATCCAAATCAGCTGCTGTTCCTCCTGTGGAAAAACACAGACAGAGCCCCGACTCCAGACTATCACTGGGTCTGGACCTTTCCATTGTCCTGTTAGAATATCCTTCCAAAGTACCTTAGGCTTATGTACATTTTTTGGATACAAATGTCTTTCCGCAGCACTAAGCCCTGATGAATCCAAATTTAAAAAGTTTAGAGTAAAAAGGGTTATTTTAAGTTTATCTTTGGGGGACTTTTACCCCTTTTCGATTCCCTACTTTTGTTTTAATAAGTACATTTTAATAGTTTGATGAGCTCTTTCAACTATGCCTTGTCCCTGTGGATTGTATGGGATTCCTGTTATATGAGTAATGCCAAATGATGAGCAAAATTGTTTAAAAGAGGTAGAAGTGTAACCAGGACCATTATCCGTTTTTAACTGTTTTGGAACCCCCACAGTGGCAAAATTTTGTAAGCAATGAGCTATAACATCTTTAGTTTTTTCTCCAGCATGAAGGGAGCCCATCAAAAATCCGGAAGAAGTATCCACTGTAACATGCAAATATTTTAATTTTCCAAATTCTGGCAAGTGTGTGACGTCCATCTGCCAAATATGGTTAGGTATCAGTCCTCTAGGATTGACTCCAAGATTAACTTGTGGTAAAAATGTCGCACAATTTTGACATTGTTTTATTATATGTCTACCTGTTCTTTAGTTATTTTAAAAAGCTTTTGTAAGGTATTAGCATTGACATGGAACCTTTTATGAAAATTTATAGCTTCTTCTATTGTGGAGAAAATATGTATGTCATGTGTAGATTTATCTGCTAGTTCATTACCCAAACTAAGGGCTCCAGGCAATCCTGTATGTGCCCTGATATGTCCTATAAAGAATGGATCTTTTCTGTCCCAGATTAGACTTTGTATAGCAGAAAACAAAGAGAAAACAGTAGAAGGTGAAATCCTACCAGCATCTTCAAGGGATACTATAGCATTAACTACATACTGACTATCAGAAAATAAATTAAATACAGAAACTTTAAACATCATAAAATCTTGTAATACTGCATTAAGATCTACCTTTTGAGCTGATTGTTTGGGTACTAAAAATGTAAAAGTTTGATAAGGAGTAACTACTGCTGCTGTACCATTGTTTGACCCATCAGTGAATATATTTGGAGCATTCATGATAGGGGTTTTTCTTGTCATTTTTGGAAAAACTACAGGATACTTAGAACAAAAAGACAACAAAGATTAGATGGCAAGTGATTATCAAATGAAACACTAGATTTACACATGATTATTGCCCAAGTATTTAACTCATTAGCTAACTCATAAATTTGATCCATAGTAGATGGAGTAATAATTTTATTGGGAGAAATCCCAAACACTCTCTTTGCTGCTTTTATTCCTTTGAGTATTAAGTGTCCTACAGCCTCAGGATATCTAGTAAGAATAGTGTTAGGAGAATAAGATAAATGTATCCACAATAATGGACCTTCTTGCCAAAATACTCCTGTAGGAATATTTTTTGTTGGTAGTACAATAAACAATAAAGACAAACTTATATCAATTCTATCCAAAATGCATATTTTCCATATATGTTTCAATGATTTTTAATGCTTTTCTTGCTTCAGGCGTTAACATTCAGACTGAATTTGGATCTGATGGACCTTTTAGAATATCAAATAAAGGTCCCAACTCTCCTGTTGGTATGCCTAGATAAGGCCTTATCCAATTTATGTCTCCCAATAACTTTTGAAAGTCTTTAAGTGATTTGAGTTGATCTACTCGTATTTGAATTTTTGGTGGATGGACTATGGTTGAGGATAATAGAACTCCTCAATAATTAATTGGAAGATTTAATTGTACTTTATCTATTGCTATCTCTAGATTATAATTTTTTAATAAATTTGTAAGTGTGGCATAACATTCTAGCAATGTGTTTTTATCTTTATGTGCCAATAACACATCATCCATATAGTGAAATATTTGTAGTTCAGGATTTTGATTTCTAAGTGGCTGGATTGCTTTGTTAACATAAATTTGACACATAGTTGGACTATTAGCCATCCCTTGAGGGAGTACTTTCCATTCATATCTCTGATCAGGACCTTCATAATTTAGTGCAGGGATAGTAAATGCAAAATGTGGACTATCCTTGGGATGAATTGGAATTGAAAAAAAAACAACCTTTAATATCTATAGCTAAAACATACCAGGTTTTTGGTAAAGCAGACAATTGTGGAATCCCTGATTGAGCAGGTCCCATAATAACTATCTCATTATTAATGGCTCTTAAATCTTGCAATAACCTCCATTTACCAGATTTCTTTTTAATGACAAAAATTTGAGTATTATGGGGAGATACGGAAGGTTGTATATGTCCCTCTGCTAATTGTTGTTTGACCAGGTCATGGGCTACTTGTATCTTTTCTTTAGTCAGGGGCCATTGAGGAACCCACACTGGTCTTTCTGATTTCTAAGTAATTTTGATTGTCTCAGTGGCCCTTTCTGTAAACCCAATTCATATCTATTTATTTCTTGATCTATTTGATTTGGTGCTGTCATACCTTGTTCTTGTTCTCTTTATCTTTTTTCTTTCCTAAAGCCTTGTCTAGCCCTAGTAGTGGGCACATTAGGATTGATGTTATTTGTTAATGTCAAGCCTAATTGATCTAGGACATCTCGTCCCCATAAATTTATAGGAATATGGTCCAATACATAGGGCTTTATAGTTCCTTCACATCCTTCAGGATCCTTCCAATCTAATACCATTGCACTTCTATGGGGATTAGTTGCCACTCCTACACCTTGAACCATTTGAGTGGCTTGTTGTAATGGCCAATGTCTTGGCCATTCTTGACGAGATATGATGCTAAGGTCAGCACCTGTGTCCAGTAGCCCATTAAAGTCATGTCCTTGAATATTTAATTTTAGCATGGGGTGAGAATCTAAATTTAAAGACAGCATAGCCCAATCTACACCTGTGGAGCCTAATCCCTTGGAACCTCTTTCTACAGTACAACTGGAAAATTTATCATGCAGGCTGGGTATTATTAATAACTGTGCTATTCTATCTCCTTGTGAAATTACTGATATACCTCTTGGAGAACTAGCTATAGTTTTTATTTCACCTTCATAATTGGGATCAATTACCCCAGGACTTATCATAAGTCCTTTTAGTGTAGAAGAACTGCGTCCCAATAATAAGCCTATTGTTCCCTGGGGAAGAGGTCCTTTTACTTCTTTGGGAATGATTTGAACTCCCATCTCTGGAGTTAGTACTGCTCTGGCAGAGGTGCAGATGTCCAACCCTGCGCTCCCTCTAGTTTGTCTGATGAGGGATTTAATGGATAATGCGTCCTGGGCACTACCTTCATGGTGCTGCTGGGTTCCTCCATTGCCCCGTATATTTGTGGTTTTGGGCCCCAGGGCATTGGGCCCTCCAGTCCGTTTTTTGGCAATGGAGCCTGATGCCTTTCTTCATGATATCATGGGTAAACACTTGGTCCTTGTCCATTTTTTGATAATGGAATACCCTCTTTGGTGGTTTGAGAATGGCATTCATTAGCCCAATGTCTCCCTCTATGGTATCCTGGGCAAATACCTGGTATTCTATTCCTTTGAGACCTAGCTTTGTTAAACCCTCCTCCTAAGGGGCAACTTTTTAAAAAATGTCCTGTTGGATTACAATTATAGCATGTTTTTGGCCTGGAATCTAAAGCCTGTTGTACTGCTGCTAAGACTTGCCCTTGTTCATTAATGTCTCTACATAATTTAATATATGTGTTTAAATCTTCATGTCTCCATGGTCTAATGACCTCTCTGCAGCAACGATTTGCTTGGTCATAAGCCAGTTGTTTTATAAATGGAATTGCCTGTTCTGTATCTCCAAATATTCTAGAAGCAGTCTGAATAAGCCTATCTACAAATTCAGTGTAAGGTTCATTAGTTCCTTGTATTACCTTAGATAATTGACCTTGTAAACCTCCATGCCCCTGTAAAGTTTTCCATGCCCTAACCGCATCTACAGCAGGATCATATTCAATTTGTTGTCATTGACCCTTTCCTAATAACATATCTAGATTTCTTTGAGGGTAATGGGCTGCTGCATTTTGCCTAGCTGTCTCCATGCAAAATTCCTCATTGGCAACCTTCCATAACAAATATTGTCCTCCATTTAGAACAGATGGACACATGTTAGCCCAATCTGCTGGCATCATGTCTAAGTTGGTAATGGATTTGACCATACTCACAGTGAAGGGTGCTTGCGGCCCATAGGTTGTTACAGCCTCCTTTAATTGCTTCACTGTTTTGAAATCTAAAGCACGGTGAATTCGTTGCCCTACTGCCTGCTCAAGTACAGGGCATGCTAATCTTTGGGGTCCTGCCTCAGGATTCCGTCCATCAACTACGGGAGTTGAGGTCTGCTCAGCTGTAGATGGAGCTGTTGGTTGAATTACACCCTCTGGTGATAGAACGGAGTTAGTAGCAGCCTCCTGTTGTAATTCCATGCCTGATGGCTGTTTTTCCTCTAAGCTTGCTTTCTTAAAATTTTCCTTTGTCTGACTAGCTTGAGAGACCTTCTCTTGCTTGACCTAACATGTTTTCTACCATAGTCTGGACCTCTAACAATTTACTTAACAGTCTTTCGGTTTGTTTTTTACTAGTTTCTAATCTACTATAAAGGTAACACAACCTAATAAGATAGCATAAAACAAAGCCGAAACAGAATGAAACAAAAACGGAACAAAGAATAGTTGTATCAATTTTCTCTTTCTCAGGGCCGAACAACTTCAAACCTTGAGCCAACCATTTTTCCCAGTTTGCCTGAGAAAATTCTAGGGATAGGGAGCTTGAAACAAAAACAAAATAAATCAAAACAAGAACACATTGTTTTTTGAAATGGTCACCCATTCGGTCGCCTTCCCTCAGGGGCAAGCAATTTTACTCACCTCCAAGCTTCAGGCGTCCCCTGCACGGGCCACCAATTGCCCCAGTCGGGCTGGGCACAAAATCACGAGCCACTCAAGCAGGAACAAACTTTATTTTTAAAAATGCTGCCAATACCCCATACACATCGGGGAAGAAACCGATCCACATACGCGGCCACGTTCTCCCGGAACCCCAGAAAAATCTCCTCCCCCAGAATTTCCTACTACTGTACTTCCCCAACCAATGGGAACTCTCCAGGAGTCCCATAGCAGGCCGAGGTGAACAGCAGGAGTCCAATATCCATATGAATGCAAATCTTAACATAATCATATCATCTCAATGGCTAGCTGGCATCACCTTTTAACCAAAAGTGCCATGCATCATATTACTTGGCTGTGGCTCTTAGCAGTCTTAAACAGTAAGAATCATTAGGCAATAAAGACCTTACTTAAAGAAAATAAACAATATTTTAATAGGTCTTTATCATGTCAAAACATGGAAAAAATCTTAGCTTATATCAGCATAATAAAATAAGGGAAATAACCTGAAGTATCCTTGAATTAATAAGTTTATATTTTAATAATCAACCCAATTATATGCAAACATATTTCTAAATTGTTTTAACTTTCTATATAATCTGCAGAGATAATGGTATAGATTTTTCTAATTGGGGGAATAATTTTATTATTAAAATTTAGAATATAAAATCTTGATTTAATCAAAGATGATTTCTTTCTTCTTCTTAGGACCTCCAATGTTTGTATCTTCTCTGTGGAGGTATCTTTTTTTTTTCTTTTAGAATTCTTACTGGTTATAGTGTGGAATGATTTCTGAAAATCTTAGAATATAAACAAATTATTGTACATTGATAAAGAGAAATAAAATAGAGTTAAATTTTAATTAAAATATAGTTATAGCCCTTAGATATTTTTCTAGGCATAATTATGTTTTTTTATCTTATAAAATTTGTACAATAATTTGAGAATTAAAAATTACTTGATTATCCCTTGAAAGTAAGTTTATAGCAAAATATATTTATCTTGAATATTTTTTCTAATTATACAAAGAGAACATGATATATATATATATATATATATATATATATATATACAATCAGATATATATACATATATAGATATTATATATAATCAGATATATATATATATATATATATATATATATCTTCTGTTGAAGAAAAATGATTATGTAAATATATATTAACTGAATAATTAGACATGTATGCAAATTATTTTCTGTATTAGAAACTATTGGTTATACAAATACCTCAAAAATTATGTATTGAGAATAAGGGCATAATATATAATTGTATTAACTTTTTTTAATCATGTGTTTCTTAAGATATTTGAGTCCATTTCAATTTTCCTTGGATTAGTAGTGCACTTTTTATATATTTGTGACATCTCATAATAAGATCTTTGTGTATAAATTTACTTTTTTTCTAATTATGTATTCAGTAATGAGAATACATTTTTTTGCTCATCACAGGGCCATGGTTGCCTTTGTTTCTTGTGGTGAACAAATGCTTTCGTTTAACCTCGAAAATTGAAAGAAAATACAAAGAAGCATATGTTTGTTACCTCTCATCAATAGAAAATTATTTAGTTACACAACTATATAGAGGGAAATAAAAGATCCTAAAGGAATCTGATGAGGGACAAAAAAAATCAAGTTATTTAGTCTTGAGAGCAAGTCAGGCTTAGGGCTGCAATGTAGAAACCTGTGGAATTAGATTTTGCCTAAAACAAGATACATTTTGTTAGCATTTACAGGTGGGAAGTTACAAAAATATAGGCTCTGTAGTTTCAGTAGCAGGTCTGTGTGAAACTGAAAGTACAGTTTAGTGACTGGAGGCAAGATCAGATGTCCGCATTGAGTGACAGGGGAAGCTCCAATGGGAAGTCCCCCAAGATGTGGAAGCAAGGACCAGGAAGACTAATTGGCTAGTCCCGCTTTCTGCTGTTACCATGGTGATGGATACAGCTTGGAGCTGGGTGCCCATTATCTTGGGAAAAGGGTGCCAGAGCAGGTTTCATTCCATTTGATTTGTTTGTATTTATCTGACCAGTGTGCAGTGGCTTGCTTTGTCTTTACCACCTGTGCTTGTAGTGTGTGCTTTCTTGATCTTGTATTTTTCCTTGCAGCACATGGGCACTTTAAAAGTGAGTTTTAATGACAGATGCCAGTGTTACTATAAGATCTTAGGGCAGTTTGCATTTAGCTATACCAGGCCAGGTTGTTTAATGGTTAAAAGCATTGCTGGTGGTGGGTCTGGTTACACACCCCATAGAAAAAGCAGCTAAATTCCTTTGTCCACAGAGGCTGAATTACAGCATTCTTATAGGGTAGGACAAGAATGTGGTGAAAAGGTTTAATATAAATTGTTAGACCACCGTTATAAGACAGTAAAAAGTAACTAAAAAAATAAAAAATAAATTCCCTCTCTAGAAGTAGAAAATCTTTCTTATCAAGTCTCACCATAAATAATAATAATAATCATACATTTTTTCCTCTTACACTCTCAAAGCACAGATTTCTAGCATATAAAAACCCCAAAATTTTACCTATTTTTTAAATAGAAAGATTCAGAAAAACAATCCCAAAAAGTCGATAAAAGTGATTTTCTCATGGGAGAGGATTGAACTTAACAACATATTTCATTAATAATCTTAATAATACTTTATATTTTTTAGGGTCTCTAGAATTGAAATTTTTTTTATCTTTCTAAAGGTAAAATATTCCCAGATATTAAAAAAGTTTAACATCAGAGATTTTTCTTCTAATTTATTTATTTTCTACAATTCTGTCTAAAATACTCTAAAATCTTAAGTGCATTTAACTTCTGAAGAGATTTCAAACTCATTAAATTTCTAAAATTTTCCCTGGAGACCCAGTATGTACCGCCAATTGAAAGGTCTAAGGACTAAACAGTCAAGGAGACTCCAGGTGAACTGGGCTGCATGAAATAACCGCACAGACACACAGAAATACATTTTTGGGAGGTCCTGAGTTGGACCTATGGGGTCCATGGATAGAAAGAGAGGAGTGTGTGCTGAATCCTTTCATTTGGAAAAAGCCATTCAAATGAAGGAAGGGGTAGGGTTACAAAGGAATAGTTGAGTGTAATTCAATGCCCTTGGTTATGACTACACCTGAAGACCAGCCTTGCTATCAGAGCTGGGAGAATGCCCAAGTCAACAAGAATTGTATTGACTGGTCAGAGCCTTGTGCTTCAGTAATAGAATGTGTGGTCATTCAGAGCACTCCCTCACAGCAGAATTCTTGTGTCACATGTGTGGGGCACTGGGTTCAATCCTCAGCACTACATAAACATAATTAAACAAAATAAATGTATTGCATCCATTTACAAATAAAAATATTTTAAATTTAATTTTCTTTTAGCTACCTGATAAGACTTGATGTGTATTCAGCAGGATAATTTGTGTAAGTAACAGTGCTGGAACACATAAAATACAGTTTTTTCTTATATTATAAACAGAGCTCTTCATGAAAAGAGTAATTGATATTTGGCATTGGGGAAACCCCACATTTTTTTCTCCATTTTTTAAATAGCATAACACTTCCATCTGTGGGCGATCGATTTTTGGACTTTAGTAGTAACTGACACTATCAACCAGAAGCACGAATCAGGGCCTGTGAATCAATTCTGGCCAGCTCAGTTCAATTGTATTCTCCCAACAGGTAAACACAACTACAGCTAGTTATGAGCTTCCCCTACATTACTTAGCCAAAGTTAACCACAATGATGTTTCCTTTTACAGAGAATAAAGTGAGAAGAAGTGAGTACTCTTGGACTAAAATCCAAGGTTTTCACATCACCTGCTCTTGGCTAAACTACAATCTACAGAAGTTACAGAAATTACTTCCAAGAAAAGCTATGGCCTGTGTAGCTTTTGTGATGGATTTGTGTACAATAAAGAGAACAAATCTGAAAATTCAAGCTTTACTTGAATGAAAGAAGTGAAGAAATGAACTAAAAAGGGAGATTAACTGAGGACACACAGTTTTTGAGGGAAGTTACAATTACCTCAGTACAGAGAAACCTGGCTCCCTCACAGGCAGAAGTCCTCTTTACCCTGACTTCCTGCCCAATTATCAAAATCCCATTGGTCATGAAATCCTTCCTTTCTTTTTAATTTTTTTTCTCTGTCTTTTCTCCTACCTCTTAACTTCTTTCATTTAATTCTAAAAGTAGTTGTCCCAATTCAATCTCCATGATTTCTTCTCACAACCAAAGCATTTAGAAATTAAACCTCACTGTGAGGTATATAAATTGATAATGGGTGTCTCACTCTGACCTGTTTTCAGGAGAAACATGGGATGTCATCAATTTGTTTGTTATGATCAGTACCCACATAACAACCTGGGGTCACTTACCTTGGAAAATGAGAAGTACAATCAAAATTTACATCCAGATGGTGCTTGAATGAAAAAAAAAAGTTCTCCCTTTTCCACTGGGGACTTACTCTCTGTCTACAGTAAGACAGGTACTCTCAAACTTCAGCTGTAATACCAAGATTACAAGTCTACTGATGAGCTAAAGCTATTGGTCCCATATAACCTCATCCTGGAAGCGTCAGCTCCAAATCTAGCAGAGAGGCTCCTGGGTAGGTGCTGGAGGAGGGCATTTTCAAGTTTATTGCTACATCATATCCAGGACACAGTATTTATTCCCAATGTGCTACAAAATTTGTTTGAATTAAAACTTATTTAAAGTTTTATAGAATTAATTTTGATATTGTTATGATTTATAACATGAACATATTATCTTATATAAATAAATTATCTTACAGAATTATTTCATCATTATTTCATCATAATGACTCATCATGACTCATAATGACTCACAAGTATATCTAGAGCTACATAATTATCTATAACTTGAGATGTTCAGAGTTGAGGTTTATCTCAGTGGCAGAGTGCTTGCCTAGCACCTGTAAGGCACTGGGTTTGATCCTCAGCACCACATAAAAATAAATAAATAAAATAAAGGCATGCTGTCCACCAAAAAACATGTCAAAAGTACTTGTTCAAGTTGAAATGGTGAATTCAATAACAAAACATATGAGTGCAAATTCATAAAATACTTTTATTTTATAAACTAAATTGTACAGAAACTCTGTTGAAAAATGGTGTGGTTCATATGAAGTGTGTTGTTTTCAGAAAAGAAAATGACATGCATGCAGGGCACTACTGAAGTTTCAATGAACTAGCAGTACATTGGACCATCAAATAAAGATAGAATCCAGCATGTAGCATGTTTTAGCAAATGAAGTGTTTCTGTTGTTGTTTTGTTTTGAAGTGCTGATATTTGACCTCAGGCTTTATACATGCTGGGCAAGTATGCTACCAATGAGCTACACCCCATTCCCCTGAAAAATATAGTTTTTTTTTTAATTCCCTCATGCATTAAGTTACTATATATTGAAGATTTTAGGCTATGTCTACAGCGAACTTCTGGTCCACAAATCCTAAAATTTTCATGATGTGGTCCTATGAAGAAATATTTTGGAAAATCCATTGATATAATTTTAATACAACCAAATATATTGACAGGTTTTTGGAATTAGAATCCCTATGTTCAATCCCCCAGCAGCATTCTGGTTAATTTGAGACTCAAATATTTGAACATTTATTCGCTGGTAATAAAATCAAAATCTAATTATGATTAAATTTGGGGTAACCAGGTAAAGCAGCTTCTTTCTTCATCTTGGAAAATTTTTAGAAGTATTAGAACAAAATAAACTTAAGATGTGTTATCACCCAAGTGTTTTATTTTATTTTGATTAGGTCATTTAATCATTTCAACAAAATCTAGAATTGAACAGAATTCATTCCTATGTAGCTAAGAAACTTGCCAAATGCAAGCCCAAGTGTATTGCCAGAATTTGAACTACATTTACAGATATTTCTGGAGATTTAAAAAAATCTTGGGGCTGGAGTTGTACCTCAGTAGAGCATATGGGTAACATGTGCAAGGATACCCAGCACCATAGGAAAAAAAGAAATTCATCTCTGTTCTAGATTAACTGAAAGAGTACTGATACTTTATTAATGTTCCTTGATGGTAAAGAATGGTAACTGCTGGTGGCCACTGAGGCCTATATGAATGATGGACAAAAAAGTTCAAGTGCCTTGTATCTCTCTCTCTCTCTCTTTTATTTCCTTTTTTAGTGGTAGGTCTTTGTTTTGTTTATGTTGCTGAGGATCAAACCCAGTGTCTCACACAAGTGCTCTACACCCAGTGTCTCACACAATCGCTTTACCACTGAGCCTCAACACTAGCTCACTTGTACATCTTAAAGACCCCTCTATTCAGTCGCCAGGTGTAGGATTGCTTCAGTTAGGTTAACATTTGTTAAGCACTTAGAATTAAGTGTCAGGAACATGTATTGTCTCATTAACTTCAATATGGCCCATGCCCACTTAAGACAGGTCCTTTCACTATGATGTAAAATTTAATTTAACTTGACTGCTATACGGAAAGAAATATTTTGCATAAAGTTCTTGGCAGTGTCTGTAACCAGATAGTACTAAATTAATGGCAGTTGTTAGTAGAAGCCAGGCTTGATGATACAACTCAGGAGGCAGAGGATCACAGTTCAAGGCCAGCCTCATCAACTGAGACCCCTCTGAATAAGAAAGGATTGGGGATGTAACTTACTAAAGGAGTGCTTCTGGGTTCAATACACAGTACCAGAGGCCTGGGCCTGGGGCTTGCTTAGGACATAGCATTTGATTTTTGGTGAGTAAAGAACGGGGGATTATAGCCTCATCGTGCACCTTTCACATTTAACCACCAGGAGGCAGTGACAGGTCTTTTCCAAAGCCTACTGTGGTTCCCCTGGTACCCACCAGAAGGAGACCCAGCAGGACAGCTGATCTTGGGGTCATAGTGGCAGCACTTCTTCTCTCAGTGGTTCTTTGCATACTTAGCCCCAACCTCCCAGGGCCTTAACTAACTCAGAGGAGACAGGCCGGGCCCAAGTTAATTAATACAATTCAGAATTTATTAAACATCAGGGTTCCCCTTTTGTGCCTTCCTGGCACTAAGGAAATAAATAACCAGAAGGGACACAGCTGGGGAAAGAAAAATCAATATAAAGGCAGATTTTTTTTAACTACCCCTCCCTTTCCCAAACCCTCCCCCTATGGCTCTTGGGACATAGCACCGAGCAGGTACCTCAGTCCAGGTAGAATGTGGCTGGAACCAAGGCATACCTGTCTTGCCCAGGAGGGCAGACAAGCCCTGGGATCATTTGTTTCTAGCCCTTGATAGCCCAGAGACCTGCTCCCCGAAGTGGCCAGGGCTGAAGCACCAATTGGAGGCACCTGAGGGTGGTAGTGGTAGGGGGTGAAGAGGGTAACAACCCAGGCAGCATAAGCAGCTGAAAGGGAGTCCAGCCCCCTCTCCAGGTTTAACCAGTGCCTGATAAATCATGTCCCATCCATCCGCCCTTCTCTCCTTGAGTCTGCCAGCTCTGCACTCAGCTGAGGATCTTTTGGGTCAGTTCAACAGAGGCATGGATGAAGATTGCATCATGTTGCACATAGTTTACCTTTCAGATATCCTGGTGGAAGATGAACTTGGGGTATACAAAGCCCAGATAACTCTCATCCAAGGAGCCTTGCCAAGTGCCTGGCTTTTGGAAATTTTTCCAGTTTGGGTCAGGGTGGAAAGTCCAAATGACATGCTGTGGCTTAGCAAGCCCTGGGTCACTCTGATCTAGCAGGGAGAAAGTGACACGATGGGCAAAGGGCCACTCAAGAAGATTGTCAAATATGCCTGGTAGCACACAAATGTACAGAGAGAGATGTGTGCCCTCACCATTGCCATTAAAATTGAGGAATGCAGACACCTGTAGCTTGTAACAATACTTGCGTGTATAGAAGGCTGGACTGAATCACTCAAGGATAGGCTTGGCCTTGGCCTCTTGTAGCCTCTACCCATATTTGCCATTCTTCCAGATGAGCACACCATCACTACCTACTGATAGTTCTTCCAGCTCTTGATGCAGGTTCTGTGGCTCCTACCGCTGCAGTCTCACTAGGGCACACATCATAGCTAGATGTGGCTTCACACTCTTCTAGACATGCCACACCAATGCCAGTTTAGGGCACTTTTGGCAAAGCCCCAGGCAAGGAGGGAAGGGAGGACTGTTACCAAAATAAGAAGTCTCATAGTAGCAGGCGCCCAACTCTGCATGAGGAAGACAGGGGGCTAGGAAGAACCTGCAGCTGAACAGCAGAGGGAAGGACCTCAAAGAACTAAACTGCCAGAAAACCTAGCCTTTATTTAGGACTTCATGGGCTAAGGAGGGGTTGACTAGAAGAAGTGGCATCTCACCCTCTGCTAGCAACCAGAGTCTTTGGACGAGCATAGTACCAAGGAAGTGCTACCGCTGTCCCTCAGATGATTAAGCATATCCTCCGGAGCCACGGTGCCCATGCCACACTGGTTAGGGCAGGGAATAGGCAGCTCTGGGCACTGGTACTGGTGACTCTGGATGGTGTCAAAGACAAATTCCTTTGTGCAATAGGTACAAGGCTGGGTGCACTTGGGGCACTCAGAAGTGCCATGCTGGGCCAGTAGTCACTGCATCATGTGGGCACCACACTAGTTATCATAGTACACACTCTCTTGGGGGTACATACCCTCATGACTCTCATAGGCTTCCCCACTAAAGTCACAGCCACAGAACTCGCACTTGAGGTGCCCCTTGGGACTGTTGTGTTGCAAGTGTGCAGGCAGATCACGGCGACTCAACCTGGCAGAGCAGTGATTGGGCCAGGGAACTACATTGAAGCTGCAGGTACTCAGGTGACCCTGTCAATGATGAAGTGGCCCACTCCAGCAGCAGCCCTCCTCACTGTGGATGCAGTGGATAGGCAGGCCTAGATCCTGGACCTCCAGCTCTGGGTCTGGGTATATCTTGGAATAGTTCAGGGGAACTTGGTCCTCAGGGCATTTGAAGAATCCTTCACTGAGGAATTCCTGCAGGCAGGTGTTGCATAAGTGATGGCCACATGTAGAAACCTGCATGGGATCGCGCACGGGTTTCCTGCACAGTGGGCACAGCAGCTGCTGCTTGGGCTTCTCCAGGAACTTGTAGGACAAGCCAGGCATGGCGGGAGAGTGGCAGGCATAGGCAAGTGGGGCTGGGCAAGCGGCAGCCCCACAGCCTGCAGGGTGGCGTAAACTGGCAGCACTGCCCAAAGCCAGTAAGTGTTTTAAATATGCTTTATATTTGAAAAATATACATACACTATAAATCTCTCTTCATTTAAAAAATGACTGCTTACTACATTATTTAACAGATATAAAAACAGAATTATTAACGAGTATTTGGACAATTCCTAATTCATAAGAAAATTCTATAATAAATATTCTTTACATTTGTATATGTAACATATCAGTATAAATCATTTTATATATGAATATATACAGGCAAAAGCAGGATATATATACAAAAGATTCTTCTTGCATGTTTTCTATATGAAATATGCACATTTGGGTCTGTGGTTGTGGCTCAGTGGCAGAGCAATTGCCTAGCATGTATGAGGCACTGGGTTTGATTTTCAGTACCATACACCAATAAAGAAAATAAAGGGCCAATAGCAACTAAAAAAAGTATTAAGAAAAAAATGCACATTTTATGTTATATATATGATAATTGTCCTTAACAAGAAAACCCCAAATGCAATAATGACAACCATCAAAAATACTGGTCAGACATTTCTCCTCTAACAGAGAACAGAGCTTCTAGGATAAATGGCTAATTACAGGTCTGGAACAAGAAAATAAATGATGTGCTTGAAACATCTTGTTTTTTGAGAAAGTGGAAAGTACTCCAGGATAAATGGGAACACATCAAAAAATATGTGTATTCAGATTTATATAGCAGCTAGTGTTTATATCTTGGGCATTTGAGTACCAAAATGATAAGCTTCAGCTTTTTGCCCACTTATTTTTGGTTTTCCTATTGTTTTTTGTAGAATTGATTAAAAATTATCTTTTGGCCACCACATAATAATAATTTAACACAAGGAGGAATCATATATAAATATTGATTCTAGTGGGTAAAAATTTAAGGACCAAGCAGATATTTATAAAATCACAAAGTATCACCACCCCAAATATTTATAAAATACAAAGTGTAAGTAAATACTAGGTTTATCATGGACCAATCTGGCAGATACTTCTTAACCAAATAATTTGCCAACACTAACCACTTATGGAACAAAGTGACAATACATACCTCCACAGTTTCTTATTCTTGTGTTATTGAAGCCACAGATATTTGCTTACTCTTAAGTAGAGGCTAACTCTAGATCCTTGAAGTTGTCCACCATTACTAGAGGCTGACCATAGTTTGTGACCATGTCCGTCAGTGCTGCCAGAATATGCTCTAGTGTTTGGACTACCCATTGTATGCATGATGTTTTTTCTCTAATGGCATAACCTGAATCCACTCATGAGAACACATCATATGATTCTAAACTGAGGTAACATTTACAAAACTACTACTGATATACACAATTCAAAATTATAGATATCATAAATAGCCCAGAAAAACTCAGTAATTGTCCCAGATTAAAAGAGACAGAAAAAAACAAGTCCACTATACACAGTGAATAATTGATATTAAAATTTCCCAAAATTGGATTTATTTTTGTTCAAAGACTATTGTTGAAATAACTGGCGAATTTTGAATAAATTTTGTAGAGTAGATACGTATAATTTAATTTTCTTATTATGCACCTTTTTTGAACTGGAGGAAAAGAGATAAAACAAGTTAATAAAATAGTAACATTTGAGAAATGTTCCCTAGGGATTCTTTGCACTACTGCTATAAATCTTCTATAAATCTGAAACTTTCAAAAGAGAATACTTCTGAAAGAAAAGTGTTTATTTTAAATATTAACAAGTAACAACATACTCAATAAAATAAACCGTGGCTCTGTATAGATATAATTAAATAAACAAATAGTGGTGGATGATTACAAAGGTATTTATAGTCTCAAATTTCCTGCCTAAGAAAATTTAATTACAAAGCAAAATACTGCAAATACCACCTTAATAACCAATATTAATATCAGCAGTAATGAGGATATTATAAGTCACATGATATGACTCAAAGGGAAAATCAGAGAATTGATTCTGTGATACTCTTGCCAAAAAAACATGTAATCTAGTTCCAACCATAAAGAAACCAGAAAATGTATCTTAACCATATTCTACATGCTTTCTCCCTGAAAACATTCAAAGGTAAAGAACAGACTAAATACGATCTGAATCTGAAGGCATCTATAAAATACAACAATTAATTTCATTTCATGGCTCTGAATAAAATATTTTGCTATAAAGGACAATATCAGGCTACTAGAAATAAATGAAAATAATTTGAGAATTAAGTGGGTTGAAGGCATTATGATAGAATGTATTATTATTGATTTGAGAAAAAGCAATTGCTTAATGTTTTTTTTTTTTTTTGCCTTTTTTCTTCATACAATCTTGAAATATATTGCTAAAGTTGCAGGTTCTAATATAAAGAACTTTTGTCCACTGAAGTATTTTAAAGTGAATTGCTGACATATGATATCATATATGATATATTTAGTTTTTACTAAAATCAGAACATGCTAGATAACTATAATACAACCTTTATTATAAAACTTATATGATTAACAAGTGTTCTGAAAAAATGATTCAAAATGAATGAAAGTTGTATTGTAGTTATGTAGCATGTTCTGACCTGAATAAAATACTAAAAATATCTTGAATGACAGCATAAGTCAGCAATTCACTTTAAAATTATTCAGTGAACAAAAGTACTTTATATTAGAACTAAAACTTCATTATTATTTTTCAAGATTGTATAAACAAAGAGAAAAGGAAAAAAAAAACTTTTAAGCCAATACTGATTTTATTAGAAACAAGTCTTAAGTCAATGCTTTAAATTAAAATTATAAAAATTGAAAGGCTCTATGTTTGATGGCAGTATAATAATTCTAATACATTAACCCATTAGTGAATATAATAACTGGAATACCAAACTAATGTTACCTATGTCTCTGGATCCATATTCATGGATACATTTTTTAACATACAAATAATCTGTCACTAATGTGATTTGAAGTTTAAATGTTAGCATTTAGAGAGTTTGAAAACATCTCAATAAAAACTGGTTTGCACATGTACTTCAAATTTTTTTACAGATGTATATAAAGCTTCATATTTTGAGAATTTTATCATATATATGATATACACATCGATTTCAGTAAAATTTTTACACAAACAATACAAATATTATATCAACAGTCTGAAAAACACAATATTTGTCTTCATATGCTTTTTCTTAATATCTCTGTATATCCTTATGGTTTTGTAAAAGTTGATCTTGTCTTGGCTTATTAGTAATTGTTTAGGCAGAAGCTCTCATAGTCAAGATTCAAATTCTGTAGCAAGTGGAGAGAAAAAGAATTATAGTTCGTCTCAAAGATTTTAAAAGCATGAATCAGTAAAAAACAAACTGAGAACTTTTCATTGATCATAAGAATGCAGAATACATATGTATGTCCACAATCCAAAATTACTATGAAAAGCAATATACCCATATTTTCATATGCAGTTATTTTATGACTGTTTATCAGAGCTTTTGATTTCCACCCCTTATGCATGAATTTGACAACCATATACTAGGTATTCTGGCAAGCACCAAGATGACAACATGGAAATGATAATGGACACTCCTCAACAGCCATATACCATAGCTTGAAAAGCAGGCAAAGAGTTGATTTCAAAACAGAGTCATTGGCATTGTGACAAAGATAAAACAAGATACTAATGGAACCCTTAGAAGGGACTTGTGTCCCAATTTTTTTTCAATGTTTGAGGTTCTTCAGTGGAACTGATATGTAAGGTAACACCTGAAAGAAAAGTAGAAATTGTGACAGAGAAGGGGTGCATGAAGACAATGAGATAAGAAAGAACACTTGTGGAATCCCCAGTGGTGTAATGTCACTAGAATCTAGAGCAAAGTGAAAGTAAAGCAAGTGAGGAGAAATAAAGGTGAAAATTTTACAATAATCCAGTTGATTTTAATTATTTCCTAAAAAAATTTTATACTTTTCTCGAGGGCAAAATGTAAACTAATGACAGAGTCATGACAGGGTATTTAAATGCTTTACTGTTAGTCAGTCAGTCTAGGCTTTTGGCCATAAACCAGAGAAAATGGGTGGTGTTTTTTTTTTTTTTTTCCACAGAAGACTTTCAGCATACAGGCTAAGAGTTTCATTGTGGGGCAGACACAGAAAAAGAGGCAGTTTCATATTTAAGATTTTTATACATTGATTTTCAGATGTGGAAAAAATATATAGCTGTTCAATTGTAATTTATTTCTTCTCAGAAGTTATGACCAAAATTTTTAAGCATTTGGCTCATTATAGGTTTTCCCTTGATGAGAAATGTGTGAAAATACTTTCAACTCTTCTATAAGTGTCACCAGGTAGTGTTTCTGTGTATAAAAGTTGTTCTCTTATTAATTCCCCAAACAGGGTCAGAAATAGACAACTGAACATAGTACATATGTTGTAGTGATAACCATAATGTGACACCAAATTGTTTTCACAGGAATTAGATGTGATTACAAATGATTTAGATTGGCAGAATTCCCATAACTGTCTTTCTCTTTTTTTTCTTTAAAATTATTTTAAACAAAATGCTTACTGGTGCATTTAATTATATGTAATAGTGGAATTAATTATAAATATTCATAGATTCACATGAAAATAATTTGATCACTCTTCATCTCTAGTACCTTTTTCCTCTCCTCTCCTCCCTTTACCTTTGAAGGCATTCTGCAGTGATTAATAAAACATATTTTTGTAACTTGATAGAAGAGTGCTTTTTAAGCTCTCTTATTAAGGCTACCATGATATGGCCAATTAATGTTCTACAAAAACAATCTAGAAACTATTAGATAAAGTTTTAACTAAACTAGCTTATAAATACCTAAAAAATAAACATCACTTTTTCCCAGAAATTATGGGAAAATAATTGATATCCTTTTGCATTGTGCCTATATTTACACACTATTTATCACTGTTTTGTATTATGGTCAATTATCTCATTTTTCTTGTAAGGAATAATGAGAACAACTTATACTTGTAGCATGCATAACAACTAACTTTTATTCTCTTTTTGTACATGGTCATCAAATTTCATGCTATGTAGCACTTCAAATATGATTCTCTCATTTTTTTCTGAAAGTTATTTATATAAGCTAAGAAACTGAAATATATATATATATATATATATATATATATATATATATATATATATTTACATTGTAATTTGTGTATTAAATGCTATTTCTTCCTGTGAAAAATATTTGACTGTAGCATTGTCTTTAAAGCTTAGGTTTGCTCTCCTGGGATTTTTTTTAGGTCAAAATGCCAAATAAAAGAATAAGGTTGAGGCAATATTTTAAGTATGCATCCATGGCTTTACGGTGTTTTAAGAAGATCATTAAAACTTCATGGAATCAGGGCATTCTGGTGCACACCTTTAATCTCAGTGGATCAAAAGGCTGATACAGGAGGATCTCAAATTCAAGCAAGCCTTAGCAACTGTGAGGGTCTAAGTAACTCAGTGAGACCCTGTTTCTATATGAAATACAAATCAGGTCTGAGAATGTGACTTAGAGGTCAAGTGTCTATTAATTCAATCCCTGATAAAACACACACACACAAAAAAAAAAAAACACACAAGGGAAACTCTAAACAAACATGCCATAAAATGGGTATTCTAAGAATAATAATATACAATGAAAGCAAAAGGCTATCTTTTTTTTCATTTTAAACAGATATTTCATTGTTGGAATGTTTGTCCTAATTAAAAATGTTAGATATTATAGAAGTATCTTCAAATAGTTTCAACATAATTAATCATTATTTTTTGTCAGGTCTTATAAAATACAGCCTATCATTGTTGGAATAAGATTTGACATTCCCAAAAGAAGTCTTAGAATGAAGGAAATCACATAGATATATTGAAGGGCTTCTGTTTCAAAAATGCAAAACTAATCCTAACCCTAACTCTAACCCTTACCCCAAACCAACCCAGGAAGTTGAGAAAAGCACTCAATGTGGAATAGTGGAATAAATCTAATCAAATTTTTTCTCTGTATGCATAACACTGAATTTCATCTTCATGTATACCCATAATCCACCAAAAAATACAAATAACTATAAGATAGATCAGAAGAAGAAAGAGATATATAGAGAAAAAGAAAGAGAACACAGAGAAGAAGCAGGGGAGATAAAGTGGAAGTACTTGTCACTGAATTAGAACACTTTATATTTCATGTTTTTTAATTATTTCAAAATTTACCTCAACATTAACATTACTGCACTATTAAATTTTTCATCAATTAAAAGAATAAATGTTGCCATTAAAGTTAGTGGAGGGATTGTTGTGCAGTGGTAGAGTACTTGCCTACACGTGTGAGGCAAGTACTATTATTTTATTATATTACTATTTTATAATATTACTATTATTTTATTATAAAATAAATAAACAAAATAAAAGTATTGTTAATCTACAACTAAATAAAATATTTTTAAAAGAGTGGAAATTCTAAGAGGGCACTGAGATTACATTAAGATTACACAAAATAAAAAGAGTCAGAGCAGAGGTAGTGCATGCAATTATAGGTTTGTACTTGCTCAAAAGAAGTGTACATATTTCTAGGAAATATTGAAACTTGTAATTAAAGAAATGCAGGTGTAAGAGAAACAGCAATCAGAGAATTATGATTTTGCAGGTAACAATGCTGTTTTCTTGAAAGAATCTCCTTGGAAGATTCTTGAGGATGCCATTAGAAATATTGTTATTTTAAAGATAAATATAGCAGAAGATCTATACCTTAGTTTATTTGACTAAAAAGCCATTTTTCTATGTTGAAGTATATTAAATCATCATGGTTTCCTTTAACAAATGCAACTAGAAAATTTTAGTAAAGCTAGAAAAATTCATATTTAGTGAACCAGTTAAAGGGCTTAAAGATGTTTTTAAGCATTTACTACTGCCATATGTACATTCTACCCATTACCTAGATAAATTAAGAATTTGGCAATGAGCCAATTCAGAGCAACAACTGCTGAGGCAGAACAAAATAGTTGGGTTGGTTATCAAGATAGATTAAAGCTGCTGCCAAGAAAATTGGCTCATGAATTTGTTACCACGGCTTCAAGAGACTCCTGTCCATTTATTCTGCAATTTACAGGCCCCCAAACTAACCATGAGTGTATCTTAACTGTTATAGTTAAAGCTTCATCCCAGGGTTTCATAAACTGACTTCCAGACCACTCATGTATAATTGAATCAAGCCTTTACTGAAGCACATCAGTGGCGGCTGACCAGAATATAAAGCTTTTCCCCTGATAAGCCCAGAACATTTGCAAGGGCACTCCTTATAAGCCTGAAAACCTCAAAAGGAATGTTCGGGGCGTCTAGCCAATGCAAGCAAGCCAGGTTACAGGAGCGGGACAGTGCAGTCAAGCGGAGGGATGCCTAACCAATCACAGTTATTCCAGTCATCCCAGTTACAGAAACAATACCCCATTAGGTAGTTTTGTATTCTTAAAGGTTTCTATAGCAAAAGGAAAAGAATATCTTGCCCCAGTCATAACTCTTCTACTTGGCATGGTTGTTTTACAGGATGAAGTCATAAAACAAAATGAAGTCACATTTGCTCCTACTATCACATTCCCCACTGGTTTTAGTAGTTTTGATGTCAATCTTGCACAACATTAGGCCTCAGTTTTTTTTCCATCCTTCTGTGTCTAAGGAACTATACTGGGCTCACAAGACCATAAGTCTGACCTCACCTACATTTTTTTTGTATATGGTTTAGGAGGATTTTTAAGAGACAGGGTCCTAAAGTAATCCCAATTAGGAGAAGGACTAGGGCCTAAATATGGCTGAAATGAATATAGTCAAGCAAGGAGACCATGAGAATAGGTTTTGGAACCAATTGCCTGAAGTTTATATTTATATCTATTTGATGGCTGAGGGATTTAAATTTTTAGAGCCTGTGATAAGAGTTGTAGTTCCCAAAGCAGTAGTACCAGCTATTTTCATACCACCCAGGTGGGGAACTAAAACAGGGGCAGCAAGTATAAGTCCAGGTGTTCTTTTCCTTTTACTAAATCAAAATAGTAGGTTACATAGTTCAGAATTATTGACAGTTTGGAGATTTAGTCAGGGAGTTCAAAGTGGGACCCTGGAAGCACAATTTTTGGTGAATCGGGAGTTGTTCCACAATTAAGTTGGGTTGTGGAAGCAAGTATCTCTTTCTGGGAGATCACCCAGTGTGATATTGGGAGTGGTTTCCCAGGTACATGTTTCTGAGCTAGACATATTAGCAAACATCTATGTTGACCATATTTTTTTTTCTCTAATGATAGGGACCCCCGACTGCTTTAAGGGAAAAGGTGATAACCATTCTTGCTACTTCCAGCTGAAAGGGGGTGATGTGCAGTGAGCAATCAGTTTGGAGTCCCTTTTTAGAAACTGAGTGGGTCAAGGAGTCCATGGTAAAAATCTTGTTCAGGAAGAACAGCATGTAAATTCACTTGAGGTGGGCACCTCTATGAGAGAAACAAAAAGACATGAGTGCTGAAGTAAGATTAATACAAAATAGCAGTTGTAGCATCTGGAACTTGTCCAGGAATATTATGAAAATAACAGAAATTAATAGTTGTTTACCAGGAGGTGAAAGAAAGAACTGAGAATTTGTCCCCATAACAAGGCCTAACAAAGCCTAATAAGGTACTTTTTAAGGGAATATAAATATTTAACATTGTCAGAATTATCAGGAATATAAACACAACATTTAGTTAAATTAGTTAATGTCATCTGATTTTTGTAAAAATACCTATTTGGCATTACCTCTGTGTTCAGTAAAGATTCATTTGTTACTTACGGCTAGATAATTATATTAATAAACACTGATTACATCTACCTGTGCATGAGGTTAGGAAGATCTGTAGGCCTTAAACTGACTAAAAACTTCTGCAAATATTTATTGGTAGTTATCAGGCATTTTTGCCAAAAAATTTTCTTTTGTTGTCTCCAGTTTTACTCATTTTGAGGGGTGTTAACATAAGTGTACATTTTAAGGTACATTAAAATAAAATAACTTTTTGTTTCTTTTTAAAGGTCCAGGAATGGCTGTGCTTTGGTTTTTAACTGTATTTGCTAGGAATTTAAGACCAAGCTGGTCAAATGAACTTGTTCCTATCTATTGGTAAGAGTCAGCTAAGTTTTATTGGTGGGCATTCTTGGGGAACTTGTGAGCAGCATTTTAGCTCAGTTAGTGTCATCTGCATTAGGATGGGTCAAGGTCTTGCTGACCATATGGCTTGCTTTGGAAGCATCAGGCATGTCTCCCCTTTTCAATGAACCTCCTGTTTTGCATTATGGCCATTCATTGGCTTTTTGTTCTCCAGTGGTCTCATTAATCGCCCTTATCAGGAGGTTATGTGGCCTGGAGTTGCAAAGCTTTTTCCCCTGTCCTGGGTTCAGGCTTACTTAGAAGGCAAGAGCCAAATATTGGTTCTTTGGCCCATTTATTTTAATCTTAATATTTAAATTTGGCCTTAAACATCCAGCCAGTTTTACCAGTTTTAAAGTAAGAATTCTGGGTTTTACATTTAATGTTAATAACTTTACAGTTAATTTTTACATAATACAATATCCTTATTTTATTTATTAATTTATGTAATGCTGAAGATCTGCCTGAAGGCAGAAGATGACACCTTAGCATCCTACTGTATGATCCAATCACTGCATGCCAACAAAACAGCTTGGAGACCCAGAGACCCCATGAGCTTTTTGGCTATAAAAACTCTCTCTTGCCAGGTCCTCTTTCCTTGCTCTTTTTTTTTCAATTTCTCACTTTCCCTGCCTCTCATTTTTCCTCTCACCTTTCTCTCTCTCTCTCTCTCTCTCTCTCTCTCTCTCTCTCTCTCTCTCTTTCACACACACACACACACACACACACACATTTCTTTCTCTTTCTCTCTCTTGCACTTTCCTCTCTTTCTGTCTCTTGCACTTTCCTCTCTCTGTCTCTCTGTCTCTGTCTCTGTCTCTGTCTCTGTCTCTCTCTCTCTCTCTCTCTCTCTCTCTCTCTGTATCTCTCTCATTTTAATCAGACACTGTCTCAGTAAAGGTCTGTTGGTTGCTCTTAGTTTAGTGGTCACATTTTTTTAGTATAATGAAAATACGAAGTGAAATTAACAATAGTAAAAAACACATTTAGCTTGTATATAATTTTGAACCTTGGCTGAGTTATACATTATATTCTCTATTTGAGATCACAGTAATTTTTCCAATAAAATTAATCTTTGAATATAACTTTATTCAAAGTTATAAATTAACTGAAATCTGGCCTACTTTGAAGTTATTTTGACATGCTATAATGTGGGAAGCAGAGCCTTCTTTTTAAAAAGGTGGGGCTTTTTACAAATCTTAGGTAAAGTGAATCTTTATCTCTCATTTTTACATATCATTTTATAAAGTTTACATATATTGTTTCCTGACTCTGTATGAATGTTAGTAGCACAATATGTCATACATCTGGATCATTAATTAAGGAAAAGCTGAGAGCCCGTAACAGTTTTTATGTGTTAAGTGGCAAAATGTTTTATAATATTAATCTTTAAAAAATAGGCTCTCATTACTTTTAAAAATATATTTAATTTTTTATATATTAGTGTAAAAGATTTGGCAAAACATAAGATTTGGCAAAACATCAAATAATATAAATAAATCCCCAATAAAATCTATTATCATTATAAGTTTAAATTACCATTACAGATAATTCTAGTTTGGAGTATACTAGCTTGATATAATGTTCCTTTAAACCTTTTACCTTAAAGACTTGTATACCTGAAAGATATGAACACACTTAATCTGTAAAGAAGAGCAATGTACCACACTTTTATTGATGTTTTTATATTAACTAAGTTTAGCTTTTAAAGGAAAATCTAGACTGTGTATTGAAAGACAATACTTTAAAATAACAGCTACTGTTTAGCCACAGATGGACAAATCTTAATTTCTCCAAGATTACTTGTTTTAGGGGACAAAATTTAACAGACACAACGTAATTAATATTTTTAGAAGTTTTTTTGTCATTTTAACATATAAAAATATCAGTACATTATTATTTGTCCTTAGGAAACAACCTTGAATAGTTTTAACTATTTGTGTTACATATATAACCAATTTAGTTACATATAAACCTTTTAATATTTGTCTTTTATTTATAGACTTTTATATTACTTAATTAGACCCTCTTGTTGTTTACTTAAATGTATTATAATTATACTTTGTCACATAAATGCTTTTTACCTGGAAATGTTTTTCATTAAATATATTTTTTATATTTGGAACTTTTTAATAATTTTTAATCCATTGACCCTTTTATTGTTTGTATCTTGAAATAACCCTTATAAATTTTTGAATTTAGATAAATTAATCCATTTTAATAAGATGAAATATTTGTTATTTACAGTGTTTTAATTGAAATACAGTTGAAACCTTTTGACTCCTTGCATGTAGAATTATACCTGTTGGAATTTTGTAATATTTAGAGTAACCTTGTTTTTATAATAACACAAAATAATTTCAAAGTTTTTTGTTTACCAATATATGAAATCATCAACATTGTTTAAATATTTTACCTTATGGAATTTAAGGAGTTAAGAGTACTTGATGTTATATTTAAGAGTCAGCATTTTGACTTTGTACCAATTAGATGTCTCTAACAAACTATCCATGATTAATTTTATATAGGTTTAGATGTAATTTACATCTAATTTTTAAATATGGTATCAGACAAGTACATTGAATAGTATTATTAATCTTTTGTTGTTGTTGTTATTGTTGTTGAAGAAAAATCCTAGAGAAAATGGATGTCAGGCACTTTATAGACATTAACATTTTAATAGCTGTTTAACCATCTAGTAACAAAACTGTGCATTAGTAACTTTAAAGACATTTGTACTTTTATTTATTTTCCCAATTTAAATTGAACCTTTTAAATTATATTAACCAAAAGTATTTGTATCTATTTTATAAAATTTTAATTTATGAGCTCATATGTTAATTTTTGTACCAAATGTATGTAGACATGGCAATACATGTAGACAGAAAGTACACTGGTGCACCCACATGTGAAAAAAAATTACGTGAATAAAAAAAATACTTGGATCCATTTTTTCATGAGCGCTCATCATATATGATATATGGACATATTTATATACAAACATACAACACAAAACACAAGTGTGCACACATAATATAATACATACAACACATAACATAATAGTAAAGGCCTTATAACATTTTACAAGTGAAATTTCCATTGCAATGTTTAAAAACTGTGTAGTCAAAAAATAGAACTGATCAGCATAACATTAACCTAGGTCTGTATAAGCTCAAAAAACAAAAAACAAAAAACAAAAAAACAAAAAAAAAAACAAAAATTCATGATGTGGGAAAGGGTAATAATAAAATAGTATTGAAAAGAGCATTTTGGTTCTGTCGCAGATGTAAGAATAGCCAAACTGAAGTTTTGGATACCAGTTGTTATGGATTTGAGCCAAATCATCTTCTTTTTGGTCTGTAGAAATCACTTTAGTTAACCTTACTGGAATCCAAATTGGCTGCTGTTCTCCCTGTGGAAACACACAAACAGACCCCCGACTCCAGACAATCACTGTGTCAGGACCTTAGTTAATCTCTCTGGAATCCAAATTGGCTACTGTTCTCCCTGTGGAAACACACAAACAGACCCCCGACTCCAGACAATTACTGGGTCAGGACCTTTCCATTGTCCTGTTAGAATATCCTTCCAAAGTACCTTGGGTTTATGTACATTTTTGGGACACATATGCCTTTCCACAGCATTAAGCTCTGATGAATCCAAATTTAAAAAGTTTAGAGTAAAAAGTGTTATTTTAAGTTTATCTTTAGGGAATATATACTCTTGCCCTCTCAAATACAGGGCATGTTAACATCTGAGATCCTGTTTCAGGATCCCAACTATCAACTGTGGGGGTTGGGGGCCTCCCAGGATATGGAGGTAGCGCTGTTGGTTGGACACTTACACCTTCTGGTGATAGAAAGGTGTTAGTAGCAGTCTCCTGTAGAGGTGGCGCTGTTGGTTGGACACTTACACCCTCTGGTGATAGAAAGGTGTTAGTAGCAGTCTCCTGTAGAGGTGGCGCTGTTGGTTGGACACTTACACCCTCTGGTGATAGAAAGGTGTTAGTAGCAGTCTCCTGTAGAGGTGGCGCTGTTGGTTGGACACTTACACCCTCTGGTGATAGAAAGGTGTTAGTAGCAGTCTCCTGTAGAGGTGGTGCTGTTGGTTGGACACTTACGCCCTCTGGTAATAGAAAGGTGTTAGTAGCAGTCTCCTGTTGTAACTTTTCCCCTGATGGCTTTTTCTGCCCTAAACTTTCTTCCTCTGTCTGACTAACTTGAGAGACCTAATCTTTTACTTGAATCAATATGTCTTCTCCTTCCTCTACCATTTTCTGAACTGAAGGATTTGGACTATGAAACAAGATACAAATGTCCACAATGGCAATGTGCCAACTGGCAGAGTTCCTGGGCTTTTCTTTTCTATTCCTTTTAAATCTTCACCATGATGGTTCCATTGTGATATATTTAACAACTCCTCCTTAAAAAGCCATGGGCTCCATTTTTTGTATTGTATCAACGTATGCCCTGACTGCTCTTGAATTTACTGGGATGTCTCCTTCTTCTAACAATTTACTTAATACTGTCTTGTTTTTTGTTGTTGTTGTTGTTGTTGTTGTTGTTGTTGTTGTTTTTACTAATTTTTGATCCCATATTTCTACTATAATACAACCCCAAAAGAAAACACCAAACAAAACCAAGACAGAATAAAACAAAAATGGAACAACACAAAATCATTATATCACCGTTTCTATCCTCCTAAAATGTCCATTTGTCCTTTCTCCCTATCTGTTCCTCAGATGCAAATAGTTTTTCCTCAGATATGAGCGGTTTTTCTTCTGTCTCAAAAGAACTCATCTCCAGGGACAGGCAACTTAAAACAAAAGCGAAATAAAACAAAAGAAGAATCTTAAAATGGCTACCCATCCTCTAGCCCTGTCTTCAGGGGCAAGCAGTTTACCTTATCACTTACCCTCAGTCGTTTCCCATAAGGGCCACCAAATGCTGCAGTCTGGCTGGGCAGAATTCAGGAGCCACTTGTCAAAAGAAATGAACTTTAATTTTAGAACACACATGCCAAACCACAGCTCTTCAGGAAAATCTTCAGAGCCCAACTGCCACCACTGGCTTCCTGCAAGCCTCTCAACCTACCCCACTCCTGCTCTTCAGGCCAATTGGCTGGGTTGCATAGGCAGAGCCAAAAAAAGTCCCCCAATGAGCAGCTCTGTGGTAGGAAAGGGCGGGGAAACAACCCAATGAGCATCACCGCAGAGGAGCCAATCAGTTGGCAGCTAGAAGTTTGCTGGGGCCGCTGTGAGCCAATCATCAGCTGGCAGCTGGAAGTTTGCTGGCAGCTGGAAGTTTGCTGGGGCCCCTTCAGCTGTGGCTCTCAACATTAACTTACGAATTCTTTATTTTTACTATTTAAGAATGTTTATTATTAATTCTGATATTCAATATTTAGTGTGTGAAAATAAGCTGTTATGTGGTATGAGTGAAGGGTACAATGGCATTATATTATCACACAGATATCTCAATACCCTAAATTTTTCTTTTGAATGAGTTCCATTTTTCTTCCTCCATACACAATAACATCTATGAGGTACCACTGCCTAAATAACAAGAAAGAGTTTTGTCTGAACTTTTCCACTTATTTATTTCATTATGAGGTCTACAATTAAACATTGAGTCACATCCTCAGCACTTTTTTTGTATTTTATTTACAGAAGGGATCTTGCTGAGTAGCTAAGTGCCTCAGTAAGTTTCTGAGACTGGCTTTGAAACCATGATCCTTCTCCCCGTACAGAAAAGCCTTTCATTTTCCCCACACCATAAAGCCCTGGTGGTTACAGAGATATTTTCACAGGCCCTAATAATACCAATCTGGAAGAGAAAAGTGGAGACAAAATTTTCTTCTCCTTAAAAGTATACTCTGGTTTTATGAATACCCAGAACCTATGGCCTGCTTTTTTTGATGCCTTTAAGTTCTGATTCAGAAGGTAACTGAGAAGGTGGAAAGAATTTGAATTTGAATTTGAATCTTGGGTCCAAGCCTAGCTGTACTCCAGACTATTGTGGGCTTTATCTGCTAATGTACCTTTTCTGCAACCCACATTTGGAATAATAGCCAAAGAGACTATGTGCAAAAGAAACAGTGCCTGCACAATTCCCACATTACTGGTGCAGTGCTCCTTTTTTCCTCTCACCTCTGGAAGCTCTTTGTGTTCCCCAGCACTAATATGGGGAAGGCCTAACAGAAAGCAGGGACTTTGGGGCCTCCCCATGGCCAAGACCAAGTGGTACAGGTTACAGATGTAGTTGCTCTGGGCCTTGTGAGGAGATTTAAATATTTTCCATTGTCACAAGAGTGCCTTGGGTTTCTTTTAATAATATATAAGAGATGCACATAAACACATGCAATGATGCACTGTCACAGAGAGCTACATATTTCTCTTTTTAATTTTTTTTAAAAAAAGAGAGAAAGAAATTTTTAAAATATTTATTATTCTATTTAGTTTTTGGTGGACACAAGATTTCTATTTTATTTTCATGTGGTGCTGAGGATAGAACCCAGCGTCCCACACATGCCAGGCTAGTGCATTACCACTTGAGCTACAACCCCAGCCCAAGCTATAGCTTTCTATAAGCAGTAGTGAAGAGCCATTTTGGAAGCTCTAGGGTTGGTCAAGAGATGAGGTTGTGGGAGGTGATGAAGAACTTGTAAAAGAGACTTTCTTCTATTTGTGAAGGAAGAAAAGATGAGACAACATAAGTGGATTTAGGGTTAGTATGTTATTATAATTTCAGTGAGCTTTAGGGGGCATGAGCCATCTCTGGTATACCGGTACCTGGACATGCTATGATTAGATTAGACAAAGACTGACTTTGTATGTGAGAGCACAATAGGAAGATATTCGTGGTATGGAAATTATATTAGTTAATTTGCACATGAACAACTTGGGAAGATGGCTGACTATCTCTAAGAATTAGCTCTCTCGAGAAGGTCATTTCTTGGTGAAGTGGTCTATGCCTGGGTGAGGTGGTCCATGCCTATAAATCAAGTGATTCAGGGGACTGAAGCTGGTGGATTGTACGTTCAAGATCAGCCTGAACAATTTAGTGAGACCCTTGCTCACAGTAAAATATAAAAAAAAAAACATATCTAGGGATCTTCTTCAGGTATAGTAGAACAGCTTTAGAATGCTCATGAGTTAAATACCCAGTCCCTTCTTCTCTCCCCAACATACCCACACCCACCAACAAACAAACATACAAAGAGTATAATAATTTATCCCCCTCTTGGTCAGGAAAGCCCCATTGTCAAAGAAAGAGAGTCCCAACTGTAAAAGGCCTTGGTAACACAAGTACTTTCTATTTCCAGAAAAAAAGAAAATGGCTCTGTAGGTGTTTCTAGAGGCTTGCTCTCTGCTCCCTTAGGCAAGGACTTATGCAGACTTGTGGGTGACTGTAGAGCAGCAAGACTCCTTGTTTTAATGGAGTGTCTTCCAGTGAGGCATAAAGCTTGGCCAGCAGAGCAGAGAATTCTGTTGTCTGTCAACAGTTTCTCCTCTGTCCTTTGATCCTCAATTTGTCACCAAGTGATACCTGCTTGGGGTAAGCTCAGGATGTTTGGGACAAAGACAGACTACACAAGTACAGATGGCAGTTGCCTGGCTTTAAATCTCACTGGACCTTTTTTTCTCTCAGATGGCACCTTGGAATAGGAAAGTGAACCACTGCACAGAAAATTCTGGAATTTGCAGGATCAGAGTCAAAGTTTTTTTCTTGTAGATGGCAAGATAATGTCCCAGGTCACCAGCTTTAGCATGGGGCTGCAGATTCTAATGGCCTGAATATTAATTTGTTGTGTGTGTGTGTGTGTTCCTGTGTGTGCACATAAATGCAGGTTAAGTGCTCAATGACTCAGTATTCATTCCTTGAATATAAGAGGTGGAAAGATTACTTCCTCAATGGGGTTTCTGCTAAGGAAGAAACTTGCATCTGGCTCAATATTGATAGCTGACCTGGGACTTGTAAAGTTTGGGAAGGTTGGTAGAACTTTTTGACAGAGAGTTAATAATACCATAATCAGGCCCAAATTAATAATTCTCCTGCCTGCAGGCTTTAGGTTTCTTCTGATAATATTCTGGGTGTCTCCTTTTGCTCCTTCTTTTGTTTCTTTCATCCATTCCTTACTGGGAGACAATCATTATCCTTAAAACACTGGGGAGAATTAATAAATTAGAAAAATACCAGTGTTTTTTTTCCCTGCATGTATGATCTACCCCAGGGTTCCTGAGACTCAGCATGGTTAAACTTAGAGATCAAAGGCTTGTTTTTGGTAAGGTACTTGCCCCTAATAATGATGTTTAGTAATCCTATTCCCTACCTTGAAAGTAAAAAAAAAAAAAAAAAATTCCTCTCGAAAGCCCAATGTCCACTGGTTGTAACCACTCCCATGGCTGAGAACTACTGAGCAGTGAGGCACAAAGCTAATTTCACACCTGCAGGGGAGTTTTCATGGATGTCTCTGCCTTCTTGGGGTCTTTGTTGTTTAGAGTTAAGATCTTCCTAAGTTCATAAGCCCTGCCACATTGTAGATATTTTTATGGTTTCTGCCCAGTATGAATTCTCTGGTGTTGAGTAAGGCATAATTTTTGAGTCTGAATTACTAGAACTTTCAGGAGTTTAGTGCACACCTGCTGTGGGGCAGTAATTGAACAGAGGATACCAAATGAATTTCCCATCAACACAGGCACCATCTTAATATTGTGAAATTATCATGGAGGTATTTCTATGACAGTAAAAGTCAGTGGAGGTATTTGTGCTTTATAGAAGTGTGGTGATCAATAAGTAACTATAGACATTTTCATGTTTTTTTAAAGCTTTTTAAATGATGCAATTGTTCAGACTTATGCACAGCAAAAACTGAGTCTGATGTCCACACAACCCAAGTCTCTTTGTCTTTTTGTTGTTGTTGTTTGTACTTGGGATCAAACCAAAGTGCTCTCTACCACTGAGCCATATCCCCAAATCTTTTTATTTAGAGTTAGGATCTTTCTAAGTTGCTTAGATTCTTGTGAAATTTCAAAGGCTGGTTTTGAGACTGCAATCCACATTTCTCAGCCTCCCCTGCTGCTTGGATGAAAAGTGCCTAGATGAAGACTGCATCTTCAAGAATCCTGAGAGAACTTGAAATACTGCTGTAAAAGATTTCCTCATACTTTATTAACTATTAAAAACATCATTCCATGGGAAGAAGCACCTTGAAATGCCAAGGATGGGTCTAGGGAAAGATGTGACTTTCTGAGCTTCACAATGTGGCTTCGGACAGACCTGCTTTTTTCCTGGGTGACACAACTGTATCCTTGTAAGTGTTACAGGCAGGATGGACTCATCAGTCCAAATGATTTTCCATTACACCATTTTTTAACTATTCTTATTTTTTTCAAATGTAACAAAATTATTGATTTAAAAAGTATGCAGGTCTGTGGTCTTCTTTTAAGAGAAAAAAGGCAACTATGTTTCATCAAGTACTGGCTCAGTATTCTCAAAAACATATGTCATATATATATGCAAGTGGAGCCACACATTGGTACAGAGACACACAGGGCTTTCATGGTCTGTCTAGTAAATGCTACAGTATGTTTAGGGGTGAGAAAAGGTGGTATGTTTCTTTCTTATTTTTGCAGACACTTTGGAGGTTCAGGGGCTCAAATTCATGGATGGAGGCTCAGGGACCTCAGGGGTCATGGACAAGCCTCTTGCTGTCTATTCAGTGTGAGCGTTTACACCAACTACAGGTGTAGATTTAACCAAAACATGTATTGTATCTTGCTGTTCAATATCTTTGTTTCTCAGCCACGTAGTTTCAAACTTGTGAACTCTGCATTTGATATAGAAAACTAAGATGTATCATGAAGCACATTTTAAATTTCCAGAATCCGATGCCTGAAGTGAAACAGAAACCTCTTTTTAATGCTTTTTATGTACACAAAAATTCTGAGTAACAGTTAACTAACTACAGAGCAAAATACATTGACTTCTGGGTGCAGTGATGCATGCCTGTCACCAAGCAGTGCAGGAGGCTGAGGCAGGAGAATCACAAGTTCAAATCCAGCCTTAGTAGTAAAAGTGAGGCCCTAAGCAACTCAGTGAAATTGTGTCTCTAAATAAATACAAAATAGCGCTGGCATGTTGTTTAGTGGTTGAGTGCCCCTGATTTCAATCCTCAGGGTACCCCCAAAATAAAATAAAATAAATAAATAAGACATTGACAAAGAAACATGCTATCCATCTGAGATTATGGGGAAACATTGATGTGATCATAGATTTCAGGTATAAGATAGTTTTATTAATGTGTTTGTTTGGTACAAAAGTTGCCTTTAAGTCCAGAGATAGCTTTGGAAAAAAAAAAGATGATTTGAAATCAATCAATACAGAGAAAATGAGGAAAGGACAAGTGAACCTGGAGAGGTTCACACAAGGAAAGAGGGCCAAGGATCCAACCATGCTTCCTTCCCACTTCCATGGGCTCCTGAGTAATGGCCAGTTGGGCACACGGTGAGGTTTCATGGAGTCAGTGCTGCAGAGCTATCTCTGTGCAATTATTATTTTTATTTCCAGGATGAAGTTTTTGGTGACCAATGAGGTGTGATCTTACAACAAATGACTTTTAGAGTCTATAGATTTGTGAGAGTTGTCTCAAGTATGAACGATCTGTTTCTTTTTAACACTTCAAGCATACTTAAAACTTTGCCACATCCCAACATTTACATGGCTCTTATCCAGTATGAATATTTGGTGAACAACAATACTTTTCCTAATAGAATAGCTTTGCCACATTCTTTGCATTGTATGGTTTCTCCCCAGTATGAATTCTCTGGTGTTGAGAAATGTGTGATCTTTGATAAAGAGTTTTGCCATATTCTTCAACTTGTATGGCTTTTCCCCAGTACTAATTCTCTGGTGTCAAATAAGGTATGATCTTTGATTAAAAACTTTGCCACATTCTTTGCATTTGTATGGCTTTTCTCCCATATGAAATCTCTGGTGTTGAGTAAGGAGTGACCTTAAATTAGAAACTTTGTTACATTATTGATATTTTATGGTTTCTCCCCCAGTATAAATTCTCCTGTGATGAGTAAGTCATGATGTTTGATTCAAGGCTTTGCCACATTCTTTAGGTTTCTATGGCTTATTTCCAGTATGAATTCTCTGGTATTGACTAAGGAGAGGTTTTACATTAAAAGCTTTGCCACATTCTGTACATTTGTACGGGTTTTCTCCAGGAGGAATTCTCTGGTGTTGAGCAAGGTGTGATCTTCGAGTAAAAGCTTTGCCACATTCTTTGCATTTGTATAGCTTTTCTCCAGTATGAATTCTCTGGTGTTGAGTAAGGTATGATGTTCGATTAAAAGCTTTGCCACATTCTCTACTTTTATATGGCTTTTCTCCTGTATGAATTCTCTGGTGTCGTTTAAGCTTTGATTTTTCATTAAAAGCCTTGACACATTCTTTACATTTGTATGGCTTTTCTCCAGTATGTATTCTCTGGTGTTGAGTAAGGTGTGATCTTCGATTAAAAGCTTTGCCACATTCCTTACATTTGTATGACTTTTCTCCAGTATGAATTCTCTGGTTTTGAATAAGGCATGATTTTTGTTTAAAAGCTTTGTCACATTCTTTACATTTGTATGGCATTTATCCAGTATGAAGTCTCTCATGTTGAGTAAGTTGTGATTTTTGATTTAAAACTTTGCTACATTCTTTACATTTGTATGGCCTTTCTTCAATATAAATTTTCTGGAGTTCAGGAAAGTGTGATTTTTTATTAAAAGGTTTGACACTTTCTTTACATTTCCAGATTTTCCCACAGTATGATTACCGTAGTGTTTAAGAAGGTTTGAGCAACACTTAAAGACATTTTCACATTTCTTCAATTTGTAAGGTATATCTTCATTGTAAATCCTATGGTTTTTAGTAATCAATGGAAATTGAGTTAAATATTTTTCACATTCTTTAGTTATGGAGGATTTATCACTACTCTGATAAACAATTGAGGAATCTTGAAATGCTTTTACATATTTTTTTAAAGTTGTAGGACTTCCCACCAATATTAATTCTCTGGAGTTTAGGAATTCTTGTAGTTTTATTAAAAGTGCTTTCACATACTTTATATCTGTAATCTGTCTCTTGATTATGAAAGCTTGGATAAATAAATTTTGGGCATGGATTCAAAACGTTTTCATATTTATCATTTTGAAGCTTTTTTAAATGATCACATGGGTGTTTTTAGGATTTAATAAAAAGAAATTTTAATGAATTTCACAAAATTTACATTGTTTTACACCAAATCTAATATACTGCTAATTATCTAGGGTAGAGATTATCTACAGGTCCTGAAAGATTTATCATAAATATAGAGGTCTCTCTGAGTACCTAAATCTACCTTTAAATTAAGCAATAGTAGATAAGTATAAACACTCCCACATTTATTATAGTGCCATGCATTGCCACAAGGAAAAACTGTTCATTACATCATTTTCATAAAGTAACAATCAGACTTCTAAAACTCAGAAATTTCTTATTTTTCTTATCCTTCTCCTTCTCCTCCTCCTCCTTCTTCTCTTTCTTTCTTTCTTTCTTTCTTTCTTTCTTTCTTTTTCTTCTTCTTCTTCTTCTTCTTCTTCTTCTTCTTCTTCTTCTTCTTCTTCTTCTTTCTTCTTTCTTCTTTCTTCTTCTTCTCTTGACTACAGAAATATTTGTGGATATTTATACATTTTAAATTATTCCAGTGACTAACTAAAGCATGAAATACACTAAATAGAATTTTTTTTCATTTTTTAGAGAAAAGTTATAATTACAAAATGCTGTGCAAATATATTTAAAATCACACATGGGTCCACAAATATGATTGCCATATGTGTTGTTTTCTCTCTCCAGCTTAGTCAATGCCCCATATCTCTACAGTTTTATCTTGCCTCCAACTCACTATTGTCTGGTTTTAATTTGTGAGGAATCCTGCAGGCACTGGACATAATCATGGCCCTGATGTGCCAGAGCATTTTTCATTAAGCCAAAGAGCCAACTGCATCTAAGCTGGACTCCTCACCTTTCCAGCAAAAATATTGATCACTGAGGGTGTTGTTAAAATTCTTTCTATGTAACTAGCTCACTGAAATCAGGTAGAGAATACTTTTGATTTGTTGAAAACATATTCCTTGAAATGCAAGATGAGTAGTACTAGGCCCTCAGAAAAATCTAATGACAAACAGGATTTAGTACACTGTGGACATGTATAGGATCTAGGAAGTCTCTGGATCTTACACTTAGAAAGTTTTTTTTCAGTCCACCCATAACCACAGAATGCATAGATCTTTTGGGATATTCACTTGAAGTCTGGTCAAAATTCATGTTGCTATGAAAGATGAAGCAGTGCATATTAGAGGGAGCTGCTGAAAGATATCTTTGAACTGTGCATGAAATTTAAAAAAATGTATGGAAGCCATTAGGGAACAAAGTCTGGTACCTGGGAACTCACAGTTGAAATCCAGCAATTTTGAGAATTTCCAGTACATGTTATATACTACCTAGTTTTTTCTAAATTCAGCATGGCACTGTAGATGTTATCATCCATTGGAGCCACATACCCACACAGCATCACAGAGATGGATGAGACTTGCCAGAATGTCAATCTATCTGTTTGAAGAAAGACACTTCCAGTTGAAATCTCATTCCTAACTTGGATGTACACTCCCTTAAATAAAAAATGGAAAAAAATTATCTAGTCATTGTTTTTATGGATCCTATGTGTTCTTGAGAATCTATAAGGTGCTTTACCTCTACTTCTTTTAACATAAGTTATGGCCCTTTCTAATATTCCTTTACTATTTACTGTCTTGGTATCCATACCTGCTCTTTTTCAAGTGTTGCAAAAATATTTTATTTCTTGTTCTTCTGAAAATTCTTGGTTTTGACTAGAAATCATACCTGAAAAAAATTAAAATAGCAAGTTATTCCACTTACTACACTATGGTGAATATACTCTGCAAATATATAAAATCTTATCAAGTTGGGGGTTAGTAGCCACAGAACAGTGTGATTCAAGGCCATAATTACTCAAGAAGTATATAGAATTTACTAGAATATGCTGACAAAATATGTGAGAACTTTGTATCACCACAGATGAGGACAAAATTCAAACTGACTGATATTATCACAATCATAGACCTTCACTTCAACATATTTGAACTCTACCCGTGACTCAAATTTTGCAGAAAATAAATTTCTTATTTAGTTTTTTTTTTTATCTTTTTGGGGATTATTGCATAGGATGAAGCACAGTGGTATTCCATCACAAACTACATGAAACTAGAATTCTTTATCAACCAATAGGAGTTTTTTGAACTTTATGAAAAATACATGCTTTAAAGATATGAAAATATTCAAAAATTGCTTTAATTCTTGACCTGCTGACAGAGAAATTGTCAGTGAAATATTTCCAATAAAATAAATCTGCACAACAGAAATCATATAAAATTTAAAAGCTTTTTTGGAATAGAAAAATATAAAGAAATATATATTTTATTTTACTTTCATTGTTGTACAAAAACATTTCATTCTACTATAGAATGTGGAAAGCTAAAGCATAAAAATTATCATAAATATTTGTTAATTTGTATAAATCAGAAAAGCAGGTGTGACATCAATAACAAATCATGGCAACACATGTAAAGACACTGATTGTTCTAGAAAACCAAAATTAATTCAGATTAAAATGTAGTGCAAACTAAGTACTTATTTTTTTTTTCATTATTTTTTATTTAGTTATACATGACAGTAAAATGTATCTTCACACATCATACATTTATAAATTATAACAACCTATTCTTTTGCTGGTAAATTATGTGGAATTACACTGGTTGTATATTCATTTAAGTATATAAGAATGTTATTTCCAATTTATTCTACTGTTATTAAGCATTTAAATAATTCCAAAGTAATGACAAAATAAACATCAAAGATAAAAATTAAATAGAAAGAAATAAAATATCAATCTAAAAATATATGAACTACAAATTAAGGCATATTTTAATAGTAGAAAAATTATAAGAAATCAACAAAAATAAAAGTTCTTGCTCATCAGTAATTTAAGTATCAATAAACTATTTTGAAAAAAAAACTTATCAAAACCCAATAAGACTAACAAGATTAAATCTAAAAAAACGTGTTAACTATGTCAGATGTAAATCTATAAAAGATTCTTTTTAGATATAAGGTCACAAAAAGACTAAAAAAGGATAAAACTAATATTACATTGGAAATTGTTGATAATATTTATATAAGAGACAAAGTAGAATATTATATAAAAATAAATATGCCAAATCCCTAGAATACAATTATAATGAATATATTTGTCACTCATATAATGTTTTCATATACAGAAAGAAAACACAGACAAAATTCCACATCATAGAAAGCAACTAAGTAATAATAGGAGACATAAATCCCCAATTAATGCAAAGGATAAAAAGTAGCATTGCATTATTACCCAAGGAATAAAAAAAAAACTTCAGAAAACATTAAAAACCCTTTTGGTTTATAGAGGCAATATTCTCTATAGTCTATGGAATATTATTCCAAAGAGATCATGTTAAAAGCACAAAACAAATGTTAACAGATATTACAATATTGAAGTTGCATTGTAACATAACAAGTTGAAAATCAAAAGCAAAAGTGATATTTAAAATTCATACATATGAATTTAAAGCCAAATTCAGCAGTTAAGCAAGGCCCTAAGCAACTTATCTAGACATGTAACAAAATGAAATATAAAAATATCTGCCAGCCAAGTGTGATAACACACACTTTTAATTCAAGCAGCTTGGGAGCAATTGTTTAGAGGAAAAATTAACTTACTTTTTATGTGATACATACTTTCTGAAAAAAAATCTTACAAAACAATTTCAATGAACACTATTGACCAGTAAATTCAAAATATATCAGACAGTAAGTTTAGGAAAGTTTTACAGTATGCAGTTTTGATCACATTTAAAAATTTGACAAATACATAAAAGATAAACAATATTGTAAACATCTTTATGGTACCTTAAAAATGCTAAATTCTTACTCCTTGACAAAAGAACAGATTCATATATAGAGAGATAATGAATGTGTCATTAATTATAGCTACTTGGAAGAAAGGCTGAGGCATGGAAATAAAATTTCAGCTTTAGCTTCTTAGCAAGATCCTATTGTAAACTAAAATTCAAAATAGGATGATGATGTAGCTGAATCTTTAAGAACCTCTTAGTTCAATATGCTGTGTGTGTGTATGTGTGTGTGTGTGTGTGTGTGTGTGTGTATATATATATATATATATATATATATATATATATATTTATATGGCAAAACTTAGATACATTATATGGTTAAGCACAAGAACTGAGTATAAACAATCAAGTCACTATATAAAAATTATATATTATAAAAAGGTTTCATATTTATATATATATAAGTAAAATCATAGAAAACTTGATTGAAAATTGGCACATGGTTAACATGTAGTGTAATTTCAACTATTGTTTTCCTAAAGTGACAAATTATGAAATTTCTATTAAATTATAACCTATAGATATAGAAATTAAAACAATATCACTGATGTGAGAAAGCCTAATAAACAACAATGAAAAAAAATCAAGAATTAGAGAAATATAAACCACAATATTTTGGATAATTGTATTACAATAGAAATATTTCTTTTAACTTATTTTTAGTGATAGGTGGACAGAATGCATTTATTATATCTCTTTATTTTTATGTAGTGCTATGGATCAAACACAGTACCTCACATGTGTGAGGAAAGACCTCTCTCATTAAACCACAGCTCAGCCCTGAAAATTCTTCTTTTAACCACATTGATCAGCTATACTTACATAACCACTAGGAGCAGGTATTGTTAAATACTGCTATTCATTACATGGAAGGAAAATTTCACAGAATATCCGGTATAAGCACTCATATAAAGCTCTCATGAGAAAATTTTGAATAAATAAATATTTAAATTATACTAAAGAAACTCTCCTATAATATTAACACATTACAATGGTTTTACCTAGAAATATTTGGAAATGAGCAAATTTTCTATGGATCCTCCAAATATCGATAAATTCCAGGTTATAAATATCCTCACAGGCATTGTGGAATACTTTGTATGAATTCTGACTGTGCAAATATACAGAGAAGCATTCCTCTGGTGATCAAACTCCCAGGGGTAACAGGCACTCTGTTTCCCACCCTTAGAATGCCCTACAATTTCTCCAGGAACTAATAAAATAATAAAATACACATCCAATGTGAAGCTGCTATGTCAATTCCCTGCTTGAAAAGGCTCTGCACTAGAGTGTTATCAGCCTCAAATATGATCTCTGGAAAACAGCTCCTGGGAATAAAGGAACTCTCTTTAAAGATAAGTACAAGGTTTCACTGAGACTAAACCTGTCCAAATAACAGTTATGTTTATACAATGGATTTTCTTGAGAGCTACACAAAACTCCTAACATTGCACATTGTAACTTAGTATATAATTGAGGAATAAACTGCATAATGTTGCTAAGTTTCTAACCTGTCTAGTAATAAAATGAACAATATATAGAAGTGATGCCAATGACCTAAATTAACCTATTGATAGGAATAAAGCTTGGTAGCTTGGCCTTCTTGTCATGATGCCACCTTTCCTGCCTCTTGTCTTTATCTTTTTTTTTTTACAATACTTTGATAATTGGAATGTAGGGAGATCTCTTGAGAACAAGAATGACCTTAAATAATTGATATGCATGGTAAACATAGAGCACGGAATGCTCATTAATTATTGCAACAGAAATAAACCTAGGCTTGAAAAAATTGTGTAAGATTTTAGCTTATAAATTAACATTTTAAAATGTGAATTCTTCTTTGACATTTGAACCGCTTGTATGTATTCTTTGCTTCATTGATTTCTACCCACTTTGATATATGTCTACTGTCAATTTTCTCTTCAAATCCCAAGGTTATTTCTTTGGGGACAGAAAGGTGACCAAGGATAACTTACAGACAGCAAGACATTTTTGATGGAAAATGGAATATATCACATTTTGTTATTTTCTTGGTAACTACAGAAGTCTTTTTAATGAACATTTTAACTATCAAACTATTACGAAACACTTAGGTACTTGGGTCAAATTGAATTACATGGCACAAAGTTATAACAAAAAATCAAAATAAAAAACAAATTAAGTGAATATATTGTTAATCTCTCAATTTATAAGGAAACTGACACATCAGGTTTAACATTTTCAGATTTGTAAAACCACTCTCACTGTGAAACTGTATCCTCATTTGGCTCATTTCAAAGTAGAAAATGAGAGAATAATAAGCAGTTAAAAAAATTCTGAAAGATTCTGGCACCCTAAATGCCTCTCTGACAGCATGAAATACTCTTTTTTCCAGGGTCTCAATTATCAGTAGTGAGCCAACACATACATGAAGTTAGTTTAACATTCTGATATGTGATGTCTTTCTTCTGAAAGAGCATTATTTTTTTTAATTAGAGATTTAATCCAGGGTCACTATACCCCTGAAATGCATTTCAAGAAGTTTTGATTTTTTTTAATTGTGATAAATGGGCTTACAAATTTGCTTAGGGTCTCTAAATTACTGAGTCTGGACTCAAATTTACTTTCTTCCTACCTCATTTTTTCCACATCACTATGATTAGAGGTTTGTGCCACCACTCCTGACTCTGCAACCACTTTTGATAACAAATATGTAAACTTGAACAACAATCAATATTTCAACAACTAGTAGTTCAATTATTCTGATACCATCTAGTACAGATCCCACAAGTTTGGTGTTCACTACTATCAAATTTTACTAACTGAGGTGCCAGTTTCAAGCCCTAGAATAAAATAGTATTTATATTTATGATTCATTTCCTATAATTTAGGGGTCTCTACATCTACTCACTCAAGTTACTTATTCTGATAAAAAGAACACATTTATGTATACCAGATTCTTATAAATTATATAAATCTTATAAATTATATAAATCTGGAAGTTAAATACAGCTGCTGTAATAGTCAATAAGCATGAGTGAATCAGCTTATTCTTTTCTAGTATTTCAATGACACTGTATATTATTTTTACTGGTTGCTATGAAAATTATAATTTTCATCTTACCACTTCTATTTATTTAGAATCAATATTATATAAGTTTACTAAAATAAAAATAAAAGTCTTACCACAGCCCAATGATGAAAGGCATACATTAAGTGAGAGAAATGTTGGGAATATAAATAAATAGTAGTTCATGACTCACTCTTCACCCATGAATACATTAAATGGAAATATTATGATTCAAGTTCCTCTTAGGCAAAGTAAAAATAAATGAGTCGAGAGATTTATATAAACTGTACAACTGGAAAAATATCTACCACTTGATGATTTTTAAAAAAACTATGGTAGGCTTGAGCCTCATTCCAGCCTTAGGCAATGTGCTATGTAACTGTAAGAGAATTACTAACAGCTAGTGAAACCCTGAGAAGAGGAAAATTTGGACCACATACATAACGTCCTACCTCTAAATAGTTTTCTGTGCTTCAGATATTAATTTTGCTTGTGCTGAACAAGGATCTTCACATTAATACTACTAAGAATACAAAAAGAAGTGATAGTTATCTATGTTTTTGCAAGGGCATCCATGGGCTTAAAACCCTGGAATCAAAACAGAGAAGTTAATTCACAAATAATTTAGTTTATGCATTCATGGGTGTTCATCACACAAAGAGCTCCAGTCTCTGGCTTGTGCCTCTAAAAATTCCATGACAGCCAATTTTTCCAAGCAAAAAAAATTTCTTCACTGACTGATGTAATCTCTTAACATCTTACACTCAATGGAAGAAACTAGTTACCTCACATATAAGAAAACACTCTGAAAAATAAAGGTAGAGGCTTAGGCAGAGGACCCCAAATAGAAAGCCATTTCCAAATGCTCAAGTTCTGAGAATGAAGCTTACTGATCATATGCAAATCTCCCCTAGATCACAAACTATTGGTTTACCATTGATTTGCAAGTATCTAAATGGGCTTCTAAAATCCCAAGCAGTATTTCAGAGAAGAGGTTATAGAGCACATATATTTGTTAATTCCAAGAAAAGTTTTCCACATGCCCTCTCTGTGGATACTTGACAAACTGGACTCCACAATCTTCCCTGACATATTTGATACACAAGTTAAATTGTGAACACTTGAATACTGAGCACAGATGTTAGAGTAGCTTTTGTCACCAGGCACAGTTGTGCATGCCTATAATGTCAGCAGCTTGGAAAATTCAGGCAGGAGGACCGAGTTCAATGCCCAGACTCAGAAAAAGTGAGGCACTAAGCAACTCATTGAGATGCTGTCTCTAAATAAAATACAAAATAGTGCTGGGGATGTGCCCCTGAGCTCATTCCCTGGAGCCTACCCCAAAAAAGAGAGAGAATAGTTTTGTCAATGATCTAATGCCAAAAAAGAGTCAAAAAACTATGGATATGAAAAAGAAGAAAACCCTTGAACACCTTTGGGGAAAATTTGAGTTTTAAAAAAGTCATTTGTGAAAATAATGTAAACTCCTTGAACTATTTGAAACAGAAATAGCATATAACATGGTTAAATTAATTCTGGGTATAAATTCAGGAGTTAAAATGAGTAAGTCAAAGAAATGACTGCATGCCCATTATCATGTAGCAGTATTGCCAGTAGTCAAAGAAAAAAAAAAAACTTAAATGAATGGTGTCTCAGTAGATTTATTTTAGGTTCAGGGCATCAAACTACTCCCCAAATAATCTCCATACTATATTTCAGACAGCTTTCTCTTGGCAGGAGAGGACACAGAGATTCAAAAATTATATAGGCATTACAGCTGTGGTTACCTCAGAAACAATGACCAGGAGAAAGTATGAGAGTGACACGAGGACAATCATCCTGCCAAGTCTACAATGGGGAATCCCCAGTTAAATACATTTTAGTAATGTCTTCATCTATGAAAGAAAAAGAGAGGACAAGAATGAACATTTTATCATGAAGTATCGTTGTTTTCCTCTCACATTAAATTCTAAAAAAGAGGAGGATAAAAAATTCCATAAATATTGCCACCTAGGTCTTGGGTTTCGGTTCAGAAGTAGAGCATTCACCTAGCATATATAAATCAGCGGGTTTGATCTTCAGCACCACATAAAAACAAAAAAGATACTGTGTCCACTTATAACTAAAAAATAAAATAAATATTATAATAACAGTGCCCAGCTAGTGTTAGAAAAAAAAAGTTATAAAAATGTGTTCATTTGAAATATTAGAAACAGTCTATTATGTTGTGGAGTAATAAAGTTAGCATTTTGAATGTAAACAGAAAAATGAAAATAAAGGATTATTTTATTCTGAGACTCTAAAAAACAAACTAGAGAAAAAGTCAAGTCCAGTATTCTGAATTTGAGGTCCTGCTTCTCAGACATATAGAAGGCTCAGGAGAAAAAAAGTAACTCAGTCACCTATATAACAGCAAAAATTTTATGCAGGAAAAAATTTACATCTGGATTTGGGATTCTCTCCTGATGATCATGCCAATCAGTACCACAAAATCTGACAAGGTGCCATGCTTCCAGAACAAAGTTTTCCATATACACTTCAAGCCATGCCTGAAGATACCTTGATTGGATAGTACAGAATGTCCATAATTTTAGCTACTGATGTATTTCCCACTGAATTGGCCAGAGAATACTGAGAATAAACTTCCCTAAAAATTATTCATTTTTGCATAGACTGGAGACTGTGGTTCCCATCTACTGAAATCACTTTCAGTCATAGCAATTGCTGTTTGAAACTTCTTTCAAATGGTCTCCCTTTCCAGTGTACAGATATGGTCTTAATACCCGCACAGTAACTATTTCCTGGCTTTCAGGGTGTCGTGCATTCTCTCTCTCTCTCTCTCTCTCTCTCTCTCTCTCTATATATATATATATATATATATATATATATATCATCTCAGTATAAGAAGAACCTGGGTTTCCTGAGCAGTGTGAAGGAAGCCTAAAAATGAATCCAAAAAAATGACAAGCTCCAGAAATTAAAACTCAATCAGATAGTGTAAGTACACCTTTTGTAATTATCATATGTTGGAATAAATAATTATCACCAAGAGCACCTGATTGGAAACTGTTGCCCTCCAAGTCTGAATCCACTGAGCTACTATCCAATGACAGTAGAAGACATCAACTTCAGGAATGAATGAGGCAAGAAGGAGTCAAGATAGGCATGTTTTTGGGTACATTTACTTCATTTTTTAAGGTGATTAGAATTGAGTACGGATAGCAGTTTTTTATAAAAGGCAAGTTTTTCCAAAAGTGATGGAGGCTAGCCTGGCATAGGATATTTAAATTAAGCCTGTTATATAGGATAATATAAATGTATGAATTATATGTATACATATTGTTAATTATTGAAAACCATATAATGGGCAATAATTTTTTTTTAATTTATTTTTTAGATCTATTTTCTGAAAAGGCAGTTAGAGCTCTCAACTGGGAAGCACTACCCTAATGTCCAATATGAATAACATGATAGTCACAGGTGCACTTTTAACTATTTTAGTAGATACAATAAAAAAGACATAGTTGAAATTTATTTTAATCCAAAACTGAATATATCAAAAGTATTATTATTATTATGAGAGAAATATAAAATTACTAATAAAGAATATATATGTATTTAGAACTACATAATCACAACTCCCTCCATTTTAAGGCTCTAGAACAACTTAATTCATAATGGTCACATTCCATTTTGAGAATATGGCTCCTCTGTCTTTGGGGAGTCTAAGGGGCCTGGACCCCTGCATTCCATACAAGAGATGTGAGAATATACTTTCTAATCAATGATTTTCCACAAAACCAAACAGCAATAGTGGTACTGCCCTCAGAAAGAGAAGGAAGACCAAAAAAGACAGGATCTAAAAGATAATGATTTCGTTTTCTATTTGATGCTGGAAAAACACTTATTCCCATTTCAGATGTCAGATAGCATAAGAGAGAGTTCTAGGAGTTTGATGTGTCATTTTTGAATATCTTCACAGCCTTGACTCTATAACTTAAATATATTAAAGACAAACATCTTATTTTGTAACTTAGCCTTTGATCTAATGCCTAGGCTGTGATATTATTTCCTCAGTTGGTATGAGGTACTGTGAGAGTTTTAGCATCAGTCTGATGTATACTATACATGTCTGCATAAGCTAATAGCACCTCAATAATGGTCCAGACTTAACTTAGGAAAAAAGGAAAACAGTACCAATAAGGCAACTGCTGTTTTCCACAGAATTATCTCCAAATATGTGACAGAATCTTGGTTTCCAATTATAAATGGTAAATGAGTCACTCTAGAGCTTATTAGATTATGATTGCAGTGGTTTATTAATTCATGCTGGCTTGTCTGGGTTTTTCTGGTAGAAAAAGTTAGCTGATGGCTGGTGAACTTCAGAGGGTTAGGTATTATCCTCACAAGCAGCACCTTGATTATCTGATTTGAAAATTTCTCCTCAAATGTGGGCTTGTTATATTGGAAACAACAGGATTTAAAAAGCATAATCAAAAGAAATCAAGATCTTTTGAGTGTAGATACTATACTATTCACTTTCATATTTACTGGTTTCTATGAGCCACAATAAATAAAAAAATGCCAGGAACAGTGGTGCATGAACATAATCCAAGTAGCTCAGGAGACTGAGGCAGGAGGATTGTTAAAAACATTTAAACTGGGCCTCAGCAATGTTGATGAACTAAGCAAGTCAGTGAGATCCTGTCTATAATAAAATGCAAAATAGGGCTGGGGATATGGCTCAGTAGCCTAGTGCCACTGACATTAAATCCTGGAACTTCACTCCCCCCAAATAAAAAAAGAAAGAAAGAAAGAAAGAAAGAGAGAGAGAGAGAGAGAGAGAGAGAGAGAGAGAGAGAATGAAGAAAAAGGAAAGGAAAGGAAAGGAATGAAAAGAAAAGGAAAGGAAAGAAAAGGAAAGAAAAGAAAAGAACAGGAAAGTTAAGAAAGAAATATTAGCTCTACAAACTTAGGAACAAATTCTGCATTTTAACAGGTGAAGAGGAAAAACACAATACCTAGTTTGTAAATGTAGAAAAGAAGGAAGAATTGCAGATATCAAGCACTCTATATTATTCAACCCAACCCTATTTTATACATGAAGCTTATATAATGGTTTGAAGGAAAGAAATGTGTTTGTATATCCAGTTATTAAGCACACCAGGTAGAATTCAGAATAAACTATGAAGGACTCCAAATCCCAAAGATTTTTACAAAACCACATACTACATGTAAATTTTCTTACACTCTGAGGTTTTGGACACAGACATACCGAAAATAGCAGGATCTGTATCCACATTGTGTACATAAACAGTGGGGATAATATACTCAAGAATGTTCTTCGGAGCCTCCTAAAAATAACTTGGAATAATTTTGAGTAATGGCTGATGTCTCAATTTAAACAAAAATTAATAATCAACAATATATTCTTAATTTCTTACCATGTGAGAAATATGTAAATGCTACAATGCATTCTACAGGCATGGTGATGAAATATTCTATAAAAATTCTAGAAAGAGAATACATAACCTGTGTCCCAAAAGTGCTAAAAATGAAAATTTAAAAACCCATAAAAGAGTGTAGAAGAACACAGCACTTTTAAACAAGATACCACAGTATACACTAGAATTACATGATGAGATTATTGTCTGTGCCTTTCTATATGAGAACATAAAGCTACATGGAAATTGTGTCAATACAAAAGGATTTTAAATAGACATAATTGGGAAATAAATTCCATGATTATGATATATATGCATTGATAGAGCACTATCTTAAATATAATTGAAAGAATTATTTTAAACATTTAATAAGAGAAATCTATATATGAGTTACAGTGAATAAACATGAATATAAATGAATGGAAAACAAATATTAATTTAAATAAAAATAAATTCTAAGAGAAACCTGATGATTGTAAACTCACCCCTGTCACAAGAGTAATCCCTGGTATACAGATAAAAATTCAGTTCCTGCTATGAACTAAAGAGGCCACATTTATCATAAAGTTTTTAGATTAATAACACTTCTGTTAATAAGTGAGAATGATTTTCAATAATGCAGGTGAAAAAAAATATTTTATATATATAAAATACTTAAACTAATAAAGTATGGTGGCACAAATCTAAAATCCCAGTGGCTCAAGAGGCTGAGGTAGAAAAAAAAATAAATTCAAAGATAGCATCAGCAACTTAGTGAGGCTCTAAGCAACTTTGAGGGGTTCTGTCTCTAAATAAATACGAAAAGCTATGGGGATGTGGATCAGTGGTGAACTGCCCCTGGTTCAATCCAAAGTTCAAAAAAAAATGTTTTTTTTTTCTAAAAATGTTGTGCTTCAATTGTTTTACACTAGTTCTTATTAATGTCTCATAAAATTAAGTAAAAATGTCATTACATGGTATATTTTACTGACATTGTCATACCCTATTACCTTAAGCATTATAAATATTTGAATATTCAGGTAGTATAAATATGAATAAGATTGGACAACCCAAGAATGGAAGAAAACTGGAAGTCTATAAGTAAGCTAAATACCTCTGGTCAATTTAATTTTGATAATTTTGTCATAAAAATCAAATGGAGAATAAGGAGTCTGTTCTTTAAGGAAGATTGTTGAAAATGCATATTTATGTTTCAAGTAATGTTATTGGATTTTACATGACACTATGTACAATATTTAACATAAAATGTGTTTTACACTAGTATATAAGAATTAAAACTATAAAAAGTTAAGAAGATGACAATTACATATTTATAAATCAGATTCAGTTGTGGGCTCTTCATTATGCTTCCAAAGTAAAAATAAGAAATAATACATTTGACTTGAAAAAACTTCTGTAGAAAAAATAACCTTACCATGAAAGTGAAGACATAATTATCAAGTTTTACTTTTTGTTTTCAAAGAACTACCTGTTTGAAGTTTTTAACCTTGGCTAGAGGACAGTCAATCCTCATTATTGAGAAGCTGATTGACCCCAGAGCCAAAATAATTTTCTTTTTAGGCTCTCATATTCAAGTGCAAAAATGCAGCCTTCATAATTACCTTACAATAAGGGACTAAACCATTGGAAAAATGTTATACATCCCAGAAACCCCAAAAAGTTTCAAGGTGTTAAGTCAATGATAAGTCCTAAAATCTAGATTACTGCATAGTACATAGTAAATGTACAAATTGCCACCACAGTTCTAATATGTCTTTGTTATACCTTTCAATGAACCACTATGTGTTCATTTTTGACAATATTCTTTGGTTTCTTTTGCCTATCCAAAGCAACTTTTTATATTATGTAAACAAAACTTATTAACATTTGCAAAAATACCCTAAAATAAATCAATGTGGAGAAGAAAAAAATGTAAATATGCAGAATATTGAAAATTTCATGCATCATTGATACAAAAGTAAAATTACCTTGATAGTTGCATGGTAATATAAAGAATTACTAGATGAACAAGCATTTATTTCTGAAACATACCAAATTAACTACAAATGTATTGAGACTGTCATTCATAAAGGAATATTCATTACGGAACTATTCATAAGAACCAAATTGTAAAATCAATGCAATAGGTAAATGGAAACATGTAAATCCTCACAGTAGACTATTGCTCAGGAATATTATATTTCTGTTGTGAGGAATTGAACTCTGGGCCTCCCACAGTCAAGAAAATCACTCTACCTCTGAGCTATTATCCCAGCCATATTGAGCAAGTATGTTTCATGAGAGCACTAAATGTTACAATGAATGTGTACAGGGAAACCTTAAGCTAATTGAAAGTAAGAACAAACGATCCAACATGGCGGCCGGCAAGGAAGCAGCGACTCCAAGGTCTCCACTTTAACGGGATATGAAAGACTCATCGAAACAGCTGCAGCCTAGCTACGGAGGAACTTCTAGCATAACTTCCTTAAGAGGAGAGCTGCCGTGAACTGGTAGGTTTACTCGAAGTGACAGGTTGCCCCAGAGAAGTGGATCTTGGAAGGCCACACGGGCACAGAGGTCTAGTCCCCCAACCATCAGCCGCTCCGGCAGGCGGCTCCCCCTGGAGGCCTAGCTCTCGCCCTGGGAGAAGCGGCCCCACCCGCCCGCTTCCTAACCTGGCGGCCACAGCTACTCAGCGATAAAGGTGCCCACGTGGCGGGTGCAGAAGTTAAGTCCTGCAGACGCCAGCCGCCTTTGCAACCCGCGGGATCCCTGGGCGGCTTGGCCCGCCCCGCCCGAACCGGCAGTCCTCCGCCATACGGGCTCCCCCGGGAGGCCTAGCTCTCGCCCTGGGAGAAGCGGCCCCACCCGCCCGGTTTCTAACCAGGTGGCCTCAGCTACTTGGAGATAAAGGTGCCCACGTGGCGGGTGCAGAAGTTAAGTCCTGCAGACGCCAGCCACCTTTGCAACCCGCGGGAACTCTGAGCGGCTTGGCCCGCCCCGCCCGAACCGGCAGTCCTCCGCCATACGGGCTCCCCCGGGAGGCCTAGCTCTCGCCCTGGGAGAAGCGGCCCCACCCGCCCGGTTTCTAACCAGGTGGCCTCAGCTACTTGGAGATAAAGGTGCCCTCGTGGTGGGTGCAGAAGTTAAGTCCTGCAGACGCCAGCCACCTTTGCAACCCGCGGGATCCCTGAGCGGCTTGGCCCGCCCCGCCGGAACCGGCAGTCCTCCGACATACAGGCTCCCCCGGGAGGCCTAGCTCTCGCCCTGGGAAAAGCGGCCCCACCCGCCCGGTTCCTAACCAGGCAGCCACAGCTACTAGGCAATAAAGGTGCCCACGTGGCGGGTGCAGAAGTTAAGTCCTGCAGACGCCAGCCGCCTTTGCAACCCGCGGGAACCCTGAGCGGCTTGGCCCTCCCCGCCTGAACCGGCGGCGGGTGCAGAAGTTAAGTCCTGCAGACGCCAACCGCCTTTGCAACCCGCGGGATCCCTGAGCGGCTTGGCCCGCCCCGCCGGAACCGGCAGTCCTCCGCCATCCGGGCTCCCCCGGGAGGCCCAGCTCTCGCCCTGGGAGAAGCGGCCCCACCCGCCCGGGTCCCAACCACGCGACCGCAGCTACTCGGCGATAAAGGTGCCCCCGCAGCGGGTGCAGGAGTTAAGTCCTGCTGATACCAGCCGCGTTTGCAAGCAGCCGGCACCCAGTGCGGCTTGGCCCACCCCGCCTGAACCGGCAGTTGGCCTCCACCATCCGGGCTCCCCCGGGAGGCCTAGCTCTCGCTCCGGGAGCAGCCCCCTGCAAGCTAGGGGAACCTTTGACCCATCGGGAGGTTAGGCCCAGCAACCTGCGGAGTGATAGAGGTGCCCCTCGTGCCTGCTGGGTAGGCGGACCTTTGACCGACCAGCAGAGCAGACCTAGGGCCTCCCATCGTGGTAGACGGATCACACCAATTGGAGGAGGATCACAGCCACTACATGCCCTGCAAGGGTGATTATTCAACTATACAAGAGCAATATAAATAAATAGAGGGAAAATTTCAAAACACAACAGTTTCACCAAGCAGAAAGAAACGCCAGCAGTATGAAAAGACAAGGAAAGAAAGGACCATAGGCAATGCAGGTCAACTCAACTTTAGAAGAGGTAATAGGTGCAACAGATGGAATGTCAGATAGAGAGATCAGGATATACATGCTTCAGATGATCTGGAGTCTCAAGGAAGACATGAGACAGCAAAATCAGATAATGAAAGATCACATTGACAAACAAATCCAGGAAGTAAAAGATCAATTTCACAGGGAGATAGAGGAAATAAAAAACAAACAAATAGAAATACTAGAATTGCAGGAAAAAATAAACCAACTTAAAAACTCAATTGAGAATACTACCAGCAGAGTAGATCACTTAGAAGAGAGAACATCAGACAATGAAGACAAAGTATTTCAACTGGAAAAGAACATAGACAGCTCAGCAAGTCTGCTAAGAAACCATGAACAGAACATCCAAGAAATATGGGACAATATCAAAAGACCAAATTTAAGAGTCATTGGGATACAGGAAGGCACAGAGCTCCAAACCAGAGGAATACACAGCCTATTCAATGAAATAATACGAGAAAACTTCCCAGACTTGAAGAATGAGACAGAATCCCAAATCCTAGAAGCCTACAGGACGCCGAATGTACAAAACCATAAGAGATCCACACCTAGACACATTATAGTGAAGATGTCCAACATACAGAATAAGGAAAGAATTTTAAAAGCTACAAGGGAAAGGAAGCAGATTACATTTAGGGGTAAACCAATCAGGATAACAGCTGATCTCTCAACACAGACTCTGAAAGCTAGAAGATCCTGGAATAACATATTTCAAACACTGAAAGAAAATGGGTTCCAACCAAGAATCGTGTATCCGGCAAAATTAAGCTTCAGGTTAGAAGATGAAACTAAAACATTCCATGATAAACAAAAGTTAAAAGAATTCGCAGCTAGAAAACCATCTCTTCAAAAAATCCTTGGCAAAACATTGCAGGAAGAGGAAATGGAAAATAACATTGAAAACCAACAATGGGAGGTAGGACAGTAAAGGGGGGAAAGTAGTCAAAGAGGATAACAAATCAGGTTTAGTAACATCAACAAACAAATATGGAGAGAAGTACAAACCATATCTCAATAATAACCCTAAATGTCAATGGCTTAAACTCACCAATTAAGAGACACAGGCTAGTAGAATGGATCACAAAACAAGACCCAACAATATGCTGTCTACAGGAGACGCATCTGATAGAAAAAGATATCCATAGACTGAAGGTGAAAGGTTGGGAAAAATCATACCACTCATATGGACAGCGGAAACAAGCAGGCGTGTCCATACTCATATCTAATAAAATAGATTTCAAGCCAAAGCTAATCAAAAGGGATAAAGAAGGACACTTCATACTGCTCAAGGGAACCATAAACCAACAAGACATAACAATCATAAATATATATGCCCCAAATAATGGTGCAGCTGTGTTCATCAAGCAAACTCTTCTCAAGTTCAAGAGTCTGATAGACCACCATACAATCATCAAGGGAGACTTCAACACACCTCTCTCACCACTGGACAGATCTTCCAAACAAAAGTTAAACAAGGAAACTATAGAACTCAACAACACAATTAATAACCTAGACTTAATTGACATATATAGACTTTACCACCCAACATCAAGTAGTTACACTTTTTTTTCAGCAGCACATGGAACCTTCTCAAAAATAGACCATATATTATGTCACAGGGCAACTCTTAGACAATATAAAGGGGTAGAGATAATACCATGCATCTTATCTGATCATAATGGAATGAAACTGAAAATCAATGATAAAAGAAGAAAGGAAAAAGCAAGCATCACTTGGAGAATGAACAACAGGTTGCTGAGTGACATATGGGTTATTGAAGACATCAAGGAGGAAATTAAAAAATTCCTAGAGTTAAATGAAAACACGGACACAACATATCGGAATCTATGGGACACATTGAAAGCAGTCCTAAGAGGAAAATTCATTGCTTGGAGTTCATTCCTCAAAAAAAGAAAAACCCAACAAATAAATGATCTCATACTTCATCTCAAAATCCTAGAAAAAGAGGAGCAAAACAACAGCAAAAGAAGTAGAAGGCAAGAAATAATCAAAATCAGAGCTGAAATTAATGAAATTGAAACAAAAGAAACATTTGAAAAAATTGACAAAACTAAAAGCTGGTTCTTTGAAAAAATAAATAAAATTGACAGACCCTTAGCCATGCTAACGAAGAGAAGAAGAGAGAGAACCCAGATTACTAGCATACGGGATGAAAAAGGCAATATCACAACAGACACTTCAGAAATACAGAAGATAATCAGAGACTATTTTGAAGCCTTATACTCCAATAAAATAGAAGATAGTGAAGGCATAGATAAATTCCTTAAGTCTTACGATCTGCCCAGATTGAACCAGGAGGATATAGACAACCTAAACAGACCAATAACAATAGAAGAAATAGAAGAAACCATCAAAAGACTACCAACTAAGAAAAGCCCAGGACCGGATGGGTATACAGCAGAGTTTTACAAAACCTTTAAAGAGGAACTAACACCAATACTTTTCAAGCTATTTCAGGAAATAGAAAAAGAGGGAGAACTTCCAAATTCATTCTACGAGGCCAACATCACCCTGATTCCGAAACCAGACAAAGACACTTCAAAGAAAGAAAACTACAGACCAATATCTCTAATGAACCTTGACGCAAAAATTCTCAATAAAATTCTGGCGAACCGGATTCAAATACATATCAAAAAAATTATACACCATGATCAAGTAGGATTCATCCATGGGATGCAAGGCTGGTTCAATATACGGAAATCAATAAATGTTATCCACCACATCAATAGACTAAAAAATAAGAACCATATGATAGTCTCGATAGACGCAGAAAAAGCATTCGACAAAGTACAGCATCCCTTTATGTTCAAAACTCTAGAAAAATTAGGGATAACAGGATCATACCTCAACATTGTAAAAGCAATATATGATAAGCCACAGGCCAGCATCATTCTGAATGGAGAAAAATTGAAGGCATTCCCTCTAAGATCTGGTACAAGACAGGGATGCCCTCTCTCACCACTTCTGTTCAACATAGTCCTCGAAACACTGGCCAGAGCAATTAGACAGACGAAAGAAATTAAAGGGATAAAAATTGGAAAAGAAGAACTTAAATTATCACTATTTGCAGATGATATGATTCTATACCTAGCAGACCCAAAAGGGTCTACAGAGAAGCTATTAGAGCTAATAAATGAATTCAGCAAAGTGGCAGGATATAAGATCAACACGCATAAATCAAAGGCATTCCTGTATATCAGCGACAAATCCTCTGAAACGGAAATGAGGACAACTACTCCATTCACAATATCCCCCCAAAAAATAAAATACTTGGGAATCAACCTAACAAAAGAGGTGAAAGATTTATACAATGAAAATTACAGAACCCTAAAGAAAGACATAGAAGAAGACCTTAGAAGATGGAAAAATATACCCTGCTCATGGATAGGCAGATCCAACATCATCAAAATGGCGATATTACCAAAAGTTCTCTATAAGTTCAATGCAATGCCAATCAAAATCCCAGCTGCATTTCTTGTAGAAATAGATAAAAGAATCATGAAATTCATATGGAATAATAAAAGACCCAGAATAGCAAAAACAATACTAAGCAGGAAGTGTGAATCAGGCGGTATAGCGATACCAGACTTGAAACTATACTACAGAGCAATAGTAATGAAAACAGCATGGTACTGGTACCAAAACAGGCGGGTGGACCAATGGTATAGAATAGAGGACACAGTAACCAATCCACAAAACTACAACTATCTTATATTTGATAAAGGGGCTATAAGCATGCAATGGAGGAAGGATAGCATCTTCAACAAATGGTGCTGGGAAAACTGGAAATCCATTTGCATCAAAATGAATCTGAATCCCTATCTCTCGCCTTGCACAAAAGTTAACTCAAAATGGATCAAGGAGCTTGATATTAAATCAGAGACACGGCATCTGATAGAAGAAAAAGTTGGTTATGATCTACATACTGTGGGAGCAGGCTCCAAATTCCTCAATAGGACACCCATAGCGCAAGAGTTAACAACTAGAATCAACAAATGGGACTTACTTAAACTAAAAAGTTTTTTCTCAGCAAAAGAAACAATAAGAGAGATAAACAGGGAGCCTACATCCTGGGAACAAATCTTCACTCCACACACTTCAGATAGAGCCCTAATAACCAGAATATATAAAGAACTCAAAAAATTAGACAATAAGACAACAAGTAACCCAATCAATAAATGGGCAAAGGACCTGAACAAACACTTCTCAGAAGAGGACATACAATCAATCAATAAGTACATGAAAAATGCTCACCATCGCTAGCAGTCAGAGAAATGCAAATCAAAACTACCCTAAGATACCATCTCACTCCAGTAAGATTGGCAGCCATTAGGAAGTCAAACAACAATAAGTGCTGGAAAGGATGTGGGGAAAAGGGCACTCTTGTTCATTGCTGGTGGGACTGCAAATTGGTGCAGCCAATTTGGAAAGCAGTATGGAGATTTCTTGGAAAGCTGGGAATGGAACCACCATTTGACCCAGCTATTCCCCTTCTCGGTCTATTCCCTAAAGACCTAATAAGCGCATGCTACAGGGACACTGCTACATCGATGTTCATAGCAGCACAATTCACGATAGCAAGATTGTGGAATCAGCCTAGATGCCCTTCAATAGATGAATGGATTAAAAAAATGTGGCATTTATACACAATGGAGTATTACTCTGCATTTAAAAATGACAAAATCATAGAATTTGGAGGGAAATGGATGGCATTAGAGCAGATTATGCTAAGTGAAGCTAGTCAATCTTTAAAAAACAAATACCAAATGACTCCTCTGATATAAGGGGAGGAAACAAGGACAGGGTAGGGACGAAGAGCTTGAGACGAAGATTTTCATTAACAGGGTTGAGAGGTGGGAGGGAAAGGAAACGAGAAGGGGAATCGCATGGAAATGGAAGGCGATCCTCAGGGTTATACAAAATGACATATAAGAGGAAAGGAGGGGTAAGACAAGATAATTCAAATGGAAGAAGTGATTTACAGTAGAAGGGGTAGAGAGAGAAAAGGGGAGGGGAGGGTAGGGGAGGGGGGATAGTAGAGAATAATATAGACAGCAGAATACATCAGACACTAGAAAGGCAATATGTCAATCAATGGAACGTAACTGATGTGATGCAGCAATCTGTATACGGGATAAAATTGGGAGTTCATAACTCATTTGAATCAAACTGTGAAATATGATGTATGAGGAACTATGTAATGTTTTGAACGACCAACAATAAAAAAAAATAAATAAATAAATTAAAAAAAAAAGAAAGTAAGAACAAAAACTGTATTTTACAATTAATATTATATGTAATTTTTAGCACAAGTAAATTCATGAAGCCAAAACACATATAAGTCATTGCCAAGAGCTGTGTGAAAAATATAAAAAAAAACTAAAAACTGCTAGTGGGTACAAATTTCTTTTCATCTAAAACAGTTTCTGAAACTAAATGATGGGAATGGTATACATGTGATTATACTAAATGATAAAGAAATTCACCCTGAAAATGTTAAAAAAAGTTAATTTTAAGTTCCCATGTGCTTTCTAGGAATGAATACATGCTCCCCTTTCTCCATTGGAAGGATTCTGACCTGTAACAATTGGGTGTCCCAAATGGGGACCTTGGGAGGCACTTAATTGGGTCAATGGACACAAAAACTTTCTTTTAGGCTCGGCTAGAATGCACTCTGTTCCCTCCAGAATATAGAATATTTTCCTCCACTTCCTTCATTGACTGAGGGGCTCTGGGGCTCAGAATGAGCAGAGTTGCATTCACTTAGCAGGTGTTTCAAATATTCCACAGCCCAGAGCCACCCATAGAAAGACTCTTCCAGGCAGATAGTTTCTATCTAGCAGCCCAAAGTGGATTGAAAGAAACTGTTGCTTAAGTGTCATGTGCCCAGGGTCCCTCTTTGGAACTTCAAGGTAGAGAAGAACCCAAGAAGACTTGAGCAACAGCTGCATTTGATGGAGAAGAATTGGGCTTAATAAGGACATCCTCTCTAGACTGCTCTCACCTGTGGAGGGAAGTTGCCACTTTGTCTCCACCATCAATAACTAGTAGAATTTCCTGCCTGACCTCAAGTGAAAGAGAGATACTTGCCCTTTCTGAGACGGTTTCCAAAGAGGGAATTTTCCATGTACTCACACGATCACTAGTGGACCCAGCACACCCACTCCCTTGGTGTCAGATCCACAATGCTTTCTGAGGACTTAAGGAGATGAGAAAGCTATGGGTGTGGCCTATTCACACCCTGGAGCACTGAAAGTGTTCTGGTCTCCAAAGGCTCTTTGTGAAAACGAGAAGTAATGAAGCAGATTTCGTTAAAAGAATGTTTCAAGTATATTTAGGGAAGTCCAGTAGCTTCATAAATATTCAAGTAGGGGAGCAGGCAATCGGTAATGGGATACACTTGGATCCACTCTCACGAAACAAGAAAAAAAATAAAACTCCAGAAAGAATTCTAGCTGCTTATGTGTGCGCTCTCATTTGTGTGGGGAAGTGGGGTATGGAGTGCTGTGTGTGTGTGTGTGTGTGAGTGTATGTGTGAGTGTGTGTGTGTGTGCACATGTGTTTGTGGACATGATCATGTGCATATTCGGATGCATGTGCCTGTGTGTTCATATGTACTTTCTGCATTAGATAGAGCCTACTAATATTACAGACTAATCATGCATTGAGTTGGTATTCCTTCAAAAGTCTTCATGAGAAACAATCTGTTTCATTCTTTCTTCAATTACATTATCTTGACTGCCTTTCCTGATAGATTTTCATGATGGTTTTAAGTTGGAAAATTTGTAGTTATCTTAGAATTTTTTCTACCCATTATTTCAAGAACTATGAAAAGATGGGGCAAGGGTTGTTGCTCAGTTGCAGAGCACTGGCCTCCCACCCATGGGCGAGTGTGTTTTGATTCTAAGCACTGCACATACATAAATGCATAAACGAAAGTTCCATGAACACGTAAACATATTAACAACAAAAAAGGAAATCATCTAAAGGGAGTGTGGTAGTAAAGGATGCATTCACTTTTATGTGATATTGGAGATTTGCAAACATATTCAGGTACCAGGTGTTCTGAACTGTGCACCCATATGCCTGTGTATTGAAAAGTGCAAATCTGTGTGAATAAAATCCTTGGTGACCTACACAGGAAGGGACACCAGCACAAAAGCCCTGGTAGAGTGCTGGGAAAACCTTTTGGCAAGGGACCCTTGAGACTTTCACAGGAGAATTTTTCCTCTGCAGCAATATTTCAGGATTAGCCCAGGTGAGGTCCTAAAGGGATGCCCTGGGGGTGGGGGCAGGGAGCTGAAACCAGAAACATACACTTTTCCACCAAGGGACCTCAGAAGCCCACCAGATTTGGAAGAGTAACAAGGGGCATCAGCCCTCAGCAGCAGGCTCTCTTTAAGCCCTATGGTTATTCTGGGCACTTGAATGTCCACAAATGTCATTCCAAACCCAGCAAAAAAGAAATACTCTTCCAATGAAAATTTAGAATCTGATGCAATGCAGAGCTTATATATGTCGCAGAAAGCATGGAAGCATTGGACAGCATTTCTTTGAATTCTGGGATCCTTAAGTTAAAATGGCAGCGTTAAACAAACCAACAAACAAACAACAACAACAACAGCAACAACAACAAAAAAAAAAACTTTGACACCCCAGAGAGCCAAACTTGTAAAAACTCCAAGCCCCTTAGGCAAATGGCCTTTGCCTTCTTCTCAGCACCTCAAAATCATTCAAACTCTGGATTTTGAACATGTGTAAAAGAAAAGTACTGACTGGAAAAGGCTGGCAAATCTTCCTTCTGGATACAGTCATGGAAATCAAAGGTGTGAGTCATTGAATTTTGGCCTAAACTTGAACCTGTGGTATTGAAGCTGACGTGTTGCATCACGTTATCCTGGGGCAGGATACCAGTTCCCAGAAGCCTCCTTCTCTCACTTCCCCTTCTGGCTGGCGGCCAGGAGGCTGATTCTCATCCTGGGATCCGTGTCCAGGCTCACCTGTCTGAGAACTTGCTGATAGAAGACAGCAAAACGTTCGGGTCTCAGGTTGGTTTTCTTTGCCCAGGTAGTTTACAGAAGATTCCTTAGAAAACATGTAGGTGAGGAAAATGTTAAGGATGGAGGAGGAGGTACTTGTATAAGGAAGGTTGTATTTTTCCAAGAGTGTTTCTTTATGCTGAGGAGGTCAAATAGGTCATTCGAGGTTCAAATCACCACAGAACTACTGAAATTTCAGAGAATTTTTACTGCAGCATTCTGATACCTGTAGGCAGGTGGATCAATGTGTATGAAAACGGCTGTAGTTTACCATGGACCCTTGGGTATGATAGAAACTGTCTGGGATGGATAGAGCAAGGGGATTCCCTGTACTATTTCCACACAGGCACATAGAATTCCTGGGTCATCCTCACCTAGCCTTCCTCTACCCATTTTCTCTTCTGACCAGCTCTTCCATTTCGTCCCCTCTCTCCCCACCCACCTCTCGCCTTCCCCCTTTCCCCTTTAGTGTACCTTCTCCCGTTAGTATGCACACCTAGGAACAAACACTGGTTTGGCATGTGTGGCCAAGGATGTACACTGGTTCCATCCATAGCATATTTGGAAAATGTCAGAATTTCATTCTTCTCTGCCACTCAATATTTATCATTGATTTGCTCTGGTTTTCTTATATCACATTATGGTAGAAAATCATCGTGACTGCACACCATGCATTGGAAATGATTTTTTTTTCTCTTTCTTTCTGTGGAAGAGTTTAAGAACCCTTGCTCTAAACTCTTTGAAAGGCTGGGTTAGGTGAAATTCAACATGGGACCCACCACATGCTCAGCTTGTCTATATGGTTAAACACATTACCACTGATCCACTCCTGAGTTTGCTCTCTGTATCATTAATTTGGAAATATATTTCAAGTAAAATTTGCTTAGGTCAGATATGCAAGGACATTCTTGAATATCTACTAGTCCTCAACTTATCTCTTTGGTTAGGTTTCTTACCACTGTTCCACTCCTGAATTTGCTCTCTGTACCATTAATTTGGAAATATTCTTCAAGGTCAATCCGCTTAGAGCAGATATGCAAGGACATTCTTGGATATTTACTAAAATTTCTTGCAAATGACTCTGACTTTGTCAAGAATAACTCTGGTTTATCATGCTTCTGAAAATCTCTGTATTAGGATGAAATTCCTTTTGATCTCTCTTTGTATGATCTAGGTTTATCTCTCTTCACCTTTCCTTTTTTTGGTTATCATTTTGATAGAGGCAAAATTGTTCCCTTTGGTTAAGATTGGTTTATTTTACCTATGGGAATCATACATTCACTCTGATATAATTCTAAAAGCATGGAGTATCTTATTTTTGTCAGACGCAGTAGTTGACGTACTCCTCCCTTGATCCCGCACCCATCTGTGCTCCACCTATTCTACTGGGCTCCCCAGATCATGGGATGTGCTCCATGCCACAATGTGGAAAATATCTGAAAGTTCCCATCATGTCTTTGTTCATGACACTCTTTTTCTTTTCTCTTGGACCTAGGAAAGCCCAAAGTCAGCATCTGAGGAAATGGGATCTGATTGGAAGAACATGAGACAGTCAGCAGGGCGTGCCTCACAGCCTCTGGCCCCGAGGCTCATTCAAGTCCAGAATAAGAAGCACCAGCAGAGGGAAGCTGTGAGGCATAGGGCTCCTCCCCCTGAGGAGGAGGACCCCAGGGTATGTGGACTTTGGAGGCAATGGGAAGCCAGGGGGAGACACAGGTCAGAATCTTGGTTACATCCTCTCAGATTGCCTCTACCATCCAATTGTTCCTTTCCAACCCACGAGACCCTACCCAGCACCTCCTCTCAGCTTAGTTTCTTCCTAGGATGGGAGGAGGCATCTTTTGGAACCACTTGAAACCCATGCATCCCAACGTTTGTCCTGTTGTTGAAATCTGGCCCAGGGTCCTCAAGTTGCAACATCCAAACCTTCCTTCCAGTGCCGCTGTAAAATAGGTGATTCCACAAACGTGTTCTAGGACCTTAGAATCCCGAGAAATTCATGGTTCACATGCCTGAGTGCCTGAACTAAAAGGAGAGGAAACTAAGACTTAAAATCTCTATTTGTCTGTAAAAGGGCAGAGCTGGTTGTGGTTGGGCTGACTCCTGACAACTTGTGCTTTTCCACCGACAGATGAAGTGTAAGGACTGTGGGGCTTTTGGACACACTGCGAGGAGCAGAAGATGCCCCATCAAGAACTGGGATGGTGCGCTGGCCCCACAACCCTTGGGCCAAAAGAAGGAGAAGGAGAACCAGGCACCAAGCAAGCCTGAGAATCTCTAGAGCACAGGGGCCTGTGAGCAGCCAGCCAGAGCGAAGCACCACGTGCAGAGGTGAGGGATGGGTAAGGTGGCATCCAAGCCTCGGGCACAGAATTCCAGGGGGGTGGTGTCTCTCCTTCTCCACACAGTCATCTCCGAACATTCACATGCAGCTCCTGGCTGGGTCAATGGAGAGAGATAGACAATGACTCCATGTCCCAAAGCCACAGCCTACAGCTCATTCCCCTTTGAATTCAGGGCACCACTATTAACATGAACATGGGAGGTACAAATTCAATGTGTCCACATGGAACTACTTAGTGGGAAATGAGAAGGGCTGCCTGGACGTAGGGACTGGGTGTTGTAGGAGGAAAGGCACAGACTTGGGGGAGAACCCAGGGTAGCACAGGAGACACTAAGAAAAACGGGCACCTCTCATTCCGCTCCCTCCTCTCCATCCATCCAAATACCATCGTGTGTTCTACAGGCAAGAAGAGGAATGGGGAAAGGCTCTACTCCAGACATGGAGTACATAGGAGACCCCAGGGGAGGCAGCAACCCAAATGGAAGGAAGAGACAGAACCCAGTGCTTACCTAAGGGTGAGTATGTTCATGGTTGCCTGCTCGTTGGGTGTCTTGTATAAGCCTGATATGTTCCTTTTCTGTGGCCCTTCTGCCTGAGAGATTTGCTATCAACATTTAACCCCAATGTGACTCAAGCTTTGGGGTCTTTCCCATTTGCCCTTTCCAATTTTTTGTGTTACTTTTTTCATATTCCCCATGTCGTGGTGCATGGGCTTATGGGGTCATAGTTGACTCCAGCGTCTCAAAGGACACAATGTCCAATGCAGGCATATTCCTATTGAAAGTGGGAGAACACTCTCAGCTTCTGTAAGCCAACTCCTCAGGGTTCACACTCTGCTGAGAGGAGCATTAGCCATCGACATCCCATGGAAGAACAAACAAAAGAGCCCTGCCCATCCCAAGGCATGAGACATCTGATTAAGAATGGGATATTTCCCAATGTGCCCTGAAACATGTCACATCGTTCTTGGAATGGGTCCTTGGCTGATAGGCATGGAGGTGGAAGTGGAGTGCCCCTTTTCCTTTACTGGGTGATGACTTGTCTTCCGGTTCCACTCTATGTTCTGTAGCCAAATTCCTGTTTTGGTGGGCCTTGTTGGTGCTTGAGAATGTGCAGGGACTCAGGAGATTTTCCTGTGTTTGTCGTTTCCTCCAGAAACACAGCAGGCCACTGCCCGGCCACACGACCAGTACGAGGTGTGTACTGGGCTCTCTGTTTGAGAGTCAGCCTCGTGTCCAGAACTTGGATGAGAGTCTCACCTTCACTAGCACACATCCCTTTCAGATACCTGAACTTGGACTCAACTCAGGTCCCGGGATGCAGACACAACAGGATGTGAGCATCCCTGGCACACCATATAGTTGGCAGCAAGGCACTCAGGGCAGAACCCTGCCCTCCTTGGGAAGAAAGCACCTGAAATGCCAGAGGTTGTCTCCTCTAAAGTTGCCCAGACTTCTGCCCAAATTCTAAGAGGGGTCCATGTGATCCACCCTCTTTCACTAACCAGGTGTCCTGTTGTTAGCAAAGAGCCCTGCCTGCAGCCTGCAGCATGTCCACAGGGTCAGGGCCACAAACTCAGCCTCCAGGACTCAGGCAAGAGACAGGCTCAGGTCCACAAACAGACTGGCCAGAATGCCACAAAGAAACTCAGGCTGGGGCAAAGTCTCACTCAACGGGGGAACACCTGTGGGTCAGGCTCAGAGCAGGTGGCACCAGGGTCACAGGACCTTTCTAGCTATGGAGTAGGAGCCAAGGCTGGGACTTCAGAAAGCTCTGGCACAGCCACAGACCCTTCCTCTGATGCATAGGCACCTGTCCAGAACTCAAAGAGACTCCTCTGAATGGTGTTTCCAGGGGATGGTCCAATGTGCTCATGTCACCTTTACTGGCTGTCAATGGGATGACAAATGGAATGGATATGCAGGTGTAGAGATTGAAGTTGGACAGAAGTAGAAGGCTCAAGTTTGTCCTTTTTGTCCTATGACTGCATGGAGGTTTACACTGGCGGATCACTGAGACCTCTGTCCTGGGATTCACTGGACCTTCTTGATGCTCGAGTGTGGCCATGGAAAGCATTGTGGACAATTTCTCTGGCCTTTCCTTTTTTGTTCCTTGCCCCTTATGATAATCATGTACTTGACGCTTCTCTGAATCCTCATCCAATTTTCCCCATGTTTTACTGTGTCCATCCTTTGAGTGCTCAATAGGCATATGCCTTTCTACCTTGTCTTTCCTGAAAACTGCATTTATTGTGTCCTAGTGCTCAATTGTAATGACTTGGACATCCCAAATGTCTCAGATGATGTCCACATGACAGTTAAGATCATTCATTTGGTGTAGTTCAGGATATCACTGAATTTCCCATACTACCATAATAAATGGGTGAAATTGTGTACCCCAGATCAACGAAGTCACTTGCGATTTGGGGGCCTGAACTTTGAGGCTTTTCAACTGTCTCTCTGGGTGCTCCTAATTGTGAGCATTTGTGGAACCACTGCAGCTGGTGGAAGGAGCTCTTGTCGTTCACACCCAGTCCCAATTTCCTATGTCTGGGAACATGTGTGTCCAGGGTCCAGAATGACTCTGTGGTGTTTTAGCCAAGATTTATCAACTGGACACTCCCTTCTCCTGATGGCACTGACATGGCTGTCCCTATTCAGAGACAGAGTCTGGGGTGATGTGGATTCTGATCCACATGCAGGAGATTTTGCAGGGAAACAGGGAGGAGAACCATGGAGCTCCTCAATTTGAGTTTGGAGCCTGAAAGAATGGAGATATGTGAACACTGATGTCTGGCAACGCAGCTCTTGAGATACATTCCATATTCAGATTTGATGTTTTCTTCAGTGTAGGCTTTCCTGTACATTTGCTGTTTCCACTCCTGATGTGGAGAGTGCCATAACTACAGGGGTCTGTCCTAGGCCCTTCAACAATCATGGGAGTTCCTTCTCCCACCCATGCTGTGAGCATCCTTCACCAATTGATGCACATTTAGTAAGGGAAGGGAGGGGAGGAGAGGCGAGGGGGATTATTGTGGACAATGCAGACTGTGAAGGAATGATATCTTCTCACCAGTGTGCACTCAGGAGTACTTTCTTCTGTACCCACATCATGCACACTAGGGTCTAAAATAAAGGTGTGCAGAACACCCAGGTGCCAGAGCCATGACTGGACCAGAAAAAAGCTTGGCTAGGCCGGCATTTCATGTCCATTAGCAGGAGTGCCTCTGATCTCCCACTTGAGCAGGCATAGGGCCAAGAAGGTCCCTGAAAGGGAGCCTGTTTCTCTGATGAGCAGAAGTGGATCAGTCAACTGTGTCCATGTGACTGTGAGATTAAAAACTGGTTGCAGGGCTTTTCTGTGCCCTGGCATATGGAGACACTAAAATCTTACAGATTGCAGTGGTAGGGGAGGAGTCATGCCCTTGAGCAAACATCCTTTTGGTGTGTTTCTGGCTTCAATAGGAGGCAAAACATAAGGGGGTGCCCCACTCTGGCTATCTTGGTTTTAGAGAGTGTCCCCTGCTTGCCCACAATAAAGGCTTCATTTGAATGGCAAAGTGTGGTCTGAGAGTCATTTGAATATCTCCCTATCAGTATAACATGGGAAACTGTGAAAGCATGAAAATGTTTCTGTTTCACGTGCAGGTGGCTGAAATGGCAATACTGCTTTGAAAAAATGCAACCTCTAATACTTTCTGGAATTCCCTTGTATGAAAACATCTGTACCAAAAGACTTCTAAATCCACAGGTGTATTTGCACACACAAAAAGAAACAAGCCCTCCAATAGTAACATGTGCACACACAACTCACACAAAACAACAGCACTTCTCTTAATTTTTTTTTTTTACTTTTCCAAGTGAAAAAAGACGAATGAAACATAAATTTCCAAAACACCCTACCAGCCTCACAGCCTGGAAATGGTCACAGTGTACTAAGGATTTTTACATGTTCTGGAGCAATAAATTCTTGGTAATTAGACACTCTGAGAATTGTAGCTTCTCCCAGGCCTCTCCTGTCCCATAGATGGAAACTGGGAAAAGCACGCAAAGCAGCTCTTCGGAAGTTCAGAGATATGCCCCGAAATTCCTAATCCACCAAGTCCATAAATTTCTGAGAAGTGATTGGTGGATCTGACATGGATAGAGAGGGGGTGGTGGGTGGACGCCCTGCAGGCTGAAGAGATGAGGAAGCCTTTCCTATGGAAACCATTTCAGAGAATGTCTCTGTTTCTTCTGAGCTCCCAGCAGGAATCTGTTCTGGTCCTTGATCCTCCACATATGGAGGTAGCTTTCATCCACTAGAAAGAACTGTCTCAGGTGGATGACATTAAAAACTGCAAAGGTTTCCATCCCATATTCCTGATGATCAAGTCGACCTGGGTTCTCTTCTACTTGCAGAGGCATCAGTGACATTGGGGTAAATGCAAAGCTGAACAACAATTTGACTCCAGCAAACGTGTTGGCTCCACAGCCTTCCTGTGCTGTCTGTCTGATGTATTCATAGATCTGCATGCTGAGTGGGATGCAAGCCCTCATAATTTATGCTCTCCACTGGCCTGGCCATATCATCCAGCCCTGGCCTGTGTTGGATGCTGCCTTCCACCCCTCTCAGCATTATTTATCTTAACCCAACCTCTGTATATGTGCTCAAATGTGTCCTGTGTAGATTCTCTGCTATCCTGCATGCTAAGAATACCATAGGTCCTGAGTCAACTCCCCCTTCTCCCTTGGAAGGGTTCTGACCTGTAACAATTGGGTTTCCCAAATGGGGACCTTCAGAGGCACTGAATTTTTAGGTTTCACTCTGATTTCTCCTATATTGATAGATGTATTTGGAACTCTAAATCAAACACGGTTTGTGCTAACTACTTGAAACTTGACACAATAAAGTAGTTTCACGTTCTATCTCTATGTTTTGTTACCTCTTGATATAGCCCTAAGCAGTGACTGGAGAGAAACACTTTCTTTAAAAGGGGTTGCCAAGCTTCCAAAGAATTACGAATTACCAGAAATCTCAGCAAATATTTTTTCACCCAAACTTGATGATACTTTCAGGTAATGTTCAGTCCACTAAGCCCACTTGGCTGCCCAAATTTCGTTCTTGTGTGTTGAAGCGATTGTTTCCAGTAACAGTTTGAATTATTAGGTTTCACTCTGTTTTCTCCTATATTGATACATGTACTTGGAACTCTAAATCAAACAGGGTTTGAGCTAGCTTCTTGAAAGTTGACACAATAAAATAGTTTCAGTTTCTATCACTATGTTTTGTTTCCTCTTGATTTATCCCTAAGCAGTGACTGGCGAGAAACACTTTTATTAAAAGGGGTTGCCAAGATTTAAAAATTACAGGTTTATTGAAATCTCAGCAAATATTCTTTCACCCAAACTTGATGATACTCTCAGGTAATGATAAGTAAACTAAGCCCACTTGGCTGCCCAAATTTCATTCTTCTGTGTTGAAGCATTCATTTCTAGTAACAGTTTGAATTTTTAGGTTTCACTCTGTTTTCTCCTATATTGACAGATGTATTTGGAACTCTAAATCAAACACGATTTGTGCTAGTTTCTTGAAACTTGACACAATAAAGTAGTATCAAGTTCTATCTCTATGTTTTTATTCCTCTTGATGTGGACCTAAGGAGTGACTGGCGAGAAACACTTTCATTGAAAGGGGTTGCCAAGCTTCCAAAGAATGACGAGTTCCCTGAAATATCAGCAAATATTTTTTCACCCAAACTTGATGATACTTTCAGGTAATGATCAGTAAACTAAGCCCACTTGGCTGTCCAAATTTCGTTCTTCTGTGTTGAAGCATTCGTTTCCAGTAACAGTTTGAATTTTTAGATTTCACTCTGTTTTCTCCTTTATTGATAGATGTATTTGGAACTCTAAATCAAACACGGTTTGAGGTAGTTTCTTGAAACTTGATACAATAAAGTAGTTTCAAGTTCTATCTCTATGTTTTGATTCCTCTTGATGTAGCACTAAGCATTGACTAGCGAGAAACACTTTCACTGAAAGGAGATGCCCAGCTTCCAAATAATTCCGAGTTTCCTGAAATCTCAGCAAATATTTTCTCACTCAAACTTGATGATACTTTCAGGTAATGATAAGTACACTAAGCCCACTTGGCTGCCCAAATTTCTTTCTTCTGTGTTGAATCATTCGTTTCCAGTAACAGATTGAATTTTTAGGTTTCACTCTGTTTCCTCCTATATTGATAGATATACTTGTGACACTAAATCAAACACGGTTTATGCTAGCTTCTAAAAACTTGACACAATAAAGTAGTTTCCCATTCTATCTCTACGTTTTGTTTCCTCTTGATGTAGCACTAAGAAGTGACTGGCGAGAAACACTTTCATTAAAAGGGGTTGCCAAGCTTTCAAAAATTACAGGTTTATTGAAATCAGTAAATATTTTTTCACCAAAACTTGATGATACTTTCTGGTAATGTACAGTACACTAAGCCCACTTGGCTTCACAAATTTTGTTCTTTTATGTTGAAGCAATCGTTTCCAGTAACAGTTTGAATTTTTAGGTTTCACTCTTTTTTCTCCTTTATTGATACATGTACTTGGAAGTATAAATCAAACACGGTTTGTGCTAGCTTCTAGAAACTTGACACAATAAATTAGTTTCACGTCCTATCTCTATGTTTTGTTTCCTCTTGATGTAGCCCTAAGCAGTGACTGGCGAGAAACACTTTCATTGAAATAGGTTGCACAGTTTCAAAAGGATTACAATTTTTCTGAAATCTCATCAAATATTTTTTCACTCAAACTTGATGACACTTTCAGGTAACCAGCAGAACACTAAGCACACTTGGCTGCCCAAATTTCGTTCTTCTGTGTTGAAGCGTTTGTTTGCAGTAACAGTTTGAATTTTTAGGTTTCACTCTGTTTTCTCCTACATTGATAGATGTATTTGGAACTCTAAATCAAACATGGTTTGTTCTAGCTTCTTGAAACTTGACACAATAAAGTAGTTTTAAGTTCTATCTCTATGTTTTGTTTCCTCCTGATGTAGCCCTAGGTTGTGACTGGTTCATTCAAAGGGGTTGCCAAGCTTCCAAAGAATTACAGGTTCATTGAAATATCAGCAAATATTTTTTCATCCAAACTTGATGATACTTTCAGGTAATGATCAGTACACTAAGCCCACTTGGCTACCCAAATTTCATTCTTCTGTGTTGAAGCCGTCGGTTCCAGTAACAGTTTGAATTTTTAGGTTTCACTCTATTTCCTCCTATATTGATAGAGGTACTTGGAACACTAAATGAAACACGGTTTTTGCTAGCTTCTTGAAACTTGACACTAAAAAGTAGTTTCACCTTCTATCTCTATGTTTTTTTCCCTCTTGATGTAGCACTAAGCAGTGACTGGCGAGAAACAATATCATTGAAAGGGGTTGCCAAGCTTCCAAAGAATTACCAGTTTCCTGAAATCTCAGCAAATATTTTTCCCCAAAACTTGATGATACTTTCAGGTAAAGATCAGTACACTAAGCCCACTTGGCTGCCAAAATTTCGTTCTTCTGTGTTGAAGCGTTCATTTCCAGTAACTGTTTGAATTTTTATGTTTCACTCTGTTTTAGCCTATATTCATGGATGTATTTGGAACTATGAATCAAACACAGTTTTTGACAGCTTCTTAAAACTTGACACAATAAAGTAGTTTCACGTTCTATCTCTATGTTTTGTTTTCTCTTGATGTACCACTAAGCAGTGACTGGCAAGAAACACTTTCATTTAAAAGGGTTGCCAAGCTTCCAAAGGAGTTACGTGAAATCTCATCAAATATTTTTTCACCCAAACTTGATGATACTTTCAGGTAATGATCAGTACACTAAGCCCACTTGGCTGTCCAAATTTCGTTCTTCTGTGTTGAAGCGTTCGTTTCCAGTAACAGTTTGAATTTTTAGGTTTCACTCTGTTTTCTCCTATATTGATAGATGTACTTGGAACTCTAAATCAAATATGGTTTGTTCTAGCATCTTGACACTTGAAACAATATTATAGTTTCAACTTCTATCTCTATGTTGTGTTTCCTCTTGATGTAGCCCTAAGCAGTGACTGGCGAGAAACACTTTCATTGAAAGGGGTTGCCAAGCTTCCAAAGAATTACAAGCTTCCTGAAATCTCAGAAAATATTTTCTCACTGAAACTTGATGATATTTTCAGGTAATAATCAGTACACTAAGCCCACTTGGCTGCCCAAATTTTGTTCTTCTGTGTTGAAGCATTCGTTTCCAGTAACAGTTTGAATTTTTAGTTTTCACTCTGTTTTCTCCTATATTGATAGATATATTTGGAACTCTAAATCAAACACGGTTTGTGCTAGCATCTTGAAACATGACACAATAAAGTAGTTTCAAGTTCTATCTCTATGTTTTGTTTCCTCTTGATGTAGCCCTAAGTAGTGACTGGAGAGAAACACTTTCTTTGAAAGGGGTTGCCAAGCTTCCATAGAATTACGAGTTAACTGAAATCTCAGCAAATACGTTTTCTGCCAAACTTGATGATACTTTCATGTAATGATCAGTACACTAAGCCCACTTGTCTGCCCAAATTTCGTTCTTCTGTGTTGAAGCGTTCCTTTGCAGTAGCAGTTTGAATTTTTAGGTTTCACTCTGTTTTCTCCTACATTGATAGATGTATTAGGAACTCTAAATCAAACATGGTTTTTGCTAGCTTCTTGAAACTTGACACAATAAAGTAGTTTCACGTTATTTCTCTATGTTTTGTTTCCTCTTGATGTAGCACTAAGAAGTGATTGGTGAGAAACACTTTCATTGAAAGGGGTTGCCAAGCTTCCAAAGAATTACGAGTTACCTGAAATCTCAGCAAATATTTTTTCACCCAAACTTGTTGATACTTTCAGGTAATGATCAATACACTAAGCCCACTTGGCTGCCAAATTTCCTTCCTCTGTGTTGAAGGTTCCTTTGCAATAACATTTTGAATTTTTAGGTTTCATTCTGTTTTCTCCTATATTTTTTTTTTTTTTTTTTTTTTTTTTTTTTTTTTTTTGACAAGTCTTGGTTTATTCTGAGCTGGTTAATTTGAATTTTTTTTGTTTCATAAACTTTGTCAGAACATTGTTGGATAACATATTTTGTCTTTTTCTCCTCACAGTCTATTATGTAAATTTGCCTTTTTGCTTTATGTCTCTTTCTCCTAATCATTACAAACTTGCACATTTTAGTTCAAAACACAAGTCCACCACTTAGTCTGATGGTTGCAATTTTGATAGATGTATTTGGAACTCTAAATCAAACACGGTTTGTGCTAGCTTCTTGAAACTTGACACAATAAAGTAGTTTCATGTTCTGTCTCTATGTTTTGTTTCCTCTTGATGCAGCCCTTAGCAGTGACTGGAGAGCAACACTTTCTTTGAAAGGTGTTGCCAAGCTTCCAAAGAATTATGATTTACCTGAAATCTCAGCAAATATTTTTTCACCCTAACTTGATGATACTTTCAGGTAATGATCAGTACACTAAGCCAACTTGGCTGCCCAAATTTTGTTCTTCTGTGTTGAAGCGTTCGTTTTCAGTAACAGTTTGAATTTTTAGGTTTCACTCTGTTTTAGCCTATATTCATGGATTTATTTGGAACTATAAATCAAACGCAGTTTTTGCCAGCTTCTTAAAACTTGACACAATAAAGTAGTTTCACGTTCTATCTCTATGTTTTGTTTCCTCTTGATGTACCACTAAGCAGTGACTGGCAAGAAATACTTTCATTGAAAAGGGTTGCCAAGCTTCCAAAGGATTACCAGTTTCCTGAAATCTCAGCAAATATGTTTTCACCCAAATGTGATGATACTTTCAGGTAATGATCAGTACACTAAGCCCACTTGGCTGCCCAAATTTTGTTTTTCTGTGTTGAAGCTTCATTTCCAGTAATATTTTGAATTTTTAGTTTTCACTCTGTTTTCTCCTATATTGATTGATGTATTTGGAACTCTAAATCAAACATGGTTTGTGCTAGCTTCTTGAAACTTGACACAATAAAGGAGTTCCAAGCTCTATCTCTATGTTTTGTTTCCTCTTGATGTAGTACTAAGCAGTGACTGGAGAGAAACACTTTCTTTGAAAGGGGTTACCAATCTTCCAAAGAATTGCAAGTTACCTGAAATTTCAGCAAGTACTTTTTCACCCAAACTTGATGATACTTTCAGGTAAAGATCAGTACACTAAGCTCACTTGTCTGCCCAAATTTTGTTCTTCTGTGTTGAAGCGTTCGTTTTCAGTAACAGTTTGAATTTTTAGGTTTCACTCTGTTTTCTCCTATATTCATAGATTTATTTGGAACTCTAAATCTAACACGGTTTTTGCTAGATTCTTGAAACTTGACACAATAAAGTAGTTTCATCTTCTGTCTCTATGTTTTGTTTCCTCTTGATGTACCACTAAGCAGTGACTGGCAAGAAACACTTTCATTGAAAAGGGTTGCTAAGCTTCCAAAGAATTACCAGTTTCCTTAAATCTCATCAAATATTTTTTTACCCAAATTTGATGATACTTTTAGGTAATGATCAGAACACTAAGCCCACTTGGCTGCCCAAATTTCATTCTTCTGTGTTGAAGCGTTCGTTTGCAGTAACAGTTTGAATTTTTAGGTTTCACTCTGTTTTCTCCTATATTAAACGATTTATTTGGAACTCTAAAACAAACACGGTTTTTGCTAGCTTCTTGAAACTTGACACAATAAAGTAGTTTCACGTTTTATCTCTATGTTTTGTTTCCTCTTGATGTATCACTAAGCAGTGACTGGCGAGAAACCCTTTCATTGAAAGGGCTTGCCAAACTTCCAAAGAATTACAAGTTACCTGAAATCTCAGCAAGTACTTTTTCACCCAAACTTGATGATACTTTCAGGTAAAGATCAGTACACTAAGCCCACTTGGCTGCCCAAATTTCTTTCTTCTGTGTTGAAGCGTTCGTTTCCAGTAACAGATTGAATTTTTAGGTTTCACTCTGTTTTCTCCTATATTGAGAGATGTATTAGGAACTCTAAATCAAACACGGTTTGTGCTAGCTTCTTGAAACTTGACACAATAAAGTAGATTCAAGTTCTATCTCTACATTTTGTTTCCTCTTGGTGTAGCCCTAAGCAGTGACTTGTGAGAAACAGTTTCATTGAAAGGGGTTTCCAAGCTTTCACAAAATTATGAGTTTCCTGAAATCTCATCAAATATTTTTTCATCGAAACTTGATGATTCTTTCAGGTAGTGATCAGTACACTAAGCCCACTTGGCTGCCCAAATTTTGTTCTTCTGTGTTGAAGCAGTCGTTTCCAGTAACAGTTTGAATTTTTATGTTTTACTCTTTTTTAGCCTACATTTATAGATGTATTTGGAACTCTAAATCAAATACGGTTTGTTCTAGCATCTTGACACTTGAAACAATATTGTAGTTTCAACTTCTATCTCTATGTTGTGTTTCCTCTTGATGTAGCCCTAAGCAGTGAGTGGCGAAAAACACTTTCATTCAAAGGGGTTGCCAAGCTTCTAATGAATTACGAGCTTCCTGAAATCTCAGAAATTATTTTTTCACCCAAACTTGATGATACTTTCAGGTAATGATCAGAACACTAAGCCCACTTGGCTGCCCAAATTTTGTTCTTCTGTGTTGAAGCGGTCGTTTCCAGTAACAGTTTGAATTTTTAGTTTTCACTCTGTTTTCTCCTATATTGACAGATGTATTTGGAACTCTAAATCAAACACAGTTTTTGCTAGCTTCTTGAAACTTGACACAATAAAGTAGTTTCACGTTCTATCTCTATGTTTTGTTTCCTCTTGATGTACACTAAGCAGTGACTGATGAGAAACACTTTCATTGAAAGGGGTTGCCAAGCTTCCAACGAATTACTAGGTTCCTGAAATCACAGCAAATATTTTTTCACCCAAACTTGATGATACTTTCAGGTAAAGATCAGTACACTAAGCCCACTTGGCTGCCCAAATTTCGTTCTTCTGTGTTGAAGCGTTCATTTGCATTAACAGTTTGAATTTTTAGGTTTCACTCTGTTTTCTCCTATATTGATAGATGTATTTGGAACTCTAAATCAAACACTGTTTGTGCTAGCTTCTTGAAACTTGACACAATAAAGTAGTTTCAAGCTCTATCTCTATGTTTTGTTTACTCTTGATGTAGCCCAATGGTGCTGGGTGTTTGGGCCTTTGCCATACACACCTTTGCCAACTTGGATTGGAGAGTGGTTCTAGCTAGCTGGTCAACGTTCTCCACACCTCCAGGAGACTCATTTGTGGTTGGTTGCCTTTACCTGTCTGTTCAAGATCCTAGCCAGTGAGGTCTGCTCCAGGGTGTTGAAGATGTGCCTGGAAGTTATCCTGGCAGGACTGAGGCTGCTATCCTCCTGCAGGCCTACCTGTGGCCAGCATCTGGGAACTTGACCCTGGAGCTGTTCCCTATAAGACAGGTGAGTTCCAAAGTTCCTTCCTGTATCAAGAACATGATGCCTGATGACCTTTCCCTTAAGTTGTCTGGGATTGGGTATATGCCAGAAGATTGAGCTACCTGAATATCCCCCAGTAAGAACTTGGAGCACAGAATCCCTAATGGGCTTTACTGGTTGTTTTGTTCTGGGAGGAGCATATTTTTCTGTGTGACCCTCTAGGAGGTGACAGAATGAGGAAAGGTCTTCACAGAACTGCCTTTTCTGCCTACCTTGTTGTGAATCACATAGCCATCAGTACCACTGTGTGAATCACATAGCCATAAGTACCATTTTGTGCCAAGCCCCAGGAGGACTTTCAGAGGAGCAACAGATATATGGGTGGCCTTGGGATACCAACAGAAGAGGGCTTCAGTGAACAATATGTGGAGCTGCAGGAAGGCCTGGGAGGGGACTCTGGTTTCTTAGGGAAGGAAGCTCAGGGAAGGAAGAGGACAGAGGTAGTGACTGGCTGTCATCAAAGGCAGAAGCAGCAAACAGGTGAACATAGTCAAATCCTTTCAGAGCACATGGAAGTGGTTTCCATAATGAGGACTTAATTGTGTGCAGAACACAGTAGTCCTGCCCAAGAGGACCCCAGGGCCTGGCCTTGGGATGTACCAGGAGATAGGGTGGCTCCCTCAAGCAGGCTCAGCCTTTAAACCTGGGTAAAGCAAGGCCTTGGCAGGGGTGAAACCCAGAGGTGCCTGCAGGAGGTGGTGAGGGTACAGAGAGCAGAAAGCCATGGGTCAGGGACACCTGGTGTTGCTTTCAAGTGGGGTGGCTGGAGCATGAAGCTTGGGGACACAGGTTGCCAGATGATGTTGTAGAAAGATGTTGAAATGCTTCCTTGAAATTCAGACTCTGGGAATCATGGGGAAGGAACCTGGCTCCTGGCAGTCACATCCTCAGAATCTGTGTCTGGACTTCCTCCCCATGGCCTTCATTTTATTAACTTTTATAGGAACTGAATGCACTGACAGGCATTGTGTGGAGAGCTCTGTGGACTGTGGCAAACTGGAGCCCAGTAGCCCCTCTGAGACATCCCTGTGTCACAGAGGATGGCAGTAACATTTCATCCCAGGCAAACTCTGAGCCCTTGGCACTGGCTCTTGGAGCTTGTGTTAAGAATGGCTCTGAATCTCAGTGAGAGAGACTGAGAGTGCTTGTCCCATGTCCTAGCTGTGGCTGGTGCTGCCTGCATCCCTGGCTTGGCCCAGCTCTGCATCTGTGCTCTATTCCGTGTGCCTTCCACACCTGCTCACAGCTAGCTCAGGGCCAGCCCTTGCCCTGGGAAGCCTTCTGCCTCCCTGTCCCTCAAGCTCCATTTGGCTGCTCTTTCCCTCCTTGCACAGTTCATATCTCCCTCAGGAAGTTACTCCAACCATCTAAAACTGGTTCATCTGTTTGAATTTTCATACCATCCTCCACCTGCTTACTGGCCTTCACCCCTCCCAACACATCTCCCCTGCCTGTGGCTTGCCTGTTCTCGCCTGTGGGCCCCCAGGGCAGCTACACTGTCTCCCCAAAACTCCATACCCACTTCTCTAAGCAGGGAATGTGAGAGGATGGTGGTGCCCTGCCTAAGATCCAGGATGTGACAGTCAAAGATCTGGATGGCCATTCTCACTGTTGCCTCTTGGGGACCTTCAGACAAATCTATTGACATCTCTGAGCCTCAGACTCCTGCTAATACAGAGTGAGTGAGTCATTGGGAGCATGTGTGAGATCTGGGTGTCTGGTTCTTTCTCAGCCCTGGGCACATAATAAGTTCTTGCTTAACACCTGTCAGTAGCAGGCATTCCTGTCTCTGCTCTGTCTACTTTCCTGTCTGTCGGATGCTTAGATGACAATTCCAGTGTAGTCTCTTCATCTTGCTTAACAATGGCAGTGCAGGAGTGGCTCCAGGGAGGAAGCCCTGCTGTCCCAGAGGACAGGACCAACAGGAGACAGCCCCACCACTGCCTGGGGAGGGGAATGACAAGAAGCTGCTCAAGAGTACAAGTGCAGATGCCTTCATCCTCTTCCCCACTCAGGGGAAATTTACAGAATCCAATAACCCTAGTGACCTTACATTGACCTCCAGGGGCTTGATGGACTTGGAGATCAGACTGGCATGTACACCCTGATCTGTGTCTTCTGCCTGGCCATCCTGGTCTTTTTGATGAACTGTGTGACATTTGCCTGAAAGTATAGGCACAAAGTCTTAGGGTGAGTGAGCAGGGCAATATCCCCCATTTCCAGACTGGGTCTGGCTTTGGAATGAGGTGGAGCTTTTGGAGAACCCAGAGTACATCATGCTCCCCTTGGAGGAGTGCACGACCATGATAGACACAGGGCTGCAGCTCAAGGAAAGGGACTTCTTGCTGAACAGAGGTTCCTAGAAGCTCTTCCAGTCAGCTTCTCAGACCTTCTGACTATGTCTATGAGAAAGAGATGAAAATTGAACATGTAAACTCTTCCAGCCCAAAGAAGAAGAGGGTCAAGTTTACTTATTATACCACCACCCTCCCAGAGGACAGGAGCCATACACCCACTCCATCCTGTTTGACAGTGAAGATAGCATCTAGTTTATCTGCCTGGACATGTGGCTGGGGGACTTGCAGGACTTTAGAGACTATAGGAAAGGCTGCAAGACAAGAGAGAAACCCTTTCTTATGTTGTATTCAGGTTTATGCCTTCTGTTTTTTAAACGGAGCTGTGAGTCTGATCAGCAATAGGGTGACTTTACAAAGTTGAGTCTCTGGATTTCTGGAGGGAGCCCTTTCTAAGCATATTTCAGAGGCCTGGAGAGCTATGGCAGCTGGATTTCATGCAGAGAAATTCTTCTGAAACAGCGACATGTAGGGATGGAAAAATTCTAGCACAACAGTTTTGCTTACAGCCTGGTCCCAGATTAGTTCAGATAGTAAAAGTGACCCCAGAGACATTGTTTGTCATCTCATGGTAAATGGCTGTGTGTAGTGAGGAGATATTTGGATGGTGATATACCTTTTCCTATACATTTTAAAGCACACTGGACAGGTACAGGCCATGGCCTGGGTTTGGACACACATGAGAGGGGACTGAATGTAGCCATCCTCACTTGTTAGGAGTGCTGATTAGTATTTTTTTTTATACATTTCCACAGTTATTTATTTGACCTCTGGAATTTTTAAAAAATATGAAGAGAAAAAATTTCAGTCTTTTCTTTGAGATCTGTGTGATTTACGCATAAGTTTAATTCCCTGGGATTTGCCACATCATGTCATTCCCTGGGTGTCCATACAGGATGTTAAGTTTTTCAAGATTTGCACATTTCTTTTTAGTGACATCATTTAAGAAGCTTAATCTCACTTTGTTTTTCTTAACTTTAGCTGTTGAACTTTCTTTTGTAAGACTTGGATAGGAGCTTTACTTAAAATGTTAATATACATTAAGGGAGGGAGGGTCATATTTTATAGTTTCCTTTTCTTTTAGACATTTTTTTTAGTTGTTGATAGACCTTTATTTTATTTATTCATATGCTCTGCTGAGAATTGAACCCAGTGCCTCACACATGCTAAGCAAGTGTGCTACTTTTGAGACCCAGCACCAGCCCCCTCTTTATAATTTTCTATGTGAAATTTAGAACACTAGAACACACACATTTATTGTTGTCCTATGTTTTCTGAGAATCCCGGGGAGCTCCTGGAGTGAACTGCTGAGGGCAGAAAGCCCCGCATGAACAGTGACCATGCAGATTTTTTGTAGTCAACAAAATGTACCATCCAAACTGAATCTAAAGGTAGAATTAATGTACCATGTTTGCAGAAGGAAAAGTGCCCAAGAATTACCTTCTAATTAAACTTTCCATTTCATCAGGAAAAAAGAAAATTAGATGATGTTTCAAGTTAGCAATACTTATAAATCATCCATGGAATAATTGTCTTCACGGGTGTGCATTAGTGGAAAAACCAGAATTCTCAAAAATAAGTGACTATTCCAGAGCCCAAGAAGCAACTATTAGAACAAACTATAGCTATTGAAAAATCAAAGTGCTAAGAGAGAAAAAGTGATTCTTGTATAATTTTTAAATAAAAATGATTTAAATCATCATGAATTATCATCTCAAACAAAGCAAGATTTCAGGTTAGAAAATGTGACATTTTAATTTATTAGGATGCTATGGTTGGAAAAGCAGAAACTGTACTAATCTCATTATGAGTTAACTGAGCCATTTGCATCTCTAAGAAATGGAATTGGAAAGGCCCAAAGTAGGAGGAACCTTTAGCAAGTCACCTGAATCATTACCCTTACTTCCAATGGCTGATGACCTAACTATACAAAAGAGAATTGTTTTTATCTAATTGCTCTTGTATTTTAGACTCCCATGCATAGGAACCCAGACTCTTCTACCCATGAAGTAGCAGCCAAAAATTTCTCCTGTATCTCTTGCATGCCACAGACAGGACTGAAATTACAGGTGATGTAGTTTTGATCTCAGAGGCTAGTATTGAGTTGGTTTTGTAAGTATTTAAAATGGAGCTTAGGAGATGAATCAAGGGACTTCAAAGAGCTTCAGCTTAACTGGAGAATGAAGCAGAATATCCAGGCCTTAGCTGCAAAAGGAGTTTGCAGGAAAGCTGGTACCTTTTAGAAAGAGCTCCCTGGTTTGTCAGTGGCCTTTCAAAGGTCTTAGTGGGAAGGTATCAGAGAACAACTGTGATGAGAGAAGACAGTTCATGCCTGATGGAAACATAACCAAGCTATCCAGGAAGTCTGGCTCCTTCTAGGAAACATTTTCAGTTTCATCTTTCTTTGGAGCTTCAACTTCAAAGAAATAATGGAGGTCCATCCTGAAAGAGAGGAGTGAACTGAAGGGGAGTGTTGCACTTAGCAGGCTGCCTGCCAACCACTGGCACAGTGACACTTTGGTGGGTGTGTAGTTTGGGAGGAATTGTCATTGTCATGCGAGCATCAGTACAGGAACATTCAAATCAGAGCCTTTCCTGAGGTGGGAACATGGGACAGGAGCAGAGAGCAAACGAGGATTATTGGGATGTGCCAGTTTTTCCTTGGTGGAGCTAGAAGCTAACCATGATCCTGAAGATGTTTCTGGTGGACAGCACAGACATACCCAGCATGAATCGGCCTCTACACAGTCACCTGTGCTCCTTCATAGTAGAGCTCAGTCAGTTCAAAATGGAGGAAGTCAAATGGAAGGTCATGAGGAAAGGGTCCCTTTTTTTAAAAAAATATTAGTTATTGATTGATGTTTATTTATTTATTTGTTTATACATGGTGCTGAGAATCGAACCCAGTGCCTCACACATGCTAGGAGCTATATTACTGAGCCACAACCCTATCCCAAGAAAAGGGTACCTTTTACCATATAACATCCACTGTGTGTGTGTGTGTGTGTGTGTGTGTGTGTGTGTGAATGCTGAAGAGCCAACTTGAGACAATTTAGTTGGATTTCTGAGGGACTGTCAGTTGTTTCCATGTGTGGCATGGTCACCATTCATTGAAGTATTTCATGCTCTTGTTTACTTCAGTGTATAAATCATGGGTTAGAATACATTGTTATCCAGCTAGTCAACCATAGCTATTAAGCACTACACCCCAAGATACCTATATCCAAATAGGGCAACAACATAAACTAGTCTTGAACTCCATATTCCAGGCACCATGCATTCACCTGTATTCATTCTCTGGGTTTTCATGGTTGAGATATTCAAATCCTGGGGCTAGATGAATAATCTGAACTACACAAGGGTTATCAAATCCCTTTATTTTTCCCAAAGAGTGGCATGCTCAGACTCCTTTTGAGGGAAGAAAAAGCAGGTTTTTGGAGAGAGCTGCAGGTTGTAAACACTGATCATAGGCAGGGAGCTTGAGACAGGAGCTGAGGACTGTGTGGCTTGATGCAGTTGGAGATGTGCAGCCACTATCTCCAGGTCCTGGTATTCCTCTTTCAAGGCCAGAGTACAGGGATCAAGAAGCACCTGCCATAACAAAAAGACTACTCTTACAAATAGGTGTGCTGCATTTGAGTTAGCAGGAAGAGGTAGAAAAAGATCTAGCAAAACCCAGAATACTGTGTGTATTGAGAAAAGGAACATCACCTTTAGAGCTGTTGTGTGCATTGGCCAGGGTATTCACAGCATACAATAATCCTCCATATCTATGCATAAAGTTTTGATTTATGCACATGAATGCAGTGAGAACATGGATTTTTTTTCTGTCCCATTTCCATATCTGTAGATATGTACTTGTTGATTTTTAAGTTTAAAAATTCCACCTTGCTATACATTGATCAGTTTTCTTAGAAAGGGATCTTTTCAATATTGGCAAATTGAGACATAGTAAAAGCTTTGTCAGCAAAGTCCCACTCAATCCACCAGCAGTGACCACTGAGGATGGCTTCACCTGAACCCTTCATGCCACTGGCACCATTAGGTTTTCGGTTCTAAACGTCTTAAAAAACAATCTTAATTCTCTATTTTCTGTAAATGACACCAAAGATGATTTATAAACTTTATAAACCTTCTTCTCAATTAAAATTACATATGTGTTCTGTAGTGCACATCACTTATATGTAAAGGGACAGGGTGGGTTGTGGAAAAGTTATGCTGAAATGTGAATATCCGGCATTTTTGTATGTAATATATATATAACATTGAAATTCTAAGAGATGTATTGAAATAAACACATTTTAAAATAAAAGCATGCAAAACTTCAGCATTTAAATGTGCAGACCTCCAACTCAAAAATATCTCAACTGATGATGGGAAAATCATTAGGACCTGATATTGTGAAATGTGCTGAGTTAGAAATTCTAGCTTGGAAAAGATGTGCCTCATGTTGGCAAGGTTGATGAAACCTGCTGGAATATCTTGATTTTACTCTTCATTACTTTTGGATCTTTCTTTTTTTTTTCTGGAAATATTTCAGAAATAAAGTGACTTCACTTTTCCAGCATAATAGTATATTCTAACCACAGGGTAATTCTTTGCTTTGACCATGAAAACAAAAATTTAAAAATTCTTCATTTTTTTCATTCTTTTATCTACATGTTCCCTTTCTAATTTCAGTATCTGTATGTGTGTGTGTGTGTGTTTGTGTGTGTGTGTGTATATATATGCAAAACTGCAGCATTTAAATGTATGTGTATGTATATATATATATATATATATATATATATATATATATATATTTTTTTTTTTTTAATTTTTTTTTCAGCCAGGGATTGTAACATCCTTGATGCAGTAATAAATGGACACCAAAAGAAAATGTTCCCTAAAAGTTAAAGATGGCTTTGAGGTTTAAAATTTTTCTCACTTGTTTTCCTAACAGGCTGGGGAAACTTTCCAGATTTATTACCAAGAGGACTCATTACTCATGTCTCTATTGAGGGTCAGATCACCTTGAAAGCCAGTGCTGGAGTGCAAGGTACAGTGGATGTTTGGTAGTGTGATAACTGGCCACACTCTGGCTTTCCCTGGTCCTTGACTTGGTTTTGTGTGTGTATTTGGGCAGTGGCTTTGCATGGGCTTGAGCCTGGATGCTAAGGATCCATATGGCAAGCTCTAGAGATGCAAATGAGACACAGGAGAGCTGGAGCCTCTGCTTCAAATGTGATGTACATGGTTCATTTGAGGGACTAGTGGGTGTGTTGGCCAAGTACCTAAGGCTGCAAGTGAATTTCTTGAAAATCTCAACATTAATATTGGCACTTTGGCAAATACCACTCCTTGCTCTCAGGATGCATGTGAGTGTCTCAGGCAGTAACTTGGCATGCCATTAATGTATCTCATGTCACCTGTTGTTTCACCAGGCCCTATGGAACAAAGCTGGCTTGTGAAATCCAGGATGTGTGGTAGCAGGCTTTCTTGCTTATAAATGTTTGGCTCATTTGGCAGCAAATGAGCCAAGAATCTCTCTGAAGTGTACAAATCAACCCCCACCAGCATTACTTCTCAGCTTTTAGGTAATTGTTACTCACTAACAGTTTTCTCAGCCTCTTCTCCTTGAAACATGGGAGGACTGAGCCACAGAACTCATATATCTTGTCCTAGATCTCTGTGTCTGTTCATAGTTTAGTAAAATCTATCTAAAAAAAGGGAAGGAATAAAAAAGAAAGTTTGAATAAGATATATGACACACCGATGGATCAATTTGTGTTTATTTTTTTGTGCATGTGAGCACAAAATGCAAAGACTATATTTTTTATATTTAAGTCCTTGACACTTGTAGGTTTTTTATGACTTAATACAATTTGGACACGTAATGGAATGTTTTTGGTGTTTGCTTTTAGAAATTTTTAATAGTGTAAAAATGGAGACATCTAACCTGGGTTACAGAGTTTACAGATGCTTCCATGGTTCAAAAAAGCAGGACACCATCAATTTGCAGGTGAAAGATAATGCTTCCAGTTCCTTTAGGGAAATTGTCTTTCCAGCTTAAGGAAGCAATAATGTTATCAACTCAATGCTGGACAATCTTCATGTTCTATGAAACATTATCAAAATTTCTTTGGCTTTAATTGCTCCTCTTACTCAGTTTTTCAGATAAAACATTGTCATTATGTGCTAAACACTGAAATCTCTTTAAGATGCTACAGAAACTGCGAAGACAGATGGTCTTCTCATATATCTCCACTGCCTTCTGCAATGTTATAAGTTGCTTTAGAATTTGGGGTCTTTCTAATGCGGATTTTTTCATCTGTTTGAAAATGTTATGGTCCCTTCTTCATATCTGTGGAGATTTGATTCCAGGTACAAAAATTTGAGGATGCTCAATTTCTTTAAGTGAAAATGTGTAGTACTTGCACAGAATCCACACAACCTTCCTGTAGAGTTGAAACAATTTCTAAATTACATATGATACCTAATACAATGTCAGTGCTATGTAAATAGTTGTTATATTGTACTGTTTAGGGAAAAAATACCAGGAATATGTCTGTTCATGTTTAGTACAGATGTGATTTTTTTCTGAATAGCTTGATCTGGGTTGAATCAGTGGATGCAGAGTCTGTGGACATGGAGGGCCATAGCAGCTCTTCAGGATAGCTAAAGTCACTTTTGGCCTTGTACTTCTTTTTCACTTTCTTCTATCAAAAGAGCACATGGGGTCTTCTATTTTCCATTTGAGCTGAAATTATCTGCTCCTTTACTGTTACCTCTCCTGTAGGAATGTGACTCACTGGATGAAATAACATACATTGTATTCACTTCACTCAGAGATGCTTCCTTAGAGAATGTGTCTTTTCTCCTCATCACAATCACTTAGAGTCTCCATTTTGCCCATGTATATTCCTAAATGGTACAAGCATTCCCATTCCAGAAACATCGTGGGCTACCAAGAAGCACACCACTCCTGCACTCAGCATCTATATTGCCAATCTCCATGGGACACATCTGGAAATGTGCATGAGACCTTCCACATCCAGCCACCAGTTCAGACACCAGAAGATGCCAGGACAGGCAGATGTCTCTCCTCTTAGCACAGATACAGTGGCTTCCTTCCTTTACTGTCCTCTTCTAGAGACTTGCTTTGAACTTTTACAGCAAATGTGACAAATCAGAATTCAGAGTGGATTCTGAGAATAAACCCATTGTCCAAGCTCCATTACAATATATATTCTAGGCCTTCCCCACACATCGTTGTTGGTTTAAGCAATCATCAAAATTGTTTAAGGCAGGAGTTGAGAGTGGAGAACTAAGAAAAGAAATGCTCAAGCTCAGACAAAAAGAAGTGAGACCCAGTGAGAGGCAGCCACACCCACACACTGAGCAGCACCCTGCAGCGCCATGCTCATGGAAGGCAGTCACATGTTTTCTATGGCAAATTATTTCTAAAATGCTACATATCTCTGATAGATGTCTAGAGAGCCTGATGTTACCTAGAGATTTAAACCCATGTCTCCTTTGTCAGGCCCAGCCTCAGATACCTCTTGCACAGATGGACCCTTGGGTGCAGAACATAGTGAGTGGCCAAACACACTGGGCCCAATCAACTGCACAGTTTTGGTGGTTTCAAGGCAGCAAATAGAAGAAAAAAATTTTTTTCTGGCATCTGGAAGAAAAAGGTATTGTCCCTTTTCAAATTGATTCTTAACAACACATATTATGAAAAGAGCATGTTGATATCACACTGTTCTTGTCTGACTCTTGGTTGTATAATGTATTTATCTATTATAATGCCCATGGCTTTCAATACAACCTGTTTTGTATGTTCCACAGTGTATCTAAAATATCTGTAAAGGCACTTCCAAATATTTTGAAAAACAAGAAGTAAAACATGTTGGATGATTTTGTTATAGTAAGACAGTTAATTGGTAGGTTCCAGGAAATGATCTCTTCAAAGAAACATTCAAATGAAGATACTGATAAAACCTCAGGTCATGCATGGAGGTGATTGTAACTACATTGTCTTGGAGGTGGCCATGACTTCATTGTCATAGCTATCATTCCCATTGACATCTGTTGTCTGAGATCCTGATAATCAGAGAAAATAATAACTTATTGAAGTCTAAGGGAAAGATTCTAGGAGAAACAGGCTGCCCTTGATCTTCAGGGAAAGTCTTAGGAACTTGTTGAGTCCAAGTCGTGCTCATCACTGACATTCCTGAGTAGCCCTGAGTGACTATAGCTGACACAGGCAAATTTAGTTCTTGGAGAAGGCCAAGTCCATATTTCCATAAAGCCTACAAAGTTGCATTTTAATGACAGAAAAATCTTTACTCAAATGTGTCTCTGCCAGACAAGGAGTCAGTTCTATATATAAATGTGGAGTTGCAGGAAAACTCATGTAGGCACAATATTTCAGTTCAGACTCATAATCTCAGGGTGTGTTACCTTTAACTCAAGAACAACTAAAATACTTCTGTACATTGTGCCTCAGGGCTCCATACAATTCAGCCTGGGAAAACACCCCTGCCCTGCCACACTCCTGCCCTGTATTGATAGTTGCCTGAACTGGAGTCTGTACAGAAGACTAACCTTGTGAAGATTCATTCAGCTTTAGAAAATACCCTCCAAGACATGTAAGATTGGCTGCCTTAGGTGTGAGCGTGAGCTCTGCCCATGCTCCTCAGCTCACTGTGATACTTGCAGGGTCTACAGCACTTCTCACCCAGACACATGATGAGCAGTACTCTACAGTTAAAGAGAAATTCAAGAAAGACCTGTCCCATCATGATGAGGACAGTAGCATTAAGCATGGAGAAGGGCTGGCCAGAATACACATGCTCTGGGCCCAACTCTCCTTCATAGGGAACAGAACTTAAGAAGATAACGTGAAGTTTGGTGCCACTTTAGAGCAAGGGTGAGTGTCTCTGGGGTCCTGAACTGCCTTTGAGCATCCACCTGGGCATCAGATTTCACTGTGGGTCCATGCTGCGGACAGCGTGGCATCTTTGTCAGGTCTGCAGCACTTAAATATGCAACTGGCTCAACGTGCAGAACATTCATGTGGCTTCATACAATTGATTTTTAAAGCACTTAAACATGGAGAAGATATGCATTTATGTTATGTATATCAGCACATGATATCTCCATGCAAAATAAGTGATATGAATAACACAAGGAGGATTAAATGAAGGTGCACTGTGAAGAGTGCACATGAAGTGTGCACTGTGAAGGGTGCACATGAGAACACATGAAGTGTTCTATGTCTGTGTTATAAGGTGATGAATAGTCATGGAGAATAAGACTAAAACTGCAACAAGGTATATTGGATAAGTTCATAAATGAGAGAAATTGGAATGCTGAATAATACTTGATTAATATGAAGAATTGTAGGACAGAAGGAAAAAATGGAAAAAGAAGGGATTAACAATTAGAAATCAAATGAAAAGTTGTTAGACTGAGGCCCCATTCTATCAGCATGTTAGAACTAACAGGAAGAGTCAGCCATATGAAGTTAATGAGAGACATACTTTATTTTTAAAATTTGTTCTTTTTAGATATACATGACAGTAGAGTATATTTTGACATATTATGCATATATGAATATCACTTATCCTGATTACGATCCCATTCTTGTGGTTGTACATGATGTGGAGATTCACTGGTCACGTATTCATATACAAACATAGGAATGTGATGTCTAATTCATTCTACTATCTTTCCTAATCCAGTTCCTCCTCCCTTCCCTTGGTTCCCCTTTGTCTAATCCAATAAACTTTTATTGCCCCCAGCCTTATTGTGTTAGCATCTACATATCAGAGAGAATATTTGGCCTTTGGTTTTTTTGGATTGTCTTATTTTACTTAGTATGAGAATCTCTAGTTCCATCCATTTACTGTCAAATGCCATAATTTCACTCTTCTTAATGGTTGAGTAATATTACATTATATATATAACATTTTCTTTGTCCATTCACCTGTTGAAGGGTACCTAGGTTAGTTCCATAGCTTAGCTTTTGTGAATTGAGCTGCTATAAACATTGATGTGGCTACATCACTGTACTATGCTGATTTAAGTCCTTTGGTTATATACTGATGAGTGGAATAACAGAGTCAAATTGTGGTTTCATTTCTAGTTTTAAATCTCCATAGTGCTTTCCAGAGTGGTTGCACCAATTTTCAGTTCCACCAGCACTGTATGAGTGTGCCTTTTCCCCACATCCTCTCCAACATATATTGTTACTTGCATTCTTGATAATGGACATTATGACTGAAGTGAGTTAGAATCTCAGTGTAGTTTTATTTTGAATTTCTCTAGTTGCTAATGATGTTGAACATTTTTTCTTATATTTGTTAACTTTTTATGTTTCTTCTGTGAAGTGCCTCTTCAGATTTTTTGCCCATTTATTGATTGGGCTATTTGGTTTTTGGTGTTATGTTTTTTTGAATTCTGTGTATGTTTAGAGATTAATGTTATATCTGAGGTGTAGGTGACAAAGATATTTTTTGCCATTCTTAGGCTCTCTCTTCACATTCTTGATTGTTTCCTTTGCTGTGAAGAAGTTTTTATTTTGATAACATTCCATTTGTTGATTTTTGATTTTTTCTTTTTTTAGAAGTCTTTTTGAGGAAGTCAATTCCAAGGCTGCCATGAAAAAGAGTTGAGCCTACTTTTTTTTCTAGTAGGCACAGGCTCTCTAGTCCAATGCCTAGGTCCTTGATACTCCTTGAGTTGAGTTTTGTGCAGAGTGAGAGGTAGGGGTTTAATTTCATTTTGCTACATATGGATTTCCAGTTTTCCTAGCACCATTTGTTGAAGAGTCTTATCTTTTCTCCAATGCATGTTAATGGCACCTGTGTCTCTTATGTGATAACTGTGCATATGTGGGTTTGAAGATACACACTTTATTATTTTTAATTTTTAAAAAAATATTTATTTACTTGTAGATGAACACACAGTATCTTTATATTTATTTGGTGCTTGGGATCAAACCTAATGCTTCACACACAGGAGGCAAGTGCTTGGCCACTGAGTTAGAGCCCCAGCCTTGAAGGGACATACATTAATGTGAAGAAACAAAAAAATAAAAGTTTGGAATAAGATGTAATATTCAACACAAATAAGTTTTTCAGTGTGACTAGGAAAATAAATAAACAGATAAAATAGACTTTGAAAGAAGGAGCATTGCCCCAAACTTCATCATTATCTTTCCTCCTCCTCCTCCTCCTCCTATTATTATTATTATTATTATTATTATTATTATTCACTATCACCATACAACAACATTGTCAATTTATTGATATAAAAATCCTAAGTGGACATGAACCTAAAAATAGAACTTCAAAGTAGATGAAGCAAAAATAGCAGAACTAAAGGAAATTTGAGAAACCTATATATCTGCTTTTAGATTTCAACACTCTTAGTAGAACTGATACAAATATGAAAAAAAAGTAAAAATATAGTTAAGTAGAACAATGTCAGTCATTTAAATTTAAATATACAAGATTGTATCCAATAACTGCACACAGAAGTGCCCATAGAACATTCTCCAAGATACAATACACATTGGAGCATGAAACCAGTGGGCTTCAAATTGTTCAAAGGTTTTAATTCCTATAGCATCTGTTCTCTGATCCTAATAAAAGTAAATTAGAAATCAAGTGAATAAGATGGGTGCATTGACACATGATTGTAATCCAGTGGTTTGCCAGGCTAAGGTTGGGAGTGTTGCTTAACAGTAAAATCCTTGCCTAGCATGCAGGAGGACCTGGCGTTCATTCCCAGGAGGATCACCAGTTCAAAGCCAGCCTCAGCAATTTAGTGAGGCCCTTAGCAACTTAGCGAGACCCTGTCTCAAAATAAAAAGTAAGAAGTGCTGGTGATTTGGCTTAGTTGCTAAGTGCCTCTGAGTTCAATCCCTGGTACAACAACAACAATAGCAACAAAAACTGAATAAGAAAGCTTTGTAGAAAATTTCCAAATATTAAGAATTAATTTGCGAGTCTTTCAAGAAGAAGATGGCAGCTGCATATGGGGGTTGCTGAAGTGCTGAGCGTGGTGCTCTGAGCAGCGGCTTTAATCCAGATTTCGCGCAGCTTGTTAGAGCTCCTTTCACCATTAATCTGTAGCGGACCACCTTGCCAAGCAGCAGAAAAAACAAAGAGATTGAAAGAGAGATGCTTTGCTCCCGGACACTTTCCTGCTCAGAGCCGCGGGTGCTTTGCACCCATCGGCTTCCTCTTTCACTTCGCTCCTGGCAGAGAAGCTGAATGCGCAATCAGCAGTGGATTGTAAGTACCTGAGACAAAGAAAGCTCAATACACCCCGCCTTTTTTTTTTTTTTAATATTTTCTATACAGGGAGAGTTAGTGGTTTGGGATTGTTGGCTGGGCTGTGGTTTCGAGGCCAGAAATCCACTCCGAGGGAGCCGCCATTTGCTTTCTGCATGCTGTCTTGATGGCTCTGTCTACATGGCCCAGCTGTCACATCTAGAGACTGGAACTGAAGGTGGGACCACGGCCTCGAGTGCCACAGTCGCCTGTTCCCCGCTGCACCTTTGGGCAGAGCCTGCTCTGGGGTCGTTCGGCATCCCCCTGCAGGGGGACCCGTGCTCCGGAGGAGGGGGCTGGAGAGCCGCGGCGGCAGCCGCTTGGGCCCTGGGAGCCAGGCACCGAGCCGAGGAGCAACGGAGGTCGCGGCGGCGCTGATAAGGTCGCGGACAAGCGCAGCGCCCCTGAGCACAGCCCAGAGGTGGAGGCGACGGCAGCAGGGTTTCAGTTCTAGAAAACTGGACTGGAAACAGAAGTAGCAGTTTGTATAATCCCAAGATCTTACTTATGCCAGGAAACTGTAAGGGTAACATGAATATCATTGAGGAGGTCTAACATGGTGGCAGGCGCGGAGAGATCAAGTCTCTGACCTCTTCAACTGCGCGTGCATAGGGAGCTGTAAACTATCTAAAGCCTGTTTGCTCAGGATCGCTAGGAAATGCTGAGCTGACGTGGAGCTAGGGCGTACAGTCTGGGCCCCTCAGGAAACACACACTGAGCAGGAATCAGCTGCATTCAAGCTCTGGTTCGCCTGCTTCTCGTGACTCAGCACTAACGATCACGCTGAAATAATTAATTAGTTGGCCCACCTGAACTCACAGAGGTAAAAGCCAACTGAGCACCATAGCCAGACCCAGGGAATCAGGAGTGACGTGGGACCAGTGGCGCAGAAATCCCGGCTATCGCTTCCACCAGTGCTGACATCAGAGGTCCCTTGCAACAGCTACCAGGGGAGTTGCTACCTGAGGGCAAACAAATTCGCTGGGGGTCCTCAGCCCCAAGCCATACAAACTTAGGGTCTGAGGGAGGCAAACAGAAAGGGTGTGCCCAGGTATCCATGAAACAGGGCTCCCAGGAGCAGCAGACCCAGCGTGTAGCCAGTATTGTGGTAAGCATCACAGGTGAGTGGGGCCTGGATTGAGGAACCACAAGAGAAGGCCCTAGGCACTCAGGATTGGAGACCCGCACAGTCTGGGAAGAAGAGCTGAGGCACAGTGATTGGTTCCCACCTATCAAGAAGAGAAGCCTGGCCCAGTGGGCATAGCTCCACCTACTGGAAGAGAAGTTAAACGAGCTCTATGACTGCATTTACTATTTTTATTACTATTTTGTAATGATTATTATTAGTATTTTTTTATATTTTAATTTCACTTTTTGTTGTTGATGTAGTTGTTGTTCTTTAACATTCTTATTAATGGTTTCAATTTTTTTATTCTTTTTCTTCTATTTTTATTACTATTATTTTATAAACTTTAATTTCCATTTTTTTATTATCATTATAATTTTTTTATTGGTTTTAAATTTTTATTTTTTCGTTTTGTGTTTCTTTCTCTTCACGTTTTTTCTTTTGCCTTTTCATTTCTTTTCAATTTTCTTACTTCCACTTTCTTGAATTCTACCTGCCTACAATCATTCTCTTTAGTTACTTCTTCCCTTCCCTTCTAATATCTCTCCTCCCAAGCATCAAATAAATTTATAAGAGTAAACAGTAAATCAGCAATCAAACAGATCAAGAAGTAACATGAGCATAAAAAAGCAAGGAAGAAAAGGAGTACAAACAATGAAGGACAGCCTAAATATTCAGGAGGACCTAGAGTCATTAGAAAAATGGCCATATAAAGAACTCAAGGAACACTGTAGATTAAAGACCACATTGAAAATGAATTACATAAACAGATAAAAGAAGAAGTTAAGCATCTTTATCAGGAGATAGAGATTATAAAAAAAATCAAACAATAATTCTAGAAATGAAGGAACTGATAAACCAAATTAAAAACTCAATCGAGAGTATCACCAACAGAGTGGAGCAAGTAGAAGCCAGAACGTCAGATAATGAAGACAAAATATATCATCTTGAAAAGAGTCTAGCCAACTCAGATAGGCTGGTAAAAAAAAATCACAAGAAAAACATCCAAGAGATTTGAGATAACATAAAAAAACCAAACTTACGAGTCATCGGGATAGAAGAAGGCACAGAGATTCATACCAAGGGAATGAGTAACCTGCTGAATGAAATAATTACAGAAAACTTTCCAGAAATAAAAAAGGAAACTGATATACAAATTGTAGATGCATACAGGACACCGAGCACACAAAATCACAGTAGACCAATGCCAAGACACATTGTTATGAAGATATCCAATATACAGAAAAAGAGAAAATATTAAAAGCTACAAGAGAAAAGAGGCAGATTACATTTAGGGGTAAACCAATAAGGTTAACAACAGATTTTTCATCACAGACGCTGAAAGCGAGAAGATCCTGGAACAATGTATTTCAAACACTGAAAGACAATGGATGCCAACCAAGAATTCTGTATCCAGCAAAATTAAGCTTCATGTATGACAACGAAATAAAAATCTTTCATGATAAACAAAAGCTAAAAGAATTTGTAGCCAGAAAACCAGCATTGCAAAGCATTTTGAACAAAACATTACATGAGGAAGAAATGAAAAACAATGACCAAAACCATCAGTGGGAAGTGCCTCTATAAAGTCAGAGGGCAGGGGGAAAGCTAATCTTGGAGAAATAAACTAAAAGAAGATAAATAATCAAACATGGCTGGAAGTAGAAACCATACATCAATAGTAACTCTAAACGTTAATGGCTTAAACTCTTCAATAAAGCGACATAGGCTGGTAACATGGATTAAAAAAACAAATCCAACAATATGCTGCCTCCAGGAGACACATCTGATTGGAAAAGACATACACAGGCTGAAGGTGAAAGGTTGGGAAAAAATATACCACGCACACAGTCCTCGTAAGCAGGCAGGAGTGGCCATCCTCATATCGAATAAAATCGACTTCAAGACTAAATTAATCAAAAGGGATAAGGAAAGTCATTATATACTGTTAAAAGGAACCATTCACCAACAAGACATAACAATTATCACCATTTATGCACCAAATAATGGTGCTGCGAGACTCATAAAACAAATTCTCCTCAAGTTCAAGAATCAAATATACCACAACACAATAATTATGGGTGACTTCAACACACCTCTCTCACCATTGGACAGATCTTCCAAACAAAAGTTGAATAAAGTAACTATAGAACTAAATATCACAATCAACAACCTAGACTTAACTGACATATATAGAATATATCATCCAACATCAAGTGGCTATACTTTTTTCTCAACGGCACATGGATCCTTCTCAAAAATAGACCATATATTATGCCATAGGGCATCCCTCAGTAAATATACAGGGGTGGAGATAATACCATGCATTTTATCTGATAATAATGGAATGAAAATGGAAATCAATGATAAAAGAAGGAAGGAAAAATCCTACATCACATGGAAAATGAACAATATGTTACTGAATGATCAATGGGTTACAGAAGACAGAAAGGAGGAAATCAAAAAATTCCTAGAGATAAATGAAAATACAGACACAACATATCGGAATCTATGGGACACAATGAAAGCAGTTTTAAGAGGGAAATTCATCGCCTGGAGGTCATACCTCAAAAAAAGGAAAAACCAACAAATAAATGAGCTCACACTTCATCTCAAAGACCTAGAAAAGGAAGAGCAAAACAACAGCAAATGTAGCAGAAGGCAAGAAGTAATTAAAATCAGAGCGGAAATCAACGAAATTGAAACAAAAGAAACTATTGAAAAAATTAACAAAACTAAAAGTTGGTTCTTTGAAAAAATAAATAAGATTGACAGATCCCTAGCCATGCTAACGAAGAGGAGAGAGAACTCAAATTACTAACATACGGGATGAAAAAGGCAACATTACAACAGACGTTACAGAAATACAGAAGACAATTAGAAATTATTTTGAAAACCTATATTCCAATAAAATAGAAGATAGTGAAGAAATCAATAAATGCCTTAAGTCATATGATTTGCCCAGACTGAGTCAGGAGGATACCCACAACTTAAACAGACCAATATCAATAGATGAAATAGAAGAAGCAATCAAAAGACTTCCAACCAAGAAAAGCCCAGGACCAGATGGGTATAAAGCAGAGTTTTACAAAACCTTTAAAGAATAATTAATACCAATACTTTTGAAGTTATTTCAGGAAATAGAAAAAGAGGGAGCTCTGCCAAATTCATTGTATGAGGCCAACATCACCCTGATTTTGAAACCAGACAAAGACACCTCAAAGAAAGAAAACTACAGACCAATATCTCTGATGAACCTAGATGCAAAAATCCTTTGTATCTGATTCTGGTGAATAGTATACAAAGGCACATCAAAAAAAATTGTACACCATGATCAAGTAGGATTCATCCCTGGGATGCAAGGATGGTTCAATATACAGAAATCAATAAATGTTATTCACCACATCAATAGACTTAAAGATAAGAACCATATGATCATCTCAATAGACGCAGAAAAAGCATTCAACAAAGTACAGCATCCCTTTATGTTCAAAACACTAGAAAAACTAGGGATAACAGGAACTTACCTCAACATTGTAAAAGCTATTTATGCCAAGCCTGAGGCTAACATCATTCTCAATGGAGAAAAATTGAAGGCATTCCCCCTAAAATCTGGAACAAGACAGGGATGCCCTCTATCACCACTTCTATTCAATATAGTTCTTGAAACACTGGCCAGAGCAATTAGACAGATGAAAGAAATTAAAGGCATAAAAATAGGAAAAGAAGAACTTAAATTATCACTATTTGTGGATGACATGATCCTATACCTAGAAGACCCAAAAGGGTCTACAAAAAAACTACTAGAACTAATAAATTAATTCAGCAATGTGGCAGGATATAAAATCAACACGCATAAATCAAAGGCATTTCTGTATATCAGTGACAAAACTTCTGAAATGGAAATGAGGAAAAACACTCCATTCACAATATCCTCAAAAAAAATAAAATACTTGGGAATCAATCTAACAAAAGAGGTGAAAGACTTATACAATGAAAACTACAAAACCCTAAAAAGAGAAGTAGAAGAAGATCTTAGAAGATGGAAAAATATAAATTGTTCATGGATAGGCAGAACTAATGTCACCAAAATGGCGATACTACCAAAAGTTCTCTATAGGTTTAATGCAATCCCAATCAAAATCTCAACAGCATTTCTTGTAGAAATAGATAAAGCAATCATGAAATTCATATGGAAAAATAAAAGACCCAGAATAGCAAAAGCAATTCTAAGCAGGAAGCGTGAATCAGGTGGTATAGCGATACCAGATTTCAAACTATATTACAGAACAATAGTAACAAAGACAACATGGTACTGGTACCAAAACAGGCGGGTGGACCAATGGTACAGAATAGAGGACACAGAGACTAATCCACAAAGATACAACTATCTTATATTTGATAAAGGAGCTAAAAGCATGCAATGGAGGAAGGATAGCATCTTCAACAAATGGTGCTGGGAAAACTGGAAATCCATTTGCAACAAAATGAAACTGAATCCCCTCCTCTCACCATGTACAAAAGTTAACTCAAAGTGGATCAAGGAGCTAGATATCAAATCAGAGACTCTGCATCTGATAGAAGAAAAAGTTGGCTCCGATCTACATATTGGGTTCCAAATTCCTTAATTGGACACCCATAGCACAAGAGTTAATAACAAGAATCAATAAATGGGACTTATGTAAACTGAGAAGGTTTTTCTCAGCAAGAGAAACAATAAGAGAGGTAAATAGGGAGCCTACATCATGGGAACAAATTTTTACTCCTCACACTTCAGATAGAGCCCTAATATCCAGAGTATACAAAGAACTCAAAAAATTAAACAATAAGAAAGCAAATAACCCAATCAACAAATGGGCCAAAGACCTGAACAGACACTTCTCAGAGGAGGAGATACAATCAATCAACAAGTACATGAAAAAATTCTCACCATCTCTAGCAGTCAGAGAAATGCAAATCAAAACCACCCTAAGATACCATCTCACTCCAGTAAGATTGGCAGCCATTATGAAGTCAAACAACAACAAGTGCTGGCTAGGATGTGGGGAAAAGGGTACTCTTGTACATTGCTGGTGGGACTGCAAACTGGTGCAGCCAATTTGAAAAGCAGTATGGAGATTCCTGGGAAAGCTGGGAATGGAACCACCATTTGACCCAGCTATTGCCCTTCTGGGACTATTCCCTGAAGACCTAAAAAGAGCTTACTACAGGGATACTGCCACATCAATGTTAATAGCAGCACAATTCACAATTGCTAGACTGTGGAACCAACCCAGATGCCCTTCAATAGATGAATGGATAAAAAAAATGTGGCATTTATACACCATGGAATATTACGCAGCACTAAAAAATGACAAAATCATGGAATTTGCAGGGAAATGAATGGCACTAGAGCAGATTATGCTTAGTGAAGCTAGCCAATCCCTAAAAAACAAATACCAAATGTCTTCTTTGATATAATGAGAACAACTAAGAACAGAGCAGGGAGGAAGAGCAGGAAGAAAAGATCAACATTAAACAGATACATTAGGTGGGAGGGAAAGGGAGAGAAAAGGGAAATTGCATGGTAATGGAGGGAGACCCTCATTGTTATACAAAATTACACATAATAGGTTGTGATTGGAATGGGAAAATAAACAAGGAGAGAAATGAAATACAGTAGATGGGGTAGAGAGAGAAGATGGGAGGGGAGGGGAGGGGGGATAGTAGAGGATAGGAAAGGTAGCAGAATACAACAGTTATTAATAGGGCATTATGTAAAAATGTGAATGTGTAACAGATGTGATTCTGAAATCTGTATCTGGGGTAAAAATGGGAGTTCATAACCAACTTGAATCTAATGTACGAAACATGATATGTCAAGAGCTTTGTAATGTTTTGAACAACCAATAAAAAAAAGAATTAATTTGCAAAATTTTATGGAACACTTGGGTGAAAGAAGAATCACAAAGACCTTTAGAAAACTCTTTGAACTGAACCATTGTAAAAAATGAGAACATATTAAACTTGGTAAGATGGCTAAATATTCATGGCATATTTTCATTTATTATATATAAAGAGCTCATTAAAGGTGATAATCTGTATAGGAATCAGCAAAATATAGCTAACAAGAAAAAAAACTGCATAATGCCTGTTTTTGCAAATAAAATTTTATTGTCACAGAGCCACAGTCACACATTATGTAATGTCTGTGGCAGTTTTTGCACACAATGGCAAAGTTGAGTCTTCCCATAGAGATTGTGTTGTCCACAAAGTCTAAAATATTTATTCTTGGGCCTTTTTCAGAATCACAGTTTGCAAGTCCTTCATCTAAGCCATCACTTAAAGAGAAGAAGAGCAAATTAATACTGAAGTGGGTGAAAATAAGGCATCAATAGTGAGTGGGAAAAACATGAAATAAGAAACATAGAGGGAAATTCCTGTGGTCAAAATTTGGTTCTGCAAAAACACTTGTAAAATAAATAAATTCTTAGTAAGACCAATGAAATAAAATGCACATTACCAATAGCATCACAAGAAGAAATTACTACAGTTCTAGAAGCATTAATAAGAAAATGTTGTGAATAATTTTTTCAATAAAATGTGCAATTCAGATACAATGGACAGATTCTTTGAAAGACTCAACTTAGCAAAATGGAGACAAGAAAAAATGAAAGTCTGCATAGACCAAATCAGTGAAATAAATTAAAACATTCCTCACAAAGAAACTTAAGGGCTCAGTGGCTTCACTCATGAATCCTGTGAAACACAAAAGAAATAAATAATGTCCTTAGGGTTGGGAGTGTTGCTTAATAGTAAAACGCTTGCCTAGCACACAGGAGGACCTGGCATTCATTCCCAGCACTTAAAAAAACAAAACAAAATGAAAAACTATTATCCTTAAAGACATTCTGTCAACATGAAGAGGAGGAGAAAACAGTTCAGTACACTTAGGAAGCCAGACTTAATGCTAATATCCAAACCAGACCAAACAATATAAGCAATGAGATACAAGCCTAATACATGTTAAAGCAATTTCTATACTCTAGAAATAAAAATGTGGAAAAGAAATTTAATAAATACAGTGCACTGTATCACTCAAAACAAGAAAAATACTAAAGAATATATATAACAAAGCAATATTTGCCAGTCATTAGAATAGTGCAGTGTCTTGAAACAGTTCCATCCTTTTATAATTGTTTGATTTTGAAAATACAGGAGTCCTGGGAATTTCATGGGTGTAAATGAAGCTTTTTTTATGAAATGATGCTGGGAAAAGTTGATATGCTTTTGGAGACAAATGAAATTTCACCCTTTAATCACACCATACAAAAAATCACATCATAATGAACCACAGACTTCAATGTAAAAATGAGATTTAAAACCTTTTGAAGACAACATAGGAGAATACATATTTTTCAGTCATGGGACAAAAAAAATTCTTAAGACAAAGTCAATTAACAAAGAAAAATTAATAAATTAGACTTCACAAATTTAAAAATCTATATATAATTTCAAATATTTTTATGAAACTACATGGACAATCTATAGAAGGAGAGAAAACATTCTTAATTCAAGACTTTTATCAAGAATGAAAGAACTCTTGCATTTCAATAAAAAGACAAGCAGCACATTGAAAAGTGACAGAAATTTTGAATAGAAAGTTCTCAAAAAGCTATGGATAAAGCAATAAAAAGTGTTCCAGTTCCTTTGTCATTGGGGAATGAAAATTGGAGTCCTGGTGAAGTCCTGCCCCATACCCTCTATTGTGCATAACGCCCAACACTGGCAAAAGCATGGAAGGGTGAAATGTACATGCTGTTAGAGAACAGCACAGTACTGTAACCATCTGGAAAAGGGTTTGACACTTCCTGGTTAAGTTAAACACTCACCATGTTACCATGAGCCACATTCTTTGGCATTCACCCAGAGGAATAAAACCACAATGGCGATGTGAACAACAATGTTCCCAGAAGCTTCATTCACAGTGGACAAAAAGGGAAGAAGCCACCCAGTTGCCATTAGGAGAATGGACAGGACCAGTCCTCAAGTGGCAGGTGCTCTTAAAAAGGAAGGAAAAGCAGACTCCAGGCCCATGCAGCTTTGCAAACTGCAGGAGGGTGAACATGGAAAAGAGTCCCTGAACATTTTCATGGCTTGACAGGCATCAGTTGGCAAACCAGGCTCCAAGAATTGAAATTGAGAATGCTTACCTCCACCAGGACTTGTGCTTACCAGGAAAGGTGTCTTCATTTTGACCTAGGACTCATTTCGTTGGTGAAGGCTTTATAAAAGTCCTCAGAGTTATGCCCTTAAGATCTGTTCACCCAGTGTGAATTGCACTCAGCATAATAACATCACAAGGAAAACAATTATCTTCAAAATCCAGAGACCCTTGGAAGTCCCTTGTTTTTTCTCTCCCTGCACTTGGGGCTGGATTCCTGTATTTGGAGGATCCTCTCTTTCTGCTTGCCCCCAAGGACACTGAGTAATGAGCAGGAAGACACTGAAGGGAGGTTTCTGTGCCTTGTGCCAGCAGATCAGCTGCTGGGCTGCTTCAGAAAGTGTCTACATGGAGAAGTGGACGAACCACAGACAGTGACAAGACACATGTGCCTCCTCTGCAGAGGCCCCAACCTTGCTGCCCTGGACCACAGGTGCAGAATATGACCAACTGGCTAAGCTTACATACTCTTGGTTTTGTTTGGGACTCTGGGGTCATCTCTGACCATAAGCATCCTTACCCATTTGTACCTCATGACCTTCCAATACAAGAGTTTGTTCAACAGGCAACACCCCCTTGTTAAATCTAGCTCCATCTCTTGGCCTGCTGACAATGCTCCCTGGTTGCCAGGCTCTTGCTCAGGTTCCAGGCAGAACAATCCACAGGGTTCCATTTCCCCAGAAGAGGACTGGCAAGCAGAGTCAGATCTGTAGGGCCCCTCAGTGCTGGCCACCACCCCATCACTTCCAGGTCCTGAGAGTTGGGCAGCTGCTTCTGGTGGTACCTGATACTCATGATCAGGCCTGTGTTGCTCTGCAGAGAGTTGCAAGGTCTATAGTAATGCTCTCTACAGTAAACACTCATTTTAAGTAGGCAAAAATCATAGTTCAGTGATTTATACATGAGTTAAAAAAGATTTTATGAAATTCAAGACCAGCATTTCCTGCTTGATGAGCTTATAAAGAACCAAGTTTCCCTCCACCAAGGTTACCATTCTTAGCAAGCCAGAGAATGAGTTTGATGAAAAGTAATACAAATTTGAAAAAGTCTATCTCTCCAAGAATAAAGCAGACCCTCTCCAAGAATAAGAGAGTGTTCCGCCTTTCCTTTTAACTGTCAGTGGCTCATTCTAGGATGTCTGTCATCCCAAAAAACAAAAGCCCCCAATCCCAATGGGTCCAAGCTCAAAGGGACCTCAGAACCCTAGAAGGTGGTAGGGGACACTGGCCTGCTTTCACAGAAGCCAATTGGGAGAAAAGTGGAGGATCTGGGTGAACAGAAGATGGTCTGCCCAGCCTCTGCCAGGGACCCTGGTGAGGAAAACACCTGTCTGCCCTCCTTGGGGAAGGTACTTTAAGGGTAGAAAGGGTAATTGGGCACAGAAAGTGATTTCAGAAATGGAGAACACTCGGGCCAAATGGAAAAGCTTTTTTGTAGGAACAAAATTGACAGCCAGGCTAAATGCAAGGAAAGAATTAAGAAATAAAAGTTCTCTGTAGAAAATCAGATGAAGGAAGCACTCAGTGTTCCAAAGTCTCCTAACTGGGCTTGCCTCTCTCTCATCAGAAAATGCAGGGCAAAGTGAAAATTTAAACCAGCTATGGATGAGGAGTATGACATGCTGTCCCTACAGCACCTTGTGAAGCTCCTCAGGAGAATACATCGGCAGCTTCACCATTTAGGAATAGACACAAATTTTGCAAGTACATGAAAACATTATTCCTCACCTCCAGCAGGTGCAGAGGACTTAGGACTTCCCAAAGTCAGGTCATCTAAGAGGAAAGAGGTGGCTGGGTGTGAGCTGGTGGGTGTGAGTTAGGGAAAACTAACACTTTAAGAACAAGGCGACCATTTGTGTTTAAGTATATTGCAGTCCTCTCTAAACCAGGTTTGCAGAAATTGAAACTTGCAGGAGGGTAGCTATGGCTACTGTTTAAGGAGTTCACATCATGACCAGATTCTCAAGAGCATGACATTTATACTTCCAAATGGTTGCTTAGTGTCCTTTTTCTTGGGTTTGGAGCTGTAAGAAACCAAGGCTAGTGAGTGTCTGGTGCTAAAGAGTTATTTTTATTGTCCTTTATTTTGATTGGGAATAATTGAAATCCATCAAACAAGCAAAAAACCAAGGAATTGTGGATTACTTGTAAGTCAAAAGTCAGGATTGTGCTGTATATGGTGCTGCATGCCTATAATTCAAGTGGCTCCGGAGTCTGAGACAGGAGGATTATGAGTTCAAAGCCACCCTGGGCAACAACAAGGTGCTAAACAACTGAGTGACACCCTATCTCTAAATAAAATACAAAATATGGCTGGAAAGATGGGTCAATGGTCGAGTGACTCTCACTTCAATCCATGGTACCCCACTCCCCCAAAAAAGGGTATGATCTCAGTTATAGTTTTGTCCAGCTGTTTACACAATACTCTTAGCCATTCTCTACTGCTTTCCCTCTGTGCCTCAGATATATTTTCTTCTGCATTGATTTCATTTTTCAGATAACTTGTGCTTACTGTAGCACATACAGATACAAGTTGATTTAGACTTACAGTCTATTAGCTCATAATCACACATACCTGGAAAGCGAGATATGAATGAGGAAACTCGTGTGCCTTGGAGTTTCTGGCAGCCATTTTGTAATCATGAGGCATGCTTGGGACATAGCCAGTGCAATGGAGAAGACAAGAAAAAAAAACACCATGTCTGTGAAAATATGGTTAACTGGAACATGTTGCGACTCTTTAAGTGAAACAATAAATTGTCTTAAGTTTTTAAACCCGTTTTGATTCCAGTTTTCTATTATTAGCCATTGAGAAATTAACAACTGAGACTAATGAGGCTGTTTTTTATGTACAGCTGAGAGGAATTTTAAATGATTTTAAAGGGTACATTTATTTGTAAGGAAGCAGTGTATTAAGAGTGCAAACGAATTTTTCTTGTAATTTTCAGAAGCAGCTTGATTAACTTCCTTCTTATGGTCTTTCTTTTTCATCTCACTGGTGAGAACTACTCCTCCTCCTACTTCATGCTAAAGTCTCCCTTAAAGCAAGTGCTAGAACACCCCCCATGAGCTTGATCCTATGGGTGATGGAGGGGGTGCAGCAACTGTAAGGTACCAGCTTTACATCCAAGTAGGATGTCATTAAAACAGGGTCAAAATCATGGCACATGGTTGAGACACCTCCAAAGCCTGGGAGCAGGTCAGGTAAGGCATAGCACAAAACATAATTGTGGGGCTCCTTGATAAAAATGGATACAAAGACCTTAAAGTATTGAAGTAGAAATCACATGCCATTCTTCTGTGGCCTCTCTCTCAATTCTTCATGGTGATTTTTTTAGCTTGCTATTTAGTGTTTTTATGAGTCAAGAAAACCAAACATCTCTAAGTTATTGGCATGAATTTTGCAGTCATCTTTAAGCTGTGGATGACAGTTTTCAATGCAGTGTCAGCACATGAGCTTGGGTGCAGAACCCCCACATCTGAAAGTCCACATTTCCTAGCTGAGAAGGCACATGTCCTGTGTTCTTGCTGGAATGGCATCAATACTGCACAAATGGACTCTCCTGTTTCTTTCACTTCCTGGTTTGCAAGCCACCTGCCAGCCAGCTCTGCCTCAGTGTGCCAATCAGCAAGGGGAGCTGGTAAGAGAAGCACCTTGGCATTGTCCCACCCCCATCTCCTCCCTGGGCTTCACTGTAGCCTGAACGGTTGGCTGACACAAGGCAGGAATCCACCAAGCAACTTTTTGGTTGGTCATATTTCTTAGAATGCTGCTGCTTTCTTTTTGCATTCAAAGAAAGCTATGATTAGGTGCTGGAACAGCCATTTTGGGCAGCTTTTCTTCCACAGCCTCCTCAGGATGCATCTGAGGTACTCTCTACACATTCTGCTGACCACCAAGGAATCCAGGCAGCCCTAGCCTCACTTGCTCCTGGTGTGTTGCAGGCTCTGCAGGTGACTGGGAAGGTGAGAATGGAGGGCCATGCCTGCTGCAGGTGCTCTGTGCTCCTGCACTGCCCTTTGTTCCACTAGCCTGAACTTCCAAAGCACAGGTTCAAGGATGGAGTTGTTGAGGATTCCAAGATGGTGAGCATAGCACAGCATAACAACTGGTGAGCCCTTCTGGGCATGGGACCTTGGTTACCTGTGAGTGTGGCACTGTCTTCCCAGAATAAGAGGAAGGAAGGCTACTGGTATTTCATTAGAATGTGGCCTTAGACAAGGTTCACTTTGACTGGAGGAAGGCTCTGTTGGCAACTCAGTGGGCAAGGACCTTTCAGGAGGATCACAAGCCCAGTGCTCTTGCCTGAATCCTCCTGCATAGGGTGAGGGAAGCATCTTTGAGGTTCCATGGATTGTGGATAACAAGTGTGACTATCAATCCAGATTTTGTCCTTAAACAGTGCTGCATGTGGGAGGAGGGCCTGACTTCTTGGACTTCTGTCTTCATCTCTTTCTAGAGAGAGCAAACCAGACTTCACAGCTGCTGCTGAGAGTGGAACAAGGTGGGACCAGGTAGTGGGGTAGTGAGCTGGTGCTTTGTGATCCTGTGCTCAGGTCATTAAGCAATACAGGTGAAGTCCTCCCACCACCAGAGGAATCCTGGCCAATCACATGCTTGAAACCAAGGGCCTCAATGCTGCAGAGCATTGGATCAACTCCATGTGGCAAAACTGCTCTAACTTCTCACTGCCACACCTAGATGGGCATTCTCAGCTTTGAACACTGAACACACAAGATAAATTGTCATGATAAAGCTGCCTTTCCAGTGTCAACCACATCATCCTGGCTGTTGGATCATCTCATTTTGAGTTTGAGGAGATTGAGGCGTGGTCACTAAAACAAAATGCAGAAGCCATGTGACAAGACAGCTGGGATTTGAGCCCATGAACAACATGCAGCCCACTCTCCTTGCTCCAGGTCACCCTGCCTTGGTTTGGGGAAAGCCTAAAAATTGCAGAGTTTATCAGAGGGTGGAGTGACATTTTCCAGTCTCACGAAGCATTTCATGTGATGTCTCTTTCTGCAGATTCAGGGGGGCAAATTTGCCTTCCTAATGGCCAGGGAGAGGATGCTCTTCATGCTGAGTTGCAAGGGGCCTCCACCTACTGGGGGTCAAGGAGTAATGAAGGACAGCAACTTGAAAGTCAAAGTCATCTCTCCCCAAATCATGACTTATTTGGGGGATTCTCCACGTGGCACCTTTGAGGAGCACCTCTGTTTTGTACAGTGAGTCTAATTCTGTGTTTGGTTTCACAGACATCCAATATCCCATTATTCCTTCTCCTGACCACCCCCTTGACTCACTACTGGGCATCCCCTCCAAGCCAGCTACCTGTGGGCAATAACTCATTCCCATGAGAAAATATGAGACATCAAACACACCAAAGCAATAAATTAGTTAAGAAACTACAAATAATAAGTAAGATAGATGGCCCTTTTAGCTTTAAAAAAACTCATGAATTTCTTTCCCCATGAAACAATGGAAGTTCACATGGATTACCCAGCAAGTTCTAAAATAGAGAAAACAGTCATTATTCCAGAATATCAGGTTAAAACATTCTTATGAAATATACAATCTTGTTAATTATATGTTATGTTTTTCTTCAAACTGAAATGAATAACAGAGTGAAGCTTACTGCCTCACACTAAATTTGTTACTGCCCTGCTCTTCATGATGGCATATTTGTATTTTATCTGTAATGTGCCTTTATCTGCCTCAGGCTGATTGGTTTCTGTGTGAGAAAGATACTCGCCACAGTGGGCACAGCAGGTAACTCTCAGTCTTTATCATGACTCACTCACCAGGCCATCATGTGCTCACATACAGGAGCTTCACACCCATCTTTCCTGGATGTACAAAACCACATCATCACTAGATTACTAGCCATTGAGATTTCTTGTGCCACCTTTGCTTATGAGCTTGACCCTATGTATTGTTGTCTCTCTTCAGAGGTTGTGGTAATGCCTTCCATCTGGGGATGATGATGTGATGATGATGACAGAAATGGTGATGATGACAATTATGGAAATGGTGATGATGGTGATGACAATGATGGTGGTGATGGTGGAGGTTATGGTGGTGATGTTGGTGATGGTGGTAGTGATGTGGTGACGGTGGTGATGGTGGTGGTGATGATAATGATTGTGGTGATGGTGGTGATGGTGGTGGTGATGATGACGATGGTGGTATGGTGGTAATGGTGGTGGTGATAGTGGTGGTAATGGTAGTGATTCTGAGGATACAATGGCAATGATGATGACAGTGATGGTGGTGAGAATGATGACAGTGATAATGATGGGGATGACAACAATGGTTATGACAATGACAGTCACATAATGGTGATGGGGATGATGGCATGATGGTGATGATGACCATGTGATGATGATGAGTATCAGCAGCTGAGATGGATTAGATTATTTGCTCTCTCCCATTGGGCAGAGTCCAGCTTTGATTCTGTTTCCCTCAGACTTTGTCATGTCACCTGTTTCACAAGTGGGAGGAGAGTGGAGAGAGGATCCTTTGGGAGGCATGATGGGATTCCACTTATACCCCATGGTTTCTGCTGGAAACATGGCCTCACATCTATGCTCTCCAGAAACAGGTTTGGGTGGAGAAAGGGTCTGTATCTTTGGTTGGTGTGTGCTGAATTCCTGTGGTAAATGTTGATTCAGTATTTGTCTGAACAAACATTTACTGAGTATCTCTGTTCTAGGCATTTGAGATAGAATGTAAATGGGAGAAAGAGAGAGAACAGTAAATATAGGGTAGGTCAAGAGTGGAAAAGGGCAAAGGGCATATTTTAGGGGGCACAGAGAGTGCCTGGTGGACACAGGGTTGGGAGGGGAAAACCTCCACTGTTGAGAAGCTCATTTCCAAGCAGGATCAGTCCATGGGGGTAAGTGGGGATGGGAAGGTTTTACACAGAGAGATGAGGAATGGCAAGGGTCCTGAGGGGATCATAGAAATCTGTCCAAAGGGGGCAGTCATGGGTGATGAGGCCAGAAACTCCAGGAAGAGGCTCTTGGTCAGGCATGGCAGCTGTGGTGTCTTGGGCCATGCTGGGAGGGCTGCAGTTGACACTGGCCATTCTGAGTATGCCTACCCATCATAGGTGTGCCTTCTTTATAGCACCTGCCATTTCCTCTCAGGGCCAGTCATCTGTCATATGAATCTGAGGGGGTCTATAGTTACAATCCAATGGTATTTTTGATGAGGGTGTAAACTGGAAGTGTTTGGCAGGTACGACTGACAGATAATAGGATAACTATTTTTCTGAATGTGTGTGTGAGTACTCATTGGTAAAATAGTACATCAAGACTCTATGGAGAATACCCTAGAGAATTAATGTAGACATTGAAGTCTGAGCATTTTGCAGCTGGATAGTGACCTCCACCCCCCCCCATGGTGGGGGACCTTTGAGAAGATTTGAGGTGACTTTCAGTCTGTTGGCTGGCTTGGCAGCAGAAAGGGCAAACATTATTGAGCCCCTCTGAGGGGAAGCATGCCTCCCAGGTGAGGGATGTGGTGCTCATCTTGCCTGGCTGCCCTTCCATTCTTTTTCCTACATTGGGAGGCTTCAATGCAGAAAAACATGTTGTCTCTTTCTCAGTAGCTAGATGCCAGTTCAGGTCAGAAGTCAAATCAACAGCCATTTGTGCCATGAAGAATAACAGATTCTTTATACATGCAAATATATGCCGAGCAATATCTTGGTGTTATAAGATGCTAGAAGATAATGAAATTAATATTTTAAATATTATACCCTGATAAAGGGCAGTTAAGCTTGTGACTAGATTGGGAATCAGTACATTGTTTCATTCTGTTGGATAAACACACATAAGCCTGTGATGACAATCTGTAATTAGTGAGGACTTGAGGAAAATGAGATTTGCTTCACTACCTGTAGCTTTAGCTGATGTCATCCTTGAGGCTGATTGGGACAAATCTTTGACTAGATGTTTCCCTTTATCACCATGTATGTTATTGAAGCAGCTGGGAACAGTTCTCCCTAGCTCGGGAGTAGAGTCTAATCCTAGAAGTAGATAATTAGGTCAACATCCAGACCTTATTGCCACCAAAGAGCAGAATTAAGTTCAGGCTAATTAGCAGTGCAAAGCCATTAAATGGTTCAATAAAAAGTGCATCTTTTTGGGCTGGAGATGTGGCTCAAGTGGTAACGCACTCGCCTCACATACGTGAAACCGAGGTTCGATCCTCAGCACCACATACAAACAAAGATTCTGTGTCCACCAAAAACTAAAAAATAAATATTAAAATCTCTCTCTCTCTCTCTCTCTCTCTCTCTCTTTAAAAAAATAAAAAAATGCACCTTTTTCTTCATGAACAGCAATGGCACACCAGAACAGTGAATGGGTACTCACACATGTCTTTACCAGGTGTTTCGTAGGCCACCTCCAAGTACAGGAACCTATTTAATTTTTGCCCCAAATTTATCACTTAGGGGTATTTATTATCTCCATTTTAGGTGTCAAGGAAACTGAAGTTCAGAGAGGTGACTTCCCTTTTCCAAAGCCATGCAATTAAGCACAGAGCTGAGATTCCATTTTAGGGATGCCTGACTCTTAGACATCCTGAGAGATGCTTTCACAAAGATCACTGGACCATTTGCAGCACTCCCCACAATATCACCAAAGCAAAAGTTGCCATCAGGATTCAGCTCCTGTCATCTCTATTTAGAATGCTCTCTGCCTTCCCCTCTTGGTGGGTCTCCAGGCTCGTGCACCCTCTGGCACAAGCAAGAGAGATCACACTGTGGTGCCCCTGGGCTTCAGTAGGTGCAAATCACACCTGGGGACACAGCACCCTGCTGAGGCCACAGTTCCACCCCTGTAATGCCACCTTGCCAGTTTGTACCTTTTCTCTCCCATTGCCATTCTTTTCCTCTTTTTTCCTCCCCTCTGTATCTAGTCATCTAAGCCTGTAAACAATTTGTCAAAAGTACAGAAATCTACACAGAAATCATCTCAACATTTCAAATTTCAGGGAATCACAATCCTTGTTGCAGGTTCCCTACAAGAGCCTGGTTGTACTGGAGCTCCTTTGATTTAAGGAAAGAACCATTTTAAATTTAGTAAAATATTTTTTTTTTTTGCAAACAAACAAAGCCAACATGGAGTTTCTAAATAATTTCTGCATCTTAAATGTTCACATTTGAATCAGAAAACGCTTTTAAATTGCAAAAGATGTAATACAGGGGCTGGAACTGTGGCTCAGTGGCAGAGCACTTGTCCAGCATGTGTGAAGCACTGGGTTCAGTTCTCAGCACTACATATAAATAAGTAAAATAACTAAACAATATTTTTAAAAGTGTAATACATACTTCACTTCACAAGGGATGCAACAGGGTTTGGGATTACCTTCACCAGGAAAATAGAGGACACATGGGTGGAAGTCCTCAGGTGTGTGATGAAGACCCATTTCCCCATCCCATCAGTGTGGTTCTAACTTTGGGTGGGTAATCTTCTTTGGACTGGAGGCCCAGGTTTATTGCCCCAGGAAGGTGGGAACTGAGCAAAAACTTTGGTCTCTCTTAGCCTCTGCCTCCCTTTTTGCTGGGTGGGATAGGATCATGATGTGCACATACACAGGGAATGTCCTAGCACCTGATAGCCATGACTGCCTTGGGGCATCTGAGATGGGCTGGATGTGCTTGTCACAGTCCCTTAGGAGACATGATAATGAACACCCTTTCTTGGAGGGCTGAGTGCAGAGACACAGCTACGAGGGTTGGCGTGAGAACTTGAAGCCAAAGGAGCAACCATGGAGCTATATGATGCCACTCAAGGAACACAAAAAAGTGGGGATCAGAACAAAGAAGAATCCTGCTAAGCAGGTGTGGGTAGCTCTGGCTGTTCAAGTCTGCTGGAATCTTTTGCAAGATTCCAGGGTCCTTAGAATTATAGGATATGAAACAACACAGGAACATCTGGGAAGATAGAAATAACTGTGACTTAGAGCCTCAAGGGACAGAAGGTTCCAAGAAGAGACACACGGGGCTGCACTCATGGGCTGAGACAAAGCAATCTGGGGTGCTAGGGGCAGCCTATGTATGCACAGTGGAGTGGAATTAGCTGAATTTGAAGGCTCCCAGTGGATTGGTAGGGCTCTTGAACATGGATAAGTTCTGTCCAGAGTGGCAGGGTCTCTGGCTCTGGAAGTCCCATGAGAGACCATAACAGAAGTGCCTGAGGGTGTGAACATAACTGGTGGCTTAAGAAGAGAAACTGCCCCTCTCTAGCCAGGAGTTTCAAAAATAATTCAGAAAAGACTCAAACAAATAAATCTACTACACAGTCACTTACTTGGGAGACTGTGGACTGTCTACATGAGAAATGCCTCTCCCCACACCAAGCCAGTGCCCTTGGGGCCTCAGCATCGGGGAGGACCAGGTGTGAGTCTTCTTCCAGCAGAAGAAGCCAAGGTTGAGTGGCTGGAGGGATAAAGGACTTGCCGACCAGTGAGGCTGCTCTAGGCACAAACGTTAGCCCAGCTCCTGTCACTGGCAGTTTTCCTAGGAAGCCACCAGACTTGTTAGCACTGGTGATCCAGAACTGATGGTTCAGGGCTTTCCTAGATTTTCTTGTTGTAACCACTGTGGGTAGCTGTGGCTGTTCAAGTCTTCTCTGTGTGCGCAGCCAGGCCTGATTGGTTTCTACTAATTTCATTCATAAGTCACTGATTAGTGTGGAGGGTGATCTAGAGAGAAGTGTGCAGGAGTGCCCTTTCCATAAGAGGGAAGTTTCTGGAACTCAATCTATTCCTGTAGGCTGCTTCCTCTGATCCACACGCCCTCCCTTTATGTTCACCTCCCCTCATGTCTCTACTATAAGATCACAGAGAAGGAAGCCAGGTACACTCCTGAGAGATGTTTTCCCAGCCATCCTTGTGGACCTCCCAGACCTGTCCAAATGCCGTGTCCTGACCCACTGGTCCTGTTCACTAAGCTCCAGGGATGAGCATTACACTCAGCACCTCTGTGAATGCTCACACCCCTGCCAAGAGGAACTGTTACAGCTAAGGCCATGCTACACCATCAGGGAATCAAATGTCTTTGAAGGAATTGCTTGAGCCAGGTCGTTGAGCCCAGGTAAAGGTGGAAGGTGTGACATGGGTGGGCACGAGTGACCAGTGACCATGCCTTTGGTGCTGTCCCTCACCAGTGGGGTTCTCTTGAATGTCCTAAGTCATATGTGAGGTGGCCTGGCATCATCCTTTGAAAGATGGAAACAGTGACCCCAGGATGGAGCCTGAGCTTCATGGGTACTCAGACTCCAGGTTGCACCCACCTCTGTCTCAGCACATGAAGTTAGCCACTTGGGGGCCCCTGAGAAGTAAGAGAAAGGGTAACCCTCCAGCTTCATCTAAGGATAGACACTGGAACTTGGAGCAGCACCACAGCCATGCAGAGAACTCAGTGCTGGCATAGGCCACCCTGGAGCCACAGGGATCTTATCTGAAGAACTCTCCTGGGGACCCTGAGAGGCAGGGCCAGGCTTGACTTTAGAGCTCTAGATTCACACATCTGAGGGTGTGGGTGGTCACAAGCAAGCAAAATGCAGTAATGGGGAGAAGCAGCCCCTTAAGTAAATTCTCCCAAACTTCTTTGTCCAGGGTTTCTTATTTGCTTTTGTGCTTGTGGTTGGACAGAGAGAAACTGATGGAGGGAAGAAAAGAAAGAAAAAGAGTAACACAGAGAGAGGCCACCATCACAGAGACCTCTTTGCCATTGGCCACACCATGGCCTCCTGCTGCTGGCACTGCTCTTGTCCTCCTCCTGTTTCCTAGAGACTGAAGGCATGGGCCCCTGTTGGATGCTCCACTTATCTGCTCAGGGAAGTCCCCACAGAGCCCAGGAAGCTCTGTAGCACCTTGGGAGACATCACTCCCTGCCTCCATTTCTCCACATCCCTAAGGGAGCTGAGATGCTGAGTCTTCCAGCCAGATGCAGCTGGAACTGCAGATGGGGAAGCAGAGGGCAGCACTCTAATCAGGGGACAGAAACCAGGGCTCCTATGGACCCATAGTATGGAGTGAGCCCAGGAAGCTCATGGTGTTGGCAGGGACAATTTATTAAGTGACAGCTCCTTTGCTGCAAGTCAGCTGCTGAGTTGGGCCTAGCAGAAGATTGCTCAGCCAGCACATCTGGAAGGCCAAGGCCAAGGTATTCATTAGTTTTGCATCTGGGGACATTTTTGTTTTCTTCCAGTTGCTCTTGAGAACTGCAGGCTTGGCATGAGGAGCAGAGACTCCTGTTCTGCTTGTCCGGATTTCAGCTCATGTGGCTCAATGCTGTGTAGACTGTCATTCATCTCTGCACTATGTGGGAAAACTTTCCAGTAAAGACATTAAATAATGCTGAGCACAGTAGCAATCCTAGTGTTTTCCTCTGACTGCAGAGTCTGTCAGTAAATATCCAGAATAAAAACAATGAGCATTTTATTTAGGGTACCAGGACCAGCAATGACTGTGAAGATGTGCTGAGTGTTTCCTTTGGGATTTCTAATGATGATCTTCCATATCTACATGGTAAAAGAAGCTAATGACCACACCTTGTGAGCACTGCTGCTGCTTGCTGTGTGATGTTGGGCAGGTCAAGGACCTTTCTGAGCTTTGGTTTCATAACCTTGAAAGAAGAAGTTAGTCCAAACCAGAGGTGAACCGTGATTTGTGAGCTGGATGTTTTTTGAAATTCTCCATTTTCCTTTCTTCTTTAGGACTATTTCAAACTCACAAGAAACAGAAAACTGGTCCTGTGAAGTCCATGTCACAGAGTCCTGGTTCAGCAAATATGAACCCAAAGCCAGTTCCCTTTCAATTCTTTCTGTACTCTACCCACCTCCTGATCTATTAGGTCAAGGAATTTATAGACATTGGATAGCTTTCTTAAATAATTAAGTAAATAATTAAGTAAATAATAAATAAGTAAATAATAATTAAGTAAATAATTAAATAGGCCTCGGAAATATTCTAAACATTGTCAAAAGTCAATTAACTGCTAAGATGTACTTGTACTCACAACATGCAGTTTCCCCAAATGCATCACAAGAGCCGCCCATTACCAGCTCCTCATTTTTGGACCACTCCCATCAGAGACACCAGGGAGCCCCTGTTTTCCCACAGCCTGGCCCCTGGAGCACCCTGCTAGGCTTTGAATCTGACCAATCTGATCAGCAAGGGAAGTGTATTTTCAGGTGAAATGCTCCTGCGAGGAAACATATAGCAACCATTTCTTTTTTGGTAAGGTTCTTGTGCATAACTCTTGCCCATTTTCCCATGTGGACCTTAGTGTCTTCCTTCCATTGTTTTAGAAATTCTTTGTGCTGAGATGAACCTTCTTCTCTGATGAAAATTGTGTCTTTCTCAGTTTGCATTTCTGATTATCTTAGTTTCTGAGGAAATTTTAGTTAATCTCAAATTTTATGTAGTTGGTTTTGTCAGAATTTTTGCCTTATTGCTTATGGATGTTGAGTTGAATGGAGAATATTTTACCTTTTCCTAAGTTGTAAAAATTTCACTGTCTTGTCCAAATACCCACATCACCAACTTTCCAATTCTCATTTCCCTTTATGTTGTCTTTTAAAATTCTCTGAGCTTCAACACCACCTCAAGCCAAATGGCAGAGCAGAGCAGAATGGTCAGGCCCCCAGAATTTCCCATTAAGGAAGCTCCCCTTCCTGCCCTTGGAACAGCTTCCCAGTGGGAGGGGCTCCTGTCCTGTAAATGAAGCCAAGCAGAAGATGATTTCAAACACTCGGGATGCCATGAAGCCCCAAAACAGAAGGAAGGGTGACAGGTGTGGGGACTTTGATCTCGGGTTACCAGGGCACACAGCAGTGGAATGTTGCTGATGAGGAGGTGAGGAGTGTGTACACATGAGGGAGATGCCCAATTATTAAAGGCCAGAGAGACAGGAGAGACAAAGCCACCTAACTCTCAACCCACACTGCAAGTTGTATGTTCTTTATGTCACATGGCTGTGGAAATGGAGAAGACGAGGTTCTCAGCCATGGCTCAGGCACAGTCACAGATTTGAGGCCAGGGTTTGTCCTGGGATTTATCTTCCCCAGTGCCCAGCACTCATGAAGCTGTGACCATGGTGAGCTGGGCTATTTTCTCTGTGGCCCTGCCGACCACTGTGATGGCCACAGGGATGCATGGGATGGTCAGGTACCTCAGGTATGGGTGTCTCTGAGAGCACTAACTCTCTCCCTGCTGTCATCTTTACAGGACCCTTGGCAGCAACTGGGTAGCTGCCCTTTTGTATCCCAGGTGGGGAGCACAGCAGGTGACCACTGTGTAGCACTATGAGCCTAGTGGAGCAGCAGCCAGGGACACTGCTGGTCCTTCTAGGACTCAAGAGGACACAGCCCCACCTTTGTCCTTGGTGCAGGAGTGCAAGGCTGGAGACTGTGGGGTAAGAATGAGGGGAATTCAGCTGCTCCTTCTGTGCCATCAATGAAGTGCTTTAGCTGGCCTGAAGGCTGGGAGTTTGCAGGTATGTAAATTCAAGAAGCCCAGAGACTCCTCTGAGTGACACCAGGGATTCAGAGTCTGAAAGCTCTTAAAAAGACACCAGTACCCTTGGTTTCAAGTCCAGCAACGTGGGAAGAGGAGAAGTTCTGGGGCTGGAGTGGGAGTGGGGGTTCCAGCCCACTTGTAGGTGAGGGCTGGGTCCAGCACATGCAGACCTCCCCCAACAACACCATTAGACAGTCACCTTAACAGGATGTCACAAGCTGGAGGAAGAAAGACCCCAGAGCACATTATCATGAGTCATTTTGGAAAGTTTGGGAACAAGTTCTGAATTAATTATAATTCCATTTGAATAACAAACACTTGCTATTTATTCTCGGGCTGCTCCACCATAAGCACATGGCTCCTCCTGCAGGGTGCCTGGTGGCAGTGGGGCCCATGAGGGGAGGAGAAAGCAAGAATGATATTTTTAACTCCTGTTATTGGAAAGGACACTGTAACTGGAACGCTGGGGTGGCTGTCAGCTATTTGGTTGAAGAATAGCTGGGGTGCATTAAGCTCTTCCCATCCATAATGACTCACTGCTGGAACACAAGAGCTCTAAAACCTGGTCTGTTTAACCTCCCCAATGACATGCCCTGAGTCCATAATGGCACGGTGCTTTAATGCCATCTCCACTGTCACCATGCATGAACCAAGATGGTGGCCTCAGGAGGTGTTGTCCTCAGGGCAGGGGAGGGGAACCCTGAGCACATGTCCCCACGTGCCCAGTGTAATCCTGAATCTTTGGAAGGACAGATTTTTCTGACCTAGAAAATTGTTACTTGCATTCACAGCTGGCTGGGGGGCCTGGGGCTTCTCATTCACTGGTCAGCTGGTCAGGCTGCCAGGGGCAGGGTCCACCTGCAGGTTTTCCCTGTGAGTTTATGCAGATGGTGACTAAGGGCAGCTGCATGGGGATGGAAGGGGTCAGCTCATTCCCATGCCCTATGATGAAATTGCACTTGCTCACCATATTGGCCATAACCATCAGGCTTGCTTCATTGAAGCTTCCCACCCCACATATCTAGGCCAGAGCTTTGAACTGTGAGGATGGCCTCCGAGGCCTGGATCTCTTTTTGTGATTCTGGGTCTTTGGTTGTGAATAGTGCTCCCAGGGATGCCCTGGGCAGGAAACAGCATCTGGAAGTTTTGTTGAGAAGGCAGGGCTGTGGCCCCCAGGTACTCATATTTCAGCTACGAACATTGCTCTGCGTTTCTAAACTTAGGGCTTTGGCGAAGGACATGCCTGATGCCGCTAAATATTTTTCACGGTTATCACATCACAGGTCCTGCAATTTCAGATTAAGTTCTCAATTTGGGGGATGCCCAAATGCTACCTTGTACTGGTGCCAAGGAATAGACTATTCAACTGCAAAACTTGAAATGAGCGGTGTCAATATCAGATACTCTAACTCTTGCCCAGTTTTAGGGCTGGCTCAGGAGTTCTTCCATGTAGCCAAGACCCAGCCTCTTTCGGTCTTAGTTCAGCTTCCTCCTTAGCATATTGGTTTATTCTCAGTATGGGCCCTTTGTGATCACATGATGGTTGCTAGAGCTCCTAGTATCTTAAGATCATCCATGCACATTTGGAGGCTGGGAGAATAAACTCAGGATTGTGAGTGTGTGTTTGTGTGGTTTGGTTAGTTAGGAATTTATTTTCTTGGATAACATGAAATTCAGAAATAAGAATTTCAGTACGGTGCAGCCGGACAATACCTTTCTCCCTCTATTGAGTCATGATTGCCCTGTGACTCTTATTGCCTTGCTTTATTTTAGAGAAGAGAGGAAATGAGGCAGAGGGCAAAGATAAAATGGAGTTGACAAATGATTCTGTTTCTATGACCATACTTGGACACCACATTCAGTGGCCTCTGTCTGCTTCTCATCCCTGGGGACTGTAGAACATTTCTATTCTTAACTGCAAGGAAGGCTGAGAGGTTTCTGTGCCACTCCAGATTGAGAAGAACTTAGGTGTTTTCATTGGGAAGAAGGGAAAAGCAGCTATGAGGACAGTGGCCAGCTGCATCTACCAGTATCCCATCACATAGATGAGGGGACTGAACTGGGGGGACTTCAGCTATTTTTCCAAAGCTATGTAAGGGGGGATGGATCTGAATTTTTGTGGGCCTCAAGGATCAACTCCTCCCAACTAATAGGTAGGGTGTCAAGGCTGATGACACTCCAGACACTAAGAAGATTCACAAGAAAGTTGGTTACAGGAGGCTCCCCTGGGGGACGAGCCAATCGAGCAGTTCCAGTTGGTTAGAGTAAGGCAGAGGATGGTGGGGCCCTGAAGGGTAGAGGAGGAGCTGGGGACAAGTTCCAAGCTGCAGCAGAGCTTCAGGCTTGGGTTTCCTCCATGGAGAGTACACAAACTGGCTTCTTGTTGATTGTCCAGACCGGGTCAGAGTGGACACAGAGGTGGAGTCTGAAGGACTCTGTGGACAAGACAGAAGTGCAGTCAGGTCTCCATTATGAGTCTGTGTGACTCATTTCTGTGTCCCTGCTAGGAAGCCTGGGCACAGAGGAGAGGAAAAGCATGCTCTTCCTCTGGTCTTGGTGGGCCTGACCCATGCTGGGTGGAGATCCCGGTGCTCCCAGCAGGTCTGCTCTGGAGAGAGAAGGCTGGGTGGTCAGCACATGGCTGGAATGTGAGGGGCAGATCTGGTATCTCCTAACTTGGGGGGGGAGCAATCATGAAGGGCCCTGGTGGTGCCACCTCAGCTTGTCGTGACCATAGACCGTGTCCAGAAGGTACCAGCACAGCATGGTCCTGGCAGCCAGCCTGCTCAATATCTCTCTGCAAATGCAATGTAGGACATTCTTTCCCATGTTCTCCTGTCAACACAAAATCCCACAAACCACAGCAGTTCACTTGTCCTGACTTTGAAAGTCATTACCATGGAGAAAGGGCAAGATGTCAGTTGATTAAGAACATATTTGTTGACCCAAGAAGGAGTGTCCAAGTGAACATCATAAACAGGATCAGTGGGCAGGCTGCTACCAGCCCTTCAGGAGGAACTATGACTAAGCCCAATGGGGATGGACAGTTGGTGAGCTCACAGTCAAGGCTTAATTTTTGTCACATGCTTATATGGCCTCTGTGTGAGTCTGGAAGCAATGCTTTGTATTGATCTTCACCACCTCCAACACCTCAGTCTGTTTAATAACCAATGACTCAAGGTCCTCACACTTCAGGCTGCAGAAGGTGGACAGAAAGAAAATAGTCACCAGAAAAGGAAACTGGATGTTGTGTTTTCCATGGGTATCTGTCTCATGCTACTCTCTTCAGACCTGCAGACTCTTCTGGAAAACTCTATTCTCATTCTTTAGCTCTGAGCTTTAGGTCTGAAATGGAGATGATCAGGATATGTGCCCAGCCTGAGAGGCAGACTTGTGCTGTTGACTGTCCTGTGCTCTTGCTGGTCCTGAGCTCAGCTTCTGATGCATTTTGTGAGTCCATTTCTCCCTAGCTATGCACGGTCATGCCTGCAGCCTCTGTCTCTATCCTTCAGGCTGCTATAACAGAACGAAGTGCACTGCATGGTTCAGAAGCAACAGAAATGTGTTTCTCAGAGCTTTGGAAGCTAGAAGTCCAAGGTCAATACCATGTTATATTTGGTGTCAGGCAGGTGGGAGCCATGGACAGCTGAGGAATGGTGCCTTCTCTCTATATCCTCTCCTAGTGGGAGGCTAGACAAGTGCTCTGTAGAAGAACATACTGGTGCCTCTTTCATAAAGGCACTATTCCCATTCATGAAGGATCCACCTTCATGATCTAGGTCACCTCCCAGAATTCCTCCTCATGATACCACCATCTGAGAAATGAAGATTTCAAAATCTTTTTTTTAAGAGAACAACATTCAGACCTCTTTGGCCTCCAAAGGCCAAGGAGATTCTCCTCCATGGTGGGTGGCTGTGGCGGGTTTCTATGTGGAGACAGGAGGGCCAGCAAGAGGAACACAGAGTGCCACTCACAAAGGTCTCCTTTGCCCTGGAGCTGTGCAGACAGATGCATGGTCCTGTAGCAAGGCCTGAGGTGCACCAGAACTGGGCTCTGGTGCCAATCATCCAGGAATAATGGCTTTCCAAATACATGGCATCTTGCATGGACTTTTTACAAGTTAGCATTCGTCTTAAACTCTCCCAACTTACTGCTTTTTCTTAACAAACATCTGAAGATGAATCACACATCATGGACATAGATGTATTAGCTTATGCCTTTCTCTGTCATTATAATTCTATATTTCAAGACAAAAATTGATGTGCTTTGAATCATTACCTTGTATACTTCAGCTGGCTTTTAGAACCAGCAGGGACCATGGCAGCAATCAATGTAAGATGCTGACATGGCATTAGAGAATGGACAGATGTGGGGTCATCACATCATTCACTGTCCACATGTCAGTGCACAATGCCTGGAAGGCATGAGGATTGTCTGGGGGACAGGAAGGTTGCACAGGGAAATGGGCCTGGTTTCCCAAATATGAAATAATCTGAGGGTGCTGCTTGGGAAACAGGATGGCTAATGCTGAAGTTTCTGTGATTGTGCCTTACACTGGTGTCGCCTTTCTCAGGCTCCAATACTTGAACATGGGTTGTCCTGGAGGCTTTTAAAAGTCTCAAACCTCTCTCAACACTCTCTTTAAGTTTCCAAGTTGTCAGTCTTTGTCACAACACCCTTCTTTGGCCACAACATTTGTTGATTACTTAATTGCTGCTGCAATGCAGGTTGCCGATTAAAGCTGATGAATCAAAAGTTTTTTTTTTTTTTCAAGTCTGTTTCTGCCAGTAGGTCTAGATGTTTACAACCTCTTTTATTGCCTTGTTATCCTTTTAGAGCTGAAGGAGGGGATGGATGTTCTTTTACCTCCATTGTGCCTGTTGCCTTGGAATCAAATTCTTTTTACCCCTCCACACACAAGGATACTTTTAGCCTGATCCCACAGGGCTGGTCAGGATTGTGGGAAACAGAAAGCTCTATTGTGTGTTCAGAGCAAGCTTTTCACATAACAGATTGATTTATCTGTGTGTCTCCAAAAATAATACTGAGAAGTTTGTACCTGGGTTTCTTATCAAAAGGAGGAATCTCACCCCACTTTTGGCTTCGAATTACAGACAGGGACTCATACACAGGTTCCCAAGATAATGACTGAATGATATTATCAGGTAGGCACCAGAGAGTGTATTCAGATATAATTCACACACTCTGTCAAGTCACAGGCCAGACACAGATCAAAGTGCTATTCTTGTACTGTCTCCTCCAGGGTCGAGGGTGCTCAAGGAGAGGTCATATTACTGTAGTGAGGACTTCCCTTTTGACTACCACATCTCACCTTTGCCATGGTGATGCTGATCAGCATTCATGGACTGGGGTCTGGGCATCATCTGGGATGTGCATATTACCAGCCCGTGCCTCAGCCTGTCCCTTAGCCCTGCCTGCTCTATTCTCTCGGCCAAATGAGGAGGATCCAGGTCTTGGCTCAGAGCCCTAGAGGATGGCAGGATTACAAGTTGGAGGAGCCTGAGTCCTGGGGCTTCATGAAGTCACTGTGAGGGTGGCCAGAGGCAGTAGGTCCAGCTCTGGGGATTAGTCTGCATTTCACAGGTGCCTGGCTGAGGAACTTCCTCTGAGAACTGGTCAGCCCCAGAAGGGCCACATCTCTTCAGCCAGAAGGTGGGATTTCAGGATGGCAGGACACCACAATATGCAGTCCAGTTATGCAATACCTCAATAGCTCTGAACAGAAACCCAAACTACTGCCTCCCTCAATAGAAAGAATCAGTGAGCATGGAGTTCAAGAAAATAAGATGTAGTGGGTTTCTGGGTTGGCAGGGACCCATTCTTATAAGTGACAATATTAACTCCAAAAGCAGTGTAACCAATTTTTTCTTTTTTTAAAAAAAAATTTGTGGCCTATATTTCAATATATTTTTTTCAGGTACTGCCATTGGAGGAGCTGGTAGGAGGTTAAACTCTGAATTAAAATGAGAATTAAATTAGGGATTTCATCCACAGAAAGGATCTCTTATAAAGCTGTTTTAATAACCTTTCCTGCAGCCCAAAGGAAGGAAGCACTCTGGCTTGCAGAGATAGAAAAAAGTCTCTCTAGTCTCATACATGTGCACATTCAATCACATATTAGGATAAATGTCAGATTGATTTTCTTCTTTTTTGGCTTAATATACAATAAAGCAAATGGCCCATAAGGAAGAAAAAGTTTTTTTTCAACAAGAAAGTGTTTAAATTTGCAAACATTTTGATAGGTAATAGGGAAGATGATACAACAGTTTTGATGCATATCTTGACTGAGGGTTCATAAGACTTGTTAGACTTTTGGTTAGTACTGACAATTAGTAGTTTCTTACCTTGCCTCTGGGACCCATTTCCCTGAGGATTCTTATAGCATTAGCACCAACAGTCTTAAGGAGGCTAGAGAATCTGGTGGTTAAGATGAGACACCAGGAACTGTAGATACCTTAGTGACTTGAGGAGGGGATAATGAGCCTTTTCATAATTCCAGGGTTTTTCTTTTTAAGTTTGTTTTTTGCAGTCAGGAGCAGCATTTTTTTATAGTGCATGTTGCTTCTCGACGCGAGATGCCTGGGACTCTCAGTTAAGATCCCACTGGCTGGAGCCAAGGATGATGCGCGAGTCCGAGTGGCTATGGCCAATGGAAATTAGTCATAGTGCAGGTCTCACTTAAACCAGGGACAATCAGCTGGCTGGGAGAGGCTGTAAAGGAGGCAGCTTCACAGGGAGACCAGGTTCTATCCATTTTAAGGCCCTTTCCTTTCCCAGGGACCTGAAGGACCCTGCTGGATTTGCAGGGCCAGAGGTCAGTGCTGATGGATTGCCTTCCTGACCCTGCAGTGGAGTCTGCTAATTCCCAGCCATTGTCTGTTCCCCTCCTCTTCTTGGGGAATGTGGTTGGCCCCTTTGAAGCTGCCCACTAAGACCAAGAACTTCTTCTTGCATCTGAAGTGAGAGCAGAAGTGATGCATTTCCCCTTCTGATGAGGTGGCCTTTTCCTGTTCCTTCAGAGAAGGACCATAGGGGAGTGTGAAGGCTGTGAGGCTGGCAAAGCCAGAAGCCACCCAGAGCTCAGGCTGATGTTACAGGGCCTGCAGCTCAGCAGGTGGCATGCTGGCCAGTTCTACACTTCAGAGAAGGGAGGAGTTTCACCCATGTCCCACCCAGTACTGGCTCAGATGAGGCTCCCAGAGCTGGAGTGAACTGGCACTCTGAGGGTGATGGGCCTGGGTGTGGGCCTGGAAAGGATGTGTTTTCTGGGGGCCCAGGGTAGAGCTCTGTGTTTGTTGTCTTTGCCCAAAGGTAGGATGACACACTGCTCCATAGGACAGGATATGAGCAGATTTAAAATTGGGTTGTTTCAGAGTTAGTAAAGATGAGGTCACACTACAGCAGGGAGTGCCCCTTTGCAGGGTGACAATGTCCTTATGAAGGTCTCACTGGGTAAAGAGGACACACAGGGGTCCTGTGATGACAGAGGAAGAGGCTGAAGCCAGGCAACTGGGATGGAAATGTTTTGAGGTCCGTAGGGGCCACTGGAGCTGAGAGGACACAGGAAGGCACCTGGAGGTTACCTACAGCATTTCCTGGGCACCAGGCTCAGTATTTTGACCTCCAGGACACAGAGTATAGTTCTTTAAGCCTCCCAGCATGTCCAAATTTGCTCTAGCCACCATGGAGAGCAGAGGATGCCAGTGTGGTGTGGCCATTTGCAGGTGCCCAGGCTGGCCAAAGGTGGATGTCTGGCCACCCAGGGGCTGAACCCTGAAGTGTACCTGCAGAAAAATAACCTGCATGAACACTGTAGATGCCAAAATTCTAAAATGATTACCTGAGGATTTTGTAAAAACCACTCTCAGGGGGCTGGGGCTGTAGTCTGTGGCAGAGTGCTTGCCTAGCTCTTGTGAGGCACAGGGTTCCATCCTCAGCACCGCATAAAAATAAAAAAAAAATGTATGTTGTTCATCTACAACATTTAAAAAAAATAAAAAATAAATAAAAAACAAACCACCCTCAGCTAGAACTGATGAGCAGTGCCCAGTGGTGACTGTGAAACTTGGGATAGCCTGGATATTTAGGCAGGGAATTGTGAAGTCATACTGAGGTGCGTGGGCACCTTGAGGTGCGTGTGTCCTTGTCCTTAGTCTTTCCTGCCCATCCATTTGGCATGCAGGAACTCTATCTGGATAAGAGCTTAATTAGCTCAGTAGTTTCCAGGGCAATGTGGAGCAATGTTCTTGGGGTTCCTGTGCCCACACACCTATGCCACATGGCTTTTGAGAATTCCCCTAGCACCTGCCACAGTGGCTATGGCACTTCCAGGTTTGCAGATCCCTGGAGAAGAGTTGCTTGTGGAAATCAAGGAAGGCACTGCTTTGGGTTTTGCTTTGAGGTTTCAAATTTGATTTTTTATTTTTTCATTTATTTTTTAATTAGTGCATTAGAGTTGGACACAACAGTGGGTTTGTTTTGCAATAATCCCACAAGCAAGGAAGATAATTCTCTCCACTTTAGTCCTCCATGCCTTTCTCTTTCTCCCTCCTCTTGCCCTGCTTCCTCCTCTACTTCTCTTCTGTTTATTTGCACTTTGATTTCAGCCTTTAATAGGAAGTTGCATATGTTCATATTTAGAAATTGATTTCTTCATCACATTTACAGAACTGTGATTCTGAATATTGGCCTTTTCAAAAGCAAAGGATGCTTAAACATTTCAGATTTTTTAAAAAAAGAGTCCTACACTCCTGTTCTTTGTGTTGACTGCTTTCTTCTCTGTAGCCATATTGACAAGGTCCCCCAGGTCCACCAGGGGTTCCTTTGTGTACCTGAGGGGCTTGAGCTTTGAGGTGAGCTATTTTTGCTTCTGATCTCTGGGTTTGTCTCTGCATCTGCAGCTTCTCTACATTTCCCAGGAGAAGCAAGGTATTGGTGGTCCTAATGTGGATTTTCTCTGCGTCCAAACCCTCAAAAACCCAGTTTTCAGGGTAAGTTGTAACCATAGCCCTTGCCTTCAGGCTTAGTCTCCTCTTGGCTGGGGAGTCCTCCATGCTTGGGTGGCAGCACTCACCTCCTGGACCACAGGTAAGGCCTGAGGCATGGAATCTCCAGCAGTGTTTATGGTTTTAAAAAGGGGTTTCTAGTGAGTCAGTTTGGAATAGCCTTTTTTTTTATCAAAGACCACTCACTGGTCCTTGTAATTTCCCATCTAATTAAAGTTACTTAAATTAATTTATTTCAAGATAGTAAGATTTTAAAAGGTGGTTATTTAATTAGAGTTCCATGGGAGAAACTGATAAGCCTAATAGCACACTTTATTTCATGAGTAATCCCAGCTTGAGCACAGTGGCCATTCTTTGTGGAGACAGTGAGACCATCCATGTCTGCCCTTCCCTTCTTAGGCTGAGTACTCAGCTAAGCCTTCCATCCAATACTCACTCTCCCTTCTTCTTCCTCCCCTTCTTCCTCCCTTCTTCCCTCCCTCGACCCTTCCTTCCTTCTTTTTTTTTTTCAGGAAAAGAGATGCTATTCTACATAGTAGAAAAAACAAAAAAAAATGCAATATAAATGGCCCTGAGTGTATGAAATTTATCAGTTTGGATTTTGTGATTTGCAAAAGGAAGATAACAATTAAAACAGGTTTAAACAAACAACAAAGATTAACACTGTATAGCTGAAGCATTCAGGGGAAGAGTGGACTGCATGTCTAGTAGCATCCAGGGGTTCATCAGGGTATAGCTTATCTTAACTTTCATTTCTTGCCTTCTACTGTGTGTGTCCCACTGTCAGACAGGCTCTTCCCTCATGGAGGCAGCTCCAACCTCACATCCCTTTGGGTTTATATCTAGAAAAACAAAACTTTTCTCAGGGAGTCATCAAGCCCTGGATGTGTTATAACTACATCCTTGGTGGAAGTGGAGGGGTCTGCCTGGGTCTTCTGGACTCAATCCTTTTTAGGAGTTGGTCTGCAGAAATTGACTGCAAGGCAGCCAGCAGGTCCAGTGGACACAGGGGAAGCTGGCAATGCCAGCATGGGAAGAGTGGGTGGGAGGAGGAGGCGTTGTTTAGCTTACAGCAGGTTTTTTAAATGTCAGCAGAAAACCATTTCAGGACTGTAGACTGATACCACTGGGGAGAACAGGAACTTAGTGAAGCCTCACTTACTAATGACAGACTCTCAGGTGGATGGGCAGAACAGCACCATACCTCCAGCCTGATGTCTCCTGAAGCACCTGTGCTGTGTGCTTTTGCCATGAGCTTCACCTTCCATAAGATTTGTGCATGGTAGTGCCACTCTCCAAGGCCACTGAGCTTATTTTTTGTGGACTCCAAGGTTACACGCCCATTCCCCTAACAACTCCTCTGGTTTTAAGCATATGGCTGACTCCCCAGCCTGCTCCCTCATTGAGTTCCTTGAAGCATCACTCACTGAGGATTTGCAAATGTGTAAGTGGAGACACCATGGAGACCATTGTGGAGGTTTCTTGGAAGAATAAGAATAGAATGACCATATGGCCCAGAAAGCCCTCTTCTGTGTATATTCAAAAGAAATTAAATCAGCATGTACTCATGGGTTTGCTTGCAACACCCTTCAAAATAGCCAAGGGACAGAATCCATCTTAATGTCTTGTGGATGGATGGATAAGCAAATTAGCAAGTGTATAGTGAAATATTATTCAACCTGAAAAGGTAGGAAATGCTGGCACTTGCAACAACTTGGATGGACCTAGAGGATGTTGGGCTGAATTCCATAAGCCAGCTGAGGAGATTTATGGCATGATCTCATTTATCTGAGCAATCTAAAAATGTGAAATTACAGAAGCTGAGAAATGATGGTCATGAGGGGTGAGTGGTGAGGAATAGGTGTCTGACAAACCTACATACTCACCTGTATGACAAGTGAGTGAGACCTAGAGATCTCCTGCACCCAAACTGCCCATAGTTCAGAATGTGGTAAATGTGGTATTTTGCCCTTTAGCTCTGTGGTTAAGTATTCTTGCAAATCAAAGCAAAGCACCCAGGAAAGTGTGAGGGAATGGCAGGAAGCCCATGCCTCACCAGGGTATTTAAGGGTTGTGCATGTGACCAGCCTACTGAGCTGTGACGTCAGATTTGAGCAATTTTTGTGTTTTATCTGTGCCTTCCAGCTAGGAGGAAAAAGGCCCTGTATTCAAAAGACTCTACTGCATGTCTGAAGGAGTTGGAGCCACAGGGCAGAGGTCATGAAGTGTCAGTGCAGGTGGCTCTCCAGAGGCCAGAGGCATCGCTTTGGCCTGAGTTCTGAAGTGGACACAGCTGCTCAGGCCAGAGCCTTTCCACCTGCCTGCCCCCTAACCACTGTCTGAAGCTCTGGGAGATGTGATGGGCAGGTGCACAGAGACCTCTGGCCCATGGGAGAGGGCTGGGAATGCAGCTCGTGTTCCTCAGGCCCCTCTGCAAGATGCAAGGAGGGTCCAGAGACTAGTTGTCTGCTCTCCTCTTTTCCTCTGCTTGTTCTGTTTAACTTCTTTTTATGGTAAGTAGATTAGTAACAAATCCCTCTGTTTTACCTATATTTTTGGGTGGGGGGAATACTGGGAATTGAACCCAGGGGTGCTTAACCCCTGAGACACATCGCAGCCCTTTTATTTATTTATTTATTTTTATTTTGAGACAGGCTCTCACTAAGTTGCTTAAGCCCTTGCCAAGTAGCTGAGGCTGGTTTGAAATTGTGATCCTCCAGTCTCAGCCTCCTGAGTCTCTGTGACTATAGGTTTGACTCTCTCTTTTTCATAAAGAGGAATAAAACATTTATTTGTGGTTTTCCTTTCTTTTCTTTTCTCTTGGACCTTCACTAATCATGGTCCCTCTCTCTTTTTACCAGAAACTATTTTCTCCAAGACACTCCCACTGGGCATATTCATGGATCAGACCCTCGGGGACTTTGGGGATTGTGGGAACAGGCAAGGGGGTGTTTCTGCTGAGATTTGCTGTGAGTTCCATCCCCTTCCACACAAGGAGCAGACCTAGGTTGGGGGAAGTGACACACCAGGGCCACCCTGCAGAGCTCCAGGTGAATCTGCTCATTGGGAGGGCGTGGCCATGGGTGCCTGGCCTGGATTCACCCTGCAGACAGCTAGGCCTTGGTGGCTGTGCAGTGGGTGGCTATAGAGGAGGGGCAGCGGAACAAGGCATCTCCTAGGGGGGATGGAATTGTGACTCCCACTGCTTCAAACACAGGTGAAGTGTTGGCCTGGATGGGTGAGCTGGCTTGGGCAAGAAGACCTGAGTAGTGTGAGGTTCTGCTCTTCTGTCAGGGACGGATGCCAAGGGAATTGGAGCACGAAGCAGGAAAGGTGGCCTTTGATAAAGGCTGTGCTGTTTGAATGAAATTCTCATTAGAGAGCCAGCTTCACACACTTGTCAGCACTTCTGTGATCTAGTCGAGAACGATTGAATATCAGTGCAAATCAGATGAGACCTACTGCTTCCCTGACTGCCCTGGGGTCAGGCAGTTTGAATAGGACCCTAGGGGCAGGAGGAAACCTGCTTGAGGTGGGCAACAGGATTTGGAGTTCCATTCTTCCCTTCCATTCTTGAGCTCATGAAAAAAACCAGCCCCAATATGTCCTCATGCTGTGTAAGAAGGGACTGTGTGTGAATTTTTAGGATGGTGGCAGTTGTTTAAATTTATTTTTAAAAGCAGATTTACTTTGGTAAATCTGATGTACAAAGAGCTGAATATGTTGAATATGCACAATTTTATGAATTTGGGCATGACAAACACTCTCACCACCTCTATCTCCAAGTAACAGACACATCTGCAACACCTGTGTGGGTGCATGTGTCCATGTATCTTGGTGTGCATATTTGTGTGGGTGTAGGTGTTACAAGGATACTTAAGAGGAGAGAAATGCTTCTGACAAATTTCTAAGTGGATGATATCATGTTATTAACTACAGATATGATCCTGTAGAGTGGGTCTCTAGAATCGATCCATCTAAATTAGCTGAAACTTTGTACATTTATAGGTTTTATTTTTACAATGGTTTTAGATTTACAGATAAAAATGAGTAGATTCAACACTTCCGGTATAGTCACTTACCCCTGCAATTTCCCCTATTATTAACATTTTGCTTTGCTGTGGTGCATTTAACACAAGTAAAGGACCAATATTGAAACATTATTATTAGCTAAAGCACATAATTTATCCAGGTTTCCATAGATTTTATCTAATGATCTTTTTCTATTCTGAGACCCCATACAGGAGACATGATTTGTCATGGCTAGTCAATGTAATTGTGAATTCCAAAATTCATACTGTAATTATCTTGAAGATATCATAAGATTATATGTTAGCTCATTGTTAAGGTAATGGTAGCTATTGTCATGAAGAAATTTCAGATCTCAAGAGAGCAGCACAAAGTAATTAGTGTCAACACACTTATTTTTATGTGGTGCCAGGATCTGGCTCTGTTTCCTGGTACCTAGGAGTCCTTGGCATCCAGCCAACAGAGCAGGATGCACAGGAAGGCACCTCAATCCCAAGGCACACAGGCCAGGGAAAAACAGCCATCCACTCCTCCACTCACATGCTATGAGAGAACCATTGCAGGGTTGAATGTGGTAGTTGGGAGCCCACATGCCCTAGGGGAGGGAACAGACCTGTAGAAATTCCTCTCTGCCAGAAATTGTAGAAGAAAAAGTCAAAGGGGCTGGCTTAGCTTTTACCTAGAGGAAAGGTGGGAAAGGGATTAGGCAAATCCAGGCAGGGATCCTGGAAATCTTGGGAAGGGGAGAAAGCATGGTGCCTTGTGGGTACCATGAGGTTATGCACTATGAGTTTGGGCAGCATTGAGGTGGTTCCTGATAGGACTGGAAAGTTAGCCAGATTCCAGATCATTATGTCTTGTTTCCTTGGAGTTTCCAATTTAACCTCAGGGTGATAACGTGCCATTGGAGTGTTTTAACCTGTGAGTGATGACGTTGGCTTCATAATTAAGAAATATACTGACCAGTTATATGACAAACACATAATGGATACCTCATGTCTAGTGATGTGACTGTAGTATTGACATTGTCTCTGTTTGTCTGAAATAAGCTGAGTAGTTCCCAAGTATTCTTGCCACCCCACAGAAAAGATGAAGCAATGGGTTCATTAATTAGTTTGAGCACAGTAATCATTCCACAATAGAAACATCTGTCAAAATTTAAAGAATATAATTTCTATTTGTCCATCATAGATGATAAACAAGGATGAAAATGCTGAATATGAGGGTCACCGTGTGGGGGAATAGACTGGGAATTAAGGGCTGGAAGAGAACAGCCTAGGCAGGGTAGGGCATCTGGGAGGGAAAAGGTGGTAGAAAACAAATTAGATGCCATGGTGATGGAAGGAAGGGATCAGAGCAGAGGCAGAGTCAAGAGGTGAATGTGCTCCTCTGTCCCAGCACTGGGAGGCACAGGCCCAAGTCCCACCCTTCAAGGAACAATCTCCCTTTGTGCTCCCAGGGATCAGGATGGACCAATTCAGCCTTCTGTCACCATCTTCCATGGAAGCTAAAAGGCCCTCAATGAACAATGTACCACTATTATTTTGCACCAGTGAGAAAGAATGATGCCAATTGCAATTTGAAGACCCCATCTCATTCTCAATAATATTAAAACGTGAAGGAATTCTCCCTAGGTAACTTGCTAGAATAAAGTGTGAAATTCCCTGATCTTATATACCACTGGCTGGTGTCTCTGTAGCTAGCCTGTGTTTTCTGCAAGGGTGCAGACCATGGTTCATTCTTCTTAAAACATCACAGGCCAGCTTTAAACTTGGGATATAGTAGTTGTTGATTAAAGATAAACTGAGCTACAAGGAGACAGTGTAGTGGGCAGGAGCTATTGTTTCTTTCTTTCTTTTTTTTACAAATTTTATTTTTTTATTATTAGTTTTTCAAAACATTACAAAGCTCTTGACATATCATATTTCATACATTTGATTCAAGTGGCTTATAAACTCCCATTTTTACCCCATATACAGATTGCAGAATCACATCAGTTACACATCCACGTTTTTTACATACTGCCATACTAGTGTCTGTTGTATTCTGCTTCCCTTCCTATCCTCTACTATCCCCCTCCCCTTCTCTCCCCTCACATCCTCTCTCTCTACCGCATCTACTGTAATTCATTTCTCTCTCTTGTTTTTTTCCCTTTCCACTCACTTCCTCTTATATATAATTTTGTATAACAATGAGGGTCTCCTTCCATTTCCATGCAATTTCCATTCTTTCTCCTGTTCCCTACCACCTCTCATCCCTGTTTAATGGTAATCTTCTTCTCATGCTCTTCCTCCCTGTTCTGTTCTTAGTTGTTCTCCTTAAATCAAAGAAGATATTTGGCATTTGTTTCTTAGGGATTGGCTGGATTCACTTAGCATAATCTGCTGTAATGCCATCCATTTCCCAGCAAAATCCATGATTTTGTCATTTTTTAGTGCTGAGTAATACTCCATTGTGTATAAATGCCACATTTTTTTATTCATTCATATATTTAAGGGCATCTAGGTTGGTTCCACAGTCTAGCTATTGTGAATTGTGCTGCTATGAACTTCAATGTAGCTGTATCCCTATAGTGCACTCTTTTAAGGTCTTAGGGGAATAGTCCAAGAAGGGCAATAGCTGGGTCAAATGGTGGTTCCATTCCCAGCTTTCCAAGGAATCTCCATACTGCTTTCCAAACTGGCTACACCAATTTGCATTACAAGCAGCAATTTACAAGTATACACTTTTCCCCACATCCTCGCCAGCACTTGTTATTGTTTGACTTCATAATGGCTGCCATTATTACTGGAGTGAGATGGTATCTTAGGGTGGTTTTAATTTCCATTTCTCTGACTGGTAGAGATGGTGAGTATTTTTTCGTGTACTTGTTGATTGATTGTATGTTCTACCTTGAGAAGTGTCTGTTCAGGTCCTTGGCCCATTTGTTGATTGAGTTATTTGTTTTCTTATTATTTATTTTTTTGAGTTCTTTGTATACTCTGGATATTAGGGCTCTATCTGAAGTGTGAGGAGTAAAAATTTCTTCCCAGGATGTAGGCCCCTATTTACTTCTCTTATTGTTTCTCTTGCTGAGAAAAAAAAACTTTTTAGTTTGAGTAAGTTCCATTTGTTGATTCTTGTTTTTAACTCTTGTGCTATGGGTGTCCTATTAAGGAATTTGGAGACTGACCCCACAATATGTAGATTAGAGCCAACTTTTTCTTCTATCAGATGTAGAGTCTCTGATTTGATATCAAGCTCTCTGATCCATTATGAGTTAACTTTTGTGGATGGTGAGAGAAAGGATTCAGATTCATTTTGTTGCATATGGATTTCCAGTTTTCGCAGCAACATTTTTGAAGATGCTATCCTTTCTCCATTGCATGCTTTTGGCACCTTTGTCAAATATAAGATAGTTGTAATTTTGTGGATTGGTGTCTGTGTCCTCTATTCTTTACCATTGGTTCACCTGCCTGTTTTGCTACCAGTACCATGATGTTTTTGTTACCATTGCTCTGTAGTATAGTTTGCAGTCTTGTATGGCTATACGACCTGATTCACTCTTCTTGCTTAGAATTGCTTTTGATATTCTTGGTCTTTTATTTTTCCAGATGAATTTCATGATTGCTTTATCTATTTCTACAAGAAATGCCTTTGGGATTTTGATTGACATTGCATTAAACCTATAGAGAACTTTTGGTAATATCACCATTTTGATGATATTTGTTCTGCCTATCCATGAACAGGGTATATTTCTCCATCTTCTAAGATCTTCCTCTATTTCTCTCTTTAGGGTTCTGTAGTTTTCATTGTATAAATCTTTCACCTCTTTTGTTAGGTTGATTCCCAAGTATTTTATTTTTTTTTGAGTATACTGTGAATGGGGTGGTTGTCCTCATTTCCATTTCAGAAGATTTGCCACTGATTTACAGGAATGCCTTTGATTTATGCATGTTCATTTTATATCCTGCCACTTTGCTGAATTCATTTATTAGCCCTAGTAGTTTCTTTGTAGAACCTTTTGGGTCTGCTAGATATAGGATCATATCATCCGCAAATAGTGATAATATAAATTCTTTTCTTATCTTTATGCCTTTAACTTTTTTTGTGTGACTAATTGCTCTGGCCAGTATTTCGAGAACTATATTGAATAGAAGTGGTGAGAGAGCATCCCTGTCTTCTTCCAGATTTTAGAGGGAATGCCTTTAATTTTTCTCCACTTAGAATGATGCTAGCCTGAGGCTTAGCATAGATATCTTTTACAATGTTGAGGCAAGTTCCTGTTATCCCTAGTTTTTCTAGTGTTTTGAACATAAAGGGATATTGCACTTTGTTGAATGCCTTTTCTGTGTCTATCGAGATAATCATATGGTTCTTATCTTTAAGTCTATTGATGTGGAGAATACAATTTATTGATTTCCGTATATTGAATCAGCCTTTCATCCCAGGGATGAATCCTACTTGATCATTGTTCACAATTTTTTTGATGTGTTTTTGTATCCTATTTGACAGAATTTTATTGAGGATTTTTGCATCTTGGTTCATTAGAGATATTGGTCTGTAGTTTTCTTTCTTTGAAGTGTTTTTGTCTGGTTTAGGAATCAGGGTGATGTTGGCTTTGTAGAATGAATTTGGAAGAGCTCCCTCTTTTTTTCTTTCCTGAAATAACTTGAAAAGTATTGGTATTAATTCTTCTTTAAAGGTTTTGTAAAACTCTGCTGTATACTCATCTGGTCCTGGGCTTTTCTTGGTTGGTAGTCTTTTAATGGCTTCTTCTATTTCCTCCATTGATATTGGTCTGTTTAAATTGTGTGTATCCTCCTGACTCAGTCTGGGCAAATCATATGACTTAAGAAATTCATCAGTGTCTTCACTTTCTTCTATTTTATTGGAATATAGATTTTCAAAATAATTTCTAATTATCTTCTGTATTTCTGAAGTGTCTGTTTTGATATTGACTTTTTCACCCCGTATGTTAGTAATTTGAGTTCTCTCTCTTCTTATCGTCCTTAGCATGGCTAAGGGTCTGTTGATCTTATTTATTTTTTTGAATAACCAACTTTTAGCTTTGTCAATTTTTTCAATAGTTACTTTTGTTTCAATTTCATTGATTTCTGCTCTGATTTTAATTATTTCTTGCCTTCTACTACTTTTGCTGCTGTTTTGCTCTTCCTTTTCTAGGGTTTGAGATGAAGTGTGAGCTCATTTTTTTTTTTTTTTTTTTTTTTTTTTTAGGAATGAACTCCAGGCAATGAATTTCCCTCTTAAAACTGCTTTCATTGTGTCCCATAGATTTTGATATGTTGTGTCTGTATTTTCATTTATCTCTAAGAATTTTTTTGATTTCCTCCTTTATGTCTTCTGTAACCCATTGTTCGTTCAGTAACATATTGTTCATTTTCCAAGTGAGGTAGTATTTTTCCTTCCTTCTTGTATCATTGATTTCCAGTTTCATTCCATTATGATCAGATAAGATGCATGGTATTATCTCCACACCTTTATCTTTACTAAGGGTTGCCCTATGGAATAATATATGGTCTATTTTTGAGAAGGATCCATGTTCTGCTGAGAAAAAAGTATATCCACTTGCTGATGGTTTATATATTCTATATATGTAGGTTAAGTCTAGGTTATTGATTGTGTTATTGAGTTCTGTAGTTTCTTTATTCAAATTTTGTTTGGAGGATCTGTCCAATGGTGAGAGAGGTGTGTTGAAGTCACCCATATTTATTGTGTTGTGTTCTATTTGGTTCTTGAACTTGAAGAGAGTTTGTTTTGAAAGTTGCAGCACTATTATTTGGTGCATAAATATTGATAATTGTTATGTCTTGTTGGTGAATGGTTCCTTTTAACAGTATATAATGTCCTTCCTTATCCCTTTTGATTAACTTAGTCTTGAAGTTGATTTTATTTGATATGAGGATGGCCACCCCTGCTGGCTTCTGAGGACCGTGTGCATGGTATGATTTTTCCCAACCTTTCACCATCAGCCTATGTATGGCTTTTCCAATCAGATGTGTCTCCTAAAGGCAGCATATTGTTGCATCTGTTTTTTTTTTTTTTTTAATCCAGGTTACAAGCCTATGTCGCTTTATTGGTGAGTTTAAGCCATTAACATTTAGAATTACTTTTGATATATGGTTTGTACTTCCAGCCTTGTTTGATTATTTATCTTTTTTTTTTAATTTGGTTTGTTTCTCCATGATTAGCTTCCCCCTGCCCACTCTCGTTTTACTGAGGTACTTCCCACTGTTGGATTTTTTTGTTTTGTTTTTTATTTCATCCTCGTGTAGTGTTTTGCTCAAGATGCTTTGCAATGTTCGTTTTCTGGCTGCAAATTCTTTAACTTTTGTTTATTGTGAAAGATTTTTGTTTCGTTGTCAAACCTGAAGCTTAATTTTGCTGCATATAAAATTCTTGGTTGGCTTTCATTGTCTTTCAGTGTTTGAAATACTTTGTTCCAGGATCTTGTCACTTTCAGCGTCTGTGATGAAAGATCATCTGCAATATGTATATAGGGTAAAAATGGGAGTTCATAATCTGCTTGAATCAAATGTATGAAATATGATATGTCAAGAGCTCTGTAATGTTTTGAATAACTAATAATAAAAAAATTTAAAAAAAGATCAGCTGTTAACTTTATTGGTTTACCCCTGAATGCAATCTGCCTCCTTTCTCTTGTAGCTTTTAATATTTTCTCTTTGTTCTGTATATTGGATATCTTCATAACAATGTATCTTGGTGTTTGTCTACTGTGATTTTGTATGGTCGGTGTCCTGTATGCATCTAGAGTGTGTACATTCATATCCTTTTTTAGATCTGAAAAGTTTTCTAAAATCATGTCAGTCAACAGATTGCTCATTCCATTGGTTTGGACCTCTATGCCTTCCTCTATCCTGATGACTCTTAAGTTTGTTTTTTTCTATGTAATCCCATATCTCTTGGAGGAGCTACTGCTTCAATGTTAGGAGGACATTTTATATTTTGGAAGTGAGGAATCTGTATATTGTGGAGAAAAGTGGCAAAAATATCAGTACCAACTTGCATTTAAAAATAAAATCAAGTTGATTTTAGAATTCTGGAATAATCGCTATGTTTTGATACATTCCACACAAAGCTTGCTTATGTTAGCATCTACTCTCCATGCTCATGGATTCTGTTGGGAAGGTGCCTAAAGTTTGCAAGTAGCTTCCTGAGGAAGGCAGAAGCAATCTCTGAACCTGTGCCTGAGAAACTGACTACTCCTGGGCCTGAGTAGTTGGAGACACCTGTGGCCCTTTAAATGCAAATTAATGAAAATTAAAAATCTGTCCCTCATTTGCACCTGTGGCACCCCTAGTGCTGAGCTGCACAGGTGAGGAGTAGTGATTGCTGGAGAGGGCCAGCGCTTGCCTTTCAGACTTCCTGCAGGTCCAGTCAGGCTAGACAGAGTGTGGAGCTTCAGAGAAGGTTCTTGCTCCCTGAGGCTCTGTGATACACATCTCCTACCAAGCTGAAGAACAATCAAGTGATTTGCACTTACCGTTGGGTCCATAGGAATAAAATTGAGTTCTGAGGGCTCAGAGGCCTCCTGTTTTTGTTTTACCCGAGTGCATGAGAGTGAATCCACAGGCACAGTAAGTCTGTTCTGGCTTCTAGGGAGGTTTTGAAAAAGCTGCTTTAAGTCATGCTATTGCAGATTGGTCCATCTTATCCAATGAATCTCCATCTTTGCTGCTGAATATTCTCCTCCTCCTCCTCCTCCTCCTTCTCCTTCTTCTTCTCCTGTCTCTTCCTTCTCCTTATTCTCTTGCCTCTTCCTCTTCCTTCCTCCCCTTTTCCTATCCTCTTCTTCATCCTCTTCCTCCTCCTTCATTCTTTTTAGTCATACATGACAATAGAATCCATTTTGATAGGATTTCACAAACATGGATTGTGTCTTCTTCTAATTATGACCCTGTTCTTGGACATGTGCAGAATGAAGGGATTTCCATGGTGTGTTCATGGCTTGATCTTCTGAGGAAAGGTACTTCCTCCCCCTAAAACCCTGTATTCTGGGGATTGTGGGAGGCCTCATCCTGAGACATCCTAAGTCAGGTCCTTTCCTGAATTCTGCTATTTGACCCTGCCTGGGGCCACAGTCTCTGGACCAAGTCATAGCTGCTTCTCTCTGAGCTTCTGTTTTCTTGAACTTCTTATGTATCTTCTTTTGAAATTTTGTATCCACCATCCTGTCATGTGGTGGCATCATGTAAATCTCTCCAAATCTAGAGCCCACTTGCTTCTCTCTAGTAGTTGGCTTGTGCAGATGTTCTCATGTGGGAGATTCTCTTGAAGCACCCATGTAAGTGCTGGCACTCTATTTCTATCCAGAGCAGCATTTCTTTCTCTTTCATATTTTGAGAAGGACTTTCATGGCTAATCTTTCTACTTCTGCTCATTTTACTTTTTAAAAAACATTTATGTTCTTAATATTATGATGGGAGTGATCCTACAATCCACATCTTGACTTTAATGATACAAACTTGAAAGCCTATTTATGGTGAAGAAAGTATTTGAAAAAGAAAATACATTAATATAATAAATATACTTCACATCTACAGGTGTAGGAGACCAACCTCGCATGTGACTGAGTTAACTCCCCTGCTAGGTAATGAGGAATCTGGCTGCAGCCATGCTACTAGACTATCCAGCCCTTTTAGGGTACAAGTAATGGTGTCTTTGTGTAGAGTTGTGTCTCTCCAAAACCTCAGGACCCAATCACCTCACATGTCCTTGCAACCCTGCCCATCTTGAACTTCATTGGATGGGAATTGCCCAGAATTTCAAGTTTCTCAATAAAAACAAACTCCAAAGCGTGCTTGCACTCTCTTGCTAGCATCTTTTGGAGATCCTCACTCCCCAGTTTAGGGAGCTTGAGGCAGAGGGAAGATGAGCCATCCCAGAGCTTGGTTTAAATGTAAATTGTGTGACTATATTTTATTTCTAACTCCTTGAGAAATTTCCCTGGGTGACTGAAGAGTCCATCATCTGTGCTGGTCATGGGCAATATACACGGTCTCACCAGATAGTTCAGAAACATGAAATGACTCTGTAGAAGTGAGAAAGAGGAGCAAGTGTAAAACCTGAATAGATAAAAGGTAGACTAAGGTTTAGGGGGCCTTACTCTTCTCCCTCAGGGTGGGAGGTTCTGAACTCTGTGTGGGATGTGCAGTGCCTTCTGTGCCTTGAGGCATGTGGGTGGGCAGGGAGAGCAGCAGCAGCTTCAGACCCCACCGCAGTCTCCTCTTAGCACTTTGTGGGCCATGTGTGCTGACCTCCTGGCCCTCAGGAATCATGCCTAAAAATAAACGGAAGTTTTCATGACCACTTCCAGGATCATCCTGAGGGTCAAAGGACTTGGTGCATGTTCCCAAAAGCTACACGGGAATGTACTGATGTGTGTCTTTCACACTACAAGTTCTAGATCAGAAAAGAGTGTGTCACATTCTCTAGTTCATCCACAGCTGCTAGCAAATGCCTTGCCCATGCTCAGATGGAATAATAAAAATGTTTGTTGGGGGAAGGAATGGATAATAGTCTATGAACTGATAAACCTAACTGTTGTGCAGAATATAGGAATGTTTTTGTGGTGTGTGTGTGTGTGTGTCTCTGTGTGTGTGTGTGTGTGTGTTGCACATGTGGGTGCATGCACAGATGCATGTACATGTCATTTAGCACAATGATGGCTGTTAAAACAAACTCCTGAGCACATGCAGTGTAACCATGACTGAAATGGGTTCTCTCTTCAACAGGTCTCAAATGCTTGTTCCAGAGCATTGGGTGGTTTTCTTCTGAACAGTGTGTACTGGGGTTCAGGCCCATCTGCTTGTGGTTTTTGCAGGATCACTCCATGGCCCCCAAGATGGGCAGGATGATCAAGATGGAGAAGAGGAGCAAGCAAGTGTGGGAAGCTGAGATGGACCCTGTCACTGCTGCTCTTACCATGGGCATGGTATGCTGTGTGGGCCCTCAGGGAGAGTCTGGAGTAAGGTTTTGGGGGGCAATGCCTCCCAGCAAGAGGCCTTCCCTTTGGAATAAGAAACAACATCTTTGATGGATGAATGGCCACCCTGTTCTACTCTGCCTATATAATTATCAATCCCATGGGTGTGGACATCTCTTGACAGGAATGTCCATGACCCTGTCTCTTGATATTCACACTGTTGAGGCTCTGAAAATATCACCCTGAAGCCTGGCACTTTGGTAACATAAGAAGCCTCAGATATCTTTCTTTTCTCTCTATCCTCCTGCCCCCACCCAGCCCCTCAGGAAATCCCTAGAAACTGTAATTCCTTTTCTTCAAGGCAGTTCGTGGCAATTGCAGCTCATTCTCCCAATCAAGACACAAAGCCCACTCTGTATCTTCAAGCTGGCCATGAAGAAATGCTCTGAATTCCTTTGTCTGGTAGTAGATCATAAGACCCTCATTTAAGAAGAGGTCCTGCCTGTCCCCAGAAAGAGAGAATGCTTCACAGAGAGGCCAAGAAAAGCCCCATAGCCATACTGCACAATCACCCTTTGACTGCCCTGCTCCACAGGACCCTCTGTCCTTCTCACACTGATCTCATGGGGAAAGCAACCCCACCAGGGTCTAAAGGAAGATTTGACCCAGCACAGCAAAGACCCTGGGCCTTAGACCAACACTCTACAGGGTACAGAGTGTTTCCAGCAACCACTGAATGGACCTCTGGATCAGGAATACTGGAGCCTGGCTTTTATCTTTATTGCAGTCCTGTGGGAAGCCCAGGGCTGGGACTGTCACTGTAGCCTCATGAGAGACCATGGAGCAGAGAGCTCAGCCATGCCTGGATTTCTGAGCCATCAAACCTAAGATAAGTGTGTGCTGTTTTACATAACAAAGTTTTGGGGAGCTCTGCTACACAGAAATACATGGCAACACACAGACTCAGAGCAGCCTGACATCCTGGGAAGGCAGGACCTTCAAATCTCGATTACACTCAGCACAAAGTACTGGTGGGTGATGTGGAACTTGAATAGTGTTAATTTCTACTTAAGACAGGGTGTCTCTTTGGTCTTCCTTGAGTTCTATGACCTCCTTGAACAAGCAACAAGACATTCTCCAAGTCCTCCAGACTTGCTTTATAAAATATTCTCTTATTCCCCTGTTGGAGGAAAGGTTATGAGGAGAAATTAGTATTCAGCGCTGGGTACCACACAAAAGAGCCCACAGCAGTTTGTGACCACCTGTCCTTAGGCTAGAGGGGTTTACAGGATACTGGCAGGCTACAGAATGTCGCAGTCCTGCTGCAGCAAAATGACCGGGGGGTGACGAGCAACTTGTGTAGATTGATACAGCAGGAGTAGGAGCCATTTATTGTAGGACAAGAGGGGTATTACACACAGTTTATCTTAATTAACATAAACTAGATACAATAGTCAACCAATAAGGAATCTCCACACTTAATGGCTCCCTGGCATTACTTCACAAACCACTACCTCTGGCAAAATGCCAGGCGCTATCTTGACTTGTTTACAGACCCTAACATTTCCCCCTTTTGTTTAATTTAAATAACAACCATAGAGGTTTTTACACAAACACCATAAATAATCTGCTACAAGCAGAAGGGGAGGATACAAAATGCTACAATACCAAACCAATTGATGGCTCCATGCAAGAAGCCCTTAGAAAAATTATATCAGCAATGACACTGTTAGCAAAGATACTGAGTTACAATTTGTTGTAGATTACAGTTTGTCGTCTCAGTCCTGGTAAAGCAGTGTCTCAATAGATTAACTCACAGTCCAGGTAAATCACAGTCCAGGTAGTTTCTGCAGGCAGGAAGCTTAAATCACAGTCCAGGTAAGATCTGCAGGCAGCTAGCTTGATCCGAAGGAAGTCTTGTCCGGTTCTCAGCAACACTGGAAATTCTTCCACCCTCGTCCTCACCGGCACCTGGACAAAGGCAGGAACTCTGGCATTGCTGGATAATGAAAATCCTGTAGCATTCCACTAAGAAAACAACCTTCTGAACAATTTAGTACATTATCTCAAAGTTTTTTACATTTGAAATAAGCCTTATAGTGCTCATTACTCATTAGCTTCCAGGTGTGGGAAAACCATTGTAGTTACTGCCCTTGGAAATGATCAAACTTCAGGGGCGCCATGTGTGTCCTCCGCCCAGCTGGAGTAACCTTGGGCAGCCCCAGACGGGAAGTGTCCGGGACTGAAAATGCCACAGGGCACAGGGAGCAAGAGTCCGCTAGACTGTGCCTCCAGGTCAGGTCTAAATTTGGGCTCTCTCAGTGGCGTCCCGCTCCGTGGGCGGGGGGGGGCAGGGAAGAGCCAGCTGCCTCTGCTTGGAAAGTCCTTGCTGCACCATGACCAGCTCACGCATGTGGAAGCCACCTCGATGATTCACGCACCCTCCGGTAACAAAAAGTATTCAGTAATAGCCTTTTGCTGCAACTTTTTTCCTGATAATCCTTCTTCTGAACTTTCTTTTTTCTGAAGAGAGTTCCTGGGCTTCCATCAACACATGCCCTAACTATTCTTGGTTCTACTAGGGTGCCTCTTTCCCTTATCAATTTACTTACCACCCCTTCCATATTTTCATCACAAAGACAATACAACATTTCAAGACAAAACAAGACACAAACATACTGTATCAATCTCCATTTTCTCAAAATGGCCATTTTTCCTCTCACCCTATCTGCCTAGGGACGAGCAGATTTGCTCCCATCCTATCTATGGAAGGGCAGCTTTTTTTTTTTTTTTCACTTACCCCCGAGTATCCATGGCTCCTGTTATGGGCCACCATCTGCCGCAGTCCGGCTGCAGCAAAATAACCGGGGGGGGGGGGTGACAACTTGTGTAGATTGATACAGCAGGAGTGGGAGCTGTTTATTGTAGGACAAGAGGGGTGTATATACATTACACACAGCTTATCTTAATTAAAATAAACTAGATACAGCAGTCAACCAATAAGGAATCCACACTTAATGGCTCCCTGGAGTTACTTCACAAACCACTCCCTCTGGCAAAATGCCAGGCGCCATCTTGACTTGTTTACAGACTCAAACAACAGGGGTTGTTCTTGCTTCAGGTGATTCATTATGGGGATGACTCACAGGAGAGGATGCAGACAGTCCAAAAGGGGCCGTTGGAGGCAGCCTCCTAGTGCGTACAGGGCCAGGTGACTCTGTTCCCCCTGGATGATGCAACTTCTGCAGAGTCTGCCTGAGAATGACAGCAGGTGCCTGGCCAGGAGAGTGGCTCTGCTGGGACAGGATGGAAGGGGGTCTTAAGGTTAAAGAATTTGAGTCCATTTCAATTATTCAGATGGCAAGATCACATATAACATCAGGACATAATTTTAGGACCTATATTCTGTTCAATGAATAAGAAATAATTTTGGGGAAAATAGGGTGGTATAAGAGAACAAAACTGGAAAGGTGCATAGAAAAGAAGTCACATGGGAATGTCCACCTCATTTGGTGGCTTATGTGTTGTTCCCTTCCATATCTTCCTGGTGAGCATTACTTGCAAAACACAGCTCCAACCAACCATCATTCTTGCACAAAACAAAGGAGTTCTAACCCTGTTTTTTGGAGTGATTGTTCACATTTGTATTCTTTCTGTCCATGTAAACATTTCTTCACCTCAACTTAGTTCAAAGCCTGAAAACAACCAATGTGTAATTAATCACTATACTTCACAGGATAGAATGGAAGGGAGCATGATTAGGTCAGTTGTTACCAAGACCTGAAGGTGTTTTCCACTTAACAAGGGTAGAGTAGATGGAACCCAGTGAAAACCTGCAAACCCAGATTGAGCCTTCATTGTCCATTCTTCCACCATGGTCTTCTTAGACTTCTCTGCTGCAAAGGAGGAGCTGGAGACTGAGGGAGAAGAATAGAACCAGCACCACTGCCTCCCCAGCTGTGTTTCTTTGAAACTCTATGAGGAAAAAATAGTCAGCAGTCCCTAAGTGTCTATGGAGGATGGGGTCCAGGTAGGACCCTAGAGACAGTCAACTGGCTTTCAGAATCTATGGAGGACAGGGCCCAGGGAGGACCCCTGGGGATGTGCACATCCATGGCTAATCAAGTCCCTTATATAACTGCATTTGCATAATCTACATACATTCTCCTGTACCTAAATGACAGCTAGCTTGCTTCTCACACCTAAGACAATGGAAATGCTTTGTAAATAGCTGCTACACTGTATTGTTTGGAGAGAATGCAAGGAAAAATATGTAAACATATTTTTTTCCATAATAATATTGATCTGTGGTGGATTGAAAAAAATAGTTGCATGCAGAACCTACAGGTATTATAATTCAATATGAATTTATTTCATACCTTTGTAATAAAGAATAAAGACCAGAGTGTGTAAGGGTCCAGCGAAACGTCGGAGAAAGAGACCACAAGAGACTGTCTTAGGCAACAGCAGAAGGGAGGGTTTATTTGGAGACCAGCATGCTAGGGCCCAGAGCTCTCTATAGCAAAGAGAGATGGAGCCCTGAGAACAGCTTGAGCAGAGCTTATATACTTTTCTTGGAGAGGGCAGGGAGGGAAGTTCATTGACGGGTCAGGGCGAGTGGGCAGTTTGCCTGCAACCGAGTGAGGGAGTGTATCCTGCAGTTTGGCAGTTGGGGACAGCACATTCTGGGAACAAGATTAGCAAACAGTTATTAAGATTTCAACAGTGTTTTGTTAAGCATATAGAAAAACAGAGTGACAAGTACCTATTTTATTAACCTTTCATCAGAGTGTTATGGTTTAGATGTGAGGTATATCCAAGCTCATACAGGAAAGCTGAGCTGTGGAAGGATTGGGTGATGAGTGTATGAACCTAATCACTGCATTAATCCCCTGATAGGGGTTAACTGAGGGGTAATTGGAGGCAGATAGGGTGTGACTGGAGAAGGCAAGTCACTGGGGGTCATCTGTATACCATGAGGGTAGGGATAATGCCCAGTGTTCCCAGATCCCACAACACTCAGTTGTGGAAGTCACTCAGTTGTCATCACAGTGTTTGAGGTTGTCTGCACTGTGATGTCATGAGTCAACTGCTGGGCCATGCACCCAGTTTCTCTGTGGGATATCCCTGAGGACTCCTCAGCAAGGGAAGAATGACAAGGGTTCTGCTACCAGCACAACCAAACTTGAGATTCCAGCTAGAGGTCATTACAGAGAATCAGCATATCAGGACCATACTCAGATAACCAGATCCTTACTCTACAGCGATCTTGGAATGGTATGCAGAAGCCCACAGGTATTCTCGGGCTCAATCCACCAGGAAAAAGAGCCTTATGAACAGGAGGACAGTAACGAAACCCTAGGAGCTTAAAGAAAGGCAGGACTACGAAAATAAAGAATCACATCACAATAGGTAAAGTATATTCCTTCTGAGAGAGAGGCAGGTGTTATCAAGCTGTCTATTTTTCTCGTTTAAATCTGTATAAAATCATATTTCCAGAAGGTATCATGAGAGAAACAAAGGTCTAAAGTCATTTTGAAAAATTAATTTACATAAGTAAACATGTGTGTGTGTGTGTGTGTGTGTGTGTTTTCCAATTTTTTATTTCGTACCAGGGATTGAAAATCAGAGGCACTCAACCACTGAGCCATATCCCCAGCCCTCTTTTGTATTTAGTTTGGAGACAGGGTCTCACTGATTTGCTTAGTGCCTCACATTTCCTGAGGCTGCCTTTGAACTTGCATCCTCCTGCCTCAGTCCCCCAAGCCACTGGGATTAAAGGCATAGGCCATTATGCCCAATACAATAGTATTATTGTGGCAAAATACAATAAGTCATGGATTTCACACCAAGAGGTATCTTCACATAGAGAATTGTAATGTCTGAAGTGTGGGAACAGAGTGACAGAACTGCAAAGAGATATCAGGAATCACTTGCATAGATAAAACACTTTGTAATGTCACAAAAGTCACATTTCCATGATTTGGAGAAAGACCAATTATTCAGTAAAAGGTACTGGGACCATTTTGAAGATGCCTGATGATGTAGGTCAGAACATGAAATCCAATCCCTACCTCACTATGGATATTAACACCAACTCCAGAGGCTCTGATACATTAAATGTGTAAATCATGAAAGGCCAGGAACAAAATAAATGAAGGTTTACACAATATAGGAGGATTTCTAAACCTCAATGTGAAAAGCAAGAAGGAAAACTTGGTGACTCATGCATGTTTTCTATGTATAGGGATGTGTATGTGTGTGTGTACATGTACACACATACCACATCACACATTGCTCTTGTACTTTTCTGGTGTTCAAATAAATTTTTGAAATTATCAAATTCTTATAGACAGGTAGTAGAACAGGGATTACTGGGATTAGAAATAGGGATAAGTTTCAAGATAGTATTTAATGAAGACGTGTTGAATGGGTGAGTAGAAATGTCCAGGGGATGGACAATGGTGGTGATGTCTGCTTAATTATGTGATTCTCTTTGGTGCCATAGAACCATACTCCTTTTTAAAAAGTTAAAATATTAATTTACTCCTATCATGAACATGTACAACTGAAGCTGTGTTAACTTTTTTTTTTGAAAGCACCCTCTATATTTTTAAAGGTTTTTTTTTCTTACTTATTGGTAGATTTTTATTTTGTTTATTTTTAAATGGTGCTGAGAATGGAATGAAGTGACTCAGACATGCCAGGCAAGTGTTCTGTGGCTGATCTTCAGTCCCAGCCCATGTGGTAACTTTTCAAAGAATTTCAAGGCTATAGTAGCAATCTTTTGGTATTGGATGTATCTTTGGTGGGAAAAGATGCCATGTTGTATGTTTGGCAAGGCCCAATGGGAAAATCATAATTTAGAAACCCAAACTTCCAGATCAAGGATACACTATCTCAGCAGAAAGTCCTACAACTTTAAGCAACAGTGTTGGGATGCTATGGGAACCTTAGATAAAGTACCTAACCACAAGACACTGAGTGACCTTGTGACCAAAGCAACCCATCATGAGCTTTGTTATATCAGAACCACTGTGTCACATTATTGAATGGGTCATGGAACAATCCATTATTAAACTGTGCCAGAATATCTAGGATTGTGCCCAAACGTGGCCAGGGGTCACTTTTAAAATTAAGTTTTGCTTTTGTTTTATTTAAAGTTCAATTTGGAGGGTACAGAAAAAATGCACATACTTAACAGGTTAAAATATCCAAATAAAAATTACTATCACTTTTGTAAAATTTTGTATTTGCTATAAGACATATTGCATAGGAAACTATTTAAAGTCCCTGAGGAGAAATGTCCATGGTTTAAGGTGCCACTGTTTTTTTTTTTTTTTTTCCTTTGAGGACAATGTGAGAAATAATTTCTGGACAAATTAAGGTCACGTGTGGAGAGGCAGAACATAAGTCCATTCTTTGTGGTTTGCTTCCTGCAACATAAAGTAGGTAGTGTTTATATTTTGGTCGGTTGGTTGTTAGTACCTCTTTAAGTGGCTGTATAACAATGTTTCACCTGAAAAGAGATGACATATGATTAAGTAATTAAGATGTTTCAGAAAACCATGAGGCTTGACATCCTGAATGCAGATGCCCTTCAGGAGACAAAGTGTGTGTCCAGCCCCTTACTGGAGCCTCGCTCTGCCATCCATCAGTTTCAGTTCTGCCTCTTTCTCCTCCTAAGAGGCTGCATCTACTGGGAAATGGCGGGATTCAATCCAGCATGTCCCAAGCTCCATGACAGTCAAGCTCCTGACTCTATGTGGGAAAATGATCAGCCTGCACAGACCATCTTTACCTTGTGCCCAAACTGTTTTTACATACACAACTCTTCAGAGAAGACATGGGTGCACTATGAGAGGACAAGCATTCAACTTTGAATATTAATTGTAGAGTTTAGCAGCTCTTACCTCTGCACTCCTGTGCATGGCATTACTTTGTAGGACACCTGGGTCTCTGCAATGGGTGCAGAAAGATTGGGGCCTCCCACATCTGGTTAGGTGGCGAGGCTTTCTCTCTACACAGGAGCTACAGAGCACCCCTGCCCCCAAAGGGGATACTATTCAATGGACAAGACCTGCAGCACTTCCTCACCCTCAAGTGGCACAGTTCTTTTAAATGACTAGTTGCACACAGCCCTAGGAACATTGCCTTCCAGTTACTCTTTAATCTACTAGTAGACACATCTCCATGGCACCTACCAGCTACTGTGGGGCTTAACTGCCCACTGAAGCTCACAAAAGACTCACATGCTCTGTGGATGATAACTGACTATAGAAAAAGGCAAAGGAAGAGGGCAACAGAAATGAGGGTGGAGTTGCCACAGGCAGGTGAGACAGCCACAGGGCTGTCCACTCACTGAAGACCCACCCTTCCACCCAATTCCCCTGCTTGTCTTGGCACAGGAAGTGAGGAGGTGCCACAACTGACAAGAGTCTTCCATGCTGGGTGTGAAATGCAGGCTGCGTAGTAGAAGCAACCACAGCCTTTAAATACCTATATACATTTGTAACATAATTTAAAAAGTATTTTAACAACATGAAACCTCAACAGCATTTGTCCCTACTAAGATTCTTTTTTTTTTAAATTTTAATTTGTTATATATGACAGCAGAATGCATTACAATTCATATTATACATACAGAGCACAATTTTTCATATCTCTGGTTGTACATAAAGTAGAGTAACACCATTTTTGTCTTCATACATGTTCTTAGGGTAATGACGTTCATCTCAATCTACCATCTTTCCTATCCTTCTCCCTTTCCCTCCCTCCTCCCACCCTTTGCTTTCCAGAGTGGCCATATAAATCCCACTCCTCAATATATATATCCAAACAATCTAAAATCAGCAAACTGTAGGAATATAGTCACATCAGTGATCAGTGTTTATAGCAGCACAGTTCACAATAGCCAAATTATGGAACCAGCACAGATGCCTGTCAACAGACAAATGGATTTTTATTTTTTTTTTATTTTTTATTTTTTGCATAAAATAAACATCATGTTTTATTGGTCAAATCAAATCATAATGTCAGACAAGTTGCAAAAGTGAGGGAAATTGTCTCCACCTATTGTGAGAGGGTCTAAAAATCACTATGGCTTTTTGTACAACCCTGCAAATGACATTTGTCCAGATATTGCAATTGAGATGTTTGGAACATGCTAACCTGTGTTTGCCCATGAGAAAAAGTGCATTCTTTTTTTTTTTTTTTTTTTTTTTTTATTGGTCGTTCATAACATTACATAGTTCTTAATACATCATATGACACGGTTTGATTCAAGTGGATTATGAACTCCCGCTTTTACCCCGTATACAAATTGCTGTATCACATCAGTTACCCTTCCATTGATTGACATATTGCCTTTCTGGTGTCTGATGTATTCTGCTGTCTGTCCTATTGTCTACTATCCCCCCTCCCCTCCCCTCCCCTCCCCTCCCCTCCCCTTTTCTCTCTCTACCCCTTCTACTGTAAATCATGTCTGGGCACAGCCGCCGCCTGCACCTGCAAGGGAGACTTTTCAAGTATATAAGATTCTTTTAAAAATCCTTATTGTACACTAATAAAAAAAAATACATACCGACTTTCTCATGTTCCCTCCCTGGTCTTTTTTTAAAAAGTGATTTTAAGTTTAATTTACACTTAATAGAAAGGTATTTGATTGGCAAGAATCTACAGTAGCACCTTGGCTGTCCCTGGATGCACAGAAAAAAAGAGCCTCACACATCCAGGTCCTCCATGGGAGTGGCCTTCCTTGCTCCCAGGCTGACATTACATGTCTCCAGGTTTGCAGTGACTGCTTGCAGGCTTGTGCTCAGGGCACCCTTTTAGATCACCAAGTCATCCTGGTGGGCAGGGTAGCTAAAGGTAGCTGAAGGTAGCTGCTCGCAGGGTGTCCAGTGAGTTCACCAGGATCAGAATCCCAATGAGGTGCTTTCAGCACTTGGTGATTATTTTTTTATCTTGTCCATGCCTATGTGCAGTCCCTAGATGATGACCTGATAGTAGTCCCTGAACTGGTGGATCAAGGTGAGCAAGACATCCACATGGCCTCACTGTCTACCACCCCATTCCTGACACAGTTGCGAGACTCAAGTGTGTCCATCTGTTGCTTGGAGACCTTAGTAGACTTCTAAGCCAGCTCCTCCAAGCACTGTTCAGTCTCCACAGTTTTGGTCAGGAGCACAATGATCTGGATGATCCTGACCACCAGGCCCTGGTAATCCATTTTTAGTAAGGCCATCATGAGCTCCTTCTGGAAGGACTTCCCCATCCCGTGTTCTGGGAGTGGTTACAGTCCTCTATAAGCTTTTCCAGGACACAGATGTCCAGCTTCACACAGCAGAAGATGAGAAGCAGGCTCCAATAGCCCAGGTCATGGAGGAAGAAGCACCAGCTGTTGATGTTTTCCATGAGCAGGGTCGGCACTGATGCACAAATGTAGGTGAGGAATTTGCAGAGGTTAGAATCTGCTCCAGCTGCACCAAGGTGCTCAATTAGGGGCCTGAGAGCAGTCTGGGCCTGGCTCTCTCCTGACCACCAGCACATTCTTCAGGTGTACCAGGCCTACCTTGACCTGGTAGTAGCCTATGTTTAACACTCATTAGTCCACAGTCACCACTTCAGCCAGATGTACTCCTTGTTCAGCAGAGCCACCATGTTCCCTCTTGTACTCCAGTATGTAGTGGTTCTTGTATTGGTGTACCACCATCTTGAGTAACTTGTCGAACTTGAGGCTGGACATGGACCTGTCCTAAACTGAAATGTTGGTTACCCGGTGGTGGTGGCATACAAGGACAGGATGATCTTCTTGACCTTGTTGTTGAGAAATCTCCTCTGCCTGGTGGACTTGATGGCAATTTAGGAGAGCAGCTTTGACATCTGGAGGCAGAGGGGAAAAGCACAAATATAGCATAAAAATTCAATACTCAATTTAAAATTGGAATTCAGCAAAATGTAATTCCAGGCATTTTAATTAAAATAAATGCTTATATCTTTTGGTATAATCAATTTTGTTCAGTGTTTGATTAGGCATTACATAATATTTTGTGATTATATCAGACATTAAAGGCTAAGAGGTAAAGCCAGCTTTTCACTTCAGGTGGCTCTCCTTGGGAACCATCATCACAATTAATTAGAGAAAGAGAGGTGGGGTGTGCACAGAACTGATGCTTGTATTGTTCCAGGTCTCCTGATTCTCCTGGGTAGGCTGACTGAAAAGACAGGCCAAAGCCATGAACTGCAGCAAAGGCCATCTGTGCCTGCACCCAGGGTTCCCAACAGGCAGGGAGGTGGGGCTCTGGGAGAGACTGACAGATGAACATGGGGCTGGGGGCATGGCAGGGGGCTGCATGATGTGGGGGAGGGGAGGTCTGCAGTGAGTTAGGGCAGTGGGGGGGGGCGGGGGAGGCTAGAAGTGGTGCAGGGCAGAAGAATGTCCCAGGGCAGAGGGGCAGCCTGCACCAAGGATGGGAAGGCCTAGGAACCTGTGCCTTTGTGGCTGTTGTGCTGGGGGCAGAGCCTTGCAGGCCTGCGCCTGTGCCTGGCTGCCTGAATTCACTCCACCATAATGCAGCAGGCCAGGCGCCTAGACTTTGCTCCACCTTGATGCCACACCATAGGAAAACTTGGATCCCTCTTGACATCATCCTTCAGAGCACTGTAAGTAAGGGGGTAGGTGGTAGCAGATGAGATTGTTGGGCCTGATAGGCTAGGGGGCACCCTTGTAGGCTGTGTCAAAGTAAAAATATTCGAGATTTAGTGGAAAACTCCTGGCAAGGTTGCCTCAAGGGAGTGGCATCTATTTTAGCTTTATTGTGTGGAGAATTAACTGCAGTCACAGGGTGGGAGTGAAATATAAATGAGGAGATTGAAGGCTATTACTATACCTTGGGGAGCAGATGGCAGGTATTTTAGGATGGGCAGGTATTTGTGGATATTATATAATTGTTAGAATTTGTAACATACTGACAGGATTGTTGGTGTTGAATGTGAGGAAACGGAGAATTAATAAATTCTGAGTTTAAGCTGGAATAACCAGGAGAGTAGAGGTCCTATTTACTAAAATGAGAGGACATGGAGAGCATGATTTGGGAGGAAAGATATGAATTCAGTTTTGGATAACTTTTAGATGCTTGCTAGAATAGTTATGATAATATAAATGCTAGTGATAATATTAATCATAAGGTAAGTGTAAACTGTTCTAGGCAAAGTTTACAGTTCTTTTGCATATATTAATTCATTTAATCCTCAAAACAGTTGTATAGGGTAGGAGCTATTTTTGTTTCTATTTTACAGATGAGAAAAGGAAACCTCCTTAACTCTCCCCATTAGTGAGTGGGAAAATTAAGATTCATCCCCAAGCATTCTCTGGCTTTGGAGTGCATGCAGTTAATCCCTGTGACTGCCTCTGTGGGGATGTGGTGAGTGTGACTAAGTATGAATATAGAACTGGGGATTGGTCAGGGTCAGAGATACATTCATATTTCTGAAGAGAAAACTTGCTTTTCTTCCTCCTCTAAGCCTGGGTTATTAGTGGGAGATAAGGACATAAGGAGTGAGGCTGTACTGATAGGTTTTTCATTGCTTGATTGGGTTCATACAGAGAAAATCTAAACCATAGCACAGATTGTTAATTCCCCACTTGTCTCTATTCATCAGCTCCCCCATTAACAGTACTTTCTTTTTCCAATTCAAATTTTTAACTGGAATCTTGTTTATTTTGTTTGTATCTCTTTGATATTTCTAACCTGGTAAAGCATTAGGAGTGTACAAAATCAACTACCTGCTAGTATTTTGTCTTTACTAATGTACTTCAGAGCCTTAAAATTGTCTATCAATCATCCAGCCTGTCTCTGTTACCTTAGTTTCTCACTCCCCATGGCAATGTTTAGTGTTGTTTTCAGCTTAAAGTGTTCCCTTTAGTATTTGTAAAATAGATGAAGAAATTTTACTAGTTTTTTTGGAACATCTTAATTTCACCTCATTTTTTAAAGATAGTATTGCTGGGTACAAGATTCTTAAATCATAGATTCTTACTTTCAATATGTTAAATATTTAATTTAGTTGTATTCTGACTTTTGTTTCTCACAAGTCAGCATTTAATTTTTTGTGTTGGGGGCTTTTACTTATGCTTGAGAAGTCAAATTTTTTTGGTTCTTTCAGATTTTCCCTTTGCTTTTCAACATTATTACTTATAATGTCTCTGGGTTTGTAACTGTGAAAATCCTGCTTAGAGATTTTGAGCTTCAATGATTTATAAATTAATAGTGTTTTTCTTCAAATTAGGGAAGAAGTTTACCAACATATTGTAAAAATTTCTTCACTTCTTTTTTTTTTCCTAATGGTGTCAGTTCTTTTTTGTTCGATGTTTTTCTTTATGTTCTTCAAATTATAAATATCTATTAATCTGTCTTTAAGATCTCTGATTCTTTGTTCTTCTTTGTATTCTTCTCTGCTTTTCTTATTTTTTTTTTCCAGGCTGGCTTTAAATTTGTGATCCTCTAACCTCAAATCCCAAAGAACTTGGGTTATAGGAGTTTACCACTGTGCCTGGCTTGATTCATTCTTGTTAGATCAAATCTATTATTGGTTTCTTCCAGGTTATTTTCCATTTCAAAATTTATGTATTTTTAAATTCTGAAGTTTCTATTGTGATACCATCTATATATCTGTTGATATTCTCTAATTGATGAGATATTGCAATTGTACTTTGTTTTCATCCTTTATACATAGGTTATTTTTTTTTTAGTTTTTGAACATATTTAAAATAACTACTCTGAAATCTGTATCTGCTAAATCCAACATCTGGACTCCTTTAAAATCAGTTTGTATTGGCACTTGATTTATCATCTTATAGGGTCAGTTTTCTGTATCTTTGCACATTGCACAATACATGTTGAAAATTTGACATTTTAGATAACATAGTGTAGATAGTGACTATGTGCTGATGCCCTTGTGGAAATGGAGGGATATTGATGTTCTTTGACTGACCACTTATTATGAGTTGGCTGACCTGACTTTGTAAAGTTTGTCTCCTCACAATATACAATCTGTGATGTCCATGTTAAGATTTATTTTCTCACTTATTTTTCTTTAAACTTTGCTATCCCATGCTTACACCTTGATTAGCATAACACACTTTATTTTTTGTTAAAGTCTGTGCTTATACCATCTTGTCAATTATATTTTTTACTCTTATTTTTAGATATGTGTATTGCTTGGGAATATTATCAGAACTGAAATAATTTTTTTGCCCCATGTTTAGATGGAAACTAGTAGCTTGAATTTTTTATTTCCAGTTATGCCAGAGAGAGAACAGCCTTGGGCATACCCTCAATCCTCTAGATTGCCAGGGGTGTGTGTGGTTTTGCTTTATAGCCCAGATTTCTAGATATTAGCCTTGGGGCAGAATAGCTTATTCTTCATCCACTGTTGGATGAAAGGTTTTTCTTCAGCCTTAGTGACAGTGAGGTGTCCTACTTTTGTTAAAGATCTGTGTGTGCTTTGGGAATATTTTCACTTGACCCATAAACTGCTTTCATTGTTCTTGAGTTAGTGCAGCTTACCACTTGCATGCAGCCTTCCTGCACCTGGATTTTACTGGGGTCTGGCTATTTCTTTCCTAGTTATCTCTGTAAACTTCTCATTGCTCTGCTGTTTGTTTGGTTGCTGCTTGTATCATGGAGTTTCGAACACCTTATTGATTGCTCTCCATGAAGATATTATTGTTTCCAACAGTGTACTTACTTAGGTGTTTCATTCTTTTTTTATTGGTTGTTCACCACATCACAAAGCTCTTGACATATCATATTTCATACATTAGATTGAAGTGGGTTATGAACTCCCAATTTTTACCCCAAATGCAGATTGCAGAATCACGTCGGTTACACATCCACAATTTTACATAATGCCCTATTAGTAACTGTTGTATTTTGCTACCTTTCCTATCCCCTACTATCCCCCCTCCCCTTCCCTCACATCTTCTCTCTTGAGTCTTGCTTCTCTAGTTTGCCTCTCCTTCTAGGCAGTACCTTGTAATCACTGCACAAGAACAAGGATACTGGCTCACTTCTCACTTCTCTCTGGCTGATACCCTTGCTTTAAGAGAGGTGCATGGGAGCCAGGGCATCCCCTCATCATCTTGGATTGCCCCGTTGGGTATGGAACCTGTGCTTTCACAGAAGGTTGGGCCAGGTGTGATAGCAGCTATTGAATGTAGGGTAGAGATTCCACCCTTTAAATGAGGAAGTTGACTAGAGAAAAAGAGCTCTAATCCTCTCAACTGTGCCTGTCCAGAATAGAGATTCTGCCATTAAGGTCTGGGAAAAAATGAGAAGTACCAGAACCATGCTTTCTCAGAGTGAAATTGTAGGTGAAGTTTGGGAATTGAGAGAAAAAGCATCCCCCTTTTTCTTGACTAGATCTACCTGAACTAAGGCTTATGGAGTTATTCCATAAGTAAGAACTTGAAAATGTCATAGATTTTATATCTTCTTTTGTATTCATATTAATTTATAGATATTTCTAATTTTTAGTCTTCAGTATCCATGCACTTTACCTGTTGAAGAACCTGAGAAATTTTTCCTGTAGATTTTCCTACATTGTGTGTTTGGTGTTTGCATATTTGTGGTGTTGACCAACATGTTCCTTTGATCTCTATGGTTCCTACATCGTGGCAGCTATCCCCAAATTGGATCAGACTCCGTGTGAACTTTAGCAAAATATAGCATCCCTCTGAATCACTTACTGGGCTTATTAAAGTGAATATTACTGAGTGCTAGGCCCAAACTTTCTGATTCATTAAGTCAGAATCTTGGGGTCTGAAAATTTGCATTTTTGGCCAGTACCCAAGTGAAGCTCAGGCTGGTGGAAACTTATTTTAAATGCCTGGTGGCATCATTTTTTTTCTGTCCTTTATGTGTTCATTGATTTACTTGAAACTGTGACAATATTGTAATTTTTTTTATATTTTTCTTTGTGGAGAGAGTACTGGGGATTGAATTTAGGGGCACTTAGCCACTGAGCCACATTCCCATCCCTATTTTGAATTTTATTTAGAGATAAGGTCTCTCCGAGTTGCTTAATGCCTCACTTTTGCTAAGGTTGTCTTTGAATGTGCTATCCTCCTTCCTCAAGCTTCTGAGCTGCTGAGATTATAGGAGTGTACTACCATGCCCAGCTAATTTTTTCATTGGAATATTTTTATAAAGAGAACCTTGCACTTATCTACTATTTGGTTACCCAGTGTACAGTTAACCAATGAAAGATAAGACAATTTCTTGATATTTTTCATTTTGATTTGCCAATTTTAAGATAATGATGTAGTTCCCTATCTATTGAAGGTAACCAGTTATAAAAATATACTATTATTAATTCTTAGCATAAAGTATATTTGATGGGTCTAATAAATTTCTAGTTTTACCATTATTAGAACTGAAATTATTATAACTTTGTCCTGTGGGAGACACTTGAAGGTGACTCCTGAGTTCTAAAATTAGTCATTTCTTTTAGAAGCCCTGTCTAATGTGTGATAATGGGTTGGTCATTGTTTCTATGTTCTGACACAGGTTATATATGTGTATATGTTTTAGTCAGCTGTTTTGCTGCTGTGACCAAAGGACCTGACAAGAACAATTTTAGAAGAAGAATAGTGTATTTGTTGCTCGTAATTTGAGAGGTCTCAAGCCATAGAGAGCCAGTCCCATCCCTCAGGGCCTGAGGCAAGGCAGGGCATTATGGTGGGAGATTGTGGTGGAGTAACTGTATTCTTTCCAGAGCCTGGTCATTATTGATTGATAGGAAAGCCTGGGACACTGTGCGAATATCAGTGGAGCCAGACTTCGGCAAAAGTTGAGATAGCACTTTCTTCCTTCTTGGCCAGAAGATAATTTTCTAGAGCTCATTTTGGTGGTAATAAAATCTGAGGTGAAGGTCAGAATTCTGGTGGCTTTAGAAGGATTTTGACCTCTGTAACCATTAAGTCAATTTGTAAAGTGAAGTAAAGTTGTAAGTAAACTTGGCACTGTCCAATGTGAACTAGGTCTGGTATCAGAGACCACAAAGGACCAAGGCAAAACTCAGATGGAAAACTCCTCCAAGACTGATGGGCTGTACAACTTTCTCTCACTTCTTTCATGGAAGAATGACAGGCTGCTCATGGATGCCCTTCATCTCGAGTCATCAACCTGACTTGAATCCCAGTAAGGCAACAGAGAAAAATAACAATAGAGTTTGGGAAGTCAAAATACCAAGAAGAGAAAAAAATTAATCTCCATAAAGTAGTCAAGACAGGATAGCAAACATCATCTCAAATGAAAAAGTAATGATTCATAAAAGTATAAACAAACCACAAAATGCATAATATTTAAGTGGTAAATCATCCCAATGAATTTACTGTCACTTTTGACATTTCAGACCTGGAAAATCAAGGGAAACAGTTTTCTCCCCTCATTGTAGAACAAAGAAATGAAGAGATGTAAGCTGGGACTATTGCTCAATGGTAGAATGTGTATTCAGCATGTGTGAGGCCCTGGGTTCCATCCCTGGTAGTACCGACAGAGAGAGAGAGAGAGAGAGAGAGAGAGAGAGAGAAGAAAGAAGGAATGTTAATCTATTGGGGAGACAATGAAGTAAAACTAACATATACTCAGTATAGATTTTGAAATATTAAAAAAATAGATGAAATAATACTAATTAAATTTAGTTTAATTTGAAAACATATATTCGTGATTCCAAGAAATATGTGGTTTAAAAGATTTAAAGGGTAAATAAAGTACTGGAAAGATTTTATTTGAAAATAGATATGGAGGCATAATCCAATAACAGTCCTGTAAAAACATCTCTAAACATTTAGATAAGCAAATTTTCTATAAGACTTCAGATAAAAAGAAAAATTTACCTACAGAGGAAAAAAAAGCTATGATGGTATCTTATATCACAGCTTCTGTGCTGGAAATTAAATAGTGAAGAGAGACATGTAAGAACATTCTCAAGGAAGAAGTGTAATGAAACAATTAAGAATTAAATCATAGGAGTGACCTGAAGATAAGGTCAGGAGGAAATAATTGGTATATATTTTACACATAAGAGTAGAAAAATTTTCTAAAAGATTACTCGCAAATAAAACAAAAATTGAATAAAGAAAGGAGAGAAATTTAAATGAATTTCCAGATGTAAAAGAGAAAAAGAATGCTTAACAGCAGGTGGATCAAAGTAAAATAAAAGAGAAAAAGCAAAGTAAAACAACCTATGCTAACTAAAAGAAAAGAAATAAAACAAGTAGATTTCACTGTAAATATGAGGAAATTCATTTAAAAACAAAAACTATGCTGTTATTAATAAATGCATTAAAAGTAAAAGGATAGAGGCTGGGATTTTGGCTCAGTAATAGAGTGCTCACCTAGCTTGTGTGAGGTCCTGGGTTTGGTCCTTAGTACCACATAAAAATAAATAAGTAAAATAAAGATATTGTGTCCAACTACAACTAAAACTTAATATTAAAAAAGTAAAGCAATAATGGTTGTATATATGCACATATGCATATATGTCAAAGGTAAAGAGATAATGTATATACATATACACACACATATATACACAAAGTAAATAATAAATCAAGTAATAAATAGAAAAATGTTAAAAATGAAAAAATAAATAATACCACTACCTCTAAGTTATAATATTGGAAAAAAAATATGTAAGTCTTTAGAAAATGTAGAGTCATCAGAGATTCAAGATTAAAAGAAAATAAATCACTACAAATAAAACTATAGAGCATTATCACTTAAAATATGAATGCAAAATTCTAAATATTATAATAAAATATTATATTTTATCAAATAGAATCCATTAGTTCCAGGTGAAGTATATTTAAGAAATGTAGTCCACTTCAATATCAGTAACTTAATAATCTACTATATGATAATGTACAATTAGAATAAAACAATGTCACTTTGCACTTGAAATGTGCTTGATAAGTAAGGATGCTGAAATAATCAGGAGTCTAAAGAAATTACATAAAGAAAATAAAGAAATTACATTAAGAAAATAAAATGCTACTGTAAATTCTAGAAATAACATACCATCCCTGATAAACAGTTAAAGAATATTAATATTAAGTAAATATTAAGTTAATAATATTGATTATTTTCTAATATTATGTGAATAACAATGGCTATTATTACTATGAGTACTTATCATTGACTTAACATTTTTTTATTTGATGAAACGTTAGCGAGAAAATTAAAGAAAAGCTTAGAAAATAAGTGAAACTACTTTTGCTGTTATTAATGTTGTTATACAACTTAAAGCATAAAAACCCTGTAAAAATTTACTATAATGAAGAAAACAAACAAGCAATATAATTTGACATGAGATAATGTAACAAAGAATAGCTTTTCCTCTAGATTAACAATAACTACACAGTAATAAAAAATATAGTAGAGAAATATTAAATAGAGCATAATTAAAAGGAGGAAAGACTATCAATATGTGAAATAAAATGAGTATAACATTTTCAGTTTACAGAATATTAATATATCCATGGATGCAATTCTAATTTGAAATTCAATAGTGTTTTTTTACTTTAATATTCAGAAAAGTTGCATTTTATATGAAAGAATAAATTCTGTGATTATCTTAAATGTATATAAATAAAGAACACTTAGAGTGACATACTATAAAACCACCATGTTCAAAACAGTTTTGAATGGTTAAGAATAGAATTTCTAAATAAGTCTCTGTGTTTAACAGTATTTCATATATGGTAGATGGTTTAATATTGTTGTTATAATTGACTATTTACTTGGGAAAAAACATTGGGTCCATTTTTCATATGATATATGAAAAGAGCTATAACATTAATAAAAGAATCTTTGGAATACTTTAGAAGATCCTATGATTAATAATTTAGCTATAAAAGGTTTTTTGCATGGATTTCCATGATATATTTTGAGTGATAAATGAAAGATACAGAACAACTCATACTTCAAACACATTTTTGTCAATCACTGACCCCGAAATCTATTGCTTAAATAAAGATTCTTTTAAGATTATATTGGTAAGTAAAAATATACATACTAAATTAAAAATGTGAAATACTTGACATTAGTGAGGAAAATGGGAAAAATAGGAGACAGTGAAAAAAAAAGAAAAAGATTGTTTTAACAAAATCACCTAATGTCCAGTGTTATCATATTTCTACATGATATAATAAAAATTTTAAATGGAAATTTTATACATCAATAATAAAATAAATTATAAGAAATAGAATTCTGAGTGAAATATTACAGTACATTTGTGATTTTTAATTTCTAATGAAAACATCAGTAAAACTAAAATTTATAAAAAATATTAATCAAATCATGATTGCAATAAATAAGAACTTAATAGGTATTCATGACATTAATTAATACAAAGGAAAATATTTAAATCGAATACACATCTTACATATAACATCTTTTCAAGATGTATTGTGGGTTTTAATTTCAGAAAAGAAAATCTTCCATCAGTAACTCTAATATAAGTATTTAGAAGAAAATATTGCAAGGACAAACTAGCTATAAAGATAAAAGCCTGTAAGTAGTCAGAGATCATAAAGATTCATTTTATTACCACATTTATGCCTCTGAATGTGGGTAGTATATTCTAGAGAGAGAGAGAGAAAGTTACTAGAGCCATAATTGAAAGTCTAGTTCACCCTCTCTGGCTTCTTTAACTGTGCCAACAATGGTAAATAAGAAACTTTCCTCCTCTATCTTTTTTCTACTTTCACATTTCAAAACAATTCTTTAAAAATAGTCAATGATCATGTGCTAATTTGTCTTTGGACAATTATCTATGTGTCTCATGACATCAGATGCAATAAAAATGAACTTTCAGGAACATGCTTATTTATGTATATAAAAATGCTACATTATTTTTTCTATTTAAATGATAACAATAGCATAATTCCCCACCTTGTTCCTTTCTTATTTTATTTATCTAATTTCAGATTCATTAAGGTTTGACTGGTGAGTAAAAATTGTATATGTTTATTATGTACAGCATGATGCATTTTGTGAAATGACTAAATTAACTTAATTAGCATAGCTATCACCCAAACTCTGTGTGTGTGTGTGTGTGTGTGTGTGTGTGTGTTGTGAGAACATGTATTATATACTCTCTCAGATATTTTAACCTGTTTGTTATTTTTATCTATATTCAGCAGGCTGCCTCACAGATCTTAAGAACTTATTCCTCTTGTTTTACAGAGACCTTGTACCCTTCGAAGAACATGTCTCCTTTTCTTATCCTATCCTCTCTAACCCCTGGCCTTCTTTCTCATTTTTATTTATTTATTTATTTATTTATTTATTTATTTATTTATTTTTCCTTCTTTCTCATTTTTGAAAATTGAAAATATTTTAAATAGAGGTAAGCATGATTCTGATATTTCCTAAGATGTAACACTAAAGAGCATGTTGTTGGTGCTTCAACTACACTCCAGAGATAACAGTGATTGAGATAGATATGCCTTTGGTCTCAGGAGAGAGAGAGAGAGAGAGAGAGACAGAGAGAGAGAGAGAGAGAGAGAGTTACTAGAGCCATAATTCTTCTCAAAGACTAACAAGATAGAGGTGCTTTAATGAAATACTATAGGGTCTGTGTCAATGGACTTCATTTAACTTGAGCGTTCAAGAATAATTAATACGCCAAGGGGTAGGAAATATCAAAAGTGATAAAATTACTTAGTAATATCATGAAGATAAAACTATTGTACCAAGATTAAATGTAGAGCAAGCACTGGTCTATAATTCAAGTTTTAACAAGTCGCTTAATCTTTGTTCTTAGAAAAATTAAATGCTTTGAAGTTAAGGATATGCAATAAAACACTACTAATGTCCACATTAGGATGATTTCAATAAATTTCAAATTTACTTAAATTGCAAATATTATTAATAGCAATCTATTAAATTTGATATCTAAAAATCAATATTTTCTAAGAAGCATTTTATTTATTTGTACTAGTTTGAACTCTAATAAAATCCAGTATTTGCTTTCATTATCTTTGTAACTTTGCACAGGTGTCTGTGCATTTGGAAGAACAAACACCTCTTCCAGTCTTTGCAAAGTTATTGCACTAAGTAGGCATATTCCTGCTGATTACTTGAACAGATAAAGTTGCCTTCAAGATCACAGTTGAGAGGGGTTGTGATTGAGCCATTTGGCTATTGCTGAGTGCAGGATTGGTGGGGTCCATGATTGGTGGATCTGTTGCCGGAGGCTCATGCAGGCATGGTTCCTTCCTGGTCTCTGAGTAGAGTTCACAATCTCTGACTGTGAATAAGTAGGTTGGCATAAGAAGGAGTGTCTACTTCAAGTTCCACAGAGAGTAGCCTATTGATAGGTGCATTGACAGAGCAATTTATCCCTAATCCCTAGGAGAGCTTCTGCTAAGACTAGCAGAAAGACATACTAGATGGGTCCTTGGCCTGTGGACACATCTGAGAGGTACTGAAATCAAGTCCTTGACTTCACTATTTATTCTGCCATTTTCCTTCCACACCAACTTCTTCTGATTTGAATGCTACTTTCCCCTTGAATGGAGGCCTGTGTTTTTGGTTCAGAAATGCAGCATTGCTCTCATTTTTGAATTGCTGATCCAAATCTGATTCATCACCTGAGACCCTCCAAATCAGAAGCAACCTTAAGACACATTCAACTTTTCTTTTTGTCTCAGAGACAAATCCTGAGATGGGACAGACATTGCAGCTAGAGTGCACCAGGGTAATACTAAGTGAGAAAGAAGAGTTGTGGGAAAGAGGACTTATCTTTTATGTCCATTTTTGGTTGTGAGTAATACCTTGGAGTTAATCTCTGCTAGAAATTAGAAAAATGAGAGTTTGGAAAAATGAGTTGGTATGTAATGATACATATTATAAGCCAAATCAGGCTAAAAGTATTGTAGAAAATGCATCAAAGTGTTGGAAGAAAATGGAGTAAGAGAGGCTAATACTAAAGAAATACATTTTCTTAAGAAAAAAGTATTAGACTTACCAATGCAATGAATAATGAATAAAGAATTAAGGAAAATTTTTAATGTCTCCAAACCATATTTAGAAAAATCACACACTGTATAATGTTCTTCTATGGAATACAGAAGTCATTACTTTGAAAAGTCCAGACACATTGTGCCTGACACCTCCACTAATTAAAAATAGGTGGTAATCAGTCTTCAGGTTTGTGATAGTTTTGTTTGCATATTTAAGAATCATGCATAAGTGTTATTTAGTATATGATCTCCCACTGAAATATGTATTTTTTTTCATTTTCAAGGCACTGGTTATATGAATGTTAACTAACTCACCCTTAGTATCCAGAGGAAAAAAATAGTAAATAGAGATACATCATAGAGAAAAACTGATCAATAAAAATCTGTTGCACTAGTTAATGGTAAGAGAGATTCTTGTGATAGAGAAGATGATAAGCCAACAATATTGCCTTCACTCATTTACTAGAGTGCTCTCAGATTCCAAAATTATATTATAACCAGTTTGTCCTCTCACCAAAAAGACAGAAGTCATAGAATCTATTTTCAAAAAGTAGACAATCTAATTTAGTATTGTCATTAGTATTCTGCATTATTATAATATGTAAGATATATATGTATATTATGTATACATATATTACTTAAATGCATGAGTATATTTGTACATGCATCTATTTATATGTGAGATTCTGAGGACTCATTATATCTCAACGCAGCTAATTAACACATTTGTGTTAAGATATGACCAAGAAAGTGTTATGTCTTAGAAAATTTTCCTCAGTAAAATATTTACTCACCCATCAGTAGCTCATTTGCCTAATGATTCAAATGCATGCATATATTGTACCACTACTATTATTTTATGCACATTCTTAGTATCTGGATTACAGAAATTAATAAGATTACATTTTTTTTCTATAAAGTAGTTATCAGAAAAATGGTGCTAATATTCAATGAGCAATACTGATGTTCTGTATTTGATTAAATATATTCAAAGAAAAATGATATGAGATATTTTAAATGATGGGGTTCTTTTAGTCCACCTGGTTCTTAATATCATCAACATTACCAACTGATTTTGACACTTCTTGGGGGGGGGGGTTGATTCATCAATGTATACTTATATATGTCCACTAGAAAAATTAAAGATGGTAACATTATCTTTTTCAGTTTGCTGTTTTTAATTTTATAATTTGGTAAATTTTAGAACAATATTGAATACTTACTAATAATATTATGAATAGTATTAAGAATTTTTTCTCTTTTAGGAATTTTTTGTTTAAATATATAATTCAACATGAAGAATTGAGTGAATATTTATTTTTCCTTTGGTATTCCTTTGGTCATTAATAATCATGTTTAATAATTTTGAGAATATATTTCTGATGAGTATTTTAAGTAATTATCAGATGTGCTCAAATTCATAACTCCACAATTATCTGCTTTGTGGTTTGTTATTTAATACTGAGCAAAATATATTCAAGATCAAAGACAGAATATTACACATCTGCATCTGCTTGTTACACATACAAACACAAAATATGTTTAATTGGCAGCATATGTTATAATGCAAACAATCTGTTATGATAGTAATTTCAGTGTTGGATGTACTTCAGAGGCCTGATCTACATTATACTTTATCAAGATGGATATACCTTAGTTTGTTCAACCAGTCATGATATAATATTTGGCTAATGTTTTTATTGCATGCCATCTGTGTGGGCAGTAAGGTTGTCCAATAGCACATGAAATGTCACTGTTTTGAATAGGCATTTAATTGAGATTTAATCAGATGAGTACTTTGTATTAATTAAATGCCAGTTGATTAATGAAAACACATTTTGTTTTCTATTTAATAACTATTTAAGAATAGGGCATGATTAGCTCAAAATTCTATGCATTGTGCACAAAATGTAGACTTTACATGAATACATGCCTGCAGTGCAATGTGGTAGAATCTAAATGCATTTAAATGAAAATAAAATATATGTCACCCTCCTTGTTAAGAAATAGCAAACACTATGTGTTTGGAAATAATTCTCATATCTGGATCTCTTTGACACTTTTTGTGCTGCTATGAAGCCACTAATTTCTTTGTCTACAGCCAGATCTAAACTTAAATGTATCTATTTCCACTGTGAAAAACAATCAGTCCCAAATTTGCTAACCCAGAAGCAGTGTAACTGTCAACACAATTGTAAGAACTATAGGAGAATAAACTCAAGCAGATGTTTTGAAAACAAAACAATTTAGAAAATTCAGAGAAATGAACTGGCTCTGCTCTCCACTTTCTTTTTTCTTTCTGGTTTTACATATTACCTTCTGATGAGGTGATTTTATTCATTCTGCATACATTTAACTATTGGTACTTATTTAAGTTTATTAAAAAATGATTATGTTTCTCTCATTTTGAGGAATGATAATTCCTTTTTCCCTGAAAGATCTTTCTCACTTGAGACTATAACAATTTCTTCTTAATAGGAGAAGACAGCTCTTACATGCTATTTTTCTATCATTTGTATAAATAAATTGTGATTGTTTTCCCCTGGATATACTGGTGCTTTTCTTTTAAAGAGAAATCCAAGGATGCAATCGATAATTGGGTGACCCATAGGCAGAATTAGGCCCAGAATTTTTCTTAGACTGAACCCAGATGTTTTAATCAGCTTTTCCACTACTGTGATCAATAGAGCTGACAAGAACAATTTTAGAGGAGAAAAAGTTTATTTGGTCCCCAGGGTTTCCAGAGTTTGCATTCCCTAGATGGTCAGCTCTGTAGCCCTAAGCCCAAGATGAGGCAGAATATCCTGGTAGAAGATGTGGAGGAGAAAAGAAGCATAGGACATGGCATCATGACACCGGAGCACTCCTTCACTCAATAGGGACAAAATATAAGCCCCAAAGAAACACCCCCTGGAATCTACCTACTCCACCTACACACCCTGACTACAGTTACCACCCAGTGGGTCCATATCAGTGGATGAGTTCACCAATCAGATTAAACCTCTCATAATCTATGCATTTCCCTTTAGAACCTTCTTTTATTCTCTCACACATGAGCTCTTGGGGAACACGTCATGTTTAGAGTGTAAAACTCTTCACCTTTAACCTGACTTCACTAGGTTAAAAGAATCCTTGGGGGATCTCACATTTAGTGTCACAGCTGAACCCCTGAGTATACAGAGATAACTCAGAGCTGAGTCTTGTTCTATTTCATGCCTGAGAGACCCTTGAGAACACCAACTTGTTTTTCTTTGTTTTCTGTCTTCAGTGACTAACATACTAAATAAGTATTGTATAAATTTACTATTATTTATATACTCAATTTTATCCTAACCCTTTAAGAATGATTTCCTCCTTACATATTTATGAAAAAGTGACCAAATTGACTATGATGCCAATATAGCCAATATAGCCTAAATAAATCTGTTAATGATATCCTGGTTTAACCAATAATCCATCTTGCCCAGGAAATTCACAAAACTTAAGAATTTTTAGGCATTCTCAACTTCACTTAAAATCTAATTCAGGAAGTAATTTCAATTTCTTTGAATATACAATATTTTTACCCACCAGCAGCTGTTCATACAATGATGTAATTTAAATTTGTTAATATTTTAGTTTTATTTCAGTAGAAGCTTCTTACTTCTGTGTGAGCCTTTGATTCTACTCTTCTGCATTGTGTATGGGATGTGTGTGTGTGTGTGTGTGTGTGTGTGTGTGTGTTTTATCCCATTTGGCAACAACTTATAAGACCTTAAGTATATCATATAACCTTCCATACTTTTTCAATTATTTTAAAACTTGTACCTTACTATTTGTATTCTTTTTTCTAATATTTAAAAACATATATAAAGCTCAAGATAAGATGGTTTACAGTGAAGCATCATTGTTGACACTGACAGCAAGACATAGAACTCTCTAAAAAAAATTCCTGTCTCTAAAAGAGTACAAATGATGAAAACAATCTTCCCACCAAGAAACATTTCATAATCTTTTAAAGAAAAGCCTGTCAAAACTCTGGAATCCTTGATAATTTATAAATAAAATGTTTAATAATGTATATTCCATCAAGTTAGATAACCAAAGAATCCAATCCTTAACAAGCATTCACAGGTGTCTTCTGGGTGTTAGTTACCTTAAAAGGCTTTTTGCCCTGATATTGCTACTTGTGCTCCAAAAAGTAATACACTTTGGCTAACAATTTCACCCTCTAGTTTTTTTCAAAACTCTCTAGGATTTGCTTACAACCAGTTTCCAGGTTTTCTTGTGATTTTATTTTTTAACTTTCTTTATGCCTGATACTTATCTCTAATATCCATTTATAGGCAGCACTACTGAAAAACACACCACAATGGTATCAAAATAATTTATCTTAGCCACATGATACACTTCAAACTGAAGACATGTCAGTGTTGTTTTCTAAGTTTGGAAAAAGTGAAAGTGGACAATGTGTGTATGACTTAGGGGGAAAAAAGAGTTGTTTCTGCAGATATGAAAAAGTACACCAATAAAAACACAGAGATTTAAGGCAGTGTTGTTTTTTTTTTAATCTTTCATTTGCTCATTCCTTTAAAAAATTTTTCCACATGTTTATCAGTGCATTGTGGTTGTACACAGTGATGGCATTTGTTTTCACATATTTGTAAGTGCACACAATATAACAATTTTAATTTGGCTGATATCATTTCCCATTGAGACAGTTTTCTATGGAAAGTGTTTAGTGTAGCTGTTATGATTCTCAACAGAAATCAAGGAAAACTTGAATATAATTAATGTAATAATCTACAAATTTAAGTAATTTATTACTTCTTAATTCTTCTTACTAAAGTGGACATGAAGGCCCATTTATAATTAAACCTATGTAATTGTTTTCAGAATTAAGGATAAATTAATCTTAATTACTTGATATCTTACACCTGCTATGATTTTTCTTCTCAATAATCCTTACTAATAATTCCTTTAATAATTTCCCTTTGGGCTGGGGATGTGGCTGAAGCAGTAGCATGCTCGCCGAGCATGCTCAGGGTGCTGGGTTTGATCCTCAGCACCACATAAAAATAAAATAAAGATGTTGTGTCCACCAATAACTAAAAAAGTAAATAAATATTAAAAAATAATAATTTCCCTTTAAATTTTAACAATAAGATTATTCTGAACATTGTGTTCAAAGTACATCATTTTAAAAAGTTATGTTTTATACAAAAATGTAAATTGAGTAAAAATAATCATATTAGCATTTGTAAACAATAAAGTTTACAAAATATCATTAACAGGGACATGAAGAGCATTTGTGTTAGACCAATTGTTTTCTAAATGTTCTGATTAGGTTGTCATTTGAATGTCATTAAATTTTAGATGAGTGTTCCATCCTGATGCAGGGCTTTCATCTACTAACCTCTCTCTTTGTAGTTTGTTCACTATGTTATCTAAAGGTGAGCCTGATAACTGTGAATGAGGATTAAGTAAGAAAGTGGGAAATTAGGCAAAATGGACCTTTTTTTTTTCCACCAACAGAGTTAGAACAACCAAAACTCCTTTAATCCTGGATATGCCAAGGTGCGCATGGATTAAGGGAGATGGACAAATGTACTAAGGGAGCATTAGGCCTCTGACATAGTGTGGTTCTTTAGGAAAGAAGACAGACGGGTAATGAGAACATATGTCCAATCTTACTATCCCTTTCACTTTTAAATATATTTCAAACATTTTATGCCATGAACCATTTTCAGTCCTATGTTTCTCGTTTTAAGATTCCCTCTACAGATTAGAAACAAGCAAAACTGAAAGATGGACAGCTTGCCTCCAGAAAATTCATTTTAGGTTACAGGATCCCCTTGAAATGTAGAACAAGAGGCTGTCATACAAAGCCTGGTTAGATTATTCAAGCCATCAGCTATGAAATTAGTGCATTTAGTTTAAACTTCTCTGTTCTCCTAAAAGGCTCTCTCCATTTGTGAAGATTCCTGCAAAGCATGGATACAACATCGCAAGTCCTCTATAGGTCTAAATCGGTTGCTCTACCAGAACAGTATGACAAATATCAGAGCATCACTTCAGGAAAATACAAGTAAAATATCAAACTAGAATTACTAGTTAACTAATTAAGGAAAATGTCATATATTTCTGAGTCATTGTCCTTACTCCTCTTATATTTCTCCATATCAGTAAAGCACAAAACAATTTAGTCCATAAAATGCAAAAGTCTATAAATCATCCATTTTTTTCTCATGTCATGCCTTGCTATATGTAGCCATCAAGTCCAATAGTTTAAATCTCTCCATATTCCTCAAATCCTTACCATTTCTCTGTCTTTGTACTACTTATTTGGTCTTCTGCCATAGTATGATGAGTATTCTGTCTTCAAGTATAGTCTAAACTATCTTCTACTATCTGGTGAGTCTATCTTTTATAATATAAAATTTTAAATATTTTGATTGTTATTCATGAATATTTGGTTAAATCACATATTTCTAAACATTTCTCATGGAGCACCCCCTGATGGAGTTCCATGGTATGGTGTCTAGCCTCAGCTCTTAGACCTTCCTACTGCTCCTTCTATTCTTTCTCCTAAAGTCCACCAACTCCTTAGTACCACTTGCTAATTCATGCCTACGTGGCATGCCAGGTAAATTAATGACAATGCCAAGATTATAAAACATACCCCTACCTTTTCAATTTAGAAGTTTTTTATTATCTACATTACCCAGGGCACAAATTTTTATTGAGAGGCATCTATTTTTTTAACATGTTTTAGTTGGACACAATATCTTTGTTTTATTTTTTTTATATGACACTGAGGATCAAACCCAGTGCCTCTCAAACTTGAGGAAAGTGCTCAACCACTGAGCTACAACCCTAGCCCTTGAGAGGTATCTTATGATATATTTCATATAAGATGAAATAGTATAAATACAATAAGCACTAACTATCATTTTAGAGGAAAGTTGCAGGTATACTTTTTAAAATTCAACTCATTCAAATCTTATGCACATTTATAAAGCATAAAATTAAAAGCACATAGCTAAAATTTTCACTAAAGCACATGTTATTGCCAAATAGGGCAAATATAAAAAATTACCAGCATGTAAGGTAAACCTTTACAATAATTGTTCACTCCAATAATTGTTCACTGATTAACCCTACTTTGCTCACACACACCCCAAAAAGAAAATAAACACTCTGCTGACATGTAACAATATCAATTAATTTTGCCTGATTTTAAAGTTTATTTTTTGGCATAGTAACAAATGATTACTTCATGAAGACTTTATGTTTAGTACTGTATTGGTGAAGATAATCCATGTTGTTGCAGGTAGCCATGTTTACTGGTTTTAATTGATACTTAAATTCTATTTTTGTATGTAAATGCTATTTTAGTGTATTCATTGTGCTATTAAGGATAGCTTTTTTCTTAATGTCTGATTATCCATCTGAACTTTATTCAGTTTGTACTAAAAGAAAACACAACTTGTGGAATTTTATAAAATGAAGAATTACAGAAAAAAATCATCAGATATTATTTATTAAAACATGTCTTTGTTCCCATTTATTATTGGAGAAATACTTTTAAAGATATACAATCCTAAGTTGGGAGACTGTTTCCTTTGGGATTTTAAGTATACAATTCTCATATATTCCATTCTAGGAATGCTTCTGATGAAAAAAGCCAGTGCTCTTCCCATATGAACTGCATCTTTGTTCCTCTGGTTTCTTTCAAGGTTTTTCTCATTATTCTTGGTTGTAACAGTCCTCGTGTAATGCATCTAGATATAATTGACACAAAGATTTCCCATTTGGAATATTTTTAGTTCCTTAGACCTGTATGCTGACATTTCCTTTAAATTTTGGGAATATCTCTGTCCTTATTCTGATTTTTTATTCTGTGCTAGTTTCCCTTTTATCATCTTCTGAGTCTCCATTTACATATATGATTTTATATTTTACCAGAGGCCATTGACAATGTATTTCTAATTCTTCATTTTTTCTCTGTAATTTTTACTCTTATGATGTATTCTTTTTGTTTTCATTTATTTGCTTTATGGACAAATTTTTACATTTGGGGACTAAAGTATGATAATTTTGTATATGTATACATTGTATAATGATCAAATCATGATTTTTAGCATACCCATGATCTAAAAAAGTTTATCTGTTCTTTTTTGCAAGAATATTCAGAATACTTGTGGTTCTAGTTATTTTGAAATGTACTTCATGCTAACTACAGTCAAGCTACTGTGTATAGAACACTAGAAATCATTCTAAGTTTTTACACATTGATCAACCTCTATATTCTCTTTATTATTTGAATTGGTTTATTTCTATTGGTCTATTTTTAATTTTATGAATTCTTGCTGTCACTTCAATAATCTGCTCATAAATCTATACAATTAAATATTCATTTTGGTACTTTTGAGTTTGAAGTTCAAGAATTGTCATGTTTCTCTCTTCATTAATTTTCATTTTTTTTTTACTGAGTTTCTCTCTATTCACTCATTAAGAACATGTATTTCTTGATTTTTAATTGATATTGTAACACCAACATCTAGGCCATTTTTGGTCAGGGGTTCTAAAATGCCTTTTTCATCGTGTTTTCTGAATAACTTTGATGTTATACTTGACATCGTCACTTAGCATTTCTCATATTTCTTATTTGCATACAAAGTTTCTGGGTTCTATTGTCCTTTGCAGACTTCAAGACACACCCTTCTGCACTCTTCCATCATCCGCACTGCCATATTCTGCACATCACAGAACTTCAGCTGTTTCTTGTCTGCCTCTTCCCCTCAGCCAGGCTATGGTGTCTGCCTTGACTTCAAGTTCCTGTGCTGTATTTGGAAATGTAGACAGTTAAAGTCCAGAGTGCCGGTGTTCATTTTATGAGTTTCCATTTGTTGAGGATCTTCAGTAATATTTCTTGAAATTCCATGCACCTTGTTCAAAATTTTAGACTGGTTACTGTCATATTTTATAAATTAGGGGTTTATTTGTCCTATAATATTATTTCTTCCAAATTTGAAAATAGAAATGCCAAACATAATTAAATTTATTTTTCTATTTTATCTACGATGTTATTTATTCTCTATTTTCTCATTTGTTTGATGTTACCTTCTCTCATCTTTTTGTTATATTTTGGAATAAATTTTTAGTAATAGGTTTTCATGTTCTTTTGGTTTGCATGTAATTAACTGAATTTTTGTCAAAGAAATATAACAACTTTATTTTTGACTTAGTGAAAACTCTTTCTCAACAATCATAAGGTATACAGAATCTTTTAAATTCTTAATTAATGCCTTTTTATTCAATTTTGCCACTTAGTAATTTTGTCTTCATTTTATACACAAAAAATACATTATTAGATCTGTAGTATGGCATAAATAATTATTTTTCTCTACTCACATTTATCCTTTTCATTTCACCTGTATATTCATTTCTGCTTCAACCTGGATTTTTTTCTAATTGCAGACCATTTGATATAATGTTTTTTTTCCTGTCAATTGTCTCATTTTTATAAGAAAATTTTCTCATTTCACATATATTTTTATGGTACAATTTTACTTGGTATAATTCTAGATTAAGGGTTATTTTCTTTCAGAAATTTGAAGATGCCATTTCATTTTCTATCTTATATTGCTTGTTGAGAAAGACAAAGTAAATTTTGTTGTTTTTTTATTTTTTTTTTAATTTTTATTGGTGTTTTTAGTCACAAATAATGCTAGGATTAATTTTGACAAAATTACAAAAGCATGGAATATAATTTATTCTAATTCAGTCCTATTTTTTTTTCCTTTTCCCTTTCCCTGTTCCCTTTTATCCACTCCACTGTTCTTTTATTCTGTTATTTACTTATAGCTTTTTCTTTATTTCTTTCTTTTCTTTTCTTTTTCTTTTTTTAGTCACTTGGGGATGTACATGATGGTGAGATTCAATATGATATATTCATATATGAATATAGAATAAATGTTTGTGTATTCCCAAAACTCATATGCTAACATTTAAACTCTTAATGTCATTGAATTTGCTGGTGAGGACCTTAGAGTTTAATTAGGTCATGAGGACAGAAGCCTTCATTCATGAGATCAGTGCTCTTATAAAGAGACCTCAGAAAACTTACTTAGACCTTCTAGAATGTGAAGACACAGAAAAAAATACAACCAACTATGAACCAGAAAGGAAACCTTTATCAGACACCAGATCTGCTAATGCTTTGACCTAAGACCTACCAGTTTCTGGAAATATGAGAATGAAGTTTTGGTTGTTTATAAACCCAGTCTATGGCACTTTGCTATAACAGTGAAAATGGATTAAGACACTATATATGTCAGACAAATAATTATATAGACAATTTGTGACAAATATTTTTCTAATATATTTCTCCAGAAGTGATTTGCATTTACTTTTAGCCATAAAACAGAAACAAATAAAAGATAACAACAAACAAAAGATAGTCCTTAACATACTCAAAGAGCCAAAGACAGATCTATTTCAGTTCTCTTTAGACTTGACTAAATCCTATTGATCTTATTCCTAGAATATAGGCCTTTTGTCAGAGGTACAAGGTAAAACCTTGGGCTTTAATCCTAGGTCATACTTTTTAGTGAATACCAACTTTCATATTACTCTCCTCTGACACCATAAAATTGCCCACAAATCAGTTCTGCTTCTTAGCCTTTGATTCTACTCAGCCTCTTAACAGCAATTTTCAAATTCACGAATGTCTCGAAGAGAAATTAATTTTAAATATTTAGGTTTCATCTTTCAAGGGAAGTATTTAACATTCTTTTTTAAAGGATAATTGTCTTATAAATTTTCATTATATTAGAAACACTCATATAAATGTGTTTTTTTAATCAAGATTTTCAGAATGGCATTGTTATAAAGGTTTTATTGTGCAAAGCTTGTCTGGCACTCCTAGAAGAAAAAATTATAAATTGTTGCATATGTGGTGTGTGTGTGTGTGTGTGTGTGTATGTGTGTGTGTGTGTGTGTGTGTGATTTTACTTGGTATAATAATTATAGAAATATAATTATATTGATATAAATTATATTAAGTTTGAATGAAAGGACATGTAATCAATCACAAAATTATGTAGTTTTTTTTTACCATAAATTTATTTACATAAACATACAACTTCAGTATTATAATTTCTCTTAACCACCTGTTCACTTACATTTTGTTCTAAATTGGTCTTTGTAAGTAGAAAGGAAAGATTTCAGTTTCTTAATTATATTACCATATTATCATTTTTTAAAAAAATTAATGATAAAACTAATTATTTATTTAATGCGAATTACACTCAGTCCTCATTCTTGTTTTTGACATTACCTGTGGTAGAAAGAGAGCAATTCTAATATTTTTTCTTGTGGTATTATGCTAAGTAAATATGTTGTTTCCTTTTCTGATTGAAATGATAATTAAATGCATTGCAAGGACCATTCTTAAAGAAACTTTCCTTTGAAGTATACTAGGAGTTGAACTCAAGGCCTTGCTCATGCAACAGACAATACATCTTCAAGTTTGATCCAAAAAAAAAAGGAAAATAAGTCCCTACAGATTTGCAAGGCAACTCCTGAACTAAAGGGTATCTCCTAAATTCCCTTTCCTTCCACCATCAAGGTTTAGGATGCATAATCTTTGATTTTAGGGAAGCTATGAGAGAAGTGCCTGAAATTTATTTGAAGTACATAGCAATAGAATACTTTGTTGTTGTTTGCTTTTGTTATGCATACTTTCTTTTTCCAGCATGTCTTACTGGGGGAACAAATAATTGGAATTATTATTTTGTTTAGTATGAGAACACTGAAAAGAGTTAGTGTAAATGGTTAGGTGGTGGATGGAGAAATAACTATATTTTATTTATTTATTCATTTATTTACTTATCCATCTATTTATTTATTTATTGTAGTTGGACAGAATACCTTTATTTATTTATTTATTTATTTAGCCTTTATTTATTTATTTATTTATTTATTTATTTATTTATTATTTTTGTGTGTGTGTGTGTGGTGCTGAGGATCAAACCTGGCACCCCGCACAGGTTAGGTGAGCACTAAACCACCTAGCCAAAACTCTGGTCCCAAGGAGTAATTTTAAAAAGAAGACTAGATGAGATCTTAGAGTTTTCTTGATTTAAATTTCTCTAATTGCTAGTTGCCCTAGTCCGGCTGGGCTGCCTAAATCCGGCTAGGCAAAATAACCGAGAGGTGACAAGCAACTTGAAGGTTGAAGCAGGAACTACTTTATTGCGAGTGAACTCAGCAGGAACTGAGAACTCAAAGTAGTGGGCACCCAAGGTAGTAGGAGCCGCTTCTCTGCCAGACCGCAGAGGTACATATACCCAACTAATTACACATAGCTTAACTTAATTGACATCATCTAGACACAGCAGTCAGTCATTAAGGAATCCTCATCATCTTTATGGCTCACAAACCTCTCCTCCTGGTATACTGCCAGGTGCCATCTTAACTTGGTTGTTACCCTTAACAACTAGTGATGATGAACATTTTTTCATGTATTCTTTCATTGATTGTACATCATCTTCTGAGATGTGTCTGTTTAGGTCCTTGGCCATTTATAAATTGGGTTATTTGGTGTTTTTTTTTTTTTGGTGTTTAGCTTTTTGAGATTTTACATACCCTAGTGATTATTGGTCTATCTGATGTGTAAAATGTAAAAATTTGCTCCCAAGATGTAGGCTCTCTCTTCACCTCAGAGATTGTTTCTTTTGTTGAGAAGAAACTTTTTAGTTTGAGTCCATCTCATTTATTGATCCTTAGTTCTAATTCTTGTGCCACAAGAAGATTAGGGCCTAGTATTTCTTCTATTAGATGCAGGGTATCTGGCTGTATTCCTAAAGTCCTTGATCATTTTGAGTTGAGTTTTGTGCACGGTGAGAGAGAGAGGGGTTTAATTTCATTTTGTTGCATATAGATTTCCATTTGTTGAAGAGGCTATCTTTTCTCCAATGCATGTTCTTTGCACCTTTGTCTAATATAAGATAATCTTTCTCCAGTCAGGATGATAGCTATTATGCATATAAACAACAATAAATGTTGGTGAGGATGTGGGGGAAAAGGCACACTCATACACTGCTAATAAGTTCTAGTATTTAAAGTGTATATTTATCCCAGTATTTCATTTACCAATTTATCAAAATATAATATATGAATAAATAGTAACAGAAGTAAAATCTCTATAAAATTTAGATTGAATAGTCATACATTCTGCCATGGATATATTAAAATTTATTTTTCTAAATAGGCTGGACATGATTGAGAATATTGCATAGTCTATAAAAACATATGGCCACTCTAAACAATGAAAATGAAAAATTCTAAACATAGTTAACTGAAGAGATTTTAGATATGGCACTCTAGAAATACAATTGTCCTTATGTCTGAATTGGATAGCCATCCTATTGTGTTTTCATTTCCTTCTAGTCTCTGGGAGAATATCTATATGAGAGACATTTTTTGTTTCCTGATAATTTTGGTAAATCATACCTGCAAGCATTTGGAGAAATTTATTTAGCATTGTGATTGAAGTTCTTTCATTGCTATAAATATATAAACTCCCTTGTTCTCCCTCTGGACATTTTATGATAATTTATAAATCCTCATAAAAAAGTATTTACCTCATCCATTTTGTTTTAATTTCAATCATATCCCTTCCTTTTCTTTGTATGCCCCTCTCCCCTTTATCACTTTATTTATCTCTAGTTCTATTATCTAATTTCTATTGCATCTATAGTTAGAGATAACACTTTTCTTAAAGTCCTGGATAAAGTTCTTCCAATCAGATATATATCTGCCTTTCTCATTGTGTCCTTTATATCTCTAAATCTTTCTTGAGTGTATTCATTTCATTTCTGTTTTAGATATTTTAAATAGCAGATTTCACCTTATATTATGTCTAGCATTCTGCATGTACATTTTAATGTCTTTATTTTCTAGAAAATCTAATTACATTTTACTGTACCTATTATCTTTCTCTTAATATATAAACTTTTTAAAATTGCAAATCACTATTAAACTGTAAAGTATTTATAAACAAATATTTCTATCATAAAAATATCAATGGTCTATTTCTTTCCTATTGTACCATAAAGTATTTTATTTTTTTCAGTTTCCTAATTCATTAATACTTCTTTTAATTCCTGCAGACTTTAGAACACCCTTCTTTTCTCTTATGCAGATAGTCTTGTGTAAAATTTCAGAATATATAATGTAAAACATATTTGCCTTATGGCTCTACTTTTTTCAAGTCCATCTTGACATTTTTGGTGTCAATGCAATGTGATGACTTCATAGTAAATATCCTCCCAATGGATGTGTGTGACAAGGGAACTCTGAAGATTTTACTTATTTGCACTAGTATGTTCATACTTGCAAACATTAGTTTAGAAATCTTTACAAATCACCATCCATTTTGCGACTTTTTTGGAGAACTCAATGTTAACTAATTTCATCCTTTGTATCCATGGATTCTGAAAAACATACCATTCTAAAATTTTTGATATCACATTGGATCTCATCATGTTAAACCCTTCTTTCTAGTTTAAACAAGTTTAAAACACAGAGCTTATTTGAAATTGTAAAATGGAAACTAGATTTCAAAAGTGTATTTTTTTTTGTAGTTGTAGATGGATACCATGCCTTCATTTTATTTGCATATTTTTTGAATGTGGTACCACGGATTAACCCAGTGCATCACGTGTACTGGGAAAGTGATCTACCATGAGCCACAGCCACAGCCCCTACTTCTTTACTTTAAATGGACTTTATATAGTGTCTTTCAGATGAAAGTCTTATCTGTGTTCCTAATTATTTTGTTTGCTTTGACAGATGACTTTCCATTTTAGTGATTCATCTCTTTAAATAGATTATAATTATTTTCTTTTTAAAAAGTTTATTATCAGCATAGGCTATATTTTTAAAGGAGACTTATGTGCCCAGAGCTTAGAAAAGTCTTTGCTGAAGAGTTTTGCAGCCGATTTTTTCAATGGTTCTAGCTGATTGCAAGGTTTTTGACCAATTGCTATTTTATTTCTGTTTGAGATTCCCATGCCACAGTAATAATATAAATATATATGCTACACTTGCAGATGACAGAGAATTAAGCTTTATAATTTTTACAACTGATATTTTTCTTCAATCTGAAGTTTAAAAAGTTGGAGGAATAAGACAATATTCCTTATAATATAACTGAACCAGTGAGCAAAAATTTTCAACTTCTTTTAATATGATGAGTACTCTGAAAATTCTTAATTTATGAAGATTTTTTTATTCAAGCCACACTTTAAGTAGGCTCAGACCATTTCTTACACTTAGCATTGGGCATTTAAATTCTGGTTCCCTGCCACTAGTTCTTACATACTAGTGTTCCCAAACCTTCTTGGCTAACATTGCATTTGTTTGTACATAAAACACTTATATTAAATCTTTTTTTTATTAATGTAATTCTTTCCATTCTAACAATTTCCTTATGCAGACTGACAGATTGGGTCTTTATGTATTGCCTTTTTTCTCATATAAAGTATCTGATTCATCATTATTTGTTGTATAATGTTAGATATCATTGCCATTTCATGTCAGTCAAGAATACCATTTTGCTAAGCACTTACTTTCATATTGAATACTATCATAAATTTCCAAATTATCTGTTATTTAGAAAAATGAAAGATTAAAATAATTAAATCCTAGAAATATTTTTGAAATTCTCCCTTTCCTGTACTGCATGTAGAAATTATTTACGCTGCCTTCACACTATATACCACTTCCTATTCCATGTCTTGTAGATGTTTTTGAAAGATCAAATATAAAACAAAATTTATTTTTGTACCTCACCTTTTCTTTGGTATTACTAAAGACATATATCTGAGTGTTCTGAATTTTAGGAATCATATGGGTTATTATAAAATGGGGATAAAGAATAGAAAAATAATAAAAAGAAAAAAATTGATGAAATATACTCAAAATGTTATAACTGCACTTCTCTATTTTCATATATCTGTGATGTCTCTTCTGCATTTACTTACATAGGGAGCATTTATAATCTCTTCATCTCTATTCATTTTATGACAGTCTGACTTCCAAACTCATGGACACACCATTAAATATATTCAGACAAACAACATATCCATCAGCTCTGTATTTATATTTCAATGCCTAAAATTATAATATTTTGTCAAATGTTAGGACAATACTATTTTCTCTTTGATATTTCTTCAAAAGTTCTTAGAAAAGAAAATGAAAAAATGAAGCAAACTATATAGATCATTCCTATTATAACAGAAATTTAAAACAAAAATCAGTGAAATTCATGAAGAGAGGAAAGACGGAAGAAGGAGAGAAAGAGGGAAGAAGGGGAGGAGGGAATGAAAGAACAAAGAGTTCCATGAAGAAAGCATTTCAAAAGACAGGTCCACTTGGCTAAAGCCAGTATTCAAGATTCTCAAGAAACAAATAAGCCAATTATAAAATGCTTCCAAAATTTGGACCCACAGTAATATGCATGGCTCCCTATCCTAACATTCTTACAATTTCAATAACTATCAAATTTAATGTTGTTAATGATTGCCTATGACCTGCATCAAGGTTTTAATCAATTCTATCCTTAATCAAGAGGCCTTCAAGAGTCTTACAGTTGGTCAATCACACCAGAACATTGCTAATTCTGTCACTTCATCATAACCACAATCTGTATTCCTTTTGTTTCTGCTCCTGAGTTATACTACATTCAAAAAACCTTTGAATATTTTTTTTCTCTACCTCTCCTCTGTCCTCCTCATGAGTTTGAGAATACCTGACATTCTCTTGTTGAAGATCATGGTTTTGCTATACTTCATGTGGTCTTGAACTGTAATCTGCACTATTGTTTATGCTCTGGTCTTAGCACATTTTCTGACATAGTTTGATTGATAGATTGGGGTTTTAATATAATTCGTTCATTTCATGACTAGATTGCATTAAGTAAGCAGGGACTATTAAAATAGTATTATTTCCTTCAAATATTATTATGACTATCCATAAATGTAAAATACTTTCATTTAAGTTTGAAACCATGATCCTTTTATGTTTCTAGACTTAGAAGTTTTCATGTAAATGCAGACATCATAATTATAGTGTTGTCAATAAAAATGACAAAAACTAGAATCTTCCATTTACAGTTGCTGAGCCAATTACTTCAGCAGGCCTTGTCTCATGTTACCATTGAAAATCTATGAGATTCACAACATGTTCATTTCATATAAGGAAGCTGAGTTTCAGAGCATAGGAAGTTTAAATTGGGTTGCATTGTTAATAATGGTGGTAAAATATGATTTGACTTCCACTGTTTTTTTATAATACTAACTGCTTTTAAACATTTTCTCTGATTGAATTTCAACATAAGGTATTAATTAGTTTAAAACCCTAGTTGTTAATTCTGATTTGCCATTTCACAACATTTGTCTCTTGGTTTGGATTTTATACTATGTACTAAAGGCCTTATTTTTCAATTAGAGATATACTTGCCTCCCCACCCCCTCTCTGTCTCTCTGTCTCTGTTTCTCTCTATCTATCTTTATTTCTCTCTAATAGCTATTAGGAGTCAATATAGGAGCTGGATCAGAACCATTATCTTTTTATTTTTAGTTTTTTTAAAGGTGAACTCTTCTTAGTCTAGCTACTGTTTCAGGGGAATAAATTCAGTGAATTTATGGTATGAACTCAATACCATCTTTTTAAAAATAATAAGGTATTTGCTCCAAAAATAGATTTAATTTCCCATGCCATTCTTAATGTTAAAAACAGCCTGAATCTAAAACTGCTTCTTATACATAAATCCCAACTTATTTTGCAGCCCCTGTTTTTGATCAGCATACATATTCTCCCATTCTTCTGTCCTTTCTCTCAAATAAAAATATGCATGAAATTTTATTTTATCATTATGTCAGTAGTGGTTCTACCAATCCACACATTCCCACATGACTAAAAAATACTTTTAAGTCATTTTAATCATCTGTTTTTCAGATCTCCCATGATTGAGCTTATAAGAAGATTACCTTTCATGACTAGATTGAATTAGGTAGGCAGGGACTATTAACATAGTATTATTTCTTTCAACTATTATAATGACTGTCCATAAATTTAAAATACTATTTGCATTAACTATTTATGCATTTTACCTGGTTAAGAAAGAGAAGGAAAACATCAATTATTTCCTTTTACAAGTCAGAATGATGCTAATATGGCCAAAATATGATCATCTTTGTGTGACATAAATTCAATTGTATTAAATCAATCAGCAAGTACATGGGTGAATAAGTTCAACAGTTTTTGCCTCTCAGCAAGAGTCACACTCATGGTTCTCATCACAGACTTTATATTCTGGTAATATTCCTATGATTTAAAATACACAAATAGAGTAGCTTTTAGCTCAGAATTTATAGGATAAAATGGATAATGGAAGAATATGGCATCAAAACTGCAAAACATATTCAATTTTCAACTTAACCAAATCTGAGATAAAAGATTGTTATAATGTAATACATTATGAATTTTGGTAGAAAGGGTGTTTAGGAATTAAAAACACTTAAAATTACAAAAATGAACTATTTAGTAATGGAAACAACAAAAAAAATGGAGGGAAAAATTGTACAGAAAAAAATTTTACAATGTGATAATTGAGTTACTTAAAGTTGTCAGTTCTATCTGTCACTGAGTGACTTGTCAAAATTTAAATTCCTGAGCACTCTTCTGTAGTGTTTTTATAAGATAAATATATGTCAAATATGGAAAACTATATTAAATCTTAGAAGAATTTATTTAAAAATCTAGTTCACATGTGGTGTTGCCCAGCTTGGCTTTCATTTCAAGGTGATTATCTTAAGGTTAATGTCACATGGAAATGTCAATGAGCAATGATCCATAGCTATGTATTTTCTGATTTATGCCACAAAGTGCTAATTTGGAATAAGATGAGAGAAACAAAACATTGCTATGTTTATCTGTAACAGAATCCACTATAGTATTGACATAGAACAAAATCATGAAATCAAAACAAAAAAACCTTAAATGTATGATGGAGATATGATCAGATAAATTATAAGTTAGAAGTGTTTCTAACAGGGTATAATGTACAGAAATGCAACCCTCCTTATGATCTCTTTTATCATCTCTAGTGCGTTTCTTAGATAACTTTCACATATACAGTCATATAAATGTATATTAATGCATACATACGTATGCATGAGTGTGTACAACGACACATTCATCATATCACTTTTTAAATCACTGTTTTCATAAATAAACTAAATAAAAAAAATCATTAAAATTACCCAGTTGTAGAGTATGAAGATCTGGCCTTTTCTTTCTCTCATAAATAAAATAATTCATCAAAAATTCACTGAAAATTTTTCTTTATGAGAAATTGGAACTTTATTTAGGCTTCTGAAACTCAGCCAATTTATAAACTAGGCTAACTGAAATTGTTATGAATCACTGGGACAGATTCTAATTAGAGACTCTCCCCCCAGTGCAGTGCTTTATGTTCAGATAATCTTCCTTCCTGTTTCACCCATGACAGAGAAAGGGTTGATTCATGTAAGTGCCCTAATTTTTCTGAGAAAATCCCCAAGGCACTGGATATATCTTATCTTTTTGGAGCTCTAATGGATCCAGTATAGTCTGGATAAGATTGGGGCTTGGACTTGCAGATGCCATTGGTTCTCCTCTCTGCTTAGCACAGAGCAAGTGTGTGAAAAATCATAGCCCTCAGATTTTATTTGAGGGAAATAAAAAGTTCATGTTTGTATCCAATAACCCAATCTTGGGTTAAAAAAAGAACAAATATCTTATGAGTTTAACCACTTGGAGGGGAGTGTTAATAGAAATTTGCACTAGGAGAACCTATAGTTTATTTGCCTTTTACTTCTTTGCTTCAACACAAAATAAACAGAGCAACCATAGCTGTCTGCTTCTCCCTGTAGAGGAAAAGATTTGGTACAATCCTCCAGAATCTCACACTACTTGTATAGTTAGACGTCTTCTCTTATATCAGGCCAGAAGATAAAGGATGAGAGAGATCACTATTTGTCTAATGTGCAGAGACCAACACACACACACACATACACACACAAATAAGGAACATAAGGAATGAGGTAAAGCTGTTCCACAGAAACAAGATAAATTTCTACAAATTAACCCTAGTGAAATAGTAATATGATTACCTGAGAAATAATTTAAAATAACTCTTATGAGAATGCTCATTAAAGTCAAGAGAACAATACATCAACTGAGAATTTCAAAAAGATACAGAAAATATTTGAAAAGCACCCAATAGAAATCAGAGAACTGAATAGCACAATGACTTAACTGAAAATTTTACAAGATCTCCATTAGATTAGACCAAGCAGAAGGAAAGATCAGCAACTTAAAAAACACAAAACAAACAAACAAACAAAAAACAAAAATAAAACAGTTCTTTAGCAAGGTACATTGTCACAAAGCCTATACTCCCAGCAGCTCAGAAGACTGAGGCAGAAGAATGACAAGTTCAAAGCAAAATTATAAGCAACTTAGCAAGACTCAAAATTTAAAAACATAAAATGGTGGGTGTGGCTAGGTGGTTAAATGCCCCTGGGTTCAGTCCCAAGAAACCCTCCAACCCCTGCCAAAAAAAAAAAAAATAAAATTTATTATGAACAAATTAGCCACAAAAGCAAAAGAAAAAAAATCGACAGTAAATTTAAGGGAAATATGGGATATCACCATGAAGAAACACAAACACATTATGGAAGGTAAGAAACACAGAAGAGACAGAAAAATTAGTCAAAGAAATAATAGTTGAAAAATTCCTAAATCTGGGGAAGAAAACCGATACACAGTTCTAAAACATTCAAAGAATACCAAGTAATATAAACCCAAAGAAAATCACTGTGACACACATTATAATAAAATTGCTAAATGGCAAAATTTTAAATGTTTCTGAAAGCAGCAAGTAAATGTTCACATACAAAGGAATTTCTATATATCTGTCAGTATGTTTTTCAGCAGAAATCTCACAGGCTAGAACAGAATAGGATAATATATTCAAAATATTAAGAAAAATTGCAAACAAAAAAAATCATGTCCTGGGTGTGTCTATATTCAGACAATGAAATACATTATACAGCATTATGGTAAATGAAATAAGTCAGATACTAAAAGACATATATAAAACTGTCTCACTCATATGTATAATAAAGAAAACAATTGAGCTTTTGAAATAGAGAGTAGAATGATGTTTACCAGAGATTTGAGGGTAAAGTGTGAAAGAACAGAATAAAAGTTGTTTGTTGAAATGTATAGTTTCAGATAGACAGGAAAAGATAAGAGATCTATAGAACATGAGGGTAACTATAATAAATAAAATAACCAAAAAAAGTAAATTTCAGATTTTCTACTGTAACAAATTATATTTAAGTGAGTTGATGCATGTGTTAATCAGCTTAGTTTAATCATTATATATTGTATACATATATAAAAACTTCACATCATACCACATAAATGTAGCACCACATGTTTACAGTAATGATTTTCAATTAAAAATACTACTAAAATTTTCTCAAAATTATTTTTTAAAAAAGATAAAATTTTTGGTAGTAAACTAAAAAAGTGAAAGATATGTATTTTTTTAAAGTGCAAAGCATTTGATGAAAGCACTTAAATAAGACATAAGTGGGAGGATTGGTCCATGAACTGCAAGAACTAATGTAGTTAAAAAGTTCATACTCCACAATGCAATCTACAGATTTAATGCAACCTATATCAAAATACCAATGGTACTTTTTATATACATAAAAACACTTCTAAATATTAACAAGGAGTCAAAAGAATAAACATCAAAGGATATTTGAGAAAAAAGTACAAAACTGGAAATGTCACAAGCTCTGACATCCACGTGTGTTCAAAGCTACAATAATTAAAGCAATATGATACTGCATAAAGATAATATGTGAACAAATGGAATAGAATAGAGATCCCTGAAATAAACTCACACTTATGTGACCAACTGATTTCCAAGAATGGATCAAAAATGAGCACCATAAAGAAGAGGATCTCTTCAACAATGTTGGGAAAATTGCATATCCAATTGCAAAAAATAAAAATCATTTATTTCACAACATATACAAAAATACCTTTAAATGGATGAAAGTCACATAAGAAAGACCCTAAACTATTAAAACACTAGGCAAAAACACAAGAGAAAAATATATTGATGTTGACAATAATATTGTGTATATGACACCAAAAGCAAAGGCAACAGAAACAAAAATAAGCAAATGGCACTAGATGTAACTAGAAGCTAGCATACAGCAAACAAAACAATCAAGAGACTGAAAAAGGAGCCTGTAAGATGCAATACACTGTTTGCAAACTATGTATTTTAATAAATAATTAGACTAGAAAATATATAAAGTCTTTATAATTAATAATTAATAATGGAAATAAAAAATGATCTGTTGCAAAAAAATAAAAGACTCAAATTCCTCCAAAGAAGACATAAAAATGGGTACATTTTAATTATGCACTATCACTAGTCATCAAGCAAATGTAAATCAAAACCATAATAAGATATCATATAACATCTGCTAGAATGATAGTTATTTTTAAAAATCAATGTTGGCAAGGATATAGAGAAATTGCAACCCATGAACATTATCAGTGGGAAAGCTTTTGATCCATAAACTGTGAAAATTATTAGGAATGTTCCATTAAAAGGTTAAATAATAGAACTACCAGAAGATATAGAAATCCCTGTACTGAGTATTTACACAAAAGAATAGAATCAGGATCTCCAGGATATATTGATCCCTCTATATCCATGGATGTACTCTTCACACTAGCCAAGTTATGGATATAATCTAAATGCCTATGGACAAATAAACTGAAGAAAACACATATATAGAAGCTCTCCTTAACCCAAAAGCATATGTTCCAAGGTCCCCAGTACAATGTTAAAAGCATGGAGAGTAGAAAATTTTGTATGCATACATGCATATCTAAATGTATATGCTTTTCTATACATAGATACATACATATGATAGAGTTTACTTTGTAAAAGATTACCAGCAATAGCTAATAATAAAACAGTAGTTTAGAACCATTATTGAGTAAAATAAAGATTATTTGAACACAAGCATTGCACTGCCTTAGCAGTTGACCTGATAACTAATATAGCTACAAAGAGACTGCTACACTTTGGATGTGCAATGTTTGTTAAAGGCTCAGGTGTTGACACATTGGTACTCCTGGAATAATGTTCAGAGGTGGGGCACTTGGGAAGTTGGATCATTATAGATATGAAGGATGATTTAATTTGATGGACAGGTTCATAGCTTATAGCATTATTGAAAGGTGGTGGGAACAATAAAAGACAGTACACAGTTGGCCCCAGAATGGATATATTTTTAGTCCTCAGCCTCTTTCTTCCTCTCTCTCTCTCTCTCTCCCTCTCTCAGGCATCTTTGCTGTCACATTGACTTTCAGCTTCCTAGCCATCATGGAGTGAGATTTGTTTGGCCTTGCCCTTCTGCCATAATATTCTGCCTTGCCTCAGGCCACAAACAAGGGCAGCAACTAATTTTGGTGCATAACACATGAACCAAAATAATTTTCTCCTTTAAGTGATTTTGTTAAGTATTTTGTCTCAGTGATGAAAAGATGACTAAGATAAAGAAAAATTATATATATATATATATATATATATATATATATATATATATATATATATCATGCTGAGCAAAAGATTATTCATGCTCCAGGTAGGAGAGAGTGCAAAGGCTCATGATTCCACATTCTATTCAGAATGATGTACAGTTGAAAACTTATGATTTGTTTATTTCTGTAATCTTAATGTCCTCCCATGCCAGAGATTATATCAACTTTTAGAATCCTTTTTTTTCAGAAGCAGTTTTTCTTTGCAGTCCTAAGATTCTTCCTCCCACAATTGTATTGGAAAGCTTTATCCATTAAAATATACAGCACTGAGGGGATCCAACATGGCGGCAGGCACAGAGAGTCAAGTCTCTCACCTCTTCAGCTGCGCGGGAATAGGGAGTCATAAACCGTCTAAATGCTGTTTGCTCAGGATCACTAGGCAATGCTGAGCTGACGTGGATCTGGGGCGAACAGTCTGGGCCTTTCAGAACACACACTGAGCCCAGATTGGCTGAATTCAAGCTCCCGTTTGCCTGCATCTCGCAGACAAACCACGGTGACTCAGCACTAAACTATCCTGCTGAAACAACTGGTCAGCTCTTCTGAACCTGCAGAGGTTAATACCAACCGAGCCTTCATAGGCAGTGACCACAGGATTGAGACGGGGCTTGGGAGAGCCAGTCAAGATCCACCCATTGCATTGGTCACACGGCAAAGGGAACGAAGTGATGCCATTTGCATGGGATACCACCATGGCAGAGAACTGACATCACCAGAATGTGGCGGTGGAGGAGATAACTTCATTGTAACCGGCTGTGACAGGTATGTAAGCCCCTAGCCCTCCTTCTCCACACAGAGGGGAAACCCAGCTGGAGGAGAGCACCTCCCAGCTCTCCAGTGAGCGTGATAGTCATACCAAGGGAATCAGGAGTGGCGCAGGACCCGCAGCACGGAACCCCAGGGTACTGCTCCCACCAGTGCTGACAACTGAGGTCTCTGGCACCAGCTCCCAGGGGCATGGCTACCAGAGAGCAAGCAAAATTCGCTGAGGGTTCTCAGTCCCAAACTCCACAAACTTAGGGTCTGAGGGAATGGCAAACAGGGAGAGTGTGCCCAGTCGTTCAAGAAAATAGGGCTCCCGAGAGCAGCAGACCAGGTGTGTAGCCAGTATTGTGGTGAGTGTCACTGGTGAGCAGGGCCTGGCTTGAGGAAAAGTTGGGAAGTGACTAGACACAAAAGAAGGCCCTAGGCACTCAGAATTGGAGAACCGCCCAGTCTGGGAGGAAGAGCTGCTGCACAGTGATTGGTTCCTGTGTACTGAGAGGAGAAGCTTGGCCTAGTGGGCACAGCTCCACCTACTGGAAGAGAAGTTAATCAAACTCTAAGACTGCATTTATAAAATTTTTGTTTTTTTTTTCATTTTCATTTTTTAAATTTTTTTTAAAATTTTTTAAAATATTTTGTATTATTTTTTAATTAATTTTTTACTTTTTTAATTATTTTTTTTAATTTTTCTTTTTTTATTTTCTATTTTTTTTCTTTTGTCTTTTCATTTCTTTTCAATTTTCTTAATTCCCCTTCCTTGAATTCTACCTGCTTACTCTCATTTTCTTTAGTGACTTCTTCCCTTCCCTTCTAATACCTTTCTTCCCAAACATCAAATAAATTTATAGGAGTAAACAGTAACTCAGCAGTCAAACAGAACAAGAAGTAACATGGGCAGCATGAAAAAGCAAGGAAGAAAAGGAGTACAAACAATACAGGACAGCCTAATTATTCAGGAGGACCTAGAGGCGTCAGAAAAATGGTCAAATAAAGAACTCAAGGAATACCTTAGACAGATGGAATGGAACCTTAAAGAGGATATGAGACAGCAAATTCAAACAGTGAAAGAACACATTGAAAATGAATTACATGAACAGATAAAAGAAGCAAATAAGCATCTTTATCAGGAGATAGAGATTATAAAAAAATCAAAAAATAATTCTAGAAATGCAGGAAACTATAAAACAATTTAAAAACTCAAATGAGAGTATCCCTAACAGAGTGGAGCAAGTAGAAGACAGAACGTCAGAAAATGAAGAGAAAATATATCATCTTGAAAAGAGTCTAGCCAACTCAGAAAGGCTGGTAAAAAATCACAAGAGAAACATCCAAGAGATATGGGATAGCATGAAAAAAACAAACTTAAGAGTCATCAGGATAGAGGAAGATATAAAGTTTCAAACCAAGGGAAAGAGCAAACTGCTGAATGAAATAATTATAGAAAACTTTCCAGAAATAAAAAAGGAAACGGATATACAAATTGTAGATGCATACAGGACACCGAGCATACAAAATCACAGTAGAACAAGGCCAAGACACATTGTTATGAAGATATCCAATATACAGAACAAAGAGAAAATATTAAAAGCTACAAGAGAAAGGAGGCTGATTACATTCAGGGGTAAACCAAAAAGGTTAACAACAGATTTTTTATCACAGACTCTGAAAGCAAGAAGATCCTGGAACAATGTATTTAAAACACTGAAAGACAATCAATGCCAGCCAAGAATTTTGTATCCAGCAAAATTAAACTTCAGGTAAGACAATGAAATAAAAATCTTTCATTATAAACAAAAGTTAATAGTATTTGCAGCCAGAAAAACAGCATTGCAAAGCATCTTGTGCAAAACACTACACGAGGAAGAAATGAAAAACAATAATCAAAACCAACAGTGGGAAGTACCTCAGTAAGACAGAGGGTGGGGGGAAAGGTAACCATTGAGAAACAAACTAAATTTAAAAAAAAGATAAGTAATCAAACATGGCTGGAAGTACAAACTATATATCAATTGTAACTCTAAACATTAATGGCTTAAACTCTCCAATAGAGTGACATAGGCTGGTAACATGGATTAAAAAAAACAAATCCAACAATATGCTGCCTCCAGGAGACACATCTGATTGGAAAAAAACATACACAGGCTGAAGGTGAAAGGTTGGGATAAAAATATACCACACAGATGGTCCTCATAAGCAGGGTGGGCATCCTCATATAGAATAAAATCAACTTCAAGACTAAGTTAATCAAAAGGGATAAGGAAGAACATTATATACTGTTAAAAGGAACCATTCACTAACAAGACATAACAATTAACAATATTTATGCACCAAATAATGGTGCTATGACATTCATAAAACAAACTCTCTTCAAGTTCAAGAATCAAATAGACCACAACACAATAAATTATGGGTGACTTCAATACACCTCTCTCACCATTGGACAGATCCTCCAAACAAAAGTTGAATAAAAAAAACTATAGAACTCAATATCACAATCAATAATGAAGACTTAACTGACATATATAGAATATATCAACCATCATTAATTGGATATACTTTTTTCTCAGCAGCACATGGATCCTTCTCAAAAATAGACCATATATTATGCCATAGGGCAACCTTCAGTAAATATAAAGGTGTGGAGATAAAACCATGCATTTTATCTGTTCATAATGGAGTGAAACTGGAAATCAATGATAAAAGAAGAAAGAAAAAATCCTACATCACATGGAAAATGAACAATATGTTAATGAATGGTCAATGGGTTACAGAAGACATAAAGGAGGAAATCAAAAAATTCTTAGAGATAAATGAAAATACAGAAACAACATATCAGAAACTATGGGGCACAATGAAAGCAGTTTTAAGAGGGAAATTCATCGCCTGGAGGTTATTCCTCAAAAAAAGAAAAAAAACAACAAATAAATGAGCTCACACTTCATCTCAATGCCCCAGAAAAGGAAGAGCAAAACAACCGCAAATGTAGCAAAAGGCAAGAAATAATTAAAATCAGAGCAGAAATCAAGAAAATTGAAACAACAGAAACTATTGAAATAATTGACAAAAGTAAAAGTTGGTTCTTCAAAAAAATAAATAAGATAGACAGACCCTTAGCCATCCTAACAAAGAACAGAAGAGAGAGAACTCAAATTATTAACATACTGGATTCAAAAGACAATATCACAACAGATACTACAGAAATACAGAAGATAATTAGGAATTATTTTGAAAACCTATATTCCAATAAAATTGAAGATAGTGAAGACATCGATAAATTTCTTAAGTTATATGATTTGCCCAGACTCAGTCAGGAGGATACACACAATTTGAACAGACCAATATCAATGGATTAAATGGAAGATGCAATCAAGAGACTACCAACCAAGAAAAGCCCAGGACCAGATGGGTATACAGCTGAGTTTTACAAAACCTTTAAAGAAGAATTAAAACCAATACTTTTCAAGTTATTACAGGAAATAGAAAAAGAGGGAGCTCTTCCAAATTCATTCTATGAGGCCAACATCACGCTGAATCCGAAACCAGACAAAGACACCTCAAAGAAAGAAAACTACAGACCGATATCTCTAATGAACCTAGATGCCAAAATCCTCAATAAAATTCTGGCAAATCCAATACAAAAACATATCAAAAAAATTGTGCACCATGATCAAGTAGGATTCATCCCTGGGATGCAAGGCTGGTTCAATATGCAGAAATCAATAAATGTTATTCACCACATCAATAGTCTTAAAGATAAGAACCATATGATCATCTCGATAGACGCAGAAAAAGCATTCAACAAAGTACAGCATCCCTTTATGTTCAAAACATTAGAAAAACTAGGGATAACAGGAACTTACCTCAACATTGTAAAATCTATCTATGCTAAGCCTCAGGCTAGCATCATTCTGAATGGAGAAAAATTGAAGGCATTACCTCTAAAATCTGGAACAAGACAGCGATGCCCTCTATCACCACTTCTATTCAATATAGTTCTCGAAACACTGGCCAGAGCAATTAGACAGACGAAAGAAATTAAAGGCATAAAAATAGGAAAAGAAGAACTTAAATTATCACTATTTGCGAATGACATGATCTTATACCTTGAAGACCCAAAATGGTCTACAAAGAAACTACTAGATCTAATAAATGAATTCAGCAAAGTGGCAGGTTATAAAATCAACACGCATAAATCAAAGGCATTTCTATATATCAGCGACAAATCTTCTGAAATGGAAATGAGGAAAAACACGTCATTCACAAAATCCTCAAAAAAAAAAAAATACTTGGGAAACAACCTAACAAAAGAGGTGAAAAATTTATACAATGAAAACTACTGAACCCTAAAGAGAGAAATAGAAGAAGATCTTAGAAGATGGAAAAATATACCCTGTTCATGGATAGGCAGAACTAACATCATCAAAATGGCGATATTACTAAAAGTTCTCTATAGGTTCAACACAATGCCAATCAAAATCCCAATGGCATTTCCTGTAGAAATAGATAAAGCAATCATGAAATTCATATGGGAAAATAAAAGACCCAGAATAGCAAAAGCAACTCTAAGCAGGAAGTGTGAATCAGGAGGCACAGCGATACCAGATTTCAAACTATACTACAGAGCAATAGTAACAAAAACAGCATGGTACTGGTACCAAAACAGGCGGGTGGACCAATGGTACAGAATAGAGGACACAGAGACTGATCCACAAAGTTACAACTATCTTATATTTCATAAAGGCGCTAAAAGCTTGCAATGGAGGAAGGATAGCATCTTCAACAAATGGTGCTGGGAAAACTGGAAATCCATATACAACAAAATGAAACTGAATCTTCTTCCCTCGCCATGCACAAAAGTTAACTTAAAATGGATCAAGGAGCTTGATATCAAATCAGAGACTCTGTGTCTGATAGAAGAAAACTTTGGCTCCGATCTACATATTGTGGGGTCGGGCTCCAAATTCCTTAATAGGACACCCATAGCACAAGAGTTAATAACAAGAATTAACAAATAGGACTTACCTAAGCTAAAAAGTTTTTTTCTCAGCAAGAGAAACAATAAGAGAGGTAAATAGGGAGCCTACATCATGGGAACAAATTTTTACTCCTCACACTTCAGATAGAGCCCTAATATCCAGAGTATACAAAGAACTCAAAAAATTAAACAATAAGATAACAAATAACCCAATCAACAAATGGGCCAAGGACCTGAACAGACACTTCTCAGAGGAGGACATACAATCAATCAACAAGTACATGAAAAAATGCTCACCATCTCTAGCAGTCAGAGAAATGCAAATCAAAACCACCCTAAGATACCATCTCACTCCAGTAAGATTGGCAGCCATTATGAAGTCAAACAACAACAAGTGCTCACAAGGATGTGGGGAAAAGGGTACTCTTCTACATTGCTGGTGGGACTACATTGGTGCAGCCAAGTTGGAAAGCAGTATGGAGATTCCTGGGAAAGCTGGGAATGGAACTGCAATTTGACCCAGCTATTGCCCTTCTCAGACTATTCCATGAAGACCTTATAAGAGCATACTCCAGGGATACTACCACATCGATGTTCATAGCAGCACAATTCACAATTGCTAGACTGTGGAACCAACCCAGATGCCCTTTATAGATGAATGGATAAAAAAATCTGGCATTTATACACAATGGAGTAATGCTCAGCACTAAAAATTGACAAAATCATGGAATTTGCAGGGAAATAGATGGCATTATAGCAGATTTATGCTAAGAGAAGCTAGCCAATCCCTAAAAACCAAATACCAAATGTCTTCTTTGATATAATGAGAGCAAGTAAGAACAGAGCAGGGAGGAAGAGCAGGAGGAACAGATTAACATTAAACAGAGACATGAGGTGGGAGGTAAAGTGAGAGAAAAGGGAAATTGCATGTAAATGGAAGGAGACCCTCATTGTTATAAAAAAATACATATAAGAGATTTTGAGGGGAATGGGTAAAAAATCAAGGAAAGAAATGAATTACAGTAGATGGGGTAGAGAGAGAAGATGGGAGGGGAGGGGAGGGCAGATAGTAGAGGATAGGAAATGTAGCAGAATACAACAGTTACTAATATGGCATTATGTAAAAATATGGATGTGTAACCGATGTGATTCTGCAATCTGAATTTGGGGTAAAAATGGGAGTTCAGAACCCACTTGAATCTAATGTATGAAATATGATATGTCAAGAGCTTTGTAATGTTTTGAACAACCAATTAAAAAATAAAAGGAAAGAAAAAAATAAAATAAAATATACAGTACTTTTAGGTTACAGTTGTCAATATTTGAAAGAAATGAGAGCTGCTTTGTGCAATATTTATTTTCAGTCTAATTGGACAAGTACTAGTCCCAAAATTTTTAGTTGAGACACTTTCACTATTTTGATTGACATTTTGTCTATGTAAATAAATATACATAAATTCTTAATAGATTTCAGTTATTTAACAAAAGTTCCCCCAATTTGAAAGTGTAAGAATGTGCTACTTGGAAATAGCCTTTGGTTTTAGTTTGCTAGAAATGGAAAAAGCAGCTTATCCCTACCCTTATACCAAAAACTCCTTGAGAAGGAGCGACTGTGCTTTGATTATTTTATTTGAGGGACAGGTACCCCCTTCCCTTCTTTTTAAAGAGGCAAAAATATTATTTAAGTAATGGAGAACTTTTACATCACAGACATTTTTAGTTAGACTTAGTAAGGTCATGGCCTGCAATGCAAATGCAGATCTCTTACAACTGTTGAATAATGATACTTGGAATTAGTGATAAAGGAAAAGATAATTTTAGAGTCTTAAAATACTTCATAATTGATCAATTCTGGAAGCTGGCCACATCAGTGATAGACAATTTAAAAATTGTCTCCTGGCATGGCACCACTTCTTTTAGACTCTGGGCTGTCCAACTCCTGCCCCCAAAATGTGACTTGGCACACCATATGAAAATAGTGTTCTGATGAGTACACTGTTTCTGATTCTCCAAGAAAGGCCTGAATTCCCTAATTTTCCTGAATCTTTTCAAGGGTGTCTGACTTTGCTTCCTCTTTTCCATAATTGCTTTCTGTCCTTTATACTCAACTCTCCTTTCTTCCAATTATCTTGACTAAACCCAAACCAAGTGTTACTTTGACTTAACACATAGAGTTTGGATTACCTCCTGTAGTGATATTTATATCTTGACTTGATCCAGAATCCTCCTAGGAGGAAAGAGAGATTATAAAGATAATATGATGATTGTACATGTGTCGTGGTTGTTGATCTCTTGGTTCAATGCAAATTGAGTTTAAATTTTTACCTGGATTTTACAGAAGGCTGAAATATTCACCCATCTTTTAAATCCACTAATGAAGCAACACATGAAGTGAGAAAAATTCTTAAGTGTAGTATGCACCTCTCTAGAAGCTTAAAATTACATACAGTTTTGTTCATAAGTTCATACCTTAAAATTGTATCTTTTGTTCATGTAAATCCTCTTTATTTACTCACTTTCCTTTTTAATGGTAATAGCAAACATATAAATGGCACTTAGTGTATTCTAGATGTTTTATGTATTTTAACTAATTCTCACAGCGATCCCTTGAGGTATATACCATTATGATCCCCAATTAACAGATAAGGCAAATAAATCTAGACCAATTTAAGTAATTTTTTTCAGAACTATACAGTTTGGTGTGTCAGAGATTGAAACCAAACCCAAGTTATAACCACTTGTTTTATTGATCCTTGAATTCTTGAATTTATAATTCAAAGGAGCCTGGTTTCTCAGAGCATACAGAGCAGGTCAAAAGTTACAAATTTAAGAGAGCATGGTGACCTAGGGTTCTCACTTTGATGTATCTCTTCCTAATGAAGTAATTTCTTAAGAATACAAAGCTGCATATGCAGGGGAGTTCAGTACAGTATTAACTGTTTATGATAGCAAAATACTTGAAAACACTACAAAGATCAGTAATGGCAGAGATGACCTGGAAATGACAGAGATGATAAAATTAATTGACAAATATGTTAAAACAGCTATTGCACATATGATCCATATACCTAAACATGCAGAATGAAATTGAAGATATAAAAAAGAAAACCATTGGAACATCTAGAAATAAAAAAATAATTAAAATTTTAGCTAAAATTGTCTTTTAAAAGATCAGTGAACTTAAGAACATGTTGAAATTTTAGCTACCATGAAGCAAAGAAAGAAAAAAAAAGATTTAATAAGATAAAATAGAGGCTCTGTTATCTGCAGGATAATAATAACCAAGCATCAAATATATAGTGTATTATAATAAAAGTGGAATGGTGAAGTTAATGTCAAAGTAAGCATTAGAAAAAGTATTCCCAGGGTTAAAGAGGGTCATTTTGTGATAAAATGTGTCAATTCATTGAAAACAAATAATAATAAAATGTAAAAACAACCAGTATTCTATTGTCGAAATTCATGAAACAAACTGATAGAATGTAAAGAAGAAACTAACAAATCCTCAGTTATATAGCTGTAGACTTAGTTCAACATTTCATGTACATTTTAAGTTATGAATTCTATCAAACATTTAAAGCAGAAAATAGAGGAAGAAGGAACACTTCTCAGTTCACTTTAGTATACCAGTATTATGGTAGCCCTATCACCAGAAAAAAAAAATTATGAAGACAGAACAAAGAATACAGATTAAAAATTGGTTAACAAAATGAACCATTAGAAAATCAAAAGCATCAATATTTAGAAAGTGGCTGTATTAAAGTGATATAGGGCTGTTTTAATATTGGAAGTCACCAGCATAATTTCTTACTAGAACAGAAAAAAGAAAAAGGACATATGAAGTATTGTTAGCTACAGAAAAATCATTGAAGTAAATTCAGTAGTGATTCATGGTTAAAAAAATCTATGAGGATAATAGAGATAGAGAGGAACTTTCAAGAATGACATATTCACTAAATTTATATGTAAAATCTCATTCAATGGCCAAACGTATAGTGTTTTCTCTTTAAAGTGAGAAAAAAAATCACTTTGACAAGGAAGACGTAAAATATTTTTATTTGGAGATAACATGTTCATGTACAAAGAAAGTGCTGAGAAATCTCTAAAAGCCACTAGAACTTATATTTGAATTTAACAAGATTGCAGGACACAATGTATATATAAAAATTAAGTGTACATGTACTTCCTAGTGATGGACACCTGGAAACTTAATTTATAAGTTATTATATGTAAATATAATAGAAAATGAAGCAAAAAGAAAAATTACAGTATTGCAGAACATTCACTACTCAATTTAAAGATTTTTTTAAACTGTAGTGATCAAGTATTGGCCTAAGGATAAATACTAGATTCTAGAAACAGAGCCAGGTATCTATGGTCTCTTGGTTTTTGAAAGTCATGCCAAGGAAATTCAATAAGCAGAAGGTAGTCTTTTTAATAAATGGTCCTGGAATATGCAGATATCCATATGAAAAGATTAACTCAGTCCTTACTTTGATACACAGAAATAACTTGAAAGAAGTCCTGAGCCTAAATATAAAATATTAATACTGTAAAAATTTAAGAGGAAATCACAGAAGAAAATATTCACAAACTTGGAGTAGGTAAAAAAGAATTTCTGAAGACAGAGAAAGTGTGAACCAAAAAAGATAAAATTGATAAATGTGACTCCATCAAAATTTAAAACATTCTATGAGGGATGGTAAGAAAATATAAAGGTAGTTCTTTGCATTTCATAATATATGTACTTGACAAATGCCTTATGACCAGAACACATAAAGATCTCCTACAGCCCATTAATGAGGCTCTCTTATTTAAATAATAGACTGAAGAGGATTACAAATAGCCCATATAGTACAGAAAAAGGTGTTTAACCTTATTAGATATCCACAAAATAAAAATAAGTACAAAAAATTAAAAATTTATTTAATTTAGTTAAATTAAAAATTTAAAAAGAGCAATACCAGTGGCTGAGATGTGGACTAGTCAGAACTTTCTCATATTGCCAATGAGAATGTAAAATGATAAAACCTTTCTGGAAAACAGTGTGGTAGTTTCTTATATTGCCATAAGAACCAACGATTATACTCTGAAGTATTTACCTAAGAAAACTGAAAATATATCTTCACATAGAGACTTGTACATTAATGCTTATGTAGTTAGAATATCCCTTATCTGAAAATTTGGAAACAAGAAGTATTTCAGACTTTTTTTAAAGTTGGAATATTTTCATAGACTTTACCAGTAGAGCATCACTACTCTAAAAATCCAATATCTTAAATGCTCCAAAATCTCAAACTTTTTGAGCATCATATTGGCATTTAATAAATTTAGGATTTGGAACATTCAGGTTTTGGAATTTTTGATTAGGGATTCTCAGCCTAAAGCTTTAGTTAATAGCCCCAAACTTAAAACAGATGTTCATCAAGTAACAAATTAACAAACATGTGATATGTTCATGTGGTGGAATACTATTCAGTATAAAAGAGAGTAAAGTACTGACATGTACAAATAATATAGGTGTATCTCAGATACATGATGCTAATAGGCCAGACTCAAAAGAATACAAACTGTGTGATTCCATTTACTGCTCAGACTAGTACATCAGAAATGCTAGAAAAGAAAAGACATTTGATCTATGGTGACAAATGTATGGACAGGTTGCCTACCACTTAGGATGGGTTGTGATGGACCTGCATGCAGTAGAAGGTAACTATTTGGGATGATATATGTATTCTGTATCTTTTGTTTTAATTGTTATAGTTAGTTCTACATGCTTCAGAATGCATTTTGTTGTAATGTACACAAATGTAGCACAAATTTTCATTCCTCTGGCTGTAAACAATGCAGAATCACACGAGTTGAGCAATCATCCTGTATATAGGGTAATAATGTCTGACTCACTCTGCCATTTTTCCCACTCTCACTTCCCCCACCCCTCCCATTAATCCACTCTACACAAACCAAAGTTCCTTCATTCTTCCCTATTCCTTTCCCCCATGGATCAGCATCTGATTATAAGAGAAAACATGTGGCCTTTGGTTTTTAAGATTGGATTATTTTGGGCTGGGGATGTGGCTCAAACAGTAGTGCACTTCCCTAGCATGCATGTGGCCTGGGTTCAATCCTCAGCACCACATACAAACAAAGATGTTGTGTCTGCCGAAAAATAAATAAATAAATAAATAAATATTACACCTCTCTCTCTCTCTCTCTCTCTCTTTAAAAAAATTGGATTATTTTGCTTAGCATGCTATTCTCCAGGTCCATCCACTTACCAGCAAATATATAATTTTATTCTTCTTTAAGTCTGAGTAATATATATATATATATATCTGTCTGTCTATCTATCTATCTGTCTATCTAGATATCACATTGTCTTTATCCATTCATCTGACAAAAGGCACCTAGGTTGGTTCCACCATTTAGCTATTGTGAATTGAGCTGCTATAAACATTGATGTGTCTGCATCACAGTAATATGCTGATTTTAAATCCTTTGGATATGAAGCCAGGAGTGGGATAGCTGTGTGTCAAATGCTGGTTCTATTCAAAGTTTTCGAAGGAATTACCATACTACTTTCCATAGTGGTTGTACCAATTTGCAGTCCTACCAACAATGTATGAGTGTGCCTTTTTCCCCACACCCTTGCTAACACTATGGTTGCTTGTATTATTGTTAATTACCATTATGGCTAGAGGGAAATGGAATCTTAGAGTAGTTTTGATTTGAATTTCATTTGTTTGTTGATCGATTGTATTTCTTCTGTGACATGTCTGTTCAGCTCCTTAGTCAATTTATTGATTGGATTATTATTATCATTATTATTTGCTGTTAAGATCTTTGAGTTCTTTATATATTCTGGAGACTAGTTCTTATCCTGAGGTGCATAAGGTAACGATTTTTTTTTTAACTCTGTAGGCTCTCTCTTCTTGTTACTATTATTTTTTTTTTACTGACAAAATCTTTTCAGTTTGTGTTCTGTATCTTTATTATGGCAGTGGTTGTATAAATTGTGTAAACCCATTAAAAACTATACTTAATGTTTGTGTATGTATTACTGTTTTTGAATTATTTCATGTAGCATTTTTTTTTAAAACATGGTCCTCATATTTCAAAAGTTAATTTACTAGTAAAAGACTAACTTCTGTTTAAAGAGAGAAGACATTATATAAAGACTGAAACTTAGTTTACCTAAAAAATTCATTTGGATAGATGAGTATTAATATAAACAATACATGAATTAAATACCCTTAAACATAAAAGAAAAGGTAAATGAATTCTTCACATACATTCTAGCTGATGTATCAGTGTATTGGGATGGGACTCAGGCATCCTCAGAATGCATTGGTTTTCTCTTAGATTGTCATTTGGTAGTTCAATTGACACTGAGAAGCTTCCAAACTAAAGTGAAATAATTGCAAATAATCTGTTCTTGGTTTTATTGTTCTTTTTCTGATTAGTAAGTTGAATTTTATTTCAGTTTTTAGTGTGGAAGCATGTGTGGAAGATACATCAGTGTTTCTTAGAGTCTTTTCTTTCTTTAAGAAACAGAACCCCTAGATTTTAGTGTAAATACCCAGGTAGACCCTGTGCTCCTCAGTTTCTCTTGGAGCAGGGGTTGATATACGACCAATGAAAAGTGAATGATAATGTGAGTTATTCAGCTTCAGTTTGTTCAGTGTTTTTCTTCTTGAGACAATGGACATGATGTTTCCCAAACATTGTATATGCTGGAAAGTAACCTGGAAGTCGTATTTTTCATTTTTTAGAAATGTAAATCACATTTAAAAATAATAAGACCTATGAAAATTTTAGTTGGGGGTTAGCATGGGGAAATCTGCAAGCTTTAAACAGGATCTTGAAATGAGATTCAGTAGCTATGATGTATATCTTATTTTCTGTAAGGTTTTTCTTTCATCATTTAAAATATGTATACCCCAGTTTCCTTATCTCTTATTTAAGCACTAGATTAGTTAAGGGAATGGGAGAGAGGAGGGAAACTGTATGGAAATGGAAGGAGACCCTCATTGTTACACAAAATTACATATAAGAGTTTGTGAGGGGAAAGGGGGAAAAAAAAACAAGGGAGGGAATTAAACAACAGCAGATGGGGTAGAGAGGGAAGATGAGAGGGAAGGGGAGGGGGGATAGTAGGGGATAGGAAAGGTAGCAGAATACAACGGTCATTAATATGGTATTATGTAAAAATGTGGATGTGTGTATTTGTGTGTTGTCCATTAGATTCTAATTTAATCCAGAATATGAAATTCAAGACAAAGGTAGAAATGTTATGTGAAAGAAATGTGAACCATAAATTACCAAAAATTATATAGAGAAGAATGATTGACAATCTTTGGGGGTTAAGTTTATTTTTTGTTACATAAGAGGACTTCAACTGTGAGAGACTTGATGGGAAAAAACTCAGTTTAGGACAAAATTATCTTCTGGACAGTTATATTTATTATCGATTTTAGGATGCTGTTCTACACTCTTATGTTTCCAAAGTATCTCTAAGCCAAGTCAAGCATTTTTTTTTAAGTCAGAATGGTAACAGAAATTTTGATATCTCCTAAGAAATGTGTAGATAGGTCTTAAATTGTAAATGTGTAGGGGACAGAGAGAACTTTGAAGATATGAGCTCAGTGATATTGTGGGGAAAATATATGGCCTTAAGTGTGCTGGATTTCTGAGGGCTTTGACTTGCTTCCTTAAAAGCTAAAACAATTTTATCTTAACATTCTGCATGTACTTCATCATTGACTTTTTACTTTATTGCTCTAGTAATTCTTATGCATGTGTTATTTATATGGTTGGATATATGGGAAAAAGGCATTGAATTTACTTATCAAACACAATAGAATACATGACTTTATATCTGAGTGGCATTGGTTGGTAAAAAGCTATAATAAATGCAGTTTGGATAATATGTTACTGTTGTGCAGTTTGAGCTGGTCACTCTATTGATTCAGAAACCTATAATTATCTTTGAGACCTTCGAGTAGAATAGCACACCAGATTATTTACACTATGATTTTTAATTGCATAATAAGAAACTATTATCATATTTTCCCATAGATATATGTAACAGAAAATCAAATGAGTATAAATTAAATTTTTAATAACAGAATTATTGGAGTTAATTGCATTATTTATGTTCTAAGCAAAATTCAAGATGCTTAAATAATGGAAGGATGCCAATCAGCCATGTATTTTTCTTGCCGTTTCCAGTCATTATGCAGTACTGTTGTTGTACTTCAGTTTCTCCTTGCTAAAGTCCCATTTTCTAACACAGCAAATGTTGACATAAATAGCAATTGTCTTGGCAGTTGGCTCTTAAGTATTGACCAGACTGTCTTTAGATTTTCATAACATTTATAGAATAACTGCCATGTCCAAAGCAGCTAAAAGATGTGAAATCAGAGCAGTGGTTCAAGAAACTTACTTTTATTAAAAAATCATTCAATTACTAATGAGCTGGTAGAGGAGACAGGGATTCTGAAAAGGTTAGCCTTATGAAGGACATTGCTAATGCAGTGAAAATAATTACAACAAAGTAAGAAAGGAGTCATTTTAGGAAGTCATGAGTCCAGTCCAGAAGAGGGTCAGACTGGATGGGACAGGAGTCTGAACTAAGGAGTGGGACCAGCCATTGGTTAAAATGACAGAAGGTTAGCTACCAGTGTGTTGGGGGGGATGTGGGCTGATGAAGAATGGAACAATTACAAATGTTTGAATTTGATATTTATGTCACCCAATTCCTATGTGTAGAGTCCTGTAGGGGTGGGGACCCTTGACACCAGGGTCAGGAATTTGCTCTTAATTTGTAAGTCAAGGAAGACCTTTGAGATTAACCATTTTCGCCTCTCACAGGAGGAAAATGGGTCAGGGCTATCCATTAGGAACATTCATGTGGCCATGTTTTATAAGTAAATTGGGATATGGAGGTAAAGCAAGATTATTATGGTGGGCCTGATCCCCCATGACTAGTGTCCTTGTAATAAGATGGGATTAGGTCACAGGCAACAGGGGAACCATAGTATACAGACACAGGGAGAATACCTATGAGGGACGGAGCACTGTGACTACAGGCCCACCTGCAGCTGACTGTCCCTGTCCTCTCCTGCAGGGGCTGCAATCCCTGATGATGTGCTGGCCTGAACTTGCAGCCCCCAACATTGAGCCACCATGCATTTCTGAGGTTTAAGCCCCAGATTTGTGGTGCTTTGTTGATGCATGCTTAACTAACACAGGCAGAATGGCAGAAATATAGAGAGGATGCATCTAAGTGGTAGATTGGATGCCTGGGTGTGAGGATGAATATTGGATGCTGGGATGGCCCCAAGAAAGGAGCACTAGGCCCTGAAGCCAAGGCTGAGGAAGACAACTAGAGAGCCTCCAGGTCAAGTGCAAGGCACTAGAAAGCAGTAAGCAGCCACATGACTTAGATGCCCTTTTGAACATAGTATTGAGGACTAGGAAGAGCAGAGGTGGGAGTTGCATTAGTCAGCTTCTCATCATGTCATCAAATACCAAGAAAACCCCCAAAATAGAAAATCTTATGAAGAGAGAGGATAATTTCAGTTCATGGTTTTGTCCGGTAGCCCTGATCCTGTAGCAAGGTGGCACATCCTGGTAGAAGGATGTGAAAGCAAAAATTGATGGCAGTGAAGGGAAAGAGAGGGGCAGAGTAGGGGACTGGGCACACACTCTTTCTTCAAGGGTGAGCCTCTAGTAACCTGGAGACTTCCCACTAGGCCTCACCTCCTCTAGGATCCATCATCACACAATAGCACCACAGTGAGGACCAAGCCTTTAACAAATGGGCTTGTGGAGGATAATTAGGATCCAAACTATTGCAAAATTTATTCATTATTTTCTTTCTTTTTTCTTAAGGGAGAAGCTATAATATAAGGTTGAAGGGGAAAAGAAATTATTGATGTAGTAGGGTTTGAGGGACAGGACATAATAGAGATATCTACCCCACTAGCACTGCCATTTTGGTCACATGCATAAGCTGAAACTTCTCCTCCTTTTGCAGACACCTTGTAACTTCCTGCTTTACCTACTTTGAAAGCACACATATTTTTGTTTGAGTTTGGTTTAGATGTGCATCATTTCATTTTCTGCTGGGGATATTTTGGAAAGTAATTAAAATTAGAGCTTTGAAAACTTTTGCTGGCTCTAAGCTGGGCGTCTTTTGTGTTAATGTTGGTGGGTGTTGGGGATTAAGTACTCCAGCTAGGCTGGATCACAAGTGCATTACGAGTTGAAGAAGTTCATATTGCTAGAGACACTTGAAAACATAAATACTGAGTGAGAAAGATTGGAGTGCTTCTACAGGTAGTTACAAATATAATTAGGAATTAATCAGCTTATGAATCAATGGAGTTATTTTCAGATGACTCAGATCAGGGGAAAATGTTGAAATACCTTAGAAAAGAAAATGATTCCACTAATAAAACTACCCTTGGCTTTCCTATTATGATAAAAGGCAGAACTGGCTAAATAAACTTAAGTAATTTTTCAGAAAATTAAGCAATTTATATTTTCAGAAATATTATCCACGTCGTTTTATGTAATGTGCACTACAGTGCACAAACCATATATTGCTTATAAAAATATAAACCATAATTTCATTTAGTGTGTATGTGTACATTTCCAGTGTGTTTTATATTTAACACTAGTGTTTTAATAGCAAAAGATTTTAACAAATTTCTGAGCTTAACTTCATTTTTAGTATTTATTTTTTAGTTGTAGTTGGACATGATAACTTTATTTTATTTATTATTTTATTTCTAAGTGTATATCTTCATGTCTTTAATGCCTGAATTAGTGTGTACTACACTGTCATAAAATGTATCTTCCTTTGATATAGCATTTACATAAAACTAGCCAAACCACATGGATTCCATGCACCAATGACAGAGTTAAAGGCAAAAATATCACTTTCTGCCCATATCAAATTAGAAGGGGCACTTCTTATTACCATATCTAAATGTATGTGTGTATATGTATATGTGTATACATATATATATATATATATATATGTGTGTGTGTGTGTGTGTGTGTGTGTGTGTGTGTGTGTATATGCCAAACAACAATCAAAGTTATGTATTCTGTAATTTTAGAACAACTTTTTTCAACCCCTGGTTTGCAGGGTGAAGTGTTCAAAGACCTACTCCTTGGTATCCCCAGCATACCCTGGGCTGCCTACATTTTTCTGGGCACACAGAGGCTCTTAGTGTCAGGATTAACAGTTCTACATTTTCATGCGCCAGAGTAAGTTAAGAATGGGCAGAAACTGAAGCTTACAAAGCCTGTATGTTTAGTTTTTAATCTTTGTAGAAAGTGAATCTCTCTTTTACAGTTATTCCCTAAACCATGCCAGTTCCAAACAGTCAGAAAGTCAGGATGGGACAGAGAAATGCATCTGTACTTCTCTCTATTGATGGTCAGACTGACACCCAGGCCTCTGCAGAAGGGGCTGTGTTGATCTTTCTAAGATATAGAAATAAATCTTAAAATCTTGTGTTACCACTGATGCCACTGCCTTCTAGGATGAATCATGGAGCAAACTAAAATCTAAGCAAATATAATCTGGTAAATAAATCAAGGAGAAGCACTCAGAGATATTTATATAAGAGAATAAAGTAATGGTACCCATTTTTGCTTAGCCATCAGGAGTCCAGAACTGCATAGTTCGGCACAGCTTCCAAGAAAGGTCCTGATACTGTAGAAAAATATAATGTATTTTTAAGGTCAAATAAATTCAGTGTATTTCTATGGACAGAGAAAATTAATTGCTGAAGAGTTTTGACAAGATTCTTTTACTCTGTAGACTGAAATGCTGAGAGCATATCAGTTTTTTACATGGGTGAAGTGGTAATATAACAGCCACTGTCAATAAGATGAGGCTCAGGCAAGGTTATTGTTTGAGCAGTGATTAAATATTTTTCAGACATTTTTTGTTGTTGTTTAGCTGTGTGGTTGGCATGATGGGTGCTATGAATGAGTTGGCTGTTTGGGGGGGGCAGGTCTTTTCATGAAATACAGGTCCATGTTTGTGTGTTATTTCACTCTGCAAATATGCTTTCACAATCTCCTGTGTGTCAGGTGCTCATGAGGTGCTATAGGTTAATCCCTAAAGCCTCCGTTTTTATTTGTATTTTAAATCAGTATCTAGATAGTTACTAGTAAGCCTTCTAAACCAGAACAGACTGAGGCAGGAATGTGACGGCCCACCAGTTAAGGCTCCCACCAGTGACATTAGTTTTAGAAAGCATTAATCTTTATGATGGTCATGTAATTTCATGGTGGTTTTAGTTTGCATTTTTTACTATTATCATCAAACATCTTTTTGAGTCTTTGGTGGCCATTGAGTGTACTGTTATGTGAAGCACCTGTTTGAGCCTCAACCTGTTTTTTAAAAGTAAGATTGACATATTTCATTGATTTCCTGCATTTTCAGGTGCTCTGCTGGGAGTCTTGTCAGCTGGGTCTGTCACCAATGGCTTTCCCATGCCACTGCTCCTGCTGTCTTTGGTGGTGAACAGCAGGGGCTCATTTGACTGAGCTTCAGCTTCTCAACTTTTTCATTCCCAGTTTGTTCTTTTTGCATCCCCTCTGCCCACTGAAAGCTATTCTCTTATGTTATCTTCCAGAGCCTTTATGGGTTTAACTTTGATCTTGAGGTCTGGGATCCATATGGGTTTTATTTTCTGTTTATAGTTTCAAGTGAAGATCAGTCCCTACCCTCCTGTATGTTCAGTGCACCCAGCATAAAAAAAAGACCATCTTCTCCCACCATGCTGAGGTGGGAGCTATGAGAGTGCCATATGCTCCTAAACTCTGGTTTGTTTGTTCCCCTGGCCTTTGCCTTTTTTGCTACTATGCTGTCCCTTTCAAATGCTATTGTCTTTTGTTAGCTTGTAATATGTTGTTTATAATCCTCAAAATAGCCTTTGCTATTATTGGTTCTTTTCATGTCTGCTTAAATTTTGGAATAAATATATACATTTCAACAAATTAAGTGCAAGAATTTGTATTGGGATGACATCAAATCTGTAGATAAATTTGGGTAGAACTAACATTTCCATAATATTTAATCTTCCAACCTGTTATCAGTGGATCCTGCCGAGAGCCTGGGTCCCCTTCCAGCAGCAGCAGCACTAGCTGGTGACGGCATGAAGGTGAGGACAGTGGCAGCCAGGAGAGGGCTTGTGGGAAAGGGAGTCTTCATAGTTTCATGGGCAGCTGGATAGGGGATATCCAACAGGAAATTTAAAAAGGGGCTGATTTTCACTCGTCTGCTTGGGTAGGTGGGGGGTCATAGTTGACATTGTCGGACTCACATGAAACTGATAAGGAACACTGAAGGAAGGCCCAGATTTCTCTGATCCTTGTGGCAGTTGAGAGGATGCTAGAGCTGATGAGGACAGGAGGGCTGATCTGTATGAAGTAGCAGTTCTGGGATATGTGAGAGGAGTTGTTTGCCATGTTGAGGGAAGTAAAGAAGGGCATTTTTTGGTGATGTTCTTGGTGTAGGAGTTCTTTGTGGCAGTGCTGCTCTAGGCTACTCCTGAGGTACCTTCTGTAGTATCAACTCCTGATATGGGAAGCTACTTTCATTCTTTCAGCTGCTTTTCAGCCAAGTTAAACTCAATGTAGGAAATTGGAAACATTTCTGTTTAGTCTGCCAACATTCCTTCAGTGCAGTTTTCATCTATCCTTTGGATCACAGTCAAAACATCATCCTTAACAAATGGAAAGTGATCATTGTCTGCTTCCTTGTCTTTCACTTCAAAGTCATAAAGTGCTTTGCACTGAGGTGGGGGCTGAGTCAATTGTTTCATAATCTGCACAAGGTTGCCATGGATCCCATTGACTAACCTGTGGAACTAGTTCTCATCAACATGTCATAAATAAATGAAGATGTTGCATTTGCTGAATTTAAAGTCTCCAGTCTCCTTTTCTTCATGTTAATTTAATGCTTTAGGACATGGTAACAGGTATACCCCTCACTGGGGCCTCCAGGCTTGCACCTTAGGCTTCCATCCACACTGGGAGCTCTACAGACCTTTTGCACTGCAATTAGCCATAGTGTTGCCCTGAACACTTAATGCTTTTGTACAGTTGGTCCCACTGCCCCACTGGCTAGGATTTCAAGGCCGCTGTTTGATGCCATCCAGAAGCCTGACCAGCAAGAAGTTACCAGGAAGCTCCTATTCATGGGATCCAACAAGAGTCTGGCACTCAGGACAACTAAGCAAACCTACAATCTTAGCAATCATCCTTTGCAAAAGATGAGGTGGCATGGCAAGACTTTTGCAGTAGTACTCAGGCATTCCAGACACACAGGACACACCAAGAGATTAAAGAAGGCAGATTCATCCATCTTGATATACTTTACTGAGAAAAGGCTTCAGAAATGTTCATACTTGTGTGCAGCTCTTAAAATTATTTATGTAACATTCATTTCAGACTTTGCTTTTGCATCTTTGCTCCTCCTCTTTGTTCTTGGTACCCACAGTGGTGGTCATGGCCACTGCTGATTTTACTTAGTCTTGCCTGCTGCTCCTTGCTTCTCTGAAGCAGCTGCTGTGGCCCCTGGAGACTCCTCTCTGCTTTCCCCCTCTCTACACAGACACAATTCACAGCTGCAACTTCCTCCCACTTGCCCAGCCATAAATGTTATTTTTTTTAAATCAACAGAATGCTTGGTGGGTTAGAAACCAATGTGTGAGAGTTGGAATAGTCAAATTTTAATGCTGACTTAACTTCTCTGCTTTCTTTTTCTCTGGTATTAATAGTCCATGTTATAGAGAACCACAAGGACTATAGACAAAGCTCCAGGGCAGTGCCTGTCAGGATACACACTCCAAGTGGCAACTATTGTTACCCTGAATGTGACAAGGTATCAAATGAGAAGTAATGATAGTGTCTTGTGCTAATGGGCAGCTGACAGTGCAGCAAGCACCATCACACTTTCTGTGACAGCAGCTGGAGGACACCAAGGCAGATGGAGCCTGGATGCTTGACACTAGTGGCATACTCATGGCTCTCCCTCTTTCCTTGCAGAATGTCCCAGTGAACACGTACATGTGTACCTTTGTGCTAGAGCAGTTCCTCTCAGTGTGGACACTGCAGGAGATGCTGGCTAACACAATGGAGAAGTTGGGAGGAGCAAGTACATTTTGGCCTTGAGTATTTTAGTGTGCTCAGGTCCTGTGGGATGGTGGCCTTTAAAAGAATTGGAAATCTTGTTTGCAGAGATAAGTCAAGGACTTTCACTTGTGACTCTCTTTGGGTTGACCTTCTGTTTCACCTAGCACCCCATTTGAAAAAAGAAATCCAAGAGCAATGTGATCTGTGTGGCTGCATGTTGTGCTCTTGAAAACAGCCTTTCTTAAGCATCTGTATGTCTCCCTGCATCTTCTGAGCTCTCACTGTTTCTGTTTTCACCAATTGTTCATGGCTCTTTGTCATAGAATATTATTCCATTGTCAAATGACTTTAACTGTGTAGCTATGTTGTAAGCTGTTGTTTGGTGAGTAAAATTTTATGGCACTGTTACATACTTTATGTAATGAAATCATGGTGATACAGCTTTAGTGAATTTTACAAATTGTAATTTTGCAAAAAACTAATCATTTCTTTTGAATATTAAAACTTTTATTGCTGTCTTCAAATAGAAATATTATTCTTCAAAAGTCTATCTGGTTATTTTGATTATTTTCCATGAGACTCACTCACTGACTGGGCTAGTACCAATTTCTAATAAATTCATAAATTTAAGGGTTAAAAAGGAGGATAAATGGTCCCATTTTTGGATCTTCTATATATATTTTAATAAATTCAAGTATTTCCAGGAATAGAACCAAAATTTTTTTCATTAAGCATCTGTGTATTGGTCTTACTGTTGAGTTATTATTCTAGTTGGGAATAGTAAAGAGATAAATAATACATAGTTCTAAAGAAGTGAATGATAAATTTTGTTGTAGTATATAGTTTTACACTATCTGCATGCAAATCCTTTAGTTGTATAGTTTGAAAAATTTTACTGTCACAGCTTAGAACTTTAATCAGGGTGTGTAAGAATTATAAATTAAATTTTAACATGCATAATTTGATGAATACCTACTATAGGAAAAAATGCATTTCATGGAGCTGGATCTCACTTTCAGCTGCTAGTATTTTTTAGGAATAAAACACTGTCAAATAGCTGAAGGGGAAAGTATGTAAGATTTTAGGGAGAAGGAAGATTCTTATTTAAGTAGTTTTGATGATACCCAGGAGTGATATTCAAAATAGATTACAACTGCTTTGGCATAACTATCAGTGAATCAGAGTGGCTTCCAGCCACAGTGCTGAAGGTTGGGGTGGTCTGAGTAATTTGTGAGGGTTTCCTGGAGGACCCCAGGCTGGTCCAGTGATGTTAAACAAGAGGGATAGTTTTTGTCCACTGTAACAATCATTTTAATCACGAGAGCGCTTACTGGTTATATTTGATCAATGGATTTTGTTTGGACTCATAGGAATCATCTTTTGGACTCCCTGGATGCCCATATCATCTCTCCTTGAGTCTCCTGATGTCTACTTCAAACTCTTTATGGTACTATGATAGTGAATCCTTTTGTCCAACAAATTAACATCTCTCAGTTAATAAATTATGCACAGTAGTTTCTCTGGAATGAAGATCCCCATTTCCTAGGGTAACATGGCAGAAAGAAAATACTAATCTTTTCAGAAGGAGTACCAGGGATTGAACTCAAGGACAACCATAACTGAGCAACATCCTCATCCCTAGTTTGTATTTTATTAGAGACAGAATCTCATTGAGTTGCCCAGCACATCGCTTTTTGCTGAAGGGGGCTTTGAACTCACAATCCTTCTGTCTTAGCTTCCTGAGCTTCTGGGATTAGAAGCATGTGCCACCACACTAAGCTCACTGTTTTCTAAATATAAGGTCATACAACACAATGCTTCCATTTTACAAAGAAAATTTGTTCAGTACTAGAATTTTGGTAGGAAAAGAAATTGCAATTTGTGAAAAGTGTACAAATAGCTATTTCTGAACTCTGGAAATATTCAGGAAGGTCATGTGGTACTGCATCTGTCATCATCATCTCTGGTCATCTGGGGAATTATGACATGAATGGTGCAAGACTTTCTGATATTTAAATAAGTGGTAAGACCAGGTGCCCATGTAACAGAGTGGAAAGTCTTAAAGGTAATTGCCCCAGACTTAAATTTTTAGTTGCGTGTGGTTTGGTATCTTATTACTATTTGATATACTATAAAAGTTTTCTTGCCATTTCAAAATTCTATAATTCTTCAAAGACAAGTGATTTAAATGTATCTTCCCTTTTTTCCCTAGGAAAAAAACTAGAAAAGGAGTGTGAAGGAATGAAACAGCATTTGATGTCTGTTCTCTCAGTTCATTTAATGATGAGAATAACTCTATTAGTGGATATTATTATTAGTATTACTAAAGTGTTATTGACCTACATGTTCAAATGAGGCATAGCTCAGGAAGTTTATTTGAAAGTAGGTAGCTTGATACAGATGCTGTAGATGAAAACCACTCTCATCAGTGACATTTATATCCAAGCAGAAACAGCTTTGGCAGGTGAAGAGGAATCTGCAGACTGGTTTTTGATTGTTATACTTGATAGCTAAATGCTTATATTAAGGTTTGGAACTGAAGACAATTTGTTTGAGTTCCAGAAGTATTGCTTTTTAGTTGTGTTCCTGGACCAGTAATCTCTATGAAACTTAATATGATTTCTGTTGCTATAATTGAATATAACCCTGAATAAATGATAGCAAAAAGACATTTATTTAACTCATGGCTCTGGAAGGTCAGGAGCATGATGCCAGCATCTAGTGAGGCCTACTGTGTCATGAGTTAACAGAGGGTAGCCCCTGATGTTGTGGTTCAATGGATCTGAAATGTCCCTTGAAGGGCTTGTGTTCTTTCTTTTTTGGAAACAGGATTGCACTAAATTGCCTAGGGCCTGGTGAAATTGCTGAGGGTACCTTGAACTTGTGATAATCCTGCCTAAGCCTCTTAAGTGGCCTGGATGACAGATATGTAACACCATGCCTAGCTGATAATTTGATTCTGATACAGGTATATACCTGTGAAATATTCACCACAAACTAATTAATATATTCATAATCTCACATAATTACATTTGTTAAAAATTTCTAAACTTTTATGCCCTAGTAAACAGCATAAGTTATTTAATTTACATTAATACACCTTTGGCCATTGAAATATAATTTGTCTAATCATACATGGTTGGGTAATGCCTTTTAACATTAGATACATTTAGAAAACCAGTGACTAGTAGAGAATGGTTTCCTTCAAACATTAGATATGGCTCATCAACAATTTAAGCATAACTAGGAAGAAAATATACATATATATATATATATATATATATATATGGATGTCTTTAAGGAATGAACTCTATCAGAACAACAACATAATTCATCTTCAGGAGCTAAATCCATTTCAAAGCGTCAACATCTTATTCTTCTCTTTTCTATATATTTATAAGAACCAGGTTACTTAGAAGTATTTACATCCTATGAGAAGTCAAAAGAACACCTGAAAAAAGGTTTTTGAAGACTCTTAAATGAATAGTAGTCTTGAAAAAGTGACCATAAAAACCAACTCAAGTTGTAAGCCCCTTCTTTTTAGAAATATTTCATATGCTGTTCTTTTTAAAACTAACTTGTCAAAACTGATTTGTGTTCTTGTTAGCAACTCTTCTAACATTACTTTTAAAATAGTCTTACATGAAACTTTTTCTATAGAAAAATTTCAGATTAGTTCTATAGAAAGTGTCAACAGGGCTACGGATGGAGCTTAGGGGTACAGAGCTTGCTTAGCATGTAGAAGGCCTTGCAGTTTAACCCCCAACATTGCAAGAAATGGAAAGGTAGGGAAAGTAAGGGGAGGGAAGTTAGAAAGAAAAAAGGAAAGGAGAAAAATTAATCAATTTAAACATGAATTATAAACCGTCACATCAATTTTCAGTTTACTTATTTTGTCAGAAGACAATATTCCTTTTTGAGAAAGATATGTAACTAATCACATTCACTGTCCATGAAACCAAACCAACACATACATATGATATAACATGGCACAACTTCAACATAAAGTGTGAGCAAACTTAATGGAAGCCCAATTTTAGTGGAGAACTTAATAATAGGAATACATAAACAAGGATACTATTTATACAATACCTTGCCATCTGAACTAACTACTCAGCTATTAAAAAAGTCAACATATCTTCTACTTCATCTCACTCTAGCTTTTTTAAATGGAAGACTTTAGTCATTTATTTATTTTTCTGACACTCCCTTAATATTGCTCTCAGCATGATTTAGTCAGCGTTCATCACTATTGTGATTAAGAAATCTGACAAGAACAATTTTAGAGAAGGAAAAGTTTATTTTGGGCTGAGATTTCATACTCCATAGACAACCAACTCCATTCCTGGGTGCTCAAGTTGAGGCAGAGCATAATGGTGAAGAGCTTGATAAAGAAAAGCATCTCAGGACATGACAACAAGGAAGTAGAGAGAACTTCCTGTATAAGAACAAAATATGTACCCTAAAGGCAAGCCTCCAGTGATCTGCTTTCTTCTGCCACACTACCTGCCCACAATTACCACCTAGTTAATATATTCAAGTGGATTAATGCACTGATTTGGTCAAGACTCTCATAACCCAATCATTTCACCTCTAAAATTCCTTGTGTTTTCTCACACATGAGCTTTTGGGGACATTTAATATCTAAACCATAACATAGCATCATTGTGAAAATAGTTACAAATGCATTAGGATTATGTTTCTATCTTATATAAAATCTGACTTTGTGTGTCCATTACCTAAAAACCTAGTAGACTTTTAGTTTCTCCTTTCCTGGGATCACCTCCTATCATTTCTTCTCATCTACCTACTTTTGAACCTTTAATGTAGTGTGTGAAATAGTATCAGGCTGCTGCTGCTGCTTCAAATCCCTTTTCTTTAGATGCCTGCTGAACTCCCACTGATGTAAGGAACATTCTTTTTCATCCTAGCTTAAAATAAATCTTTTCACTTCTTAGTTTCTGATGCATGTTAAGTATCTGTATTGTCTTATTCATCACTCTGTGTGGCCATCATTAGTAATGTGCTAAGAAAAATGAGCATTTCTTTGTTAACAGCTAGATATTTTAAATAGTAATATTTAACTCATTTAATATCCTGTTGGGCACTAACTTTTCTGGTTTTCAAATAAAAATATTAATATTCTCAAAAGTTAAGTAGCCTTACTAAAATGACACCACCTATATTTGATAGAATGGAAGGCAGAATCTAGTTTTCCTTGCTCTTGTACTTCTAAAATAAAGAGGGAAAGCTCAATTGATCTAAGTGTCCCTGTCTCTAAATTAAAAAAAAAATACAATATAGGGATGGGAATGTGGCTCAGTGGTTGAGTAAAATCTGCAACACTCTAAATAAATAAATAAAAGATAGAGAGTAAAATTATATTTGATGTAAAACAGACTTAAAATGCAAAGTGTACAAAACATTAAACATTAGATACTTGTTTCTCAATGTGTCCACTAAAATTATTTGAAACAAAGTACAAGTCTAGGAAAAATATATTAGCACTGCTATTATCTTTATATATTTTAGATTTCAGATGATTTTGCTTTTGCAGAAGGAAGTCCAATGAAGTTGAAAAGGAAGATAAATGATCAACAAACACATTTGTTTCTCACTGTTCTTGAGTTTTATTTATATAATGTATTATTTATTGGTAATATTTTAAGAGGAAGACAAAATGGGTGATGCTTCTGGGTGAGAGAAAATACCTCAGAGATGTGTGAATATCTAGTCTATGCAGAATTAACAATTTCATACTTAAACTGAATTTCATACTTAAACTGATTCTTTCTCATATTTCAAACATGCACTGATGCTTTGACTCAAGTTCAAACATAGGTTTGTTGGCTGTAACAAATGAGAGGTGTTGATACTGGGGTGCTGCATATGGTGGAGGCAGGAAGTCAATGAGAAGTCTTTACCTTCTGTTCAGTTTTAGTGTGAACCTACAATTAATATAAAAAATGAATTCCACTTGAAACAAAAATGAGAAAATCAACAAAGATCCCTAAATTTTCAGCAGCAGATAGATTGCTAATTAAATTACAGTGAAGTCAAGTGATGCACTACACTCGGTAAATGATGCACTGCACTTGGTGAAATCATGAGCACCTATGTCAGTGACAGTCAACTTCAGGAACTGACTTGTGTGCAAAAATAAACCAAATTTCAGAAGGAGGTACACAGAATTATACCATTTATATAATATTAAAATATTCAAAATAATTCTATGTAAGCCATTAGAATGTACATGTATCAAAATTCTGAATCAGTTTCCACCAATGATAACACTACACACTCCGGAGAATGGTTACTCATCTTTTCGGGGATGAGGCAGAATGAAATCAGTTCTGGATGCATAGTTTAGTTCAACTCTGTATGCAATGATTTACTTTTTACCTGAGTCTTAGAACATTTTTGTTTTAGTGGGGTTTTTTTGGTATGTTTTGTATTTCTGAAGTATTTCATTAGAAAACCACTATGGAAAATGATGCTCCATTGGCAGTCAGAATATTTTAAAAATAAGAAGTATAGCTCAAAGTAATCTAGGAAGTTCTGAAGCTATGAAACTTTTCCTTTTGTTGGATTTACATGTTGAGGTTATCTCTTAAATCTGTAGCAAAAAGTGCTAAGTTTGCCCCAGACTTCAAATGCTGTCACAAGTGGTAGATTGTCACCTTAACTGCTGATTGGTTATAGATTAAGACTTTCCATGTATCACGTGTATAGTTAAACTATCTGTATTTCTACTATATATATTATATAATGTAAAAACTTCTTATAAGCAATAGGAAAATATTGCCATAAAATTCAGAGTTAAGCTTGTGTTTTAAACAAAATCTCTATATTCATCCATTAAATTAATATTCATTCAACTTTTGAGTGTTGACTGTGTGCTCAGCATTGTCCAAAGTCATGGTGAAGGAGCAATGATGGAGATAGACTTAACATCTCATGATTCATATTTCTTTATAGTGGATGGAACCAAAAAATAAATTAAAATAAAAATTGCAATGAGTGGTCAGTACCATGAAGAAAACTACAATAAACAAGGTCCTGGAAGTAGTAGGGTAGCCCAGCTGAATGGCGAGGTAGAAGGCCTCTTTAATTGCTGAATAGCCACAAGGAACCTTTCACTGGGTGTTCACATGATAGACATTTTAGGTTCACAGAATGGAGTGTGGAGAGACTGGAAGAGAGTGAAAGGTGAAATTGAATGGGGACTGTTCAAACGACATAGCGCAGACAGCCTGGTCAGAGTCCAGTGGATGAAGGGACAAGTGGTACAAGAACAAAGATAGGAGCTGGTTATTAAGGACTTGGATACTGGAATAAGAAATTTGTTGCTTAAGTTCAGTGAGTGTCATTGTGTGATTGAAAGGAAGAACATTATATGACCTGATTTATGTTTCTAAATGATATTTCTATTGTGGTATGAGCAGGGACTGGAAAAACAGGAGTTGGAAGAAACTCAAATTAGGATTCTGGTAGAGGCAATAGAAGTAGTTGGATTCAGAATTTTTGTCATTGGATATTACAGGTGAGGGAAAAAGAAGAATTTTAATTTTTTTATTGATTGTTCAAAATATTACAAAGCTCATGATATATCATCTTTCATATATTTGATTCAAGTGAGTTATGAACTCCCATTTTTACCCCAAATACAAATTGCAGAATCACATCAGTTACACATTCACAATTTTTACATAATGCCATATTAGTGACTGTTGTATTCTGCTGCCTTTCCTATCCCCTACTATCCCCCCTCCCCTCTCCTCCCATCTTCTCTCTCTACCTCATCTGCTGTTGTTCAATTCTCTCCCTTGTTTCCCCCCCTTCCCCTCACAACCTCTTATATGTAATTTTGTGTTACATTGAGGGTCTCCTACCATTTCCATATGCTTTCCCTTCTTTCTCCCTTTCTCTCCCCCTACTTGTCTCTGTTTAATGTTAATCATTTCCTCATGCTCTTCCTCCCTGTTCTGTTCTTAGTTGCTCTCTTTATATCAAAGAAGACATTTGGCATTCGATTTTTAAGGATTGGCTAGCTTCGCTTAGCATAATCTGTTCTAATGCCATCCATTTCCCTTAATTGAAGAAGAATCAAACCTCATTGTGAGATGAATGTAACAGGTGGAGCCAACATGGGGTATGAAAGACCCATGGGGAGTTCTGTTATGAGGTGTTAGGTTTGTGATATCTAGAGAAAGGGTCAAAGAAACAGTTGATGTTGAGAGGAATGGTAAGGAGAGGCCCTTGGTAGAGGTCTTCAGGTTACATTAATGTATCTACTATTTTAGGTTTGAGTGAGAGTCACTGGGGGACATGTGCACTTACAGGAGACTAAAGAGCTCAACTCACATGGTGTGGAGGTGGATCATAGGAGAAGGACAAGACAAAACTGATACTTGCATGCATACATTATTTTTTCTTTCTTTCAGTCTTTATAAGAATCCTTATTGTATAAGCTAGATTAATCAACTATAAGTTTAACAATGTACAAGATCATCAGAGATTAAATATAAACAGTATAAACAGTTTAATTTTAATAGTGATTATATATATTTTTTTGCTCTAGACGTTAAAACATACCTGTTGAACACATGCAAAAGTATAAAATATCACTTATGGAAATAGCAAGTGAATTCATTTGGAAAAATCAAAAATACAAAAGAAACAAAGCCTTAGTCAAGAAAGCATAGGAACACATATGTCATTGTAGTCCTATTTTCTATGTGGGAGAAGAAGGAAGGGTAAAACTAATGTGATGCTCCTGTGCAGACATAAAAATACAAAAGAGAGAGAGAGAGATGATTGGCTTACAAAGAAAAGCAGAGAAAAATTAAAGATGCTGACCCCTGGACTCAAATATTTAGAGAGAAGGCAGGAGGTGATCTTTAAGTTTTTCCACAAGCAAGTGCAGGAACAGGGTAGGCACATGCTCTGTTGTGTTAAAGTTGTATCATAACTTCTACAGAAGTTAAAATCATCATCTGTCACTTTCATCACACACTACCTACAGAAAAGTAAGGTAAATGTAATTGTTGGACTTAGCTTTACATACGCTAAAACTTAGGATTTACTGGATTCACACTAATAGGAATAAGTTTGAAGCAATGTAGCTGTTCTTAAATACTAATGATGATTTAGTCTGTGAAGTTCTTATTATTAGAAGAGTATTCTGGTACTCATATGAAGAATCTTCCCCTGGGAGTGGAAGTTAAGTGATTGGCTTCTTTAAAAATGTTATGGTTTCTGCATATGACAATGGTCCTTCACATACATAGGAATCATTTGTTCTTCAGGAGCAAGTTGCACCATTCCCTTACCCAATCAGATTGCGCTAATCAGATTATTTGTTGTGATAGTCATTCATCTGTCACTTGACAACAGACACACATTCATCAGCACTCCCACAACCTGGGGGCAGATATTGTGCTTGGTGTTGCAACAGAATAATGCATAGTTGCAGTGCCTGAGCTCCAGAGAAGGTCATACAGAGATTCTGACCATTTGCTGGCAATCTGCAAAGATTTTTTAATTGTTTGTGGTTGTTTCCAAGAGGGGGGGAGAGAGACAGTGTGTGTGTGTGCATGTGCACATGCGTGCATGCATATTTTGTCAGATTAACAGTGAAGTTTCGGGAAGGGAAAACAAAAACAACTAACACAAGAAATCACTGTTGTAGGTTTTAGATGTATGATGTAACTGAAGTACATAGTTTTCTTTTTATTTCAAAATTTCCAGCTCCTCCTCTCAGGATCACAGACCCTAACCTTGGATCCATTGACTTTATTCTGTTTTCTCTGTGCTTGTATTGCCCTGAGAAGCTGGTATAACTTCAGCAACATAACAGAACAGCATTAAATTTTCCTATTTAAAAGGAAAAAAATATTTTAAAAGTTGATCTTCGTCTTCTGTGTCTTGTGTACCTCTATGAAGCTGTTCACTGAGTGTGTGAACATTCTCAGTGGTTGATCAACATTATGATGCTGTGGTGTGATTTTTAGAGTTTTTCACTTTGTAACTCTATATAGATTTGAATTTAGTGATAAATTGAGTTGATCTTAGTCTAAGGTGTTGAAATGCTTACACGTTTCTTTTTCCTTGTCTTTATTTCTCTTGTAGAATGAATGAAGAGTTACATTGACAGGAGTGTCTTTGCACTGATGTGGCTCCTGATGGACGTGTCTTTAAAGAGGAAGGAAAGAGTTAGCAGTGAGGCTGATCCCTCCTAAATACAGAGCAAAATTTCAAGGTGATGTTAATAAAAAGGGGAAGGAATGATACACAAGAAGATTGGCAGCTGGGGTCTTTGAAAAGTAAACTGTCCCAAAACTCTACCACGGAGAACTCTCCAAGCTGCACCAACCTTTTTGCAGTGCTGGGTTTCTGCATCATAGAGGGTTTTCTGAGGCTTCTATGATGCTCCTCCAACCTCCAGTAGTTCACAGTCAAGAAAGAGCAGGGACTATACCTAGGTACCATGTCCCTGGGAGATCAGTTACAGCCTGTGAACTTTAACACGTTCTGGTGAGGTTTCATTGTAGGTTGTGAGTGTGTAGTGCCCTCCCATGGGATTTTTGGAGACACTTTGAGAGCATACCTGGTGTTGTCATATGCTAAACAAAATGAGTTGATTTGAGTGGCTCCAAAGATGATGGATGCCATCGCTGCTGAAAAATTGCTAGGATGTTAAGTCCCCACTGAAGATTAAACCTGGAATGATGTTCAGAGAATAATTCCCTTTGCTAAGATGTTACCCATCATCTTAACTTCTCAAGTTGAAGTTTATGATAGAGTCATTCTTTTTTTCCACCATTGTTTACAATTTTAGTTTGTTATGTATGACAGCAGAATGTACTATAATTCATATTACACACATAGAGTACAATCTTTCATATCTCTGGTTGAACAAAAAGTAGAGGCATACAATTTATGTCTCCATACATGTACTATGAGTAATGATGTCCAGCTAATCCCTGTGTCTTTCCTACACCCATGCACCCTTCCTTCCCTCCCTCCCCTTTTCTCCTTTGTCCTATATTGAGTTCATCTTTCCTTACATGCTTCCTTTTTTTGTTCTTCCTTTTTTTGTTTTTTCTTCCTTATTTTCACCCTCCATCCCTCCCTTCCTCCATTCCTCCCTCTTTCCCTCCCTTCCATCATTCTCTGTACCTTCACTCCCTTTTCTTTTCTTGCAGTGTTGGGGATTACAGTCCAAGTCCTTCCACATGGTAGGCATGCTCACTGTCATTGAGCTGTATCCCCAGATTTGCTGACACTTTCTATGCAAGTAATTTGAATTATTTCTAAAGAAAAACTCTCACATTAGTCTACTTTCAAAGTAATTTTAAAGAGTTGCTAACATGGGCACAAATCAGTTATGGCATGTCATTTCTCAATAGCTCAGCATAGCATAGCTAATGTTCCTAAAAAGAAGTAATTGAAAATTTTAGTTGTTTTTCATGTCAGTGTTTATAGACTAGTATTTATTAAAGATTCTTCAAAATCTTTTTTCAGATGTTCTTTTCTTTTGACTTCTCACGGTCTTGAAAATATCTAAGGAAGCTCATCATTATAAATACATAGAAATGAGAAAAATAGATATGACTTTCTAAAATGGATTTACCTCCTAAAAGTAAATTATGTTGTTGTGAAGATAAAGAGTTCAATGCTTGGTGTACAAAAATACATCCAAAAATATTTTTTAATCCCTGGTTATGCTTGAATTGTTGATGAGTCAGATATGAGGTTTGAAGGGGAAGATGCACAAATAGTCACTGGTTTTCTAAATATCTCTACATGCATGACAACTTCGAAGGCAGTAGGCCACCATGCATGATTCTACCTATGGTTACATATGCTTACATGGCCAGAACTATATCAGTGGCTAAAAGTTGCCAAATGAGAGTAGCTTGTTTTCCTCTCCAGCACCTGTATCAAATGACTGGCTTTCTTTATTTTTTTTTAAAGAGAGACTGAGAGAGGGAGAGAGAGAGAGAGAGAATTTTTTTTAATATTTATTTTTCAGTTTTAGGTGGACACAACATCTTTGTATGTGGTGCTAAGGATCAAACCCAGTCCTGAATGCTGGCTGCCAAGTGCGCTACCTCTTGAGCACCATCCACAACCCACAAATGACTGGTTTTCAAGTTGACTTCCCTGAGCCTTTTCACTATCTGAACATGCAAGTCAAAAACACTTCAGTCATACTAAGAAAGATACTCACTGCAATAATATTGTTCTGACCATTAAATGGACAATAAGGTGACCCTAGTGTGTAAAGAACAAGACTCACTGAAGGTGTACTGCATGTTGGTGCATGACATTTTTCTAGGTTTTACAGGCCGTGTTGAGAAACCAGCCCAAACAACTTGAAATAGCACTCAATTCATAGTTTAATAAAGGACACGTGTGGCTTTGGGAGACCTTCTTTCCTCTGAAAGTGTTTCTTCAAACAAGATGAGAGTCGAAAAGAAGGTATTGAGAACACTAAGTAAAATGGCTGTGCTTGTGGAATTGGCAGGATTCATCAATACATGTAACAATGCTTTGGTCCTAACATATATCAGTGTAGATCAACACAGGCACAGTAAGAAAGATAGCTGGCATAAAACACCAAGGTGAAGGGGTTAAGCTGCCTTACTGGGTTCACTTTGCCACTCTGGTGGCACTTTCTGTTGTCTGTATAAACAGAGTTTCCAAGTACTTTCCCATTTGGCCGGCCTATCTGTTATTCATACAGTTGAACCACCAGGGAGAGATGGATCAGTTTACCACCTGTGAGACCTTTTCTTCCACATTTTCTGCCCATTGCATGCTTTTGTTTTTTCAGCTCTTCCTAAAAACCTCCCTAATCCTGATCTCTCCTTAGTCCTTATGATTTTTTTAAGTGTCCTCTTTTTTCCTGTTCATGGAGTCATTTAAGTAAGTTGCTTTAACTTATCACAGCTGGATTCTCTTCCTTCACTGCTAGTTGCATGGTCCAGAAGATTCTCGGGGCCCCTTGACCCTCTTGCTCCTCCCACTGGAGTGAAAGGTGAGAGTGTGATTGGACCATTCTTCTCAAAATGAGGAGGTCTCCTTTCAGATGAAGGCTGACCCATTGGTGAGGGCCCATTTGGAGAAGGCGTTCTGCCAATTGCTGAGTTGGAAATATCCAGTACATCATACAGATCTTTTCCTACAAGTTCAAATCTAAGCTCCTTCTCAGTTAATTTTTGTCCATTGCGAGCATTTTGTTTCCTGAAATAAATGAGGTTGCTTTCAGCAATCCGATCTGCCAACTCACTAGCATGTGCTTCTTTCTCTGAGGAAATAATCTGCCCCAGACATGAATGAATGGTTCTCTCCAATTCTTCTTCAAGATATTGGGCGCCCTTTCTGTAGGTTCATCTTTTCTTCCATTGTACCGTTCATCTTTTCTTTGACTTTGGGAAATTTCTCCTGTGGCTCCACCTGGTAGTTTTTATCCACACTTAATTTCCTGTGCAGTTTCATCATATTTTCTTGATAGCTTTCCATCATGACATTAAACATCTTAGGTAGGGTCTCATTCTCACTTTCAAGCTGTGCATTTTCCGAATGCAAAGATGCCTGTTCAGTCTGCAGACTTTTAAGGTGTTCTGTAAGTTCTTCCATGGTTTTCTCCCCTTCAGATAAGAAAGAACATTTTTGATTTCTTTCTCCTTCCAAGGTTTCTAAGGAGGCCTTTAGCTTAGCAGCATAAACCAGTTTCCTCAAAGCTCCTTTGGACTCATCATCCAAGTGAGCACCAATTTCTGGTTCACTCGTCCTTTCCATTGCCAGGTGAACACCATCCCTTTGGGCTCCCATGCTTGGAGAAGACCTATCTTTCATCTTCAGTAAGCATTCACTCGAAGACTCCATGTGATTTTCTGTATCCCTTAGAACTTGTTCTGCAGCTACTTTAGAGTCCTCCAATGTGATTTTTGCTTTATATTGGACAACTACTTGTTCCCTCTGTGCTTCAGATTTTCCGTGTATTTTTGGTCTCTGCCTTTGCTGAAGTTGGGAACTTTCATTCAAAGCCTCTTTGATTGCCAGCTTCAGTTCTTCCCCATTCACTTGAAAGAGTCTCAAATTTGTTTTAGCTTCAGCTATTTGTGATCTCAGGGATTTAGCTTCCCCCTCCAGGGACTGTATCCTTCTTGATATATGCACCATCCTTTCATCCTGTTGACCATGTTTAGCCTTCTGTACTTTGAGCTCTTCTTCTAGAAAGAGCATTTTAACCCCATGGCTGAATTCAGACCTATGCAGCTTGACTTCTTCTCAAACCTGGAATCCTTTAAAGATGAGTCTAAAACTTCATGTTCTTTTTGAACAAAGCTAAGTTTTCAAGAAATCCACATTTTTCTTCAATAAGTCCACCATTTTTAGAACCAGCTTTTTTTTTTCCTCTTACCATGTAAAGCCTGCTTCTAACCAACTGAAAACTTCTCCAGAAAAGTGAGAGAACAGCAAAAAATCAAATAGCTGTACACATCACCAACTCCCAAGGAAAGCCATAAGGAAGAGGGACTGGCTTCTTGTATTCAGACAATGCTGACACAACCCTGAGTGATTCTTCTAGGACCACCTACAAGTATGGCTGAGAGGCAGCCCATGGCTCCTCCATCACATCAAGACTGTTTTGGCTCTTGCCACCACAACCACAGCCTGCCCAGGCAGGCCAACACAGGATGTGGACACTCACGTGTTTGGTCAGGATCTCAAACCTGCACCAGGCAACGATGCAGACCACTGTTATCCCCTACAGGGGGGTTGGGGTATGGCGGGGGGAGCCATGGTCGATGACTTTCAGGAGTCTTGTTGTGCTATAGTGCCCATCAGGGGAGTCTTGGCCCCTTCCCTACCAAGTGCATCTTCAAATGCCATGGGTTTATGTCCCTCCCACTCCAGCCAGAGAGGAATCATCTCCATGCCACCCACCTCTTGGTTTGGTTTAGGCCAGGCCAAGGCGGGGCTTGGTATGAAGATTCCATACAGTCATAATATCACTCAGTTTGATATCACTCAAATTCAAAAGCTGCCTAAACTGTTAAAACATCGTTTATGCCCTATATCTGTATTTGTAGCGCTTGCCCTTTTGTTTTAGTGACTCAGTTTTTTCCCCTGCCTTTGTGTTCTCCTTATTTCTTTCCTTCCTTGCTTCCGTCCTCCCTTCCTGGTTTTTCTACTTTTCTTCTTCTTTCTTTTCTACCTCCCTCCATCCTTCCATCATTACCTCCCTCCCCTTTAACTTTCCCTCTCCCTTCCCTCCCTTTTCTTTTCTTGCAGTGTTTGGGGTGTGAAATTCCATTGCTGTCCCCATGACAGGCAAGGTCACTGATACATCCCAGACCTGCTGAGACTTTCTATGCAAGTAATTTGAATTATTTCTAAAGAAAAACTCTCACATTAGTCTACTTTCAAAGTAATTTCAGAAGAGTTGCTAACAAGGGCACAAATCACTTATGACAAGTCATTTCTGAGAAGCAAAGCACAGCTAATGCTCCTGAAAAGAAGGAGTTGAAAACTTTAGTTGTTTTTATGTCAGCATTTCTAGACTAGTAGTTGTTGAAAATTCTTCAAAATCTTCCTTCAGATGTTCTTTTCTTTGGACTTTTCATGGGCTTGAAAACATCTAAGGAAGCTGGCTGGTCTTTATAAATATATAGCCAAGAGAAGAATAGATATGACTCTCTGAAATGGATGTAAACCCTGAATGTGAATTATATTGTAGATTTTAAGACAAAGAGTTAATTGCTTGATGTACAAAAAGGACAACCAAACATATTTTTTTCCTCCCAAGTTAACACTTGACTTGTTGATGAGTCACATATGAGGTTCAAAGGAGAAGATGCACAAATAATCACTGGTTTTCTAAGCATGCAAGTTCAAAGCCTATAGGCCACCATGCCTGATTAGACCTGTTGTTATTTACACTTACATGGCCACAGCTGCATAAGTGTCTAAAAGTTTCCAAATGAGAGTAGTTTATGTTCCTCTACAGCACCTGTATCAAAATACTGGCTTTCAAGTCATTTTCCCTATTCTATTTTCATCTGAACAAGCAAGTCAATAACACTCTAATCATAGGAAGAAGGATATTCTCTGTTACATTGGTGTTCTGACATTTAAAGGACAATAAGGCGACCCTGGTGTGCAAAGAATGGGACTCACTGAAAGTGTACTTTCTTTTGGTGCATGACACTTTCTAGGTTTTACACGCTTGCTCAGGAACCTGCAACAAATAGAAATAACACTCAATTCATAGTTCAAAAAAGGACACTCGTGGCTTAGGGAGAACTTCTTTCTTTTGAAAGATTTTTTTCAAACAAGATGAGAATAGAAAAGGAGGTATTGATAACACTAACTAAAATGCCTGTGCTTTGTGGAATTAGCAGGATCCATCAATAAATGTAACAAAAATTTGTCATTGAATTTGGTCCTAACCAGTATCAATGTAGATCAACAGAGGCATAGTAAGAAAGATAGCTGTTATAGATCAACAAGGTGAAGGAGTTCATTTGCCTTATTGGGTTCATATTGCCACTCTGGTGGCACTTTCTGTTGTCTCTCAACAGAGTTGCAAAGAACTTTCTCTCTGAGCTGGCCACTCCCTAATCCTGATCTTTCCTTCGTCCTTATGATTTTTTTTTAGTGTCTCTTTCCTCATATTCATGGAGTCATGTGTACAGATATTATACCTGGTTCTATTGAACTGTACTTAAGTATTTCTCACCTCTGTGCTTGTCTTACCAAATCACACCTCAAAACATACTAAAACCCTTTGAATTTGTTGTCAATTAACATTTTAAAACTCTTTAAAAACTGAACAACTTCACATGCAGCAATAGTCCTCTTGATCTGCTAGCAACTCCCACTACTGAGATTGTAATTGATTGAAATATATAGTTCCAGGCCTTTTTATATATTTATATCTATGTATCTATCTATCTATTTACAAACATAACATGGTATTCTGAAAATATCATTCTGCCTTTGGAGCTCTACATTGTGTTTTTCAGAAGGAGGCCTATTACACAGAGATGAATCAATGTTACCTAGATTGAGTTCACACTGATAACTGCACTGTAATTCACATTATACTGTTCTATCTACCAATGGACATTTAAGCTATATCCAGTCCTCACTCCCCATTAAGCAAAACCACAGTGGAGCGATATAGAGATGCTGTTATGAACATATAGATAAATTTTCAAGGCAGTGTTTTTCCAAAAACCAGTTAGTAAAATGAATTTAGTAGTTTTCAACCAGAAATTAGCTTCATTCCAGTTTACTGGTATAAGACCCATACTGTATCAGCATCTATTATCCAAAAGTAGTATGGGCAGAACTCATTCTGGATAACAATCAGTGAGGGATCCTCAGTTCATTTTATACCAACCATGGCTGCAGACCTCCATCCACTCATTTAGAGCCAGTGATGTTTTATGCTGCCAAGGTAGGGTTGTATATAGGACTGATTTCACAACAGGTGAGACTCTTGAGGTAAAACAGACCAATTAGTTTTATTAAACGTGTAGACTTTCTTTTTCAAGTCCCAAAATTTTCTCCTTTCAATTAATTGTGGCCTCAAGTATCAGGCAGATTCTTCACTGACATTCAAATGTGATAATGCTGCTTCTTATTTTTAAGTAGGAGACTAGACTCCTTAACTTATTTTAAATGTCAATGCATATTTTGCACACACACACACACACACACACACACAAGCAGGAACACAAAATTATAGCATATTTAACACTTGAATGAAGCTCTAACTACTAGTTCATAATTAGGGTATTTTTAAATAAGTGGTCTGTATTTATACTGGGGAAACATTTTTCAAAGTGTGATTTCTGGATTGGTCAAGGTTGTTGAATTTTCACTTGTTGGCAATGATACAGAAATGAAAAGTGAGAGTTTAAAAAAATTTACACTAGTTTGCAGAGTCATTTTATGAGTATCAAATCTAAGAATAACCAATTGGGGAATACCATCTTTGTTTATTCAATTCAATGTCCTAAATAATTTATGTGTATTTTACAAAAGTCTCCCAGAAAAATAAACAATGACTAGGTCAATCCTCATATCAGTGAACCACAGCAGAATGCATTTCTGAATTTCATGAAAATGGTCATAAAATAAAAAAGGGGCTGGGGTATGTCTCAATGGTAGAGTGTTCCCTTACTATGTGCAAGGCCCTGAGTTGGATCCTCAGCCCCATATGGAAATTAATTAATTAATTAATTAATTGAAGGTTTAAGAACAAGGAGCAGCAGGAGGAGAAGGAGTAGGAGAAGAAGTAGAAGAAGAGGACAAAGAAGATAACAGAAGAAAAAATGGGACCAGAGCGAGTTTAATTTGTGGTTTCCAATTCTAAAATGTTTCCTGCAAACTTCATTTTCCTTTGTTTTTGAGATCTCATATGTCCATGACATGTTTAGTTGTGTTTCTGGTTAACTCTTACTATGCTCTAGTTATTCTGTTATGGAAAAATTAGCTGACATGCCAAACAAGACTTTAAATCAATGAAAATCTTCTTTTAAGCATCATATTAATTTCATATTTGCTACCATATTACTAAATACACTTCTCTGTATAAAGGGACTGCCTTTGTTGGGAGTTTAAAATATCCACAATTGCTAGATTCCAAGTACCCAGAAATCCCATTGTTGTTTATGTAATAGTGGCTTAATCAGATTAAATGCTGATCTCTGGAATACAATAGAATAGGAATAATGTACTTATAAGATTCATGTTTAAACCATCTGTATTTATCAAATAGTATCCTAAGAATTATCATTCCATTTAGCTTAAATTATAGCAAAAGTATGGTCACTAACTTAAGTAAAGGCTGTTATTTAAAAACTAAAAATAAGAAATAAGTCAAATAACTTTATTTATTTATTTTTTTAATTTTTTTATTGGTTGTTCAAAACATTACAAAGCTCATGATATATCATCTTTCATACATTTGACTCAATTGGGTTATGAATGGTGGACACAACATCTTTATTTTATTTTTATGTTTTGGTGAGGATCGAACCCAGTGCCCTGCACATGCCAGACAAGTGTGCTCTTGCTTGAGCCACATCCGCATCCCCAAATTAATTTTGAAGAGAGAACAAAGTCATCAGGTTTTTTTGTGGTCTGAATTTTGTGTAGCAGGTTCTTTTTTAGGTGGAACAAACCCTGCAGGAAACACACTTCTACTTTCAGAATGCAGGGGAATGGGGAGGAAATTCAACTATTGAGAGCATGTTATATCCAGCATCAGCAAAGTAGCAAGGCCGTAAGCAATTCAATGAGGCCCTGACTCTACATAAAAATACAACAAAGGGCTAGAGATGGGTTTAGTGGTTTACCCCCTCGAGGGTTCAATCTAATAAAATAAGAATAAATAAAAATAAATAATGTGGTTGAACCCAGAGAGGAAGATCCCTTTGGAATTCATTTAGATAGCTATATGCAGCACTCAGATGTTGTTCTCATGAGTCTTTAGGGTCCACAAAAATAAATCTATAAAAAAAAGAATCACATCATAATTAATTGATTGAAGGTTTAAGAAAAATATTTTTTCAGAGAGCTGCTCATGTTGACCATCTATCTATTTTCCTCATTTCAATATATAGAAAATGTTACTTCCACTGAGGTATCATGAGAGCAATGAATGTCTATAGTCATTTTGAAAAATTGAGTCACAGAAGTATGAACCTGCGAGATGTGTGTGTGTGTGTGTGTGTGTGTGTGTGTGTGTGTGTGTGTTTAATTTTTTTTTCCTTTGATACCAGGGATTGAAACTGAGAGGCACTCAACCATTGAACCATATCCCCAGCACTATTTTGTATTTTAATTGGAGACAGGGTCTCACTGAGTTGCTTAGTGCCTCCTAGTTCCTGAGGCTGGCTTTGAACTTGAAATCCTCCTTCCTCCTGCCTCAGTCCCCCAAGCCACTGGGATTACAGGCATATGCCATCTTGCCCAGCACAAAAGTATCATTTTGGAAAAACAAGATAAGTCATGGATTTAGCACCAAGACGTATCTTCACCTAGAGAATTGTAATATGTGAAGTGTGGGAACTGGGAACAGAGTGACAGAAGTCAAAAGAGAGATCATGAAAGACTTGCATTGATAAAACACTTTATAATGTCACAAAGGTCACATTTCCATTCTTTGGAGAAAGACAACTTATTCAGGAAAAGGTACTGAGACCATTTTGAAGATGCCTTATGATGTAGGTAAGAACATGAAATCCAATCCCTATCTCATATAGACATTAAAATAAACTCCAGATGCTCTGATAAATCAAATATATAAATCATCAAAGTCCAGGAAGAAAATAAATGAGTGTTTACACTATATAGGAGGAATTCTAAACATAAATGTGGAGAGCAAGAAGGGAAATTTTGTTACTAATGCATGTATGTATATGCAGGTATGTTTGCCCACGTACACATATACATCAGCATACATTGCTCTTGTACTTTTCTAGTGTTCAAATAAATCTTTGAAATAATCAAATTCATATAGACAGAAAGTAGAATGGTGGTTACTGGGATTAGCAACAGGGAAGTGGCAAGATAGTATTAAAGGAGGAAAAGTTGAATGGGTGAGTAGAAAAGTCCTGGGGATGGACAAAAGATGGTAATGGTTGCATAATACTGTGATTCTCTTTGGTGCTATAGAACCATACTGTTAATAACTCCATACACATAATAACAATGACACCCTTGGAGAGGAAATGACAGGCACTATAGCCCCAATGCAGCAAGGGGGCTGGCATGGCCCTGCAGTATTCCAAGGCAAGCTGTGAATTTACAAGATTTTGTGGTCCTTGAGGGACCGCATTGGGCTTTGGGTTATCTATTGAGCAAGATGGAAAATCACAGGAAAATTTCACATTATAGAGTGACATGGTCTATCTTCTTTTTTTTTTTCCATTGTATTGAAGATAAGTTTATTCAGGCCACATGTTGATCAAAGTCATAATTGCTGATCCACTTTTTAAAATTTTTCATTTGCTTTCATGAGTTATCCAGGACAGTAGAGTGCATTGATGCACTTGGAGAGTTCCTATATCAATTGTTTTTTTCAGTTCCCTGTGGCTGCTGGTGAAGGAGCAGAGTAAAGAGGCCTATTTAGGCTTGGGGATTGCCAGGAGGAGGTTCCCGCACTATACTGGAGGCAGGATGGAACCATGCCTACCTTGAGCTCAAGCTCTGCCTCGGAGCCAGGCCCCAGGGAAGGCCCATTTTCTACCCGCCACTGCCTTATGCCTGTAGATCCTTCAGCTCTGCCAAGGACTGCCTTGGCTCATCAGCAAACATCATTGGGATCTCAGGATCTGCCTATATCTCCCACAATGATATGAGGCAGCAGCCTTGGGAAGAAGGTCATCAAGGGTCCATCCAGCCTTGGGCTGACCCCTGCCACAGCTCAGACTCATCCCAAGAATGACTCCGCCCACTGTCAGATGCCCTCCAGAGCTCAGTCTCTGCTGTGCACTGACTCCCCCTACTGGTAGACACCAGTCAGAGTTCAGCCCCAGCCCAGGTCAGCCTTGCTGACAGGCGTCAGAGACTGGCCCAGGGTAGGCCTTGCTCCGACCCACCACCAGCAGAACCCCACCAGAGCTCAGGCCAGATGCAGGACTGCCTCTTCCCACTGGGAACACATTTTTGAGTCTTATTTGGGCTTGTGAGTTCCAGTATATCATTGTGTATATGTTCTGCCTAATAAGATGACACATTGTAATACAAATATACAGATTAATTAGTGAGAAGTTTATTTTAACCCTTATAAGATGTGAATTCAGACATGACACTCTGATTAGCTTGTACCTAAGAAGACTTTAATGCCTCAATATATCATACTCTGCTTCTTTTCTTTGTTGTGTGTCCCCTCCCATAATTTCCTCTTTCTTTTGCTATGCTTTAATCTAACATTTCTAACTTTATGATAATACCCCTCTCACTTTTTACATGCACATAGTATATCAGAGAGTTTTAGGCATTGTACATGCCATCTGTTCTTTGTTATTTATATCATAAGGAAGAATCTCAAGTTCAGAGAGTTTTGCTGATTTACCCTACCCAGATCACACAGTAGCCAAGAATCAGGCCAGGATTTCTGAAACCATTCTTTTAACTACATCACAAAAAACAGTCTCAGCATGTTTGTTGAGGACTGTTCTCCTGGTTGCAGGAGTTCCACAATTAAAACATATTTAATCTTAGCATATATCAATGAAAGATTAGCTTAGTATTTATCTATTCCATCAAAGTCTTAGATGAATCATGACAATAAATGTGAAATGCTCATAACAGTAACAGGCAGAGTAGATAAATTGTAACATGAAAAATTTTATCATTTTAAACATTTAGATCCTATTAATTTGCTCAAAAATTAGACAAGTGGTTAAAAGAGATTCTGTGGAGACACAAGTTGGAGGTTATGCTAGTAGTGAAAACCCAGATCAAAAGAGAAAAGAGCAGATTTTTCTTCTCTTGTGGCACATACTCTTTGACATCTATACTATGATGTCACAACTGTGACAGTGGTTAAATCTGATGTAAAAATGGCCTAAAATATTCAAGTCCATCCAGAAAGTATTTGTAAGCTTGTTATAGATAATTACAAAGCTTATTGTACTTCAGATATAAACTAAAAAACCCAGGGGAACTAGGATTCTGAGTCACATCTTCAGCCCTATTTCTTAATTTTATTTTTGTATTTTATTTAGAGACTGTGTCTCACTGAGTTGCTTATGTTCCACTTTTGGTTACGGTGGCTTGTACCTGATGTTCTCCTGCCTCAGCATCCCAAGGCATTGGGATTACAGGTGTGTGCCACCATGCCCAGCTTAGTGGGACATTTAAGAAGAAACGTTTAGAAAACGAAGTTGGAGTGTAACGTGACTTGCAATTTTTCTGGAATAACATTTAGAAGACCCTTTTGTGTTTTCCTTAAGAGTGAAAGACAAAGCCACGTCCTTTGGGGAAACTACTAATCACAATAGAACTTGGTGAAATGATAGTAGGCAACTGATAAGAACTACCATGCATTCCTGTGCCAGTGAATGTTGCAGGGAGACCCTGCTAATGTGAAAGATGTGGAAAAATGTCTCCACATCAGGAGATGGATTGTGTCCACTCTTTTTCAACCATGAAATAAGGAAGGGTCACTTTTCTTGACACTCTAAAGAAGAAACAACAGATGAGAGGTTACCAGTAGTGAATGTGTTCTTTGGTACCAGGAACCCCTGAAGAGTATGGAGATTAGTGAAGGAAATGGGTATGTGGAATGATTCACACAGTTAACCAGTTGACTGGAAATAAGAAGCTGGGGGTAGTTGACAGAAGTAATTAATCCCCTGTGTGGAGTTCAGTTATCAACAGGGAAGCTCCTCTGTGGCTGACATAAACTGGATCCAGAAGATAAACTCTACATAGTATTTCATAATGAGGTGTAGGGTTCCTGTATCATGGTCTTTTAATCTTGTGCAAAAATTTTTTTAATGACTCATCACACAAAATTTATTTAATATTTGCAGTGGCAATCACAGCTTTTCATAACACATTCACTTGTTTTCAAAAGGAAGATGTCTTTTTTTAAGTTGTGGATGGACAGAATACCTTTATTTCATTTATTTGCATATGGTGCTGAGGATTGAACCCAGTGCCTCACATGTGCTAGGCAAGCACTCTGTCACTGAGCTGCAACTCCAGTCCTGGGAAGATGACAATTTTAACACTGAGAAAGGACCTGCTTTCCAGGTAACCTTAATGAAAGAAGAATATTATTTTAAAGGGATATTTGTATATACTGATATACTAAATATGTTACTTAAAATGATATAAATAAAGCACAGAAAACAAATTTCACAGACAGCCTTTGTAGACTTAAAAGCATAATTTTTTAATCATCCAGAAGAAAAGTTGAGATTTGAATTCACATCTTAGAAATATAAACATGAAATATTTCCTTGTTAGATTGTGAGATCTGATTGACAATAGGAAAAATGGAAATTTACTACCAGAAGTCCAACAAAATCCTTTTAAAATTTGTTGATTAGAATGGAACAGAATTTTTTTCCATTTGTATCCTTTGCTTTTGGAACATTTATTATTCAAACAAAAACAAAATATTATGATAACCTGCAGTTGAAATTAGTCCTTCATATTGGGTAACTTTAACATACCTCTCACTACTGGACATGTCTTCAAAACAAAAATAAAATGAGGAAGCTATAGAACTACATAACACAATTAATAATTTAGACTTAACATAGATATATAGAATATTTCATCCATCAATGAGCAAATATACTTTCTTTTTAGCAGCACATGGGTTTTCTAAAATAGACTGTATCTTATGTCACAAAGCAACTATTAGTAAATACAAGAAACAAACAAACAAACAAAAAACAGATAATAGTGCATTCTATCAGATCAAAATGAAATGAAATTAGAAATCAATGATAAATTTTGAAAAATACAAACTATGGTAACAAATGGAGACTAAATAATACACTATTTGAATAATGAATGGATAGTAGAAGAAATCAAGGATGAAATAAAAATATTCTTACAGTTAAATGAGAACACTGATATAACATAAATTTTTATTATACTCAGTGGATTTTACTCTATTTCTATTCTTATTTTGTTGCTCATAACATACTACATTTTCCTATTGGGAATTCATTTACCTTGATTCCCATGTCATTTGTCTAAAACATTTTATATTTCAGGATATTTTCTTTCTTTCTTTCTTTCTTTACCAGAAGATATTCTGAATTATTCTTGTATTTCCAAAGCTCTTGCCCTTGTATAAGTTATTTTTTTGAGGATATCTGATTCTTTTTATTGGAGTTACTTAGTTTAGATATTAAAATGCAGGCACTAAATGTGCTTAAGTCTCTGAAGTGACTTTGTGTATTTCTCAATGGAATATTATTAGAAAATATATGTATTATAGTTTGATATCTATATTTTTGTGTCTTTTTGTTTACTACTCTTAATCACTAGCATATTTAGCACAAAATTTATAACTAATGGTATAAAAGGGATTTCTGAAATTTATAAAATTTTGTCAAATAAACATACTCTCTGTAATGTTCATAATGAGAACAGTGAACTTTCTGCTCAATGGAACAGAGAGCTTTGTTTATTATCAGAAACAGTGAAGGGAGTTGAAAGCAAAAAAAAAATCCTTTTATTCATTTTAGCCTGACTTGCAGAAGGCTTTATCAGTAAAGCTATGGTGAAAAAAGAAACAAAGCAAATGAGGATATCTCCTTTACTGGAGTTCTAATACAAATTTACTTTCTGTTCATTATTTTTGAGTTTACATAGATGAGACCCAAGTATAGGTATTCTACTACAATACCATAAGTTCTTTACACACTACAAAATAGTAGCCTAAAAGTAACAGGATTGACACATAAAAAAATAGATTAGGGTAGAGCCCTCAAAATTTATGGAACTTTGTAAGTATTAACAAAAACTTCCCACAGTAATTATCTGTCAATATGTTGAGTGACTGCTACTATGTGTACATCTCAATGAAAATGTTTAACCAGAGTTGATATATTCTACATGTGTATTTTTTATAGTCTTAGATATTTCTAATAACACAGTCTATACATATCACTTGTTGAATCTGTAGAGTCTCTGAATAAATGGTGGTTTAGCCTTTGGATACATGGGTCTTATAGAGGCTCTTTTCAATAGTAGTTTTGTGTATAGTTGTATAATCTGTTAAATTTCTTTCCTCTTATTCCTCTGCTTCCTTCCATCCCTTCACCCATTTCGTTAGTCCCCAACTTGGGACTAGGTATTAAGAAATCTTTTTAAGAATCATACAATTCCTGCTCTTTACAGATAGGAAATAATTTGAAAGACAATATATAATCAATTGTTAGAATGTTGTGTGCAGTTGTAAACACCAGGCTTGCTTGTGCTGTGTCCTAGTATTGCCCACATTTTCAAAATGCACTGCCAATTGAAGATGTTGTTGATCCTCCTCTGTCATATCAACTTGTGAACTGATCTTTTCACTTGCTGAATTTTTCACTTAAAGGAGAGGGTTTTTGAATTCTATATGTTTACTTTATCAGTGTTATGGTTTAGATGTTTGGGGTCCCCAAAAAGCTCATTGTGAGAGAATGCAAGAAAGATTAGAGATAAAATGATTGGGTGACAAGAGGTTTAACCTAATCAGTACACTAATTCCCTGATGGGGATGAACTTGGGTGGTCACTGTGGGAAGGGAGGGTATGTATGGAGGAGGTGAGCCCTGAGGGTATGTCTTTGATGTTTATATTTTGTCCTAGTGAAGGAAGCTCCAGTAGGCAAATCTCTCTCTCTCTCTCTCTCTCTCTCTCTCTCTCTCTCTCTCTCTCTCTCTCCCTCTCTCCCTCTCTCCCTCTCTCCCTCTCTCCCTCTCTCCCTCTCTCTCTGACGTGATGTCTTGAGCCATTTCCCTCCACCACACCCGCCTACCATGATGCTCAGGCTCACCTGTAGCATGAAAGAATGGAGTCAAGCTTCTACTTCTATGGACTGAAACCTCTGAAATTCTAATCCCCCAAATAAGCTTTTCATGCTCTAATTGTTCTTGTCAGGTTTTTGGTCAGAGTAGAAAAAAGATGACATAAAAAAAGAGTTCCTGAGTACCACAAAATCTTGCCTCAAAGAAATAATAAGAAACTTTCTACAATTTGCATGTTATGTTTGTTTCTGTTCAAATTTGCCTCTTGTGGTGGAGATGTACTTCAGGGTGGCTAGGGAACTCTTTACTACTTCTTGGATATTGTATTACTTATTAGAAAGTTAAGAAAAATATATTTTTCATATATATTTAGTTGCTGAGAAATAAAAAAGTTTAAAGTAATTTAGGAGAATTTAGAAAACTATTTATGCTTATATAAATTAGATAATCAAGTAAATGTTTCTACATAGAATATAAACATTCCCATTTAGATTAAAAAATAAATACTGACCATGGTGGTGTACTCCTGTAATGTCAGCAAATTCGGAGGTTCAATCAGGAGAACTGCAAGTTCAAGGACAGCCTCAGCAACTTAGCAAGACCCTGTATCAAAAAAAGGAAAAAAATAAAACAATGATGGCAATGTTTACTAGTGATAAAGTGCCTCTGGGTTCATTTTCTGGTACCCAAACGAACAAATAAACAACCCTTGCACAGTTAAATATTATATAATGTTTGGTTTGACATAAAGAATGTAAAAACTATCTTGTGAATGTTTTTCCCCCCATGTTGAATGGGAAAAAAAGTTACTAATGTTTTTGAGACTTTTCAAAGAATTTTTGTATTAGACAATTCTATCATCTTTTCTAAAGAGAGAGAGAGCCTTTTATATACCCTCATTATTCAGATAGAAAAGTGGAGAGTGAAAATGATGTAATGATAACATGTAAGATAACAGAATATAAGCCTCTAAGGTAAATGTCTTATTGGTATATTAGAATGCTTTTGTTTAATGGACAAAAAATCATAGTAATTGACTTGGGTTTGTAATTTAGTCACTTGCTCTGGGAATCAACTCTAAATGGAAGTCCAAAATTGACTCCTATAATTAGAGAATTCAAAAGACACTTAGAGCCACATATTTTTTTGCTTGGGTTTTCCTACTTTGGAATATTATTTTTCTTTCAGAATCTTTAACTTAATTCATGTTTTTGTTTTCTATATATATCTGCAGTTTTCTGGAAATAATATGGTGATAATTCATTTCTAGAAATTAAGCTTTGTAAATTAATTAGATGACTTAGATTGTAGCTTTTAGCTACACAGTGTTTACTTGGAGTGTTTTTTTTTTTTCCTTTTTAAAGTTTGGTAGTTTACTAAAAACAAAACAAAATACTTTTTAAAAATATTACTAAGATAAAGCCTTGAATTTTGCCTGGTATTTAATTTCTAAATTCTGCTCTTTGTCATCATGAGACTATTTCAAGGGAGTAGGAGTACAGTAGGGTGGTGAATTTCCATTCTGATTTCTTCCTACCTCCAAAAAAAGCATCCACATGCTCCAAACTGATTCAAAGGAGCACGTGTGGGGTTGTATCTGCTTTTTTCTTCTCTTGCTCACCATTGACCCTTTGTCCCTTTACTGATGCTGATTGCTTTGACTAGTTTCTTTTTCAATGGTTCTGCTGGTGTTGTTATGGAAAAAAATTTCAAGATATTAAAGACTAAGAGAAAGGTTGCACTTGCAATGCATGTCTTTTGCTCCTCCAATTTTAACGTGCCAACAGAAGTCAACAGAGCATCTGTCTCATGAGGAAAGCAGAATGCTCCAGCTATTTTGCCTTTTGTTACTTGGTGGGAAGCACCAAGAAAAACCAGATCAGGGAAACATCCATTGTTTTTTAATCTTTTCAGAGTGCTATTGATCTTTGTTGAGTTAAGAAATATAGTATATTATTCCTTCATAGCCCTCCTCAATAGAACCTGTTGGTAATATCCAATTATTTGATTAGAATTTAGGAAAGTAATTACTAATAGATTTCAGTGATAAATAATATAGCCAGGAGAATATTTGACATGACACGTCAGTTGATGGTGGGATGATGTTGATACCTTTGTGGTGTGGAGAGGGAGGAAGAGAAAGAGTTAGGAGTGATGAATAAATATTTACGAGAATTGCCTTCCTTTGCAACTGGACAATTACATGTTTTTGTTATTTATCTTACTTCATATAAAGGAGGCTTTCATATATGTTAACACTGTACAACATGTTTTTATGAAACATTTGTACACCTAGTTGGTGCATGACACTTTTTAAGATTTAGAGGCTATGTTGAGGAACAAGGCAAAAACCTTGAAACCGCCCTCAATTCTTAGTTTAATAAAAGCATACTTGTGGCTTAGGGATAACTTATTTTCTCTAAAAGTGTTTCTTAAAACCATATGTGAGTAGAAAGAAGGTATTCAGAACAATAAATAAAATGGCTGTCCTTTGTGTAATCAGCAGGATTCATCAATATATGAAACAATGATTTATCATTGCATTTGGTCCTAACACATATCAATGTAGATCAACAGAGGCACAGTAAGAAAGATAACTAGTATAAAATACCAAGGCAAAGGGGTTAATTGGCCTTACTGGATTCAGCTTGCCACTCTGGGGGCCCGTTGGTCTGTGTAAAAAGAGTTGCAAAGTAATTTTCCACTAAGCAGGCCACTTTGTTATTTATACAGTTGAAACACCAGGAGGGGATGGATCAGTTTTCTGCCCACTTCACGCTTTCTTATCTAGCTGTTTCTACACACCTCCCTAATTGTAATCTCTCCTCAGTCCGTATAATTTTTTTTTAAATTTAAGTTTCCTCTTATTCTTATTCATGGAATCATGTGTCTGGATATTATATCTGGTTCTATTAAACTGTACTTGATTTGTTCTCACCTCTGTGTTTCTTTAACCAGGTCACACCTAAAAACTTATTGAAACCCTTTGAAATTTTTGTCAATTAACATTTTAAAAACTCTTTAAAAATTAAACCATTGCACATGTCACTACAGTGCTCTTTATCTGCTAGTGTGCCCACACTACTGAGATGTTAATGTATTAAAATATATACTTCCAGACAATTTTCATATTTTTATATCTATCTATCCATCCATCTATATGTTTCCAAATGTAACATGCTATTCTGAAAGTATCATTCTGCTTTTGGAGCTCTACATTGTGTTTTTCAGAAGCAGGCCTATTACACAGAGATGTATCCATGTTACCTAGATCGAGTTCCAACTGGTAATTTCATTGTAATTCACATTATAGTTTCCTACCTACTAATGGACATTTAAGCTACATTCAGCTGCCCCCACCCCCATTCAGTGATACCATAGTGAAGAGACATATATATTATGTTATGAACTTATTGCTAATTTTTCAGGGCAATGTTTTCCAAACATCAGTTAATAAAATCAATTTAGTAGTTTGCAATCTACATTTTAAAAGAGAAGAGAATGCAGTAAAATTTGTCAATGGTATTTTTTTTATGAATACATATTATTTGGTTCTGAGTGGTGAATATTCACTATATCTGCTACTGTAGGACTCAGTCAAAAAGTTTATGGTGTATAATACAAACTATATTTTATAGTGTCCATCTTAGTCAGCTCCAGGTTATGTATCCAGAAGTGGATTATTCTGGATAATGAACTACATCATATTTTGTTAGATACAGCCAATAAGTGGCAATGCTAATTGATACTCCCCACATGCTAATCACTATTCAATATTCTAGTCAGAATTTTACATGTTGTATATTGTGGAGGGTGAAAAGTTCTATACTATTTTAATTTTAACTACTGAGGTTAAATATAACCTCTTTTAATGGAAGATCATGAAAATGTATCCTGTTGAAAATTACCATTCTTGAAAATCGTATAAATGCTAGAGAAACTTTCATCTCCAGACTTTTTTTCTAACATTTTCTTTCTTTTTCTTTTTTAAGTAACAGACATAAAACCATGTGATCTTGGTAATTACTAAAAACAATTGTATTAATTTTTTCACATTCTACTACTTTACAAACGGTAAACACAAACCTTTTACCCAATATGAATACTCTCGGGTCCACAGCATAGTTGAGGAATGTTGATATCCCTCAATATATGAATCTACTTTGTTTCAGTCAAATTCTTTTTTTCCATGTCCTCTATTTTAGAAGAGCAGTAGAATATAGTTCAAGTCATTGTTAAGACCACTATAGAATTAAAGAATACCCTAATAAATAGAACATTTAGAAATAATTTAGTTCTAATTTTTGTTGATTATCCATGTTTGTCTTGTATTTCTTTGATAATGGAGATATACTCATTTCCTCTTTCAGTTATTGTTAGTGGTTATTTAAACGTACTCATATTTATTAGTTATTTTCATTGATGCTATATGTGTCCTCATAAGTCATAAAGGAAAGAGTATTCTTCAATAATGACTGCTCAAATGTTTGAAGAAAGATTGTTCTTTGGTTGTGGGAATTTTGATTTTTACACTACCAGGCAGCCGTATATAATTTAGGAAATATGTCTATAAGTACATACTATACATAATAGTTTCATTTTTGAACTCCATATTTCCTTAAGGCTTATTCTAGAAACTGTCAATTTTTAATATTGTTTTGTTTTACTTAATTGTCATTTACAGAGTTGTAAAAAGAGTTGGAAGCTGATTCAATAAGTGGTATCTTATTTTTAGTGGCCTTTCACATTTTTCTTTTGAAGCAAAAAGTTGTATAAGGACTGTATCATGGTATTTTGATATTTCAGTTCAGATTTCAACCTGAGATTACCATGTTTCCAGTTTATTGGTCAAACACATGAAATATATCAGCAACTATTCTCCAGTAGTAGTTAGGGCAGAAGTAGTCCTGGATAACAATCAGTTGGTGATCATCAATCCACAGACCATGGCTGTGGACTTACATCCACTCATTTAGAGCAAGTCATGCTTTATGCTGGCAATTAAGGGTAATTTATAAGACTTATTAGACTAACAGTGTGAGTCTTGAGGAAAAAAGACTTAATAGATTTTTCACACATGTAGACTTTCTTTTTCAAGGCCCAAATTTTTATTGTTTCAGTTATTTGTGGGGTCAAGTATCAGGCAGATTCTTTACTGGCCTTTAAATGTGATAAAGCCACTTCTTTTTTTTTTAAGAAGAAAGTTATACTACTGCAATTATTTTAGATTTAAATGTGTACTTTACACACACACACACACACACACACACATTTACAGCTTTATCTGCTTACTCATAATCAGGGTATTTTTAATAAATGTTCTTTCTTGGTCTCTAATAGAGAAATTTTGTTCAAAGTGTGGTCACTAGAATTGTGCAGGTTGGCAAATTGTCACATGTAGGTAATGATATAGAAATTGAGAGTGAGCATTTAAAAATTTATAATAGTTTGGCAGAGTCATTTTATAAATATCGAGTCTAACAATAACAAAAATTCAAAATTATGTCTCTTTCTTCATTTCAGTGTCCTACTAATTCATCTGTATTTTATAAAAGTCTCCTGGGAATCAAAACAAAGACTAGGTCAATCCCCATATCAGTGAACCACAGCAAAATGAAATTCTGAATTTCATGAAAATGGCTGTAAAATATCAAAGACAGGGGCTGGGGTCTTGGATCAGCAGTAGAGTGCTGGCTTCGCACTTGCAAGCCCTGAGTTGGATCCTCAACACCACATGAAAATGAATAAATGAACTGATGAATGAATGAATTAATTAAAGGTATAACAAGGAGGAGGAGGAGGAGGAAGAGGAGGAGGAGGAGAAGGAGGAGAAGGAGGAGAAGGAGGAGAAAGAGGAGAAGGAGGAGGAGGAGGAGGAGAAGGAGGAGGAGGAAGAGGAAGACAAAAGAAGGGAAAACGGAAACAAAGTGAGTTTAAATTGTGGTTTCCAATTCCAAAAAGTTTCCTGAGAAGTGTATTTTTCTGTGTTTTTGAGATCTCTTATTTCCATGACATGTTTAGTTGTGTTTTCTGGTTTACTCTTACTATGCTCTAGTTATTCTGTTATGGAAAAACTAGATGATATGCCAAACCAGTATTTAAATAAATGAAAATTTTCATTAAGCATAAAGTTACTTTCACATTTGCTACAATCATACCAAATACACTTCTGTGTGGAAAGGGAATAACTTTGTTGGGAGTTTAAAATATTCCCCATGGCTAGATTACATGTACCTAGAACTCTCATTGTTGTTTATGTAATAGTGGCTTCATCAGATTAAATGCTGTACTCTGGAATAAAATAGAATAGGAATAATTTACTCATAAGATTCATACATAAACCATTTTTATTGACAAAATACTATATAAGAATTATTGTTTTGTCGAGCTTCAGTTGGAGCCAAAGTATAGTCACTTACTTAAGTAAAAGCAGTTACTTGAAAACTAAAAATAAGAGATAAGTCAAATACTTTTGAAGAGTGAGGAAAAAAAATCTGGTTTCTTGTTTTGATCCTGGATGTTGAATAGTAGGCTCATTTTCAGGTGGAAGAAACCCTTCAGGGAACTCACTACTACATTCAGAATGTGGGGGTCGGGGGGAGGAAATCCAGCTTTTTGGGGAAGTTCATGAGGAAAACACATTATATCACACTATAATAAAATAACTTAGGAAATATATGAAATGCTATTCATTCCTCCCTGATTTTTTTCACTTCCATTTTCTCTTTGCTATCATATTTTTCTTTCATCCTCTCCATTCACTTGCCTTCTCTTGTTAAAGTTCACACTTTCCATCATAAGAATCAGGATTAATTCTATCTTCCATTTTAATTCATGTTTAACTTTGTCATTCTTGCTTACAATTTATTTATTCACTCAACAAGTATTCACTAAGATTCTAATATAAGACAGGCACTATTTTTTTGGAGTTATGAAGGAGTATTCTACTATGATTGCTGTTGTAAATGCATTTGGATGAATTGCATGTGAGTATTTTTGTAATTTATACCCTAAGTGTAAATTTCTGGATCATCATTTATGCATATTTGAAATTTAGTATATATTACCAAGTGCTTTCCAGAAAACTATGTGAATTTGATCTACTAGTAACATGAGGACACTCTAATTTCTCCACATCCTCACTTAAATTTACTACAGTCTCTCTATTGTTATCTTAGTGATTCATCTGGGTAGGCAATAGTGATATATTGTGTTTTAATTTGTATGTCACCAATGACTAATGAATTTCTACATTTAAATAACTTTTTTTAAAAAAATCTAGATGGCCAGACAATAAAGTCTTTATTCTAAAGAATGTCTAAAATTTAATACAATACCCATTGCTTCTAAATTTTTTTTCAACACAGATGATTAATACTTTTAATCACATTTTCTAATATTCTTATTTTACAATTAATATATGTAAATAAAATTTAACATAATTTGATTAATCTTAATAAATATGGTTCCTCAAATGAATAAATAAGAAATTACCACTGATGCCCAACTACTCTATCCACCCCTTTTTTTTTCAGTTGTTAAAGGAACAACAAGATCCTGCCTCAAACCTCTCCTCTGCAAGCTAAATTAACTGTCATTATCATGGCACTGAGATTATTTTCGACTACTTAAACATAATTACAGATTCTCAATATATAGCTAAACTTCTTCCTCATATTTCTGTAGCTGTGCTATCCCCTAGTTTAGATTCCAATGAACAATGTTTTTATTTAACCCTTCAAACTATTTTACAGAATTATATGTCCCTTATGTTCTTTGCTCATATGCATAGCCACACCAAGATTCCTGGACTTTTGACAGGGAATAATGCCCACACAGGTATAGTTGTGAGGTGACTTATATTTTATTTTCAGGTGCTGTAAAATCTCATGGATTTTTTCATAGAATGCTTGTTCATGATGATTTCCAATTCTTCCCAAAAAGCTCAGGCCACTGTCAATAACTGTTCTCACTGTATACCCTTCTGGGACTCTTTGTGGGAATCTGTGAATTCATTAGGACTACACTCTAATACACTTAGGCAAATGGGTGTTAACTCATTTCTCTCCTTTTTATTGTTATTTGTTTCTTTGTTTTTCTACTGATACTCATTATGGGTTTATTTGAGTTACTGCAGATTGACCTAAAAATGTATCTGCTTACAATTATCATTTATTACTCTGCTTTGCTTCTATGGGAAAGCCTACTTATTTGAAAACAGGTAATGCCTTTGTGTACACAACCTGTGCTTTTGCTCAATTTAGTACTCATTGTAATACAATTTTAACCCATGGAATTACTCATACTTTTACCAAACAATCCTTGATTGAATGAGCACATTGTATCCTTATAACATGCCACTTAATGGAAAAATTTTAAAAGAGAACCAAACCTACAGTAGAATACAATTCTTAATTTTATGAAAAAGGACATAACATAAAGGATATAAAGGATAATGGGGATCAAGTGAATTAAATGGGGATTTATCAGCCTAAAAGTTTTCCTGAGAACTGAATTTTTTTTATATTTAAAATTTCCTGTTACATGACAGTAATGTTATATTGTTACTCTTAATATGTTCTAATTATTCTTTTTTTATGAAAAAACTAGTTGATTTTTATTATTATCATCAATGCCAAACAAGTCTTTAAATCAAATAAAATATTTCATTAAGCATAAAGTTACTTTCACATATGCTTCAATCATAATACATGCATTTCTTTGAATTTTATAATATCCCGGACTGCAAAATTATGTATATAAAACTCCCATTGTTGTTTATGTAATAATAAATTAGTCAAACTGATTTACACTATCTAGAATAAAAAAATGAAAATAATGACTGATAAGATTCATTTTTAAATCATCTTTATTTACAAAACACTATCCTTAGAATTATAATTCCATTTAGCTTCAATTAGATCAAAAGTATATTCACTTAATAAGTAAAAGTAGTTACTTAAAAACTAAAAATTAGAATAAGTCAAATTACTTTTGAAGAGGTCAAAAACATTAGGTTTCTTGTTGTGGTTCTTGATATTTAGTAGCAGGCTCATTTGTAGATGAAATCAGCCCTGAAGGAAACTCACTTCTATTTTCAAAATGGGGTTCTGGAGGTAAATCCATCTCTTGGGGGAAGATAATGAGGAAAACACCTCAGTAAATAGACATTTTGCATTGGGGATGGAGGGGGTTGTGGGCCTGGTGGAAAATAATCTCGAGATGCTCCACACATTTTCTGGAGGAGGTAGAGGAAAAAAAGTTTCTTTTCTCCTCAACTGACTCCTTGGATCCACTGGAACAATAGACCTCTGATTGGGGGGAAGGGTGAGAAAGCAAAGCCAGAATCAATTTCTGGGTTTTCAACAGGAAGAAATGAATCAGGCACATTGGAATTACCAACATTAACTTTGGTATCATTACTAGATTCCATTTCTGAAGATGTAGGCCAATCCATTTTACCCAAAGACAGAATAGTAGAACTTCTAAGTTCTGCTGGTCCAGATTGTCTATTATAATTAGAATAACATCCATCTTGCCTTTGTAGAGGAAGACATGCATATAAATATGGTTCTCCTGGTGGATGGACCATCATCCTATGGGCCTTTAACCATGAAGGTGACAGGGGCCCAGTGTAATAAAAAGCACTGAGAATCAGTTAACCCATCAGAGGCTGATTCTGTTTTTTCATTGAAAATCTGAGAGCCCAGAGGATTCCCTTGGCCTCTTTAACCTCTTCTTCCACCCCTTGAAGCAAAGATAAAAGTCTGTGTGGACTCTTCTTTTCCAGAAGTGGAGCTCTCATTTCAGATGAAGGCTGACCCAATACTGAGGGACCGTTTAGGGCATGCTCTCTGCCAAAGGCTGTATTTGAATTATCAAGTGCATAAGAATCTTTTTCTTTTTGTCTGTTGTGAACATTTTCTTTACTTAAATTATTGAGGTATCTTTCAGCACTCTGAGCTGCCCACGCATACGCTTTTTTCTCATAGTACATAATCTGACCAGATGAGAATGAATGCTTCTCTCCAATTCTTCTTCAAAAACTTTGACTTACTTTCTATAGGTCTCCAGCTGTTCAGTTGCATGGCTTGTGTTTTCACTCACTTTGAAAAATTTCTCCTCACATTTTACGTGGTAATTTTCCTGTACTATTAATTTCCTTTGGAGTTTCATTACACTTTCTTGATTCTCACTTTTATTTTGTGTATATATTACTGTAAAGAGGATTTTTCTGTCTTAAGACTTTTATTTTTGTTTTTGTTAAGACTTTTAATATATTCTATAAGTTTCATATAGTAAAGTAAAAAAGTGGTTTCTTTCTCCTTCTAAAAGAGGCATTTAACTTAGCACCATACACAGGTCCCTTCAAAGCTCCTTTTGGCTGATCATTTAATTGAACGCCAATCTCTGATTCACTCTTCATTTCCAACTCCAAGTTACCATCATCTGTTAGGTCTTCTCCAAGCAAGGAAGCCCAGTCTTTCATTTGCAACAAGTGCTCAGTCAGAGACTTAATGTGATTTTCTTTCTCTCTCAGAACTTGTTCTGCAAGCACTTTAGAGTCTTCAAGTGTTGTTTTCTGTTTATTAAGGTCATTCATTTTTTTCCATACTTCAGCTTCTTCTAAAATATGTTTCAGACTTTTCTAAAGTTGGAAATTTTTATTCAAAACTTCTTTTATTGCTACCTTAAATTCTTCTTCATTCACTTAAAATATTCTCAAGGTTGTTTTAGCTTCAGCTATTTGTGAGTTGAGGGATTTTGATTCATCTTCTCTAAACTTAATCCTTTTTGATATATATTCCACCATTTCATTCTGCTGAGAATATTTAGTTTTCTCTTCTTTTATCTCTTTTTCTAGAGACAGTATTTCATCCCCAAGTTCAGATTTGAACCTATCCAACTTTTCATATATTGCCTCCAAATTTTCTGCTTCTATTGACTTCTTCTCAAAAACGGTGTCCTTTAAAGATGACTCTAAGCCTTCATACTATTTTTCAACAATGCTTACTTTTTCATGTAGTTCACATTTCTCTTCAGTTAGTCCAGCAAGTTTAAGACCAAGCTCATTTAGCTATTGCTGCTGCAACTACAGGCTGTCCTGCCATGCCAAAAGAGGTTGGGTACACTCAGGCCTTGGTCAGGGACCCAAGGTTTCACCAGGCAATGGAGAATAATATTGTGAAGCAGCTGCAGGGGTGGAGTAGGGGGTAGGGGGTAGAGGGTCTGTGGGCATAGACATGGAATGAAGTTATGGGCTCCCTGGTGCCTAGCACACTCACATTGCCTTTCTTAAAAATTTTGGCCCCTTCACTATGCTTTGCATCCTGAAGCAGTGCAGGTTCAAGCCTGTCCCAATATAGTCAGAGAAAACTCCTCTCCGTTGCAATAAGTCTTTGGTTTGGTTTCAGCCAGGCCAAGACTGAGCTTATTATGTTCAATTCTATTCAGTCATTATATCAACCAGTTTGATGTAACTAAAATTCTAAAGCTTTGTAAAATATTTGAAGAGCCATTATGTCACACATTTATATATTGTACCACTTTCCCTTTTATTTTAATGACTCATTCCTTTTCCTCCCCTCATGTTCACTCCATTTTTCTTCTTTTCTTTTTTTTCTTTCTAAGTTGCCTCCCCTTTCCTTCTCTACCTTTCTATTTCTTGCAATATTGGAGGTTAAACTGCAAATCCTTCTATATGCTAAGCAAGCTCTGTACCCCTGAGCTCCATCCGTAAGCCTGTTGACACTTTCTATGGAAGTAATCTGAAATTTTTCTATAGAAAATGTTTCATGTAAGATTAATTTAAAAGTAATGTTAGAAGAGTTGCTAACAAGAACACAAATCAGTTTTGACAAGTTACTTTTAAAAAGAACAGAATGTGTAATATTTCTAAAAAGAAGGGGCTTACAACTTGAGTTGGATTTCATGTCAGTTTTTCCAAACTACTATTTATTTAAGAATCTTCAAGAGTCTTCAAAACCTTTTTTTTCAGATACTCTTTTGACTTCTCATAGTATTTAAATACTTGTAGGTAACCTGGTTCTTATAAATATATAGCAAAGAGAAGGATAAGATGTGACACTTTGAAATGAATTTTGCTCCTGAAGGTGAATTATGTTGTTGTTCAAATAGAGTCCATTATTTGATGTAAATAAAAGATATCTATATCTATCTATCTATCTATCTATCTATATCTATCTATATATATATATTTCCTAGTTATTCTTAAATTGTTGATGAGCCACATCTAATGTTTGAAGGAAACCATTCTCTAGTAGTCACTGGTTTCCTAATATCTAAAGTTAAAAGGCAATACCCCACCATGTATGAGTTAGACCAATTATATTTCAATGTCCAGAGGGGTGTTAATGTAATCTAAAACATTTATCCTGTTTCACAAGGCATAAAAATTTAGAAAATTTTTAACAATTTTATTTATGTGAGATTATGAATATGTTAATTACTTTGTGGTGAAAATTTCACAGGTATATATCTGTATCAGAATCAAATTATCAGCTAGGCATGGTGTTACATACCTGTAATCCTAGACACTTAGGAGGCTTAAGCAGGAATATCACAAGTTCAAGGGACGCCTCAGCAATTTCACCAGGCCCTATATAATTTAGTGAAACCCTGTCTCCAAAAAAGAAAGAACACAAGCCCTTCAAGTCACATTTCAGATCCATTAAACCACAACACCATGGGCTACCCTCTATTAACTCATGACCCAGTAGGCCTCACTAGATGCTGTCACCATGATCCTGAACTTCCAGAGACATGAGCTAAATAAATGTATTTTTTTTCTATCATTTATCCAGGGCCATATTCAATTATAGCAGTAGAAATTATATTAAGTTTCAGAGAGATTCCTGGTCAAGGCACACAACTAAAAAGCAATACCTCTGGAACTCAAACCAATTGTCTTCAATTCCAGATCTTAATAGAAGCAGTTAGCCATCAAGTATAACAAGCATAAACCAGGCTGCAGATTCTTCTATACTTGCCAGAGCTGTTTCTGTTTGGATGTAAAAGTCACTGATGAGAGTAGCTTGATTTCATCTACAGCATCTGTATCAAGCTACCTACTTTCAAATCAACTTCCTGAGCCTTTTCCTCATCTGAACATGCAGGTCAATAACACTTTAGTAATAGTGATAATGATATCCACTAATAGAGTCATTCTCATCATTAAATGAACACATAAAACAGATATCAAATGCTTTTTCATCCCTTCACATTCTCCTTTTCTAATTTTTTACTAGGGAAAAAGTGAGGATTTTTAAAAATAATTTTTATTTGAAGGAGTACAGAATTTTGAAATGACAAGAAAAGTTTTATAGCATATCAAATAGTAATAAGATACCTAACCACATCCAGCTAAAAAAGTTAAGTCTGGGGCAATTACCTTTAAGACTTTCCACTCTGTGACATGGGCAACTTTGTCTTACCAATTATTTAAATATCAAAAAGTCTTGCACCAGTCATGTCATAATTCCCCATATTACCAGAGATGATGATGATAGTCTCCATACCACATGAGCTTCCTGAATATTTCCAGAGTTCAGAAACAGCTTTTGTACACTTTGCACAACTTGTAATTTCATTTCCTACCAAAAGCCTAGTACTGAACAATTTTCTTTGTAAAATGCAAGCATTGTGCTGTAGCACCTTACATTTAGAAAACAGTGAGATTGGTGTGGTGGCACATAACTCTAATCCCAGCAACTCATGAGGTCAAGACAGAAGGATTGTGAGTTCAAAAAACTTTTATCAAAAAGCAAGAAGCTAGGCAACTCAGTGAGACCCTGTCTCTAAATAAAATACAAACTAGGGATGAGGATGTTTCTCAGTGATAGGTGTCCTTGAGTTCATCCCCTGGTACTCCTTCTGAAGAGAATATTATTGTTTCTTTTTCTGACATGTTACCCTCGGAAATAAGGATCTTCATTCCAGAGAAACTACTGTGTATAATTTATTAACTGAGAGATGTTCATTTGTTGGACAAAATGATTCACTATCATAGTATCATAAAGAGTTTGAAGTAGACATCAGAGGACTCAAGGAGAGATAATATGGGCATCCAGGGAGTCCAAAAGATGATTCTTATGAGTCCAAACAGCATCCATGGATCAAATATAACCAGAAAGTGCTCTCATGATTAAAATGATTGTTACAATGGACAAAAATTATCCCTCTTGTTTAACATCATTGGACCACCTCAGGGGTCCTCCAGGAAACCCCCACAAATCATTCAGACCATGTCAACCTTCAGCACTGTGGCTGGGAGCCACTCTGTTCACTGATACTTATGCAAAAGCAGTTGTAAACTATTTTGAATATCACTCCTGGGTATCATCAAAACTACTTAAATAAGAATCTTTCTTATCCCTAAAATCTTATATACTTTCCCCTTGAGCTATTTGACAGTGTTTTATTCCTAAAATTACTAGCAGCTGAAAGTGAGATCCAGCTCTATGAAATGCATCTTTTTCCTATAGTAGGTATTCATAAATAATGCATGTTAAAGTTTAATTTATAATTCATACACACCCTGATTAAAGTTCTACACTATGAAAGTAAAATTTTTTAAACTATACAGCTATAGGATTTGCATGCAGATGGTATAAAACTATATGCTATAACACAATTTATCATTCACTTCTTTAGAACCATGTATTATTTATCTCTTTACTCTTCCCAACTAGAATAACAACTCAACAGTAAGACCAATACACAGATCCTTAATGACAAAATAATTTTGTTTTATTCATGGAAATACTCGAGTTTATTAAAATATATAGAGAAGATCCAAAAATGGGACCATTTATCCTCCTGTTTAACCCAAAACTTTATAAATTGTTTAGAAATGGGTACTAGCCCAGTCAGTAAGAGTGTGTCTTATGGAAAATAATTAAAATAACCAGATAGAGTTTTGAATAAAAATATCTGCATTTGAAGAAAGCAATAAAAATTTTCATATTCAAAAGAAAATGATTAGCTATTTGCAAAATTACAATTTGCAAAATTCAGTAAGTTGTATCACCATGATTTTATTACATAAATTATGTAATGGTGTAATGAAATATTACTCCCTGAATAACAGCTAAGAAAATAGCCACACAGTTAAAGGCATTTGACAATAATATTTTATAAAAAAAGCACCATGCACAAAACAATTGGTGAAAACAGAAACTGTGAGAGCTCAGAAGATGCAGGAAGAGAAAGAGATGTTTAAGAAAGGTTGTGTTCAAGAGCACAACAGGCAGCCACACAGATCACATTCCTCTTGGATTACTTTTTTCAAGTTCAAGATACGATGGGGTGCTAGGTAAAGCAGAAGGTCAACCTAAAGAGAGTCACAAGTGAAAGCCCTTGACTTATCTCTGCAAACAAGATTTCCTATTCCTTTAAAAGCCACCATCCCACAGGACCTGAGCACACTAAAATACTCAAGGCCAAAATGTACTTGCCCCTCCCAACTTCTCCATTGTGTTATCCAGCATCTCCTGCACGGTCCACACTGAGAGGAACTCTTCTAGCACAAAGGTACACATGTACATGTTGACCAGGTCATTCTGTAAGGACAGAGGGAGAGCCATGTGTATGTCACCAGTGTCAAGCATCCAGGCTTATCTTACTTGTTGTCCTCCAGCTGCTGTCACAGAAAGTGTGATGGTGCTTGCTGCACTGTCAGCTGCCCATTACCACAAAACACTGCATGTTTGATACATTGTCACACTCAGGATAACAATAGCTGCCACTTGGAGTATGCATCCTGACAGGAATTGCCCTGTAGCTTTGTCTATAGTCCCTGTAGTTCTCTATAACGGATTATTACTACCAGAGACAATGAAAGCAGAGAAGTTGGGTCAGCATTAAAATTTGACTATTCGAACTCTCACACATTTCTAACCCACCAAGCATTCTGTTGATTTAAAAAATAACATTCATGGCTTGGCAAGTAGGAGGAAGTGGCAGCTGTGAATTGTGTCTGTGTGGAGAGGGGGGCAGCAGAGAGGAGTCTCCAGGGGCCACTGCAGCTTCTTCAGAGAAATAAGGAGCAGCAGGCAAGGCTGAGTAGAATCTGCAGTGGCCATGAGCACCACTGTGGGGACCAAGAACAAAGAGGAGGAGCAAAGATTCAAAAGCAAATTCTGAAATGAATGTTACATAAATCATTTTAAGAGCTGCACACAACTATAAACATTTCTGAAGCCTTTTCTCAGTAAGTACCTCAAGATGGATGAATCTGCCTTCTTAAATCTTTTAGAGTGTCCAGTGTGTCTAGAATGCCTGGGTACTTCTGCAAAAGTCTTTCCTTGCCAGCTCAGGTTTTGCAAAGAATATTTGCTGGGATTGTAGTTTCAGTCAGTTGTCCTGAGTGCAGGACTCTTGTTGGCTCCCATGAATAGGAGCTTCCCAATAACTTCTTGCTGGTCAGGCTTCTGGATGGTATCCATCAGAGGCCTTGAAAAACTAGCCAATGGGGGCAGTGGGACCAAATGTATAAATGCATTAAGGGTTCAGGGCAACACTATGGCTCATAGCAGTGCAAAAGGTCTATAGAGCTCCCAGTGTGGATGGAAGCCTAAGGTGCAAGCCTGGAGGCCCCAGTGAGGGGTATACCTGTTACCATGTCCTAAAGCATTAAATTAACATGAAGAAAAGGAGACTGGAGACTTTAAATTCAGCAAATGCAACATCTTCATTTATTGATGACATGTTGATGAAATCTGGTTCCACGGGTAAGTCAATGGGATCCATGGCAATGTTGTGCAGATTATTAAACCATTGACTAATCCCCACCTCAGTGCAAAGCACTTTATGACTTTGAAGTGAAAGACAAGGAAGCAGACAATGATCACCTTCTATTTGTTAAGGATGATGTTCTCACTGTGATCCAAAGATAGATGAAAACAGCACTGAAGGAATGTTGGCAGACAAAATATAAATATTTCTGATTTCTTACATTGAGTTTAACTTGGTTGCTAAGGAGCTGACATAATGGAATTAGCCTCCCATGGCAGGATTTGATACTACAGAATGTACCTCAGCAGCATTCCAGAGCAGCACTGCCACAAAGCACTCCTACACCAAGAACACTACCAAATAAACGTCCTCCTTTACATCCCTCACCATGGCAAACAACTCCTCTAACATATCCCAGAACTGCCACTCCATACTATAAGCCCTCCTGTCTTCATCAGCTCCTGCAACCTCTCAGTTGCCACAAGGATCAGAGAAATATCTGGGCTTTCCTTCAGTGTTCCTTATCAGTTTCATGTGAGTTCCACAAAGTCAACTGTGACCACCACCCACCCACCCACCCAAGCAGTACAGTGACAACCAGCCCCCTTTTAAATTTCCTTTTGGATGTCCCCTATCCAGCTGCCCGTGAAACTATGAAGACTCCCTTTCCCACAAGCACTCTTCTGGCTGCTACTGTCCTCACCTTCATGCTGTCAGCAGCTAGTGCTGCTGCTGCTGGAAGGGGACCCAGGCCCTCGGCAAGATCCACTGCTCACAGGTTGGAAGACTGCATATTATGAAGATGTTAATTCTACCAAAATTTATCTACAAATTTGATGTCATCCCAATATGAGTTCTAGCAGTTAATTTGTGGAAATGTATATATTTATTCCAAAATTTAAGCAGACATGAAAAGAACCCAAAATAGCAAAGGCTATTTTAAGCAAGTAGAACAACATATAACAAGCCAACAAAAGACAAGAGTATTTGAAAGGGATGGCATAGGAGCAAGAAAAGGCAGAGACCAGGGGAACAAACAAACCAGAATCCAGGAGAAGATGGCAATCTCACAGCTTTCACCTCAGCATGGTGGGAGAAGGTGGCCTTTTTGTGATGCTGGGTGCACTGAACCTTAACGAGGGTAGGGATTGATCTCTTCCTCAAACTATATACACTAAATAGAACCCATATGGTTCCCAGACCTCAACATAAATGTTAAACCTATAAAGGCTCTGAAAGATAACAAAAGAGAAGACCTTTCAGTGGGCAGAGGGGATGCAAAAAGCACAAACTGGGAATGAAAAAGTTGAGAAGCTGGAGCTCAGTCAAATGAGCCCCTGCTGTTCACTACCAAAGACAGCAATAGCAGTGACACAGGAAAGCCATCTGTGACAGACATAGCTGATCGGACTCCCAACAGAGCACCCGAAAATGCAGAAAATCAATGAAAAATGTCAATCTTACTTTTAAAAAACAGGTTGAGGCTCAAACAGCTGTTTCACAAAACAGTGCACTCAATGGCCACCAAAGACTCAAAAAGTTGTTTGATAAGACCAGGAAAATGCAAAGTAAAACCACCATGAAATAACATGACCATAATAAAGTATAAATGCTTTCTAAAACTAATGTCACTGGTGGGATCCTTAACTGGTGGGCTGTCACATTCCTGCCTCACTCTGTTGTGGTTTAGAAGGCTTACTAGTGACTATATAGACACTGATTTAAAGGACAAATAAAGAAGGAGGCTTTAGGGATGAACTCATGTAATCCCATGAGCCCCTGACACACAGGAGATGGTGAAAGAATATTTGCATATTGAAATAACACACAGACAAACATGGACCTCTTTTATGAAAAGACCTGCCCAAAAAATAGCCAACCCATTCATAGCACCCATCATGACAACCACACAGCTAAACAAAAAATAAATGTCTGAAAACTTATTAATCACTGCCCAAACAAAAGCTAGTCTGAGACTACTCTGACAGTGCCTGTTTTATTACCACCACACCAATGTGAAAAACTGATATGCTGTCATCATTTCAATCTACAGAATAAAAGAATCTTGACAAAACTCTTTAGCAATACATTTTCTCTGCCAATAGAAATAGACTGAATTTATTTGACCTTAAAATAGATTATATTTATACTGTATCAGAGCCTGTCTTGGAAGCTGTGCCAAACTATGCAGTTCTGGACTTAATGGCCAAGCAAAAACGGGCACTGAAAGAACGAACAAGGCTTGTCGTCGGAAAAAATGCCAGTTTATTGAGGAAGAGCTCTGCATATTTATAGAGTTGGGGGTGGTTTGACAGTTATGAAAGTTTAACAGAATAATGGTTTGACAGTTAACACAGGGTGCTTTCTGATTGGTGGGTAAGGATCATGTGAGTCAACAGGGCTCACCAGTGGATGGCTCTTCTTGGGGAGATGGGGAAGTTAGTCTTTGGAGCCCAGGTGACTCCCAACATTCCCTCCTCTTTGTTATTAAATGAGAGTGGGCGTTGACTCATTCTGACTGCTTACTGCTGAGATGGGGCAGTGTGGAAGAATAGGAAGGAAGTAGGGAGCCCCCACAGGAGGGCAGAGAAGACTGCTATAACTTCAGGAACCAGATCAACAAAGATTCCTTGCCACTACAGATCCATGATGATGTCAGGCTGCTCTTCAAACTCTCTCCTACCTGGGTGTCTCTGAGCCCAGCTTGCTTCTCTCTTTACCTTTCTCAAAACATCCCAGCTTTCCAAAGAGCTTTCTTCCCTCTTTACCTTTCTCTTGCCCTTGTATCCCAAAATATCACTGTTCCAGCTTTCACTAGTCTTGTCTCTCTTCACACCAAGAAAGCATGGGCTTTGTAATAAAGAAGGCAGCTTCTCCCATGCTCTGAACGAAGGTGGCCAAGGGAGGATGGTGGCCCATTGTTACCATATTTCCCTTTGAGAGCATTCAGATCTCTCTAGGTTTTATGTGAAACACCTCAACCTTAAATACTGATACTTGAAATTCTTATGAAACTGGGAGGGCAAACAAAACACACATGGTTCTCCTTAGGCCCAGAAGGAAACTGGTAAAGTGCTCTCTTATAATAAAGGTCACACTATTAAGGGGTAACCATGCTCTGGACACATAAGTGGTTTGTCAGAAGGACAACACACAGTGGTCCCACTACTGGACAGATCCAAGCAAGTAGTAAGGAGCAGAAGGAGTTCTGGCTAGAGGGGGCCCTTAGTGCCACTTTCTTTGAATCTCCAGACATAGGGCAAAGAGAAGACCCAGGAGGGGCAAGAAATAAGGGGGAGCATTAGGTATTGGGCTAAGAATTGAGACACGGGAGAGGTGGAAATGAGGGGATCTTGTGGGGACGGATGAAAAGAGTACTTAATGACAGATGATGATTGTTGGATTTTTTGATGAAGGTGTAGGAGCACCGGGCTTAAGCCTGGAAATGTGAATCCACTGGGTAAGTTGGTTGTTAGATAGCTTGAGTTTGGCTGCCAAAGGAGTGCACATAATCACCTGAGCAGGACCTTTCAATTTTGGTTTTAGAAGGGGCTTTTCCCCTAGTGGGCATTAGTAAACAAGTTGACCAGGTGTTAAGGAGGTAGGGTTTTGAGAGAGACTGGGGTCAGGAAGAAGCCAGTCTTGATAGCACCAGAGTTCATAGCATAGATGGAAGAGGAGGGGCAGGGCATAGGTTTCAGAGATGGGTAGGGGTTCTGTAGGCAATCTGGGAGGAATGAGGGTACGGCCATCCATGACTTCAAAAGGTGAGAGATTAAAAGGCTTCTTTGGCAAGGCCCTAATGTGCAATAAAGCCAAGGGGAGCACCTTTACCCAGTCCAGGCTTAATTCCATGGTGAGCTTGGTGAGGGTCTCTTTAAGGGACTGATTAGTCCTTTCAACATTTCCTGAAGCCTGGGGCGGTAAGGGCAATGGAAACGCCAAGGGAGTGATAGTGCATGAGCCAGTGCCTAAGTTATCTGGGAGGTGAATTCTGGGCATTGTCTGATTGGATGGAAGTGGGCATCCTGAAACAGGGGATTATGTGAGTAAGCAACAGATCAACTACTATAGAGGCCCATTTGTTAGAAATGGGAAAAGCTTCAACCCATCCCCAAAAAAAGTATATAAGAAGATATTTTATGTTTTTTAGTCAGTGCATGTTGGTGAAATCAATCTGCCAGTTTGTAGCCGGGATATGACCATAGGCCTGATGAGAAGGGAAAGGTTTATGTTTTAATGGAGTATTGGTATTGATTCTCTGGCAGAGAGAGTATTTGTATTGGTTCTATGGTCTTTTTCCCTTAAGAGACAGAGAACCCTAGATATGATGGGATCTCTTTACATGCTATTTGTGCCTTTTGCGGAAAGGCCCAATATCCCTTTAAAGCCAAAAGGAAGTGATCTATTGTAGGAGGATCTTATCACGTGGGGAAAGGGTGAAAAAGGAGTGAAGGAAAGTAGTGAGACTCTGTGGACTAGAAGGGATTAGAGTGAAGAAACTGGAAGAGATGTTGGAAATCTTCAGGTTGATTTCCAGTGGTAACAAAGAGTAGCAGAGAGGAGGTAAAGCTCTGTAGGGTGGCTGATCCAGCCACTTGATCAGTCTTGGAATTACCCATAGTAGTAAGGGAGGAGTCAGTTTGATGGGTCTTGCAATGGATTATTCCAAGTTGAGAAGGCATCCTGGAGGCTAGGCAAGAAATAAGAGTGGAATTAATGACTGCCGTCCCTTTGGTGGTCAGTAGCCCCCTTTCTTTCCAAATGGCTGCATGGAAGATCAGGATATGGAATATGTATTATATAGGGAGAGGGTTTCTCCCTCCACTAGCTCACATGCCCTTGTAGCAGCTATGAGTTTAGCTTGTTGGTTGGTGGTATTTGGTGGGAAATGTTTTGCATCTATGATGAATGAGAGGGAAATGACAGCATACCCTGCCACTTTAACCCCTTTGTGTATAAAGGAGCTACCATCTGAGAATCAGACGAGGTCTTAAGAGGGCAAGGGTCCCTCAGAAATGGTGATAGGGCAGGTTAAGATCATACCTCCAGGCATTTGTGGACGGGATTCTGTGAGGGAGAATATGGGAGGAGGGAGGCAGGGTTTAATGGAGAGCAGGGCTGAAAAGAGATGGAGGGATTTTCAAGGAGAGACAAGGAGGGATAGAACCCTGGAAGGAGGAAGTGACTGTAGCCCCTTGTGAGGAAATCTTTTAGATGGTGAGGAGATGAGATGGTTAGTGGGGAGCCAAAGGTAAGCTTGTGTTCTTCTTTCTGGAGGTCATGGGCTGCTGCTAGGCATGGGAGTCAGCCCCTGATGGTGAGGTTGGATAAATAGGCCACTATTGCAAATGTGGGACCATATTTCTGACCCAGAGCACCCAGATTTTTTCCCTATTTCTCATGTACATAGAGGGTGAAGGGTCGGGAATGGTCAGGGAGATGCCGGGCAGATGCCTGGAGGAGGGCCTTTTTAAGGATTGTAAAGGGCTTCCCTGCTGCTGAGGGTAGGGGTTCATCTTGGGGGCCCTTGGCCAGATTATATAGTGGCTTGGTGAGGAGGGAGAAATTCCAGGCCCTGAAGTACCCAGCTAAACTCAAAAAGGAGAGTATGTCATTTTTCGTCTTTGGTGTAAGTATAGACACAACAAGCTGTTTTCTGTCTACTGTAATGGACTTTTTCCCTTAAGAGACAGAGAACCCTAGATATGATGGGATCTCTTTATATGCTATTTGGGCCTTTTGTGGAGAGGCCCAATATCCCTATAAAGCCAAGAAATTAAGTCGGAGAACTGTGACATCTGTTAAGTGCCCTTTGGACAGGCTAGAAGAATCTGTAGAGGTTTTCAAGAGGTGAAGACAGCAGGATTGGATGGGAGCAAAAAGAAAGCCTGGACATAAGTGATGTCTACCCATTTTTTGAATGCTCACAGTAACTTAGAATGGTGGGATCCAGAGACCCAAAAAGGGGCCATAAGCACTGGTTGTCTAAGGGATAAGTGGGCCAGGCCTGGGTGCTATATTTGATCCAAGAGGCATTGTAGGGGATAGTCAACTGACAGAGAGGACACATTACCCATGTAAGGAGGAGGGAAGAGGATGCAGAGAAGGAGGAAACTGATTTATTGGCAAAAGGGGTGTCCCCGCTAGAGCCAAAAAAAATCAGGAGTGCCTAAGTGGCAGGTTCGAGATGCAGAGATTGGTCATCACTGAATCCTGACAGTCAAAGCGCTCGTCCTGGATGGAGATAGAGCCATAGGAGACTTAGCCAAGGCTTTTTGGGACCCCTCCTGTAGAGGCTGGAGACTCCCAGGACCAGAAAGAGAGGAAGAGGGCAAGAGAAAAGGTGAGGGTAAGCATCTCTCTAGTGGCCGATTCTTAAAGGTGAGAGGACCAGGACTTCCAAATCTGCCCAACGAAGGAGTCCCTGAGGGTCACCGTAGCCTTAAAGGCTGTGGTGCAGTGCTTTCCTCCCCATATGTGGGGAAAGAGATTTGCCAGACAATAATCAACATATTGCAAGAGGGTGGATTCGGGGCACTGGGGGTGAAAAGATTGGAGGTCGGAGGCCAAGGCTTGTCTAAGGAGGTGTGGACAAGGTGGACTATCTTGAAATCCCTGAGGAAGGAAAGTCTAGATTAGTTGTCAAGAATGTCTAATGGTGGGATCTGTCCAGGTAAAGGCAAAAATAACTTGTGATTCGGGGACAAGGGGAATGAAGAAGAAAGCATTAATCTATGACCAAGAAGTGGGTGTCAGTGTGGGTGTCTGAGACAGCAGGGTGTATGGGTTGGGAACCAAAGGATTTATGGGCCTAACAGGTGTTGATGAGTTGTAGGTCCTGAACTAATCATTAGGACCCACTGGGCTTTTCTAACACTAGTATGGGAGTATTATAAGGAAAATGAGCAGGACGGAGGTACCCCTTGCTAAGAAGATCCTGAATAATAGGTTGTAGGCCCAGAACAGCTTTTGTGGACTGAGGGTATTGAACCAGATTGGGGAAGGTATTTGGATCTTTACTGGTTGGCAGGAAATGGTGGAGGGGCTATGGGTATCCCATTCAATCGTGTCAACCAGGTTCAAGGTAAGGGGTCCTTTTTAGTAAGGTGTTTCATGTCAGCCTCACAAGTGGAGCAGAATGGCCATTATTCTGCTGAAAGTGCCAGAAAAGATGAACAGGCCAATTCTGGGGCCTGTCTGATGCCAGGAGACTGGATGCTGATTGTTGCATTAAATTTAGAGAGAATATCTCGGCTGAGTAAAGAAACTGGACATTGGGGCATAATTAGGAATGTCTGAGAGAATGGGAAGTTGTCTATGTAATAGAATAATAGGGAAGTGTTTTTTGGATAGATGGTCTTTCCTCCGACCCTAACAATAGGAGAGGTGGATGGCACTGTTTGCCCCCATATTTCTGTCAGGACTGAGAAGGTAGCCCAGGTGTTAAGGAGAAATTCAACCTTGCACCCATCCACCTGAATCCGCACCTTGGGTTCCTATCTTATTATGGCCAGAGACAAGGACCCAAGGCTCTGTAAATCTTTGATGGCCATGCCCAGAAAGTCTAAGGGTTCTCTGGCCATAGGCCTCCTATGGGATCTAGGACATTCAGAGCCCCGATGACTTTGATGTTGACATTTAGGGCATGGGGTACGAGAAGTGCATGGTGCGAGGCATGCCCTGGCCCAATGTCCCTCCTTGCCACCCTTTAAGCAGGCTCCTGGGGCGGGGGGGTGTGACCTGCGGTGATGGGTGGCTACCCAAGGAAGCACCCTGCAAGGCCTGGGTGAGCATCTGAAATTTCTCACTCTGGGGGGTGGCAGGGGTTTGTTCAAGCTTTTTTAGTTTGGCCCGGATGTCGGGGCAGCTCTGTGAGAGGAAACATGTCATAAGGACATGATGGCCATCTGGGGTTTTGGGATCTAGGTTACTGCTGAAAGGCTTTCATAAGCTGATCCAGAAATTCCGATGGGGTCTATTGTAATTTTTGGAAATTGATGGCCTTACATGATGCTTTTTTGAGCCCAGCAATAATATATGCAGAGAATTGGTCCCTACTCTGTATACCAGCTTGTATATCTGAGGCAGCAAGTGGCCTGGAGGGTGACTTGGGTTAACTTGGTGAGTTTCATCTGCATGGACGCTGGCAAGTTCCCAGACTCTGGTACGTTCCTCAAGAAGGAGAGTATTAGCCAATAACATATAAGTGAGGCTATAAGCCTGGTGGACCCATTGAAACTCACTTATGTAAATGGTGGGATCTGTGGTGATTGAGCCCAACCTTCGCTCGAGTTGCATGAGGTCATTCATAGAGAATGGGCCATATTTCCAGATAATGACCTCAGGTCCAGCAACCTCTCTTAAAGGGGCTAGGGAGCGGGACCTAGTTTGGGGGGGACTATAGGTGTCAGCTGAGTCAGGGGGGAAACTGAGGGGCTGGACAGAACCAAAGGGGAAGGTCAGTAGGGAGGTGGTTCATCTGTCAGATAGGTTGGGGTGAGAATGAAGAAGAGAAAAAGCCCTGACACAAAGAGTCTGTGTGCACAGAAAAGTGTAGGCAGCCCAGGGTATGCTGAGCACACCAAGAAGTAGAACTTTGAGCACTTCACCCTGCAAACCAGGGGTTGAAAAAAGTTCTTTTAAAATTAAAAAAATATATAACTTTGGTTGTTATTTGGCGTGTGTGTGTATATACATATGGTAAGAAGTGCACATTCTAGTTTGATATGGGCAGAAAGTGACATTTTTGCCTTTAACTCTGTCTTTGGTGCATGTTATGCATGTGGTTTGGATAGTTAGTTATGATAGTGTAGTACACACTGATTGGGGAATTAAAGACATCAAGATATACACTTAGAAGTTAAGCTCAGGTGCTAGGGTTTTTAGCTCAGAGGTAGAGTGCTTGCCTAGCTCGTGCAGAGCCCTGGGTTCAATCCTCAGCACCACATAAAAATAAATAAATAAAATAAAGTTATCGTGTCCAACTACAACTAAAAAATAAATACTAACAAAAAGAAGTTAAGCTAAAATAAAGTTATCGTGTCCAACTACAACTAAAAAATAAATACTAACAAAAAGAAGTTAAGCTCAGAAATTTGTTAAAATCATTTGCTATTAAAACACTTGTGTTAAATATAAAACACACTGGAAATGCATACATAAGTGCTACATGCAGTTATGGTTTATATTTTTATAAGCTATATATGGTATGTGCACTCCAGTGCCCATTACGTAAAAAGACGGGAAAAATATTTCTGAAAATATAAATTGCTTATTTTTCTGAAAAATTACTGAAGTTTATTTAGCCAGTTCTGCCTTTTATCATAATAGGAAAGCCAAGGGCTGTTCCTATTAGGATAATCATTTTGCTTTCTAAGGTATTTCAACACTCTCCCCTGATCTGAGTCATCTGAAAATCATTCCAATATATTCATAAGCTGATCAATTTCTAAATGTTATTTGTAACTACCTGTAGAAGCCTTCCAATATTTCTGATCAAGTAGTTATGTTTTCAACTGTCTCTTCCATTCATAATGAGATGCACTTGTGATCCAGCCTATCTGGAGTACTTAATCCCCAACACCCAGCAACATTCACACAAAAGATGCCCAGCTTAGAACCACCAAAGCTTTGCAAAGTTCTAATTATAATTACTTGCCAAAATATCCCCAACAGAAAATGAAATTATGCAATGCTAAACCAAATTCAAACAAAAATATGTGTGCTTTCAAACTAGGTAAAGCAGGAAGTTATTAGGTGTCTGCAAAAGGAGGAGCTGTTTCAGCTTATGCATGTGACCAAAATGGCAGTGCATGTAGGGGGAATCTCTATTTTTCCTGTCCCTCGAACCCTACTATAGCAATAATTTCTTTTCCCCTAAAACCTTATATTAGAGCTTCTCCCATAAGAAAAAAAAAGAAAGAAAATAATAAGTTTTGCAATAGTTTAGATCCTAAGTGTCTCCCACAAGACCATGTGTTAAAGGCTTGGTCCTCACTGTAGTGCTATTGAGTGATGATGGATCCTAGAAGAGGTGAAGCCTAGTGGGAGGTCTCCAGGTCACTGGAGGCTCACCCTTGAAGGGAGAGTATTTTCCCAGCCCCCTACTCTGCCCCTCTCTTTCCCATCACAGAAATCAAATTTTGCTTTCACACCCTTCTACCAGGATGTGTCACCTTTCTACAAGCTCAGGGCTACAGGCCAAAATCATGCACTGAAATTATCCTCTGTCTTCATAAGCCTTTCTATTTCAGGGGTTTTCTTGGTATTTGCTGACATGATGGGAAACTGACTAATGCACATACTACCTCCGCTCTCCCTAGTCCTCAATACTGTGTTTAAAAGGGCATCCAAGTCATGTGCCCTGATTACTGCTATCCAGTGCTCTGCACTTGACCTGGAGGCTTCCTAGTTGCCTTCCTCAGCCTTGGCTTCAGGGCCTAGTGCTCCTTCCTTGGGGCCATCCCAGAGGCTTCCAAGTCTTCAGCCTCACACCCAGGCATCCAATCTACCTCTTAGATACATCCTCTCGGTATTTCTGCCTGTGTTAGTGAAGAATACAACAACAAAGCACTACAAATCTAAGGCTTAAACCTCAGAAATGCATGGTCGCTCAGTGGTGGGGGCTGCAAGCCCAGGCCAGCAAATGATCAGGGATTGCACCTCCTGCAGGAGAGGGACAGGGACAGTCAGCTCCAGGTGGGTCTGTAGTCACAGTGCTCCGACTCTCATTGGTATGCTTCCTGTGTCTATATATACTATGGTTCCCCTGTTGTCTGTGACCTAATCCCATCTTATTACAAGGACACTGGTCATGGGGGATCAGGCCCACCATAATGATCTTGCTTTACCTCTATATCCCAATTTACTAATAAAATATGGCCACATGAAACTTCTTAATGAAGTGCTGACCCTTTTTTCTCCTTTGAGAGGGGAATATGGTTAACCTCAAAGGTCTTCCTTGACTTACAAATTAAGAGCAAATCTCTGACCCTGGTCTCAACAGTCCTCACCCCTACAGAACTCTACACATAGGAACTGGGTGACCTAAATATCAAACCCGAAGATTTGTACTTGTTCCAATCTTCATCAGCACACGTCCTCCCCAATACACTGGTATCACACCTCCTGTCATTTTAACCAATGGCTGGTCTCACTCCTCAGTTCAGACTCCTCTCCCATCCAGTCTGACCCTCTTCTAGACTGGACTTATGACCTCCTATAATGAGCCATTTCTTACTTTTTGTAATTATTCTCTCTGCATTAGTAATGTCCTCCATAAGGCTAACCTTTTCAGAATCCCTGTCCATTCTACTAGCTCATTAATAATTGAATGATTTTTTAAGAAAAGTAAGTTTCTTGAACCATTGCTCTGATTTGACATCTTTTAGCTGCCTTAGACATGGCAGGTATCCTATAAATGTTATGAAAATCTAAAGATGGTCTGGTCAACACTTAAGAGCCAACTGGCAAGATGATTGCTATTTATTTCAACATTTGCCGTGTTAAAACATGGGACTTTAGTAAGGAGAAAGTGAAGTACAACAAGGATACTGCATAATGACTCGAAAAGGCAAGAAAAATACATGGCTCAATGGCATCATTGTATTATTTAAGCATCTTGAATTTTGCTTAGAACATAAATAATGTGGAGCACACCCGTGACATCCTCACCTATGCTGGCAGAGAGACTTCAGAAAGACTGGATGCTGTCTGCTAAGGAACGTCCAGCAAAGTTGGGCTGAGGTGAAACTTAAGTGAGGAGTTTGAGCTTCTCAGAGGCCTTATAGTGCTTGGGTGTGGGCGAATCCAGTCCATCCCGTGTATGGAGGTACAGGCTAGTTGATTGGTGGCCTGCCAAGTAGGAGCCACAACTAAGCGCTTTGGAGACTCAGGAGCGGCATAAAGAAATGAAACTTTGGATTCTTTGAGAAGGTGCCATCTAAGCCTACATGGGCCACTGGACTGAGATCTGAAGTAGGGACTTAGGAAAGACAATCCTGACCCACCCTTCCCATCGGACACCCCGGCAAGAAGACCAACATCCACCATGGCAGAGAACTGACTTCATCAGAGTTCGGTGGATGGGATCACTTCGCAGTGAAATTGGCTATAACAGGTGTGTGAACCTCACCCCACTATATTGATACAGCTGGGAAATCTCAAAAATCTCTCCCCAGATCTCTGTGTGCATGATTATCGGACTGACTGAAACAGGAGGGGCATGTGACCTCCAACTCCCACCCCACCAGCAGAGACAGCCAAGGCCTTTTTCACCAACTCCAGAGGGCATGGCTACCAGAGGGAATCAGGCAAAATAAGAAATAAGCTGACGGCCCCCAGCCCCCGCTCCACAACCTCGGGGTCTGGGTGAATGGCAAACAGAGAGAGTGCCCAGTCATTCAAGAGAACAGGGCATCCAGAGGGCTGCAGGCCCAGAGTGTAGCTAGATCTGTGGAGAATGGCACTGGTTAGTGGGGCCTGGTTGGCAAGAGAAGCGGGGTGAGGGATGGAGACCAGGAATGGTCCTGGGTGACCAGGATTGGAGAGCCACACAGTTAGGGAAGATGAGCCGCCTCAGGGATTGTTTCCTGCATATAGAACGCAGAAGCTTGGCACAGAAGGCCCAGCTCCACCTACTGGAAGAAAAGATAATAGAACTATAAGACTGCATTTATCTTTCTTTTTCTTTTCAGTTTTTGTTTTTCCCTTTTCTTTAATTCTACCTATTTTTCTCTCTCTCTCTTTCTCTTTAGTGACTTCTTCCTTCCCCTTCCCCTACATTTCCTCCCAAGCATTACGACTTCTATTATGTGTAATTTACTAAATGCATATAGGTGAATGTTCCCAGGCTGTCTACAGTGCTTCCAAGTCCCTAGCTACCCCCAAATACTGCGGTCCATTCTCCTATTAATATCCCCCTTCTGTAGAGCAATCTTCCAAGGTAGCTAAGATATACTAATCCCTATACCATCACATACCTGACCTAAACATAAAGACCTAAGAACAAACCAAAGATTGCTATATGCCATCAGAATCCATATGCCTTTTATGAAATGAATTAATTTGCTTTTAAATTATAATAAAATCCACCATCTCTAGTCATAGTCTCTCATCACAAAGGAGAGATCCTGGAAATATACACAACCAAAACAAATTTATAGAAGAAAATAGTAACACACCAGTCAAACAGAGCTGGAAAGTAATGTGAGCATCATGAAAAAACAAGGAAAAAAAGGATTACAAACAATGCAGAACAGCTTAAATTTACAGGAGAACCTAGTGGCATCAGAAAAATGGTCAGATAAAGACTCAAGGCATACCTGACACAGATGGAATGGAATCTTAAATAGGTCATTAGAAAGCTAATGCAAACAATGAAAGAACACTTCAACAATGAATTACATAAACAAATTGAATAAGCAAAAGAACAACTCTACTGGGAGATAGAGGTTATAAAAAAATCAAACAATAATCCTAGAAATGAAGGACACTATAAACCAAATAAAAAACTCAAATGAGAGTATTACCAGTAGAGTAGATCAAGTAGAAATCAGAACATCAGACAATGAAGACAAAATATATCATCTGGAAAAGAGTCTAGTAAACTCAGAAAGGCTGGTAAGAAACCACAAGCAAAACATTCAAGAGATATGGGATATCATAAGAAAACCAAACTTAAGAGTCATTGGGATAGAGAAAGGAATAGAGGTCCAAACCAAAGAAATGAACAATCTGTTGAATGAAATAATTTTAGAAAACTTTCCAGACATGAAAAATGAAATGAATGTTCAAATCCTAGAAGCCTACAGGATGCCGAACATACAAAACCAAAATAGACCAACTCCAAAACACATTATTATGAATATATCCAACATACAGAACAAGGAAATAACATTAAAAGCTACAAGAGAAACTCTGCATCTAATAGAAGAAAAATTTGGCCCTAATCTCCATCCCGTGGAGTCGGGCTCCAAATTCCTTAATAGGACACCTATAGTACAAAAGTTAAAATCAAGAATCAACAAATGAGACATATTCAAACTAAAAAGTTTTTTTTTCTCAGCCAGAGAAATAATAAGCGAGGTAAATAGGGAGCCTACATCCTGGGAACAAATTTTTACCCCTCACACTTCAGATAGAGCATTAATCTCCAGAGTATATAAAGAACTCAAAACATTAAACAACAAAAAATAATTAATAACCCAATCAACAAATGAGCCAAAGCTCTAAAGAGACACTTCACAGAGGAAGATATACAATCAATCAACAAGTACTCAAAAAAGTGCTCATCATCTCTAGCTATCAGAGAAATGCAAATTAAAACCACTCTATGATACCATCTCACTCCAGTAAGAATGTCAGCCAATATAAAGTCAAACAACAACAAGTGCTGGCGAGGATGTGGGGAAAAGGGTACACTCATACATTGCTGGTGGGACTGCAAATTGGTGCAGCCAATTTGGAAAGCAATATGGAGATTCTTTGGAAAGCTGGCAATGGAACCACCATTCGACCCAGCTATTCCCCTTCTCAGACTATTCCCTAAAGAAATAAAAAAGAGCATACTACAGGGATACAGCTACATCAATGTTTATAGCAACACAATTCACAATAGCTAGACTGTGCAATCAACCTAGATGCCCTTCAATAGATGAATAGATAAAAATAAATGTGGCATATATACACATTGGTATATTAATCAGCACTAAAAAATAACAAAATCATGGCATTTGCAGGGAAATGGATGGTATTAGAGCAGATTATGCTAAGTGAAATTAGTCAATCCCTAAAAAACAGATGCCAAATATCTTCTTTCATATAAGGGGGGAGACTCAAAACAGAGTAGGGAAGAAGATTATGAGAAGAAGATTACCATTATGCAGGGCTAACAGGTGGGAGGGAATGGAAGAGAGAAGTGGAATTGCACGGAATATGAAAGGAGACCATCTTTGTCATACAAAATTACATATAAGAGGATGTGAGGAGGAAGGGGAAAAAAGAGAGACAGAGAAATGAGTTACAGTTGATGGGGTAGAGAGAGATGATGAGAGGGGAAAGAGCAGGGAGGGGGAGAGGAGGGTATTGGAAGGGCAGTAGAATACAACAGACACTAGCATGGCAGTATGTATAAACGGGGGTGTATATCCAATGTGATCCTGCAATCTATACATGTGGGAAAAATAAGAATTCATGCCCCATTTGAATCAAATGTAGAATATACATATGTCCAGATCATTGTAATATTTTTATCAACCAATAAAAAATAATACAATTAACTCCAACAACTCTGTTATGAGAAATTTAATTTATTTTCATTTGATTTTATGTTACATATATCTATGGAAAGAAAAAATATGATAACAGTTTCTTATTATGCAATTAAAAATCATGGTGTAAATAATCTGGTGTGCTATTCTATTCAAAGGTCTCAGAGATAATTATAGGCTTCTGAATCAATACAGTGAACAGCTCAAACTGCACAACAGTAAAATATTAGCCAAAGTGCATTTATTATAGCTTTTTACCAACCCATGCAACTCGGATATTAAGTCATGCATTCTACTGTGCTTTGATAAGTAAATTGAATGAATTTTCCTCATACAGCCAACCATATAAATAACACATACATAAGAATAACTAGAGCAATAAAGTAAAAAGTCAATGATGAAGCACATGCAGAATGTTAAAGATAATTTTTTTTTAGCTTTTAAGGAAACAACCCAAAGCCCTCAGAAAGGCAGCACACCTGACACCATATATTGTCCCTACAATATCACTGAGCTCATATCTTCAATGTTCTCTCTGTCCCCTACACCTTTACTATTTAAGACCTATCTACACATGTCTTAGGAGATGTCAAAATTTCTGATACCACTCTGACTTAAAAAATGCTTGATGTGGCTTGGAGATACTTTGGAAACATAGCAGTGTAGAAAAGCATCCTAAAATTGATAATAAATGTAACTATACAGAGAATAATTTTATCCTAAACTGAGTTTTTCCCATCAAGTCTCTCACAGTTGAAGTCCTCTTATGTAACAAAAAATAAATTAACTCCAAAAGATTGTCAATCATTCTTCTCTATATAATTTTTGGTAATTTATAGTGGACATTTCTTTCACCTAACATTTTTATCTTTGTTTTGAATTTCACATCCTGGATTAAATTAGAATCTAATGGGCAACACACAAGTACACACCTGGTAGCCATCATGATTGTCCTCACCACCATCGACATCATCATCATTATACACCATCACCCTCAGTCATCATCTGTATCTTCACTATCCTAATGACCAGTGTGGGCACTATTGTGTCAAAGGAAAATTAAACCAAAGATAATCCTACATCTCCTTTGCTAGTACCTAAATTTGGAGTATCTCTAGCCCCTCCAAAAAAGAGACATACTCTATGTGTATTAATGCACTCTAGTCTTCCTTTGCTACTATTATTTATTGATTGGAGGAGTAGTGTGTGCCAGAATATATTCAAATCCACCAAATTTCCCTGTCTGTACAGTTAAGCAAGGTCATGATTTTGAGTAGACAAAATGAAAGTTGGTCTAAAGCTAAAAGCACTTATATCCAATGAAAATGGTTTGACTATTGTGCCACTGATGACAACAAGCCCTGAAACACTTTATTGAAAATTTTGAAATGCATGATGAAAATGGTCTGAATTCTGAGTCACTCATAATCATTGAATCTATGGAAGATTTTATGCAAGTGAATAAAAAATTTGAATGCATTTAAGTTCCAGGAAAAAAGAGTCGGTATAGAAAAAATCCAATTTTTTTGTTGCATTAATCATGAGTAACCTTGTCATTTGAGTCCCTGTTAAGTGTTCTCCTACTTGTATGTAAAACTATCATAAAATGTACTCAAAAGAAAAGACACTAGTTATATTATTTCTTTACTTGGGAAATCCTAAGGATCGGTTTTTATTTGTACTTTTTTTCCTGGCTATTTATTATAACAATCACAATCATTACTCATGCTTATTAGTTTTTATATACAGTTTAAAGCCATTCCATTAACTAACTTAGTGCTTAAATAAAAGATAAGAAACTGGGGTATAAATACTTTGAATGATGAAAGGAAAACCTTACAAAAAGTAAGATATGCATCATAGATACTGAATCTAATTCCAAGACCCTGTTTAAAGCTTGCAGATTTCCCCATGATAACCCCCAATTATAATTTTCACAGGTTTTATTATTTTTCAAATGTTATTTCTATTTTTAAAAGATGAAAATTAAGACTTCCAGGTTTCCTTCCAGCATATACAATGCTTGGAAAACATCATACCCATCATCTCAAGAAGAAAAACACTGAACAAACTGAAGCTGAATAACTCTTCTTAGATATGCAACGGAGGTTGCAGTGCAAGTGAGTGCTCACTAAACAAAAGAGACAGACAGTGGATACAGGAATCACAGTGGGCTAAAGCAGAAGTCCAGAAGCTGAAATACCTATGTAGTTGAATTAGGAAAACTGACAAATTGATGGGCAGAATACTGAGCAAATATGAAAATGAAACAAAATCTCCAGGGAGGTTTAAAAAGTCTGTGGACTTCTGTGAGATTTTCCACCAGGAGCCCCACCATGCATGGTCTCATGGAAAAGACTGGGGGAAAAATCCCTTTGCTTCCAGAAAGGGGACATATAAAGCAGTCATTTTGAAAATGGAAAGAGCATCCTGCTCTTATAAAGAAGTTATCCTTCAGGAGAAACTATTTATGATACTTTAACCTTAACCTACAAGAAATTTTCTAGGACCCAGTCAACTGAGAAAAAGGAAACACCATACTACAGTCCCGCCTAGCCTTTCTGTCATACCTAATGATGAGAGGAAAGAGAAACACTTGCAAAGGTCACATCCCAGTGCCAGAAGTCTCAGATATGGTAGGAGTGTGGAACTGTCTGAGTGTGAATTTAAACTAACCATAACTCAAATCATAAGGGATCTAGTAAAAATATGTACATAAACTGCAAAAACAGACCATATTAGCAGGTAGATGGAAAGATAAGGAAGAATAAAGCAGGCATACTAGAAATAAAAAATATTCTAATACAAATAAACACTATCTTTGATGGCTCAGGAGTAGACTAGAGATGGCTGAGTGAGCTTGAAGAAATGTCAATATAATATATAATATTCCAAGACCAAATATAAGAGAAAAAATAGTGGAAAAGTGCAAAAATAATCTGAAAGTTGTAGAACAAATAAAAAGGTATCACTGGTTATAGCAGAAATAACATAAAAAGAAGAAAGGAAAAATAGACAAAAGAAATATTTTAAGCAAAAAATGGATAAGTTCTCAAGATTAATAACAGAAATCAAACCATAGAACCAGGAGGGTTAGAAAACACTACAGAGAATGTATGCTAAAAAATATCCATGAATAGAATTATATACTCCAACTACAGAAATTCAAAGACAAAGACTAAAAGATCATTAATAATTAATCTCTAATCTTTAGTCAGGTTGAAATAAAGAGAAAGAGAGAATAGAAAAGAAGATATGTCGGGGGGTTGGGCTGTACTAATATCAGAAATGAAAGTTACCAACATAAAGCATAAAGTTTCCATACATATTGCATGCACCAAAAAGTGATATTAGAAACAAGTCTATGTACAAAGATTTGATAACTTAGGTAAAATGAATGAATAGTGTAAAGACATAATATTCCAAAATCTCACAAGAAAAAAAAATGGCATAGGCCTGTGGGGACAAGTGCATAAAGTACTGCATACATGGTATACGTTAAGGGAATCTGAGTGGCAGGCCACTCCCCTCATGCTAGGAGTGTGAGCTGCAGGCCACTTACCCTGTAGGCATAGCCCCAGGCATGAAGCCATATGTTGCAGTCCCTGTACTTGCTCCAAGGCCCACTCCTAGATTGGTCCTTGCAAGGACAGTTAGCAGACATTGCATTGGTGGCTGCCTGTAATGTGCTTAGCTACTGCCTGAGTATATATAGATGGTAACTGTGCAATAAAATCAGATTCCTGCTTGGTCTCTGGAGGTCTTGATTAGTGACTCAGCAGCCACATCCTCCTCTTCTTTTTCCATGGACCTTCTCACTGCAAAAGGGAGAGCCCATGCATATGCCTATATATGTATTACAAATTGAAATAATTATTTATCTCTTACCAAAACAGAAAATTTCAGGCTTAGATCCAATCACTGGTAAATTCTACCATCCATTTCAAAAAGAAATTTTATTGTCTATGATCTTTCTTAGAGGTGTAGAGGAAATCTATCTTAACTCATTCTACAAAGCTGGTATTGCACTAATACCCAAACAAAACAAGATATTATGGAAAACTATAGAGCTTTATCTTTCGTGACATAAGTTCAAAAATCACTAACAAAATGTTACCAAATTCACACAAAATTCTATATTTAATATCACTAAAAAATAAATACAGTACCAGGACTAAGTAGACTTTATTATATATATATATATATATATATATATATATATATATATATATATATACATACATATATATAAAACTCTGGTTTAATATGTAAAAATCAATTAATGTGATCATATCAATAGATGTGAAAAAGCACTTTACAAGATCCAAAACTGTTTCATTAAAAAGTGCTTCATTAAATTAAAAGTTAATTAGAAACTTCCTTAACTTGATAATGAACACACACACACACACACACACACACACAGCTTTTAACTGACACTGTATTCAACGTTGAGAAACTAGAAGATTTCCTGCTAGGCTCAAGTACAAGGCAAATAAATATGAGACCTCTCATCACTTTCTCAATATCATTATAGGAAATCCTAGGTAGGTAATGCATGAGAAATAAAACAAGGAAATACACACAGATAATGGGAAATAAAAATAAAACTTGTCTTTATTTATAGATTATAGGAGAAAGTCCCCAGAAATTGACCAAAAACTCCTGGAACTGAAAAACTATTATAGCTAACTTGCAGGATTTAGGTTACAGTAGGAGCACAATTCAATCATACAACTTACATACTCTAAATGAACAAGGGGAATTTGAAATTTAAAACACAATAGCATGCCAGATGTGGTGACACACAACTGTAATCCCAGCAGCTCAGGACACTGAGGCAGGGGACTCTCAAGTTCAAAGCCAGCCTCAGCAATTTAGTGAGACCCTGTCTCAAAATAAAACATAAAAAAAGTGTTCAGGATGTGTCTCTATGGTTAAGTGCCTAAGGTTCAATTGCCCCCCAACCCCACCTAAAGGCAATAGCATTTACACTAGGACCCCCAGAACTAAAATACTTTTGTTAAGTCAAATGAAATATGGTCAAGGTGAGAAAAGCAATACAATTTGTTAATTTTAAAAAAATAATAAAATATTCATGTTTATAAAGAGAAATACTCAGAATTGTTAAGATGTCAGTTTTTACCAATTTGGTCTACAGATTCAATGCAATCCCAAACAAGATTTCAAAAGGTTTTATATATGAACATGAACAGTTATTATTTGTTAACTAAGTTTTAACTAATATTATTATTATATTTTTTAATATAAGTTGAACTGTGAATTGACAAGCTGGTTCTAAAATTTACATAGAAAAGCAAAGACACTATATTTCCCACATAATATTGGAAAAGAAGAAAAGAAACAGGAAATGAGCACCATCAAACTTTAGGATTTATAAAGATACAGGTATCAAGATAGTATGACATTTTCTGAAGAAAAGACAATGCAGCCAAAGGATAACTCAGAAGTAAATTCACAGTGCCACAGCTATTCTTAACAAAGTGCATATTGGATGGTCTCTTTAAGAAACGGTACTGGAAAAACTGAATATCAACATGTAAATTAAAATAAATATTCTAGACACATCTCACAAAAATTAACTAAAAAGACAACACATCCATAAATATAAACCCCAAAGGATAAAACTTTCTAGATAAAATGGGACAAAATCTAAATGCCCTTAGGTTTGATGATGTTGTAGATACAAACACTAAAGGCAAAATTCATGAAAGAGAAAATTCTCTTAAGTTGGAATTAATTAAAATCAAAAGCTTCTGCCCTGTGAAAAATAATATTAACAAAAAAGGAGACAAGCCAGAAAACTATTTGCAGAACACTCTCACAAAAGATTCATTCAAATTATTCAAAGTACCTTAAATCTCAACAATAATTAGCGAACAACACAGTTTTTAAAAATGGACAGATCTAAACAGATACCACACAAGATGTGATATACAGGGGCTGGGGATGTGGCTCAAGCGGTAGCGCACTCGCCTGGCATGCGTGCGGCCCGGGTTCGATCCTCAGCACCACATACCAACAAAGATGTTGTGTCCGCCGAGAACTAAAAAATAAATATTAAAAAAAATTCTCTCTCTCTCTCTCTCTCCCCTCTCTCACTCTCTCTTAAAAAAAAGATGTGATATACAGATAAAAAGTAAAAATATAAAAAGGTGCTAAAATTCAAACTTATTAGGAAATAGGAAATTAAAACAATAATAAGATACCACTGAATTAGAAATGTGAAACTCCAATAGTGAGGAGGCCAAATGTTGGAAAGGCTGAGATGGAACTCTCATTCATGATGGTCAGAGACACAACATAGTGTAAACACTGTGGAAGGCAGTTTGAAATTTCTTAAAATATTAAATGTGCACTAATCATACAATCCTTACTCACCCTCCTTGTTATATGCTTTGCACAAGATTAAAAGACCATGATACAGGAACTCTACACCTCATTATGAAATACTATGTAGAGTTTATCTTCTGGCTCCAGTTTATGTCAGCCACAGAGGAGCTTCTGTGTTGATAACTGAACTCCACACAGGGAATAATTACTTCTGTCAACTACTCCATCTTCTTATTCCAGTCAACTGTGTGAGTCATCCCACATACCCATTTACTTCACTAATCTCCATACTCTTCAAGGGTTCCTGGTAACAAAGAACACATTCACTACTGGTAACCCCTCATCTGTTGTTTCTCCTTTAGAGTGTCAAGAAAAGAGACCCTTCCTTATTTCATGGTTGAAAAGAAATAGACACAATCCATCTCCTGATGAGGAGACATTTTTCCACTTCTTTCACATTAGCAGGGTCTCCCTGCAACATTCACTGGCACAGGAATGCACGGTAGTTTTAATCAGTTGCCTACTATCACTTCACCTAGTTCTATTGTGATAAGTAGTTTCCCCAAAGGACGTGGCTTTGTCTTTCACTCTTAAGGAAAACACAAAAGAGTCTTCTAAATATTATTCCAGAAACATTGCAAGTCATGTCACAATCCAACTTCATTTTCTAAACGTTTCTTCTTAAATGTCCCACTAAGCTGGGCATGGTGGCACACAACTGTAATCCAAATGCCTTGGGATGCTGAGGCAGGAGAACACCAGGTACAAGCCACCGTAACCAAAAGTGGGACACTAAGCAACTCAGTGGGACCCTGTCTCTAAATAAAATACAAAAATAAAAAAAAAAAATAAGAAATAGGGCTGGGGATGTGACTCAGTATCTGAGTTCCCCTGGGTTTATTATTTTATATCTGGAGCACAATAAGCTTTGTAATTAACTATAACAAGCTTACAAATACTTTCTGGATAGACTTGAATATTTTAGGCCATTTTTACCTCAGATCTAACCACTGTCACAGTTGTGACCTCATAGTATAGATGTCAAAGAGTATGTGCCACAAGAGAAGAAAAATCTGCTCTTTTCTCTTTTGATCTGGGTTTTCACTACTAGCATAACCTCCAACTTGTGTCTCCACAGAATCTCTTTTAACCACTTGTCTAATTTTTGAGCAAATTAAATTAATATATATATGTTTAAAATGATAAAATTTTTCATGTTACACTTTGTCTACTCTGCCTGTTACTATTCTGAGCACTTCACATTAATTGTCATGATTCATCTAAGACTTTGATGGAATAGATAAATACTAAGCTAATCTTTCATTGATATATACTAAGATTAAATATGTTCTGATTGTGGAACTCCGGCAACCAGGAGAACAGTCCTCAACAAACATGCTGAGACTGTTTGTTTTGATGTAGTTAAAATAATGGAATCAGCAATCCTGGCCTGATTCTTGACTACTGTGTGATCTGGGTAGGGTAAATCAGCAAAACTCACTGAACTTGAGATCCTTCCTTATGATATAAATAACAAGGAAAACATGCCATGTACAATGCCTAAAACTCTCTGATATACTATGTGCATGTAAAAAGTAAGAGGGGTATTATCATAAATTTAGAAATGCTAGATTAAAGCATAGTAAATGGAAGAGGAAATTATGGGAAGGGGCACACAACAAAGAAAAGAAGCAGAGTATGATACTTTGAGGCATTACAGTCTTCTTAGGTATAAGTTACTCAGAGTATCATGTCTGAATTCACATCGTATAAGGGTTAAAATAACCTTCTCACTAATTAAACTGTATATTTGTATTACAATGAGTCATCTTATTAGGCAGAACATATACACAATGATATACTGGAACTCGCAAGCCCAAATAAGACTCAATAATGTGTTCCCAGTGGGAAGAGCCAGGCCTACATCTGGCCTGAGCTCTGGTGGGGGTCTGCTGGTGGTGGGTCTGAGCAAGGCCTACCTTGAACCAGGCTCAGACGCCTGTCAGCAAGGCTGACCTGGGCTGGGGCTGAACTCTGACTGGTGTCTACCAGTAGGGGGAGTCAGTGCGCAGCAGAGACTGAGCTCTGGAGGACATCTGACAGTGGGCGGAGTCATTCCTGGGCTGAGTCAGCTGTGGCAGGGGTCAGCCCAAGTTAGGATGGACCCTTGAGGACCTTCTTCCCCAGGCTGCTGCCTCATGTCATTGTAGGAGATATGGGCAGATCCTGAGTGTCCCAAGGATGTTTGCTGATGAGCCAAGGCAGTACTTGCAGGGCCAAAGGATCTACAGGCATCAGGCAGTGTCGGGTAGAAACTGGGCCTTCCCTGGGGCCTGGCTCCAGGGTAGAGCTTGAACCCAAAGTTTGCCTGGCTCCATCCTGCCTCCAGCATAGTGTGGGAACCTCCTCCTGGCACTCCCCATGCCTAAATAGGCCTCATCACTCTGCTCCTTCACCAGCAGCCACAGGGGCTTTACAAAACAAACAAACAAACAAACAAAAACAATTAATATAAAAACTCTCCAAGTGCATCAATGCTCTCTACTGTCCTGGATATCTCATGAAAGTAAATGAAAATTTTTAAAAAGTAGATCAGCAATTATGACTTTGGTCAACATGTGGCCTGAATAAACTCATCTTCAATACAATGCAAAAAAAAAAAAAGAAGACAGACCATGTCACCCTATAATGTGAAAGTTTCCTGTGATTTTCCATCTTGCTCGATAGATAACCCAAAGCCCAATGCGGTCCCACAAGGACCTCAAAAACTTGTAATTCCACAGCTTGCCTTGGGAAACTGCAGGGCCATGCCAGCCCCCTTGCTGCATTGGGGCTATAGTGCCTGTCATTTCCTCTCCAAGGGTGTCATTGTTATTATGTGTATGGAGTTATTAACAGTATGGTTCTATAGCACCAAAGAGAATCACAGTATTATGCAGCCATCACCATCCTTTGTCCATCCCCAGGAATTTTCTTCTCACCCATTCAACTTGTCCTCCTTTAATACTATCTTTCCACTTCCCTGTTGCTAATCCCAGTAACCACCATTCTACTTTCTGTCTGTATGAATTTGATTATTTCAAAGATTTATTTGAACACCAGAAAAGTACAAGAGCAATGCATGCTGATGTATGTGTGTACATGGGCAAACATACCTGCATATATATACATGCATTAGTAATGAAATTTCCCTTCTTGCTCTCCACATTTATGTTTAGAATTCCTCCTATATAGTGTAAACACTCATTTATTTTCTTCCTGAACTTTGATGATTTATACATTTAATTTATCAGAGCATCTGGAGTTTATTTTAATGTCTATATGAGATAGGGATTGGATTTCATGTTCTTACCTACATCATAAGGCATCTTCAAAATGGTCTCAGTACCTTTTCCTGAATAAGTTGTCTTTCTCCAAAGAATGGAAATGTGACCTTTGTAACATTATAAAGTGTTTAATCAATGCAAGTCTTTCATGATCTCTCTTTTGACTTCTGTCACTCTGTTCCCAGTTCCCACACTTCACATATTACAATTTTCTAGGTGAAGATAACTCATGGTGCTAAATTCATGACATCTTATTTTTCCAAAATGATACTTTTGTGCTGGGAAAGATGGCATATGCCTGTAATCCCAGTGACTTGGGGGACAGAGGCAGGAGGAAGGAGGATGTCAAGTTCAAAGGCAGCCTCAGGAACTAGGAGGCACTAAGCAACTCAGTGAGACCCTGTCTCCAAATAAAATACAAAATAGGGCTGGGGATATGGCTCAATGGTTGAGTGCTTCTCCGTTTCAATCCATGGTACCAAAGAAAAAAAAATAAACACACACACACACACACACACACACACACACACACACCTCACACATTCATACTCCTGTGACTGAATTTTTCAAAATGACTTTAGACATTTATTGCTCTCATGATACCTCATTGGAAGTAAAATATTCTATGTATTGAAGTGAGGAAAATAGATGGTCAACAAGGGCCTGTCTCTAAAGGAATATACATGACCTATTATGATGTGATTCTTTGTTTTCATAGATTTATTTTTGTGGACCCCAAAGACTCATGAGAACAACATCTGAGTGTTGCATATAGCTATTTAAATGGATTCCAATGGGATCTTCCTCTCTGGGTTCAACCACATTATTTATGTTTATTTTATTAGGAATTGAACCCTGGGGAGCTAAACCACTAAACCCATCTCCAGCCCTTTGTTGTATACTTTTTTAGAGTCAGGGCCTCATTGAATTGCTGATGGCCTTGCTAAGTTGCTGATGCTGGATATGACATGACCTCAAGAGCTGAATTTCCTCCCACATCCCCTGCATTCTGAAAGTAGAAGTGAGTTCCCTGCAGGGTTTGTTCCACCTAAAAAAAAAGGACCTGCTACACAACATTTAGAAACACAAAAACTGGATGTCTTTGTTCTCTCTTCAAAATTAATTTGGGGCTGAGGATGTGGTTCAAACAAGAGCACAATTGACTGGCATGTGCAGGGCACTGGGTTCAATCCTCACCACCACATAAAAATAAAATAAACATGTTGTGTCCACCAAAAGCTATAAACAAATGTTAAAAATTTCTCTCTCTCTCTCTCTCTCTCTCTCTCTCTCTCTCTCTCTCTCTCTCTTTTAAAAAAAGCAATTTGACTTATTTCTTATTTTTAGTTTTTAAGTAACTGATTTACTTAAGTTAGTGACCATACTTTTGCTATAATTTAAGCTAAATGGAATGATAATTCTTAGGATACTATTTTGTAAATACAGATGGTTTAAATATGAGTCTTTTAAGTAAATTATTCCTATTCTATTCTATTCCAGAGATCATTTAATTTTATTAAGCCACTATTACATAAACAACAATGGGATTTCTGGGTACGTGGAACCTAGCCATTGTGAATATTTTAAATTCCCAACAAAGGCAGTCCCTTTATACAAAGGAGTGTATTTAATAATATAGTAGAAAATATGAAAGTAAAATTATGCTTAAGAAAAGATTTTCATTGATTTAAAATCTTGTTTGGCATGGCAGCTAATTTTTCCATAACAGAATAACCAGAGCATTGTAAGAGTTAACCAGAAAACACAACTAAACATGTCATGGACATAGGAGATCTCAAAAACAAAGGAAATTGAAGTTTGCAGGGAACATTTTAGAATTGGAAACCACAAATTAAACTCGCTCTGTTCCCATTTTCCCTTCTGTTATCTTCTTTGTCCTCTTCTTCTACTTCTTCTACTTCTTCTCCTTCTCCTTCTCCTCCTCCTGCTCCTTTTTCTTAAACCTTCAATCAATTAATTAATTAAATAATTAATTTCCATATGGGGCTGAGAATCCAACTCAGGGCCTTGCACATACTAAGGGAGCGCTCTACCACTGAGCCATAACTCCAGCCCCTTTTTTATTTTATGACCATTTTCATGAAATTCAGAAATGCATTCTGCTGTGGTTCACTGATATGAGGATTGACTTACTCATTGTTTAGTTTTCTGGGAGACTTTTGTAAAATACACATAAATTATTTAGGACATTGAATTGAAAAAACAAAGACATAATTCCCCAATTGGTTATTCTTATATTTGATACTCATAAAATGATTCTCAAAACTAGTACAAAAACTTTTAAACTCTCACTTTCCATTTCTACATCATTGCCAACAAGTGAAAATTCAACAACCTGGACCAATCTAGAAACCACACTTTGAAAAATGTTTCCCAAGTACAAATACAGACCACTTATTTAAAAATACCCTAATTATGAACTAGTAGTTAGAGCTTCATTCAAGTGTTAAATATGCTCTAATTCTGTGTGTGTGTTTGTGTGTGTGTGTGTGTGTGTGTGTGTGTGTGTAAAATATGCATTGACATTTAAAACAAGTTCAGGAGTATAGGCGCCTACTTGAAAATAAGAAGCAGCATTATCACATTTGAATGTCAGTGAAGAATCTGCCTGATACTTGAGGCCACAATTAACTGAAAGGAGAAAGGGACTTGAAAAAGAAAGTCTACACATTTAATAAATCTAATTCGTCTGTTTTCCCTCAAGAGTCTCACCTGTTGTGAAATCAGTCCTATATGCAACACTACCTTGCCAGCATAAAACATCACTGGCTCTAAATGAGTGGATGGAGGTCTGCAGCCATGGTTGGTATAAAATGGACTGAGGATCCCTCACTGATTGTTATCCAGATTGACTTCAGTGTGTACTAGTATTGGATAATAGATGCTGATACAGTTTGGGTCTTATACGAGTAAACTGCAATGAAGCTAATTTCTAGTTGAAAACTACTCAATTCATTTTACTAACTGGTTTTTGGAAAACACTGCCTTGAAAATTTATCTATATGTTCATAACAGCATTTATATATCTCTCCACTGTGGTTCGGCTTAATCGGGAGTGAGGACTGGATATAACTTAAATGTCCATTAGTAGGTAGAACATTATAACAGTGCAGTTATCAGTGTGATCTCAATCTAGGTAACATTGATTAATCTCTGTGTAATAAGCCTGCTTCTGAAAAACACAATGTAGAGCTCCAAAAGCAGAACAATATTTTCAGAATACCATGTTATGTTTGTAAATAGATAGAAATATTATATATATATATATATATATATATATATATATATATATATATATATATATATATATATAAAGGGCCTGGAACTATATATTTCAATAAATTACAATCTCAGTAGTGGGAGGTACTAGCAGATCAAGAGGACTGTGGCTGCATGTGAAGTTGTCCAGTTTTTAAAGAGTTTTTAAAATGTTAATTGACAACAAATTCAAAGGGTTTTAGTATGTTTTGAGGTGTGTCTTGGTAAGACAAGCACAGAGGTGAGAAATACTTAAGTACAGTTCAATAGAACCAGGTATAATATCTGTACCCAAGACTCCATGAATATGAGGAAAGAGAACACTAAAAAATCATAAGGACTAAGGAAAGATCAGGATTAGGGAGATTTGTAGGAACAGCTGAATTTAAAAAAGCATGCAGTGGGCAGAAAAAAAGGAAGAAAAGTCCTCACAGTTGGTAACACTGATTGGTTCCACTATATAAATAACGGAGTGGCCAGCTGAGAGGGAAAGTGCTTTGCAACTCTGTTGAGAGACAGCAGAAAGTGCCACCAGAGTGGCAATATGAACCCAATAAGGCAGATTAACTCTTTCGCCTTGTTGATCTATAACAGCTATCTTTCTTACTATGCCTCTGTTGATCTATATTGATACAAGGTAGGACCAAATGCAATGACAAATTTTTGTCACATGTATTGATGAATGCTGATAATTCAACAAAGCACACATATTTTAGTTAGTGTTCTCAATAACTCCTTTTCTATTCCCATCTTGTTTCAAAAAATTTTTCAGAAGAAAGAAGTTCTCCCTAAGCCACAAGTGCCCTTTTTTGAACTACTAATTGAGGGCTCGTTCTATTTGTTGTGGCTGGTTTCTGAATATAGTGTGCAAAACCTAGAAAGTGTCATGCACCAACAGAAAGTACACCTTCAGTGAGTCCCATAATTTGAACACCAGGGTCGCCTTATTGTCCTTTAAAGGTCAGAATACCAATGTAACAGAGAAGATTTTTCTTCCTATGACTAAAGTGTAATTGACTTGCTTGTTCAGATGAAAAATAGGATAGGAAAATTGACTTGAAAGCCAGTATTTTGATACAGGTGCTGTAGAGGAACATAAACTACTCTCATTTGGAAACTTTTAGACACTTATGCAGCTGTGGCCATGTAAGTGTAAATAACAACAGGTCTAATCAGGCATGGTGGCCAATAGGTTTGAACTTTCATGCTTAGAAACCAGTGATTACTTGTGCATCTTTTCCTTTGAACCTCGTTTGTGACTCATCAACAATTCAAGCATTAATGAGGGAGGAAAAAAATATGTTTGGATGTCTTTTTTGTACATCAAGCAATGAACTCTTTGTATTAACATCAACAATATAATTCACGTTCAGGAGTTACATCCATTTCAGACAGTCATATTTAGAAGGACCAGCCAGCTTCCTTAGATGTTTTCAAGACCATGAAAAGTCCAAAGAAAAGAACATCTGAAAGAAGATTTTGAAGAATTTTCAACAAATAATAGTCTAGAAATGCTGACATGAAAAACAACTAAAATTTTCAACTCCTTTTTAGGAACATTACCTGTGCTGTGCTTTTCAGAAATGACTTGTCATAATTGATTTGTGCCCATGTTAGCAACTCTTCTGGAATTACAATGAAAGTAGACTAATGTGAGAGTTTTTCTATAGAAATAATTCAAATTACTTGCATAGGAAGTGTCAGCAGGTCTGAAGATGTAGCCCAGTGGCAGTGACCTTGCCTAGCATGGGAACAGCCGGGCATGGACTTTCACCCCAAACACTGCAAGAAAAGAAAAGGGAGGGAAGGGAGAGAGAAAAGTTGGAGAAAGAAAGTTCCAAGAAAGTTGGAAGGAAGAGAGGTAAAGTTGGAGGCATGGAGGGAGGTAGAAAAAAAGTAATAAGAAAAGGAGAAAAACCAGGAAGGGAGGAAGGAAGCAAGGAAGGAAGGAAATAAGGAGAGCACAAGGGCAGGGAAAGGTCTGAGTCACTAAAACAAAAGGCAAGCGACAGAAATACAAATATAGGCCATAAAAGTTGTTTGAAAATTTTAGACAGCTTTAGAATTTGAGTGACATCAAACTGAGTGGTATTATGACTGGATGGAATCTTTCTACTAAGCCCTGCCTTGGCCTGGCCTAAACCAAATAAAGGGGTGGGTGGCATGGAGAGGAATTCTCTCTGGCTGGAGTGGGAAGGACCTAAACATGTGGCACTTGAGGATGTACTGGGTAGGGAAGGGGAAAAGACTCTCCCCTGATGGGCAGTTGAGCACAACAAGGCTCCTGGGAGCCCTTGATCATGGCTCCCACCGCCATATGCCCCACCACCCGCCATACACTCAGCCCCTGAAGGGGATCACAGTGGTCTGCTCCCTTGCTTGGTGCAGGTTTCAGTTCCTGACCAAACACCTGAGTGTCTGCAGCCTGTGTTGACCAGCCTGGGCAGGCTATTGTTGTGGTGGCAAGAGCCAAAACCATCTTGGTGTGATGGAGGAGCCAAGGGCTGCCTCTCAGCCATACTTGTGGGTGGTCCTAGAAGAAGCACCCAGGTTTGTGGCAGCATTGTCTGAAGACAAGAAGCCAGGTCCTCTTCCTTATGGATTTCCTTGGGAGTTGGTGATGTGTACAGCTCTTAGATTTTTTGCTGTTCTCTCACTTTTCTGGAGAAGTTTTCAGTCGGTTAGTAGCAGGCTTTATGTGGGAAGAGAAAAAAAAGCTGCCTCCAAAACTTGCTGGGCTTATTAAAGAAAAATGTGGACTTCTTGAAAAGTTAACTTTTTTCAAAAAGAACATGAAGGCTTAGACTCATCTTTAAAGGATTGCAGGTTTGAGAAGGGTTCAAGGGAAGCACAACATCTGGAGGCAACCTACGAAAAGCTGCATAGGTCCAAATCCAGCCATGGGGTTAAAATGCTCTTACAAGAAGAAGAGCTCAAAGCACAGAAGGCTAAACATGGTCAACATGATGAAATGATGGCGCATATATCAAGAAGGATACAGTCCCTCCAAGGTGAATCTGAATTCCTCAGATCACAAATAGCTGAAGCTAAAACAAACTGGAGACTCTTTCAAGTGAATGAGGAAGGACTGAAGCTGGCAATCAAAGAGGCTTTGAATGAAAGTTCCCAACTTCAGCAAAGGCAGAGACCAAAAATACAAGGAGAACCTGAAGCACAGAGGGAACAAGTAGTTGTCCAATATAAAGCAAAAATCACATTGGAGGACTCTAAAGTAGCTGCAGAACAAGTTCCAAGGGATACAGAAAATCACCTGGAGTCTCCGAGTGAATGCTTGCTGAAGATGAAAGATAGGTCTTCTCCAAGCATGGGAGTCCAAAGGGATGGTGGTCACCTGGAATTGGGAAGGAGGAGTGAACCAGAAATTGGTGCTCACTTGGATGATGAGTCCAAAGGAGCTATGAGAAAATTGGTTTATGGTGCTAAGCTAAAGGCCTCCTTAGAAACCTTGGAAGGAGAAAGAAATCAAAAATGTACTTTCTTGTCTCAAGTGGAGAAAACCATGGAAGACCTTACTGAACACCTTAAAAGTCTGCAGACTGAACAGGCATCTTTGCAGTCAGAAAATGCACAGCTTGAAAGTGAGAATGAGATCCTACAGAAGAAGTTTAAAGTCCTGATGGAAAGCTATCAAGAAAATATGATGAAACTGCACAGGAAATTAAGAGTAGAGGAAAACTACCGGGTGGAGCAAGAGGAGAACTTTTCCAAAGTTGAAGAAATGATAAACCGAACAATGGAAGAGCTGGAGACCTAGAGAACTCAAGCCAAATATCTTGAAGAAGAATTGGAGAGAACCATTCATTCATGTCTGGGGCAGATTATTTCCTCTGAGAAAGAAGCACATGCTAGTGAGTTGTCAGCTTGGATTGCTGAAAGAAACCTCAGTTATTTCAGGAAAAAAATGCTCGCAACAGACAAAAATTAAATGAGAAGGAGCTTAGATTTGAGCTTGTATAAAAAGATCCGTATGATGCACTGGATGTTTCCAACTCAGCCTTCTCCAAATGGGCCCTCATCAATGAGTCAGCCTTCATCTGAAAGGAGACCTCCTCATTTTGAAAAGAGTGGTCCACTCACACTCTTACCATTCACTCCACTTGGAGGAGGAAGAGGGTGAAGGGGCCCGGAGAATCCTCTGTACCATGCGACTAGCAGTAAAGGAAGAGAACCAGCTGTGATAAGTTCACTGATTTTCATAGAGCACCTTATTGGACTGGGCCCGTGTCTCTTTCATGGGAACAGACCTGCAGGCTGATGATCCCTCTGCCAGGCCAACCATATTCTTCTGATCCACGTTTTCCTCTACAAAGGCAAGATAGGTTTTACTCAAATTGTGGTAGACCATCCGGACCAGCAGAACACAGAATTACTAATATGCCTACTTTGGATAAATGGGATGGGCCTATGTCTTCACAAAGGCCATCCAGTTTAGAGGAGACCATAGTAGATCTCGGGGACTCCTATATGCCTGATTCACCTCTCCATGCTGAAAACCAAGCAACTGGCTCTGGCTCTGTGTTGGCACCTTTCCCTCCAGTCAGAGGTGCTTTGTTTCAGGTTGACCCAAGTAGTCAGTTCATGAGAAGAGGACCTTTCTTTCCTCCACCTCTCCCAAGAAACTGGTATGGGAACCTAGGGAGTATTTTCCACCGTCCCCAGCACCCACTCTATTTCCAATGTGAAATGTCTATGCAGGGAGGGAGGGGTTTTCTTAACAACCTTCCCCCAAGAGCTGGAATTCATCCCCCCTCCCCTGAATTCTGAAATTACAAGTAAGTTCCCTGAAGGGTTCCTTCCACCTGCAAATGAGCCTGTTACTCAACATCCAGAACCAAAGAAGAAACGTGATGTTGTTGCTCTCTCTTCAAAAGTAATTTGACTTGTCTCTCATTTTTAGCTTTTAAGTAATTGCTTTTACTTCAGTAATTGACTATACTTTGGCTCCAATTGAAGCTCAATGGAAGTATAATTCTTAAGATAGTATTTTGTAAATAAAGATGGTTTATGTAGAAATCTTATGAGTAAATTATTCCTATTCTATTTTATTCCAGAGTACAGTTTATAATCTGATGAATCCACTATTACATAAACAACAATGGGAGTTCTAGGTACTTGTAATCTAGCTGATGGAAATATATTTTAAACTTTCAACAAAAATAGTCCCTTTATACAAAGAAGTGTATTTAGTATGACTGTAGCAAATGTGAAGTGACTTTAGGCTTAATGAAAAAGTGTCATTAATTTACAGACTGGTTTGGCATATCAGCTAGGTTTTCCATATAAGAATAACTAGAGTATGGGAAGAGTAAACAAGAGAACACAACTAAACATGTCACGGAAATAGGAGATCTCAAATACAAAGAAAAATGAAGATCTCAGGGAACATTTGGGAATTGGAAACCACACTTTAAACTCACTCTGCTCCCCTTTTTTCCTTCTGTCAAATTCCTCATCATCTTCTCCTCTTTCTCCTCCTCCTCCTCCTCCTCCTCCTCTTTCTCCTCCTCCTCCTCCTCCTCTTTCTCCTCCTCCTCGTCTTTCTCCTCCTTCTCTTCAACCTCCTCATCCTAATACCTTTAATTAATTCATCATACACTCATGCATTGGTTCATTCATTCGTTTCACATATGGTGTTCAGGATCCAACTCAGGGCCTTTGCAAGTGCGAATCCAGCACCCTAGTGCTGAGCCAAAACCCCAGTCCCTGTCTTTTTGATTTTATGAAAGTTTGTGTGAAATTCAGAATTGAATTCTGCTATGGTTCACTGATTTGGATTGACCTAGTCTTTGCTTTGTTTTCTGGGAGACTTTTGGAAAATACATATGAATTATTAGGACATTGAAATGAAGAAACAAAGAGGAAATTCTCCAATTTCTCATTCTTAGATTCCATACTCTGACTCTGCCTAACTACTATAAAAATTTTTAAACTCTTACTCTCCATTTTTATATCATTGCCAACAAGTGAACATTCACTGACCTGCACCAAACCATAGAATACACATTGAACAATGTTTCCCCAGTAGAGACCAAGACACAATACTTATTTAAAAAATACGCTAAATATGAATTAGTAGTTAAAGCTTTATTTGAGTATAAAACATGCTCTAATTATGTGTTTTTGTGTGTGTTTTTATGTGTGTGTGTGTGTGCTTGTGTGTAAAACATGAACTGAGGTGTAAAATAAATGCAGGATTACAACCGCCTTCTTAAAAATAAGAAGCAGCTTTATCACATTTGAAGGCCAGTGAATAATATGCCTGATACATGACCCACAACTAATTGAAATGTGAAAAATTCGGGCCTAGAAAAATAAAGCCAACATACTTATTAAATCTAATAAGTCTGTCTCACCTGTTTCCAAATCAGTCCTTTAAATAACCCTAAATTGCCAGCATAAAACATCAGTTGCTCTAAACGAGTGGAGGGATGTCCCCAGCCATGGGCTGTGTAAAATACACTGAGGATCCCGCACTGATTGTTATCTAGAACGACTTCTGCCTGAACTACTATTGGAGATTAGTTGCTGATATACTTCAGATCTTATACCAGTAAATTGGAATGAAGGTAATTTCAGGTTGCAAACTAATATATTGATTTTACTAACTGGTTTTTGGAAAACACTGCCATGAAAAATTATCAATATGTTCATAATGGCATCTACATGTCTCTCCACAGGGGTTTTAGTTAATGGGGGAGGTTGTGAGGTCTGGATATAATTTAAATGTCCATTAGTAGGTAGAACAATATAATGGGAATCACAGTGCACTTACCAGTTTCAACTCAATCTAGGTAACATGGATTCATCTCTGTGTAATAGGCCTGCTTCTGAAAAACACAATGTAGAGCTCCAAAAATAAAATGATACCTTCAGAATACCATATTATTTTTTTAAATAGATAGACAGATAGATAGATATAGAGAAATAAAAATCTGAAAACGGTCTGGATGTATATATTTCAATAACATAAAATCTCAGTTGTGGGGGGTTACTAGCAGATCAAGAAGACTGTATCTGCATGCGAAATGGTTCAATTTTTAAAGAGTTTTTTAAATGACAATGGACAAAAAATTCAAAGGGTTACAGTAAGTGTTGAGGTGTGACTTGGTAAAAGGAGCACAGAGGTGAGAAAGAATTAAGTACAGTTCAATAGAAACAGGTGTAATAGCGGTGTACATGACTCCATGAACAGGAGAAAAGAGGACATATAAAAACATCATAAGGACTAAGGAGAGATCAGGATTAGGGAGGTTTGTAGGAAGAGCTGAAAAAAACAAAAGCATGCAATGGGCAGAAAATGTGGAAGAAAAGGCCTTACAGGTGGTAAACTGATCCATCTCTCCCTGGTGGTTCAACTGTATGAATAACAGAGAGGCAGGCTAAGTGGGAAAGTACTTGGAAACTCTGTTTATACAGACAACAGAAAGTGCCACCAGAGTGGCAAAGTGAACATATTAAGGCAGCTTAACCCCTTCACCTTGGTGTTTTATGCCAGCTATCTTTATTACTGTGCCTCTGTTCAACCAACACTGATACGTGTTAGGACCAAAGGCAATGACAAAGCATTGTTACATGTACTGATGAATCCTGCCAATTCCACAAAGCACAGCCATTTTACTTAGTGTTCTCAATACCTTCTTTTCGACTCTCATCTATTTTGAAGAAACACTTTCAGAGGAATGAAGTTCTTCCTAAGCTACATGTGTCCTTTATTAAACTATTAATTCAGTGCTATTTCAAATTGTTTGGGTTGGTTCCTCCACACGGCCAGTAAAACCTAGAAAAGTGTCATGCACCAACAGGCAGTATGTCTTCAGTGAGTCATGTTTTTTGCACACCAGGGTCATCTTAGTGTCCATTTAATGGTCAGAAAAACAGTGTTACAGAGAGTATCCTTCTTAGTAGTATGACTAAAGTGTTTTGGACTCACATGTTCAGATAGTGAAAAGGCTCAGGGAAGTCGACTTGAAAGCCGGTCATTTGATACAGGTGCTGGAGAGGAAAACAAGCTACTCTCATTTGGCAACTTTTAGACACTGATACAGCTCTGGCCATGTAAGCGTAAATAACAAGAGGTCTAATCATGCATGGTGGCCTATAGGCTTTGAACTTGCATGCTTACAAAATCAGTGATTACTTGTGCATCTTCTCTTTCGAACCTCATATGTGACTCATCAACAAGTCAAGTGTTAACTCAGGAGGAAAACAATATGTTTGGATGTCCTTTTGTACATCAATGTAGAGAATCAGATGTGACTGTGTTACTATTACTGTCCTTGATGGAGTCTGCCTGCAAATCGAATATTCTGTCAAGGTATAGATAGTTAACAGTGGACATGCTTGAAAACAAGGTGTCTGCTATTCTTGGGAGATCTTGCCTGCAAACGGGATGTTCTGTCAAGTGGGCTAGGAGGGCGCTAAGAAAAATTTTATTATCTGTTCTTAACAAGAGCAGAGCTGGGCATGCTCCAGGCCGAGAGTAGATAGCCATGAGAAGTGGGTCACTTCTGATTAGAAAGCAAAACTTCTGTGTGCTATGTTTAATTAGCTGAAAGACCTGATTCATTGGGCTTCCTTCTTTGTTCACAATACCACAAAAAGATGTCTTGTACACAATAAAGGACATTTCTTTCTGCTGCTGCTTTGCTTGCTCTGCTTCTTCTTTCTTCCTCATGCTGACCTACAAGTGAATTACTGCAACACATCAAGCCATAAACTCTTTGTCTTAGCATCAATAATATAATTCACGTTCAGGAGTTACATCCATTTCAGAGAGTCATATTCATCCTTCTCTTGGCTATATATTTAGAAGGACCAGCCAGTTTCCTTAGATGCTTTCAAGCTCATGAAAAGTCCAAAGAAAAGAACATCTGAAAGAAGATTTTGAAAATTTTTAAACAAATACTGTCTAGAAATGCTGACATGAAAAGCAACTAAAGTTTTCAACTCCTTCATTTTAGGAACATTAGCTGTGCTGTGCTTTGCAGAAATTACTTGTCATAACTGATTTGTGCCCATGTTAGCAACTCTTCTGAAATTATTTTGAAAATATACTAATGTGAGAGTTTTTCTTCAGATATAATTCAAATTACTTGCATAGGAAGTGTCAGCAGGTCTGGGGATGTAGCTCAGTGGCAGTGACTTTTCTTAGCATGGGAAAGGCAATGGACTTTCACCCCAAACACTGCAAGAAAAGAAAAAGGGAGGGAAGGGAGAGAGAAAGTTGGAAGGAGGGAGGCAAAGATGGAGGGATGGAGGGAGCTAGAAAAGAAGGAAGAAGAAAAGGAGAAAAACCAGGAAGAGAGGAAGGAAGCAAGGAAAGAAGGAAATAGGGAGAGCAACATTGTAAAAGCTATCTATGCTAAGCCTCAGGCTAGCATCATTCTGAATGGTGAAAAATTGAAGGCATTTCCTCTAAAATCTGGAACAAGACAGGGATGCCAGGGAGAGTGTGCCAAGTTGTTCAAGAAAATAGGGCTCCCAGGAGCAGCAGACCTGGCGTATAGCCAGTATTGTGGTGAGCGTCACCAGTGAGCGGGTCCTGGCTGGGTGAAAAATGGGGAAGTGACTAGATACAAGAAAAGGCCCTAGGCACTCAGGATTGGAGATCCGCCCAGTCGGGGAGGAGCAGCTGCTTCACAATGATTGGTTTGTGCATATTGAGAGGAGAAGCTTGGTCCAGTGGGCACAGCTACACCTACTAGAAGAGAAGTTAAGCAAACTCTGACTGTATTTTTTATTTTTTATTATTTGTTTTTTTATTATTTTTTTATTTATTCTTTTTAATTATTTTTTAAATTTTTTTCCTTTTTTTATTTTTATTTTTTTCTTTTGTCATTTCATTTCTTTTCAATTTCCTTATTCCCCTTTCCTTGAATTCTACCTGTTTACTCTCATTCTCTTTAGTGACTTCTTCCCTCCCCTTCTAATACCTTTCCTCCCAAGCATCGCAATGCTATTTATGTGTAATTTACTAAATATGTATAGGTAAATATTCTGAGGCATTCTATAGTGCTACCAAGTCCCTAGCTACCCCAAAATACTCCAGACCACTCTCCTGTTAATATCCCTCATCAGGTTGCCAAGAGATACCAACCTCAATACCATCACATCATTCGACCTAAATATAAGTCCCAAGACCAAAGTGGAGTTTGCTATATGCCATCAGAATCCATACACAGTTTAGGAAACAAATGAATCTGCATTAAAGTGTAGCAAAACTCATCATCTCTAGTCCTAGTCTCCCATCACAAAAGAGAGCCCCCAGAGACACACAAAACCAAATAAATTTATAGGAGTAAACAGTAACTCAGCAGTCAAACAGAACAAGAAATAACATGAGCAGCATGAAAAAGCAAGGAAGAAAAGGAGTACAAACAATGAGGGACAGCCTAAATATACAGAAGGACCTAGAGGCATCAGAAAATTAGTCAAAGAACTCAAGGAATAACTTAGACAGATGGAATGGAATGTTAAAGAGGACATGAGACAGCAAATTCAAACAATGAAAGAACACATTGAAAATGAATTACATAAACAGATAAAAGAAGCAAATAAGCATCTTTATCAGGAGATAGAGATTATTAAAAATCAAACAATAATCCTACAAATGAAGGAAACTATAAACCAAATTAAAAACTCAAATGAGAGTATCACTAACAGAATGGAGAAAGTAGAAGCCAGAAAGTCAGATAATGAATGCAAAATATATCATCTTGAAAAGAGTCTAGCCAACTCAGAAAGGCTGGTAAGAAATCACAAGAAAAACATCCAAGAGATATGGGATAACATAAGAAAAAAAAAAACTTAAGAGTCATCGGGATAGAGGAAGGTATAGAGGTTCAAACGAAGAGAATGAGCAATCTGTTGAATGAAATAATTATAGAAAACTTTCCAGATATACAAAAGGAAAGGGATGTACAAATTTTAGATGCATACAGGACATCAAGCATACAAAATCACAGTAGAACAATGCCAAGACACATTGTTAATGAAGATATCCAATATACAGAACAAAGAGAAAAAATTAAAAGCTACAAGAGAAAGGAGGCAGATTACATTCAAGGGTAAACCAAGAAGGTTAACAACAGATTTTTCATCACAGATGCTGAAAGTGAGAAGATCCTGAAACAACATATTTCAAACACTGAAAGACAATGGATGCCAACCAAGAATTTTGTATCCAGCAAAAGTGAGCTTCAGGTACGACAATGAAATAAAAATCTTTCATGATAAACAAAAGTTAGAAGAATTTGCAGCAAGAAAACCAGCATTGCAAAGCATCTTGAGCAAAACTCTACACGAGGAAGAAATGAAAAACAATAACCAAAACCAACTGTGGGTAGTATCTCAGTAAACTGAGAGGGGGTGGGGGAAAGCTAATCATGGATAAACAAACCAAATTTAAAAAAAGATTAATAATCAAACATGGCTGGAAGTACAAACCATATATCAATAGTAACTCTAAACATTAATGGCTTAAACTCACCAATAAAGCGACATAGGCTGGTAACATGGATTAAAAAAACAAATCCAAAAATATGCTGCCTCCAGGAGACACATCTGATTGGAAAATACATACACAGGCTGAAGGTGAAAGGATGGGAAAAATCATACCATGCACACGTTCCTTGGAAGCAAGTAGGGGTGGCCATCCTCATGTCGAATAAAATCAACTTCAAGACTAAGTTAATAAAAAGGGATAAGGAAGGACATTATATACTGTTAAAAGGAACCATTCCCCAACAAGACATAACAATTATCAATATTTATGCACCAAATAATGGTGCTTCGACGTTCATAAAAGAAACTAACCTCAAGTTAAAAAATCAAATAGACCACAACACAATAATTATGGGTGACTTCAACACACCTCTCTCACCATTGGACAGATCCTCCAAACAAAAGTTGAATAAAGAAACTATAGAACTCAATATCACAAACAATAACCTAAACTTATCTAACATATAGAATATATCAACCATCATCAAGTGGATATACTTTTTTGTTAGTAGCACATGGATCCTTCTCAAAAATAGACAATATATTATGCCATGTGGAAACCCTCAGTAAATATAAAGGTGTGGAGATAATACCATGCATTTAATCTGATCATAATGGAATGAAACTGGAAATCAATGATAAAAGAAGGAAGGAAAAATCCTACATCACATGGAAAATGAACAATATGTTACTGAATGATCATTGGTTAGAGAAGACATAAAGGAGGAAATCAAAAAATTCTTAGAGATAAATGAAAATACAGACACAACATATTGGAATCTATGGGACACAATGAAAGCAGTTTTAAGAGGGAAATTCATTGCCTGGAGGTCATTACTCAAAAAGAGAAAAAAACAACAAATAAATGAGCTCACACTTCATCTCAAAGCCCTAGAAAAGGAAGAGCAAAACAACAGCAAATATAGCAGAAGGCAAGAAATAATTAAAATCAGAGTGAAAATCAATGAAATTGAAACAAAAGAAACTATTGAAAAAATTAATAAAACTAAAAGTTGATTCTTCAAAAAAAATAAATAAGATAGACAGACCCTTAGCCATCCTAATAAAGAGAAGAAGAGAGAGAACTCAAATTACTAACATACGAGATGAAAAATGCAATATCACAAGAGATGCTATGGAAATACAGAAGACAATTAGAAATTATTTTGAAACCCTATATTCCAATAAAATAGAAGATAGTGAAGAAATCAATAAGTTTCTTAAGTCATATGATTTGCCCAGACTGAGTCAGGATACCACAATTTGAACAGACCAATATCAATGGATGAAATAGAAGAAGCCATCAAAAGACTACCAACCAAAAAAAGCCCAGGACCAGATGGGTATGCAGCGGAGTTTTACAAAACATTTAAAGAAGAATTAATACCAGTACTTTTCAAGTTATTTCGGGAAATAGAAAAAGAGGGAGCTCTTCCAAATTCATTCTATGAGGCCAACATCACCCTGATTTTGAAACCAGACAAAGACACCTCAAAGGAAGAAAACTACAGACCAATATCTCTAATGAACCTAGATGCAAAAATCCTCAATAAAATGCTGGCGAATCGGATACAAAAACACATCAAAAAAATTGTGCACCATGATCAAGTAGGATTCATCCCTGGGATGCAAGGCTCGTTCAATATATGGAAATCAATAAATGTTATTCACCACATCAATAGACTTAAAGATAAGAACCATATGATCATCTTGATAGACACAGAAAAAGCATTCGACAAAGTACAGCATTCCTTTATGTTCAAAACAGTAGAAAAACTAGGGATAACAGGAACTTACCTCAACATTGTAAAAGCTATCTATGCTAAGTCTCAGGCTAGCATCATTCTGATTGGAAAAAAATTGAAGGCATTCCCTCTAAAATCTGGAACAAGACAGGGATGCCCTCTCTCACCACTTCTGTTCAACATAGTTCTCGAAATACTGATCAGAGCAATTAGACAGACGAAAGAAATTAAAGGCATAAAAATAGGAAAAGAAGAACTTAAATTATCACTATTTGCACATGACATGATTCTATACCTAGAAGACCCAAAAGAGTCTACAAAGAACTACTAGAACTAATAAATGAATTCAGCAAAGTGGCAGAATATAAAATCAACACACATAAATCAAAGGCATTCCTGTATATCACCAACAAAACTTCTGTAATGGAAATGAGGACAACCACCGCATTCACAATATCCTCAAAAAAAAAAAAAAACAAAACTTGGGAATCAACCTAACAAAAGAGGTGAAAGATTTATACAATGAAAACTACAGAACCCTAAAGACAGAAATAGAAAGAAATATTAGAAGATGGAAAAATATACCCCTGTTCATGGATAGCAGAACTAACATCATCAAAATGGCGATATTACCAAAAGTTCTCTATAGGTTTAATGCAATGCCAATCAAAATCCCAATGGCATATCTTGTAGAAATAAATAAAGGAATCTTGAAATTCATATGGAAAAATAAAAGACCCATAATAGCAAAAGCTACTCTAAGCAAGAAGTGTAAATCAGGTGGTATAGCGATACCAGATTTCAAACTATATTATAGATCAATTGTAACAAAAACAGCATGGTAATGGTACCAAAACAGGTGGGTGGACCAATGGTACAGAATAGAGGACACAGAGACCAATCCAAAAAGTTACAACTATCTTATATTTGATAAAGGGGCTAACAACATGCAATGGAGAAAGGATAGCATCTTAAACAAATGGTGCTGGGAAACCTGGAAATCATATGCAACAAAATGAAACTGAATCCCCTTCTCTCAACATGCACAAAAGTTAACTCAAAATGAATCAAGGAGCTTGATATCAAATCAGAGACTCTGTGTCTGATAGAAGAAAAAGTTGGCTCTGATCTACATATTGTGGGGTCAGGCTCCAAATTCCTTAATAGGACACCCATAGCACAAGAGTTAATAACAAGAATCAACAAATGGGACTTACTTGAACAAAAAGTTTTTTCTCAGCAAGAGAAACAATAAGAGAGGTAAATAGGGAGCCTACATCATGGGAACAAACTTTTACTCCTCGCACTTCAGATAGAGCCCTAATATCCAGAATATACAAAGAACTCAAAAATTAAACAATAAGAGAACAAATAACCCAATCAACAAATGGGCCAAGGACCTGAACAGACACTTTTCAGAGGAGGACATAAAATCAATCAACAAGTACTTGAAAAAATGCTCACCATCTCTAACAGTCAGAGAAATGCAAATCAAAACCACCCTAAGATACCATCTCACTCCAGTAAGATTGGCAGCCTTTATGAAGTCAAACAACAGCAAGTGCTGGCGAGGATGTGGGGAAAAGTTTACACTTGTACATTGCTGGTGGGACTGCAAATTGGTGCAGCCAATTTGGAAGGCAGTATGGAGATTCCTTGGAAAGCTGGGAATGGAACCACCATTTGACCCAGCTATTCCCCTTCTTGCACTATTCCCTAAAGACCTTAAAAGGTCGTACTATAGGGATAGTGCTACAATGATGTTCATAGCAGCACAATTCACAATAGCTAGACTGTGGAACCAACCTAGATGCCCTTCAATAGATGAATGGATAAAAAAAAATGTGACATTTATACATAATGGAGTACTACTGAGCACTAAAAAATGACAAATTCATGGCATTTGCAGGGAAATGGATGATACTAGAGCAGATTATGCTAAGTGAAGCTAGCCAATCCCTAAAAAACAAATGTCAAATGTCATCTTTGATATAAGGAGAGCAACTAAGAACAGAGCAGGGAGAAAGCATGAGAAGAAGATCACCATTAAACAGAGAGGAGAGGGAGGAGAGAAAGTGAGAGAAAAGGGAAATTTTATGGTAAAGGAAGGAGATCCTCATTGTTATACAAAATTACATATAAGAGTAAGTGAGGGGAAAGGGGAAAAAACAAGAGAGAGAAATGAATTACAGTAGAAGGTGTAGAGAGTGAAGATGGGAGGGGAGGGGAAGGGAGGGGAGGGGAGGGGGGATAGTAGAGGATAGGAAAGGCAGCAGAATACAATATACACTAGTATGGCAGTATGTAAAAAAAGTGGATGTGTAACCAATGTGATTCTGCAATATATATATGGGGTAAAAATGGGAGTTCATAATCCACTTGAATCAAATGTATGAAATATGATATGTCAAGAGCTTTGTAATTTTTTGAACAACTAATAATAATAAAAATGTAAAAAAAATCCTATAAATCAGGACCATCACAAGTTCAGACACTCGGATGCGAAGTGTACAGTCAATAGCTACATCTGGAGGATGAATAAGGCATTGCATCTTTAAAAAACTGGTTCAGGAGGGGAGGGGGGATAGTAGAGAATAATACAGACAGCAGAATACATCAGACACTAGAAAGGCAATATGTCAATCAATGGAAGGGTAACTGATGTGATACAGCAATCTGTATACGGGATACAATTGGGAGTTCATAACTCATTTGAATCAAACTGTGAAATATGATGTATGAGGAACTATGTAATGTTTTGAACGATCAACAATAAAAAAAAGAAAGAAAAAAAAATAAATATCAAAAAGGTGAGGTTAAAATACCAAAAAAAAAAAAAAACTGGTTCAGATACCCTTAAAGTTTGAAGGTGGCACCTTACTAAAGCACCATCAAGTTTCACAAGGGTAAAGCCAGTGGTTTCTCCTAGAAGACAGTTACATTTTAAAAACTTTCAGTCACTCACAAAGAAGACCAGGCAGGCAAGAGGAAAATAACTGTGCATGAGGAACAGCAGGGGCTCAGGCCTAGCACTCCAGAGGGCCAGAACAGAGCAGACAGAGCAGAAATGTGTTCAGGGCTTTCCTCCTACCCCACAGAAAGGGCAGAGTAAGAAAAGTTGGCTGAGGGGACAGGAGATTGTTTATGACACTTTCTGAGAAAGTTAGTGACATGGCCAAGATTAACCTTGCGAGAGGAGGAGTTCTGAAAAGAGGAAAGCACAGAAAAAGCAACTAACTCTTCTTGAGTTGCATCCAGCTGCAGCCAGCATCTGGCCTCTGGATTTGAGCTACCATTGCTCCACCTTGCCTGAGCCATAAAACATCACCAATTGCTTCAGTAGGAGGAAGCTGTCCTGGTCCTCCTCCTCCCCCTCTGCTTCCTCGCTGGCTTCCTCTTCCTCCTCCCTCCTGTATGGCATGGCCCCGCTTTTGGGCCCCCAGAATCTCTGCTGGTGGCTCAGCTGCCTGCTGGTTTGGCAGTTCACAACAGCTGAAGATGCAGAGCAGAGGCTGAAGCTGAGGCCTGGGCCTGGGAAATGCAGAAGCCGGGTCACGGGGATTGCAGCACCTAGCCCCTGCAGCCCAGAACCACCTGATTCTTGACTTACCAAGAATCATAGGTATTAAAGTTAAAGTATTAGGCTTTAACTTTTTAAAAAAAAATTTAAAAATAATCCTTAGCAGATTTCAAAGATCATGTTTTAAAAAATCAAAACAAAATTAAACAGACAAAGCTGTATATTGAATAGCAAAACACTTGTAAAACAATGTAAACCGAGAAGGACTTAAAACAAGATCAATGAAATTATTATTTCAAAAAAATACGTAAAATATCTGTTACCAGACAAGATTCTCACTAGGTTATAAAAATGAAATTCAACTATACTACACTTTTAGAAAACAAACCTAGAAGAAATGAAAAAGAAAAGGCAAATATAATCAGAAGTTCATGATTTAAAGGGAAAAATATCAACTGAAAAAAAAAAAAAACCAAAGCACAAGTTACAAATCATGAAGAAAGTTATCTAATTCAGATTAAAAGGTGTAATCCTCAATTGAGATACTGGCAATTAGTAACATTAAAAACACATAAAAACAAAAATAGACACATATAAAAATTTTATGGAAGTAATCATGGATAATTTTAAACCTTTGCTCAGACAAAATAATAATTATAAAAAAGTTGAACAGCATGTTTAGCATCTTAAAATTACAACATTAAAAGTATCTGTAACTACTCAGGTGCAGTGGCACATGCCTGTAATTACAGCAGCTGGGGAGGCAGAATCCAGAGTTCAAAGCCAGCCTCAGGGAAAACAAGGTAGGAAACCACTCAGTGAGACCCTGTCTCTAAGTATAATGCAAAATAAGGCTGGGATGTGGCTCAGTGACTGAGTGCCCCTGAATTCAATCTCTAAACCCTGCCCCCCAAAAAGTATGACTTGACAAAAATCACGAAATAGTCCATCAAGACAACAATAAAAAGTACAACAGAAAATTAATATCAATTCATTAATAACTAGTATAAAAAGTATAATTGTAACAATTTGAGAAACATGCTGCCAAATAACAAGTGGATCAAAAAAGATACCATTGGTACACATGAAAATAGAATTATTTTTAAACTTTAAAAATTTAAATGCTTTCCATTTTTTAGTAATGTAGAAACTTTCTGCCACACAAGATTAAAAAAAAAGTGCAGTAGCTCAAGTAATACAGGTACTTTTCCAATTTTTTTTAACAGCAAAAGGTGCCAGGGAAAGGTGTATGTCACAGGATAACACAGGAATCCATGCTGGCTCTCTCATCCTCCATATGATTTCCAACTCTATACCTAAGTTGACTGTAATAACTGGTGTAACATCCCAGGAAGTAGAGAAAAAAAGGCATGTGTTTAAGGAGGTGACCCTACTCACATTACCATTCACTTCTTTTTTTTTTTATTGTTGGTCGTTCAAAACATTACATAGTTCTTAATACATCATATTTCACAGTTTGATTCAAGTGGGTTATGAACTCCCAATTTTACCCCAGCAGAATACATCAGACACTAGAAAGGCATTATGTCAATAAATGGAAGTGTAACTGATGTGATACAGCAATCTGTATACCATTCACTTCTTGTTGGTCACACATCCACCCCTGCTCCAAGAGAAGCTGAGAAGCAGAGTCTACATGGATATTTACACTAAAATCTAGGGGTTATGCTTCTTAAATAAACAAAAGACCCTAAGAAACACTGATGTATCTTCCACACATGCTTCCATACTAAAAACTGAAATAAAATTCAACTTACTAATCAGAAAAAGAACAATAAAACTAAGAACAGATTATTTGCAATTATTTCACTTTAGTTTGGAAGCTTCTCAGTGTCAATTTAACTACCAAATAACAATCTAAGAGAACACCAATGCATTCTAAGGATGTCTGAGTCCCATCCTAATACAATGATACATAGGCTAGAATGTATGTGAAGAATGCATTGACCTTTTCTTTGTTTAAGTGTATTTAATTCATGTATGGTTTATATTAATACTGAAAAAAACACAAATTAATAACAAGAAGAGAGAACCTACAGAATAAAAAATAAATTGTTACCATATGCACCTCAGGATAAGAACTAATCTCCAGGATATATAAAGATCTCAAAAATCTTAACAGCAAATAATAACAACAACAATAATAATCCAATCAATAAGTTGACTAAGGAACTGAACAGACATGTCACAGAAGAAGAAATACAATCAATCAACAAACAAATGTATAAATGTTCAACATCTCTAGCAATTAGAGAAATTCAAGTCAAAACTACTCTAAGAATCCATTTCCCTCTATTCAAAATGGTAATTAACAATAATACAAGCAACTACAGTGTTAGCAAGGGTGTGGGGTAAAAGGCACACTCATACATTGTTGGTGGTACTGAAAATTGGTACAACCACTATGGAAAGTAGTATAGTGATTCCTTAGAAAACTTTGAATAGAACCACCATTTGACACACAGCTATCACACTCCTCGCTTCATACCCAAAGTACTTAAAATCAACATATTACTGTGATGCAGCCACATCAATGTTTATAGCAACTCAATTCACAATAGCTAAATTGTGGAACCAACCTAGGTGCCCTTTGACAGATGAATGGATAAGGAAAATGTGATATCTAGATAGATAGATAGATAGATAGACAGGTGTGTGTATGTGTGTGTGTGTGTGTGTGTGTCTGTGTGTGTGTGTACACACATATTACTCAGACTTAAAGAATAAAATTATGGCATTTGCTGGTAAATGGATGGAACTGAAGAATATCATGCTAAGAAAAATAAGACAATCCTGAAAACCAAAGGCCACATGTTTTCTCTGATAATCAGATGCTGATCCATGAGGGAAAGCAATAGGGAAGAATGAAGGAACTTTGGTTTGTGTAGAGGGGACTCAGGGGAGGGTTCAGGGAGTGACCATGGAAAAAATGGTAGAGTGAGTTGTCGCGACCCCTTGCCTGCAAGGAAGACGCAACTCAGGAATCTTCTTTCAGGAGTTTATTCAGGCCCTTGATATTTCTTCTAATAATCCCGGATGCCCCTCCCAGCCTAAATAAAGCACCTCAAGCCCCAATGCAAAGCTGCCATGTGGAGCTTTCTCATAGCGTGTTGAAAAACAACGCGCCAACTCTCCCTAAAAAGGAGTTGTTTATCACAGGCCACAGTGGAGCCAGCGCCATCTTGTAATGGCGACCATAGTCCGCAGAAACGGCTCACCACAGTTCCCCCTTTTTGTTTTACTAAGACAATACAGGTGAGAGTAGAGGTCCTATCCCACTGTGCAGAAGTGGCTGCATATGGTCCAGCCCTAAGGAGGCGCCTTCCCTAGATCCGGCTCCAGAGCAGCCTACGCCTTTTTTTTGTGGGGTGGGGCGTGGACGTCCAACCCGCATGCAATAGGACATGCTCTCCTTGAGGTCCACTTTAAGGATCACTCAAGTGCAGTGCCTTGCCTCGTATCCTGTATCGTGATGATGATAGACGAAGGGGGACAGCCGAGGCTGTCTTCGTAGTGCAGACAAAATTAAGTTGGCAACACCCCAAGAGAAAGGCACGGACAGTAGAGAGGGGGAGAAATTCAGTTGTGACATCTGCCATTGTTAGATAAAGGTCAAGACGTTCCCATGGAGCACATATGTCATGGCCTTGTGAGCTGGCCACTTTGACATGCAGAACAAGGAATTGGGGGCTGGGCCCCAGGGGCCAGGGAAGGCCTGCTACCAGCAAGTCAACCTCTCTTGCATGTCAAGGGGAATCAAGTAGCCCCTGTCTTAGGTCGTCCACTGCCCCTGCACTGCTTACCCGTCTCTGGGGAGGCCCCATTCCCCTGGCTTAGGTTGCAGTGCAAGCGTGGAAGTTGCCTGTCACTGGGTACTACAAGATCAGCTCAAGGTGTTGTGGCCAACAGGACATTGTTATGGTAAATATTTAACCGCCTCCATAAACAGGACCCATGACCATCACTATCAAATGTCAGGTGTAGTTGGACCGTAAGATTAGCTAGCAAAGATCCTAGTGCAGAAAGGCAGGGAGGAGAGGTATACACAGAGGAAAGATATGGTAGAAGTTCCAGCACTAGAAGAGTGACAAAAGAAGGACATGTTGATCCCAGTGCAATGTTATAATAACTTGGGGTGCAACGACCATGTCAAAGGTTTACTGTTTAATATGCGCAAGCCAGACCTGTGGTGAGTTGCCATTTTCTAAAGCAGCAAGAGCTTGTACGATCATAGCCTTATCGTGAGCACTGCGGGCCTTGAGGCGACAGAGAAACCACAAGCAGAGAAACATACCGAAGCAACACATTGCACCAAAAATGCCTACCCCCACCCACTCTTTAAAAAAGGAAAAGGCAGAAGATATCCAATCAGTGAATTGACCCAAAGTCACGGGATCGACACGGGTACTATTCAGGACAGCTATCTGGGTTAGTTGAGACTGGATCATGTCTTCCGCTGCCATGGATCAATTCCCGGCCAGATATTCGCCAATGATGCGGGATGCATTCCTGGAATCATTAAATCTGACAGATGTTATGCATAAATGTGCACGTTGGTCAACACAACCCAAAAGCACCAAGTCAGTCAATTCTTCTACCTGAGCTTGGAGTAAATCTATTCTTTGGTTGGCAGCTAAAATCCCTGACAAAATATGTTGATTAATTGTATTTTGGGATTCAAGTACGGTGGAAGTTTGTTGAACAACTTGATTAATGGTGGCAGCAGTTTGTACTTGACTGGCCATGGCCACTCCCGCCGTAACCGCTGCAGGAGCAGATTCCACCACGGCTGTCACTATAGCTGTTGTGATTCCAAAATCCCTGCGGACTCTAAGTAGCTCAACAATAGGGAATTTATCCGGGTCCGCAGTGACTGGGATTGGGACAAAAGTTGGAATTTTCATAACCACTGCTACAGTCCAAGAACCATTCCAACACTCAGATAAGAGACAGGTAACATTAGAACAATCCAGCATCCCCAACGAGGTGTCATTAGCCAAAAGGAGCAGGAACGGGGATTGGACACAGACCATTGCAGGGGGAAATGTGGCATTATATAACAGAGAGTTGAACGAAACAGATGTAAGTCTATTACCTCGTTCACTCTCCCTAACAGTGCCAGAAACATTAGCCAGCCAACTTTTGGCTCCTAGCAATTGAGCCAATGCAGAAATATCGGCTGAAGCCCCCTTCTCATTGGAAATCAGCCATTGAAACCAGGACCAACCTACTCTTGTAGAGGAGTTGGCACTGTTGTTAAAGTTATAAACATACCTCTTAAGAGAGGGGGAAAGGGAGAAACCTTTAGCAACTTGATGTTTCTCCCAAGAATGATGCTGACAAGGCGTAAATATTGGGGGGAAACCAAGATTAGGGGTACAGTAAGGAGAGGCCTTGAAATGAGTGGCATTATAAGTACTATTAGAAGAAGGAGGTACTGGGATTAGTACCTCGGAGATAATAGCCAAGGTAGTTATGTTTAAGGCAGAGCTATTTGCGGGGGTTCCTGAGCCTGATTGCTTTCCTGAACTTACTTGGCTCAATACAGCACTGAGAATGCTCCCTGAGACCCGACTGGACCGCAATGGGTCCTCCCAGTTAGTCAAATTTTTGGTCTTAAGGCTAATGCAATTAGCGTTCCCAAGGCTGAAACAAAAAACTCCTGTGAGATTAACTTGAGATTGATTAAAAATGCTTTCCATGTCCCCTCTAGGAGAGGCACAGGGAGCAGACATCTCACATGAGGTAGAAAAAAGAGTGGGGAGGACACTAGAATTACCATGAACCGGCATCGGCATTGGCCAAGCCCGTGCCACTGCCCACCACTGCATTGGTGTCGCCTGTGCCATCGGCACCAGCACCAGAACCAGAGCACTTAGCAGAATGAAGATCCTCATCACGGGATTGCTGTGGTATCTCTCGTTGCTGGTTAGCTGATGTCAGGACTCTTCTTGTCAGGCGTTCAGGGACCCACAACGGTTCCGTGCGATCCTGGGGAAAAACACATACAGATCCTCGTGCCCATGTCAGCACGGGGTCAGGGCCGTTCCATTGGCCCGTAAGAACATCCTTCCACTTAACATAGCCAATCACAGAGGGCTGAGGGGACACATGTCTATCGGCCGCAGAGCGACCATGAATATCCAAATTCTAGAAATTAATGGTAAAGAGAGCTAAGGACAGGTGTTCTTTAGGAGTGTGTTCAGCTCTTATTCCCCCTTTTTGTTTTTGTAAAGTTTCCTTTAAGGTGCAATGGGTATGCTCAACAATGCCTTGTCCTTGAGGATTGTAAGGCAGACCATGAGTAAGTTGCACTCCCATAGTAGAACAAAAAGATGTAAATTGTCTGCCAGTATAAGCAGGTCCATTATCAGTCTTAAGGGACGTAGGTGCACCCCACGCCGCCCAGGCCTCCAGGCAATGAGTAATGACATTACGAGCCTTTTCTCCCAATAAAGCAGAAGCATGAATAACTCCAGAGCACGTATCAACAGAAACATGCACATACTTGAGGTTACCAAAGTCAGGTATATGTGTCACATCCATTTGCCAGACAACCAATGGCTTCAAGCCCCTTGGGTTTACTCCATAATTAGGGGGATGAAGAAATGTGACACAATGGGGACATTGTAATACTATCTGACGAGCATCCGCTCTTGAAATGGAAAAACGCCTGCGCAGCGTTAAAGCATTAACATGGAAATTCTGGTGAAATAATTTAGCCCCCTCTAAGGAGGAAGCCAAGCAGATCAACTGACCTCTAGTGGCTGAGTCTGCACAGGCATTACCCTGTGATAACGGATCAGGAAGAGAGGTATGAGCCCGGATGTGCATTGGATAAAAAGGGGCAGTGCGACTACGGATAAGCTGTTGAATCTGATTAAAGTAAGCAGATACATTATGGGCATCACTAATAGCTCCCACAGCCTCCAGGACTTTTAGTGCTTGCACCACATAGATGGAGTCTGAAATGAGATTAAAAGGAAAAGAACACTGTTTAAAAACCTCAATAACAATTTGTAGTTCTACCCATTGTGGATTTCCAGGGGCAAATTGATGCTGGACAGGGGGAGAATCATTAATTACATAAGCTCCCATTCCAGACTTGGAACCATCAGTAAAAATGTTAACAGCCCCCGGAATTGGACTGGGTGAAGTTACCTTAGGGAAGATGGTGGGATGTTCTTTAACAAAATGGAGTAATGGATGAGAAGGGTAATGATTATCAATATCCCCTTGAAACGAGCAACATAAAATAGCCCAGTTGTCTAGAGTAGCACACAAAACATTAAGTTGAGCTTCAGTGTAGGGTATGATAAGAGAAGAAGGTGACTGTCCAAAAAATTGAATGCTTTGTTGAATCCCTTTAAGTGCTAATGCTGCAACAGCATCAGGATAATATTCTAAGGATTTTCCTGGGGATACATGTGGGTGGATCCATAGTAAAGGCCCATCTTGCCACAATACTCCAGTAGGCTGCCACATAGTGGCAAGCACACAAAACTGGAAAGGTTTATCACTCTGGAGCCTACATAGAGTAGCATGCTGTATAGCTTCTTCCACTTTTATAAGGGCCGTTCTGGCCTCTTTGGTGAGGCTACGAGGGGAAGCAAGATCTGGATCACCTTTAAGAGTAGCATACAAAGGCTGGAGTACAATATTAGAAATATGTAAATATCCTCTTATCCAATTAATATCTCCCAGCAGTTTTTGAAAATCATTTAGAGTTTGGAGGTCCTGAGTTCTTATGGTGATTTTTTGCGGTTTTAATTTGTCAGACCCAATTGTCGCTCCCAAAAACTCAATAGAATCCCCTGTTTGAACCTTTTCAGGTGCGATATATAGCCCATATTGAGTTAACAGCTTTACTAATTCTTTATAGGCTTCATTAACTGTCTGCTCTAATTTAGCGGCCAATAACACATCATCCATATAATGAATGATCTTGATGGAGGAATACTTATGTCTGAGAGGTGTGAGTGCCTTCCCCACATACATCTGGCACATCGTGGGACTATTAGCCATTCCCTGCGGCAACACTACCCACTCAAACCTTTGATCTGGTTCCTCGTGGTTACACGAGGGAAGGGTGAAGGCAAAACGCTGTGAATCTTTAGGATGCAAAGGAATAGAAAAGAAACAGTCTTTAATGTCAATAGCAATAATATGCCAGCCCTGAGGAACAGAGGAGAGCAGAGGCAGCCCTCTTTGAATGGGCCCCATAAGTTGCATTTGAGCATTAACTGCTCATAGATCATGCAGTAGGTGCCACTTTCCTGATTTTTTCTTAATAACAAATATGGGAGTATTCCATGGAGAAGTAGAAGGTTGGATGTGACCCAAGTCAAGTTGTTTTTTAACTATGTCATGGGCTGCTGCCAATTTAACTGAGGGAAGAGGCCACTGAGGCACCCAAACAGGCTCCTCGGTGAGCCATTGTATGGGTATTTGAGCCCCAGTGGCCCCTATGAAAAACCCAGACCAAATCTGTCAAGCTTTTGACGACCTTGCACAGGATGCCTACGCCCCTGTAGATGTTTCCCTAGTCCTAGACCTGGCCTATACCCCATATCTTGCATGATTTGTTGAGAAACTAAGGAATAGTCATTACTAAGAGTAAACCCCATGTCTTTCATCAGATCACGGCCCCATAAAGAAACAGGTAAATCAAGTACATAAGGCTGGAAAGTACCATTGTGTCCTTCTGGGTCCTTCCAGGATAGATGTCTACAGCTGATTTGAGGGGCTTGGGCATATCCAAGTCCTCTTAAGGATTGATCAGAAGTCTGCACTGGCCATCCCTTAGACCAGTCCTTAAGGGCTATGATACTACGGTCTGCTCCTGTATCCAGCAATCCCACAATAGATTTACCTTCTATGCTTAGTTCCAAAGTGGGGCGATTGCTCATATCCAGTGACAAATAGGCACAATTCCCTCCGGTGGTACCAATCTCACTTCCCATCCGTAACCTTGAGTCAGCAGGGAAGTGGTTATGTAAGCTAGGCAAAATTAGTAATTGAGCAATCCGATCCCCTGGGGAGATAGACACAATACCCCTTGGAGCTTCCACCATGACCTTTACTGCCCCTACAGTATCAGGGCTTATGACTCCGGGAAAACATGAAGACCTTGTAGGATAGAGGATGCACATCCAATTAGCAAACCTACAGTGCCAGGTGGTAAAGTCCCTTTGAACTCAGTTTCCACCAATTGGACTACCATCTTAGGTGTTAATACGAGTCTGGAGGTGGAACAGAGGTCCAATCCCGCGGCACCTCTAGTGGCTCTCCGTGTCTCATCGGATGGCGTAGAGATGGCCATGTCTCGGGTTCGGGTGTGACATTCTCCGCTGCCCCATATATTTGTGGGCCCTGGGGTCAGGGGCCCCTTCGGCCGTTTTTTGGCCCAGCTGAAATAGGCTGTCCATGGATGTCCCTCACTGATCTACACTCCTTTGCCCAATGCTTCCCCTTTTTGCATTTTGGACACAGCCCCGGTTGACGAGGGCCATTGGAAGGGCCACCATGAGAAGGTCCAGTAAAATTGTCTTTTGGGACATTCACGTTTGAAATGACTGGGTTGACCACAATAGAAACATTTTCCGGCACCAGGACCGCCCCCTTTTGCAATCCGAAGGACAGCAGCTGCAAGACCTGCGTTAGTTAAAGGTCCTCCAATCTCTCTACACACCTTCATCCATGCCTCTATGCCCTTGTTTTTATAAGGAGTGATTGCCGTTTTACATTCCTTGGTGCATTGCTCAAAGACCAATTGCTTGATAAGGGGCATGGCTCTATCAGGATCCCCAAAAATCTTTCCAGCGGCATCCACCATCCTTGCTACAAAATCTGAAAAGCGTTCTGTAGGGCCTTGTATAATCTTGGTCAAATTACCAGACACCTCTCCTCTATTTGGAAGTGACTTCCATGCCCAAATGCAAATGTTGTTAATTTGATCATATGCCTCAAGAGGAAATCCTGTCTGTTGATTAGCAAATCTACCCTGTCCCAAAAGCATATCCTTATCCCAATGGGGGTGCCCCGCCGCATGGTTTTGGGCGGCCTGCTCTACCGCGCCCTCTAGCACAAATGCTCTCCAGTCCAAATATTTAGCTGGGGAAACACAAGCCCGAACAAGGCTAGCCCAATCAGAGGGAGTCATACAGTATCTAGACAGACTCTCCACCTGAGTTAGTGTGAAGGCGGCATCCACCCCATAAGTGCGCACAGACTCCGCCAGGGTCTTCACAATTTTGAAATCTAGAGGCTCATGGAATCTTCCCCTATTGTCATCCTGAAAAACTGGATAAGCAATACCCATCTCAGCGTTAACAGCCCTTCATGTTTGGGCATGGAAAGCTCTCCCCGAAACACCTCCACCGTACGGCGGTGGATCCGGAGGATCAATCTTCTTGAGCCCCTGTTTAATTCTGTTCCCTTCTCCTATAGCTAAACTCTCTAGCTGACGAGACAGCGTCCCGAGCTCTTCCTCCTCATCCTCCTCTTCCTCTGACCCACTTTCGCATGGGGGTGTGCGCAGCGTACTGAGATCTGGATACAATCATCTCCTCCCCTGTTTCACGCTCCGCACACTCCCATCCTCCTGAGGTACCTCACTTCCTGCTGTCTCTGATTTCTCCTCATGTAATTGCTCTAGAACTTCCTGTCCTTTAGTAAGTGCTTCCTGACATCTGCCATCTGTGAGGCAACTATGGACCATTTTCCAAAGGGGTATCACCCCACCCTCTAATATGCCCTGCTCAGAAGCAAAGTCAAGATCCTTGCCTAATTTATCCCAGCTAGATATAGTAAGGCTGCCCGAAAATGCAAACCACGGTGCAGCACTATCTGTCTTCTGTAAAAATCTCTGTAAAGTACTACGTTTCACTTCTAGTCCCTTGGAACGTAACAGGCCATCTAGGGCCACGAGAAGCGGACTTGAGGATGCGGCACCCATGACACAGCAAAAGAAGCACAGAAAACAAAAACGAAAGTAAAAGCGCAAGTACGCAGTGCAAATGCAATAAAATGTAATGCTCTCTCTTTATGTACAGAGGAGCAAATATCTGTTCCCGCTCTCTCTTTATTTACAGAGGAGCTACCCCGCTTTGATCGCGGATCCCACTCACCTGGGACTTGTTCCCGCTCTCTCTTTATTTACAGAGGAGCTACCCCGCTTTGATCGCGGATCCCACTCACCTGGGACTTACCGGTGCACCACCCTGACTGCTGAAAGTTCTGGTTCCCGGGTTTCAGCACCACTTGTCGCGACCCCTTGCCCGCAAGGAAGACGCAACTCAGGAATCTTCTTTCAGCAATTTATTCAGGCCCTTGATATTTCTTCTAATAATCCCGGATGCCCCTCCCAGCCTAAATAAAGCACCTCAAGCCCCAATGCAAAGCTGCCACGTGGAGCTTTCTCATAGGGTGTTGAAAAACAACGCGCCAACTCTCCCTAAAAAGGAGTTGTTTATCACAGGCCACAGTGGAGCCAGCGCCATCTTGTAATGGCGACCATAGTCCTCAGAAACGGCTCACCACAGTGAGTCAGACATTATTACCCTATATAAAAGATGATTGCTCAACTTGTGTGATTCTGTATTGTGTACAGCCAAAGGAATGTGAATTTGTGCTTCATTTGTGTACATTACATCAAAATGTGTTCTGCTGAAATACAGAACTAAATAGACCAAATAGAACAAAACATACAGAATATATATATCATCCCAATAGTTCCATTTTACTGCATGCAGGTCCATCACAACCCACCCTAAGCTGTAGGCAAACTGTCTACATATTTGTCACCATAGATTAAATGTCTTTTCTAGCATTTCTGATGTACTAATCTGAGCAGTAAATGGAACCACAGTTTGTATTCTTTTGTGTCTGGCCTATTAAAATAATGTATCTCAGATACATATATATATCACTTGTACATGTCATTACTTTACTATCTTCTCTACTGAATAGTATTCCACCACATGGACATATCACATGTTTGTTAATTCATTACTTGATGATCATCTGTTTCCAATTTGGGGCTATTAACTAAAGCTGCTACAGACTGAGCATTCATAATCAAAAATTCCAAAACCTGAATGTTCCAAAATCCAAAATTTATTAAACGCCAATATATTGCTCAAAAAAATTGGTATTTTGGAGCATTTCAGATTTTGGATTTTTAGATTAGTGATGCTCTATTGATAAAGTCTATGAAAATATTTCAACTTAAAAAAATCTGAAATACTTCTGGTCCCAAAATTTTCAGATAAGGGATATTCTAATTACATAAACATTCATGTACAAATCTATATGTGAAGATATAATTTCATTCTTCTTAGGTAAATACTTCAGAGTACAACCTTTGGTTCTTATGGTAACATAAGAAACTACCACACTGTTTTCCAAAAAGGTTTTATCATTTTACATTCTCATTGGCAATATGAGAAATTTCTGATGAGTCCACATCTCAGCCACAGGTACTGCTGTTTTTAAATTTTTAATTTTAGCTATTCTCTTGAGAATACAACATTATCTTATTATTGTACTGATTTTTATTTTGTTGATATCTAATGAGGTTAAACACCTTTTCCTGTACTATGTGGGCTATTTATAATCCTTTTTGGTCTATTCTTTAAATAAGAGAATGTCATTAATGAGCTGTAAGAATTCTTTATGTGTTTTGGTCTCAGGGCATATATCAAGTTCATATATTATGAAATGCAAAGGACTGCCTTTATATTTTCTTAACATCCCTCAAAGAATATGTTTTAAATTTTGATGGAGTCACATTTATCAATTTTTAATCTTTTTTGATTCACACTTTCTCTATCTTTAGAAATTCTTTCTTACCTACTCCGAGTTTATAAGTCTTCTCTTCTGTGATTTCCTCTTAAAGTTTTACAGTATTAATCTTTTATATTTTAGATTCAGGACTTCTATCAAGTTATTTCTGAGTTAGTCTTTCCATATGGATATCCACACACTCCAGTATCATTTATTGAAAAGACTACCTTCTCCTCATTGAATTTCCTGGGCATGACTTTCAAAAACCAAGGGACCATATATGCCTGGATCTGTTTCTAGAATCTAGTATTTGTCCTTAGGCCAATACTGCCTTGATCACTACAGTTTCAAAAAATCTTCAAATTGAGCAGTGAATGTTCTGCAATACTGTTATTTTTCTTTTTGATCACTACAGTTTGAAAAAATCTTCAAATTGAGTAGTGAATGTTTTGTAATACTGTAATTTTTCTTTTTGCTTACTTTTCTAGAGTCTCATATTTCCATATAAAAATTTATAAATTCAGTTTCCAGTTTTTCATTGCTAGGACATACATGTACACCTAATTTTTATATATACATTGTATCCTGCAATCTTGTTAAATTCAAATATAAGTTCTAGTGGCTTTTGGAGATTTCTCAGCATTGTCTTTGTACATGACCATGTCATCTACAAATAAAGAATATTTTAGTTATTCCTTGTCAATCTGTATGTCACCGGTTTCTTTTTATTGCCTTAATAGCTAGTGCAGGCCTCCATTTCAAAAATAGATGAATGCAGCAAGAATAGTTCTAGTTGATTTTTTCCTCACCTTTAGGAGAAAACACTATACTTTTGGCCATTAAATGAGATTTTAGATATAAATTTAGTGAATATGTTTTTATTGATAAGTTCCTCTCTATTTCTAATCTCCTCATAGTTTTTACCATGAATAACTACTGAATTTACTCCAATGATTTTTCTGTAACTAACAAGATCATATGTCCTTTTCCTTTTTTCTGTTCAAGTAAGAAATTATGCTAGTTACATCCAATATTAAAACAACCCTACATCCCTTTAATACAGCCACTTTCTAAATATGGATGGATTTGAGTTGCTAATGGTTTATTTTGTTAACAAATTTTTAATCTATATTCTTTGTTCTCTCTTTATACTTTTTTTTCTGGTGGTAGGGTTACCATAATACTGATATACTAAAGTGCACTGAGAAGTGTTCCTTCTTCTATTTTCTGCTTTAAATGTTTGATAGAATTCATAAGTTAAATGTATATGAAATGTTGAACTAACTCTACAACTATAACTGAGGATTTGTTGATTTCTTCTTTAGGTTCTATCAGTTTGTTTCATGAATTTTGACAATAGATTATTGGTTGCATTTAAACTTTATAATTATTTATTCTCAATGAATTGACCCATTTATTATTACAAAATGACCTTCTTTGCCCTGGGAATACTTGTTCTAATGCTTACTTTGACATTAACTTCACCATTCTGATTTTATTATAATAATATACTATATATTTGATGCTTGGTTATTATTATCTTGCAGGTAATACAGCCTCTATGTACCTTCTTAAATCTTTTTTTTTTTTCTTTGCTTCACGGTAGCTAAAATTACAACATGTTCTTAAGTTCACTGATCTCTTAAAAGACAAGTTTAGCAAAAATTTTACATATTTTTCATTTCTAGATGTTCTAATGTTTTATTTTTATTATCTTCAATTTCATTATTCATATTTATGTATATGGATCATATGTGCAAAAGCTGTTTTAACATATTTGTCTATTAATTTCATCATCTCTTTCATTTCCAGGTCATCTCAGCCATTACTGATCTTCTGTACTGTTTTCAATTATTTTGCTATCATAAACTACTAACACTGTACAGGACTCCCCTGCATATGCAGCTTTGTTTTCTTCAGGAATTACCTCATTAGGAGAAGATACATCAAAGTGGGAACCCTAGGTCACCATGCTCTCTTAAATTTGTAACTTCTGACCTGCTCTGTATGCTCTGAGAAACCAGGCTTCTTAGAATTATAAATTCAAGAATTCAAGAATCAATACAACAAGTGGTTATAACTTATGTTTGGATCCCATCTCTAACACAGCAAGCTGTGTAATTCTACACAAATTATTTAAATGGGTCTTGATTTATTTGCCTTATCTGTTACTTTGGGATCATAATGGTATATACCTCAAGAGATTGAGGTGAGAATTAGATAAAATACATAAAACATCTAGAATACACTAAGTGCCATTTGTATGTTAGCTATTACCATTAAAAATGAAAGTGAGTGAGTAAATAAAGAGGCTTTACCTGAACCAAATACACCATTTTAAGATATGAACTTATGAACAGAGCTGTATGTAACTTTAAGCCTCTAAATGGATGCGTACAACACTTAAGAATATTTCTCTCTTCATGTATTGTTTCATTACTGGTTTTAAGAGATATTTTAGCCTTCTGTTAAATTCAGGTGAAAAATTAAACTCAATTTGCATTGATCCAAAAGATCAAGAACCATGACACATATGCAGTCATCATATTATCTTTATAATCTCTCTGTCCTCCTAGGAGGATTCTGGCTCAAGTCAAGATAAAAATATCAATATAGGAGGTAATCCAAACTATATGTGTTAAATCAAAGTAGCACTTGGTTTGGGTTTAGTCAAATAATTGGAAGAAAGCAGAGTTGAGCATAAAGGATAGACATCTATTATGGAAAAGGGGAAGCAAAGTCAGAACCCTTGAAGAAATTCAGGAAATTAGGGAGTTCAGGCCTTTCTTGGAGAGTCAGAAACAGTATATTTATCAGAACACTATTTTCATAAGGTGTGCCAAGGCCCCATTTGGGGGCAGGAGTTTCATGGCCCAGACGCTAAAAGAAGTACTGCCATGCCAGGAGACAATTTTTAAATGCCATACTATCACTGAGGTGGCCAGCTTCCAGAATTGATAAATTATGAAGTACTTTAAGACCTTGAAAATCATCCTTTTCTGTATCACTAATTCCAAGTATCATTCTTCAACAGTTGTAAGAGATCTAAATTTGCATTGCAGGCCTTGACCTTACTAAGTCTAACTGAAAATATCTGTGACTTAAAAGTTCTCCATTACTTAAATAATATTTTTGCCTCTTTAAAACGAAGGGAAGGGGATACCTGAACCTCAAATAAAATACTCAAAACACAGATGTTACTTCTCAAGGAGTTTCTGGTATAAGTGTAGGGATGAGCTGTATTTTCATTTCTAGTAAACTAAAACAAAAGGCTATTTCCAAGTAGCACATTCTTTCACTTTCAAACTGGGGAAACTTTTGTTAAATAACTAAAATCTATTAAGAATTTATGTTTGGGATGGGGATGTGGCTCAAGCAGTAGCGCGCTTTCCTGGCATGCACAGGGCACTGGGTTTGATCCTCAGAACTACATAAAACTAAAATAAAGATGTTGTGTCCACCCAAAACTAAAAAATAAATATTAAAAAAAGAATTTATGTTTATTTACTTAGAAAAAAAGTCAATGAAAATAGTGAAAGTGTCTCAGAGAAAAATTTTGGGACTAGTTCTTGGCCAATCAGACTGATAATCAACTTTGAACAAAGCAGCTCTTCTTTCTTTCAACTACTGACAACTGTAACCTAAAAGTGCTGTATACTTTAATGGATGAAGCTTACCAAGACAAATGTGGGAAGAAAAATCTTAGGACTGTCAGAACTGCTTGTGAAAAAAAAAAGAGGATTCTAAAAGTTGGTATAATCTCTGGCATGGGAAGACCTTAGAAATGAACTCGTCCTCCACTCTACTCAGCACATACTTCCTCAATGACATCTCTGCAAGAGGGTATTCAGCCTCCATTATACAATCTCATGGTTGGAGAATTCACCTTCTGATGAAGTAGCACAAGCTATTTCCATGCAGATGTAATTGTTGCCAAGTTATTCATTACAGTGTTACTTAAACTGAGTAGAAATCTAACATTTTCCCCTTGATTCTTGCTATGTCTGCCAAGAGCTTAAATACTCCTTATTATACTTGAAAGCAATTCAAATGACAGAAAATACTAAATTTCTAGTGAGACCTCTAATACTACACGTACTATATAATTCTAATGTGCCCTCTTCTCTCTTAAGTTTACCTCCACCAGCCAGGCATGGTGGTGGACACCTATAATCCCAGCTGTTCAGAGGCTGAGGCAGGAGGATAGTGACATCGAAGCCAGCCTCAGCAAAAGCAAAAGCAAAAGCAAGGCACTAAGCAACTCAGATCCTGTCTGTAAATAAAATACAAATACTACTGGGTATGTGGCTTAGTGATTGACTGCCTCTGAATTCAGTCCCTAGTACTCGCACGCCTAAAATTCGCTTAAGGTTACATCCACTAGCTTGGCACAGAGGTGCATTCCTATAAACTCAGCAGCTCAAGAGGTCAAGGAAGGAGGATTTTGAGTTCAAAGCCAGCTTCAGCAATTTAGCAAGGCCCTAAGCAACTCAGTGAGACCCTGCCCCAAAATAAAACATAAAAAAGGGCAGGGGATGAGGTCCAGTGGTTAAGTGCCCCTGGGTTCAATCACTGGTAACCAAAAAAAAAAAAAAAAAAGTTTACCACAATTGGTACCAAGTTAGAGGCTAAACTGCCTGGAGTAAGTATTTGGCATATGGAAGGAGGTGAAAGCAGTCAATTATAATTAGACTTGGAGTATCAAGGTAACAGCAGGGAGGCAAGTGTGGGTAAAGCAGAGGAAGCAAGCAGAAAACTAGAAGAAATATGAGACTTGGAGTTTTATCTTGAGCATGGTGGAAGAAAAAATGGAAGCAATCTGAAGTGAGGTAATCTAAAAAGGGGACTGACAGAACTGTTTAACAAGCCAACTCCATTCCTGCCCAACTGACTGAGTCTGAAAAGGTGATTTCCACCTGTCAGATGCACCACCACCCTAACCTGGGCTCTGGCAAGTGTTTCTGGATCCAAGTTCCCACACCAACTAAGAACTTCTAGTTACCTAATTGACCAAAGGCATGTTTCCCCACAGCTGCCAAAAGTTTCTGGCATATGAACAATGAAGCATAAAATTAGTAAGTGTGCTGCAGTAAATCAGTTAACATGTTAACCAGGTAACAGAGAACATCTGGCATGTTAGGGTTCTGTAGGATGCCATATCAAGGCTAGAACAAGGACAAGGGGAACTTATATAAGCTGGACTCCCCAGGAGAATCTGCTCTAGGTCACACAGTATGATCTAGTACTCTATCCCAGAAAATGTGGAAATAACCTGAAGACTACCACCTGTTCATGAAGAAGTGTCAGCATTTTCTGGAAGCTACTAAAAACTGTGGGCAATGCATACAAATGTCTCTTGTTCTTCCCCATAGTCTCAGGAATAGCATGGCAATACCTGCTACTCTCCCTACCTCATTTATAAAGGGAATTCCAATCTGCTTGATAGGTTTAGTGAAGAATAAATAAAAATAAAGGACATGGTTCATAAGAAGTGCACAATATATATATTACTTATTCTCACTTTTATGGCCACAAAAATGACAACCAGCTAAATGGTAAGCATGTCCTTAAAAACAGCACTATAAATGCCTCTAGCACAAAATAATAAAAGCTTCATTTGGTTTGTTTTTTTGTGAAATATTAGATTATCCAAAGATTTTAAACTTGGACTGAAATAATTATCCTTTTTCCATACTCCCCTGCCAAACTTAGAATAATAATGGTATACAACAATGAAATAGGATTGTAAATCCTATTAACATCAGATTAACAACACAAATTCTGAATAAAAAAAGCAAAACAGAAATCTCCAAGTCTGATAATTATTCTACAAGAGTCAATCAAGAGGCTGCAGTTGTGGCTCAGTAGTAGAGCCCTCGCCTAGCATGTACAAGGAACTGGGATCAATCCTCAGCACCTAATAAATGTAAAATAAAGATATTGTGTCCACCTAAAATTAAAAAAAATAAATATTTTTTTAAAAAGCCATTCAAGCAGGGATTCATTGTTTTAAATGTCTATATCCTTTAGTTACAATATATTTCTATTTCCATTTATGGATGTTAACTAAAATTACAAAAGTTGGCAACAGAAGCAGAAAACCATTCATAAGACTAGTATGGCTATTTTGTTAATGAGAAATTACATATCAGTTTCAGCAAACTACAGAGTTCTCTTCTTATAGTCTTTTATTATTTATAGAAATTTGTGATGTCATGCTAGAGTCCATTTTGAAACTGAGAATTTCTATTATTTGGCAGTCATCAATTCTAAATTATTTTAGCTCAATTACAGAAAGACTATTTAAGGTATGTTCATCTTTATTCATACTAATTAATAAGAGATCAACCATGTCTAGACCTTGATCTAAAATCTCCAGTAACTGAACAAAACTATATCCAACAATGTCTTAATTCCAAACCACTGAGTCAGAACATTGGCATTTTTGTCTCTAGTACACTAACAAAGGGGGGCAGGAAGGGTGGAGATGGGAACAATTTAAAGGGCCTACTTGTATTAACAGAAAGTGCTATACAAAATGATCAAAAATTATACAAATTCCTTAAAGGAATCAATTGAAAGCCTATAACTAAGTACTAGGATGAGTTCATGAAGAGCATGACAGAGTTTGAAACTGAAATCCCTTACTTCCTATGACCACATTATTTCCTACATCTCCATTTAATGGAGTCTGGGTTTTGAAAGATAACTAATAATTCTGATTTTTTCAAAACCATTACATACAAAATTTAACTCCAAATTATAATTCTCAAATCAACAAACTTTGGCATTTTTGCTTTAAGCTTATATTGAAACAAATCTAGATTAACAAAATAGATTTATGAACATAGTACAGAGTTTTCTATACACCGTTCACCCATTTCCCCCTAAAGTTCACATCTTACAAAATCATAGCAACATTTGTCAGATCTAAAAAATTAAAATTGATTCATTATTTGAACTAAACTCCTGTTTTTCCATTAACATTTTTTCCAGGTTCTAGGAACCATGCAAGGTACGTCATTGCATTTAATGATTTTTAAGTGTATTATTTTTGGTACATGCTATACTTCAATGTCCTATTTTTTAAATTGTTATTATGATTGTTATAGAAAATAAACCTGAAATTCCCTGAAAAATATGATTACTGGGTAGTAGAGAAAAGTTACATAAAGAGTCCTATAAACATGATACTTCTACTAATATATTATTTAAGAGAACATGAAGTACATCAATAAGATATGGCCCAATGCCTATTTGTCAAGAACCTATGAGATCAAATGACTTAATGTTCCAGAAACAGCTCTTCAAAAGATCACTTTCACTCACCTATTTCCCAAAACTCTTTTGGTAATAAAATATAGAGTAAATATGTTCAATTAATTCTGTAATAAAATATAAAGTGGTATTGTAATCATAGATAATCCAATTGTATCAAATATATACATAAATTAATTTCTTGACATTTTCAACTTTTATTTTTAAATACTGTATATTTGTACTAACATAATAGAAGAAAACTAATTTCAGGGAAATAATTGCATGGTTTATTAATATTATTATATTTAGTTTAAAAGTGAAAGCATGAAAAATTTAATAAAAGTTTTAATGAGAACAGAAAATGCTCGAGAAATACAAGAAATGACACAATGAATACAACTGACAGGGCAGAGTACTTCACATTCTGAGTGAACAATGCTGTGGAAATTACAAAATAGTCACAAACAAGTGAATCCTATTGGAGGACATAGGTTTTTAATGGGATAATAGTAACCAAGCATTTGGTGTTTTGAGATTTTTGAAAGGTAAACTGTCCATGTGTGTCAGTTTCCCCAAGACAATCCCAATCGATGTCCACTGTTTCAGTTCCCTAACCAACTTATCATATATCCTAGATTTTTCATTGTCCAATCATTTTTTATGGGGATATTGAAATAAGCTGGAATGTATTTGTGATTTTTACTCAGGCTCTGGCATGAGCTCATAGAGTCATGTATGAGATAAACACACACAGTGAAGCCAGTTATCAATTTAACATATAGTTAATATCTGAAAGACACATAGCAGTGTAACCTACCTCTTATAAGTATCATAACTGACACCTGACTCTCAAAAAGAGTACCCAGAAGAAATACCCAGTGCTGCTGCCCCTGCTTATGACTTACTCAAATACACCAATGGAATAAAAGTAGGTAGAGAAAGTGTTTATATATTGCTCTATAAAGTTTTATTTTTCATCTAGATCAAATGACTTTTTAAAAAAATCTCAATTCTGATTAAAAATTGTTTTACACAGTCAAGGTAAAGTGAGGAATGTAACTTTGTTGGTTCCATTAACAGAAAAAATTTACAGTTTCCTGATTTCAGCTTTCCATCCGTGTCAAATAGAAAAATCAGTTCCAATAATGGCTTGCTTGCTCCACCTAATTTGTGAAATCTAAGTAAACCTTTTGAATATTCATCCTATACAATATGAAACACCTGATATTGCTGTAATTCTATTTCAATTCAGTTGAATGGTTCAACAATAAAAATAAAATTATGGGCTGGGGTTATGGCTCAGTGGCAGAGTGCTCGCCTAGCATGTGCAAGGCCCTGGGTTCAATCTTCCGCACCACATAAAAAATAAATAATAAAGTATTGTGTCAACTACAACTAAAATATATTTTTTAAAAAATATAATTGGTTCCATTATTCAGAAGAGTTAAGTTTTATAATGTTACCATGAACACTTAATTGGCGAATAACAAAATACCTACCACTCCTAAGTGATACAAGGTTAGGCTGACAGTCTCTGGTCACATTTTCATCAACTGATCAAATGTAGCCTGTTTTATGTATGTTTATGTTTCAAGATGTTTAATATATATTGATTTTAATATATGCTGATTCCCTAATAACTCACAGTTAACAGCACTATAACATAGGTATGAATGAAGGTTTCTGAAACAATCGTTTTCTATAGGTATCTCACAGCCTTCTTACTCTAAGAAACACTACACAGCACTTCAATTCTATATTTGATAGTATTTTCACTGCTCAAAATTTTAACCAACAAGAAACACCACCCCCCAAAAGAAATCCAGCATAGACCACATAAAGGACAATTATTTACAGTATCAGAGCTTTAAAAAAAAGGCACAACATAAGTATTCAGCTAAAAACATATGTTGACCAATCCAAACTTTATCACTATTCTGTTTTACCACTATTTTACCAAACTTTACCAATATTCACTTGGATGAATGACTACAAAGCAAATGGTCCATGAGTATTAATTTTGAAGTTGTGATTAAATTAACAATGGAAAAATTCACAGAAATAAACTCTGTGAATAAAGCCAACTCTATTTTTGTGGTGATAATACAGATAAAATTTGGTAGAGCATACATAGCATCAGAGTAAAAATAACATTTTTCACTAAAATAAAAATAATTATGAAACAATCGACCTTGGACTTGATTTGTTGTTTGTGTATAATTCACAACTGTGCCCATATAACTCTCATATATCACTACCAATAAAAATGGAAGCAATTTCACAATTCCATCCACAGAATCTATAATAGTCTCTACAATTTTATGAAAATTTATACATTCAGAAAGAATAAATTTAAAATGTTTTCGTGACAAAGATGATATCAAATGTAAAAAATACTTCATGATAGTAGTACATGTTTGTTGTTGTTGTTGTTGTTGCAGTTGTTAATTGTCTTAGAATTCTTTTACTCTTTCAAGATTTACTTAGCTAGCCAGTCATGGTGGTGCAATTCTATAATCCCAGCGCCTTGGGCTTGGAAGGCTGAGGCAGGAGGATTGTGACTTCAAAAGCCATCCTCAGCAATGGTGAGTGAAGGCTTTGAGCAACTCAGTGAGACCATATATTTCAATACAATACAAAAAGCGGAACTGGGGATGGGCCTCAGTGGTTTGGTGCCCCAGAGTTCCATCTCCAGTACCAAAAACAAAAACTAACAAAGAAAAAGATCCACTTGGCACACTGATGATATCCAATCACTTTCTAAATCTTGGTTTCATTTTGTTCAAAGTCAATTGTATATAGCTGTGGATTAAAAATGTGCCCCCCCCAAATAAATTCTCATTTTTGAACTCCTAATAACCGTATTTGAAGGTATAGCATTTAGGAGGTGATTAAGGTTAGATTAGGTCATGCAGTTGGGACCCTCATGATGATATTTATGACTTTATAAAAGGATGAGACAATATCTTTCTCTGTCGCTTCCTTCCTTCCTCACAGTACGCACACAAAGGCCATGTAAGAACATAAGATCAACCCAGTTCTGCAACCAAGAATCAGGCCCTTGTCAGATAATGAGCCTGCCAGCACCTTGGCCTTATACTTCTTAGTCTCAATAACTATAAGAAATAAATGATTATTACTTAATTATTTAATTCAATTTATGCTATCTTAGCAGCCCAAATTAAGACAGAAATCTTTTAATTTAGGATGTAGTTTATTTAAGGGGGAACCAATATTTTTTTTATTTAAACAAGTTTACAATATATAACAGAATGAAACAAACCTAAGAATGCTTAAAAATTACCAGGATACAAATTTGGTAAAATTTTCAAGACCTTTAAAATGGATACAACTTATGTGACAAGCTTTGTCTTCTAAAAATTATGTTGACTAGAAATACTTGAAATAGAGTAAAAAGAACAATATCTGTGAAATAATATGGCCTGTGATGCTTACATTTTAAACTATTTTAAAAAATCAAAATCTTACAATAATCTCAATTTGGTAGAATTTGATTTCAGATGAACAGGTACCTTAGTACATATAATTGTATCCACCTGTTCTAAAATTTTTAAATCATAATTCACCAAGAATAGAGGCTGTTGAAAAAAACAAATCAACAAAATTTTTAAAATTTTTCAATGTTTTCAAATTAAGCAACCATAAAATACAACTCTGAAAAAAAAAACCCACAGTTTTATGAGACAATTAAAAATAATAACCAGGGCTGGGGCTGTAGTTCAGTGGTAGTACACTTGCCTAGAATGCATAAGGCACTATGTTTGATGCTCAGTACCACATAAAAATAAACAAATAAGACAAAGACATTCTGTCCATCTACAAATACAAAAAAAAATTAAATAATAACCAAATTTTTAAAATACATCTTTTAAGAAATACATAAATACCCAATTTTATGGCTAATATACTAAATAATATATATGAACATTTACTGAGAATTCAATTTATGTTCTTTTTAATGTTAAGAACCTCAACAGAACAGTTTTTGTTTTGCTTTAATAAACATGGATAAATGTTAATATTTTTAGAATAATTTTCTTAATAGGACTACACTACTCTGTACGTTCACCAATCATAAAAAATGTCAATTAATAAAATCATATAATGATAATATTCTATGTATACAATTATAATGATTTATTTATAACTCCTCATTCTCAAAATCCCTCATATGGGACAACAAATTTAGAGTTCAACCTAAGTGTGATGAATAATTTTAGTGTCAACTTAGCTAAGATTATGGTGCTCAGCTGTATACCCTAACACTACTTTAGATTTTGCATGAAGAGTCTCTTGCATGAATATGATTGACACTCACATGCAGCTGATTTTAAATAAAGCAGATTATCCTCCATAAGTGGTGGGCCTTATTAAGTCAAGAGGAGGCCTTATCAGAAAAGACTGATGTTTCCAGAAGAAACTCTGCCGCAAGACAATTAATATGTGAATCTTGCCTGAGTTTCTAGTCTGCTGGCCTGTCCTACAAATTTCAGACTTGCCAGCTCCCATAATCATGTGTACCAGTTCCATAAAATAAGCACAATGTCCCTTTGTGCCACCTTGCTCTTACATCAATCTATCCATCCATCCATCCACCTTACTAGTTTGGGTTCTCTAAACCTGCCTAATACAGTAGAAAGGGCAGCTAAAAGTATCAAGTAGCTGCACCAAAAGTATGCTATTCCTGATAGAAGTAAAATGAGAAAGAAAGAGTTTCATTTTAGGAAACATGAAATCAAATGATTATCATTATTATTTAAGAATTGGGGCTGGGGATGTGGCTCAAGTGGTAGTGTGCTCGCCTGGCATGCGTGCAGCCCTGGGTTCCATCCTCAGCACCACATACAAATAAAGATATTGTGCCTGCCGAAAACTAAAAAATAAAAATTCTCTCTCTCTCTCTCTCTCTCTCTCTCTCTCTCTCGTCTGCCGAAAACTAAAAAATAACTATAATATTAAAATTCTCTCTCTCTCTCTCTCTCTCTCTCTCTCAAAAAAAAAAAAAGAAATCTGGGCTGGGGATGTGGCTCAAGTATTAGCGCAGGGCACTGGGTTTGATCCTCAGCACCAGATAAAAATAAAATAAAGATGTTGTCTCCACTGAAAACTAAACAATAAACATGAAAAATATATATTCTCTCTCTCTCTCTCTCTCTCTCTCTCTCTCTCTCTCTCTCTCCTCTTTTTTTTAAAGAGAGAGAGAAAGAAAAACTGAGCTGAGTGCAGCAATGCATGCCTGTAATCCCAGTGGTTTGGGAGGCTGAGGCAGGAGAATCTCGAGTTCAAAGCAATCACAGCAAGGGTGAGTCACAAAGCAACTCAGTGAGACCCTGTCACTAAATAAAATAAAATAAAGGTCTGGGAATATGGCTCAGTGGGCAAGTGCCCCTGAGATTAATTCCTGGTACAAAAAAAAATCTAATATTCTATGGCTACAACTTTCTTTATCAGAATGATACCACACAAACCACCAATGCTGACCCTTAGATTTTAGACATCAGAGATGTGTCTTTCTTCTGTTTGTACCCTCTTTCCAGCAGGGACTCAGACAAGGTCCTTTAGAATGTTCCTAAATGAATTAAAGTATCACAAAATATCTCCAGCTCAAAATACTAGTAAGACTATGAGAGTACATACAAAAATATGTACTTCAATGTTTTCAGTATGTATTAGTGTTCACTCAGAAGTATTAGTATCCTATGTTAAACTATTACCTGTACAATATGGGATAAAACTGGATGAATAAAAATTGGATTTTCTGATACTAGGGTTGTTGCTCAGTGGTAGAATGCTTACCTACCATGTGTGAGGCATGGGGTTTGATTCTTAGCACCACATATAAACAAATAAATTAATAAAGGTCCATGCATAACTAATAAAAAATTGTTAAAATGGATTTTCTAATTCTATAATAACTTATGTCCTTGAAAGCCAGAGTTCTTATTATAGAGGAAAAGAGATACAAATGAAAGATTTAAACACAGTATAGTCTCAAGTCAAAATTGATATCAATAAAAACCTGTGAAGTATTTTTACTGTATCTGAAATACGTGCACCATTATGGTCTAGATATCAGGTGTTCCCAAAAGCTCATGTGTGAGACACTGCAAGAAAGTTTGGAGGTCAAATGATTGGGTTATTAGAGGTTTAACCTAATCATTTTACTAATCCCCTGGTAGGGTTTAAGTTGGTGGTAACAGTAGGCAGGTAGGGTTCAATCTGAGGAGGTGGGTCCCTGGGGGCATGCACGCTTTTGGGGTTTATACTTTGTCCTTGTTAAGAAAGCTCTCTCTCTCTCTCTGCTTCTCAGGGGTTTATGCTTTGTCTTTTTTGAGCAGAGCTCTCTATCTCTGCTTCTCAGTTGCTTTACTCCACCACAATCTCCCACCATGATGCCCTGCCTTGCCTCAGGCCCTGAGGGATGGGACTGGCTCTCTATGACTTGAGACCTCTAAAATTATGAGCAACAAATGCACTATTTTTCTTCTAAAATTGTTCTTGTCAGGTCCTTTTGTCACAGCAGCAAAACATCTGACTAAAACATATACACATATATAACCTGTGTCAGAACATAGAAAGAATGACCAACCCATTATCACACCTTAGACAGGGCTTCTAAAAGAAATGACTGATTTTAGAACTCAGGAGTCACCTTCAAGTGTCTCCCACAGGCCAAAAATGTAATAATTTCAGTTCCAATAATGGTAAAACTAGAAATTTATTAGACCCATCAAATATACCTTATGCTAAGAATTAATAATAGTATATTTTTATAACTGGTTACCTTCAATAGATAGGGAACTACCTCATTATATTAAAATTGGCAAATCAAAAGGAAAAATATCAAGAAATTGTCTTACCTTTCCTTGGTTAACTGTACACTGGGTAACCAAATAGTAGATAAGGGCAAGATTCTCTTTATAAAAATATTCCAATGAAAAAATTAGCAGGGCATGGTAGTACACACCTATAATCTCAGCAGCTCAGAAGCCTGAGGAAGGAGGATAGCACATTCAAAAATGACAACCTTAGCAAAAGTGAGGCACTAAGCAACTCGGTGAGTCCCTGTCTCTAAATAAAATTCAAAACAGGAATGGGGATGTGGCTCAGTGGCCAAGTGCCCCTAAATTCAATCCCCAGTACCCTTCTTACAAAGAAAAAAATAAAAAATTAGAATATTGTCAGTTTCAAGTAAATAAATGAACATATACAGGACATAAAAAAAAAAAAGATGCCCTCAGGCATTCAAAATAAGTTTCCACCAGCCTGAGCTTCACTTGGGTACTGGCCAAAAATGCAAATTTTCAGACCCCAAGATTCTGACTTAATGAATCAGAAAGTGTGGGCCTAGCACTCAGTAATATTTGCTTTAATAAGCCCACAAAGTGATTCAGAGGGATGCTATATTTTGCTAAAGTTCACACTGATTCTGATTCAATTTGAGGATAAGTGCCACTCTGTAGGAACTATAGAGATCAAAGGAACATGCTGATCAACACCACAAATATGCAAACACCAAACCCCCAAATTCAGGAAAATCTACAGGAAAAACTTCTCAGGTTTTTCAACAGGTAAAGTGCATGGATTCTGAAGACTAAAAATTAGAAATATCTATAAATTAATATGAATACAAAAGAAGATACAAAATGTATCACATTTCCAAATTCTTACTTATGGAATGACACCATAAGCCTTAGTTCAGGTAGATCTAGTCAAGAAAAAGGGGGATTCTTTTTCTCTCAATTCCCAAACTTAACCTACAATTTCACTCTGAGAAAGCAGGGTTCTGGTACTACTCATTTTTCCCAGACCTTAATGGCAGGATCTCTGTTTTGGTCAGGCACAGTTGAGAGGATTAGAGCACTCTTTCTCTAGTCAACTTCCTCATTTGAAGGGTGGAATCTCTACCCTACATGCAACAGCCTTATACTGGGCTGCTATCACACCTGGCCCAATCTGCTGTGAAAGCACAGGTTCCATACCCAAAGGGGCAATCCAAGATGATGAGCAGATGCCCTGGCTCCCAAGCACCTCTCTTAAAGCAAGGGTATCAGCCAGAAAGAAGTGAGAAGTGAGCCAGTATCCTTGTTCTTGTGCAGTGATTATAAGGTACTGCCTAGAAGGAGAGGCAAACTAGAGAAGCAAGACTCAAGAATGAAATACCTAAGTACAATGATGGAAACAATAAGATCTTCATGGAAAGCAATCAATAAGGTGTTCACAGCTCCTTGATACAAGCAGCAACCAAACAAACAGCAGAGCAATGAGAAGTTTACAGAGATAAATAGGAAAGGAATAGCCAGACCACAGTAAAATCCAGGTGCATGAAGGCTGTATGCAAGTGGTAGGCTGCACTAACTCAAGAACAATCAAAGCAGTTCATGGGTCAAGTGAAAATATTCCCAAAGCACACACAGATCTTTAAGAAAAATGGGATACCTCACTGTCACTTAGAGTGAAGAAAAAACTTTCATCCAACAATGGATGAACAATGAGCTATTCTGTCCCAAGGTGGGTTATAAAGCAAAACCACAACACCCCTGGCAATCTAGAGGATTATGGGTATGCTCAAGGCTGTTCTCTCTCTGGCATAACTGAAAATGAAAAATTCAAGCTGCTAGTTTCCATCTAAACATGGGGCAAAAAAATTACTTCAATTCTGATAATATTCCCAAGCAATACACATATCTAAAAATAAGAGTAAAAAATATAATTGACCAGATGGTATAAGCACAGACTTTAACCAAAAAAATGGGTTATGCTAATCAAGGGGTAAGCATGGATAGCAAAGTTAAAAGAAAAATAAATGAGAAAATAAATCTGAACATGGACATCACAGATTGTATACTGTGAGGAGACAAACTTTACAAAGTCAGGTCAGCCAACTCATAATAAGTGGTCAATCAAAGAACATCAATATTCCTCCATTTCCACAAAGGTATGAGCACATAGTCACTATCTACACTTTCTTATCTAAAGTGTCAAATTTTCAACATATATTGTGCAATGTGCAAAGATACAGAAAACTGTGATGCTATAAGATGATAAACGAGTGCCAATACAAACTGATTTTAAAGGAGTCCAGATGTTGGATTTAGCAGATACAGATTTCAGAGTAGTTATTTTAAATATGTTCAAAAACTAAACAAAAAAAACTATGTATAAAGGATGAAATCAAAGTATGATTGCAATATCTCATCAAATAGAGAATATCAACAGATATATAGATGGTATCGAAATAGAAACCTCAGAATTAAAAAATACATAAACTTTGAAATGGAAAATAACCTGGAAGAAATCAATAATAGATTTGATCTGACAAGAATGAATCAAGCCAGGCACTGTGGTAAACTCCTATAACCCAAGTTCTTTGGGATTTGAGGTTAGAGGATAACAAATTTAAAGCCAGCCTGGAAAAAAAAAATAAGAAAAGCAGAGAAGAATACAAAGAAAAAGAAAGAATCAGAGATCTTAAAGACAGATTAATAGATATTTATAATATGAAGAACATAAAGAAAAATAACAAACAAAAAAGAACTGATATCATTAGGAAAAAAAAGAAGTGAAGAAATTTTTACAATATGTTGGTTAACTTCTTCCCTAATTTGAAGAAAAAACATTATTAAATTATAAATCAAAGAAGCTCAAAAACTCTAAGTAGGATAAATACAGTTACACTCCCAGAGATATTATAAGTAAAAATGTTGAAAAGCAAAGGGAAAATCTGAAAGAACCAAAAATAAATTACTTCTCAAGCATAAGGAAATGCCCACAACACACAAAATTAAATGCTGACTTGTAAGAAACAAAAGTCAGAATGCAATGGAATTGAATATTCAACATGCTGAAAGTAAGAATCTATGACTTAAGAATCTTGTACCCAGCAATATTATCTTTAAAAAATGAGGTGAGGGGCTGGCGATGTGGCTCAAGTGGTATCGTGCTTGCCTGGTATGCGTGCGGCCCGGGTACGTTCCTCAGCACCACATACAAACCAAGATGTTGTGTCTGCAGAAAAATTAAAAAGATTATCTCTCTCTCTCTCTAAAAAAAAAAAAAAAAAAAAAGGAGGCGAAATTAAGATGTTCCAAAAAAACAAAAACTAGTAAAATTTCTTCATCTATTTTACAAATACTGAAGGTAGCATTTTAAGCTGAAAACAACACTAAACATTGCCATGGGGAGTGAGAAACTAAGGTAATAGAGACTGGCTGGATGATTGATAGAAAATTTTAAGGCTCTGAAGTACATTAGTAAAGAAAAAAATAGCAGGTAGTTGAGTTTGTACACTCCTAATGCTTTACCAAGTTAGAAACATCAAAGAGATACAAAGAAAATAAGCAAGATTCCAGTTAAATAATTTGAATTGGAGCATATTAAATAAAGAAAGAAGTGTTAATGGGGGAGCTGATGAATAGAGACAAGTGGGGAATTAACAATCTGTGCTATGGTTTAGATTTTCTCTGTAGGAAGCCAATCAAGCAATGAAAAAACTATCATTACAGCCTCACTCCTTATGTCCTTATCTCCCACTGACAACCCAGGCTTAGAGGACGAAGAAAAGCAAGTTTTCTCTTCAGAAATATAAATCTATCTCCTGACCATTCCCCAGTTCCATATTCATACTTAGTCACACTCACCACGTCCACACAGAGGCAGTCACAGGGATTAACTGCATGTACTCCAAAGCCAGAGAATGCTAGGGTATGAATCTCAATTTTCCCACTCACTAATGGGGAGAGTTAAGGAGGTTTCCTTTTCTCATCTGTAAAATAAAAACAAAAATAGCTCCTACCCTATACAACTGTTTTGAGGATTAAATGAATTAATATATGCAAACAATCTGCCTAGAAGAGTTTACATTTACCTTATGATTAATATTATTACTAGCATTTATATTATCATCACTATTCTAACAAGCATCTAAAAATTATCCAAAACTGAATTCATACCTTTTCTCCCAAATCATGCTCTCCATGTCCTCTCATTTTAGTAAATAGGACCTCTACTCTCCTGGTTGTTCCAGCTTAAACTCAGAATTTATTACTTCTCCCTTTCCTCACACTCAACACCAACAATCCTGTCAGTGTCTTACAAATTCTAACAATTATATAATCCACAAATACCTGCCCCATCCTAAAATACCCACCAACTGCCCCTCCGAAGGTATAGTATTAGCCTTCTATCTCCTCATTTATATTTCACTCCCACCCTGTGACTCTGCAGTTAATTTTCCACACAATAAAGCTAAAATAGATGCCACTCCCTTGAGGCAACCTTGCCAGGAGTTTTCAATTAAATCTCAAATATTTTTACTTTGACACAGCCTACAAGGGTGCCCCCTAGCCCAGCAGGCCCTCCAACGTCATCTGACACCACCTACCCCCTTACTTACAGTGCTCTGAAGGATGATGTCAAGAGGGATCCAAGTTTTCCTATGGTGTGGCATCAAGGTGGAGCAAAGTCTAGGGGCCTGGCCTGCTGCATTATGGTGGAGTGAAGTCAGGCAGCCAGGCACATGCGCAGGCCTGCAAGGCTCCGCCCCCAGCACAACAGCCACAAAGGCACAGGTTCCTAGGCCTTCCCATCCTTGGTGCAGGCGGCCCCTCTGCCCTGGGCCATTCTTCTGCCCTGCACCACCTCTAGGCCCCCCACACCTCCCTCCACAGCCCTGACTCACTGCAGAACGACCCTCCCCCACACCGCCCCTCACCCGTTTTTTTAAAAAATAGCATACGTTTTAAACCCCTTTCCCCCCCCCCCCCGACCCCCCACCCCACACACACACACAGATGTTGTTTGGGCTTAATCACCATCACCAGCCAGGATGGGAGCTGGTTGTTTGTATTTTTAAAATTCTACCAGTAATTCTGTCATCTATCCAGGGTTAAGAACCACAGTGTGCAGTGATTCAGGGCAGAGTTATCACTCTCCCCCTTCCTTGGACCCCAGGTTTTTATCTCCCATGCACAGAGTCTAATGGGCAATGGGGTTGCAAGATTTCATGGAAGATACCTGCTCAAGGCTTTGGCCTCTCCTTTCAGTCAGCCTTTCCAGGAGAATCAGGAGACCTGGAACAATACAAGCATCAGTTCTGCCCACACCCCACCTCTCTTTCTCTAATTAATTGTGATGATGGTTCCCAAGGGGAGCCACCTGAAGTGAAAAGCTGGCTTTATCTCTTAGCCTTTAATGTCTGAAATAATCACAAAATATAGTGTAATGCCTAATCAAACACTGAACTAAATTGATTATACCAAAAGATATAAGGAGACATTTCTTTTAAGTAAAAAGCCAAGGAGTATGATAGGGCTGGATTCAAACTCCAGCCACACTATACCATCATCTCCCTTATTTATGGCCTCTCATTTTGCATTTTCAATTACCCATGGTTAGTTGAGGACTGGATAATTTAGGTAGAAAATTAAAAAAAAAAATAAACAATTCATAAGTTTTGGATAACATTTATTATAGCAGATTATTACTCACAATGGTAACAAAGAGGCACCTGCTTCTTCCAATCTCAGCTCTCTGAGTGTAGGTTTTGCTGTGTTTTTCTTTCCTTTCTGTAGCAGTAGAATGTGCAGGGACACCTCTGCTTTGCTCCTGGTGATAGTGACACGTTTGTTTTCTCTTTATCTGTCCTGTTTATATTTATTCATTTCCACTTGATTCTGTGAATTTTAAAAATGTCCTTGATAGCTTCCTCATTGGCTCATGGGTTATACAGAATGGTTCTGTTTAATATTCACATTTGAAGATTTTCCTGGGGTCCTGTTGTTTACTCCTGGTTCATTTCATTATGGGAAAAGAACATTCATTTCTCATTGCAACTTCGATTCTTCTGAATCTTTGAGGTTTCCTTTGTGAACTGGGACATGGTCTCTCTTGGTGATGTTCCAAGAATGCATGTTCTGTGATTATTGCTCAAAGCAGTCTATGAGTGTGAATAAGATGCAGCTAATTATGGGACTGTTCAGTTTTGCTCTATCCTTACTGACTCCTGCATGTTCTGTTTACTAGACATGTCAATTATTGATACAATGTGTCCAATGCCAATATCTTCAAATTGGAGTCTTCAATTCTAATAGTGATTTGATTTGTTTCTCTGTTCAGATGTGTCATCTTTTACCCCAGAGGTTTGAAGCTCAGTGATTTGGTAGATACCTATTTAAGAAAGCACGTCTTCCTGGTGGAGTCCTTTCCTCCCTACATAGGGTCCCTCGCTGACCCCAGACATATTCTTTGCTGTAAAGTCTACTCATATGAAACTAATGTGGTCACTGTTGCATTACTAAATTAAAGAGACTCAACACAATTTTACCCCTCCTTTACTGACAGCTCCCATATCACTATGCTTGAAGGGAGCTTCTTGCATACAATATATAATAGCCTTGTATTTTTTTAATTGACTCTATCATTGTCTCTTTCTTTCAAATGGTATATTTAGATCATTGACATATTAAGTATTGTTAAGTTAGGGCTAAGGGCAGATGTTTTATTATTTATTTTCGATTGTTCCCTCTGGGGTCTTACAAATACATTTTGACTTTCTGGAGCAGTTGCTTGTGTATTCTTCCCAGCGCCACCTGGGTACCACAGGGTGCACTTCAGGCCTGCTGCGACACACTTCTATGAAGTACTGAGACCTTGAGTGACGCCACTACTCTGCCCACTCCTAAAATAGAGTTATCTTAAACTTGATTTTCACACATTGAGCACCAAATACAATTTGCATTTCAGCTTTTCCATATCACTTAAGAAACTGAGCAGTAAGAAATAGCTTATTATATCTACACACATTTATTAACGCATCTCAAAATTTTTCATTTCTGAAATTTCAGGAACATCAGTTTCTTTCTGCTTCTATAGATACATTTGAAGAGAGTTTCGGATAGACAACATATAATTAACCTTGCTCTGCCAATCTCTGTGTTTTGATTAGTGTATTTAGAAAATTAATGTTTAATGTAATTGATTTACCAGCATTAAAGTTTTTCATTTTATTTTTATTTTTTTTTGGAGGGGATCTGTTCCTTCTAGTTTTAATTATTACCTTTCAGATATTTGTTCATTTGGTTTTTGGTCTTCCTGTGAGTTCCTTGAACCTTCTCTAGAGTTCTGCTTTTACACATCTATGGCACTTTCCAGTGCTTCTCCATGTGCTGTATTTCAGTTGCTGCTCTAGGTAACCTCATCTACTCATGTCTCACCCTACGAGTTGAGTTCACCTCCAACATTGTGGGTTTTCTTGGATCTACATAATCCCTATAACCAAGGTCTCTCAAACTTGTTGCTACTGACATTTTGAATCTGATATTTTAGGGTTGTGGGCAGGGGGCAGTAGCCTGGAACCTAGAAAAAGACACCAGGAATGCTGCTAAGCATCCGACAATCTGTAGGATCCCCACACACATGAATACACACTTTGGAAATGGGAACTTTGGTTTTCAAGTCCAGAGAACAAGCAAAGCAATCAGACTCCCCCAGGTCTACACTCTAACACTGAGCCACAACCCCAGCCCATGTCTTTTAACTGCTTAAATTTCTTTAAAATTATAATTGTGTTACTAGTTAGTAACACTGTAAATACCTTCTTTCATCTGTCTTTCAACTTTTACCATTGATATTTTATTTTTTTTTATTTATTTTTTTTTAATGATGTTTTATTTTTTTATTTTTTTATTATTTTTTTTTATTGGTCGTTCATAACATTACATAGTTCTTAGCAGATTATGCTAAGTGAAGCTAGTCAATCTTTAAAAAACAAATACCAAATGACTCCTTTGATATAAGGGGAGTAAACAAGGACAGGGTAGGGACGAAGAGCTTGAGAAGAAGATTTACATTAAATAGGGATGAGAGGTGGGAGGGAAAGGGAGTGAGAAGGGAAATTGCATGGAAATGGAAGGCGATCCTCAGGGTTATACAAAATGTCATAAAAGAGGAAAGGAGGGGCAAGACAAGATAATACAAATGGAAGAAATGATTTACAGTAGAAGGGGTAGAGAGAGAAAAGGGGAGGGGAGGGGAGGGGAGGGGAGGGGGGATAGTAGAGAATACCATTGATATTTTAAACCTTATATTATCCCATTAATATTAATGATGCAATTTAACTTGATCCCCCACCTATTATAATTTTGCTAAATTGTACATATTCTTGGAAACTAGACCTAGCCCCCAAACTGTCATCTTTAGGAAGCTCCACTGTTAGCTCTGGTCCCACCAATCTGTCCTTTGCAAAGCCCTGCAGTCATGCATTCACAACTCATTGCCTTACATAATTACAAAAGTGTCTTTTGGCACTGCTGGGGTTAGAAGTGAGGGCCTTGTACATGCAAGGCAGTGTTGTGACATTGAGTTACAACCCCAGCCTTGTGGCCAGTTTTTTAAATGTCAACACATTAAATATTTTCTTTTAATTAGAAAGACAAGAGTTGTAATGAATGGGAGCTGTAGCCAGAATGCCAGAAAAACTTGCAAAATGACACATCAAGAAGTAGAAGTTTTCCAGTTAAGGACACAGATAGCTCAACTCTCCACGGTTAAAAACACAGGTTTCAAATAATGGTTATAACATTGAATAATGGAAAATTTAAAGCCATGTACTTCCTTAGTGTATTTGAAAACACCTGTCATGACTGGGAGGATTTTATAAGAAATTCATTAACTTTTTCATATTTCGACTACAAGCATTCAGAAACATGAGATAAGTATTATTTGAGAGTTACAGAATTTGTCCAGAAATATAAGCTACTATTTTATCTCTCAGACTGTCTTGAATTCTTTCTGTCCTTATCTATCTATTTATATAGACATTACCCTCTTCCAGAAAACATTCAACATGATTATCTAAAATACATAAAAACACAAAATAAATCAAATAGTCAACAGATGCAAACTTTTTAAAGCATATATGTATGGAAATAAGTATTTTATTGGAAAAAAATAGAGTGGCATTCACCAATATTTAACTAGTTATATTAATACAGATAAATTTTTGTTTTCCTATTTTAAATTTACAAGTTTTCGCCAAAGTTTATATAGTTTCAGAATTAGATTATCTTAGAATTAGGGCTTTAAAATACATATTTTTAAGCAAAGAAGAAGTATTTGGAGAAGAGAAGATTAAAAATAAGATGAACATTAATGAGATTCATGAATATACAAAACAAAATGCATAAAGCAGAGGTGTGTGCCAACCCTGGCTTTAAATTCTATGACAGCTCTACAAAACAATAATCTCTGCTTTCTAAAGCCAGTTAGTTGATTGAGCTGGATATGGTTGGACCAGGGGCTACATCTTTACTCCACGTTGATATTTCCCCAGGAATCTAGGAATTCTGAGAAATGTTAGTGTCCAAGAAGAACAAAAAAATTGGATTGGGTGGATGTCTTCTCTATTGGGTTGATGTCTTCTCTAACTTGGGAGAGTGACTCTCTATTCCTGTTTTGGTGCTTTACAATACATATCAACTTAATGAGGAATTAGAGAAATAATGAAGTAAATAAACATGAATAAATTGTTTTAACTGAGTATTTCTCAAACATATTTGTACACACTAATCACTACTGATTAATCCCCTTTTCTCCTGCTAAATACTGTTGGGGATGCTCTGTGCCACAATGTATATATCCAGTGGTAAATATACTGCCATTTACACATCAGTGGAGATATTATTGTAGCAAAACAGAAAGATATTTTACACATATAATAATATCCAAAACATTATTCCTGATGCTTGGTCAACAGAGGAATCTATCACTGTGTTTCATAAAGGAAGTTAAGTAGACTCAAAGTGACACAGATAATTTAATTGAACATGTTTTATTTGGTTTTGAAGCTTAAACATTTAAAATGGTAGAAATAAACTAAATAGGAATGCTGTCTGTAGGCATGCCTGGAAGACCAACTAGGAAAAGGAAGTGAGCACTGCATTCCAGCCTTGCTTAGTGTGCTAGCCTATTCTCAGTGGGCCCAACAGCATTTCTGAAAGTCTAGGTTCCCACATTTAGGACTCAGACAGTAAGTCAAAATAGCAAAACTCAAGACCACTTAACTTCACACTTTGCATCACCCCAGATTCCCTCTTCTAAAGAAAAAAGAATGGAATCAAATTTAATCTTAGATACAGGCTAAGAAGAATCTAGTTTACTTTCACCATCAGAAAAAAATTGTAGGAAAAACATTTTAAATCATATTCACTATTCTTTCAATTTTCAATATTTATATCTTATACAATATTCAGGCTTCACATATGTATGTGGGTTAAAGAGATATTTTGGTTTGTAGACATGTCATAACTCATAACTAAGGAATGTCAGGTTTTCTTTTTGTATATGAAATCAGAGCCAAAATAATTTTTGGAACTCTAATAGTTACAGTCAAAAATAATGTCATAGCAAATATTTCACTGTCGGTAAGCAGAGGAAAAAGCTGTGATGAGAACATAAGCAGAGGTTGATTTACTTTTATCTATTTCTCTAATCAAATGTTTCCTAAAAAATCTTCAGTGTCCATTCTCAAAAGGAGAATTCCATTGTCAATGTCAATGGAAGGAACAGAAAGTATGACATACAAAGAATAGTAACCATACCAAAATGACTAACACTAACCATAGTCTATTTAGTGCACCCCAAAAAGTCTCATGCATTCACTTGCTCTATTTCAAAACTCATGAGTTTAAACATACTTGTAAAAATTATTTTTAAAATGAAAAGTCAAAGTGCAATAATTCTCTTAAATTATGATCCTAATTCTTTTAATGAACCAGTCATTTGTTCCTTGAACCTGAAAGAGTTTTACTCTAAGCCTCCTGTACATTGTAAATTCATTATGGCCAACCTAGTTCCCATCATTAGAGGTACAGAGATGGAAATTAAAAGCAAAACTGAGAAGTGAGTGGTGCTTGAGCAAATTAATAATACAAGTGAAACCATTATATAAAAATCATTGTCTTGCTGGAAATATCTGACATGCATTATAAAAGCATTTTGGGAAATGTTGATAGAATTCTGCATTGAAACACAGAAGTCACTTTAAATGGCAAAGCAGGAATTTTTTATCAGTGAAAAATGGTACAGGATTAATGAGCCTATTCTCTTTGGCATATTTCAAGAGATAAAAAAGTAGAATGGTTCTTTCTATTGCTCTGATTGCTCTCTAACTAAATACCATACTTGCCTGTGGATGAATCTGAACACATACATTTAACTAGTATTTTTTTTTTAGGCATAGTAAACTCTTTAAGACAGAAATTTTCTTCCAAGCATAGATGACATACTGTGCATGCAAAGGAATACTATGAACTGTCCTAAAAATTGTGAGCTTATTAATATATTTGGAAATCTCAAAATTCATAATAACTAATGGAGGTCCTGGTAAACAAGGCAACATATTTTTAAAAAATAAAATTAGGGTGTTGGAGGTCATAGCTAAGGGTTAGAGCACTCACCTAGCATGTGTGAGACCCTGGGTTCGATCCTCAGCACAACATAAAAATAAATAAATAAAATGAAAGACATTGTGTCCATCTCCAACTAAAAAAATTAACATTTAAAAATAAATAAATAGGGGACTAAGATGTATAACTCAGCAAGAGTAATTGTACAACATGCAGGAGACCCTACATTTAATACTCAGCACTACTAAAAGCAAAATAAATACAAATAAAATTATAGAATGAACCAGTAGAAGGAACACAACTTGCATCATAAAACTCATGTTTTCTCCATGTATATATTTTGAAAAGTTACAGAGTACCAGAGTCATCATTCCACTCAGACAAAAATGAAACATTAACACTCATGCACAAAAAATGACAACCAAAAGCCTTAGAAGTAAACATTAACACTAATCTCCTTCATAGAAAATCTTCCTGGGATATCGTTTTTAGTTTGTTTCATTTATTGTTGTAAGACTGAAAGCACCTTACCTCTAGAATTGTAAAAAACACTGAATTTGACATTAAGGTTGTGGGTCTAGAATTCTATTTCTGGACAAGATTTAGCTTTATAAACTTGATCAAGGTACAAAAAACTCACTTAAACCCCATATTATTCAAAGTAAAAAAGACATACTGCCCCTTGCTTTGGCCACTATGAACATCAAACGCAACAGTACAAAGAGTAGTTCATTCTGAGTCTTGTAAACTCCAATAACAAAAGTGTAAGATTGCTTTCTCATCCCCTGGAATTTCAATAAGCAATTCCTCATCAGTTTATAAAAGTTGTTTTCAAATGGTTGCTTAATGTAACTCTTAATTCACTTCACTGGTCATTGTTACTCAACATGGAATGATCTAACAATACACAATCATCTTTCTGGAAGATGAAAGAAAACCAAAGTGGAAAAATAGCACAAAATGTGATGATAGTGAAATATAAGAATTAGGAAATAAATGTCACATTGAAAAGGAAAAAATATGGTGGAAAACTAGTATCTCTGAATTCTTATTATGAATAAAGAGACTCAAAAGAAAATATAAAAATTCAAATTATTTTCAAGTGAGTATTTCTTAAGTATTACTTTCATATAATGCATACTCATAGTTGGCTGAGGTAGCATTTCAAACTTTTTTTATATATTTAAAGCAATTATAAATTCAATATTAATGTGTTCTCCTACCTCCTATGTAAAAGTTCTGAATTAAAACCACTGACATCCACTTTGGCTCAAATGAGGTTTTCTTCCTCTCTCTTAAAAAATATTTTATTACAATATATTTGCCTCACAACCATCAGTATTTAAAGTAGAAAAAAAGAAACAGAATCTCTTTCTAATGAGGCTAAACAAAATAACTGAAGTCTACCTCTCCTGTTTCATTCGTATTCTCTCCGCTTCTGATTTGAAGGAGTCCTGGATTTTTATTTTACCCATTTTCTCAATCTTGTCCTTTTTTCAATGTTTGCCAAACCTGTTGGTAACAAAAATTCTAACTTGTTGATATATACAAAATGTTTTCTTTCCTTTGTAATAAAGACACATACTTAGAGAAATGTCCTCTTCTTCAAAATGAGAGTTAAATGCCTCTTGCCATTAGTATTAATAATTTTCAATCAGAATATCTTACTTTTTTTTAAATTACAACATTCCAGAGAGAGTTTTTTGGAAAATGGCCTCAGTAGCACCTTTTTTTGGCAAAACCAAACAAAATTGAGCAATAAGACTTGCAGTTTTGCCTTATGCAACAAACAATAACCCTAGAGGACTAAGTGCTTGAGTACCGCAGGTGACAGAAGAAAAAAAAAAAAAAAAAAGATTTGCACTGGAGTGAATTTCTCTCAGGTCTAAAGAATGATAATCCACAATCATCTATTTAATAATCTTTCCATAAACAACTATTCCTCTTTATTTTCTTGGCCAGTTTGTTGGACACATTCATCACAGTTTAAAAACTGACAAACAAGGACATGTTTGCAAGGTTTAAGGCGCAAAAGATAATTTACACTGCTATAATACTTTGAGCTTATTAAGTTAGGAAGTTTTCAGGCTTCTCATCCAACACTTTCTGAAGTCTGATGAAAAGTGATTGCTGAATGTGAAATCTTTGACTTGGAAATCTAGATCTGATCAACAACAAATATAACGAATAAATACATGATTGAAAAAAGGCTCACAAACTGTTATGGAAGGATGCTGACCTCAAGCCTCCTTAAAGAAACACTAAAATTATTCTATTCTGGCATGCAAAGTTCTCAGAAACCTGAAGCTTGATATCAATTCTTTACCTGCATTCATTTTCCCTATAAAGAGACCATGCACCCTGCAATGCACATTCTCTATATCCTAAAAGTCTTAGTCATCTGTAGAGAGCTACAGGCCACCTGACATTTCAAATCAGAAATCTTTTAGAATTATGCAAATAAGCATTTGTAAATAAAGTACATTGCATATTTCTATCTAAGGAGGAACCAGGAATCTAGCTTATGGGGACAATTAAGTATCACAAAAGAGAAGAAGAAAGAAATGTACTGAAAGTTGGTGTAAATAAGTGAATATAGCCACTAAGTGTTTGGGGGTTGAATCCAGGGCCTCAGGAATGGTATACAAACGCACTTCCACTGAAATACACCCACAGCCCATTTTTGAATGTTTTAAAACAACTTTCAGCTTTTGATCTCACAGACAAGTAGACAGAAGGACAAAAAAATAAAGAGTGAAATCCTGATTTTCAATTAATAACGCATTTTTTCTTATTGTGTTAGGTAGCAAAATATTAATTTCCTATATCACCTCCTACATGACTATTATATTATTTGCAAATTTTTAATCATAATAGTATAAAATAATTTCCTGGAGTTTTTTTGCTAAGAAATAATTTTTATTCTGAATAAGTATTATTCTTTTTACTGTGAATAGTTTACTGGTTGAGTACTTGCCCAAGGTTCTTTCCACAGCAGTTAAAAAAATTAAACTTATGAAATTACATAATTTTAACTAAATATTGTCCACTGATACAATTTTCAGCACCAAATTTTAGATCTTAAGAGAGGCTTTGAGAAATCTTAGATTCAGTTACTTTGAACCAATAACAATTCTGTTTTCACACATCTTATATACTGGCATACCAATAGCTCTCAATTCCAGTCAATACATTCCATTCTGCAAAAAGGAGGGTTCTATCCCCATTTTTAGTCAAAACCAGTTAGCTATACCTAAAATTGCAAAGACCACTAACTAAATGACCACTAACTTTTGAAGTACAAAGACCTAACTTTTAGACAAAACTATACACCTTTAAGTTATTGGATTTCTGACTCAGTAAATTTAAACTACTGCATGCAAAAAAAAAAGAAAGAAAAAAGAAAAAAAAAAAAAACTAACTACAACCTGAAGCTGGAGTAATACTCTTGCCAGCACTGCTGAATATAAGCTGGTAATTTGTACAATTAATTTATTCTATCAAATCTGAATAAAACTAAGATATACCCAAAAGGTGTCAGAGCACCTGAAATCTAAAAAGCACCCCCCCAAAAAAAGTAACAATTCTAGTTTACAATACTTCAAGTAGGAGGTGAAGTTTAACCTCTACAATCACCATTTGCTACATTCAATACCCTTGAACATACACATTATCATCCGAGATCAAAAACTGCTCAATCTCCATTCTATTAGGTATGCCAAGACCACTGAACATAAAATGCTACTGAAATGTAAATTTAATGGCCCAGCCTACATCATTCTATCATCATCTCATCAGAAATGAAAAAGGCCAATTTAACAAAGGTCTATATAAGTCATATTATGGCTCTATTGATTTCAAACTACAAAACTTCTAAATACAGTTCAAAGTTGTTATTAACTTAGTTTAAACACACAAATCTACTTTGTCCTCAGATGCACACTATATATATGGAAAATGATTCTGCTTTTTTTTTAAGATAGAGAAGAGAGAGAGAGAGAGATTGAGAGAGAGAGAGAGAGGAGAGAGAGAATTTTTTTAATATTTACTTTTTAGTTCTCAGCGGACACAACATCTTTGTTTGTATGTGGTGCTGAGGATTGCACCCTGGCAGCCCGCAGCACTTTTTTTGTGTTCATTTAGGAGACCTGATTACTAAGCTCACTAATCCACTGACAACGTACAGTATTCTGTATTAAGGGACAATAGCCTTTCGAAAGAACACACAGACTGAGAAACCAATATGTGCCTTGACACTTGCAACCAGGCAAGAGTACCATGTAGCCGAACATACCCTAGGTTGAATGCATTGAGGAGACACAAAATATATGATACAGAAATGTGATCATGGTAAACGTTACAGTCACCCAAATTACAGAAATTTTTCACATCCGTCTACTCCCACGTTATAAAACAGTGACAGAAAAGCAAAGAGTAGTAGCCTCAGATATGGATACAGGTCAAGTCTAAGTCAAACCCATCCTATTGATATCTCCTTTTGTTTCTGCTAATGACTTCTTTGATGATGGCTGTCATGTCTGGGAGCCTCTGACTTAAGAAAAAGGAGGAGATGGCAGAAGCTGCTGGTAGTGAGGCTTCTTGTGCAGGATGGAAATGGCTCTGGACTTGGCAGTGGCTGATGCCCCCTTCCTCTGCTGCTGCTGGGTTCTGGACCACAGCTGGGTAATGGCTGCTTTAGCGGCTGATGGATGGTTGCAGAGACTGGGCCTAACTCTCCTCAGCTGCCAGGGGCCTGGCAGCTGCAGCAGCAGAATGGAGAGAAGACAAATAATCCTCAGAAGGCTGCCTCGTCCAGGCCTCCAGAGCCTGGGCCAGGAGGGCGTGCAGCGGGCACAGAGAGGATGTTTAAAACCGGCTGGGCCCCTGAATGTGTCGCCACTGCGGTGCTGGAGGCAGTAAAAGGGGAGAGACTAACACTCATGCATTCCCAGCCCTGGAAATGATGACAGGCTACTCGGACCCCCTCCTCGGGGCTGGGGCTCCAGACCAGTGCTTCTCCCCACCCCAGTCCAGGAGTGGGAGATGTTGCCTTGGGTCCTCAGCTGGCTCCCGCTGGAGCCCATGGCTTCCACCTTCCCTTTCAGGAGAATCCAAAGAAGAGGCTGCAAGGTTAGGACAGACCAAAAGGAGGTGAGAAACTCTGAGGCTGCAGTCCTCGGGACCCAGGAGGGCACTTCCCTCATGGCTGCTCACCTGCGCTGAGAGGAGCCATGAGCAGAGGCTGCTGCTGTCTCTCATCTCTCTAGCCTGAGCCCTGCCTGGCTTCACAGTGGCTCAACTCTCAAACTAACATCATGGCTGCAGCTTCAGAGAGGAGAGACCCGAGCCTGGTATTTTTTATACTACAGATTCAAGATTAATGTATAAAAAATTTTGAAAAATGTAGATAAAATGTTTATAGGTTAACATTTGGACATTTCCCTTAATACCTGCTTTAGTTAATAAATCATGTAATTCCTTTAAGGCATACTATAAAATCACAGCATATTACTTTATGATTGGGGCAAAAATGGATCCCTCAGCTCTAATTTTCTTGATGGAATGAAATAAACACTATAAGTAAAAAAAATATACCAACGATTCTAGAGCACAAAAATAAAACTATCTGTACACTCATCCACTCTAATTGCCAGCATATTCTACAGGTTTTTGTTTTGTTGTTTTAGTACTGGGGATGAAGCCCAGGGGTGCTTTACCCGGAGCTATATCCTCAGCCCTTTTTAATTCATTTTAAGTCAGCGTCTACCGAAATTTCTCAGGCTGGCCTCAAACTTGCAATCCTGTGTTGCTGGGATTACAGGTGTGAACCATGACACCCAGTTTACTGTAGTTCTTAATCAATGGTTGTTTAATTCTTCCTGAAAAGGCAGAGGATGGTCACTGAAAAATGTTGGCTGCACATGGGCTCTCCAGGTCAGCTTCACAGCTGAAATCAATCATCAACCTCTAAAGATAAGCATTTAATAGCAAGATGCTTAACAGCTTGGAAAATATCAATTACTTGTTTACTAATTTCTTTTAAAAAGCCATGAATGAATGAATGTCAACTGGTTATTTTTCTTTTTTTTTTTAAGAAAAAAACAGATCTGGAAATATACTGGGCTTTTAGTAGATCTAGGAAACAAACCTGTTTAGAACAGAAAATTAGTGTTTTGCTAACTGCTCCCTGATGGACCCACACAGACATCCCTAAGAAAAACCGCTACCACCCAACAGATGTGAGGCTGAGAGGTAGAGTGGCCACCTACCCCAGGGCCTCAGGAAATCTGCTAATCATGTTAACATGGGAGAATGCTGTTGTAAAAAACAGAGAAATGAAAGAGAAATAAGAGCTTGGACAAAACAAAAACGTTCATAGGAGAAAACTTGCTTTAGAGTTGACACCCTGGGGAAAGTACACAGAAAAACACAAGCCAAAGTAACACTGAAGTCTCATTCACAGAAAGACATAATGGACGAGCCTGTCTCATACAGAGCATGACATTAACAATTCTTAAACACTGGACTTTCCTCATAAAGGATTCAGCAACATTTACACTCAGCTAAAGTAATCTCAAAAGTAATCTGCTTAATGGGTTTTATTATGACATGTTATCCATGAACTCATTGCTGTCTTTGAGATCAGCCATGTGTCATCACAGTAAAAAATGACAGGCACAAAGAACACTTGCTGACCAGTGGGAACAGCAAGCAGACAAAACCACCATGATAGGTTATGTTTTTAGCTACTGTTAATGGATGGACACGATATCCATAACCAAATCTTATAGGATTTAAAGAGTAACCTTAAAAATAAGATTTTCTTCAAAAAATCCCCACTGAGATGTCACTGAAATCTGGTATATCTCACTGATAATTACCACAGTCTTTAAGTTCAAGGAGGTGGTCTCAGATGCTAGGCCTACTCATTGGCAATCACAAGCAAGATAGAGGGGTCTGTGAAAGCATGTAGTGTTATCCAAGACATTGTTCTGGAATTGGAGGCAGTGCCACTAATATCAGACTAAATGTTCAGTGTTCTCCCACTTACATTTATTTTCAAAGGGTATCATTATGTTTCTTCCCTGGATACAGTTTAAAACTGGTCTTAAATAGTGTGTATAATCATGGTGTATTAGTGAACCTAGTATCATAAACCCTCAAGGGTAGAAATAACCTTTTTGTAATGAAGGGACTCGGATATCTACTTAAGAAATAGTTGGAAGAATTAGCTAAGGGAAGAAAAACCAAATAATATTAACTAACAAATGCACAGTAGGATAAAAGTTCAAAAGGCTATTTTTCATTGAGTTCTTAAAATTAAAAGTAAAAAAAAAGTGGAAATTAAGTAACTGTGGCTGATATGGAGGATAGGTATAAGAGGTGGTAGGCAGGGCTGGAAAAAAGTGGGTAATGAATTCTAAATCCTTACATCTCTCTAGCACACTCTTCTCCCTCTGAGATGTACCTCAATCCTTTTGTACAACTAAAGTTCTTCATGTTGACTTACACATCAAGAGTCCATGAAGTAACATCTTTGTTATGCTTATATTAAAACTACACTTTAAAAACAATCTCTGCCAAGAAACAATAGGTGATCTAAAACCAACTAGACTGTAAAAAACTTTAGGAGTGGTAAAACACAGAATAATAGTTCATTCTGCTAATGGATAGATGTGAAATGATCAGACATAAAATACCAAAGTAATTTGGATAATATCTGAAGATCAACTCAGTTCTAATTATCCATATCAGCTGAGATTGGGTAGCAGTAGATTTTGTCAGCCTTTGTACTTCTGAAATTTGCGGCAAGATAATCTTGAGCAAAGGCAGACTCTCTTATGCACCAAAGAAATTTAGCAGCATCCATAGCTACTAGATTCCAGTAGCATCTATTCCCTATTTGTGACAAAAAGTCACCAGACACTGACAAACACTCATGGGGCCAAACCTCTGGAAATTGAGAACAACTTGGCTAGGATTTAAGACATTATATTCTTTATTTATGAAGAATACGATAAAAGAAGTAAAGAGACAGTAGTACACATGCAGATTTTTACCCCCCAAAGATGCATATATTTCAGGATTACTTCTAAATACTAAGAAAGGAAGTCTCTTTGTATTGAAATGGTTAGAGTTGCATGCAGATATCTATCTAAATCTCAGAAGACAAGATCTGGCATTGAAACACAAAACATGATGTAGCATGCTGAGACAAGAATACTTTATGAGATGTATCCATAAGGTACCAAAGTCAGTCAGTACAATCAAAAGAGCCTGCCACTCCAATCAGAAATACATGGGCCACTGGATATGTGACAAATAGCACTACTAAATAATAATAAAAATACTATGTATTGAAAAAAGTAGTAACAATGATTTTAAAATGCTCTCATGTTCATGTTTGAAACTATACAGCACACTGCTGGGAGAAAGCAACACTCAATACATAATGGACAGTATTTTTATACAATAGTATTTGTTTATCCATCCTGTCTCCATTTCTAGGTAGCTATTCCAGGCTCCCTCCATTTGGAAGATCCTGACTGTTTATGTGATAGATATAATGTTTGCCACCACATGTGATCTACTCCCTGTCCTTAGATTAAACCAAAATGATTTGGCCAGCAGTAATTAGTTTTGGCTAGCACAATGGAGCAAAGGTGGACAACAGACTAGAACTATGAGGTAGCTGTGGCTTCAGATGCCCGAAGCCACTCTTTAGAAACCATGAGGTAAAGAGAAAAGTTCTTAGCAATAAGTGATCCATAGCAGATTCTGCTAGCTGCTACCCAATATTTAATCTCCTCTTCCTCCTCCTATTAGAACCTTGATTGACAGGGCAAGAAGATGTGACATAAAATGACATTTTCCAGCCACCACTGGAAAGAGGAGCAAAAGATGGAAGACATTTGTCAAGAGCACAGACTTGAGTCATAATCCTGGGTTCACATCCTTGCCTCACCTCTTAGTAGCTCTATGACAAATACCTATGCGATTCACCAGCTTAATCTCCTTGAGCCTCAGTTTACTCTTTGGTCACGTGCAACCATGACAAGGTGTATTGTGAAGAATAAGTGAATTATACATCCCTGTATGCTGGCACATACAAGTACTTAATAAACAATGACTATTTTAAGTGATTATGGAGAGAAACATAAAATTAACTGGAAGACTGGAACATATTAAGTAGTTAAATCAGCTTATTTCAAAATTTTTGTTACTGTATATTAGTAGAGAACATAAGTTTTCTCTTTTCTAAAGACTAAAACTGTTATTAGAGAAAGAATATGTAAGTTACAATATAAATATCACTGAGAGAAAGAGAATGTAAGTTACAATATAAATATTATAAATTTTATGGAAGGAGAAACCAAGGAGGTGAGGTTGTCATCACCCCGTCAATCTACACTTTTTTGGATTCCAAGAAGATTCCAAGCTGCAGGAGGGAGCTGGCCCCAGAAGCCTCAACAGTGTGTGGATCCCAGGCCAGCAGGAAAAATAAAAAGCTGTTGAGTGTCCCCCTTTGATAAGGCGGAGGTAGCAGGTGACTTGTCAATGCCTATGGCTTCAGAGCAAAGGAGGCTTTATATCAATTCACTCTTTTACCAACTCACTCACACAGGAGCAAGAGCAGCATTCTGACTTCTTTTAGGGACAGGATCTTACCCCAGCTAACCTCATATCCTAGACTCTGATATTTTGTGTCTATGGAAAACATTGATAGGGCAATGTTAGTTAACAATGAATTGGCAAGTCTGGGGTGGGGCCTGTGATTCTTTTATTTATTTTTTGTGGTCAGTGGACCTTTATATATTTATATATTTGTGGTGCTAAGAATCAAACCCAGTGCCTCACACATGCCAGGCAAGCACTTTACCACTGAGCTGTAACCCTAGCCCTGATTCTGCTTTTCTGCCAGGCTCCCGGGTTGTGTCTTGATCCTGGTCTCAGGATGACCCTTTTCTAGATAAAGATGTAGAACTTATGGCCTAGAAATATAAATTTAATGGCCATGAGGACTGAGATACATTTACACCAGCTTTCATGAACCACTGGTTGACAGCTACTCTGAGGAGGGGTTATTTGCAGGCATTTCCAAGAGGCCCCATCGGAGGAGCAGTCTGCCAGGTATACAGCTGGGGAAAAGAAAAGAAATAGCATTCCTTGCTATTGTCAACTTAATTGTAAACCAAATAAGTGGACAAGGCATCTCTTAGCAAGTGTAATGAGAAAAATCATGCCCCAAAGTGGGACTACAAAGGTGACAGGGAGTGTAATTTGCAATTCTGTACTGATCCCCCTGATAAGCTGACACTTGAGTAAAGATGGTAAAGAATGAGAGTGAACCCATGGATATCTTACAAAAGAATATTCCAGGCAGAGATATGAACAAAGGCACAGGCTCTAGTGGACTGGACAAGTTTAGGAAAGAGAAGGCCAGTTGTTGCCAGAGCAAAGATAGCAAAAGAGAGAGTAGTGAAAATGGGGTCGTAATTGGAGTGATTCTGTGGCATTCTGTGGCTCCCAGCAGATGACTTGATGTTTCTAATTTTAGTCTTAGTGACTTGGAAGGCTTTAGGGGGGTGGGGGTTGGAGAGAGGACACATTGTGTCTTTGGACTATAGTGTTAACAGTACAGCTTCTGGGACTAGGGTTGTGGCTCAGTGGTAGAGCATTTGCCTAGCATGTGTGAGGCCCTGGGTTCAATCCTCAGCACAACATAAAAATAAATAATAAAATAAAAGTATTGTGTCCAACTACAACTAAAAAATAAATATTAAAAAAAGTACAGCTTGGGGGAAAAAAAGGGGCATCAGGGAGCAAAGTTGAAAGAACAGGCTGGATGCTTAGACCACAATACTCCTACTTGCTATATTAAGGGTTCTCCATTTCCCTTCTTCCAGTTAATATATAGGGTTGCCCATTATCACATCTTGGCCCACATTTCTGATTTTGTTTGGTGATAATGTTGGTCATTAGTGGTCACTATGTCAGCAGGGTGGAGAGTAAAAACATCCTAGGATTGTAGACAGGGATTGAAAACAGACTAAATGGGTTTTACTTTTGTCATTAACAAATAAAATATATTGTATAAGTGGAAAAAAATAACAATCAGGGATTACCCTAAGGTTTGGGAATTAACCAACTGAATAAGACAGTCTGCCATTATCTGGGACAGGGAAGATGAAGGAGAAAAACTCAGGGACTATCCAGAACTGAGTTGGGTTTGCATAATGTTTCAGCTATCCGGTGAACATTCATGAAAATGTCAAGAAGATGACTGGATTTAGAGATCTAGAGTTCAAAGAAGATGCTCAGGCAGGAGATGAGACTTTGGGAGTAATCTGCCTATAGACTGTATTTAGAGCCCAAAGGTTCTGTTTCCTGAGCATATCAAAATTGTGCTATTGAGCAAAGAAGAGGAGGAGGAAACTAAAGATTGAACAGAGCATGAAACAGAATTAATCAAGAAGATCAAAATGGAGTGGGCAGTGAAGGAAAGGAATCCAGCAGAGCTATCCCAGAGAAGAAGAATGATCAACATAAGGAGCATGTCTGCTGATGTGAGGAGGAAGGAGGATAGACACAGATTTGCCAATGCAGTGGCCATCAGAGACATGGATAGCAGCAGGCTTTGTGGAGCAGACACAGGACTCATTAAAGGACTTTAAGGAGAGAAAAGAAAATGGAACAAACAGAAAGGAATCCAAGGTTTTGCTGTGAATTGGAGGAGAGAAAATGAGTTCATGAGTTGAAGGGAAACTTTTTCTCCAGAATGGAGAAAATAATGATAGAATGCTGTGGTTTATCCAGCACCAAAGAGCAATCACTGATCATGGAGGATAGAAAAGAAGAATTTGCTGAGGTAGGAACAGGGAAGAGAGTCAGCGGGGGTTTAAGGGGCCTGGTTTTAGATCAGAGTATGGATTAAAAATAAAACAAAATGAAAGTGGGAAAGGTCAATAGCAGACATGGTTCTAACACTGTGATTCAAAATTTAGTCTTTTGTTTCTAGCTTGACTATTATTAAACTTTGAAGAAAGCCATCCAACATTCACTCTCCCAGGGAATTCTTTTTTTTAATATTTATTTTTTAACTATAGTTGGACACAATATATTCATTTTATTTTTATGTGGTGCTGAAGATTGAACCTAGTGCCTCACACATGGTAGGCAAGCACTCTACCTCTGAGCCACAGCCCCAGCCCCACCAGGAAATTCTTTAAAAGACTGAAAGGGTAAAATGATTACCTTTATACAATAATTTGTGACCTGCTAAAATGTATTTTGGAATGATGTGCATTTGATTAATCATATTTAATGTAAAAGAGAGAGGCCCTCTAATGGTAACAAATAAAATCATTAAGAATGAATATCATAATTATATATTGTGGTGAATGTCATTAGCTGAGCCTGTGTTCTAGTACATTTTCAACAGTGTGACAGTATTTATTTATCCTATGTTATTAGAAACTGAGTAGTCACTAGGCTTCAAATTTCACATCATTTGATGAAAAAAAAAGATTCCACTTTCTACCCAGTCTGAAATTGAAACTGACTTAGCATCTTGGAACTGTCAAAAACTTCTTTTACAAAAATGTCTGGTTTATAGAGATTATAAAGTAAGTGTCATCCTTGACACTTGCCTTCTTTATTCACTCCATGAGTCAGTGGAAAAGAAACTTTAAAGGACATCAGAAAAAGTCTTAGAAAGGCCTTATCTGGCATACTCTGCAGTCATTTTCAGTGCTCTAGATGTCATGGGGGTCTCTAAAAGTGCTAAAGTTTAGTGCTCTAGATGTCATGGGGTCTCTGAAAGTGCTAACAAGGAAGAGAAGAATAATTGAAAAATATGATATCAACTATTCCAGAACTTCTCTTTGCCCTCAGGTTAGTCTGACATTTAACTTTCCAGTGTTTCCAAAAAAAAGGGGGGGGACCTCTATTTAGATTCAATTCAAAAGATGCATACATTAAGTCCCTTAGGATTTACAAATTTAAAACACAGTTCAAGGAAACCTCCTATGATGTACATTAATAAAACAGAGCTATTCTCTGTCCAGATAACAAATAAGAAAACAAATGAAATCATGCAAAATTCATTTAAAGTTCTTTCTTTTCATTACAAAGTACTGACCTTGGGTTTTATTTAGAGAACCATAGTCTTCTATATGCTTATTTTAACTGCATTCATGAAACCCCCAGCAGATTGCATAGGATACCATTCAATTTTACCAATGTGAAACTGGTCACATTTACCCACATGGCAATTAAACCCAAGCCATAAAAAGCTCCAGACAATGATCAACTGAGCAGAGTCACTTCACACGTACCTCCTTTGAATAGAGGTGGTGATTTTCACCACAATGGAGTGGGATGAGGGTGTGACTGCAAACCATGGCCCAGTCCAAACCAAATTAAATTCTTCTCACACATTCTTAGCCCAATTCCATAATACCCTTTATTTAATGGTTTTCATTTTCACATTTATTTTTAATTAGGATGCTAACATTCTCAGGAAACAGAGATAACTAACCAGTCTTTGAAATCCTGAGAAGCCACAAATAATGGAGGGATTGTGAATTAAGGCTTCTGACAAGGCAGGGAGCTTTTTTCTACAGTAAGGGTAGTCTGAGCTCCAACTACACTAACTAGACCTTGGATATGAAATTTGAACACTTGGTCAGACAGACTCTTTCCAGAAATATCCATAAAAAGTATGCACTTCATGATTTGCAGTCTCAGCAGACCTTGAGATTACTATTTGCCAAAGTATTTTTACTTTTATGCACTGGGAAAAGTTGCTAGTTCAGCCATCCCTGAGCACAGAATTTTAGTTTCTCAACCCTTTTTTGGTCTAAACTTTAAAACCCATAGAAGAAATAATTTTGTTCAAAAAAGATGACTTTAGGTTGGACCATTTGGTCATTGATCTTTGTTCTGTTGCATCTCAACCAGGATGGGTGACCTCTGCAACCCACAAATCTCATTGCCTTTGTCCTGTTCATTCTCTACCTGTCTGTGTTCCCAAGCCAAAGGAAAACTAAACCAGTGGTGATACTTTGCATAATCTTGGAAGCACTGGTTCTGACATCCAAGTGGTGGTATGCTGCTGATATCTGAATATACCAGCAGCCAGGACTATGGTTTTCCACTAAGATAAAGAGCTGATTAAAAACGTACAGAAAAAAACAATCTTGTCTTTACCTTTTGAAACAGTCACTTAAACCCCCAATCTTGAAATCATAATTTAAAAGTTCCAAATTGATTAATATGGAAATTATTAAACCATTTGGAGATAGAAACTAATACCAAAATATGATGCTTTAAAATGCTCTAGCTTTCCTTTAAAAATGTATACTTAAATCATTATACCTATATCTCTCTCATTCTAAAATAAATATTGAGTTACCTCTTTACAGACAACCTCATACAATAGCAAAATTCTTAGAAATATATTATAGTATTAAATTTGGATAGACACACATCTGAGCCTCAAATATGCACAAAGATTCAAAATTCTAGACCCTCCCATGCTCTACAGTTCACATGCAGACTGATTGCATTCACAATTATGTTTATCCAATTGTAAACACACTCAGGTTTCTTAGATGCAATGCAAATTTAATTAAGGCAATAAGATCTCCTTGTGTGACAAAGAACATGCAAAGGAGAAATTAATAAAAATACGCATTCCTTCACATTTGTTTTGGGATTCCTTATATATTTAAATTTGCTATTTAAAACTTGCATTAAGGTAGGTTTTGCCCTTCATATACTCCACAATTTATCAAGAGAAGAAAGATTCATAGGAGTCACAATTTTCTTTCCTAGACCTATTTATCAATAATTAAGTTATTTTTGTGACTACAATTCAGTGTGTGAAATAGGAAACTATGTCATCTGTATATACCAAAGGCTGAATACTGACTTCAAAATTATCAGGAGGGGAATCTGTGAGGGGATTAGGTCATGTGAATAGGTCTTGATGAGTGAAATTAGCATCCTTATCAAAGAGGCCCAGGAGCATTCACCTGTGAGGATGAATGCAGAAGGCCTCTCCATGAGCCAGAAAGGGCAAGACATGGAATCTGCTGACACCTTGATCTCAGACTGTCCAGCCTCCATGATGGTGAGGAATGATTTATGTAATGTATAAGCTACTTGGTCTATGGTATTTGGTTCTAGCAGCCTGCATAGATGAAGACAACCTCCCTCTAAACATGCTGCTCCTGGAGCATCTCAGACAATGGCAAGATCATGGTTCCAGTTCTCAGGACCTAAGCTGGGAGTCACCTTTGTCACCTCACTTTCAGTAGTCCATCAAGACAATTGACCCCATCTCTGAAACATACCAAGCCTGCCCCAAACTTTCCTCCACTGTCCCCACTGGATCCCAGCTCCATCTCTCCCAGACTCTTACCTCCTGCCCTTCAGGCCTGCAACAACTCCCGGCCTCCTCTGCTCAACAGAGTACTCTGAATGTTGTCTCACAGCTTGGAGCAGAACCTGTGGGACCTCTGTTATAAGCCCTCTGTTGATTATTCATCTTATTCTCACTGTCAAGTAGGGAAGCGAGCAGTACCAAAGAATATATCTGGCTCCAATGACAAATTCTTCCCTGGTTCTAGAAATATGGGCAACTCTGTGACTGAATTTCCCCATATCTGGTCCTTCTTTAAAGTCACTAGATGAGGATATTTTAAAAGAGAGAGGGGTTAGCAGACCAGAGGTCTTTCCAGGCCTCCTCCATATCCTCTAACTTTGACTCACCATGAGGACTGTGCTTTCTGATTCACAGTCATAGCCCTGCACCCCATACCTCCATGCTCTCCTCCTCCTGCTTGCACAGGTTCTATCCCTCCTACAGGCCATTCTACTGATGCACAGGTTTTTAGAGAGTGTGGTGACAGTTGCATTTGAAACACTGAAAAATAAAAAGAAAAAAAAAGAGAAAATAAAGCACAAAATAGGAGAAAAAAATCTCCTATGAGGAGTGGGTGGTGGCTGTATAGTTACAAGGCATGTGAATTTATTTTCCTGACAGGGTTTGGAAGTACAGAAACCCAGCCTGGCCCTGAGCTCCCAGACTCCTAACAGCAATATCTGAAAACATGGAGAACAATTAGTCTCTGTTTACCAATAATTACTGTTCACTTGCTGGATTCCTCTCCTGTGACATTATCCACAAAACATGCCCCCTGGAAGAATATAACAAAATTTCCTTTATCTTTATCAACACCCAGTACAGCTCCTCCCCCAGCTTCCCATTCTTCTTCAGGCTCTATGGCCAGGTGTGTTGCCACCTCAGACATCCAGTTGTCTCTGGCACTGTGGTTGGGATGCTTTGGGCTACAAGGAACCATATTCCCTACAAAGTAAGTTCTGAAAATGCTGAGAAATTTAGAACAAAATCTGTAAGGATGATACCAGGCATTACCTACCCCAGACTGCCCCAGAACAAGGAGAAAATGGCCATTTAGGGAACAGTCTCTTTATACTCCTAAAAGATATAATAAACTTTCACAGGTCTCCATTGGCCAGAGTCCTCAGAAAAGAGATCCCTGAGGTGTCTGACCAAGTGACTGGGAGAGCCAGAATGGATTTTGACAGCTCACTATTCCTTTTCACTTTGCCTAGAAAAACTATGCAGCAGGCAAAGAGGAGGCCATGGTCCAGAGGCAGACCTTGGCTTCCCCAAATGCTCCCTTCTCCACCAGGATTTTGCCTTGGCTGCAGCCTCATCCTTTCCTCCCCTCAGGTGTACCTCTGGAACTACCTCTTCCTAGACCGGCCTCAGATCATCTGTTTCTCCAAAGACTGACTGATGCTGATACCTCAAATATGATGCTCAGCCAAACACTCCAGCACCCAAATGTCCTGGTGTCTCTCTTATCCACTCTGTAAGTTGGCTGTCCACCACTGTAACCAAAATTTATAACCAACAAACTACCTAAAGGAGGAAAAGCTTCTTTTAGCTCATGGTTTCAGTAGTTTGGTCCATGCTTGGCTGACTCCATCACGCTGGGCCTGAGGTGAGGCAGAACATCATGGTGGAAGGTGGAGGAATGCTTCTCAGCTCATGGCCACCAGGAAAAAGAGGGAGAGAGGGAGACAAGTACAAAATATCAACCCAAAGGTACACCCCCAATGACCTGCTTACATCCTACTCACCTGTAATTATCATGCATTAACCCCTTCAAATTATTAACCCACCAAATAAATTAATCCACTGATTATGTTATACCTCTCATGATATAATCATTTCACCTCTGAACAATTCCATATTATCACACAAACGAGCTTTTGGGAGATACCTCCTATCTAAATACCACCTACCATACTAGGTATAAACCTCCTCACACTGAAAGTCAAGGCCTTCTGCAATATGTCCATTGTTAAAATAAAATCAGTGCCATTTCTGTCTAGTCCCTGAGAGGAATGGAGAAAGGGAAAAATGACCTTCCTGACAGTAGGTGGCTTGTCCATGATCTCCCCAAGTCAACACAAGCAATGCTAATAGAATGAAAACCTCAGGCAGGACCACATGGTGCTCATATTGAAAATTAGGAGGAGACTGACTCTGAGGCCACAGAAATCACCAAGTCCATTCTTTTTCTAACATGAGTCACAGCTGCCTCTTTACCAACATGGACTGTGACTCTCCATTAATCTTCCCAACCCTGAGACAAAAGTAGTTAAGGTGCTCAGTTACCAAGCTGCCTCACTTCTTCACCCTGTCCTGACTCACATTTTGAAGTCATTGAATAGAAGCCAGAATACCCTAAGGGACTCTGCTCAATGCTTCTTTCTGAGATGCTTCTGGGTGGCTGCGGAGCCACCAGAAATCTAACTATACTGATCCTGACCAAAGGTGAGCCTGGTGAGCTTCAATTGGTAAACATTGGCATCATGATCTCCTTGATAATGTTATTTCCCTCTGGTCCCAATAGCTACTTTAGAATTCAGAACTTTTTTCAGCATCAGAGGTCACTCTGAACCAGTCTCTACATCCAGCTGCCATTTTGCAAGAGATATGGAGGAAAGAGAAAGGAAGGTGTAGACTATATTCTAAATATGAATTAGCAGAATCCAGATTTGAGAACCTCCATGGGCCACAGGGCCCACCACTGTTAACAGAGAGAGTTCAAGGAAAATACACACATGGCAGGGAACCTCCAAACCAAGACCCACACCAAGATATACCAAGTGGTGCTTGGGTTGATGCAGTCTTTGAGCATGTGGGCCCGGGGGCTGGTTATTTTTGGAGAGAGGAGGGACTAGGGCTTGGATGCAGCCATGCAGGATGCTGGCAAAATGCTGTTCCTGTCTTGGGTCTAGGGTGTTTCACACAATTTTTCACTAAGTTACATCTTTTTTCACTGTGGTCCCCTCCACTGCTTGGTACTTGTGTTGCTTTTCATTACTGTGACACATATCTGAGGTAATCAACTTAGAAAGTCAAAGGTATATTCTGGCTTACTGTTTTCAGGCTTCAGGCCATGGTTGGTTGCCCTGTTGCTCTTGGGTCTAAGGTAAAAACACATGTCACCCTGGGAGTGCATGGTGGCAAGTGACTCACTTCATGGTGGCTGGGAAACAGAGAGAGAGAGAGATGGAGGGACCAGGGTTCCACAGTCTCCAGAAAGCAGACCCCTAAATATGGAAACTTCCCTCTAGGCTCCTAGTCTTAAAGGTCCCACCATCTCCCAATAGCACCTCTGGCTGAGACTAAAGCTTTCCCACCTGGGCCTATGGGGGTCATACCAGATTCAAACGTTAGTAGTGGCAGTCCTTAATTTTAAAAAGAAAGGATTGGAGTGTAGCCTTGACTGGTATTTTCCTACAGATAAGAGTCTACAGGTGTGAGAAATCAGGAGCCTACCTAGGGTCATCCCAGCAACCAGGAGAGACCACAGCTTGACCAGGGAGGCCAGAGCAGTGGAGGCATGGAGTGAAGGCCAGGTTCTGGATGCACTGGAAGTAAGAACCAGCACAGTTGTGGACAACTGGATCTAGCATAAAGAAAGAGAAGATGGCACTGGGGTGTAGATCACAGGCAGAACACTTCCTGGCATGTGTGAGGCCATGGATTCCATTCCCAAAACCACAAGATAATTTTTAAAGAAGAAAGAAATAGGAGACACAAAATCAGGCATGTGCTTCTCCTTCCTTTGCTGCAACCCAGGTGAGCAGTGTGGCCAACCAGAAAATAACAAACTTTTTCACCTTAGGTTGGTGTTGGTCACTGCTGGGGTGAAACAGCAATATGCAGATAGATGTCATGGAAATCTGCTTTGTAGCAATGAGACTCCCAGTTCTCCTGGCTTGCATTCTTGTCCCTGGCAGGTGCCTTTAACTTTGTTTCTGTTCTCCCACTAGCTGAGGGTGGCCAGCCAGAGCCCAGCAAGTAATGCAGCCACAGCCAGCATTTAATTGCTCCAGGGGCACTATCAGTCTAGATCCCAGGAGAGTCCTGGTGTCCCCTGTGTCACCAGATCATCCACTAGGAAGATGCTCTTGGCAGGAAGGTGACCTGCAGCTTCAGTTGCTACAGGGTAGGGCATGGGGAGTCTGCAGCCACCTGCCATGGGAGTAGGGAAACTGATCCCAGTAACAAATGCAGCTGCTTCCTCCCCCAACTCACATTGTTAGTTGATTGATGAGCCCAGAAATCTGCTGCTTTGGGAACCACTGAGTCCTAGTTATCTTATTTTTAAGAAATAGGGATTTCATTTTCCATGTATTTCCTCATTTAAATCTACATTCAGAGGCAAGAAATTGAGTAGCATGGATGGGGATCCACACCTTCCCTTGGCCTTTATCCCAGAACACTTGGCCCTGAGGTACAAAATCCCCTGTCCTTCAAAAACAGCTGTCCTGATTTTCCCAGCTCCAACTAACATACTGTATGCACTCAATAAAAGTTAATTTTACATAAGTGAATGAAGGAGAAATCCAATAATATTTCTGAAGTATCCTTATAGTCAATATGTAGCCTGTGCCTCATGCTGCTTTTCTTACACAATCAGTCTTACTTGCAGGTCACTTAGCTGAATTCCTTATCTCACCACATTTTTAGAGTTGTAGGTTGTTTTGCATTCACTAACACAAGCATTTATACTGTACCCACTATTTGCCAACAACTGCTTCACAGCAGCTTACAATATATAAATAAAAAAGAAAAATAATCACCTGCCTTGTAGGTGTCATTCTGATGAAGGGAAGCAGACAGCAAATAATAAGTACAATAAATAATTCAGTAATTCAGAAAAAGTAGACCTATGGGTTTGGCAGAGCATCACAAGGGATCTGGTGCAGCGAGAGGGACTATATCATCCTAACATCTCAGCACAGGAACACAAGTTTCAGAGCGTGTCTTCTATGTTTGCTGAAGGGCAACCATGACTTTGATTTTTACTTAATAGTGTGCCAAAATATATTAAATGAGAATACCAAAATCCTAGAAAATATACAAAAGTATTACTGAGCATATAGAAAATAAAATAAAAATGATAATGCCTAGGATACTCAGAAGTTATTCATGAGATTCATAAATAAGTTTTTATCCAGTTTCTGTCTATAAAACTTCAGAGAATAAGGAAATATTTTAAATTGATAGCTAAATGATATATAAAATTCAAAATTTGTACATATTCATAGAGTACCATGTGATGTTTTGATACATCAAACAAGGTACAATGTTCAAATCAGGTTAAAGACACCTACCTCCTCAAACATTTCCCCTTTGTATATGGTGAAATCGTGTAGGCTCTTTTCTTCTAGCTAGTTGAAATACATCATATCTAACTGTAATCAATATTCACCACCCTACTGTGCAACAGCATTACAGAAAATGTTTGCTGTTGGCTTTTATTTATTTGTTTGTTTGTCAATGAGCCCTCATTTTATTTATTTATCTAAATGTGGTTCTGAGATTTGAACAGAGTGCCTCACACAAACTAAGCAAGTGCTCTACCACTGAGCTACTCCAGCCCTATTTGCTATTCTGCTTTGTTTATTTCTGAAGCACCAGGGACTGAATCCAGAGCCTTTCACACTGGGCAACTGCTCTACCATAAAGCTACATCCACAACCCACCAGATAGTATTTCTGGAAGGAGTAAGAGAATGGTCTGAATTCTCCCCTGAAAAAAAAAAACAAATTTGGACTACAAACAAATTTGGATTACTTCCATTCTTTTTTCTACTTGGTCTCATGTCTTTTTAATTACAAAAGTCATGAATACTCTTTGTAAAAAATAAAAGAGCCTTACTCTACATTTATAAAATATGTGTAATATCCTCAGAGAACTGAGAATACTTCTCTTATTTTGACTTCCCAAAGGATCAGTGAGTTAATATATATCTTTTTATTAATTTCAAAAACATGGAAATGTACATCTCCTTAATAGATAGTCAGTACAATGCCCTGTAGGCAGAGAAATGAAGGTATTTTCATTCTCTACTTTTTCTTTAAATGTTGACATTGAGTACCTTATATGTATATACTTAAAATCTGATTAAAATGAGAGGTATGCAGTGATATTTTATAAACTAACCAGTGCATAGTACAATAGTTAACACCCAGTAAGCTAGATAGTAAGTACTAGTTTTCCCCTCCAAACTCATGGCAGAATAGAATTTGAAACCGAATTTGAATATCCAACTAATTACATGGGGATTGCCATTAGGAAAAATACACATTTCCTCCATTTATCAAAATTTTAAGAAAGAAAGCACTTTTTCTTGACTCTACCCACAACGTTATTGGTCTAATGCATCTTCCATGGTGTCTCATACAATAGTCCAACCCAATCACAGCCAGGCTCTCCACCATCCCCAAGACCTCACCTGTGGTGTCCTCATGCAGACCAATGTCAAAAGCCAGTTTATCAATTTAAGTCCACCATGTTAAGAGGCAGCAGAGATACTAAAACCACAGAACCAGAAGTGATCGCTCAACATTTATAGTCATCGTGGAGTCCTGTTATGACAACTGATTTGATATGTGTCTCTCTCTCTGCTGATTAGCCTTTTTCTAAAAATCTGGATGCCTCTGCCCAAAATCCAGGTTTTTAATGACTTAGGCAGAACAGCCCTTGTACAGCATTCATTAGGAGTGATATTGAAAGAAAACTTATATTTTTTCCTCATAGAAGACTAAGGAAATGTGCTGTGCCACAATAAGGCAAGTAACTGTGGATATGTTTGTACATCTCTCACTTCATGTGATATTCAGGATCCCCAGCATCAGCTATGTGATCTGACAGTGAGAACCAGCTCCCAAGCAGAAACTGAAAAACTATTCACATTACTTGCTAGTTCTGTTTTCTCCTCATTTTTTATATGACTGAAATCCACCCAGAAATGCTTAATTTTGGTGTGCAGCATGTCACTTTACTAAAATAAAGTTTGATTTTGCATGTGCTTCTCTAGGAGGAATTGGTTTCCCTCCATAATATCATGGCCTTCCACTTCTAGGTCTTCCTAACTGTATGGTCATGAAGTTCAGGGTCATTTTCCAGGCCAACTCCTCTACCCCTACACCAACTCCAAGCACCTTGTTAAGTGTTGTAAAGAAGAGGACACAAAATGAATGTGGTATGAACTTGCAGTAAACCACCATTTTCACAAAGCAGGCTCAAAGCCAGTAATAACAGGACCATGTGAAGAGGACACAGATGTTTCTTGGGATTAAGAATGGCCAGGCACCTCTCCAAAAGCTCTGTACAATTAATGCAAAGGCTATAAAATTCCCATTATGGAACAGGGCCCATCCAGCTAAATAATGGCCAGTGAGTGTGTACAGGCAGGAGACTAACTGACTGTGGAAAAGTCAACTGCACAAAACTCAATCATAGGGATGTGTCACCTATGAGACCTGGAGACTCAGAGTTGGCCTGATGACTATGAGCACTGGCTCTCATGTTACAGAAGAGGCTTCAAGGGCTTCCAAACTTGTATTGAGTCAGCACAGAACTGTGTGTCTGACCTGGAGACAGGCAATACACAGGGATCCCTGAAGTTCATGGACTTCAGATATGAACAGTGTTAAATGTCTCTTTTTATTATAGAAAAAGTAACAACTTTACAATACTCAGACTTCCCAAACAAAAACAAGGTGAGGCCTATGGAAGTCTCCTGCAAATTTCCTCAACGATATTACACTCCTCAGCACTGCAGTTATTAATAGACATACTGTCTTCTAAGGTTCACAGTAACATTGTGGGAGGTGCTATAATTATTATCCTACTAGCTTCATTAAATTCTATGGCGGCTCAGACTTGGCCTATTTGCTCTATACTCCACACTTAGGATAGTGCCTTGCACACAGTAGTTGATCAAGCAAAGTGATTAAAGAAACAAAAGAAACTTTCAGACACAATTAAAAGTTTTAAAAACCCAGTAAAATATCCCAGGCTATGTGGAGGCAAGTGTGGCTGAACCCAGACCTCAGCACCAACCTGCAGAGTAGTCTCAACTCTAAGACACTCTTAATGCCAAAACGCAGAGAGTAACCTCAGTTTAGCCACCACTGAGTGTGCAGGAGATAGCAGCTGGGTCAACAGAAACCAATGACCAGATAGCTGTCAGGTTTCTTGCTCATGTTTTAACTAGTTAAAATTAGTTTTAACTAATTTGCACTTAGCCACAAATTTTAATGATATTCATATAAAAAATACCAAAGACAATTCCTCACAGAACTAGAAAAAGCAACCATGAAATTCATGTGGAAAAACAAGAGACCTAGAATAGCAAAAGCAATCCTTGGCAAGAAGAGAGAAGTAAGACACATCATAATAGTATATCTTAAACTGTACTACAGAGCCACAGTAGCAAAAATGGCATTGTATGGGCACGAAAACAGACTTGGAGACCAATGAATGGTACAGAATAGAAGACACAGAGACAAACTCACAAAAGCACAGTTATTGCATACTAGACAAATGTGCCAAAAACATACATGAAAGAAAAAAAAAGCCTATTCAACATGTGGTGCAGGGAAAATTGTAAAGCCACATAAAACAAAAGAAAGGAAACTTCTCTCTCACTCTGCATAAAACTCAAAATGGATCAAAACTTAGGCACTAGAACAGCGACCCTGAACCTAATAGAAGAAAAAATAGGCCCAAATCTTCACTATGTCAGTAAGATCTGACTTCCTTAACGAGGAACTATATTCCAAGGAGTAAAATCAAGAATCAATAAACAGGATGGATTGAAATTAAAAAGCATCTTCTCAGCAAAGGAAACAATCAATCATGTGAAGAGAGCCAACAGAATTGAAGAATATCTTTACCACATGCACCTCAGATAGAGCATTAATCTCCAGGATATATACAGAACTCAAAAACTTAACACCAAAAAATCAAATAACCAAATCAATAAATGGGCTAAGGAACTCAATGGACATTTCACAGAAGAAGCAATACAGTTAATCAACAAATACATGAAAAAATGTTCAACATTTAACCATTAGAGGAAAACAAATCAAAACTACTCCAAGATTTCATCTCAGCCCAGTCACAAACATGTTTATCAAGAATGCAATTATCAAGTAGCAATTAATGTCGGCAAGGATGTGGGGGGAAAAGTGCATGCAAACATTGCTTGTGAGACTGCATATTGGGGCAACCATTATGAAAAGCAGTAAAGAGATGCCTCAGAAAATTTGGAATGGAATCAACATTGGACACAGCTATCCCTCGCCTCATTTTTTTACCTAAAGTACTTAAAATTAGCATATTACAATGGCTCAGCCACATTATGTTTAAAGCAGAACAATTCATAACATCTAAACTGTGGAACTAACCTAGGTGCCTTTCAACAGATAAATGAATAAAGAAAATATGACAGATATATATGATGGAATACAACTCAGCCTTAAAGATGAATGAAATTATGACATCTTATGGCAAATGGATGGAGCTGGATAATATCATGCTAAGTGATAAGCCAATCCAAAGAAACAAAATGATAAAGATTTTCCTGATATGTTTATGCTAATCACAGTAAGGGCAGGGGGGTGTAGGGAAAAATAGAGTTATTTCAGAATCAAACTTTATCATCCAATGTACATATACAAATACATGACTGGTGTGATGCTACATCGTGTACAACCAGAAGGATGGGAAATTATAGAACATTTATGAATGATACATCAAAGTGCATTCTGTTGTCATGTAGAATTAGAACAAATTATTTAACATAAATGCCAATTTGCAGAAATAATATGACTATGATACCTACCAATAAATGGATCGACCTGGAGACAATCATGCTAACTGAAGCAAAGCCAGTTTAAAAAGGTCAAAGCTTTTCTGTGATATGTGGAAGCTAACCCACAACAGGAGAGGTGATGGGAATAGAAGTGCAGTAGATTAGACAATGGTGAACGGAGGGAAAGGAGAGGAGATAAGTAAAGGAAAGACTCTCATGCAGCTTTCCCTTGTCTATAAGTGAAAACTAGATAGTGAATCCCACCACCACTGTTCATCATAAGAATGCAACTCTAAATAGATAAGTTATAATTATACAAACATGAACTATATCAAAATGAATTTTGGGGGCAAGGTTGTGGCTCAGTGGCAGATCACTTGCCTAGCATGTGTGAGACACTGGGTTCAAGTTTCTGCACTACATATAAATAAAATAAAATGAACGGTCTATTAACAACTACAAAAAAATAAAAACCAGATTTTGTAACTAAAAAATAAACAATAAATGAAAAATAATAAAATGAAACATCTTCTAGGTTCCTTTAAACATTTTGATAGCACTGAAATAAACTTAAAATGAATGGAAAGGAAAAGGGCTTTTAAGAGTGGGTTTACTCTCTTCCAATTTTCTTCCAAATGATGACACAACTATTGGGGCAGACTTTTCCCACTTCTGAAACCTTCAGAACTATGGGAAATAATTTTCTATTCTTTATGAATCACAGAATTTTCACTAATAGAAATTAAAATTAACAAATTGCGTAAGTTAGATCCTAATTATCTGACATACCTTTGAAACAGGATTTCGAAGATGAAAATCCTCAGCTTCTGCTGGCAGGTAGGGGTTTGTGCAGAAGGGGCAGGCCTCTGCAGCAGAGAGGAGTCCTAGCTTCTTATGGCAGGCCATTCTGTTCAGCATTGCAGCAGACTCCAGTAGATCATGGACCATGGACCATTTCTTCTTCTTTCGGTAGTCTCTTCGAAGTCTGGAACTCTGTGGAATCCCAGCTCAGCAATCCCGATGAGGACAGCAGCTTCTCCCCCTCAAAACAGCCTCTAAGGGGTTTATATAGCACTTGGTCCACTGCTATTGGTCCAAACTTATGCTAATTAGGATTTGAAAGAAGGATCAATGCTATTGGTCCAAAGTTATGCTAATTGGGTTTGTCACAAGTGAATGCCATTGGTCAGTCTTTTTAAAATTTTTTTTAATATTCTTAGTAGATTCATTCATAAAAGCAGCCCCAAATTTCCACACCTGAGAATGAATGAATGGGCTGGAAAGCAGCTCAATGGCAAAGCTGCAAAGTTCTTGCCTCGCATTCCCAAAGCTGTGGGTTCGATCCCCATTCTGAAAAGAAAAAGGAAAAGAAAAAAAAAATTGACAGATAAATGATCGTGAGCAATGAAGAAAATAAACAAACTTTATCACTACATAAATCCTTATTCAAAAGCATACTAGCTCTCTTTTCTGTAGGATCTCTGTCATGTGATCCCTTATCCTTCACCTCTTCCAAACAATTTTTCCCAAAAGTTGAGAGTCATGGACCATGTCTTAATCACCTCTTTTCTACAAATGTGCCAGAGGTGATGTGGATGCGTGGGATGTAATCAAGTTGAGGATCAAGGTCTGATCTGGAGCCAACTTGGGAAGCATTGCTGGTAATATCACATAATAACCATTTGTTAAAATTCAAATGCATTCATGAACAAATGATATAGAACCAAGAGATGTTATGATTAAAGTTCAAGAAGAAGCAAAGAGGACTGGGGTTGTGACTCAGTGATAGAGCTCTTGCCTCACACATGTGAGGCACTGGCTTTGATTCTCAGTACCCCATACAAATAAATGAATAAAATAAAGGTCCAGAGACATACTCCTGAGCACTTGAAAGGGTAGGTCTGGATCCATTCCAACACTGGCCTACCCTTGCCAGAGCTGAGACTCAGGCCAGGACCTGCATGCAGGAGCTGAGATCCAGTCCAGAGCCAACCCGAGGACCTGCACAGGAGCAGGGGTCCAGGATAGCCCGAGTCCATCCAGTCACTGTGAGACTGGACCCAGAGCTCAGGTTCAGCCGGGACAGCCTCTGCCCTCCAGCAGCTCCCTCTGCAGCTCAGGTTTGGACCAGGACAGATTGCCTACCGACGGACACTGGCTGGTGGCCAGTCCAGCCCAGGTCAGCCTTAATGACCTGAGTGAGAGCTGGAGCCCAGGGTAGGCCCAGGTCCTTCTCTCCACCCACAGAACCCTGGCCAGATCTCAGGATCCGACCAGATAAGCCTTGCAGATGTGTACAGGAGCCTGGGTACAGGGTAGCCCTAGGAATATATGGCCACCACCAGACTTCTGTTGGAGCTTAGGCTCACCCCAGGACAGACTCCACCCACAGGCAAGACACCCTCCAGAGCTCAGTCCTGGCCCAGAATCACCTCAATGACCTGTACAGGAGTCCCTACAAGTATAGGCCTGTTCCGTTCCTCCACCAGCCCACCCATGCTGGAGCTCAGGCTTGGTCCAGGACCACCTCCGCCATTGGGCAGACCCCTGCCTGAGCTCATACACAGCCAAGATCAGCCTCCCTGACACACACTGTATCCCAAGCAAGGGGAGGCCACGTTCCATCCTGCCACCCGCAGAAAACCGCCAGAGCTCCAGCTCTGCCCAGATCCAACTCCATGACCTGGTAGGAGATGGAGACCAAGCCCAGGGTAGCACAACTCCATCCAGTCATCTTGAGACTGGCACCCCAGCTCAGGCTCTGCCCAGGACTGACTCTGCCCTCTGTTAGACAATAGCCCAAGATCAGACCCAGCCCAGATTACTCTGGATAATAGCCTGGCCCATGGTAGGCCTGGGACCAACTGCCACAAACAGGCCCAGAGCAGAGCTCAGGCCAGATACAGGACCTCCTCGGCCCACAGGCAGTACCCTCCTGGAGCTCATACATGGCCCATATCCACCTCGCTGACCTTCAGGAGAGCCCTGGCAAGGGGAGGCCCTTTTCCATCCTGTCACCACACAATCCTGCCAGAGTTCCAGCTCTTCCCAGGTCCAACTAGACAATCTGGCAGCAGACTGAGCCCCAGCCCAAGGGTAGCCCAAGTCCACCCACTCACCTTGAGACTGGCACCTCAGCTCAGGCTCCACCCAGGACTGACTCCGCCCACTGTCAAACAGTGGCCCAAGTTCATCTGGAAGCCCCAGATCAGCAGGAGCCTGGGGCCAACTGCCACAAGCAGGCCTGTTGCAGAGCTCAGGCCAGTACAGTACCACCTGCACCCATAGGCAGACCCCTGCTGGAGCTCATGTGTGATCCACATCCATCACACTGACATGCGCAGGAGCCCAGGCAAGGGGAGGCCTGGTTCCATCCTGCCACCCGCAGAACCTTGCCAGAACTTGAGCTCTGCTGAGATCTGCCTTGCTGGCCTCACCAGGAGACAGGGTAAGCCCAGCAGGGTAAGCCCAGGTGGTTCCCTCCAACCGCAGACCCCCTCCAGAGCTCAGGCTCTTCCCAGATCGGCCTTACTGATGTGCACAAGAGTCCAGGCAAGGGTAGGCCTGGTTCCATCCCTCCATCTGCAGAACCCCTCCAAAGCTCCAACTCTGCCCAGATCTGGCTCTCCAACCTCAGGGTAGCCTGAGTTCATCCAGTCAACTGGAGACTGGCGCTGGAGCTCAGGCTCTGCCCAGGACTACCTCCTCCCACCAGTAGCTCCCACCAGAGCTCAGATTTGGCCAGGACAAACTCTGTCTACTGGTAGACACTGGCCTCAAAAACCTGAGCAAAAGCCAGAGCCCAGTGTAGGCCCGGGTCCTTCCCACCACCAGCAGAACCCTGCTGTAGCTCAAGCTCTGCTCAGATCTGATTTGCCGACTTGCCTGAGAGCCCATGCACAGGGTAGCCCCGGGTCCATAGCACCACTGTGAGACCCCCACCAGCACTCAGGCTTGGTCCAGGACTGCCTGTGCCCACTAGCAGCTCCCACTGGAACTCTGGTGTCATCCCGACCGACTCTGCCAACCGCCACATACCCACTGGGTCTCAGACCAGAGCCAGACCAGCATGGATGACCTGGGTGGGAGCGGGAGCAAAGGGTAAGCTCAGGTAGTTCCCATCACCTGCAGACCCCTGCCAGAGCTCAGGCTCCACCCGCCTTGCTGGGCTGCATGGAAGCCCAGGCCCAGGTTAGCCCAGGGTCCATACCGCCACCGTGAGACCCCCACCACAGCTAAAGTTCAACCCAGGACCCCCTCTGCCCACCACCAGACACCCATCAGGGCTCAGCCCAGGCTCACTACAGCCTCAAAGATCTGAACAGGAGCCTGAGAGCAGGGTTAGCCTGGGTCCTTCCGGCCATTGGCAGACCCCTGCCAGAGCTCAGGATCAACTCAGATCTGCCATGCCAATGTGCACAGGAGCCCAGGCACAGGGTAGGCCCGAGTTCATCCCATCACCTCGCCACTGAATACCCATACCAGAGCTCAGGCTCAGGCCAGGACCCACTCTGCCCACTGGCAGACCCACTCTGGAGCTCATCCAGGCCAAGATCTGCCTCACTGACCTCCACAGAAGCCAGAACCCAGGTTACGCTAGGTTACATCGCTAGCCAGCAGAACCACGCCAGATTTCAAGCTCACCCACATAGGCCTTGCCCACATGCACAGGAGCCCAGGATCACCACACCCCCAACTGGAGCTCAGGCTTGGCCCAGGACTGAATCTGTCCAGCAGTAAACCCCTCCAGAGTTTAGGCTCAGCCCAGATTAAACTGGAAGACTTGCATGGGAGATGAGCCCATGGTAGACATGGTCCATCCAGTCACAGCAGACACCCTCCAGAGCTCAGGCTCTGCCCAGGAATGGCTCCACTCACTGGCAGAACCTCTCTAGAGCTTAGGCTCAGCCCAGAAATGACTCAGCCCACTAGTAGACACCTGCCAGAGTTCAGCCCCAGCCCAGATTAGCCTCCCTGACAGGCATGGGAGCCTGCTCCAAGGTAGGCCTAGGTCCATCCTGCCACTGGCTGACTCCCACCAGAGCTAAGGATAGACCCAGGACTGCCTCTTTCCACAGGAAGACACCTTCTGGAGCTCAGGCTCAGATCAGATCAGCCTAGTCCATCTGCCTGTGAGCCCAGGCAAGGGTAGGCAAAGTTCCACCCTGTCACTCTCCGATCACCACCAGAGCTTAGACTTGGCCCAATACCACCTCCACCTATAGGCATATCCCTGCCAGAGCTGGGGCCTGGACCAGGACTGCCTTGATCACTCACAGACACCTGCTGGAGCTGAGGCTCAGACCAGATTATCCTAGTACACCTCTGGGAGTCCAGATCCTGGGTAGAACCAAGTTCATCCCACCACCTCCAGGTCGTTGCTGGATAGTAAGCTTGGTTCAGGACCAACTGGCTAACTTTCATGGGAACCCTGTAAAGGGTAGGACTGATTCCATCGGGCCACCTGAACATCTCCACTGGAGCTGAAGCTCTGCCTAGGAGGGAGACCCCAGTGAAGGCTCTGATTCTACCACCAGCACCTGATGTCCTGGTCCTTATGCTCTGCCCAGAACTGCCTCCACATATAGGCAGACACCCTTGGGAACTCAGGATTGCACCAATTCTGAGAAGATGTCCTGCGGTGCAAGCCTGGGCACAGGATAGCCACAGGTCAATTCTGCCACTGGAAGACACCTGCTGGAGCTCAGGATTAGCCCAGAGGCAGCTTTCAAATCTACAATACAACACAGGCTCAATATAGACCTGGGTCCATACTTCTATCTGCCCAGAACAGGCTGAGCCCAGGAGCCTGACAACAGAGAAGGCCTAGATTCTATCCATCACGACCACCTAATGACCATAGATGTTGTGGCTCGGCCAAGGACTGCCTCCACTCATCAGCAACTATCCTTGGGAGGTCAGGATCAGCCCAGATATCCCAGGACAACATGAGGGGGCATCCCAGAAAGAGGGTAGTCAAGGCCCATCCAGTCTAGAGCTAACCCCAAGTAGGAGCTCAGTCTTACCCTAGGAATGACTGCGACCACTGTCAGATGGCCTCCAGAGATCAGGTTCTGCACCACACTGACTCGGCCTACTGGAAGACAACTGCCAGAGTTAAGCCCCAGGCCAGGTCAGGATGGCTGCCATGCTTGGGGGTTTGGCTGAATGTAGGCCTGGCTCCTCCTTGACACCAGCCTACCCAGACCAGAGCTCAGGGCAGACCCATGATGGTGTCTGCCCAAAGGGAAACACCTTCCAGAGCTAAGGCTCTAGCCTGATTGGCTAAGGCTAGCTTCATGGGAGCCTGGGCAAGGGTAAGCACAGTTCCATCCAGCCACCATTGGACCCTTGCAGAAGTCAGGCCCAGGCCTGCTTCTCCCACTGAACGGCACTCGCGCCCAGCAAGAGGGTAGTCACAGGTCCATCTAGCCTCGGGCTGACCCCTGCAGGTGCTCAGACTCAGCCCAGGAATGACTCCACCCACTGTCAGATGCCCTCCACAGCTCAGGTTCAGCAGGGCATACACTCCGCCTACTGGAAGACACCTGCCAGACCTCAGCCCCAGCCCAGGTCAGCCTTGCTTACAGGCATGGGAGCCTGACCCCAGGTAAGCTTGGCTGCATCTGGCAACCAGCTGACCCCCACCAGAGCTCAGGCTAGATCAAGGACCCCCTCTGCCCACAGGCATACACCTTCCAGAGCTCAGGCTATTCCTTCATCAGCCAAGGTCACCTGTGCAAGTGCCTGGACAAGGGAAAACAAAGTTCCATCCTAGAACCGTCACACCCCTACAGAGGTCAGGCTCTGGCTTGGTCTGCCCTGCGAAACTGCACACTAGCCCATTCTCAGGATAAGCTTGGGTCCATCTCACCACTGGCTGACCTACACCAGAGCTCAGGCTCTGCCCTGGTCAGCCTAATTTACCTGTTTGGGAGCACTTACCTAAAGTAGGCTTTAGTCCACTCCGCCACCTGCTGACTTCCACTACAGCTGAGACTCCCCCCAGATTGACCTCTCCTGAAGTTCAAGAAAGCCCAGCACAGGGTAGCCTCCAATTCACCCTGCCCCCAACAGATTTCCTCTGCGCTTAAGCACTGCTCAGACCCACCTCCCCCACCTGCATGGCAACCTTGGACAGGGGAAACCCAGTTCCATCCCGCCACAGGCTGATCCATGCTGCAACTGCTGCTCTGCTCAGGATCAGGGCTCCAGGGAAGGCCCAGGTTCAACCCACCATCTGCTGATGTCTGTAGGGACTTAGGCTCAGCCCAGGACTGCCTCCACTCATCAGAAGACAACCTTGGGAGCTCAGGATCCATCCAGATCTACCACAAGGACCTGGGGCTGTAGCCCAGGCACAGGATAGCCACAGGTCCATCTGGCCACTTGCAGAGGGCTGCAGGAGCTCAGGCTTGGCTCAGATATGTCTTGCCAACCTGCTATGGAGCAGAGGCCCAGTAGAGGTAGGGGTTTCCCCTGCCACTGAGGAACCCAGCCCGAGTCCAGCTTCAGCCAAAGACCACTTCTGTCCAGGGGCAGAGACCTGCTTGAGACTTGGAAAATTTTGTACAGGGAATATAAATTGAGATGAAGAACCAGAATTCTCAAGCTGGCTAAGGGCTCTCTGAAAGAGGCAAAGTGTTGCCAATTACAGAAAAACAGTATATGGGGTATGTTCCTGTGGGTGTCTGCACAGCTCAGAAGACCTTAATCACAAACCCAGCTCCAACAAGTCAATTAGGAAAAACAAACAGCCAATAAAAATGGGAAAACACAATATTGGCTGTTTATAAAAGAGAAGAGCCCAAAATTTGAGAAGCCTTTCAACATCACAATCTAGTAACCCAAAGGAAACAGAACATACATGTGTGTTTTTCTCTATCAATTACAAAGAACAAGGAGAGTGAAAAAAATCAAATGTTGACAGTGTTTGAAAATGGAAATGTCATGACCTCCACTGGATCGTGGGTCTACCCTCATCAGCCTATTCCACCTCGTTAGGAGCCCTTACCTAGGTTTGGCCTTGGTCCTTCCCGCCACCTGATGACTTTCACTGGGGCTGAGACTCCGCCCAGATTCACCTTGCCTGAAGTGCAAGGGAGCCCGGGCACAGGTAGTTCATTTTGCCACCACCAGATTTCCTCTATAGCTGAGGCAATGAACAGAACCACCTCACCCACCTGGGTGGCAACCTTGCCAAGGGGGCACACAGTATCTTCCTGCAACAGGCGGACCCCTGCTGCAACTGAAGCTCTGCCCAGAAGTTGGGGCCCAGGGAAAGCCCAGGTTCTACATTCCACCAGCTGAAGTCTGTAGGGCCTTAGGCTCAGCCTGGACTACATCCATTAATCAGCAGACAATCTTGGGAGCTCAGCTTCTGTCCACATCTGCCACAAGGACCTGGGGCTCTAGCACAGGCACAGGATACTCACAGGTCGGTCTGGCCACGTGCGGCGTTCTACAGGAGCTCAGGCTTGGCCCAGATCCACCTTGCCAACCTGCCATGGAGCCAGAGCCCAGTAGAGGCCTGGGTTCCCCCTGCCACTGAGGAACCCAGCCTGAGTCCAGGCTTCACCCAGGAACACTTCTGTCCAGGGGCAGACAACCTCTGGGGCATGGAAAACTTTGAACAAGAATTACAAATTGAGATGAAGAACCAGAATTCTCAAGCTGGCTAAGAGCTCTCGGAGAGAGGCAAAACTGTTACCAGTTGCTGGAAAAAGAGGATTTGGGGGATGTTCCTGTGCGTGTCTGCACAACTCAGCAGAACTTAATCACAGACCCAGCTCCAACAAGTCAATTAGGAGAAGAAAACAGCTGATAAAAATGTGAAAACACAATATTGGCTCTTTATAAAAAAGAGGAGATATCAAAATTTGAGATGCCTTTCAATGTCACAATCTAGTAACCTTAAGGTAAAAGAAAGCACATGTGTGGTTTTCTCTATCAATTACAAAGAATAAAAAGAGTAAGAAAAATGAAATGTTGACAGTGTTGGAAAATGGAATTGTCATGCTCTGATAAATGCAATACAAAATTTTCATAAGTCACCTGCAGAGAAGTTTCAGAAAATAGGCCAAAATTTAAAGTGCATACCTAGCTTAAGCCCCAGAATTTCAATTGAAATAAGTTATTTATTGTTATTGTGGCAATTTTTTAACTTTTTTCTGAAGGTGTCCATTGTAATCATTTTACATGCATATTCAAAATATATTCTTACTAGCTTTTTTTGTTTGTTCTTGTTGTTTAAGGGGAGAGTGTAGTTGAACACAATGCCGTTATTTTATTTATTTATTTTTATGTGGTGCTCAGGATCAAACCCAGGGCCTCTCCTATGCTTGGTGAGCACTCGACTCTTTACTACAACCCCAGTCCCTCTAGTGTTTTATTTCTTAAAAAAACACTTTTACATATCTGTATACATATTTCTAATAATTATATCTCAGACACGTTTTTGGAAAAGTTACCACGTGGGCCTGGACTGTAGTTCATTCACAGAACTCTTGCCTGGCATGTCTGAGACACTTCATTCCATTCTCAGCACCATTTATAAATAAATAAAATAAAGATCTACCAACAAGTAAGAAAAAAAAAACATTAAAAAAATATAAGCGGTGCTTTCAAAAAAAAAGTAACACAGCTTAAGTTGTACATGTTCATGATAGGAGACAATTAATATTTTAACTATTTAAAAAGGTGTATGGTTCTATGGCACCAAAGAAAATCACATTATTTAGCAGCCATCACCACCATTTGTCCATCCCCAGAACTTTTCTACTCACCCATCCAACCTTTCCTCATTAAATATTATCTTGCAACTTGTCCCTGTTGCTAATCCCAGTAATCCTTGTTCTACTACCTGTGTGTAAGAATTTGATAATTTCAAAGATTTATTTAAACACCAGAAAAGCACAAGAGCAATGTGTGCTGGGGTATGTTTGTACATGTACACACACACACATACACCTCCATATACATAGAAAACTTGCATTAGTAACCAAGTTTGCCTTCTTGCTTTCTATATTTATGTTTAGAAATCCTCCTATATTGTGTAAACCTTCATTTATTTTGTTCCTGGTCTTTGATGATTTACACATTTAATGTATCAGAGCCTCTGGAGGTGATATTGATGTCCATAGTGAGGTAGGGATTAAATTTCATGTTCTGACCTACATAATTAGGCATCTTCAAAAAGGTCCCAGAACCTTTTACTGAAGAATTGGTCTTTCTCCAAATCATGGAAATGTGACCTTTGTGACATTATAAAGTGTTTTATCTATGCAAGTGTTTCCTGTAATCTCTTTGCAGTTCTGTCACTCTGTTCCCACACTTCAGATATTACAATTCTCTATGTGAAGATACCTCTTGGTGCTGAATCCATGACTTATTGCATTTTACCAAAATGATACTTTTGTGTTGGGCATGATGGCTTATGACTCAGCCCAGCAATGACTCTGCCCCCTTTCAGATGCACACTAGAGCTCCGCCCCACATTTACTCTTCCTCCTGGAAGACATCTTCCAGAATTCAGCCCCAGGCCATCACCCTGGCTGCCATGCTCAGGAGGCTGGCTGAATGTAGGCCTGGCTTTGCCTCGCCTCCAGCCTTCCCACATCAGAGCTCTTCCAGACCCAGGTGGGCCTTGCCCACAGGGGAACACCTTCCAGATCTCAGGCTCCAGCCTTATTGGCCAAGGCCAGCTGCAGAGGAGCCTAGGCAAGGATAAGCACAGTTCCATCCAGCCACCATTGCACCCCTGCGAAGGTCAGGCCCAGGCCTGATTCTCCCGCTGTACTGCATGCCCAGGGAGAGGGTAATCACAGGTCCATCTAGCCTCGGGCTCACCCCTGCAAGTTCTCAGACTCAGCCCAGGAATGACTCTGCCCACTGTCAGATGCCTTCCACAGCTCAGGTTCAGCCTGGCAGGTACTCTGCCTACTGGAAAACACCTGCCAGAGATCAGCCCCAGCCCAGGTCAGCCTCACTTACAGGCATGGGATCCTGGCCCCAGGTAAGCCTGGATGTATCTGCCACCACCGACCCCCACCAGAGCTCAGGCCAGACCCTGGACCGCCTTTGCCCACAGGCCTACACCTTTGGGTGCTCAGGCCAGTCCCAAATTAGCCAAGGCCAACTGCCCAGGAGCCTGGGCCAGGGTAAGCAAAGTTCCATCCCTTCATCTGCACACCCTGCAGAGGTCAGGGCCTGGCCTGCTCTGCCCTGTGGAACTACAAGCTAGCCCATTCTCAGAGTAAGCCTGGTTCCATTCCACCACTGGCTGACCTCCACCAGAGCTCCGGTCTTCCTAATAAGCCTATTCCACCTCCTTGAGAGCCCTTTCCTAGGGTTGGCCTTGGTCCATCCCGCCACATGCTGACTTCCACTGGGGCTGAGTCTCCGCCCAAATTCCCTTTGTCTGAATTGCAATGGAGCCTGGGCACAGGTAGGCGCCAGTTCATCATGCCCTCACCAGATTTCCTCTGTAGGTGAGCCGCTGAACAGGACCACCTCACCCACTTGCTTGGCAACCTTGCCCAGGGGACACCCAGTTACTTCCCGCAACAGGCTGACCCTTGCTGCAACTGAAGCTCTGCTCAGGAGCTGAGGCCCAGGGAATGCCCAGGTTCTACCTTTCACCTGCTGAAGTCTTTAGGGCCTTTGACTCAGCCCAGGACTGCCTCCACTCATCAGCAGATAACCTTGGGAGTTCAGGACCTGTCCAGTTGTTCCACAAGGACCTGGGCCTCTATCCTGGGCACATGACAGCCACAGGTAGTACTACCACCTGGGACGGGCTTCAGGAGCTGAGACTTGGCCCAGATCCACCTTGCCAACCTGCCATGGAGCCGGAGCCCAGTAGAGGCCTGGGTTACCCCTGCCACCGGAGGACTCCAGCCTGAGTCCAGGCGCTGCTCAGGACCACTTCTGTCCAGGGGCAGCAGACAACCTCTGGAGCATGGAAAACTTTGGACTGGGATTATAAATTGAGATGAAGAACCATAATTCTCAAGCTGACTAAGAGCTTGAGCCAAAACTGTTACCAGTTGCTGGAAAAAGAGTATTTGGAGGATGTTCCTGTGTATGTCTGCAGAGCTCACCAGAGATTAATCACAGAGGCAGCTCCAACAAGTCAACTAGGAGAAACAAAGATCTGATAAAAATAGGAAAACACAATATTGGCTCTTTATAAAAGAGGAGATATCAAAATTTGAGATGCCTTTCCATGTTACAATCTCGTAACCCAAAAGTATAGAAAGCACATTTGTGGTTTTTTTTTTCTATCAATTAAAAAGAATAAAAAGAGTGAGAAAAATCTAATGTTGACAGAGTTTGAAAATGGAATTGAGAAGTCCTGACTCAGCAAAAGCTCTTTTCCCTGCACCAGGCTTGGAGGGGTGTAGTTCTTGCTAAAGGTCAGCTGAGGAACACTGGCATCTGCAGGGTATCCAAGGCCCTTGGAAAGTTTTAATGTAAAATGTTTGGCTTTCCCAAGGGCAGTATCATGTCACACTGACAAGCCCAGGAGTGAATTGATATGCACCTAGAAAGAGCAGCAAAGGATTTCTTTCTCTCCCCTCAACCATTTCCTTTTTTTTTTTCTCAGATAAAATCATGTAAAGGCACTCCCCAGTGCACATATCAAATTCCACTGCCTTTTATTATTTCCTTAATAGGGCTTAATTTATCATTTCCTGGCTTCTCAGGCTCAATCATTTTTTTTTCTGTTGGTGATGGGGGTCAAGTGGTAGGGTAATGTTTCCCAGCCCAATGTCTGTTTGGGTTGCATTATGGACTAGGCCATGCATGCTCAAACCTCAAACCATGCATGCTGCTTCCTCAGCATGGAATGTCTTTCCATGTCTCTCCATGGTTCCATGCACTACCAAATGAAATCATGTTGACCTTTTAGGTTTCAAAGTAAAATTAATTTCCTAAATTTCTTTCGGATTTACCCCCAACCGTAACTATTCACCCTCTCCTCTATGGTACTCCACACCTGCTTTCTTTCTCTCCTGTGGCCTTTATAATTGTCTAACTCTTCTTGTAGTTGGGGTAGGTACATTTCATTTGTTATTTTGGGGCTGAACATTGATATTATCATTACTAGGTTTTAAATGCTTTAGAACAAGTACTCTGTTATTCATCATTGTACATTCAGCATAGTTGGCTTTTCATTGGAATAACTCAACAGAATTAGTAAATCCAGAGTGGCAAGCCTGTAGGAGGTTTCAAGGTTACCCTGCTCCATTACCTAAATTTTCAGAAGAATCCAGGTCTCTTGGACTGAGCTCTATCCACTGTACCATGCAAAATAAATTCAAAATAAACCCAGCTTAATGGGGAGACTGGGAATACTGAGCCATAATGGCAACTTTGGAAAGCCCTAAGCAAAAAGTCAGAAACTCAGGATGCTCTCATTGGTAAGAGTTTCACTGTTTTCTGGGAATCTGGAGACCTGACACTTTTAAATATCACGTGAGAGCAAGCTCTTGGGGAGCAAGGCTTACATCTTATTTCTTTCTATAGAACTCAAAGCATCATTAAATGTCCAAGTGGCTCAGGTTAAAGTAAGTTTCTAGACACTTGAAAGCTCCACAAAGCCAGCCCTGCAAGGCCAGCCTGAGATGCATCCAGAACCCCACTGTGTTTTTCCTTTCACACAATTTTAAAACCAGTTTGTCACTTGGTGGTGGTACTAAGGGGTCAATTCAGAAGATGGAGTTGACCAAAACAGCAAAATCGCCCTTCATTCCTACATATCATAATCTAGGGCTTAATTCACTATTGTGGTCATGCAAAATGCAGGCAGATTTTCCTTTTGAGTCCACAAAAACAATCATGAGCTGCACACCATGATGAATACACTGTCTAAAATTCAGGTGCAGGAACATGGTCCATGTCATAAACCTTTCCACTTTTTAGCCATCATGAAGTTTGAAGATATAGAATGAAAGTTAAGGACCCTCTCAGGAAGGAGGTGCACAGTAATAAGATGTAAAAATGGGACTCTGTCTAGGTATGACTACCTTTGGATGCTAAGGGCAAAATAGGTATGTTCAAGTGCCTCCCACCTTCATCTGAGCCACCAATACAGGGGGTGTGGAGCCAGTGACAGTTGATTAGGGAAAAAAATGGGGGTTGAGGAAAGGAAGTGGTGGGGCAAGAGCCAGCAGAACAGAGGGAAGATGCCATCCAAGCAGAATACATAGAAAGATGGAGATGTCAAATGAAGCCCACCAATCTGTGCAATTAATTTAGCTGAATAATTGTCATTTTTTTACATGAAGCAAGAAAGTGTTGAAGAGGGTACAGTGTTGAAGTGGGTACCCATGAAATGGGTACAGGAGAGACAGAGGAGAAAGCAGAGATTAACACAGCTTAGAGTAGCATAGTGGTCTCACATTGGGAGAGTTATGAGCACTTTTTTAAAGTGAGTGAACTGAAATCTGTTTACTGTGTTTTGTTTCTTCTGGGCAAGCGTGCAACACACAAGAACGTTATCCTGGTACAGGGAGGAAAAAGTGAACAGACTGTGTTCTAGTCAGCTTCTTCACTGCTGTGACTCAAGGACCAGACAAGTACAATTAGAGTAGAAAAGTGTGTTTAGGGGCTCAGGGTTCAGAGATCTTACTTCGTAGACTCCATTGCTCTGGGCCTGAGGTCGGCAGAAATCATGGCAGAAGAGTATGACACAAGAAAGCAGCTGGGGACATGGTACCAGGAAGCAGAGAGAACTCCACTTACCAAGGACAAAATATAAACCCCCAAAGGTACATCCCCAGGGACCTGCCTCCTCCAGCCACACCCTACCTGCCTCCAGTTACCACCCAGTTAAAGCCTATCAGGGGATTAATGCAGTGATTATGTTCATAATGTCATAACCCAATCCTGCCACTGCTAAGCTTTCCTGTATTGTTTCATGCATGAGCTTGGGGACACCTCACATCTAAACCATAACACTCTGGTTTTTATTCTTTATTACAAAGCTATGAAATAAAATCATATAGAATTGGCATACCTGTAGGTTCTGTGTGCAACTGTTTATTCAATCCACCACAGATCAAAAGTATTCTGGAAAAAAATTGTGCTCACATATTTTTCCTTGCCATTCTCCCCCAAACAATACAGTGCAGCATCTATTTATCCAGCATTCCCACTGTCTTAGGGGTGAGAAGTAAGCTAGCTTTCATTTAGGTACGGGAGAACATAAGTAGGTTATGTAAATGCAGTTATATAAGGGGCTTGAATAGCCATGGATGTGCACATCCCCAGCGGTTCTCCCTGGACTCTGTCCTCTAGAGATACTGAAGGTCAGCTGACTATCCCTAGGGTCTTTCTTGGACCATATCCTCCATAGACACTGAGGGACTGCTGACTATTTTTTCCTCGTAGAGTTTCAAGGAAACACAGCTGGGGAGGTGGTGGTGCTGGTTCTATGCTTCTCCCTCAGTCTCCAGCTACTTCTTTGCAGCAGAGAAGTCTAAGCAGAACATGCTGGAAGAATGGAAAATGAAGGCTCAATCTGGGTATGCAGGTTTTCACTGGGTTCCATCTACCCTTGTTAAGTGGAAAAGACCTTCACATCTTGGTAACAACTGACCTAATCATGCTACCTTCCATTCTGTCCTATGAAGAATACTGATTAATTACACATTGGTTGTTTTCATGCTTTGAATTAAGTTGAGATGAAGGAATGTTTACATGGACACAAAGAATGCAAATGTGAACAATCATTCCAAAAAAACAGGGTTATAACTCCTTTGTTTTGTGCAAGAATGATGGTTGATTAGAGCCTTGTTTTGCAAATAATGCTCACCAGGAAGATATGGAAGGGAACAACACAAAAACCACCAAATGAGGTGGGCATTCCCATGTGACTTCTTTTCTATGCACCTTTCCAATTTTGTTCTCTAATACTATCCTATTTCCCTCACTAAAATTACTTCTTATTCATTGAACAGAATATAGGTCCTAAAATTAAGGCCCGATATTTTATGTGAACTTGACACCTGAATAATTGAAAAGGACTCAAAATACTTAACCTTAAGACCCCCTTCCATCCTGTCCCTGCAGTCTCCTGGCCAGGCACCTGCTGTCATTCTAAGGCAGCCTCTGCAGAAGTTGCATCATCCAGGGGGAACAGAGTCACCTGGCCCTATACACACCAGGAGGCTGCCTCCCATGGCCCCTGCTGGAAGGTCTGCATCCTCTCTTGTGAATCATCCCCATAATGAGTCACCTGCAGCAAGAACAACCTCTGTAGCCTGTTAGTATCCTGTAAACCTCTCTAGCCTAAGGACAGGTGGTCACAAACTTCTGTGGGCTCTTTTTTTGTGGTAGCCGGTGCTGAGTACTTAGTTCTCCTCATAACCTTTCCTCCAACAGGCGAATAGGAGGGCATTTCATAAAGCAAGTCTGGGGGACTTGGAGAATGTCCTGTTGCTTGTTCAAGGAGGTCATAGAACCTGAGGAAGACCAAAGAGACATCCTGTCTTAAGTAGAAATTAACACTATTCAATGCCCACATCACCCACCAGTCCTTTGTGTTGACTGTAATTGAGATTTCCAGATCCTGCCTTCTCAGGATGTCGGGCTGCTCTGAGTCTGTGTGTTACCATATATTTCTGTGTAGCAGAGATCCCCAAAACTTTGTTATGTATGTAAAAAACACACACTTATCTTGGGTTTCATGGCTCAGAAATCCAGCCATTGCTGAGCTCTCTGCTCCATGGTCTCTCATGAAGCTACAGTGACAGTCCCAGCCCCGGGCTTCTCACAGGGCTGCAGTGAAGACAAAAGCCAGGCTCCAGTATTCCTGATCCAGAGGCCCATTCAGTGGTTGCTGGAAACACTCTGTACCCTGCAGAGTGTTGGTCTGAGGCCCAGGGTATTTGCTGTGCTTGGTCAAATCTTCCTTCAGACCCTGGTGGGGTTGCTTTCCCCATGAGATCAGTGTGAGAAGGACAGAGGGTCCTGTGGAGCAGGGCAGTTAAAGTGTGATTTTGCAGCATGGCTATGGGCCTTTTCTTGGCCTCTCTGTGCAGCATTCTCTCCTTCTGGATACAGGCAGGACCTCTTCTGAAATGAGGGTCTTATAATCTACCTACCAGACAAAGGAATTCAGAGCATTTCTTCATGGCCAGCTTGAAGATACAGAGTGGGCTTTGTGTCTTGATTGGGAGAAGGGGCTCCAGTTGCCATGAACTGCCTTGACGAAAAGGAATTCTAGTTTCTAGGGATTTCCTGAGGGGTTGGGTGGGGGCAGGAGGATAGAGGGAAAAGAAAGACATCTGAGGCTTCTTCTGTTCCCAAAGTGTCAGGCTTCAGGGTACCATTTTCAGAGCCCCAACAGTGTGAATGTCAAGAGGTAGGGTCTTGGAAATTTCTGTCAAGAGCTGTCCATGCCCCTGGGCTTGATAATTAGACAGGCACAGTAAGGCCTGTCTAATTATCAAGCCCAGGGTGGCCATTCATCCATCAAAGATGTTGCTTCTTATTCCAAAGGGAAGGCCTCTTGCTGGGAGGCATTGCCCCCCAATACCCTACTCCAGACTCTCCCCGGGGGCCCACACAGCAGACCTTGCCCATGGTAAGAGCAGCAGTGACAGGGTCCATCTCAGCTTCCCACACTTGCTTGCTCCTCTTCTTCATCTTGATCATCCTGCCCATTTTGGAGGCCATGTAGTGAACATGAAAAAACCACCAGCAGTTGGGCCTGAACCTCTGTACCCACTGTTCAGAAGAGAACCACCCAATGCCCTGGAATAAGCATGTGAGACCTGTTGAAGTGAGAACCCATCTCAGTCATGGTTATACTGCACATGCTCAGGAGTTTGTTGTAACAGACATCATTGTGATAAATGACATGTGCATGCATCTGTGCATGCAAACACATGTGTAACACACACACACACCCCACAAAGACATTCCTATATTCTGCACAACAGTTAAGTTTATCAGTTCATAGACTGTTATCCATCCCTTCCCCCAGCAAACATTTCCATTATTCCATCTGAGCATGGGAAAGGCATTTGCTAGGAGCTGTGGATGAACTAGAGCATGAGACACACTCTTTCCTGATCTAGAAATTGTAGTGTGAAAGACACATATAGTGTGTATCTTTTGGGAACATGCATCAAGTACTTTGACCCTCAGGACGTTCCTGGAAGCAGTCGTGGGCCCCTCCATTTATTTCCAGGCATGATCCCTAAGGGCCAGGATGTCAGCACATGGCCTAAAAAGTGCTAAGAGGAGACTGTGGTGGGTCTGAAGCTGCTGCTGCCCTCCCTGCCCACCCACATGCCTCAAGACACAGGAGGCACTGCACTCCCACCCAGAGTCCAGAACCTCCCATTCTGAGGGAGAAGAGTTAGGCCCCCTGGACCTTAGCTCTAACTTTTATCTATTCTGGTTTTACAGTTGCTCCTCTTTCTCACTTCTACAGAGTCATTTCATGTTCCTGAACTATCTGGTGAGACCCTGTATATTGCCCACGAACAGCATAGATTATTTACTGTTCAGTCACCCAGGGAAATTTCTCAGGGTGTTAGAGATAAAACACAGACACACAATTTACCTTTAAACCAAGCTCTGGGATGGCTACTCTTCTCTCTACCTCAGGCTCCCTAAGCTGGGGAGTGAGGATCTCCATGAGAGGCTAGCAAGAGAGAGTGAACATGCTTTGGGGTGGGCTTTTATTGGGAAACTCTAAATTCTGGGGAAATCCCATCCAATGAAGGTCAAGTTGGGCAGGGTTGCAAGGACAGGTGAGATGATTGGGTCTCTGGGGTTATGGAGAGAAAAACAACTCTACACAAAGACGCCATTACTTGAACCCTAAAAGGGCAGGAGAGTCTAGCATCATGGCTGCTGCCTGATGCCTCATCACCCAGCAGGGGAGATAACTCAGTCACATGCGAGGTTGGTCTTCCACACCTCTAGATGTGAAATATATTTATTATATTAATATTTTTTCCCAAATACTTTCTTTACCATAAATAGGGTTTCAAGTTTGTATCATTAAAGTCAAGGTGTGAACTGTAGGATCACTCCCATCATAATATTAAGGACATAAAGGTTTTTTAAAACTAAAATGAGCAGAATTAGAAAGATTAGCCATGAAATTCCTTCTCAAAATATGAAAGAGAAAGAAATGCTGTTCTGGATAGAAATAGAGCGCCAGCACTTATATGGGTGCTTCAAGAGAATCTCCCACGTGAGAATACCTGCACAGGCCAACTACCAGAAAGAAGCAAGTGGACTCTAGATTTGAAGAGATTTACATGATGCCACCACATGGCAGGATGGTGCTCACAAAATTTCAAAAGAAGATAGGTAAGAAGTTCAAGAAAACAGAAGCTCAGAGAGAAGTGGCTATGGCTTGGTCCAGAGACTCTGGCCCCTGGCAGGGCCATATAGCAGAATTCAGGAAAGGACCTGACTTGGGATGTCTCAGAAAGAGGCCTCCCACAATCCCCAGAACACAGAGTTGTAGGGGGAGGAAGTAACTTTCCTCAGAAGATCAAGCCATGAACACACCACGGGAACACCATCATTCTGCACAAGTCCAAGAACAGGGTCCTAATTAGAAGAAGACACAATCCATGTTTGTGCAATTCTATCAAAATGGATTCTATTGTCATGTATGACTAAAAGAATGAAGGAAGAAGAAGAGGATGAAGAAGAGGAGAGGAAAAAGGGAGGAAGGAGGAGAAAGAGGCAAGAGAATGAGGAGAAGGATGAGGCAGGACGAGGAGGAAAAGAAGGAGGAAGAGGAGGAGGAGGAGGAGGAAGAGGAGGAAGAGAATATTCAGCAGAAGAGATGGAGATTCATTGGATAAGATGGACCAATCTGCAATAAAATGACTAAAAGTAGCTTTTTAAAAATCTCCCTAGAAGCCAGAACACACTTACTCTGCCTGTGGATTTACCCTCATGTACTTGGGTAAAACAAAAACAGGAGGCCTGTAAGCCCTCAGAACACATCTTTATTCCTATGTACCCATCAGTAAGTACAAATAACTTGATTATTCTTCAGCTTGGTAGGAGATGTGTATCACAGAGCCTCAGTGAGCAAGAGCCTTCTCTGAACCTCCACACTCTGTCCAGACTGGCTGGACCTGCAGGATGTCTGAAAGGCAAGCACTGGCCCTCTCCAGCAATCACCACTCCTCACCTGTGCAGCTCAGCACTAGGGGTGCCACTGTTGCAAATGAGGGATAGATTTTTAATTTTCATTAATTTGCATTTAAAGGGCCACAGGTGGCTGCAACTACTCAGGCACATGAGAAGTCAGTTTCTCAGGCACAGGTTCAGAGTTTGCTTCTGCCTTCCCCAGGAAGCTACTTGCAAATTTGAGGTACCTTCCCAACAGAATCCATGAGCATAGAGAGTAGTTGCTAACATAAGAAAGCTTTGTGTGGAATGTACGGGAACATAGCGATTATATCGGAATTCTAAAATCAACTTGATTTTATTTTTGAATGAAACTTGGTACTCATATTTTAGCCACTTTTCTCCACAATATACAGTTTCCTCACTTCCAAAATATAAAATGCCCTCCTAACATTGAATCAGTAGCTCCTGCCCACTACACTGTCTCCTGGTAGCTCAGTTTTCTTTATGCAACAACTATTATGTTCCTGGTTTAAAGCTGGCCTGAGATGTTTAAAGAAGTATGAACCATGGTCAGTACCCTTGCAGAAATCACAGGCTAGCTACAGAGACACCAGCCAGTGGTATAGAAGACCAGGGAATTTCATACTCTATTCTAGCAAGTTACCTAGGGAGAATTCCTTCACCTTTTAATATTATTGAGAATAAGATGCATCATGCATTCGATGGGGTCTCCAAATTGCAATTGGCATCATTCTTTCTCACAGGTGCAAAGTAATAGTGGTATGTAGCTTTGTCAGACACCTATTCCTCACCCTCACCCCTCATGACCATCGTTTCTCAGCTTCTGTAATTTCACATTTTTAGATTGCTCAGATAAGTGAGATCATGTCATATATCTCCTCATGTGGCTTACGGAATTCAGCACAATGTCCTCTAGGACCATCCAAGTTGCTGAAAGTGCCAGCATTTCCTACCTTTTCAGGTTGAATAACATTTCACTATACACTTGCTAATTGCTTATCCATCAATCCACAGGACATTAAAATGGATTCTGTCCCTTGGCTATTTTGAAGGGTGTTGTAAGCAAACCCATTAGTATAGACTTCTCTTCCACATGCTGATTTCATTTCTTTTGAATATACACAGAAGAGGGCTTTCTGGGCCATGTGGTCATTCTATTTTTATTCTTCCAAGAAACCTCCACACTGCTCTCCATGGTGTCTCCATTTGCACATTTGCAAATCCTCAGTGAGTGATGCTTCAAGGAAATCAATGAGGGATCAGGCTGGGGAGTCAGCCATATGCTTCCAACCATAGGAGTTGTTAGGTGAATGGGCATGCAACCTTAAAGTCTACAGAAAATAAGCTCAGTGGCCTTGAAGAGTGGCACTGCCATGCATAAATCTTATGGAAGATGAAGCTTATGGCAGAAGCACACAGCACACGTGCTTCAGGAGACATCAGGCTGGAGGTCTGGTGCTGGTCTGCCCATCCATCTGAGGGTCTGTCAGTAGTGAGGCTTCACTAAGTTCCTGTTCTCCCCGGTGCTATCAGTCTAAAGCCCTGAAATGGTTTTCTGGTGACATCTAAAAAACCTGCTGTCAGCTAAACATAGCGCCTTCTCCTCCCACCCACTCTTCCCATGCTGGCAATGCCAGCCTCCCCTGTGTCCACTGGACCTGCTGGCTGCCTTGCAGCCAACTTCTGCATACCAATTCCTAAAAGGGATTGAGTTCAGAAGACCCAAGCAGGCCCCTCTACTTCCACCAAGGATGCAGTTACAACACATCCAGGGCTTGATAACTCCCTAAGAAAAGTTTTTTTTTTTTTCTAGATATAAACCCAAAGGGATGTGAGGCTGAAGCTGCCTCCATGAGGGAAGAGCCTGTGTGAAAATGGGACACACACAGCAGAAGGCAAGAAATGAAAGTTCCTTCAGCTAGGGGCTGGGTTGTGGCTCAGAGGTAGAGCACTCACCTATCATGTATGAGACTGGGTTTGATCCTCAGCACCACATAAAAATGGGGTAAGGATATTATGTCCACCTAGAACTAAAAAGTAAATTAAAAAAAAGAAAGTTAAGATAAGCTATACCCTGATGAACCCCTGGATGCTACTGGACCTGCAGTCCACTCTTCCCCTGAATACTTCAGCTATACAGTGTTACTCTTTGTTGTTTGTTTAAACCTGTTTTAATTGTTATCTTCCTTTTGCGAATCACAGAGAATCCAAACTGATACATTTCATAGACTCAGGACCATTTATATTTCAATTTTTTGTTTTTCTACTATGTAGAATAGCATCTCTCTTCCTAAATAAAAAGAAGGAAGGAAGGGTCAAGGGAGGGAAGAAGGAAGGAAAAAAAAAGAGGAAGAAGAAGAGAGAGAGAGAGTATTGGATGGAAGACTTAGCTGAGCACTCAGCCTAAGAAAAGAAGGGCAGACATGGATGGTCTCACTGTCTCCACAAAGAATGGCCATTGTGCTCAAGCTGGGATCACTCATGAAATAAAGAGAGCTATTAGGCTTATCTGTCTCTCCCATGGCACTCTATTTTAATAACCACCTTTTAAAATCTTACTATCTTGAAAGATAATAATTTAAGTAACTTTAATTAGACTGGAAATTACAAGGACCAGTGAGTGGTCTTTGATAAAAAAAGACTGTTCCAAACTGACTCACTAGAAACCCCTTTCTAAAACCATAAACACTGCTGGAGATTCCATGTCTCAGGCCTCACCTGTGGTCCAGGAGGTGGGTGCTGCCACCGAGGAATGGAGGACTCCCCAGCCATGAGGAGACTAAGCCTGAAGGCAAGGGCTATGGTTACAACTTACCCTGAAAATTGGCTTTTTGAGGGTTTGGACACAGAGAAACTCCACATCAGGGCCACCGATATCTTGCTTCTCCTGGGAAATGTACAGAAGCTGCAGGTGCAGAGATAAACCCAGAAGCAAAAATAGCTCCGCTCAAAGCTCAAGCCCGTCAGGTCCACAGAGGAACCCTTGGTGGGCCTGGAGGACCTTGTCAATCTGGCCTCAGAGGTAAAGCAGTCAGTGAACAGAACAGGAGGGCTTGACTCTTTTTTTAAAAACTGAAATGTTTAAGCATGTTGAAGTCTACTGTTGTGTTCAACTCTAATGCACTAATTAAAAAAATTAAAAAATCAAATTTGAAACTTCAAAGCAAAACTCAAAGCAGTGCCTTCCTTGATTTCCACAAGCATCTCTCACAGGGATCTTCAAACCTAGGAGTGCCATAGCCACTGTGGCAGGTGCTAGGGGAATTCTCAAAAGCCCTGTGGCATAGGTGTGCAGGCAGTAGAACCCGAGAACATTGCTGCAGATTGCACTGGAAACTACTGAGCTAATTAAACACTTACCCAGACAGAGGTACTGCATGCCAAATGGATGAGCAGGAAAGACTAAGGACAAGGACACAGTGCTTAGTGCCCACGCACCTCAGTATGACCTCACAATTCCTTGCCTCCATAACCAGGCTATCCCAAGTTTCACAGTCACCACTGGGCACCACTCATCAGTTCTAGCTGAGGGTGTTTTTTTTTAATTATTTTTTAAAAATTGTTGTTGTAGCTGGACATCATACATTTCTTTGTATTTTTATGTGGTGCTGAGGGTGGAACCCAGTGCCTCACAAGCACTAGGCAAGTGCTCTGCCACAGACTACAGCCCCAGACCCCTGACTGGTTTTTACAAAAGCCTCAGGTAATCATTTCAGAATTTTATAATCTCCAATGTTCATGCAGGTGATTTTCGTGCAGGTGCACTTCAGGGTTCATCCCCTGGGTGGCCAGACCTCCACCTCTGGCCAGCCTGGGCACTTGAAAATGGCTACACTGGCATCCTCTGCTTTCCATGGTGGCTAGAGCAAATTTGGACACCCTGGGAGACTTAAAGACCTATCCTCTGTGTCCTGGAGGTAAAAATACTGAGCATGGTGCCCAGGCCATGCTGTAGGTCACCTCCAGGTGCCTTCCTGTGTCCTCCCAGCTCCAGTGGCCCCAGCAGACCTCAAAGCCTTTCCATCCCAGCTGCCTGGCTTCAGCCTCTTCCTCTGTCATCACAGGACCCCTGTGTATCCTCTTCACCCATCGAGGCCCTCATAAGGACATGGTCACCCTGCACAGGGGCACTCCCTGCTGTAGTGTGACCTCATCTTGACTAACTCTGCAACAACCCAATTTTAAATCTGCTCATATCCTGTCCTATGGGGCAGGATGTCAACCTACCTTTGGGCAAAGACAACAATCGCAGAGCTCTAACCCCAGTCCCCAGAAAGCACATCCTTTTCAGGCTCACACCCAGGCCCATCACCCTAAGAATGTCAACTCACTCCAGCTCTGGGAGCCCCATCTGAGCCAGTACTGGGTGGGACATGGGTGAAACTCCTCCCTTCTCTGAAGTGTAGAACTGGCCAGCATGCCACCTGCTGAGATACAGGCCCTGACACAGCAGCCTGAGCTCTGGGTGCCTTCTTGTTTTGCCAGCCTCAGAGCCCTCACACTCCCTTGTGGTCCCTCTCTGAAGGAACAAGGGAAGGGCCACTTCATCAGAAGGGGAAATGCATCACTTCTGCCCTCCCCTCAGGAGCAAGAAGCAGTCCTTAGTCTTAGTGGGTGGCTTCAAAGGGGCCAACCAAGTTCCCCAGAAAGTGGAGGAGGAACAGACAATGGCTAAGCATTAGCAGACTCCACTGCAAGGTCAGGAAGGCAACCCATCAGCACTGACCTCCGGCCCTGCAAATCCATCAGAGGGCTCTAGGTCCCTGAGAAACGGAAGGGCCTTAAAATGAATAGAATCTAGTCTCCCTGTGAAGCTGCTGCTGCCCAGCCTCTCCCAATTGGCTGACTGCCCCTGGTCTCAAAGTAACTGCCTCATTCCCAGCCTCTCCCAGCCAGCTGACTGCCCCTGGTGTAAGTGAGAAACTGCACTATGACTAATTTCCATTGGCCATAGCCACTGGGACTTGGGTATCATCCTTGGCTCCAGCCAGTGGGTTCTTAATTGAGTCCCAGGCACCTCGCCTCAAGAAGCAACATGCTGTATAAAAAATGCTGCACCTGACTGCAAAAAAAAAAAAAAAAAAAAAAAAAAGAAAGAAAGAAAAACCCTGGAATCATGACAAGGCTCATCATCCCCTCCACAAGTCAATAAGGTATCTACAGTTCCTGGTGTCTCATCTTAACCACCAGATTCTCTAGCCTCTGTAAGACTGTTGGTATTAATGCCATAAGAATCCTCAGGGAAATGAGTCCCAGAGGCAAGAGAAGAAACTACTAAATGCCAGTACTAACCAAAGTCTTACAAGTCTTATGAACCCTCAGTGAAGATATGCATCAAAACTGTTGTATCATCTTTCTTATTAACTATCAAAATGTTTTCATATTTAAACACTTTCTTGTTGAAGAAAACCATTTATTCTCTATGGGCCATTTACTTTATTGTGTATTAACCAAAAAAAATAGGAAAATCAATCTGACATTTATTCTAATATGTGATTGAATATGCACATGTGTGAGTCTAGAGAGACTTTTTCCTATCACTGCATGCCAGAGTGCTTCCTTCCTATGAGCTGCAGGAAAGTTGTTAAAACAGCTTTATAACAGCTCCTTCCCTGTGGATGAAATCCCTAATTTATTCTCATTTTAATTGAGAGTTTAACCTACTACCAGCTTCTCCAATGGCAGTACCTGAAAAAAAACTATATTGAAATATTGGCCACAAATGTTTTTTAAAAGAAAAATTGGTCACACTGTTTATGGACTTAATATTGTTACTTATAAGAATGGGTCCTAGCAACCCAGAAAGCCACTACATCTTATTTTCTTGAGCTCTCTGCTCACTGATTCTTTGAGTGAGGCAGTAGTTAGGGTTTCTGTGCAGAGCTATTGAGGTATTGCATAACTGGACTTCGTACTGTGGTGTCCTGTCATCCTGAAATCACACCTTCTGGCTCAAGCGATGGGGCCCATCTGGGGCTGACCAGTTCTCAGAGGAAGTTTCTCAGCCAGGCATCTGTGAAATGCAGAATGATCCCCAGAGCTGGACCTATTGCTTCTGGCCACCCTCACAGTGACTCCATGCAGCCCCAGGACTCAGGCTCCTCCCCCTTGTAATCATGCCATCCTCTAGGCCTCTGAGCCAAGACCTGAATCCTCCTCATTTGGCTGAGAGAAGAGGGCAGGCAGGGCTAAGGGACAGGCTGAATCACGGGCTGATAATATGCACATCCCAAAGGATACCCAGACCCCAGTTCCTAGATGCTGGTCAGCATCACCAAGGCAAAGTGAGATGTGGTAGCCTAAAGGCAAGTACTCACTCCAGTAATATGACCTCTCCTTGAGCACCCTTGACCCTGGAGGAGACAGTACAAGAACAGCACTTTGCTCTGTGTCTGGATTGTGACTTGACAGAGTGTGTGAATTAGATCTGAATACACTCTCTGGTGCCCACCTGATAATGTCATTCAGTCATTGTCTTGGGAACCTGTGTATGAGCCCCTGTCTGTAATTCAAAGCCAAAAGTGGGGTGAGATTCTTCCTTTTGATAAGAAATCCAGGTAAAAAACTGCTCAGTATTATATTTGGAGACACAAAGATAAAAAAAAAAAACTGTTATATAAAACAGCTTGCTCTGAACACACAATAGAAGCTTTGTTTCCCACAACCCCGACCAGCCCTGTGGGATTAGGGTAAAAGTATCCTTGTGTGTAAAGGGGGAAAATAATTTGATTCCAAGGCCACAGGGACAATGGAGGGAAAAGAACTTCCATCTTTTCCTTCAGCTCTCAAAGGAAGAAGGCAATAAAAGAGGTTGTAAACGTCTAGAGCTATTGGCAAAAACAGACTTGAAAAAAATTTGTTTCTTCAGCTTTAATCGGCAACCTGCATTGCAACAGCAATTAAGTAGTCAACAAATTCTGTGGGCACAGAAGGGTATTGTGACAAAGACTGACAACTTAGAAACTCAAGGAGAGTGTTGAGAGAGGTTTGGGACTTTTAAAAGCGTCCAGGACAACCCATATTCTAGTATTGAAGCCTGAGAATGACAACACCAGGGTAAGGCACAATCACAGAAACTTCAGCATGAGCCATCCTGTTTCCCAAGCAAAACCCTCAGATTATGTCATATTTGGGAAACCAGGCCCATTTCTCTGTGCAGCCTTCCTGTCCACCAGACAATCCTCATGCCTTCCAGGCATTATGCACTGACATGTGGACAGTGAATGATGTGATGACCCCACATCTGTCCTTGCTCTAATGCCATGTCAGCATCTTACATTGATTGCTTGATTGCTGCCATGGTCCCTGCTGGTTCTAAAAGCCTGCTGAATTATTCAAGGTAATGATTCAAGGCACATCATTTTTTGTCTTGAAATATAGAATTATAATGACAGAGAAAGGCATAAGATAATATATTTATTATTAATACATTATCCGTGACGTGTGATTTATCTGGAGAGGTTTGTTAAGAAAAAAGCAGTAAGTTGAGAGAGTTTAAGACAAATGCTAACTTTTAAAAAGTCCATGCAAGATGCCATGTATTTGGAAAGTCATAAGCCCTGGAAGATGGCACCAGGGTCCAGTTCTGGTGCACGTCAGGCCTTGCCATAGGGCCATGCATCTGTCTGCACAGCTCCAAGGCCAAGGAGAACTTTGTGAGTGGCGCTTTGTGTTCCTCTTGTTGGCCCTCCTGTCTCCACATAGAAACCACCACAGCCACCCACCATGGAGAACCTCCTTGGCTTTTGGAGGTCACAGAGGTCTGAATGTTGTTCTCTTAAAATAAAGATTTTGAAATCTTTATTCCTCAGATGGTGGTATCAGGAAGAGGAACTCTGGGAGGTGACCTAGATCATGAGGGTGGAGCCCTCATGAATGGGAGTAGTGCCTTTATGAAAGAGGCCCCAGAACACTTGTCCGGCCTCCCACTGAGAGAGGATACAGAGAGAAGGCACCATTTCTCAGCTGTCCATGGCTCTCACCTGACACCAAATCTGTCATGGCATTGACCTTGGACTTCTAGCCTCCAAAGCTCTGAGAAACACATTTCTGTTGCTTCTGAACCACGAAGTGCACTTCGTTTTGTTATAGCAGCCTGAAGGATGGAGACAGAGGATGCAGGCATGACTGTGGGTAGCTAGGGAGAAATGGTCTCACAAAGTGCATCAGAAGCTCAGCCCAGGACCAGAAGAGCACAAGACAGGCAACAGCACAAGTCTGCCTCTCAGGCTGGGCACATATCCTGATCATCTCCATTTCAGACTTAAGGCTCAGAGCCAAAGAAGGAGAATAGAGTTTTCCAGAAGAGTCTGCAGGTCTCAAGAGAGCAGCATGAGACAGGTATCCATGGACAGTACAACATCCAATTTCCTTTTCTGATGACTATTTCCTTTCTGTCCACCTTCTATGCCCTGAAATGTGAGGACCTTGAGTCATTGGTTATTAAACAGACTGAGGTGTTGGAGGTGGTGAAGATCAATACAAAGCATTTCTTCCAGACTCACACAAAGGCCATATAAGCATGTGACAAAAATTAAGCCTTGTCTGTGAACTCATCAACTGTCCATCTCCATTGGCTGAGTCATGGTTCTTTTTGAAGGGCTGGTATCAGCCTGCTCACTGTTCTTGTTCATGATGTTCACTTGGACACTCCTTCTTGGGTCACCAAATATGTTCTTGATCAACTGTCATCTTGCCCTGTCTCCACTGTAATGACTTTCAAAGTCAGGACAAGTGAACTGCTGGGGTTTGTGGGATTCTGTGTTGACAGGAGATCGTGGGAAAGAATGTCCTACATTGTGTTTGCAGAGAGATGTTGAGCAGGAAGGCTTCCATGACCATGCTGTGCTGGTATATTCTGGACACTGGTCCGTGGTCACCACAAGCTGAGGTGGCATCACCAGGCCCCTCCATGATTGCTCCCCCACAAATCTAGGAGATACTAGATGTGCCCCTCACATTCCAGCCATGTGCTGACCACCCAGCCTTCTCTCTCCAGAGCAGACTTGCTGGAAGCACTGTGATGTCCACCCAGCATGGGCCAGGCCCACCAAGACCAGAGGTAGAGCATGCTTTTCCTCTCTCCTGTGCCCAGGCTTCCTAGCAGGGACTCAGAAATAAGTCACACAGATTCATAATGGAGACCTGACTGCACTTCTGTCTTGTCCACAGAGGCCTTCAGACTCCACCTCTGTGTCCCCTCTGACCCTGTCTGGACAATCAACAAGAAGCCAGTTGGTGTGCTCTCCACAGGGGAAACCCAAGCCTGCAGCTCTACTGTAGCTTGGGACTTGTCCCCAGCCCCTCTTGTACCCCACAGGGCCCCACCATCCCCTGCATTGCTCTAACCAACTGGAACTTCTTGCTGGGCTCTTCCCCCAAGGGAGCGTCCTGTAACCAAATTTCTTGTGAATCTTCTTAGTGTCTGGAGTGTCATCAGCCCTGACACCCTACCTATTAGTTGGGAGGAGTTGATTCTTGAGGCCCACAAAAATTCAGATCCATCCCCCCTTACATGGCTTTGGAAAAATAGCTGAAGTCCCCCCAGTTCAGTCCCCTCATCTATGTGACTTTCCTTAAACTCCTAGGGTTCCTCTACTGTTCTCCTGTTCATATGGCTGTTTTCCTGATGGACTGAGCCCCAGCATACCTTTGGGCTTCTGCACACCATCACAAGATCTGAAACTTGTAGTTGATTCTCTGGGGTTTTCTTAGTACAGTAAAATCTGCTGATTCTCTGTCATGACCCCTAGCTGGAATCTCAAGGTTTGCTGTGCTAGTTGTAGCAGCCTTGCCATTCTTCCTGTGCTGAGGAGTCCTCAGGGCTTTCAAATAGAGGAAAAGAGATGAGTGGCCAAGCAATTTACTAATTACACCACAGTGCAGAGAACCTCAAACACTGTGATGAGCACTGGGTGACTGACACAGTTCTGGGCTCTGGGGACACTGAGCATTATCCCTGCCCTCATGGAATCCAAATGACACCCTTGCAGAGGAAATGACAGGCACTAGAGCCCTGAAGCAGCAATGTGGCTGGCATGGCCCTGCAGGCTCCCAAGGCAAGCTGTGGGATGGGTAGTTTCCAGTGGTCCTTGTGGCCCATCATAGGGCTTTGGATTTTACATGGAACAAGATGGAAAGTCACTGTAAAATTTCATGTTATAGGGTAACATGGTCTTTTTTCTTATTTCCACTGTATTGAAGATTTGGCTACACATTGACCAAAGTTTAATTGTTGAAAACATTGCCCATGAATAAAAGTTCATGAGTTGTTAAATAAAGCAAACAATATGTGTACCATCATAAACCCTTTATTTTTACCTCCTTTTTATGTTTTTCACTTATTTTAATTAGTTACACATGACAGTAGAATGCATTTATGCACTTCAATATATTATATATACATTGGGTTTGTTTTTGAAAGGCTGCTGGTTAAGAAGCATTGTGAGGGGGCCTAGTAAGGCTTGGGCAGTGCCAGGAGGAGATTCACACTGCATGCTGGAGGTGTGGATCAGGGCTATAGTAGTAAGTTGTTCAGAGGGTCATTTCTGCATGCATCACTAAGGCAGAGCCAGAAGATGGGGGTGTAAGAAACAGGCCTGGTGAGGTTTTTGCCTTGGGCTTAGGAACATCCCCACTTTTGTATTCTTATGCTGAAAGAGGAGGAGGTGTTCCCCAGGGAGGTCGGGCCAAGAAGGCAAAGAGATCTGAAGGCATGTGGACCTCTAGACCCTGGGGGCTCTTCACTCAAGGTCCCAGGTGGGGGGCACAGTGGGTATGTGGAGCAGAGGAAGCCTGGACCCTCTGTACTTGCCAACACACCAACACAACTCCACTGTCTTACACACACACACTTGCACACATGCATAGCAAAAAAATAAACCCACAAATACACTCACACACACACATACGCACACACACACACACACACACACACACACACCCCTTTCTACTCATACATATATTCATCCGCATATGTGCATAACACACACAAGAAACACATGCATACACAGGTACCACTCAGCCACTACATTGCCCTGACAGAAGATAACATCAATCCAACCCCCAAATCAATGCCCTGCATCAAAACACTGGCGACACACATAGCCTATCAGGAGCATGCAAAGGACACACTGGCTTTTCAGCAGCACACACACCCTGCAATCCTTTCTGAACATAAACACATGCTCACACATCTGTTTTCATCTATGGAGAATCTGAGCTGCTGGTGACTTGATGTAGGGTGGATGGGTGCCAGAGGATTCAGCACCACAGGTGCAAGAGCTGAGGAGGGCTGTGAGGAGAGAATAGACAGAAACCAGACCTGAAGGATGACAAGGAATCTACTCATGGACAGCTTATTCATTTTATTCATGGACATTTATTCATTTTGCTGTAAGTGATGACTTCATCTGCTTGTTTGTGAATTATCCTTTTGCTCAAGAAGAATCTTAGCTCACCCAGTGCACAAGTTTGTTATCTTCAAAGCTTTTTCTCTAGTGACTTGAATAAGGTCTGACATATACCTGTTCCCTTATTGAGTAATTACAGTTTCCTTAAGTGCCTATGCAGTCTGCCTGGGCTCTCAGGGGATGCTACATGGCTCTCTGGCATCTGACATGATGAACTGCTTCAAATCATTCAAGAGCAGTTAGCAGTTAGCAATCCACTCATAAGCAGAAGTTGAGATTCCTGGGAAGTGGTTTAGAATAAGAATTAGACAGAACCAAGTTTCAAAAACCTATTCGTGACTACAAAGCTGTGGACAAGGCAGAGGGAGGGGTATGAAGAGGAGGAGAGGGAGAGAGGGACAGAGGGGAGAGATGAAGGAGAAGGGATAGCTTTACAGGGGAATTGAAGAACAGATACTGGACACCCTCAGGGTCAAGTGCCTATGGACACTGAGCCTAAGTGCCACCTACGAATGATGCAGCCCAGAGGACAAAGGAAAGTTGGGGCAGTGTGGGACTCACAAATTATGTTTTTGGATGTAAATCATTTTCTGTCTCCAGGCCTCAGTTGTGCATAAACTCAGGGACTGGACCAGGGCAAAGTTTGTCAAAAAGTCTCTCCAGGAGACTGTTATTGTTTAGGTATGAGGTGTCCCCCCAAAAGTCATGTGTGAAGAAATGCAAGATTTATCAGAGGAAAAATGATTACATCATGAGTTGTGAATAACCAGCGGATTAATCCACTGGTATGGAATAATGAGTCTTAATTCTGTCAGCTAGGGTGTGGCTGGAGGAAGTGGGTCCCTGGAAGTGTGCCTTTGGCATTCGTATTTTGTCCCTGGTGCATGGAGCTCTCTCCCTGCTTCCTTGTTGCCATGTCCAGAGCTGCTTTCCTCCACCACATTTTTCCACCATGATATACTGCCTCTCCTTAGGCCAGCGCAATGGAGTTGGCCATCCATGGGCTGGAACACTGAAACCATGAGACAAAAGAAACTTTTTCACTTCTAAGTTCTTCTTGCCCTATCTTTTGATCAGAGCAATGAAGAACTGACTAAAATAAGCATGTTTCAGGAGGTGGCCCAACATCATTTATTTTCTTAACTACCTTCACACACACACACACACACACACACACACACACACACAAACTAGCAATAAGGTCATGATCAGGTTAACTAGAGAGGAGGCCTAAGACTGGGAATGTAGGTGAAGTGCCCTGGGGGAAAGCAGCACCACAAGCTGTGGACAGAGGTGAGTGCCCATGTGTGGAAAATGCTAACCTACATGACCTTGATAGAGCCTTATGCTCTGTGGCTTTAAGGAACAAAGGTCCTCGTCATCAGGCTGTGAACAAGATATCTTGAGAGGGGCCTTGTGGAGTTTTCTGCACCCCTCACCCACCCTGCTCTTGGAAGAGGAAGCAGATATTATGAGGTCAACTTACGCTGTCCTCCACCCTCTGGAAGCCAAGAAACATCCTGAGAGGTTGGGAACCATCCTGAAGGCCTTAGATTCTGCATAAGGTGGACTCTGAGCTTTTACCATGGCAGTTACCTCCTGGGCCACTCTTTCCTATGCTCTAATTTGGTCACCTTTGTCTTCAGCTCCCCATGCATGTGTCACTGCTCTATGCATGCCCCTACTTGGCACATGCCTTACCAATCCTGAACTCATGGTACAGGCTTCTCTTCCAGGCTGGAATGAACTTGTTTGTGTGACAACATGCTGAGAGCTCAGTGAATGTTGTGAGAGGAGAGATAGTGTGGGAATTTCACTGCCAATTCCTAGCAAGGCTCTGGGTTTTGTTCAATAAACCAACAACCCCCAAGCCTAGTCTCCTGCCTCTGTCTCCCAAACGTGCTCTATGTTTCTTGTCCAAGCCACCCAGGCCTATTTACTTTCTTCAGGGCAGATGTGAGGTCTTCATAATAGAACCCTAGCTGATGTCAGCCTATTTTAAAAACAGCAGGTGGAGCGGAGCCTCAGTCATCCAGATCCTGTGACTAAGTCTTCAGACAGTATATCAGGGCCCCAAATGAGTGTTCTGGCCTACCAGGCTCCATGGGGCAGGAGGGCAGCTTCTGTCCCTCAGGACACCTGCAGATTTACTTATAGTATTTGCATTAAACAAATGACTCGGCAAAGACAAAATCTTAGCTGGTTGTCTTTACACACACCTGTAATTTCTGCAGCTCAGGATGCTGAGGCAGAGGGTTGCAAGTGCACAGCCAACTTCAGCAAAGGCAAGGTTCTGAGCAATTCAGTGAGATCCTGTCTCTAAATAAAATACAAAGTAGGGCTGGGGATGTGGTTCAGTGGTTTTGTGCCCCTGAGTTCAATCCCCAGTATATATATATTAAAAAAAGCTGCTTTACCACTCAGCTGCCCATGGAGGTTGCCCTGCTCGCAGGTCTCCATGGAGACCACAGATGAACATATGCTCTCTTGCACTTCCTGGACAAAGCATCTGCTCTGAATCTACAATGTAGCACCCAGAGCCTGTGCTGGTGTTGCAGGACACCTTCCACCACAACCCCAGGTATTCCCTCTATTCATGAGAGAGAGGGAAGGAAGGGCTCTCTGTCCTCTTCAGGAGGGGGACCTGTGAGAGTCTGGGAGATGAGGCCAAAAATGGGCTGGGCAGATGGGGCCCTCAGAAGACATAGGACTGTGGTGTCCAATGTGCACAGAACTCGAGGTCCTGTGAGTCAGGGGTTGGGAACCCAAGAAAAAAAAAATTGCATGAATTCCTAGGAGTTGGAAGCAACTTTTTGTGTTGGAGTCCTGGTCCCTGGAGCCCAATTCCACCCACCTCTCTAAAGTTCTTGGACTCTGTCCCACTCCAGCCTCCCCATCTCTCCCCACTGCTCTGGAGTTTTCTTCTCTCCCACCCTCATCCTCTTTTTCTGTCCATTTCTGTCAGTCTTTCTCTGTGCACTTCTGCACTTCTCTCTCTCTCTCTCTCTCTTCATGTGTCTTGTTTCTGTGCCTTTCTGGGCCTCACATGCCACCACAAACAAGGATCCGTGTGTTGGGAGCTGGAGCAGAAGCTGCTGGGAACTGTCAAAGTTGTGCCAAGTTGGTGGCTCCTGGTTGTCCTTAACACTAGTCTTGCCCTATGATCCCCTTGCTCCTTTCCACTGGGCCCCTTTTGCACAGTCAAATTGTCTCCCACATGGGCTCTGACTCCTGTCTCTCTGCACATGGTGGGAGGAGCCTGCAATTGCAGGAAGCTCAAGTGCATGCTTAAGACCCCTGAAGATGGGGAGTGACCTGCATTAACTTGGGCATGTTTCTACCTCTATAACCTCAAGGTTCCCATCAGAAAACCATATCAACTCACTATTCCCAGATCACAAGAGTGAAGGGAAATTAATTGGAAGAACATTCTTTGTACATCAAAGCAGGAACATAAGCCCAGCCACCTCCACAGCCAGGCCATGAACTTGATGAGCAGAGAAATGAGCTGGCACACATGGCAGAAGGATGGGGTAGAGAGTGAGGCAAACTGGAAAGCCCAGGTGTCAGGGACCTGCCACTATGCTCCAGCAAATTACCACTATGCACAGGTATGTGGACTGAACATGGTCAAATTCCAGACTTTCTAAAACTAGAACACAGATCTGTGTTTAAATTTGTTCATATGGGCAGTTTCACTTTGTGGACAGGGTTTGGCCTGGTTTCCACCAGGCTTCCTTCTCTGCATTTGAGGGTGTGGCACAAGGGCCTCTCTGATCCCCCAATTCTCCATGAAAAGGTCACAGGCTGAAGACTCACCTTCACAGGGCATCCCTTTTGGTTAGTAATCTGTTTCACTTGGAAAAGAATAACTTCACATTGTATTACATTTATGTGGTGAAGGACATAATTAGGAGTTGTGCTAGATGGTAACACATAACACAGTGGCAGGTGAATGAAGGGTGCTTCAGATTGGGAAGGTGATTGGTCTCCATTGGTGAAGTTACTGAGACAAGCCTGCATGTTGAACAGAGTTCTGGAAGTCTGACTCTCCCTTCTAGGAAATGAAGAGTGGGAGCTTGGCATCCATGTTGTGACTGTGAGGATGCAGGCAAGAGATGAAGATCTGATGTGCTGAGAAAGAGTAGAATGCAGAAAGACCCTGCATCCATGGTGATATCACAATGATGCCACCCTAGCCCTAGGACCTCAGGACTCCAGGAGTCTTGTTCATATGGGACAAGAAAATATCTTGTAAATCCTAACACTCTTTGTTGGATGTTCTATAACTTTGGCCTATCATATCCCAATGTTACAGTATCTTCTGTAGAGTGAGATCTGATGGAATCTTGCTCAGGAAGAAATCAACAAAAATGCTATTGAGCCACACTTACAGGATTGTCATTTTCTAGGTTCTTAGATTTTGAGGTGAATTGAACTAAATTTGTGCTCTCACAAAAACTACAAACATAGAGGAAAAAAAAAAACATGCAAAATGGTCAGGCTGTGCACAACATCTGCTGTTGCTCATGGTGGCTCCACATGGGAAACTTCACTCTTGAGGACTTCATGGATCTTATGTGATCAACAATGATGGCACATCATATGCCTCCTGAATGGGATGGATCTGTGCATAACCATTCGCAGGTTCATGTGACTCTACATTGAAAATTCAGAAAATTCTAGAAACCTCTGCTTATAGACACTTGATCAAATCAGGCCAAATTGGATTCCCATGTGTCCCATGCTTTGGCTCCCCTGGCTGGGAATCTAATGGCCTTCATGGTGTGTGTGGCAGGAAGGTCACAGATAAATCCTTGCACTCCCTGAAACCCCCACACTTGGAATGCTAAGGCTTGGGTGTCCTCTCCTTGTTGAAAGCTTTGCCAGCCTGATGCAAGTCCCAGTTAAAATCATGCACAGCATGACTTTTGTAAAAACAATCTTTTATAACCAAACATCATTGTTAAATTTGGGTAAAATAAGTAACAACTATGGATATAGGTAGGAACTTAATTTCTGAAGTAGATAGTGGGTTCTTTTTAGAAAATATTCCAAGGCCTCTGTGGAATTTACTATGCTTCAATTTATTTATTTCTTGTTAAAATTTGGTAAGAATATTGAATAGGGGAGTGGACCCCTTCAATAAGTTCCAGGTCACAGCAGTGCTGCCTGGATACACATTGCATAGCTCTGTAGAACTGCTTCATCTGCATCCCTGAAATTTTAGACATGGTGATTGATAGGTCCCCATCTCCCATCCCTGGCAAACCCCCATTCTAATCTATGTGTCTATGAGTTAGACTATCTTACGGACCTCATATGAATGGAGTCCCACAGTGTTTGTTGTGGAACTGGCCCAATTCTCTTGGTCATCTGAGACTCCCTTGTATTGTCGTAGACTGCAAGTCTTCTTTCTTTCTTTAAGACTCCATTGCATGATCAGCCACAATCTGTAAACCTATACATATTTTGATGGACATCTAGATTGTTTTCACATCCCAACTCCTGTGACTAACACTACAATGAAGGTGGAAGTGCTAATATCTTTTTCAAATCTCAATTTCAGTTCTTTTGAGTAAATATACAGAAGTGGTGTGGCCAGTTACTAAGAGTTCTAGTTTTATTTTTTCTGAGGAACTTCCATACAGTTTCCATAGAAGCCACACATTTTGCATTCTCAGCAACAGAGGGCTTCCAGTCCTCTGAGTCCCCACTAGCACTTGATGTCTTTTGATGGTTTTTGATAAGGACAAAAGGAGCTGTAGCATGTGCTATGATGTCTTTTTGAGGTTCTGATTTACATTTCCCTGAGCACCTTATAACAGTCATCTCTCACACACCAAATCAACTGAATCAAGGATGAAGATCACATGATTGTCAAATTCAACATCTTCACAACAAAAGCACTCAATAAGCTGGATATCCAGAAATTAACTCAGCACCATAAAGGCCACATATGAAAACCTTATAGCTAATATCATACTCAGTGGTGAGAGGGGAGCTGTTCTTGTATTATCAGGAATAAGAGAAGGAGGCCCAAGCTCAACACTTCTGTTCAGCAGAATAATAGAAGCCCTAACCAGAGCTGCTAGGAAAGAAAAAGGGAAAGAAAATACACCCAATCAGAAAAGTAGCAGTATAAAATGTGGGACACAAAACTGTAAGGACTCCATAAAAAAAAAAAAATCAGCAAGACATAGTAACTGAACTCAGTTGCAGAATACATAATCAACTTATAAAATTTTCTTACATTTCTATACATTAATAACAAACTGTCTGAAAAGAAAATTAGAAAATCAGCTATTGACAATAGCATAAGGTATAACAAAATAATCAGGAAAAAACTAAGTGAAAGTTCTGCACATTGAAAACTACAAAATGTCGATTAGGTTATGTTAAAAAGTTACATATGCAAAAGCATCTCATGTTCATAGATTAGATCTCATGTTGAAATACTCCCATTAACACAGCTATCTATGGATTTGATGAAATTCCTATCAAAGTCCCAATGGCACTATGTTTTACAGAAAGAGAAATGAATTATTCTAAAATTCATGCAAAACCTCAAAAGAACTCAAACAGATAAAACATTAAAATAAACAAAAAACATTGGGGAAAGGGACAGAAATAGAGGAATCACATTTTCTGATCACAAATCTACAGTAATTAAAATGCCATGGTATTCACATAAAACAGACCTAGAGAGCCCAGCAGAGAGTCCATGCATGTATGGGCAGCTGATGTTCAACAATGGGGCGAAGAATACACAAGGTGCTGAGAAACTGGATACCAAAATGCCAAAGAATAAAAGAAGATGCTTATCTTATGCCACATGCAAACCACTTCAAAGTGGGTGGAAGACTTAAATGTGAGATCAATGGCTATAAACTTCCTAGAAAAAAAAAAAACAGAAGAAAAAAATTCTTCATTGTCCACTCATTCATATTAGTGTTGGCAATTCTTTCTTTTTTCCCTTCTTTTTCTTTCTTTCTTTCTTTCTTTCTTTCTTTCTTTCTTTCTTTCTTTCTTTCTTTCTTTCTTATTTCTTTTGACACACATCAATAGCATGGAAAACAAAAGCAAAATAGATACTGGAGGGGCTGGGGATGTGGCTCAAGCGGTAGCGCGCTCGCCTGGCATGCGTGCGGCCTGGATTCGATCCTCAGCATCACATACCAACAAAGATGTTGTGTCCGCCGAGAACTAAAAAACAAATATTAAAAAGTTCTCTCTCTCTCTCTCTCTCTCTCCTCTCTCACTCTCTCTTTAAAAAAAAAATAGATACTGGACACCATCAACCCACACTGCAGAAGGGGTCAAACAAATCAGGGCAGAAAACAACCTGGAGATAGGTGGAAATACTTGAAAACTGTTAATTTCCAATATATATTTGAGAATGTCCTAGAGTTTAAAGCAAGTTAATAATCCAATGAAACCAAGGGCTAAGGACTGGGAAAGCCATTTCTTCAAGGAAACCTGTCTTTTTTTGAGCCTAAGAAGCCCCCCAGGAAAGGCATGGTTGTGATCAGAGAAATGATGCCCAGTGACTTTCCCTAGGGACCTGAGTCTGATCCCCAGCTGCTGGGGACCTTGACTACAATGATCAATTTTATGGTAAAATTTAAAAAATTTATCACAGTGACAATAACATCTCATTTACATTAATTCTTGGACTAAGGTAAGCATGTACTTTAAATTTTGTATATGTTCTGAAACTTCTTTGTAGAAGGATTTGACAATTTTGCATTATAATTATCAGAGCATAAAAATTTTAATTTCCAACACTGTTAATACTAGGTTTCCTCATTTCCTTTATTCTTTGTATTTGATAGGCACACACACATACTTTATATTTTCTTTGGATTACTATACTGACATGGAATATCATCTCAACTCTTTGGTATGTCATCTTTTATAAAAGGCTTGTATTTGGCATTTCCCATTTTTATTGGGCTGTTTGTTCCCTTTTTTTTTTTGAATTGTAGAAGCTAGGTATATGATTAACCTCTGGTGAGCTGTGCAGACACCCACAGAAACATCAAGCAACTGTCAACAGTTTTGCCTTATGCAGAGAGCCCTTTGCCAGCTTGGGAATTCTGTTCTACTTCTAAATTTCCAACATGAAGTCATTTTTTTCAGATTTGATATTCTGGTTAATATGGTTGATACTGGTGAGAAATCAGAGAAGGTATTTTCAATATTTTACAATCATGTTATATTTTTACATATATAACATTTGGTGACCCAAATCAGACTTAGGTACTATATAAGTGTCTTGAATTCATGAATCGAGTCAATCCATGAAGCCCTACTGAAAGAAAATGCAAATAAAATCAAGAATATGAATAAAATAGTTTTACTTCTTTCTTTCTTTCTTTCTTTCTTTCTTTCTTTCTTTCTTTCTTTCTTTCTTTCTTTCTTTCTTTCTTTCTTCTTTCGCTATTTGTTTCTTGTTGAGCTCCTGGGGAGTTTCCCAGTGGTGGTATGGATCCCTAAATATTCTGGGCCCCAGCAGCCTAGCAAGTCAGCCAGGAAGATTTTGGCCAGGCTTCAGCTTAGGCGGGGGTCTGTCAGTGGCAGGATGATCCAGGGCTACTCTGTGCACAGGCTCCCATGCATGTCAGCAAGTCGAATCTCAGAGGAGCAATAGCTCCAAAGGAGGTCTGCAGGTGGTAGGATGGCCCTGGGCCTACCCTTGGCTCTGGCTCCTGCATAGGTGGCAAGGCAGATCTGGGTTATATATGAGCTCTGGAAAGTGTCTGACTGAGAGCAGAGGGGATCCTGGGCCATTGCTAAGCTCCAGCCAGGATGGATGAATCAGGCCTAACTTGTGCCAGGGGTCTCCCTTCAAGTCTGCAAGGTGGATCTGGGTGGAGCCTGAACTCAGCCTGGGTCCGCAGGTGGAGGGAAGAAGCAGGTGAATCTGGGACATGTATGAGCTCCAGTGGGTGACTGCCTTTGGGCGGAGGTTGTCCAGGGCCAATCCTGAGCTCTGGAGGGCTCTTGTCAGAATGGAACTGTGCCTACCCTGGGCTCTGGCTCCCTCTCAGGTTGTTGAGGCTGATCTGGGACAGGGCTGGACACCGTCACATGTCTGTTGTTTGGCAGAGTGAGTCCTGGGCCAAACCTGAGCTCAGGCAGGAGTTGCTGGTGGGCAGAGTCAATCTTTGGCCTATTCTGAGCTCCAGTGCCAGTCTCATGGTGACTGAATGGACTCGGGCTATTCTGGGACTCGGCTCCCATGCATGTCTTTTTGGTGGATCTGGACTGGAACTGAATTCCTGCAGTGGTGTGCTGGTGGGCAAAGGCAGTCCTGGCCCAAGTCTCAGCTCCGCCAAGTGTCAGCAGATGGTGGGATAGACCTGGGCCTATCCTTTCCCGGTAGGCCTTTCCTTTCTTTGCAGTTGCCAAAGCTGATCTGGGCAGAGCCTGAGGTCCAGCGGGTGTCTACTGTTGTGCAAAGGTGGTCCTCAGTGGAACCTGAGCTCGGGTGTTTCCTGGTTGAACAATGCATGCGGGCCTAACTTGTGTCTGGGCTCCTGCACAAATAGGCCAGGTGGAATCTGGATTGCACATAAGCTCAGGTGGGAGTCTGACAGTGAGTGGAAATGTCAAGGGCAGGGCCTGAGCATCCCGCTGGTGGAGGAATGAAACAGGCTACCTGGGCCCTGGCTCCTGAGCATGTCGGCAGGGAGGATCTGAGATGGTCCTGAGATGGGATGGCTGTCTCTGGACCTTGATTTTATTCATTTATTTGTATTCATTCCTGTGAATCAAAGCCAGTGCCTCACACATGCAAGGCAAAAGCTCTACCACTGAACCACAACCCCAGTGCCATTTGCTTCCTCTTGACTTTAATCATAACATATTTTTGTTTTATATCATTTTTTCATGCATGCATTTGAATTTTACCAAGTATTATTATGTGATGTTACCTGTAATTCTTCCCAAGTTGGCCCCAATTCAGACCTTGATTCTCATCCGGATTATATCCCACACATTCACCTCACCACTGGCATGCTTGCAGAAGAGAGATGCCTAAGGACTAAGGCATGTTCTCTGACTCTGAACTTTTGGGAAAAGTTATTTTGATGAGGTAAAGGGTAAAGGATAAGGGGTCACTTGACAGAGATGCTGCAGAACCCAGAGCAGGTGTGTATTTGAATAAGAATTTATGTATTGAAAAAGTTTGTTCATTTGCTTTATTTTTTCAATTTATTTTTGCTGGCATTCATTTATCTGTCTTTTTTTTTCTTTTTAGAACAGGGGTTGAACCCACACCTTTGGGAATGCGAAGCAAGCCCTTTGCTGCTTTACCATTGAGCTGCTTCAGAGCCCATTCATTCATTCTCAGTGTGGGAATTAGGGGCTGCTTTTGTGAATGAATCTACTATGAATATTAAAAAAAGAAGAAGACTAATAAATTGCACTTGTATGTGTCAAACCCAATTAGCATCCTAACTAGCATAACTTTGGACTAATAGCAGTGGACCCAGTGCTATGTAAACCCCTTGGAGCCTGTTCTGAGAAAAAAGCTTGCCATGGACTGATTTCTGTGCCAGAGCTCCATTGGATTAGTTCCTGAATCTTGGACAGATGATTCTCCCACTTTGGCGAGACTGCAGAAAGAAGAAGAAACATTGATGATTTCCTGGAGTGTGCTGCAACCCTGGATGGAATGGCCACCTATTAGAAGCTAGGACTCTTCTCAGCTGCAGAGACCTCCCCCCACCCCCTGTCCTGTGCAGACCCCTACTTGCCAGCGGAAGCCTGTGAATTTTCATCTTCAAACTCTGGTTTCAAAGGTTTTGTTATATGCTAGATAATTAGCATGTAACTATTTCAGTTTGTTAATTTTAATTTCTATTGGTGAAAATTCTGTGACTCATAAAGAACAGAAAATTACTTCCCATAGTTCTGTAGGTCAGAAGAGGGGAAAAGTCTGTCCCAATAATTGTGTCATCAATTTGCCCTCTGCAAATCTTGTTCATCATCAAATACTTGTGATTCTTCATTTCCTTCTGATTCATTCAACCTCATCTTTTTTTGTTTTGGTAATTCTTCTCTAATAAGTTTAGGTCAATGCTTCTATGATACTCCCATCATCTGCAAGAGCTACTCAACTTTTGACATATTCCCCTTAACAACAAGTATCTAGAATATCTTGCTATTTTGATTGATCCAAGAAAAGTGAAGTTATTCTGATATCAATTCTAGGCTTATCAAGAGAAAATTCAAAATAAACTATGTCATTATCATACTTAAGTACTTATGGATTTTGTCATGTCCCATTTTCTTTTAAGAACATCATTATAAAGTAGCCTCAGACAGAATTGGTTTTATTACTTTTCAAAATACAAAACTATGTTATTTATAATTACCTACATAATTTTCATTTATAAATCAGTTCCTCAACTCTAATATTATAGACACTTAAACAAGATTATTTCTAAATCACAAACTTTCAAGGCATCAATGATAAACCTCTAAAGTCTTGACTTATATTAAAAATAATCTATTCCTCTAGAAATCCAGTGTTCAGAGAAATTACTTTTGGTCAGTGCTCACTATAGGTACCATAATGTGTTTCCATTAGGTCTTGGGTTTCAGTCCTCATAATTGGACCTCTTTGTCAGCCCACCCTTAGTTGATTCAAGGCTTTAGTGCTGTTATCAAGAACCTATTTATCTCTTTGCTCTGAAAATCTTAGTGTGCCTTCATCCTCAGACCAATTACAAGATGGCTAAGTGTGAGGTGCTATATCTATACACAACATGGGAAGAGAAAAATCATCTTTACCTGCACTTTCTCTAAGAAATAATTCACCAACATTTTTTTATGTGGATATTTCAATAACTTCTGCTAGGTTTTGAATATGATTTATTCCTTCTAGAACTCAGGTTGAAATTTTATCTCCATTATGAGATATTAAAAAAGTGGAAACAGCTGGAATGTTCCAGAGGTGATTTGGGCTAGGCCCTCAAGAAGGGATTAATTTATATCAATAATGGATAAGTAAGTGAATGGGTTACATGGAGATTAGGTCTTCTGTAAACGAAGTGTGACTAGGTTTCTGTCACTTTCAAAATTTCTTGCCATGTGAGGCCCTGTACTGCCTTAGAAATATCCCAGAAAGATTGCTGTCACTAGATATACACCCTTGGCCTTGGACCAGAATTGTGAGCCAAAGTAAACCTCTTTTCTTCATAACTTACCAAGTCTTAAGAATTGCATTATTAGCAAATGAAAACAGACTAAAATATCAACTAACAATTTTCTTCCTGTGTAATATTGTCCTCTCCATTGTCCATAGAACAACTAGAAAAAACTGCAAACTGCTAACTATAATAATAACCGCCAATTGCTTGATAATCCCCTTTCACTCAAATGATTATAGTCTTTAATAGCTTCGCAACCCATATTCTAAATTCTTAAAAAATATAAAGATACTGTACAAAATGCCTTCTGTCAACCACACTAGGTCATCAAGACACCCTCCTTGCTGACCATTCTCAACAGATTTTTTTTTTGCTTATTTACTTATTCATAGACAAACTTCTTCCTGTTTCACTACCTTCTTTCTTACATGATAAATTTATCACTAAAATATTTCTTCTCTGTACTTTTTCCATAACTTTTGACAACTTTTTCTCATCAATTTTAGGAAATGAACTAGATTTGTATTAGGATAGATCAATAATATATTTCATGTTCACAATGTATATTCTGCCTTTCCACTGAATAATTAATTACATATTAGATGAATAATAATTATTTTAATCCCTATACATTAACGAACAGCTCTTTCTCCATAGAGAATCTCTATATCAATGCTATCTGAATATCTTTTGAAAGTACACATTAAAATACCCATGCTTCTACTGATATCAGGTTGCAAATAGCAGTGTGCGGCACATAGTGAAAGTACATATCAGACTCAGTCAACTTCTTGTTGAAAAGAGAGGTGCAAATAGTTAAATATAACTTCTGTTTTCTATAGGAATAAGATTGTGGCTATCAATACTCCTGTGTCCATTTTCTGATTTCCATACTTCATGTACTCTTTATACTTTTCCAGCATATTATAATTTGACTCCTTTTTCACATAAAAATAAATGGACAACTGAGAAAAGTCATTCATCATTTCCAGCAGCAAAACTGTTAGCTTTTATACATGCATTATTTTTCTCTTTGGGGTTGAAAATTGTACATTTTATACCATTAAATAAAAACATCATGTAATCCTCCCCTGATGCAATTATGATTCATGTGTAAAAGTAGAAATGATGAAACTCAAATCAATCAAGGATGATGTTTTTTCTTGGTGAAGTCGTAAAAACCAGAGAACTAAGAATAGATCTTTGGATTGATTGTACCTAAGACTGTATGTAGCTAAAGAAGGGAAGCTGTCCAGCCATGGTGCTGTAATAACAGGTTTCATTGGAATAAAGATAAAACCAATAGACACTGTGAAATGACCAGAGATAAGGACACTTTTAGATGTGGATTTTAGGTATAGAATAATTCAGTATGAAAAGATAATCTATATGCTATCATAGATGTATAGGCTAGAGGAAAATTGAAGAAATTGGCAAAAGACTATTTTGTGTGTGAGTGTGTGTGTGTGTTTGTGTGCATGCAAAAGTAAAAAGGTGTACAGATGTCCATGTGAACACAATTTTAAATGCACTAAAAAGATGTTTTAAATGTCCATTCCTTAAGAGAGTATTGAAGATAGACCAATTTGAGTATCAGGAACTATTTGGACAACATTTTCTCCAAAAACTATTGATATGATAATTGTATGTAAAAAGAAAAGCTCTTGAAATTTCTCTGTTATCACTAAAAAATAATAATGGATTGTTGTTTTCCTAGGATTTTCAATTGAAAAAATCTTATTTTTGAGGCAAAACCCTTCCTTAAATAGACTTTTTTAGAATGCACAAAGAAAATGAACTCATGTATCTGGATTGAATAATTTTATACTCTGTGATTGTCACTGTACTGACATTACAATGTTATCATGTGAGATGTCACCATAACAGAAGAGGAAATTATAAGAATTCATTGCATTTCAGAGGTCAGAGTAGAAAGACTTGGACTAACAGAAAGTGAATTTTAATAGGATCAGATTAGACATATATAAAACATCATTCTGAATAAGTGTCTTCTGAGATAATGAATGATTTGGGATTGTGGTAATAAAACAAAAAGTGAAAATAAGTGTCAAGAACCAGTCCATCAAACCATTTTTACTGAGAGAGAGAGACAGACAGACAGAGAGAGAGAGAGAGAGAGAGAATTTTTTTAATATTTATTTTTCAGTTTTCGGTGGACACAACATCTTTATTTTATTTTTATGTGGTGCTGACAATCGAACTTGGCACCCTGTGCATGCCAGGTGAGTGCCTTATCGCTTGAGACACATCCCCAACCCCAGTCCTTCAAATCTTTAAGGTAAAAATCTGTTAATTACCAAACACAAATGAAGGTCGCAGCATTTGTAAATGCTTCCGTCTCCAGATCACTTCTTTAATTAGACTACTGTTTTTGGAATTCTGTTCTTTTGATGCTCAGGCATGATCAGTGAGTTCTAATCTTACGGATAAAGCATCCCTTCTTTTGGTGACTAATGAACAGGAAAGAAAAAACACAACCAATAGAACCTCTCTAATACTCAAAGAAGAAAGAATAAACAATATAATGAAAGTAAGTCCATACAAATTAGAATTGATGATAGTATAGTTTGGGTCTTAAATGTTCACCCAAGGTCATATGCTGAAGACTTGATTTCTAGCCTGTGGAAATCTTGGGAGATGGTAGAACTTTGAGGAGTTGGGGCCTAATGTGAAGAAGCTAGGTCATTCTACAGTAGAATGAATTAGACCTAACTTTTCTATGACAAGTGTAACTCCACATCATGTTCAACCACAAGAATGTGATTTTAATTAAAATAAGTTATATTCCATGTATGTATGGTGTGTCAAAATATGCTCTACTCTCATGTATAACTAAAAAGAACAAATTTAAAAAAGAAGCTAGGTCATTGGGCTCATGTCTTAAAGGAGATTTTGAGGCCCTAGCCCTAGTTTCCTCAAAAAATATGTTATAAATACACGAATGGATATAAAGATATCAATAGAAGGAAGAAATAAGCAAGATTTCTTAACTCGAAGGGGAAAATTGGGATAAATGATCAAAATGAAAAATATAAAGTTAATATATCATACATAAGTCACTGATGAAAGAAATAAAATTTGGTATACATGTCTTTATACTTTTTCAAAATAATTTGCAATAAGCTGATAAAATGTAAATATAACCAAGCAATATATTATAAAAATATCTTACATCACCACTCAGGAAGATTATTTATCCATAATTATGTGTATGGACTTAAAAAATATCTTTTTTAAACAGTGAAAAAAAAATTTTAAAAAATTCTGTGTTTATATAAAAATAAAGCGCTTAATAAGCTAAAAAGTAATAGGAATAGGAACTTTCTCAATCTGATAAAGTGTGTCTGTGCAAGACCTACCACAACTAGCTTGTGTAATGGTGAGATTACAGGAACACAACCAGTCAATTGAAATCAAGAGATATAAAGCATAATAACCACCAGAGTGTTTGTAAACATTTTTGAATATGAGATACACACACACACACACACACACACACACACACATACACACACACCTACCAGTTTTCTTTTGGGGGGACCAGGGATTGAACTTAAGGTCACTCAACCACTAAGTCACCTCTCCAGCCCTTTTATGTATTTTATTAGAGAAAGGATCTTGCTGAATTTCTTAGTGCCTCTCTATTGCTGAGGCTGATTAAAAAACTCTCAATCCTCCTGTCTCAGCTTTCTGAGCCACTGGGATTTCAGGCATGTGCCACCATGCCCAGTTTCACATTTTCTTTATCTACTTCTCGGTTGGTGAGCACCTGGTCTGATACCTTATCTCAGCAAATAGGAATAGAGCTGAAATTAACATGGCCATGGAAGTAACTCTTTGGTATGCTGATTTCATTTTCTTTGTATATCTACCCATAGTTTGGATGGATAGATCATATGTTAAATCTATTTTCAGTTTTTTGAGACTCCTCTATGTTGTTAATATTGTCTGAATAAATTTACATTCCTTCCAACAATGTATAAGAACTGGGCACTATGGTACCCCTCTGTCATCCTAACAGCTCTGGAGGCTGAGGCAAGAGGATAGCAAGTTCAAAGCCAGCCTCAGCAACTTTGACAGGCCTGAACAATTTAGCAAGACCTTGTCTCTAAATAAAAATTTTAAAAAGGGGAGGGGATATGGTTTTTAGTGGTCAATCACCCCTGGGTTCTATCCTGGCATTAAATAAATAAATAAATAAATAAAAATCATGACATTTTCAGGTAAATTAATGGAGTTGAGAATATAATGTTAACTGAAGTAAGCCAATCCCCCCAAAACAAAGGCTAAATGTTTTCTTTGATATGAGGATACTGACTCATAGTGGAGATGGGAGTGGGAACGTGGGAGAAATGGAGGAAGTTTACATAGGGCAAAGGGAGGGAGGAGAAGGAAGAGGGGAAAGGGGTAGCAAATGACCACAGACTGGGTAGCTGGAAATCTGAGATCAGAGTACCTGCATGTTTGAGTTCTTGATGAGGACTTTCCTTCTGAGTGTGAATCTTACATCCTGTTACTTTGCTGAATTTATTTATGACTTCTAGAAGTTTTCTGGAGATTTTTGAGTCTTCTAAATATAGGATGATGTCATCAGGCATATAAGAATAGTTTAATCTCTTTAATATCCCTTTAATTTCTTTCCTTTGCCTAATTTTTCTGACTAGAGTTACAAAGACCATATTGAATAAAAGTGGTAAAAATGGTCATGACTGTCATCACTAGAAGAAAATATAGGTACAATACTGCATAATGTTAGCTAAGAAACTGTCTTCCTCAACAAGATTCCTAAAGCTCAAGAAGTAAAATCAAGAATCAATAAATAGAACAGTATCAAACTAAAAAGTAAATAATCAAGGGCCTGAAGAGATACAGATAAGAAAACGTCTTTACCATCTGCACCTCAGATACAGTTTTAATCTCGAGGTTATAAAATTAAAAAACTCAAAAACCTTCACACACAGACACACACACACAGACAAAAAAAAAATCCAAACAATAAATGGGCAAAAGAACTGAACAGGTACTTCACAGAAAAACAAATATAAATGGTCAACAAATATATGGAAAATTCTTCAAAATCTCTAGCAAGTAGAAAAATGCAACTGAAAACTACACTGAAATTCTATCTTACTCCAGTCAGAATGGCAATTATCATGAGTACAATTAACAATATATGTTGGTGAGGATTTAGGGGAAAAGGTATACTCATACATTGTTTGTGGGATTGAAAATTGGTGTAACAACTCTGGATATCAGTATGGAGATTCCTCAAAATCTTGTAATGGAACCACCATTTCACCCAGTTACCTCACTCCTCAGTCTATACTCAAAGGACTTAAAATAAGCATACTACAGTGTCACAGCCACAAAAGACTACCAACCAATAAAAGCCCTGGACTGGATGGGTATACAGTGGAGTTTTACAAAACCTTTAAAAAAGAAATAATACAAATACTTTTCAAGTTATTTCAGGAAATAGAAAAAGAGGGAGCTCTTCCAAATTCATTCTATGAGGTCAACATCACCCCGATTCCAAAACTAAAGACAATTCAAAGAAAGAAAACTACATACCAATATTTCTAATGAACATAGATGCAAAAATCCTCAATAAAATTCTGGCGAATTGGATGCAAAAACACATCAAAAAAATTGTGCACCAAGATCATGCAGGATTCATCCCTGGAATGCAAGGCTGGTTCAATATACGGAAATCAATAAATGTTATTCACCACATCAATAGACTTAAAGATAAGAACTGTATGATCATCTCAATAGATGCAGAAAAAGCATTCTACAAAGTACAGCATCCCTTTATGTTCAAAACACTAGAAAAACTAGAGATAAAAGGAACTTACCTCAACATTGTAAAAGCTATCTATGCTAAGCCTCAGGCTAGCATCATTCTAATTGGAGAAAAATTGAAGGCAGTCCCTCTTAAATCTGGAACAAGACAGGGATGCTGTCTCTCATCACTTGTATTCAATATAGTTCTCAAAATACTGGCCAGAGCAATTAGACAGATGAAAGAAATTAAAGGCATAAAGATAGGAAAAGAAGAACTTAAATTATCACTATTTGCAGAGATATGATTCTATACCCAGCAGACCCAAAAGGGTCTACAAAGAAACTACTAGAGCTAATAAATGAACTCAGTACCCTGGCAGGATATAAAATCAACATGCATAAATCAAAGGCATTCTTGTATATCAGCGACAAATCTTCTGAAATGGAAATGAAGACAACCACCCCATTTACAATATCCTTAAAAAAATAAAACAATTGGGAATCAACCTAACAAAAGAGGTGAAAGATTTATACAATTAAAACTATAGAACCCTAAAGAGAGAAATAGAAGAAGATCTTAGAAGATAAAAAAAAATATACCCTGTTCATGGATAGGAAGTACTAACATCATCAAAATGGTGATTTTACCAAAAGTTCTCTATAGGTTTAGTGCAATGCCAATCAAAATCCCAAGGGCATTTCTTGTAGAAATAGATAAAGCAATCTTGAAATTTATCTGGAAAAATAAAAGAACCAGAATAGAAAAAGCAATTATAAGCAGGAAGAGTTAATCAGGCAGTATAGCGATACAAGACTTCAAACTATACTACACAGCCATAGTAACAAAAACAGCATGGTACTGGTACCAAAACAGGCAGGTGGACCAATGGTACAGAACAGAGGACACAGAGACCAATCCACAAAGTTACAACAATCTTATATTTGATAAAGGGGCTAAAAGCATGCAATGGAGGAAGGATAGCATCTTCAACAAATGGTACTGGGAAAACTGGAAATCCATATGCAGCAAAATAAATCTGAATCCCTTTCTCTTGCTATGCACAAATGTTAACTCAAAATGGATCAAGGAGCTTGATATCAAAACAGAGACTCTGCATCTGAGAGAAGAAAAAGTTGACTCCAATCTACATACTGTGGTGTTGGGCTTCAAATTCCTTAATAGGACACCCATAGCACAAGAGTTAAAAACAAGAATAAACAAATAGGACTTACTTAAACTAAAAAGTTTTTTCTTAGGAAGAGAAACAATAAGAGAGGTAAATAGGGAGCCTACATACTGGGAACAAATTTTTACTCCTCACACTTCAGATAGAGCCCTAATATCCACAGTATACAAAGAACTCAAAAAATTAAACAATAAGAAAACAAATAACCTAATCAATAAATGGGCCAAGGACCTGAACAGATACTTCTCAGTGGAGAACATACAATCAATCAACAAGTACATGAAAAAATGCTCACAATCTCTAGCAGTCAGAGAAATGCAAATTAAAACCACCCTAAGATACTATCTCACTCCAGTAAGATTGGCAGCCATTATGAAGTCAAACAACAACAAGTGCTGGCGAGGATGTGGGGAAAAGTTTACACTTGTACATTGCTGGTGGGACAGCAAATTGGTGCAGCCAATTTGGAAGGCAGTATGGAGATTCCTTGGAAAGCTGGGAATGGAACCACCATTTGACCCAGCTATTCCCCTTCTTGTACTATTCCCTAAAGACCTTAAAAGGTCGTACTATAGGGATAGTGCTACAACGATGTTCATAGCAGCACAATTCACAATAGCTAGACTGTGGAACCAACCTAGATGCCCTTCAATAGATGAATGGATAAAAAAAAATGTGACTCAATGGAGTATTACTCAGCACGAAAAATATGACAAAATCATGGCATTTGCAGGGAAATGGATGGTACTTGAGCAGATTATGCTAAGTGAAGCTAGCCAATCCCTAAAAAAACAAATGCCAAATGTCTTCTCTGATATAAGTAGAGCAACTAAGAACAGAGCAGGGAGGAAGAGCATGAGAAGAAGATTCCCAGTAAACAGGGATGAGAGGTGGGAGCAAAAGGGAGAAAGAAGAGAAATTGCATTGACATGGAAGGAGATCTTCAGTGTTATACGAAATTAAGTATAAGAGGAAGTGAGGGGAAAGGGAAAAAACAAGGGAGAGAAATGAATTACAGTAGATAGGGTAGAGAGAGAAGATGGGATGGGAGGGGAGGTGAGGGGGGATAGTAGAGGATAGGAAAGGCAGCAGAATACAACAGACACTAACATGGCAGTATGTAAAAATGTGGATGTGTAACCAATGTGATTCTGCAATCTGTATATGGGGTGAAAATGGGAGTTCATAACCCACTTGAATCAAATGGCTGAACTATGATATGTCAAGAGCTATGTAATGTTTTGAACCACTAACAATAAAAAAAATAAAATAAAAGGGAAAAAGACAGGAATAGATAATACAGGATAATGAATTCAACATAACTTTCCTATGTTCATATATGAGCACAAATGAATCTTCATATCATGTACAACCACAAGAATAGGATCTTTTTTGAGAGACAGAGAGAGAGAGAGAGAATTTTTTAATATTTATTTTTTGGTGGTCACAACATCTTTATTTTATTTTTATGTGGTGCTGAGGATGAACCCAACACCACATGCATGCCAGGTGAGAGTGTTACCACTTGAGCCACATCCCCAGCAAGAATAGGATGTTAATTAGAATAATTTATACTCCATGTATATATGACAGAATATACTCATGTTTAAAAAATAAGTAAAAATAAAGAATGTGCATATCTACAAAACCACCTGTAAATTAACATTAAAGCAGACGTTATTCATTATCACCAAAGAATATTGGAAATAAGATAGACAACAATTGGTAGATGGCTAAGCAAAGCATTAGTACACTTATAGTGTATAATACTATTCAGGAAAATAAAATAACAAATTACTAAAATATTTGCTAGTAAGACAAGTGACTAAGTCTTATGCTAGTTTAAAGCAGTTAAATTAAAATCATTCCTGTTTTATCAATCTATTAATATAACATGTGTAAAAAGCAAATTTATAAAAAAAAAATATCTGTAGACCTTAGGGCCTCCATGAGGTGGAAGAGATGGACTGCAAAGGATCTTCAAGAAACTCCTTGGGGGTGATGCACATGTTCTGTATCTTAATTATGGTTGAGGTTACATGACTGTGTCTTATTTTCAGAAGGTATACACCTTGTGATGGTCAATTTTATGTGTCAACCCTATTGGCTAAGGGACACAAAAAACGCAGGTAAAGCATGAATTCTTAATGTGAATATTAAAGACTTTCTGGAAGAGATATCCATTTGAATTGATAGTTGGAACATAGAGTATGGCCCTCATATAAAGATGCTTTTTTTGTGCATCATATAATCTGTTGAGGGCCTCAAAAAAAATGAGGAAGGGCAAATGTGAGTTGGGACATCCATCTTCTCCTACCCCAGACATCAGAGCTACTGGTTTCTGGGCCCACAGACTTACAATTATGACTAAAACATCCTATTTCTTGGTTCTCAAGCCTTTGATTTTGAAATGGAACTGCACCACTGGCTTTCTTGAAGTCTCCAGGTGTTTAAGACCACGTTGGTCAAAACTGACCTTGTTCCTAACTATTCTTAAGAGTCAGCTGAGATTCCTCAGAGATCACTCCCCACCCCCAACTTTACCCTCTCACAGCATGAAATAGCTTGGAGATGTCATTGTCCACTTTTCCATGGGAATGGAAGGTGGAAATTGACAGTTAGAAAATGTTGCAGTGGTCCCTTCACCTTCAGGCTTATTTTTTTAATGTTTTTTTTTTCTTCTCCCCTCTCGCCCTCCCTAACAAGATTAGGAAGACAGTGTTATCTTTTGTTCCCCTTGTTAATTGCCCTTAAACACACCCACTACAGGAAGGAGATACCTACTAAAGATCTGGGAAGTGAATATCTTCTAAATTAACAAGCAAATCCTAACAGTCATCAGGGCACCCTGGGACCTCCTACCAGAGCACACCTGGAATGTCATCCTTGAAGAGTTTCTTTATACACCCGCTCCCAACCCCCCATACCCATTCCTGATCTGAAAAGTCACAGCCTTTGGTACTGGAGTCCGTTATGTTTCTCCTTTGCTAGAAAAGCAATCAAACTTTACTTTTTTCCTATTTTCTAAAAAAATTGCCAAACCCATGGGTTAAAAGTTGTGTGTTTAATCTATGCATTATGATGTATTACACAGAGAAATGATGTGATCGTAAACCAGAGATATAGACCTAGATCCTACCCTTGGATCGTTAATTTCCTCTCCACCAATAATTCTATGAATTTAGACAAGTTCTTTTCAGTATTGGGAAGTATATTTTCACACACAGACACACGCACACACAAAAATACAAACACAGACATACACAAAATATGTGTTTATATGTTCATATAAATTCTAGTTTAACCTATGTAAATTCAAGATTTTATTGTTTGGAAAGTAGACAAGAAGACTTCAGATTGAGACAATATACATGAATCAACTATCCAGAATAAAAGGCTGGAGTGATAGAAGATTTAAAAAAAAAAAAGAAATTTGCATCCAGGTATTTAATAGGTTCAGGGACCACACCAGAAGCAAGTAACTTATAAGGAGCAGCACTTTAGCTCAGTTTGGATTCCTCATGGTACCTAGCTAGTATTATAATTGTTCTCAGCATGTGATGGTTGAACCCAATTGTCAGGAAAAGTCAAGGAAGATTAGTGAAGAACACCCTTGTATGTGAACTACTCGGCCATTGGCCAAGTAACAACAGCACTTTAAATTTTATGGGAATATTTTGCTTTAATTAACTATATTTCAAAAATTTCAATAACCTTCCCTCTAAAACCCAAGATTTGAACAGAGATTTTAGTGAAATCTTTGACTTGAGTGATCAATAACTACAAAGGAGAGTATGAAAATAGGTGGACAACTTGCAAATAAACTTCAAATTAATTTTTTTTCAAATGAGACATCACACATATTTGTTTAGTAACAGACATATGTTATAAGTAAGAGTTAACAAATACCATGAGAGTTTTAAGGAACCAAGATTTGAGGATGCTATGATTTGAATATGGTTTGTCTACCTAAACCTCATGTCAGAGTTTAGTTCCCATGGTAAAATATTAATATTTATTTGAGCAATTTTTAAAAGTGAGGTCTTTGAGAGATGGTTAGGACTAGATAAAGTTCTCAGAATAGAGCCACCATGATTGAATACCAGTGGCTTCATAAGAAGAGCCCAGAATAGACACCACACATATGCTCTCTACCTCCTACCATTTGTTACCTGCACCTCCTCAGAACTCTGCCAAAAATTCATCACCAAATGCAAGATGGGTAATATTTTCTTCATTTTACAAATGAAGTAATTAGGCCTTAAGAAGGAAATCAGAAAGGCTATAAATGGTAAAGACTAATTCTAGAGGATGTATGTGTAATATCAGTTTCATGCTTATAATGATCTTAAGAATGAGTTAATAGGCTCAGATTATATTTAATAAAATCTTTAAAAACTAAGAAAATGTTAAAACCTCAAAGTATTGCATGAAGCAATAAGATAATCATATTTTAATCACTGAACATATGAATGATATCATAAAATGTTTGAGGACTAATACAAAATAATTTAAGATAACATTTATTTTTTTAAAGAGAGAAAGAGAGAAGAGAGAGAGAATGTTTTAGTATTTATTTTTTAATTTTCTGTGGGCACAACATCTTTATTTATTTTTATGTGGTGCTTAGGATGAAACCCAGAACCCCATGCATGCCAGGTGAGTGCGTTACTGCTTGAGCCACATCCCTAGCCCAAATATACCATTTATTTTACCTTACTAATAACACTGATGATATTGCTATTATCAATGCTATTGTTTTCTACTGTAGTTCATAGTCCTTTAAATAAAAAGCACAGTTTATACATTATTGAAGTCTTATGATTGATTGTTCACAATTCCTTTCTCTTAAAAAATAAATAAAAGTGGACTCCAGCACATATGATGACTATGCTGAGAGTTCTTATGGCAACAATAATGCTATATTTGTTTTCTTTCCGTGGTAGGTTAATCAAATTAATCAGTGATACATTTCCTGATATGAAAAGTTTTCCTACTGTTGTATAAAATTTTCAAACCTATGATAAATTTGATAGAATAGTGTAATAACTCTCTCTCTTTTCTCAGTCTTTGTACACACATGAACACACACAACACACACATATGTAAGCATCATATGCATGTATGTACGTTTTTTTAAATTCAATTCAATTAAGTCACAAAAACCATGGTATTCAATCCCTTGATGCCTCAACATATGTTTCCTAAGAACATGAAGATGACTCTAATTGATAATAATACATAATATATATTCTACCTAATCAAAAAATAAAGAAAATATTTAACATTAATATAACACTACCTAATAGGAAATGTATGTCAAAATTTTCTTTTGCCAATTCTTTATTTCTTTTTATCCTCTTTTTGCCTTTTTGTATCTAATTAGTATTGTTCATGTCATTTGGTTTTCATGTTTCATTTTTAAATTTTGATTTATAGGGTTTCCACCAATATTTTTCATGACCTATGGTACAATAATAACATTGACATTTCTAAAGAATCTAGTACAGTTGCCTTTCATTCTGAGTTGATCAAGTTCTAATCCACTTCAGGTTAATTTATTATTATTATTATTTGCAAAAATGTCACATGGGTGATGTCTTGTGATGTGTACTTCACATTACATTCTACTCAGAAATATTCAATGTCAGTTTAGGTAGTAGGCACCAAAATGTAAGATACATTTTTTTGTTTTATCACTAATGAGTAACCAATGAATTATATTTGAGACTATATCAATGTAATTGTCTTCAAAAGTACTTTATCTAATAATTTAAAATCAATTGATTATTATTACCAATATACATTATTACATTGGTTTGTAGATTTTCTGTTGGTTACTTTTTAATTAATTTGTTCCTTCTTTCCTATAACTTCACTGCTGGTATTCTTCTTACCTTGAGTATTTCTGGGGACTCATGAACTATCCTTGAGTGCTAAAAGTTAATTTTCATTACTTATTCCTTTTGAGGCTATCATTGTACAAATTTGGCAGGTCAAAGCTCTTTATGGTAGTTGCTTTGGACATGTGCATGTCAGTTTTTGAGCATGATCTTGGTTTCCCTCACATGATATTGGGACATTCTTTCCCTGTCTGTGTCCTGGAATCAGCCATGTCTCCAAGGATCCCTGATTCCTTTCAGTGCAGGATTATGTTTAGAATTATATTTAGGAAGAAGACCATGTCTGATATGACTGTTACTATATTACAGCATTTTTACTTTTAGAATTTGAGGTTTCTTCAGTAAAATAAGCTAAAGTATGTATTTTTCTCAAATCAATTATAAAATAAACAATAAAATTAATATATTCCTTCTTAGTCTTTCAGAACAACTTTTCTTATGTGTCTGTTGAATACAGAATGAAATTGGTCTTTTTGGCACTCTATGAATCTCTTTAATGTATGAGTAAACATTTAGATTAATAGAGAGGGCTGAATGTTTGCTGGAAAGTATATCATCTTATTTAATATTTACTCTTATTCTTTTTCTGTGTGATTCACTTTTAAATTGTTTTGCAAGGGTTCCTAGTTTTTTTTTCCTAGTTGTTAACCTTTATACTTATGCTTTTAATAATGTACCAAGTTCCCCTTTTCCTTACTTTGCCTGCTACAATTTGGTTGCCCATACTTAAATAACTTTTTTTGGCTCCCATTACTGAGTTGCATTATTTTATTTTTTAAGGATATACAGCACTTGTATATATTTAATTCTTAGTAGCAGTATTTTTCTTGAAGTTTCTCCAGGTATATCTTGTTTGTGTGAAATTTTTGATCTTATAAAATATTCTTAAGGAATGGCTTCAGAGTACAGTATTCTCTGAGTCCTTCTATTAAATATAACTTACTTTCTTTAGTCTTGCACAAAATCCCATCTTCACATAAATTAACATATTTTTTATTTTAGTCTCATGTAAAATAAAGAATTTCTTTGAAGCTCAACTTAATTTGCACTAAGAATTGGGTTCCCAAATCCAGACCATGCACATATTTTTCTTTTCTCCCTGAGACTTTCCTCAATGCTTCAATCAAAATTAAAATACAGATCACAGGGCAGAAGAATAATACCTCCTCCAGGCAAAGCTCAACCAAAAAGCAATGAGAGCAGTGGATAAATGTTTCAGCTCTCTCCCTGTAAGAAGACATTTCTGCGAGACATTCTCAACACCTCTCAGAGATGTGGTGAATTAGGACCCCATTGACCCTGGCAGTACCTCTATAATACACTTTAGACTTCAACTTCAATTTTTTTCCCCTTCTCTGTCATTCCAATTTTCTGGAGTCACCCCCCAAATACTTTAAACTTTATATACAAGTTTATTCAGTTTTTACTTTCAGAAAGAAATCACAATAAGTGAGTAGTATAAAGAGTTGTTTAAAAAAAAAACATATACCAGTGGAGTTATAGAAATGTATCACTCATCACCTGGCGATGCACAGTACACAGTTACCACCTTCTGTATGGCAGTTTAAATTCATAATTTATTATAAAGCAATCAATAGTCTAAGTGTGATATGAATGTTAAAATTGCTATTGGTTGTCGCGACCCCTTGCCGCAAGGAAGACGCAACTCGGGAATTTTCTTTCAGCAGTTTATTCAGGGCCTTGATATTTCTTCTAATGAATCTCGGATGCCCCTCCCAGCCTTAATAAAGCATCTCAAGCCCCAATGCGAAGCTGCCACGTGGCACTTTCTCATAGGGTGTTGAAAAACCATGCGCCAACACTCCCAAATAAGGAGTTGTTTGTCACAAACCACAGCGGAGCCAGCGCCATCTTGTAATGGTGACCATAGTCGGCAGAAGTGGCAGAAGCGGCAGAAGCGGCTCACCACAATTGGTGCTGTTATTTTTTTTTATTTGAGACAAAAGGATCTACCAGTTAACTGTATTCAGCAGGTGTTCTTGGAGTATTCTAACTTTATAAAATCAGCAAGAAATAAACTAAAGTGGCAGTATATTTTAGTTCTGTGGTGAGTGGGCCCTATTATCCAGGGCTGATAAAATGAAATGTAACCTTGGAACTGATCTCACTAGCTCAATGTGAGTTACAGAATTTTGTATTAGAAAAAATGAAGGCACTAATATTATTTACATGTCAGAGATATAATTATATTACAAGGTGCATATAATTACTATTGTAAGTAGTGAGGTTGAAATGGAAAGTCGAATCTATTAATGAACATGATACAAAGTAGTAGGATAGCCAATAATGAATGGATAGGTTTATATAAACAGGAAAAAAACAAGAACTAGTGAATGACAGTTTTATCTAGTCTTCAAATTTGGGCCACTTCTGAGCAGTGGTCATCAACTGAAATGGAGATTGATTCTCTTAAAAAGGCTCCCTGTAATACCACCACAAATAAATATTATCCCAACCCATCTTCAAATGTGCCCAACTTCATTTATTAAAATCACTGTATACACTAGGGGAAAAGTACTCAGATCTTTTGAAGATGAAATTAACGTTACCCCAGATTATATTGGCAAAACATGAAACACAGTTGATAAATGTTCTGTTGTCACAAGGGAAGTCCATTGAATGTGAAGTTCCAACCTGTGATTCTGTACCTATATTTTGAATATATAATTGATATGAATACACTTTGAAGTTAATAGAACTTTCATTTTGGTTCCTTGACTGGTAGAAAAAGAAGCATCAGGAAACTGCTATTTCTTCACAGGTAATAGAAGTTATACCACAGATAGTGTGGCATTGCAATGATTACAGTCACATTTAAAACTCTGAATTTCAAATAGTTCTCCCCAACATATTACTTTTGCCTTCATGACTTCTGCAAAAAAGATAGGATGATTATGATAGATTAAGATTAACTCATATTATTTTAATTAAATTATGGCTCCAATAGTAGATGTTATGCTAGTTGTGTTTCTTTACTGAAACAGATAACCACAACTTCTTGCTCTTTTTTGTGACTATAATTGAAGAAATCTCCTCCACCCTCAATCCATGTGAATAAATAATCCATCCAGTAGCCATGGGAATATGAGGACTGGAACCCCATCTCTTATGATATTAGTGATGACAGAAAAGAAGGTATCTGTATTTGATATATTTTTGCTAGACATATCCAACTTCATACATACAACAAAAATGAAAGGGTAAAGTAATATTGATGTACTTATGCAATCGAATTTACTTCTACAATTTTAAAGAACAGTTTAATCTTAGGTGAATAAATGAAAAAAACTTTATAACACTTCAAAACACATTGAATTTATAAAAAGAAATGTAGCATCATAAATACTTAAATAGAAACAAAATTAATCAAATAATATTATTGGGTAAAAATCAACCCGAGTTTCAACAGCTACTATAATCTTATACAAAATGAATGCAACCAGAGCATACAGGAAGGCAAAACATACAGTGTAGATTAAGAAACTTTTAACTTGGCATGGTGACCCCTGTCTGTAAATCTAGTGACTTGAGTCAAGAGAATCACAAATTCAAAGCCAGCCCCATCAATTCAGAAAGGCCCTGAACAACATAATGAGACCATGCCTTAAAATGAAAAAGTAAAGTGACTAAGGATGTGGTTCAATGGTTAAGCTCCAATGAGTTCAAATCTCAGTAACAAAGGAATAAAAATAAATAATGAAAGAAAGAAAAAATTGTTTCTAGATCAAATGTGGAAACTTCTGTTCAACAAACAGCTGTCATTCATTAAACAGTGAATAACATCACCCTGCATGGAGAAGGCAGCATTTTTCATGAAAGATTCCCAAACCAGGTGAACTATCACCTTACATATAACCATGTAAGTAAAGAAGTTCATTTACATCATCTGCTTCACTAAATTAGGCCATACACTTGGAGAGTAAGTTTGGGATATATCCAGATTCATACAATAATCTTCTGAGCTCCCAACAACAAATAAAAACTGTCTGCCAAAGTGTAACATCTGGGGTGTCTCATAGCATAACCCCACAACAGTGAAAATGGGCACAACACCCAATTTTCATCTGTTACATGTGCTAACTCTACAAATATATGTGATCTCATTTGCTACTTCAAATAGAAGTATAAGAGCATCTGTTCAGGTAAATCCCACTTCTAGCAAAGTTAAATGTGCTCGTTGGAGCCAGATTTTACATTATTGAAAGAAATATGATTTCTGTTTTTTTTCTTTCAATCAACAGGATTTGAATATTTAGGTTTGCAAAGAATTTTTCATAAGAATTTTTCTTAAATAATAATTTAATACTGACAATGGAAGGCCTATTCAAAGTAATTAATTATCTATAAACAATTATACTTTTACATTATTGATAATATAATATTGTTTTCTATGTGAACAAGGACAATTTGGGTAAATTCATCTGTCTATTCTACATTTCCCAACTGCTTGTTCTTTGGCAGGTTTTATTTACTCTCATGTTTCTTTTTTTCAGTATAACCGTATTTGAAATACTCTATTTTCCCTGACCTTAATGACATATATTGACAAATAGTTTATATTTGTGGTTTACAAATTCGATCATTTGGTATATATATCCATTGTGAAATAATCACCATAATCAAGCTAATAAACATGTCCATCACCTTACATATTTACCTCTTTCCTTCCTTCCTTCTTTTCTTCTTTCATTCTTCTGAGGTTAATAACACCTAGGATCTTCCATCTTGGCAAACTGCAAGTGTATACTATAGTTCTGTTAACTGTAGTCACTATGCTGTGTATTTGACTTTCAGAACTCATTCTTTCATAACTAAAATTTTACACTCTTAATTGATGTTTTCCAATTTCCTCTTTCCCATTCTTGTATATAGCAACTGCTATATACTTTCACTTTTGTACAGTTGACCATATTCAATTCCATATATAAATAAGATTGTACAATATTTGACTTTCTGTGTCTGGCTTGTTAAACTTAGCAAAATGTCCTCCAGGCAATGAATGGATTAAAATAAATGTGGCATATATGCACAATGGAATATTACTCAGCAATAAAAAAGAATAAAATCATGGCATTTGCAGGTAAATGAATGGAGTTAGAGAAAGTAATACAAAGTGAAGTTAGCCAAAACCACCCCCCACAAAAAAACTAATCTGAATGTTTTCTTTGATATAAGGAGGCTGATTCATAGTGGACTAGGGAGGGGAAGCATGGGAGGAATAAATAAACTCTAGATAGGGCAGAGGCATGGGAGGGGAAGGGAGGGGCATGGGATAATTAATAATGATTAAATGTGATGATCATTATTATCCAAAGTACATGAATGAAGATATGAAATGGTGTGACTATACTATGTATACAACCAGAGATATGGAAAATTGTGTTGTATATACGTAATAAGAATTATAATGCATTCTGCTGTTATATATAAATAAAAGAAGAAGAAAATGGTAGAATCCCTTTGTAATGAACCAAGTAAGATTTCTCTCTCTCTCTCTGTGTGTGTGTGTGTGTACCACATTTTTAAAATCCACATAATAACTGGCAGACATGTAGACACATAGGTTGTTTCTATGTCTTTATTATAGTGAATAATAGTACCAAAAAAGTGAAAATGGAGATATCTCTTTAAGATCCAGATTTTATTTCCTTTGGACATATTCCTAGAAATGGGATTGCTGAATTGTTATAGTTAAAGTTTCATCTCGGGTTTTCATAAACTGACTTCCAGACCACTCAGGTATAAATGAATCAAGCCTTTATTGAAGCACACTAGTGGTGACTGATCAGAACATAAAGCTGTTCCCCTGATCAGCCCTGAACAATTGCAAGGGTGCCTCTTATAAGCCTGAAAAATGCAAAAGTGATGTTCGGGGGTCTAACCAATGCAAGCAAGCCAGGTTACACAAGTGAGACAGTGCAGTTAAGCGGAGGGAAGCCTAACAAATCACGGTTAGTCCAGTCACTCCAGTTACAGAAACAGAGCCCCATTACCCTAGTTACAGAAACAATACCCCATTAGGTAGTTCCCTGTTCTCACAGATTTCTATAGTAAGAGGAAAAAATACATTTTGCCTTAGTCATGAACTTTCTACTTGGCATGGTTATTTTACAGGATGAAGTCATAAAACCAAGTGGAGTCACATTTGCTCCTACTATCACATTCCCCACTGGTTTTAGTAGTTTTGATGTCAATCTTGCATATCATTAGGCCTCAATATCCTCCCATTCTTCTAATGAACCATATTGAGCTCACAACACCATAAGTCGGATTTTTCTTATAATTTTGTGTAGATGGTTTAGGAGGGATTTTACAATGCATCTTCCTACATCAATCCCAATCAGAAGAAGTACTAGGGGCCCAGCTATGGCTGAAATGATGGTAGTCAATCAAGGGGACCATGAGAATAGGTTTTGGAACCAATTGCCTAAAGTTTCTCATATTTTTTCTCTTTCCTTTAATCTGTTTCTTACTAATGTTAATCTATCTTTTATTATCCCAGAATGATTTGCATTAAAAACAGGTTTCTCTTAGGGCTATAAAGAGTCCTCCTTGCTTTAGAAAAAGAAGATCTTACCCCCATCTGTTTTGTAAGACCATTTCTTCCAGGAAGTCCAGTGAAAACTCTAGTTTGGAGATTGATCTTTCTAGTTCTCCTAAATCTATATCTATTTGACGACTGAGGCAAAGACAGTAGGTAGTAGTTGGTAATAAAAAAAGTTTTCCAAATTTTAGAATAAGGTCATATTTAAAAAAATTATTTTAAATGTCTGCTCTGGGATTTTTCCAAGAAACAAAACTGCTTGAGTCTATGTTTCCTGTAACTACAAGTAGATTACAAATAAAACAATGAGTCAAATATTATTTAATATTCTTTATCCCATATTCATCTGGATATTCATCCTAGTTTCAAATGAGTCTTACCTGAGTTCAGGGAAGTGGTAGTCCAGACCATAATATGTGGCTTTCACTTTCTCTTTTCCCACCCTTGCTCATTAAGAAGAGATCCATGGTCTCCACAAATCTTAAGGCAATCCTGCATCTGATGCAGTTGTGGTAGGCAGGAAGCTTGAGTATTTTATTCCTAGAGGAAGAAGGCATGGTCAAGAGTACTTTGTTCTTGGTGCCAGAGTCTTGAAGAAACAGGGGTAACATCACTGGCCTGCTATCTTTCCTTTCAACACCTTTGTGTTGTGATAGACAAATCTACCTAGCAGGTATATGCTAATTGTTCTGTTTTTAACAGCCTATGAAATTACTGATAAGTACTTTAGTTCATTCCATAAGTGCTTTAAGTAGTCTACACATTGTGCAACAGCACACAGTTGTGGGTTTATTGAATTAAGTGAGCAAATAATCTGAAATAAAGCACTAATAATGCTATAACCAGTTACTCTTCATTGCCAATCCACCCTGATCCCAACTTATACATCTTAATTCTTTCCTTTTAACCAGGTCTTTCCCAGAAGTCCACAGATTTCCTCAAACACAGAGAACCAAGCCTATCAGACTGACAGGCCTGCTGGACTTCTGTCTGGATTTACCAACCACAGTTTAGACAAAGAATTTGTGGATCTGATATGTTATACTTTAAAAAGAAGTACTTAAATAAGTAGCTTGCAGGTCGAGATATATAAATCATGAATATCTGATTTAAAAATTATGTTTATTAAAATCTTTTTGTCAACCTTTATTTCTTCCTAAAAAAAATGCCATGCAGGAAAATAGTTTGTCTTTCTATGACAAAACTGTCATAAAGAACCATGGAATCATTGTCAATGATTATTTTCTCTATTACTTACTGTCAAAATTAACAACTTAAAGAGAACTTCCATTTTTGAAAATTATATTGTAATCCAGTCAGAGTTTCCATATAAACTGAAAATGTGCATAATTCCAAAACTTTAAAACCTTCCATTTGTATTTTTGCTCTTTTAAAAATTAAATACAAATGCAATCTCTGAGTGCATGTAATGAATGACAGAATTGAAGTAAGTTGCTTTTTTCCTGAAAAACATAACTGTTCAAAATTGTTTCTTATAAGTTTCTGATATGTAGAGTAAATTATTATCATCAATATTCATCCTACTGTGCAATCACACACCAGAACTTCTTGCTCTTCTCCTACTGTATCTTAGGACACATTGATCAGCCTTACCCCATTTATTACACCTTTTTTTAATCAACTTTTATATGTAAGAGTAGGCATTTATTTTAAATATTAAGAATTTGTACAAAGGTAAATGGTCTTTAAAGGAGATTGCAACTAATCATTTAATAAAATGCAGAGCTTTTCACAATATTCCATATAGTTTATCATCTGCCAAAACTTTTTAGCATCATAAGAATATTAATGTACTCTTAATGATGCTGCTAACAACCAATCTGGAAAAGAGGTATGTGGGAAGTAGGCTGTATAGGGCAGAGGCTGGAGAATTGAGTCAGAGGAAAATTACATAATTAGTTTCACTTATTTCCAAGAGGAATGACCTGTCTCTGAATCTGTAATGACTGTCCCTTTCATCACCTGGATAGGTTATGCTTTCCTAAAGTTCTTGGTAATTTTTCGAGCCCCACCAAGGAGGAATGGGATTAAAAGAAAGAGGTGAAGGTACTTAAGAAAAAACTAGCATAAACAGGAATCCAGTTTAGGATTATTCTAAAGTGGTTCTATCATGCACATAGAAGGAAAGCTTGCTCATGGCCAGGGAATTGACAAGATTAATAAGGCAAAAATGTGAGCTTCCACCTAATATTTAAAGTCCTCTGCCTATGTGTATCCAGTCTCTAGAACCCAGTCAGTGATTTAAGATCTAGACTGCCAATGACATGTTCATCTCATGAATCACTTAACTTAGCCTGTGATTGGAGAAACCACAGACCAATTATCATTCCACATAGGAAAAAAGTCTAATAGCTAAATCTCAGGACACTTGTAACTTCTAGAAGACAACTGTGCACTTACCCATGTTGTGTTACAGGTCAAAGCAACCATCTTGGGGACATTTACATTTCCTGTTCCAACGGGTAAAAAATAAGTTTCTTATTTGAAGAGTCCTATTCATAATAATTTAGAAATTTAAAATAATAAAATAAAATCAGGATTTTTATCCTGTCCTATACATGATTAAAAATTTCAACAATTATGCATTTTCTATTGTAAGAATTCTCTTCTATCCACTAGTTTCATGCTAGTAGTAAATTCAAATTTAATATCTTAATATAATTAAACAATAACAAGAATTACCAGAAATATGACATAATTCAATGATGAAACTTCAAAATAGACTATTACATTAAGCCTATATAATCTATGTCAGTGCATATGAATTTAACAGGGAAGTAAAATACTTCACATTTATCCAATCAAGCATTTTTTTGTTTTTTATAAAGTAAGTTTTATGAATTTTATATTTGAGAAATATTATTATTAATGTTATTAAAAAGTGTCATTAAAATAGAGATTTACATGCTTGGTGCTGTGGCATATGTTGTAATCTCAGTGGCTCAGGAGGCTGAGACACGAGGATCTCAAGTTCATAATTGGTGAGGAGCTAAGCCACTCAGTGAGACCCTGTGTCTAAATAAAATAAAAAATAGGGATGGGAATGTGGCTCAGTGGATGAATGCCCCTGGGTTCAATCCCTGGTCCAATTAGAGAGAGAGAGAGAGAGAGAGAGAGAGAGACTGATTTACAAATGTTATTAGATACATCACTAATTACTCTTATTGTTTATAAACAATTTTTACTAAAAAATTATGCATCAATCATTGTGGATTTGCAAATGAACTGGTTCCATTTGCGGCAATTACAAATAATGCTGATAGCAAAACATTGTATTTGTATCCTAATATATAATATTACCAAAGAACAGAATCATTAAATTGGTGTGCATATTTTTTAAATTCACATAAATGTTACAATAATGTTTACAAACAAATAAAAAATATGTTCAAAATTTTAATACTAAAATGGTATTTACCTTATTTTCATAATCATATTTCTTAGGTTGATAGCATATTTAAGAATCACACAACAATGTGTATGTATATTTCAGAAGGCATTGCCTATCAATTATTTCCCACTGAATAAAAAATAACACTATTACTGGACTATAAAAGCTAATTCACTTTTGACAATTTCTATTTGAGCCACAAAGCTTATAAAATCACAGGGAAAAATATGGATATTCTATTTGTGGTTGAATTGTTAAATAATAGAATACCAAAGGGAAATCAGGCCACATTTTAGCTAGGTGAATCAATAAAATATAGATTTATTTTTATCAGAGTACATCATTTCAGTGATACAATTTTTGGTCATTCAAGTGGATTGAATTTAAGAATTTCAAAGCAATGCATTTTAATGTAAAACCATGAAATAAATTACTGTGGATTCTGCCCTAGGAAAACAATGTCTCTTGCTCTTGCATATAAAATCATTTTAGTTCTTACCTTTGTTGTACTGTGTGTTTTCAGAAGATGGGTTTTCTGGAGAGTTGGAGAGGTAACATTAGGGTAAACGCTCAGAGAGGGCTGGCTCAGACTTACCAATCCTTTCTGACCCCTCGTAAACTCTTTGTTGCTGAAGACAAAAATCACACAATGTTGGTAAATATTATATTCTTATTAAATTCTTATTAAATACTCCCCAACTTTTCTTTTTCAGGGAAAGAGCTACATGTGAATTTCAGGGAATGTAGGCATTTGTCTCAAATTCAATGTAGTTTCTCAGCAATATTCTGAGTATTTCCAAATTCTCATTATTAGTTTTCTTCAGTTCTTGATCTCAATTAACCTTTGTCATTTCTTTAATATATAAAAACATTGCACTTTCTACCATTTGCATTTATATCTTACTAATACCATTTTTCATCTCCAACTTGTGATGTCAAACCTAATTATTTTGAGATCACTATTATTCAGTTGTAAAATCACTGTTAAAGATAACTCCTTTTCATTAAAAAATAAAATTTACCTTATTATTGTTCATTGATCAACATCTGCTATATACTATGACCCCAATTCTCTTTGTAAACATGTCTGATATTTGGAAATCCTTAGCCAATGCTTCTCTAAATATGCCCTAAAGTCACTAGGTGATTCGTGATTTAATCCAGCTGGTGGTTTTATACCTACTGATATTCACACATAATTTAATTATTTTCCATTTAAATTTGTTTTAAAATATACATGTCATAATAACAGTATGTATACAAGTAAACATGTTAATACAATGTCATATATTTTATATGTATCACACATAAAAACATATACATATACTAAGTGCAATTACTAGTTTAAATAAGGCTAATGTCTATATATTTGTTAGGAATAGTATTAAGGTCTTTGAGATAAATAGGATTATCTAATTTACTTTTTAAAAAAATTTCCTTGCCATAGGCACTTATTTTTATTTTAAAAAACAGGAACATTTTGTTATCTGTGTTCCCTGTCCCTGTCTAATTAATTACTTATGTGAATTTACCTTATTCTTTCTTTCTCTCCTATTTCACATCCTCATTTCTTAATCCTGCTCCAGAGTCAGTTCCTGAAATTATCTAGACATGCTCCCACCTCATGGCCTTTGCAAACTTATTATGCTGTTTCAAAATGGGATAATAAGGAACAAAATCTAGCTCACAAGTGTATCTTAAGAGTTGATATGTTTATAATTTCATCATTTAGTAGAAATTTCTACTTAGTAGAAATCAATAGCCTAAAATTTGATTTAATACATTACCATATCTACACTGTTTTAGAAAAAGTTATCATTTATATAATTCCTGTATTATTTTTACAACAACTGGACAGTGAAGAAACCCCTTGCCAGAACTATGGAAGTCTTTTTCTTGTGCAATGTCTCACCTTTGCCTTGAAGGGAGCTTGAAAAAATAAGTCTGGTTAATCAATGACTACATTAGAAATAGTCTCATGGGTTTTCAGTGTTTTCCTCTTGTGACTCATCTTTATGCCTGCACAGCCAACAGAGTTTAGCAGGACGGTTGGGCTTGTGCAGAATAGTTGGTTGGGCTTGTGCAGAATACTTTTATTCTTCTTGAGATTCCATCAAAAATAGTAAAATATGAGAGCCCACCAGCTCTTTGTTTCCCTTAAGGCTGTTCATCTCATCCTATATAAAATTATTTTATTGTTAAAATATTTCACATTTGTCTCTAATGCTGTATAAGTTATTTAAAAATAGAAATTTCTATTTGACTCCAAAATCAACTGAATCAGATCTTTCAATCTCAATCAGAAGTACATTTAAAAATACAAGAACATCCATATGATGATGATTTTGGCATAATAGCCTAGTCTGATTTAATGACACTATTGGTGATATGACAGAATTTTAATGCTGTGATTTCACTCCATGAAACATTTTAAATAACAATAAATCTATTACCTTTAAAATTAAGTTATAAGAATTTGAGGAAACTGAATGCAAAATAACATGCAGATAAACACTATTTTAGCACAGAGTTAGTCTCAAAGGATAGAAATAACAAAACAGACTATTCCGAAAGAGACAGTATTTAATACGCTCAACTAGGGAAGCAAAGTTGGTATGAACCATTGTTGCATCAATTTAGAATTTTGTTTCCTGAAATAAGGCACTTTAAAAAATTATCTAGTTTGCATTTATTTGCCTCAATTTGCTCCATCTCAATCTCAGTTTAAGAATTATTTATCTTTAAAATAAATGTTCAACAATTCTAATAATTTTCCTTTACATTTGTTTGTTTTCTTCCCCTATTTGCTAGCTCTCATGCCCTTTCATATTCTATTTCTGGCTGTTTCCAACACTTCACACATTTATTAATTTATCTGACTATTCTTCTAAATATCTTATTAAAACTTGAGTATGAAGAAATCATTTTGTTCCAGAGCACTTGAATGTATGAAAATCTGTTAATTTATTTCTTACTCTTTAATCTAATTGAACAAGATTTCACCAACATATTTTACATAGTGTTTTTGTACAGAAATGCCATGCATATTCAAGTTATTTTTAAGAACTGAATAATTATCATGAAGAAAAATAGACATATGTAAGTTTCAACTATGGTTTTATCACCATCAGAAATATATTCTTAACTCCCTCAGAATTTGTTCACTCTTCTCTATGATTCACCAATGTTTTCTGCATAATTAGATATTTACAAGTACTCTACTTAATTAGACACTCTCACTATTTTAATTTTCATTAGTAGACTTTGAATTTCTTCAGTGGAGACTATTGTATTCATCTTTGCATTCCTAGTGTTTAACCTATTATTTTGTACATTGGGATGTCTCCAAATTAATATATGTATTGAAAAATTTAAAATAGACCTCTCAGATAATTTCTGTGTAATTATTTTTAAAATTATTTTGATATTAGAATTTAAACTGAAGGAAACATATGAAGTGATACTTAACTTATTTAATTGTAAAATATGTCACAATGATTTACAAATTCTAAACATGTGTTTCTCATTAACTCTGTCATGCTCTCAGTCTAGACATGTTCCAACTTGCCATAGTTATAAACCAATCCTGACTGAACTGTACATCTTAGTCTTACAAAAGTAAATAGATCATCATGTCCTCCAGTTTATATCAAAACTAAATAGATGTTGCTTAACAAATAAAATTTAAGTAGAGGACATATATTGTTACAAATAATTTAACATAACTTGGGCATCTAAAAGCATATTTTGGATCCAAGACAATGTTTATAATCCCAAAGAAACTTAACTAATAAACAAAACTTATGAAAATATGACAATTTAAAAACATGGAGTGGTAGCTTGTTCTATTTCCCAAATTTTTTTAAATGAATAGCTTAAATAAAACGTGGAAACATATTTACTTTAGTTAATGAATATCTATGAAGTATCTCTTCATAAAATATTGCTAAGCCCTGGATAAGAAATTATTCCAACTATTAAAGAACTTTGGTTCTCTCAGATAAGAACACAAGCATAAATGGAAAGACAATTGTAATAAAAGATAGCAAGGGGTATTAAATTTTATGGAAGCACATAGCAATGCACCACACTTATACTCCCTGTGTTGGTCACTTCTTTATAGCAGTAATGAACTTTGATTTAATCCTGAGTTCTGATTAATGAAAGGAATTATTTGTAATCTCAAATTCACTGTTAGAATCCAGGTCTGGACCCTACATGGTAATAGTGCAAGGATTTCTAGTGCAGATTGTTGTTTCAGAGAGACATGATGTGAGTTAACTTGACCCAATTAGACTTAAAAAAAAAAAAGGGATGGGGAGGAGATGTTCTCACTTTTCTTCCTACCCAATGTGATCAAGGCAACCTGAAATTCTGTGGCAAGGGGCATCTTGTCTACAAGCAGACTTAGAAGTAAGAAGACAGAGATCACAATTTGGGCAGCAGACACAGCAGTGGAGAGTAACTGGTCTGTTGATATTGACGTGGAGGCACTAGTCAAGCAACAACAGCTTTTCCTTACATGTTATATGGAAGAATAACATTTTTGTCTAAGAAGTTTGGATTGGATTTTTCTCTTCTTTTTTATTTGTGTATATATATATATATATATATATATATATATATATATATATATGATAGTAGAGTATATTTTGGCATACTGTACATACATGGAGTACAACCCATTCTCATTAATATCCCATTGTTGTGGTTGCTCATAATTTAGTTTTACACTGGTAGTGTATTCATTGATGAGCAAAAGAAGGGTATGTCTGATTCATTCTACTGTCTTTTCTATTCCTATCGTCCTTTCTTCCATTCATTTTCTTTGTCTGATGCAGTGAAATATTTATTATTCCCCTCCCTATTCTCTTTGTTGTGGATTATTATGTACATATCACAGAGAATATTTGGCCTTTGATTTTGGGGGGACTGGTGTATTTCACTTAGCATGATAGTGTCGAGTTTCATCCATTTAGTGGCAAATGCCATCATTTTATCATTTTATTCTTCTTTATGGCTTTATGGCTGATTTTATATATATATATATCCATCCATCTGTTGAGGGGCACCTGTGTTGGTTCCATAGCTTGGCTATTGTAAGTGAGCTGCTATAAATATTGATGTGGCTTCATCACTGTAGTATGATGATTTTAAGTCATTTGAGTATAATCTGAGCAGTGGGATTGCTGGGACAAATGGTGGTTCCATTATTCTTAGTTATTCTTTAGTTCTTATGTTGAGTGATAGTTAAACAGCCATTGATTATATGATATGTTATGCCTGTTATTTATACTGTGCTATATATTATTTTACATAAATGTATTTATGGCATTAAGCAAAATTACTATCTCAGCAAGTAAACAAATGTGCAGAGTTAGACAAAACCAAAGAAGAGATAGACCTCTGAAAAATACACTCAAAGAAGTTCAGTATTGTTAGTGATTACATTCATGTAGCTAAATCCATTTGTAACTCATTTAATCATCAAAATAATAATAATGGGTGCTGGAGGGATAGCTCAGTGGTAGGACTCATGTTTAGCATGCATCAGGTCCTAGGAACCAAAAAAGAAAAATGAAATGTTGGGAGATTAGATTTGTGAAAGGCACACTTCACTTTCAAACATGGCTACTGCATAATAATTTAGTTTCACTTTCTGAAAAATCACCTTCACTTTTTAGTAGTTACACTCAATAAAATAAATGCAATAATGACATGAACAACTTGTTGGTTCAGTCAAATATTTGAAAAGAAGGTGGTAGAAAAGAAAGATTTTTATCTTTAGCAGAAACCCACTTTGAACTAAATATGAGGCACTGACAAAAGGGTGCCTGACACTTTTAGACAATAGGTAGCACCTGAAAGTAATCTTTGAGTGCTTGTTTTATTCCAGAGAGCACTAATTTCCAATCACCTTTGCAATTCTTTCTTGAAGGAACATCTTTCCCACATTGTCTTACCCTCATGATTCCATCTTCAAGAAATTATAAGTAAAAACACAAGATGAAAAAATTTTTAACTAGTTTCTCCTCCCAACTAGTCTTGGAAGTATAACAGTTTTATGCTAGAGTTGAGAAATGCCTCCAAATTAATCCAAGAAAAACTGTGATTAATACATGTTTCAGATAGCTAAAGACTGTTGATAGCCACAACCAAAGTGGCCCCAGCAAACTTCCAGCTGATTGGCTCACAGCGGCACCAGCAAACTTCCAGATGATTGGCTCACTGTGTCCCCAGCACATTTCCAGCTGATTGGTTCCTCTGAGGTGATGCTCATTGGGCTGTTTTCCCGCCCTTTCAGACCACAGAGATGCTCATTCGGGGAGTCTTTTGGCTCCACCCACATGACCCAGCCAATCGGCCTCAAGAGAGGCTCACTGGAAGAGCTGGTGTTGGCAGTTGGGCTCTGAGGGAATTCCTGGAGAGCTTGCCTGGTGCATCGTGCATTCTAAAAAATAAAGTTGGTTTCTGCTTGACAAGTGGCTCGTGAATTGTGCCCAGCCAGACTGCGGCATTTTGGTGGCCTGTATGGGGAACGACTGAGGGTAAGTGATAAGGTAAACTTCTTGCCCCTGTGGTAGGGTGAGAGGATGGGTAGCTATTTTAGGATTCTTCTTTTGTTTTGTTTCACTTTTGTTTTAAGTTGCCTGTCCCTGGAGATGGGCGAGATGGAAGAAAAACTGCTCATATCTGAGGAAAAACTATTTGCCTCTGAGGAATAGATAGGGAGAAAGGATGGATGGACATTTAAGGAGGATAGAAAGGCTGATATAATGAATTTTTGTTCAATTTTTGATTCATTTTGTCCTGGTTTTGTTTTGCATTATATTAGTAAGGGGTATCTTTATCTAGAAATATGAAATTAAAAATTAGTAAAAAACAAACCAAAAAATGTTACATAAATTGTTAGAGGAAGGAGGCACCCCAGTAATATCAAGAAAAGTTCGGGCATATATTGAAGATTTAAAAAGGATAGAAAAAGAAAGCCCAGGAACTCTGCCAGTTGGCACATTACTGTTATATACGTTGGTACAATCTTGTTTACTTAGTCAAGGAGAAGACATTTTAGATCAACTAAAAGAGGAGGCCTCTTGAGATAGTCAGAAAGGGGAAAAAGCCATCAGGGGAGAAGTTAAAACAGGATACTGCTACTAACACCTTTCTATCACCAGAGGGCATAAGTGTCCAACCAACAGCTCCACCTATGGAGACAACATATGCTGGGAGGCCCCAATCCCCGTAGTTGATAGATGGGATCCTGAGACAGGACCTCAAAGATTAGCACGCCCTGTATTTGAACAGGCAGGAGGGCAGCCAATTCACTATGCTTTAGATTTCAAAATAGTGAAGCATCTAAAAGAGGCTGTAACAACCTATGGTCCACAAGCACCCTTCACTGTAAGCATGGTCGAATCCATTACCAACTTGAACGTGACGCCAGCAGATTGGACTAGTATGTGTAAAGCTGTGCTAAATAGAGGACAATACCTGTTATGGAAGGTTACCAATGAGGAATTTTGCACGGAGAAGGCTAGGCAAAATGCACCAGCTGGTTATCCTCAGAGAAATCTAGATATGTTTTTAGGAAAGGTACCTTATGAGGGTCAGCAGCAACAAATTGTATATGATCCTGCCATATACTCACAAATAGCTGTAGATGCGGTTATAGCATGGAAGACTTTATAAGGACATGGAGATTTACAAGGTCAATTATCTAAGGTAAATACAAGGAGCAAATGAACCTTACGCTGAATATGTAGATAGACTTATTCAAACAGCTACCAGAGTTTTGGAGGATACAGAACAAGCAATGCCATTAATTAAGCAGCTAGCCTATGAACAAGCAAACAGATGGTGCAAGTAGGCCATTAGACCAGGGAAACATGGAGATTTAAACACATATATTAAATTATGTAGAGACATTAATGAACAAGGGCAAGTCTTGGCAGCTGCAGTACAATCGGCTTTAGATGCCAGGTCAAAAACATGCTAAAATTGTGAACAAACAGGACATTTTAAAAGGAATTGCCCCATAGGAGGAGGGTTTAACAAAACTAGGTATCAAAGGAGTAGAATACCTGGTATTTGCCAACGATGCCATACAGGGAGACATTGGGCTAATGAATGCTGTTCTCAAACCACCCTCAGAGAAAGTGCAGGACTGGACATCTGTGCCTCCGACAGAACAGTACTAACTCCAGAGATGGGAGTTCAAATCATTCCCAGAGGGGGAAAAGGGCCTCTTCCCCAAGGAACAGTAGGCTTATTATTGGGATGCTGTTCTTCTAATCTAAAAGGACTTAAATCCTGGGGTAATTGATCCCGATTATGAAGGTGAAATAAGTCCTGGGGTAATTGATCCCGATTATGAAGGTGAAATAAAAATTATAACCAGTTCTCCAAAGGGTATATCAGTAATTTCACCAGGAGTTAGAATAAACACAGTTATTAATAATACCCAGCCTACATGATAAATTTTCCAGTTGTACTGTAAAGTTTCCAGGGGATTAGGCTCCACAGGTGTAGATTGGGCTATGCTTTCTTTAAATTCAGATTTTCACCCCATGCTAAAATTAAATATTCAAGGACATGAATTTAATGGGCTACTGGATACAGGTGCAGACCTTAGCATCATCTCTCATCAAGAATGGCCAAAACATTGGTCGTTACAACAAGCCACTCAAATGCTTCGAGGCCTAGGAGTGGCAAATAATCCCCATATGAGTGTGATGGTATTAGATTGGAAGGATCCTGAAGGATGTAAGGAAACTATACAACCATATGTATTGGATCATCTTCCTATAAATTTATGGAGAGGAGATGTCCCATATCAATTAGGACTAACATTAACAAATAACATCAATTCAAATGCATCCACTATTATTGCTAGACAAGGTTTTAGGAAAGGAGAAGGATTGGAAGAAAAAGGACAAAGTATAGTGGCACCAATATAAATAGATCAAGAAATAGATAGATATGGATTGGGTTTTCAGGAGGGGTCACTGAGACAATAAATGTCAAATGGAAATCAGAAAGACCAGTATGGGTTCCTCAGTGGCCCCTGACTAAAGAAAAGATACAAGCAGCCCATGAACTAGTCAAACAACAATTTGCAGAGGGACATAGACAACCTTCTGTATCTCCCCATAATACTTCCATTTTTGTTATCAAAAAGAAATCTGGTAAATGGAGATTATTGCAAGATTTAAGAGCCATTAATAATGAGATGGTTATTATGGGACCTGCTCAATCGGGGATTCCCCAATTGTCTGCTTTGCCAAAAACCTGGTACATTTCAGTTATAGATATTAAAGATTGTTATTTTTTCAGTTCCAATTCATCCTTAGGGTAGTCCACGTTTTGCATTTACTATCCATGCACTGAATCATGAAGGTCCTGATCAGAGATGAATGGAAAGTACTCCCTCAAGGGATTACTAACAGCCCAACTATGTGTCAAATTTATGTTAACAAAGTAATCCAGCCACTTAGAAATCAAAATCCTGAACTACAAATATTTCACTATATGGATGATGTATTATTAGCACACAAAGATTAAAAACACATTGCTAGAATGTTATGTCACACTTACAAACTTATTAAAAAAATTATAATCTAGAGATAGCAATAGATAAAGTACAATTAAATTTTCCAATTAATTATTTTAGAGTTCTATTATCCTCATCCAAACCAAACTACAGCTTCTGCAATAGCTATCACTGAACTCCTTGCAGAACTTGCCTCAACTATGTATGACTTGTATGCATTGTGAACTATCTGTTGGTGCAGCAACTTGTGGTAGTTCCAGGGTTTTTTTGCTGATGGTGTCATTGGTGGTACAATTTTTCCAAAAGGAGCCATCAATTGGCTTGGTGTATCCTCCTCCCTTCTGCTTGTGATACTCTTTCAGCTAAAATTTGGGTGCCAACAGAGTGAGGCAAAGAACTTCACTCTCCAACTAGTACAAAGGCCTATCCACAGGTGTCGCTGTATGCTGGACCGGTAGTCAATGACGGGTAAGATCCAATTCCAATGGTACCAACCTAAGACAGGAGGTTGACGCCTTGAGGTCAGCTCATCCGATTACAGGTAAAGACCATATGTAGTATCGGACAACCTAAGAAAGGCACCGTCCCTAAGCCACATGTTTAATTAAACAGAGAGGGGGAGATGTTGAAAGCCACAGCCAAAGCAGCTCCAGCAAACTTCCAGCTGATTGGCTCACAGCGGCCCAGCAAATGATCTCATAAGAAGCCAGGCATAGTGGTGTACACCTGTAATCCCAGTGTATCAAGAGGATGTGGCAGGAGGATTGTGAGTTCAAAGCCAACCACAGCACTTAGCAAGGCCCAAAGCAATTTAGTGAGATCCTGTCTAAATAGAAAAAAGATTAAAAGGGCTGGAGATATGGCTTAGTGGTTGAGCATGAGCACCCATGTTCATTCCTTTTTAACAAAACAAACAAAAATCCTACCTGCCAAGAGCAACATAGAAGAAGAAAAGTTTTGGGGGCCCCAGTTTCAGAGGACTCAGCCCATAGATGGCAAACTCCATTGCTCTGTGCCTGAGATGATGCAGAATGTCTTAGTGGAGCAACTCAGAACATGGTCACCAGGAAGTGGAGAGAACTCAACACACCAGACACAAAATATAAACCAAAAGTCATGCACCCCAATGATTCACCTCCTCCAGTCACAACCTACCTGCCTTAAGTTACCACTCATTTAATCCCTACCAGTGAATTAATGCACTGATTAGGTTAAGGGTCTCATAACCCAATCATTTCAGCTCTAAAGTTTCTGGCATTATCTCACACTTGAGCTTTGGAGAACATTTCATATTTAATATTAGTAGACATTTTGAATTTTGAACACAGTATGTTTTCTGATTTGAAATTTAAGTGCAACATTTTTTTTAAAATTACTAAACAGTGATGATTAAATCATTGATTTGGGACAGAAAAAATCTTATTTACCCAAAATAAATTTAAAAGTAAAGACATGTCCAAAATAAATTTACTTTCAGAATTTCTTCTGTCAGCTTATTTTATAAACATCATTATAACTTCATTACTAATATAAAAGAGAAATTAAGCACTTTAAGTATTGGAGAGTAGGAAAAAAATAAATTACATCATATCACATGAATATAATACCAAGTTCATCATCTAGAGAATATTTGAAATTCTTATGACATCTTGAGTTTTATAAACACATTTTAATATATTACTATTATTTTAAACCAGTTAGTAGAAATACAAACAATGATAAATACAGATAGAGATTAAGAAATTCTTTTCCATTTCAGTATTCTTAATAGATACTCAAAATAATAAAGAATAATAAGTGGTACGTGCATTGTTAAATGTGGATTCAATATGTTTGAATACTTGTGACTTGAAAGAAGGAGTAAGAAAAGTTAACTCTAGGAAGATAATGCAGAAAATAAATAGATGAGATTGATTACAGCATCATACAATAGAAAATTATCTTCTATAAAATTTAGAATTAGCTATTTACCAAATTCAATAGGAAAAAAAAATCACTCTCTGTGGGAAGCAATCTTCTCCCTGAACATAAATCATTATCCAAATACCTTCACAGTGTCAAACAAATATTTTTGAAGGAAGATGAGAACTGATGGTGACTAAAAATACAGACAAACTCTCTGGGACCCTTCACTCTTAAAAATGTGAACAGGAGAGCAAAATTTAAAAAGTGAGATATTAGTAGTAAACTTAATTATCATGAAGTGAATTTAAGTGATACAGTGTTTCAATATCCATTTTAATTGATGGAAAGTTATCACGTGTCAAGAATAAATATAGAAATTACTAAAAACATTAGTAACTTTATCCAGATATATGTAAACAATAATAAATACATTGAATCCTTTAATTATCCTAATATTCAATTCTTCTGTATAATGGACATGTATAAAAACACTGAAGATTTTAGTAAATTTTTAATTACTCTAAAATGTCAGTACTTTAATAGCCATAGTACTTATGGCCTGATAGTCAATTGGGCTGAGAAGAATAGCCTCCTGTTGCAGTCACAGTGTCACATGAGTGGTCTTAGAAGTTATATTCCCAGGACAGAAAGCTATCAACATCAAAATTAAGATCAGCATTTGTAGCTTGATACCACAGAGCCAAATGCAGACATATAACTAAGCAACATAAACTTTAATGTATAGAATGCTTTGGGCTTATCCAATTTGTGGCATTTTACAGTCTCAATAGTATATGTTAATATACATCATAAAACCAATGCCTCCAAAAGTGAGTCAAAGAGAGGTAGGAGGGAGGCTGCTTTCTGCTGAACATTCTAGGAGAGAAAACTCAGTATTAGAATTCTTACAATTTCTGTACACTCTTGCTTAGTATGTTTTCTTATTCTGAATTGGCTCTTTTATTACTTATTATGAAAAAGTGGAATAACATAATTATTTACAAGTACAGGTGATATAATACTCTTTCTGTGAAAATTCTATTTGTTAAAGAGAAAACCTCCAGAGGCATCTATTTTAAGGATGGCAAAGTAAACAGAATAAAATTTTTAAACTTACTGACAATGTCAGTGTAGCTTATGAAGTCATAACAATGTGAGAAGAGCCATCTGATGAGGGCAGCATGCATGTAATGTTTGGTTAGCTTCTGTGATTCTTTCCAAGTTCTCCTCATACTGTAATATGTGTGTGGCAGAGTGCCACTCAAACTAAGTAGAATCATTCAACTGCTTCTAATATAAAGTAAAGAATATAGTGCTTGAATAGGCAGGATAGTTGCACATGAATTTTGATGTGGATGCCCAGTAAAACCATTTCTGATAACTTGCAGTAGAAAACTATCTAAAGAATCAATAAAGAAAAGATTATTTCTATAGAACATACAACTGTGTTTATAGAGCAATGATTTCTAACACAAGCACAGTTTTTCATTACTTTCATCAGTTCACTTGAGTTGATGGCTGCGAGAGACTTGGTAACCACTACAACCAAAATATGATGTGGAACACATATATGATCATAAATATAAATTATGTCTGGGTATACATATACCTGTGTACATGCTTTGAAATAACAATACTTTCTGAATAGAATTTCTGAGAAGGAAATAGCAACATGCCAGGAGTTGGGTAAAATCCTATGGATTTTTAAATATTGTTTGATCATACAAGTGGTTTTTGTTATCTTTTGTTTTTCTAATTAGTGAGTGGAATAATAGGTGAGAATTTTTGAAACAACAGGGAATTTGAATCTTCCCTCTCCCCACCCTCCCTTGTCTGTATTCTTTCCAGAGCCAAGAAACTACTGATCCTGGTCACTACTGATTGTTAGGAAAGCCTGTGGCACTGTGTGATTTTGACCTCTCTAACCATCAAGTAAAGATGTAAAGTAAAGTTGTAAGTAAAGTTGGCACTGTCCAATGTGAACCAGGTCTGGTCTCAGAGATTCCCAAGAACCAAGGCAAGACTCAAACAGAAAACTCCTCCAAGATTGATGGGCAGCACAACTTCCTCCTTCTGCCTTCATGTAAGAATGACAGGCTGCTCATGGATTCCCTTCATCTGGAGTCATCAAGCTGACTTGAATCCCAGTAAGGCAACAGAGAAAAATAACAATGGAATTTGGAAAGTCAAACCACCAAGAAGAGAAAAAAATTAATAAAGTAGAAAGACAGAGTAGCAAACATCATCTCAAATGAAAAGTAATGATTCATAAAAATATAAACCAATCACAATATTCAAAATACTTAAATGGTAAATTATTCCAATGAATTTATTGTCACGATTGACATTTAAGACCAGGAAAATAATTTAAGATGACCTGGTGAACATGTTCTGATTGATTACACCCATGTTTAGAGTTGCCAGATAAAATATTGAACATCTAATTACATATGACTTGGGATACCTTTGTGTTGAAAAGCTATTAATTCTTTGCCTGAATTTCAAATTTAATGTGATGATTGTATATTTATTTTCTTTATCAGGTAATCCTACATGAAATAGAATTCTAATTTAGTGTACCTTTTTAAACTCAATATACCTTTTAAAGGACCAAGGGATTGAAGTCAAAAAGCCCAATTTTGAATGTTGGCAGTGTTTACATTCATCTGTGTGTCCTTGGATAAGTTGCTTAATTTCACTGAGCTTCACTTAACTGTTATAAAAATGGTGACAGTATTACTTGCCCTACATTTCTAGGCTGTTATGCTGATCAGTGAGATTAAATGCAAGAATACCCTAGAAAACAATTTCTTGCAAATGAGGTTGTTAGTAAGAAGAATCGTGCTCTTTGAGTGTTTGTAGTTTTGGGGTTAAAAGCCAGTAACAATTCCAGAAGGAATCTGGAAGAACCCAGTAAATGCAGAAATCAAGTGGTCCTCTAATTATGGTGGTTCAGCTTACAATTTTTTTACTTTACCATTTTACAAAAGAAATACACATTCAGTATAAACTGTACTTTAAATTTCCATTTTTATTGATGTAATTTTTGTATCTATTTTTGAGGTATGTATGTGTACCTATTGATGTTTTGATTCAAGTATACATTGGATAGAGATTGATTTAGATAATTAGCATATCATATACATAATTTTTCATTATTTATATATGGTGAGTATATTCAAAGTTGTGTCTTTTAACTGGTTTGAGATATATAATTCATTATCATTAGTTATAGTAAATGTTCAATATCAGTAATCATCAGTGAAATACAAGTAAGGAAAGCAATGAGAAACTACATCACCCCTGTGAAAATGGTTACTACAAAAGACAAAACAAAAACAAAAACAAAAACAACAAAAAAATCACAAATCTTATTTTGTCACAAACTCTCCTAAGTCATGAAATGAGCCCGGTGTCTCAAGAGTACTCAAAGTGGAGGTGGTAATGGCATTGCAATTCTTCACATTCTGAGTTCTCTAGTGCTGCCAGGAGTCTGCTTGAGTAACCTGAGAAGCTATACCATGTTGTCCATGATGTCAGTGATATTTCATGTGCATTTCTCTATAGATAGCAGAGGCAGGAGCAGCTCCGTGCTCTCCCTCCTCCATCTTGTTTGGTTGGTGCTGGGCTGACAGTGGGACACTTTAAGCACATAGCATGTAAAAAAACAACATCAGTGTCACTGTGTATTCTCCAGCATTAGACCCGGAGTAACCATCTATGGAGATAAAAATGAAGAAGGACTCATCTGTGTTGTCAAATAGCCACTTCTGCTCACATAGAAGCAACTTCACATCCATTCCACAGCCATTTCCACTGCTGGAGTCCCTCCAATTTCCAATAACCAAGGAAATCTCTGCTGAAGGGTGAGATTTGGGAATCTCACTTTAAAATCAGCAGCATTAACCATGTTTTACAACTATTTCTTCTGTCCAGTTTGCTCATAATTTACTCATGCTCTAAAAAATATTAAACTGTACTTCAACTTTTCTCTAATTATATTTATATATAAATCCCTGAGAAGATACGTGTCCACTTGAAATTTGCTTTTATAGTTAGTAAACATCCTGTGTGCAAGCAGAGACCCCCAAGCCTGCGCCCTCTGTGTTGTCACATGTTAGGAGAATAGTAGACCAGGCCACCTTTTCTAAAAGCAGGGTAGGGTGGGGTGCACAGGACCTGGTGGTGCCTGATGCTCACTCATACTTGGGGACTCTGAGGTCCTGACCTATATGGTATCAGGGCCACCATAATGCTTCTTAGGAACCCCATTTTTTTGCTTTATTTAGACTTCAGGAGAGCTGGTGCCAAAGATGAGCAAGGAGTTTAAACAAATTGGGAGAATAAAACAGGCCAAGAAGGAAAAAGAACAGGGGAAGAAAAGAGAAAGTGAAGAGGATTTCAGGGAAGGAATGTAGAAGCTGGGGGGAACACTGTGGTAGGTCACTACTCATCAGCCCGTGTCCCCCAGGATGATAATAAATGGAGGAAAGACCATCTGGAACTATATGCAGATGCTAAAAGCAATAAAAACACATGCAAATGATGTCAGCTGGACTGTCAGGGAGATGAGGGGATAGTTTTCTCCATCTCAGGGACCAGACAATCATATCTCTGTGTATCCCATATTCAGAAAGAGGTTAATCTAACAATGTTGCCTAAGAATTGACTGGCCCACCTGAGCCCCACCAACCTCCTGAGGGTGAACTAGGGGATGATAACAAGCCCATGTGACCTCCCACTTGCCTTCCTCACCTTCCTCATAGGGACACTACCAATCTGAGGAGCATGGGCAGGAGGATTCCACTGAGGATATCTGTCTTTTTGCTCCCACAGATTCCTAAATTGAGAGAGGAATGAGTCCAAAGACCAATTGCTGAAAAACATCCAGGCTTTATTTTGTGACCTCTTGCACTGCCTCCCCAAGCCTGGGCAGTGCTGTCCTGCAGTCCACTCCAAAGAGACTAAAAAACAAGGGGAATTACTTCCTCCTATGAGAGGAAGAGGGAAGAAACATTGTCCTTGAAGAATAACAACTTTGCTACCAAATATGCTTCCACACAGCCAGACTGAGAAGTGCTGGGCACCAGTCTAGAAGCCATTTTGACCCCACCTGACAACATCAAAGAGAAGGATATACCAGGCAGCCTGGAAGTGATTTGATTCTGGAGACAGGGACAGATTGCACAAGGCTCTTCACTGACTCTATCTGCACTTGGCTCCTTTGAGTATCAGTCACGTGATTCTGGAGACAGGGACAGATTGCACAAGGCTCTTCACTGACTCTATCTGCACTTGGCTCCTTTGAGTATCAGTCACGTTCTTCTGTCCCTAACCTACACCACAGCTAAGAACTGTCAGAGCTCTCTGAGCATGTATCGTTCTCTTCACTTCACGATGCCCACCAGATAATGACTGCTACCACCTTACAAGGAAAGTGGCAGGCTCAACTTCAAGTCTGTCAAAGAAACTGTTGGGTGGGGTTTGCTGGTTTCATGGATTTTCTAAATGCACCTATCTTCAGAGCTATTCTGTGGGCACTGGCATTATTGTTGGCCACGCCCCATGCTGGTCAGGCATATCTTGTGCATCTGGACAAGGCTAGAACAAACAGATGGAGAATCCCCATGTCACACACCTCGCATTAACCTAGGAAATAAAGAAACCACCTGTCACACCATTGATAGTCATTCCATCACTGGGGACTCTGACAATGGGTTGTGGTGAGGTAGAGGGCTGGGCAGTACCAGGAATGTGCATTTCTGGTCAGGTAGCAAAACAGAGCCACAGCATGTCTGAGTGGGTCTCCGTACCATTCCCAGTGCCCATGCCCCATGTTGCTTGACAGGCAGGATTATTGGACAATCTGCTGGCAGCCGGATGCCAAATCAGCCAGAGGAGAAGCTGCCTAACATTGGCTGTTCCAATGATAATTAGACATTCTTACAAAGTTGGAGCCTTTTTGTGGGAATTCAGGATGGGTGTTCAGGAAGAGCAACCTCTAAGTCAGTGAGAGGAGAAGCTGCAGTTCTCAACACAGGCTGAATTGTAGTTTCCTGGCTACTCAAACACTGATGTTCAGCTCCCCCAGACCAACACAGCAACAGTATCTGCAATAGGGATAAGGGTGGAAAATGTTGACAAGCTGCCAGGTGGTCCTCAGGATACCCATTATCGAGAACCATGATTTAGAGGCCATTTGGCACTGTCTGGTTGGCCCTCAGATGATGAGGGAGGGGCTTGTGGGAAGATAGGTGAAGCTATGGATTCCATAGACATGGTATGAAGATGCCACAATTCCAGGGATACAGTACATCTCCAAAGATAATGGAGGTCTTTAGCAGCCCTGTTCTCCAAAGACATGTGGCCAACATCTACTTCTAAGCCATAGGGGTATTCCACAACCAACAAACATCAGTAGCTCTAAAGGTTGGTCCAGGATTCTTTAGCATTCATCCTGGTGCCTTTCTGGGATTTAGAAGAAATGTTCTAAACTCTGACTTTTGCAACATGGTACTGTTATTTCACCAGTCTCTCCATCAGCCTGGGTGCAGTCTTATTATCTGTTAAATAGTGAAGGGATACTGTGAAAACTTTGATAAGTTCAAAACCCAAAAGTGCCAGTAGGAAGCAGCAAGGAGAACCACTTGCCAGCCCCTGCATGCATCATGAGACAGACAGATACATGTCAGCATGAATCCAGTGTTCTTGTAAAGAGCTTTCAAACAGTGTACAATAGTTTAAATCCATGGTCAGCAGTATTTAAATTAACATTTAAATAAAATGCATGTATGACAGATACCTTAAAATCCACTAAGAATTTCTCAGTGCTTTGGAGATAAAAATATTGACAGAAAATTCCACTGAAAGCTCAGGGCCCAGGCAAATAACATCTGTGTCCTGCCAAAGACCTCACACCCTGGAAATTTTATAAAGCTGGCATTAGGATGAACTGAACATCAGGAACAATCATCAAAGGAAAAATAAAAGTAAACTCCACTTAATCCTGGAAGAGAGGGCTGCCCTGAAAGTGGCAAATACTCCTAGAAATTTGCCATAAACAACTTACTTAGTACTCAACTCTAACAACCTGTTTCTAAAAATCACCCTCCTGCTCATTTCAGAAACTTCATCTCTCTGGTTTTCTCATAATTTTTGCATTATGAGAAAACCATTTTAAGTATATACAGATTTGACTTTTCTAAGGGAATATGACTTAATTTTTTATTTCTACTAATCACTTTTTAAACTTACCCCTCTTATTAAAACGCAATTTTTTTCTTATAACTAGTTAAAGATTTCCTAAGTGTGGTGTATCCAAAGTCTCTGTTTAAAATGAATCTAGCAAGAAATGCATGTTTATTTATGTATTATTTCATAATAATTTGACAATGATTTTTTATTATTACTGTATGGCCAATAGAGATTTAAAATAAGATACACTGAAATCTGAACTGTTTCACTTGATCATTTTACTGTAAAAGTCAAAGCTTCCATTAAATAAAAACAAATATGCCACATCAGCTAATCAAATTAATAGGAAAATATAGTGAAAATGTGCACCTACAATTAGATGGAAAAGGTAAAAGCCAAAACCAATGGCAAAGTGACAGAGAATCCCGTGGGTTTTGTGTGTATTCATTCAGCCACCACAAATATTTTAATCCAAGGGTCTTGGAGAACATGTGTTTAAATTTCTTTAAATACAAAGAGCCACATCACCTGTAAAATGCTGCAGATTGGTGAATAATGATTAAAAATACAAAATAATGTAAAAAAACTGCCCTTTGATATATATTTTTTAAATTTCTTAATTGAGGTTCTCTAAATGGAGTTTGGAGAATGGGTGTTAGACAAATCAGTTTGTGTCATTCCCAGTTAGGAACAGCTTCATCACCTCCTAGGTTCTGGGAAGAGGACTATTAGGAGAGGCTGTGCGGCACTGCCTGAGTGTACTGCAAGAGCTCTGTGCATCCTCTGTGCACCCATCCTGGGGCCCCCTCCCCTGTGAATCTCCCCTCCCCTGTGTGTCTCAACTTCTTCCGTGGTGACCCCACCCATCTCCTATCTGGGGCTCTGCACCATGTCCACAGCTGCTAGCCTGACACAGGCCCTCTGCTCAACAGACCCCCTCACATTCTTTTCCTTCAGTGTGGTGCCTACCTTTCCTTCTGTGCCTCTGTCTGGTGCTTCCTCTCTGCCTCTTCTGCTTTCCTCATTTCTTCCTTGGCATTCTTCTACTGCCACTTGGGGATCTGCAGGTGGGTGACACCTTGGTGCTGCCCTTGAGGGCTAACCAGTCCCCCTGGAAGGTGGGGGCCTGCACCTTGCTGATGTGGATGCTGAGTACTACCACACCTGGCCACTCACTTCTCTGAAACAGGAGCTTCAGGGGCAAGAGGCTGGCCTTCCACTTGGCAGAGGCTGACCCCTGGGATCCTGGCAGGTAGGGAGTTGGGGTGCTGACTCTTGGAACCTCCTCTCTGGGGGCCATCAGTATCTCATAAGTCTGCTTTTGTTGTTCAGTGCCTTCCTCCTCATCCCTCTCTTGGGCAAGGGTGTCCTGGTTCCCCCATAGCTGCTAGGATTTCCTTAATGCCTGCTGCCTTTTTCCCAACAGGAAAGGTTGTCAGGAAACACAGTTTGGCAGATGGTGGCCACAATTTGACTGTAAATGCTTATGGTTATCCAGGCCATATAGTAAATGATGCTTCCAACTTCCAGGACCCAGCTGGAGTGCAAGGTGAGCATGCACCACACAAACTCACTGAACCTCTGCAAGCATTTTTGGAGGATGCAGGTTTCAGAACTGCCTCAGAGGCCAGCAGCAGCTCTAGCCTGTACTTTTCCACAAACTGTTCCGGGGACGGTTGTGCGCAGCCTCCACTCAGCCTATGTAAGTGGCTCACTTCTGGGGAGACATCCCGCGATAGGTGTCCCTTCCATGTACATCTGCCCCTGCATGAGGACTCTGATACACTCTGTTTAGCCCTGCATGGTGACTTTCATCATGGCAGTGAAGCTGAACACATTCCATCTTTCAAATTCAAGACCAGAGAAATAGTTCAACAGGTAGTTGGTGATGGTGGGGTGTCCTGCAGGCACAGTTGTGATTGGATCCATGTTCTCCTTGTTGTCTTGCGAGTTGAGGTCATATGGGGGCACTCTGCTAAGACCACCACAGTATCCAAAAAGCAACAACAAAAGGGCCCATCAAAAACTGCAGTTGGTTCCCTGAACCTCCTCATTCTGTGGACCCCACTGCACCAATGCCTGCATGAGCCCCACATCCTTGGCACAGCCAGTGCACAGGAAGATGGCCTCCTCCAGGACGTCCTCCAGGGTGCTGTCCATCCTCACCATACTGCATTTCTCCTCACCTACAGGAAGATAGAAGGAATCATCAGAAGCGATTCTTTGGGTGTCTGCCACAGTATTCTTTTCTTCACATTTTAGCTTGTCTGAAATTGGGATGTATCTCATTGCAACAAACCAGTTGATAGTTATAGAATTATCCCAGCTTGTGCACATGGGAATTATAGCTTATAGTGGTATCCTCTTAACTGGCCTGCATATCATTAATATCAAAAATGTAAGGTTTGATTGGCATTGTAAAAATGGCTTCAAAAATATTACCCTATGACTCGAGTTTATCATATATGTAAAAGGCGTGGAAACAGAGCCTCAGGGTAGAAATTTGATATTAGTGAAGCACAAACTCATTGTTAGGAGAACTGATCACCATTTCATATTTTTTTGAGTAGCACTCACAAAATATTTTGAGACCTAACATAGGAAGATACGCACAAATAGATGAAGTTGAACTACATTTTTGTCAGTGAGGCATTGCAAAGATTACCTATCACATGCCAATCAATGAAGTTGAATGCAAAGAAAATTACTGTCTTATGTGTGAGTCAGTGCAAGAAAGTTCAGAGGAGAAATGTCTGAATGACTGTCTTGATCTAATCAGTGAATTAGTTGAGTGGTTACTGGAGGCAGGTGGGGTGGGGCTGGAGGAAGTTGTTCATTGGAGGCATGGCTATTGGGTATATATTTTGTATCTGGAGAACAGATTTTCTCACTTTATCTGCTTCCTATTCATCATATAAGCTGCATCCCTATGCCACATTCTTTATCCATTGATAATTAAATTTATGTCTAATTACACTTGGGTATTTATATTATTATATATGCTTTATATTAATGTAACTATGTATAGAACTAAATTTAGGAATAGTATAGGGTTACAAATAGGGTTAGGGAATAAATATATATTAAAAACATGAATATTCATATAATGTATATGTGAAAATGTATATGAAAATATATATGTTTTAAAATAGGCAAGGGTTTAATTTGAATCATAAATAAACATTTTTTTTAAATTTATTTTTAGGGTTTTTTTAAGGTGGGCACAATATCTTTATTTTATATTTATGTGGTACTGAGGATCAAACACAGAACTTAGTGCATGCCAAGTGAGCACTCTACCACTGAGACACAACCCCAGCCCTAAATACACATATTTAATTTGCAAATGCAGATATAAATTACACATAAACATATTGATTTGTATGCAAATATGCCATTGAAAATTGAATATATAAGTCAAAATACACATAAACAAATTACTACATACACATTTATGTAAAATTAAGTATAGAGATAATTTGAGAGTTAGTATTAAATTATGGATTGGGTTAAAGTTAGAGAATGAATATGTAAATCAAAAACAAAAATATAAATACACATGAAAATATATGTAAGTGTACCTTTTTGAAATGGGGAAGGGTTTAATGGGAGACATAAATACACACTTTTTGAATTGTAAACACAGATAAATATGTATTAATATGTAATAATACTTATGAAATGAACATGTCTAATTAACATGAATATTCATATTATATATATGATGCTACATTAATATGTTTAGGTATATTAATAAATTTAGGGTTTTTATTGTTTTTTAGGGTTAGGGTTAGAAATTAATATGTATATTGAAAAACAGGAATATTCATAAGAGTGTACATGAGTATATATATATGGCAATATATATCAGTATATATGGGTTTGGTTTTCTTGGGGGGTGTTACCAGGGATTGAACTCAGGGGCACCCCTGACCACCAAGCCACATCCCTAGCCCTATGTCATGTTTTATTTAGAGAGTCTTGTTGAGTTGCTTATTGCCTTGCTTTGCTCAGATCATCCTGAGACTCCAGAGCAACTGGGATTACAGATGTCTGCCACTATGCCCCTGGTATATGTTTAGAAATAGGAAAGTGAGTCTTATAAATACACCTTTTAAAATTTCTATTTTACAGATAGATTTTATAAATGCATATACAATAATATATATGGAAATATACCATTGATAATCAAATATCTAAGTCAAAATACACATACACATTCATATTACTGCACATATATTTATGTAAAATTAGGTTTAGGTATAAGGGTGTTGTGAGAGTTATTATTAAATTATGGCTTGGGTTAGTGTTGATGTTTGGTAATGAATAAGTTTAAAACATGAATATTCATGAGCATGTATTTGTGTAAATATCTATGAAAATATATATAAATACATATTTCACTTTGAAATAGTGAAGGGTTTAATGTGACTTGTATGAATATTCTTTTTTTTTATTTTGCAAATGCAGAGAAATAATATATATTAATACAAAAATATTCAAATATACCATTGATAATTGAATATATATGTCAAAATACACACAAACATTCATGTAAATACATAAGCTTTTTTGTAAAGTTAGGTTTATTTATAAGAGGTATGCATAGGATTAGTATTAAATTATGGCAAGGGATAGCATTATCACTAGGGAATATATCAAAAACCATAAATATTTCTAAGAATGTACATGTAAAAATACATATGAAAATATATTTTTGAAATAGGAAAGACTTTAATGTGAGACATATTCATACACACTTTTAAATTTGTGAATGCACAAATAAATATGTATATATGATAAATATGCAAATATATTTTTGATAATTAAATACATATGTCTCATTATACATGTATATTCATGATTTTATGTATGCTTCTATATTAATGTAGATTCAGGTATAAGGTTATATTTAGGCATAGTGTTAAATTTTGTGTAGGGTAAGGGTTAGGGTTAGTGAAAAAAATGCACATGGAAAACCAAGAATACTCATTAGAATAACTCATGAATATATGTATGAAAATATAAATATATAAATATATAAATATATATATAAATATATATATATATATATATGTTTTGAACTAGGAAAGGTTTTATTTTTTATTTATGATTTAAATAATTTCTTTAGTTGCTGATAGAACGTTATTTTACTTATTTATATGCAGTGCTGAGTATCGAACCCAGTGCCTCACACATACCAGTAAAGTGCACTACCACTGAGTCAAAGCCCCAGCCTAAGATTTTAATGTGACACATATGAATACAGATTTTTAAAATAGGACTGCACAGATTAATTATATATATGAATATATACTTATACATATTTAAATATACGATTGATAATTGTGTACATAACTATATAAAAATGAATATTAAAATTAATATATATATGTATTTATTTTAAGGTAGGTTTAGGTATACAAGTAAATATAGGAATAGTATCAATTTCAAATTTTTGTGTACATTTAGGTTTATCTTTAGGGAATAAATATATTTGTTTTATTTTATTTTATTTTTTTTATTATTAGTTGCTCAAAACATTACAAAGCTCTTGACATATCATATTTCATACATTTGATTCAAGTGGGTTATGAACTCCCAATTTTCCCCCGTATATAGATTGCAGAATCATATCAGTTACACATCCACGTTTTTACATACTGCCATACTAGTGTCTGTTGTATTCTGCTGCCTTTCCTATCCTCTAGTATCCCCCCCCCGTCCCCTCCCCTCCCATCTTCTCTCTCTACCCCATCTACTGTACTTCATTTCTCTTCCTTCTTTTTTTTTTCCTATCCCTTCACTTTCTCTTATATGTAATTTTGTATAACGATGAGGGTCTCCTTCCATTTCCATGCAATTCCCCTTCTCTCTCCCATTTCCTCCCACCTCTCTTCCTCCCTCCTCTGTTTTGAGTTGCCCTGCTTATATCAAAGAAGACATTTGGCATTTGTTTTTTAGGGATTGGCTAGCTTCACTTAGCATATTCTGCTCTAATGCCATCCATGTCCCTGCAAATGCCATGATTTTGTTATTTTTTAGTGCAGATTAATACTCCATTATGTATAAATGCCACATTTTTTATCCATTCATCTATTTAAGGGCATCTAGGTTGGTTCCACAGTCTAGCTATTGTAAATTGTACTGCTATGAACATCGATGTAGCAGTATCCCTATTCTATGATCTTTTAAGGTCTTTAGGGAATAGTCCATGTAGGGGGATAGCTGGGTCAAATGGTGGCTCCATTCCCAGATTTCCAAGGAATCTCCATATTGCTTTCCAAATTGGCCACACCAATTTGCAGTCCCACCAGCAATGTACAAGTGTACCCTTTTCCCCACATCCTCGCCAGCACTTGTTGCTATTTGACTTCATAATGGCTGCCAATCTTACTGGAATGAGATGGTATCTTAGGGTGGTTTTGTTTTGCATTTCTCTGACTGCTAGAGATAGTGAGCATTTTTTCAAGTACTTGTTGATTGTTTGTATGTCCTCCTCTGAGAAGTGTCTGTCCAGGTCCTTGGCCCATTTGTTGATTGGGTTATTTGTTTTCTTATTGTTTAATTTTTTGAGTTCTTTGTATACTCTGGATATTAGGGCTCTATCTGAAGTGTGAGGAGTAAAAATTTGTTCCCAGTATGTAGGCTCCCAACTTACTTCTATTATTGTTTCTCTTGCTGAGAAAAAAACTTTTTAGTTTGAGTGAGTCCCATTTTTTGATTCTTGTTTTTAACTCTTGTGCTCTGGGTGTCCTATTAAGAAATTTGGAGCCCAAAACCACAGTATGTAGATCAAAGCCAACTTTTTCTTCTATAAGACGCAGAGTCTCTGTTTTGATATCAAGCTCCTTGATCCATTTTGAGTTAACTTTTGTGCATGGTGAGAGAAAGGGATTCAGATTCATTTTGTGGCATATGTATTTCCAGTTTTTCCAGCACTATTTGTTGAAGATGCTGTCTTTTCTCCATTGCATGCTTTTAGCACCTTTGTCAAATATAAGATAGTTGTAATTTTGTGGATTGGTCTCTGTGTCCTCTATTCTGTACAATTGGTCCACCTGCCTGTTTTGGTACCAGTATCATGCTGATTTTGTTACTATTGCTCCGTAGTATAGTTTGAAGTCTGGTATCGCTATACCGCCTGATTCACTCCTCCTGCTTAGAATTGCTTTTGCCTTTCTGGGTCTCTTATTTTTCCATATGAATTTCATTATTGTTTTATCTATTTCTACAAGAAATGTTGTTGGGTTTTTGATTGGCATTGCATTAAACCTATAGAGAACTTTTGGTAAAATCTCCATTTTGATGTTAGTTTTTCCTATCCATGAACAGGGTATATTTTTCCATCTTCGAAGATCTTCTTCTATTTCTCTCTTTAGGGTTCTGTAGTTTTCATTGTATAAATCTTTCACCTCTTCTGTTAGGTTGATTCCCAAGTATTTTATTTTATTTTATTTTTATTTTTTTGAGGATATTGTGAATGCGGTGGTTGTCCTCATTTCCATTTCAGAAGGTTTGTGGCTGATATACAGGAATGCCTTTGGCTTATGCGTGTTCAATTTATATCTTGTCACTTTGCTGAATTCATTTATTAGCTCTAGTAGTTTCTTTGTAGACTCTTTTGGGTTTGCTAGGTTTAGAATAATGTCTCTGCAAATAGTGATAATATAAGTTCTTCTTTTCCTATCTTTATGCCTTTAATTTCTTTCATCTGTCTAATTGCTCTGGCCAGTATTTCGAGAACTATATTGAATAGAAGTAGTGAGAGAAGGGTTAATATGAGACATAAATACAAAATTTTAATATCCAAATGCAAAAATAATTTTATATATGAATATGTAATAACACTTCTGAAAATATAACATTGATAAATATGTATGTAAGTATAAATAACATATGAGTATAAATAAAAGTATATTTGCTTTTATCTGAATGTAGGGTAGTTATAGGGGTAAAACTATGGTTAGTACTAAATTTTGTATATAGTTAGGGCTAGGGAATGAATATGTGTATTTAAAAATGTGAATATTTTAAGAATGTACATGTGTAATTTTGACAGTTTGAAATTTGGAAGGGTTTAATGTGAGATGTAGGAAGACACATTATCACATATATTTATGTGATATATACATATTTATAATAAAATCAAAACTTGATTTTTTTCTGTAGTTTATCTATTTTCTATTGGATTGATTTCTGATCTTTATGATTTCTTTGTCCTATTTACTTTGGGTTTTATTTGCTTGTCTTTTTCTAGATTCTTAAGATAGAAATTAAGATCATTGGTTTTAAACTGTCTTCTTTGATATCGGCATGAAGTTATATATTTTCCTTGTCAGTACCACTTTGGCTGCAAATTTTAGCATATATTCCTTTCATTGACATTAAGTTTGAAGAATTTGCCACTTACTTTTGTGATTTTATTCTTTCATTTGTATTATTTAAGAGGATATTAGGTGTCTTTCTAGTATATGGGAATTTCATACATACCTATTATTAACTATAACATAATTTTGTGTTCATGGAGCATAATTAGTATTTTAAAAATTTGTTGAGTTTATTAGGGAATGGAAATGGTAACAGCCCTGATTTTGGTCATTGCACATTGTATAAATGTACTAATTTATCATTTTTTGCCCCATGAATAATCATAAAATAGTATCTATTGACTTAAAAATGCAAAGTTGGTGAATCTTCCCTGATTGTTTGGTTGAATTCTTAACCTTTCTCACTGACTACACACCAAGGGGAGAAAATCTAGGTTCAAGTATTATAACAATGTGAAACTTGCAAGACAAAAGCTATAGAACCATGCATGACAGTTATACCATATTCCATGAACAAAATGTGCATGTTTGTATGCAGATTCAGGGCTATTTCTCAAAGCACCAGATGGTGGGTTTTCTGGGCATATCTTTCTTTGTCCATCCTGGTAGTATTTCAGCATGATTTCTTTCTTTTCCTCACAGCACAGATTATAAGGAATGAAAATTTAGGAAAAAAAGAGATGCTCAGTAACATAAGGAATAGGAAGATGCGATTTTTGCTGTTTGAATCAAAGGTAAAGCTAGTTATATTAAAATTTTAAATAGTTGTTTGAGCTGGGGATTGAATCCAGGGCTTGTGCTTGCAAGGTAAGCACTCTATGAACTTATTGACATAAGTTAATAGCTCAGTTGGCAGGAGATCAAGGCTCCACTCAATGGGTGGCAGGGAAATAAGTTTTAAGGTGCTAATGAAAAAAAAATATTTGATTGTTTCAAGTACAAAGCTCTTATTTTCAAGTTAATTGTTGGTGTATAGTGAATAATCTTGAGTTTTCTTTTTCTGTTTTCATTGAGCTATGGTTTGTTTTATTTCATTAGGAAACCACAGTACTGGAGGTGTCTCAGTCTAGTAACCTCCAAATTAATTTTCTAAAACAGTTTGAAGTACAAGTTTTTTTTTTCCATTTTTCCTGATTTCAGAACTAGATTACAAGACTTGTTGAAGGAGCCAGTGATGGAGAAAAATGCAGAATTGTAATTTCAGGTCAGAAAATTGTAATTTCATGAGGTGGTTGGACTTAGTTCTGGAAGGACTGCCATTGTATTGAGGGGGGAGATCACTATAATTATTAGAATTGTGGAGGCTTTTGGAAGAAATGGAGCCCCTGTCAGATTTTCAAGAACACAACACATCTTCTTTTCTTTATTCTTTATCTTTTTCTCTCCTCCTGTTTCTCTTTTCTTCTTCCCTCTTTTTCTTCTTCTCTTCCTCCTCCTCCTTCTTCTCCACATTCTTTAATTTCACCATTAGAAACAGCATATTATTTCATAACCCTAACCCTAACTCTATGATGAATTCTCTGTAAATTCTGAAGGTCTTAGATTAGCAGGCCAACAGATACTATTATGTATTTTAAGTGCTACAATAGGTATCTGTCCTCTTTTCTTTTCTGGCTCCCTTTATGGACTTTCATTCTATTTTCCTCACAGGATTCTCCATGGATTTTATTTGAATTAGAAAAAATTGGAAGACAGTGATAGTCATATATGACTGAGGCTTTCCCTATTCCTTTCTTTTCATTTTTTTCTTTTCTCTTTCAATTTCCTGGTGCTGGGGATTGAACCCAGGGCCTTGTGCTTGCAAGGTAAGCACTTTATGAACTGAAATATATGAACTGCACCAGCTCCCCACCCCTTTTTTATTTCTTACAGAATGAACTGTGTTTCTGCCACACACATGGAAAGAATATACTTATAAAAATTATATACTGTAGAATCTGCCTCAAGGATATTTTGCTGTCACCTTATACTTATTTATTTCAGTTGTATATGGACTCAATGCCTTTGTTTTATGTGGTGCTAGGATAACACCCAGTGCCTCACACTTGCAAGGCAAATTCTCTACCACTCAGCTACAACTCCAGCTTTTGCTGTTGCCTTTTTTAAAATTATTAATTCAAACAACTATTTTAAATTATTTCTATAATCATAAATGGGGAAATACAATAGCTTTCAAAAGTTTTATCGAAAAGTAGCTGGGGATTGTATCCACCAGTCTCAGTCTTACAAGAGGTAATATTTTGCTATTGTCATCGTAAAGTTGCTTCATAGTAAGCTGACTTACTAAGTAGAAATATTTGAGTTGTCCTGTGATAATTGATTACTTTATCAAGGCTACCAGCCCTTGAAGATCAGAAATAGAGGAAGTAAATATGCAGGCTGCTGCAATAAACTCAGACTCAGAAAAAAAGAGGGCATTTAACTATTGTCGCACTTAAAATACATAATAGTATCTTTTAACCAGCAAAATATGTCCTTGCCTGTGAAATTGTACAGACACAACCTTACCATTGGCTGAACTATATTTAGATTCAGTAATGGGTCTGAGGAGTTTCCAACCATTTAGCGAAATCTGCCAGAAAAATTCTTCTGTATTTCAAAGCCAAAATCATTCATGCAAATACTTAAAACACTCAAGTGTAAAGCACAGGTTGACTACATACCTTCCCAAGGGAGTGGCCATGTCTCTACACAGGAAGGTCTATTGAAGGATTTTTTTGTTGTTGTTGCTGCTGGTAATGGTGGTGGTTTTGTGATAATGATTACCATTTTTGTTCTGTCAATGTTTGTGTTCACTTTTAACTATTTATAGGAAATAATTGTAGACTAATAGTTTTATTTTTATTCTGCAAGGAGAAAGGACACAAAAATTTTCTGAAGGATTATTTAAAATTTTTTATTCCAAAATTTATGGAATGATCATTATCAATTAATGTTCCTAAATAAATTTATTGTGACTCAGTGACATGCATAGTATGTGCTAAACTGTCATCTATGGCCCACCTGTATCAGAATCATCAGTTTGTTGAACAGTGTCTGCATCAGTATCACCTGGGATACTTACATAGAGAGGCAGATCCTCGATTAGAGTCCCACACCCACTAAATGCTTGATATTGCAGCCCAGGGAGTCACTACCACAATCCCCATAGCTGACTGTGAAACAGAGGCCCTTTGAAATGAAAATCTTCGAATTCTTTTTTAATTTTGATCTTTAAACTGTCAATGGAGGTTGATGGACTGCCTGGCCCTCTTGGGCACTGCAAATGGGAACATACAACTTTTTTTTTTTTTTTATTGGTCGTTCATAACATTACATAGTTCTTAATACATCATATTACACGGTTTGATTCAAGTGGATTATGAACTCCCACTTTTACCCCGTATACAAATTGCTGTATCACATCAGTTACCCTTCCATTGATTGACATATTGCCTTTCTAGTGTCTGATGTATTCTGCTGTCTGTCCTATTGTCTACTATCCCCCCTCCCCTCCCCTCCCCTCCCCTCCCCTTTTCTCTCTCTACCCCTTCTACTGTAAATCATGTCTTCCATTTGTATTCTCTTGACTTACCCCTCCTTACCTCTTATATGACATTTTGTATAACCCTGAGGATCGCCTTCCATTTCCATGCAATTTCCCTTCTCACTCCCTTTCCCTCCCACCTCTCATCCCTGTTTACTGTAAATATTCTTCTCAAGCTCTTCGTCCCTACCCTGTCCTTGTTTACACCCCTTATATCAAAGGAGTCATTTGGTATTTGTTTTTTAAAGATTGACTAGCTTCACTTAGCATAATCTGCTCTAATGCCATCCATTTCCCTCCAAATTCTATAATTTTGTCATTTTTTAATGCAGAGTAATACTCCATAGTGTATAAATGCCACATTTTTTTTATCCATTCATCTATTGAAGGGCATCTAGGCTGGTTCCACAGTCTTGCTATCGTGAATTGAGCTGCTATGAACATCGATGTAGCAGTGTCCCTGTAGCATGCTCTTGTTAGGGCTTTAGGGAATAGACCGAGAAGGGGAATAGCTGGGTCAAATGGTGGTTCCATTCCCAGCTTTCCGAGAAATCTCCATACTGCTTTCCAAATTGGCTGCACCAATTTGCAGTCCCACCAGCAATGAACAAGAGTGCCCTTTTCCCCGCATCCTCTCCAGCACTTATTGTTGTTTGACTTCCTAATGGCTGCCAGTCTTACTGGAGTGAGATGGTATCTTAGGGTAGTTTTGATTTGCATTTCTCTGACTGCTAGCGATGGTGAGCATTTTTTCATGTACTTGTTGATTGATTGTATGTCCTCCTCTGAGAAGTGTCTGTTCAGGTCCTTGGCCCATTTATTGATTGGGTTATTTGTTATCTTATTGTCTAATTTTTTGAGTTCTTTGTATATTATGGTTATTAGGGCTCTATCTGAAGTGTGTGGAGTAAAGATTTGTTCCCAGGATGTAGGCTCCCTATTTATCTCTCTTATTGTTTCTTTTGCTGAGAAAAAACTTTTTAGTTTGAGTAAGTCCCATTTGTTGATTCTATTTGTTAACTCTAGCGCTATGGGTGTCCTATTGAGGAATTTGGAGCCCGATCCCACAGCGTGTAGATCATAACCAACTTTTTCTTCTATCAGATGCCGTGTCTCTGATTTAATATCAAGCTCCTTGATCCATTTTGAGTTAACTTTTGTGCACGGCGAGAGATAGGGATTCAGATTCATTTTGGTGCAAATGGATTTCCAGTTTTCCCAGCACCATTTGTTGAAGATGCTATCCTTCCTCCATTGCATGCTTTTAGCCCCTTTATCAAAAATAAGATAGTTGTAGTTTTGTGGATTGGTTACTGTGTCCTCTATTCTGTACCATTGGTCCACCCGCCTGTTTTGGTACCAGTACCATGCTGTTTTTGTTACTATTGCTCTGTAGTATAGCTTGAAGTCTGGTATCGCTATACCGCCTGATTCACACTTCCTGCTTAGTATTGTTTTTGCTATTCTGGGTCTTTTATTATTCCATATGAATTTCATGATTCTTTTATCTATTTCTACAAGATATGCTGTTGGGATTTTGATTGGCATTGCATTGAACTTATAGAGAACTTTTGGTAATATCGCCATTTTGATGATGTTAGTTCTGCCTATCCATGAGCAGGGTATGTTTTTCCATCTTCTAAGGTCTTCTTCTATGTCTTTCTTTAGGGTTCTGTAATTTTCATTGTATAAATCTTTCACCTCTTTTGTTAGGTTGATTCCCAAGTATTTTATTTTTGGGGGGGATATTGTGAATGGAGTAGTTGTCCTCATTTCCGTTTCAGAGGATTTGTCGCTCATATACAGGAACGCCTTTGATTTATGCGTGTTGATCTTATATCCTGCCACTTTGCTGAATTCATTTATTAGCTCTAATAGCTTCTTTGTAGACCCTTTTGGGTCTGCTAGGTATAGAATCATATCATCTGCAAATAGTGATAATTTAAGTTCTTCTTTTCCTATTTTTATGCCTTTAATTTCTTTTGACTGTCTAATTGCTCTGGCCAGTGTTTCGAGGACTATGTTGAACAGAAGTGGTGAGAGAGGGCATCCCTGTCTTGTACCAGATCTTAGAGGGAATGCCTTCAATTTTTCTCCATTCAGAATGATGCTGGCCTGTGGCTTATCATAGATTGCTTTTACAATGTTGAGGTATGATCCTGCTATCCCTAATTTTTCTAGCGTTTTGAACATAAAGGGATGCTGTACTTTGTCGAATGCTTTTTCTGCATCTATTGAGATGATCATATGGTGGGAACATACAACTTGAGACAGGTTCCTGATTAACAAAGCTAAATACACACTTTGGTATTTCATGCCTTCCCCCCTGCTACTGTGTCCTGTTTTTATAAAAGCTTTCCATGCCTCACAGTCATCAAAGATGAAGACTTGTCAAAGAAAATGTTCTTCTCTATCTTGCGCAAACCCAGGATGGAAAGAGACCAATTCCCCATTGCCATACTGGCACCTGAGTTTTAATGCTGCAAAACAAACAGCAAAATATTCCTTCCTTTGAAATTGTAACGCACATCAAGTTTAAGAATCACTTGTCTTATCTTAGAAATTCTTGAAAAATGGCAAAGAGGAAAAATTGTCACTTTTTAAACTTAGACCTCAGAATTAGTCAATAAATTTCTTCATAACAGCTTTATTTTATACTTCTTAAAGATTTTTATCATTTTTTAATTTTAATTTTTAAATATATTCTAATTAATTATACATGACAGTATTGTACACAAATGGAGCACTTCCTCTGGCTGAACGTGGTGCACAGACAACACCAGTAGTGTACTCACAAATGTATATACGGTATTAAAGTCCCTCTCATTCCACAATCCTTCACACCTCCACACTCCTCCTGTTGCTTCCCTCCCCTCTGTCCAATCCAAGGTTCCTTCATTCCCCCCACCTCGCTTTATAGATCAGCATCTGCTTATCAGAGAAAACATTCAGTCTTTGTTTTTTGGGGTTTGGCTTATTTTGTTTTCTATTCTTAAAACTTTTTCTAGGGACAGGTGTAGAAATGGGAAACAAAGACAAAAAATAAACTATTCATACAAACTTTGCTTTAAAAGAAAAAAAAGCCACCAAAAGACCTTTACAGGTTCACCCTGCCTGCCATGAGTGATGTTGGCCTTCAATGTATGGTTGCAGCAACATATATAAACCTCTATCTTACATTTATGAATACCTACTCACATCCTAGGAGCATTCTGAAGATACAAAAGAGGCTTCAGTACAATTGGGGCCTAAGAAACAAGTAGAGGCTGCCCTATGCAAGACTTCGCATAGGCTTGGTGTGGACATCAGTCTCATATTCCCCTGAGGGATGTTAGGTTAGCAAAATGGCACAGCATACTTAATGTGGAGGAGGGGGGACAACAAAATTTGGAGAATGAGTTAATAAAGGAAGCAGATTGTGCTAGGATATAAATTAGAGATCCTCTTATTAAAAGTCATCAATTTTCTTCCTCACATGACACAAAGAGGTCAGACCTGATGGTGCAGTGCAAAGTCCACCATGGCATGGCATAGAGGTGCTACCTGGTCAGGTGAAAATCCATAAAAAGTGGTCGCTGAGTTTAACTGACACTGCCCAGAAGTGCCCTGCTGCTCAATAAGGTGCTTCTAAAACTGCCAATGAGCTCAATATTGGAATCATATGACCCTTATGTAAGAGGCAATAATTTCCCCAGAGTTGATCTTCTGAGGGGAGCTGCTAAGGTTAGAACTGTGTTGTGACAGGTGCAGTGTCACTGAGGCTGTTCAGAAGCAGTGTCTCAAGGGTTAGCATGCACTCTTAGGTGCACTTTGCCTAGTGGGAGGCCTGGTTGTATTTGACTACTGGTATTCTGCCTCTCTGACTACCCTAGTAGGAGACATCTCTGATGACCTTTTCAGACCTGCATCAGCTTTGAAGGAATAGGTCCCAGATTCTCCTTAGCAGATAGGCAGTTGTTCAGATGTGGGGAGGGGTGTAGGCCTAGGCTTCCTTGTGTGTAAGCACATGTGGTGGCTTTGCTTCTTTTGTGGCTCCTGGAAGGAAAGGGTCTCAATGCTGGAGCACACAGCAGGACCCTTAAGGATTTCACCTGCAAGCAAACAAAAGAATCCTGTTCAGATGGAACTATTAGACACCACTTATGATGCTTAGGCTGGAATTAGGGCAAAGCATGCAGGAAGGCAGAAACATGGTGGGAGGTGGTAAAAAGAATGAGTCAAGGGGATGAACTGGGTCTGGAGGAGATTCCAGGTTCCAGCTTAGAGGATGAGCTTCCCTGTGCACCTAAATCCCTGTTGCCACAGCCATAACCCTACTGCATGCCATATGGTCAGATCCTACTACTTTCCTTTTATTAACCAGTTCATGCTACAAGTTATGTGGTCTGAAGGAAAATAAAGGCCTTTGTCATATTCCAGGAAAAAAGGATGGAGCATGAAACACAGACATGTAGAAATAGCTTTTATTGAAGAGGACATATTGGGGAAAGTTCCCCTGTTAAGTGTGTGTTTCAGTTTTCATAAGAAGAAGGCAAATTGGCAGGGACCTCAGAGATTTTCTAAGTTTAGGTCCACCTTTAACAAATGATGGGTAGTGGCCCACAGAGACTAAAAGGCCAGCCAAAGGCATACAACCAGTTAAGATTAAGCCTGCAGTTAGATACCAGAAATCAGGAACAAGAGAGGCTGACCTGCACACTGGAGGAAGCCAGCAAGAAGTGGAGGCTGCTGGGTTAACTTGGCAGGGATAGGAGGAGGCTATACAGAACCAATTCTCTAAATGTTGTGATAAGAGGCTCGGGAAAGAAAGCAATACTCGGAGAAGAAACAAAGGGAATTAGAAAGCAAGAGTTAGTTAAAACATGGCCCATCCTTGATCACACTATGGCTGTCAAGGCTCTCAAGGTACAATATAGGAACATTACTAGAAGACTCAATGGCTCTGATATTTACCCTCTAAATTTAAATGTTTACTTTCTCATATTTAAAATAATCAGTTACACATCAAGTTTCTCTTCATAGGATTTCTAGGGTATTATTAGCACAGCATTTATGTAAATGTAGACAATATTTGCTATATATATATTTTAAAACTATTCTCTTAAAGTTGTCTTTTTTTTCATTATCAGTTTTTTTTCTTTTATATCAAGGAGACCAAGTGGATTCTCCTTCATGTTTTTTAAAGAAAATGAGATGTCAAAATAAAATTGCCATACTTAACCTAATTTTGTGCACTAAAGTCAATTTATAAGTTTATGCCTTATTTGGTTTTTCATAAAGTAGTTCAGGAAAGTCCAGAATGCACAAATGGCCTCAAGATTCCTTGGTATACAACTAATTCACAGACAGACTTTGAAAGTTCTTCCCTCAAGGACCAACTGAACTACATTTCTCTGGCTCCTTGCTTGACTGACATCAAGGAGAGAAAATTGAGCTAAAGGCGAGAGATGGTGACAAGGGGAGAATAATAACAGGGTGAGGAGCTGAGCGGGCAAGAGGGTGAAGGGATGGAATAGTAAGATGAGGCTATCCAGGAGGTAAGACCTGTCTAGTTGACCAGCTCCTAGAAGGTAAAGGAGGTCAGGGTAACTTACAGGTCTGATGACAGATGGTGTTGTATTTGAAGCAGGCTCTGTGACTGTGTAAGGTGCAACCGTTTCCTTAGCTCCAAGTTAGTTTTTGCCTTCTTCAAAATATTATGTGTCCTGGCCAGTGAAAGAAGAAAAAGATACCCACAAAGAAGGAATTTCTAGCTGGGCCCTACTTGCTGGGCATGAATTTTCTTCTCACCCCTCAGTCATGGCCTATTGCTGACTCCTTTGTCCCCTCACTCTGCAACCACAATTGCTCATGGCACAGAAGGGTTGGGCCCAGTGCATCAGACTCTCCCCTCCCAACATTCCAGTGCCTTTGTGGTCACTGTTTATCTGCAGCACAAGTGTTACATCTTCAAGACCACCCCTTTCCTCTGCTGTTCCACAACTCAGGGGCACCAACACTGGCTGACAATGAACTGCTCCAGGTTCTCCTTCTGCTTGTTGGCAGTCTTCGGACCCTCAGCTGTGATCTTAAGGAGCTTCTCCTGTTTGGATACTTGGGCTCGCATATCCAGGAGCTCTCTTTCCATTGATCCATCCTGGGAAAGAAGGAAAAGCTCTGTGACAACAGTTTGGAGACTGAATGTATCCAGTTCTTTGTGGTTCCTACCAATCAGAAGCAGAACTCTATAATCTTCTCAGCACTTCCAGACTGAGTTCCCTCCATTACAACTTCTTAATCCCTCAGTTCATAACAGTTGAGAAAAAGACAACAGGTAGGAATATTGAGAACCTGTAAGCCCCCAATCAGACCAGCACAGGTCTACATTCCCATGATCAAGGAGACCCTGACTCCAGACCCACAGCAACTTCCAACTGTGAACAAGACCTCCAACTCAGCACTTGCAGGATTTGTGTTTCACACTTTTCCCATCCATGAAGGACTTGGAATTTTAGAGATACTATGTCTGGGACACAGGGCTACCTGATGACAGTGCTCACATTTCAAAATGTCTGTACGAACCTGAAGATGGTGAAGTACCTCCTTGTAATTAGCATAGTTTGATCCCCAAACATACCAGTAACATTAATGTGGAAATAAAAACTAGGGAAGGGATCCAGAGACTAGCCCACCCAAAGCAGGGGACGCCCTTTGGGGCTCTACCTTTTCCCAAGACTGGAACAGAGATAAAAGGCATATTGGGATTCTAGGAGGATGAGTGAAAGAAGCTGCAGGATCACAGTGACTTTCTTTGATCTATTGACCAAGAAGCCCTGAGGAATGAAGAAGCTTCAAAGGCCCCTGAATTTTAGCTCAAACTTCAGATTTATTGGAGGCAGATATTTATAGATTACCAGGGCATCTATGTCTGTGCTTCTCCATTTCCTTTTCTTCTCTTTGAATTATTATCTTGGGGTTTGGGGTGTGAGGACAAAGTAAGGTAATCAGAGCTTCAATGAAAACATCCACCAGGTGTCTCCCTCCAGGATGCTACATTAAGATCCAGTACATTCTAACAATATTTGTAGCTCCTCATCATCAGAAAGCCCTGGAACTGAGAATATAGAATTTCATGAGGCAGAAGAACAGGGCTTGTACCAGAAGACAACACTGGCCTCTTACCACTTTGCCAGGCAGCCCAGGACTGTGGAAGCTTGATAAAGCTGTTTGCCAGAACATGGTCAGGAGGGAGGCTGACTCATCTAGGGTGTGCTGTAGGGCATGGGCACTGCTTCTTAGCTTATGGAAACATTTGTTGCCTGGTGCCTGTGGAAAGGTGGGAGGGAGCCATGGACATCACTGAAGTTGAGACATCCCAGGGCTCAGCACATTGTAGGCCTGCACAAGAATCAAGCTTCCTTTGTTGATTAGGCACAAAGCATGGGCTACTTAAACCTGTCATACCCTGGCTCATCCCTTTGAGGTCCCAGGAATGAAGTGCAGCTCCTTTTACCTGGAATCACTCCTCCACCTGGACATCTTATATAAGGCTGTCAAAGCTCATTCCTATATCATGTCCTCTACAGATCTTTTACCTTCCTCGCATACAATAAAAGACCCCTCTGCACCAATGACCTCGAGGCACAACAGGTGACTTCTCATATTGGGCCTGTGGCCCATTCGCTGGTTTATAAATAGGGGTCTGTTTCTTGCCCTGAAGTTGGGGTTCCCTGGATGCAAGGCTCTGTCTACACATCAATGGGTCTCTGGTAGCTCAGACAGAACAGCCATTGGCCCTTGTTTTCTTTCAAGATATGTACTCTGAGAAGCATTGCAGATTACTTCCCTCCTGTTGCTCCATGGGAAAAAAGAAATGCTGTGGTGGCCAGGTTCTTAGTTTTTCCACATACAAGGCCTTTATTAATTCCACATACAAGGCCTTTACGACCTGTCCATCTGATTAATTTTAATCTGTCCACATGGGTCAGCATGACTGTAACAAATAATAAAACATGAGAAGGTGCTGATTTCTACATCATATGGGCATCAACTTTTAACAAATACTTTACTGAGGATGGTGGCAACACTGCACAGATATCTCTGTGGACCTGAGGGAGAATATGTAGTTGGCCTTCTCTACCACAGAGTAGAACTTAGAATGAATCTGGATATAGGGAAGCCTGGCTAGAATAACTGGAAGATACTTCCTCTGTCATTGGGAGGTGCAGGCCACAAAAATAAATAGTGGAGAAGAAAGTAGAATTAAGCACAAAGGGCACAAAGAAAAGGTGAACCCAGGAGCTGCAGCTCTGAGCTTCAAGGCCCAGGAAGTTGCATGTGGGCCTCAGGAGAGACTGGATCTTTTGAACCAGGTGTTTCCCCTCCCCAATCTGCTCTCTGAGAGCAGTAAAGTGATGGATATGGCCTATGATGTGGTGGCCATGCTTGTTGGTGAACGAGACATCCTTACTATCACCCTCTAGCTTCAGAGAGTTCTTCATTCCTGGAGGATCATTTGAATCCAGCTCTGAAAAAGAAAACCACAATAATAAAGATCTGCTGTTACTCTTGATAATATCCTCAGTTCCCACCAATGCAGAGAGTGATAGAGCCCAGGATCAAGAAAGGCAGCCTTCAAAAATGCAGGGTGGGTCAAGCCCATAGACACATTTTGGTTTCTTTATTTTTATAATCTTTCTTACATCATTATATAATGATAAACTTTCCAGAAGACAAATTTTGTTTTCATTGACAAGTAGGATATTCAGGACAAATAGCATAAACATGAAAGTTTTCTGGATAGAAAAGGTACAGACAAGGGAATTAGAAAGTGTACAGGGCAATGACAAAAAGAGAGCAATAGGACAACTGTGACAAGATGAAGAATGAGAAGAAAGGCGTCCACAGAAGATTCAAGGAAAATGGAACATGCTTTTTCTGTCAGGAAAAAGGATGTTGCACACAGAAAATTTTCTAAATTCACATGACACACTTACAGAGGACCAACAGTTATTTGCATTAATTTTTTTTATTGTGTGCAAGCCCTTTAGTTGTCATATTTATACCATTTGTCCTGGTGAAAATGAAAGTATCTAAGCCAGGAGAAGAGAAAGAAGAGCTGTGGAGGACCAGAGTTATAAAATCCATGCCAACACCCCAAATAAAGATAAAATAACTGAATCTAGGGAGTAAAAACAACCATTGTTTAGGACACCACAGACACCCTGTACCCCAAATCATGCACAGTCTAGCCTTCAGCACACAAAATCTAAGGCACCAGGACTTCTCTCTCATATCATTAGTATACATATGCCAGGACTTCCCTCTCATATCATTAGCCTACATATGTCACATAGAAAAGCAAAAGTAAACAGATTGATAAATTTTTATTATTTAGAAAAAAATGTTTGATGGATTGATATTCCAAATGAATGTAGCTTCCAGATTAAAATCTTGTTAGGTACAATTTTATAATAAAACTTTGAGGATAATTTTCTATGTGCTTTCTAGTACAATGCCTTATAGTGAAACTTAAATATGCACAAAATCACATAATATATAAAATGTACACATATGCATACATATGAAATATGTATATGCTAAAATATTTATCAAGGACTAGGGTGCAGTTCAGTGGTAGGATGAAGAAAAAGAAGCCACTCTATACATTGTGGAAGGTCTGGCACACAGAAGGACTTAGGTTCAAATTCCCTGTATTACAAAAATTTATCAACATGTAGACTATCAATAAAAAGAGTTTCTGGTAAGAGGAGAGTGGGTCAGAGCCAGGTTCCAGTTAAGGCCTCTGGGAGCTGGCAAAACGACTAGCAGGGTCTGAGCCATGCTTCTGCATCTTAGCTGGTACATGAGAAAACAGTAATAGGGAAGCCCTATTAGAAGGAAGTGAAGGTGAGACTCAACACCCACCATGTAGCCAAAAGAGAAAGGCAACAACCTATAGTATGCTTAGCAGTTCCTGCCAGCTGAGTACTGTGCTTAGCAGTTTGCAGATATTTCTCACTTACAGGCCACAATAAAAAGTCCATGAAATAGTCTACTTTCATCTGACTCTTGAGGTAATTCTCTGAAAAATGAGTATTCAGCACAACCAGAGAAAATAAGGATTAACATGACCCAAGATCATCTGGCATGAGAATTTCAAGGCTCAGACTTAGAGAAACCTGAGCAGAAGTGATTGAGGTTATGGCCATGGAGGCGATTGGAGAGCGTGAATTAATTGGTGCCCCAGAAGACAAAACAGAAGACACAGAATGGAATGATGTGTCAAGAGGCTGGGGAGTGGGGCCTCTGTTAACACTCAAATTAAAACTAGGGAAACAAGATAGAGACTGAATATAGAAGAGAGCCAGAGAAATCTGATAAACATGCTTATCTGAAGAGGCAGGCAAGAGACTGGGTCAGAAATGGATGTCTACCACATGGAATAAATGTGCCTGCCACCCAGCACTTTCCAACAGCCCTGGTTTCCTTAGGGACAGGAGCATTTTGCCACATAGTGATGTCCCCCTAGGTGAAGGAAAGGAAGCCATTCTAGAGAGTGTGGAAGGTCTGTGATACTGAGATGGAGACTAGTGAAGTGGAAAGAAGGCCAAGCACCTGATTTGGACTCTAAGCCCTGGAAACCTCAGCTTGTCTATTAATGCTTCATTGCCCCTCTTTGCCAGTTGGGTCATGTAAAATATAAAAATATAGTAAAACCTGTCCTACTATAAATGATATTGGAAAAAACAGGCTCCAGGCAAGTATGTGTCTCCCACCTATAGCCAAACTTCCATAGAATTTTTGTTTTTGCCTTTTTAGGTTTCATAATGATTTTCTTACATATATTTATTTTTAAAAATTAGAAGTGTATAGTTCTACATAGAAGTGGGTTCATTTGGACAAAATCATACATGCATGCAATTTGACTTCAGTTCATGATTTGCCCCTTTCCCTCTCTTTTTTCTCCCATCCCCCCTAACATTTCCCAAATCTCTTTCATCTACTCTACTACATTCTTTTTTGCTCATCTATTAATTTACATTTGATTGCTTCTTTCTACCTATGCATAAAAGTGGAGTACCCTGTGGTATATTTATATGTCCACATAACAACTGTTTAAGAATTCATTCTCGGGCTGGGGTTGTGGCTTAGTTGAGAGCACTTGCCTTGTACATCTCAGTCCCTTAGTTCAATCCTCAGCACCAGATTAATATATATATATATATATATATATATATATATATATATATTCCATCTCTCTCTCTCTCTCTCTCTCTCTCTCTCTATATATATATATATATATATATATATATATATATATATATACATATATAGTCCATCTATAACAACAACAACAAAACAATCATTCTGCATTGCCTCCCCTTACCCATCTCCGCATTCTGCCTCTCAATCTTCTCCATTACTGCTCTTTCCTTTATCTGTATGATATCCTATCCTGCCCTCCCCATTTCCTTTCCTTTACTCTAGTTTCTGCATGAGAGAAAACATTCAAGTTTCAAGTTTTTGTGTTTGGCTTATTTCACAAAGCATGATATTCTCATTCCTATCCATTACCTGAAAATGCCATTATTTCATTCTCTTTTATACCTTTGAAGAACCCCAGTGTGTGTGTGTGTGTGTGTGTGTGTGTGTGTGTTTACACACATATCATATATATGTCAGAATTATAAAATTTATTTATCTATTAATGTGATTCCATAATTTAGCTATTGTAAAATGTGCTGCTATAAACATTGAGGTAGCTGTCATTGTAGTATGCTGACTCTAGAAGTTTTGGCAAAATACCAAGGAGTAGGTAGATCCTCATAGGATATTTACATCTCTAGTTTTTTGATGAATCTCCATAGTGGTTTCTGGACTTGTACTAGTCTGCAGTCCCACTAACAATATAAAGGTGTACATTTTGCCCACAACCTTGCCTGCATATTTTTTATGTGTATTCTTGTACATTGCAATTCTGTAGTGAGATGAAATTTTAGTGTTGCTTTCATTTGCTTTTCCCTAATTGCTAGTGAAGTTGAACCTTTCCTCCTCATCTAATTGGCTATTCGTAATTTTTTTGTTAAGAAGATTCTATTTCATTTTTTCTATTGCCCATTTATCGATTGGGTTATTTGGGATATTTTTTTGTGAAGTGCTTTCAGTTATTTACATATTTGGGGTATTAATCCCTTATCTGATGAGTAGCTGGCCAAGATTTTTTTTCCTATTCTGTAGGCTCTCTCTTCACACTTTTCTTTCTTTCATTTGCTGGGCAGAAGTTTTGTAGTTTGATGGCATCCCACTTATTTATTCATAGTTTCAGTTCATGTACTTTTGAGTGTCCTTTTAAGAAAGCTGGTGCCATCAATTATATGATAGAATGTTGGCCCTACATTCTTTTCTAGCAGGTGTAATGTTTCTGGTCTAATTTCTAAGTGTTTGATCCATTTTCATTTGAGTTTTGTGCATGGTGAGAAATAGGGTTTTAGTGTTATTTTTCTACATATAGTTATCCAGTTGTCCCAGTACCATTCATTAAAAAGCCTCTTTCCTGCAATATATATATTTTGCACCTTTGTTAAATATCAGATGGCTCTAAGTATGTGGATTTTTCTCTGTCTTCTATTAGGTCCTATTGGTCATTGGGTCTATTTTTTGTGACTATATCATGCTATTTTGTTATCACAGCTCTGCAGCATTGCTTATAGCCTGGTATTTTGTATTTAACAATGGTACCAATAGTAAAAAACAAACTGAAATAGAAATCTAGTTCAAGAATTAGATAGTAGGAGACAACTATGTAGGCTAAGATATTAACATCCCAAATTAAAGTGGTAGGAATATATATATATATATATATATATATATATATATATATATATAGTATTTTTCTTTTGGTAGAGCTATTTTTGTTTAATACCTTTATTTATTTTTACATAGTGCTGAGGATACAATCAGTGCCTCACACATGCTAAGCAAGTGCTCTGCCATTGAGCTACAACCCCACCTCTAGAAATACTGTAAATTCTTTTAAAAATATTATTAATTTTACAGAAAAGCATATTTTGACATATTATACATACATATAATAAGTATAACTTGTTGAAAATAGGATAACCCATTATTGTTGTCTAGTCCAATGAACCTCTAATCTTTAACTCCCTTGTTGTGAGTTAGCATCCACATTCTGCCTTTGGGTTTTGGGACTGGCTTATTTCACAAAGCGTGATAATCTCCAGTTCCATCCATTTACTGATGAATTATATAATTTCATTCTTTTTTATGGCTGAGTAGTATTCCATTGGATATGTATACCAAATTTTTTTATCTATTCATCTGATGTAGGGCACCTAGGTTGGTTCCATAGCTTGACTATTGTGAATGAGGCTGCTATTAAATATTGAAGTGGCTATGTTACTGAGGTATGCTGATTTTAAGTAAATCCTTTGGGTATACAGTGAGGAGTGGGATAATGGGGTCAAATAGTGATTCTATTCCAAGTTTTGTGAGAAATCTCCACACTGCTTTCCAGAATGGTTGCACCAATTTGCAGTTCCACCAGCAATGTATAAGTGAATCCCTTTTCCCACATCCTTGCCATCATTTATTGTTGCTTTTATTTTTAATATTTACCATTCTGAATAGGGTGAGATGGATTCAGTTTAGTTTTGATTTACATTTCTCTAAGTGCTAGAGATTTTAAGTACTGCAACCTCTGGATTAACCAAGTTCAGGCAGCTTTTCTGATCTCAGGTTTTTCTGTACTAAATCTGTGTTTCTCTGTGTTCTCCTCTCCCTTTGTGGGTAATCTTTGCTGCTTTTGATACCCATGTGGCAGGTGGGTTGGCATCAACGTATTATTTCTCTGATTCCCCAATGCAATTAAAGTTCACTATTATATTTTGTAAAAATCCTTTTTCATCAACTTCAGTAAGTGGATATTTCCTGCTGCTGTGCTCATGAGACAAGGCTCAACATGGAATGCAGTTTTCCACTCTCTCACCATATTCTGTTCATGTAATATAGCTTTTTATCCAGGATGATTGCTCATCAATTTAAACACTTTTCATGTTAATGCCATCCCATCTGTGGATGTTTGATTTTATTTCTTGCATTTTAGGAGTGAACTTAAGGAATTCAGTTTCTGAGCCTCAATGTTAGAGTGTTGGGCCTACATTTTCTTCTGGTAGATTCAGGGTTTCTGGTCTACTTCTAAGACCTTTTATATGCGTTCAGTTCAGTTTTAAGAGATAGGGGTTAAATTTCATCTGACTACTTATGGATTTCCAATTTTTCCAGCACCATTTTTTGAAGAGGCTATGCTTAGCACACTACAGTGATGCAATCACATCAATGTTTTTAGCAGCACAGTTCACAATAGCTAAGATATGTAGTCCACTTAGGTTTATATATATATACACTCAGCCATAAAAAGGAATGACTTTATGATATTTGCCATTATATGGATGTATCTGGAGACTACCATTCAAGGTGAAATAAGTCAATCCCCACAAACACAAATATCAAATAGTTTTTCTGACATTTGAAAGCTAATCTACACTAAGAGGGTAGAGGGAAAGAATATAAGTTCCAGGTATTAGTCAAAGGGAAATGAAGGGAAAAGAGGAACCAGAAAGGAAAGGAAATTAATGGTAAGAAAAGGAATGATCCTGACATAATTTTGCTATGTACATATAGGAACACAACACAGAGAATATCACCTTTATGTACATCCACAAGCCTGGGGTCCTAATTAGATTAAGATATATTCCATGCTTGTATATGATATCATGAATAACTAAAAAGAAGTAATAAAAAATAATAAAAATGACACTTTAATTTGCATGTCTAAGTTAACAATCCAGGGGGCTGGGTTTGTGGCTCAGTGATAGAGTACTCACCTTGCATATACAAGACCCTGGGTTCGATTCTTAGCACCATATAAAAATAAATAAGTGAAATAAAGGCATTATGTACAACTACAACTAAAAATAAAAATTAAAAAAATATAACAATCCAGGTTTGAGTTAGACTTGTTTCCCATGAAAACCCCAGAGAGAGGTCCATGTGCTAGTAACTTAGGAAAGACACATTCCCAGTAGAAAGAGGTAATGAAACCATGGAAGTCAGGTACAGAAGGCAAAAAAGTCTAGAGAGTATAGAATTTAAGGGAAGGTATCATGTGTCTGAAAGATGCTCTTCATAGAATTATGACCCTAATCTGACTGGGTTTCCCTGCTGCAGTTATCAAGAATATCAGGAGAACAGGCATGAGAACAGAGCAGAGTTCAGAATGTAAACAGGAAATGTAGATAGAAGGGCAGGTCAGGGATACAAGGCTGTGGAAAAGACCAAACAGAGGCTCCATCTGCTGTTGGAGACAAGCACAGGTGAAGAGAAATCACTACAGAAGTAGTAGCTACAAACTTAGATAGAGTTAAAAGGAGTCAAGTGCATTCCAGAGCCAACATACCTGAAGCTTGAAGGCCAGGGAATCTGCATGCAATTTTTTCCTTGCTCATCAGAATTTTTTTTGTAATTATCTTTTGTTTGCAGACACCTGTGCCATCATTGAGGAAATGCTCTGTAAGTAGGTGCAAGTAAGATAGGATTTGTAAAATCCAATAGCACCCAGATATATTTGCCATACACTAGGAAATCACAGTGGAGGTAGGTTTTACTTTGGGGAAAGAAGAGATAATAAAAATCAAGCAAAATCAAAGGAGAAACAAACACATTATTAAGGAAAGGAAAACTCATTCTAAGGAATTTAAAAAATATGCATAATAATGATATACTCCATATATACCCATTATATATGATAAAGCACATATATAAACAATGTGTAATACACACAAGAGGGGTCTCTATATTTATCTGATGGACAACTGCTCCTTTGGGCTCTTGACTCCATCTGTGCATGGGAACGTTGCATCTATGATATGTATGGGCTCATATGTCCACTCAAAGGCTCTTGGGCCTTCTCTGAGGAAGTTGAAAGGAGAAGAGGGTTCAGTAACAATCCCAGTTTTCTCTTTGCTAATCACTCCTGGGAAACCCATTTCTTATGTCCCTGCCAATTGACCCAACCTAGTGACCCATGCATAGTGACAGAAATCATGTGTCCAATGGACATGTTATCTCTGGACATGTGCCTCGATATTTTTGGATGTGTGATACCCATACAAAAGCCCCTAAAATAAAGTAATCAAATTGATAAAGAGGGCTTTGAAATAACAATGAGATCATGTTTATTATCCAAATATGATTAATCTTTAGTTATGTTTTTCAGGGAAGAACATTCTATAGAGACACCAGGGCATGGGATAAAAAAAGGAATTTATTGATCTTGATCCACAGGCAGAAAAGATCATGAATAGAAATGGTGAACATGATATTTTTGGTGGGTGGGGGGCAGCAGGGATCTAACTCAGGGGCACCTGGCCACTGAGCCAAATCCCCAGCCCTATTTTGTGTTTAATTTACAAATTGGGTTTCACTGAGTTTCTTAGCACCCCACTGTTGCTGAGGCTAGCTTTGAATTCATTATTCTCCTATCTCAGCCTCCTAAGCCACAGGGATTATAGGCCTGAGCCCATGCCCAGCACAGTATACATACTTTAAAGATAGAATCAGTCAGATTCTCTGAAGTGCTCATTATACCCTTCCTCTTAACTGCAACCTACATGCAAATATATTGCTAGCACATCAAAGGGAACAATGTAATAAACCTGACCAGGCCATAGGAAAACAGCAAAGCTTAAGATCCACCTGACCTCTGTACAAACTCTGAAACAAAATGGGTCTCCTGCCTCTGCATGCACATGTCTCAGCCTACACATTAGAGTTGAGTGCAGAGAATTTGTGCTTTCCCAGGGAGCCAAGTTAGATTCATCTGAATTATGATAGGAGTACTCACCAGCTTCATCCACAGCAAAACTGACTTTAGGCTCGGCTGATGGGAAAACAGAGCTTCTGACAAGTTCTTGTGTGTCTGATGAATCAGGATGATCCAAGTGTAGGAAATAACTTTTTCCAGTAGGAGGTCATCCTGTTTCTCCTCCTGCAGTTCACCATTGGGAATGCTGAGACAAGGAAGAATAACAGAAAAAGTCAAGATGATTTAGAAGCTACAGCCTCCCAGTTGGTCCTGATTTAAAGATGAAGGGTGGAGTCCCCAAACAGTTTCCTCCCTTCAAAAGTAATCCAGAAAATTATTTTCATCTGATGAACATAATTGAAGTTCCATGATATGAGAAAGAGAGGGAGAGTCATCAGTGTACAGTTTACTGGTCAGATAACAAGCTGATGAGAAAGGAGGCTTGACTTTATCTATAAGGTATAATCACAGAAGGAGCATACAATGAAAAGCAAAGCTGTGATTGAACCTAGGGCATAACTGATATTGACACTTACATATTTTCCCAGTATTATTAAACTCCATCACTTTTTGTAGAGAGGACATTCCATTGAGACTCAATGATGTGATTGAAATAACAAGATTTATTTATCTCTCTCCCCAGAGAGGAAAGATCATGGAAAGAATCTAAGGTACCATGGAAAGGGGTGTCAAGTGGCTGTATAACATTCCTAGTTATGGGAACTTCTCTGCATTTTGGAAGCCTATGACTTCTGTGGCCTATGTACCACTCATCCATACACATATACAGTCTGTTGCCATCTGGAGGCTGTTAGCAGATAGACCAGTGCAGCAGAGGAGCTGGCTCCTTATTCTAAATAAATTGTATGTAAACATGAAGAGATATTGGTTCCATAATCCTTATATTTTCCACATACTATAGAGGCAGCTTGGACATTCCTCCTGATAAAATTGAGTTCTATGTCCCTAGGGAAATGAATAGATGTCCTCAGAAATTGAGATGAATAAAGGTCTCCAGCAGCCTAATGTCACCCAGGTCAGGCCCAGGAAGGAATGGGCACATCAGAGCCTGCTGCCCATTGCTGTGTTCTCCACACTCTCTTTTTGAAAATTCTCATTCTCACTATGGTCTGCTTCAGTTTTCTCAAAATTTCTTCAATCTGACTCTTTGGCTCCATCACTCTGAGAGCACACAACATCAGACTCTCATCACTGGTGTCTAGATATTTCCATCTCCTCTTCACTACCTTCTCTGGTTATGAAGTTCCCCAAAGGTCAACTGTCTCATCAGGTTCACTTTTGTTAAGATTCAGCTGCACAGTGTTACCCACACTGGCTCAAACTCCTGGCCATGAGAGAACCTGATGATGGGACCACGTGTTTGTGCTACTGAACCCAGCCTCACAAGCCTTCTAACTCAATGTCCTTCTCTTACCATGTTCCCACTCTTCTTGTAAAAATGGTATTCCTACATCCCCCTAAATAATTCAAACTCTCCATCTTGCATTTGAAGTCCTCATTCCTGGCCCCATAAGGTTATCCAACATCACATCTGAACACTCCCATATGCCAAACTTCCTTGTCAGGCTGACCCCTCCCTGACTCTCACTCTGCTTCAATTGTCTTCCAGCATTCAGGTCTTTGTCTACTGGTGCTGCTCCCTGCCTATCATGTACTGTGTGTTCCCAAATCTCAGTTCATATGTCATTAACCATTTGTCACTGAAGACAATCAGTCTGATGTGTGAGACATCCTCTTGATCCGAAGGGAAAAAATATCTTAATCCAATATACTTGTTTCTGAAAGCAATGGCGAAACAGAGAAAAAAGCAGATTAGACCTGGAAGGATTGAAAATGGCCACTGACACAAGAATCTCTTCATGGACTCTTGCCAACTTGGACAGTTGCTTCACAAATGTCTTGTACATCATGCTTAAGACCAGCCACTCTGTTGTTACATAATTTTGGTGGGAAGGAAAACTCCTTTTATATGTCCAACCCTTGACATCCTGGCCCATTCCTTTTTATGAAATCCTATTTAGTCTCATTATATCAAAAACAAATCTCCTCCCCTTCAATCTACCTTTTTTTTTCAGTTCCTTGAGGCTGGATTCCTCAAACATTGTGTACAATGTCTATTTTCACTGTGTCCAAATCCCTAGTCCTTCCTTTATATAGTATCTATTATGAAAAGTGACCAAATCTGTGAAGCCCCTTGGGAAAGTCTCACCTCCCACAAGGATATTCCATTTAAACTACCTTGAACTCACACTGAAGGACATTGGGGTCGATAAGTCTTGAGGTGACCATAATTCAATGTGGACTCCCTCTCTCTACCACTTCCATGAATGACTACAGAGCCAGGTCGACCCTCTAGGTAATCTGCAATAAATATTTTAAATTGGATTAGAATTGTGTCATGTTTTCTGTTGCCTGCTTTTAGCAGGGAGGAACCCTGCTGATATTTTTAAGGCTCACTGTAGAAGATCCTCTGCAACTATTGGAGCCATTTATCAAACTCTAAAAGCATTGTTACATGCCATTAGTGGGAAGGTTGGGAAAGTCCTCAACAAAATATCAAGTAGTAGCTTAGTTATATTCATACTGTTTCTGCAGGGTTTTCTGTGTACACAGAGGATGGGTCTGAGCAGAGATGTCAGCACCACTACTATAGTTACAGCTGTGTCCTGTTCCCAATATTCACATTAGGGTCAGTGAACCCACACATGATAAATATTTGTACAATTAGAATGCTCCTTTTCTTCATTTCAGATTCATGTATAAAGGTGAATGTGTCCAGCTCTATTTGGAGGGAATGGATGAGGCACTGGCTCTTCCCATGGACAAAGTATACTGATTGGTTGATAGCTCAACAACCCATGTGAGAGGCCTTATGAATTCTTTGTTTCAGAGAAGCATTGTCTTCAATGTCTCTGTTTCTGTGTGAAATTGTCTCAAAACCATTTGTAACATACAGAATAAGGAATGGGTGAACACCCAACCCAGCCTCGTCTTCGAAAGATCAGGCTGCACAGCAGTAGAAATACGTGGGCTGAGGACTCAGGCAGTCATGGGCCCTGTGTTCCCACCACATGCTAGTGGAGATTTGGGGTCAGTGACCTTGCTGAGTCTCAGTGGCCTTAGTACTATTGTAGAGACACCACAATCTATGGATAGTGTCTCTTGAGGATTTAATGGAGTAGTCTGTATACAGAGATCACTTGGCAGTGGTCACGGTTCCCAACATGTATTTTATTTCTGTTTCTGAAATGCTGTGACACTGAGAATAAATTTTTGCATCATTGCACTTCAGTGGAAATGGGAAAAAGTAAAAGATGGTCACACCTGAAAAGGCTCTCACTAAAGCAAGGGTTGGAAAATAAATTTAACATTTAATTTTACTATAAAACATTCTGATACAGTGAGACATCACAGACTTCTGCTCTTCCTAAAAATTGATTTAATGAGTAAAGACTCACAAGAATTTCAAAGGTTTACCTGAGGAAAAGTTGAACTCCACCTTGAGTGAGAGAAAAGAATAATTATTATTTTTCCTCTACATACTCTTTAAAGCTACTACAACTCAGGGCTATTGTTCAACAAGAGTGACATTCCTGGAAATTGTGGAGAAAAATGCTCTCTGCTGTCTGAATAACTGGGTCAGTTCCCCATTATGTACATTGGTCATTGACAATGTACATGAGAAGATAGCTCTCAGAATGAACATATGATTCAACACATAATCTCTGATAGAAAGAATCATTAGTGCTTCTTTGGGTTGAAAACTACAGCAATGTATGGTGGAACAGAAACAGGAGTGATTAATTGAAGGATAGCCTTCTCAGAGTAAGTCAAGAACCATAAGAGACTTCCACAATAATTTTATGAATATTCTATCTCATGAAAAGAAGAAAGCATTAGAAAACAAATGCAATTTCCAAGGACACTGCAGAAGGGATGATTTAACCCCTTTAAAGACTGAGGTCTGACCAATCCCTCCTGGAACAAGTTGCAGTGATGTCTGCGAAGTGCTTCTAATCCCCTCCTCCTAACTACAGCCTACCTGCAATTATGGCTGGCACATTGCAAACAAGGATAAAAAAAAAAAACTGACCTAGCAAGAAAAATAACAAAGCTTCAGATCCATCTGACCTCTACACCTGCTCAAAAACAAAATGGGTCTCCTGGCTCTGCAGGCATATGTCTCAGCCTAGACAGTATAGTTCAGTGTAGAGAATTTGTGATTTACCAGGGAGACAAGTTGCATTCATCTGAATTAGGATAAAAGTACTCACTGGTTCCATCCACAGCAGAGCTGACTTTAGGCTCATGTTTAGGCTAGTCATATAATCGGACACAGAGCTTCTGACAAGTTCTTGTGTGTCGGATGAATCAGGATGACCAGAGGATAGAAAATACTTTTCGTCCAGCAGGAGGTCATTCTCTTCCTCTTCCTGTAGTTCACTGTTGAGACTGCTGAGACAGCTGAGGGAGGGAAGAACAAAAGATGAAATCATGGTGGTTTAGAAGTTACAGCTTCCCAGCTAGTCCTGATTCAAAGCTGAAGGGTGCAGCCCAAAACAGGTGCCTCTCTTCAAAAATTATCCAGAAAATCATTTTCATCTCAAAGACATAGTTTAGGTGCCTCGGTATAAAGGAGAGACAAACGACCACCAGTGCCCAATATACTGGCCATATAACAAGCTGTTGAGTAAGGAGACTCAGCTCCACCTATAAGGTACAATCATAGAAGGATCACACAATGAGAAGCATAGCAGGGGCCAACCTTGTGCATAAAGCATGGTGAATTGTAGACAAAAGTGTCTGATCAATAGTCTCCTGAATTGAAGAGTCTCAGATATTTTCCCTTCTTTGCACATCCATATTGACATGATATCATTTTTATTCTATCTACTTTTCTTGCTATGGAATACCTGTCCATGAGCTCAGGCTAACAGTATGGAAATGATTTTTGGGTCTCATCCTGAGTTTAACATTTACAAAAGGAACAGACTCACTCTTACAATACCATAAAGAAAGCAGGGAACTTTGATAAAGGGTTCCATCATCTTGGTTTGAATCAACAACTTCACTGCAATCAGCACTCCTACTATACCTTTAAGAAATTTTGACCACATTTGACCTCATGCTCTGTACTTTTAGAATTCATGCACCCCCTTTTTTCACACATTTTTTCTAGCTCCTGTTCCTTCATTGTTACCTGAAGTAAAGTAACTGTTTTTTTTTTTTTTTTTATCATTGCCCACATTGTCATGGTGTTCTGTAAATATATTTAGAAATATAGAGGTCATTAAATAACTCCATTTCATTCATTCCAATACAAACACCTCCCTCAGAAGAAGACATAATTTATGTATACATAATTCAGGGAGCAATTAAGGGACTTAACCTGAAATAACTCACATATTGAGTTTAAAGAAATGGTCTTGGATGCTATGCTGATGCATCATGCACAATGTCTCTTACTGGGTGAATCATTATTATGGAATGCTCTTCATGTATTTGGACAAAGTCAAAATGCATTTTGGACTTCTGATCCCTGGATACTCATCCAGATTCTACTGGATTTCACTGACTGCAGCTTCCTTCCTTCCACAAAGAACATTCCAAGACTTAGTGGCTCTGTGCCCCCTCACAATTCTCAAATATAACCAGTTTGATTCTCTATGAAGAGGATTAAAATCCCTGAGCCTACTTTTTATCAATACTAGGGATTTTTTTTTAACGATCTCAAAGTTGACTTTGGCCGTGTACTAGAAGGAAATTTATCTTTCAGAACTTTTCTGGTATAAACTGATATTTCTACAACCTGATTCTAGCATTTTAATGGAAGCAAAATTAACCACTTCAATGTTCTCAATTTTTTTGTTTTTGTTTTTGGTACTAGTGGGTGATTGAATTTATGGGCACATGAGCACTGCAATACATCCCCAGGCCTATTTTGTATTTTATTTAGGGATAGGGTCTGAGTTGTTTACTGCCTTGCTTTTTCCTGAGGCTGGCTTTTTAAAAATTTTTAAGTATTTTTAGTTTTAGGTGGACACACAATATCTTTATTTTTTATTTTTATGTGGTGCTGAGAACCAAACCCAGTGCCTCATGCATGCTAGGCAAGTGCGCTACCACTTGAGCCACATCCCAAGCCCCCTGAGTCTGGCTTTAAACTTGAGATCCTCCTACCTCAACATCCTGAGCAGCTGGAATTATAGGCTTGTGCCTGTAATCAAAGGATCAAACATGAGAAAGAACACTGTAGGAGAGATCAGTTGTCCTAGGTTGTAAGCATAAGATCATGCAGAGCCCTGATATGCACACACATCAATGGTGCCTGTGAGTAGGTTACAACATCTACAACTTCCCCACTCTTGTTAGTTCTAGGTTTAACATCCTAAACTTGTCACTGGACCCTCAGAAGTATGACTACTAGGAGTAAATTTGTGTTTTAATGGGGTAGTCATGAGCTGCATCTACACAAAGGAAGATTTCATGCGTACCCAAGAGATCGCACTGAAGCAGGGGGCTGGTGCATATCTGATGATTCAGAATGACCAGGGCAAGTGTTACAGCCTCCAATATTTCCTGAAGGATTTGTTTCTCCTCCTGTGTGGCTTGTCTCAGACTGGAGTGATAAAGAGTACAATTAAACCAGAGTATTAAATATGAGTCCCAGGTGGTCTAAATAGAGGCCTAAAGGAATGGTCACAGAAGTTTAAAAGGGGAACTCCTTTCAAAGAACAAGAAAATGATCCTAGGATGTGGGCATGTTGCAGATGTCTTCATGACAGGAAATAGGAGGAGATGCTCAGTCTACTGACTAGAAAACAGCTAAGGACAAAGACTCCACTCTCCCTGTGTGATACAACCATGACCCCACAGCATACATAGAGAATGGATTTTACGTGTGTGTGTGTGTGTGTGTGTGTGTGTGTGTGTGGAAACCAGATTTATATCTCATGCTCAATGGGCCCATATAAGACAGGAGATGTAGATTCTGTGAATTAAAAAGACTTTTAGTTAGTTTGATTACTTCTAATTGGATACAGACAGGAACCACAGAGAAAAGAAAAACACCTCATTAAAAGATGGAATTCTTCCACAGTTGAGGAATGCAGTCATACCAGCAGCTTGTGTTTCCTTTGCATGTGAATAGTGTGGACAGTTTGTACCTATTGGTTTGCTCATCTGGGGACCCTCCTCATATTTAACCCATTCTCTTCCAGGCTCTTAATACTCATTGTTACCTGGGAGCCAGTAATTTCTGTTCTTTTCCACTCTCCTCCTCTGCACCGCTCCCTATAATCAAATTCAGAAATGTCCAGTCAGTCAATAATTAGTTTCTACATCACTCACTGCAAACAAGGGGGAAACTTAACTTAATGGAGAGTTATTAGTCCCAGATCTTTATCAACATGGCTGTTATATGTCTATGGATCTGATACGGTGTAGACAGGATCCTAATAAAAATGGTTTGAGCTGTTTCTGAGGATGAAAAGGCATTTTCATACCTACAATAGAAATCAGTAACTGTGAATTAACCCTCTTCCCACCCTACACTTCCCTGTAAACTAGAAGTTGTTGTAGTCTTTGTTTCATTATTCCCTTGTCAGTAAACTGAAGGCAAAATAACAATATCTTTACTTCTGGAAATGTGCTAATGATGGATTCCCTTTTGATGAAAGAAGAGAAAAAGTTTTGAAGAAAATATTTTTCTCAGAGGGGAAACAGACAATCATACTTCACTTTAGTGACCATAAACCTATCTGCAACTTACAATATTTTTGATTGGCCAGGGCATACATGGTGGATTGACATAAGATCAATTTTTCTTCCAGATCTCAAAAATTCAGTTTGTGTTCTTGTAATTCAGCTTGTAGTCCCCGTATGATTTCTTTAAGGTTCACCTCAGGCCCCCCTTCAAGGTTCATTTCAGGCCCTCCATCAGGGGAAGGGCTGAAGGATACTGCCATGGTGGTTTTTATACAGTAAACGTACAGCCAGGGCCTGCAAACATGAAACCCAAACATGGCATGGGTTAAAAACAAGTGAACCCAAGAACTGGCTTCAGTGGCACACACCTATAATCCCAGAGGCTTGGAGGGTAAGACAGAAGGATCTAGAGTTAGAAGTCAGCTTGAGCAATGACAAGGTGCTAAGCCACTCAGTGAGACCCTGTCTCTTAATAAAACACAAAAAAGGGCTGCATATATGTCTCAGTTGTTGAGTACTTCTGACCCAAATATTAAAAAAAATAACCCAAGTAGAATTCATCAGGACTAAGAGAAGACAGCAGCTGTCATGATTAACTTACTGTTGAGAAATGAGTACTCAGCACTCCACAACACTTAAAACTCCTACACCTTCCAAACAAGGATTTTGATACCTGAGTCTACAGCATGGACTCAAGGCAGAAATGAGGAGGTAGGGCTGACTGTGCTAGGTAATGGTCTAACAGAATCAGAAGGTAGAAGATGTCATGGAATGTGGGGAGCCCCTGCCTTCCAATGGCCTCATGCTGACTGATCCACTGGTTTCTTCAGATGGTCACTACAGACATAGACCATGACTCATTGGACAGTCTCAGTAGTTCTGTACCCTCATGCCAGTGTTACCCACTTCTCTTTGCTCCCTCTGCAAACTTACCATATTTCACATTTCTCCTACAGGTATATGTTGAGAATCCTTGAAGTAAAAATAGTTTCTCAACAAATTAAAATTATCTTCAGGACTACCCAGTTGTCACCTCATTATTTACTTAACATTAAAGTGGATTATAAGACTTTTACTAAAGGGAACAATGCAAAACTGCCAATGTAACATAGTCATAATGTTTTTCTTTCAATATGCAGCCATTATTTCAAAATCCATTAAAAAATCAGAACAAAGAGCACTCTGGAACACTAAAAAGTAAACTATGAGTGTTTGAGATTGTTTTAAACACTATCAATACTATTTTGTTATACTCCATTTTTATTGTGGCATCTTTTCTCTCACCGAAACATATGTTAGTATGTCAGACTGAATAAATTCCTCACTTATTACTAAAGTTCCTATTGGCTCAGGCAATAGGAACATGAAAGGGGAATAGAAATATGGAGAGGAGAATTGCTAAGTATTTTTGAACCCTCAACTGTGGGACACTCATTGGAAGAGATTTTCCAGATCCCTCTTACTAAGTCCAAAGCAGATAACATCCAGTGCTGACTCTGCTCTTCATGGCAATCTTCCCTTCACTGGGTCAGGCTACTGGTGTCTGCTATCAATGCTCTCATCTACTGAGAACCATGGCTGAATCTGAAGCAGATATGTTAAGGTCTTTTCAGTAAGAACTGGATACCCTTCCTACCATGCTGCAATGAAATGAGCCCAGTGCTTTACCTGTAGGAGCTCAACAAATGCATTCCTTGGGCTTAACTCACTTAATGTAAGTTCTTTAGATACATGGAGATTTTACATTTTATACACATGATAGGGTAAACTGATGAACAAAGCAGGAGAGTTAGTTTATTCTCCTTCTATCAACACAAGAGTCTTCGATTGTCATCCACTTTAATGCCAAAAAGCCAGGCTTTTAGCCCCACTCTCCTTCCTTTGGACTGCAAACCTGAAAATTACTTCAATTCTTCCCTCACATTTGAAATGAAGTTTGAGTAAAAACAAAGAGTTGGACTTTGAGGAATGACCAATATTAGTTTGTTTTGAAGTGGATAGACAATTCCAAGGTCTAGAGAACACATCACAATAATTTTCTCAAGGATGAAAGGATATGTCTTACTTAACTTGCCTCTTTCTTTCTGCAGCTTTCCAGATCATACTCAGTATCTATTGATGTCATCACAATCATCTTCAGTCCTTAAGAGTATAGATTTCTATGAGCCAAACTAGAAAGCAGGTGTTGGTCTGAGAGGTCATCCATCATTGTGCTGGGACCTAATGGAAACAACCAGTAGGTGGATCAACTTGACAACCAACATTTTTTGATACAGCACTGGCTATACTCACCAATTAGCCCACTATCAATTCTTTCACTTGCTGTTCACCAGAGGGAACAGTTCTGTAAAAGCTAAAATAATATTCTACCCATCTCTGTGTTCATAGTTTCTGGTGAAGCCCAAGCACTGAGTCACTGGCAGGATACACTCAAATGAATACATAAAAGTGGTTGCATACCACTGTTATAAGAATGAAGTCCCTTTACAGTGTCATCTAAAGCCTTCTAGTTAGTGTCCCCTTCAATGAGTCCACAAGTGCAACATACAGAGTCCTGCACAAAATTCTGTAGATGTGAAGAAAAGAAAACTGTTCTAAGAACAATTTGTTTCCCAGCTATAATCCACATTGCACTCTAGGGTTTGTAATCAGTGCTTGTGTCAGTTTTTTTTAAAAATTTTTAATTTGTATAATAGTTAAAAGTTGACTGAAGAAAAGGCTTATGCATTGACTTATGCTTGTTCTAAAAGATAAGTGTTAGACAAGCATCCATGTGCCAGTGATTTACAAAGACCATACCTCCCAGAAGAAAGAGAAAGTGGAGCTGAGGAAGCTGGGAAGAGAAGGAATAACAGCCTACAAAGTCTGTGATTTCAGGGACAGCAGCATGTGTTTAAAAGATAATTTTCATAATATTTGGACACTGAAGTTGGATCTGCTTCAGTGTGGTGGTTACAGAGAAGAGCAGAACAGCAGCTTTGGGAACAGAAAAGAGTTCACAGTGAAAACCAAAGGAGTGGGTCAACCTTATGCATAACCAAAGTTGTATTTTACACTCTCCTATCAAGTGAATATAGCTTCCTGCATGTGGAAAGTCCCAGAGAAATTGTGCCTTCTAGTCCTCTTCCTGTCAATATTTTCACATCATATGATATACTGGTGTCGTTTGTGTAGCTGCTGTTTTTGCTATGGCAGAACTGTCCATGATCTTGGGATAACACTGCAGAAAGAACTTATTCATGTCATTCTCCTTTTAGTTCTTTCAAAGGAACAAATGACTTTTTTAAGGGAAAAAGTTCCCTAGACTCTTTAAACCAATGACAAAAATGCTCAACAGAAAGCAGGCAATACAGACTGGTTTAGCAAAGTAAACCATTGACACCAGCAGATTGGTTTTACCCTTGCAGCTCTTGTGGCCTGTTTTTGTGCTCCTTTTTGTCTGATAATTACCCTTCCCTGAAGATTCCCAGGGGGCCAGTGATTCAAGTGATGCTTTTTCTTCACCATGATGCTCTTCACTATTTCCTACAACCAAATTTATATATTAGGCAGTTTTACCTCATCTGTTAAAAACACAGTAGCCTATCACAGCACAGAGAAATTATCAGTGAATTTAGAAAAAAATATCATTCATTTCTTTCAAGAAATAGCCTGTCGAGGCATTCTTATCCATGAAACATTGTGACCTACAGAAAATGGATCTCCTTAGCAGCATGCTAGTTGTTTAACTGGACAGAGGAAAAAAATGTCTTTTTCTCTCCTCCCCACATGAACAGAAACTGGAGATAACTGGTGAACATTGGGAAGCTCCAGCTGTACCTACCTCCTGTTACATGGCTGTTTCCCAGGCACAGTGATTTACCTCCTAATATGACTTTCATATAAAATATATTCATTCCTTTTTAGGGACCCTGTACCATGACACTCCATGCATCTGGGAACTACACAGGACGCTCCATGCCTGTTTCTATCACTTAACCAGGGAAAATCCCTCCATGTCACCTCTTAAGTATTCCAGTGTACCCTACATCCCACTCTCAGATTTTACTACTTCAACTCCCTAAAACAAACCCTGGGAGTGACTTTAGAAAGTACACTCATAACATTCTCTATTTGAATGCTACAACTATCATGCAATGTGCATTTTAAGCAATATTTTGAGAAGAGAAAACATAAATTAGAAAGGATAAATATCCTTTGGCCCACAATTAAATCAGCCTGCAAATACCTTAAACGTTTTTTTCCTTGGGCCATGCTCTTTTCACACAGTTTTCACAAACGTGCACCTGTAACACTCTGCTTCCTGAAAGTATGCTAGGTAGTTTCTGCCTGCCATTTAAAAGGCGCATGCCTGGTTCAGGTAGGAAAAGTGTTGGGATAGTATGACCTATACATAGTGGATGAATCTACTTCCTCCCACTGAGGCAGTCCTCATCATTCAAGACTATGAACAAAATGCAGATGCCAGGAGAGCAGGTACAATATCACTTGCCTAATGGAATATCTCACAAACTGGGCATCTTGGAGTAGCTTCCTGTTAGCAGGGCCTCTGGGCACCTTACAAAGTGCTTTTCCAGCTTGTGCTATTCAGCCTATTGCTCTCGATGGCCCTCGGGGCATACTGGGTGAGGAGATCCTTGATAGGCTTTTTGAGGAAGAAAGAAGCATTTTCGTCTTCCTGCAGCTTCTGCCTTCAGTGAGCCAATTCTGGTGCCTATATTTCAATCTAATAATTAAAATCCCTAAGATAGGATACAAGGGGAAATTTATAACTAGAACTCAATGAATGATGGGATAGTAGGATTTGAAAAGAGATTTCTATGACAATATCACTTTGAAGCCTTGAAACCAATATTCTGGTAATTTTTGAGCAATTGTTCATACAATCTTTCATTTGCCAGTTTACCTCCTGCAGACTAGTAAACACCAACATTGGTACTTCATGTACTTTCTTGGTACTTTTATTTTGATACTATTAAAAGACACATCTGTAAATGTGTGTATATCTATACACTTAAGCATACATATGTTTATGTATACACATGTACATGTACATATGTATAGATAAAAAACATATGTAAGTACAGATGTATATATAAGTGCATTTCTTGCTTTGAGATCCCTACTACAAAAGATGAAGTATGTGGAAGGAGGTCTGAATTTAATCTTGCCTTTAGACCCTACATGAGAAGGTGGATGGGACCTGGATACAGGAAATCCTGAGACTGATTCATTCAGAGTAACTCTACAAGTACCAAAAGGAAAACATACAAACTTATGTGAGCAATGGCATTGTTGTTTTGGTGAATGGAATTGGTAAATATCAGCAGCATGTGTGTACATGGTCACATTTCTCTCTGTACTTTCACCTGGGTTGAGCATAGAGACATAGTGCTATGCCAGCCTGCTCCCATCAGCAAGTTGCTCTCAGAGGACCTTCCCCAGGGACTGTCAGAGTCTTCCTTGGTGAGGAGTCCTTGAGATGCTGACTGAGGGAGAATTAGACATCTTTCCCTTCCTGTAACTGCTGGGGTTAACTGTGTGACAGCTCTCAAGCCTGAGCATGACTTAGAACAAAGAATTTTCTGATGCAGGTACAAGAGAATGCATCAGAATACATGCAGTATTGAGAAGGGATATGGATTTGAGATAGGTGTTTCTGAAGGTATCATGGGGAGTCCTACAGTGCAATTCTGACCATTTAATGCCAAAGTCCATGAGCATTTATAGTTTACTTGAACTCTATTTCATTAAGTTCAAATAATACGTTTTTGCATTTATACAAATAAGTTTTTGCATTTGTACAAATAAGTTTGTGCATTTAATACAGAAATATTGAAGAAAACAAGTGACATCCTTAAAAACACATTTTGAAACTGAGTGCAATGGGTGCATAAATACAGCAGACCAATTTTTCCCTGGATCTGGAAGGAAGATGATATACAATCAACGTGTCACATTAGTTAGCTTAGCACCCCTCAATGATCATAATTACCTGGGGGCTTTTGGCTCTTGTCCTTCATCCTTACTATGTTATTTATATTCTGCCAATAAAACCCGACTGGACCAGCCACATTATACTACTCCTGCTTTACACGTAGCAAAAACAAGCATATAAATGTTCTCTGGATACACTTGGGATATCCTGAGAAGAATACTGAAGGAGAACTTAAAAGTACGTACCCTGCACTTATGATAAAAACTGGCCTTGTTTTGGAGACCAAGTGACTAGGCAGTACTGTTCTGATAAATTATTGACCCAGATCTTGGACTACTGAAAAAAAGTAAAGCATGCACTTTTTTTCCCCTCAGAGATTCTGGTAAAAGTGCCTAGCTGCCTTATGAAACACATGGGTAAGTTCTCTCTGCAGACAAACTTTGCTTCATGTTGGTTCAGATTAGAAAAGACACTGAAAGTAGATTTAGATGGAATAAGCAAACTCTCAAAAGGGAAAGAGTTATTGGTGTCCATGGACAAAGGATCCTTGGCCATTCATGGATTTTGCTGGTTACAGGGTGAAGCCTTCCCTTTAGGGAAAATTCCGTATATAGGCAATAAGAATTTGGGACTAGAGCTTAGAGCCAAGCAAACATAGTACGATCTCTAAAAATAAAAGCAATTTTGCTTTCCTACTTGGATAGCCACAAATGCTCAAACAACACTTTTGAGAATCAACATTTAACAGGACAAGTAGAGGAGAGATAAAAGGACCCACTGCAAAATAGTTTTTTGGATAGATGATGAGGCATCTGCATGTTGAAGAACTGAAAGAGTTTCTTTGGATACATTCACTCTTCTCACCCCTGTCCACAATGTTCCATAACTTGCATTTGCCAGGGATTGCCAGGTGGGGCTAAAAGTAGGAAGAGTGAAAGCTACCTGACCCACCAAATGCCTGTAATTCAGAGCTGATACTAGTGTTTGACTCAAATCAATGAGTAACTCTGGGACTTGTCAGAAGGGATATCGATCTACCAATGTAGAGGGCTGAAACTGAAGAATAGGGAGGCTACCTGGGAAGCCACCAAGAGCCACCTCTTTCTTTTTAATTTTTTTAATAACTGTATATGGACAGTTTTATTTGTTTATTTTTTATGCCTTTATTTGTTTAAGTTTTTTTAATGCAGTGCTAAGGATCAGACCCAGTTTCTCACACATGTTAGGGAAGCACTCTGCCACTGAGCTACAGCCCCATTGCACCACCTTTTTCATGTAGGAGTGTACTCACTTGCCAAATCCAGAGTAAACTACATGTTCCTCAGAGAGGGAGGCTGGACTCTTGCTTGGGAGGCCAGCAGAGTGAGATAAGTCATGACAGCTGCAATGAGCCCAAAGTACCTCATTCAATGAGTCCATCAGCACTTCATTCATATCCTCCTCCACTTGCAGCTCCATGCTGAGACCTGGTATGTAAGGAGAGCAGAATGCTAAAATTTGAAAGATTGGGCTTTACAACTACTCAGCTGGTCTTTTTTTATTATTATTATTTATTTTTAGTTTTTCTCCAGACACAACATCTTTCTTTGTATGTGGTGCTGAGGATCGAACCTGGGCCTCACACATGCCAGGCAATGCTCTACTGCTTGAGCCACATCCCCAGCCCCCAGCTGGTCTTGATTAAAACCTTCAAAAAGCAAGCTTTAGAAAGCAGAGTGGTTATCCCTCCAAAGGGAAGGATCAAATCAAACCTCTTTGATCATACAGTACGAATTTCATGGGAGTTTAAGAAGGAGGGTGGACTGTGAGAGAGGGTTTCAGGTGCTCAGCTTAGTAGTGAGGTAACATTGCCTTTCCCTGTGTGGTTCAGGCATGTCATATCATGATGACAGCCATAAGAGATGGTACAACCCCAGTATCTTTTGCTCCATGTTCCTTGAATGGTTCTGATAAATTAAAGTTCCTGAGACATTATTGATTCCAAAATATGTTGGGCATTCAGCCCTTGTTCTTTAATATTTTGATTTTTATATGACTTTGGTGTGGTTTGGTCACATTTCTTGCTATGGAATTCAACAAGGCCAACAAACTCAGGCCAAACCCACAGAAAATGATGTGCATCTCCTAACTACCTTTCATAGGAGAGCTTAGTGGTTCACTGTGAGTGAAGAAAACTTGACTTTAACACCATGGGAAAGACTGTCTCTAGGTTCCTAAGGTAAAAACTAATGAAAGGTAGAAACCAAGAAAAGAAACACCAGTGGAAAACAATGGATCCCATTCTGGGTTATCAGAATGGATGGAATAAATACATTCTGCACTTTTGCTCTTCCTTGGGACTTACAATCTCAAGATGTCACCATTATACTCATTATCCATGATATTTACATTTACCTGGAATCCACTGGCTCTTTAGCTTCAGATTGCCTTGAGTTTCTGCAAATATATTCAGACACAAGTAATCACAACAAGAAATTATCCTTATTCCCTGTTACCAACCCTGTAGCAATTTATTCACAGAGTAAGTGTATTCTTTATGTGATGAAAGGAATCTCTGAGGAGTACACTCAAGTAACTCTTGGGGTGTATCTTCTGAGAAATGTAAAGGTGTCCTTTCTTTAATCACTAGTCAGATATCCCTTGTTTTGTCAATTAATAGCATCATACTGTATTTTCTGAATCTGGTGATCAGTTTAAACTATTAATTATCCCAATGATCAATAAAACTTGAAGACTGGCTTCTAGAACACTTTCTTCAAAACTCAGACCTAACTCCAGAAGCTGGTGCTTCTTGGTAGATTTGAGATTATTTACAGGGTCTCAAATCATGTGTGGGATCTATAAACCTTCCTTGAGGAAAGATCTTTTGTGCTACCAAGCAAACAGAATAATTTCTATTAAAGGGAATGGAGTGTGTCAAGGTCCAGTCCAGGCCTTCAGGAATAATTCTAACACATTCATGAGGGACCATAAAAAATTATCTCCTATGATACAATCAAGAGTACTAAACTATTTGTACACTCACCAATCCTCAAAGTAGACTTACTGCTCAGGATCAAAAATTAGCAAGAATATTATAGGAGACATCAAATTTTACAACTTGAAGGAAAGAGACCATGCAGATCTCTGCTTCACACATGTATCAGTGGTGCCTGAGAGGCTGTTGCAGTCTCCACAATCACACCACTCTGGTTATTCCTGTGTTCACCATCCTGAATTTTCACTGAACCCCATCAAAAATATGACTGATATAAGTATAATTATTTTTAATGGACTACTCCCAAGTTGCATTTAGAGGAGTGATTTCATATTCACCCAACAGGTCAACACTGGAGCAGGGATGTTGTGGATATCAGGCAGTTCACAGTAAATGGAGGATGTCTTGCAGGCCTCATGAATGAGTCCTTCAGGGCTTCTTCCACTTCCTCATTTTCCTCCTTTCCCTCTTTTTCAACCTGGTGTGATGAAGTGTATGATTAAACTAAGAAAGTTTGGATCCAAGAGTCCCAGGTGGTTCTCAAAGAGCCCTAATGGAGTGATCATAGAAGGTCAGGGGAACTACCTTCTAAGAGAAAGAAACTTGTCCACCTAGGATAATGGCAGAGTACTGCTGCTTTCATGGCAGGACATAAAAGAAGATGCACTGACTAAAAAGTGAGCTGAGGATGATGGATTCTCAATGTTCCCTGTTTGATACAAGCATGGCCTACAGCACCCACCTAGAACACAAGAGTGGCTCCAACTTTTCTATAAATTGCAATGATTTTTTACATACTTCAAAAGTCAATGCCCTTTAGACACTGCAGAATCCAAGAGGTTTTGTGCATTATAGGATTCTTTATATATTGTGAATAGATATCATTCTTTCTCTGGTTCCTTAGTATGAAATCTCTGCCCATATGCTACATCCAACCATGCATAAAACAGATATACATCTCATCCTCAATCTATCCATACAAGAGTGTAGATAGAGATTCTGAGTTAAAAAATGTTAGTGAAGCTGATAATTTCTACCCTCATGAAGCCTACTATAAGATAGTTCCCAAAAAGAAATGCTTCTCAAATAAATGCATGTATTTAGTGTGCTACTTTAAAGCTGAAGAGGATAACTTAGGCTCTAGCCATAAAAAAAACTTGGTGAAACTAATAAGAGCAGGAAAAAATACAACAAGTTGTTGGAAATTGGCTCTTAAGTTAGAAGTAATCATGCAATGTCCTTCTTCCATTGATTACTCAATCAATGTTCCTATCTTTATACATATGTGTGATTATATACATGCATACACAAATACATTACATTTTATATGATATTGAGTACTTGATTTTCAAACATGAATTAAAGCCAAATTCTGTCTTATAGATTTTGTTGTTAAAAATGTTGTCATTTGAAAGAACAAACAGAACATAAATCATATTACTTTACACATTATCCTTTACTTACAGTTTTCCAACACCTCAGTGAACTATTATTTAGTAACTAAGACATCTCTATTATGCTTTCCTAGTATTTCAACCATTATCTGTAAGAAAGCCATTACACTGAACATAGCTACAAAAAGGAAGTTATATAAGTGTAATTTTGATTAATTACATAAAAATGAGATTTAGTTATGTATACAGTTATTCAAAACAATTGTTTAATAATTTCTTTATTTTATATATGGTTGTCCTTGATGTGTACAGAATGGTTCTTGGAATTTTAGTAATGTGTACTGATGCTCAAATCCCTTAAATCACATGATATAGTATTTCCATAATAATATACACACATACTTCCTGGTACTTTCAGTCATCTCTAGATTCTGCATAAATCTAATAAAGTGTAAATGGTATCTAAATGGTTTACATACTATATTGTTTATGCAATAACAAATAAGCCTGTACAACTGCATTCATGAGAGGCCTAACTACATACATAGTAAATGGTCTGCAGTTGATTAAAGCCATAGATGTGGAAACTGCAGATACACAGGACTCAAGTTGTTTTAAATCCATTTTATGTATTTGCATTTGTTTTCATAAAAAAGAAATGCTTTAGTTTAAGATTTTGGGGAAGTCTTACTATTTAATTGTTTTATGTCCAATGAAAATATAAACCCAATTGCTTGTAAAGTGGAATTTTTTTAATAATCCTTATTTGAAAATCAAAGGACACTGATGACTTTACACTGAAATATTTTCATGTTATTAACTTGGTTTGTTGTCCGTATATGCATCCATGAAAAAATCCATAAAATGTGTTTATGTAGTTTAGTTAACAGCTACATTAACTTTTCATTATTTCTAATGTTTACAAGGTGAATTATATAGGAATGTGTATAATTTAGTATGAATTTTCTATATTTGGTTTCTGGCAGTTTTATGATCTCTCATATTTTTTTGAAGAACTCATATACTACACAATATTCACACCAAACTAGAATGCACTGAATGCAAAGATTATTGGTTTTTGAGGAACTGAAAATTCAGTTTGTCAACAAAACATTTTTCTATGTGTGAACATATATTTTATCTATAAAAGTACACAGCAACACTTTTATTAAAACATGCCTCAAACTAATTAATCTATTTTAATGTTCCATACCGATCTTATCAAAGCCCTTGTTTAACACTATATTCTTTCCTTGATAAAGTGACAAGATTGATTGGATTCAGTGTTCAAATAATTAAGTAATATTATGACACATCAAATTTTTAGAGTAATGTGAAAAGAATTAAGTGTGAACTGTATCTATTCTTGTATATTTCTTTTTTTTGGTCTTGTCCTGACAATGTGTCTTTGTATATTATTTAATGACATTAGCAATCTAGAAAGAAATAGTCTGGGCTTAAGCCACTTCATGAAGGTTAAGAAGACAATTTTGATGTAACAACTTGAATAAAATTGATACTAAGATAATTAAAAAAATGGTGTAGGCAGATCTCAGTAAACTTATAGAATATTCTTGAACTATTTGCAATTATAGTATGTAAAACCAATTTACATGGCATAAAATTCAGGTGATGATAAACAGTAGGTAGTGTGATTGCTCACCAAGGGAGAAACAGGAATGAAGTTCTGCTTCACAATTAATAACTGACTGCATCATAAGATATTATGAGACTCATAATACTACTTCTGTTTTGAAAATAGAATGGAACTATTTTATTGGGAGAAATGGCTCTGCACTGGCTCTGATCTGTCTTTCATCTTTCATTTACTGCTTTATTGAGATTTACAAGATATCTGGGCAGGATTAGTCCAATGGTTGTCAGGAGGATAGTCAAGGTAAACTACCTGAATCACAGAGAACACAATCCTATGACCCTGACTATTTTATCTTGGTGCTGGAGTGAACTCAGAGAAGAAACTTTACATAAATATATCAAGTACATGATATTCTGCCTTCAGTCCTTTATTAAATTATTTCAGCTTCTCTAACAATTTTATCTTTTTTTTAAATTACCAAAATCAGAAAGCCAAATTATTCTTCAGTAAAAATTACTGGAAATTTTCATTATATTTAGAAAAGAAAAAAAAATGTAGCTACCTGGAAACCCTTTCAGACTCTGTACATTATTCTAATAGATTTTTTCAACTTTTACATTCTAAGTTTTATGTCAGAAATTTGCCAAAATTGAGAAAAAAAATTTGGCCTCCATCATTCAATAAATATAATATTCGGTATTCATCAGTGACATAGATTGTACATACATGTATTTGAAAGACTGAAAGCTCTTGAGAAAGCTTTAATCTGTGATAACTTTAGATGCTTTAGAACTGAGGTCACATTCAGTCATAATTTAAGAATTTCTAGTTGAAACCACTACTGAGAAGCAAGAATATGGAAAGAAGAAAGAAGGAACAGAATCAGAAAGTGGGAATTAAAATTTCTTTATATGACCATTCCAATTATATCTCCCAATTCAAAGGTGGTTTTAAAAATTAATGGCAAAGATTTACTTGGTGTGGCATGAAGTCTTAAATCTCATAGTTCAACTAGAACATCCTGGACTTGACTCAAATTATTCCTTCCCATCTAAGTCTTTCTGATGTGAAGGTTTGAAGGAAAAAAAAAAACATTGAGTTACTGCTGAGACTCATAGCTACTAATCTGTGGAGAAATACACAATTTGTTCCTTCAGATGATGCAAAATTAATTTAGGGAATAAAAAAACTTAGCAACACAGGAAACCCTGGATACAAAGCAAAAGCAAAAGTAGAGATGCGAGCTTTACTTTTTCTTTATTACTTTACTGTTTCTTCTATTAGATGCAGGGTGTCTGGTTTTATTCCTACGTTCTTGATCCATTTTGAGTTGAATTTTGCACATGGTGAGAGATAGGGGTTTAATTATATTTTGTCATATATAGATTTCCAGTTTTCCCAGCACCATTTGTTGAAGAGGCTATCTTTTCTCCAATGCATGTTTTTGGCAACTTTGTCTAATATAAAAATTGTAATTTTGTGGGTTAGTTTCTGTGTCCTCTATTCTGTAGCATTGGTCTACCAGCCTATTTTGGTGCCAATACCATTTTTTGAACAATTTCTCTGTAGTATAGTTTAAGGTCTAGCATAGTGATGCTATCTGCTTCACTCTTCCTGCTGAGGATTGCTTTAGCTATTCTGAGTCTCTTAATTTTCCAGATGAATTTCATGACTCTATTTTCTGTTTTTATGAGGAATGTTATTGGGGTTTTGATTGGAATTGCATTAAATTTTTATAGTGTTTTTGGTCGTATGGTAATGTTGATAATATTAATTCTGCCTATCCAAGAGCAAGATAGATCTTTCTATCTTCTAAATCTTTGATACATTTCTTTGGTTTTTGTAATTTTCATTATATGAATCATTTTTCTCTTTATTGATTCCAAAGTATTTTATATTTTTAGAGGCCATTGCAAATGGAGTGCTCCTAACTAAATTCAATCTCCAATAACTCCTCCCCAAAAAAGGAATAAAATATTTAACTTGCATTTGGACACAAAGTGTGATTATGGCTGATTTAGACATACGTTCCAGACACTGTTCTGAGCATAGAACTAAGAGGATCCAAGAGGAATGAGAGCACATGAGAAATGCATTTTATTAATAGAGCATTTTAACTTGGTGCTGCTGAAGGCAAAGTGATCTGGTGTTAGCATTTTTTCAGGAACTGAATTAAGAAACTGAATTCTTTGCTCTGAATGTTTCTCTTTATCCATTGCATTATTCTAGAAAAAGGTAATGACGAGTTGAGTGGTATAAGGAATGAAACTCTAGAAATTTACCTATTCTTCATTTAAAAGTTAACCAGATTTTAATTGACCTTACATTTGCAATAATTACTTTTTAAAAAATCAGAAATAGCTAAATACATATCAAAAGGACTGGCTAGTTGATAACCATTAGGGTACAGGCAATAAGTGGAGATTTTACTGAAACTGGTTTGAATGTGGCTTTGAAATAAAAATTTCAGCATAGAAAATACAAAAAGATCAGAATATCAAGGTAAATAAACAAAATAGAGACATTAAGAAAAACAAAGAGAAAAATGGAAAACTAACAAATGAAAAGCATTATTTTTTTAAGATATGGAAAACTGAACAAGAATAAGGTAAATAAAAAACATATTACTGGGTCTCCTGATGTGGCTCAAGCAGTAGTGCGCTCACCTCCCATGTGCAGGGTGCTGGGTTCAATCCTCAGCACCACATAAAAATAAAATAAAATTTTTTTGTCCACCAAAAACTAAAAAAAAATATTAAAAAATTCTCTCTCTCTCTCTCTCTCTCTCTCTCTCTCTCTCTCCCTCTCCCTCTTACTCTCTCTATAAAAACATTCCTGCAATAATTACTTTTGAGTTTATAATCACAACCACTTATATAAAGTATCTTTTGATTTTTTTCTCAAAATTTATTGCTTAGACTTAATGCACATTTCTATGAACTCCATGCCTTCAGAAATGTTTTTTTTTTAGTTCGTTATAAAATTTTATATTTTATCACATGCATAGTCTCTGATTTGATATCAAGGTCCTTGATCCATTTTGAGTTGACTTTTGTGCATGGCGAGAGAAGGGGATTCAGTTTCATTTTGTTGCATATGGATTTCCACTTTTCCCAGCACCATTTGTTGAAGATGCTATCCTTCCTCCATTGCATGCTTTTAGCCCCTTTATCGAATATAAGATAGTTGTAATTTTGTGGATTGGTTTCTGTGTCCTCTCTTCTATACCATTGGTCCATCCGCCTGTTTTAGTACCAGTACCATGCTGTTTTTGTTACTATTGCTTTGTAGTACAGTTTGAAATCTGGTATCGCTACACCTCCTGATTCACACTTCCTGCTTAGAATTGCTTTTGCTATTCTGGGTTTTTTATTTTTCCATATGAATTTCATGATTAGTTTATCTATTTCTACAAGAAATGCCTTTGGGATTTTGATTGGCATTGCATTGAACCTGTAGAGAACTTTTGGTAATATCACCATTTTGATGATGTTAGTTCTGCCTATCCATGAACAGGGTATATTTTTCCATCTTCTAAGATCTTCTTCTATTTCTCTCTTTAAGGTTCTGTAGTTTTTATTTTATAAATCTTTCACCTCTTTTGTTAGGTTGATTTCCAAGTTTTTTTTTTTGAGTATATTGTGAATGGGGTGGTTTTCCTCATTTCTAGTTCAGAAGATTTGTTGCTGATATACAGGATTGCCTTAGATTTATGCATGTTGATTTTATATCCTGCCACTTTGCTGAATTCATTTAACTCTAGTAGTTTCTTTGTAGACCTTTTTGTGTCTTCTAGGTATAGGATCATATCATCCACAAATAGTGATAATTTTGTTCTTCTTTTCCTATCTTAATGCCTTTAATTTCTTTTGTCTGTCTAATTGCTCTGGACGGTATTTCAAGAACTATATTGAATAGAAGTGGTGAGAGAGGGCATCCCTGTCTTCTTCCAGATTTTAGAGGGAATGCCTTCAGTTTTTTTCTATTTAGAATTATGCTAGCCTGAGGCTTTGTATATATAGCTTTTACAATTTTGAGGTAAATTCCTGTTATCCCTAGTTTTTCTAACGTTTTGAACATAAAGGGATGCTGTACTTTGTCGAATGCTTTTTCTGCATCTATCGAGATGATCATATGGTTCTTATCTTTAAGTCTATTGATGTGGTGAATAACGTTTATTGATTTCCATATATTGAACCAGCCTTGCATCCCAGGGATGAATCCTACTTGATCATGGTGCACGTTCTTTTTGATATGTTTTTATATACGATGTACCAGAATTTTATCTAAATATTGTGGGGTCGGGCTCCAAATTCCTTAATAGGACACCCATAGCACAAGAGTTAATAACAAGAATCAACAAATGGGACTTACTTAAACTAAAAAGTTTTTTCTCAGCAAGAGAAACAATAAGAGAGGTAAACAGGGAGCCTACATCATGGGAACAAATTTTTACTCCTTACAGTTCAGATAGAGCCCTAATATCCAGAGTATACAAAGAACTCAAAAAATTAAACAATAAGAGAACAAATAACCCAATCAACAAATGGGCCAAAGACCTGAACAGACACTTCTCAGAGGAGGACATACAATCAATCAACAAGTACATGAAGAAATGCTCACCATCTCTAGCAGTTAGAGAAATGCAAATCAAAACCACCCTAAGATACCATCTCACTCCAGTAAGATTGGCAGCCATTATGAAGTCAAACACCAACAAGTGCTGGCGAGGATGTGGGGAAAAGGGTACTCTTGTACACTGCTGGTGGGACTGCAAATTGGTGCAGCCAATATGGAAAGCAGTATGGAGATTCCTGAGAAAGTTGGGAATGGAACCACCATTTGATCCAGCTATTGCCCTTCTTGGACTATTCACTGAAGACCTTAAAAGGGCGTACTACCGAGATACTGCCACATTGATGTTCATAGCAGCACAATTCACAATAGCTACACTGTGGAACCAACCCCGATGCCCCTCAATAAATGAATGGATAAAAAAATGTGGCATTTATACACAATGGAGTACTACGCAGCACTAAGAAATGACAAAATCATGGAATTTGCAGGGAAATGGATGGCATTAGAACAGATTATGCTAAGTGAAGCTGGCCAATCCCTAAAAAACAAATGCCAAATGTCTTCTTTGATATAATGAGAGCAACTAAGAACAGAGCAGGGAGGAAGAGCAGGAGGAAAAGATTAACATTAAACAGTCATGAGGTGGGAGGGAAAGGGAGAGAAAAGGGAAATTGCATGGAAATGGAAGGAGTCCCTCAGTGTTATACAAAATTACATATAAGAGGTTGTGAGGGGAATGGGAAAAAAATAAGGAGAGAAATGAATTACAGTAGATGGGGTAGAGAGAGAAGATGGGAGGGGAGGGGAAGGGGGATAGTAGAGGATAGGAAAGGTAGCAGAATACAACAGTTACTATTATGGCATTATGTAAAAATGTGGATGTGTAACCGATGTGATTCTGCAATCTTTGTAATGTTTTGAATAACCAATGAATAAAAAAATTAAAAAATAAAATTTTATATTGCTCACATTATTCTGTAATACTCGTGAATCTTGATATCTCAATATTTTTGTTTGTTTCCTATGGCCCTTTGGCTTTATATATGTGAACATGACAGAGGTAACATAAACATTAAAGCATATAATCATATACTAATAAGGGCTACAAAGGATCAAAGGATGGGAAGTTGAATCACAACATATGCGTGAAAGCAATGGGGCATAAGGAGACATTATTTCAATAGGCTAGTCAAGAACAGCCTCTTTTAGAGGTAAATATTGAGCACAGCATACAGTAAATCAGGTAGAAAACAAAACAATAAAAACAGTGAGGAACTGCAAGTTCAAAGCCACTGAAGTAGGAAGACTCTGGAAGGCGTGAGGCGATTCCCCCTGTAGTCCACTGATGTAAGATGCAGCCTGCATGAGCTGGCCTGCAATGAAGACTTAGAAGGTGACTAGATTTGAGATACATTGGCAAGCAAACTTAATAACAGATTATGTTTGAAATGAAGGGGGAAGGAAAGAATCAGGGATGAAAATTAGAATTTTATTACAACAGTGAAGTAATAGGGATTCCAAATATAATGAGAGAGGAGTTTGGGATAAAACAGGGTGGGGGTGTAGAAAATTGAGAATTTTGTTCTGAGATGCCTGTTAGATATCAAGAGTAGATGTTGTGTAATCATCAGTTTGAAATGTGAATCGGGAGAGCAAGAGATGTTTGGGACTCATTGATATGTTGATTTTATTTTTCCATATGTGGGAAACCATCTAAGGTTTATCTAATTTCTAATTCTTACCTCTATATTACTTATGAAATGTTTTCTCCCATCTTGGAATTTGACTTCAGACTATATTATTCTCTCTAAAAAATACAATATTATTCCTTGGACATTAGGCATATATCTGATTATTGTACATGATTGAACACTTGTGATATATAAGATTTCTAAATATATAGAAATGAATGAGTTACAACATGCCTTTTCCAGTTCTACAAAGCTTGCTTCCTTTTACTATATTCTACTTCTTCCTTTTCAAAAATAAAAACTGGAGATAAAAAAATAATTAGCTACTCTGAGCAAATATTATAATATGCAAAGTTATTTTACTTAGTCTATTGTTTCCTGGAAAATACACACCATTTAAAAAAATAATGTTACATGTAAGGTAAATTTATTATTTGCCTGTTCTGCTAAGAATGGTAGAAATAACACATATTTCAAAGGAGCCTTGATCTCAAGTTTGTAAATTTGCACAGAAAATATGATACCTCCATGCAAAACAATGAGAACAAGCAAACAACATAGCTATAAATACTCAAGCACCATAATTGGTTAAAAGAAAGATATTATGGTGGTGCTGGGTTTTCAGAGAGGAAACCATATGTAGATGTGTGCAGAGAACACCTACTGTGCAATCTGAAAGTGAGCATGGCTTACCCAGAAAGTTGACCCGGGATGATCCTGGCATAATCCCCAGCCACTGCATCTCTCACATGCTGCTCACTCATGTACTGTACAAATGCATAACCTCTAAACTGAGCATTCAACTATTTTCCCATACTTTTAAAAAATGGCTTCAATGTCAAACTTCTTGACAATGACTGTGTTTAATATGCCAATGAAAACACTAGAATTGATGGATGTGAGGTCATTATTGTTGGTGATGCTGCTAGCATGTTTGTTGCCAGCCATGGTTAGCTCACCTAGTTTTAATCCTTAAACAAACAAACAAAAAAAAATAACAGTCATAAAGTGAACAAGTAGATACAAAGGTATCACTGTTTTTTTTGTTTTGTTTTTGTTTTTTTTTTTAGCTTTTCAAAATTATACTTAGGAAAGTTCAAATCCCAAACTTAGTAATATAAAAGATAGACATTGCATGGCTCAATGTAGTAAAAATACTCAACATGTAAGCTTGCATAAATACCTGATTCACTTATTCAAAATTTATTTCTAAATAATGACTAAATGTTTATTTTTCTTTGTTCAGCTAGTCCATTTTTTTGATTACTTATGCTATATTTAATTGACTTTAAATTATTTTCATAGATAGAAAATGATAAAACTCTGTGATACCTTCTTTTGCAATTTCCAATCATTATTAAATGCAGAAAATGGAGAATAGTACACAAAGCAAGGTGTACAGGATTATCTAATTTCTAATTCTTACAACTTGACAATTCACTTGAAAAATTACCCAAGCTTTTTGTTTTACTTTGATAAATAAATTAATATAGAACTTTTTTCTTCTCGTTTCCTAATATACGATACATTGCTATGTAGGTAAAATAGACATAAATAGAGAATAAGAAATAGTTGGAAATTACATGTAGAAATTGTCATTTATTTTATTTACTTTTTTCTTCCAAAGTAGTAAAAATACTTCCATTGTTGTGCATATTTACCAGCTAAAAATATATACCCTCACAACTTGCAGATAAGCAGTACAGTCTTTCAAAGCTTGAGAAAACATAGCCAGTTTTTCTTCTACATTTGCTGTCATGTAATTAATATTCTGAAGAGGCGGTCAAACATAAAGATGGTGGAATGAGATGGACATCATTAGCCTAAGTAAGTGAATGGAGAAATGAATGACTCTACTTTCTATACAACCAGAGAAATTAAAAATTGTACTCTATATGTGGAATATGAATTCCACTTTGCTCTCATATAAACAAAATTTATAAATAGTTTTAAAAAGAATGTGACAGTAAAAAAGAAAGAATGAAAGAAAAGAAAATACTATTATAAAGTTAGGCTATACTTAAGGCTCTTTGTTTTCAAGTAGAAATTTGTATGACATAATCCTACCTGAAAGGGTCAATGATGCCAATCACTTATTACTGTTTTCCTTCAACTTGAATGTTTACAAAGAGTTTCCTCTTTCTATAAATTTAGGGGTAAAGTAATGATTCAATAATATACAGACAGATAACTATAAGAGCCATTATGGGCAAGGAGAAAATCTCTACTACAAATCTTCTACTGTAATTTGCCTAGGCTTTTCCTTCTAAGAGTACACAATTTTTCCAGCATTTTTCTTCTACCATAAGTTTTAATCTCATTTCAGAGCCACTTCAGTCTATAACATAGATACCTTCACTTTAGATCCACATTGGTTTACTAATAAACAAAAGATGCCTTGTATCCTAAGAAATGTGGCAGGTATTGCTCTTTATCAGGATGCCAAGGCAAAGTTTGTTTGCTAAAAGAATTTCAGGAATAAACTGCCTTTTTTGTGAACAAAAAAAAAAACAGATAAAGTCTGATGAAACATGGAACAAAGCAATATAACCTCCAATTATTCCTTGAGAAAATGCATTTTTATTTCTCCATTTTCTATAACAGGTATACATGTTATCTATTTCAATATCAAAACCCTATTATCAGAAACCAATAGTTAATGCCATTAAAGGCTGTGGAAGCAAAATAAAAGGTATTAAAATCAGAAGAAATCAGAAGTTCAGTTAGAAAGTTTAACATAAAAAAGCATAATTTTGAGAATAAGAAATTTAATTAGAATTAATTCTGTATATTTTATTTAATTAAACCAATAGCATAGGTCAATTACAAAAAAAATGTAGTCAGTGTTCATAATAGTCAGCAAATTAACAGACTTGGTAACTGTTGAAATTTTATTCTCAACCTCATTATTTTATTCCTTTAATAAGAAGCCTCTATATTGCCTGAGGACTACTAATATTTTAAAGTTTGTTTTATGAGCTTGGGAGAAGACTTAATTGTGTTTAGTCAAACTCAATTAAACTTCTATTTCAAACTACTGTAGCACTTACAGATTTAGTTTTAAGGTCTTAAAAACTTATTTAACTCCTATATTTTTTAAGCACATATATTCTACCAGACATCTTCTACAGTACCTACTGATTTAAAGAAATCCTTATGGTAAAATGAAATGTTGACAAACACACACTCTGACATTGGTGATCAATGTTGAAGATTGGCGAATTGATATACTTAATCAGCAACAAATGCATATTTATATGAGGTTTCTTAAAATATCACAGATACCAAATTAATAAGTGCATTTGATCTTTAAGAACCATTTTAAATGACATTTCTAAATTAAGCATTAAGGTAGAAGAAGTCTTAAAAGCATGTAAATTGGATATGCCTGAAAAACTTACCCACTATACATTTAAAACAGGAACTCCCAAATCAAAAGCAAACAACATAAAAATGTTTTGAATAAAACTGCCCATTATTATTTTGGTGGTTATTAAAGCTTTATGTCAAACTAGACCCCTCAACATTATGTTTGTCTATAATGAAGGTCAATTTACTAAACAAAATTAAGCCATTTACATAAAAATTAAAAGTAAGACACCATTAGAAACAAAGAGTTGTATTGTTTCAATTTAGCTACATTTAACTGGCTTCTTCATAAACTAATCAAGATAGGACTACAGAAGGAAAAGGTCATATTTTTTAAAAAAAAAATGGAGTTTGAGCAATTGTAATCCTCAATAAAAATGATCCAAGATTCAACTGAGACAACAACCACAACAAAAATCAGAGTATGTGTATATAACAATGTTAGCTGTGTCACATAGTGTTAGGTTCCATTTCTTACCAGTAGAGGTCAAAGTCAGTAAGATAATCCATGGTTATCATATTACTTTATATTGCAGATATTTGATAAATATTTTTTTTTAAATATCAGAGTCTCTAGAGTTCTCACTTTAAATGTCAACATGTGATCTTTGACAAGATCCTTTGACCATATGAGCATGAACCCCTGGTGAACTCCCAACTGTAGACTGTGTAATTGTAATTAATGACTACTAAGTACCCTGAAGTCTATATGCATCTAATCTCTCTCACAAAGACTCACTTTCCAGTTTCTGTCAGCATTGATGAGAATGAATGATTTTTTGTGGTGTCGTGTGTTATTACTTCAATATTCTCTGAAAATCAAGCCTCAAGTCTGTTACTATTGTACTAATACTCGATTATTAGTTTACTGCTTGGCTTATACATTTGTATTACATGAATTTTCAATAAGTTGAGGAAGGATTTCCACTTTCAGTCATGATAAAATAACAGGGACTAAACTAGCCCACCTGACTTAAACAACTAGAAAACCAGGCAAAACAGATGAAGCAACTGTTTTTCAGACATTAAATCACAAGCAGTACAAAGCCAAAAGATCTGAGAGAATACAAATTAAGTTCTAGGATAGCCCCAGCTTTATGCCTAGAAAGCATATTTTAGATCACAGAGAAATGAAGAGGCGACAGGGGAGGTTTCGAAAATACAGACTGTGACCTGAGTTGAGGAGCTAAAGACCAGAGCTCAGAGTGTCTAATAAGGCAGGACTTTTCGAGGCTTTTTCTGTGTGTGTGTAACAGAGGATTGAGCCCAGGGCCTTGGGGATGTTAGGTAAGCACTCTATTAACAGAGCTATATACTCAGCCCTGTGAGGCAGTTTTCATGAGAGAAAAGAGCTATAGAGAAAAGAAACTCCAGAAATCTGCCTCAGGGTGTCCCTTGAATCAAAGCTGATCTCTATAACATGCATACAATGGAGAAAATTACATGTCTCTGCTTAAAAAGATATTGGAAAGCTGTGAACTACTTATCCCAAGATCCATAGTGGCTCTATCAGCAAAAGTGAAGAGTCCAAACTGATTTCTAAGAACATCAAATTTAGACATCAGAAGAAGTGGACCTTAATTTCTTGGGATAAATGATAGATAGCTGAATCTTAGTAAAACATAAAAACCTGATGATCAAATGAAAGATATCAAAATGACTATCAGAGAAAAGCATAATATTTCTTTTTAAAAATAGCAACAGGAAACACCATCTCTGGCATCTGATCAAAACCTCCTAGTCATCTGAGGCATTTGAAAATATGACCATGACCAAGAGGGAAATGAAAGATACACAAATAAATCAAATGGAACTTTTAAAGAGGAAAATTTAAATATATAAAAGTTTTTTTTTATCACTGGACAGATAACACAGATGATAAAGCTTTGCAGAATGGATAAGAAAATATGAAGCTGTACCAATAGAGAATAACCAAAATGTAAATGAAAAGCAAACAGCCTCACAGATCAGTGAAGATATCAAGCTATTTAAAATGCCTCTATATTCCCAGAGAAGCTAATAGAAAAATGTTCAGAAACAGAATGCAAAAAACTTCTAACTATGACAAAAATTATATTCCTAAAATCTCAATGAATAAATACAAGCAGAATAAATACACATAAAACCATACGAGATAGATCAGAATCAAATTATTGAAAAGTAGTGATAAAGAGAAAAATTGGGGCTGTTAGGCATTAGAAAAATGATTACATTCTGACTGAAAACTGGGGAGTAAGACTCAAATGCTGCAACTACTAAACAAATGACAAGGGAAATATTAATATTTTTCAGTAAAAACAGTTTATTTTTAATTCAGAAAGTTGGATGAGCTAAATTGTCCATATGAAAGCTACCATAACAGATAAGCTGTAAACTACTGTTGTCCCAAAGAATTTTATGTGATGATATGAATATTCTATATCTGTACTATGAAGAAAGTATTTAATAATCATGCATGATTTTTGAAATGCAGCTACTATAGCTAAGTAACTGATTTTTAAATTTTATTTAATTAAAATAAGATCATTTTCTAAGGGCTTGCTGTATCCTAAAAGGTTAACAGGGTTTCAGCCCCCTAAAAAACAGTCATTCAGAAAAAAAATATATATATTTATGTCTAAAAGAGAATAGATATATTTTTTGTCCTCAAGACTTAGCAAACATATGATTGTGTTAGTTATATTTAAGAACAACAATAACTAAGTTTAGGGCTGGGGATGAGGCTCAAGTGGTAGCGTGCTCCCCTGGCATGTGTGCGGCCTGGGTTTGATCCTCAGCACCACATACAAACAAAGATGTTGTGTCCTCCGAGAACTGAAAAATAAATATTAAAAAATTCTCTCTCTCTCTCTCTCTCTCTCTCTCTCTCCCACACACTCTCTTAAAAAAAAACTATAACTAAGTTTAAGTAGCTTCCATATGAGTACTAATTTAAAAGATTAAGGTTTTTATTCTGAAAATATCAGCAGAGATGGTGAATCCTCTGTAAAATCATAGAGAATGTGTTTAGAATGAATAAATCTTTTCATTTGTATTCAATGGAGATTTTTATCCTTTAATCCCAGTAGGATCTATTAATTATAAATTAAAGACAGCTCTAAAATACACTTTAGAGGAAATATTTTGTGGAGCATACAAATTAACAGTAAATTCCACCCTTACCCCAGATTTGGTGTTCCTGAATTTCCAATGTAAATATTAGAGGAACTCAGACTCAAATAAAGAGTAAACAACAGAAAAAAAGAGTAAGCAGAAACAATGAAAATACCCAGATGTTCCAGAGAATCAACTAACATTATTATTACATATCATATTTAAGGATTCCGAATAATAATTAAAGGGATACAGAAAAATATATATTATATCCTGAAAGAAGTATTCAAAAAAGACCATAATATTAGTTGAAACATAGAAAATATGCTAAGATGTAAAAGATGCAAGAAATTAAGTCTAAAGTTGTCATCTCTGAGAGAGTATGCACATAAGGGAGTGAGATGACATCCAGCTGAGAAGATCACAGAAACCTTCTTAAAACAGGTAATATTTGTATTAATTACTTAAAGATGTAGGAATTCAACAGACATACAGTAGTTTTCCAAATAAATTTTAATTCACCTCCATGTAACAGAATAATTTTCTTAAACATGTTATGTTTGTATTATATATATATATGTGTGTGTGTGTGTGTGTGTGTGTGTGTGTGTGTGTGTGTAAAATTACAAAAAGGGAAAACAGAAGACAAACTAACGTATCTAATCCTCTTATCTTGAAAAAGTAAGTCAAAAAATGCCATAAAAAGTTGAATTTATTCTTCAAAAAGCATCCATAATTTAGAAAAATATGACTTATATCCAACACACCAGTGAAAACTTTTCAATGGATTTTAAGAAAACCTACCTGTGAAAATTTTTAAAAATCCATTTGCAGAACTATTTTGTGAAAAAAATGTGATTTATTTGTAATGATGAAATCACCACAGTATATTTGTTATTATCCCTCTTATTTACAATTATGATGAAGATTAAAGTCTTGAGCACTAAACTGCTTTCTGAAATAAACCAAATGTAAGCTTTTGAAAGTAAAAATTTGGGGAATATACACACTTGAAAAATTTGAAGGGTCATATATACACATGAAACAAAAAAATATAATCCCAACCTGAAGACATTTTGCAATTAAAATGGTATTTCTTCATCCTTTTTTAATACTTACAAACTAAGTTATAATTTAGAAACAAAAATTTTATCACAATCTACACACCAAGTATCGTTACTTATTATTTGAACATCCATTTTATTATGTTGTTAAATAACTTACTACACACAAATTAAATTTATTCATACTAATAAAGTTACATCATCATATTCTTTGTGTGCTTGATGCACATTTGTCTTATTTCCAATTTTCTTAGGTCACAAAAATACCTTGAGATGAACTCTTAAAATTTATTAATGACAAGTACCAGCATTGAAATTCTTTGGTTAAACAGGATGGGGAATATTACTTATCAATGCTCAACTATGTTCCTGAATGATTGAACATTTTCCAACTAGCACCAGCAGGGTAGAAACTACCTCTTTGAAAAGCATGCTCAAAGCAGATTTGTCACCAGCCAGCTCTTCCCTAAGAGAAATTTCAGATTCATTAGGTTGAGTAGGAGAAATGGATGGATCATAACAGATGCTTTGATTTGTAATGGTGAATGAAGTTCAAGAGTTAAGTTAGGCTGGTTACAGTAATGGAAAAAGGAAAACTCCTTTGCACCTTTGGAAAAATAGAGTAGGACTTAGAGCTTCCCAGGCATATATTCAGTCATTATTATTTAGAAATGCAAAAAAAGTTATTTGGATTTTGTTTGTTGAAAGAATGCTTTGTTTAAACTGCAGATTACCTTTTCAATAAGTTGGTGTTGCAATAGTACGTGTGAATGATTACTGAACAATTCAATACCTGATTACAAAGAGAGAAAAACACAGTTGTAAAAAAGTTAAAATAATTGAAAAAAACACAATTAGACAATACAATCAACAATTTATACTGAATAGAAATATATGGAATATTTCATGCATCAATGAGTAAATATACTTATATAACAATAATAAAATTCAAAGAGATAAAACCACATTATAGTATCAATCAGAAGTATTCACTTCAAAGGGATTAAAGAACATTCATATTCTCTGTAATATAATATAATACAATATAATATAAGTATATAATGTAATATACTTCTAGGAAGTTTAGTGCATGTGATAGACTTAAACACTTTCTCTTCTGAAAATGAAATTTTCAGTAGCAAATCAGCTGTCAAAGCTGCTGATTATAAATATATCTTTATGATAACTTTCCATTGCTTAACATGACCTAGTCAGAAAATTGTGTCGAGTTATATAAAGAAGGAGAACCAACAATCATGAGACTCTCTTACTTGACTGAGGGAAATGGGTCAATCAGGGGTCAGTACCCAATTTAGATGAAAGAGTATTGGAAAATGGAACTAGTAAAAAACAAGCTTCCTCTGAATCATTGAAGATTTTTGGATTGGCAATATATCTACACTATCAGGGATTGTGCATTAAGAGGAGACACAACTCTAGGACACTGGCTACTGTTTGAACCATTATTGTCTGAGAGCCATGAACTAAGAGACACCATTATCTCTGTTTGTAACTGTCAACATCATCCAGTAGAAATGACAACCTGTTGAAAAGCCCCTTTTCCTGGGCTGATAATAGGTAGTCAGCAGAAGTGTGGAAGCAGTAATCAATGGTATATTCATTCTTTGTTCATATCACATTTTTTAAATGCCTGTTGTAGAAAATGCTTGAAATGGTTCTAAGTAGGAGATTATGAATTTTAAAAGACTATCTATAAGTCATTAAAACTGTCTTTAAAAAGTTGTACAACAATTTCTATTTAATAACCAGGGGGCACTTATGTCACCCACCATTGAGCTAAGTACTTATTAAATATTCATTTACTGACACTAGTTTCTCCTTTTTTCCACACTTATTTCCTCTGGGATCTGGAGTATTTCTAGGAAAGTATTCCAAGTTACTTAACGAAGATAACAATTACTACAATGCACATCAAAAGGCCTTATCACCACCATAACTAATGCCACCTTGAGGGGAATAGTCACAAGCTTCCAGGACACACTTTATAATTTATATTGAAAACAAATGCCTGATAAAGTATCTGCAGAATGCCCAGAGATTGTTCTTCTAATTTGTCCTAATAAATTATAAGGTCCACCAAACATTAGACTCCTGAAATCATATAAAATAAAGTAGAAATCATGGAAGTTTCTATTCAATTTATCTGAGTCACCTGATAATAAATACTATGACATAGTTCACCTTAACAAAGTTCAATAAGACAAATATGTAGAATCAAGGCAGACACATGATATTCATTTCTAAGTGCATAGTATTAGTAAGAGGATTACCCTTGTGTACACACTGAAATTGTACCTGCTTTATTCACTATATTTATTCACTGAATGAAATATCTTTCTCTTTTTAAAACTCTTAGGTCACTTAAAACTAAAATTCAGAAGGTACACTTTACTATGTCCAGAAGAGAAATTTAGTCTTAGTTAACAGGTCCATTCCATTCTTGTTCTCCTTTTCAAAATGGAATTAAATTTACACCACTAAGTCATTTCATGTAGGCCACTAAATGGCCCACAGAGACAAATAACAGTCAATCATGATTGATGTAGCTTTGGCAGACTGGTTCTGGAGTGAAAGGTCTTAAATCCCACAACCACTGCCTTGAAATTTCCTGTACTCCCCTAAAATATAAATAAATGTCCCATAAGAAGTGCTGTGGTGAATTTCCTTCAGCAAACTGAAATGTCTGAGGTTGAATTAAGTAGTAAAGAAAAATGGTACAGTGAAAATTACTTTTGTATGTATACATCAGATAAAGTCATATTTCGAAATTTCTTAAATTCAACTGCTATGAATGTAGATGTGGTGTCATATATGATACCATCTAGCAATGCAGGGGATGCAAATAACTGACACAGAACATAATTTATCAGTGGAAAAGATCCTATCCTTGTGCATACACTAGTCTATTATGATATAAAGACATTCCACATCTTCCCTCGCCTTAGCTACTACATAAGGTAGAATATGTAAAACATTGGAAAATTGTAAGAAATAAAGAAATAAAAAATTGTATATGCCCTCCTCTGGATAAGAACTACAGTGTTTGCGTACTCAAGTTAAAGAACTGATAAAATCTTACTCTAGAAATAATAGCAAGGAGAGTGACTATAGATATGAGATAATTAAGCCTTTTAAGTGTCTTCATTCACTGGACATTTGTAGTCCCCACCCAGACTTTGCAATCATTGTAACATTAGCATAACTAGTATAACACAGAAGATTTTTCAACTTGGAGAGAAAAATCTACCTTCATTTTTTAAAAAGGTATTTCATTCCCTTACTCCTTACTCCTTAATATGGCATTTCCAATGACTTATAATTTCTGCCTCATGCCATGTCATTGCCTAACTGGTTCCTACCTATCTTTCTAAATTGAGTCTATCAATGGGATGTTCTTATAACTGGTACTTACAATTCCCTCAGTTCCTCTTTCTAGGTGATTCTATGGCACTCTGTTAATTCCTATCCAACAGATACAGTACATGCAAAAATTCCTTTTCTGCTTGCCACTTTATGCAATTGTACCTCACACCACCTGAGGGTCTTATGTCTTCTATGTTTGAATTCCAAGCACTTTATCACAGTAAATGCACAATAAATGTTTGCCAACTGCATGCAATAAACTTCAGATACTAAAATATTAAGAATTTTATACATGAAATTTCAAACTTAAATTTGAAACATAAATATTGGTGTTAGGACAAAGTTTCCCCATTAGAGTCTTTCTATTTGCTAACTGGATTCTAAACTGGATATCAGAGCTCTTGGAACATGAGGCAACAACAAAAGCCAGGGACATTTAATATAGGAACTTTTCTCTACCTACTGGACTACCAAACTAAATCTCTGTGTTTTTTAGATCAAAGAAATCTTCCAAATACATAGCAATTTTGGATGTTGAGAAACTTAGAAAAGGAATGTCCAAAAGAATATCATTTCAACCAAACACAGAAGTCAAGGGGAAGAGAAAGGGAGTAATAGCCAATAGGTAGTTAGAGACATCTAATATTATGATGATAAGATGGAGACAAAATAGTCTTTATGCTAATTTTTGATATGAAAATACTAGAGTTTATATAGCTTAAGAATGAGCAATTGAATAGAATATCAAGCATAATGTATTAGACAGAAGAAGCAAGTTAAAATTGTGACAACACAAGGTATTTTTGACTAAATTATTAAGTACATCTTATTCAGCTTTACATGGTTTCTTTTATTTTGGTAATTGAGCTCAATGTAAGTATTTTCCTTCAAATTACTGAAAATAACTTAAAACACTTTGGAAGATATTAAACAGTTAACAGCATATACTATTTATAATTCTTACTAATTCCATACTTCAATGTATGACTTGTAAAGTTGTTTGTACATATTATATTAGAAACAAAAAGTTGTTGCCCACATCTTTCTCTAGCTGGGCCCAGTTTTACCTTAGAAATTATATTATTTTAGGAAGTCAACTGAGTGGTTCTCCCAGTTATGCAACAGTGTGACAAAAAAAAAAATAATCACCCTTTTGTGAATAGAGGACAGAGATACTTGACCTTCAGTGTTTTGACTGAAGCTTCCCTGACAACTAGTCCCTTTCTTTGTAGAAATGTTTGTAGAAAAAGGACAAGGAGCCTGCTGGGAAGAAAAGTAACAGAGTTCAGGGGTCAACACCCAGACTCTACAGAGACTCTAAATTCCAGAGTAACTTACAGCAACAGGATCCAGAAGCATTGAAATATGGACACTTGTGTGCAGCATATTTTTACTTCATCATCTTACATTTGTGTGTTCTTTAGATTGAGGAAAACCTCCAAACTAATAGGAATTATGGAATTTGTGAGGGTCCTAAACAGTTGATATTAGACTTCTTGGTAAAAAGTATGGAACTCATGCCATTAATTGCAAAAGTACAATATTCAACCATATTTGTACCCTGAAACTTGTGAAGCAGTTCATACAGCTTATGCTGAAGGGAAAAATAGCATTTGTAATACTCATTTCCAGATATGAAATATTTTTACTACAAAACATCTGTGTCTATATAAAAAAGATATAAATCATCTGGAGAAAAATTATTTTCTGTAACTTTACCTTGTATGGATGCTAAAGCATCAATCATTTTTCTTCTACAAATGCTATTTTAGTTTCAATATTAATAAATATAAACCTGTTTCCTCTGTTAAACTCATATTCATGTTAAAACAACTGCTACCTCCGTAATGCTTTTCTAACACCACACATACATTCTAGCCAAGCTAGATTAATTTTATCTGCTTTCCTGTTTCTCTTTAACACAATACAATACATAAATTCAATATGAAGTAAACTTTATCATATCCAAATTTTTGTATGTGTAACAGATACAGTATTTGTAAACTTTTTTTGTGGGGAAAGGTAGTTTAAATTTAGAGTTTTAGTCCACTTAATCTGTTTTAATTACTACATTCTTGCATTGAAGCTTAAAAGCAGCCATAGGCAATATGTACATGATCATGGCTATATTCTAACAGAACTTTATTCGCAAAAACACTGCTAAAAGGTCAGATTTGAACAATAGGCCACAGTTTTTTTGACCCCTGTCATGTATTAAAAAACTGGGAAATAATACATAAAAGAACATGCACTGAACCAAATCATGACTAATAGAAGTAAATACAAAGAATTTTTAGGACATAAAATATATTTACCTCAAATTTGTTATTATTATCTCATAATTATACAAATGGTTGAATAATGGAAATACTCTGACAGCATGCAGGCACTCTACCAGCATCACCTATGTCAGTAAAAACCACATTGACTCTCAAAAATTCTTTGTCAAAGCTCTAAACAATTGCTTTGGTTATTGTTGAATTTTAATACTATATTTTCAAGTTTCAGATTATCATGTTTTTACTACTGATCCTTAAATTGAGGGGAGGAACACTGTATTGAATGTGAGTGTTAATTGAGATACCTTCATTACACATTCAAGAGTGTTTTCATGAACTTTTGATATCCTCTGCACCACTTCAGGCAGAGTTCATATCCCCAGACCTTGTGATACTACCTATTTCTGTATTAAAACTACAGATTACATGAGCTATTACTCACTGGCCATAAAGTGTCAATAAGGCAAGTTGAATACATTCTAGACATCTGCTGTACAAATTTGTTCTTCTTAAGAACACTGTCTTCTACACTTAAATGTTTGTTAGGGGATACATCTTATGTTAAGTGTTCTCACCACAATAAAATAGAATTTAAAAAACATAATAGATTAAATATAACACAGACATTATATTATTATAAAGAGGAAGAAACATAATTTGAGTTACCTCACTTCTGTCATTCAATATAACAACTTGATTTTTTTATACTTTCTGGAATTTATTGTGAAATAAGGTTTTTATATATCTTTCAAATTGATTTTTCTTTTTAAAATGTTCTGTTTGTTATTCATGTTTGAGAGAAACTGCCCTTTACTAGTGTTCTGCTAGAGCACTGATCATTCCAGTACACCCGGACATGTCACATCTCCCTGCCTTTGCTTAGGTTCTTTCCCCTGCCAGGTATCCTTCCACTTGATGAGCTCTTTCTACTCTAAAAAAACACATTCAAAATTTTTCTCACTCTCTTTGGATACCCTATAGCATTTTCTCTTTCAAATATTTTGTTTTAGTTATAGTTGAACACAATACCTTTATTTTATTTTTATGTGGTGCTGAGGATCAAACCCAGTGCCCCTCACGTGCTAGGTGAACACTGTACCACTGAGCCAAAACCCCAACCCACCCTATAGCATTTTAAAAGTATCTGCATTATTCTGCAGTGATAATTTACTAGACTATAGACTAAGTTTTGGTTTTACATATTTATTTTACTTTCAAGAACTCTTAAGACGATTAAGACCTTGTCTCCTTGCACTGGATTTCCTACCAACTAGTCTTATCTCTCACAGAAGAGAAACGTCAGTAAATATTTGTTAAATGAATGAGTTTATTGAAAGATCTATCTATCTTAATTTCTAAGTGCTATCTATTGTAATACTATCTTTCAAGTCAATAAAAGTTTTTCAGAAAATAAAAACTACATTTAACATTTACCAATTTAAAAATGCACCTTAAATTAAGAAATATGAAAATGGAAAAGTATTTATATATCTGAATTGATGTAATCCAATAATGTCTAGAAAAGAGCCTAAATATATTAAAATAAAGCATGTGTGCAAAATGAATTAATGGAAAACAAAATATTACAAATAAAACTTCATTTTCTGTTTTAGAAAATAGTACTGCATGAAAAATGTTACTTTTATTCAGAAAAAGCTTTTAATTCCAACCCAGTATGTTTTCTCTATAAGCAGTTTTTTTTTTGTAAAAAATAAGTGCTTCCATCTGTCCCTTATTTCTTGATGCTAACTGTACTCCCAAGTAATTATCTCATCTTTTCATCAATTATTACATTTCCCTCTTTTGAGTTAATGATGCCTTTGCTTGGTTGCCTATAGGCAGAATTAATGTTAAGGATAAAGGCACATTATTTAAGTGAATTGCAATCATTTTTGTTATTACTAAATGGACAGCAGAAGACTGTTCAGGTGAAGTTGGAATTTCTGGAGTACTACCATCCTGTGAAAGTTATTAATCAGCTACATCACAATGGCCTGATGGACCGTAAGAACTCAGAGGCTTTCAATTATTTCACAAGGTCTACACTGCTGCAACAACTAATACTCTATGTCTCTAGAGGGTGAAGGAGGGAAAACTCTATGTCTCTAGAGGGAAAAGTTTGTACCTAGTCTGGTGTTTGACAATTTATGTATAATCTGCAGAGAAAAAAAAGTAATTTAAGTTCGACTGTTTTTAGAGTATTAGCATTATACCACAGCCATGTAAATTAGGAAAAAAAATACATTTAATGATAACAAACTAGAAATTGAAACAATATTATATTTACTTTAAATGCTAAACATTCACACGCACTTAATTTCATTTTGATTAAATTCTAATTCTCCAGTTTTTAGATCTTTAAAATATGTTCAAAGTATAATATAAAGAATCACAAAATCATTATCTTTAATGTTAATGTTCATTTAGCCACAATATAGAATAATATAGCTCATATTAATTATCCTCCAAATCTAGGCACAAAATCAATATGCTATTTTCACTGTATGGTTAATAAGGGCAACAATTAGTCAACAGTGAATCAGTTACCTGTAAGAATGTCATCAGTCTTAGTACACAAACTATTATATTTATGCTATAGCAGAATAAATTATTTTGTTAGTTTATAATTCTTTCAAGGAAGTATATATTAGAGAAGACAATTTTATACCTATAAGAACAAGATAGATACATAGCTCCCTACAGCACATTAAAAACAAAATCCAAAACTCTGAATCACTATTTTTCAAAAAATGTGCTCCAAGATACACAGTTCCTTATTGTATGTGTCTGTTTTCTGTGGGTCTTGCTTCAGGACCATTTTGTGCAGCTTGTGTGTGTCCAGTTACAGACAGAAATTATTAAGGTTGCTAAATGTTGAATGGAATTTCAGTGGCTGCTTGACTGCAGAAGAGCATAGATAAAGGATGCAATTATTTAACAGCTAAAAGAACACAAAGCTATTATTTAAGCATAAATTAGCACAAAAAATATCAAAAATGAAATTGATGATGTTCAATACTCAATATAAGTATACAAGCAAAGACCTTTTACTACTACCTCATAATGATTAGTATAAAAATAACCTTGTTACGCAGGACACTTTTTCAATAGAAATATCTATTATGAGATTCCATACTTACGGTCATTTGAAAAATTAAAACAAGGGAAAAAACTGTTATTGCTTTGTTCTCAATAATATGGTTCTATCACAAGGATTATTATTTTAAACTTTTTCTGGTTTTCTGAAATGTAAAGCATAAGCTTATTAATTGAAGAACATTCACTATCGAGTAACAATTTCCTGACATAAATTTGCATATAACAATGCAGAATGATTGAAAGGGGAACAAAGACCCTCAGTGCAATCCTAAGTTGATACAACCACTGTGGAAATCAATACGAAGGTTCTTCAATAGTGTAGTTATATTACCACCATATGCCCCCGCTATACCACTGCACAGAATTTATCCAGAAGAACTCTTAGTTAGCACACTATAGAGCATACATAATTATGTTTATAAACATGCAGAACATGTACAATTCACACACACACACACACACACACAGAGAGACACACACACAGAGAAAGAGAGAAAGAGAGAGAGAGAGAGAGAGAGAGTGTTTTACTGAGCCCTAAAGAAAAACAAAATTATGTCATTTGTAGGAAAATGAATGAAACTAGAGAAAATCGTTTAACGTGAAAATAAGCCAGACTCAGAGAGAGTCATCTGTTTCCATTCTATGTGGAAGGTACAGAGAAAAGGGGGAATGGGGGATGCAATATCTCATAAAAATAGAAGAGACAATAGTAATGTAAAAGTTGGGCTCAAGGGGCAGTAAGATGGGAGAGAAAGCTGAAGTACTGGGGAATGAAATTGATCAAATTGCGTTATGTGCAGGTATAAAAATATCCCAATGAAGAAGATGAAGGGTCCGCAGAGGAGGCAGCGCTAGTGCGGAGCGGGGTGTACCAGAGAGCAGAAATACGCGCTCTGGATGCCCAACTTGATGCACGTGGGACGCTGGAGCTTGGTCTCACTGCTGCAGCCATCCTTCTCGCACACCCGCGTCTCCACTGCAGCTGTGCTGCCAGCCTTCCCGCCTGCCTGCCCACAGGCGGAGGAGTGGCTCCCTGGGGAAGAGGTGGCAGAGAAGTGGGAGGGGCAGTGATAAGGGGAGAAGAAGGCGACCAAGTCCACAAAGGAGCTCCGCCCCCTGTGGGTCCAGAAGCAACTGCTGGAAAAGGGGAAGCCCTGAGGCGATCATGCTGTGTGCCCAGTCCCTGCCTTTGGGCCTGAGCGACTGTGGGGTCAGCAGTGGAGTCCAGCCTCCATTTGCTTTGGTTGGGCGCAGTATACTGTCTGCAAGCAGCTCTTGCAAACTCAGGACTGTGAAGGCCAGTCCAGGTCAGAGAGGAGAAGCGGGTTTGCTGTGCCCACTCTGTGCCTTGGAAGACACTTGCCCAGAGGTCCTTACTGATCAAGGCTCTAGAGCTTTTCAGGTTCCCAGGTCCTGCATGTCAGGCAGATGAAAAGGGCGCTCAGCTTTTCTGCTTTGGTTCCACTGGCCTCTCAATGCAAAGTAATTTTCTTTTCTGTTTCTCACCTCTGATGTTCCTTCTGAGGCCTAAGGACCACCGCTTGCTACAGAAAGGAGAATCAGAACTGTTATGGGGCAGTGAGCTGGGGTTTGCATTTGTTCTCCCTTTTTTTCTCTCTCTCCCTCCCTCTCTCTCTTACTCTCTCTCTCTCTCACTCTCCTTCTCTCTCTCTCTCTCTCTCTCTCTCTCTCTCCCTCTCTCTCCTTCTCTCTCCCTCTCTCTCCCTCTCTCTCCCTCTCTCTCCTCTCTCTCTCTCCCAAGTAACATGATGCACAAATCCTTTACTACAGACTTAGTTGATACAACTGGTTCAGTTTGTCCAGAATCCTGGGGTTCCATCAGAATATGGCTTTACAAAGAATAAATCTTTCTGTTTCCTATTAGGCAAAACCTGTTCTTTGGAGAATTTCTGGGCTTCAGGTAGAAATATCAGTAACTAATCACAAAGAAACCTGCTTCTATTATTCCATGTCCCTGCAACCAGGAAGGCCCTTCAGTCTTCTTATTGAGAACTAAGTTTTAAAAAATAAACAGTACTTAGAAATACATGAATTGCCATTCCCTGGGGAGCCCTTGAAGTCTCCCCAACCCCATTTTCAGCCCAACCCTTCCTCCTACTATGTGCTAGCCACAGATCCCCACCCTTGGACACCATCCCTCCCTTAGTAACCCACTCAGGCTCTGGCTTTTTGCCTCACTGCAATTTGAATAGCAACAGTTCTCCATTCTATTTCACTTCATTAGCCACACCTACTCAAATTCAGTACTGCTTCTAACCATAGCCTATAAACAGAATGAGGATCCCATTCCAAAACCCAAACCCTCCACTTAAAGCCAAAGAACGGGGAAAGGGGCAGTGTTTCCTTATAGAGTACAATTTGCAAACATTTATTATCCAAACTGATCACTAAGATGAGTAATCATTAATCCAGTTGATAAAAATAACAGGTATGAGCTAAATCCTTTCTTCTTATATGCACACTATCTCATTTGATCCTCATGTCTACCATTTGATGAACACATTTATCATCCATGTCACAGGTATAGAAGCTGGAGCTAAAGGGGATTAACCTGCCCAAGGTCATAAAACCAGTAAGTGGTAGAACAGAGGCTCAGGCACAAGCAGACTGACTTCAAGAATCTGAGCTTGTAACACTATACTGTATAATTGATGCACTCATTTCACCAAATAGAAATGATATTAATAAGAGTATTTCAAAAATATTTGACTATATATACTTGCTACATACTATTAATTAAAATGCATATGTGCATATATAAAATAAGCTTAGCACAATGGCTGGCACATAGCACAGGTTCAATGAATGTTGCTATTTGTTATTTTCATTGGTACTATTATCATTATCATATTTTATTTTTAATTAAATGCTTCCTGAGTGACAGCCACTTGTACAAAGTTCTAGAACAACAAAAGCAATGACAACTAGGTCTCGGACCTACAGCAGGACCTACAGCAGTTTACAGAATAGTACTGAGAAAGCAACCAGTAACTCCACACACCCCATGATTACAGAGGTCTGCACAGGGGCTTTGCCAAATGGGATCATCAAATGAGGGTGGGGAGCCATCACTGGGGTTTGAACCCATATGCAGAAGTCTGTAAGGAAATGAAACCTCACAAGACAGAAACATGAGACCCACTTCTAGGTTACATCAAACCCAACAGTCTGCAAATCACTGATCCAGGTCTTTCTGAATGGGTGATATTAATACAAATATTTTTCAAGAACTTTATGAAAGCTATTAATTTTAGCTAAAAACAAAGTTGTTTTGTTTTGTTTGTTTTGGCTTTGTATTGCTATTGCTGTTATTTTCTACAACAACAATAAAACTGTCCTCATTACAAAAGAGTAAGGAATGGGTCAACTAATGGCCAAGGTGCATTGGGATACAATGTAAAAATACTCAAAAACAAGACAAAAGTTAACATAATCAAAATAAAAGTTAAAGGAATCTTATAGAAAAGGGGCCTCGGTTTTTATTTAAAACCAGCCCTCTCATCTCACAAACCAAGAATAGTGGCTATGAAGCAAATTTAGAGCTTTTTTTTCAAAATTAATATTTCTGCCTTTATATCCTAGATTCCAACATTAATTGAAAAGTTAGCACTTTGCTAAGTGCTAAGAATCTGGGACTCCTTATTTGAACTAATCCAGACTTCTTCTACCATAGTGCACAGATATGACATAGAATACAAGGGTCTGTGTTCAAAGTTTTGCAGTATACTAAGGACTCATGGTTACTCCCATAAGCAACTAAGGTTTCTGAAATGTTTTACTATTCAGTATTCCTTTGAAATCTTGTTTACACCTTTAATTTTCTAACTGAACCACTTTTCTAAATAGTAAATAGGTATAGCCTCTCCCTTTTTTGTGGTCAAAACAAGGAAAGACCATATTATTAATTAAGTTTCTGATTGAGGAAACTATTGGAACCAAGGCAAAGCATTTCTATGCTCACAATGGCTTATTGGCACAAATAATTGCCCTTTCCTACTGTGAAAATCAGTCATTTTTTTTCAGGTGCCAGAATGGAAGCTCTGAACCCCATAAGTCACCTAACCTCAAGGTTTAAATTCTGGGACCTGCATAGTGTTGAGACTGAGGCTTTGGAGACAGGAGGGTGCCTAGGATAGGGCTTCCCTCTGCCCACTAATCTGAAGTCAAGAGAGAAGGTTCTTCCCACTGGATTCTTACAGAACTTAAATCATTTCTAGGAGACCAATAGTCACTTATCATTCTACTTTGTAGAGCTGGTGGTTTCTCTTTGAAGAAAATAATAACTTTGTTGTTTTTAGTCTCCAAGAACAGCATGAAGGACAGTCAGATATTTACCCTCCCTCTATCTCAGTGGGTGATTCCTGTTTTCCACAGGGGCATTTCTACCTTTAAGGATCCTCTTTTGCAACCACGGATACTCTGGGTCCCACGGAATGGCAGAATGACTTACCTTTTAACTGACTGGCTATGATATTTAATGATCCTGGGATTACCCATTTGGAAATGGTTATGGATTAAAAGTTCTGCAGGCCAGAGATTCTTGGTTTCTAACTGATAATGTTTGAAGTCAGTTTGATTCCTTGGAAATTTGTTTAGGCTGATGAAAGCAAAACTCAAAACTCACCTCAGGGCTCCAGGTGTACAGGTGTAAGATCCTTGGGTTCTGTTTAGGTTTTCTTTTTTTTCCCCTTCAGGCGTTAGTTTTGGGGGCGATGTCTTTTACCAAGGCTTCAGGTTACCCTAGCATCCCCACATTTCCCCAGGATGTAATTAGAGTTAAAAGGAGCACAGACCATCCCTCAGGATTCCGTTCTCCCAGATTTGACAACCTTTACCTCAATCCCCAGCATGCACGGCCAGGGACCACTAGCCAGGGAGCCAGGCTCCAGAACCAAGAGCAGGACCTTGCAGCTGGCACACCCAGGAGGGCAGCGGGACATACCTACAGGCCTTCTGGGCCTTTGACCCTAGTCACCTCTAGGCCTGGAAGAGGGGCAGAACTGGGCAGAGAAGGCCATCTGACTTGGTGAAGGTCACCAAAACTGCCTTTTTTTCCCAGGGATAAATTAGCAGGAAGGGATGCAATCCCAGTTCCTTCTGTGGTGAAATAGCATCTGAAAACTTTTTAAATGGGGGAAGAGGAGATGGCCATTTTCAATGTGTGTTTAGGAAGTTTGGGAGGAGAAAGTAAGGGGGTAACTGTTTTCTGAGACTCTATCAGAGGTTGTAACCATGTTCCTGGCTGTGGGACAGTAGAGAAGGCAGTGGTGGTGGGATTAACAAAATCAGTGCACACAGTAGAGAAGTGGGCCTTAAAATTCTAGGGCTCATTCTGGGTATCTAATAGGGACCTCTAATGATCCCTTTTGAAAGCAAACTCTACAGAGATAATTAGTTTGTTTTGGGTTTGTTTTTTAGTCCTATAAGGAATACAGCAAATTTCTGGAAACAGCTTATTTGAGCCTCGGTGACTATATTGTAGAAAATATAAAATAAATGATGGGGGTAGTATTTCTTATGCTTTTAAACTACTTTCCCTAGATCTCAATGTTTCCCTGGTTATTTCCATACATGTAATTATTGTCCAGATATCTCTTGGCTATTCCTTTTACTTTTCGCATGACAGAACATGAAATTACTCTTCAGAATTAAAACCAGCATTTTGTCCATCCAAAATAAAGGTGGCATTGTTTACAAAATTAAATGCCTAATTTAATTAGAAAAATTTCCACTGTCCCTGTTCATTTTCAATTAGAAAAAATTTAACTGTCTCTGTCCAGTTAAACTAAGAGTTTAACTACACACACACACACACACACACACACACACACACACACACACACACTCACACACACAGCAATTTCTTGTTTCTGAAATGTTAACTGTATTCTACTCAAAGGGGGAGTTTTGTACATAAACCATTCTGGTGGTATTATGGTGTTCACATGCACAAATTTATATGTAAACACACCTAAAGGAAGTTTTTATACAATTGTTTCTAAAGGACAAAATTAGATACTGACTAGTTTTTTTAAATGTAAAATAAAAAGTAGAGGTTGCAAGGCTTATTTTCACTTTTGGTATCAAAAGTTCACCACCAGTTTGTAGTCAGCAAAATATCCTTTCTCAAAGTGAAGCCATTAATAGCACAAAGTAAGTGTTGATTAATCCTCACCAGTTGCTTAAATTCCCCACCTCTTACCATTTCACAGTGGGTATCCTCCCTACCAAGTCTCATTTTCCACCAAGATACTCAGAGCATGGGCCTCACTTAAATTAACTAATGATTATCCTTCTAGAAAGAAGTGTAAACAGACCCTGATTTATAAATTTGCTAATTGCTGTTCCCAGTGTAGACCCCTGTGCATCACAATCATGCAAATATAAAACTCCAGGCTTACTGAAAACTAGCAAAAGGGAAGCCAAATATAAACCACACTGGTGAAGGATAGAAAGAAAAAGAGATTCCACATTCCGAAAGTTTTCTACTTTTCCCTTTTGTGAAAACCATCCCAAAAGGTCAAAATTTAAACCTATGGTAGGAACGTTCCTTAAATATTCTCTGTATTAAGTCTTTTGAGAGTAGGAAATCAATAACCAGCTATACTTCCAGAATAACCATCAAATGAATTTCTGCATTTCTAGGAAGGAAAATGACATGGCAATCTGTTCTTTATCCCTGTGGAATGTGCCCAAGTCAGGCCTGCTTCCTTCCCTTCCTTCCTTCCCTCCCTCCTTTCTTCCCTCCCTCCCTCCTTTCTTTCTTTCTTTCTTTCTTTCTTTCTTTCTTTCTTTCTTTCTTTCTTTCTTTCTTTCTTTCTTTCTTTCTTTCTTTCTTTCTTTCTTTCATCTGGAGATACCCTGAGAATTCACTCACAGATTTCTCCAACATAATAAATGGTTTCTCCAACATAAGAAATAAAGTTTCATCGGAAATCGAAAGTTCTTTTTAATCGTATTAATATGGTAAATTTTTGTCAATAGAATGATTATGATGAATTTGGAATATTCTGCTCTTTTATAATAGTAATGAACACCCTAGTAGAGGCTTGTGTAAACATCATGTTTATGTCTTCTGAACCAAAGCATATTTATCTTTTTCTCATTGTGGCCCAATATGAAGGACTAATGTTGAGGGGACTTGCTTGTATTAGATTTATGCTCACACATGCAAAGGAAATTATAGAGACACCATCAATATCTGATATTTTTAGTTTAATTTTGACCCTCACTTCTTGTCATTCTTCACTTGGACCCTCTTACACTATGTATTAAAAATATTCTAACTAAAATTCAAATTTAAAATTTTATAACTTTTAAATAATTAGTATGGGGAAGAGGGTGTGTCAGAAAAACAGCAGTGGATCAGTGTTAATATAATTACAGTCCAAAGTCCACTTTCAGAAAGTTCCTTTCTTCCTGCATAAACAATGCTTGGTGAACTTTTCTTTCTGGAAATCCCATATATCAAATCCGTAAACCCAAAGCAGCCAGCCAGGAACCCCCACACCACCACCACTGCTGGTTTATCTCTTGCAAGAGGAAACATACTTTATATATATATATATATATATATATATATATATATACGTATATATATATATATATATATATATACGTATATATATATATATATATATGTAGTCAGGGATACAGTAAGTCCTAAATAATAATTATTTAAAAAACATACTTAAAAAAGGAAAAAAAAAGAAAGGTAAATGAAGTATTAAGAGAGTTATTTTTTCAAGTAACAAGAATTTTGGCTAGCAGATTATCAGTGGAAGAGAAATTAGCCATATCAGGATAAACTGAGTATTTTCACAAAAAAGACAAAGACTGAAGTGCCAACCATATAGTCAGAAAACTTTCTATTGAGAAGTTTGCAATTTTACTAAATAGACATTAAATGGACATGTAAATCATGTCCAAAGTATTGTAACTCAATGTACTGTCTCCTCACACTTCAGATAGAGCCCTAATATCCAGAATATACAAAGAACTCAAAAATTTAAACAATAAGATAACAAACAACCCTATCAACAAATGGGCCAAGGACCTGAACAGACACTTCTCAGAGGAGGACATACAATCAATCAATAAGTATATGAAAAAATGCTCACCATCTCTAGCAGTTAGAGAAATGCAAATCAAAACCACCCTAAGATACCATCTCACTCCAGTAAGATTGGCAGCCATTATGAAGTCATGCAACAATAAGTGCTGGCGAGGATGTGGGGAAAAGGGCACTCTTGTACATTGCTGGTGGGACTGCTAATTGGTGCGGCCAGTATGGAAAGCAGTATGGAGATTCCTAGGAAAGCTGGGAATGGAACCACCATTTGACCCAGCTATCACCCTTCTCGGTCTATTCCCTGAGGACCTTAAAAGAGTATACTATAGGGATACTGCCACATCAATGATCATAGCAGCACAATTCACAATAGGTAGACTTTGGAATCAACCTAGATGCCCTTCAATAGATGAATGGATTAAAAAACTGTGGCATTTATACACAATGGAGAATTATGCAGCACTAAAAAATGACAAAATCATGGATTTTGCAGGGAAATGGATGGCATTAGAGCAGATTATGCTAAGTGAAGCCAGTCAATCCTTAGAAAACAAATTGCCAAATGTCTTCTTTGATATAAAGAGAGCAACTAAGATCAGAACAGGGAAGAAGAGCATGAGGAAAAGATTAACATTAAACAGAGACGAAGGGGTGGGAGAAAGGGAGAGTGAAGGGAAACTGTATGGAAATGGAAGGAGACCCTCATTGTTACACAAAATTACATATAAGAGTTTGTGAGGGGAAAGGGGAAAAAAACAAGGGAGAGAATTAAACAACAGCAGATGGGGTAGAGAGGGAAGATGAGAGGGAAGAGGAGGGGGGATAGCACGGGATAGGAAAGGTAGCAGAATACAACAGTCATTAATATGGTATTGTGTAAAAATGTGGATGTGTAACCGATGTGATTCTGCAACTTGTATTTGGGGTAAAAAATGGGAGTTCATAACCCACTTGAATCAAATGTATGGAAGATGATATGTCATGAGCTTTGTAATGTTTTGAATAACCAATAAAAAAAGATTGCCAAATTCATTTTTTATATGGAAAAAAGTGTTTTTCTATGTCATGTCAAACATGATGAGACCTCTCTTCAGGTACTGAAAGATGTATATTAGCTTAGAAAAACAAAGAACACAAAATCAGATATTTTTATGTTTCATGGATTTTCTCTTTCCTTTTTAGAAAAAGAAGGAGTATTACTTGATTACAAAGGACTTTCTAAGCTCTTAAAGACTGAATTGGGATGGGTGTCATAGGCATCATTTTCCTGGTCTTCTGCAAAGCCCATAAGATGGTATCCCTATTTTGCATAAATTAGGTGCAAATAGACCTTGTCCTCTTGGGTTTTCTATCTCTGTCTTTAATCTTCTTTACCAAAATGTGGGTATGTAAAAATATTTGTGCATGTTGTAATCTATGACAATTTTTTCATCTGTATAGTTTGTATTCAACTAGAGACCTTTCCTATGGGAATGTTAGTAAATTTTATTAAAAGATTGCTATTGTTCATGTAATACATGAAAAAAATCCAGTGAATCTGGTAGTGTGAACTTGGACTAGATACTCAGATTTGTGACCTCATGCAGAGGGATTTGTGCAAAAAGTGTGGTGCTTTCCTCTCCTGGGCTCAGTTCTATTTCACACTCTCTTGCACTTCAGATGATCACTGATGTCTTTCTAGCTAGTGCCTGTGCCTCCTAGGCATGCCAGTCTTGACATCTGGCCTGCAGCACCTTGCTTCAAATCTGACCCCAGCTCAAAAGCACTGCTGTGCAGTATTAGTGGGAATTGTTTTTTGTTGTTGGAAGTCTGTTTGGATACTCAACAAGCATCAACCTTTTAATTTTGGAGCCTTATTTTCATTCAGATATGTACCTCTGCAGGTGTACAAAGTATCAGATTTTACTTTCAGTGGACTGTACTTGCCAGACATGTCTTAAATTGTATTTTTTGGAGAAGTTTATATACATTCTTGGAGACAGGATTGCCTCTTCTTTAATATCCATTCAAAATGTATTCATTTTATTTAGTGAGAGTGTTAACTTGTCACCAAACAAGACTCTACTTAAAATAAAATTTAAAACTCTTTGTGGCTTATATGTATAGGCTGAGTGTGGTGGTGCATGCCTGTAATTTCAGCAGCTTGGGAAGTTGAGGAAGGAAGATGGGGAGTTCAAGCTAGCCTCAGCAAGGGCAAGCTACAAAACAACTCAGTGAGACCCTGTCTCTAAATAAAAAAAATAGGGCTGAATATGTGTCTTAGTGGTCAAGTGCCCCTGAGTTCAGTCCCTAGTAATCCATCCCCCCCAAAAGATAAAGCTTCATAATTTTGTATTTATTGAGCATGTTAACCATCTGTAAAACAGAGACCTTTAGCAATACTAGGCAAAGGATTTCAGGATAGACCATAAAGTCATGTATTTTGAAAAGAAGTGTTTGTTATAAAAGAATACTTGAGTTGCTTGTAAAGATAATTTAATTAAAAGATATATAAATTTTCTTGGATAAAAAAGGATCCCTTGCCCATAGTAAGCAAAATAATCAGGGTGGAGGCTGGGATGCTTTTACTCCAAATCCAGAGTGATGTCAGGTTAACATAGGGCAATGTGATACATCCCCCTTCTCAGGTAGTTGCTTCCTCTTCATCCTGAGGTTTTTTCAATCAGGAGGAAAGGGCCTTTTTGGACTGCTATGACTTTTCATCCTGTGTATTTATCTTCTGTGTCCAAACTCAGGCAGTCCTGATATTGCATATGAGGGAAACCTTTTAATTTGGAACATTTCATAAGTCACATTTGCCCCCAGATGGCAATAAGGCTGATAGCAGAGGTTAAAATGTGAGATGTATGACTTCAACTAGAGCTCTATGTGGCTAAATTTACATGGACAATATTAAATAGAAGTGGTCAAAGCGCCCATTTGTGTATAATGGGTTAAACATTGTCTCCTAGAAAATATTTTTAATCTTCTCCATTTAGAATGATGTTGACCTTGGGTTTAGCATACATAGCTTTTATAATCTTGTGTTATATTTCTACTATCCCTAGTTTTTCTAGAGTTTTGAACATGAAGGGTTACTGTGTTTTGTCAAATGCTTTCTCTGCATCTATTTATATGGTCACATGATTCTTGTATTTAAATCTATTCATATGATAAATTATGTTTATTGGATTCTGTAGGTTGAACCAAACTTGCATCTCTGAGACAAGCCCCACTGAGACCCCTCCAAAATCTGATGGATCTGATCTTCAGATTCCCCAAGCTCTTCCACACAGCAGTCCCAAGGTCTCAATGCCATTCTGGCTTGCAAACAGAGAGACCACCAGGGATGCACTAACACCAAAGAGTGACCATGCAAAAATGCAGCAAGATGGCAGCCACTAGCACACCCAGCACAAAACTTCACATACGAACACACCTGCAGGCACACCAACACTGAACCTCCAGGTCTTGGCCAGTGTCACCAGAGGCAGTATCATGCAACCAAACATTCAGGAACACTGACACTGGACCTTCAGGCCCTAGCTGATGACTGGCAAGCAGCAGTATCAGATAAAACCTTTTTTTTAACCTCTAGAATCTTGAGTCATGGGAATACAAGGAATGCAGCCTCCCTCTAATCTGACAACTTTATTGATGCAATATACTGAGTCTTTTCTTCTCTTCCTCCTTTTCCTCCTCCTCCTCCTCCTCCTCCTCCTTTTCCTCCTCCTCCTTTTTCTCCTCCTCCTCCTGCTCCTCCTCCTCCTCCTCCTCCTCCTCCTCCTCCTCCTCCTCCTTCTTCTTCTTCTTCTTTTACTGGAACTTGAACACAGGGGCACTTAACCACTGAGGAACGTCTCAAGCAAATTTTATTTTTTAGTTTGAGACAGGTTCTCATTAGTACCTCTCTATGTTGCTGAGGCTGTCCTTGAACTTGCAATTCTCCTGTTTCAGGCTCTGGAGTCACTGGTATTGCAGGTGTGTGCTATCATTTTTAACATTTGCTGAATCTTGATAGAGAAGGCCTATGTTAACAAAGCTCCTGCTAAGTGCACACATGCCTCAAGCCTTCTAAAAGGCCCAGAGACCTAAATAGCATCACCAAATTGCCAAGAATCCTGGGTGGAAGAGGACATTTTTCAGTTTGTTTGAATGCATGTAGAATAACTTCACACCAATGACAGCCATCACTTCACAGTAACAGAATCCACCTAGGCAATTGTAGCTCTTTAAGTTTTTCTGGGGAAATATACAAACTTACATTGTTAGAGATTCTCAAGAGTTGAAAAATCACTACTCTGAAAGAATTGGTCTTAGAATCCAAGAAAAATGTTAATGCTAAAAAAAAGTCAGAAACTTGAATTTCTCAAAGCAACTCAGGAATAATTATTTCCCAGAACTCTGAACTAAGCAACTTGGACATGACCCGAATCCCCTGGGAGGAGGGTTCAGAGGAAATGAAACTAAAGTAAATTCAATATTTCCAAGAGAAACAGTACTTTGAGAGAAAACTTACCAACCAAGTGAAGACTATCCAATGTAGTTCAGTACTCCAAGAAACCTGATTTCTCCCAAGAGGCACTGAACCAATCAGAAGAAGATTTAAGAAATGTGGAAAAAGTGAGATATCCACAAACTATTATTTTTTTCAAGAAGATGACATTGCAGGGATAGCCAAAGAGGCTGCACATGAAAAGACACCACAAGTTTTTATTTATTTATCTGTTTGTTTGTTTGATTTGCTGGTGCTAAAAGCAAAGCCATTATCCCATTTGTGCCGGGCAAGTGGTCTACCAGTTAACCACATCTTTGACCTCAGGACACCAAAAGTTCTATCAATATTTGTATTTGAGTAAGTATCTGCAACGGTACCCCTGATGGATTGATTCCATGATAGAGCTGGCATCACATCTCACAGCACCTGAGGAAACAGTGTGAGAGAAAGGCTGTGGAACTGCAGAAATTTAACAAAGTAAACCTAATTCTATGGATTGAGATTGCTGCCTTGGAATTAACTGATAGGCAAGCTGTTGTACACACAAGAAGCTGACCGTGACAGGAGGCCAGAGTGCCAAGTTCAGATGAAAATACCTATAATCCTCCTCAGTGAAAAGCCTAAAAGAGAGGGTTGAAGAGTGCTTGCACAGTGTGCAGGAAGTAGGGAGTTATTTTCCTATTCTGAAAAAACAAAACAAAACAAAACAAAACACCGACTTCTCATCTCCAATTTTAAAAGTTCCAATGGTATGTAGTGAAATGGAAATGCATTTGTGTTTTTGTTTTTACTGTTATGTGGTGTTTTGATGTCAGGAATTTTTATAAACTATAATGGGTTAAACATTGTCTCCTTGAGAGATCTGGGACCTGGGACCTGGTACTTGTAAATGTGAACTTATTTGGAAATATGAGCTTTGCAATGTAATTTATTTAAAGACCTCCAGATAAGATGACCCAGGATTTATGGTGGTACCTACATTCAAAGATTAGTGTCCTTCTAAGAGAAAGAATATTTGAGACATGGACAGAGGAGAGCCATTTGAAGAGAGAGGTACAGACTGAGAAATGCTGCCATAATCCAATGAGAGCCAAGCTTGCCATCGGCCACCAGGAACCAGGAGAGAGGCATAGTACAGGAATTCTTCACAGCTGCCAGAGAGAGTCAACCCAGTCAGCACCATGATTTTCAATTTTAGCATTCAGAACTATGGGAGTTGCCTAGTTTCTGAGGCTGGCTGTGGGGTGGATGCTCAGAAACTGGGAAAATTGTTCTGGATGCTGGGTTGTGGAAGAAGATGAAAGACTCAGTTGGGATAACAGATATACTTTATTTAAAGGGGGCAGTAGTCCCCAGCTTTAAATAGCAGTTCCATTTTGCCCCAGCCAGTTCCATTTAGCCCAGCCAGTTCCATCTAGACCCTGAGTGGCTTCATATGCCATTTTTTGAGGCAATGCAAAGAAAAACATTTTCAATAAATTATATAAGTGGGTGCAAGTTCAGAAGCAAACGTTTATGACCTTGAGTGCATATGCACAATCAGGATATTCCAGACCTTGTCTACATACTGAAAACATAACCAACTAGAAGCCTTGACCAGAGAGCCTAACTACTGCCACTTGGGGTCTGCCCAACATTGACCTCAAACTTGTGATTCTCTCGCCTCAGCCCCAAAGGTAGCTGGGATTACAGATTTGTGCCACTACACCTGCCTGAAATGCATAGAATTCTAAAGACACAAACCAAAGAAATCAAGAAGCCAGCAGAATGGAAAGGACAAGAAAGGACTTCCCCACACAGCCTTTGGAGGGTGTTTGACCTTTTTAATCACTTGAATTCAGACTTCTGGCCTCCAGAGGTATGAAAATAAATTGTTTAAAGGCACCTACTCTGTGAATTTTTTATGCCAGGCCGAGATCACACCCTAATATACATGGAGGGTCACACTGAGAGAGTCCAAATCCTAATTGTCTTCATTTTATTTTATGTGCCTCCAGTTACTACACTCAGCACCCAAAGTGGAGATATCAAGGCTAAGAGACTTGTGAGACTCAAAGTAATAAGAAAAATAGTAACTGACGCTGATTATTGAAGTGCATGATCATATATCATGTGCATTATACTGGCTAGTAGGAAAAGTGAAAAAAAAAGAGAAATATAACTAAAAGGATAAAATTTTTGGATCCAGTATAACTGACACTAGATTACTCCTTGAACAAATAAGATAAAACAGCAGTACAAAAATCCAAGATTTTGCCTTGATTGTCACTCTGTGGAACGTTTCCCCTGTGAAACTAACACTCAAAGTATAGTTGATGATTATGGGGGTCCTACATTTGCACCTATTTTGACCCCCATAATTTTATTTGGATTCTTTAAGAAAATGGTTTTTGATTTCTGAAATACAGAATAATATATAAGCTTGTTCTTAAACTCATTTTTCTAAACTTTAATCAAGAGATTGTAGCCATACTTTTTATAAATGGTTTATTTAGAATCATAGAATCTGGTCTTTTATATTCAAATATTCATTGTGTATGTAAAATGTAAATATTATTCATCTGTTGAGAAACCACAAAATGACACTACTTAAAAAAATTCACCATGAACAGCAGTTGGGCCTCTTCATATTTTTAACAACACATTTATTTTTAGAGCAATTTTTCATCCACAGGAAATTGAGTAGAAAGTTGAGTTCCCATATGTTCTCTTCCATCCTACACGCACATCCCTGGCCACTATCCAAGTTCTGCCCTGGAGAAGTATGTTTGTTACTATGAATGAAAAAACTCTTATCATTCAAGCCATTGACATTTTGTCATTTACATATGGCTACAGTTGGATTCATCCATTTCTGAGCAGTGATAGCACTCATTTCTTCATATCAACTATTCATACCCATAAAATTGTATGGCCTATTAGTCCCTGAAGACAATCCAATATGAAATTTTAGATACATTAAGTTGTTTCTCTTTCCTTAAAGAGCATTGACCAAGTTTTATATTTGTCAGGCCACCATGGGCACAATCATTCCTCTGAAGATTTCACGGTGAGGAGCAAGGTCTGAAAGTGTGTTTTCATCAATATCTGTCATCAAATTGTCACAAAGTACCATCAAGGTCAAGCATAAAATGCTTCACTTAAACTGGCAACCACAACTGCTATTGCAACTGAGAAATAGGACAAACAGCAGAACTCAGAAGGAAGGTGGTCCAAGCTCTGCATATTCAGAGGATCACTACTGCACAGGGCTTCGCACTTTGGCCACTGACCAAATTTCATGGATGAAGCATCAGTGTAAGTGAACATTTTTCAAAAACTTAATTACACGATATGTTCTTCTAAAACTTGCCTTGTTCACAACATAAGCATGTCATGGAGCATGGACATATAGATATTTGTCCTAAAACTTTTCAAATTTAACTTGAAAACATTTTATATTTAAAGAGATGTTAACAATGTGATGGAATGATTTACTTTTTATTTCCATGCCCAGTTTGTTTCTCCCCTAAAATGATCACACATTTCCATGGCACAATTTGCAAAAATTGGAAACCTACTTTGGGAGGTTATCACAAACTGAAGTCAGACATTTTTCAGATTTCACGAGCTTCTATATGAACATCCCATGTTCTATTCCACGATCCAACCTAGAATGGAGCATTGAATTCACTCTCACATCTCCTTTGGTTTGAGTTGAAAGATCTTCTTTTTTACTTTTTATGACCTTCACAATTTTGAGGAATACTACATAGGTCTTTTGTAAAATGATCTTCAGTTTTGGTTTGCAGCTATTTTTCACATAGATAGACTAGAGATGTAGTTTTAGAAAGAAAGAACACACAAAAAAACTTCTTTCCTCATTATATGATATTAAAAGTATGTGATATCCACATAGTCTGTGTATTAAAATAAGTTCATTGGTTTTAACAAATGTATCATTCTGACTAGGGATGTTGGAAACGAGTGAAGCTACCCACTTGTATTTAGAAAGAGGGGGCAGTTAATACATGTATTTTTTTTTATTTCCTCTCAGTTTTGCTGTTAACATAAAACTCCTTTAAAATACTTTAGGAAATATAAGGGAAAGAGGAAGGTCCAACTTTACTGGCTTCAATGACAAATGAGTCCTTGTCCTGAGTGTGAGAAAGAACTTCATTTGTTTTTATTTCCCAAGGAAAAATAAATTATATTTTCTTAGATCAATAGAAAGATGAAAACATCAAAATAATGTTTGTTGCAGACAATGATATAAAAATTCATCCTACAAAATGCCATTCAGCTTAAATCATAAAATTATGCAATCTTAAATCTGAAAAATTCACAAAACATGTAAGCAGGCACAGCATGTAGTGTATCTGGAACACATGGTTTTTATCATGTTATGTTCCACAAAAGATGACCGACCATCATTAAAAGGAAAGAAAAATCGAGTCAACACAATTTGGCAATTTAAGCTGTCTTTATATTTAAAAAGAAAGTTACAGTCAACAAATTGCCATTTTTATTTTTTCATTGGGTATTAAACCCAGGGGTATTCTACCAAAGAACTACATTCCCAGCCCTTTTTTTTTTTTTTTCATCTTCTTCTTATTATTTTTAATTATTTTGAGACAGGGTCTTGCTAAGTTTCCCAGGCTGGACTCAAACTTGAAGTCCTTCTACATCAGACTCCCAAATTAACCAAATTGTGTGAATTAATAGGCATGTGCCACCATGTCTGGATCAAGTACAAATTACTTAAAAAGCACTAAAGTACAGTATTGTAAACTTCAACTAGGAAGGGCTGCCCGGAATGTAAATTCCCCAGGCATAGAGTTCCTGACTTACCCCTGTTCACTTGTGGCCAGTGTGAACAAAAGGCCTGACTGGGAAATTCAGAGAGCCAGAAGGGTACCTCCATATAAGAGAACACTTGGCGACGTTCACGAAACTCACACTTTCACTCTCAAAATCAACAAACACACCAACCCGGCCCTGAGGTTTCTCTATATAATGAGAAAGCATTGGGGAGGTTGTCAAGAGACTATGGCCATCATCTTGCTTCACAAAAAGGAGAAGAAACACGCCTTCGGATTCAGTCACTGTGCCATTCCTTCTTATCCAGGAATCCTTACAGACTCCTACAGCCCAGTCCAAAGGGTCCTTCATATCTAATTCCCAGTACAATTTCCCAGAGTTGAAACTCTCTGTTCCCCATGCAGCAAAATAGTTAATTCCATCAGAATTCAAAGACGAGTCTGGAAGGGCGTGCCCAATTCTCAAACGTCTCACATCATCAAATAGCTTGAGGTTATCACTGGACACCGTATTTTCAAAGCATATCTCCACTGTAGAATGAAGAGAATATTCAAATCAAAACCAACTTTTGAATTGCTGTTAGATGAGAAGGTCTACCCGAGTCTTAATGTGGGGGGGATGGGGTGGCAGAAGAAGAGGGGTAATTGTGGCTGAAGTGCATTGCACTCACAGGTTTCTAGAATACAGCAGAAGAAACAATAGTCCAACCACAATGAAAACACTGCTAAATATATGGACACTGGAATAAAAGGGTGAGCATGTCTACTTCCAGCTTGTTACTTTTCATTTCATCTGAGAAATTGGAGGTCTGCTTTCCCATTCAATCCAAAGCAATAATTCGTTGCTATGGTTCCTATTTAGTTCTACCATGGAAATCTAAAAACTGCTTCATCATATACCAACTTGTCTTTTTTTGATGCTTGTGAAATATTGCTCTGTGCATTCAGTTATTTTATGTTTGTTCATACATGCTATTATATTAAATTTAACGCACTTAGTATATTACGTTTCATAAAATACGTATCACACATTCAATTTCTAAGACATTTTAAGGGTAATGTTTAAATAACCTTCATCACTCAGTGCAATTAATTTAAAATGGGAACATATTGAACTAATTTATAGTTGTCTTATTGATTGAAATGGTTTTGTATGTATAGCCCAAATCACATTTATTATTATACCAGTGATCACTTATTTTTTTTCCTTATTTAATCATGGTGATCAGATTACTAAATATAATTATAAATACCAATTGGCAGACCATTCCCTTTGGGTAAATTAAAGGTTAATAAATGGAAAGGTTTCCCATAGAAAATCATCATTGAAAGTCATTACACTATGCTCCCGTCACTGGGCTGACACTCACCTTGGAAACACTTGAGCCTGTCTATCAGTCCAGTGATGGTCTGGGCAGGAAGTGCTGGCTTTATAGGCTGAGGCAAATGCAGCTGCACTGATTCACTCCTGAAAGCAGGAAGAGGACATGAATCTTCTGGTGACAAAAATGACATCACAGTTTTTAAGGAACTAAACAACAATTCTGCTGAAAATGTTTCTTGAAACCCTTTTCTCATGAATGTACCTCTGTGAACATGAGAAGGGACTGTCTCTAGGAATCTTTCTTACTTAATTTGCAAGTTAACAACCCATTTCTCAGAGGTACCCATGTTTCTCATTAGCTAACTAGGATAGGAAAAACTGCCCCATGCACCTCAATGTTTCTGATTTACAATGTCAAATCATACATGGTTGCATTTATCTTTTTTATTTATTTTTGAAAAGAAAGAGAGAGAGAGAGAGAGAGAGAGAGAGAGAGAGAGAGAGAGAATTTTTTAATTTTTTTTTTTTTTTTTTTAGTTTTTGGCATACACAGCATCTTTGTTTTGTATGTGGTGCTGAGGATGAAACCCGGGCCGCACGCATGCCAGGCGAGCGTGCTACCGCTTGAGCCACATCCCCAGCCCCACATGGTTGCATTTATGAAACTCAACATTCAGCCCAGGATGACATATCCCTCAACCAACAGGGGAAATAGAGGCTGACTTCTCATTAAGGGGAACAGAAAATCATATTCAAACAAACACATGAACACACAGTTGATTACTCTCTACATAAACTATGCCTTCACTTTGTTAGAAACTTAAACACTTTCATAGCTCTCAATGGTTCCCCAGATTACACTAAAGTCAAAATTTACCTGGTCAATAGATCTCCCATGTCCTGCAAAGAAAACAAAAACAAAAAAAAAGCTTATTTTTTTAAGAAACTGAATTGTATTTTGTTTTTGGAAAGATCATGTAGTATCAAATATCATCACACCCACACCAATGCTTCTTATGAATTCATTTTCATCTCTCAGAACAGTACCAGTAAAGCATATTTAAAGATTCTGGATTTGTGATTAAATCAGAATCCAGAGGGTCTAAAAAGTGTGAGAATGAAGGATATCAGTAATACGCAGTGTTCACTGTCCCCAATTCCATAACTTTTAAACAGAAGAAAGAGAACATAAGGTTTTCCAAGATGTCTGCATATTGTCAAATGGCAGGCAAAAAATGAAATCTTCATGAATAAATTGTTATTTTTCTGGATCTTAGAGAAGCAAAAGACAACAGAAAAATTAAAAAAAAAATTCTAAGAGAGCTACTCACAAAGTTTCATAAATCTTGCTTATTTATAGTCAGGATAGAAGGTAAACTTTAAGTAGATTATACCCAAAGAGGAAAGAACCCCATAATTGATGCAGGAAATATAAAAATTACCAAATAATGTGGTCAAAATTGATAACCCCAAATCATACAAAATACTTTCATGCACAACTCAGTTCTTACCTGGAGCAGCTCCACATATGGTTTATGGGACATTTTCACCAGCTCCTCATATATTTCTCTTAGGTCTTTCTTCTTTTGAACCATATTGGCTTCACTTTTTTTGAGTTCTTCTAAAATTCTTTTGCTGTCCTTTCTAAGAATGTCTAGATGTCGATTTTCCTCCTCATGAAGAACTGGATGTAGTGTCCTGTACTCAGCCCTGATCAGCTCTTCCCTGAGATACACATAGTACTGTAGGGATAGATTGTCTAGATCACAATTCCAGTATGATTTTATCCTCCTCCACCTAAACCTCTCTCTTTGACCATTGTCTTTTTACCAGTATGTTACATATGCCATAATTTTATATTTATCCACATTGCAGAAATTAGAAATTCACTCTTCTTTTATCTTCATTCTTTCCCTAGTTTTTCATAACAATGGCAAGGAACCAAACCCATCCTTCCCTCCAACCACTTTTATCTGCTTCATGAATGCCTGAAATATCTTAAGAAAAGGTTTTGATTGACAATTTATCCTTCAAATATAAATTTCTATATGCATGCAATTAGAATTTATAGCTGTCACATAAATAACTATATGCAATATTCTGATCTCTGGTTAGAAAATTACTTTTCATCTCAAACCTCCCTATGACACTGCCTGGTCATTTGTTTGATCAACAAGGTCAAATTTTACTTTTAGGATTCAAAGCCACTGGAAATGATGTACCTAATATCCTTACAGCATGATGCTATAGTGAATAATGGATGGATTTCTAGTATGTCTGTTTCAAGCTGAGTCTCAAGGAAATAGACTCATACTTACGATCCATGGACTGATTATTTTCTTCTCTTCATTTATATTTCTTTGATTTACTTGGATCTTTTCCCATAATGATCTTATTTGCTTTAGGAGCTTCTCCTGTAAAAGAAATATAAACTCAAACAATAGAGAAGCATGCGCATTTGGTTTCAATCTCACAATGATAGAGAATAAAAAAATAAGAGATAAGTACTTTAGTGAGAAAAAAAAATCATATTGCTTTCCTTTTGCTATTGATGATTGTGAATTTTAGGAGATTTCAGACTGCAAAAGTGCATAGTGTAGCCATGTGCCTAGGGATAGTGATAAAGATGAATAGTTTTTAGATAGTGTGGCAATTGGCTTCAGAATTTTGTTTTCTGATGCTCTACCCTGCTAATTCCCCAAAGCCTTTTATCTTATTTATTCCCTAGTGTTAGTAAATATTCATGCTGTATAGAAATGTATTGCATTTGTCATTTTGGTAGCCAGTAACTCTTTTCAAAATGAGCAGTTTCTAATGCCTTAACCATGAAAATTAAAATTAAAGTGACCAACTACTTTATCACTACCTCTGTGGAATCAAGCTCCACAAAGGCAGGCATGCTTGCATATTTTATTTATTGTTTACATCTTTGGTTCTTAGCTTCTTCCTTGGTGCTTATAAAATTACCTAGCATACAGAAAAGAGTAGGGCAATCATCATCATCCAGATCCTCAGCTCTTTTGAAATCTCTTAGCTCTGCGGCTCAGCCTTCACAGTGTTCTCACTGGTGTCACTTACCTGGTATTCCTCAGCAGCCCTTTCCACTGAAGGGTGGTTGTGAGCCCTGTGCTCCTGAGGGTTGCAGCAGAGCCAACAGAGCAGGTTCTTGTTCTCCTCACAGAAGATCTTCTTTGTCTGCTGGTGAGTCACACATATATTCTTCTCAGAGTTCAGGAATTGCCTGAGATGAGCCCGCCTTGCCATAGATGTAAGATTCTTCAGAAGAATATTGTTTTTGACATCTCCCTGCTGTGATGGCTCCCTGCACACAGGGCAACAGGCAAGAATTTGGGCTTGTCCCCAGGGAAGGAAGAAACAGGGCCAACAAAAGCTGTGCCCACAGCCTATGGTGACTGGGTATATAAGGTACTTCAGGCAGACAGAGCAAGTGAGTTCTTTCTGGAACACTTGTGGTATTTCTGAATCCATTATTCTGAGGGAAGAAAACCATAAGGATTTAATCATCTACCCTTAAAGAGATAAAGACCTGAACCAATTTTTACTCATATTCTCATTGAATAGCACACTACTGTCTAGGGAATAATAAACTTGCTTTTGTACATGACAAAACAGAACAAACTGAGTAAATAAAGAATGCAAATAAATCAAATATTTAAGTGAGTAGCTCTCTATACAAGTCTGAACTATTATCAAGCACCTTTCTTACTGTGAAAATATGTGATTATTTTAATCTGCTCCAGAAAACAAAGAATACTTTACAGTTTTTATTTAGCTAAAAAATCTGGGTTCTCATTTCTACTATACTTGAACTTCTAAGAATGGAAGAGATAAAATATTCCTAAAAATATTTTTTGGATCTACAGTTAAAAATTATACATTATCTGAGGACTAGTTTCAGAGTGCTTATAAAGTATGTAGGAGCACTAGGCATGGTAGCACACACCTGAGACAGAAGCACTGCAAGTTCCTCACCAGCCTCAGCAAAAGCAAGACCCTAAGCAACTCAGTGAGACCCTGTCTCTAAATAGAATCCAAAATAGAAATGGGGATGTGGCTCAGTGGTCCAGTGCCTCCGAATTCAGTCTCCAGTACAATAAATAAATAAATAAATAAACAAATAAATAGATAAATGAACAAACAAACAAATAAATAAATAGAAATAAAAAAGAAATGAAAAAAGTTTAAACTATGAAATTACATTTGATTTTGTTTGGGAAAGTAGTAGCTACAGGTCATGTGGCAATTGCATACATACCTTAAGAATTACCCTATGGTTTCAGCAGTTCTTGCTGCAGAATTGAAAATATGAATTAAGCTTCAGGATCAGGCACTCAAGATGTGGAGGAGGTCGATTTTGATGTCATTCAGCCAGGTGAGCTTCAAACTCTACTCTGGAGAAGAATGAGCTGGTCTCCTGGAGTGCACTTTTATTGAGTCCCTGAAGACCACGCCCACTTCTTCCTTGATTGCATTCAGGGTGTTTCCAATCAGTGTTACATAATTAGTGTAGGTAATTAGATTAGCATGGGCGATTAGATTAGTGTGAGTGGTTTGGATGTGTGGGTAATTAGTTTTCAGGTAGAAAATTTTGATGTAATCCCTTCTCTAATCTTAATAAACAAACATTTAGAGTCTTGCCCACAGTTACTGACTTAAAAAAATTGAATCCCCAAATTCAGATTATATGTAAAGATTTTCAGTTGTGTTCTTTTATTTTTCACCTTTAAGAACAGAAAGAGGATGACATCATATGTGATTATTTTAGTATGTGTTTTTGAACACTTATAAACATTTTTCTTTCTGACTTTTGCTTTAGTTTTATTCTCCCATGTGGAGAGGGATTTAGTTTAGAAATTTTGTTTTCCTCACCAGCTGAGGTGGCCCACACCTATAATCCCAGTTCCTGAGGCTGAGGCAAGAGTATCAGAAGTCCAAACCCAGCCCCTGCAATTTAGTGAGGCCCTAAGAAATACGGAAAGACTCTATCTCTGATTAAAATATTTAAAAGGGTGGAAGATATGGTTCAGTGGTAAAGTGTCCCTGCGTTCCATTTCTGTTTTTTTTTAAAAAAAAATATAGAAAGGAAAGAAAGAAAGAAAGAAAGAAAGAAAGAAAGAAAGAAAGAAAGAAAGAAAAAATAGTTTTGTTTTTATTTTTGTCACACTAATCTAATGCTTTCCCAAAAGAGATCCAGGACTCTTCCTTGGGGCTGCTTCTTAACTAATGCCACATACACAGCATGAACTGCAAGAGCAAAGATGGCCACATTCCCCACACCCCATCCTGTGTGGCAGTGAAAATTAGTCACCCTGAAGCCTCTATTGATTCTTTCTAGCTTTGGTAGACTTTCCTGGAACCTCCCTTTTACACAGATTAGTATCAAAGATTATTTTGTCCAATAGATAACTAATTATGCTTTTAGGATGTAAAAACAATGAGACTTCAAAAAATAACATATTGGATGGTATGGTATGAAAGCATGAGTTTTGGTTTATAATACAAGAATCCTGGGCTATAAAGAAAAATGTATAGAAGTCACTACCCTGAGATTTCCTCTGCTACAAAGGCATTAGGCTGTCAAGGAGGCCCTATTTCTTCCTCAGATTATCAGAGTGATAGATGAGGGAAGCACCTCATTTCCAGGGACCTCAAATGTTCACATTTGCTAAATTTCTTCCCAAAAGAAGAAATCAAGTAGATACAACCTCTCAGACTCTGAATTATGGACAGAGTGGCTATATAGTACTATGGTTGAAATGTGGATTTTCCCCAACAAAACTCAAGTTGAAATATTATTCCATAGAGCAGTAGTATTTTGAGATGAGGTCTTTAAGTCATTAAAAAGAATTAGTGCCTTTCTACTTGGACTGAGCCTGAATGAAGGAGTAAATTCTGGGCCCTTGGAAAATGAGCCATTTTTGAGAAGGTGGGTTGTTATGAAGGGTGTCACACATGTGTTCAGACCTTCTTCACTGGACAATTTCTTTTTTCACTGGACAATTTTTCAATTTCCCAATGGCAAGCCAGAATCTACTGATGGCTGTGGAAGGATGACATTGGTGAATCAATGAGGTACCAGAAATGAGAGGGTTTTCAGTATTTATTCCAATTTAAAAATGGGAATTTTGATGACCTCCAGTCATTCATTTTTTTTTTTGTTTTGTTTTTAGTTGGAGCTGGACACAATACCTTTATTTTATTTATTTTTATGGGGCACTGAGGATCAAACCCAGCACCTGCCACATGCTATGCAAGTGCTCTACCACTGAGCCTCAACCTCAGACCCTCCAGTCATTCATTGAAAAGCAAACTATATTGGAAAACACTAGCTGCCATTTAAACTTGGAGTTTTTGTATTTCCAAAGGTGGATTACCTGGTGAATAGTGAGTTTGATATGACTGTGGGGTGCATTGCTCTTACAATGTTAATTTTATACATCTCTTTTTGAGTATAAAAGCTCAAAATATATTGTGTTCTATTGTTATTTTTAACAATCGACACTTACAAAATAGTTGGGAGTTTAAGACAAATAATGTTTTTTCTTTCCAAACATTTCAGAATAAGTTGTGAGCATAAACATAGAGTATGGAATTATTTTTGCATTCATTTTGCAATTTTGTTGGGTAATTGTCACTTTTATCCCAGTTACTGTCTCTGTTCTATGATTAACTTTGTTTTTATTTTCATTTATCTAACCACATTGATGATGAAGTATTACATTATAAAAGACAAGATTGGTAAGAAAATAGATCTACCAGATCTGCCATATCTTGAAATTCTTTTAGGTAACAGATTTCTGAAGAGACTATGGAAGAGGCAGTACTTTCATTGAGACTACAATATAAGAAATAGAAAGCCAGATAAAGCTGTAGGTTTTATAATTCTCCTGAAACATTGCCATTTGAAGGGAGAGATAGTATGATTTTCTAGAAAAGTTTTGTTTGTGACTGCCAGGGTCTTGAAGCATCTGTTCATCAGTCACAGATGGCAGAACCACCTTCCACCCACAGACCATGATTGAGGCGGTTTTGAGGGGTTCACTGGAGTTCATTGGATTATGTTGTATTGTTTCCAACTCCTTAGCTTCACCTTTACTGATACCTATTTGGACTGCCTTTAGAAGTGCCTCACTTAGGGCACAACAGAATGGAATACATTTCCTTTTAAGCCAGTTCTCTTCATTGTGTCTTTTTACTTGGTCTTCAGGGTCTTTGGGCTATTTGAAGCTTTTGGAGTGAGTAGACTGCATTTGTGTTATTGTGTTCTATCTCAAGGAGGCTCTGCCAAGATTTTGGAAGCAGCCTGGCTGGAGAGGTAGAGATTTCAAATATTGCACATGCAGCATATAAAAGGCAAGCATAAATTTCATTTTAGATGTAAATATTCTTCCATTTACATTGTTAACTTTAAACTACTCAAGCAACATATTCAAGTGAGGTTTGATTATTTTCATTATCCACGAATGAAAGAGAGTAACCCTCTTTCTCTTTCTGTTTAGAAATACAATATCACACATACTACAGAACTTCCAGGAATAATTTATCTGCTGAGTTGTGAGACTGGAGGAGTTTGAGCTCCTGTTGAGACTTTTTCAACAACTGAGACTTTTTCAGTAGCCCAGAGAGAAATCTCAAAATGGCATCATACCACAGCCAAGGATGCTGGTCAGACAAAAACATTCTGAGGTTACTGGAAAATATAGAGAATAATGTCCAATGCAATGACAATGAAACATTCAAGACAACCCTTTCAAATATGGACTGGGAAAAAATAGCTTTTAAGCATTTCTCTGCAGAAATTTGCAAAGGCAAGTGGTTAGAGATTTCTCGTAAATTGAGGAAGTTACGTACATTGAAAGAATTAGTTCTGGAAGCCAAAGAATGTGTTAAAATTCCCACAAAATGCAAAAAGTATGAGAAACATCCAGACTTCCCCAAAAAACCCCTGACTGCTTACATCCGCTTCTACAAGGAGAATTGGGCCCAGTATTCCCAAGAGCACCCTGAGCTGAACAACAAGGAGTTGACCAAGATCCTGACTGAGAAATACAAGCAGCTGCCAGAAGAAATAAAGCAGAAATATATTGAGGATTTTCAGAAGGAGAAACGGGAATTTGAAACAAACCTGGCTTGTTTCAAAGAAAATCACCCTGATCTAGCTCAGGTCTGTGTATAAGAGGTGCCAAACCAAAGCCAGAAAGAAGTTACAAGGAAATGTAAAAAATGTGAGATCTCTAACAGAAACTGATGGATTTTCTGAGAAGGTGAAATTTCATGGAGAGCCCAAGAAGCCTCCCATGAATGGATATCACAAATTTCATCAAGATTCATGGTCTAGTAGGGAGCTGCAACATTTGCCCCTGAGGGAGCGCATGGTAGAGATTGGGAGGCACTGGCAGCATGTCCCACAGAGCATGAAGGAACAATATAAAAGACAGGCTGAGGAGTTGCAGAAACAGTACAGGGTGGACCTGGACCTCTGGCTCATGAGTTTGTCACCAAAGGAGTATGCCACCTACAAAGAGAGTAGCTATGGGAAGCGTAAAAACATAACCAATGCAGGAGGCCCAAACTCCAAGTTCAAACGAATAGACCAACAGTCCCCAACAGCTGAAAGTCTTCAAGAAGGCCTTGAAAAGAAGCAGGGACTGAAGTCTCCAGGGAGGGACTCACCGTACACTGCTCAGATGGAAATCAACTAATAAGGATCATCCCTCACAAGGATCAGCAAAGAACAAGTAGAAAGAGGATGAAGGAAGTGACTCCATAGACTCTAGGAGTGGAGATGAAACTGGATGTGGTGGGTCTGAGGGCAGTGGCTCTAGCTCATCTCCCTGGGGCAATCCTTAGACTTAGACTTCATCTTTGTTCATACTCTATGTTGTTATGTTGAGGGAACTATCAACAAAAAAGAGTTCAGGTTATAAAGAAAGGAATGTGGATCACTAGTATCTATGGCAGTTTTGTAAACTGGGAAAGGAAGATGTTGAGAGCCATGCACCCTGGTGACGGTCACTCCAGGACTCCTGAGTCCTCCTCCATGTCCCTGCCTTCCCTCTGGTAGCCCGCCCTGTCTCCACCTCCCTCCACAGCCCCGTGTGACCAGGGTGTTTCAGACAGGAGGGCCTCTTTGGCGGAGGCTGGCAGAGGCCAGGGGTCAGGTCGGGAAGAGATCCTTTTGGCTCTTGCTCCCAGAAGTCGTTGCTCCGCAGGCCTCAAGGTGCACCCCCTCCCATCCTGCAGGCCCAGACACAGGTGCCCTGGCCAGGGTCTATCGGGAAGATGGCGACCCTGGGCATGAGCTGGCAGCAGCACTATTAAATTAGGCAGTACCAGTGGATTTATGGGATTTGTTGAATTCATGGGACTTGCACCTCTTTGTCCTTTGGGTTAACCCATGCAGAATAAATTAGGGTTTACTTTCTCAGTTTCACAATGGTACATGATTTTACTGTTGCTCCCAGGCATCTGCCAGTGTTGAGAGCCGCAGCCCAGTCAGGATGGCGCCTGGCATTTTGCCAGGATGGAGTTCCGTGGAGTTCCCATGGAGCTCTCGTGGAATTCCTAGAAAGTTCGTGTGGGTGGAGTTGGCGGGTACAGTTCCGGTTGAGTGCTTGCAGAAGTGCTGGAGGTGGCCATTGAGCTCTCAGGGGAATTCCTGGAGAGCTCCAATGGTGCAGGCATGCTTTGTGGGTGCTAAAAATAAAGTTCCTTCCTGCTTGACAAGTGGCTCCTGAATTGTGCCCAGCCAGACTGAGGCAGGAAAACCCATCTAGAAGAATGGAAGGGGGTGGTGGAGGGGGGGCGGTGGTGGAGGGGGGGGCGGGGGCGGTGGGGGCAGGGCTGACCTCTGGTTCCTTCTTCCTCCACACATGGCTGGCAGCAGCAGAGAAGTTCAGTTTGGGCTCTCTTCACCTGCCATTTCTCTTTCTGGCCCGCTTTGCCTCACCTGAGCCACGTCATTCCTGGACACCAACCCAGCAGCTTCCTCTTTGCCCAAAGGTGACTGCGGCCTTCCCATGGCAAGGCCCGGAGGGAACCCAGTGACCTTAGTGCTCATGGTGCAGCGTGAAGAAGAGGGCAAAAGAAAGGTGATGGATCTGCTGGCGCAGGATGCTTACTTGGATGTCTTATGCTGCTGCCAAATGAGGTGATGTGGCTGTAAAGGAAGCCAGGCGATGCGGCTCTAAAGGAAGCCAGGTGGGGAGCTCAGGCCCAATTGAATTGGATCCACTGGCCCAATTGATCCACTGGCCCAATTGAAATGTCACCTTGAGAATCTCTCCTTTTGCTTGTGCTGCAGAGATGTGGAGAAATGGCGGGAGGTCAGGGCCCCTGACTTGGACTCATTGGGTTGCTTTGTAGGACAATATGGGTGGATGGGGAGTCTGAGAGATGCGTGATGCCTGAGGAGTTTCTGTTTTCTGTTCAGGAACCAGTGCTGAGCCTCAGGACTGGGTTGGGGGAGAGGTAGGATAAGGTTGGAATTTGAGAAGGCACCGCCAAGACCTGTTCTGGCCTCCATGTGGGGACCCCTTGAGAATTCTTTTCGGCTACAGAACCTACCCATCACCCACCCACCCTGGGCAGCCAAGTGGGAGTGATTATTCGGAAATGCCCTGAAATCCAGACTCAATACTGCCCCACCTGCAGGCCCCAGGCGTGAAGAGGTTTGCCTCTTCTGATGTACTTTGTTGACATCAGAACCCACCTGGGGTCATTGGGACTGTTAAAGTATCCTGGCTTTGTTTTTTTTTTTTTTGTTTGTTTTTGTTTTTTTTACCCCGTACCCCATTAATTAATATTAAGGGGAGATTTTTTTTTTCTCACTGGTTCTAAAGTTAGGAATCCCTGCTCTAGTAAAAAAGACTGAGGCAAGTATATACATGGATGTCAAATCGGATATTTAGAAATATCTAAGTTGTTATCATTACATAGAAAGTTCACTTTTGGGAAGTGTAGTGGCTGTGTACTTCCTATGAGGAGACTCGTGGTTTTCAGGGTGAGTTTCTTCCTATTTGCTGTTTGCTTTGAAGCAGCCTAGAGGCAAGGCTTTTGTAAAAGTTCTTAGATAACCTTCAGGTTCAAAATTCCAAATAGATGAGCAATCTCCATTTTCAAAACCAAATGAAGCATTTGAGGTTAACTGCAGGTTACATAGGTTACAACAATAGCTCTTGACCGTAAATGCACAATGCAATGATGCCATGGTGTAGGTTTTCTAATAAGTTAGTATTGGGCCTACTTGACTGGAAGTTTTCTGCCTAAAGTTGAATATGACTTGTGCATTCAGAAACAAATTACAGATATGTAAAAAAGCTAAATGTAATTTAAAAATGATAAAAATCATGCTGATGCACACATTTAAATATAAATTTTGACACATTAATAAAACATATAATTCTTATTATTGGTTTTAATATACTGTGTTTAATAATGTATCCATTTCCTTTTATATCAAGGTGAGTTTTCTTAGATGTATTAGGCAGGTTTATGCACAGAAATAGAATTTGCATACAGGCGAAGAGAGATTGCTTCATTGTGAGGAAATGGCTCACACCATTATGAGGTTGAGAAGTCACATGATCTTTTATTTGCAAGATGGACATTATGAAAATGTGGTGCTATAATTCAGCCTGAGTTTGAAAACCTGAAAACCAGAGGAGTCAGTAATGTAAACCATAGTCCAAGGTAAAGAGAACTATAATGAGGTGTCTCAGCTTTCTAAAGTAAGCAAGAAAAGGTAAAACCAACCTCCCATCATTTTCTTTTTGTTCTATGCAATCTGTCAGTTGGGTGGATAATTCTCCTTCATTTTGAGAAGGGAAATCTACGTTACTGACTCCACTGAGTGAAGCTGACACATAAAGAAATCTTAGTATTATTAGTAAAGGAAACTGAATTAATGACACACCTCAGATTATTCCCTTGTCAGATTCCAGAAATAAATCCCCTGATTATGCTTTTTTATAATTATGACTAGATTTTATGCAATTCTTTTAGCTCTTCTTTTGGTAGTAATATTATCGGTAAAGAAAATGAAGAATTGTTTGTTGCATATAAGTTTTCCTTGGCAATGATACCACAAAATACCCAAACATCCACATCAAACTTACTCAGAGTTAAGATTAATTAAACATGTTCTTTTTGCCTACCATGTACACAATAAGAGGTTTTATATACTTCACTAAAATATAAACATTTCCAGTTATCCATTCATAGAAGCACTCCCATCCACAGGATGGTCTATACTTTCTATGGTCTTTTACAAATAAGAGATCTTTGTCCAAATAAGTGTATGACACACCATGATACATGTTTTTATTTCCAAAGATTCCATACAAGTGTGCAATGTCAGTGTATAGCATTCAAGCTGATATTTCTCTACTTAAATTTGGGATGACTTTATTCTCATTCCCTGAGTATCATTTATTCCAATATCAGGGCTTCCTGGTTCCATCATTAAGTAAACTACACAATTTGAATGGATAGTGCTCAGCAATCGTGTTTCTAGGGGGAAGACAACTGATTTTTTGTTTTAAGCAGAGCTACCTTTCAAAAGTAGCTGACAGTTAGCCAGCATGGTGGTAAGTGACTATTATCCCAGCACCTTAGCAGGCTGAGGCACGATGGTGAAGATCGCAAGTTCAAAGCCAGCCTTTGGGCTTAGCAAGAGCCTATGCAATTTAGTGAGATCCTGTTAACAAAATGGTAGAAATGTGGTTTAGTGGTTAAGTGACCCTTGGATTCAATCCCTGTGACACTAAATAAATAAATACTTAATTAAACAAATAAATTCCATGGAAGTTATTTTAAAGCCCCAAACCTCTCATTTAAATTAAAAAAAAAAAAAGGCCTTGATCACTCACTGCCATTTTTATTTCTGTAGTGAAGGCAACTGTCTCCAGAGAGCCCAGTGATACCAAGCTCACAGAACAGTACCTCTCAGGTGCTCAATTTAAGATGCTTCTTATCTCTCCAGCCAACCCTCATTTCTCTGGGCCCATTCTATTCCTGATTGGCTACAAGCTCCTCCCCTCTTATAGCTCTATTCTGCCTCTGACCCTCTGTCTACTTTGAGTTTGACCAGAGAATTCTTACTTGGCTGTGTTCAATCTCTGGTCAGTCAACACCACACTGGTTTTGATTTGGCATACTATCAGTAAAAGTCACTAACCAGCCTGTTAGCACAGGTATCACCCCTCAATAGCATACTTTGTCACCAACAGGAAACAGTATTTAAGAGTTCAGGATATCAAAATTAGTAAATACCTGAGAAATAAGTATATATATATATATATATATATATATATATATATATATATATCTCCTAAGAATATCAGATGCAACTTCAGTGATATGGAAGTAATTGCCTGAGGCTGTGCAGCTAGTCAGAGACAGAATCTGGAGTCAAATTCAAAATCATACACACGACAAACACAAGGTAAAAGGTAAGAAAATTTTATAAGTAAATCAAAATACAGTCTGGTGCACAGCAGATATTTTTGGTTCTCTCCACAGAATTGTAGACAGAATACAGGCAGCCTGGATAAATGTTGCTTGGTGTAACAGAGGCTATTATGTACCAAGGATCTTTATTCTCAGTTCTGAAACTAAGTCTGTGGCTTCAAACAATAGGCTACTATTTCAGAGTAAAAGGTCCCACCAGCTCCAGCTCCATTCTTTTATTTATTTATTAATTTTTGCTACAAGGGATTGAATACAGAGGTGCTTAAATGCTAGAGTCTTCTTAGCCACATCCCAGAACTTTATACTCTTTTGTTCCCAGACAGGTTTTCACTGAGTTGCTTAGGACCTCTCTGATTATAACTTTCTACTTGAAGTCTCCTTGCCTGTCAGCTAGGATGACAGAGGGGGCACCATCACACTGCCAATCTTTTCAAGAAATTAGTCACAAGAATAGATCTCACTCATTCCATGAGATAAAGTAATAAAGCTGAAGAAGAATTAGGGAAATACATGAGGTGGATAGCAAAGGTGGAACAAAGGTTTTTACAAGATAATTATTTGAGTTAACTAAGTATGAAGTTTCAGATTAACTCACAGAATAGTGACAGAACTATTTTGTTTCAGTATTGTACCATCATTCAAAATGCTGAAGTAAGCATGCAGAATTCAGAATATTTTAAAAATGCAAGGCTCCATTGCCCGAATACATTCAAGTGAAAGTGATTTGGAAGATGCTAAATAAAACAAATTAATTAAAACCTGAAAGGATACTTCAGAGATGAGCACACACTGCTTTTCTAAATGAGGAAAGTGAGCAGACAGAAACTAATGAAACACACGGGGAGAGAGCAGTGTGCACATTGATCTATCTATGGCTATTTGCAACCACATATACTAAGAATACAAGAAGAAAACTATCAAGAGTACATTAAACCCACTAATTTAAACAAGACATTTGGAGTTGATTGACATACATGGAGAAGGTAAAGGTATTAACAGTGCACAGCAGCACACTGTGGGCTCTCTTGGTCCTGCCAAAGCCCACCAAACAGCCGAGAAGGGTATGCCAACAGAGGTGAAAGAAGACATCTGGACACCAGTTTGGAGAACTCAATCTAATTTATTATTGCATAGGCAAATTTTTTAGGTATATCGTGCTACTGGGCAGATTCATCTGAGGGTCATATAACTCTATGAGCTAGCAACATGCTTACCAGTGGTGGCCAATGGGCTAAAAGGTCAATGGCAGGAAAGGAACATGCTGAGCACACAAGAAAGAACAGGTTATCAAGGTGATGTACCCAGTGGATTAGTGTGCCAACTGCTATATCCTGGTTCAGTGTGCTGAAACCTGAGAGTTCCTCATATAGGCAACATATGCTGCTTCCCAACTTATGGGCCCTACAGCACACCTCACATATTTAAGAGACTAATTAAAACTAAATAATCGCTCAAAGATTTTACTGCTTGGTTTTTAAGAATGAGTGTTTTTATCAAATTTTCAGATTTACAGTAAAATGTACTAACTTAAAAATGCACATTTTTCTGTTATCTTCTACAATGTTTTTTGCCTTTACTTAAACTGAGAACTGGGTGCTTTTAACCTAAGAAAGGTTATGTTGTATGTACAGTTAATTGCATTTCTTAGTTAATTTATTGCATTGGAAGAGCACATTTTCAGGGTGGAAAATGGTCACTGGGTATAAGAGGGCTATGTGTTTTATAGGTTATAATGAGGGTGACTTAATCATCAGAGATAAACAGAACTTGTTGGATAGTCAAGAAACTAGTAATAAAAGTCTGAAACCCATTATTACCAGGATGGGATGAAAATCCAGAGCCTGGAACTTACTATTTACTTTTTCCCTCTGGGACTCATTGTTACTGAGAGCTCACTATTTGTTTCTCCATCAAGGACCCATACTCACTGGAAAATTGTTTAAAGTCTAGAACCCAGGTCAGTATTTACCTCATCCAATCAGGACCCATTGTCCACCTTTTTCTATGGGGACTGTTATTTTTCATAAACTTTATTTATCAAAATACATTTTCACTGGGAAAAATAAACAAATGGATCCATGCAAAGTTAACACTAACTTTGGTAGATGTCAGTGTAGGATAGCCTATAAAAAACATATTTGCCCTTATTCCCCCAGAGCTGCTTAAAATCAATTTAGGAAATTTAAAAATTAAGACATTAAAAAATTGAGATTTTATTATGTAAACATTTTTTCCCATTTTACCTGCTCATCAACAAAGCTCCAGCACTTAACGTTCTCTGACTAGCCATCGGGAGCTTAGGCTGCACCATCTGGAACACCTGGGGTGGATGAATTTGCTGTTAACATCAGCAGCAACTGTTACAGCTGTCCACACACAGCAATTGCATTTGTCACATGGTCTGCACCTTTCTCATGTTCACCTTGAGCTAGTAACTCTTTACCAAAAGGTATTTCTTAATGGAAAAATTTCTGAACCACTTCAGCATCTTTAAGATTCCGTTACTTAGAAAACCCACTGTCTCCTTGAAAAACTTGTGCTTCTTTCTTCCTTCACAAAGTGTCATCTATAAGTTGGGGTTACCACCTCTTGCGATTGAAGGAAATGCAGTAGGGGTTGATGAGCCCTACATACCCCCATACCCCCGCACAGGTGCAGCTTGGGCTCACCTTTTCCCTAGGGGCCGCTTGTCCATGGAACAGGGGATGGCGGTGCCTAGAGAGAGTGAAATTTTAATAAATTTTCTTTACAATAAAGTTTATTTCTGGTGCTTTGATCCATCATTAGTATATCGAGTCAAAAAATTTTATCTACATGTGACAAAAACTGAAAATTCATCATACTTCTACAACCTGGTCATTTTTTGTGCATGTTGTATTCTTCCTTGTTAACTCGGTACCAAACAGCCCACGTCCTTCCCCTTCTTAATCACTATGTTTCCCTTGCATCTTCTCCATCAATACAAAATCTTAAATTAGGGGCCCAGGAAGAGTGTGAGAGTGCTGCAAAGCTCTACTAGACTTTTAATAAATTTTCTATACAGTTAAACTTTTTCTTTAGGCTTTTCATTTAGTTAAACATGAAATAAATTGGGATAATAGACTCATCAGGAGGAGAAAATAAAATCCCCCAATAATAGTAGTTGTTAATACTAACATTTTTCTCTGGAAAAAAAATACTAACTTTTTGCCGCAAAGTTTGCTGGGGCCCCTTTGGCTGTGGCTCTCAACAACTTTTTTTTAAAAATTCATTTTCTCTTTCATTCCACTTGTATTGTGTATTATCTTTTAAGCATTGCATTCCACATTATCGGAATATAGTAGTAAAAGTGACAAATACTGCCCTTCTGTTGTTAAATTTAGAGTTGAGTATAATTAACCATGAATTTGGTGAGAGTTTGTTGAATATAAGGAGATGACATAATATGCTTGGAGTATGTAAAAAGAGGAACTACCTTGGTCTATAGAGGCACAGATGGCTTCCCTGAAAATCTTTTGAGCTGAGATGTAATGAATGACTAGTTGGAGAAAAGATAATTCTTTAGATACCTGGGTCTGATACCAGAGACATTATGTGTAGAGTTTTATTTTGACATGGAAAGGTCCCAGGAACACAGTTTCTTCAGACATGGGTATTCACCAATTAATTCTCATTTTTTTAAAAAAAAACAAATTACTTCTCTTTCTTCTCTCATTTTATTCATCTCTTTTTAATTTTTAACATATATTTTTTCTTTTTTTCACCTCTATTTTTCAGTACTGTGGAATGAACCCAGGTCCTCACACATGCTAGGCAAGTTTTCTACTACTGGGCTACACCCCTTCCATTCCCTTTTAAAATCTTGTCAAAGTGCCCACACTAGCCTGAAAATTTGTAGTCCTCCAGGAAAACCTCATTTTCATTTGGGATCTTAGGAAGAGAATAGTCTTCAGAGGGAAACTGAAGGAGGAAGAAAAGAATATATGTGAGGGAACCTTGGTAAACATATAAGCTCATATTTGTTCTCATATCCAAAAGTACCTCACTCTGACCCTGAGGTCTTTGCACATAATGAGTTAAGGGTGGGGAGTTATGTAAAGACTACAGTGGTTGTTTATATTCAAGAGAAATAGTAGAAAACTTTGCTCACTGTCAAAACTGTGACTTGTGGTGGAATGTTTACAGACCCCCAGCTCTGCTGCAGGCCAGCTGCAGCAAAATAACCAGGGGGTGACGAACAACTTGTGTAGATTGATACAGCAGGAGTGGAAGCCATTTATTTTAGGACCGGAGCGGTATTTATACATTCCACACAGCTTATCTTAATTAACATAAACTAGATACAGCAGTCAACCAATAAAGAATCTCCACACTTAATGGCTCCCTGGCATTACTTCACAAACCACTCCCTCTGGCAATATGCCAGGTGCCATCCAGACTTGTTTAGAGACTCTAACATTTGCCAGGCACCATCCTGACTTGTTTACAGACTCTAACACAGCTCTTAGTTGTAGGCATTTGCCACATCCCCCTCCCAGTAATGCCTACCAGAAGTGAATACCTGAACACCCCAGGCAGCATAACCTTCCACACTCTGGGGCTCCTCATTTGTGCCATTATCTCCAAATAACCTATTTCTAAGTTTGTCATAAAAGCTCATATAGTGATTAGCCCATCCTTGTATCATTTCATTATTCACTGCACAAAACAACAACAACAAAAAAACCCATAAGGTCAAAAATTACATTTGCATGCCTTGGGCAAAGGCTGTTTCCCCAATGGATCTGTTCATTTCTCCATCCTCTAAGGAATGATAGAGAGCAGAGAAAGTTCACACAAACTGATGTATGGAGAATCGTGATTATGTCCTGTGTAACACCAAGACCTTTTCAAAGTATAGTGCAAAATAAGAAAACTGAAGGTATCATGTACTGTGTGTTTAAATATCTACTTTGTCTAGTTTGTTTCAGGACACAGTCAAATGTCTTTAGTAGAAAACTCTTTTTGATTTGGTTGTTTTTCACACCACTAATAAATAGGCAGCACATTACTATGATTGTGCCTGTTTCATTATGAAACATCAAATAATTTGATAGAAAGTAATGTCTGCACACTTTCCTGAAAAGAATCTCTGACTTACATTATCTTCTGAGACCATGTATTCAATCTAACTTGGGTTTCAGCCTCCTGCTATCTAAACCTCTTCTCTAGTGGGGAACTAACTTGGCTGAGTCATGTTCACAGATCACTGACCTTTCATTTGTTTGGAAATCTATCTATTGGCATTAAAATAATTCTATTTAAGGCAAACTTAGGCATTTTTGGTACATTAAAATTTTTATTACAAAATAGTAGTTTTAATTTGCCCATTGCATATTATAAGTACACTTGGAATATAGAATAGATTAAGAATCAATAATATTTTAATCTTCAAAATTAGAATAAACTAGAAATTAGGAATTAGAAATTAGAAATCACCAAACTATTTATTTCTGCTGTGTGAAGTGCATTGTATTGCTTAATAACCACCAGACACCAATACTCTTTCTTGAATTATGTGTTAGATTTTATTTTCTATTTTCTAGAGTGATACAAGCTGTTTTGTATTTTTTTAATTTGGTATACTTTACCATTTTCAATCTACTACTGAAGTTTCATTTCTGATCCTTTAAAAAACTTATGATCCCTTTCATTCTATGAATGTTTCTTTTAAGAATTTCTAGCAATTTTTTATACAGATAAGTTCTAGCATTTCCATCCCTTTGGCACCTGACATATGCTCTTTCAGTTTCCTTGACTTTCTCATCTGTGAAGTGAGGAAATAATAGCAAACACACCAGGCAGAGCTGTAAAGATTATCATGGGAAAATGAGTGTAAAGCCCTGGGGAGGATGCTTGGGTCATGAAAGTGCCACAAGGGAACAACACCACACTTCTGTGGCTCCAGACACATCCAAACACTGTAGAAAACTGGAAGAAGAACAGTTAGTTCTTCCTCATTGGAGGCATATTGCAAATCTTCCACATCACATTTTGAAAGTAAATTATATAATATTTATAATTAATCTTAGATTATGTCTGTTATTTATTTTTAGTCATAAAAAATTGAAAAATTTTGGAGGTTTAAGACTAAGACTGAGAACTTTTCTTCTACTTTGATTTAAGGTCATCCTCCATAGTAAACAAATAGTTTTATTTATTAATCTTGTCCCGTTTTTTTTTTTTTCCATATGAGAAAAACTTCTGTCTCAATTATTGACTCTATAGCATTTTTTCACATTTGTCAAAGTGTTTATTGTAAATGTTTCATTTTTATTAAAGGCATACATTTTGGACAAAATCTGTTCAGTGTTCACTACCAGTATGAGTTTTCAGATGTTCAATGAATTTAAAATTTGAATAAGCTTTGGAAATATTATTTAACTTCATAGGGTTTATGGGCACAATGAATTCTCCAAAATTAAGTAGTGTTTAAGAAACATGTGGATATGAAAGTTTTTTTTATTTTATTTTTTACCTTTTAGTATTCTCTCTAATCATTATGTATTCTCAGGTGCTGAGTATTGCTGAGTAAATTTTAGAGACATGTCACATAGTCAGTTTTCACATTTCAAAAATTTCTCTCTGCTATGATTATTGTGGGGAGCATCAAATGTTGACCCTTTCTTAAAGGAATGATACAATGGTCTCATTTTTAGAGCTTCTCTCCAGTGTGTTTTCTCTGATGTCTAGTAATGTATGATATATAATTTAAAATGTTTCTACATTCTCTACATTTGAAGGTATTATTTCCAGAATAAATTGCCTAGTGGTGAAAAAGTTTTGATCTCTCATTAAAAGGTTTGCTACACTGTCTCCATTTGTAGGGGTCCTTTTCTGTATCAATTCTGTTATTAATAAGATTTAAATTTTCTTTAAAAGTATTATCACTTTATTCACATCTTGAGGCTTTCTTACCAGGGTGACTTCTGCTGTGGTGAATAAAGTTTTATTTTTGATTAAAAGCTATGCCAAATTATTCACATTTGTAGGGCTAGTCTCCAGGGTAAATTCTGATGTGGCCAATAAGGGTTAATATTTGAGTAAAAACTTTGTCACATATTTTGCATTTGTGGGGCTTCTCTCCATTGTGAGTTCTGCTGTGCCAAATAAGGTGTGGGTTTTCGACTAAAATCTTTGCCACATCTTTACATTTGTAGGACTTCTCTCTAGTGTGCATTCTGCTGTGGCAAATGAGGCCTGCTTTTGATTGAAAGCTTTGCCACCTTCTTTACATTTGTAAGGCTTCTCTCCAATGTGAGTTCTTCTGTGGCAAATAAGGTCTTTTTTTTTTTTAACTAAAAGATTTGTCACAATCTTTACATTTGCAAGGCTTCTCTCCAGTGTGAGTACTGCTGTGGCAAATAAGGTCTGCTTTTTGACTTAAAGATTTGCCACATTCTTTTCATCTGCAGGGCTTCTTTCCAGTGTGAGTTCTACTGTGGCAAATTAGGTGTGTTTTCGACTAAAAGCTTTGCCACATTCTTTACACTTGTAGGGCTTCTCTCCACTGTGAGTTCTATTGTGGTGAATAAGGTGTGTTTTTCAATTTAAAGCTTTGCCACATTCTTTACAATTGCCAGGTTTCTCTCCAGTGTGAGTTATTCTGTAGCTAATAAGGTCTGTGTTTTGACTAAACGTTTTGCCACAATCTTTTCATTTGTAGGGCTTCTCTCCAGTGTGAGTTCTGCTGTGGCAAAGAAAGGTTGATATTTGAGTAAAAACTTTGTCACATACTTTACATTTGTAGGGCTTCTCTCCAATATGAATTCTGCTGTAACAAAATGGCCTGATTTTCAATGGAAAGCTTTGCCACATTCTTTTTTAATTTGTTTTAATTAGTTACACATGACAGTACAATGATCTTGACATATCATACATTTGAATCAAATGGAGTATAATTACTCATTATTCCAAGTGTACAGGTTGCAGAATCACATTGGTCGTACAGTCACGTATATACATACAGCAATACTAGTGTCTATTTTATACTGCTGCCCCTCTTATTCCCCTTCTCTTCCCCTCTCTTCCCATCACTTCTCTCTACCCAATATAAGGTGACACCCTTCTTTCCCCACCCCTCATATCATCATACAGGTAATTTGTATAACAATGAGGGTCTCCTTCCTTCTTCCATGCAGTTCCCCTTCTCCCTCCCTTTTCCTCCCACCTCTCTTTCCTACTTAGTGGTAATCTACTTCTCATGCTCTTCCTACCTATCCCATTTTGAGTCACTCCCCTTATATCAGAGAAGACATTCAGCCTTTGATTTTTTAGGGAATGTCTAACTTCACTTAGTATGTTCTGCTCTAATGCCATTCATTTCCCTCCAAATGCCATGATCTTGTTATTTTTTAGTGCTGCATAATATTCCATTGTGTATAAATGCCACATTTTTTCCCATCCAACCATTGAAGGGCATCTAGGTTGCTTGTGCAGTCTAGCTATTGTGAATTGTGCTGTTATAAACATTTATGTGTCTGTGTGCATGAGTGTACTTTTTTCCCGAATCCTCGCCAGCACTGTTGTTGTTTGTCTTCATAATGGCTGTGATTCTTACTGAAATGAGATGACATTTTAGAGTAGTTTTAATTTGCATTTCTCTGATTGCTAGAGATGTTCAGCATTTTTTTGTGTGTGTATTTGTTGATCAATTGTATATTCTCTTCTGAGAAGTGTCTGTTCAGGTCCTTGGCCATCTGCTGATTGGGTTATTTATTTATTTATTTTGCAGTTTAACCTTTTGAGTTCTTTGTAAACTCTAGAGATTAGAGCTCTATCTGATGTGTGAGAGGTAAAAATTTGTTCCCAGGATGTAGTCTCCCTGTTTACCTCACATATTATTTTTCTTGGTGTAAAAAAAAAAAAAAAAAAAAAAAAAAAAAAAAAAAAAAAACTTTTTAGTTTGAATTCATCCCATTTGTTGATTCTTGGTTTTAACTCTTGTGCTCTAGGTGTCTTATTAAGGAATTTGGGGCCTGACCCCACACGATGGAGATTAGGGCCAACTTTTTATTCTATTAGATGCAGAGTCTCTGGTTTGATTCCTACCTCCTTGATCCATTTTGAGTTAAGTTTTGTGCATGGTGAGAGAAAGGGATTTAATTTCATTTTGTTGTATATGAATTTCCAGATCTCCCAGCACCATTTGTTGAAGATTCTCTCCTTTCTCCATTGCATTCTTTTAGCATCTTTGTCTAATATAAGGTAGTTGTATTTTTGTGACTTGGTCTCTGTGTCCTCTATTTTATACCATTGGTCTACCCTCCTGTTTTGGTAACAGTACCATGTTATTTTTTATTATTATTGCTCTGTAATATAGTTTAAGATCTGGTATAGTGATACCACCTGTTTCACTCTTCCTGCTTAGAATTGCTTTAGCTATTGTGGGTCTCTTATTTTTCCAGATGAATTTCATGATTGCTCTTTCTATTTCTGCAAGGAATGCCATTGGGATTTTGATCAGAACTGCATTGAATCTGTAAAGTGCTTTTGGTAATATGGCCATTTTAATAATATTAATTCTGCCATTCCATGATCAAGGTATATATCTTTTCATCTTCTAAGGTCTTCTTATATTTCTCTCTTTAGGGTTCTGTAGTTTTCATTGTATAGATCTTTTACTATTTTGTTAGGTTGATTCTCAAGTATGTTTTTTTTTTTTTTTGAGGATATTGTGAATGGGGTAGTTTTCCTCATTTCAATTTCAGGATTTGTCACTGATATACAGGAATGCTTTTGATTTATAGGTGTTGATTTTATATCCTGCCACTTTGCTGAATTCATTTACTAGTTCTAGAAGTTTCTTGGTAGAACCTTTTGAGTCTGCTAGGTATAGGATTATGTCATCAGCAAATAGTGCTAATTTAAGTTCTTCTTTTCCTATAGTAATTTCTTTAATTTCTTTTGTCTGTCTAATTGCTCTGGCTAGTGCTTCCAGAACTATGTTGAATAGAAGTGGTGAGAGAGGGCATCCCTGTCTTGTTCCAGATTTGAGAGGGAATACCTTCAATTTTTCTCCATTTAGAATGATGCTGGCCTGAAGATTAGCATAGATAGCTTTTACAATGCTGAGGTGAGTTCCTGTTATCCCTAATTTTTCTAGTGTTTTGAACATAAAGGGATGCTGTATTTTGTTGAATGCTTTTTCTCCGTCTATCAAGATGATCATGTCGTTCTTATCTTTAAGTCTATTGATGGGGTGAATTACATTTATTGATTTCTGTATATTGAACCAGCCTTGCATCCTGGGGGTGAATCCCACTTGATCATGCTGCACTATCTTTTTGATATGTTTTTGTATCCAATTTACCAGAATTTTATTGAGGATTTTTGCATCTATATTCATTAGAGATATTGGTCTGCAGTCTTCATTCTTTGAAGTGTCTTTGTCTGGTTTAGGAATCAGGATGATGTTGGCCTTGTAGAATGAATTTGGAAGTACTCCCTCTTTTTCTGTTTCCTGAAATAGATTGAAGAGTATTTGTATTAGTTCTTCTTTAAATTCTTAGAGATAAATGAAAACACAGACAAAACATATTGAAATCTATGGGACACTATGAAAGAAGTACTAAGAGGAAAATTCATCGCATAGAGTTCATTCCTCAAAAAAAGAAAAAGAAAAAAAAAATGATCTCATACTACATCTCAGAACTCTAGAAAAAGAAGAGTAAATCAACAGCAAAAGCAGCAGAAGGCAAGAAATAATTAAAATCAGAGCTGAAATCAAAATAAAAGAAACAATTCCAAAAATTAACAAAACTAAAAGTTGTCTCTTTGAAAAAATAAATAAGATCAACAGACCCTTAGCCATGCTAATGAAGAGAGTAAGAGAGAGAATCCAAATTACTAGCATATGGGGTGAAAAAGGCAATATCACAGCAGACACTACAGAAATACAGAATATAATTAAAAATTATTTTGCAACCTTATACTCCAATAAAATAGAAGATAGTGAAGACATTAATAAATTTCTTAAGTCATAGGATCTGCCCAGATTGAGTCAGGAGGCTATACACAACTTAAACAGACCAATATCAAGTGAAGAAACAGAAGAAGCCATCAAAAGATTACCAACCAAGAAAAGCCCAGGACTGGACTGATATACAGCAGAGTTTTTGCCACATTCTTTTCATTTGTAGGGCTTCAATCCAGCGTGAATTCTTCTTTGGTAAATAAGGTTTAATTTTTGACTAAAAACTTTGCCATACTCTTCACATTTGTAGGGCTTTTTCAGTGTGAATTCTGCTTTGCTTAATAAAGATAGATTTTTCTTTAAAAACTTTATCACATTCTGCCCATTGGTAGGGAATCTCTCCTGTGTGTGTTCTTCTGTGGTAAATAAGATTTTTTTTAACTAAAGGCTTTTCCACATTGTTTATATTTGTAGGGCTTCTCTCCAGTATAATTTCTTTGGTGCTAAACAAGGCCTGATTATTTTATATGATTTCTGGTGTTTACTCTCACCTGTAGCTTTCCATATTTTCTTTTGCTGTAAATAGTCAAGACAACAATTTCTATATTTTTCACTTATCACTTTGTGAAATATATGTTCTATGCCCTTTTCTGTTAAATATTCTTGGATATGACTAGGAGTCATGACCAGGAAAGCCAAATTTCTATAGTTCTCTAACATCACATTTCTATATATATTTTTTTTCTGATCAAGCTAAAGGCATCCCAACTCCTCTTCAGTCAAATCAATGGCTACATCCCTGAATGATAACAATTCCATTTCTTTCTTTTGGGGGTTCTGTAGGTTTGCCCCTGATATTTTTCAGCACCTGTGTGGCACAGAAACCTGGGGCTTGTGTTCTAGGAGAAGAAGCGTAGAAAAAGAGTCAACAATCTCTATTGCATTATTAAGCTTCATTTTCCTTTTCTGAGGGCAGAAAAAAAATGCTTTTTAAACAAAAATTTTAAATTAAAACTTCAATGACTTTGAAGTTTTTTCTCTCTTTTCAGAAAAATCTTCATATTTTAATAATTTTAATTTTCATTCATCATTTTTTATCTTTTATTGTTAAGAATTCTTTTTAAGCTTAATTTGGGGGGATTGTTACTGGACCAAATAACCAATGAGCCACATCACATCATTTTTAATTTTTTTATTTAGAGACAGGAGCTCACTAAGTTACTTAAGACCTTACTAAATCCTAAGGCTGGTCTTGAACTTGTAAACCTTCTGCCTCATCCTCGTGAGTTGCTTTTTATTACAGGCATTTGCAACAACATCCAGATTTTTTAATCTTCTTTACACCAGGCATGGTGGTACACACCTGTAATTCCAGTGACTTAGAAGTCTGATATAAAGGGATTATAAGTTCAAGTTCAGCCTTGGCAATTTAGTGAGATCTTTTCTCAAAATTTTAAAATAAATAAATAAAAACTTTAAAAAAGACTGGGTATTTGCTCAGTGTGAGAAAGCATGCCTACCATTTGTGAGAAATTATTTTAAGTCTTAATACAAGAAATAAAAACTTATTTTTCTGAACAATAAACATTTTATTATTAAATATCTTGTTCTCCAAAAGAGTATGAGTAAACAATATTTTTAAAAGCCTTTACATAATGGTGTATATTATCATGAATGGTAATTCTTTTCATTCCACAGCACATGTGGACTCGAATTTTGCTCTTAAACACTTAGAACATATTTATTTATTTTTCTTATTTATTTTTTTGTATGTTTCAAGAATCCTTATCTTGTGTCTTATCAAGAAAAGTCATAATTTTGTGACTGTACATATGTTAACTGCATCTTTCTTCCTGCAAAATGAATTAATGCACCTGTGTGTAGCCCAATGTGTGAATCCAGAACTCAGATCAGGGCCAATCACGAGACTAATTGACAGGCTCAAATGCTTCTGAGGTAAGGGTTAGTCCATTGGCAGTATTCTTATAATCTATTATTTGTTGTTAGGACCATGTGGGTACTGTTTTCTTTTTTTAAAATATTTTTAATAAATAATTTTCAGAAACCAATAAATAATGAATGCAAATCTTTGATACACCTCTATAGTCAGACTTACAGCATGAAAAAAGTGAAAGATAAAAAACTTAAAAATAACCCAGGTTCATATTTATGTAGGTATATATAACACAAGTGATGTAAAACATTGAAATTTTTAATAAATGGATCTAAACTCAGATTTAAGCTTCATTATTCAATTTTACAAACAAAATGATGCAGTTGCTTAATATGTTCAATACTGAAAACAAATTAATACTGTCATTTTAACCAGGGGCCGCCAACATATTGGGCAAGCACCCCGCTACTGAGCCAAATGAGCAAAGCCCAGTTTTTTCAAAACAAGTTCTCAATAATTTGTGCAAGCTGGCCTTGAACTGCTTGTCTCAGTCTTTCAAATATCTGAGATAACAGGCATGGGCCACCTTACTCCTGTATAAATATTAATTGTTGAGAGAAGCTTTCAGAGGTAAATAGTTTACTAGGACTTTATGTTGTTTTTACCAAGGGTATATCTAATTTATATAACATAAATTTTTGAATTGATGTATAAAAATAAGAGAAGAAACCGGGTTTATCACCAAGAAGAAATAATAAAAAACATCAATTTTGGTTTGCTCAATATTAAAAGCTACATGTTAAATCTCAAAAATGCAGGGCAGTGCAGAGAATGCACAAGAATCAGGGATAATGAGGAGTTTTGCATAAATAAATTTTAAATTACTCTTTCTAAAATGTATAAATTGTTTTATCCAGTTGTATTGAGAAGCTGAAAAGAGAGGAAATCTCCACATCATTCAAATTAATGACATCATTTTTTAGAAATGGGAATTTTATTTTGATACTAATATTTTTGATGCCTGAAGAGAGTTAAGGGCATAATTTCTGTAGCTATTTTGAAATAAAATTAAATTCAAAGATATTGGTCTTATATTTGACTCAGTATTTAATTTTTCACATTTTCAACAATTTTCCATATCTGTGGCAAATAAATAATGAAATAAATAATAAATAAATAAATAAATAAATGAATTATTGTTCTGCAGATTAACTCTTTATGCCCACAAAATCATCATGGCTGCTGCAACTTCACAATTTCCAGTAACCTCAGTTCTTCACAGAATGACTTTTCTTAGAACTTTAACTTCTTATTCTGTTTACATACAGGTCTATAGTTTTTTTCTTACTCTGTGTCTGAAAGATTCAACTGCCACATCTTCCTGAATTGAGAGTTGAGAAGTGTGAATGTTGGATGTGATCTTCAAGATGCCTCCTGGATCACTCCAACATCAGAATGCTTTCTTGCCTAGGGTATTCAGACTTTTACCACAGGCAGATATTACTGGCAGATGGAAGTGGGAGACTCTTGGACCAGGGCTTATGGAGTCTGTAATGATTATTGGAAAGGGAACAAAGATGGCAAGATGGATGAGGTGAAGGGCTCCTCCTCTTTGGATGTGTTAAGGAGGGTTCCCATTACACTCTGTTTACCAACTCCCCACTTGTATTTCAATAAGTACTAAGGCCATTGGCTGAATAAGAGTATTCCTAGATTGTGAAGGTAGAACTGTGATCTCTACTAATGTTTCACAAAGTTTTTTGATATACAGTGTTTCATCCTATTCTTTCTCTCCCCATATCAAAGCTTTTTTCTGCTGTAATCACTTCTGACCAGACATACAAAAGGACTGTGCCGCTAATACAATCGAAAATTCAATATCTAAAGAAGCCCTCTCCCTTGGGTCTTATGAAACATGTCAAACAGAATATATCTTTTTAAGTCTAGGTTACCTCAAATTTTGTAAAAACCTACTTAATCTGTTATTAATTGTGGTGATAATATTAAAATCACATAAAGTTTTAAAATTTATGCATTTTTTAATTAATTTATTTTGGGAATATAATCACCTATGATACATGAAGTAGGACATATTTTCTGGTTTTATTTGTGAAATGTAACAAAATGAAGCAATAGATAATTTTTGATTTAATAAAGGTAATATTCAATGTAAGAGAATGTGTCTCTTTCTTTTCTGTGTTGGTCCATTTTCTGTTCTTTTAATAAAATACCTGAATCTGGGTAAATTATAAAGAAAATGTTCATTTATCTCACAGTTCTGAAGACAGGTAAGTTCTAGGTTATGATGCCTGAATTTTTGGTGAGGGTTTCACGCTGAATCTGCTCATAGCAGAGAAGCAGTAGGAGAAATTGTCCAGTGAAGAAAGTCTGAACACATGTGTGACACCCTTCATAACAACCCACCTTCTCAAAAATGACTCATTTTCCAAGGGCCCAGAATTTACTCCTTCATTCAGGCTCAGTCCAAGTAGAAAGGCACTAATTCTTTTTAATGACTTAAAGACCTCATCTCAAAATACTACTGCTCTATGGAATAATATTTCAACTTGAGTTTTGTTGGGGAAAATCCACATTTCAACCATAGTACTATATAGCCACTCTGTCCATAATTCAGAGTCTGAGAGGTTGTATCTACTTGATTTCTTCTTTTGGGAAGAAATTTAGCAAATGTGAACATTTGAGGTCCCTGGAAATGAGGTGCTTCCCTCATCTATCACTCTGATAATCTGAGGAAGAAATAGGGCCTCCTTGACAGCCTAATGCCTTTGTAGCAGAGGAAATCTCAGGGTAGTGACTTCTATACATTTTTCTTTATAGCCCAGGATTCTTGTATTATAAACCAAAACTCATGCTTTCATACCATACCATCCAATATGTTATTTTTTGAAGTCTCATTGTTTTTACATCCTAAAAGCATAATTAGTTATCTATTGGACAAAATAATCTTTGATACTAATCTGTGTAAAAGGGAGGTTCCAGGAAAGTCTACCAAAGCTAGAAAGAATCAATAGAGGCTTCAGGGTGACTAATTTTCACTGCCACACAGGATGGGGTGTGGGGAATGTGGCCATCTTTGCTCTTGCAGTTCATGCTGTGTATGTGGCATTAGTTAAGAAGCAGCCCCAAGGAAGAGTCCTGGATCTCTTTTGGGAAAGCATTAGATTAGTGTGACAAAAATAAAAACAAAACTATTTTTTCTTTCTTTCTTTCTTTCTTTCTTTCTTTCTTTCTTTCTTTCTTTCCTTTCTATATTTTTTTTTAAAAAAAAACAGAAATGGAACGCAGGGACACTTTACCACTGAACCATATCTTCCACCCTTTTAAATATTTTAATCAGAGATAGAGTCTTTCCGTATTTCTTAGGGCCTCACTAAATTGCAGGGGCTGGGTTTGGACTTCTGATACTCTTGCCTCAGCCTCAGGAACTGGGATTATAGGTGTGGGCCACCTCAGCTGGTGAGGAAAACAAAATTTCTAAACTAAATCCCTCTCCACATGGGAGAATAAAACTAAAGCAAAAGTCAGAAAGAAAAATGTTTATAAGTGTTCAAAAACACATACTAAAATAATCACATATGATGTCATCCTCTTTCTGTTCTTAAAGGTGAAAAATAAAAGAACACAACTGAAAATCTTTACATATAATCTGAATTTGGGGATTCAATTTTTTTAAGTCAGTAACTGTGGGCAAGACTCTAAATGTTTGTTTATTAAGATTAGAGAAGGGATTACATCAAAATTTTCTACCTGAAAACTAATTACCCACACATCCAAACCACTCACACTAATCTAATCGCCCATGCTAATCTAATTACCTACACTAATTATGTAACACTGATTGGAAACACCCTGAATGCAATCAAGGAAGAAGTGGGCGTGGTCTTCAGGGACTCAATAAAAGTGCACTCCAGGAGACCAGCTCATTCTTCTCCAGAGTAGAGTTTGAAGCTCACCTGGCTGAATGACATCAAAATCGACCTCCTCCACATCTTGAGTGCCTGATCCTGAAGCTTAATTCATATTTTCAATTCTGCAGCAAGAACTGCTGAAACCATAGGGTAATTCTTAAGGTATGTATGCAATTGCCACATGACCTGTAGCTACTACTTTCCCAAACAAAATCAAATGTAATTTCATAGTTTAAACTTTTTTCATTTCTTTTTTATTTCTATTTATTTATTTGTTTGTTTGTTCATTTATCTATTTATTTGTTTGTTTATTTATTTATTTATTGTACTGGAGACTGAATTCGGAGGCACTGGACCACTGAGCCACATCCCCATTTCTATTTTGGATTCTATTTAGAGACAGGGTCTCACTGAGTTGCTTAGGGTCTTGCTTTTGCTGAGGCTGGTGAGGAACTTGCAGTGCTTCTGTCTCAGGTGTGTGCTACCATGCCTAGTGCTCCTACATACTTTATAAGCACTCTGAAACTAGTCCTCAGATAATGTATAATTTTTAACTGTAGATCCAAAAAATATTTTTAGGAATATTTTATCTCTTCCATTCTTAGAAGTTCAAGTATAGTAGAAATGAGAACCCAGATTTTTTAGCTAAATAAAAACTGTAAAGTATTCTTTGTTTTCTGGAGCAGATTAAAATAATCACATATTTTCACAGTAAGAAAGGTGCTTGATAATAGTTCAGACTTGTATAGAGAGCTACTCACTTAAATATTTGATTTATTTGCATTCTTTATTTACTCAGTTTGTTCTGTTTTGTCATGTACAAAAGCAAGTTTATTATTCCCTAGACAGTAGTGTGCTATTCAATGAGAATATGAGTAAAAATTGGTTCAGGTCTTTATCTCTTTAAGGGTAGATGATTAAATCCTTATGGTTTTCTTCCCTCAGAATAATGGATTCAGAAATACCACAAGTGTTCCAGAAAGAACTCACTTGCTCTGTCTGCCTGAAGTACCTTATATACCCAGTCACCATAGGCTGTGGGCACAGCTTTTGTTGGCCCTGTTTCTTCCTTCCCTGGGGACAAGCCCAAATTCTTGCCTGTTGCCCTGTGTGCAGGGAGCCATCACAGCAGGGAGATGTCAAAAACAATATTCTTCTGAAGAATCTTACATCTATGGCAAGGCGGGCTCATCTCAGGCAATTCCTGAACTCTGAGAAGAATATATGTGTGACTCACCAGCAGACAAAGAAGATCTTCTGTGAGGAGAACAAGAACCTGCTCTGTTGGCTCTGCTGCAACCCTCAGGAGCACAGGGCTCACAACCACCCTTCAGTGGAAAGGGCTGCTGAGGAATACCAGGTAAGTGACACCAGTGAGAACACTGTGAAGGCTGAGCCGCAGAGCTAAGAGATTTCAAAAGAGCTGAGGATCTGGATGATGATGATTGCCCTACTCTTTTCTGTATGCTAGGTAATTTTATAAGCACCAAGGAAGAAGCTAAGAACCAAAGATGTAAACAATAAATAAAATATGCAAGCATGCCTGCCTTTGTGGAGCTTGATTCCACAGAGGTAGTGATAAAGTAGTTGGTCACTTTAATTTTAATTTTCATGGTTAAGGCATTAGAAACTGCTCATTTTGAAAAGAGTTACTGGCTACCAAAATGACAAATGCAATACATTTCTATACAGCATGAATATTTACTAACACTAGGGAATAAATAAGATAAAAGGCTTTGGGGAATTAGCAGGGTAGAGCATCAGAAAACAAAATTCTGAAGCCAATTGCCACACTATCTAAAAACTATTCATCTTTATCACTATCCCTAGGCACATGGCTACACTATGCACTTTTGCAGTCTGAAATCTCCTAAAATTCACAATCATCAATAGCAAAAGGAAAGCAATATGATTTTTTTTTCTCACTAAAGTACTTATCTCTTATTTTTTTATTCTCTATCATTGTGAGATTGAAACCAAATGCGCATGCTTCTCTATTGTTTGAGTTTATATTTCTTTTACAGGAGAAGCTCCTAAAGCAAATAAGATCATTATGGGAAAAGATCCAAGTAAATCAAAGAAATATAAATGAAGAGAAGAAAATAATCAGTCCATGGATCGTAAGTATGAGTCTATTTCCTTGAGACTCAGCTTGAAACAGACATACTAGAAATCCATCCATTATTCACTATAGCATCATGCTGTAAGGATATTAGGTACATCATTTCCAGTGGCTTTGAGTCCTAAAAGTAAAATTTGACCTTGTTGATCAAACAAATGACCAGGCAGTGTCATAGGGAGGTTTGAGATGAAAAGTAATTTTCTAACCAGAGATCAGAATATTGCATATAGTTATTTATGTGACAGCTATAAATTCTAATTGCATGCATATAGAAATTTATATTTGAAGGATAAATTGTCAATCAAAACCTTTTCTTAAGATATTTCAGGCATTCATGAAGCAGATAAAAGTGGTTGGAGGGAAGGATGGGTTTGGTTCCTTGCCATTGTTATGAAAAACTAGGGAAAGAATGAAGATAAAAGAAGAGTGAATTTCTAATTTCTGCAATGTGGATAAATATAAAATTATGGCATATGTAACATACTGGTAAAAAGACAATGGTCAAAGAGAGAGGTTTAGGTGGAGGAGGATAAAATCATACTGGAATTGTGATCTAGACAATCTATCCCTACAGTACTATGTGTATCTCAGGGAAGAGCTGATCAGGGCTGAGTACAGGACACTACATCCAGTTCTTCATGAGGAGGAAAATCGACATCTAGACATTCTTAGAAAGGACAGCAAAAGAATTTTAGAAGAACTCAAAAAAAGTGAAGCCAATATGGTTCAAAAGAAGAAAGACCTAAGAGAAATATATGAGGAGCTGGTGAAAATGTCCCATAAACCATATGTGGAGCTGCTCCAGGTAAGAACTGAGTTGTGCATGAAAGTATTTTGTATGATTTGGGGTTATCAATTTTGACCACATTATTTGGTAATTTTTATATTTCCTGCATCAATTATGGGGTTCTTTCCTCTTTGGGTATAATCTACTTAAAGTTTACCTTCTATCCTGACTATAAATAAGCAAGATTTATGAAACTTTGTGAGTAGCTCTCTTAGAATTTTTTTTTTAATTTTTCTGTTGTCTTTTGCTTCTCTAAGATCCAGAAAAATAACAATTTATTCATGAAGATTTCATTTTTTGCCTGCCATTTGACAATATGCAGACATCTTGGAAAACCTTATGTTCTCTTTCTTCTGTTTAAAAGTTATGGAATTGGGGACAGTGAACACTGCGTATTACTGATATCCTTCATTCTCACACTTTTTAGACCCTCTGGATTCTGATTTAATCACAAATCCAGAATCTTTAAATATGCTTTACTGGTACTGTTCTGAGAGATGAAAATGAATTCATAAGAAGCATTGGTGTGGGTGTGATGATATTTGATACTACATGATCTTTCCAAAAACAAAATACAATTCAGTTTCTTAAAAAAATAAGCTTTTTTTTTGTTTTTGTTTTCTTTGCAGGACATGGGAGATCTATTGACCAGGTAAATTTTGACTTTAGTGTAATCTGGGGAACCATTGAGAGCTATGAAAGTGTTTAAGTTTCTAACAAAGTGAAGGCATAGTTTATGTAGAGAGTAATCAACTGTGTGTTCATGTGTTTGTTTGAATATGATTTTCTGTTCCCCTTAATGAGAAGTCAGCCTCTATTTCCCCTGTTGGTTGAGGGATATGTCATCCTGGGCTGAATGTTGAGTTTCATAAATGCAACCATGTGGGGCTGGGGATGTGGCTCAAGCGGTAGCACGCTCGCCTGGCATGCGTGCGGCCCGGGTTTCATCCTCAGCACCACATACAAAACAAAGATGCTGTGTATGCCAAAAACTAAAAAAAAAAAAAAAAAAATTAAAAAATTCTCTCTCTCTCTCTCTCTCTCTCTCTCTCTCTCTCTCTCTTTCTTTTCAAAAATAAATAAAAAAGATAAATGCAACCATGTATGATTTGACATTGTAAATCAGAAACATTGAGGTGCATGGGGCAGTTTTTCCTATCCTAGTTAGCTAATGAGAAACATGGGTACCTCTGAGAAATGGGTTGTTAACTTGCAAATTAAGTAAGAAAGATTCCTAGAGACAGTCCCTTCTCATGTTCACAGAGGTACATTCATGAGAAAAGGGTTTCAAGAAACATTTTCAGCAGAATTGTTGTTTAGTTCCTTAAAAACTGTGATGTCATTTTTGTCACCAGAAGATTCATGTCCTCTTCCTGCTTTCAGGAGTGAATCAGTGCAGCTGCATTTGCCTCAGCCTATAAAGCCAGCACTTCCTGCCCAGACCATCACTGGACTGATAGACAGGCTCAAGTGTTTCCAAGGTGAGTGTCAGCCCAGTGACGGGAGCATAGTGTAATGACTTTCAATGATGATTTTCTATGGGAAACCTTTCCATTTATTAACCTTTAATTTACCCAAAGGGAATGGTCTGCCAATTGGTATTTATAATTATATTTAGTAATCTGATCACCATGATTAAATAAGGAAAAAAAATAAGTGATCACTGGTATAATAATAAATGTGATTTGGGCTATACATACAAAACCATTTCAATCAATAAGACAACTATAAATTAGTTCAATATGTTCCCATTTTAAATTAATTGCACTGAGTGATGAAGGTTATTTAAACATTACCCTTAAAATGTCTTAGAAATTGAATGTGTGATACGTATTTTATGAAACGTAATATACTAAGTGCGTTAAATTTAATATAATAGCATGTATGAACAAACATAAAATAACTGAATGCACAGAGCAATATTTCACAAGCATCAAAAAAAGACAAGTTGGTATATGATGAAGCAGTTTTTAGATTTCCATGGTAGAACTAAATAGGAACCATAGCAACGAATTATTGCTTTGGATTGAATGGGAAAGCAGACCTCCAATTTCTCAGATGAAATGAAAAGTAACAAGCTGGAAGTAGACATGCTCACCCTTTTATTCCAGTGTCCATATATTTAGCAGTGTTTTCATTGTGGTTGGACTATTGTTTCTTCTGCTGTATTCTAGAAACCTGTGAGTGCAATGCACTTCAGCCACAATTACCCCTCTTCTTCTGCCACCCCATCCCCCCCACATTAAGACTCGGGTAGACCTTCTCATCTAACAGCAATTCAAAAGTTGGTTTTGATTTGAATATTCTCTTCATTCTACAGTGGAGATATGCTTTGAAAATACGGTGTCCAGTGATAACCTCAAGCTATTTGATGATGTGAGACGTTTGAGAATTGGGCACGCCCTTCCAGACTCGTCTTTGAATTCTGATGGAATTAACTATTTTGCTGCATGGGGAACAGAGAGTTTCAACTCTGGGAAATTGTACTGGGAATTAGATATGAAGGACCCTTTGGACTGGGCTGTAGGAGTCTGTAAGGATTCCTGGATAAGAAGGAATGGCACAGTGACTGAATCCGAAGGCGTGTTTCTTCTCCTTTTTGTGAAGCAAGATGATGGCCATAGTCTCTTGACAACCTCCCCAATGCTTTCTCATTATATAGAGAAGCCTCAGGGCCGGGTTGGTGTGTTTGTTGATTTTGAGAGTGAAAGTGTGAGTTTCGTGAACGTCGCCAAGTGTTCTCTTATATGGAGGTACCCTTCTGGCTCTCTGAATTTCCCAGTCAGGCCTTTTGTTCACACTGGCCACAAGTGAACAGGGGTAAGTCAGGAACTCTATGCCTGGGGAATTTACATTCCGGGCAGCCCTTCCTAGTTGAAGTTTACAATACTGTACTTTAGTGCTTTTTAAGTAATTTGTACTTGATCCAGACATGGTGGCACATGCCTATTAATTCACACAATTTGGTTAATTTGGGAGTCTGATGTAGAAGGACTTCAAGTTTGAGTCCAGCCTGGGAAACTTAGCAAGACCCTGTCTCAAAATAATTAAAAATAATAAGAAGAAGATGAAAAAAAAAAAAAAAGGGCTGGGAATGTAGTTCTTTGGTAGAATACCCCTGGGTTTAATACCCAATGAAAAAATAAAAATGGCAATTTGTTGACTGTAACTTTCTTTTTAAATATAAAGACAGCTTAAATTGCCAAATTGTGTTGACTCGATTTTTCTTTCCTTTTAATGATGGTCGGTCATCTTTTGTGGAACATAACATGATAAAAACCATGTGTTCCAGATACACTACATGCTGTGCCTGCTTACATGTTTTGTGAATTTTTCAGATTTAAGATTGCATAATTTTATGATTTAAGCTGAATGGCATTTTGTAGGATGAATTTTTATATCATTGTCTGCAACAAACATTATTTTGATGTTTTCATCTTTCTATTGATCTAAGAAAATATAATTTATTTTTCCTTGGGAAATAAAAACAAATGAAGTTCTTTCTCACACTCAGGACAAGGACTCATTTGTCATTGAAGCCAGTAAAGTTGGACCTTCCTCTTTCCCTTATATTTCCTAAAGTATTTTAAAGGAGTTTTATGTTAACAGCAAAACTGAGAGGAAATAAAAAAAAATACATGTATTAACTGCCCCCTCTTTCTAAATACAAGTGGGTAGCTTCACTCGTTTCCAACATCCCTAGTCAGAATGATACATTTGTTAAAACCAATGAACTTATTTTAATACACAGACTATGTGGATATCACATACTTTTAATATCATATAATGAGGAAAGAAGTTTTTTTGTGTGTTCTTTCTTTCTAAAACTACATCTCTAGTCTATCTATGTGAAAAATAGCTGCAAACCAAAACTGAAGATCATTTTACAAAAGACCTATGTAGTATTCCTCAAAATTGTGAAGGTCATAAAAAGTAAAAAAGAAGATCTTTCAACTCAAACCAAAGGAGATGTGAGAGTGAATTCAATGCTCCATTCTAGGTTGGATCGTGGAATAGAACATGGGATGTTCATATAGAAGCTCGTGAAATCTGAAAAATGTCTGACTTCAGTTTGTGATAACCTCCCAAAGTAGGCTTCCAATTTTTGCAAATTGTGCCATGGAAATGTGTGATCATTTTAGGGGAGAAACAAACTGGGCATGGAAATAAAAAGTAAATCATTCCATCACATTGTTAACATCTCTTTAAATATAAAATGTTTTCAAGTTAAATTTGAAAAGTTTTAGGACAAATATCTATATGTCCATGCTCCATGACATGCTTATGTTGTGAACAAGGCAAGTTTTAGAAGAACATATCGTGTAATTAAGTTTTTGAAAAATGTTCACTTACACTGATGCTTCATCCATGAAATTTGGTCAGTGGCCAAAGTGCGAAGCCCTGTGCAGTAGTGATCCTCTGAATATGCAGAGCTTGGACCACCTTCCTTCTGAGTTCTGCTGTTTGTCCTATTTCTCAGTTGCAATAGCAGTTGTGGTTGCCAGTTTAAGTGAAGCATTTTATGCTTGACCTTGATGGTACTTTGTGACAATTTGATGACAGATATTGATGAAAACACACTTTCAGACCTTGCTCCTCACCGTGAAATCTTCAGAGGAATGATTGTGCCCATGGTGGCCTGACAAATATAAAACTTGGTCAATGCTCTTTAAGGAAAGAGAAACAACTTAATGTATCTAAAATTTCATATTGGATTGTCTTCAGGGACTAATAGGCCATACAATTTTATGGGTATGAATAGTTGATATGAAGAAATGAGTGCTATCACTGCTCAGAAATGGATGAATCCAACTGTAGCCATATGTAAATGACAAAATGTCAATGGCTTGAATGATAAGAGTTTTTTCATTCATAGTAACAAACATACTTCTCCAGGGCAGAACTTGGATAGTGGCCAGGGATGTGCGTGTAGGATGGAAGAGAACATATGGGAACTCAACTTTCTACTCAATTTCCTGTGGATGAAAAATTGCTCTAAAAATAAATGTGTTGTTAAAAATATGAAGAGGCCCAACTGCTGTTCATGGTGAATTTTTTTAAGTAGTGTCATTTTGTGGTTTCTCAACAGATGAATAATATTTACATTTTACATACACAATGAATATTTGAATATAAAAGACCAGATTCTATGATTCTAAATAAACCATTTATAAAAAGTATGGCTACAATCTCTTGATTAAAGTTTAGAAAAATGAGTTTAAGAACAAGCTTATATATTATTCTGTATTTCAGAAATCAAAAACCATTTTCTTAAAGAATCCAAATAAAATTATGGGGGTCAAAATAGGTGCAAATGTAGGACCCCCATAATCATCAACTATACTTTGAGTGTTAGTTTCACAGGGGAAACGTTCCACAGAGTGACAATCAAGGCAAAATCTTGGATTTTTGTACTGCTGTTTTATCTTATTTGTTCAAGGAGTAATCTAGTGTCAGTTATACTGGATCCAAAAATTTTATCCTTTTAGTTATATTTCTCTTTTTTTTTTCACTTTTCCTACTAGCCAGTATAATGCACATGATATATGATCATGCACTTCAATAATCAGCGTCAGTTACTATTTTTCTTATTACTTTGAGTCTCACAAGTCTCTTAGCCTTGATATCTCCACTTTGGGTGCTGAGTGTAGTAACTGGAGGCACATAAAATAAAATGAAGACAATTAGGATTTGGACTCTCTCAGTGTGACCCTCCATGTATATTAGGGTGTGATCTCGGCCTGGCATAAAAAATTCACAGAGTAGGTGCCTTTAAACAATTTATTTTCATACCTCTGGAGGCCAGAAGTCTGAATTCAAGTGATTAAAAAGGTCAAACACCCTCCAAAGGCTGTGTGGGGAAGTCCTTTCTTGTCCTTTCCATTCTGCTGGCTTCTTGATTTCTTTGGTTTGTGTCTTTAGAATTCTATGCATTTCAGGCAGGTGTAGTGGCACAAATCTGTAATCCCAGCTACCTTTGGGGCTGAGGCGAGAGAATCACAAGTTTGAGGTCAATGTTGGGCAGACCCCAAGTGGCAGTAGTTAGGCTCTCTGGTCAAGGCTTCTAGTTGGTTATGTTTTCAGTATGTAGACAAGGTCTGGAATATCCTGATTGTGCATATGCACTCAAGGTCATAAACGTTTGCTTCTGAACTTGCACCCACTTATATAATTTATTGAAAATGTTTTTCTTTGCATTGCCTCAAAAAATGGCATATGAAGCCACTCAGGGTCTAGATGGAACTGGCTGGGCTAAATGGAACTGGCTGGGGCAAAATGGAACTGCTATTTAAAGCTGGGGACTACTGCCCCCTTTAAATAAAGTATATCTGTTATCCCAACTGAGTCTTTCATCTTCTTCCACAACCCAGCATCCAGAACAATTTTCCCAGTTTCTGAGCATCCACCCCACAGCCAGCCTCAGAAACTAGGCAACTCCCATAGTTCTGAATGCTAAAATTGAAAATCATGGTGCTGACTGGGTTGACTCTCTCTGGCAGCTGTGAAGAATTCCTGTACTATGCCTCTCTCCTGGTTCCTGGTGGCCGATGGCAAGCTTGGCTCTCATTGGATTATGGCAGCATTTCTCAGTCTCTACCTCTCTCTTCAAATGGCTCTCCTCTGTCCATGTCTCAAATATTCTTTCTCTTAGAAGGACACTAATCTTTGAATGTAGGTACCACCATAAATCCTGGGTCATCTTATCTGGAGGTCTTTAAATAAATTACATTGCAAAGCTCATATTTCCAAATAAGTTCACATTTACAAGTACCAGGTCCCAGGTCCCAGATCTCTCAAGGAGACAATGTTTAACCCATTATAGTTTATAAAAATTCCTGACATCAAAACACCACATAACAGTAAAAACAAAAACACAAATGCATTTCCATTTCACTACATACCATTGGAACTTTTAAAATTGGAGATGAGAAGTCGGTGTTTTGTTTTGTTTTGTTTTGTTTTTTCAGAATAGGAAAATAACTCCCTACTTCCTGCACACTGTGCAAGCACTCTTCAACCCTCTCTTTTAGGCTTTTCACTGAGGAGGATTATAGGTATTTTCATCTGAACTTGGCACTCTGGCCTCCTGTCACGGTCAGCTTCTTGTGTGTACAACAGCTTGCCTATCAGTTAATTCCAAGGCAGCAATCTCAATCCATAGAATTAGGTTTACTTTGTTAAATTTCTGCAGTTCCACAGCCTTTCTCTCACACTGTTTCCTCAGGTGCTGTGAGATGTGATGCCAGCTCTATCATGGAATCAATCCATCAGGGGTACCGTTGCAGATACTTACTCAAATACAAATATTGATAGAACTTTTGGTGTCCTGAGGTCAAAGATGTGGTTAACTGGTAGACCACTTGCCCGGCACAAATGGGATAATGGCTTTGCTTTTAGCACCAGCAAATCAAACAAACAAACAGATAAATAAATAAAAACTTGTGGTGTCTTTTCATGTGCAGCCTCTTTGGCTATCCCTGCAATGTCATCTTCTTGAAAAAAATAATAGTTTGTGGATATCTCACTTTTTCCACATTTCTTAAATCTTCTTCTGATTGGTTCAGTGCCTCTTGGGAGAAATCAGGTTTCTTGGAGTACTGAACTACATTGGATAGTCTTCACTTGGTTGGTAAGTTTTCTCTCAAAGTACTGTTTCTCTTGGAAATATTGAATTTACTTTAGTTTCATTTCCTCTGAACCCTCCTCCCAGGGGATTCGGGTCATGTCCAAGTTGCTTAGTTCAGAGTTCTGGGAAATAATTATTCCTGAGTTGCTTTGAGAAATTCAAGTTTCTGACTTTTTTTTAGCATTAACATTTTTCTTGGATTCTAAGACCAATTCTTTCAGAGTAGTGATTTTTCAACTCTTGAGAATCTCTAACAATGTAAGTTTGTATATTTCCCCAGAAAAACTTAAAGAGCTACAATTGCCTAGGTGGATTCTGTTACTGTGAAGTGATGGCTGTCATTGGTGTGAAGTTATTCTACATGCATTCAAACAAACTGAAAAATGTCCTCTTCCACCCAGGATTCTTGGCAATTTGGTGATGCTATTTAGGTCTCTGGGCCTTTTAGAAGGCTTGAGGCATGTGTGCACTTAGCAGGAGCTTTGTTAACATAGGCCTTCTCTATCAAGATTCAGCAAATGTTAAAAATGATAGCACACACCTGCAATACCAGTGACTCCAGAGCCTGAAACAGGAGAATTGCAAGTTCAAGGACAGCCTCAGCAACATAGAGAGGTACTAATGAGAACCTGTCTCAAACTAAAAAATAAAATTTGCTTGAGACGTTCCTCAGTGGTTAAGTGCCCCTGTGTTCAAGTTCCAGTAAAAGAAGAAGAAGAAGGAGGAGGAGGAGGAGGAGGAGGAGGAGGAGGAGGAGGAGGAGCAGGAGGAGGAGGAGAAAAAGGAGGAGGAGGAAAAGGAGGAGGAGGAGGAGGAGGAGGAGGAAAAGGAGGAAGAGAAGAAAAGACTCAGTATATTGCATCAATAAAGTTGTCAGATTAGAGGGAGGCTGCATTCCTTGTATTCCCATGACTCAAGATTCTAGAGGTTAAAAAAAAGGTTTTATCTGATACTGCTGCTTGCCAGTCATCAGCTAGGGCCTGAAGGTCCAGTGTCAGTGTTCCTGAATGTTTGGTTGCATGATACTGCCTCTGGTGACACTGGCCAAGACCTGGAGGTTCAGTGTTGGTGTGCCTGCAGGTGTGTTCGTATGTGAAGTTTTGTGCTGGGTGTGCTAGTGGCTGCCATCTTGCTGCATTTTTGCATGGTCACTCTTTGGTGTTAGTGCATCCCTGGTGGTCTCTCTGTTTGCAAGCCAGAATGGCATTGAGACCTTGGGACTGCTGTGTGGAAGAGCTTGGGGAATCTGAAGATCAGATCCATCAGATTTTGGAGGGGTCTCAGTGGGGCTTGTCTCAGAGATGCAAGTTTGGTTCAACCTACAGAATCCAATAAACATAATTTATCATATGAATAGATTTAAATACAAGAATCATGTGACCATATAAATAGATGCAGAGAAAGCATTTGACAAAACACAGTAACCCTTCATGTTCAAAACTCTAGAAAAACTAGGGATAGTAGAAATATAACACAAGATTATAAAAGCTATGTATGCTAAACCCAAGGTCAACATCATTCTAAATGGAGAAGATTAAAAATATTTTCTAGGAGACAATGTTTAACCCATTATACACAAATGGGCGCTTTGACCACTTCTATTTAATATTGTCCATGTAAATTTAGCCACATAGAGCTCTAGTTGAAGTCATACATCTCACATTTTAACCTCTGCTATCAGCCTTATTGCCATCTGGGGGCAAATGTGACTTATGAAATGTTCCAAATTAAAAGGTTTCCCTCATATGCAATATCAGGACTGCCTGAGTTTGGACACAGAAGATAAATACACAGGATGAAAAGTCATAGCAGTCCAAAAAGGCCCTTTCCTCCTGATTGAAAAAACCTCAGGATGAAGAGGAAGCAACTACCTGAGAAGGGGGATGTATCACATTGCCCTATGTTAACCTGACATCACTCTGGATTTGGAGTAAAAGCATCCCAGCCTCCACCCTGATTATTTTGCTTACTATGGGCAAGGGATCCTTTTTTATCCAAGAAAATTTATATATCTTTTAATTAAATTATCTTTACAAGCAACTCAAGTATTCTTTTATAACAAACACTTCTTTTCAAAATACATGACTTTATGGTCTATCCTGAAATCCTTTGCCTAGTATTGCTAAAGGTCTCTGTTTTACAGATGGTTAACATGCTCAATAAATACAAAATTATGAAGCTTTATCTTTTGGGGGGGATGGATTACTAGGGACTGAACTCAGGGGCACTTGACCACTAAGACACATATTCAGCCCTATTTTTTTTATTTAGAGACAGGGTCTCACTGAGTTGTTTTGTAGCTTGCCCTTGCTGAGGCTAGCTTGAACTCCCCATCTTCCTTCCTCAACTTCCCAAGCTGCTGAAATTACAGGCATGCACCACCACACTCAGCCTATACATATAAGCCACAAAGAGTTTTAAATTTTATTTTAAGTAGAGTCTTGTTTGGTGACAAGTTAACACTCTCACTAAATAAAATGAATACATTTTGAATGGATATTAAAGAAGAGGCAATCCTGTCTCCAAGAATGTATATAAACTTCTCCAAAAAATACAATTTAAGACATGTCTGGCAAGTACAGTCCACTGAAAGTAAAATCTGATACTTTGTACACCTGCAGAGGTACATATCTGAATGAAAATAAGGCTCCAAAATTAAAAGGTTGATGCTTGTTGAGTATCCAAACAGACTTCCAACAACAAAAAACAATTCCCACTAATACTGCACAGCAGTGCTTTTGAGCTGGGGTCAGATTTGAAGCAAGGTGCTGCAGGCCAGATGTCAAGACTGGCATGCCTAGGAGGCACAGGCACTAGCTAGAAAGACATCAGTGATCATCTGAAGTGCAAGAGAGTGTGAAATAGAACTGAGCCCAGGAGAGGAAAGCACCACACTTTTTGCACAAATCCCTCTGCATGAGGTCACAAATCTGAGTATCTAGTCCAAGTTCACACTACCAGATTCACTGGATTTTTTTCATGTATTACATGAACAATAGCAATCTTTTAATAAAATTTACTAACATTCCCATAGGAAAGGTCTCTAGTTGAATACAAACTATACAGATGAAAAAATTGTCATAGATTACAACATGCACAAATATTTTTACATACCCACATTTTGGTAAAGAAGATTAAAGACAGAGATAGAAAACCCAAGAGGACAAGGTCTATTTGCACCTAATTTATGCAAAATAGGGATACCATCTTATGGGCTTTGCAGAAGACCAGGAAAATGATGCCTATGACACCCATCCCAATTCAGTCTTTAAGAGCTTAGAAAGTCCTTTGTAATCAAGTAATACTCCTTCTTTTTCTAAAAAGGAAAGAGAAAATCCATGAAACATAAAAATATCTGATTTTGTGTTCTTTGTTTTTCTAAGCTAATATACATCTTTCAGTACCTGAAGAGAGGTCTCATCATGTTTGACATGACATAGAAAAACACTTTTTTCCATATAAAAAATGAATTTGGCAATCTTTTTTTATTGGTTATTCAAAACATTACAAAGCTCATGACATATCATCTTCCATACATTTGATTCAAGTGGGTTATGAACTCCCATTTTTTACCCCAAATACAAGTTGCAGAATCACATCGGTTACACATCCACATTTTTACACAATACCATATTAATGACTGTTGTATTCTGCTACCTTTCCTATCCCGTGCTATCCCCCCTCCTCTTCCCTCTCATCTTCCCTCTCTACCCCATCTGCTGTTGTTTAATTCTCTCCCTTGTTTTTTTCCCCTTTCCCCTCACAAACTCTTATATGTAATTTTGTGTAACAATGAGGGTCTCCTTCCATTTCCATACAGTTTCCCTTCACTCTCCCTTTCTCCCACCCCTTCGTCTCTGTTTAATGTTAATCTTTTCCTCATGCTCTTCTTCCCTGTTCTGATCTTAGTTGCTCTCTTTATATCAAAGAAGACATTTGGCAATTTGTTTTCTAAGGATTGACTGGCTTCACTTAGCATAATCTGCTCTAATGCCATCCATTTCCCTGCAAAATCCATGATTTTGTCATTTTTTAGTGCTGCATAATTCTCCATTGTGTATAAATGCCACAGTTTTTTAATCCATTCATCTATTGAAGGGCATCTAGGTTGATTCCAAAGTCTACCTATTGTGAATTGTGCTGCTATGATCATTGATGTGGCAGTATCCCTATAGTATACTCTTTTAAGGTCCTCAGGGAATAGACCGAGAAGGGTGATAGCTGGGTCAAATGGTGGTTCCATTCCCAGCTTTCCTAGGAATCTCCATACTGCTTTCCATACTGGCCGCACCAATTAGCAGTCCCACCAGCAATGTACAAGAGTGCCCTTTTCCCCACATCCTCGCCAGCACTTATTGTTGCATGACTTCATAATGGCTGCCAATCTTACTGGAGTGAGATGGTATCTTAGGGTGGTTTTGATTTGCATTTCTCTAACTGCTAGAGATGGTGAGCATTTTTTCATATACTTATTGATTGATTGTATGTCCTCCTCTGAGAAGTGTCTGTTCAGGTCCTTGGCCCATTTGTTGATAGGGTTGTTTGTTATCTTATTGTTTAAATTTTTGAGTTCTTTGTATATTCTGGATATTAGGGCTCTATCTGAAGTGTGAGGAGACAGTACATTGAGTTACAATACTTTGGACATGATTTACATGTCCATTTAATGTCTATTTAGTAAAATTGCAAACTTCTCAATAGAAAGTTTTCTGACTATATGGTTGGCACTTCAGTCTTTGTCTTTTTTGTGAAAATACTCAGTTTATCCTGATATGGCTAATTTCTCTTCCACTGATAATCTGCTAGCCAAAATTCTTGTTACTTGAAAAAATAACTCTCTTAATACTTCATTTACCTTTCTTTTTTTTTCTTTTTTAAGTATGTTTTTTAAATAATTATTATTTAGGACTTACTGTATCCCTGACTACATATATATATATATATATATATATATATATACGTATATATATATATATATATATACGTATATATATATATATATATATATATATATATATATATATATAAAGTATGTTTCCTCTTGCAAGAGATAAACCAGCAGTGGTGGTGGTGTGGGGGTTCCTGGCTGGCTGCTTTGGGTTTACGGATTTGATATATGGGATTTCCAGAAAGAAAAGTTCACCAAGCATTGTTTATGCAGGAAGAAAGGAACTTTCTGAAAGTGGACTTTGGACTGTAATTATATTAACACTGATCCACTGCTGTTTTTCTGACACACCCTCTTCCCCATACTAATTATTTAAAAGTTATAAAATTTTAAATTTGAATTTTAGTTAGAATATTTTTAATACATAGTGTAAGAGGGTCCAAGTGAAGAATGACAAGAAGTGAGGGTCAAAATTAAACTAAAAATATCAGATATTGATGGTGTCTCTATAATTTCCTTTGCATGTGTGAGCATAAATCTAATACAAGCAAGTCCCCTCAACATTAGTCCTTCATATTGGGCCACAATGAGAAAAAGATAAATATGCTTTGGTTCAGAAGACATAAACATGATGTTTACACAAGCCTCTACTAGGGTGTTCATTACTATTATAAAAGAGCAGAATATTCCAAATTCATCATAATCATTCTATTGACAAAAATTTACCATATTAATACGATTAAAAAGAACTTTCGATTTCCGATGAAACTTTATTTCTTATGTTGGAGAAACCATTTATTATGTTGGAGAAATCTGTGAGTGAATTCTCAGGGTATCTCCAGATGAAAGAAAGAAAGAAAGAAAGAAAGAAAGAAAGAAAGAAAGAAAGAAAGAAAGAAAGAAAGAAAGAAAGAAAGAAAGAAAGAAAGAAAGAAAGAAAGAAAAAGAAAGGAGGGAGGGAGGGAAGAAAGGAGGGAGGGAAGGAAGGAAGGGAAGGAAGCAGGCCTGACTTGGGCACATTCCACAGGGATAAAGAACAGATTGCCATGTCATTTTCCTTCCTAGAAATGCAGAAATTCATTTGATGGTTATTCTGGAAGTATAGCTGGTTATTGATTTCCTACTCTCAAAAGACTTAATACAGAGAATATTTAAGGAACGTTCCTACCATAGGTTTAAATTTTGACCTTTTGGGATGGTTTTCACAAAAGGGAAAAGTAGAAAACTTTCGGAATGTGGAATCTCTTTTTCTTTCTATCCTTCACCAGTGTGGTTTATATTTGGCTTCCCTTTTGCTAGTTTTCAGTAAGCCTGGAGTTTTATATTTGCATGATTGTGATGCACAGGGGTCTACACTGGGAACAGCAATTAGCAAATTTATAAATCAGGGTCTGTTTACACTTCTTTCTAGAAGGATAATCATTAGTTAATTTAAGTGAGGCCCATGCTCTGAGTATCTTGGTGGAAAATGAGACTTGGTAGGGAGGATACCCACTGTGAAATGGTAAGAGGTGGGGAATTTAAGCAACTGGTGAGGATTAATCAACACTTACTTTGTGCTATTAATGGCTTCACTTTGAGAAAGGATATTTTGCTGACTACAAACTGGTGGTGAACTTTTGATACCAAAAGTGAAAATAAGCCTTGCAACCTCTACTTTTTATTTTACATTTAAAAAAACTAGTCAGTATCTAATTTTGTCCTTTAGAAACAATTGTATAAAAACTTCCTTTAGGTGTGTTTACATATAAATTTGTGCATGTGAACACCATAATACCACCAGAATGGTTTATGTACAAAACTCCCCCTTTGAGTAGAATACAGTTAACATTTCAGAAACAAGAAATTGCTGTGTGTGTGAGTGTGTGTGTGTGTGTGTGTGTGTGTGTGTGTGTGTGTGTGTGTGTAGTTAAACTCTTAGTTTAACTGGACAGAGACAGTTAAATTTTTTCTAATTGAAAATGAACAGGGACAGTGGAAATTTTTCTAATTAAATTAGGCATTTAATTTTGTAAACAATGCCACCTTTATTTTGGATGGACAAAATGCTGGTTTTAATTCTGAAGAGTAATTTCATGTTCTGTCATGCGAAAAGTAAAAGGAATAGCCAAGAGATATCTGGACAATAATTACATGTATGGAAATAACCAGGGAAACATTGAGATCTAGGGAAAGTAGTTTAAAAGCATAAGAAATACTACCCCCATCATTTATTTTATATTTTCTACAATATAGTCACCGAGGCTCAAATAAGCTGTTTCCAGAAATTTGCTGTATTCCTTATAGGACTAAAAAACAAACCCAAAACAAACTAATTATCTCTGTAGAGTTTGCTTTCAAAAGGGATCATTAGAGGTCCCTATTAGATACCCAGAATGAGCCCTAGAATTTTAAGGCCCACTTCTCTACTGTGTGCACTGATTTTGTTAATCCCACCACCACTGCCTTCTCTACTGTCCCACAGCCAGGAACATGGTTACAACCTCTGATAGAGTCTCAGAAAACAGTTACCCCCTTACTTTCTCCTCCCAAACTTCCTAAACACACATTGAAAATGGCCATCTCCTCTTCCCCCATTTAAAAAGTTTTCAGATGCTATTTCACCACAGAAGGAACTGGGATTGCATCCCTTCCTGCTAATTTATCCCTGGGAAAAAAAGGCAGTTTTGGTGACCTTCACCAAGTCAGATGGCCTTCTCTGCCCAGTTCTGCCCCTCTTCCAGGCCTAGAGGTGACTAGGGTCAAAGGCCCAGAAGGCCTGTAGGTATGTCCCGCTGCCCTCCTGGGTGTGCCAGCTGCAAGGTCCTGCTCTTGGTTCTGGAGCCTGGCTCCCTGGCTAGTGGTCCCTGGCCGTGCATGCTGGGGATTGAGGTAAAGGTTGTCAAATCTGGGAGAACGGAATCCTGAGGGATGGTCTGTGCTCCTTTTAACTCTAATTACATCCTGGGGAAATGTGGGGATGCTAGGGTAACCTGAAGCCTTGGTAAAAGACATCGCCCCCAAAACTAACGCCTGAAGGGGAAAAAAAAGAAAACCTAAACAGAACCCAAGGATCTTACACCTGTACACCTGGAGCCCTGAGGTGAGTTTTGAGTTTTGCTTTCATCAGCCTAAACAAATTTCCAAGGAATCAAACTGACTTCAAACATTATCAGTTAGAAACCAAGAATCTCTGGCCTGCAGAACTTTTAATCCATAACCATTTCCAAATGGGTAATCCCAGGATCATTAAATATCATAGCCAGTCAGTTAAAAGGTAAGTCATTCTGCCATTCCGTGGGACCCAGAGTATCCGTGGTTGCAAAAGAGGATCCTTAAAGGTAGAAATGCCCCTGTGGAAAACAGGAATCACCCACTGAGATAGAGGGAGGGTAAATATCTGACTGTCCTTCATGCTGTTCTTGGAGACTAAAAACAACAAAGTTATTATTTTCTTCAAAGAGAAACCACCAGCTCTACAAAGTAGAATGATAAGTGACTATTGGTCTCCTAGAAATGATTTAAGTTCTGTAAGAATCCAGTGGGAAGAACCTTCTCTCTTGACTTCAGATTAGTGGGCAGAGGGAAGCCCTATCCTAGGCACCCTCCTGTCTCCAAAGCCTCAGTCTCAACACTATGCAGGTCCCAGAATTTAAACCTTGAGGTTAGGTGACTTATGGGGTTCAGAGCTTCCATTCTGGCACCTGAAAAAAAATGACTGATTTTCACAGTAGGAAAGGGCAATTATTTGTGCCAATAAGCCATTGTGAGCATAGAAATGCTTTGCCTTGGTTCCAATAGTTTCCTCAATCAGAAACTTAATTAATAATATGGTCTTTCCTTGTTTTGACCACAAAAAAGGGAGAGGCTATACCTATTTACTATTTAGAAAAGTGGTTCAGTTAGAAAATTAAAGGTGTAAACAAGATTTCAAAGGAATACTGAATAGTAAAACATTTCAGAAACCTTAGTTGCTTATGGGAGTAACCATGAGTCCTTAGTATACTGCAAAACTTTGAACACAGACCCTTGTATTCTATGTCATATCTGTGCACTATGGTAGAAGAAGTCTGGATTAGTTCAAATAAGGAGTCCCAGATTCTTAGCACTTAGCAAAGTGCTAACTTTTCAATTAATGTTGGAATCTAGGATATAAAGGCAGAAATATTAATTTTGAAAAAAAAAGCTCTAAATTTGTTTCATAGCCACTATTCTTGGTTTGTGAGATGAGAGGGCTGGTTTTAAATAAAAACCGAGGCCCCTTTTCTATAAGATTCCTTTAACTTTTATTTTGATTATGTTAACTTTTGTCTTGTTTTTGAGTATTTTTACATTGTATCCCAATGCACCTTGGCCATTAGTTGACCCATTCCTTACTCTTTTGGAATGAGGACAGTTTTATTGTTGTTGTAGAAAATAACAGCAATAGCAATACAAAGCCAAAACAAACAAAACAAAACAACTTTGTTTTTAGCTAAAATTAATAGCTTTCATAAAGTTCTTGAAAAATATTTGTATTAATATCACCCATTCAGAAAGACCTGGATCAGTGATTTGCAGACTGTTGGGTTTGATGTAACCTAGAAGTGGGTCTCATGTTTCTGTCTTGTGAGGTTTCATTTCCTTACAGACTTCTGCATATGGGTTCAAACCCCAGTGATGGCTCCCCACCCTCATTTGATGATCCCATTTGGCAAAGCCCCTGTGCAGACCTCTGTAATCATGGGGTGTGTGGAGTTACTGGTTGCTTTCTCAGTACTATTCTGTAAACTGCTGTAGGTCCTGCTGTAGGTCCGAGACCTAGTTGTCATTGCTTTTGTTGTTCTAGAACTTTGTACAAGTGGCTGTCACTCAGGAAGCATTTAATTAAAAATAAAATATGATAATGATAATAGTACCAATGAAAATAACAAATAGCAACATTCATTGAACCTGTGCTATGTGCCAGCCATTGTGCTAAGCTTATTTTATATATGCACATATGCATTTTAATTAATAGTATGTAGCAAGTATATATAGTCAAATATTTTTGAAATACTCTTATTAATATCATTTCTATTTGGTGAAATGAGTGCATCAATTATACAGTATAGTGTTACAAGCTCAGATTCTTGAAGTCAGTCTGCTTGTGCCTGAGCCTCTGTTCTACCACTTACTGGTTTTATGACCTTGGGCAGGTTAATCCCCTTTAGCTCCAGCTTCTATACCTGTGACATAGATGATAAATGTGTTCATCAAATGGTAGACATGAGGATCAAATGAGATAGTGTGCATATAAGAAGAAAGGATTTAGCTCATACCTGTTATTTTTATCAACTGGATTAATGATTACTCATCTTAGTGATCAGTTTGGATAATAAATGTTTGCAAATTGTACTCTATAAGGAAACACTGCCCCTTTCCCCGTTCTTTGGCTTTAAGTGGAGGGTTTGGGTTTTGGAATGGGATCCTCATTCTGTTTATAGGCTATGGTTAGAAGCAGTACTGAATTTGAGTAGGTGTGGCTAATGAAGTGAAATAGAATGGAGAACTGTTGCTATTCAAATTGCAGTGAGGCAAAAAGCCAGAGCCTGAGTGGGTTACTAAGGGAGGGATGGTGTCCAAGGGTGGGGATCTGTGGCTAGCACATAGTAGGAGGAAGGGTTGGGCTGAAAATGGGGTTGGGGAGACTTCAAGGGCTCCCCAGGGAATGGCAATTCATGTATTTCTAAGTACTGTTTATTTTTTAAAACTTAGTTCTCAATAAGAAGACTGAAGGGCCTTCCTGGTTGCAGGGACATGGAATAATAGAAGCAGGTTTCTTTGTGATTAGTTACTGATATTTCTACCTGAAGCCCAGAAATTCTCCAAAGAACAGGTTTTGCCTAATAGGAAACAGAAAGATTTATTCTTTGTAAAGCCATATTCTGATGGAACCCCAGGATTCTGGACAAACTGAACCAGTTGTATCAACTAAGTCTGTAGTAAAGGATTTGTGCATCATGTTACTTGGGAGAGAGAGAGAGGAGAGAGAGGGAGAGAGAGGGAGAGAGAGGGAGAGAGAAGGAGAGAGAGGGAGAGAGAGAGAGAGAGAGAGAGAGAGAGAAGGAGAGTGAGAGAGAGAGAGAGTAAGAGAGAGAGGGAGGGAGAGAGAGAAAAAAAGGGAGAACAAATGCAAACCCCAGCTCACTGCCCCATAACAGTTCTGATTCTCCTTTCTGTAGCAAGCGGTGGTCCTTAGGCCTCAGAAGGAACATCAGAGGTGAGAAACAGAAAAGAAAATTACTTTGCATTGAGAGGCCAGTGGAACCAAAGCAGAAAAGCTGAGCGCCCTTTTCATCTGCCTGACATGCAGGACCTGGGAACCTGAAAAGCTCTAGAGCCTTGATCAGTAAGGACCTCTGGGCAAGTGTCTTCCAAGGCACAGAGTGGGCACAGCAAACCCGCTTCTCCTCTCTGACCTGGACTGGCCTTCACAGTCCTGAGTTTGCAAGAGCTGCTTGCAGACAGTATACTGCGCCCAACCAAAGCAAATGGAGGCTGGACTCCACTGCTGACCCCACAGTCGCTCAGGCCCAAAGGCAGGGACTGGGCACACAGCATGATCGCCTCAGGGCTTCCCCTTTTCCAGCAGTTGCTTCTGGACCCACAGGGGGCGGAGCTCCTTTGTGGACTTGGTCGCCTTCTTCTCCCCTTATCACTGCCCCTCCCACTTCTCTGCCACCTCTTCCCCAGGGTGCCGCTCCTCAGCCTGTGGGCAGGCAGGCGGGCAGGGGGGCAGCACAGCTGCAGTGGAGACGCGGGTGTGCGAGAAGGATGGCTGCAGCAGCGAGACCAAGCTCCAGCGTCCCACGTGCATCAAGTTGGGCATCCAGAGCGCGTATTTCTGCTCTCTGGTACACCCCGCTCCGCACTAGCGCTGCCTCCTCTGCGGACCCTTCATCCTCTTCATTGGGATATTTTTATACCTGCACATAACGCAATTTGATCAATTTCATTTCCCAGTACTTCAGCTTTCTCTCCCATCTTACTGCCCCTTGAGCCCAACTTTTACATTACTATTGTCTCTTCTATTTTTATGAGATATTGCATCCCCCCTTCCCCCTTTTCTCTGTACCTTCCACATAGAATGGAAACAGATGACTCTCACTCTCTGAGTCTGGCTTATTTTCACGTTAAACGATTTTCTCTAGTTTCATTCATTTTCCTACAAATGACATAATTTTGTTTTTCTTTAGGGCTCAGTAAAACACTCTCTCTCTCTCTCTCTCTCTCTCTCTCTCTCTGTGTGTGTGTGTCTCTGTGTGTGTGTGTGTGTGTGTGAATTGTACATGTTCTGCATGTTTATAAACATAATTATGTATGCTCTATAGTGTGCTAACTAAGAGTTCTTCTGGATAAATTCTGTGCAGTGGTATAGCGGGGGCATATGGTGGTAAGAGGGACCGAGCTGGCTCACTTGTTCCATCTTGCCCAGGGACCCTGTGTCTGGCAGGGACCTTGCTGATGTGGCTCCCAGACCTTGAACTTTCCAGCGATCAGAGCCCTGAGCTGAATAAACCTTTATTCTTTATGAGCTACTCAGGCTGAGGAATTCAGTGACAGCCGCAGAAAACCCCGTAAGGCAGGGGTGCTGTAAAGGGGCTGCGTGCTGCCGGGCAGGGGGGGGCCGTGTCTTCCTGCTGCTCCTCCCCACCTCTTTGGGGAGCATGAGATAGAAGAGGCATAAAAATTCAAACTGTACTCAAAATAAATGAAAGGGAAAAATATATTTAAGAAGGAGATAACCATAGCAATCACTTTCACTCAAAGGTAATAAAAATAAGTATCACCAACATAAACTCAGAGACGGAGGCTGCGGTCCTCGCCAGCTCTCCCTGCCACGAGAGAACACATTCCGGGGAAGGCAGGACTTTCAAAGTCACTCTTGACATATCCCTCTGATTAAAAACTAGAGGAGGGAAAATATGGGAGGAAGATGGAAGGTTATGGGGAGAAATAACGACCACGACTATGACAAAAATTGAGAATACAAATTATACTCACAGATTTCTCCCCGGCTGACAGACGTCAGCCTGGGATGGATGCCTCTGGTAAGGTGGCTGGTATGAATAATTCACGGGGGCGGGCTCTGGCCTCGGCATGGAGTGTTCTGACGGGGTGGCACCGATGGGATGGCTCCTGAAGCTACCCAGCTGCGTTCAGCCCCTGCAGCCATCTACTGGACCTGCCGTGGTGACGAGCGACCCAGACAGGAACCAGCAGCGGCAGCTGGGCTGTCTGCAGAAGCCACCAGGCCTTCTTGCTGGGACATTAATTTCAGATGGATAAATGGAAATTTTTGTCCTCTTTACTTTTTTTTTTTCTTTCCTCGTTGCTTTCTGATATTTGCCTTCTGCAAGAGGAGAACCAGGAGCTAACGACTGCCAGACAAATGTCCCTAAGTCCTGCTTTTCGGTGTCATGTGATGGCTGCTTATTGCCCAGTGAACACCCGTGGCCGGCCGGGCTCTGTCCCCAGCCCTTTGTCCAGGACACATCTTTCTTTAGCTATGGTGGATGATGTGGCTCTGAGCACTGCTTGTGATTTCTGAACCTCTCCCGTGGGGGACCCTGCAAAACAGAAACAAGACGTCATTGTTCGCTTACCAAATTTGCAAAAATCCCCATAATAGAACTAAGGAAGGAAAGCAAACCCTAGGCGCTGGGCTCTGAGAGGTGGGATGGTGGCAGACTCTCACACTGGTGTGTGTGCAAACTGGATGATTTCTTGTGGAAGTGTCTCAGGAACTTCAAGGTGTTCATGTCTTTGGAGCTGAGGGCATTGCTCAGGGGTAGACTGCTTGCCTAGCATGCATGAGGCCCTGGGTGCCATTCCCAGAAAAAAGTTTCTACCTCTTGGTTGTTGTGGGTGGAACTGTGTCTCCTTACAATACACATCCAAGCTCGAACACCAGGCTGTGATGTCGGCTTCATGTGCAAACAGGGTCTTTGCAGACACAAGTAAGGTAGAAGCCAAGATGATGGAGGGCGCCCCTGGACCCAACATGACCACTGTCTTTATAAGAAGAGGAGAGGCGCTGGGCCCGATAGTGCACTCCTGCGATCCTAGGTGCTCAGGAGGCGGAGGCAAGAGGATCTCAAATTCAAAGCCAGCCTCAGCAATTTAGTGAGGCCCTAAGCAACTCAGTGAGACCCTGTCTCAAAACAAAAATAAAAAGGGCTAGGGATGTGGCTCAGTGGTCAAGTGCCCCTGTGTTCAATCACCCCTGGTACTAAAAAAAAAATAAGAGAGAGACACAGAGGGGGAGATGCTCAGGAGAAGCCATGTGACGACGAGGCAGAGGTGGCAGTGATTAGGATGCCTATAACAGCAAGGACCGCCAGAACCAAGGAGTCTAGATTGTCACCTGGAGCTGGAAGTGGCATGGTCCCGCTGACAGGCGGACCTCTGAATTCCCCCTCTACAACTATGAACTTAGAAGTTTGTTATTTTAAGACATTCACTTTGTGGGAATCTGTGGTGTGTGTGTGTGTGTGGTGCTGGGGATTGAATCCAGGGCTTTGTGCATGTGAGGCAAGCACTGTAACAACTGAGCAATATCCCCAGCCCCAAATTTGTGGGAATTTTATATAGCAGCTAATGAATATGCCCTGTTTGACCATTTAATTTCTAGAAAGAAATCTTGCAAATCTTGCAAATCTTATTTGAATTTCTCCATAGTTAGGCCATATTTCCCAGTATCCCTTGCAGCTAGCTGTGGCCATGTGACTGAGTTCTGGTCAATAGAATTCAGTCAGAAGTGGCATTAGCCACAGACCTGACCAACAGAAGCTCTGTGCTCCCTTCCAGGGGAGCTCCCTCTGGCTGGGTGCAGACTTCCAAGGGAAGAGAGATCCCCAGATGCCTTATTGAACTATGGTGTGGTGAGAAACGACGCTGTGGGTCAGTGTTCCAGCACTCAGCACACCTTGAAAAAACAGGGACATAATCAGAGACAGATCTGCTCTGATATTCATGGGCAAGGATGTTCTCCTAGCCCTTGTCATTCACTCTGATTATGGAAATCATCCAGTTTGCACTCTTCTTTTAGTATTCAGGTTAGCATGACCCTTTAAATCTCTGGGCATGTATGATTGAGCAAATGGTGTGACTCTACATGGTGTACAACCAGAGAAATGAAGAGTTTATGCTCCATTTGTGTACAACGGAATGAAATGTATTCTGCTGTCCTGTATAACTAATTACAACAACAACAACAACAAAAATCTCTGTGCAGCTCTTCTTTCTGGGGTGGCTTTAGGAATTTCTAAGGAAACCTGCAGTCTCCCCAGGTCTGCCCCACGGCTTGCTCCATCCAAAGGGTCACTTCTAGCTGTGGTGGCCCGAAAACGTCATCAGTGTGCCTTGTGCAGTCTGAGCTGTCCAGGCCATGCTGCTGATGCTTGTTCCCTGACCCTGAATCTGCCTCCAACAGTGACTCCTTGGGGTCCCCCTCGCCTGAGATGCTTAGCGATGCTGCGTGCTCATGCTGGGCCCTGTGTGCTGTGCAGAAGTGGTGAACAAGACACACGTGGTCCCTGACTTCCAAGAGCTTCCATCTAGCAGGTGGAAAGGGACATTGACACAAACACGTGTTTAATCAGACCAATGATGCGTGCAATGAGAAAAAAGTGGAGGGTCCCAGGAGAACGGGTAACAGCAGCATAACGAGTGGGTCGTCCAAACCAGGAGATTTTTGAGGATGTAATAAGGTACTTTTGATAGTCACGTTAGAGCAGTGGGTGGACACCAGACTGTCTCAAGAAACCAGGACACAGAATCACCGAGAGAGAACCCAACTTCACCTCTGATGGGCCCTCTCTGACCAGCCCCTCTCAGTTGTTGGCACAGCCCTACCAACAGCTCCACATACACTGCACAGCCTGGAAAAGGCGACACAGCACCGCATCTCTCCGTGGCTTGAGTGACTCTTGTCCTTGCGGAAGCAGTCCTCCTGCCTCCTCCAGGGCCAGGTGGGCTGGAAACCAGCTCCCTGCACTGAGTAGCACAAGGACTTGGGTCCCACATAGAGAATCGCCTGGGAATTCCAGGGTGATATGCTGCAGCATGCTTGTGAGTATGGGTGCAACCTGGGCATCTGGAATGTTAAAAGCTCCCCAGGTGATTCTGATATACAGAATCGAGAATCTCTGCCATGAGCCAACCTGTTTTGAATCATGGCTCCACCACATATTAGCTGTATAATCTTGGGCATGTTACTTAATCTGCCAGTGCCTCAGTTTCCTCATCTGTAAAATGGGTACAATAAGATGTGTTGTGGATATATATATATATATATATATATATATATATATATATATATAATTTCAAAAAGGTGGTATGGAGGAATTGAACTGCTGCAGTCTGGCTGGGCACAAATCACAAGCCACTGAAGCAGGAACAAACTTTATTTCCGAACTCCCGCGAACACCATGCACGTGCCCTTCTCCCGGGACACACCACTCCAACTGGCAATCCCTCCTCCGGAAATCTCTCCTCTGGCACTTCCCCAACCAATGGGATCTCCCCAGGAATCCCTGCTAGAACTCCAAAGTAGCAGGCCAGGGCGGACAGCAGGGGTCTAATATACAATTGAATACACAGCTTAACATAACCATCATCATCTCAATGGCTTGCTGGCGTCACCTCTCAACCACTCCATTCTGGCAAAAATGCCATGCGTCATCCCGACTGGCTGTGGCCCTCAACATTGAACCAAAGGCCTCACTTATGCTAAGCTAGTGCCCCACCACCAAGCTACATCTCCAGCCTGTGCTGTGAGGATCAAGTTAAAAATTTTACTGTCAAGTTCCTTTCCCAGAGTCTAGGACAAGGAAACGCCAGAGTGAGAATCTGAACCTAGACTGTGTCTCCCAGTATGAGCAGGGGCTGGTGGGATCCCCAGCTGCCAACAGGCAGCCCCTGCCCCATGCTGGACCCTGTTCTGCCCACTGTGAGGGCTTGGGCCTAGCTAGTCCCAGACTGGTCTGACTGGAACCTTCGCCTTGCCCCCACAAGTCGAAGGGTCTCGAGAAAGCTATTTAATCTTCTATGCTTCAGCTTCCTTAATGATAAAGTGGATCTAAAATGGGAGTTTTGTTGTTTCTTGCTGCATGGGGATGGAACCCAGGGCTTGCACAGGCTAGGTAAGCACTAGGCCACCAAGCTGCAGCCAGCCTCTTAAAATGGGAGCTTTTACATGGGATTATAGGAAGGATTAAGTGAGTTAATTCTCACTAAAAGGACTTGGCTTCCCATCCACACTCACCAAGTATTAGGTTTTTAATGTCTCACAGGCTCGTTTCTCTAATCTTTGCATGAACGGCAGAGGCGACGTCTGGGTGAGCCTTGCCTCCTGGGATCTCGTGTTCAGCACAGTTCTTGAGAGTCACTGACCTGTAAACACTACGTAAAATAACAAACGAGGGGTTAAGAGGAGATGGCCATATCATTTGTATTTTCATAACGGCATACTCTTATTGTAGGTAACACTATTACAATAAAACATCATAAAAATTCAGTTTGCATTTCTTTATTAGATAACAAATTCTCTCAATATAGTCTCCATCATAAAATCCTTCTTTCCCCGCTTTTTTCTCTTGTCTGAACCCTGCCTGCAGTGAGCACAGACCCCTGTCTTTGTGATTCTACCTCAAGTGTCCTGGGGGAGGAAGGTTACCGCTGCTCATGGAGTCTACACCTGGGAAGGGCGACGACCTCCATTCTTCCTCCACAGAGTTCCTAAGGGTTGGGGACAGAGGTGTCTGATCCACAAAGTCTTGGGGATGGGACCCTTATAACTTGTCAGGGTACCTGGGCTGGAAGTTAGATTCAGTGAGGACTGGTCTTTGGGCACCTTCTCTTAGAGTTTCTTGCTCTTGTGTCTTGCTCCAATTTCTGAGCTCCCACAGAGGCACTTCACCACCTTCCACAAAAGAGCTCTCAGCGTGGGTGGGAAGGACGAAGCTGGGCCGAGCTGGCCTCTGCTCCCTTGCCTGGTGCACTTCCTTCTTGGCTTGGTCCTATTGTGGCTCTTTGAGGCTGGGACTATGCAACAGCCCTCAATTCATCCAACAAGAGGCACCATGCTGGTGAGGGTGACCACTTTCAAAAAATGGGAATAATGTTATTTCTGCTTGTCCAAACCTACGTGCTCATTGTAAAAATAAAATAGACAGGTACAATGTAGAGTGTGAAAATCACATACATAAACATCACCATATTTTTACCTGTAGGAAAAAGAGAAAGGGAGACAGACTTGCCGGCTCCGGCAGCCTGGGTTTCTGACTGGAGGTGACGCTGGGGCCCATCACCTCCACCCCCCATCTTCTCACTTTGTTGTCAACAAAACATCTGACCTGCCAAGGGGTGGTTTAAATTTTGCTAAAAACAGAGTAATGACACTCAGACAAAAGCAAAGTAGCTTCTGTCTATTTTGGTCTCTTTAACACTAAGCACAGATTTCTCTGGAAGGGGCTGGAGCTGGCTGGTCTCCCTGCACAGAGAGCCATAGCTCAGCGAGCACTGGGCTTCTGACTTTCCTGACCTCCAGTCTTGCTCCTCATTCTTGATGACAAAACACATTCAGTGCCCTTGATTGATCTAGCAGAGAACCTGCAGTATTGGAGGACTGATCTCTCCCAGCCTGCCGGGGCCTCGTCCTGAGAAGAGACCTCCCTGTCCTGGCTGAGCCTGGAGGCTGTGCACATCCAGAACCCCTCGGCCTCTGGGAAAGGCTGTTTACCTGGGCCATTGAGGCCTACTCTTTTCCTGCTGCCACTTGCCCAGATCCTATTGTATGTGACCAACACTCTCCGGTTCTTTTATTTGTTCTTTTATTTGTCTCTTGTCTTTTGTTGCTTCTGGTTGCCAAGCTGCTGGGTTTTGGGGCTGGAAGGGGTCATGGACCTACCTTCATATTGTAAGATGAGGTCCCTGCCCGTATCAGGCAGGTGGAGGGTTATTTTGCTAATCTGGATCAGAGCTGGGCCTGGAAGCCCCTTCTCCCTCCCAAGCCCAGGACCTGTACCTGTTGTCCACTGGTGGGATGGTTTCAGGAGCACTTGGCTTGCGAACATGCTTAGGAGCATGCATGTCTTGGGAAGTGAGTGTAAGAGACTCAAGGAGCAGGTTATCATTAATACCCTCCCCCATTTTCATGGCTTGAATCAGTTCGGGCTTTTTGCTTTTTCTGAGATTCATAACACTTGTTTTCAGGATTAAATTATCTCATTTAGAGGCCTAATGGAAGTGGATGTCCTTGCTTGTGAAGAATTGGAGACATGGAAATTGGACCGCAGGCCCAAGCAGCCAGCTGACAGCATGCACCATGGGGCAGGGATCACCCAGGCGAGAAATGTCAGCACTTAAATCTACAGCCTGTCACTGGTTGTAGAGGCTGGGGTGCTCCTCCAAGGACTTTTCTGGAGTCTAAATAGAAGCATACAAGACACACCGGAAGGGGGTTTCTTGAAAATCATGATGCCATAGGCTAAGCCCCCATTTGTTGAAATGGGGTCCTGTTTGCTGCCGAGGCAACTCTGGATTCAAGTGATCCTCCACCTCAACCTCCTGAGTGGCGGGGATGACGGGAATGAACCCAAACACCCAGCTGTCAAGCCCCTTCCTCAACCTTCAGGCTGGGGACTGAGCTCTCACCAGCCCCTTCCTGGGTTTTACCTAAATCACAGTTTGTACCAGAAATACCCTTAGAAATTAACCTTCTTCATGTTCCTCATGCTTTGGGTGGTTTACACTATCATGAGTATTACCTGAATAGAAAATCCAGACCCTGAATTCCTGTCTTCCTGCTCCCCCCTGTGAACGTCTAGTGCGTTCGGGTCCCTGGGTAAGGGTCGTGAAATCACCGGGACACAGGGGATGCAGAGCCAAGGCAGCAATTGCAACTGCATGCTGAGCTTTATTTGCATGTTTCTTTTATAATCTTTTCTAACAAAGCAAGCAATTCTTCAGTAACACTTCGTCCACATAGCCCAAATATCATGCCTCAGCGGGTACACAGAGCTAAATTCAAGTTGTTCCTGTTCTTTTGATAAGTACCCTCCCAAAGTTCTTTGTAGACATTATCTAATCCCCGAATGTACTGTTCCCAGGTCCAGTATGCAGGAAGCTTCTTCCTCTAGGCCAAACCATGCAGAAGCTTCTGTCTTGTGATAAGGGGAAAAGGACCTTTCCTTCTCCTAGCGAGGCATGCCTTCAGCTGACCTAAATCACAGCCACAGCTTCTTGCAAAGTGTCAGGCTGAGGGAGCTAAACTCTGCACACTTAAACCCCAACACCCCCCCATTCAGGGGTTCTGGGGTGAGTCTGGGCATGTTTATTTTTAAACAGTTTTCTGGGTGATCCTGACCATCTGCCATGTTTGGACTCTCACAGGTTCACTTACTACCTTCACCTAAACACCTAATGCAGTAGGTGGCTCTCCCAAAGTCACAGCATTTACAGGCAAGGAAACAGAGGAAATGGCTTTCCAGAGACAGGAAGGAAAAGCACCCTGACTCCGCGCCATTCTGAGGATGGAACCCAGGGTCTTGCATCTGAGATGAATCCCCAGTATATATATATATATCTCAGATATATATATATATATATATATATATATATATATATATATATATATATATATAACAATTTTATATGTATATAAAACAATCTTCAGGTTTCTTTTTTTTTTTTTTTGGTTGTTGTTGTCAATGGATCTTTTATTTATTTATATGTGATATGTGGTGCTGAGGCTTGAACCCAGGGCCTCACACATGCCAGGCAAGTGCTCTACAACTGAGCCATGACTCCAGCCCTAAATCCCCAGCTTTTTTAAAAAAACTTTTGAAACAGGGTCTTGCTAAGTTGCTGAGGCTGGCCTTAAAAGTGTGATCCTCTTGCCTCAGCCTCCCGAGTCTCTAGGATTAGAGGCATGCACACCACACCTGGCAGGAATAGAGGAATTGCTTTGCTGTAGCTGTGGCTTCTTGCAAAAGTGGCTGGGGCAGAGCTACCTGCAGCCAAGGTTGAAGGGAGGGCCCTTGCCTGCACTGGTACCTGCTGCAGGGTTACAAGGTAGGGAGGGGCAGGATGAGAAGGCACTGACAGGAGTTATTTTCATGCTTTTGGTGAGAATAGGGTCTTTCTTTTTTTTTAATATTTTATTTTTTTTAGTTATTGGCGGACACAACATCTTTGTTTGTATGTGGTGCTGAGGATCAAACCCGGGCCGCACGCATGCCAAGCGAGCGCACTACCGCTGAGCCACATCTCCAGCCCAGAATAGGGTCTTTCTGGGACCCTGCAGCCCAGAAGCCTCTGCTCTGACTGTGCTGCTATTCCCTCTGCCAACAGAAAGCAGGGGAGGGAGGGTGAAGCCCCCTCTGGTGTTTTGATGCATTGCCCTGAGTTCAAATGGTAGAATCTGGCTCTGTGGGATGTATAACTAAATGAATATTTGAAATGGTAATTAATGCAGGAACTTTCATTAACCACTTGTTATAGGCTGGAACTGCAGCATTCACTCTCATGTGGAAAGGGGCACAGTAGGATTTTGACAGGGCCTGTCACATTCTGTGAACCAGAATGTGTCCAAACCAGGGAGACCACCCTGAGAAATGGTACCTGATAGAGACCTGCCTAAGGCTTTAGATGAGCCAGACTCATGGGGGTGCTTGCACGGTAGTCATAGAGCCCATCAGCGTAACACTGGCCTGGCACTCACTATACAGTAAGCACCTTCACCAGTTAATTTTACCCTTCATGATGGGTAAAATTCTGGAGTTTGAGAAACATTTCTGAGCTAGTTAAGGGTCATAGAGTTGGAAAACAATATAGCCAAACCTTCAATCCACCTGGCACCAAAGCCTGCAGAGAGGAGGCTCTATCCAGTGGCTCTATGTGCCTTTCCCTAGGCATCCTGGTTATTCAAGGCAGGACTGCTTGTTGCATGTGGCTTTATATTCCCGGCTGTACTAGCACAGTTCTAGCAAAGCTGACTGAATTGAAACAGAAAAATGAAGTCCCAAGGGACTTGTCTCCATGCACACAAATCTACAGCTTCCATCGTTCACATGCAAAGCTGTATCAAAATAAGAATAAACTGCTCAGAAAATAAAATGGATTAAACAAAAAAAATTGCATCCTATACAATTTTTTCACTTGGTTTTCTATGGAAAAATTTAAAAAAATATGATCGATACTGTGGGAAACCGTGTGCCAAAAATAAATTTTTATCATATTATCAATGGTTCTTTCAGAAGCTTTCGTTGCCTTTTCAAAACCTGGAAGAAGCAAGGTGGTCGATTCATTTAATTTAGAAGCGTGTACCTTCATCTGAATAATAAAAACCTTTTTAAAAGAAATAATTCAACGGACATAGTTTCACTCGTACGACTGACTTTCGCAGCCCGTATCTGCAGTGAACCAACGAAAGTGGCACCGCTGTAACCAGGGAAACCGGAGGGGAACTCCGGATACTCGCCCGCGTTCTGGGAAGCGCGGCAAGAACGCTCCCAGAGGCTTGGCCCGCCGGCCACGCCGTAGACTGCGGTGCACGCCGGGCCTTGGCAACATGGCGTCCTCCTTGATGTGCTGATGAGAGGAGTTTCACTGTAGCTCCAAGCCAGAGGGCAAAACTCCTCTAGCGCAGCAAGCCCAGGTTGCCCGTTCTCTCCGCAGGTCGGTGTCGCCCGCTTCTAGGGACTCGTCCTCCGGCAGGAGAAAGCCACGGGGCCGAAGGCCAGCGCCAGTCAGGCCGCGGGGACCCGGGGCTGAGGAGCCGGCCGCAGGCGAGCACGATGGGCTGGTCCTGGCTCCTGCCGCAGCAGCTCCGGCGAGTGCGGGACCCGCAGGGCTGAGACTGCTCGCGCGAGACCCGAGGCGCGCCGAACCTGTTCCCCTCGGCCGGAGGCCTCGGTCCGGTTGGCGCAGTCGGCGAACCCGCACCAAGGGCGGGCGGCCTGCCCGTCCCTGTCCTTGGGTCTGCCGAGGCGTTGGAGGCCGAGAGCGGGGTCGTCGCGAGGCCTGGAGGCCCTCGGCCCTTGACAGCTGGGCTCGCAGCCCCTCCGGGAGCTGAGAGCCTCGGACAGCCTGCGCCGCCTGGGACCCCGGTGTGCGTGTGTCTGTGCGGAGCTCCTTGGGCTGCCCCACTTGTCACCGGCTCTTCCCTCCCCACTTCGACTTCCCGCGCAGAGTTAAGAGAAAGGGTCCCGGACTTTTTGCTGAATAAGGATCTCCGCAAACTCTCCATCCATTTCTTTTCCGACCCCTCCTGTTTCTGTATCTTATTTCAGTGATCCTGGTACACACTAGTTTTTAAGGCTGGAGGTTCTCCAGCGCTTGCTGCCAAGGACTCCCCCCCCCCTCCCCCCCCCCCCATGGAGTCCGAGATGCTGCAGTCGCCCCTTCTGGGACTCGGGGAGGAAGACGAGGCCGATCTTACAGATTGGAACCTGCCTCTGGCTTTTATGAAAAAGAGGCACTGCGAGAAAATCGAAGGCTCCAAATCCTTAGCTCAGAGTTGGACGATGAAGGATCGGGTAAGTGGATTCTCACGGCACCCCTTGCACTTGGTAGTTTTTCCAGGGAAGAAAGTTCAGACTTAGAATGAGTGTCGCTGAGAAAGTGTCAGTATTATTCCCCCAGCCCCCCCACTCGTGTTGCAAACCAACCAAAGAGCAAAAACTATTTGATTCCAGTTTTTGGTTGAAAATGGGAAAGGCTATTTTGATTAGCTGTTATTCACTGGATGAAAACGAAATTTTAATTCAGACAATAAAAATTAAGCAAATTAAAAAATACAGCTTTGCAAGTATTACATGTTCTTGGATATACTTATTGCTGTTAATACTTAGAAGAAAGATAACTTGGAAAAAAAATTTTCTCACCCATGTAGTGTTAAGTGGGGTGAAGTGCAAAAGTTTGTTACAGTTACGCCAGGAAACTGGGAGACTACTGGAAAAGGTTTAACTGGTAACAAATTAATGCAAACTTCTTTTAAAGTTGCAGTGAGCTTCATCCTAGTCTTCTAAACTTTACTCCCTATATGTGCTTTCTTGTTGCTATAACTTGGACACATTTTCTCCAGTGGAAATTAGGGAGTCTGGGGTGTGGTGGGTTAGCCTTTGGGTCTAGGTCTTAGGAGTTCTCATGGTGTTGGATTGTGGACAGTGATTACAAGTAGGTGGTAGGTAGGAAAGAAGCAGTCAATTTTGTTGAATCTGCCTTTCACCAACCCTTACCTATTCCCTTGTCTCCAAAGCAAAAGAGTGCTAATATATCTCACCTCTGTACACTTATAATATGTCTTTTTATGGTTTGTTTTCTTTTAAGTTGCTTTTATTTGTGTGAACATTTCAGTGGTATAAAAGGAAAAGCTAGTCTGACAGTGTGTGACTTGCTCTAGGCTTATGTATATTTTTATAGAGGATTTTTTTTTTTTAGTATATGATGTTGAAAATTTTCAGGGGCACTTGACCACTGAGCCACAACCCCACCCTTATTTTATATTTTATTTAGAGACAGGGTTTCACCGAGTTGCTTAGCACCTTGCTTTTGCTGAGGCTGGTTTTGAACTCGAAATCCTCCTGCCTTCGCCTCCCGAGATGCTGGGATTACAGGTGTGCGCCACTGAGCCTGGCTCAGTCACTCACTGTTAACCAGTGCTTCATTTGTTGTTTTGGCTTACTTTTGAAAGGTTAGGAAAATTTGTTTCATCCAAAAGCAGTTTAAAGAGTAAAGTTGTCATTGTGAAAGGCTGTATAAGTCTATCTTATGGACATCTTTAGTACTAATTATATAGTTAAAAACATTTGTGGTTGCTATGCATAGATGGAAAGAAATTTATTTTAAAGCAACTCTTTAATTTTTTCCTGTTCTACTCAAAGAGCCTTCTTATGTCATTCTTTTGAAATGTTGTTCCTTTTGCTACATTAAACCTATGCTCAAAACTTTTTTCAAAACTGATTAATGGATATATTTTCGATCTTTTAGTTTAAACATTAATTTATAAATGGTCAACATCCCCTCAGAAGCTCTTATTAAGAAAAATAAGGATTCTGTGAATCTTAGTAACTACCAAGATTGCTATTTAGAAAAGAGCAGGTGAGAAGGTTTGCTGTTTGTGACCTTTGCAATGAAGCAGAAAATCAACAGCTAACATTTTTAGCTACGTGAGAGTTTGGTGTCTTAAAGAGTTCTTGTAGTCTCTTTCCTCAGGTAGACCATAAGAACTTTTCAGCATGCCCTGCTAGGACAAAGGTTGCAAATCCAAATGATACTAAGAGTTTGAAGGAAGGTAGCATGAATGAATGAAACAAGCCAGATTTAAGAAGAATAATAGCACAGATTCAAAGGTAAATGGCTGCAGATGTCTGATGTGGTATATGATCATTTTTTGGAAGGTGGGAACATTGCAGCTCTGGAGCTTATGTGTCATAGCTAAAGGGGCAGCTGGGCCTTGGTTAGCCTTTTTTTTTTTTTTTAAATAATGTGAAGTTTTCCAGTTTTGAAATCTTAGCTACTAATTCAGATATTATAAAACAAAAGCAGTTGTACACTACAGGCAGAACAAACCCTATTTGTGGGGCAGTTTTTGTCCAGTGGGTTACCCATGTATGACTTCTGCTCTATCATTGCAATGATTAGCAACTGGTCTAACTCTGGCCGTTGTGAGCAGCCCGCCTCTTGGCCAACCTGTGCTGGGGCTCCTTCAACTTGATGGAGCAGGGCCTTTGTAAAGCAGCACCTGTGGATCTGCTTGTGCTGTATGAGGAGCTGCAGGTACCACTTCCTGGTGACTGTTCACTGCCCTGTGTGCAAGCTCAGTTTCTGCTTCCTGAGACTGATGTGGATTCTATATAGTTTTTATATATGTGTTAGTGCTTAGATACTGTGTCCTGGTTAGTGTCCTTGTTACAGATTCCTAAATTTATAGCTTCACCAAAGTTGACTAATGACCCCAAGAGACTTTCCTGCCCCTCAGCATCTGCCATCCTTCCAGCTATGGCACATGTTCATTCTCAACTAGGATTGCTTGTCTTTGTTTTTAGTCAGTCTGGTTTTCAGATACTTCTATTATCACATTTTAATTGCTAAGTTACTATTAGTTTGATATTGTCATTGTCAAATTAGTTTGTTGTTTGGTTAATTCTGTGTATAGTGAATGATGCATACATGTATTAACAGTGTTTTGGCTTGTAATTTATAAATAACTAGACGTACATAAATTACAGTTCAAAATGAATCATTTATAAACTCGTGGCTAAACAGGTACATAAATATATGTATCTCCCCCATGTGTGTTTTGCTACAGTAATTTATAGTTATTACAGTTTGTTTACCTACTGGAAAGTGGGCATGGGGATAATTGGTTTCAGATGGATCTTGTGCCTGGAAGATGTGGGATGGAATCAGGGAGGCCTGAAAACTGTTGCTCTGAAATAAACCATTGACACACTCTGCATGTGTGTGGGACTGTTGATAAACATGCCCTTTACATGCATGTTGGGCCGTTCACAAATGTGTGTGCATGTGGGCAGGATCACAGGCCCACGTGTTCTGTCTGCATGTGTCTAGGCTCAGGGGCGCTGCTTTGTGGCCATCCTGTGAGCATAAACCTTGCTTGGAGGAGGCAGAGAGGACACATTCAAGAAACAGCAGATGGGCAGTCCCGAGGTAGGCCCTCTTCTGAGTGGTATTGCATCTCCCTGCCTCTCTCCTTCGCCCTGCACCCTCCCCTCAGCTGCTCTGGGAGGCTCTGTTGTATGCCCCTGGGACTGCTCTTTATGTGGTCATTGTTTGTTGCTGAATCAAGGTCCCTTCTCTGTCTTTTTAATTTTTTTAAATTTTTTTAAAATATTTATTTTTTAGTTGTAGTTGGACACAATATCTTTATTTCATTTATTTATATGTGGTGCTGAGGATTGAACCCAGGGCCTCACACATGCTAGGTGAGCGCTCTACCACTGAGCCACAATCCCAGCCCCCTTTCTCTGTCTTAACCTATGTGACCTCTCAGCAGCCTTCCACGCAGTTGACCACTCTGTCCCTCGTACAGTTCTTTACTCACTTGGCCTCAGTGTCTCCCTGAAACTCTGGATTCTTCCTCAGTTTCCTTTATTGTTTGACACCTAATTGGCTAGTTCTGATGAGTGGCAGCCTCATCAGGCCCGTGATTTCAATGCCATCTGCATGCCCATGATGCTCTGACTCCATCACCATCTCGGATCCCCTTCATAATATGCCACACTGCTATTCATTCAGTTATTCAAGCTGTAAATCTAGAGTTTATCATTGATGCTTTCTCCTCATCACCCTCCATTTTCATTTGTAGATCCTATCACCTTTACCCCCAAAACATATTCCTTCATTTTGTGTCCTTGCTGTGTTCCCAGCCTAAGCTCCACCATCTCTTGTCTGGATGACTGCAGGTACATTCTGATTCTTGCACTGCACATAGTGGTCTTCTAAAGGTTTAAATCAGATTCTTCCTGGTGTTTTCCTGGCTTCCTAAGAGTTTGAGGCAGAGAGCACACTCTTCTCCTGGCTCACAAAGTCTTCCGGTCTGGCGGCAGACTTTGTGTCTGGTGCCTACTTGCCTTTTCTGTTTCCTGGATAGTGACACCTGAGATACTCTTCCCTCTGGATCTTTGCACACCTGACTCCTCCTCCCTGGTTGCCCCATCTGAAGCAGCTACCCAGACACTTATGGCCATTTGTGATCACTAAATTTCCCTGACATCCTCCATGCTCCTTACTCTGTTAGTCTACAGTACAGTGCTTGGTGCATAGTAGGGATGCAGCAAAAATATACTGAAGGGTCCAGACATGGTGGCCACCCTGTAATCCCAGTGACTCAGGAGATAGAGGCAAGGGTTGCAAGTTTGAGACCAGCCTGGCAACTTAATAAGTTCCTGACTCAAAATAAAAAAATAAAAAGGGATGTGGCTCAGTGATAGAGCCCTTGCCCTGATGTGCGAGGCCCTGGGTTCAATTTCCAGTACTACCAAAAAATAAAAAAGTACTGATGGAAAAGTGAACAGTGTACAAACGACTTCCACACAGATTACATCTCTTAAGGCTCAACATTATTATAGTTAGTTACTTAGGGATCCTGATCTCTGTTACTGATGAGGAAACTAAGGCTTTGATTTAAATGGCTTGCCTAAAGTCACTAGGTTATATGGCTGGCACTGAGAAGAAGCAGAACTTGAGAAACAAAGCCTAGTTGGAAAAAAGCAAAATACAAAATGGTCAAAATCTCTCTTTTTTTTTAGTTGTAGATGGACACAATACCTTATTTATTTATTTTTATGTGGTACTGAGGATCTAACCCAGTGCCTCACATATGCGAGGCAAGTGCTCTGCCACTGAGCCACAATCTAACCCCCCAAATGGTTGTAATCTTCAACTAAAAGGCTGAGAGCTTATGGGCTCTCAAACAGGATATATTAGGAGAATAATTTAGGTGGTGATGGTTACCTGGAAGTAAATGGGAGACCAGTGTTAAGCAGACTGGGAATGATGCTGGAGTCCAAGCTTAGCCCAGTGTACTTGCAGAGTGTTCCCTGTGCTCCCAGGGCTCCTGTGTCAGGACTGTCTCATGGTAACAGAAGACATTATTGGTCTTTACACCCTGCCCATTCTGGCACTGATGGTGCAAAAGTGACAGTGAATCAGACTGTGGTGTCTTAGCACGACTCCAGGCAGCAGTGCAAACTGTAGCCGTGGTTCCTGTCTTCTTTGCCATGCACTCACAGTGAAGAAAATTCTAATTTCATGTGAGAATATCATTAATAAAGCAGTGAAAATAATTAGTTTTACTGAATCTCGACTCTGGAGCCCACAACCTTTCAATTCTTGGTATAATGACCTTTCTGCTACATGTGAGCCCAGTGGCTGTCTGGAGGAGGAGCCGAGGCTGCAGGCCAGCTCCTGCTTCCCTGGATACCAGGTGCCCCAAAGGAGTGCTGACAGGCCTGCTCTGGACATCAATGTTGGCAGTTGACAGGCACATGTTCAGATATGAGCAAGTGAACTGTCACTTTAAGAAAAACAACTGGCAATATTTGTTGCCAATGAGAAAATTTGAGCTTTCAAATGACAATTAGAGTTTTGGAAAACTTGTATCTCTTCCTGTGAGCCCCCCAACTCCCTGATACTTAAAGACTCTTATGATGACAACATGGTGATATTAATACATGTAACTTTTAAAATATCTTTATTTTCTTTGTTTTTATTTTATTTTTTATGTGGTGCTGAGGATCGAACCCAGTGCCTCACATGTGAGAGGCAAGCACTCTGCCACTGAGCCACAACCCCAGCCCATGCATGTGATTTTTTGACTGGTGTATAATGAATTATGTCTACATTTGAAAACATCTGCATGATTCAGCAAACCAGTATTTCAAAATGACCAATCCATGAAAATGCAAAATCATTCATAGGCAAGTAATCCATTCAAAGTTAGACCAGTGGATTTTACTATTCACTGATAGGCTTTCACATTGATAGATGTTGCAACAAAAGTCTAAGAAACTCTCACTCAGTGTTGATAAAAATCAAAGGAGAATGCTCTTAGTTGTTTGGACACTCTGATACTCTTGCCCTTTCTAACCATGTGTCTTTCTTTGTGAGGTCAGATTTTCTTCCTATACTTCAACCAGAATAGCATATCATAACAAAATGAATGTGGAAACAAATGTTAGAATTCAGTTGTATTTTCTTTCTTTCTTTTAAAATTTTTTTTTTTTAGTTATTGACGGACCTTTATTTAATTTATTTATTTATATGTGGTACTGAGAATTGAACCCAGTGCCTCATACATGCAAGGCAAGTGCTCTACCACTGAGCTACAACCCCAGCCACCCCAGCTGTATTTTCTGAAGTTACATAGTAAAAAGATTTGGAAGAATGTAGCAGTGCCACTTATCTCACTAGCACCAAAAAAACCCCCAAAACAAAAAAACATTGGTGATTGAACCTATAGCCTTGTGTGTGCTAGTCAAGTGTTCTACTGCTGAGCCATGTCCCCAGCCCACACTAGCACTTTCTGAAGATATTTTTTGCATAGAAATATTGTTTGATACATAATGAGTTTATAGAGTTACTTTTAAGTGAATTAATTAATTATTCTTTTTTGTTTTAACCTCTAACATGGAAAATGATGATAAATATTAACTCATGAAAAAAAGGTCTTCAGGGGTCTCCAGAAATCTTTTTTTTTTTATGTTGATGGATCTTTATTTTATTCAATTATTTGTATGTGGTGCTGAGAATAGATCCTAGTGCCTTGCACATGCTAGGCAAGCACTCTACCACTGAGCCACAACCTCAGCCCCTCCAGGAATCTTTTTTTTTTTTTTTAGAGAGAGAGAGAGAGAGAGAGAGAGGAGAATTTTAATATTTTATTTCTTAGTTTTCGGCAGACACAACACCTTTGTTTGTATGTTGTGCTGAGGATCGAACCCAGGCCGCATGCATGCCAGACGGGCGTGCTACCGCTTAAGCCACATCCCCAGACCCCCTCCAGGAATCTTTAAGAGTGTAAAGGGGCCGCTGGCAAAAGTTTGAGAGTTGTAAGCATGGTTAAAAGAGTGGGCATCAGATGTAAACCAAGTGGTAGGGTTTGAGGAGATGAGGTGGTTGGCCAAAATGTCAGACAGTGACTGAAACTGACATTAGATTGGAGCCCAGAAGACCTAATAATTTGCACTCTTTCCATTCTCTCTTTGCCTGTGTAACTGTTGGGGGCTTCAGACTTGGAGCTGGGAGTGCTTTTCCGAAGAGTCAGTGTCTTGGAGAGGCATTGCCTGCCATGTAGCCTTACAGTGCAGGCAGGGCCTCCAGACTTCCACTGTGTCCAAATGGGGTATCACTGCTTGCTACCCAGTAGGATCTTTGAGTGGAGGAGAATCGACCCAATCTGGTGAGGAGGCAGACAGAAGTCTTTACTTCACTTGCAGCATGCTGTGCCCAGGAGGACAGAGACAAGCCAGCAGCTAATTATAGTACACTGATGCATGTGTTGGTTATGATGTCTGCAGGGAGAATGACGCTATTACCAGGAGCACCTTGGTTTTATGTTAAGTAGGAAATCATCTGAGTTGTACTTTTGTGAAACATAAGCTTTCATACTGACCAGTAGTAAACTCAGTAACCAATGACTTAATGTGCTTGTGGTTGGGGAGCTGCTTCTAGGTGTAAGCTGGGGAATGCCAAATATGATTTTTGTCCTCAGGGGCTATGGGTAGAGTGGAGGCTTTGGGGAGAGGTGATCCCAAGAGGAGAGGGAGCTGTGGTGTTCAAGGTGAGAGGTCACTGAACCCGAAAAGAGGCAATCACAGTAAGGCCGGAGGACAGGACATGGAGAAGGTAGAATCACTGGAGTCTGGTCAGAATGTGGGGCTTAAAGAGTGCACAGAGCTTGGGAGCGGGACATTGACCATCTGGTGGTCTTGTCACTCTCTTCATTGTACTTGAAATGTGAACTTTTCTTAGTGTGTCTCGGGTGAGTCTCAGGAGTGAAAGAAAACCATCCACCTAGATTATAAAAAAACCCTGCTTTACGAAAATGTGCCATTTTCCATTTTGAGCAATGTGCTGTAGAAGAGTCCTGAAATGGATATGAATGCTTCCTCCTCATTATCGCCATGTAGGATGCTAAAGCTACAGTCTTAACAAGGTGGTGTGTGGATTACGTGTGGGTGGTGACTCCAGGTTGCTGACTCTCCACCTTTACTCCAAACACACCAGAAGGGTACAGGGGTCTCTCTGTTTCAGCGGAGTGAAGTTTGAACCTTTTTCTTTTAATTAAATACATAGAAAAATGCCATTCTTGGTAAATTATTGGATTATGCATTGATGTCATAACAAGTTGTTAAACCTTGAACTTGTCAGGCACTGGAAGGTGTGACTCTGCAGAGAATTTTTGTACCTTTAGAGGCAGAACAGGAAACAGCTGGTGAGAAGACAGTCATTGATAACAGGTTTTAATTTTACCCAGCCATCATACTTTGTTCAGATGATTTTTGTTCTTGACTAGTACCATTTTGTATTTTTAAATTTTGGTGTAATTTTTAAATTTTTTTTAACATTTATTTTTTAGTTATAGGTGTATACAATATATTTTATTTTTATGTGGTGCTGAGGATCGAACCCTGTGCCTCACGCATGCTAGGCACTTTACCTCTGAGCTACAACCTCAGCAAATTTTGGTGTAATTTTAAGTTTATAGAAAATTTATTGGGCCGGACGCCGTGGTACAGCCTGTAGTCCCAGGAAGCTGAGTCAGCAGGATAGTGAGTTCAAAGCCAGCCTCAGCTACTAAGTGAGGCACTAAGCAAGTCAGTGAGACCTTGTCTCTAAAATACAAAATAGGGCTGTGGGTGTGGCTCAGTGGTTGAGTACCCTGAGTTCAATTTCCAGTACCCCCCCCAAAAAAACAAGTTTGTTGAATAGCATAATGAACTTCCTTATACTCTTTTTTTTTTTAAAGAGAGAGGGAGAGAGGGAGAGAGAGAGAGAGGAGAGAGATTTTTTTTTTTGTAATATTTATTTTTCGGTTATCGGCGGACACAACATCTTTGTTTGTATGTGGTGCTGAGGATCGAACCCGGGCCGCACACATGCCAGGCGAGCACGCTACCACTTGAGCCACATCCCCAGCCCTCCTTATACTCTTAAGGCAGATTCACCAGTTGATTACCTCTTATCTTGCTTGATTTATGAGTCTCCATTTTCATATGTGAAAACATATTTTTTCCCTGAATCATTGAAGAGTTCGTTGGAGACATTGTCTCTTTTTACTCCTAAATATGGATGTCTCCTAGGAACATGTCATTCTCTTATGTAACCCCAGTGCAGTTATAAAAACCAAGACATTTGTCATTTTTTTAAATTAATATATTTTTTTTAAGTTGAGATGGACACAATATCTTTATTTATTTTTAGGTGGTGCTAAGGATAGAACCCAGTGCCTCACACTTTCAAGGCAAGCACTCTCCACCACTGAGCTCCAGTTCCAGCCCTGTCATTGATATTTTTTAAAAAATAAAAAAATTTTAATTTGTTATATATGACAGCAGAATGCATTACAATTCATATTACACATATAAAGCACAATTTTTCATGTCTCTGGTTGTATATAAAGTATATTCACAGCATTTGTGTCTTTATACATGTTCTTAGGGTAATTATATCCATCTCCTTTCACCATCTTTTTTTACCCCATGCCCCCTACCATCTCTCCCTCCCCTTTGCCCTATCTAGAGTTCATCTGATCCTCCCAATCCCCGCTCCCCACCACAGTATGAATCAGCATCCTTAAATCAGAGAAAACATTTGGCATTTGTTTTTTTTTGGGATTGGCTAACTTAACTTAGCATTATATTCTCTAACTCCATCCATGTTCCTGCAAATGCCATGATTTTATTCTCTTTTAATGCTGAATAATATTTCATTGTTTGTATATAACACATTTTCTTTATCGATTCATCTACTGAAGGGCATCTAGGTTGGTTCCACAATTTAGCTATTGTGAATTGTGCTTCTATAAACATTGATGTGGCTATGTCCCTATAGTATGCTGTTTTTAAGTCCTTTGGGTATAGACTGAGGAGAGGGGATAGCTGGGTCAAATGGTGGTTCCATTCCCAGTTTTCCAAGGATTCTCCATATTGCTTTCCATATTGGCTGCACCAATTTTCAGTCCCACCAGCAATGTATGAGTGTGCCTTTTCCCCCACATCCTCGCCAGCACTTATTGTTGTTTGTACTCTTAATAGCTGCCCTTCTGACTGAAGTGAAATGAAATCTTAGAGTAGTTTTGATTTGCATTTCTCTAATTGTTAGAGATGAACATTTTTTCATATATTTGTTGGTTGATTGTATATCACCTTCTGAGAAGTATCTGTTCAGTTCCTTGACCCATTTATTGATTGGGTTATTTGTTTTTTTGAGTTCTATATATACACTAGAGATTAGTGCTCTATCTGATGTGCATGTGGTAAAAATTTGCTCCCAAAATGTAAGCTCTGTATTTACCTCACTGATTGTTTCTTTTGCTGAGAAGAAGCTTTTCAGTTTGAATCCATCCCATTTATTAATTCTTGATTTTAATTCTTGTACTATAGGAGTCTTATTAAGGAAGTTGGGGCCTAATCCAATATGATGGAGATTTAGGCCTATTTTTTCTTGTATTAGATGCAGGGTCTCTGGTTTAATTCCTAGGTCCTTGATTCACTTTGAGTTGAGTTTTGTGCATGGTGAGAGATAGGGGTTTAATTTCATTTTGTTGCATATGGATTTCCAGTTTTCTCAGCACCATTTGTTGAAGAGGCTATCTTTTCTCCAGTGTATGTTTTTGGTGCCTTTGTCTAATCAATATGCATTAATGTCATAACAAGTTGTTAAACCTTGAACTTGTCAGGCACTGGAAGGTGTGACTCTGCAGAGAATTTTTGTACCTTTAGAGGCAGAACAGGAAACAGCTGGTGAGGAGACAGTCATTGATAACAGGTTTTAATTTTACCCAGCCATCATACTGTGTCCTCTATTCTGTACCATCGGTCTACCAGTCTATTTTGGTGCCAATACCATGATGTTTTTGTTACTATTGCTCTGTGGTATGGTTTAAATATAGCGATGTTACCTGCTTCACTCTTCTTGCTAAGGATTGCTTTAGCTATTCTGGGTCTCTTATTTTTCCAGTTGAATTTCATGACTGCTTTTTCTATTTCTATGAGGAATGTCAATGGGATTTTGACTGGAATTGCATTAAATCTGTATAGTGCTTTTGGTAGAATGGTCATTTTGACAATATTAATTCTGCCTATCTAGAACAAGGTAGTTCTTTCCATCTTCTAAGGTTTTATTTAATTTCTTTCTTTAGTGTTCTGTAATTTTCGCTGTGGAGGCCTTTCACCTCCTTTGTTAAGTTGATTCCCAGGTATTTTATTTTTTATTTTTTTGAGGCCATTGTAAGTGGGGTAGTTTTCCTTGTTTCCCTTTCCTGTCATTGATATTTAATACTATTAGTAACTTGCAGTTCACGTTAAAATGTTGCTGTTTGACCAATAATGTCCTTTTATTACCAATTCTGTCCTCTTCCAGGCTTAGTCTTAGTATATAGAATCTTTTAAATTGAAATGTAACCTGTTTGAATCTACAGTTTCTTAAAAATTTTCTGACTTTGATTTTCCCTACTGTGGCAAGGGGTGCCATTTAGGTTTTTCTTGTGCAGTTCAGTGTCACTGGGTGCATTCAGGATGCTGTGTGTGGTGGGCCAGCTTTCTGTCCTGTAGTGAACACCTGAGATAATCCAGTCCACAGTCAGCTGGCTCCATGCTTTTACGACTGAGGCAAGGCAGCACACCATGGCTGCAGCCGTCAGAGGAGCAAAGCTGCTTCACCAGAACTGCTGGGCAGTGAAAAGAAGGAGCTGGGGCCCAGTGTCCCTGTTGAGGGCACCCCCCAGTTCAGTGTCACTGGGTGCATTTATGATGCTGGGTGTGGTGGGCCAGCTTTCTGTCCTGTAGTGAACACCTGAGATAATCCAGTCCATCCTTTGGATGTAGAGCATTGTATAGTTACTGTCTCTGGAACTTTCCACCTATAATAAATTCCAGCCCCTTATTCTGTCCTCTCCCATCCTCAGACCCACCGAGGTGCCCTGCTTTTCTTTTCCTCTTCCTTTCCAGATGTGATTTCGCTGTGCTGCCCAGGCTGGTCTCCGACTTTCGTGCTTTAGCAAACCTCCTGCCATTGCCTCTCAAGTAGCTCCCAAGTCTAGGTGTGTGCCAGGCACCTGACTTCACTGCTATACTTTCTGTCTTATGAATTTGTAGACTTTGATGCTTCTAAAGGGTTCATTTTGTAGAATGTCCCCAATTCCTCATCTTCAGATTGAGGTTCGCATTTTGGGTAGCAGTGTGTAGTAGTTTTCAGAGCATTGTACCAGAAAACATGTTGCTTGGTCTCAATAGTCTCACCTTTGGTCTTTTGATTCATTACTGTCATTACTGACTTTTCTTGCTTAGTGGGGACCTCCTTTGCCCTTATGTCATGCCAGTGTTGAACACGTACTTACTTCTGCGCAGCTGGAAGTTCCAGGCTCACCTTGTGCATTTTCTGCTCAGTCCTGGAATCTGCCTTTTCCCCAAGGAGGCCAGTTCCTGTTAGTGGAGAGTGGAATCTGGCAGCCGTGATCTGGGCGTTGGGTTTGTGCCTTGTTCCTGGCAGGGCGCATTGTTGGCAGAACCTCAGCAGAAGAGGTCTCATGGAGAGGTCTGCGTTTGTGGATGCTCACTCCATGCTGGGAACCTTGAGCACAGAGATAGCTTTAGTGCAGCCTTTCCCACAAGGCACGCTCTGCTCTTCCCCTTTTGTGCTTGCCTTGTCCTTCCTTGCCAGTGAGAAGCCACTCTAAGGTCCTCATCTACTCACTTGCTCAAGCTGGCGTGCACAGAAGTCTCTGAATCATAACCCATGCCTCTTGGGAAATGAAACCACTAAGGAGTTGATATTTATTTGTATTGATGTTTGAGGTAAATGTATGTACAGTGAAGTGCACACACCTGTACTATTAGAGGGAGAGGATTGGGGTTTGTCAGTGTTTTGTGGGAAGATCACTTTTTTAAAAATATACATATTTTTAGTTGAGGATGAACCTTTATTTAATAATATTTATTTACTTATATACAGCATTGAGAATTAAACCCAGTCCCTCACACATCGTAGGCAAGTGCTCTCCTACCACTGAGCCACCACCCCAGTCCTAAGATCACTGCTTTTGTGAACATCATAGGACCATTACATATAAAGTCTGGGACAGAACCTGGGGCGGTGTGGGACATAAAAGGATATAAGATATGGTTATGGCCTTGAGGAATTTTTATTAGAGAAAAATCATATCCTTATAAAAAGTCAAGTGGAAGCACAATGCAGCAATTATCCATAGGCCGTTTATTGACAAGGTGATGATTAAGGAGTTCTGCTTATTGGACTTCATTGGTATCTGTTGTGCACAGGGCACCTGCCTGAGCCCCCTGCTGGTGTAGTGGGTAGTGCATGGTGGGGGAGATGAAAATCTCTGTACTTAGGAGGAGTAACACAGGAAAAGGTCAGTTAATTTTCAAACAATTGACTTGTGGAATTTAGTTTAACTACTATTTATTGAGAACCTGCTGTGTGCCAAGCACCATGGTAGATACATTGGTGAATACTTACTGATTTGTGCGTGTGTGCTAGGATTTGTGTGGATGAGGCACATGCTATACCACTGAGCTGTACCCCCAACCAACAGCTCCTGCTCTTTAGGCAGTACCAGTTTCCTGGGGAAGATGTGGACACACATCAGGAGGCAGGGTGTTAGTGGCCCTGGCAGCTGAGTGTGAGGGTGGACAGAGGAGCTCTGAGGCAGTACGTGGAAGAGAGTAGAATGAACAGAGGCAGGGGGTGAGAGCCAGAGCCAGGCCTCACCTTCTCTCCCAAGGCCTCCTAGGAGATGCTGCTTCTGGCGCTTCTCTTCTCCCACAGCTCCTGTTACTGTGTGGCTTGACCTGGCTTTGTTTCTTATCATCAGCACTGCTACCACCCCAGCACTCAGTTATGTATTCCATATAACAAATGGATGTTGTTAGAGAACCAGGACTTTCCACTCCCCAAGATCAGGGTCATACTGTGTGGGCAATTTTGAATGCATTTGGATCATGGGGGATTGATTCCAGGACCACCCCCTGCTGTGTGGGTACCAAACTCTAAGGAAGCTCAGTCTACATAGAATGGTGTAGTATTTGCAAATCACCCACACATATACTCCCGTGTACTTCGAATCACCTCTGTGTTACTTATGATGCTTAATACAATGTAAGGGCTATGTAAATAATTATTCAGCTGCATTGTTTAGGGTATAATGATTGGAGAAATGTCTGTACATGTTCAGTAGAGATGTTTCTTTTGAATATATTCTTTTTTTCTTTTTTTTGTGGTGCTGGGGATTGAACCCAGGCCCTTGAGCGTGGAAGGCAAGCACTCTACCAACTGAGCTATATCCCCAGCCCTCTTTTGAATATTTTGATCCTGGAAGGTTGAGTCTATGGATGCAGAATTTTAGGATATGAAAAGTTGACTGTATATATTTTTAGTAGTTTCTTCTTTGTTTTTTGGGTACTGTGGATTGAATCAAGGGGTGTTTAACCACTGAGCCCATCCAGCCCTTTTTTATTTTTTATTTTGAGACAGGTTCTTGCTAAGTTGCTAGTCTGGCTTTGAACTTGTGATCCTCCTGCCTCAGCTTCCTGAATTGCCAGGATTATAGGTGTGTACCTCTGTGCCTGGCTTCCTTTTTCTTCTTTTGTGGTGCTAAGGATTAAATCCAGTGCCTTGGGTATATTAGGCAAATAGTGCACACTAGGCAAATATTCTACCACTGAACTACATCCCTAGACCTTTTTCTTTTCTTTTTTTTTGTGTGGAGTATGGGAGATTGAACTCAGGGGCACTCGAGCACCGAGCCACATCCCCAGCCCTATTTTGTATTTTATTTAGTGACAGGGTCTCAGTGAGTTGCTTATTGACTCTCTTTTGCTAAGGCTGGCTTTGATCCTCCTGCCTCAGCCTCCCCAGCTGCTAGGATTACAGGCGTGCGCCACCTCGCCTGGCTTCCGTTTTCTTTTGAGACAGAGTTTTATTGCTAAGTAGTTGAGTCTGGCCTGGACCTTGCCATCCTCTTGCCTCAGCCTCTGGAGTAGCTGGGATTACATGCATGGCCACTGCACCTGACCTCACCCCCAGCTCTTCTGACTATACCTTTTTGATATCCTTGCCCTCGTAAGAGCTGAGACATTACAATAAGATGTACGCTAGGAAGAGAACTGGATTGTCCCCCACACTAGCTAGCTCTTACCATCTTTCCTGCTTCTGGAGGGTCCTAGTAAGCTTGGTGTAGTTTGAGGTAGTACATCCTTGGTCAGGCATCGTTTAGGCTTTCCATACAACAGTCCCTTTAGCTGCTATAGCAGTCCTATCAGCTACTTTTACACTGAGGACACTGAGGCAAGGAGGTTAAATTATTTGCTAAGGGTCACCTACCTGGTGGAGGGTGGAGCACAGGTTTGGAGCCAGGCAGTCTCCTGGGTCCTGCATTCTTGCCTGTGGAAGAATGCAGGTGCCAGTAAATGCTAGGCCATTGCCGGCACTCCAACTGTTTTGTCGTGCAGCTGGGTATTGACCTCTTCTTGTTTTACTTATTGACTTCTTTGTAAGTGCCTCTGCTGTACCATTTCCTCTGAGGGAATGTGAAGGTATAGACCCAGTTCATAACCCTGAAAGGAATTATAAACTACGCTGCAGATCAGCCTAGTGAATCTGCCACAGGGTTCTGATCCTGAGACGCTTTCGGAGTTGTGTAGGGTTGTTACATCACTCAGCCCTGCAGGGCACAGCAGCAGCTGAACCAGGTTTCAGAAGAGGAATCCCTGCTCACAGGGCTTCCCTGAAGGAGGGAGAACCTGGCTGCACCCCGAGGGAGGAGGGGTTGGCTGGTTGGAGTGTAGAGGGGGCGCCGGGGTGCATGGGATCCTGGGTAAGACGGGAAGCGTTTGTGGGAGACGATGATCATATTCACTTCAATGAGATTTACTAAAACATGTAAACATTTTAAGGAAGGGGCTTATCTTCTGATTTTTCTTGAGATCCTGATATTTGTTAGACTTGGTTTTATGCTTTTTTTAAAGAGAGTCTACCTTAAGGGACCCTAAGTACCTGGGTTTGGCAAGAACACCTCCCGCATGGCAAGTGCTTTATGAATTGCTACAGAGGGAGCACACTGGGAACCAGCTGCCAGGCCGAGGCACAGCCTGCAGCCTCCTGGCTTTTCTGTGCCTTCCCCAGTCACCATCCATCCTGGGAAGCCACCCTCTTGGCCTAGATTGCCAGTCCGGTCCTTTCCCCTGAACCTCGTGACTCACTTGCTGCACTGTGTAAGATGCTCACTCTCAGCTCAGTGTGCCGTCCACCGTCTACAGCTCCGGCTGGCTTCTCCTGTGCGTCTAGCATGTATGCTGTTAGGACTGTACTGCAGTGACCCTTCTTCTATGCATCCTTTGGGAACCTGCACACTGATTTCTCCTAGGTAAAAGTGTAGGAGCAGAAGGCTGGATGCTGGGACATGCACTCAGCCTCAGTGGACTCCACTGATCTGTTTCAAGGTAGTTGCACTCATCTGCATTTTTCCCATCGTGGCGTGGAGTTGGGTTCTGCAAGGCCAGCGCTGGAAGCAGCCGGGTAGAAAAAGCATGAAGGCTCTCTCCCAGGTGTGTAGCACTTCTGGGAAGTGTCTGCCGCATAGTAGACACTTTGTAACCATTTGTTGCATGACTTAACCACGTGCTTTTGGTGATTTTGCTACATATGTTTTTATGGAGTATGTAGTTTAGTAGAAGCTGATTGCTGGGAAATAACTAGTTGTTTAGGAGGCAAGGGGAGGGCAGCTTTGGCACAGCCCCCTCCCAACAGTGGTGAGTATCTGTGGAGGCAACAGTAAACAAATGCTTCCTTGTGAAGGAGCCAGCAGAGGGGAAAGATTAAAGACACAGGAAGGCAGGAGAAGCTGCGCTGAGGGTGGAGGTGGGCAAGGGGCTCAGTTCTCAGAGCCATCTCACTCTGCACTCTGTGTCCCTTTCATATCTGCAAACATTTCTCGGCATGGATCCATCTATCTAGTCCAGCACTAGCAGGGTTTTGTTAGAGTCGAGTAACCCGAGGTTATTTAGAGAGGTCAGCCAACCTTAGGAATTCTTTTACTATTAAGTAACAGAGCCAGGAGTCCCAGCCTAGTGCCCACACTGCTCCCTGTTAATTCTCAGGGTGCAGCTTTTGTGGTTTCTAACGGCTCTCCTGATGTAGAGGTGGATTGTCTTGAACTTTTTCCGAGGATTGCAGAGTTTTTTAATCTAAGAGATGTACTTTGGCGTGTGGCTGACCTTGGTCCAGGCTGTCTCTGTGGCCCTCTAGCTGTCTGCTCTAGCCTTAGTGTTCACATGTGCAAACTGGGTCTTAGACTGCCTGCCTTATGGTGCAGTGTTGGGATTTAGTGGGGGTAATACTTGTGAAGGACCTGGGATTGCAGGGAAACAAGGGACCAGTAAATGGCCTTCCTTATAGTTCTGAGGGCACTGGCTTGAGCCTCTTTGTATTTTTGTCCACATGCTCAATGTGGCAAAGCTAATAATCCACCCCATTCTATTTGTGTATGGTGGCTTAGATATTGTAAGTGATTGAATATTTAGAAGATAAAAGAGTAGAAACTGTAGCCTCTTGAGGCAGCTAGCCATACCTAGGATTTCTTTCAGTTGGTGGGGGGCAAAAGTTTCAACAAACACCATCCTAGTGGGTGTCCCAAGCTGGATGGCTTAGATTTCTCTCTCCATCTTTTCCCTTTTTTGGCCTAGGGCAGGAGCTCTCCTAAGATCCTTGTTCTATTTGCTCATGTTGAATGAAGGGAAAGTATTGCAGATTCATCAAAAACTATAGACTTTATGGGCTGGGGCTGTAGCTCAGTGGCGGATGCTTGCCTGGCATGTGTGAGGTACTGGGTTCAATCCTTAGCACCACATAAAAATAAAGGTATTGTCCATCAACAACTACAAAAAAAATTTTAAAAAAACTAGACTTTATGACATATTTCTTTAGGTTAGTGTTTGTGAATGCTCTACGGAAAATGAATCTGTTCTTATAAGCCATCACTCCAGATACTAGGTATCCAGTAATAGCTTTCACACTTTCTTTAGTGGTCAGATTAATTTCATTCAGAATGAGTATTCTTGTTCAAACAGTTCTGGGAATTTTCAGGATCTAACTGGGGTGGAATTTTCAGGATCTGATAGTTATTATTGTAGCCCTATTTCTAATGAAGGTGCTACCAACGTGAGCATTTTCATTGCTCTACTTCGTGGTCTGTGAGGTGAACTGCTTGAGTTTAACAGGGAATTTTTTGGACGTGTCCTAAAAACCCTTATTTGCTGCTGTATGTGCCTCTCTGGTTCTTCTACTCTGCATTTGTCACTTCCCCATTTGAACATTGACATTCCCTTGACCCAGCACTGTTCCAGGTAAAGTGCGCTTCAGGTAGGAAATTCTTCCATTCTCACCTGGAGGCAGATGTGGGGCTGACCTTTGGAATTTGGAAGTGGGTCTGAAACCACACTTCCTGCCGCCTGGATTTGGGTCTTTTGTTTCCTCATCTTGTTTGCAGGGCTTCTTCTTTATTCTGTCCAGGGATTCCCTTCTCTGAAAGCAAAGCCTAGGAACTTGTTGCTAAGATCTAGAACTTGAATTTCACCTGTGAGTTTTGGTTTGATTCACATTCTTCTGTGTTTGTGTTTGGGGTACCTTCTTACCCTTGCCTGGGTTCTGTGATGAAAGGGATCAAGCGATGACCACAGAGTGGCCTGGGGCTTCACGTGCTGTGTCTGCTGCAGGTGCCCTCAAGGAGCTCAGGTGCCAAAAGTGTGTCCGAAGGTTACAGTAGTCTTGGAGCTGGCTTTGTTCCCTTGTCCTCAATCCCTGACACTCTCTGGTCCTGCTGAGTAGGGCTGAGCCCTGGCCCTTGCTTATTTATTGCCTTAACATTGTGTTGATGATCAGATGTCCTGGTGCTGTGTCAGTGCTTTATATTGCTGTTCTTAATTTTGGGCAGGAACTCCTAATTTGTAATCTATTTTATTACCATATTAGAGGTTTTTTTTTTTTTTGTAGTTTTCACTTAACTATATGTATTTGAGAAGGAGTGGTCCGATTGTCCCTTATGCAAAAGAATTTTCTTCCAGAGGCATTTTATGCTAAGGAGATTCTATATATTATTTTTTCTTTCATTTGGTGACTTCCATAGAAATGCATTCTGAAAGTAGTGTGAATATTTTAAAAAATGAATGACTCTGCCTTTATCTTTACACAATTGTAAGCCTATTTTAAAATCTAGTTATAATAAATCCAAGCAAATATGAAAAACTGGCTTTTATCCTAATTTTCCATAGAATGTTTATTGCAGCACTCATCCACTTGCTTACTTAGTATTTATTGAATGCAAATAAACTGCAAATAACTCTGCCATCAGTAGAGAGGGGATCATGTAAATGTGGTACATCAGTCAATAGATTTCAGTGCTGCTGGTAAAGACAGCGGAGTTACACTCTATATGTGCTGGTATGGGAAGTTTCCAAGATATTTTATTAAATAAAAACAAATGAGACATAGAACAGACTATATGATATGTTCCTATTTATTTTTATTATTTTAAAATTATTATTATTATCTTAAGAAAATGGAAAAAGAAGTTTTATTGCTTTGCTAGCAAAGGAGAAGCACAGGGGACTCCTGTTCCAGAGTCTGTGAGTCTGCCCATCAGAGGGTTTTTAAAGAGGTGTTTGAAAGACCACATTCCAGGTGTCCTCTGACAGGGTTGTAATTCACTTGTTAATTTGGAAGATTTCTTAGTGATCCTGTTTTTTTTGTTTGTTTGTTTTTTTTTTTAGGCGCATATACTTATAAAATAATTGTTCATCTATGTAAAAATGTATGCAAAGATACAGACGGACAGGAGTGGGAGGTAGGATAGATAGACTTATACTTAAAAAAGTTTGCATTTTCCTATACTGTAATCCCCCCCCTCCCCTAGGCTGGAGTTCTTGTGCATGCTAGGCAAGCACTGAGCTACATTAGCTTCTGTGCTATAATACTTAAAACCTGCAAGATGATTTTAATGTTAGTTAAAAAAATTGCCCTATTATAAGTCCTCTGTTGTGTATTAGATGTGTTTCTCTTGTTTTAATATTTTGGTGGTTTATAGCAAATCAGATTTATAGCATTACATCCTTAACTTAAATGTTATCAGAGTTTGTCTGCTAAGATGTCACACCCCGTTCCATGTGACATGAGAACTCTGAGATGACAGACTTCTGCATCCTTCTTCTTCTTCTTCTTTTTTTTTAGAGAGAGAGAATTTTTGAATATTTTTTGGTTCTCGGCTGACACAACATCTTTGTTTGTATGTGGTGCTGAGGATCGAACCCGGGCCGCATGCATGCCAGGCGAGCGCGCTACCGCTTGAGCCACATCCCCAGCCCATCCTTCTTTTTTTAAAAAATATTTTTATTAGTTATAGATGGAGACAGTACCTTTATTTGTTTATTTTTTATGTGGTGCTTAGACTCACACCCAGTGCCTCACACATGGCTAGGCAAGCGCTCTACCACTGAGCCCCAGCCCTCTGTGTCTCTCTTTTTGGTATGGATATCTGATTTACTTGTATGTTATAAACCCCATGCTACAGTGTTATCTTTGTATAAAATAGTTATCTTTGAAAGAAATTACAAAATCAGAAAATGTATCACACTTCCCATGTTTCCATTTCCAGTCTGTACTCCTTTGTGAGTTTGGCGTCTTCTTCAGCCTGGAGGATGCCAACATTCTCATAGTCTTGGTCTACTGGCAGCATGTTCTCTCAGCTCTTGCCTTTCTGGGGATGTCTTCATGTCACCTTCATTTTTGAAGGGTATTTTCCCTGGATGTGGAATTTGTGGTTGGCAGCTCTCCTTCTAGCATGGCTCTTTTGTCCCTGGTTTGTACCATCCTGGGGAGGGTTCTCACTGGGGAGTTTTTTGTTTTTTTGGTACTGGGGATTGAATCCAGGGGAGCTTAACCACTTAACCACTTAACCAACATTTCCAGCCTCCGACTTTATTCATATATATATTATTCTGAGACAGGGTCTCACTGAGTTGCTTAGGGCTTTGCTAAGTTGCTGAAGCTAGCCTCAAATTTTTTATCTTCTTGCCTCAGCCTCCAAGTTGCTGGGATGATGTGTGTGTACCACCATACCTGGCCTCTCATTGTTGTTGTTTTTTCCCTCCAGAATGTAAAGAGTCTTTTTTTTCCTCAGTTACTTTTAGGAGTTTTCTCTTTATTATTGGAATTTGGTTGTTGGATTATGATGTGCCTATTCTGATTCTTAGATCTGTAGGAGTACAGTTTTTTACCAAGAGTTTGTAAAATGTACTGCCATTGTTTCTTCCATTTTTTCTATTCCTCTTCCTGCTCCTCTTCAGTTTCTGGTTATGCTTATTTTAGATGCTTGATGTTGTTCTGCTGAGGACCCCTTTCTTTGCTCAGTTTGGATTGTTTCTGTTGTGCTGTCTTCAAGCTTGCCTCTGTTCTCCTATGGCATCTGGTAGTTGTTCTTGTCAGGTCTTTTGGTCACAGTGATGCAAAGCTGACTAACAGCTATGGGCCACATTTTCCTGCTTTTGCTTACATCTAGTGATTTTGGTTGCATGATGGACCATAGTGATAGTCTAAAGAATGTTACGTTTTGAGGATCCACATTTTATTGTCTTTTTAAAATGGTAGCATTGAGTTTTATTCTGGCAGGAAGTTCATTTACTTGTGAATCAGTTTCATTCTTTCAAGGATCGTTTTCTTTCTTTTTAAAAACAGATCTAGGTTAGGGATTGGCACATTGTGGCCTGCAGACCAAATGTGGCCCCTGCTTAAGTCTTTGGGAACCCGGCCACATCATTCATGTGTTGTTTGCTGCTTTCATTCTGCAGTGGCCAAGGTGGATAGACTGTGTAGCCTCTGAAGTCTGGAATCTTGATTCTGGCACTTGCATAAAAAGTCTGAAGACCTCTGCCTGGAGGAGCCTTCACTCTGGGTCTAGGTTAGCCCTGTGCCCAGTGGCTTTGCTGTGTCTGCTGGTGTCCTCCCAGCTCTCTTCTTTCCGTATGTTGGAACCTGGTTTTCCTGGCCTTTTCTAGCCTCCTCTTCCCCAGTAGTTGTTCTTTGCTTGGTTTCCTGGAGTCTCACCAGGAGCGCACATAGCCTGTCATTCAGCCAGGAACTCCAAGTGACTCTGTGTGGGAATCTGGAGTCCAGTCCCTTCTCGGTGAGCATTCTTTTCTTGGGTACTTTGCCCCACCAATTCCAGGGTCTTGATAAGTTGCTGAGGCTGACCTTGAACGTGGAATTCCCCCTCAGCCTCCCAAGGCACTGGGATTACACATGTGTGCCACAGTGTAGTTGATTTCTTGATAGTTGATTTTTTGTAATTAATAAATTGTTCATTATTGGGTTCATTTTTTGTTGGACCTAATTTTCTCACAGTGGAGTATTCTTCTAACTTAAATATGCCATTAAAGTTTAAGATGACTTGGTGTATCCAAAAAATAGTGCAGATGAATGTCTGGAGGAGCGCCCCTGCCCCGTCCAGGTGAGAAGCCTGCTAGTGCTCTGAGAGCCCCTCCCTGCTGGAAGGGAGAGAGGTATTTGCATCTCATTTGAGCTTTGGAAAGCTAGGAAGGTCAGAGGAGAAACTGAAGTAGTTGTTAAACATGCAGCAGGATTTAAGCTCTGAGAATCAAATCCTCTCCTGGTTGGTGTTACAGATCTAAACTGGGCACTTTGTCACGCAGTCTCAGGGCTCTGGATTTGACTTGCTACCTTGAAGGCTTAGTTAATTATACAAAATCCTCTTTGGTGCTAACAGCCATTGGAGCCCTGCAAGGAATAGTCCAACAGCTCTTTTCATTTACCTGGTTTATTTAAGAAGATCCATCCTATTCCTACTTGATTTTCTTTCCTTTTTAAGATAATGAAACATCTATTTACAGTTCAATCAATATTTTAAAAAATCATTTGTGAACTTCTGGTCAGGAAAGGGAACATTTCAGCACCCTGAAAGCCCTTGATGTGCCCTTTTATCTTCACTACTTTCTCACTCTAAGCGGCAAATCTTGCTCTTACTTTTTTTTTTTTTGGATATCTTTTTAGTTGTAGTTGAACACAACACCTTTATTTTATTTTTATGTGGTGTTGAGAATCGAACCCAGTGCCTCGCACCCCTGAGCCACAACCCCAGCCCCTGCTCTTACTTTTTTAATGGTTCTTAATGGTTTCCTATCCATGCATGCATTTCTAGAAACTGCACTTCAGTTTTACCTACATTGAGATTTATCTAAGTGATAGGCTGCATTTATTTATTTTTTTTGTGTTGCTCATTTCCTCAGTGGATTCTCCCAGGTGTTGAGTATGTGGTGTGTGTGCTTAACTCACCTTTGCCCTCTGTGAGGCTGCGATACGTGAGCACAACCCAGCTGGCTTACCCTTCCTGCTACCAAATCACAATGGAGTGAATTTTCTTGCTTGTCCTTGTGCCTGCAAGCACGTGTAGGGCACAAGGAAATTGCATGGTTTCTTTAAAAAAAAAATGCCTATTTGGGTATTTTGTCTATTTTCTGTTGAGTTATCTTTTTATTATCGATTCTAGGAGCTTTTATATATTTTGTACTATGAATACATTTCCACTGTGAAGCTTGTTTGTTCATGATCTTTGTAGGGTCTTTTGACACTCTCAGATTTAATGTCAGATTTTGCAGTCTTTCCCTTTAGAGTTAGTGCTTCTTTATATTTTGTTTATAAGTTTTTCTTTCCTGAGTGTGAAGGTAATTTCTGTGTTCTCTGCAGCAGCTCTGTGTCTTGCCTTCCCTCTTGGGGGCAATTCAGGGCTCCAGTCTCTCTTTTCCCAGGTGGATCCAGAGTTCTTAGTTACTTAACACTGCTGAGGAGCATGTCCTTTCCCTTCTTGCACTGCTCTGTCATGTACAAAGCTGCAGTGTACTTGAGGTCTGCCTGAGGCTGTGTGCTTGTTCTGCTGGTCTCTCTTAATTGCTGGGGCTTTATAGAAAATCGTGTGAAGGCAGATCTCACACTAGTTTTCTTTGAGAATGTCTTAGCCATCTTGTTCTTTTGTGCTTCATATAAGTTTAAGTAGCAGCTTGCAAAGCTCAACTATACATTATCTGTTGGATGTTTGATTGAGACTGCATTGAGCCTGAACATCAATTTGGGGAGAATTGACATCTTTACAACATTGAGGCTTCCAGCCATGAGCATGGCATATCTCTTATATTTAGATATGTAGGTCCCCTGAATGAAATCATACTTTTCCCTATAGAGAGCTTGCCTGTCTTCTGTGGAAATTCTTTTAGGCATTCAATATTATCTTGATGCTTAAAAAAAAAAGGAACAAAAAGCATTTTTAGCTGTTTGTTTTTGTTGGCAGGTGAGAATACGATTTATTTTTGCATCTTGTTTTAGATGCAGCATTCATAGTGTCCCCATCTCATGGAGACCCCCAGCAGCAGTGCATGCAGCTTCTCTCCCTCTCCCCGCTGCACCGACCTGCAGTACCCCCAGGGATGCCAGGCAGTGTATAAGTGTGTGCAGTGGGCACTGAAGAATTCTGCCTTCCTGTCTTCCATTCTAGAACCACAGAGCCGGGTGGATCAAGGGCTCCTGGCACCAGCTTCTCCAGCTGTCTTAGGGGCATTTCCAGGAAGTCAGGGCCATGAGAAGTCAGCCCTAGGTCATCTTCTCCTTGGCTGGGGAGGGTTCCACTTCATGATAGCTCTTGAGCTCAATGGGTTGGTGCTCAGGATTGGAATGATCAGGTCTGTGAATGCTCAGGAGAACTGCCAATGAAACCATTGAATCCTAAAGTGGTCTGTGCAAAAAAAAATTTAAAGTTCAGATTTAGGTTTTTATTAGCTTTCTGCATTTGTTTTTCTTTTTAAGTTAGTTTTGGTAAGTTACATTTTTAGAGGACTTTGTCTATTTCATCTAGGTTTTAAGTTTATGGGAATAAAGTTGTTCATGATATTCTGTCTCCATGATTATAATAATGTTCCTTTTTCAGTTGTGACATTCTGTATTTGCACATCCGCCCTTTTAATCTCCATTATTGCCAGAGGATTGTCTATTTTATTAACCTTTCAAGTAATTAGCATTCTTGACTCTCTGTGTTTGTTATATTTTATTACTTTACTTTTTAATATATTATTTCTTTCCTCTACCCTCCATGGCTTCATTTTATCCCCCTCAATTTTTTTTCTTTTTTAAAAAAATATTTATTTTTTAGTTTTCGGTGGACACAACATCTTTATTTTATTTTTATGTGGTGCTGAGGATCAACCCAGCGCCCCGTACATGCCAGGCAAGCTCGTTACCACTTGAGCCACATCCCCAGCCCTCCTCCTCAATTTTTTGAGGGGGACATCTATGATACTTATCAGTCTTGAGCCATCTGCCTGTCCTAAGATATATGTATTTAGTTCTGGGAATTAAATGCTATGCTGCATTCAACAAGTTTTGAAGTATTTGTGTTAATATTCACTTTGAATTATTTTGTTTTTCATTTGACTTCATTAATTTGCTGCTTAAAAGTGTTTTGGAATTTTGAAACATAGTTTTCCAGGATGTACTTTTGGCTTTGTTGCATCTGATGAGAGTGTCTCTGATTTCAGCAGGGTAGCCTGTGTGCATGCCTGGCTAGGGGGAGCCATTGGCATTATTGTCACATGCGGATGGCGCCCCCTAGTGTTGTGGGTCATATAACTTGCACAATTCTTATGCGTTTACATTTTGAAATTTGTTGAGATTTACTCTGTGGACCTGCATATGGCCAATTTTTGTAGTGTCCACTATGTACTGGAAATAATGGGTATCCACAGTTGGTGCCACCTTCTTTATGTGTCCATTAAGTCAGATACTGTGGATCTGTCTTTACTGATTTTGACTACTTCTGTCAATAACTGGGGGAGCTGTGTTAAAACTTCACCCTAGGGATGGGGAGGTAGTTCAGTGGTAGAGTGTTTGTCTAGAATGCACAAGGCCCTGGGTTCCATCCCAGGACCTTCAAAAAGAAAAAAGAAACAACAACAGCCCCACCCTGTGATAGTACGCATTGCTGCTAACTTTGCCCTGTGATTGCCCTGTGATCTTGCATGTCTGCTCTGGCCAGTGCAGTGATGGTCTGCATTTGCTGCTCTGTGCAGTCCTGGGCCCTGGTGTTGTGCTTCGCATTTGAGGCTCTGTTCCTCATTTGAAGTTATGCTCTTGCATTGCGTCAGCTCAGAATGCCTAGGTATTCTTGGAGTCTGAGCCTGCTGTTGGAGGGGCCCTCTCCCGAATGGTGCTTTTGCTCTGTGTCTCTTTGGTATCAGGAATGTGCTTACACCAGTTTTCTCCTGGTGGCTGTTTAAACCTGTTTACACTGTTTACTTTTCCCTCTCTTTAGGTTGGCTCCTGTGTTTCTTATGTCTCTTGTAAACAGCTTACAGTTGGATTAAAAATATGCAGACTGGTGTTTTTTCTATTTTAATTGGACCACTTAGTCTATTTACTCTTATTTGGACCAAAACCTGCCATCTTATTTTGTGTTTTTTGTCCTGCCTGTACTTTTTGTTTGTTTGGAGTATTGGGAATTGAACCAGGGGTGCTCTACCAGTTACAACCCTAGTCCTTTTTATTTTGAGGCAGGGTCTTGATAAGTTGCCCAGGATGACCTGGAACTCCCGTCTACCTGCCTCAGTCTCCCAAGTAGCTGAGATTACAGGTGTTTGTCACCACACCCGGCTTTCCTTTTTTTTATGGATTGAAAATATTTATCTAGTTTCTTCCCCTTTACTATGATTTTTGGAAATCATGCACTGTTTCTCTTTCTCATAACAGTTCCCTAGAAATTGTGGTAGGAATGCTAAAAAAAAAAATCAAGTAGATCAAGACCTTTGGTCCTTTTCCTGGACAATTCAAAATTTTGGAAATCACTAACTGCTTTGATTCTCATATGATAGTATTGTTGGTATTTCTATTTTTAGCACCACAAGGCTGGGTCTCTCTTACTTTATCTAGTCAGTGTCTTTTCAGGTCAACATAAAATTTATGCCTCTCTTTGCTCTTCACATTTTTGGACCTCAGGAAATCACTTATTTTGATATTTTAGAATTTCCTCTCCTGAGGGCCTGCTGATGCCCAGTTCTCTTTGTTAGTCTGAAAATGTCTTCCTTCAGTTCTCATTCTCCTGGGTGTGGGCTGTTGTCTGGTATTTCCTTGCAGCCCTGGAAGCTGCCAGCCACCTGCCCAGTGCTTCAGCTGTCTTGGTGTGCCTGCTCTCCACATTGGCTCCTCTCCTCAGCTTTGATTTTTGCTCATTTTCTCTTTAAATTTGTTGGGTTTCTTGAGTCTGAATTAGAGCCTTTCATCAGGTAAAATTCACAGCTGTTGTCACTTTGGATGTTGCCTATTTCATTCTACACTGTTTTTGAAACTAATTAGATGTATGTTCTCTCTCTTTTATGTTTTTCTTCATATTTTTGGCCTTTTTGGCTTTCTGTGCTTCATTGTGGACATTTTCTTCTGTTTTTCATTATTGAGTTCACAGATTCTCTCTTGATCAGGTTTAAGCTGCTGTTAGAAGGCTCTGGGTCCCCCCATCCCATTCTATATTCTGTTTAGTTCTCTCAATCTACTGAGTTTAATAATATATATATATATATATATATATATATATATATATATATATATATATATATATATAGTTGTATTCTAATAGGTTACTTAAAAGAATTTTTCAAATGGAGTTACTTTTTGCATTGCATTTTTTTTTACTCTAGGCTTTCTACTTATTCTGACATATTCACGTCCCTATGTGAAAAAAGGTTACTGTAGTGTGCAGCTGCAGCAAATTTTCAATTTGCCATTTTTACTTCACTTGAATAAATAGATATAGCATTGTATTATTTGGTAATTCCAATTTTGAATTTTTGGATCTTCTGTTTGTTGCTTAGTTATTCATTACCCCCTGCAGTGTGTTTGTTTATATGCTGTTATTTCTTACTATTCACTGTTTTCATCCTTGGAAAATTATTTGTTGGAATTAGGTGAATAATCATAAGGGATGAAGGTATCTCTGACCAGAGCGGATTCTTGTTGGCTTTTGTCAGGTGTTTGGTTCCAGTCTTTTGTTGGCTTTTGTCAGTTGTTTGGTTCCAGTCTGGGATCACTTTAAACAAGTTCGTGGCTCAGAGTTGCTTGGGCTATCTGGACATGGGAACCCAACTTGCAAAAGTGCATGAAGCTGACAGGAAATCACCTAGTGTGATTCCCGGTGATGTGTCGGGATGACTCTTGGGGTGTGTGTGGAGTGAAGAATGGTTTCAGAAAAAGCTTGACAGCTTCTTTTTGGATGATGAAAATGTTCTAATATTAGATCGTGTGGTTAGATTTAGCAAAACTCTAAATATTCTAAAATCAGTGTACAGTTGTATACTTATTACAGGTGACTTTTATGATATATAAAGTATAACTCTGTGGGGCGCCATAGTGCATGACTGCACTCTTCCCGTCCTGATGCCTCAGATTCTGACCAACCACTGCATTTGCTCTGGTTAGGGCAGAGTCTAGCTCCGATAGTAAGATGGTCTTCTTGTGGGATGTGTCCCCAGGGTTGAGTTACAGTCACCTGTCCGTGGTAACCCTGCTCCTTCTGACCTTTTTTGGATGGTAAAAGCCCACTTCCGAATGTGCTCGCTCTCGTCAGCCTCTCGGGACTTTCTCTTGCTCTCCCTCTTGGGGGGGCCTGAGGCCGAGAATAGAGAAGCCGCCCTGAAGCTTGTGTAAAGGTAAAGTGTGTCTCTTTTATTTGGTGTCCCTGCAAATTCACAGAGGGACCTTAAGTTCAGCTGCCTGCACAGGTTGGGGGCGGCATAACTCAATAAACTGTTAAAAATGCATGAGGCTGCTTGTGATTCTGTGTCCTCAGGGCCATGATTTTGTGTCTTTTCTCTAATGCTCTTGTCACTGCCAGGTTCCCTGGGGTGTGGGTATGGAGGTGGCGCTTGGTCTGTGAGGATGGCCTTGTGCCTGGATTCTGGGACTCTCATCCTGGTTCCTGCTTTCGGCTGCTTTCTCCTTGAATCTTCCCCTCATCAGAAGATTCTCTAGGTCTGCGGAGGCCCACTCTTCTCCTTGGATTTTGACCTTCTAGTTTCATAGTCTCTGGACAGCTCCTCTGTGTTTTTATTGAGATTATAAATCAAAGAAAGGAAAACATTTGGTATTTGGTCTAGTTTACTCCTCCTCTGCACTGTCCCCACCTCCCCATGTGGAAAGGCAGGCCCCAGCAGCTGGCCCTCATCCCTGGATCTTGAGGTCTTTTCCTTTGCTCCCTCATTTCCTACAGTCTCTCGTGACTCGTCACACACTTTCTGTGGAGTGGGGCTACTTTCTCTATTATATGTTAATGTCATCTCTAATCATACAGGTGACATTAAACAAGCGGTCTGGTGAATGGGGTGAGGCTGGGACTGGGTAGAAACAGCCTGTCTGATCCTATACTTCAAGGAAGTCTGCATCTTGGTTTTACCTGAATAGTTTTAGAAATGGAGCTAATTTTAGCTAGGTGTGGTGGCCCACGCCTATAATCCTAACCTCTTGGGAGGCTGAGGCAAGAGGATTGAGAGTTTGAAGCCAGCCTCAGCAATAGAGAGGCACTAAAAAAAAAAGTAAAAAGAAACTGGTTTGATTTTTATGTGTAAGGTGTAAGTGGTGTTTGAAATAAAATAGTTGCATTGGTATGTTAGAATTTTTAATAAGGAAAATATTTTTTTGCAGTAATTATTACTATAGAAACATAGTTTTTATTCTTTTTGTTTCCTAGTGTTTCTGCTTAAGTATATTAAGCATTGGTTTTTGTGAATCACCCTTAGCTGTTTGCCTTTCTTAGTAAGGACAGAAAAGGAAAGGATGTGGCTTAGGAAAGACACCAGATGTACACAAAGAGAGGAGGGGTGAGATCTCAGTATAGGCACCAGCAATAAAATGCATGAAACAACACTTTTGCTACATTAAAAATAAAAAAAAGCCACATTTACTGAGCTAACAGCAAATGAAAATGAGGTTAATAATATATTTCTAAGTTCAAAATTTATAGTGTATTTACTTGCATAGAAAGAGCCACACGTTTTTCAAATGGAGTTACTTTTTGCATTGCATTTTTTTTTACTCTAGGCTTTCCACTTATTCTGACATATTCACGTCCCTATGTGAAAAAAGGTTACTGTAGTGTGCCTGCTTCCCAGCCGCAGCAAACTGTGACACCTGTGTGGTTTATTTCAGATCCAGCCTCTTCCTGCTTCCTGTCCTAACCTCCTGTTTTAAGCCCCATAGCATTTTGTACTGCTTTGTACCCTGGAACACAAGTTACCTTTGTTTTATAGTTTTCCACTTGCAAGAAAGCAATATCATAGATTTGAAAAACCAAAGCATATAGTATTAAAATAGTGATAATGAAATAATGCTAGGAACCACTTAAATGAGCTTTGGCATTGCTTTTCCTGCCATTTCCCCAGTGCATTACCTTGCTCTCAGGGAGCCACAAACTCTATGTCGCACTCTTTTTTGTTTGCTTATGCAATTCTTCCATGTTACTCAATGTTATTTTTGCCAATTTTTAAACATCTTCTTGTTATTCTACACTTCCACACTTGCTTCTTGTTGGATATTCAGGTTTCTTCCTGTATAGCCCCTGTCCCTCCTGTGCTTGGACTGTCTCATTATCTTAGAGTCTGGGGAGTCAGCTGATAGGGTGAGAGGATGATGGAACCCCTGTGGGAGGTGGGAGTGAAGCTGGAGGACCAGCCTGGAGCCTCTACCTGCCTGGAGCGCTTGTTGCCTTTCTCTCTTTCTTCACTTCCCACAGCTGTTCCCCCTGGTATACTTTAAAATGTTTTTGCAGTGCTGGGATGGAACCTCAGTGGACTCCCACGGCCCTCCAACTTCCTACCTCCAGAGTGGACGGTGGTAGGGGGTCACTTCCATCATCTGAGTTCTGGGTGCAGACTGCTGGCTAAAAGTGGCCTGAGTCTGTTCCCTTGCCTGGGGGCTTGTCCTGCTGCTGTGCTTTCTTAGAAATTCCTTGAGCCTCCTTTTATACATGCTCAGCCACTGCTTCCCATTCTCTGCTTTGTGGTTGGTTTCTGCTGGTGCAGAACCTGAGATTTTGTCTTAGGTTTCATTTGGCCTTTGCCAGATCTTTCTGGATTCCTGATTACTTCCTGGAGCTTATTTGCAATCTTCTCTGCTTAAGTCATTCAAGAATCAGGTAAGTGTACTTGCTGTGCCCTCCATTTTCAGGTAATTCATAAAGGTGCAACAGGGTGGTCAGGGTGCAGTGATTGGAGACTAGCATTCATCTGTAGAATACGTTCTCCTGTGTCCTGCTTCAGCAACATGCCTGTCTCCATCACTATTTTCTCAGAAGGGCTTTGAATCTACAGCCTTCCTGGAGGGAGAGGGTGAATAGCTAAGAAGCAGAAAGGGTTTCCTTCGTTATTTGAGGATTTACATATAATGAAGACATGGTAGGCTCAGACACCTTCATGTCAGTGAAAACACATTTAGGTGTTTCAGTTGATTGAAGGCAAAATGTGGCCCAGCACTGTGAAATGCTGCCAGAATAGATGGATCAGATCCTGGTTATCAACTTCTGGCTGTGCTAACAGGTTCCAGCATCCAGATAAGGAGGAGAGAGCTTTCCAGCTTATGAACTGTTTTTTTTAAAACATCATTATTTTTAAAAAGAGTGTATATGAAATTAGAATTCTTCAGGGTGCATGGCTCAGGAAGTGAGGGGTTCAAAACCCTGTCTTCCAAGGAGATTCGGCCAAGCAGTTGGATTGGTTCAACTTAGAACACAGAGTATTCTTGGGCAAGTGAGACGGGTGAATGGCTTCCTAGATGTCAACAGTCACGAGGAGTTGGCTCTGCTCTTACACATACTTAACAAGAGAAAATTGAAGGTTTTAGAGGTGAAGTAATTTGAACTCGGAACTGGCTGTCTGCAAGGTGGCAGGGTGGGCTGGGGAACGAGGGGAGACATTCTCTGGTGGGAGTTTCTGATCAGCACAATCTGACTGGTGTCCCAGCATTGTCAAGCAACAGGGCAGACATTATTGCTCTAAGTGCTCTGAACAGCTTTAGATCATGTGTGTATTTTTTTCTCTTTTTTTGACAGCATGGGAGATTGAACTCAGGGGCACTCTATCACTGAGCTACATTTCCAGACTTTTAAATTTTTTTTGGTCTTAAGACAGAATCTTGCCAAGTCACCTAGCTGGCCTCAAACTTGCAGATCCTCCTTTCTTCAACCTCCTGAGTCTGGGTTACAGATGTGCACCAACATGCTCAATTGTGTCTTTTCCCTTTGAGTTGAAGCATAAGGAAATATCCCAGTCAGGATCTGGTAAAGGAGATAGGAAACCTTCTGGGTACTTCAGTAGAGGGCATTAGTTAGGGAATTGATTTCATGGGAGTTGGAGGCTAGAAAGACAGACAAGAAAGCTTAAGATGGCAGAATGTAGCTAGAGGAGGCAGCTCACACCTCTAGGACCAGGAGACAAAGTGAAGCAATAGAGAAGACCTGGGGAACTAGAGCTGGGACTGCAGAGGTTGGGAAACAGCCAGGTGGTGCTGTGTATGTGCCTGGGTGTGAGGTGGGTCCTGGGGGCACCAAGGAGCTGGGAGTGCAGGGGGCACGGTTCTTTTGTCGGCAGTCTTCCTCTGGTGTTCCTGATGGCAGAATCCAATAGAAGATTCTCTGGAATAGAGGTAGGAGTTGCACTCTCCTTGTGTCTGCATCTCCAGCAGAGGTTAGGAGGGCATCTGGAGAGTGGGCTCCTTGATCCCCATTGCAGGCTGCTCCTTGGGACAAGTAGCATCAGTTTGTCCGTTCTGTGTATTCTTTTTTTTTTTTTTTTATTCTTTTGGTTGTAGTTGGACACAATGCCTTTATTTTATTTATTTTTATGTGGTGCTGAGGATCGAACACAGCACCTCACACATGCTAGGCGAATGCTGTACGGCTCAGCTACAACACCCCCCCACCTGTTCTGTGTATTCTTGAACCTTTCATGCAGCAGTGGTGGTTCTACTTGCTGTGCCTCTGTAACCATCTGATACACAGAGCCTCCACCGAGGGAGGGTGAATAGCTGAGACACACAGTGAGTTTCTGCTGGCTTGTCCACCTAATGAGCCTCTTTGCTTGCCCACAAGGGCCTCATGGACTCTGTGGACTCCTTTATGGCCAGAGGTTTTTGTAATGAAGCATGTCTTGGTTCATGCCTAGGGAAGCACATACATGGTCATCATGGACCACATGTGGATCTCACATTTCTCCCTCCAAGAGGCAGGGGTCAGAGCCCCACTTAATTCTCTTCAGTGATGACTACACATCTGGGCCTGCTGGCAGTGCACTAGAATTTTTTTAAAAATCAAGAATGAATTTCATTCAGAATTCAGAAACATTCAAGAATGTTTCAGAGATGTCCATGATCCATGTGGTTGAGAAATGTGCAACCTTCTTAGGAACCATACTCTTCACAAAAATCTGGATGTGGAGTAGTGAAGTTCCATTTGTAGAATCAAGAAGGTTCCAGTTCAGTTTCTTCTTAGCTTCTTTGATGAGCGTTTGTTCTCTTTGTAATAGATTATGACTGTGAGATTATTCTTGATGTAGTGCTGTGCAGGAAGAGAAGCCACAGCATCGAATCTGTGATGCTTTGCTTCTGTATTCAGAAGGAGAACCAGAATATTAGAATAGTTGCTTATTGCTCTTCAAAACAGCCAGGGCTGCCCTCCATATGCAAGCCTGCTTCTCTGTGGTCGGGCTGCTTCCCGACTGTAGTTTCTCTGGAATTACATATTTACTGTTGGGATATACCTGTAATTTATATAACAATTTTTCTACTGTTAGATATTTAGTCTGCTTCTGATGTTTCAGTATTATAAATAATGATATATATATATATTAAACCTTTGGTCCAGATTTCTGGCTATTTTCTTACTGTAGTTTTTAGAAGTGATGTAAAAAACTGGAGATGAAGCTTGTAAGGGGTGTTGCTGTGATTTTCAAAATTGCTTTTCAGGAAGGCTGGGCTACTTTCCATGCCCACTAATGGGATCAGAGAGTTTCCTTCTTTGTACCATGGGCAGTGTCATTTAAAAAAGTCTTTGCAGTTATGTAGATTTGATCATTTAATTGTTTTAATTATTAGTGTTACCATAAGTGCACTGAACTCTTTTGCATATGTTTATGAGTCACTATGATTGCTTCTTTTATTATTCTTTCATCTCTTTTGCTTATTTCCAAACACAGAAGTTGAAGGTGAGCTGCACCATATTAATACTCTGGGATTCTGCAGCCGCCTGGTTCTGAGAATTATTTTGTAACTCTTAGGACCTAGAGGGAGGCCCCTTGGGAAGTGCGGACTGGGGCTCAGGTCCCAACCCTTTCTGATCAGTGTGTGTCAGTGCCTTGGGTAAAGATTTGGTGTGCTTACCAAGTTTTCTAAGCCCAGGTAGTACCGTGGATGAGAAAATCACCATGATCATGCTGTTGAAGGACAGACTGCTGGAGGTGCTCAGATACTAAAGGGAGGTGTAGGAAGTCTTACCTGTAGTGTTCTCCCCGCTTCCTCCCCTTCTGCACTCTCCCTCTCTTCCTTCTTTACCACCATTCCCTCTTTCCTTCCTCCCCTTATTTCCTGCCAATTGCCTAAGTGCTGATGGACATTCAGAGTCCCTGTGACCACCCCGGGGAGTACAGAGCTGAGTGTGCAGCCCCTGATGGGTCTCCACCTGGGCTCAGACTCCTCTGTGCTCTGTGCAGTTGAGGCTGCAAGTGAAATATCTTATTTTGTTCTGGATCTTCTTTTTTGAGTGGTATTCGCAGAACTGACCTGATAGGGGGTGGTCCTGAGAGGTCTCTAAGTGACCCTGTGCCCCTCTGTGAGTTGCAGAGAGTGGGGGATATTGAGTAAGGGAGATAGGCTCTGGAAGAATGGATGACCCTCACCCAGGCTGAAAAGGGTGACCATTGGTCACTTGGGGACTGACTTGTACTTGCTGATAGTCATTGCACATAAACTCCTCCACAGGACAGACCTCACAGTTACTGGAGACCTGTCAGGAGGAATTGGAGGCCACTCCTAGGTGATTGAGGATTACTGTGTTGCTAGAAGGGTGCTTGCTGTCATGGAAGGAAGGATACCAGGTAGACCTGATTCAGGGAATAAGGGAATAGTTCAGCTCATTCCTAGACTTGTGGCCTTAGTGATTTTTTTTGGGTGCTGGGGATTGAACCCAGGGTGCTCTACCACTGAGCCACATTTCTAGCCCTTTTTCTTTTTTTATTTTGAAACATGGCCTTGTTAAGTTGCTGAGTCTGGACTCAAACATGTGATCCTTGTGCCTCAGCCTCGTGAGTCACTGAGATTGCAGGTGTGTGCCATGGTACCTGGCTCCTGACTTAGTGGTTCTGAAATCACTTAGAACATTAATTTCCTGCAAAACAGGTATTGATGTGTGCTTCCCACAATTGATGTGTGTATCTAAAGATGTGATGTTGCTGGAGCCACCTGTTTCCCTTTCCTTAAAGGTTGCCTGTGTAGACCTGGTCTTGCAGCTGACTCTGGGACTCTCTTCATGCCTTTGGGTGAAGGTGACAGAAGGCTGATGGGTTGGTTTTTAAAGCATATCAGAATTTTTAGCCTCAGATAAACATTCAGTACTTGTAGAGCAACTGCCCACCAAGTTGCAAATTAGCAGATGGTGCCTGTCATCCATGTTCAGGGCATCTTTCTGCCCTGCATGCCATGCTGTAAGCCCAGAGGCTCGGGGTAGCATCTGAGGCCATTGCTCATGCTGTTTCTGCTCCTCTGTCCCTCGTTCTTACTACATAAGATGGGAATGATGGTATTGGTCTCCTGATCCTGGTGGTGAGATGGAGGGGTAACTAGGCACTCTGAAACAGTTACATGTTCTCTCATGATTGGCTCACCATGTGGCACAGGTGACTTGGACCTTCCAGCCTGTCATTGGCCGTGGGCAAACAGGGGATTTCGATTTTTCTTTTTTGGACTCTGTTGAGCAGAGAGTAAGACCCTTGCTTAGGAATCTGTGTTACTGAAAGGAAAGACTGGGGGGTGGGGTCTCCCTAATTCACTCTATCTCCTCTTCCAGTCCAGGGCCTGCTCTGCAGCTGGGGTTGATGGGAGAATGAGCCAGGCAGTGTCAGGCTAGGCCAGGCCCAAGGGGATCCTATCTTTAGTTTTTTGTTGTTGTTGCTGCTGCTGCTGTTCTGAATGCTTGGTTCCTTGAGTTCTTTCTCTGTCGGGAAGGGAACCAATTAGCATCCTGAATTGCACTTTGATGAAGTTTACTTTTGTTCATTGAGATTCTACTGAGAACTACAGAAAAACTATTCATCTGGGGGTTTCAGAGGAGGGTTGTGTCATGCAAAGTTTTTCTTTGAACTTATAAGGTTAGAACTCAGGGGAGCTAAAAAAAAATTTAAACTTTATAGTGTGGCTCATAAATAACTTACTGCCTTTCAAGACGAGTGAATTCATTTGGGGGAAAGCCCTGTGGAGGTTTTCCTGCCCACATAGAAGAAAGAGGCCACTAGGATGAAGACTTCTGCAGTCCGGTCTGTGGGTGGATCGGATCCTGTGGGAGCCTGCCGTCCGGGGAGTGCGACTCTGCTCTGATGACAGAGGAGGTCTTTTTCCAGGTGTGCTCTTTCTTCCTGACCCTTTCTATTTCACCACCATTTGCCCTTTACCGACGGTGGTGCACTGTGTAACCAGTCATATCCCTTCTCTGTCATTTGGAAAATGGATGCCATCAGTGTGTTACTGCTTTGATCTATTATTTATTTAGAAAAATTTTGTATCATGAGAAAATGGGAATTGTGTTTTGAACTTTGAATTCAATCAAGGCTTTGGTAGCTGGTGAGTCATGAAACTTTATTAAAACAAATGATCTCAGACATGTTAGATGTTTACTGACACTGTGTTACCAGAGTTGAGACATTTAAAGTGAGCCACACATTATTTATATGAACTCATAAAATACAGAGAGAGCATGAGCTGGTTGGGGCTGGATTCTGCATCCTTCTCCAATTCTGCCTCACTTCAAAAGACTGAGTATGTGCTTTTATGTGAACAGGTGTAGAAAGCTGGAGAAGGGTGTCAGCTGGAAATGGAATTAAGCCTGAGTTATGGAAGAATGTTCTTAGTTTTACAGCCTCCTATTACTGTTCTGTTGCTCCAGTTTATTTTTTCCCTTAGCATTCTGAAGCACATGGGGCTGCTCTGTCCGCCAGGGGCAGTTGGGGCACTGTGTGCATAGTCTGCAGCAGGGTGGTCCTGAGTGTGCACACTGCCCTGGGCACTCAGGTGGGCGTGCCTTAAAACATTGCATAGTTTAGGGGCAATTGTCTTTGTGAAGGTGAATTGTACTTGCAATCATTTGCATATGGCTCAGAAGTAAGACACTTATTTTATAATGTATAATATAATTTTTGGTTTAGGTTTTAAAGAATTGGAATGCTTGTGAAACAAATAAATTCCATAGTGATGAAAAGTTCAAAATTTGCAGTATTTCTGAAAAATATTCATCCTGAATCTACTTCCCTTTATAGTCCAGGTATATGTGCAGTTTGCTCAAAATTCCTCACATAGGGCCTTCAGCATTGCTTTGAGGCTGCTGAGCTGGTCCGTGGTGGTGGCGGCTGTGAGCTACGTTTCCAGCATAGATCATAATGCTTTTTGCAGTTTGTCAGAAGGCGCTCTGTGCTCAGGCAGATGGAGGGGCTGAGGCAGGATGTTGAGAATCTGTGAGGACATCAATCCTCCGTTTCTGGCACAGATTTAATTGTTTGGTTCGCCTGGGAAGCCATACGTTAACTTCTGCTTCAACCCTGCCCGATCTCGCCACAGATGCTAGCTTTACACAGGTCTATTTTTCTCTGAAATTGAACCTGAGAGACAAAAATCCACACTGGAGTTGTCATAGATTTTGCTAGATTGAGACTCATTGAGCTGATTGGATGCTTTCTATCTGCCCAGGTGATCCCTTATGTAGCAGTCAAATCGTCATCCCGGGGAACATGTCAGGAGAGCTGCCTTCTAAGATGGGAGTTTCTGTTTTTCATTTCCCCTAATATATGACCAAAATCCAGCACTTAACTCCCTGCCTCTCTTAGGTACTGGGGATTGAACCCAGAGGTGCTCTGTCATTGACTCCTTTTTTATTTTGAGACAGGGCCTTACTAAGTTGCTGAGGCTGGCTTTGAACTTGAAACCCTCCTGCCTCAGCCTCTGGAGTTGCTGGGATTAAAGGTGTGCACCACAGTGCCAGGCCTAAATTTTCTTCCTGAGAAAGTAATGATGAATTCACTTTGCTCTGGTCTAATGGAATCTGTGTTGGGTCAGCTCTCTCCTTTGGCCTCAGGGCCTGTGGTTTCCATCCCCAGAGGGGAGCCAGAGAGCAGCCTTCAGGTGACTCTTTACTTGTCCCACCTGGTCCCTTCTACTGCAAGGTCATTCCTGAGTAGGAGTATTCAGATACTTCCAGCTCCTTGGGGTCTGGCCCAGGAGCTGAAGATTCTGCTGGGTTGGGTTTATGTCTCTGTGGTCTTCCTCACTTGCTCTGTGTGCCCTGGTTGTCCTTGTTCTGCAGACCAGATTTCAACAATCTCAAGGGTGAGAATGTCCTCGGAAATCATCTGTGGAATGAAAACATGAGCCTATTGTGGACCACTTCTTCTGTTTTTGTAACCTTTGTCAGTATTTCTAAATGTGCCATAAGGGCACAAAGATACATAACACAAATACATGTTGAAATGAGTCCCTGGAAGGCAGTGTTGGCGGCTGCAGGCAGGCCCTAGGCCACAGCTTCCCTCCCAATGCTGTACTTACCAGCCTTGCCCCCTGGCTTTCCTTTCTCAGTCTTACCTGAATATCTGTAAACTGCACGTGTTCCTGTGTGCCTCCCGCACCTGCAGAAGATCTGTCTGGTGCAGCTGGGGTCTTTTACAGTCACTGTTGTGCACCACCTGCCAGTATATGCATTTGTTGAATATTTGGGTTGCCCTTGCATATTGTAAATAATGCTGCTTTACGCATTTTTATATAGGATTTCTGCTTCACAAGTGGAATTTTGGGGTGGTTGCTTAAGGATAGAATTGCAGGGTAACAGGGCTCAGTTTTAGAAGATAACTGCCAGTGACTTTTCAGAAGGTTGTGAGCTCCCACCAGCAGCACACAGGCCTGCCGTTGTGCTCTCTGCCAGCACACTGGTCTTTATTTCAGTCGTTTCATGGGTATGGTATTTTGGTTTTAATTTTCCTTAAATTTAAATTTTTTTCTTTTTCGAAATTGTTATTTACTAATGGGGTGAATGTGATAATGTTTTGGTATATATACACATTGTGCAATGATTAAATCTAGCAAATTAGCATATCCATCACAGGGTGAGAACATTTAAAATGTACTTTTTGGGGAACTGGGGTTACACTCAGTGAGTAGAAGAGCACTTGTCTTGCATGTGTGAAGCCCTGGGTTCCATCCCCAGCACTACGAAACAAAACCAAAAACAACAAAAAGAACCCACAACTGTTTTTTTTTTTTAATATTTTAGTTGGACATAATATCTTTACTTATTTTATTTTATTTTGTGGTGCTGGGGATTGAACCCAGGGTCTTGTGTATGAAAGGCAAGCACTCTACCAACTGAGATATATCCCCAGCCCTATTTGTTTATTTTTATGTGGTGCTGAGGATTGAACCCAGCGCCTTGCACGTGCTAGGTGAGTGCTCTACTGCTGAGCCACAACCCCAGTCCCCCTCCCCCAACTATGTTTTTAGCAAACATCTTTTTAGGCTTTCTTTTGGTAAATAGGAACAGGTGAGATTTGCTACTGCGGTGCATGTGTGTGCATATCTTCCCTGAGGCTTGTGCTTGTGTTGAAATCTTCTCACCTTAAGGTCAAGATTTGTCCCAGAATGTGTCCTAAAGCTTTACAGTTTGGTGCGATTTGCTTAGGTCTGGTAACTAGGGTGCAATAACTCCTGGTATGGCCTGGAAGTTCTGTGTCATGCCTGCTCTCTTGGCATAATTATTCGTATCATCCTTTTTCATTCAACAGTGCCCCACGTGGATGGCAAGTTGCACCGACTACTACTTACTGGTATTGGGCTTTGCATATGGAGTGAAGGAGGAGTCCAGTTTCACTTTGTTCCATATAACTATTCATTTGTCCGATACCTTTTATTTCCATGGACTGAGGTTATTCCTCTACAGTGGTCTCTGGCATTGGCTTGGGCGTGCCACTGGCCCTGCCTCTGGCACTCTGTGCTGCCCTGGGTGTGTCTTTCTGTGTCAGCACCACACTCTTAATCTCTGTGGCTTCAAATGATCTGAAAAGCAAGCTGTGACATCTGGTGTTCAGGAGGACCTCTCTGCTTCTTCCCTTTGCCTTGCATACACATCTTGGGATCAGCAGCTCTGATTTCCCTGCTGAAGCTCTGACGGAGTCCGCATAGATGATTCAGCCAGAGACTTGATCTCAATAATAAGTTTTCTAATTTTCTGTGTGGAGGTCTTTCACATCTTTTATTAGAATTATTCCTAGTTATTTAAAGTTTTAAATGCTATTTTGATGATGTCTTAGAAATGTTTTCTCATTTGCTCTGGTGCACACAGGAACATAGTTGGTTTTTATGAACTGATTTGCATGCAGCAGCCTTGCCGAATGTTATAATTTGGATATTTATCCTCATATTTGTTTGGATCTAAAAACACAGCCATCGTCTTTTGCAAATGGTGCCAGTTTCTCTCTTCCATCTTTACATTTTCTCTTTTTAAAACTATGTCACACCATCTAGGATTAGTGTTGAATAGAAGGGGATATCCTTGACTTTCTTCTTACCTCATAGGGAAAGGTTTTAGCCTTTTACTACTAAATGACAATTTTTGCAGAGTTTTTATAGATAGGCTTGATCAGAATAAGGGAGTTCCCTTTCCTTGCTGTGAGAGTTGTTTTGATAAGGAGTGTGTGGTTGGTTAAGAGCCTTTCCTGCCTGGGTGGGTTGGTCAGCAGCCTTCCCTGCTTGGATTTGTTGCAGTGGAGGAGCATGCTCTCAGGTGCAGAGCTGCTCTGCAGGTTGAGCCTGGCTGTATCCACTTTGGGACACAGGTCTTGAGCTCTTTCTGTATAACGAAGTTATTTAAGATTTTTGCCCATTGTTATTGATGAGAATGACTCACTGATTTTGTTTAGTTTTGTCTTTTTGGTACAGTTTTTATACCAACATTATTCTAGTCCAGAATTATGATTTTGGGAGTGATTTCTTATTTTTCCTATTCTCTGCCTTTTAGCAGGATTTGTAGAACTTGTTGTCCAGATCTTGATTTTTTTTTTTTTTTTTTTTTTGGTTACTGGGATTGAACTGAAGGGTGCTTTATCATAGCTACATCCCCAGCCCTTTATATTTTGAGACAGGGTCTTGAGATCATGGCTGGCCTCAAACTTGGGATCCTCTTGCCTTAGCCTCCCAAGTAGCTGGGATTATACAAGGTACACAAGCAGACGCATAGCCTGTTCTGTTGTGAACACCTCACAGGTGAGATGCTGGGGGTGGTCCTGAGTTGAGGTTGAGGGAAGAGTGGATCTGGGGTTCTGTTGTGGTAGAGGTGATGAACATTAGTATAAGTTGAGTACAGTTGTTGGACAGCCTGTCCACTGACTGTTGTCTTTTGTTGTTTAGCAGTTCACAGTAAACCGGAGCTTTATAATTTTTCACTTACTTCCATGATCATTCAGTGTCTTACAGAACAGGAGGTTTAGTTAGGCAAACAGGTCCTAGGAACATTAACTTTGAGTATTCCTGAGATGCTTATCAGAAACATAGAAAGCCCGGTTCAAGGGGTTTCAGGTCATACAAACTCAGTGTAGTCCAGTGCTCAAGGTCTGCTGGCCGTCCTCAGGGGTTCTTTAGGACGCTTTCAGGGTTTGTGAGGGGGGTTTGCATTTCCCCTGTCAGTGTTTCTGCTGGGTGCAAAAGCATGATGGGCAAAGATGTTGGTGTCTCAGTGGCTCCAATGGCACCATCCATGCATTCTTGCTAGCCTGTTACCAGCACCCCAGGCCAGAGGTACTGCTGGGGTCCCCACCGACTGGATTCAGTTGCCTGACTGCATCAGAAATGAGAGAAAGGGCTGGGGATGTGGCTCAAGCGGTGGCACGCTCGCCTGGCATGTGTGTGGCCCAGGTTCGATCCTCAGCACCACATACCAACAAAGATGTTGTGTCCACCGAAAAATAAAAAATAAATATTGAAAAAAATTCTCTCTCTCTCTCAAAAAAAAAAAGAAAAAAGAAAAAAGAAAACAGCACAAACATAAGAATTTAATCACAGTTTGGACCAAACTGGGGTGACAGCTAATCTGCCTCTGTCCATCCTGCAGGAACATTGCAATTCATAGGTACAAAAGCCAGGAGTTATGTGGATTTAGCAAGCTGTGGTCCAGTTTTTCAGCCTTGCTGTCAACTCCCAGTCTTTGGAGTCAGTTCCTCTGTTCCCATTCTCAGCGTGGGAAAGTTTAGTTGCAGAAAAACAATGGATCAGGAAATTTGGGAGGTGGGGGCTCTGTTACAGCCTTGCACTTGCGATAACAAGTTTTATTTTGTTAAATCTTGCGCTTTTGTTACATGTGTTTTTAATATGTTCAAGCACTTCTGCCACACGTGGAGGAATCTGGGTGTCTGAAGGGCTTCCCTTGGGTGCTTGGTACTGCAGTGGGCTTGTGTTTTCTTCCCCACGGAGCACTGCTTTTCCTGAAAGAATGACTGACATAATGTTTTCAAAAAATGGGTGAAGTGAGGGCTGTGGCTGTGGCTCAGTGGTGGAGCGCTTTCCTAGCATGTGTGAGGCACTGGGTTCGATTCTCAGAGCCACAAGAAAATAAATAAGTAAATAAAATAAGATATTGTGCCCCATCTATAACTTAAAAAACAAAAAACAAACAAAAAGAAATCCACCCAAAACCTAAAAAACCATGTCTTCTGGTTTGAGTATAAGGTGTCCTCCTGAAAAGCTCATGTGGCCATGCAGGAATGTTTAATGATGAGATTATGAAAGATGTGACCTCATTAGTGGATTAATCCATTTGATGGATTCATAATTTGATTGAATTACTGGGTGGCAACTAGGTTAAGCTGGAGGAAGCAGGTCACTGGGTGGGCCCTTAGGGATTATGTTTTGTCCCAGGTCCCTTGCCTGCTTCCTCTCTGTATCCTGGCTGCCATGAGCAGAGCTGATCTCCTCCAGCAGCACTTCTGCCATGATGTTCTGCCTCATCGTAGGCCCAGAGCAGTGGAGCTTGCTGACTGTGGACTGAACCTTTGAAACTGAACCAAAATAAACTTGTCCTTCTTAGAGTTGTTCTTGTCAGATATTTTAGTCACAGTGATGAAAAGCGACCAACACACCATGCCATGTGTGGGTCAAAGAATCACTTAAAGTATGAGGTAGAATAATAGATTTTAATGTAACAGTGTGAAAAAGTTATTGAAATGGTTTCAGATTCTGTACTGTAGATGACCTTTAAGAAGCTACCCCTAGGGGCTGGGGATGTGGCTCAAGTGGTTGCACGCTTGCCTGGTATGCATGAGGCACTGGGTTTGATTCTCAGCACCACATAAAAATGAAATAAAGATATTGTGTCCACCTAAAACTGAAAAATATATATTAAAAAAAAAAGAAGCTACCTCTACTTGAGGTTTGGCGCAGTAGCAGAGTATTGGGGTTAGGGATTTAGCTCACTGGTGGAGTGCTTGTCTATATGTGCAAGGGACCCTGAGTTTGGTCCTCAGTCCTGAAAAGAAAAGTATTGACAGTTATTTGAAAAGACTGCATTTAGTATGTAAGGCTGGATTTTCTTTGTCTTCAGCTGAAGCAACACATTGTGCAGATTGCATTTTTTCTTATTTTTTGGTTCTGGGGATTGAACCCATGGGTGCTCTGCACTAAGTTACATCCTTAGCCGCCTTATTCTTTATTTTCAGACAGGGTCTTGTGAAGTTCCCAGACTGGCCTTGAATTTATGCACTTTCTGCCTCAGTTTCCCGTAGCTAGAATTACAGGTGTGCATCACTGTGTCCAGCTCACTAAAATGTTTTGTTTGGGAAAATAATCTTTTTTTTTCTCCCCCTGTGGTGCTGGGGATCAAACCCAGGGCCTAGTGCATGCAAGGCAAGCACTCTACCAACTGAGCTATATTCCCAGCCTGAAAATAGTCATTTTTAAAAAAATATTAAAATGCCAAGTTGGGTGTGGTGGGCACACCTACAATCCCAGTGATACTGGAGGCCAAGGCAGGTGGATGGCAAGTTTGAGGCCAGCCTGGGCAATCTAGCAAGATCCTATCTCAAAATTTTATAAAATTAAAAATAAAAATATCATTTATGTTAACATGTAACTTTTTTTGGGGGGGTACTGGGGATTGAACCAAGGGGTGCTTAACTACAAAGCACATCCTCAGCCCTTTTTATTTTTTATTTTGAGATAGGGTATTGCTAAGTTGCTTAGGGTCTCACTAAGTTGTTGAGGATGTCCTTGAACTTATGATCTCCTATCTTAGCTTTCCCAGATACTGGGATTATAGGCATGCCTGGCTGTGATTAATTTTTTATTGTTAATTTAAAATAAATCAATAAAAATGAAAAAACCCTCATTTTAATTTTCAAAATGATAAAAGCTGATAATTATAGCTGGCAAAAGCTTTTACAGATCTTCCATAATTGTTAGGAGTATAAAAGTGTCTGGAAAATGAAAGTTTGAGAATGGCTGGTTTGTAGAAAAGAAAATACTTAGTGATCTTGTAGTTCTTGGGATGCGGGAGGTGAGGCCGGGCGTTTCAGGTTGATACTAGCCCCTCCTGCCAGCAGAGGCGGATGTCTCTGTCAGTGCTCCGCAGCAGGCTGTGAGGGAATGTGAACACGACCACCCCCTTGGCCTCCGGGTCTCTCTGAGCAGTGAGTGCAGCGCAGTATATTTCTTCTCTTCATCAACCTCGCACGCCCCTCTGTGGGAGGAGAGCTTGTTGGAGGACTGTGGGGCCTGCAGAAGAGCAAAGCCCTAAGCACCACACACGGAAGCAGCCGGTGCTGAAAAGTGAGTGTTTTAATTAAAAATATCCATCACCCAGTGGCTCTTCTTTTTCCTTTATTTCTCAAGTGTGGCAAACGCTAATAAACAGTGGTTGCACTCTGGTTCTGTCGTAATTGTTGGTTGGCGAGTAGGGCTTTTTCCTCTTAGTGCTTTCAGATAAAACCCTGTCCTCATGACAACTCTCCCTTTTTATTTTTATTTTTTTGTTACCTAATAGCAGTTTTTAAAATCATCATTATCATTATTATTTGTTCTTTCTATATACATGGCAGTAGAGTATATTTGACATATCATGCAGACATGGAGTATGACTTCCCATTCTTGTGGTTGAACACGATGTGGCGTGTGAACATAGGAAATTTATGTCCGATTCATTCTACTTTCTTTCCTATTCCCGTCCCTCCCTTTTAAATTTTGGCTTATGTGTATTTCAGAAGTTAGAGATAAAAGGTTATAAGAACCTTCAGGAAATGCCTGCACTGTTGTGTGTGACTGAGAGCCAGAGATGGGGAGAGTTGGGGTGGGGAGAAAACAGCGCCTGCATCATGGGCACCCTTCCCCACTCAACCGTGCTTTGCTCCTGGGCTGATTGTTGGGTGGATTCACCACTGAATTGATCTGGAGGGAGAGGAATCCCAGAGTTGCCTGGAGACAGGGTTCCATTGTGTAATCTCGGGAAATCTCCATCAAGAGCATGTCAACTTTCTCTGCCAATACTGTTTTACTGAAATAGGCAAAAGTATTCCAGGTAATGAATGATCCCTTGTTCTTCCTTGTGTATATGCCCTTTTTGCCTTTGAAGTGGTGGTAGTGAAAAAGTTATTCAGATCAGGGGAAGGGTGTTGGAATTTATGAACATTTTTGTGTTTATTGAGTGGGTTGATTTTGGGGGGGTGCCTACTGCAATGTAGTAGAGGGGATGTATATTGGTTTTTTGATCTTGTGGAAATTGACCTTTATATCAGTCCCCAAGTTTTATTTTAAAACATCTTGTTTTATTAGGTAGAAGAAAAGTCAAAGCACAAGAAATAGAAGTCCAATCTTTTAGTATAACCCCAGGGCTCCCCACTGAGAGCACAGACTGCTGCTTCTGAGGTGGTGGGTGGTGCGTTGGGCAGCAGCAGCTGGGCAGGGGTATTCCGAAGTGTGAGTACACCCTTTGTTGCTAAGAGGTGTTGGGTTTGGTTTGGTTTTACCCTTCTCACCAGTGTTGCCAAGCTCTTTTGATTTGTCATACATGAGTTCTGGCCATTGTAGGGCAAAGAAGGATCCCCTCTATTCCCCTTGGTTTTTATGTGGGCTCTTTGGCTGAATATAGGAACCAGATTAATACAAGAGGTGATTAACAAGAGAAAAGCATAGAAATTTTATTTATTTTATATGTACCTGGGGATCTTCACAGGATTGAAGTTGGAAGAAATGACCAAAGCATGATGCTTATATACTTTTACACCCAGAACAGTAAATGTGTGAAGGATTGACTGGTAGGCAGATGGCTACCTAGACTGGGGTGGTAAACTCTGGGAATGTCACTGTATGAGGGAGGTAGAAGCTTGTGGAAATGAGCATTGCTTCAGAGTTTAATTTAGATTTGCTACAGCCCAGTGGCTAGTCTCTGGTGATCTCTTTTCCAGTGTTGGTATGGGAGGGACATTGCTTCTGAAAGGGTCTTCATGGCTTGCTGCATGGAGGGAAAGGCATACCCAGGGTCCTTCCTGCAGTTACATGTCCTGATGAGCTGGTTTAGCTTAACATAATCAATACTGCATGGGTCTGCTTTGCCTTCATGCCTTCACCATCAGACAGCTGCCCTGTGTTCAGGGTACAGGGTTTTGGGGAGATCTTGCTGGGGACTTTGTAAAATGTGATGGAGTTTATCCCTACCTTTTGGACCCATGCAAGTTGAGTCTTGTTAGCTTTTCCATTGCTATAGTTTTCATCTTACCAGGTGGAACTAGGGTGGTTAGTTTCCTGCAAGTACTACTTAGGTGGAAATGTTGGGCAGACATGCACACTGGAGTGTGCTGGGAGCAGGTCATCTGGGGCAGGTATGGTGTTCGCATTTTTTCTCATTAGTATTTCCATTTTATTTTAAGGAAACCAGTTTATTCCTGCTGTGTTCTCATGCTCAAAATTTCCTATTGAAATTGGAATCAATAAGTAGGGGATTGACCTATCAGCATCTTTGAATGTTAAAAACTTAAGAAAAGTCTGCTTGTTTTCTTAGTTAAATCTATTATAGTATTCTGTTCTTGAGTTTTCCTTCTCTGCTCTTCAGAGGTGCCTCAGAAGTTGGCAGGTGCCCTGAGGCTCCATTTCCCCTGGTTCTTCAGGCAGGCATCATAGAGCTCCAACTTCTTGTTGTTTCAGATGTCTTAGTAGCTATTTATCCAGGATTGTGGGCGTGGGTGAGCACGTTATGTATGCATGAGGTCATGGCTGATGCTAGGGCCATTTGAGCAATTCTCTGTTGTGATGAGAAGGATGTCCATCTGACATTTTAAAATTTCTAAAGTTGTGTAACTGTTTCCTTTTATTATTTTATCCTTTAGGATGGTGTTATGGTGTCTGTATTTGGGATCTCTGGCTGAGTGAGGAAGCATTTTGGAGGAAAGCCCCATGCTATTTTAATCCTAATGGTGCTGATTCTGTTATGTAATTTACATGAACTCAGAGGTTGGCCTGAGAGTTATGGAGTACAACAGAGATCTGGCCCATGTCACAGGTTTACCAAAGCAAAGGGAAGTTTACTTTTTTTTTTTTTTTAACTTGAAAATGTTGTGGTTGTTTCTTGGGTTGTCCATCCAGCGACTATGCCAGGCTTATGCTTTGCACCTGCTCCTTTCCCCACTTGTATGGGTTTCCCTGATGTGCAGTGAAAAGTAGGAACCACTGTGGAGGTTGGATTTGTGGTCTGCCTCCCTCATCACGCTGTTTTTGTGATGAAAATACTTCATTCAACAAGAATAATTTCACTTTTATTTACACAATATGACCTATGAACTTTCTTGAGTAAAATTGAAAATAATTTAAAATCTAATTTTTCTTAGAATCTATAAGGGATGGCAAAAGAGCTAGAGCTCAGGACGAGGAGCATTCGGCATAGATAGTTGTTAGCCTGAGAGCATCAGCTCTAGTGGAAGGCTCAGCCTGTAATCAAGTACTAACAGGCACTGAGTGTTGGGACTGGTGGAAAGGTATGTTTTTGACCCAGTGCTGTCTGTCAGGCAGCCTGTAATTGGTGGTGGCTGGTGCATCCCCTGGGTTAAAAAGGGAGAAAGTTGGTTACCATCTGGCTGTGCAGACGTGGAGCTGTGTTGAATCCCTCAGGCTCCCCCTGCTTTGATGATTCAGCAGAGGCTGCGCTAGACTCACCATGGGTACTCATGGCTGAGGTGTACTGCAGTGAAAGAACACGGAAGCAAACAAGTCAAGGGAACAGGGGTGTGGGCTGAGGTCTGTAGGATGCCAGGCACAAAGTTCCAAGTGCCCTCTCCTAGGGAGTTCCACCAGACAGGCTTAATTCCTCTGGAACAAGTTAGGGCAGCATATATGACGTGTTGCCAACCAAGTGGTTCTTTAGAGAATTAGTCCCCAGTGTTTCTGTTGGATGTTGGTCTTGGGGGCACTCTCTATCTGGCAGATACCAAAACACTAGGCTCCCAGAAGGCATGATCATATTATTTGTACAGATGGTTGAGGCCCAGTGAGCCACTCTTATCACCAGGTGGTCGGAGCTCCCAGAAGTCCAGGCTGCCAGCACCCAGCCCCCAGCCGAGGGTCCACTCTGCATGCAGTCTTTTCCTGGGGACAGTTTAGGTGTGCTGTGTTAGGTCCTCTCTGGGCAGGCACCCAGTTACCTTTTTCTTTTGGATTGACATCTCTTTCTAAAATACAGAGAATGGGAAAACTAAAGGGTAAAAGACAAAAGAGCAAATACTGACACATATATCACTGCTTGAAGTTTCCAACTGACCTGTGACACGTGATGTAGGTGTAGTCACCAAGGGTGAGTGGAAGGTAAGTGGGGAGATGAAAAGACTTACTTCTTTAGAATTGTATGGTAAATATGGGTAGAAACTGAACTTTCCTGAGCTTTGCTGTATACATACTAAATGCTGGTAGAGTTGCTTTTGTGAGAACATCCTTGAAGTACCTATAAAATGTATTTGTATTGCAAAAGTGGTTAAAGTAGTTTTCTTAGTCTTCATAAATTTGGATAATATTATTAAGCAAAATAATAGGCTAGTCTTTAGATGGAAGAGACAAAGAAGGAGAAATTTGTCTCTGGAGCAGAGTAGCTAATGACACTGTTCCCTGTTATTCTGGAAGGTAAACTCCTGTGGTGTTGGCTGCATTCCTCATGGCCATCTGTGTAGCGCATGGTCCATTGCAAACAGGAACATCTGCACGACTAGGTGAATGCAGGTGGTGGGTGACGTCATCGAGAGCTCCTTAGGTGTCAATTATCCCTAGGTCCAGCTGGGCTTCAGTCAGCTTCTGAAGGCAGATGGGCCCATTCCTAGGGTGGGGCAAAGAGAAACATGAATTTAGTGGACTTTTAAAAAAATGAACTTGAGTACAACATTGTAAGTAATAGTTAATCCATGTGTTGTGGTCCGTATTTCATCCAGGCTCTCAGATACCTGGAGCTAAGGATTTAAGGGTAGGTTTTCAGTTAGGCAAGACTGAGTACTCTTCTGTTTTAAATGAACTGTTTAAGATGATTGCAGATTTTACAGTATGCAAAATGATGGAGACCCCATATACCTTTACCCCGTTTCCTCTAGTGCTGATATCTTGAAAAACTCTGCTGTAGCATCACAGCTCAGATTTTGGCATCCATGCAGAATGTTCTACCAACACAGATCCCTCCTTGCCCTCTGACAGATGCCGCTCCCAGCCCCCCAAATCACTAGAAGTCCTCTGTTGCTATAGCTTTGTCATATCAAGAGTGTCTTATAAATGGAATCATATCATACATATGGGACTGGCTCTGTTCCCACTCAGCATGATTCTCTGGATAGCCGTCTAAATTGTGAGTGGAAGTTACTTGTCCCATTTTGTTGCTGGGTGCCCAGAAGTAGATCTGCACAGACATGTTCAGTTGACTCTCAAGGAATGTGTGAAAACAGTGCCGTTCAATGAAGTTTTCAGCAAGCAGTGCTATGTCCCAAGAAAGGGCTTCGCTCAACACTTCACCCCTGCACACCAGCTACACAAAGTGAACACCCCAACTGCAAGACTCCTGACCTTAGAACCTCTAGAAGGAACAAGAGAACCTTCCTGACTTTGCATTAAGATACAGGAGGCATAAGCCACACGATCTAGTGGCACATTGAACTGCATCAAAATCAAACACTAGCTTTGAAACATACCATTGAGAAAAGGAAAGACAGGCAATGACTGAAAACTGCCAAGCATACGTCTGACACAGACTTGCATGTGGTATGCATAAGAACTCTCAGAATCCCACAACTGGGAAAATGCAGCCCAGTTAAAGAATGGTGGCGAAAGACTTGCATGGTCCTTGCCCAGGTGAGACACACAAGTGGCAGATGATCACACGGAGGACCACCGCAGAACCGACCTGCACTCAAGGCAAGATTGGACTAGCCAGGGATGGGAAGCCACTGGCGTGCCCCTTCTTGGCTAACACGGGTGTGTAGGTGTTAGGAGCCACAGCAAAAATATTGATACAGGCACCTTTGGATTTTATTGACTGCCAGCCAGCAATTCACATTCATATGGTAATTGGACTCATGCTGTCTAGCTGGGCCCATTTTCAGGACTCAGGTTACTCATGTCACTCTTGTAATGGGAGAGTTCCCATTGGTTGGGAAAGGATGGTAGGAGGGTGTTCCGGGGGAAGGGGAAACCGCCCGGCTCAGGTAAAACACACACGTGGCGGACCCACCTGTTAGGGGACGCACACGGCCTCTCTCTAAATAAAACTTTGTCTCAGTTTGACTGGCTTGTGTTTTTGTGCCCAACCGGGTTGCAAGATTGCAAGCCCGCGTGCACTGACAGCTCAGCAGGGGATCGCTCAGCAGGGGTGCCGCAGGCAGTGCTCCGCAGCAGGAGCGGGACTCAGCCGGCCCGGGGCCAGGCAGTTTGCGGCATGTAGGCACTTGGGGGACATTTGGCTGCTTCTCATAAAGTTAGGAGCACACCCCAGCAACCCACAGAGGAACCTAAGAAGTTCATGCAGAAACCTATACATCCCACCACCAGCCTCTGCCCCCTGGCCTTCCTGGGAGACGCAGTGGGCGGCAGCTCACTGCCTGGCTATGATGGCCCAGGGCTGCATGCCCCCTTCCTTTGCAAGTTAGGCTTCTCTGGAAGGGTGCCCATCAGGTAGCGGTGGCCGTGGATCTCACACTGGAGATTTTCTTGGTTTTTATTTTGGCCTGAAACTTCATCATCCTACTCTTACTGTAGAGCAGTAGTTCTCCAAGCTAGTCACCCTAGGCTGGTGCCATTTCTTTTTTTTTTTTTAATATTTATTTTATAGGTATAGTTGGACACATGCCTTTATTTTATTTATTATTGTTATGTGCTGCTGGGGATCAACCCAGGGCCTCACACGTGCTAGGCAAACACTCCACTGCTGAGCCACAACCCCAGTCCCCTGGCTGTCATTTCATTTGGCACTTTAAATTTGACTCCATGGGGGCTAGCGTTAGAGCTCAGTGGTAGAATGCTTACCTAGCACGTCTGAGGCACTGGGTTTGATCCCCAGCACCACAAAAAATACATAAATAAGTAAAATGAAAGTATTGTGTCCATCTACAACTAAAAAAAAAAAAGAAAAGAAAAATTTGACTCCGTGATGCCTTCTTGCTAACGAGAAGCCAAGGTCAAGCTGTGTGGGTAGGAAGGTGTCAGTAGCGGAGGGAGGAGACAGGCATCTAGGCTCACCCGCCCTGGGCTGCTCCGCCCTGTCTTGTCCTGGTCCCGGACCTGAGCATCTGAGCTCCCGAGGCTGCTGCTTGTCAGTGACATCTCTTTTGAAGTGTTTATGGGTTCCCTGTGACTGACCTGACCATGAGGAAATGTCCCTTAGCAGCTGCTCCTCCAAGAAGAGCCATCTCAGCCTGGTAGAAGGAAGCCCATGTCCAAAGCCAGTCCTTCCCTGTAGGCGTCGGCACCGTGGGCAGGGCCCAGCAAGGCCCAGCCGAGGGGCTGCACAATTCAGACATGAGCATCTCTTATCACCAAAGGCAAGAAGGCTGGAGGGCTCCTTAAGAGTGGACCCCTGTGGGGAGTCACAGAGCAGGGCACTCACTGCAAGGTGGCCTTGAGAGCCAGGCACACAGGTGGAGGAGGCCAACCTTCAGTACTGAGGCCAAAGAGTGGGTCCTGGGGAGGGAGGCTCACCACACACAGCTGACCCCCTGCCTGTCTGCTGGAGGATGCTGAGGGCACCTGCAAGGCAGAGGGCCTTCTGTGTCTGTGTGAGAGCCCCTTGGGCCACCCTCCCTTCCAACTTCAGGCTGGTGTGTGCGCAGAGCACCGAGGCAGGTGGGGACAAGGTGCAGGCCTAAAGGTTTTGGAGAGAATGGGTCTGAACAAGATGAGCAACTGAAGTACTCAAGGGGAAGAACAGAGAAGGTGAGGCCCGACCCATCTCCCAGCTTCCACCAAGTCCTCCTTCCCACCCCGGGGACAAGCTGGAGGCCACAGAGCTCCCCTGCAGGGATCCCAAGCCGGCTCCAGAGAAGCTCTGTGGCTTCCAGATGCCCAGAGACCACAGGTCCCATTGCCCTGCTGCCAGCTTCCCCAGTTGCCCGACAGGAAGTGAGCACGGAGTCCCACACTGCGAGAGCATGGGGACAGGTGTCCAGAGCGCCTGGCTGCCCTGTGCAGGGCCCACTGTTGGGCATGGTGGAGCATGATGTCCAGGACAGGGATCTGACCCCCATGTGGGGTGCAGGCGAGGCCAGCACAGGGCAGAGGATCATGTCCCCCTCTCTCCTTCTCAGATGATGGCGCCATCAGGGTGTGGAAGAACTTTGCTGACTTGGAGAAGAACCCAGAGATGGTGACTGCATGGCAGGGGCTCTCAGACATGCTGCCCACCACACGAGGTGGGTCTGGGCTCTTTGGGGAGGAAGTCCAGAGCTGCAGGGGTCACTGTTCCAAGGCCTCTGGACCAGCTCCCTACCAGCCACCCATTCACATCAGAGTCCCCAGTTCATTAGTAGGTGGCCTCTCCTGATAGCCATGAGGCTTACAGGCCCAGGGTTCTGAGTGCCTTTGAGTCTTGGGTATGGCCCTGAGCTCTGGTCACACCTGTCCTGGTGTGAAGCTGAATGTGGCTTGGAAACACACTGTGGTTAACTGGCCCTGAGCAGCAAATGTCACATGTTCTTGAGGACCAGTGTGGTGGGCTGCCCAGGCTGGTGAGATCGGCAGCCACCAAAGCAGCTCTGGGCGTGGCTTTGCACCATCCAGCAGTTTGGGAGGACCACCAGGTCAGCCTTTCCAGGCCTGAGTTTCCAGAGCCCTCTGTGCATCTTGGAATGGCCACCTGTGAGCACAGCCCTCTGACCCTGGTGACACCAGGTGAGGTTACTGTGGCCCACCACTGGCTGCTCCTCCTCCTGCCTGTGATTTCCACAGCCCCATCCGAGTCCTCTTCCCAGCCCCTGTCTGTGTGGGGCCTCTCCTGGTTCTCTCAGTTCTGTCCCTGCCCTTCTCTCCTGCAGAGAACATCAAAATGAGCCCCTTCTCTCTGGACCTTGCTATTGAGACAAATTATAAGCAAGTAGAACCTCACTCCTCCCATAGCCAGTGTGTTTCTGGGTCGTCAGCTGCAGAATCTAGGTTCACAGGGAGACCTGCCTTCCAGAGCTCTCTGTCCTTGCCCATCTTTAATGTGGAGTCACAGCTGCCTGTCCTCGGGCCACAGGGCCTACAGGGTGTTGGAGGGATGTGCCAGGGAACCTTCTGGACTCACATCTTAGTGTTTTGTAAGAATTCTTACATTAAAAGTTCAAGATAAAGGGAAGATGAGTGAGAAAACTCAAGATGCCACACACACGAGGCCCTGGGCCCCCCCAGCCCCACCCCCCAAAAAACAAACTGCTGGGGACTTTCAGATCTGGGTGGCGGGTTATAAGGGTTTATTTCCACCGTGTTCCTTCGTGTATGCTCAAAACCTTTATAATTACACAGTTAAAGCCGTGTGGGGCTGGGGACGTCGGTCAGCAGTGGGGCACTCACCTGGCATGTGGAAGGCCCTGGATTCCATGCCCGGCACCACACACACAAAATATTTTTGTATTAAGTAGAAACTATGATGCGAGTGTATAACTCCCTGTCCAGTTCCAGACAGAAAAGGACACCCTCATTTCTTTCCTTCCTATTTTTAACCGGGGCTCCTCTGCGTTGCCCAGGCCAGTCTTGAACTTGGTGCTCCCACCTCAGCCTCCCAAGTGGCTGGGCCCCAGTACTCTTCCCTCTCGCAGATGCCTCAGTGTGGAGGGTTCCAGGGCAGGCTGCCACCACCGCAGCAGCCTGAGCTCGTTGCCCTGGGAGCCCCAGCCTGGGTTCAGGAGGAGGTGGGGACCTGCCCAATGGTGGGAGGGGTGGCAGTGCTCCTTGGAGCCGCTGACTGAGTGGCTGCCTGGAGTAGCCCCAGGGACTGACCCCGTGTCCCGCTTGCCTCCCCAGGAGCTGGGATGGTGGTGGACTGGGAGCAAGAAACTGGCCTCCTCATGAGCTCAGGGGATGTGCGGATTGTCCGGATCTGGGACACCGACCGTGAAACGAAGGTGCAGGTAACCATGGTGGGCCCCACAAGCACCTCTGGTCCCTGTGCAGCCCCTTCCCCCAGGCTCTTCGCTCCCCCTGCACAGAACAGACCCCTTGCTCAAATAACCCAGACCCAGATCTCCAGAGCAAGCTCGGTCTGTGCCCGTCTCAGCCTTCCAGGGAAGCAGATGGGCAAGATGGCGCCTGCTGCTGGCGAGAACACACTCCCAGCCTCGGGAGCTGATCACCACCTTGGCTGCACATTAATCATGCACCTGACCCTGCGCTGCAGCATAATTAAGTCTAAGCTAATCCTGATCATTTTTAAATATTGTCTTATCTGGCAGATTAGGGAGTATCAGAAATCAGCGGGGTGAAATATTTTAAATTAGAAGATTAACTATTCGTGTGCTTTTCAAAGCTTTTTTTTTTTTTTTTTTTTTTTTTGAGAGTGAACCCGGGGCTTCTCAAGTGCTGAGCATGCGCTCTGCCACCAAGCCACAGCCCCACCGCTTAAAGCATCTTTTCTTTTTAGTTTTAATAAAGAAAGGGATCTGCACTGGTTTTGCCTAAGACACCTGTGAGAGGGCCATACAGGCCGCCTGCTAAAATCCAGCTGTGCCCACCGCTTTAGGAGCAGAGGCAAGACCACAGCTACCTCAGGGATGCACCTGAGGGCTCTAGCCCAGGACACCCTTCTCTAGAGTCCCTGGAGAGGCACAGGGCAGAGACCTCCCCACCCTCTCCTGTCCTCCCTACCGATGGAGAGACATTGGCCCCTTGGTGGCAAGAAGGCTGCTTGCTCCACATTGCTAAAGAACTGAGCCAGGAAGGAGGAGTGACAGGAGCTGGACATGAGGCTGGACCTCACCACTGTTAGGCACTGTGGTGACGCCCGGGAGAGCTGCAGCCTGAGGTCACCTCCTCTCACAATTACTGTGCTCGGAGATCCCATGATGGCACCAAGCAACTTTCGTTGTGCTCCTGCTGGGGAGCTTGACAGGTGCCCACTCCTCAAGGGCAAAGCATGGAGACCCTAATGCTCAGATCCGTCTCCCTGTGGAGTGTAAGGGCCTCCAGAGCCAGAGTGTCCCTGGCCACCCACCTCCTCCCCCACTCTCAGCTGCCTTCGCCCAGAGCTGTGGTCCTGGTGCCTTCCTATGTATTTTGTTGCCTCAAGGTGCAGGGAGAAGTGGGGGGGCTCTTGCAAAGGCCTGCCCCTCACACAGAGTCCACATGTGCAGATTTCCCGCAGCGTCCCCACTGGGGTTGGAAAGCACGCGTCCCTCCCTGCCCCCACAGGCCCATCTGCTGCCTGCAGCTCCCCCTGCTGGCGTTCACCAGTCCTCCTGCTGTGTGCAGCCACCAGGGGAAGCAGGGTCCACGCTTCCGCTCTTCCCTCGACTGATCAGGAGTCCTCAGGGGTAGCTAATAGGAGTTCTCCTTGCCAAAGTGTACTCTGTCTCTCTTCAGGAAAGAGGGAGATGGTGTTGGGAAGTTTAATTGGCCAATAGCCAGGTGGCCCTGGGTGCCTCCAGGATGCTGCCGGAGCTCGGCCTGCCCTGGCCAGTGCGCAGGTGCAGGGCAGGTGTTCAGGCAGATCTGGCTGCACCGAGTCCCATGTGCCCCTGCCCTTCCCTCCCATCTGAGCTCCTCAGCCTGCGATGGCCTCTGGCAGGTGGAGGCAAAGGCCGCAGTCCCCAGGGAGGGAGGTGAGGCCCATGTGGGCTTGGGGTAGCGGTGCCCCATCTCAGCCCTCTCTGTCTGGGCCAGGACATCCCCACGGGCGCCGACAGCTGCGTGACAAGTCTGTCCTGCGACTCCCACCGCTCGCTCATTGTGGCTGGCCTTGGTGACGGTTCCATCCGTGTCTACGACAGGAGGATGGCGCTCAGCGATCACCCCCACCCCCGTTTTTGCGGCCCCTGCCCCTCCACACAGCAGCAGTCACCTCACTGCCCACCGAGGAGTCCCAGCTGCTCAGTGGGACATGATGCTTTCCCCAGGAGCCCACAGCAGGTTTCCAGCCAGGCATGTTCCACGCAGGCCAGTCCCCGTGGCCGTGGAAGTGGGTGGACGGCCTTGGGCATGCTGGAGGTTGTTCCTGGAGAGACCGGCAGTGGGGGGGTCCTGGAAAGGCCCCACCATCTCAGCCTCCATCTCACATGGGTTGTGGGCCGGGTGTCCCCGTGGTCCTGTTCCTGGTGTCCCACTGCTTTCTGGGAAGTAGGCTTGGTGCCAACAGGACAGTCCAGGAGTCACAGCAGTGGCCACCAGAGATGAAATATCCTCATGGCCAGGACAGTGGGACAGGATTGAGATGGGTGTTGACTCAGGCACCCAGGAGACACCAGCTCCTGGGGACAGGGGGAAGCCAGGGCACCACAGGCTCTCATGTTCCCTGGTGGGAGGTCCCTGCCAGAACGGGCAACCTGTCCCCAGAGGCACCACTGTAGGCAGCTGGTAGACTGCTCCCAGGGGTGCAGGTCAACAGCAGGAGTCCACTGGAGCCAGCTGAATCTTGCACTTCAGAGTGGATCTCATGGGACATCCATTGTCTCCAGACCTTTAGTTAAGCCATCTTTGTCCCCTCAAAAACACCCATCTGGGCAGGCAGGCATTGAACTTGGGAGTTGGCTCCACAGAGGGCCAGAGGATCCCAGGAAGCCCCCAGCCCCAGGCAGGGTCCCCCTCAGTACTCACCCAGCAAAAGGCAGCCTTGCTCCCATCAGGCCTGGTGATTGGGAGAGAAGTCAGCACCTGTCTTCACCTCCCCCAATTCCCCGGGCATTGGCTGTGTCAGGCAGCTTCTGTGCCGACCTCGCCCTCAGAATACACCTAAGCTGGGTTCGTGGTGGTCCCTCCTCGCCCCAAGCCCAGCACCCTCTGCCCCTCAGCTGGGAGTGGGGACACAGGCTCTGGCCCTCCAGGTGTTGGCCCTACCAGTTCTGCCCTACCCAGTCCCCCAGCACCCTCCCTCCTCCCTTCCCTGCACCCGCCTCACAGCAGTGTCCCTTCCTGGCCTTACCCTGCAGCCCCTCCCGCCAGGCCCCTCGGCCCTCCCCAGGTATTTGAGAATGTTGCTATTTACATCTTGCATGGGGTCAGTCTCCCCCCAAGATGGGCAGTGGCTCCCAGGTGTAAGGATGGCTCAGAGAGCTCTCTAGACTGTGGCAGGAGGCAGCAGGAGAGCAGAGGCGTGCTACCACTTCCCAAGCTGCAGGGCAGCAGTGGGCAGCCCACAGGCCCTAGCCGCTGGTCCCCAAGCTCCAGCAGGCAGGGACACAGGGGTCTTGGAAAGCTGGGCTGAGTGGAGAACCCCAAGCAGGCCTGACCCTGCTGCTTCTGAGGCCTAGGGGTGGATTCTGAGAGTGAGTTGACATGCTTCCCCAATGGCACAAAGTCTCATGACGATCCAATGAATCAACAGACACTTGGGAAATATTAATAAACATTTTTTATGAACTATTACAACAAAGAACTTCAGCAAGAAGGAAAATGAAGTTTATGATCTTTGAGTAAACATTTTTAGCGTAACAGTCTCTGCGACCAGATATTGAAAGAGAAAAAAAATCAAGCTTATAAAACACCATTTCTCTGTTATCAACTGGAATACACTAAAAATAGGATAATGGAAATACATGTTCTTAAAGCATTTCCACAGGAAATGTCCATAATTATGACATTCTAAATCATTTAGCAATTGTATATGCTACATTAACTAAAACAAAGGTATTCCTTATTGCACATTTTAAAATTGGAAGGATACTCTAGCTTAAGTGGGGGATATTTAGGGGGAAAATATTTTGGCTCAAAATGTATACTGCACCAAGGCAGCTTCATTCTAAAAACATAAACCATTTAAAATGAACTTTTATATTTTGAAGCCAATAATCCTTTAACTTGATGAATAGTTTATAGTCCATTTTCTGACTAAGTGTCAGAGGTTAACTTTATGGGCCCTGTTTTAAGGCCTGTGAACAGCCCTCACTAATCTGAGAATTAGGTGTATATGGAGGTTCATCTTTAAAGCCTGAAGGCATCTTTTGCAGCAGGTGGTGGCCCATAGTCTTGGGGACCATGAGTTGGAAGTGGTAATGGGGCACCAGGAATGAAGTACTCTCTTGGGCCAAATGAGCCTAAAGGTCTAAATGGTGCTGGTGCGGGTCCTGGAAAAAAATCACGAGGGTCAAAAGGCAAATCCCATTTTCCAGGTGGAACACATGGTGCATATTCTCTGAAGCCTATTGGTGGACGCATACCAGGACCTGGAAAATAAAAAGGAAGTCTGGTGAACATCCTGACTTGCCAGATGAGGTAAACTGAGATGGAACAAGTTTAGTTATAGCCTTTGACCAACCAGCCATGAAGCAACATATTAAGGATTTAAACATGGCTCTACCTAGCTCCAGGCTTGTCTTTTTTCTTTCCCTACTATATAATTGCAGAATTATTTCTATCTCACAAGAGCTCCATTTATATTTGGAAGTACTATATTACCATGACAAGATGATAGATTATGAAATAAGAACTTTACTACATCAAAGAAATTTTGATAAAAGGAAATTCCACTATTTATTACTGTATCCATTAAAAATTCATGAAGTATTTCAGCATGGACTTTACACATGCCATCAGAATCAAGGTGCATGCCCTCCTGGAAAAGGCCTTCCACAGCCACCTAATTAAATCAGCAATATTTATTAGGTCACTGTTAAATCCTCCTCTTTAACACTTCCCTCTGACTTTTCTCAAGATAAGGAGGGTTTGACTTTTCTATATTCTATAACCTACTGCTTATGCTTCCATTATGGGCGATTACAAACTTTATGTTATAGGATTTTCATATCTGTGACAAAATTTTAAGTTACGGCATGTGTCTCATCCACCTTTCCATCTATTGCAGTGCATATCAACAGAGTTTCAACAAACATCTGCAGAAGTAATATTTCTGGCTTTTCTGTATATAGCCCCTTATCCTTGTCTATGAGAGATAGCTATTGCCTATCTCAGTATAAGATTATGTACTGTCCCATATGTTCCAGAAAACTGGAGGAAAAGTTAAAATGTACTCAGCTTTATCCTTTCATTGTAAAGACCTGAGATAGCAACCAACTGTTTTAGCAAGCAATAGAAATGAAAGATGAATGTGATTTATAAGTCAATCACTACTGTTCAGATCATCATACCAAATGGTGGAGGAATTGGCCGAGGCCCAAAAGGCCCACCGAGCTGAAGTGGTGGTCCATACCGAATGGGAGGTGGTGGAGGCCGTCCCATCGGGGGTCCCATGAAGGGTACCCCTGAGAAAGGAGGGGGCCCTTTCATAGCCATATGAACCTGCAATTTAAGATTTGAAAGCAGTTAAAAGTTTTAAAATTCCTATGTATTAAGACAAAGTATCAACACCGATAAAAGCTAAAACCCAAAACAGGCACCTGTCCAGAGAACACCATCAGTGCAACAAAACTACCCACCCCTCCTGTGTATTCCCACCGACAGCTTACAGAAGTTGGAAGGATGCCACAAGAGGGAGCAGTTTGTTACTGATTATATCTGCACAGGAAAGGGAAAGGCAAGAGGACTGGCAGAGGTTATTAACAGAGGTGATTTCTGACAAGTATGTCATGCTGTATTCACTACAATCTATTTCAAAGGGAGTCCCCCCTCCCCATCACTTCCCTTTCATCACAATAGCTCATTACTTCCATATTAAGAATGAACAGAATAAAATGAAAAATCCATTCTCTACCCATGTAATAATAGCTACTATTCAGAGTATCTTCAGTCAGTCTTTCATATATTATTCAACCTCTGAGATCTTTAAGTAGACTGTCTTATTTTAAATAAGAGGGAACAAAAGCAAATGGAATATCATAATTTGTTGAAGGCCACACTGCATATTAAAGGAACTCAATCCCAGGTTTGCCTCCAAGCCATGCTTTTCCCACCTCTACTCCCCTCTAACAATGGGTCTTTGCTCTCTTTTAAATCTTCTACTACAAAGGGGTTTGGGGTCTTATCTAAGGTGCCCTTAGATTTCTCTAGAGATGTATATTCCTGGAATATATATACACTGGAACTTGAGAAGTATTTTCCATCACAGTGCTATATACTGTACACCATTTGAGATATTGATTTATCATTTCCTATGAGTAGTGGGTTTGAAACTAAACAATTAAAAATTTATTTTATTATAGAGCTGCAGAAGACCTACCGGATATAATAGCAACACAGTTACAAGAGAATACACTTATGTGAACAAATGAGACCATTTCTTGGGACTGGCTCAAGAGGTCATTTCAGATGATCATTGTTTCACTGAAACAGTATTTCACTTTCAGAAAATCTGATACCAATCTAATTCAAATCACTCAAAATAGGGTTTGCGCAAATGAAGGAATTCTTAAATAACATTCTTCCAAACAAAAATAAAAATGATGAATTATATAATTTATAATGAATTTACTTTGCCTTTACTTTTACTTTATATGGTGTTTTGTGTTGAACACAAAACACCATATAAAGTTAGAGTGATAACTTTTCACATTCTATAGTTCATTATAGTTGTACACACTTAAGCAACATTCCCAAGTTAATGAGAAAAGTAAGCTCAATATTGCATGCAGTTTAAAGCAAACAAGATCAGTGTCATGCTCTGAATATCCTTCCCAGAAATGCACAGAATAAAACCCAATTCAGTTCTCAACCTCTAAGTACTTACTCCAACTGGATGCTCAGTCAAAGAAGTAATTGTGGAGACTGAGGGGGTCTCAGGTTCTTGGGGAACAGTTTGCTTTTTAAGAAACAAAAGGGATAGTACAAATAGAACACAAAGAAGGATAAAGCAAAGAGCAAGTACTGTAGGAAAGCTACATGTTCCTGCATGACCACATGATTCACAGTAACTACAGAACTTACCTCACCCTCATTCGTCACCTTAGCTGGAGAAGAACTTCTGGAACTGCTATTCATGTGAGCTGGACCACATCCTGGGTCTGTTAGAGATCAAAGAATGGATTCAGACTTAATTCTAACATGAAAAGAATAAAAATCATCCATCCACAATTACAGATTCTTTGAAGTTACTTGGTCCCTTTACCAGAGGCAACGGGTTTCCCAGATGCCTCAGAAGACCAGTACGAGGTAAAGGTCCATCCATTGACCCTTGGGAAAGAAAGACCAGAGCCCTTGTATGTATTTTTCAGAAGAAATAAATCACTGGTGGACAGGTCAGGTCAGGATTCAACAATAACTAGAAAGCAACATGAAAAATGGGTTTCCCAGGGGTTGGGGTCATAGCTCAGTTGTAGAGTGTTTGCCTAGCATGTGTGAGGCACTGGGTTTGATTCTCAGCACACATTTAAAAAATAAATAAAGATATCATGTCCATCTACAATTAAAAATATTTTTTTTTAAAAAATGGGTTGCCCAATATGTAAATCACAATTTATGAAGAGACTTAAGTAAAATAAAGAACTGCCTTGGGTTGATAGAACAGCAGATTAATAAGTACTGGTCCTAAACTTTAAGCTATAGACTTGAAGTATGTGTAGGCTGGCTTTTCTTTAGTCTGTATAACCTGACTTCCAATCTTACCAAGACTACAGTCCTATTTAGAATTGGAAATAAGACTCAGTATTTCATGTTGGAAATATGTATGCTACATAAAGTTTAAGGCTACTTTTATAATATTTGGGAAAGGAACACCATAGAGATTTAATTTAAAGATAAAGGTTTACACTTCACAGTGTAAAATTTAAAAGAAAAAAACAATACAGGGACCTCCAGGAAAAAAAAAAAATGTTTTCTATTCTAGAACAGATTTTACAGAAAACATTCACTAAGATAAAGTAAGAAATTATCTTCTATATATTGTACAGGCCCAAATTCTATGTTTTCATTAGAATATTCAAAAGGGAAAAAAAAAACCAAAACCTTGAAGTAGTTTACTATAAAGCAACATGTGAATGCTCACCAAATCCGTTTCTAGGCATAGCTTTTTGATTAAGAGTAGCAGAAGGAGGTCTCTCAGCTGGCTCTGCTGTCAGTGGAGGGGAACATTCTCCACCACTCACAGGGGATGGACCAAAAGAGCCATTATGGCTCAGTGGACCTAAAGACAACAATGCCATGTTACTACTTTAAGGCAGCCTTCTCGCTGACACCAACCCTCACCTCCCGCTTTAGCAAATCATTCAGATTATTTCATAACCATTACACACAGAAGTAAAAAGTAATTTACATACATTCTGCACCAAGAAATAAAATAGCTCCTTTTACAAAGTGCCCCCTACCTCTCCGAGGAGGATTTTGTAAATTTGGTCTTCCCGGCATAGGTTTTACAATCACGGGTTCATCTTGCCACACTGCCATCTTTTGGGTCATTTCCAATAGACTTGAATATTGAGAAAGAATGGGCTGAATTATGAAACTGCAATCTATTCCTTCATAGATAATATCTAGCATAACCTTAAAACACTATAAAACATATAGTAAGATATCAAAATCACATACTTCTGTCTCAAATTAGCAGCTTCCCTTTTCTCTTCAGCTACAGCTCTTTCTGCAGAACGAGCTTTGAGCTATTAAAGAGAAAATATTCAAATTCAGTTGCGGTAGGCTATGCACAAAATAAAGAAAAGGGGGAAAAAATCTTACCCAATTATCATGAGCTTTCTTCTCATGCATAGCAATCTGAAAAAGACAACATATTAAAAAATATGTTTTTAGGGACTCATTATAATAGCCTATAATTGTCTGTATTAGATATCAAAGAATTCTGCAACTACAGGACTGTATTAATTACTACCTGGTTTTTAAATGAGCGCTCCGCTTTCTGTAATTCTTCTTCCATCTCTTCAATTCTCCGCCTAAGAATTACAACAATTGAATAACATTTGAAACATTCTGACCATTTTCCCTTTATTCCATCAGCTATACTTTTAAAGACTTTATCATACATAAGAAAAACATTTCTATAGTTATATGAATCCAGTGTGATCAAAACTAATACTACAGGCAAGGTGCAATGCCACATGCCAGTAATCCCAATGGTTGGGAAGCTGAGGCAGGAGGATCATAAGTTCGAGGTCAGTCTCAGCAATTAAGTGGGAACCTATGCAACTGAGACCCTGTCTCAAAGTTAAAAAAAAGGTCTAAGGATGTAGCTTAGTAGTAAAGCATCAAAAATAAATAAATAAATAGATAGATAGATAAAATAAGAACCTAATACTAATAACTTCTTTATCATTTAATTGCTAGAGATTCTGAATGATAACTTACAATTTCCTTAACTGTTCATCAGTGTGTTCTCAAGTAATTCTGTTAGAAATATCTTCCTCCTTAAAACTTTTTTTCTTTTTTTCAAATTATATCCATAGAAGATTTCCAAGGTCTATCAAATGCCACACTTTTGTGGGTCTTGATAAATCACACAGCAAACTGATTTCTTAAAGAATTACTACAACATACAAACCCCCCAGAACTGTTTGCATTGACCAAGTTCCCTATGGTCTTGCCCATTAGGTATAAGTAAATTTTTGTTAACATTTTTCATTTGTTAAGTTGAAATTTATTTTTTTCTCCTGTGTGAATTGAATTTATTCATATCCTCTCGTTATTTATACTTACATGCTATTTTCTTCTATCTACATAATGTAAAAAAAGATTAAAAAGAAAGCTAACACTAGTTCATTAGACATTGACACCCTCCTTTAGAAACTGAACTCACTTGTAATTTTTAACTTCCTGTACAGAGGAAACCACCTTTTCATCTGCAGCTGACAGCCGCTGCTCTTTTTCTAGTCTCTCATATTCTTCTTGGCTTAGTTTCCTAAAATAAAGCCAGTTATCAAATCAAAAGTTTCTCTTTGTGAATATCACTTCCCACAATTCTATAAAATGCTTAGGCACATAAAATAGAAATTCAAACCTGCAATTTCGTAAATCAAACTCTGGCAAATCACTTACATTTTCTAACTTCTCCTCTTAATTCTCTACTTACCAGTAAATAAAATAAATGTGAAAACAACATGTGCCCCAAGGGCAAGTCTCCTGTGTGTAAGATAATAAAAACTCACTTTACTTCAATTTGGAAGATCAGGACTGATCAACCTAACATAAAATCTTCTAGAATATGTCTTTTAGCTATGCAATTAACCACAGAACATTTTTAACACTTTAGATATCTATTTCAAAAGAATTGTAATTAAGCAAAAAGACCAATCTGAGTTTTGATAATGTCTGTCAACCAGAAAAAGAAGCCAAACTGACCCACAATCAGAGTATTATCTACTGACAAGTTTTAACTCTGATCATGAAACTCAAGATGTTCATCTACTGAGACAAAGGTAGACACATTTAATGATTTAAAAAATACTATTTTCTGCTATCCTTGTACTACCCTCTTTAGCCATAGTTCCAATTCAAAAGATAATTAACTTGAAACTTAATTTTCCATAAATCAGAAGAACTATAGTAAAAAAGGATTATTGATACCAAATAGAAAAAGGGGATTATATATTCTTATATAGCTTCTCATTTAATTCTTCAGCAAGTATTTTATGAGTGGCTATAATATACTAGTTACCTTGTAAGATGCTAAAGAATAAAAGAGTTCACTGTTTCAGGTATAAATGATGCCTAAAGGAATATAATAATTTTCCCCACTGGCTTAAGAAGGAATATGGAGAAAACTAAATCTTGAAGGACAGAGAGAATTTTGTTTCCAATTATCAAAGAGTTAGTCTGAGGAGCACTAAGAACAATCAAAACATCTTTATAAGAATATAAAATTGTGTTTGAAGGGATCCAAGCTAAAAAGGCAGTGGAGATATATGGATGTGGCCAAGATCCATTAGAAAAAGGAATCTCAGAATTACAAGTAAGGCTGGCACTTTAAGGTACTTCTCTCCTAGGTTTACCCACATATTGAAGATAACACAAAGATATAATGAGTCTGAACTAAGCCTTCATCCAATTCTTGGGCTTAGAGGAAAAAACAAGTGTTTGGGGCTACAAATAAAGGGACCCTTAATAAAAGCCCTAGCCTTTGAGTTTAGATTAGAAAATACTGCACACTTAAGTGATGAACAGGCAAAAAATCCAAAAGGAATAATACTGAAACATTGAAAAGACAAGTCATTTTTGAATTATCTTAATTGCTGACTAAGTTTAAAGTGACAATCTTACTCAAGTAACCTCAACACTTTTCTATAAGAAGATAACTTCATCTTAGTCCTCAAATTTCATCTATAATTATCACAACAATGTTAGCCAATCAAAACTGACCAGGCACTCCATAAGACAAAATTCTGTGAGAAAAAATACCACAGAAAAGGAAACCACCTAATGGGGTTATCTGCACATGTTTTAAAATCACTGTGCTTTATACAGTCAAAAAAGTAAAGTCAAGATTATGAATTTCAGGGCTGGGAATATAGCTTAGTAGGTAGAGTGCTGCCTTGCATGCACAAGGCTCTGAGTTCAAACCCCACCACCACAAAAGAGGAAAAAAAAAGATTATGAATTTTGTCAAAGGATTAGAAACTATAAAACCAAGAAAAGGTTGGGTGTGGTGACCTACCTACAGTAGAAGATACTCAAGAGGCAGAGGCAGAATGATGAGATTAAAGATAGCTTGGAAAGCAGTAAGACACTAGTCCCTTATGAGAAAGAGCAAGGAGTCTGTGGAGGTAGCTCAATAGTAGAGCACATGGCTCAATGTCCTGGGTTTGAGCTGTAGTACTGAAATAGGACTGGGGTTGTGGCTCAGTGGTGAAGCATGTGCCCCACATGTGTGGGGCACTGGGATCAGTCCTCAACACCACATAAAATACATAAAATATTGTGTTGGGCTGGGGATGTGGCTCAAGCGGTAGCGCGCTCGCCTGGCATGCGTGCGGACCCGGGTTCAATCCTCAGTACCACATACAAACAAAGATGTTGTGTCCGCCAAAAACTAAAAAATAAATATTAAAATTCTCTCTTTCTCTCTTAAAAAAATCCTATAAAAATAAAATAAAATATTATGTCCCTCTACAACTAAAATAATATTTTAAACCCTGAACTTTTTAAAATCCTAAACTCAATGAATGATTTTAGCAGCAGATTTGGGAAGTAAAATAAATCCTAGCGCTTTTAAGATAGGTCAGAAGAAAATATCCAGAAGAAGTAAATCCAGAATGTAGGAGGCAGGGGAAATCAAATTCTAATATGCATTATTATAATCAGAAGAGAGAATGAGGTAAAATCAACATTTAGAAAAAGACTCGAAAATTCAAGAAATGTTTAATGGTCCCAAGCAACATAACTGCAAGAGGAAAAGTGGGTGGGGTGGGGAAAACTACACCTAGGCACTTCCCAATACAACTGTTAAAAAAACAGAGAAATGACTACAGGAACTAGGGGAGGGACAAGACCAAACAACAATGATAATGGATTCCTTAAAGAAAAAATTTAAAACAGATGGTAATTAATTGGATATTTTTAAATTGCTAAAACTAAGTAACAGTCAAAATTCAGTAGCCAAAAGAAAGATCCTTTAAAAATGGAAACTGGTTTTAACTCTAATCATGAAGTTCATGTCAACCTAATACAGATTATAAAGGTAGCAATATTTAGTGGATAAAATACTATTCTCTATTTATCCTTGTACTACTTTGATACAATAATCAAATCTATCATTAAAGGACAATGTTCAAATAGAATGAAAATAATTTCAAATAAGAAACCAACAGTGTAGAATGCAGAACTACAGAAACTTTAAATATGTGTATAAATTGAATGAATGTCTTGTGGAGTTCACAGTATATGAAGTACTAACATACAATGCCACAACAGTTATCAGATTCAGGAGCTACTTAAAGCCCATAAAAAAAAATAATAAACCTATTAATCTATGTCAGGTTTTTATTAAATCCAGAATATATACCATGGCCTTTAAATTATGAGAAGATGAATAAAATTATAATTATAATTATATAATTATAATTCCATTATAATTTAGGATTACATCAAGCTTATACAGGGGATGAGGAAAATAATTAAAAATATTTAAACTATTAAAAAGATACAAGGAAGAAAAAAAAGAACAGGTCATCAAATAGAAAGCAAATTCTTCATAAACCACAGGCACATATTGACATGGACAGACTTATATTTTAGAAAGTCCACTCAAGTGGCTATAGAGAAAATTAATAAGAATATATTATATAAAAGAATATATATATATAATACATTATATATATATTATATATTATATATATTATATAAAAGAATATATATATAAATGCTAAAGAGTAAAATCAGGTGCAAATAAATAAAATCTGACACAAAAAACCTATTTTTAGAGAATTCAAGTATTTTTGTGGATTAAAAACTTCAAATGAACTTTCAAAAAATAACTAGCTCCACACTGAGAAGATTAATATATAAATATATACTACAAACAAGTACTTCTGTAATCATAACTCCTAAGGTCCTTGCCACAGTTCAATTTTTAGTGTGAACATCTGAGATATTCAAGTCCAAAACTTGTACCATCAATAAGTAAATATTATTCCTTTTTGAAGTTTTTATTCTACTAAAACATGTCATTCCAAATCACTCAGTATTTTTAAAGGTCCAGAGTTAGAGATACAAGTTCAAAACATTAGAATTACATAACTGATCACAATGAAAGGTAATTAAAATAAATAGTGGGATCATAGAAAGGGTCTAGATCTTTGAGAGGTATTTCCACATCAGTGACTGTTAATACCAGTTTACCACTTCCTGCCTTCATATGAATTTGACAATTGATTACGATGTCCTCACAGCCTTAGTTTATGGTTCCAACTACCTCAGGACTCTTAAGACTGACGATGGAAAGAAAAATGCAACTTATAGGAAACAAAACACAAAGGAAAAAAGACAAATCTCTACTTATTACAACTAGAAGAAATTGTAAATAATCTTAAGAAAAGATAAAATTATCTGTTAGTTCACACAGTGATAACAATAACAAACAATGAAAATCTTACTTTTGTAATGCCACCTCATTTTGCTGGTAGAGTTCATTTAAAATCTCCACTTTCTGCCTAAGAGTTTTGCATTCCTCTTCCAGTCCAACTTTAGAAGACCGTAGTGAATTGCAGTCACTTTCTAATTTCTTTATTTGGTCTGTAAAGGATAAAACAGCTTATCTCTATATGTGTACAAGGACTTAAGAACTTGTTTGAGGGAGTAGTGCCAAGAAAAGTAAGAAGCATGAAAGCAAGAAGCCATTCTTTATCTTTCTAATAAAATTTTAAGTCTTTCCAACATGGTAATTCCTTCTCAAGAAGAACCCACCTTCTAGATTACATTTTGTGGACTTCGAGGCTCTTAGCTCAAGTTGTAAAAGTTTTAGATCCTCTTCAACTACTGATATTGTAGTTTGTGTCTAAAAGTTGCAGAAAAGAGAGGTATTCTTAAAAGTGAGGCACAGGAAGAATTCACAGGCACTATGGGACTCTTACAAAGAACTATACCCGAGAGACATCCATCATCTGCTTAATTTGATCTTTGATCTTCTCGTTCCGATCACCTAAAAAACAAAAGACTTTAGCTTTTTCTTTCCTTACTTTTAACTCTATATTCTCCTAACTTCCCCAAACTAAAGAATGATCGTGTTCAAACACCGGAAGAAAAAAAAAATCAATTAAATAATTAAACTGATTAGACTAATGACTTTTAAGAGAATTGCAAGCTTAGATTTAAAAAAAAAGAGAGGTGAATTTCAGGTTGGGGTTGTGGCTCAGTGGTAGAGTGCTCACCTAGCATGTGTGAGGCACTGAGTTTGATCTTCAGCATAAAAATAAATAGAAGTACTATGTCTGTCTTAAAAACAAAAAAAAGGTGAATTTCTAGTTTGCACAACTAAAATGTTATCTCTGCTATTCTTGTAAGATAAAAGCTTTTCTTCTCTCTCAGATCTATCTTCACCTGGGCAAGTAAGTAAGTGTCTTGTTTAGAAAGATTCAATCCTACATTTTCTCCCTGAATCTACTACCAGGTGTGGTTTGAAATACTTGCTATGTAAGCAATATCCAACTTGGGAGAAAACATTTGGAAATATTTTCCTCATCAGTAAACACTGTTACACTCCCTCTCTAGCTTTCTGATAGTCTCTAGCCTCTGTTCTCACAGCCTTAGTTTATGGTTCCAACTGCCTCCGGACTCTTAAGACTGACTGTGGACCTTAAAACCACAGAGCCATAGAGATGATGAGTATCAAAATCAAGTATCATCTGCATAAGTTAAGAAATAAATTTCTCTTACTGTACAATGTTCAATACTTAGAGGTATAGGATGTGACTATTGTAGCTGCAGTGTACTTACTAGTTTTCAATGGGATAGAAAAAGTCAGTGTTCTTCACATGCCTATTGGTACATTATACCCCAGCAACCCACCTCTGCCAATGCAACAGACATATCTATAGATCCAGTGATGTGTCTACAACCCTGAAGCTTAAGAAGAAATTCAGCCAGCTGAAAAGTGGCATCTGTATACTTAATTAAAGACAGGAAAGCAAAAAAGGATTCAACTTCCCAGAGACTGATCTCACCTGCTACCTCTCCATTGGTTAATTCATCTGACTCATCTGTACTTTGATCCTCAGATTCAGATTCACATTGTAACCGATTCAACTGTGTGATGTAATTAGTCAAAGCCTAGAAAAGAAGCAAAAGGTTGGAAGACTCTCGATTTTAATTCAGAAGATTTCAGGAGAATTCATGAGATGAAACATGTATTTGGAGTATAAACTTACTTTATTAGTATCATCTTTGTAACTAAGAGCTACTTGTAAATCTTTCTGGGACTTCTCAAATGATTTGATTTGTTCACTGAGCTCAGCATGTGATGTACTCCAGTCTTTGACTTCCTGCTGCAACTGAAAAGTCAAAACACATGAATTCATAAGGACTACAAGACTTAGACAAAGAAATAGAGAGCCATACTCCTCGGTGGACTCCGTCAATCGAGGGGTTTGAGACCTTGGTTAAGGAAGAGGGCAGAGTGGCCCCAACTCTCACAGCTGCAGTAAGAACATCAGAGCTATCAGGAAGTTGACCCTGTTTTATTGCATTCCCCAGAAAATTGCTGTCAATTCAAATAATTTACCTCCAGCAGGAATGGCTGGGCACATATGACTGTCTCCTAAATTTAGATTCCTTATCATGTAATCTTCCCTTGGCCGGTGAATCAGTAACTACTCAAAACAGGATCATAAAATACTTAATTTTCTGGTTTAAAAAGTTTCTTTGAGGCTATGCAAGTTAATAACTGATTGATATTTGATAAGAAAAGCAATAATCCAAAAATCCAAAACAGATGGAGAACATATATATGCACTCAATTTGGGGAGCATTGTTTAAACTTTGCATATCTAGAAAAGGTCCTACATGAATATTCCTTACCTCAGAAACAGATCCAAGAAAGATACAAGATAATGATATTCACTTCTCTAGTTTACATTATGTATGACATCAAATTTTCTTTACCTGCTCTTTCTCCTTCTTAAGCATGGTATTTTCTTTCTGAAGCTTCCTGCATTCCAACTTCACCTTCGCTTCATGAAGCTTAGTTTCAGTAAGGATAATTTGAAGCTAATGCAAAACACTACAGTTAGTGAATTAATTCCAAAGAAAAAACAAAGTTATACTTTCCCAAACCAGACATCATATAGTTCTCATTTTTTGCACATTTTAGCACACCTCAAATTTTTGGTCCGCAACAAATTAAGATGTAGTATTAATATCCGATAGCAAGAGTTGGCAGCTTTACCTCTGAAAGTTCAGAATTATTCACTGAAATGACATCTTTAAGCTTCTCTATAGATTTCTTATTTTCCATTATCTGCCAGGGGAAAACAGAACACAAAATATGCATTAGGATTTCAGTAGAAATACTGATATATATATATATATATATATGTGTGTGTGTGTGTACACACATATATATACTAAAAAAGATAAACACAACAAAATTTTTGTCAAGCCATCCCATTACATTTCAGGTAAATGCAGGGGGATCCAGATTTGGACTAAGCAAAAAATCAAGAACTGAAAGAGATGAGGGAAAATGAAGTCATAAATATTTCATGGCATCCACAACCTTACTGTTTGTAAGATAACCAGAAAAAAAGGTCAAAGTATAGAAAATCGTAATGCAATAAGTAAATAAAATGTTTTAAAGCATAGAAAATTAACTATAATTAATTACTGTTTCAAGTAAACCAGTTCAAATTAGTAATTTTTTTTCTAGTGATAGAGAAAAAAATTTCCCAAGATCATTTTTAAAATTTTCTTATCTGAAGTAAAAAATGATAAAATTTAAGGAAGAATAGACTAATCTCACATACAGAAGAATTCCAAAAAATTTATAAAGATACTTGCTCCTTAAGGAAGTGGACATAACTCTGCAATCTTTGTTTGCAATGCCTGGGATTGAATCCTGGGCCTCATGCATGCTAGGCAAGTGCTCTACCATGAGCTGCATCCTGGGCTTGTAACTCTTCATACTTTAACTGTGGGCTGTGCATGGTAACTTCCAAAGAATACAACATGACAAGGATTGGAAAGAATTTTTACAGTGGAGAAATCTGATAAATACTACCTCAGCTGGGTGATCAAGCTTACTTGGGGGTAGGATATTTCAGAACACACTCTCTACTATCTTTTGCAACTTTTATGTAATTACAGAAACTTATAGAAATTGAAAATGAAGTATGTAAGTAAACTTTTTTTAAGTACAGAAAATTGATTAATTCATTACTCTTTCAAGTAAAAAGTAAACAAATACTGTTCAACTGGACAATAGTTTTTTACTTGTTCTGCATGTTTCCAAGGGCAGAGCAAAGCAATATGAAAATTATCCAAGGTTGAGAATAAAAATATTTCCTAGGCCCATAAAAATAATTTGTTGTATCAGTACTTAAAAGTTCCACAAAATGGGCAGAAGTGGGTTCGACTTCCTTGACTCCTAATCTTACTTTAGTTAACAGCTGGACTAAGTTCAACTTAACCAATTTAACAAAATATTTCAAAAGCCAAATTGCAGTAACACTTAGCAGCGAAACTCGTACCAAGTCCTGATTCTTAGCATTCTGTTCTCTCTCAGATGCTAACGTAACAAGAAGACTTTTAGCTTTCTCATCCAGAAGTTCTTTATCTTTTTCAAGAAGCTTCACTTTATCCTGGAAAAAAAGGTGTCAATATTACTCACTCATTACATTTACTTTTGAGTTTAGAATGTAATTCCCCCCAAAGAAGGGATTTTTACCTTATATTTAGTTGCTTCATCAGAAAGAATCATATTTTTTTTCATGGTCTCTTGGACCTGTTTCTTTGATTCCTTCATCTATGTAAATAAAGCATTCAGAATTAAGATACACAAATTATAGTGCTACTATACAAGTTACTTCCAGACAAGTGACCCTTTCCAGAAGAAAGCAGTACTTAATACATATGACTGTTTAGAATTTGGATGATTTGTAGGAAATAATGAAACAAAAATTTTAAAATACGATTTTAAAATTAAAACAGGTAGAAATGATTCATGCTAGAACCAAGGGAGAAAGAAACAAAAAAAAATATTATACCTTCTGTTCATAATTTGACAATTTCTGCATTAGTTCTTCATTTTCTTTCATGAAATTGTTCATCTTTTTGGAAATTTGCTGTTCAATGACTAAAAGGGGGAAATACACAAGATTATTACAATCACTAAATGAAATTCAATTACTCAATCTACTAAAAGCAAAGACATGTTATATGGTACTATGAGGAAATACTTCTTAGCATAACTATTATGCTTTTAAAAAGCAATCTATGCTTATTAGCAATAAGAGTATAAAAATTATTAAAATTTAAGAAAAATATAAGAACAATGATATTTTGCTGGGTGCAGTGGTACACACCTGTAATCCCAGTGGCTCAGGAGGCTGAGCTAGAAGGATCCCAAGTTCAAAGCCAGCCTCAGCAAGAGCGAGACACTAAGCAACTAAGTGAGACTTGGTCTCTAAATATAGGGGGTTGGGGATGTGGCTCAGTAGAGTGCCCCAGAGTTCAATCACAGGTACCCCTCCCATCCAAAATGATATTTCAATTTAAGCTTATTTCACAGATGGGAAATACAGTAAAGTGTTGTAGCTTGATATTCCTCCCTTCTCAAAACACTTTCTTTTCAGAAAATGGAATCATTCCATTCTTTGCAAAGAAAAACAGAAATGAAAACATACTGATTCACATTACCATTCTTTAAATTATCTACTCAATTACTTAATGCATGATTAAATAATTAGCATAGAAATACTCTTCAAATGTAATACATCTGCATTACATCAATATTCAAAGTTAATCTGCCCCAAATTAAAACTTATCATCATCTCCCTATCCACAATTTGTTCCTCCTCTTTATCTCCTATCTCAGAGTTGGAACCATCATCATCTACTCTATTATCCATGCTAGCAACCTAGGAATAGTAAAATTTTCAGGAGGTAAAAAAGATAATAGACATTAAAAGTCACTGTATCTATTTCTAACATACATAAAACACACAACAAACACCAATACAAAGGGTTATTACAAGTTTAAGAAACCTAAAAATTTACCTTGATATTCTCTATCTTTTACCTAGAAGAGAGAAAAAAGATTAAATTTGATGTCAAACATATGCTCAATAGAAACAGCATTCCTAAAACAACAGTCAGAATCATAACCAAGTGAGAATTTAATAACATTCTGGTTCAGGATAATAATTTATAGGATTAAAAATAAGTAAAAGTTAACAAGTTAACAAGCCTTTTAAATTTAATTGGTAGTGAGATTTCATAAAAACACTAAGATATGTACCTTATTTCACAGTAAAGATGTGTGTGTGTATATGTGTGTGTGTGTGTGTCTTCAAAATCATTTACTTGACAATTCTAAATAACCAGGATAAAGTCTAGAAACAATGACTATTCAAAAGGAATCTGAGGAAACAATATTAAAGGCATAATCTTTGTACTAAGATATGCCACTTTCACTCACCAGAAAACATCTTAGAACTCCAATTTAAATTTGGCTATTGGCTGAATTTAGAAACTAAGAGGCTACATCATCTTATTTCTGCAAACCACTAAATATATAGCAAGAAATCTGAAAGGGAAGACTGCTAGAAGAAAATGCACAAGCAACAAGAGAAATGACAATTAACATATTCTGGAAAGGACAAAAACAATCATTTCCAAAAGACAGCAATAAACTGCCTGATAATAAAACCTAAGCAGAATTTTTTTTAAAACATCACTAAATTTCTTTGTAACTTAGCATATTACTTGTCCTTTCAAACTTATGTTATTAATGGTGATGGGATACTCAGATGTGTCCATGGATCATCCATGGGATCTTCGTAATAGGAAATTGCATTCAGAAAACTCCAACACAGAAATAAATGAACATTTCTTTAATGTCATAGCCTTGCTAACCTTTTACTCAAAATGACAACAGAGGAAAATGGGAAGTAGCATAAAAGCAGTCATCTAAGGTAGGGACTAAAGTTCCAAAGTCAAATGCTGAAACTGAGGAGCAACAAGTTAGGAACCAGATCCCACATAACCTAGTGAAAAGAGAAACAGGTACCGCAGTTCTTGAAATGAAAGAAACAAGAGAGAGAAATATAAAATGGTTTCATGTTTTTCCCTTCTCTTTATCCTTCTATTTCCTTTTTCCTTTTAGCTGAGACAAAGTTCAATGAGATTAGAAAATTCCTCACAGGAATCCAGGCAAACGATTCTTCTATTTAAGAAGGGAATACTTTTTAAGAGATTTTACTCTCAATTGTACAAGGAGAGGAAACTTATCTTAACAACGATATGTCTGAAATAATTAAGAAATCAGAAAAAGAACACTCAGATTTGAAAAGATTTGTATCCAATGCTTTTGGCCTCTTTAAATGTTAGGATTTTCATATGCAAAGTCCATTTACCTAAAATAATTTTCTTCCAATTATGTTAAATAACTATGAAACAGAATAACCTACAGTACAAACATAAGTATGTATAAGCCTATACACACACACACACACACTTATACATATATGTACACACATACACAGACATAGACTAATTCTGCTCAGGAAAAAAAAACTTAATGAACAAAACATTTAATGGATTTTTGGACAACACATAATCTATACTTCCAAATAAAAAGGTATTTTCTGAACATATGATCAAATCATAAAATCTGGGAAAATTTATATAAAAGACTGGAAAAATTATCTCATCTCCTTTTTCTCATTTTACTGTATTTCTTTGCAGCATTTCCCTCTGTTTATATGTGTTTATATTAATATACAGTTCATCAACATTTAAATCTTAGTTTCTGCTTTTTTCCCCACTTCACATTTAATTGTGAGCATTTTCTGTACCTCAAAGCTTTGAAATAAATAAATCTGCCTACTATTCCATTAATCAAACATACAATAACCCCTAAATAAATTATGTTGTGCTAAGTCTTCAATCTAATACACTGTTCCATTGAAAAACATTACCAAAATCTTCAAAGCATAGTTATTTCTTTAAGATAGACTACTAGACATATATGCTACATAAAAGGATATTTATCTAACCTATCCCATCTTTTATCCCACTTTTAAGACTTCTGATACATATGAAACTACTGGTTAGGATGGCTGTAAGAATTACCAGTTCTACCAACTGCACCCACACTAAATTATTTTATAAGGTTAGTTTGACTTAAACCACTAATTTGTGTTTTAGCAACTGAAAAAGAAAAAAAAAGGGGGGGGGCAGTGACTATATAAAATAATCCTTGTGCTTATGTGCTAAGGTATAAGTAAGTCAATTTACTCACAACAACAACAGTTCTCCAAAAGAAAATGAGAAAGGATACAATCCCAAAGAAAACAGTGAAAACTACAGGCTTCCATGGTAGTCCATAAAAATCAGGCCCAGGTTGAGTATCATCAGGCAATGTAGTAAACAGCTGAAACAGACAAATTAGAAAAAATGGGAAACCTTAAATTTATAACAAAACAGTCACAAAGAATCATGGCAATTCTAAACCAACCTCCTCATCAGAAAACCACCTCCTCAATATTTTCCAATAGCTTCTTCAAGAGAGAGGATACTGGCAGTCTCATATTTTTTGTTCTCTTGCAGTGTTTTCAAGTATAATGAATCTAAATACTTTTAAAAAAATATTTATTTATGTATCTTTAGTTTTAGGGTGGACACATTGTTTTGTTTTTATATGGTGCTGAGGATCGAACCCAGTGCCTCATGTATGCTAGGCAAGCGCTCTACCACTGAACCACAACCCCAGCCCGAATCCAAATACTTTAAATTGAGCATACATTTCCAGTTTGTAACAGGCCCTATATCATCACATTGTCTAACACCTGGCTAGAATCCCTCTGGATCATTCTTTTCTCTGATAACCTGGTTTTTAGAATTTAAAAAATTCATTTAAGACAAAAACTTAACTATATGAAAGAACTAATTAATTTTATGGCAACAAATAAAAACAATGATGATATATGTATAAGATTTTAAATCTTACTTCCATTCCACTCTTATATAAACACCTTCTGACTGCCTACATGAGAATTAGGGGGTGTGTGGGGGTAAAACCCTTCAAAGTGCCAGACACCTCACCAGACATTTTACCTTGTCAAATCATTTAATTCTTATGATTGGAGTAAGCATTATCTACATTTTTCAGATGAGGAGAACTTTTTTCAAAAGTTTAGTTATTTGCCCAAACTTCTAAATGATAACCTTGGGATTTGAAATCAGATCTACCTGGCTTCAAAATCTATACATTTTACAAGGAAAACAACAACATCATATTTATTACACAAGCCTTGAAATAACACAACCTACAGGAAACGACTTCAGTTGAGGAGGATTACTGTCACAATGGCCCTCCAACCTCTAAAAGCTTTCTCATTCCTATAATTCCTATAATTAAATTCTCCAACCTCTAAAAGCTTTCTCATTCCTATAATTCCTATAATTAAATTCTCCAACCTCTAAAAGCTTTCTCATTCCTATAATTAAATTCTAAAAGTCCAATATCAACAAATACCAATGTGGGGGAGGTAAGTCCTAAAATGCTTAGATAAGCTTCTAGACAGATTAAATGTCTTGTTTGGATCATGATTTTCTTTAGAAAGATCAGCCTTAAGTGACTCTTTCTAAGAAACAGATCTAACCTAATTCCTTTCATTCTTAAAACTTTCTAAGGATCCCCACTATTAATGGTCTAATGCTACTTTGGCTCATGACTTCCTTTAAGATTTGCTGGCCTCTCCAACAGGCCCATCCCCCTCCAACTTCACACTTTACAACACCAACTATTCACATTCTCCTGCCCTCCGAGAATATCCTTTTCTTCATGTTTCCATTTCTCTGAACACATTTCTTCTGACTGCCAGCTTCCCCCACCGTCCTCCACCCCAGCCTGTCTAATCAACAACAAACCACATGTCAGACTCCTGTTTGCCCTTTGCCTGTGCTTCAAACACATCTCAACTACTTTCTGACCTTATTGATCACCCTTCCAACCATAATAAATGCATTTATGGACAATAATGTTCTACCATCAAATAAATACCTCTCTTTCTGCCATTATCTTACTGTGTTTCAAGTGAATGCTGTTATCTCCCTGCCAGAATGAAAGGTTCTGAGGGGAAGAACCAAGTTTTTACAGGTGTGCAAATGTCCAGCCTTGGTAGACAGCAAATCTTCCTCATGTGCTAAACCAAGTAGCCATTAAAGCCACACCCCTATGGCTTTTGTTCCAGGAGCTATCTACTCAAAGGGTCAGGAGTCATTTTCATAAAGACATTTTAAGTTCTTCACTTCATGACCAGAAGCCACTTAAAAACTAATAAATAATCAACATTCTAATTGAAGAAACTATGTCAAACTTACCATCTTAGACAAATAAAGCAAGAATGAATGTAACAAGAAAAGTATGCTGTCCAAAAGGGTGGCATCTTCTGGCTCTTCCACATTTATCTCTAGTTGGTTTTCTGTATCAGCAGCATCAACAGGAGTACCTTCTGTTATAAGTAGCTCTAAAATTGAAAGGGGAAATGGCTATTTTATTTTATGCTATAGAATAAGAATTGTCTCTCTTCAGTTTCAATATTCATTGAGTATTTCACTAAATATATGAGTCACAGTGCCTGGAATATGTGGCTCTCCTAAAGACAATTAACACAGAGAAGAAAACTTCAAAATCCTAATTAGAGCTGTCAGACCCTTCAATTATAAAATGAACAATCTCCAGTCTACTCTCCACTACTTCCATGGCCATACAACTGCTACCAGAACAATATTTACTCAAGGAAAATTTTTAAACCAGAGATATATAGACAGGGTCACATTCAAAAAACATGGATTTAGTGCTGGTGAAACTTGTGTTTAAAATTTTAGGAAAGCTGAAAGAGAGGGAATCTTGGTTTGCAGATTTGTAGGTGGAATGAGCCAAGGCTTAACACAGTATCTGGCACCTGGCAGAGATACTCAACAATTATTTATTGAATGGACAGATGACAGCTATTTAAAAAGAACACAGTAATACCAAGAGAGACTAAAGGGAATTGGGTACAGACCTGCATTGAGGCTCTGTGAATGAGGTAGAATTCCAGTTAGACCTGAGAGCTTGTAGGGGTGGAATTTCAGTATGAGTTACATGAGCCTGGGGTATGTTTGATAAAACAGCAGGAGTCCAACATGCAGTTATTAAGAAGTTGGACCAGTTGCCTCTAAGGTCTTTCTCAACCCTGAGATTCTATTCACTACTATATTTTTAAGCTTTTGCCTAATTTTTATTTAGTTTTTGATGGACCTTTATTTTATTTATTTGTATGCAGTGCTGAGAATCAAACCCAGTGCCTCATATGTTAGACAAGCGCTCTACCACTGAGCTACAACCCCAGACCCTCCATTCACTATTGGTCTATGAATTTGACTGCTGGTGAAGTCTGCCCCATTGGCTCAGCATCTCAGCACCTGAGACACATTAAATGACATTTGGGAAGATTTTACCTATTAAAGGTCATTGACATCATTTTGTGGTGGAACCTAAAAGGCCAGGGAAATAATTCATTCTTAATTTTGTAAGCCAAGTTATCCCTAATCTTGAAAGTTTTGGAGCATGAAAATAACAAATCTTAATGGTGCGTGATTCATTTTCAGAACCTTATGGAGTTAAAGACAGTTCAGAAGTCAGTAGTGTTCATATATGGATGCAATGTCTTCTGGAAAATGGGAGAACTGATATGTTATTCCTTCTCACATTAACTGAATCCCCCCCCTACTATGAGTTCTCCTACACTCTGTGTGTGCAAATGGTGGGGGGGTTCAGATCAGTGCTGCCAAGCCCTGCACTGGTGCAGGATAATGCTTATAGCTATGCTTACAGACCAGAACCTTTAAAAACACAAAATACAGTAATTACGGCTTCATAGCACCATACTGGATGGATAAAATAAAACAATTAGTCATCATCTAATTTACTGATAAAATGAGAGTGAGCAACACAAAAGTAGAATTCTGTTGATGCCATTATTGGGGATTTTTTTTGAAAAATTGTTTCTCATCTCCCACTGGATACTGTGCACTATGATGAAGTATTCATAAGTGTAAATCTAAAATGGATTGCAGTTCTGTACTGTTTCCTGTAAGTATATAGTATAAAGATCTGGACCATTGACTGCATTTGAAAAAGTTTAATTACCATGTCCAGGAAGCAAGTCAAAACAGGACTTGAGCTATATTATATTCCATTTAGAAGAAAAGAGAAAAAACACAGAATTTATGAGACTATGAACAGTGATTATTCAAGCTAACTTGTACCAGGCCAGACTTTCCTGGAAGGCCTGCTAAACACAGATTGTGGGTCCCACCCCCAGAGTTTCTGGTGCTGTTGGTCTGGTTGAAAACTACAGTTTTAGAGCATAAGGCCTTTGAAGAATAATATTTTAGTTGTAAATGGTTTACACAAGCTAGTCATAGCTAAACATTTGCTTTTAGGTGAGTTACAGTCTCTGGCCTATTTTTGATTTCTGTTCATCTTTATTCTTGCTTTTCTCTCACTTAAGAGATTTTTTTTTTGAACTCACATGTACCTATATCACGCTCTGCTCTATTTCGTACCTTTGGCAACAAATGTCCTTGAAAGCCTTCATTATGATAATGCCTCTGCTTTGTAGAGAAAAATTGGCAAGCTTTACCTGGGTCTACTTTCTCAGTATTTGGGATCTTAGACACTTCTGAAACACCCATGTCCTCAGTCACAGGTTGACTCAAGTGGCTGGGCTCTTCAGGATGGTTCATATTAAAATGATGACTCAGGAGGGGAGGCTCTTCATGAAGATTTCTATTAAGACGATTTGTGTTCTCTTTAGGAAAATCATCTTCATGGGGTGTCTGCATCTCTACAAGGGAGAAGAATGCATTGAGCCAGATGGATGACACTATCTACCCCCACTTAAGCCCAATGATCAGCACTCCCCCTCAGCACACAGCTCCAGATACCTCAACACTGCCCTCCATGTCCTGGCATGCGCCCACGAGAACAACTGGGCAAGGATACGGGAGGGTTAATTGTTTTCATCCCATTTAAAGGATGACTGAACTATACAGTCAAATTTATAAAGAAGCCTTTAATCCAAAGTATTTCATAAACAAATACATTTATGATAGAGGCTTCAATAACTTACCTTCCCTTGGCAAACCAACATACACCCACATGAATAAATGTGGAGAAGAAAATTCTGGTCCAGAACAAAAGTGTGAAATGTCTATTCTGCTCAGAAATAACAGGAACTCTTTCATCTACAAGTGTGCTGGTCTCAACGAACCAGTATAGAGAAGGGAATTCCATAAGTCTAGCTTGCTTAATGTGCCTTTCAAATATGTTCAAAGTGACCTAGGAGCCAAATGGTGAACCTATCTCCTTCCTGAGCTCAGGACATAGACCAATAGGATCCAGAGCAAAGATTATCTCTTTACAGCTTCATATTCTACCCTGAACATTCACTTGCACTTTGCATTCTTATCCAAAATATATCTGCTTTGATTAAATGTACAACTGTTTTCTTCCCCCAATTATCAGGTAAAATTAGCACTCTTGGGAAGTAAATTTTCCAATGGCTTTATGTCCTTCTGGAATTCTTATCATATACTCTCAGTTGAAATATTTCATTTTGAAAAACAATGGATAGAGATGATCAAATATGAAACCAGGAAACAAAGCTTTTATCAGGATATTGGCTCATTGTCAGTTTGACAAATATTTAATTGAAAGGCTTCTATGTGTCAAGCACTACATTACAAGGCTTGTCATCCTGGTTCCATCCTTGATTAATATGAATGTAAGGACCTTAGAACCCAGTGGAGTAAAACCAGAATAAGTGACCTCTCCCCCAAGAGACTGGAAATAGCATGGTATCCACGAAAGATAAATGCTGGGGAGGGGAATTCAGGCAAGCTATCCATTAAAAGTTATTCTAGGGCTAGGGTTGAGTGGTAGAGCACTTGCCTAGTACAGGTAAGGCACTGGGTTCGATCCTCAGCACCACATAAAAAGAGATTAAATACTAAAAAAAAAAGGTTATGCTAGTCACTCCACACGCACATGATCTAGTACAGGTATTTTATGATTAAGAAATTATGTTTAATAAAGCCCTTTTATAATTTTAACATAAAATGTGTACTGTTAACAGGTCTACTTTTGTGCATTAGTTTCTCATTTAATCTTTCTGAGAAATGTTGCTGGTTTTGTTTTTTTCACTTTCTGGCACTTTCAATTTATCTGGTAGTATTTCTTCAAAAAGCTCAAATGAGGTTTGTTCACCCTGAGCATTATCTGTTTGACTATCTGCATGAGGATGGTTCTTCGGAGCCAAAAATTGTTCCTCCAGATCCAAAGTGTTTTCTGAGAATGCACTTTCAATTTGTTGTGAGTTCGCTTCTACTGGTTTAGGTTCAGGTTCAACATCCTGGGAGACTTCAGGAAATTGTTCCACTTTTTCTATAGCTTTCTCAGAATCTTCATTTGCAGAATCATACAATTCCAAAAATCCTAGAAGTTCTTTTACGTTATAATTATCAAAATCATCTATTCCAACATCAAAACACACAAAATCTGTCTCCTGTAAGGAAAAGAAAACCATTAGTGTGTCAATAACAAAGTGTCACAAAAGCAAACTCATCCACGCTCCCAAATTCAGGATTGGTTCTAAAGAATCTTTGGGGTCAACCAGATTACCTTTCTCCAACCCCCATTGGCTAACTCCATCTATGGCTGAGTAAATCTGTCTTTTTCTAGACTACAGTGTTAGAAAGTCTAGTCTTTCTTTCTTTCTTTCTTTTTTTAACATGGGTCATATTCTTTAAAAAGCATAATGAGTAAAAATGGTGACAACTTGGTCTCCAACTGCCTGACTCTTGGGTCTCTCTCAATTTGCTCTGAACGTAAGTAGGGAAAGGCAAGGTATCACTTATGAAATTTAACTCTTAATCATTTGCTCAGGAGAAGCTGGAAGATCCTGCAGCATTGAGAAAGATGAATCAGTTTTAAAGTATCTTACTGAGATACAAGTACATTTGATGGAATGAAGAATGATATTAAGGAGGCTCCTCACATTATTATTACCACAAGAACAAACTGAAAACAAGATTCAACAAGGTATACACCTTTCTCTTCATCAGGGTTTCACAGTCACTAAGATCTCTCTCAGGACTATCTATATATTTATCTAGTCTTCCTTCTTGCCACTAGTAAGCAAATTGATATAAAAGGAGCCATAGTATGAATGGATTTTTTTTTTTTTAAATTTCCATCTCCTAATTAAATCTTCATAATATTCTGCAGGGGTTCCGGGGGTGGGGGAGGCAGTTCAATGTAGTAGGGATGAGTGATTTCCTCTCCTCATCACATGCATTTCTAAGCCATGAGGGATGCATGTAATGGGAAATATAATGAGAAGGCAGAGTTCAAAACAAATGAGTTCTCTGTAATCAGTGAACTGCTGTCACAGCTTAAATCCCAAGAACTCTCTTTACCAACAATGAAGTCCAACAAGCAACAGAAGTGATTTTATGACCCCTGAGATTATGAAGAAATTTTAGGAACAGCAACAACAAACAGGATGACTTTATCCATTCAGCCCATCTAATCTAAGAACTGTCCTAGCCTAGCAGCTTGCATATTCTACAAAGAGCTGTCCAAAGATGTTTCAGTGTTGGTGGGCATCAATTACTATACAATTTAAAACTCTAGAAAATAATCAGCTGAAGTGAGAATTCTAGAACAGGAAATCCTTTCAGTCACAAAATCAATTTAAGTCAGAGCACCATACAGGAATGTTGTATAAAGGAAGCAGTTGGGGCCTTAAAAGATCTGAGACTGAACATCACCTGAAACGCTCAGGTCCCCTTTTCCACATCTATAACATGACTATGAACCCATATATGACTAAGAATAAGAAAACCTTTGTAAGTACATATTTCTAGCCTAGTATAAAAGTTAGAGTTTATTAATTTAACCTAAATATACTTAAAATGTCTAATAACTGTCCAATGAGTTTTGCCTGTAAAATGAAATTATTTACCCCTTAAATTTAATAGCCAAGGGCAAATATATTAAATCATTTATTTTTCACATATAAAACAGAAGAGAAAAGCCCTATAGTTGAGTAAACAGCCTTCTACAAGAATATCTGTTTCAATATATTAGACAACTCTCAGATTATAATATAATCACCCTTGAATGCCTTTCAAACTTTTTTTTTTTACAGGTAGTCTGATTTCAAATGAAAATCTGATACACAAATGTTAGATTGCCCCCCAAACACATTATAAAACTTTCAGAAGCAGTTAACTGAATATAACTGATGGATTTATAAGCCAGTTTACAATTGAGAACAAAAAAGAAATCCATAACTTACATCTGTTGGAATTTGTAGCTCTTCTTTAGTATATTCACGAACTACCTTGATGAAATCTTTTGGAAAGAATCCAAAAATACGGCCAACCTATAGTGCAAAAGAGACAAATATCAAATAAATTCTGTACAAGGAATATAAATAAGAGATTTATCAGAAGTGGCAGGAAATATACACATAAGAGATAGGTATATGGCATAACCAAGAAAGAAAGTTGCTATAAAAATTACACTGAGATTATTATTCCAAATAAAAATGAAGTACGGAACAGTTAAAACATTTCCAACCACTGAAGTTTTCTTATTTACATTTAGCTTAATTCTCAACACAGAGCATATAAAGTTAAGACTTCTGAAGTAAATAAAAGATCTGCATAGGAGATTATTGTATATTATAAATGTAAATCAAAGCTGGTTATAAATGCAATTCCAAATACCCTCTAGCAAGAATTTACCTGTACATTTTGTAGCATTGCTCATAAACCAATATTTATGTATTTCTTAACCAATACACAACAGTCATAAAAATTAATAAGTAAAAACAATACAAAATCTCTAAAATGTATTACCACTATAGCAAATGTATTGATAGTATATGCTTTCCTAGCTTTTTCCAAATCTACTTTTACAAGTACTTGGGGAGAAAATAAAATTACAATATAATGCATATGAAACCACATATCAAGCTTCAGTTTCACCCAAAATAAATCCTCTGCAGAAAAGAACCCCATTTATTTTCAGCACCAACAGCTAAATTATATGAAGTTACATAAAGTGTACAAAAGGTATATAAAGTTCCCCTTGAGAAAGACACTCTTATTACTAACTACTGACTAAAAGGAACAGAAAATTCTTGCCAATAATTAAAGGAAACTGATAGGCAAATCAAATGCCCAAAAAAGAAAATTAAAAAAGACATCTTATCACTACCTCTAAAATATCCCCATTCATGAATGTTCTTGTTACATCTAGAAACCATCTGAGAGCCAGAATTAGTGGTAGAATACTGCCATGAAGATTAGATAAGACGGAGCAATTAAAACCTTCATCACTGCAGATAAAGTCTGAGACTCTAGAAAACCAACAACATTGCAGAATGAAAACTAAAAACTCGAAAGGAGAATCATTTTGAAAACTAAAGAGTTTTTAATTTCTTAAGTATAACACTCATGACATGAGAGGAGAGTCTGAGGGGAAATACACTTTTCCCTTGTGATGAAAATTCTATTAAGGTTAAATTTGGAAAAGGGAAAGAAACCAGAGATGTATGGAGAAAGGAAACACATTTATCTCTTCTTAATCTGTGTCAGTTGAGACCATAGATTATATAAAGCTCCATAATTACACACGGGGTGGTATCCCATTTCTTGTGATATGAAAAAAAAAATGATGCAGAATCATGGAGGCTCATGACTGGAAATAATTGTTGTATCTAATTTTGCTTCCATACATCATCCCTGCCAAGGTGCTGTTGATTTGATTTGTGGGTGGGGAGCAAAGAACTGCCACAAGAGAACAAATTCTGCATAAGCTACTATCAGAACAAATGCACTTAAGTGCCACTGCCCTGAAAGGAAATATTCAAAAGGAAGATGGATTAGACAGGGGTCCTTTCCTAACTGAGTTTTTCACTTTATAGGGAGCTAAGATAAAACACAACCTGACTGAAGGCAAAGAAGACAAATGAATGCCACAGGAGCAATGCAAACAAAGTGCCACCCAAACACTCATCAGTCGGCAAAGATCCTTTCTGGTCAGGTGCTGAAAGCAGGGCTCCTCAGGAAGACAGGATGAGTGCTGCCACCCAGAATGACAAGAGTCCTAGGGATGAATATAGTTAACAGGCTACAATGTGACAGGAGAAAATGTAAATCAAGCCCATTTATCCAAAAGCTCAAAGAAGGGGAGAAAGGCGACTACTATATGAAAAATGCCACTTAGGTACATGGAAAAACAGTTCCAAGTTTAAAGGTTACCAATCCTATTTGGTATACTTGAAAGAAACAACAGATGGTTCTTTATATGGAGTACTGCAACTGGGACTCTGTCTAAATATAAAGTTTGTACCTAGAGGCACCATGTTTCAAGATCATTCCCTAAGAATCAGAAATGGCAGCAAAATGAAACTAGTTTTCCCATAGGGATACTCTTATTATCTGCTGTGTGGTGTTTTATTTAGGGTGAGAACTTTCAAGGATGCAACCCGGAATGTCTCTAAACTGGAACATTCCTACAGTCATCAAAGACCCTTGCTACTATTTTAAGTAAACAATCCATATATCACATTTTTTAAACGAAAAGGACAATACTCATAAGCCTCTCAATGAGGTCACTCCTAGTGAATCTCCCCATTTAAAATATCAAAGCATGATATAAACAATGTCATGTCTTTCATCAGAAGATCCATACAACTGGCTGGAAGTAGAACCCCTGGGGGAACCTTCAGGCATAGAATATAGGAAAAGCAGGAAATGGATGACCCAGAAGTTGCAAAAAAGAAAAAAAAGGGGAAAAAAAAGCACATAATGAACATAATATTCTGCTTTTTTAGAGTAAAAACAGCACAAATGATTAGGTAAAATACACAAAAAATCAACTTTAAATATGCATGCCTGAGTTACTATCTCAGACTTAATTTACAGGATTAACTCTAATGTCCATGAATCCTTCCCTTTCGAAGCAGCAAAGCTAAGAATTGTCAGGTTTTCACCATGACAACCTTTATGATGTGTAGAGCCTTCTGGAACTTGATGTGAGGGGTAGCAACCACAACCAGTTCAGTTCTGTTTCAGAAAGTCTCCTGACATTCTATGCTGTGCCAGGCCTAAGGCGTGTTAGGAGCACAGGGCCTGGCAAAGAGGTCAGGTTAACTCTACAAAGACCCCAAGAAATCAGTCATTTAAATCTACACTGCTAAAAAACCCATCAAAAGTAAGAATATAACACCTGTCAAACTTTTACTTACACTTCCGGCCCAAAGTTCTGGTGATACCTCTGCAAGTTTATAGTAGACATATACAGGGTCACCTTTTTTAAAATTCACAAAACGACAATCTGGTCCTATGAAATCTTCAAGAGCTTCACCTCGATACATTAACACTGTATATAAACATTGAAAAAAGAAAAACATTAGGATTTGATTTTTCACAGTCCATATTGACTAATCAGGAAATATGAATCCCAATATGAACAAAAATCAAGTTTTTCCAGTACTCTCTGGAATCATTTTTAATTCACCTGCTCAAAGTATCTAAAATCCTTAGAGATTTTATTGCTATAAAATACAATATTCCCTGCAATTAGACAAGGGAAAAGGAAGCTTCTCTATTTTTCTCTGTGCTGAGAAATAAAAAGCAAAGTGGCTACCACCAACCATGGCTGGTTTCAGTGAAACTCCTGGTTCTTGCAGGCCTCAATTTTTTTCTGTTTCATAATCATAAAAAGCTTCATTTTGCAAATATGTAAATCCAAATGTAGACACGGACAGGCTTAAGTATGGCTTCATGCAGAGGTAATAGGGAAGAGGTTAGAATATCCAGGAACCCCCAAGGGGTTAATTAACTTGAACTAACTGCTAAAAGACATTACCTTTAAGTGGCTGCAAGTGCTACCATGCAGCCGTAAACACTGTCAGTTTCATTTGCAGCAGAGTTGCTGTCTCTGTGTTCAGGATCTGGGTAAATTACCAGGAAATGTATTTTCTCTGAGCAAATATTGTTGACTATATCCAACATTAAGATTGTTTCAAAACATCCTCATTCGTATTTTGTTTAATAAACAAAATCAAAAGTGGGTATCCTATCTGACAAGGAACAAGTTTAACCACGAGAAAAGGTCAGGCAATACCTTCATGCTTAAAATGCAGGACTAGAATCACAATTGATCTAGAAACTGGTAGAAGCAACATTTTTCTTTTGGTTGACCAAATACACAGTTTCTGATTTAAGACGAAATGGATAATAGATGTATGTAAAAAGCACAAAGAAATGGAAATAACACTTTTTCTAAAAGCCAATTAGCAATAAAATACACAAGAATGTGTGTTTTATAAAAATGTATGTCTGAGGAACAAACACAGATTTGGAGAGGGTAACTTGTTTTTTTGAAGCTAAAATAGGACTATTTTCAGAACTATCAGCATCCTAATTCATATATAATTAAGAGGCCTAGTTGAAGGTGAGAGACACTTTAAGGTGGGGAATTCTCATCACAAGTGGAAATGGCAATGTTTCTCTTGTTCCCCCTTAGGTCATAGAGGATTTACAAATCAGCAATATATTAGGTGACATCATAATGCATACTATGGAGCACCTATTTAGTTCTTTTTTTTTTGGAGCACTTATTTGGAAGGCACACAAGGACACCTGACATACACACCTCACTACTTCCTACAACACAACACAGACCCACCTGTTGTGTTTGGTCACATCTGTTTGGACACAGGCCATTTCTCAAGTTATGTTACCCCACTGAACCTTACCAACACCATGTCTTAGTACTGAGTAAGCATCAGTGATGAGATTGTCCAGGTAGCCCACGTAGGATAGCGCTCGATAGCAAAGAATAGCAAAGCTGAAAGGACATATCATGGCAGCTGCTTTGCTTCTCTGAGTGTTTATTTACTCCAGCCTTAGGGTTACCTCTAGGAACTGCTTAACATATATTGGAGACATCTTTTTTCTTTATTGGAGTGGAAGAAACAATTCAAATTATAAAATTTGTTTTTGGTAACACCAATTTAGGCATAAAGAGCTCAATGGTAAACTTCTTGGCCTTTTTAGCATGAATATTTTAAAATATGTACTGCTTACAATTTATGGACAACACGGTCATCAAGTTGCAAGGTTACTAGAAACCAAGCGGGAGGCCATAAGAAGTATTCTGGGCCAGTAAATATATAGAGGAAAGAGGTTCCAACAACACTAGCGACTGAGTCTAAAACTGAATTGGCTTATAAAATCTTGGAGTATTTATTATTGTTATTGCAACAAACCTCTTCATCTGAATCTGAATGGCTACATCTTCCCCACTGCCCACCTCCAATCCAGGACTGGGAAGCAATTCTGTCTGCTTCCTGCGCACAGAAGAGGCTGCAGTTCCCAGGTGGCTGGTGCAGATCCTTGGCTTCTTTCAAAAGCAAAAGATTATTGGCCCACCTGCTACCCTACCTCAAATATGAAGGGAGGCTTCTATGCACAGAAATGACAGGACTGAAGCAGAGTCGGGGCCGAGACCTTGGAACACATTGCATGCCTGGACTCAGTGCTCTTCCCAAGCCTAAACTCTAGTCCCTGTTAAAAGGCAAAACCAGCCCAATCCCCAGTGCAGCAAAAGGACGAAGGGGCCAGTGAGCCTTTCCCAAGGAGCCCCACCATCAACCTGCCGCTGGGATTAGGGCCACCGAGCCCTGGAGAGCATCTGCCCTTATACCACACCAGCCCAGGTCCCTGTGGAGGGGGCAGAAAAGCGCTCTGCTACAGCGTGGGGAGCCCCGGGCGCGCAGCACACAACCAGATCACCCACTGAGATCCTAGGCGAATCCTGGAAGGGAAGAAACTGAGAGCTGTCCCTGGGGAATCCTGTTTTCCAACCCCCGCCTCAGTCAGTAGAGAAAAATAAAACGCTGGCAACTAGTGGGAGTGGAAGCCCCCCCCAACCTGAGTGGGCTGGCTGGGGCTCCGGCAGAGCTGGAGGGGACACACAGCAGGGTCCCGAGGCTCTATCACTCCTGCGCCCCACCCGTCATCCTGGGACCCCCTAGCCCAGCCCACGGGGCTGGGGACCAGGGGATCGGAGCCCCCGAGGAGACCCGGGTGGGCCCGACCGCCTGCGCACTCACTGCTGCATTCCTCATCTGCACAGAGTTTGTGCTTCGACAAGCGCTGGCCGGTGATCAGGTCCGGTTGGCCCGGCACTCGCCAGGCCGGCCACAGCACGAACAGACAGAAGAGCACCATGAACAGCCAGAAGAGCAGCAGTGGCGCCACAACCATGTTGTGGTCACCTCGGGGAGCCGGTGACACGGTGGAGTAGTTTGCAGCCGGAGGCGGGGCTCAGGGGGCGGGAGGGTAGCAAAGCAAGGAGGGGTGGTGCCCGGGAAGGCTTAAGCCTTTCCCGGGTGACACGTCAGCAGGGATATCTGGGGGTCGATCCACAGACTCTACTGGAGAACTGCACGGAGCTGGAGCTCCGTCCTTCTCTAGTTGAGACCTTCTCCTCAACTGAAGACCTTCTCCTCTAGTCGCTGCCTTGGCAACTAGGACTCTCCTTCTCGTCCAATCACCTGCCTTTGCTTCTGTGCCCTCACAAGCGACCCTCCGCATGATTCTAGTCATCACCCACCCATCCCCCCCCCCCTCCGCCAACTGGCCCTTTCTGGCTTTCCTCAATGTCTCATTTCTGGTCCATCCTGAACTAGCCCACTCCACCATCACTCCCATCCCTCATTCCTGGTCTGGTACCTCCTTTTCTGAACTACCAAATCCCACCCCTGACTTGTCACAGCTAATCTATGGTTCCAGGCTCCCTCCCCTTCAAACTCCTAGAGGTTCCTTGAAGCCCCACCCCAAGATCCCTCTGATTAGGAAAGGGGAAGGTGAATGGAACTGTGAGTGAGGGTGTAAACTGGAGACAGTGGCCTGCTTTATTTTTTAAGGCAGGGACAGATGGGGGCAGAGAGATGGACATTAGTCTTTGGGCTAAGATCTTAAGATTCTTATCTTTATCCATAAGGGAAGAAATCATTTAATTCAACAGCATATTTTTAACTTTCATTTTGTGCTACCATTCATGCCAGACGCTGGACAAAGTCCTAGCATGGTGTGGGAGTGGATGAAAATCAAAAGACAAGATATCTGGTCCTGGTCCAAAAAAGTCCACAACGTAGTGGGAACCAACTGACAAAACTGATTGTCAGAGAAGAAAGCTAGTAGCTAACATTTCTTGAACGCTTTCTTTATGTCCAGTTGTTATTCTGAAGGTTTTATACATATCAATTAATTTAATCTTCATAACAATAGTACCTTACAGTAGTAGTAGGTCCTATTCCAATCCTTATTTTAGAGTAAATTGAGGCAGTCACACATCCAGTGAGTAATGGAGCTAAGTTTCAAGCCAAAGGAGTAGACTCCTTTTCATCACAACCTATCAACTAACAAGCAATTGTTGTACTTTCTGACAAGAGGAGCAAAATCTGATTTAAATCATAATATAGCTGAATTACTGATATGTACAGTTAACAGGGGGAAGGCACAAGCTAGCCAGCCCAAGGAAGAGTGTCTGTAATGCTCCCATCCTGGGTGGAGCCATTCTCGTTTGTCTGTGACCAAGGGCTTGTTACTATAGTCTCTGCTAAGGTTATTCATCAACCTCCAACAATGAACCCATCAGTTGTTTCCCCAAATTAACTGAATCTTTAAAATTTAGAGAAAAAAATCTAGTCCACCATGTTCATAATGTTAAATAAAGAAAACGATGGAAAAAAGGTGTGCATAAACATTTGTCTACAGGGACCATGAGAGGTCCCGGTTGGTCCAGTGTACTTCTGCGCTTTCTGGAGAACCAGTGGATCATAGAGAGAAACTGTCTATCTGAGTCATTCTTCATTTCTTTTCTACCATGTATTTATTATGTTAGAAAATGTATCTAGTAGGCATCTCTAACAACATGTTGAAAACTGAACTCATTTTTCTCTCAAAATCTGCTCCTTTCAGTCTTCCCTATCTCAGAAATAAGAATGACAATTTATTCCCATTATCCAGGTGCTCAAAGCCCAAAACTTACAAACCATCTTTGATCTCTTTTCTCTCACATTCCAACTCCATTCCATTAGACAATATTATGTCTTTATTTTTACAATTTTATTGAGATATAGTTGACCTACAATAAATTGCACATTTAAGGTGTACAATTTGATAAGTTTTGACATGAATATACCTATGAGACTAACACCAAAATCAAAAGAGTATTTCATCCTTCTTTGTAATCCCTCCCCTCTCCTTTTCTGGGCTGTCTCCAAACATCTCCTGTCGTTATAGATTGTTTTGCATTTTCTAGAATTTGATATAAATTATATAGCATTTTATTTATTTATTTTTCTGACTTCCTTCTTTCCAAATAAGCATTTGAAACATGCCCAGAATCTGACCACTCCTCTGCATCTGCTAAGCCAATATACAGGCCAAACCCACATCATAAGTCACCTTAATGATTCCCATAGCCTTCTTCTGTCCTTGCTTCTGCCCTCATTTTCCCCAATATCTATTGTCCTGATGGCAACTAGAGTGATATTCTTAAATATAAATTTGATCGTGTCTCTCTGCTCAAAATCTTCCTATAGCTTCCCATTTCCAAATAAAAGGCAATGACTTTAGCCAGGCCTGGTCATACTCATCTGTAATCCCAGCAGCTCAGGAGGCTGTCAGGAGGATCCTGAGTTCAAAGCCAGCCTCAGAAATGTAGTGAGTCCCTAAGCAACTCAGTTAGACCCTATCTCTAAATAAAATATTTTAAAAAGGACTGTGGGTGTTGCTCATTGTTTAAGTGCCCCTGGGGGTTCAATCTCTGTTATCAGGAAAAAAAAAAAAGGAAAAAAAGCCATGACTTTATTATGGACTGCCCTGCCTTAGTATGGACTGTTCTTATTCAATGTGACTCCCCTCATCCTTTTCTCCCCATTTCCTAACATTCTTCTCTTGTCTGTTAGTTCCATTTAAATACACCAATCCCACCCCTGCTTCAGAGCATTTACACTTGCAACTTTGCCTCAACCTTAACTCCCCAAATCATCTGACTAGCTAACTACCCCCTCACTTTATCATGTCTCTCTAACAGTGGCATTTCATGTGATAAAGGCCTTCCCTGGCCACCCTACACAAAATAGAGCCTCTTGCCATGACTATCAAGCCCATTACCCTGCCTTTCTTTCTCTTCAGACTTGCCTTACCACTTTAGACTTCTCTTACCACTTGCCTTACATTTGTTTATCTACTTGACTGCTCTGACCCAACCTCAAACACAATTTCCAACAGGAGCAGGAAATTAGTTGTTTTGTTCACTACTGTTACATCGGTGACTAGGGAAATGCCTAGAATGTATGAGAGAGTTAACAAATGATTTGTTGGATAAACTCATGGTTCCAATAATATTATAAATATACTACACTATTAAACACATATATTAACTATTAAGCCCCCATATATAAATAGTACTGAGAGGAAATAAGCTATGAGAACAAGGCATTTAAGGTCCACCTCTCAGCAGCATGCATCCTCAACTCCAGGAATGTACCCTGAATGTGTCTGTTGTTGAATAAAAACATACTTGTGTGGAGAGTAGTTGTTTGGTTACATGATACTGGAATATTTAAGTAGATCTTTTAAAACTAGTTTTACTTTTTTCTTATTTTTCTTATTATAGAATATGGTATGTTGTAGAATTTTTCTTATTGTAGAATAGAAATTAATGATAATTCATTGGTGGAAAAATCAGAAGAGCAAAATTATCTAATTGCATATTATCTTCTTGATATTTACTTTGACTCATAATCAGATATACTTTTATATGCATAGTCAGTGCTTCCTGTTACTGAAGAACTAGCTGCTTAGTTTGTAGAGTTTTCAATATTTTGATTTATCAGTATTATTTTTTAAACTTATTGCCTTAAAGACATATTAACTAGTCTGGTGGATAATGAGAAGAAAATTTCTCAACTGGCCACAATAAGGTAGTGGTAGTTCTTTCTACCAGGATACATACAATTAGTGGATGAATCAGAATTCACTTTTACTCATAGCATTTAAATATGTGGCATTGATATTTAACATGATGTTTAATATAAGGTTATATTAAAAACCTTCAGAAAAGGAACAGGATAGAATGTGGTGGTGATTACTGGCATGGAGATAAATAATCTCAAGTGCATTATTCTTTAATACCTCAAAGGGAATTCTTACGGGGTAAGGGTTGAGTAATTGTTAAAGGTAAATGTGACCAGTTTGGGTGGAGGGGACATAAAATTCTAAGATATGAAGGGTTCCTAATGTCAGAGTACAATCTAAATGAGACAAGAAAAACATATCTGAAACAAATAATTGGCAGCATAATAACATATACCATTGGAAATTTGTGAAGGCACTTGCCTAGGAGCATTCAGTAGGCCTAACGCTGCTGTTACCAGGAAGAACCTCATCTATTGTAAATGATGTGCCAGAGAATAGTGTTAAACATTTATGGAAGACACAACAGACAAAATTAGATAAAATCAGATAAAACAATGGCTAAGGTGAAAATTACACTGAATGAGATTAACAGCAGATTCGACATTGAAGAAGTCAATATCAGCAAACTGAATATGCAGTGATAAAGACATTGAAGAAGTCAATATCAGCAAACTGAATATGCAGTGATAAAGACTCCAAAATCAAACACGGAGAAAGAGACTGAAATTAACAAAGCATCAGTATGCACAGCTTCAACAAGTCCAATATATATGTTATGGTAGTTCCTAAAAGAGATGGGAAAAACACATTTGAAGAAATAATAAATAAAAATGTTCTATATCTGATGAACACTCAGATTCAAAAAGCTCAATGAATAAGAAAAATGATAAGGATGACACAAATATACACTAAATGCTTAAAACCAGTGCTAAGAAAAAAATTGAAAAGCATCTACAGAAAACAGATACCATTATGTACAAAGGAGTGAAAGTAAAATGTCAAAATTCATTCAAGAACCATGCAAACCAGAAAATAGTACATCAACATTTTCAAGTTCTGAAAGAAAAAAAAAAAAAAACACTGACATCCTAGAATTGCATTCCAAATGAAAATATATTTCAAAATGATGTAGTCTTTAATGCAAAAGAATTAAGTTAAACCCTACCCCACATAAAAATTACCTCAAAATGGACCACAGACATAAATGTAAGAATTCAAAATGGACAACACATATATATGTAAGAACCAAAACTAAATGTAAGAAAGCATAGGTAAATCTTGGAGTAGACAATGACTTTGTAGTTAAGACACCAAATGCCCAAGTACCAAAAGAAAAAAATAATAAAGTAATGAACTTCATCAAATTTAAAACTTTTAAAGGCTACCATCGAAGAAAGTGAAAACACAATCATAGAAGAAAATGTTTACAATTCATGTAGTTAGAATATAACTACCTAGAATATACAAGCAATTCTTATTGTTCAATATGAAAAGACAAATGGCAAGAAATTAGAATAGGCATTTCTCCAAAGATAATATGCAAAAGCAAATAAGCAAATGAAAGGATACCCAGCACCATTAGGGAAATGTACAACCTCAGTGAGATACTACTTCACATCTATTAAGATGGTTATAATCAAAAAGATAATAATAAGTTGGCAAGGATGTGGATCAATGGGAGCCCTCACACACTCCTGGTAGGAATAGACTACAGACCTAAATGTAGCAGCTAAACCTATACAACTTCTGGAAGAAAATATAAAAAGCTGCTTGGCAGAGACTTTTAAAACTAACTAGCTCTTTCTGCCTCATGCTCTCTTTTTTTCTCTCTCTCCTCTCAGAAATAAATCAGACTTAAAAACTTTGTCTCATGCTGGGCGTGGTGGTGCATACCTGTAATACCAGTGGCTCAAGAGGCTGAGGCAGGGGGATTGCAAGTTCAAAGCCAGCCTCAGCAAAAGTGAGGCACTAAGCAACTCAGTGAGACCCTGTCTCTAAATAAAATACTAAATAGGACTGGGGATGTGGCTCAGTGGTGGTATGTCCCTGAGTTCAATCCCCAGTACCAACAACAACAACAACAACAACAAACTTTGTCTATTCTATATTCATTGTTATGGAAATGGAAAGGTAAGCTGACCGACTAGGACAAAGTATTGGCAAAACATATATCTCTCAAGAGAATGATATCTAGGATATACAAATGATTCTTACAACTTATTAATAAGAAAAATCACCCAATTTGAAAAGATGGGCAGAAGATTTTTTTTCTTCACCAAAGTAGATACAAATATGGTGAATGTGCACATGAAAGGATATCCAACATAAGTTGAAATGTAAATCAAAACTGCAATGTTATTACACATACAGTAAGATAGACAAAATTTAAGACTGATCATAACAAATGTTGACAAAGATGAAGACTATGGTATCTCTCTTAGAACTACAGACTATAACATGTAGTATAAACAATGGCACAAACTGTTAGAAAACTGTTTGGCAGTTGCTTTAAAAATTAAATCACATCTGCCGAGATATTTACTCCAGAGAAATAAAAGCATACATCCACACTGGGACTTGTGCACAACTATTCATGGTGGTTTTATTTGTAATAGTCAAAAAATACCCAGTGTTGGACTGTGGGAACATGTCTGTCTTACATGCCTCAGAACCCTTATACTCATATTAACCATATAGTAGGCATTGGATTACTAACTATTACATGAATGTAGAGATTGATTTTTTTTTACTGTTAATAGAGCTTCTCTTTTATTAAATATAACAGACAAAAGAAAATCACGTATAGCACAATGAATTATCACAAAGTAAACATATCCACTGAACCCTAACCCAGGTCAAGAAATTGGACATCAAATGCACCTTCATGAGCCCTTTCTCATTGCTCCCCTAATTATTCCCTCCGCTCCCCCAGAGTTAGGCACTATTTTAACTTCTAATAACAAGGATTAGTTTTGCCTGTTTTGTTACTTTATATAGTGTAATCATACACATGTGTTCTTTGGTATGCGGCTTTTTTAGCTCCATATGTATTTTTATAAGATTTATCCAAGTTGTTGAATGTGAATGTACTTCTTATTTTCATTGCTTAATAATTTTCCACTGTATAAATATAACCTGGTTTACTTAAAAAAATCCCCAATGTATATCAATAGGAAAATAGATAATAAATTTTGGAAACATACTTAGCAAGAATAAAGAACTATTGATAATAGCAAAAACAGAGAGATTCTGAATGAAATAAACTAGACAAAAAGTAATATGCATTGAAAATTCTTTTTTTTTTGTATTCCCTAGTACAAATATCCAGGGGTGCTCCACTGCTGAGCTACATCCCCAGCCCTTTTTATTTTATTTATTCATTTATTATTAATTTTTTTTTTTTTGCTATCAGAGATGGAACTCTTGGGAACTCAACCACTGAGCCACATCCCCAGCCCTCTTTTGTATTTTATTTAGAGATAGGTACCAATGAGTTACTCAGGGCCTCGTTAAGTTGCTAAGGTTGGCTTTGAAATCCCAATTCTCCTGTTTCACCATTCTGAGCTGCTGGGATTACAGGTGTGTGCCACCATGCCCCGATTAGTTTTTATTTTGAAACAGAGTCTGGCTCAGTTCCCCAAGTTTACCTCAAACTTTCGATCCTCCAGCCTCAGCCTCCTGAATATCTGGGATTACAGAATCTGCCACCACCTTCCAGCAGATTCAGTTATATTTAAATGAAAAAGTTATAAACCAGGTGAATCCTAGTAAAGGTCTTAGTAAAAAAATAATAAAAATAAAAGCACTATGCTTGGTCACAATATGGTAAGTCAGAAAATGACAACAAATATCCATTTTCTGTCAGGTTGACCAGAACAGTATCATTTCTCAATGGATTTCAAAGGGTCTCCTTCCTTCTTTCCCTGCCCTCCCTCCTTCCCTCCCTCCCTTCCTTCCTTCCTTCCTTTCTGAGTTTTGGCGTGTATGTGTGTGTGTGTGTGTGTGTGTGTGTGTACATCATCTTCTGTGCCAGTGTAAGAGGTTTAGGCAATGGATCAACCTTTACACCTGTGCCGAAGGACCCCAATCTTGGATCTATCTCCAAGGGTGGAGGTGACTCTAGATCCTCATTATAATCTCGAGAATGGGAACTCCTAAAAAATAAACAGGTCTTTCTTGGTAATACCAGTTTCCTCCTTGGTAAAAGTTAGTGTAGTGGGAGGGTGGCAAGGGCCCTACCCTGCCACAAAATAAATGCTAAAATGTATTTTGGTACAAATTGTAAACACTAAAGAGTTAAAAGTAAAAGATGAGTCTTGGGATTTGAGCTAGACCTGGATAAGTACATAGGATTCAGATTCTAAAAAGAGAATAAAAGGCAAGTGAATTAAACAGCATAAGAAAGACTCAGCAGAAAGAAGTATGTTTAAAGAAAGTAAGGACACCTCATTTTGCTAAGAGGAAAGGATTCTATAAAGGATGACATATTTGTGTGCTTAGGTCAGATTATGAAATTCCTTGAAAATCAAGCATAAAGATTTAGACTTAATACAATAAAAATGCATATAATATTAGACTTTAAGTAAAGGGATCATATAACTTAAGTGGAATTTAAACAAGTATCTTGTCCTTAAATCCAGGGAAGATGGAGGTTTAGGCTGGGCATGACCAGTAGGGCTGAGGCACTCCCCACAATTAAAAAGTCATGTTGAAGTGTACTGTACTAATGGAAGTGAGTCATATACAAGGCAAGGTCTTCTGCCAGCATCTACTGTTTGTCTAGCCCTGACAAATATTATTCCACTTTCAACTGTACAAAGAAAGAAACTCAAACATCTGAAATTGCCACTAATATATGGCATGTATATGAGTTCCTGTTTCTGGTTCTGCCTAATTTACCTTGGCATTCTTTTCACGGAGGTCAAATATTTGGTGTGTTGAAATAAATGCAGAACAGATATTGGGGACTTGTGGCCTGCACATCTCAATTTCCACAGTGCTCTGTTGAGCTTTATCCATTTAGTTTTCAGAAATATAAATTACTTCCTTACCAGAACAGCAGCAGAAGTAAGGAATATAGCCAAAAAGATTGTAGTAAGAGTCAGAAGTCTAATTGTGTGACTATAGGGAAATCATTAACTTTTCTGAGTCTCAGATATTTCATCTATACAAATATGGGTCAAAGTTAAAATTTTATAATTCATTTTTTAAGAAGAAAATGAAATAATATATGAAAGATTGCCCATTTATGTGGTTTAAATAATTAAACAGCAAAACCCTGGCGGTTACAGCCAATATAGACAATTGACAAAGCAACAAAAGTCTTGGCAATAAATGCTTTCATCACTAAGGAGACATTTTTAGATAGTGCCTACTCTGGAAACTGTTCTCTTCTCACTGAAACAAAGTAAGGCTGATAACATCCTCCCAAAGTGTGCTTGGAAGATCACATGCACCTCTTGGAGGAGACAGGGAGAGTGGAGGAGAAAATATGTTCTTCGGGATAACATATAGTCTTCCAGAGCATACACTGAAGCAAAGCAAACCCTCCTGAATCTTCAGCATTTTAACTGATGCATGCAGTGTAAAATTAGAAACAGGACCATAAACACTATTATGAAGACTATACTCAGTGGGGGACACTGAACAAACATATATGGGAAAGTAAGTTCTCTGTGATTAGTATGAAAGCTCAGTCTTACCCAAATCCACATGAAATTTGAAATGGTTTGGAATACATAAGAGGATCAGTGAATGACATCAAATGCAAATGATGAAATAGAGAATCTGAACATGATCTTTCTCTTATTTCTCACTGATCCCTTAGAACCACCAATAGAAATATAATATTAACTCTACATGTAAATTAAATTTTCTAGAAGCCCTTAGAACCACCAATAGAAATATAAACTCTACATGTAAATTAAATTTTCTAGAAGTTATATTTTAAAAAATAGGACAGATGAGCTTCATTTAATAATACATTTTACATAATTCAATATATTCAAAATGTCATCCTTTTAACTTGTAATCAAAATAGAAACATAACTGTTATTTTACATTCTTCATAATAAGTCTTTGATATCTGACTTATGGCACATCTCAGTTCAAACTGGGCACATTTAAAGACAGTCGCAGCATAAGAAAGTAGGGATTGTAAATTAACACTAGGCCATATCATATACTTGCACTTATTTTAAAGAAAAGCCAACTTTAATAGTATGTTTTAGGTTTTAAAATATTTTTGGCCAACCTCTGTTGGTACTTACGCAGAAGTGAGAAAAGATGATTGAAGGTATCTCAACATCCCTCTTTTTTTTTTTTTTTCACTCAGAGGTTAAGATTTCTGTTGCAATAGCTAGGGATTGCATTGTCATTTCAGATGAATCTCAAGTCTGTAATCAAAAAGTGTAAGTCATCATTAGGTTCCTACACTTGTCATTCTTTTATTATTTTTCGTTGTTATCTTAAATATATTTACTTCTTGACAAACATAAAGAAATAAAGAATTATATTTAAATGGATAATAAAACAATTTGACTGCATAAAATCCCTTTTCGTTTTAGGTAGACCTACTGGTACAAACAAGTCACCTGGGTGGTCTATTTTTCTTTGGTAACAGGGATTGAACTCAAGGGCTCTAGACCACTGAATCACATCTCCAGCCCTATTTTGTATTTTATTTAGAGATAAGGTCTCACTGAATTGTTTAGGGCCTTACTTTTGCTGAGGCTGGCTTTGAACTCACGATCCTCCTGCCTCAGCCTCCAGAGCCACTGGGATTACAGGCATGCAGCACTGCACCCGGCACCTGCTCTGTTCTCTTACTTAACTGCAACTGTGTTTTCCTTGGTAGATTACTTCTTTGCACCAGGGTTTCTTGATAGAACTCTATTGGTACTTTGGTTTGGACTGTTCCTACTAGCTGAAGGTTATATACTATCTATGGGCCTGGCCAAAAAATGTTAGTAGTTTCCTCAGTCATGGTGAAACAACAACAAAATGCCCCCAGGAATTTCTAAACTTCTCTTGATAAGACTAGTATCACTCTCCCAGTTTGAGAGTCACTGGTTGAAATGTTAGTTAAACTCTGATCATTGAACAAAGCACCTTTAGTTGTAAGTATCCTATATTTTGTAGTTTGCAAGTATTCTGTATTTTGTAATTTCTCTTATCAGCTAAAAAGAAAGGATTATAAAATCAACATTTAAGGCCAGGCTTCATGATGCACACTGTGATCCCAGTGGCTCTGGAGGCTGAGGCAGGAGGATCTTGAGTTCAGAGTCACCCTCAGCAATTTAGCAAGGCCTTAAGTAATTTATGGATTTCCTATCTCAAAATAAAAAAAAAAAAATGTAAAAAAGGGCTGGTGATGTGGATCAGTGGTTAAGCACCTAGATTCAATCCCCTGTGCCCATCCTCCACAAATCAACATTTTAAAAACCACAATCACTAAAACATCAAAGAAACTCAAAGGCCCTTGTAAACACAACTGACTTTGCTTCAAAGGTTTTTTGCTTTTTGTTTTCCACTTCAAGTTAACACTACCTTTAAAAAAAATCACATTTTTGAATTTATTTTTTCTAACCTCTAAGAGGGATCTTACATTTTTCTACTTCCCTTTCCAAGACTATTTCCTATTTTGCACTGTGTAATCTTGAATTTAAATCTGAATTAGTTGCATTGATTTTCCCTTGTCTTAATAGTCAAATTATGATACAATTTGAATTATTGAAATGCATATGGAGGGGTTTCTTTTCTTATTTTTAATGAAAACTCATGTTTTTAAAATTAGCACCTAGGGGACTATAGGTGGAGAATTAATATGTAGAGTCATCAGCATGATAATTGTAATTAAATAAACACAAATCAGTTCATCACATCTAGATGCATCGGAGTCAACTGTAAATAATCAATTAGGAGGAAAAAGGTCTTGAAGGCAATTAGAAAAAAGTGGTGTGTTATGCATTGGTAAAAATGACTAAAATGATAGCTGACTTCTTATCAGAAATGAGAGGTTAAAGTTAATGGAAAGGTTTAAGGTGCTAGAAGACAAAAACTGCTAATCCAGGATAAATACTCTTCAAAACCGAAAGCAGAATAGACATTTTCAAATAAATAAAAAGTAAGAAAATTCAATACCAATAGATTTTTACTATTAACAATGCTAAAAGAACCTCTTCAGGATAAAAGGAGATGATCCATCAGGTAGAAACAGATGCAGTGTGTGTTTTAGTTCACTGTGTAATAAACTTAATGGTTTAAAATTAAAATTCTTTGTTATTTCTCCTTATTCTATGATTTGGCTTTACACAACCTGATGGGTCCTTTGCTCTAGGTATTTATTACTGCTTATGTGGTTTCCTTTAGCAGGGATTGTTTAACCAAAGGTAGAACTGACAAAATAGCTTTGTTTACATGTCTGCTACTTGAACCCCAGGGTACATTGTGGTGAGCCGTTTCTGTGAACTGTGGCCTCCATTACAAGATGGCGCTGGTTTCCCCTGTAGTCTGTGACAAACAACTCCTTATCAGAATGAGTTAGCACGCTGTGACTTGGCACCCTATGAGAAAAGTCCACGTGGCAGTTGTGCATTGGGGCTTTATCTGCTTTATTAAGGCTGGGGCACACGGGAGGAGTGCACGGGAGGAGTGTTCGAGAGAGAAACAAGCTAAAAGACATGTCTAAACAAAGGCCTGAATAAACTGCTGAAGGAAGAATCCTGTGTCGTGTTTCCTTTGCTGGTGAGGGGACGCGGCAGTACATTTCTTCTCATCCTTCAACATAGATTTGCCTGACGTGCTCCTAAACAATGAGTCCCATCTGCTTGTCCTAATTTTTCTTCACAGAATCTTAATCTTTCTCAACAAGGCTATTGAGGTGCACAATCCCAGAAGGTACTCAATAGCTCCTAGGTTAGAGGGTGTGTTGGTTACACAGGGTAGTGTCTAGTACTCACAAATGTTTAGTATAATACAAGTCTAGATTTCCCTACTGACTGATTTTTATTTTGTTTAGATCTTTTTAAAAAACATACCGTTCCCTTCTATAGAATAACCTAAAAATGATGTGTGGATGGTAGTATTTTTCACCATACACGTGTATTCCACATTTAAAATATCATAAACGATAAGATAGGAAGATAAAAAGAAATCAGAGACCTACATTTATCCTTCCTACCAGACTAGAATATAAAGGGACATACCAAAGCTATTAAGTTTCTGGATCCAGGTAGCTAATTTGGGTTCCACTTCTTTAAGCTCACTCAAAACATGAAGAAATACCCTTGTCTTTATTCTTTTCTTGAATCAAGTGACGAATGACATAGTCCACTGCTTCATTGAGGAAATTTCTGCTAGAAAAACACGTTGTATAGTCTTCTGTGCTCAGAACTTTCCAAGAGAGCAATTCTTTGAGAAGCTTGGAAGGGTTCAGTATACCCGATTTAATCTTGTCAGCATACTGCTTTATGCACTGCAGCATTCTGTCATCAATGAACTGACAATTCTGACTACTGTCTACAGTTTCTAGGAATAAATAACAAAGGTTAAAGTGATAAATTATACTAATTTGCAATGGCATAACTTATAAAGAAATAACGTAACATATTAAATCATAAGATACAATTAAGATTGATTGCTTTATTTTACATAGACAACTCAAGAAACTTTAAATTAGGAATATAAATATTTAACAATACTTCTATATTCTCTTCATTTCAAACCATTCATGTAATAGCATCTAAAATTTTATTTCCTCTAAAATAGTTTTTTTCCCTCAACAATCCCAACCCAATCTCATCAACTCCAAAATATTTTTAGTTCTTAAACATGCAAAGTTAAAATACATTCACAAAGTTAAAATACATTTTTCAGTAGCAAAGATAATTATGATCAATCTGTAAAACAGTACTGGTATATTAGATAAAAAAAAGTCAGCAAGTGGTAACTATTTCATTTTGGAAATCCAGGCACAATGTAGAAAACTGAGAAAACTTACTTCAACTTAAAACTAAAAATAAATATACTGGTTAAGATGTATACAGGAATAGTAAAATCACGTATGAGACATCCCCATGTTATTAGAGAATGAAAATACAAGCTGGGCAAGGCAATCTCTATGATACCTTTTATGAACTGCCTCTTTATTTGAACTATTCCAGACAACTAGTAGTTAATTTACAGTTCAAAATTTTGGAACTTAAATTCACATAGCAGACTGTACAATGCACTGTCAAACATACAATATGCAGGTCAGATATTATGTTCCAATTCAGTTTGAAGAAGAGGAAACAGACACAGTTTGCCTAGAGTTAGCAGCAGGACAGCATGTGAATCACTGTGTACTGCTTCTAAAATGATATTCTTCACACCAATCCCTTCACTATCTAAGAATAATAGAAGACAAAGATGCTAACTTAATTCTATATTTTAGTGATAGTATGAAAATACTAACTGAAATCTATACTTCAATTAAATAATAATATGAGCCTTATAATTCTGTATTTGTACGGTTAAGCAAATGCATACTATTCTTATCATGTTTGGACTTCTGCATATCTTTCTGTTCTTCGTTTTTTGGGTGGATTACTTTCTCTTAAGTCCTCTTCCATTCTTTCTTGTGCTAATTTTTTTGCTTCTTGTTTTTGGATCTTTCTTTTCAATTTTTTGTCTTCTTTCAGTCTTAGCTTCACTAGGCTGATAAACATTTACAATTAGTGATAATTTACCTTTGTTAATTGCTCAATGAACTACTTTCTGTTGCCTACTATAGAAAACATTCTCCAAGCAATAGGCTGTGACTTTTAATTAAGAAAGCTATGTATAATTTGTATAGATGTTATTTCCATGTACATAATGTATATAAATTACTTCCATGTATATAACATATAAATTATTTCCACATATATAATGTATATAAATTGCTGTGTAGGGTAAATAAGAATAGTGCATGTACTCTGCAAGCAAGATCCCATGATAAAATATTATTTTCACCCCAATAACAATATGAGAATTTGGTTGATTTGGTTACACTGATTCTTTTTCAACAAATAATTCTATACATCTTTTCTTTTGGTTTTCTTGGTCACAAATTATAAGAAAAAAAAATCACTTTTTAGGATGAAAAACAAGAAGCAGGACCAAAAAGAAAAAAGGATTGGAATTATTTGATCTGAACAGAAAGAAACAGAGGTGAATAATTTTGACAATACACTAAGTATTTCAAGGTAAGAAATAGTCATTGGTTCAAAACGTTTGGTGGAGAAACATAAAAAAGCAAAAATGCTTTTGAAATTAAAAGCCAAAAGCTAACTATATAATTTTTGTTAAATGCCAAATCTGTTGATAAGTAATTTCACAACATGAAATGTTATAATTTTACTTACAAGTTCAACCACTAAATAGTGACTTTTTCTAATTTTCAGTATTTAATCATTCTAAAGCTAGTTCTGTTTTAAATATCCATAAAAATAATTTTTAAAATACTTATTTATATATGTGTGCACAGCCAATTTTTAAAAATAGCACAATTTAGAAATCTGGATTTAACAGAGTTATAGACTAAGAGACAATATAAAAACTACTGATTGATTGTTAAAAATCTTACCTAGAACATTTCTGTTTCAGAATAGGTCTTGGAGGAACCTTTTCTTTTATGACCTTGTGTTCAAACTTTAAATAAAACAAAGACATCCAAAATTTGTCTCATACTCCCATGACATAAAGCACAAAACCACAAATAACAAATATTTCAGAAGCACACACAATGTTCAATTTGATAGAACAGTGATGATGTTTTGACCCAGACAAAAGCCCAGAAAGCTTTAGCAAAATAATTTACTGAAAAGAGGAACAAGAGAGTAGACACCGCTTTATGAAGAAACTTTAAATAATTAAGGGTAAGCAGAAGATCCAATAAATTATATATATTATAATTACCCACTCCTGCCACATTCAGATGGTGAAGTTAAAGGTAATCCCTCAAGGCACTCTTCCCCTTCTCTAAAACCCACACCTCCACCACTACCCCTTTTGGGGTATTAATAAAATGGAAGTTATCAAAAAGAGTAAAACCAAAATATAAAAAGTGTGCTTTTCCTAGGAGGAAATAAAAGAATGTGAAAATGCTTCACTGCAATGCATGTCCTAATATTTATTTTCTTAAATGATATAACTTTTTTTTCTTACAAAAGACAAGATTCAAATCACACAACTTCCTCAACCTTAAAACATTTTAACAGGTGTAAACATTTTGGTTACAAACTTAATAAAATTTCTCCTTTATTAGATACTTACTTCACATTTAACTTGACCACCACTGCTGAAGATGATAATCTTAGAAATGATACCTTCACAGTCAGGGGTAAGACAAACTCCTTGTAGAAAATCCTATTTGATTTAAAAGAAGAAGAATGTTATGTGTAGGAGGGATAAATCTATGCATGTATACCAATTTTTTAAACTTCGTTTTTAACTGTAGATGGACACAATACCTTTATTTAATTTATTTATTTATTTTTGTGTGGTGCTGAGGATCGAACCCAGTGTCTTACACATGCTAGGTGAGTGCTCTACCACTGAGGCACAATCCCAGCCCCAACACATATACTATTTTAACCACAAAGTACATTCAAAATATACTATGAAATTTCCTTTAGGGAGGCAACGAAAGTGCCTGATTGCTGCCATTTCAGAGCCTTCTTATAGGAAGACTGTATCCACTCGTATGGGGCAGACCTGTCCCTGTGACTTGCTTTGTGGTAAAGGAAGTCAAACTGCCATAGCATACACCAGGTCTAAATGAGCACTCTAGGAAACACAGTGTGAACTGGCTATTGTTATTTTTCCCTCTGTTAAAGAAACATGTTCCAAAAAAGTACAACTTGGATTTGGAAATAAAGAACATGGCCACAGAGAATAGACCCAGCTGCAGCTCAACCCTGGCCAACAACGACAAAACTTCAGGACAAGTAATATAACCAAGAAAAGACCCTCTCATTGTTAGTCATAATATTTTGGTTGTATATTACTTCAGCATATCATAGTGAAAGCTGAAAAATTAATAGAAGGTATTTAGAATTCTGGGCTTTTCCCCTCTTATGTGCACTTTTAATTACACTTTATCAAATAATTCAAGTATACATAAAAGTACAAAGAGTAACATTAACATAATGAACACCCATGTACCAACTGTGTACCAACTTAGCAAGAAATTAACATTTTGCCATATTTACTTCAGCTTCTTTTGCAGAAGTTTGTTACAGTTGACATCCACTGTGTTAGTTATTTTCCCTCCTTTACCCCCAGAGATAGCCACTCCCCTGGTGTACAACATGCCCATGCATTTTTAAAACATTTTGAATACATTCTCTGTATTAAGAATATGCATATTGTTTTGCATGTTTTTAAACATTATATAAATGGCATCATACTGTACAAATCATTCTGCAACTTGCTTTCTTATCTAAGTTCTACTACTTACTAGACTGTAGAAATCTCTCTTAACCTCATAAGTCTTAGATTGTTCACTTCTACAATTAAGAATAATAGGCTGGGCATGGTGGTGCACGCCTATAATCCCAGCGGCTCGGGAGGCTGAGACAGGAGGATCACAAGTTCAAAGCAAGCCTCAGCAAAAAAGACACTAAGCAACACAGACCTTATCTCTAAAAAATAAAAATACAAAAAAAAAATAGGGCTAGGGATGTGGCTCACTGGTCGGGCCTGTGAGTTCAATCATCAGTACCCCCGCAAAAAAAAAGAGAGAATAACAGCCACCCCACAGGGCTATTATGAGAGAATCAGAAATGGGCCCACAATAGTGGCAATACATGATATTGCTTCTCCACCTCTACCCTAAAACCTGGTCCAGAATCAGAGGCTTTCAAAACAATGAAGAGAATAACCTCTATCAGTATAATACATCCCACTATCTAGTGAGCCTAACAGAAAGAGCTATCTTTATTTAATTCCTCTCTATTATTTAAGTCAATAGACAAATCTTCCCTCTTCACAATGGAGATTGCAGATTATGGATTATCATCAACTAAAGAGTCAAAACATTTTCTGTGTCAAGATTCCTATAAAATATACTCTAAAAAATTTACTGCTAATATTCAAATGCTTTAAAGAAAATCATTTCAGGGCTGGGGACATAGCTTAGTGGCGGAGGACTTGGCCAGCATGCATAAGGCCCTGGATTCAATCCCCAGCACCAGAAAAAAAAAAGAAAGAAAGGAAGGAAGGAAGAAAAACATTTCAGAAAACTGGAGAAATATGTAAGGCTATTTCTCCATACATAAAAGAATAGCAGATTTATCAAGAAAATGAAAATCAGAATTTTACCTTCTGTTATTTTCTCATATGAATAAAAAGACATGGGTCCAGTTGTGAGCTTTTTATTTGAGTATTACATATTATAACTTATGACAACTATTAGATAGGATTTTTAAAGTATGATGCCACAATAATCTGAATGGTAAAAAACAGGATAAAACTAACTATAAGGTTTAAGTTCTCTTATTCAAGTTATACTCCAGGTATGGATAATATGTCAAAATATACTCTGTCACTATTAAAAAGAATAAAAATAAATAAAGGAAATAAAAAAATAAAGTTCTTTTATTTCATATACAGAAGAAAAACACTATAAAGAAAAACATTTTTTAAATGCTGCTAGAATAAATGAAAAATCATATAATTATATATTCCATTTCCCAAATAATACCTTTAAAAACTGAGTTAACAATTTAAAGAACTTATACTTACATTCAGTGAAGAAAATACTTAACATAGACCAACAATTGTCGATTAATCCTAATTTAGGTAGAATTGTTGTATCGCCTGTGTATTTTACCCAATTTAAAGCTTCTTCCATTGCCAAAATTTTCTGTTTCAAAAAGAGGAAAGAAGAATGATACTCAAGTATTCTGTGGCAATATATATTTATCTTAATCAGTATTTCAAACCTTTATACAAAACTTATGTATTTTCATTACTGCATCACACAATAGAGGATAACTGGACTACAACATACAAGTTAACAGAAACTGTGGACTCACGTGTTCCATCTTTGGGTGACCTCCGGCTACCCTGAGTTCAAAATGCTTTTGTAATGATTACAGACCTGAAAGCTGAGGTGTACAACCTGGTCAAAGGCTATCCTTTGCAGTATGAGAGTACAAATTTACAAGGTAGAAAAGAAGTCTCAAATCTCAATTAGACTAGGACTTCCCTCTTTACCCTAAGGTTAAAGGTATAGATTAAAGTTCTCCACAGGGACTACATATTTTACATAGTCTGTGGCAAAAAGAATTATTATGAGATAATCAAGACTATGGCTAGGCAAATGGATGCTCAGAGCATTGATTCTCAGGAAGGGTCAAGAGTTAACAGAAATGTTTGTTCTTTTAATGTATGAAATAACCTCAGAAATTAAATAGCTGAATTGCCACTGCTGGTATAAGGCTTAAAGGAAACATGAAGACATTTCTATCACCAGTACCATTAAAATTTGGTTTATCACTGCATCTGAGGATTACCTAGTAATTATACAGTAAAAATATTCATACTGGGGACCTAATAATTTCATTTGGGGGAATATATGCTAGGAAAACAATCTAAAAGACAAGAAAAAAACTTGTAACATATATGGGTAAAAAAATGTAATGAAACAAACCTGCAAAATGAGATTACACTGAGTAAAATATAGAAACCATACTACCAAATATTACATATAACTTTGAATATATGGTCTCAATACATGGGAAAATGGGCAGTGATGTGACTGCCATTTATTCAGTGGGTGAGCTGGGTTTCCACATTTAACACTTACATTTTCTATTTTATAACCAATTCTCAATAAGCCTTCGATAAGGAATGAATCATTCTGCAAAATAAAAAAAAAAGAACAAAAAAGCATTTTTTCCTTATTCCTGGATTTTGTAATAGGAAAAAAAAAAATCTCCATTTTAGGAATAGTCTTGTGTTGCATAACGACATTTTCCATCAATGATGAGCCAAATGGGACATTGGTACCAAAGATTATAACAGAGTTTAAGATTATTATTACCTAATGACATTGTAGCTATGGTGACATCCTACATACCACAATAAAATGTACTGTTCACAAGCTTATGTGATGCTGATATAAAACTTACTGCCCTACCAATTATATTAAAGAATAGTACAGATAATTATATATATGTATAACACTTGATAATGATATTAAACAACTACATTACTGGTTTATGTAACTGTTATTTTAGAGTGTACTGCTACTTATTGAAATAAAAAAAAAAAAAACAAACTTCACTGTAAAGTATCATGCCATATGTCAGCAGCAGTCACAACTTGTGTTCACTTTGTCTCTTAATTGCATTAAGAGGTCACATCCAGTGACTAATCTACACCATCTGGGTCTGTATAAGTATACTATATGATACTAAGACAACAAAACCAATTGATGGTGCATTCCTCAGAATGTACCCAATCATTAAATAATGTTTAACTGTATTACATAGTAGTATATTTTCCACAAGCACTTACATGATCAATTTACCCCTTAAGAGCTCTAAAACAAGAATTCATCAAAAGTCTTCCACAAGGCTCTAGTAATAAACTGATTTTGTGTAAATTTTAGATGTGTAGATTTTTAAAGTTCATTAAACCTAGGTTTTCTAACAGGGCACATTGGCTGGTTTGTTACTGTAATGAGTTATCAGCAGAAATAAACACCAGAATGCTTTCTAAATTTAAGTTCGCAGTCAGAATAAAAACAAGTATAACACCTGGCTCCATAACCAACTGAAATAAGAAAAATTATCAAATGGCTTTTTAAAAGAGAGAGGAGGTCAAGGCAGAAGGATCATGAGTTCAAAGCCAGCCTCAGCAAAAGCGAGGTACTAAGTAACTCAGTGAAACCCTGTCTCTAAATAAAATACAAAACAGGCTGGGGATGTAGCTCAGTGGTTGAGTGCCCCTGAGTTCAGTCTCCCACCCCCAAAGGAGAGAGAGAGAGAGAATCACCATAGTACAAAGACACCACCTCAAATCTATCCTGATAAATTTTATCCCAAAGGCAAAGTATTTGTCAATAGTGGTATGTTTTTATGTCAAAAGACGGAGTTTGTTTACTTTTAGAACCTGTGATTAAGGTTTCTATGAACCAGGGCCCCCTTTCATTTGTGACAAATTCTAATTTCTCTCCTTTAATATCAAGAAGCTGTCCTGGTCCATTATGGCATGGCAGAACCAGGACATTGGTCATCAACGTTATCACTTCCATACCATGCACACTCTGACAGCAGAATAATCTCAGGTAAAGAAAACTGAAAAGCTTATCTGTTAACTGCTATAAACTGGTCACACAGTTTATAGCAGTTAACAGTTAACAACTGACACTCTATATTTACATTCTACCACTTACCGCAACTTTCTTTGCCAAATCCACAATATCTTACATCAACTCAAGATATTGTAATTTCTTCAAACTCATCTCAGAGGCACGAGAACTGTTTAAAGACAAATTTATTTTGGGAAAGATTACATTCTCATATATACAAATTCACTGAATTTTATGCTTATATTACACGCTGACAAAAACATTCAGTTCTTTTCTCCACTCTAGGTAACATAAATAAGGAATTTATTAAATGGACCAAACCATATATCCTCTCTCTCTCAGTTCTATACCACTGACATTTATAAAAGTATTTTAATTTTTCCTGACTTAACTTCAAGTCTACCATCTAATACTATTCAGAATTATTTCATTATAATGTTATAAATTTTCTTTCATATTCAAATTCCAAGAAATTACTTTTTCTACCTGTTAAACAAAAGCAAAACTGAACAGCATATAAGAATGAAGAGTAAGCCAAGTGTGGTGGCATATGCCTAAAATCCTAGCTATTCCAGATGGTGAGGCAGGAGGATTTCAAGTTTAAGGCGGGCTGAAACTTTGTTTAGCTAGACTGCATCTCAAAATAATTTTTTTAAAAAAGGGTCGAAGGTGTAGCTTGTCAAGCACGGGGGAGACCCTGAGTTCAACCCACAGTATCACCAAAAAAAAAAGAATGAGGTATAAGCCTTCCATTGTATTTGGCATTCCTTAGCACTGTGCAACATGCTTATCACCGCTCATCCAAAATGAATAACATATAGTGACTTACATGGTCTCCACACAGGGATGTAATCGTGATATTACAGAACTGTACTGATATTGAAAAAGAAGTGGCCAGAAGATATATATTTTAATGGCATCACAGTAATCTTGCAGGACAGAAAGTGGTTTACTACACCGTATATTGCAGATGTCAAATTCTTAATTAAAATAAAAAAGTTTAAAATTAATATTTGTGCCCTGATTTTTAATGAATCAACACTGCTATACAGAAAAGGTAAAAATGGATATGAGAAGACAAGAAATGAATTAATGTTTTTTAAACTGCTAGATGTTAAGAATATTTAAGTGTTGGCTAAAACTCAATTTACAAAGAAAGATTTTGGTTTCCAGGAAAAACAATAGTAAGAATCTATTTTTAAGAAGACATATAAATCTGATTTGTTGATATGACTAGATAAATCACCTCCATTTGTGGTCCATCAATAAATTAACGTTAATATGTCAACATGCTCACCTAAATGTTTCTCGCTTTGGGCATAATCTTTATACTTCATACCCTAAAAAAAAAAAAAGAAAATTATTTCGATTTGCAACTGGTAAAATACACAAGTATACTTTTTGATTAGCAGAACTAAACTGAAAAAAATCTAATGTACATTTACTTATATGCTTTGAATATATCTGTAGCCAGTGAGTCTTAATTTAAGGCCTTTTTCATGTTTCCTGAGTTTCTTTCTACAACTCTATTCAAGAGTTTTTCTAATTCTCAGAAATCCGCCTCATGTCTTCACTTATTCTCTGAAATCTATTCTTATTGTTGAGGCACAGCTTATTTCTACTGAATAATAACCTCTTCAAAAGCATGTGTTCCTTCTTATAAAAATCCATAGCCACACACACACACACACACACACACACACACACACACACACATACACACACAAAATCTTTACTCTAATGCCCTAAATCAGAACGCCTTTAGGATATACCATGTTAAAAACAAAAATTTAACAAACCTACTTACCACTCCATCACAGTAAAGCTGGGTCACACGAACATAGTCATCAGTCTTATATTCAGGAGCAAAGACACAATCATCTTCGAAAGGGCTATCTTGCAACAATGCATAATCTGCCACAGTGAAGTCTCCATCAGTAAAATTGTCCATGGCACACAATCCTAAGGAAATAACAATCCAATTCAGTAATTAAATCATTTGAGATGACATGAGCAGCATTCTTCCTGGCTTCTATAGTATAACTGAAAAATACTTAAAACCTATGCTTCAAGGAACTCCAATCAGAACACTGATTTTTGTCCCCATTCTGTGATTCTCCCCCCATTCTCTCCCAAAACTTTATTTGCATAGCTTCACCATGATTGTTGCCATTTCCATATATCACATGTATTTTTACTAATATTTTCCTTTCATTGTACTCACTTGGCCTATGTGATAATGTCCATGATGTCATAGGTTTGATCCACAAGTTATGTTTTTCATACACATAAAATCCTAACTATTAAAAAATTTCAAGTGCTTATCCATGTACCATTTAAAATTATCTCATATGGTACTGTAGGAAAACAATGGCTTCCAAACTGCCAAATGCTAAAATCCCAAATCCTTCTCTTAACTTCTAGACCCTCTGTGCCAATTGCTATTGGATCTTAACCAAGATGTCCCATAAGTCCCTCAGTAAGTTTCAGTAAGTTGAAAAGCAAACAACTTTTTCCTCAAAAAAAAAAAAAAAAAAAAAGCAAATGAAACCAAGTTCTTTCCTCTTTCTATATGCTATTTATCAGTTAATTGCTCTACATGCCACATGGTTACTCAAACCAAAAATCTGGGGGTCAATCTAGACTCCCTATTTTCCTCAACATTTCTATCCAACTGACCACTAAGTCCTCAATTTCTTCTTCCCCAAGATCTAAATCTAGCACACACATACCTCTTCATGTCCAGTGCCACTGCCTTAGTTGTATCTTTACCTTTATTCCTCTCAAAAATGCATAAATGATCTCCTAACTGTGGTTTACTGTCAAACCTGGTATCCTCTAAAACACTGATCATATAATATTACAGCAGAAAATCATTCAACATCCATTCAACATCTTTCCTTCATTATCAGAATAAAGTCCAACCTCCTTACTATAAGCATAGGTTTCATGTGATCCTATTCCTGTTTCTATCTCCAGTCACTTCGTGACATATAACATGGAATCTAGTCATACCCAACTGCTCATCATTCCTAAACAAACCTTACTCTGTGACCACCTAGTGCCTACCAATCCTTGACACTCAATTCTAGGAAGCATTTTCCACAGTACCAAGTTTATTTTTGCACTTCTACTCTACAAGCCTAGAGCACCCTGCCCACTCCTGACACAGTTCTTACACTGTTTGACCACCACAGGTTCATTTCTGTAAGGTCACTATGGGTCCAGAGGATACACTGTGCAGTCTGCTTGCCACCTATACTATTATTTATTTAATATCTCCCTCCAGAATAACCCAGCCTTTTAAACAAATTTATTTTAACAGAAAATTGATAACATAAAGAAATACTATGTTTGATACAACAAAAGTTTTCTAATACAAGCTAAATATATTACTAAAATTAATCTTAAAATACACTTCTGATCACATCAGTTATGATGAACTAGATTCTGAAGGACACTACCAATGCAAGAAAAGCAGATCTTGGATTTCTTAAAAATACTTTTAAGTAATTTCAGCTCACGGAAATACATTTCAGGAGACCCTCTCCCCCCAAAAAGCAGCAAACTTTTAGACAGGAACTTGGCAACCAAAAGCAGTAAGTAGTAGGAAAGCAGATCTTGGACTTTTTAAAAATACTTTTAAGTACTTTCTGCTCACAGAAATATATTTCAGGAGACTCTCTCAAGACAGTGAACCCTAGACCGGAAGCAAAATGTCAGAACTGAAAAGTGGGTCAAATTAAACTCCTGTCTCCCAGCCAGAGCTAATACAAATGCTTTCAGAAAGAAAAGTAACTTCCAGTTAGGCTCTCAAGACTCTCACAAATTCCTACCAAATAGATCTTTAGAGTTTCTAAAAGGGGATCACCAAGCACTGGAAATAAGAAGCCACCATGAGGGGCAGACAACAGATGGGGGAAAAAAAGCAATAAATTTGGATCCCCTAAGGATAGAAACATTGAGATTTCCAGACACAGTCTGTGAATAACTACAAAATGAGCAAGTAACATGAGACTACAATGAATGAATGTGTATATATGAAAAATAACCAAGCTGAACTTTGAGAAATTAAAAATATAATTGTTAAAAGTGAAAAAAAAATGGGGGATTAGAGAGAAAATTAGGCACACCTAAGAGAAAAATGGCAAACTAGACCATAAGAAGGATGAAATTACCCAGCACTAAAAATTTTATTAAGGAGAAATAAGATGAAAAGTAGGATGGGGGGAAGAGTAAGTGATCTAGAAACAGTTACACATACATATAGCCAGTTAAAACTCCAGAAGGGGAGAACAGTCCAAATAAAAAAGAGGCAATATTTAAAGAATCCAAGGCTCCAGAATCTTCTAGATCTCATGAAAGACAACATTCAGAATGAACATCAAGTATCCAAAATTGAATAAAAAAATTAATTTCCATCTAAACTTAGAAATGAAATGATATAAATCAAAGACAAAATCCAATGCAGCTATAAGAAAAAGATATTTTCTTCAAAAAAAGCATAAATAAAACTAGCAGCAGACTTTGCATAATATTCTCACCACATTCTTTTAAGAAAAGGGTTATAAAATAGTTTGAAATAAAAACTGAGTTGACCACCAATCAAGAGTCTTGAACTAAAGGAACTTCTAATCCTACCAATTAAAAGACACTGATTGTCTGATGGGCCTGAAAGATAAGACCAGCAATATGAAAAAAGTGAAAATCAAATGAAAAGCACATTCTAGATAAATTACCACCAAAGACTCTAAGTCAAAAAAAGCAAAATTAGGAATAGAGAGGATCACAACAGAGTAGATATGTTGAGAAAATATTAAGCTTGTATGCAGCTAATATAAGTACCTCAAAATACATAAAAACAAAAACTGTTAGAAGTATAAAAAGTCTATAAGAAGGTAACAGAAGATTCCAACATACTCTTCTCAATTAATGATATGATAAAAACTAATATAAAGACTGAACAACACAATTTCTTACCTTTAATGATTACAGGAAAATTATAGAATTTACTATGGACAAGGTCATAAAAATAAGAATGAAAGAATAACAAGAACACATTCTCTAACAACATAGGTGAAAAAAAAATTAACGTTGATACACCTGAAAATTAAAACAATGAAAAAGTTAATGCAGATACATTTGAAAAGATAAAACACGCCAGGTGTGGTGGCACATGCCTGTAATCCCAGTGGCTGGGAAAGCTAAGGCAGCAGGATAGTGAGTTCAAGGCCAGCCTCAGCAATTTATCGAGGCCCTAAGCATCTCAGAAACAGACTGTTTCTAAATAAAATATAAAAAATTGCTGGGGATGTGGCTCAGTAGTTAAGCCCCTTGGGTTCAATCCCCAGTACCAAGACAAAACAAACAAACAAGCAAAAAGCATTTCTAAATAGTAAGCCAATAGGCGCGTGTGCCTGACCCAGAAGACACGGCCCTGGCCCTTCACCTTCTGCGGCCTCCTCCTGCGCTCAGGTCCCCCAGAGGCCGCGCACCGAGCACGGCGCTGCGGGGAGGCCGGGGTTCCCTGGCCCACGCGCCCCGCCCGCCAGGCTCGGCGAGGCTCCCGCTCAGCCGAAGGCGCTTCCGGCCCCGCCATGCCGCCGCCCTGCCGCCCCGCCGCCGCCCTGCCGCCCCGCGCCCGGCCACCTGACTCTTGCCGACCCAGAAGACCCGCCTACCTGACTCTCGCTGACACAGAAGACGCGGCCGCCTACCTGAGCGCAGCAGGAGGCCGCAGAAGGTGAAGGCCCTGGCCCCCGGGCCCCTTCCGCCAGGCTCGGCGGGAGTCCCAGGCAGAGGAAGGCGTTTCCGGCCCGTGCTTCCGGCCCGCCACGCCGCCGCGCTGCCGCCCCGCCGCCCCGCCGCCCCGCGCCCGGCCACCTGACTCTCGCCAACGCAGAAGACGAGCCCGCCCACCTGACTTGCTGACCCAGAAGACACGGCCCTGGCCCTTCACCTTCTGCGGCCTCCTCCTGCGCTCAGGTCCCCCAGAGGCCGCGCACCGAGCACGGCGCTGCGGGGAGGCCGGGGTTCCCTGGCCCACGCGCCCCGCCCGCCAGGCTCGGCGGGGCTCCCGCTCAGCCAAAGGCGATTCCGGCCCCGCCGCCCCGCAAGCTTCCGGCCCCACCGCCCCGCCGCCCCGCGCCCGGCCACCTGACTCTCGCCGCCCCGCGCCTGGCCACCTGACTCTCGCGGACCCAGAAGACGCGCCCGCCTACCTGACTCTCGCTGACGCAGAAGACGCGCCGCCGCGGCTCAGGCACACGCGCGTGCCGCCGGGCAGCGCCGCCACGCAGTGAAGGTGAAGGAGCAGCGCGAGGCGTGGAGCCGCCCCATCGTGGTGCGCACGGGCGCGGCAGGCCGGCGCCCACAGGTACAGGTAGCACAGCGGGAGGCTCGCCCGCCCGCCGCGCTCCGCCCCGCCGGCAGGCCGGAAGAGGCCCGGCGCACACAGGCTGCGCGGGCGGGGGAGCGCGGGCACCGGGAAGGGACACCGCGCGGGGCGAGCGAGGCCGCGGAGGCCTCTGGGGCGGGTACCTGAGTGCAGTGATGCAGGGAGAAGCCCCCACGTGGGAGGTGTGCAGCGGTCGGGGAGGTCAGGACCCGGAGGGTGTTGGGGTAAAGACACTGCAAGTAGTTCCTCTTTTTTCAGTTGTCTGAGAGAGTTTGGATTGGTCTGATTTGTTTCTTAAAAAAATTGGTGAAACCTATTTGAAAATGACCTAGATTTAGTATTTTCTTTGTGGAAGCTGAGTAGTCATTAGCAGTTGAGTGGTAGTAGGAGTGTTCAGGTTCTCTATTTATTTTAGTTTTAGAAATTTGTCCTTTCATTAGCATGTTTAAAGTTTATTGGCATCAAGTTAACAATATTTTAATATCCCTTTCAATCTTTTCTTTATTTGGATGTTCCCTTTTCTCATTTTGAATATTATTTATGTCTGACTTCTCTCTCTGTCTCTATTTCTCTCTTTTATTATTGCCAAAGTTTGTCTGTTTTATTAATCTTCACAAAAGACTAACTTTTTACAGGGGCAAGGCGGGTGCTAGGGATTGAACCCAGGTCCTTGTGCATGCTGATTTTCCTCTTTTATTTATGATTTCCTTTCCTTTCTTTTCTTTTTCTAACTTAAATTGCAAGTTTTAACATCAATTTTAGCCATTTTTGTTTTCTAGTATAAGCATGTAATGCTATGAATTTTCTTGAAATTCATTATTTTCTTCATCTAAGTTTCTAATGCTTTCATTAATTTTCAGAAATTAAGTTCTTATAAAAAGCTCAATTTTCTTTTTTTTTTTTTTTTGGCTTACTATTTAGAAATGCTTTTTGCTTGTTTGTTTGTTTTGTCTTGGTACTGGGGATTGAACCCAAGGGGCTTAACTACTGAGCCACATCCCCAGCAATTTTTTATATTTTATTTAGAAACAGTCTGTTTCTGAGATGCTTAGGGCCTCGATAAATTGCTGAGGCTGGCCTTGAACTCACTATCCTGCTGCCTTAGCTTTCCCAGCCACTGGGATTACAGGCATGTGCCACCACACCTGGCGTGTTTTATCTTTTCAAATGTATCTGCATTAACTTTTTCATTGTTTTAATTTTCAGGTGTATCAACGTTAATTTTTTTTTCACCTATGTTGTTAGAGAATGTGTTCTTGTTATTCTTTCATTCTTATTTTTATGACCTTGTCCATAGTAAATTCTATAATTTTCCTGTAATCATTAAAGGTAAGAAATTGTGTTGTTCAGTCTTTATATTAGTTTTTATCATATCATTAATTGAGAAGAGTATGTTGGAATCTTCTGTTACCTTCTTATAGACTTTTTATACTTCTAACAGTTTTTGTTTTTATGTATTTTGAGGTACTTATATTAGCTGCATACAAGCTTAATATTTTCTCAACATATCTACTCTGTTGTGATCCTCTCTATTCCTAATTTTGCTTTTTTTGACTTAGAGTCTTTGGTGGTAATTTATCTAGAATGTGCTTTTCATTTGATTTTCACTTTTTTCATATTGCTGGTCTTATCTTTCAGGCCCATCAGACAATCAGTGTCTTTTAATTGGTAGGATTAGAAGTTCCTTTAGTTCAAGACTCTTGATTGGTGGTCAACTCAGTTTTTATTTCAAACTATTTTATAACCCTTTTCTTAAAAGAATGTGGTGAGAATATTATGCAAAGTCTGCTGCTAGTTTTATTTATGCTTTTTTTGAAGAAAATATCTTTTTCTTATAGCTGCATTGGATTTTGTCTTTGATTTATATCATTTCATTTCTAAGTTTAGATGGAAATTAATTTTTTTATTCAATTTTGGATACTTGATGTTCATTCTGAATGTTGTCTTTCATGAGATCTAGAAGATTCTGGAGCCTTGGATTCTTTAAATATTGCCTCTTTTTTATTTGGACTGTTCTCCCCTTCTGGAGTTTTAACTGGCTATATGTATGTGTAACTGTTTCTAGATCACTTACTCTTCCCCCCATCCTACTTTTCATCTTATTTCTCCTTAATAAAATTTTTAGTGCTGGGTAATTTCATCCTTCTTATGGTCTAGTTTGCCATTTTTCTCTTAGGTGTGCCTAATTTTCTCTCTAATCCCCCATTTTTTTTTCACTTTTAACAATTATATTTTTAATTTCTCAAAGTTCAGCTTGGTTATTTTTCATATATACACATTCATTCATTGTAGTCTCATGTTACTTGCTCATTTTGTAGTTATTCACAGACTGTGTCTGGAAATCTCAATGTTTCTATCCTTAGGGGATCCAAATTTATTGCTTTTTTTCCCCCATCTGTTGTCTGCCCCTCATGGTGGCTTCTTATTTCCAGTGCTTGGTGATCCCCTTTTAGAAACTCTAAAGATCTATTTGGTAGGAATTTGTGAGAGTCTTGAGAGCCTAACTGGAAGTTACTTTTCTTTCTGAAAGCATTTGTATTAGCTCTGGCTGGGAGACAGGAGTTTAATTTGACCCACTTTTCAGTTCTGACATTTTGCTTCCGGTCTAGGGTTCACTGTCTTGAGAGAGTCTCCTGAAATATATTTCTGTGAGCAGAAAGTACTTAAAAGTATTTTTAAAAAGTCCAAGATCTGCTTTCCTACTACTTACTGCTTTTGGTTGCCAAGTTCCTGTCTAAAAGTTTGCTGCTTTTTGGGGGGAGAGGGTCTCCTGAAATGTATTTCCGTGAGCTGAAATTACTTAAAAGTATTTTTAAGAAATCCAAGATCTGCTTTTCTTGCATTGGTAGTGTCCTTCAGAATCTAGTTCATCATAACTGATGTGATCAGAAGTGTATTTTAAGATTAATTTTAGTAATATATTTAGCTTGTATTAGAAAACTTTTGTTGTATCAAACATAGTATTTCTTTATGTTATCAATTTTCTGTTAAAATAAATTTGTTTAAAAGGCTGGGTTATTCTGGAGGGAGATATTAAATAAATAATAGTATAGGTGGCAAGCAGACTGCACAGTGTATCCTCTGGACCCATAGTGACCTTACAGAAATGAACCTGTGGTGGTCAAACAGTGTAAGAACTGTGTCAGGAGTGGGCAGGGTGCTCTAGGCTTGTAGAGTAGAAGTGCAAAAATAAACTTGGTACTGTGGAAAATGCTTCCTAGAATTGAGTGTCAAGGATTGGTAGGCACTAGGTGGTCACAGAGTAAGGTTTGTTTAGGAATGATGAGCAGTTGGGTATGACTAGATTCCATGTTATATGTCACGAAGTGACTGGAGATAGAAACAGGAATAGGATCACATGAAACCTATGCTTATAGTAAGGAGGTTGGACTTTATTCTGATAATGAAGGAAAGATGTTGAATGGATGTTGAATGATTTTCTGCTGTAATATTATATGATCAGTGTTTTAGAGGATACCAGGTTTGACAGTAAACCACAGTTAGGAGATCATTTATGCATTTTTGAGAGGAATAAAGGTAAAGATACAACTAAGGCAGTGGCACTGGACATGAAGAGGTATGTGTGTGCTAGATTTAGATCTTGGGGAAGAAGAAATTGAGGACTTAGTGGTCAGTTGGATAGAAATGTTGAGGAAAATAGGGAGTCTAGATTGACCCCCAGATTTTTGGTTTGAGTAACCATGTGGCATGTAGAGCAATTAACTGATAAATAGCATATAGAAAGAGGAAAGAACTTGGTTTCATTTGCTTTTTTTTTTTTTTTTTTTTTTTGAGGAAAAAGTTGTTTGCTTTTCAACTTACTGAAACTTACTGAGGGACTTATGGGACATCTTGGTTAAGATCCAATAGCAATTGGCACAGAGGGTCTAGAAGTTAAGAGAAGGATTTGGGATTTTAGCATTTGGCAGTTTGGAAGCCATTGTTTTCCTACAGTACCATATGAGATAATTTTAAATGGTACATGGATAAGCACTTGAAATTTTTTAATAGTTAGGATTTTATGTGTATGAAAAACATAACTTGTGGATCAAACCTATGACATCATGGACATTATCACATAGGCCAAGTGAGTACAATGAAAGGAAAATATTAGTAAAAATACATGTGATATATGGAAATGGCAACAATCATGGTGAAGCTATGCAAATAAAGTTTTGGGAGAGAATGGGGGGAGAATCACAGAATGGGGACAAAAATCAGTGTTCTGATTGGAGTTCCTTGAAGCATAGGTTTTAAGTATTTTTCAGTTATACTATAGAAGCCAGGAAGAATGCTGCTCATGTCATCTCAAATGATTTAATTACTGAATTGGATTGTTATTTCCTTAGGATTGTGTGCCATGGACAATTTTACTGATGGAGACTTCACTGTGGCAGATTATGCATTGTTGCAAGATAGCCCTTTCGAAGATGATTGTGTCTTTGCTCCTGAATATAAGACTGATGACTATGTTCGTGTGACCCAGCTTTACTGTGATGGAGTGGTAAGTAGGTTTGTTAAATTTTTGTTTTTAACATGGTATATCCTAAAGGCGTTCTGATTTAGGGCATTAGAGTAAAGATTTTGTGTGTGTATGTGTGTGTGTGTGTGTGTGTGTGTGTGTGTGTGTGTGTGTGTGTGTGGCTATGGATTTTTATAAGAAGGAACACATGCTTTTGAAGAGGTTATTATTCAGTAGAAATAAGCTGTGCCTCAACAATAAGAATAGATTTCAGAGAATAAGTGAAGACATGAGGCGGATTTCTGAGAATTAGAAAAACTCTTGAATAGAGTTGTAGAAAGAAACTCAGGAAACATGAAAAAGGCCTTAAATTAAGACTCACTGGCTACAGATATATTCAAAGCATATAAGTAAATGTACATTAGATTTTTTTCAGTTTAGTTCTGCTAATCAAAAAGTATACTTGTGTATTTTACCAGTTGCAAATCGAAATAATTTTCTTTTTTTTTTTTTAGGGTATGAAGTATAAAGATTATGCCCAAAGCGAGAAACATTTAGGTGAGCATGTTGACATATTAACGTTAATTTATTGATGGACCACAAATGGAGGTGATTTATCTAGTCATATCAACAAATCAGATTTATATGTCTTCTTAAAAATAGATTCTTACTATTGTTTTTCCTGGAAACCAAAATCTTTCTTTGTAAATTGAGTTTTAGCCAACACTTAAATATTCTTAACATCTAGCAGTTTAAAAAACATTAATTCATTTCTTGTCTTCTCATATCCATTTTTACCTTTTCTGTATAGCAGTGTTGATTCATTAAAAATCAGGGCACAAATATTAATTTTAAACTTTTTTATTTTAATTAAGAATTTGACATCTGCAATATACGGTGTAGTAAACCACTTTCTGTCCTGCAAGATTACTGTGATGCCATTAAAATATATATCTTCTGGCCACTTCTTTTTCAATATCAGTACAGTTCTGTAATATCACGATTACATCCCTGTGTGGAGACCATGTAAGTCACTATATGTTATTCATTTTGGATGAGCGGTGATAAGCATGTTGCACAGTGCTAAGGAATGCCAAATACAATGGAAGGCTTATACCTCATTCTTTTTTTTTTGGTGATACTGTGGGTTGAACTCAGGGTCTCCCCCGTGCTTGACAAGCTACACCTTCGACCCTTTTTTAAAAAAATTATTTTGAGATGCAGTCTAGCTAAACAAAGTTTCAGCCCGCCTTAAACTTGAAATCCTCCTGCCTCACCATCTGGAATAGCTAGGATTTTAGGCATATGCCACCACACTTGGCTTACTCTTCATTCTTATATGCTGTTCAGTTTTGCTTTTGTTTAACAGGTAGAAAAAGTAATTTCTTGGAATTTGAATATGAAAGAAAATTTATAACATTATAATGAAATAATTCTGAATAGTATTAGATGGTAGACTTGAAGTTAAGTCAGGAAAAATTAAAATACTTTTATAAATGTCAGTGGTATAGAACTGAGAGAGAGAGGATATATGGTTTGGTCCATTTAATAAATTCCTTATTTATGTTACCTAGAGTGGAGAAAAGAACTGAATGTTTTTGTCAGCGTGTAATATAAGCATAAAATTCAGTGAATTTGTATATATGAGAATGTAATCTTTCCCAAAATAAATTTGTCTTTAAACAGTTCTCGTGCCTCTGAGATGAGTTTGAAGAAATTACAATATCTTGAGTTGATGTAAGATATTGTGGATTTGGCAAAGAAAGTTGCGGTAAGTGGTAGAATGTAAATATAGAGTGTCAGTTGTTAACTGTTAACTGCTATAAACTGTGTGACCAGTTTATAGCAGTTAACAGATAAGCTTTTCAGTTTTCTTTACCTGAGATTATTCTGCTGTCAGAGTGTGCATGGTATGGAAGTGATAACGTTGATGACCAATGTCCTGGTTCTGCCATGCCATAATGGACCAGGACAGCTTCTTGATATTAAAGGAGAGAAATTAGAATTTGTCACAAATGAAAGGGGGCCCTGGTTCATAGAAACCTTAATCACAGGTTCTAAAAGTAAACAAACTCCGTCTTTTGACATAAAAACATACCACTATTGACAAATACTTTGCCTTTGGGATAAAATTTATCAGGATAGATTTGAGGTGGTGTCTTTGTACTATGGTGATTCTCTCTCTCTCTCTCCTTTGGGGGTGGGAGACTGAACTCAGGGGCACTCAACCACTGAGCTACATCCCCAGCCTGTTTTGTATTTTATTTAGAGACAGGGTTTCACTGAGTTACTTAGTACCTCGCTTTTGCTGAGGCTGGCTTTGAACTCATGATCCTTCTGCCTTGACCTCCTCTCTCTTTTAAAAAGCCATTTGATAATTTTTCTTATTTCAGTTGGTTATGGAGCCAGGTGTTATACTTGTTTTTATTCTGACTGCGAACTTAAATTTAGAAAGCATTCTGGTGTTTATTTCTGCTGATAACTCATTACAGTAACAAACCAGCCAATGTGCCCTGTTAGAAAACCTAGGTTTAATGAACTTTAAAAATCTACACATCTAAAATTTACACAAAATCAGTTTATTACTAGAGCCTTGTGGAAGACTTTTGATGAATTCTTGTTTTAGAGCTCTTAAGGGGTAAATTGATCATGTAAGTGCTTGTGGAAAATATACTACTATGTAATACAGTTAAACATTATTTAATGATTGGGTACATTCTGAGGAATGCACCATCAATTGGTTTTGTTGTCTTAGTATCATATAGTATACTTATACAGACCCAGATGGTGTAGATTAGTCACTGGATGTGACCTCTTAATGCAATTAAGAGACAAAGTGAACACAAGTTGTGACTGCTGCTGACATATGGCATGATACTTTACAGTGAAGTTTGTTTTTTTTTTTTTTATTTCAATAAGTAGCAGTACACTCTAAAATAACAGTTACATAAACCAGTAATGTAGTTGTTTAATATCATTATCAAGTGTTATACATATATATAATTATCTGTACTATTCTTTAATATAATTGGTAGGGCAGTAAGTTTTATATCAGCATCACATAAGCTTGTGAACAGTACATTTTATTGTGGTATGTAGGATGTCACCATAGCTACAATGTCATTAGGTAATAATAATCTTAAACTCTGTTATAATCTTTGGTACCAATGTCCCATTTGGCTCATCATTGATGGAAAATGTCGTTATGCAACACAAGACTATTCCTAAAATGGAGATTTTTTTTTTTCCTATTACAAAATCCAGGAATAAGGAAAAAATGCTTTTTTGTTCTTTTTTTTTTATTTTGCAGAATGATTCATTCCTTATCGAAGGCTTATTGAGAATTGGTTATAAAATAGAAAATGTAAGTGTTAAATGTGGAAACCCAGCTCACCCACTGAATAAATGGCAGTCACATCACTGCCCATTTTCCCATGTATTGAGACCATATATTCAAAGTTATATGTAATATTTGGTAGTATGGTTTCTATATTTTACTCAGTGTAATCTCATTTTGCAGGTTTGTTTCATTACATTTTTTTACCCATATATGTTACAAGTTTTTTTCTTGTCTTTTAGATTGTTTTCCTAGCATATATTCCCCCAAATGAAATTATTAGGTCCCCAGTATGAATATTTTTACTGTATAATTACTAGGTAATCCTCAGATGCAGTGATAAACCAAATTTTAATGGTACTGGTGATAGAAATGTCTTCATGTTTCCTTTAAGCCTTATACCAGCAGTGGCAATTCAGCTATTTAATTTCTGAGGTTATTTCATACATTAAAAGAACAAACATTTCTGTTAACTCTTGACCCTTCCTGAGAATCAATGCTCTGAGCATCCATTTGCCTAGCCATAGTCTTGATTATCTCATAATAATTCTTTTTGCCACAGACTATGTAAAATATGTAGTCCCTGTGGAGAACTTTAATCTATACCTTTAACCTTAGGGTAAAGAGGGAAGTCCTAGTCTAATTGAGATTTGAGACTTCTTTTCTACCTTGTAAATTTGTACTCTCATACTGCAAAGGATAGCCTTTGACCAGGTTGTACACCTCAACTTTCAGGTCTGTAATCATTACAAAAGCATTTTGAACTCAGGGTAGCCGGAGGTCACCCAAAGATGGAACACGTGAGTCCACAGTTTCTGTTAACTTGTATGTTGTAGTCCAGTTATCCTCTATTGTGTGATGCAGTAATGAAAATACATAAGTTTTGTATAAAGGTTTGAAATACTGATTAAGATAAATATATATTGCCACAGAATACTTGAGTATCATTCTTCTTTCCTCTTTTTGAAACAGAAAATTTTGGCAATGGAAGAAGCTTTAAATTGGGTAAAATACACAGGCGATACAACAATTCTACCTAAATTAGGATTAATCGACAATTGTTGGTCTATGTTAAGTATTTTCTTCACTGAATGTAAGTATAAGTTCTTTAAATTGTTAACTCAGTTTTTAAAGGTATTATTTGGGAAATGGAATATATAATTATATGATTTTTCATTTATTCTAGCAGCATTTAAAAAATGTTTTTCTTTATAGTGTTTTTCTTCTGTATATGAAATAAAAGAACTTTATTTTTTTATTTCCTTTATTTATTTTTATTCTTTTTAATAGTGACAGAGTATATTTTGACATATTATCCATACCTGGAGTATAACTTGAATAAGAGAACTTAAACCTTATAGTTAGTTTTATCCTGTTTTTTACCATTCAGATTATTGTGGCATCATACTTTAAAAATCCTATCTAATAGTTGTCATAAGTTATAATATGTAATACTCAAATAAAAAGCTCACAACTGGACCCATGTCTTTTTATTCATATGAGAAAATAACAGAAGGTAAAATTCTGATTTTCATTTTCTTGATAAATCTGCTATTCTTTTATGTATGGAGAAATAGCCTTACATATTTCTCCAGTTTTCTGAAATGTTTTTCTTCCTTCCTTCCTTTCTTTCTTTTTTTTTCTGGTGCTGGGGATTGAATCCAGGGCCTTATGCATGCTGGCCAAGTCCTCCGCCACTAAGCTATGTCCCCAGCCCTGAAATGATTTTCTTTAAAGCATTTGAATATTAGCAGTAAATTTTTTAGAGTATATTTTATAGGAATCTTGACACAGAAAATGTTTTGACTCTTTAGTTGATGATAATCCATAATCTGCAATCTCCATTGTGAAGAGGGAAGATTTGTCTATTGACTTAAATAATCTTTCTTTGTAAATTGAGTTTTAGCCAACACTTAAATATTCTTAACATCTAGCAGTTTAAAACATTAATTCATTTCTTGTCTTCTCATATCCATTTTTACCTTTTCTGTATAGCAGTGTTGATTCATTAAAAATCAGGGCACAAATATTAATTTTAAACTTTTTTATTTTAATTAAGAATTTGACATCTGCAATATATGGTGTAGTAAACCACTTTCTGTCCTGCAAGATTACTGTGATGCCATTAAAATATATATCTTCTGGCCACTTTCTTTTTCAACATGAGTACAGTTCTGTAATATCACGATTACATCCCTGTGTGGAGACCATGTAAGTCACTATATGTTATTCATTTTGGATGAGCGGTGATAAGCATGTTGCACAGTGCTAAGGAATGCCAAATACAATGGAAGGCTTAAGGTGGAATGAAATTGTACCGGTAGTAAATAAAGGACACCCTAAGTTAAAAAATATAGTATACACACTGAACAGGTTCTCTCAGTTCTTCCTAGGAATGTACACAATGAGTACCACCCAAGTACCACCTGAACCCAAGGGGGGATGTTCATTACATCCAGTGGCCACCTTAGGAAACCTGGTTGAGAAAAATAAAATGAAATATAATTACAGAGTAGATTTTACTACTGCAGGAGCTTCTAGACTTGATTTATTTAAAATATATTCTTTAGAGTTTAGAGTAAAATTTTTAACATACATGAAATTTGAGATGTAAATGTTTTAATTTTTTAGGCAGTTTTACTTCGGAACATTTTCATGATGTTATTGGGCCTCTGTTAACTAAATCAACTAATTTTTTCTGCTCTTGCCTACCCCTTGAGCCCTGGGCGATTTGATGCTTTCAGGGATTCTGTTACGTGCTGTGCATATGTTTTACACTGTTAGTTTTGCTGAGATATGGCTCCTCTGTTGGGGTTTGGAGCCTTTTTGTGGCTGGTGGTGGTGGTGGTGATAAGGCTCCCCCCAGAAGCCTTGGATTTTCGTCCCCACCCCAATATGTGTCTTGTTTTGGGTAGGCTAAAAAACCCTTTTTAAAGAGTTTTTTCTTTTTTTTTTAAATGCTTCCTAAAGAACAGCAAATTAATTTAAAAAGGCATTAGCCCACCAAAAACAAGGCACTAAAATCCAGAGATGCTCAAATCCCTTATATAAAGGGATGTGGTATTTGCCTATTATGCAAAAAATCTTCCTTATATTCAAATCTTTTAATTTATTTATTTATTTTTGGTGGTATTGGGGATTGAACCCAGGACCTTATGCATGCTAGGCAAGTACTCTACCCCTGAGTACATCCTCAGCCCCCAGATCAATATATATAATACCTAATATCGTGTAAGTGGTTGTTACTATATGATTGTTATTACCTAAACTGCATTGTTTAGCTAATAATGACCAAAAAAAAGTCTGTTCTTGTTTAGTACAGATTTAATTATTTTTCTTTTTCTTTTTTTTTTTTTGGTTTGAGTCCAGGATGTAGAACCACTGATAAGGAGGGCCCAGTGGGACCATATCTGATCTGCTGACCAATCTTGACTATAATCTCCTTTTAAAAAAGCTAAATTAGGGCGGGGAATGTAGCTCAGTGGTAGAGCACTTGCCTTACATGCATGAAGCACTGGGTTTGGACCTTAGCATCACATAAAAATAAATAAATAAAGATTGTGTCCATCTACAACTAAAAAGATAATTTTTTTTAAAAAAAAAGTTAAATTGGGCTGGGGATGTGGCTCAAGCGGTAGCGTGCTCACCTGGCATGCGTGCGGCCCGGGTTCTATCCTCAGCACCACATAGCAACAAAGATGTTGTGTCCGCCGAGAACTAAAAAATAAATATTAAAAAAATTCTCTCTCTCTCTCCTTCCTCTCTCACTCTCTCTTTAAAAAAAAAAAAAGCTGAATTAAAATCACTCTTGAATTTACATTTTCTCTAAAATATGTTTGATGGTTTTTTTGCATATGGTAAGGGTCTTTCCCAGAAATATCCTATCTTATCTCTGTATTTGTTTTATTTTATTTTTTTGCAATGCTGGGCTTCAAACTCAGGGCCTCATGCCTGTTAGGCAAGTGCTGTACCACTGAGCTATACCCTCAGCCCTGGGTTTGACTGTTTTGTGAGTTTCAGAAAGATTATGCACTTCCCAGGTCTCAGAGGAAAGAACAATTTACTTCAGTATGAGTAATGCAAGCACAAAGGACAGCTGCCTTGTGCTGCCAGGCCTGGTGCCCCTGGGAATGAAGGACCAGGTCTTAAGACAGCAGTAGCCAGGCAGGCTCTTCCAGACCTCCTCATTCTTAAATGTGCCTCAAATGTGATTTGGAAAACTATGTGCTAATCTGTATGCAATGGTGGTCAGAATTAATTGTGTGAAAACAAGTATCCAGAGACTTTAAAGCTGTCAAGAGTCTCAGAGGGCTTTGGGGCTGTTTGAACAGTCACGGTTAAACAAGAAGCACAGGGTTAATGTCTGCAGAAGAGCATCAGATAACCTTAGGTAGATCTTACCTGGAATTGCAGAGGGGCGGGTATGTCAGGCATGCTGAGATAAGTGGCAGTTGTGGTTTGAAGTGACACTGAATCCTCTATGTTTCTCTCCCTCTCTGCAGTCCATTGATGACTTGAAAAATGGGCCCTGTTTCTTGTCTCTCCCTTTATACTTGAAGCAGAACACATAGCATTTGTGACAGAGAGCATTTGGGTACAAGCTGACAGTTTACAGAGACCATCTTCTGAAACAGTGAGTACTATGTTTTTTTTTTCTTGTGTGTCATTTAGTCTTAATCCTAACCAAGTTTTTTTTTTTTTTTTTTTTTTTTTTTTTTTTATGAGTGATCTTCCCTAGCTTTTGTAGGTGTCTTGCTATCTTTTTGGATATTTTGGATTGTATCAAATGTATTGGTGTAATTTCTTTCACCTCTTTATTCTTATTTTTTTATGTGACTATTAGAAAATTTCAAACCATGTGTATGACTTTTTTTGTGGCTTACATTCTGTTCGTTTGGGACAGCATTGCTCTGTGCTCTCTTCCTGGCCAGTTGGTTTCTCCCTACATCTTCTCACTCCTGCAGACAGCCTGAATGGCTGGGTTACATCTGTAGACATCCCACCCTGAGGATTCTGAAAATATGTCAAACTCAGTCACATGTACAAACTTGTTTATGTTCTGTTTAAAAAAAATGTCCCCAATTAACACCCGAATGTACTCTTCCTCTTACCTGCTCCTAACTTTCACTGAGTTCCAAGTTCCACTGATGTCACTCCCCAGAGGTCACGGCTTTGCACCTTCATTGCAGCTGCTCCTGAGTTCACTGTCATCTTCAGTGTCTTTACGCTGTGAAGATGTCTTCCTCTCCTTGGGTTTCCTCTCGATGGCCAGAGTCACCGTCCCAGACACACTTCCAGCTGGGACCCTCTTGCGGAAGCTCTGGGTGCTGGTCTGCTTCCCCTGTGTCTCTGATGAGTCACTCTTGTCTTTCTGCCTTCGCCCACATGCAAGGCAGGCGCTCTACCACTGAGCTACAGCCCCAGCCCTTGTCATCACTTTTAAAGGGATTTTTGAATAATATTTATTCTCTTTACAGACTCAAGTGTTTTGAAGTATTTTTAAACTCTACTGCAGAGAATTTGCTTGATTATAATCCTGTGAAGAATGTGACCTCCTACTTGGTTTATGCTTGGTCCTCATCCGCTCATGAATTTGAAGTAATATAAATTCCCTTGAACCCATCCCTTAATATGGAAGCTGGAATATGTACCTGTGTGGGTCCTACATGGAGTCCACCTACCTGCTCCCTCCCCTGACTTCACCTTCCCTTCCCTCAGCTTCTTTTTAGATATGTTAGTTTACTGGATGAGTAAACACCACCTTTCTGAACACTTACGTAACTCTTATGTGTTATTAAGTGTATAAATATGGTAAGTTTTTCTAATATATTTTAATATATTAGAAAAATAATATAATATGTTTTAATGTTACTTATCAATCTTACTAGATTTTAATTTAAAACCAAAGCTAGGATTTCCAAAATATTATAATTACATATAATATAAAATATGGACAGATTCTTCTTAACACAAAAATATATGTAACTGCTGTTATTTGTGTTTGTTTGTTTTGTTTTTGATTTTGGTGTTGGGGATTGAACCTAGGGCCTTGAGCATGCTAGGCAAGTACTCTACCCCTGAGTATACCTCAGCCCCCAGATCAATATATACAATACTTAATATAGTGTAAGTGGTTGTTACTATATTATTGTTATTACCTAAACTGCATTGTTTAGCTAATAATGACCAAAAAAGTCTGTTCTTGTTTAGTACAGATTTAATTATTTTTCTTTTTCTTTTTTTTTTTTTTTTTTTTGGTTTGAGTCCAGGATGTAGAACCACTGATAAGGAGGGCCCAGTGGGACCATATCTGATCTGCTGACCAATCTTGACATAATCTCCTTTTAAAAAAGCTAAATTAGGGCGGGGAATGTAGCTCAGTGGTAGAGCACTTGCCTTACATGCATGAGGCACTGGGTTTGGACCTTAGCATCACATAAAAATAAATAAATAAAGATTGTGTCCATCTACAACTAAAAAGATAATTTTTTTAAAAAAAGCTAAATTAAAATCACTCTTGAATTTACATTTTCTCTAAAATATGTTTGATGGCTTTTTTGCATATGGTAAGGGTCTTTCCCAGAAATATCCTATCTTATCTCTGTATTCGTTTTATTTTATTTTTTTGCTCATATTTTAAAAAATTCTACAGGCAACATTATCTAATTTTCCTCACCCTACACTGAGTTCTTCCAGCTCCATGTTTTCTTTAGATCTCTAAACATGCAGCAGGAACTCAATGTGTATTTAGTGGGGTTTGTTGTGGTGAGCCGCTTCTGCTGCTTTTGCAGATTTTGGTCGCCATTACAAGATGGCGCTGGCTCCGCTGTGGTTTGTGACAAACAACTCCTTATTTGGGAGAGTTGGCGCATGGTTTCTCAACACCCTATGAGAAAGTTCCACGTGGCAGCTTCGCATTGGGGCTTGAGATGCTTTATTAAGGCTGGGAGGGGCATCCGGGAGTCATTAGAAGGAATATCAAGGGCCTGAATAAACTGCTGAAAGAAGATTCCTGAGTTGCGTCTTCCTTGCGGGCAAGGGGTCGCAACAGTTTGTTGTTGTTTTGACACTTTTAGTTACATAAATTTGAGTTGAGTTATGTGGCACATTTCTGTAATCTCAGCAACTTGGGAGGCTAAGGAAAGAGGATGGCAAGTTCAAGGCCAGCCTTGGCAACTTAGCAAGACCCTGACTCAAAATAAAAATAAAAAGGGCTGGTAATGTAGAACAGTGGTAAAGTGCCTCAGATTTCAATCCCATTTCCTAAAACCAAACAAACAAATGTGTTTGAGTATTTTGTATTACATAGCATTGAGGAATGTATAGTATAGCACTTTATTTTTCACCCATATAGTAAAACACTTAATAGCTGACAAATTTGGTTTATGAGATTCTACAGTGAAGCTTTCTCTCAGCCACCTATAATGGAGCCTGGCACATAGAGCTCTCTTAATGTTACTTCTTGCATCATTTTGTACCTTTTAAAATTTTCTCAATGACTCAAATCCTTGGCCTTTGAAATGTGTTTTGTTAACTGGAAAGATGTAAACATCTTATTTAACTTGACCTTCAAATGTTCCTTCCATTCTCAGTACTTCCTGTGGACATAGCACAGCCTGTCAGTATCTGCTATAGCTGGGAATTGGCATCTACCTTACCCCAGCTCTTCTCTCTCATGATGCCAGTCATGCTTCATCAATACTGACAAGCAATTATTAGTCTTTGTTTCTTTTACACTGTATATTGGCAAAACAATCATTGAAAAGAATTGTAGAGGTAGACACCATTATCTCTGCACTATTGCAGTAACACAGCTTTTTAGGCTTGCTGAGAATATCCATTAGTTTTGTTCTCTTATCTTAAAATGATTCCTTCTTTGCTTTGTATTGCTTCAGGAGTTGCATATTTCACCAACTTCTGCCACATTAAGAATAGATACCTTTATTTCTTCACCAGCTGAGGTCTTTTTCCTACTTGCCTTTGTACCGTGCTTAAAGGCATCCTTGGTACATTTCAATTCTAGTTGTATTAGCTGTAATTTGGTTACTTTAAAAAAGACTATTTGATTCCTATGAGCTTTTTTTCGTCATCTTTATTGGTCTGGCCTCAGTTTATTAAGGCAGATCATCCTGAGTTGCATCCACATAGACCACTCGTGTACACAGGTAAACAACAACTTTCCTCAAAATAGAGCTAAGGAACTCTGAAATTTTTGATTGTATCAGGCCTAGGAAGTTGTGCAAAATTCGCTGAGTAAAATTATTCTTTCAAATTTTATCATAGTCTCTCATGATCTGCATTTCTTAATGTTATTACCTACGGAAATAAGCAAGGACTACCCCCAAATAATTACAAAAGCTGGTTATTCAGAGTTTGCTATTGCAAGGGAGCAGCCATAGTCTCTTGTGTTTGACAGAGACTCAAAGACACACAGAGGATAGAAGAGCTTTATAGTGACAAAATAAAAAAGGCTATAGCAGTCCCCAAAAGTCAAAGGTCAAATGTTTTCTCTGATATGTAGAAGCTACTCCAAAATTAGGTGGTCAGGGATAAAAAAAATATAGAAGAAAGATTGACAGAGGAAAGAAAGGGGATTAAAGGGGAGGAAGGAGGGTTGGGAAAGGGATAGAACAGTGGAATGAATCTGACCTAACTTTCCTGTGTTCATATATTAATATACCACAATGAATCTCATTATCATATCCAAAAGACACTAATTTAAAAAAAAAAACACTATAAGTACATAACAGAAAGATTAGTAGAGAGAACAGGGGAGGGAGGAGGAGAGGGAATGGGGAAATACTGGGAAATAAATTAGAGCAAATTATGTTCATGCTTTCATAATTTTGTCAAAATGAATCCTAATGTTATATAGGATTCAATACAAAGAAAAGAAATAAGATAGGCTTCAGGTACCTAACTGTAGGTAGTTGGCATGGGAAAGCTACAGGTAGGCTACCTAGAAGCAGGACATTCTATATGATTAGTTAAGGCATATATTTGTCTTTTTCTAGTTGTTCTTGGGTTGGGTGTGGGGCAAAAAGTGAGAAAGCTGAAAGTTTTTGATCAAGTTCTTGTGAATCTTGTGATTTCAGTCTTTAAAGTTGTTATATCATTATAGTTGCACATAAATAGAAACGAGAAAAAAAATCTTTAGAACAACACTTAACTCCCTGAATGCAGTGGAACGCTCCTATAATACCAGCAGCAACAGGGAAGGACAAGGCAGGAAGATCACAAGTTCAAAGTCAGCCTCAGCAATTCTTATCTCAAAATAAATAACTTATAAGGATTGGGATATTACTCAATGGTAAAATGCCTCTGGGTTCAATCCCTAGTCCCCCACCCCCCCTCAAAAGATAACTTGTTAAAAGTTACCAAGACAGTGTAAAATTTTCGGAAGTGATAAATCTGAGTGCTTGCCAGAAAGGTTATTTTGTATAAAATATGCACAGTGATGAAGGAGCAAGAACATCTCCTTGGAGATGCTGTGCAGACAGAAGTGTGGGGCAAGAGTTTAGTTCCATCATAGGATACCATGTATTTTGAGAAGGAAGGTGGCCCAAGTTTCAGAGGTCCCCTGTGAGAAATGAGAATGGTGATTACCAGGATGTAAAGCTGCTCGTTATATGGTATTTTGGATTCCTTTTTTGTCCTGCTTACATTTCCTGCCTTCAAGTTGGTGTAAAGAAAAATTCAAAGTTGGTATGTAAAACATTTTCAGCTTCTTTAATCTTAGCTTAGAAGTGGGTCTTGATTAATGTGTTTCTAAGGAATGATTGAATCTCATGGCTGTTCTGACTTTCCTATTTCACCCCACTCTCTCAGATAACTGATTACATTGCAGTATTACAAAATAACCAAAAATAGCAAAACATTTTTTAAGAAATTGAAAGGATAACCATTATATGAATATGTATGAGTCTATGCTCTATTGCTTTACAGAATACCTGAGACTGGTTAATTTATACAGAACAGAGCTTTATTTGGTTCATGGTTCTGGAGGCTAGAAAGTTTGGGAGCACAATAACAACTGCCAGGAAACTTGTGCTTCATCTCATGGTGGAAAAGTGGGAGGGCAAACAGGCATAGGAGAGGGGATGAGAGACAAGGGCAGCCTCACTTTGTAACAGCCTGCCTTTATGGTAACAAACCCAGTCCCCAGAGAGTGAGACCTCACTCGCTATCATAAGAAGTAACACATTCCTGAAAGAAAGGCATAGTCCATCTCAACACCCAGTCACCTCTCAAAGACCCTACCTTCCATCTCCTCTAGAACAGCAGCCATAGGTTTTGAAGGGGACAAGCTGCATTAACACTATAGCAGAACCATTTTCAATGGTACCTGATAGATGGATTGTTGAAGAAAGTTGTCAGATGCAATTGATTAATATTTCATAGGGGTGAAAATTATATCATGTAAAAATTCTCTTTGCAGGAAAAATATTCTCAAAAGGGAATTAATTTTAGTATATATTTCTGTATGTTATGTAAACTTGTAATTGAAGTTTTGTCATAGCCATAAATTCATTTTGCAGTTGTGAATATTAAAAATATGATTGTACATGTTTGATCATATATATCTTTCCCAATGGCAAATTTATATTAACTATATTGATTGGTCAGTAATAAATATTAAGGATGAATAGATGAGGAAAAGTTGTGAACTCTTTCTATAATGTTAGGAAGATAAGCTTTTAGTTACTTATGCTATTCCAAATTTCAAATAAAATATGAGCAACTTGCTCAGAGTTACTAATTGTCCTTCTTTCCACTGTGTTTTATCACAAAAGGAGGTAGAAAGAAAAGACATCCTATTATTTTGATGGAAACATTTTGTAAGTGAAAAATAAAGATTTCAAACTTAGGGGGTTTTAGTGCAAAAAGAGTTCCTGAGTGAATACTCCAAGGATGTGAAACCCATTGTGCTCAGTTGAAGGATCTAACATTCATGGTATTTTTGTACTTGGATTGGATTATCGATGAAATGGGGAAACTAAAAGGGGAGGAATGAAAGAAGGATAGAAGTAGGGTGGGAAAGATGCCCATAAAAAAGAACTGAAAAAGGTCTGCTTCTAAAAAGCCCACAGCCACAGAATGAGCCAGATTCATGGGGTGATATTTAATCTGGGCCCTTTCTCTTTGTTCTTGCTCCTTTCTGGTTTAGTCATTTTGATAAAATCTTTCTCAATTCTTTTACCTTCCATGGATTCACAACAAAAGATGGCAGCTAGGCATCAGCAATGGGCATACTCATTGTTCCTACATAAGTGGGAATAATTCTCCCCTTGAGCATATGGAGTATTCCTTTGAATCACAACCTCTCAAAAGTTCCCAGGGATTATTTTTACATGTTTATGCTTCTAAAAAGTGAGAGAGATAATCTATATGTTCAACCTTGCTCTTACTTTATGTTATGTATGGTAACTGAGAGTTTGAAATCAGACTAAACTGGGCAGACAAGTAAAAAATGAAGATTAAACAAACAAACAAACAAACAAAATAAGCAAGCAAAGCAAGCAAACAAACAATAAAACCGTAAATGAAGTATCTAGACGAAGACTTCAGCGTGGCTCTCTTCACCACCCACAAGTTAATTTTCTTGGCTACACTGCCTTCTTTTTCAACTATTGTACAAGCTCAAATTAAAATATTTATTTTGACACCAAAACTTGGTTTCCTGAGTTTCTTGACTAAGTACCGACTGTAAAGCACTTTGGCCAATACTATCCCACAGGATCCTTATGGAGCACCCTTCTCTACTCCTTATTTGGTTTTCTTATCTGTAATAAAATTCTACATCCTCAAAGAGGAAATTAGTTTCCTTCATACTGTCTTCTAGCTCCCTGCCTTCATTCATTAAATTGGTCAGTTTCATTTATTGGCTGCCTTCCTGTGTTGGTCTCTATATAGATACTGGAAGATCTCAATGAACAAAACAAAGATACCAACTTTCAATTCAGCATGGGGGTGTGGAGGAAACAGGTAAAAAGACATACATTTTAGAAAATAAATTATAGAAAATAAGAGAATGTGAAGCATGCAATGAAGTAAGTGCATGGAAAACCTGGTGAGGTGGGGCCAGTTGCTTCCCTCAACAGTTCGGCTCACACAGTCCTCCCAGAGAATGCAATCCTGCAGTAAAGGCAGGAGAAAGGCAGGGATGCAAGATCAATGAGAAAAGCATCCCAAACAGAGGAAAGAGTGTAAACACTAAGCTGGGAGCATGACTGCCATGGCAGAGGAGCAACAAGAAGCCAGATGGGATGATAAAGGGATCAGAACAGAAAAGTTCTCGGGAACCACATGGATGCTTCTCCTGACTGGTGCTTTTGCTCTGAATGATATTTGAACTGCTAGAGGATTTTGAATAGAGGAAATCGTAATCTGTGGTTTAAAATGGCTTCTGGCTGCTATTAGAGAATCCACCCTAGGGAGGCAAGGGGAATGCAGGAGAGCTGTGAGGAGGATACCATGACTCCAGAGGACACGAGCAAGGACCAGGGTATGAGGGTTCAATGCGGTGAGCGGTGGTAAGACTCTGGATCTTTTCTGGAGTGAAGTCCAAAGGATTTCCTGAAGTGATGGAGAATGAATAGAACCAGACAATACCAACTGTACCTCCTTTTCAGTATTTCACCACAACTGAGCTAGAGTGCTTGCAAGAATCCTCTCCTTCCAGGAATGCTAAAGAGCTTGCTATGTGGGCTCTGCTTTCACTCCTACACAGCTATATTTTATTTTTACCACAGCAGCATTAGTTATCTTTTTAAAACTTAGGTCATTAAAAATCTCTATTGAATTCACATTATACTTAGAAATATATTATGCCATTAACATGTATTTGAAGTATAAAAAAAGGAAAAAGTGGTCAGACTATTCACCGATCTCTTTGACCTTTTATACAGTCTCTCTCCTTGTTACTGTATTTCAGCCACCACTTGCTTTATTGTCATTTCTAAAACAACCCCAACTTTTATGTTCCTTAGGATTAATACTACTCTTTTCCATGAAAAGTTATCCCCCAAGAGTTTTCTGTGATTCACTGTTTCCCTGATTGTCATTTCCTTAAATGTCACTTCCTCTGATGGGGCCCTTTTTTGAATCTGTGACATCAACTCCCTCAAACTCATGTTCCCCTTTTCTTTGGCCTCGAGCTTTTATGGAGCCCAACAGACCATGAGTAGAAGTGGTGCATATTGTTTTCTACTAATCCTCCCACATAGAGTCCTTCACAGTCTTTTCACTTTCCAGTTGGCTGGAAGGCAAACAGTCTAGTGATGAGTTTGCAAGATACACTGATGCCCAAAGTCAAAGAGAAGATATTGAAGATAGCCAGAGAACAAATTCACATACTATAAATAAAGGAACAACAATAAAACTGAAAGTTAACCCCCTAAGAGAAACAATGGAAACCAAGAAGAGTACAGTGATATCCTCGTGGGGTCCAGATGTTTCCTCACTAGGAATAAATGTTTTCAAAATTTCAACAAGTTTTTCAGAGAATAGGAAAAAAGTGAGAAGTTTCCATCTTATATTATGAACTTGGTGTGTCCTCAATTACAAAGTATGTCATGTAATCCATCATAAAGAAATAGTAAAGATCAGTCTGTCCATGACCACAGATACAAAAATTACAAAGTATGTCATGTAATCCATCATAAAGAAATAGTAAAGATCAGTCTGTCCATGACCACAGATACAAAAATACAAAACACTATATTAGCAAATTGAACCAAGAAATGTGGATAAAGGATGACAGATTAAAAAAAAAAAAAAACAACTTGGGTTTATTTGAGGAATGTAAGTTATTTTAAGGTTTTAATATACTTAAAAATAATTACTGCATTAACAGAACAGAGAAGGAAAATTATTTTTATCATCCTAATAGTTGTAGAAAAAAATATTTGCTAAATTTCAACACCTATAAAATCAGCCAGACACAATTGTGCACACCTGTAATCCCAGAAGCTCTGGAGGCTGAGGCAGGAGTGTAGCAAGTTCAAAAGCCAGCCTCCAATTTAGCAAGGCTCTAGGCAAAATTAGAAATAAACAAAAATGTGTGGGGATGTAGTTCAATGACAAAGCACCCTGGGTTCAATTCCTAGTACCAAAACAAACGAACAAACAAAAAATCATATAGCAAAGAGTAAAATTAATCTGATAACATATACTTGCAGAATACATACAGATCATATAATTAATGATAAATTTTGAATGCATTATCTGAAATCAATATGAAAAAAAATCTACCATCATTACATTCTTTTAAAATTATACTGGTGGTTATAGTCAGTGCAAAACAAACAAGCAAACAAATAAAAACAAAATAAAAATTTTAAAAATTAAAAAGAAAGATAACAAATGCTCAATAGTAAGTTATTAGTGTGTGATTAAAAATTCAAAAGAATCTATATATATATGCTATTTGAATAAGTAAATGAATATAGCAGAGCTTCTAAATTTCAGATAATTATAAAAATAATTTTGAGTTTTTATGTAGCAGCAAAACATAACTAGAAAATGAAACAATACCAACCTCTCCATTAATGTAAAAATAATCCTTTATCTAAGATAAATCTAAGAAAAGATAGGTAAAATTCAACACAAAGCACTATGTTATTTTACAAAAAAAAAAAAACCCTGAATAAATGGAAGTTTTCAGTATGGTTATTGACTAGGGAAGAGTCAAAATTTTTTAGAGTCCATCTGTCTCAAGTTGATCTACATACATAGTACCACTAAAAATTTCTACTTTTTTGTATGATCAATACAAAGAAAGAAAGAATTATTTCTTAAATGTACATATTTACTCAAAGTAGCAAGGAAAGCCAAGATACTTTTGAAGAATAAATATGAAACATCAATTTGTTGTTGAAAGGCAAGATAGTAGTTAAATTTGGGGAGGATTGTTGGGATATTAATTGGAGGCAACAGACATGGATACCATACTTCTGTGCAGTTCCTCTATTTCTCCACAATAGTCACTGTTAACTGAGCTCAGTTGCTGTTAATTCACTGGCTCCCTATTTACAATTTGTTTACTAATCTGCATGCATGTTATGTTTTGATTTTTAAATTTCTATAAGAAATATTACAAATGGATCTTATATTTAATCCTGATTTGGAAAAGGAATTGCAGAAGCATTTTGATTACTATTGGAGGACATGAATATGAAGTTTTACATGCAATAACATTAAGGAAATACCATAAATTTTATGTCACAATTTTATTGTTTTTGGATTGAAAATGTCTTCATTTTTTTTACTGCAACATTTCTAAAGCTATTTAGGGTTAGAACCACATGGTATCTATAGTTTCTTTCTGAATGCTTTGGTAAAGCAATTTCTGACAAAAAATGGCAAAATATTAACTGCTATTGAAATTAATTTATGTTTTTATTATAGTATTCATTATATAGTTTTGAATGCTTTAAAACTTTTATAACAATCATAACAATTAAGGAAGATTCTGGACTAGATTATTTCCCGTAGAATACTTGCCCCATTTGGGTGATTATTATTGTTTATTGAATGTCTGAGTGAAAGAATGAAAGCCAAATCAATTTTACTAAGGAACAAATAAGGTTAAGAATTATTGCAACCAAACATTTTCTTTTTTAATTTAAGAGATATGAGGGACTTTTTTTTCAGGAATAAGCCAGAGTATTGTATAATTTTTTTTAATTATAATTTTTAATACCCATTTTCTGTATAAATTAATGTGTTTCAGCATGTTATTTCCATATATGCATTTATCTTTCTTTGTTCATATCCACCCTCCCTATTGCCATCTTTCCCCCCTAACTCTTCACCCTCCCACTGTTACTTTTATCCTTTATTGAAAATCCCTATTCTATATTCAGATATTATATCATAATATATTATATAGTTTCCACATAGGAAAACTAAACATATTGAAAACTTTTTAACCAACATGTCAATGCAAAATCATAATACATTCAACTAAATTTATACTTAACTAAAGTGCTTATATTGTCACTATTTATTTTGTGAATTTTATTTTGTTAAGTATTCTTCATAGGAGAATTTTTTTCTTGGAGTGAGGGGTTTATTCACCACTTAGGCATAAGTTATCAGACTTTAACTGCACATATGAACCTTATAAATGATAGAGTCCCACATAAGCTACTCCTGGGTTAATGTCACTATTTTTTAAACCTGATAATATATATATATATACTTTGCTTTATTTGTTCGTTTGCTGTTTATATGCAGGAGAATGAATGCTGGTGTAGGATGGAGCAGAAGAAGCATCAATTAATTATTGGTTTCTGATTACTTAGAATAATCATATCCACAGGAAAGGGGAGCTTTCAGGACTTTAGAGATATATTGAGGAGATACCAGTTGTATGGAAAAGAAAATCCTCTAATTGCTCCTGTTCTGACTAACAAGATGTCATCTTACTGAGTTATAAATTCCATTTCAATACTTTTCAAAACTTCTATTTTTTTAGAAATAAATTAAAGCTAGGAGAGAAATTTTTTTTTGTGACAAGGTCTTCCCTGAGGCCAACTTTGATGTAATTTTTATAAATTCTCAGTACATACGAGAAAGAAAGATACCTTTGTGTGTTTGGTGAAAATCTACTAAAGCTTGCAGATCTTACTGGAAAAGCTGCCTCAAAACCTGTAATTATGACTCCCAGTAGTGTTTAGGGACCTTTTGAATTAACATGAACCTCTTTCTTCAGAAAGGATGTGCCCATTATAATACTGTGTTCTGTAGGCTACTCTTGTATGCAGCTAAGAAATTTTATACAATATTTACATTAGGCCTCATTCATAATTACACCTTTCCTTGAAGCTACTAGAAGTATTGAGAAAATGATATTTTTCATTTGGAATTTGTCTTCCAGCGAAGCCTGGAGTTTTTCCACAGAATAGTTTGTGTTCTTTCCCCCTCCATGAGCAATAGTGTAGATTTAAGAATTTAAAGACTGAGAAATCTTAAATGTTATATCAAATAAGCAGAATTCTCAATTGAGGAACTCTTAATTGTTTGTGCTAATGGTGGTTTGCATAACCCAGATAAATTGAAGCCAGGAAAAACTTGAAACTTTATTTGAATTTAGTTCTTGATTTTTCATCTTTTTTTCCCTCAGGCTAAGTCTCAAGAGTTTAAAATGAGCAGTGGAATTCAGATGATTTGATATTCTCTGTCATTGTTTCTTTCATCATCCGCTTTTTGAGTTGAGAGTAACAATAAAATGATGGTAACACAGAAGAGGTGAAACAGGGTGTGATTGCTTTGTATAATGCATAATTCAATACTGGATAATGGACGGATCTGTATTTAACTTGTATTAGCATAAAACAAATTTTGTATCTTTTATATTGTTGCATTATCCATGGATCAATAACACAGATGTGCATATTTGCATGGGTGTGAGTGAGATCTGCTTTCAATATTTTGTCTGGTCAGAGAAAAAAAAAAGCAGTACACAAAGTGGGCTATGAACATTCTGTACTTGGCTCCAAAAGCCTTATTCAAACAATGCATTGATATTTCAGTGGCATAATAGGTAGCAGGAATCATTATCAGTTATTATGCATCAGGATGATGGGTTGTTCTAATGCCTCAATCATAGCCTTCCAAACAAATATTTATATTGTACTACTTACATTACCAGGTAATAGGTGGTGTACTAAATTTATTTTTTCAGACTTAATGGTGAAGTATTCTTGCAAAGATGAACCAAGAAAATTATCCCGAAATAGCTGATTTATAGTACATTATTAAAGGCTATTGAAGGCGTTACTGTAAAGTCCTATGAATAAATTTATGTTTTTCAGGACTCTTCACACATATCTGAAGTTATTCTCAACTTTCTGGACAAAAGTGTTTACTTTTAGATTGATAAGTAGGTTTAGTCATTTTTATCTCTGGGCCATTTTCTGGTGCCACACATAAAACCATGTACAGGCAACTGGAGATAAGTTAGTGAACAATATAGATAAGATCCAAGCTGACGTGGAGTAGCTGTATTTATAGAGCACTGAACACGGGCCTGACATTGATCTCAAGTCGTTCTCATAGCAACTGTATGAGGCAGCTATTGATATTCAACTGATATTACAGATGATGGAACTAAGGCAGCAGATGGTCCCAAATTCCCCCCTTAGAGTGAAAAGTGATAGAACCTGGATCCAAACCCTGACAAGGTAGGTACAGACTGTAGTTTTACTCTGCCATGCTATCTTGCAGTGAGGCCACAATGGAACTTATATATGTATGATGACAATGACAATAAATAAGGAAATAAGTTATGGAGGTAAAGTAGATGATTTAAGGTAAAAAATCCTAATTCTGATCCTTTAGACTATGTCTGAACTTTCAGAAAATTAGAACTTGGAAAAGCAACAACCATTTGGGAAACATTTTAAAAAACTTTAAGTATCATACAGTATAGGAAGACAAACCAGGTAACCTTAGGATACTGACTGTGCTTTGATGAGCTATTTCTCTATTTCAGATCCTTAAAAAGGCAGAATTTTGCTGCCTGGTGATGAGTACATTTTTTTTTCTTCCTCTAATTCACTTTGTATTTTATTGGCCAATTTCTCAGGAGGTATAAACTGTGAATAAAGATAGTTTCATCTCCCCTTACTTTGAAAGATATCCATATTCCATATGCTTTCACTTTCACCTCATTCCAGACCTCCCATGCCAAGGAGATGATTGGGTCACAAATGTCTTGGATAAGTAAGCTTTGGGAAATAGCCATGAGAGATATTTTATAACATCTCTGTACTAGAAATGATAGGCTAAGTAGCACTTCAGTGACATATAATTTCAAAATTTCAGTGTCTTAAAAAAATAGAAAATTGTACTTTGTGGAGTTCTTTAGAGACTCATGCTGATAGAGACTTAGCTGTTTTACAAATATACAACATATTTCAACTATATCAAAGGAGCTTACTGGGTCACCTCAACAAGGGAGAAAATATCAAACTTTTTAGGTATATATCACTCACGTCTATATGCCACTGGACGAATCGAGGAATATGGCCCCATCTGAATTCTAAAGGGCTACAAAAACTGGGATGTAAATTTTGTTAAGAACAATATTTATTTCTCCTGATATACTACATTCAACTCCTCTGGTCACAGAATATTCCTCTGCTCTTTCTACACTTATGACATACTAAACACTTTCCAAATGAATCCAATCAATTGTAGCTGACATTCTGAGTTCAGACTCTAGGATCCCCAGATGACCTGCACTGTTTTCCATATGCAGTTTGGAATTGGCATCTTTAGGTCTAGAAAAACAATGAGCTCCAAAAAATGATTTTCCATCCATTCAAGAGAATACTACATAGTGGTAATACAAAGACAAGATCTACAATAAGTATTACTATGTGGGAAGAAGAAGGATGGGGGCTGCAATATAGTTTCTGGAACATTATTATGTCTCAAATCCCAGTAGATAGATATTGTGTGTGTGTGTGTGTGTGTGTGTGTGTGTGTGTGTGTGTGTTGTTGTGGGAAATGTTCCTTAAATGAAATCAAATTTTTCTCCTTTGCTACTAGTCCCCTCTTCTTCATAGTTTCTGATTCTATTGCAGCATATTGTTTCTGTTCATTTATCCTCTTTGGCTACATCTAAAATGAACATTAGGAGGAAATAAGCTAATTGGAAAACAACTTTCAGCACACTTCATGTTGTATGAGGATTCTGTTTGGGGGTGCTTATAGACTTGTTTAGTCCAGACTTATGTATTATTTGACAGGTCAATTTTCTAAAAAATATAATAGGTTTGTTATATTTATGATTCTAGTCCATTCTGCATCCTAGTAATACCTTCCAGTACTTTCCCAGCCATAATTCTCAGATCAATTCTATTCTGCTTTCTGCCTTTGTATCTGTCTCTCCTGATATAAAGAGTTACCTTGAGAGTGTCAGGTTTTCTCTTAATCATATTTTGCCCTGAGCTAAAAATTTCAAAAACAGGCAAAACTAATCTATAGTATTAAAAGTCAGGACAGTGGTTACCTTGGTGGATAGGGACACAGAAATTATGAGGGGAATTTCTCAAGTGTAGGAAACATTTTATTTTCTGATGTGGTTATACAAGTGTATTCACTTTGTAAAAATTAATCATGCTAAGTATGATAATTTAATTTAAAACATTACTTGAAAAAATACTAATTAGAATTTATCTTCCTTTACTGATAGACTACCTAATTCAGACCTATTCTCTAAGAACAATAGGAGGAGGGGACAAAAACATTCAAATTAACACAAAATTAGGTAACAAGACAATGAAGAATTACTGGTCAATATCCTAGAAAAGAAAATAACCAGAGTTGAGTGTACATTTTGTCTAGATTTCTACTAAAGACATCTATTGTATTTTAAGCAGACATCAGAAGATGAGAAGTTGAGTAGAATTGAGCTAGGCAAGGAAGATAAAAATTGAAAAATTAGCAAAATTAGAGGCAGTGCTATCTTTGTGATAAAGGTCTGCATGTTAGAAATAAAGAAGATGTGGAAATTATCCAGTCCTCTTAACTAGTGAAAGTCAGTTTTGAAACCTTTCATACCCTGAGATACTAGTGTAATTTATGATATAATTCTTGGTACCTGTCATAGGCTGCATGTTTGTGTCTCCCAAAACATGTCCTAATCCTCAATACAATTGGTATTTGTAGGTGGGGACTTTGTGATGTGATTTGGTTATAAGGGTAGAGCCTTCACAAATAGAATTGTGTGAGTGCCCTTATGAAAATCCCATAAATCTCTCTCCCCAATGCCACACTTCTCCTGGACTGATTGTCTGCAAAAGATAATTTGAACCCTATTTGGAAGAATTCAAAAGTATGTGGCACCTCATATTATCTACAAGTTTTCATAGACAATGTCTTTTACTCTAAATACATAAAAGAAGAGAAAATACTATTCCTCAAAATAAATAGAAACAGTAGACTATAAAAACAAATCTATGGAGGATCCAAATATTTGTCAGACATAGGTTGAAACGGAGTATGGAAATGTCAAATGCTGAAAAGATATGGAGCAATGAGATCTCAGACACGTTTTAATCTCACTGGGAGGTGTTTAAAATTGGAACAACCACCTTGAAAAAAAAACTTGGCATTATTTTATAAAATAGAACACCATTACTTCCTTAACTCAATGATTTAATTACTTATAACAATACTCAAGAGAAATTCAGTCAGGAGGCAATCTAGGATTTGTGGGCTCTGAAGCTTATGTAATATTATGCAAACTAATGAGCAACAGTAATATAAAATTATAAATTCAAATTATGTATAGTTCTTTGGAAACAACTTCAAATGAGACATCTGAAGGTTAATTTTCATGAATTTTACAGTAAACTTGCCTGAAGCATGTTGAAAGGCATTAGCAGAGAAACAATAACCCAAACAGAAGAAGAAATAAAAAAAAGTACTGTGTAATATGAGCAATATGGTTAAAGTAACAGGAAAAAAAACAATAAGCCAATGAATTCTGACTTTTAAGCATTAAAACAAAATATGTTTACATATAATGAAAATACCACAAACTGCACATATTTTCAGTGTATAGTATGAATTTTGACGTATGTATATATGTGTGAAACCATCATCACAATCAAGATGACAATATGTCCATCATCCCCCAAAGACTCCCATACTACTTTTTAGTCTCTTTCCCACACTTGCCCGTTCCATCCCTTCTCCAAGAAATGAGTGGTTGTCATTATTTCTCTGTAGATTGGTTTGCATTTTCTTGAGTTTTGTATAAATGGAATTATGGAGTATGCATGATATTTTTATCTGACTTCTTCCACTCAAAGTATTGTTTAAGGATATTAATAGAATTTTCTAATCATAATTACAATTTCCAAGAACAAAAATCATGGGTCCACTTAAAGATAACCAAAAATATCGTTGAAATCTGTTAAAGTGGATACATTTTCCCAGGAGGCAGCAGTGGCTAAGATATAGAACAGAGATTTTGTTCTTTCCTAGCAAAGAGAAGCAAAAAATATTAAAGAGGCTTGATTCAATGAACCACTTTAAGTAATCATAGGCTTCTTGTGGATACATGGATAGGAGAATGCTGACAAATACTTCATTTCTGGTCCTATTTGCCTTGACAATTGCTTGAGGTAAATCTACCAGTGGCATGTAAACATATATTTTTATGAGAATTTCCACAGCAAGGTATGCCTGTGGGATTTAAAATTCAAGTTCTGCCATGTAATATATGTACATGGAGAAATTACTAAGCTTCTCAGTTCCTCAGTTTACCTGCTATCAGTAATAATAGTAATAATAATAGCAATGTCTGCTATCTTTTAGTTATGGTTTGATTGCATCCACAAAGGTTCATGTTTTTGATTTCCAATGTGACAGTATTATAATGAGGAACTCGTTAGTGTGAATTAATTAGGTAATTGTGAGTTATATCCTTGATGTAGCTTTCAGAGGACCCAAGTTAGTTCCTTTGAGAGCAAGACTGGTTCCTGAATCATTCCTTGCCTTCCTTCTTCCTATATGACCTCTCCCTCTTGGATGTTCTCTTTCCATGATGCCATCCATGGTATCATGAAGTAGCCAAGGGGGCTGTCACCAGTGGATGAACCTGTGGCACTACCTAATCTTGGACATTCAGCCACATAACTGGGAGCTAAATATCTTTTCCTCATAAAATATCTGACTTTGGATATTTCGTAATGGCAACAAGAAAAATGGACTAAGGCAGTACCTATCATATTGGATTATTGTGAGGACTGAGTATATGTGTGAAGAGCTTATAAGAGTGGCCAGCACACTGTAAGCTCTCAGTAAAGGTTAGCTATTCCTGTGACTGGAAGAACACACACACACACACACACACACACACACACACACACACACATTTTAACAATGGGTTCCTTTGGTTGGTGGCTATTAGAAATTTTTATTTTGATCTGTGATCTCTTCTACATTTTCTAAATCTCTCACAATGGGCACATAAAATGAGATCATCCTGATAGTTTGACTAATCTAGTTAAATATTTCTGAGAACCAATAAAAATATTTCTGAGGGTAGAGAGTGTGTGAATCCCTCAAATAAATGCCCTCCACTGTAAAGGCTGGAAAGTACTGCATCTATCATATCGTATTCCTTCATGATGTAAGGTGGGAAGTCTCAAGAACTCACACCTCCACAATCAGGGAAAATTTACCTCCCATTAGTGTAAATTAGAAAATGCTTCTGGCAAGTGGCCAACACAGTCCATCAATCAGAAAAGTGAGGTTGGGTGCTTATTTATTAAACAATTCAAGTATCAGTTGCAAACTACCGTCCTCTCAGAGTTTCAGTAATCCACACTTTCTCTTTCATGTTTAATATTTGGAGCTGCTGCTGTTGCTCCTGCTACTGCTGCTCTGCACCACTTCAGTTGATTTGAAACAGAAGCAGCAGGCCTGTATGATGTAAGGCCACTTAATGATTAATTAGTGTCTCTCTTATGCAGCACATGGAGGATGTTCTTGCTGGAGTCATGATTAACTTCAGTGTTGCAGATGTTGGAGCAGTTACCTCGTAGCAGCGCTGTGTTGTCAGTTGATATGTTTAGATATCTTTATGCTTGGTGATTTAATTGCATCACCAGAAAGTGTTTGCTTCCTATTATCCTTAAAATAACATCATCATGGAAATCCCATAGATGCTTATGGAAAAAATAGATGTAAACACATTCAACATAAATGTAGCAGTGTGCCGGTGCTATTTATATTCATGTATATGTATATATTCATGCATCTTTCAAGGTTTTTCTAGAAATCCATTTGTGTAATTTATTTGAAAAAATGCAAGACATACACATATAATATATCTCAGGATTTGTTTATTGTGGGACTGTATTCTAAATGTATAGATGAATTAAAAACTCAAGAGCAGGGTTAAAATTTACAACCAAAGAAGCTGAGAATAGCTAAAAACCAGACTGGTTATAAATATGAATGATAAAGACCTCCCTTCATTCTCTTCTTATTATTTCTTTGGGTATGGTCTCGAACATTTGGGTTGCTGTAGATACAAATTCTAATAATCCACATGATATTGAAAATCTGACATTGTAAAAATATATTACAAGGCATGTGGCTTAAGGGAATAGGACAATCAGAGGTTAGATCATATGTATAGTCTTTAAAAAACATATTACTCTTTATTTTCCATCTAGCTTTATTCACTACATTTCCCAAGTTTTAATACTTGCTTAGGACAGCGTTACTAAATTTGGTGGTGTGTGTGTGTGTGTGTGTGATTTTTTTTTTTTGCATTTTAGTCAAAGTGCAATGACAACTTTTGTTTTTAATGTGCTATATACTTTCCCCTTACATGTTGTAAAAAGGAGGAAAAGACATTTTATAATAGCAATAATTCCATATTTATTGATGATGTTACTAAAAATCACTGTCATTGAGATATGCAATGGAAATGAAGCAATGGAAGAAACTTGTTAAATTAGAGTCAATTTCTGTTAATCAGGACTCAGATTTATACAAATCCCCAGGGGCCTGAGGAGAAAACGAGAAAATACAAATAAAATGCCTTTGTAAACCAAACAATGTTACATAAATTGAAGGTGGTTATCATTAATATTATCATCTTTGCAATTTGTTTTCCTCTGTATTATTTTGATTTCACTTTATAAAATATAATTCTTACAACTAGAGTTAAATGTATAAATTTCTATTGGCCTTTTTCCACATGTCATACAAAAAGAATCATAGAGTATCTACTTTTCTGGAACTGCCTTCTCTCACTTAGAATGGTGTATTTGAGATTCATCCAAGTTGTTCTATGCATCACCTGTTTATTCTTTCTTAGGTTATTGAGTAGCGTTTCATTGTTTGAATGCATCACAGTTCATTCATATGCCAGTCAAAAGATATTTGGGTTGTTTCCAGCTTGGATGATTACAAAGCCAGTGTAAAAAAAAAATTGCACATTTTATTTAAGTATATTTGTGCAATACCTAAGAATTGTATTATTGAGTTGTATGATAAGCTCATCTAAATTTTTAAGAAACTACTAGCATATATTCCAAAATGACTGACACTTTGCACTCCTACCATCAGTGTATGAGAGTTTCAGCTTTCCAGGTTTTTTTTTTCTGTCATTGATATTACAACTGTAATAAAACTTAACATTTTCATCTACTTATAGTTATACTCTGGATGTAAGAATATGTGATTCACTTAAAATATTTTTCTCAATGTATGCATTATCTATTAATTCTCCTACTAATTTGTTTCAAATAACAGAATTTCTTAAAAAGTTCAATTACTCTTGTATAGATTATACTTTGTGGGTTGTATTTCAGTCATTTTTGCCTGAATCTCATGGTCATAAAGATTTGCTGCTTTTGTTTTCTCCTATAAATTCTATAGTTTTAGGTTTGTCATTGTAGTTTTTTATAGGTTCAAGGTAAAGTTTGAGTTAAATTTTGTATGAGGTATGAGGAATGGAAGCAATACGTTTACTTATATATGAGTTTTCAATAGTTTCGTCGTTCCACAAAAAAATCTGTTTTCAATGTGGAATCATATTTGTACTTTAGTCAAAAGTCAACTGAGTTGAATATTTGTATAATCTTGTAGAATTTGTGTTCTGTGATTTTGCTAGTGACAGACTCTCTCGTTGCTATAGTTTACAGTAACTTTTGAAATCAGATTCAACATCCTCAATTTTTTTTTCTTTTTCACAGCCATTTTGGCTATTCTGGTTTCTTCGCCTTTCAACAGTAAATTTCTATCTTACTGGTTTCTAGTTATCTAGCTGGACTCTATTAAAATTATTTTGAATATATAGATCATTTTTTTTCACAAATAATATCATAATAGTATTGAGTTTTCTAATCTCTAAATATAGTGCACCTTGATGTAGTTTTTTTTTTTTTCATGATTCTCATGCTAGAATTTGCTGAGCTCTTTCAGTTATAGGATTAAATTTTTTATTTTTAAAAAATCAACTCCATCTCATGGGATCAGGCCCCAAATTCCTTAATAGGACACCTATAGCACCAGAGTTAAAATCAAGAATCAACAAATGGGACATATTCAAACTAAAAAGTTTTTTCTCAGCAAGAGAAATAATAAGTGAGGTAAATAGGGAGCCTACATCCTGGGAACAAATTTTTACCCCTCACACTTCAGATAGAGCTCTAATCTCTAGAGTATACAAAGAACTCAAAAAATCAAACAACAAGAAAATAAATAACCCAATAAACAAACGGGCCAAGGATCTGAACAGAAACTTCTCAGAGGAGGATATACAATCAATCAAAAAAATACACGAAAAAATGCTCACCATCTCTAGCAATCAGAGAAATGCAAATTAAAACTACTCTAAGATACCATCTCACTCCAGTAAGAATGGCAGCCATTATGAAGTCAAACAATAACAAATGCTGGTGAGGATACAGGGAAAAGGGTACACTTGTACATTGCTGATGGGACTGCAAATTGGAGCAGCCAATTTGGAAAGCAGTATGGACATTGCGTGGAAAGCTGGGAATGGAACCACCATTTGACCCAGCTATTCCCCTTCTCAGACTATACCCAAAGACCTAAAAAGAGCATACTACAGGGACACAGCTACATAAATGTTCATAGCAGCACAATTCACAATAGCTAGACTGTGGAACCAACCCAGATGCCCTTCAATAGATGAATGGATAAAAAAAATGTGGCATTTATATACAATGGAATATTACTCAGCACTAAAAAATAACAAAATCATGGCATTTGCAGGGAAATTGATGGCATTAGAGCAGATTATGCTAAGGGAAGTTAGCCAATCCCTAAAAAACAAATGCCGAATGTCTTCTTTGATATAAGGAGCATGACTCAAAACAGAGTAGGGAGGAAGAGCATGATAAGAAGGTTACCACTAAACAGGGACAAGAGGTGGGAGGAAATGGGAGGGAGAAGGGGAATCGCGTGGAAAATGGGAGGAGACCCTCATTGTTATACAAAATTACATTTAAGATGGTTTGAGGGGTAAGGAAATAAAAGAGAGAGAGAAATGTGTCATAGTAGATTGGGTAGAGAGAGGTGATGAGAGGGGAGGGGAAGTGAGGGTGGATAGGAAGGGTAGCAGAATACAACAGACACTAGTATGGCTGTATGTATAAACGTGGCTGTATAACCAATGTGATCCTGCAATCTGTACACGTGGAAAAATAAGAATTCATACCCCATTTGAATCAAATATATGATATGTCAAGATCATTGTATTGTCTTGAGCAACTAATAAAAAAAATCAACTTTGGGCTTTTTGCTATTATTTCTTCAAATATATTTTTCTCTCTCTTCTCTCTCTCTCCTCTTTCACTAACTCCAATTACATGAGGCAGCTGAAAGAGCTCACTGATTTTGTGGGTGTTTTTTTCTCATCTTTTTCATACTGTTTCCTTTTGGATAATTCCTGTTGCTATGTCTTTTTCTCTAGATGGTCTGTTCCATTCTGAATCTTATCCAGTGATTTTTTGCTTGTTTGTTTTTAACCTCAAGCTTTTTATTTTTATATCTAGGATTTTTATTTGGATTTTATTTAACTTTGCAAAGTGATCTACTCGTGCTCACATTTGTATTGAAATGGATAAAGATCTGAAATAATCAAATGCATAGATGCAGAAGATATGGTCTGTGAGAGTCCTGAACATGGACGTTCAAAGCTTCCCCCTACATAATTACCCTCCTGAATCAAAGTTAGATATTAATATTGGATTTTATATGTTCACCAACCCCGAAGCTCTCCTGAGGTTTGGTGTCCAGACTTTTAATTGCAGTTTCATTATATACACATTATTGATTAAATCATTGGCTTTGTGATTGATCTAAATCTCCTTTATCCCTAAACAATAAGCAGACTACATCAAAATCTCCAATCTTTAATTTTGTGGTTGGTCTTTCTGGTGACCAACAACATCCTGAAGTTTTCTAGAAGCCCACCAGGAGTTCCCCAATTTGCAGTGAACTTATGCAGTCCCAGAACTTATGAATAACCATTACACTCCTAACGCTGTGGAAGTGGAAAAGTTTTAAAAGCCCCTTCCAGGAACCAGAGTCAAATACCAGTGAATTCTTTATTATAAAGCACTAGCCATCATCAGCATTACAATGAACTTGATCTGTTTAAATATTAAAATTATGAAAGATTTAACAAAACCGGTTTCTAACAATTTTTCACTGAGATTTATTATCACATTTGGGTACAAAGCAATAAACTTTAAACTTTGAAAACAAATTTCAAAGGGATAAAGTCACATAGCTAACCCCAAACAGAAAGGCTTCATTTCTAAGTATTATTAATTCTTGTAAAGTATGTTCCAGAATTCGCAAGGAAAGAAGGACACATCAAGTACAAAAGAACACATAGCATAATATCAATCTCATAGCAGTAACCTACTCTAAAAAGTAAATATATGGGGATGTTGAGTACTGTTAACTATTTTAAAAGGTCCCAAACTAAATGAGTAAACCACTGAAAACTTATGGTAACGTGTTGTTAAAAAATAATTAATTGAGGCCAGGTGTAGGGAAATACATTTGTAATCCCAGATACTGGGGAAGCTGAAACAGGAAACCCAACTCAATGTAAATCATGGCATCCTAGACAAATGAAACTTAAGCTGTGTCAATTAGAAACTGCCAACTAACTTCTTACCAGGAACTTCACCAATTAGAAATTGTCAATTAACCTCTACAGGAAATTTGTAAGGCTATTACTCCACCTTACTCAGTTATATTCTTGTTCTTGCTTCCATGAACTTTGTGAAACTTTTCCCTTGCATTCCTTCATTGGAGCCCCAGCCACTCCTGTTCTGATGCTGCCCAATGAATCAATGTCTGCTCAAATGAACTCCTTACATTTCAATATGCTTAAGTTTGTCTTTAAACAGTGTTAACTTCTCTGTGTAGAAGCTACCTGGGTTTTGGGGTTTTTTTTAAGAATTATAATCCTATAAATGTTTCTTTGAAAGTGGTTTTTGTTAAAATCAAGACTGATACTTTCTACAAAATTTAAGCTGAACTTCAGTCTTTCATATTTATCATTCTTCATTTAGAAATTCAGCCTCTGCAAATACTATTTTAGGGGTTTTACCAATTATGATAGCTTAAGATATATCTTTGCTGATAAATGCCCATAGGAAGCTTTTGAAAAAAAATTCAGCTCTAACAATATAAAATCTAAGGCTCATCTAAGAGAGAATTTCCAAGGTGGTCCTCTTTCGTTCTTGACCTGCAAATGCTTATTGAGCATATATTTTGTTTTCAAAAGACTATACTAAAGTTTTTCTGCAAGAAAAGTGTTGTAGGACTGATCACACAGGCACACCAAAGATAGAGGCATAGGCAGATTTATTGTCAGGCCTTCAGATGGGCAGCTCTGGGCAGAGAGAGAGAGAGGGGAGGGAGGAAGGGAGAAGAAAAAGGAGAGGGAGGAAGAGCAGCAGCAACTCCCCCTTGAACACTACCACTTGTAGGCCAGGATCATAACGGACCCTTAGGGGAGGGTTTAGCCCTTGCTACTGGCATAGCAAGCATCTCCTGATTTTGTTTCTTAAGAACAGAGAACAACAACTTTTTTTTCTCTTAAGGAGAGAACAAAGACCATCAAGTCTCTATCTCTTGAGAATAAGAATAGTATTCATAAAGTTGGGGTGGGGTAAGGAAGATGGTTGTAGTTATGCCAACACTTTCTGTGATCAGGCAATGTGTTTTATTTTTATCTACATTCATAAGAATATTTGCAGAATTCTTGACCTTCTAGTCCTCCCAAATAACAATATATTCCCAAGACATTCTTTTCTGAGTGGGGTTTGATATGGTTATATTAATGTGATTTCCTAGGACCTACACTCTCAGAAACAAAAATGTGTGTCTCTAATTTTCAACAAGTCACACTCAGTGTACACTTGAGTAAATAAAATTAATTATGCAAATAAACACACATGGGAAACTGAACAGTGAAAACTGTTTTAATTTAGTGGATTTGTGAATCTACTACCAATATTCAAAAGAATATTCTTTCATATTTTTAATAGATATGTAATATCTAATGATCAAAAAGCATATCTGGATTGTATTTCATTAATTTCAATTATTATGATTTTACTCCTATACATAAAACATAAAAGTGGTTCTTAAAATAAGGTCATGTTAACTTGCCTTATAGTTAATGTTCTGTAATACTGTAAATGGTACAGTAACAAATCATGCTTAAAAATAGGAATACTTTCAGATGCTTCATCTGAAAGAATATTTCTGTCACTGGAAAAAGGTTCTCTTTATTTGACTGGATATAAAGATTGTCATTGTTGCTCTTTAATATAATTTTATAGCCCTCAGAAAACAAAATAATCTCTATGAAATTTATTAGTTATTTTTTATTCGATCTGTGCAAGCTAAAATAAAACCTAAAAAAAGTAAAGTAAACATGCATAAACACATTTTCATGCATGCAGGCATGCATGTGGACACCTATGTACTCATACACAAAACAAAAAAGTATGGAAATCATGGTTTAGGTGTGAGGATTTCCCCCAAACTCTCATTAATGCAGGAATATTCACAGGTAAAGCTATTTTATTATGGCAGCTGTAATCTAATCAGTTCTTCATAGTTTGAATGGACTTCCTACTGGAAGAAGTAGGACACTTGGGAGTGTGCCCTGCAAGAGTGCATCTTCCCCATGCCCCTTTTCCCCATCCTTCTCTGCCTGCTCTAAGCAATTTTCCTTTTCTGGACCCTTCCCCCATGATGCACTGCCTTACCTTGGGCCCAGAGCAATGGAGTTGGCCATCTGTGGATTGAGACCTCTGAAACCATTAGCCCCCAATTTTTCCTCTTGTAAGTTGTTATTTTTTGAGAATTTTGATCACAGCATTGAAAACCCTAAATAAAACAGGAAGGAAGGTATTTTTTATTCCCTTCCACACTGAAGTCATAAATGAATGCTCTGGGAATTGTTTGTCTCTCTTGAGCCAAATTTCTATTTTTAAACTTCTCCTTTGCGTAGGTCATATGGTGTGTGTGAACTCTAAGAGTATTCTGACTTATTGCCTCTCTGATAATTCAGCTGGAGCCATTTCTATTTTTAGTAAACAGCTCTGCCACATATTTGAGATTCTACTATGCTTTAGGAGAGTGTTTTGTTTCACAGTGAAATGATATTAGCTACATGAAACATGATTTTAAGGTAGTGGGTTTGTCTTTCATACCATCAACACCTCCATTATGAAATAATGGTCATTTCTAAAATTCTTTTTAATGTTGTTTAAAAAGTATCTTCATATTATCATAACAGTTTATGCATACAATTCATATCATAGCACAATATAATGGTATTTAAAGTCTACTACAGTAATTTTATGAGTAGATTAAGGATGAGTGTAAGAAAAGAAAAGAAGTTTTAGCAAATGAATCAGATCAATTTTTTTTTAATAATTCCAAAGTTTTTTAGGCTTTTAAAATTGCCTAAAAATATCATCTATGGTACACATTTTGTTTTTCAAACGTCACTGTTCCTGTAAAGGGAGCTGAACTATTACTAACAAGTCATATATTGGGAGAGGTTAGCTTTATCCACCCTGATGTGATCCTTGAAGCTTCTGAACATCAAGTGTGTTTTGTTCATCATGGAAAGAAGCTGATGACTTCAGTGAGAATGGAGCCTGGTTGGAGATGAAAGAAGAAATCTTGATACCTTGCAGGTGTTTCACTGTTATCTTGTTTCTAATCCATGACACAGCCATACATGATTCCAACATGAAGAAAACTTACCACTCCGAACTGTGATAAAGTGAAAATAACACATGACTCCATGTGGAAGGAAAACCAGAGAGTCTGTCACTAACCAAGTCCCATAAAGATGCCTGTGGTATGCATGCATTTGATTTATACACGTTTTATTTAATGCATTCATATTGATCTATTCAGTACACCAGAAAGCAACAGAATGGCAAATTACCATATATCTTCCACCTGAGTCCATTTCATATATGTGTACCCATAGATAGAAACATTTATCGCAATATTTTATAAGAGAATTTGGAAGGCAAAAAAAAAAAGTTTGTTTTCTGACCAGTCATTTGAAGATTAATAGATCTTAAATGTTTATTACTCATCATTATTCTAGAGGAATTAAGGTGATAGTTTCGTCTATTCTGCCATGGCTTTCATAGATTCATTATGCAGCTGAGAAAAAAAACAGAGTGTATTTGCATATTTTGTTAAGAGACACAATAGAAATGGAAAGCAATTCTGTGGCATAAATTATTTTTCTCCTCAATATAAACATTAATCATTGACTCAAAAATTATAATAAGCCTATTGGTCACTTTTGTTTTTCCATATTAAGACTCTTACAAATATTTTTGTACAGTAAACAAATTAACTGAGTATTATTCCATTTGACCATGCATCTAGAGACTTCCAACTTCTTCAACAAACTAATTTATGTTTTGACTTGAAGTTTATCAGTTTAATGACTTCATTCCCTTTATTAAAAATGACATATTTATTTATATTTAAAGTTCATGATGTGAGCTTAATCGATATTTTTGAGATGTAGAGGAGAATCTTATTTCAATTTCTAGAACATTTTCTTCTTCCAACATGCTCAGACTTTTTAGGTCAGAATTTTTTTCCTAGCTTTGAAGATGTAGCATGAAAGTCCTCAATGTGCATTATGAACAGAATTTGGAGACTTTATTTGTAAGGAGCCTGCTTTTGTGACTGAGTTGTTTGAGATGATAAAGATGTAGACTGAACGTGAGTAGTATGGGGGGGCTTGATTTAGCATAATAATGCCTTTGAACCAAGAATTAAGGGAACATAGTATTGAAAATGTGGACTAAGAGGTGAGTCTTTTTAAACCTTAATTAATTAATTAATTTTAATTAGGTATATATGACAGCAGAATGCATTTTGATTCACTGCACGCAATTGCAGCACAATTTTTCATTTATCTGGTTGTACATGATGTATTGTCGAACTGTATGTGCAGTCATACATGTACCTAGGGTAATGATGTCAATCTCATTCCACCATCTTTCCTGCCCCCATTCCCCCTCACCTCCCAACCCTCCCCTTTGGAGGTGAGTCTTTTCATATGAAAGTTCTCAATCTTGTTTTTGCTGTCACACATGGATATGTATTAACCCACACCACAACCCTCTGCAGGCTTGCCTACAAATGCAACCTCTTTCACTAGGCATTTACGAGATTATGTAAAGCTATAAAAGGAGATTATGTAAATTTATAAAAGGTTATAAATTACAGCTAATAGTTCAGCTATGTCCGTGTCTTTTGATTTATTTATTCTGTTTTAAATTTTTGGTAGGAAGCTGGAAGAGACTGTGTGAAATTCAATGGGATTTTTGCTTTTTGGTTTGTTTTGGTGTGACCAGGGATTTAATCTAGGGACTCACACATGTTAGTCAATTGTCCTAGTACACAGTGACATCCCTATCTTTCAACAAAACAGTTCTTATAGATTTAAAATTTTCCCATATTATCATTGACAAAAGAAAATGAAACAGATGCCATATATATTTTCTTAAAAACACTGAACAGTATAAAACTTATTCTTCATTTTTTCCACTTGAAATCACATAGCTCTTATTCATAAGTCTGGCTTTTATACATTTGTATAGCAAGAAAGAGGAAATTTCATGTTACTGTTAGAATGTCAGTACTTTGAAAATGTAGATTTTTTAAACAATAATATGAATAAATTTATACCAAATATTCATTGATCAATGATTGACCTGATTGTATAATTCCAGGTATTGAATCATTAAAGAAAACTGCTCAAAGCATCATTCTCATTCTTGCAAAATGTAGAGGTGGGTGTTCTTACTGCTTATTTCTTTTTCATCTATCATTTTCTTTTCCATTTACATACTATTTATATCAACAGCTATATAAAATGAAAGTAAGAGCAGAATGAAAACTCATAACAGTTTAATAATTGATATTTGGAGCAATATATACAATAGGGTATGGCATGAATAACATTTGTTTCTATCTTTGCAATTATATCCTGTTATCATACACTAAAGTACATATAAATTGTAAGAATAATATTATTTGCCAAAAACTCTTCTCTTTTAATTTTACTATGTCAAAAGACGTGTGTGTGTATGTGTGATTAGCCAGTTATACATAGAATCCTTAGGAACTATTTCTTTAGAAAGAACTTTAAAATTTACTCTTTCCAATTTCTAATGGATAACTTTTATTGTTTTGCTGGAGATCAAGGGCATCTGAGTAGTGCTACGAGATCAAAGCCATTATCTTACAGCACAAATTCTGAAAAAACCTCCTCCTTCAAACCAACTAAACCAAACATTTACATCTCCCAAATCCTTAAAATTCCTTGAGAAAATATATAATCTATCAGACCATAAGAAGAAGAGGAAATGAAGGTGAATAAAGAGGAGGAAATAATGCTGATTTTTTTTCCTCTACATGATTTAGACTGGGGGATAGTGCAATTTTATTGAAGACCTAAAGATGGGAGATGTTCTTAGAAAAACTATCTCAATTTCAGAAGAAAGAGGGATGAAAATTAGCAAAGAGAATGAAAGAGAAAGTTAATACCTGGGTATCTGGTGAAAAAGTTTCTGCCAATAAGATATATAAGAATGAAAATGGATAGGGGAAACTAAATTACATGCAGAAGGATTAAAGTAAAAATGTTCTCTATTCTCATGAGATAAAATCAAGGATAAGATTCAGTTGGCTGGAGAGACATAAAAGAAATAAAATCCTAACTTGTGATACAAATGGAAACTAGTACAAATTCAAACATAGAAAAATCTCATAAAAACTAAGTAAAAGAATAAGGAATTAATTACTAGAACATACATAGAGAAATTAAAAGTGGTATTAATTTTATGATAGGTAAAATTATATTAAGTCTTAATTTTTGATAGAAGTAATACAATACTAAAAGTAATGTCACTTGATATACATTATTACAATGTTTTTAAACTATGTTTTCAAATCTTCTTCATGTATTTCTAAAATTCCTATCATGTAGTTCAACCAATCACATTAAAGCTTTTATGAAAAATCATATTTTCCCATTTTCTTATATTTGAAGACTTAGATGTTAAAGTATCATTAAAACAACAATGAAAATAGTAATTATTATCACAATCTTTGTTATCCAAAGAAATTATATATAAATGTACTTATGCAAGCAGACTATTTGATATTTTCTATACTTGTATGAATATTTACACCTTCCCTTTCAACACAAATCTGTCCCTTCCTCCCCAAAACCTACATCATCATCTTCATCAGTATATTGTAATGTATTCTTTAATTTTCATGTAAAAGTAACCATGGATATAAATATAATTTCACATACAAATATATATTTTTAATTTCTAAAATTACAATAACATTTTTGGAAACATCATATTTTTATACATGTCATTATTTCTTACTCAAAAATGCTAAAAGGTTAGGTCATCTGATATAGTTCTAATTAATATGCAAGCTGCCCTTTATATAACTTTAGGTTCCACATCCATGGATTCAACCAATAGCAGATAGAAAATATTAGAAAAAGATGTTGGGTCTGAACTGAACATGTACACATATTTTTCATGTTGTTATTCTCCAAATCAGGGCAATTAACAACTTTTAGCATAGAATTTTCATAATAGATATAATATATAATCTAGAAATGACAAAATATATGGAGGAATGGTTCTAAGTTATCTCTCCATACTAGGCCATTTTAGATAAGAGACCCGATATCTGCTGCTATTGGTATCCTTGGGAGGTTTGGTTTGCATAGTGAGAATATCAGGAATCATCATTAGGCAACTTTCAAAAAAATTTTTTTTCAATTATTATGCAGGCAGAAGATATGAAATTGTAGCATGATTTCAGAAAGTATTTGATATTTTCTATACTTGTCTGAATATTTATGCCTTCCCTTTCAATTATCTGATATATTTGCTGATCAACTTGGATATTTTTGTCTAATGATTTGTTTGAGATGGTATAAAGTTGTAGCTTTAAAATTTAATTTATATGACTTTACAATCTTATTTAAAATATTCCAGGACACTTCAATATTCTTAGGCAGTGCTGAGTTAATGATATATTGGCTTAAGAAGAATTTCCTGTTTTCTTTTTGGTGTGCTTTGCTGTTTTTGCGGTATGCCTCTAATTTTATGAGAAAGCTGCATGGGAAAAAAAATGTGGCAGTGTGAGGCTGTGCACCAAAATATCTTTCCAATAAGCTATCTGTCTCATTAATAATTAAATTATTTTTCAAGAAACAAACATTTAAGAGGAGCGGCAAGCAAAGATTTGTTTGAATAAATAAATAAATATCAATGCTTTTAGTCATAGAGCCAGCAACACCCTTCTGTTACTGCTCAGAGTTCACTGCATTTCCAACTTATTTCCTGGCTAATCAAAATCAGAAAATTAACCCAATTGTGAGGTTGCAAATAAATGAGGCATAAGTTGAACGATGAGACTTGGGTCAGTGACTTGGAAGGAAAAATGGAAGAAAAATGTCAGAAAGAAGCCATTGGGAAAAGATAAGAGAGTCAAAGGATGTCTCTGGAAGCCCTAACATGCAAATGATAGAAATTCCAGGAGGAGGACCAAGAACAGATGGAGGCCATTTAATAATTAAATAAATAATGGAAGAAATTTCCATTACTGGAGTCTTAAGATTTGTAAGAGGAAAGGCTAATGGGAGACATCATACTCCTGGGCCTATTTTTGTAAAAGTCTTGAAATCCAAGGCCATCTAGAAAAATACATAAAATACAATTAAAAAATCTAGAAAGGAAAAACTGCCACCAATCTTGTGTACTACTTTGGGATATTCCAAAAGACTGAACAATTCCATAGTCCACTATGAGTGAAGAACTGAAATCACTTAAGACATCACAGACCTGATGCTGTACTTTTGTGGGAGTGGTGATCCTGCACCTGGGGAACTCGATTGAAAAGCATACAAGTGGGTGGCCATGGAATGAGCAGTGTCAGCATACATTATGAATTGTTAGGGCCCAAAGGGTGTGTTCTTTGTTTTGTAATGCTAATGAATTGGAACTCAAAACAAACTAAAATGCTGAAAAACAAACAAATAAATAGAGAACCCAGCTTCTGGATCTAGTTTACAAGTAGGAAGTAAAACAAAACAAAACACAAAACAGCTGATGGTAAAAAAAAGTTAAGAAAATCTTCCATACCTGGGGACAAGAAGAACAAAACCAGTCAACGGGGACCAGCAAGGCACTCTGCAGTAACAAAAACCTATAGTTAGGAATACAATTGCTTCATCTGAGGGCTAAAAGATTATGTAAAATACACAGCAAGGATACAAGCAATTCATCATCATACCTGAAGAACAAGTGGCAAATAATTTTCCAAAAGGGATGAAGAATGTCAAACTAGAGATTTAAAGCAAAACTTACAAACAACAGGAGGAAAAATTCAAGTAGTATATCTGAAAAAAAATTGCAGAAACAGCAAAACATAACAAAAGAAACTCATAAATACAATAGTTAGAACCATTAACAGAACAGCCATCTGTTTGAGTTTATATCTCAATTGAAACAATGGATATTAAGGAATAATGAAACAGTATCTTTAAAGAACAAAAAGAAAATGACTATTGTTTAAGAATTTGATAGAAAAAAAATATTCCTCACTAATGTAGGTGAATGTGATCATGAAAAGGAGGTGACCAAGCAGGACATCAGTACATGCAGGAAACCAGCCAGAGCAAGCTCACCAGGAAAGAGTGCAGAGAATGGCCTACTGGGTGCTATCACACAGAGGGGACACAGGTCTCCATGAGAGGGAACACAGGTCTCCTTGAGAGGAGACCTCAGATCCCAGCAGCACCATCTCAGTTCTCGGCTGGTGTTATGCATGGCATGATGAGGAAGGCAGTGGCCGTCCTGGGCAAGCTTCAACAGGAACACGGTAGGATACAACCTAGACTCTTTCTAGTAGCTAGGTTTTCACATCTGGGGCTAAGCACAGTCCCTCCCTGGGTCCTCAGAGACTTAGTTTTCCGTGGTTGCAACTCTATGACATCATAAAAATGCATGATTCACATCAACTTTCATGGTTGTTGAAGCACCACTGGCTTGACAAGGAGGTTAGACCAACACTTGAATTTGCCTACAGTTGATGCCCTCACAGTGGACCTGACACATTGAAACTGGCTACAGTTTCAATGGAATTTGCTAAAATTAGATCCTTTTGTGGAATAAATTTCCCCATTATCCATAAGGCCAGTGGTGAAGAAATTGGTACTGAAATCTCAGTGAAATGAATATATTTTAAGCCAAATAATACTTGAGAGAATTTATCACCAGAAAATCTGCAATGCAAGAAAAATTAAAAGTGTTATGTGAAACAAAAGCAAATGAATTTAGATAGAAGTTAAAGGATGCAAAAAACGAGTTTTTTTAATATTAATTTAGAAGCAGATTCAATTTAAATTTTAAAAATGTTTTAGAAAATACTATAAAATAAAATTAAAAACTATAGTACCTATAGACTTAGTAAAATAATAATAATAGTTAACAATAATAATGTCTTGTGAGATTTTAAATATGTAATATTAAAATATTCAACTACAATAGCAAGTGAATCAGTGGCAAGATGCTCTTGTAATACAGCTTCCAAGCCCAAATCTATAAAAGTAAGTCATAAAATTGCTCAAGACTTTTAAATTAATCAAGGTTGCAGGTTGTAATTGTCATCTTTATCGTTGAAGAAAAGTAGAACAAGGTATAAGTAATGAGAAAACAATGTAGATGTGAAAAGTAAATAAATAATGAAAATCATCACAAGAAAGATTAAGAGATGTAAAACAGCTGGGTGTTAAGACCAGTATGTGATGAGCACTAAGTTGTACCAGCAATTCAATTAAAAGATAAACATGTCAGATTGGCTTAGGGGAAAATCCCAACTGTATACTTACTGTAAAATCTCAACTCTATACTTACACACAAAAATGTGAAAATGAAGAATTCAAAATATTGAAAGCAAAAGGAGAGAAAACATCAATCAAAGGGGAGTTGGGCTGGGCATAGTGTGGTGCATGCCTATAATCCCAGCAGCTCCAGAGGCTGAGGCAGGAGGATCATGAGTTCAAAGTTGGCCTCAGCAATTTTGTGAGACCCTAACCAATGAGACCCTTCCTCAAAATAAAAATAAAAAGGGCTGTGAATGTGGCTCAGTGGTTAAATCCTGGATTTACCATCTGTTGCCAAAAACAAACAAACAACAACAAAAAAAAAACAAACAGAAGTTGGGATAGTTTCACTATCAACAACTTTTGACTATTATTTTTAAAAAATAAATAAATAAATTAGAAAGAATGTTTTAATAATAAAATGTTCAATTCATCTAAGAGATACAATTCTCTGTGGGTGCACCTGATGGTAGGACCTCACATAATATAAGGACCTAAATACAAAAGAACATTCTTGCTTATAATGAGTCTCTCACTAAATGGGTAAAACAAAAACAGCAATAATCATTACATTGCAAAATGTTTGACCAACACAATTAACAAAGTAAATAAACTGAACCTTAAACAGATAAATAAACTGAGCATTGAGCCTTAACAAGTTGAGAATACACAATTACTTCTCTATGTTCAGACAGAATATTTATAAAAATTGATCTTATATTAGAACCTAAAGGAAGTCAGCACATTTTCTGGTGGTGAAATCGGAGTATTTATCTGCCTGTCATGGAATTAGTTTAATTAGTTTAAGAATCAATTTAAAGCAAAAAAATAAAATAAAATAAAATAAAATGTGTGGCAATTAAGCAACCAATGCAATAATACAAAGGCACATTTGAAATTTTAAAAATGCATTTCAGTTGATTCACAATAAAAATGCAGTAAATGGAAACGTGCTACAGCTACAATTATGCTTGGAGGAATACTTTTATATTATGTTATTATATTACATTTATTATTATATTATATCTATTATAATGTCCTAAAATTTTCTAGGAGCTAGAAGTAAAATGGTAGTTGGTAGAGAAATCAGAAGGGTAAAATATGGGCAGAAATTATTGATATAAACAAAGATACAATAAAAAGAAGGAAGCCTAAAGTTAGCACTTTGAGTAGAGCAATATAACTAATGAATTCCTGAAAATACTAAATAAAGAACAGAAGGAAGAGGCAAAGAGGCATACATTACAAAATATCAGATGAAAATGTGACTAACACATACACCCTACAGAGAGAACTTGAACAATAAATTTTGCCAGATATTTATGGAGTAAATGACCTTGAACATACAGGAAATCTGCCACGTGTACAAAAAGAATTGACACTGCAGATTGCTTTGCAATACCAGCAAAATCTTGATAACAAATTTTGACACTAACATTAGGAGGATAAAAATCACAGGTCAATGTCGTCATGAAAATAGACACCATGATCTTTACCAAAGATTAGCAATGTGAACTGTGTAACTTTACATCACAATAAAGGTGAGCTCACTGCATGCATCCAGGGCTGTTCAATGTGGAAAAAGCATTCAAGTCCTTTCATTGATTCAGCAAAATTATACTATGAACATATTAACAGGTAAAAATTAACAAAATGGAAATATTTTACAATAATAATTAGCAGACTGGCACTAGAAAAATAATTCTCAATTTGTTAATATCTATTCATAGAAATGTAGAGTAAATATTTTGCTTGATTACAAAAATATCAAAAGCACAAAGGTATGATGATTCTAGATGGCATTGTTTTGGCAGTACCTGAAGCATCATTGTCAGGAAGAAGTTTTGAAAAGTGGAGATAAAAAAAATTAAATTCCTATTACTGGAAGGCAACATAAAAATACATCTAAAATATGAAAAATCAGTATTGTTTAAATTACTACACATGATGAATTGTACTAGTGCATAATGAAAAAAGGGTTAGGCTAGTTTTGTTTTTAAAAATTCAAGTCAGTTTTTGAATTCTTGTCAAAAGAATATGAAAAAAGGCAGATATTGGGGAATAATAATCTGCAACATGTATAAGAATTCTACACAGACAAAACAGACATTAAAATAAATTAAGAGACAAATGAATTTGATTTTTTTTTTTGCACCAGCACTTGAACTCAGGGGTCCTGGATCACTGAGCCACATCCCCAGCACTACTTTATATTTTATTTAGAGACAGGGTCTCACTCAGTTGCTTAGCGCCCTGCGTTTGCTGAGGCTGGTTTAGAACTCTCAATCCTCCTGCCTCAGCCTCCCAAGCCTCTGGGATTACAACAAGCTCGGGCAACCATGCCCAGCCTGAGAATTTGAATACCTCAGTCACGGAATAGTAGTCTTTCAGCCAAGCATGAAATAAACATGGAAATAAACATGAAAATCTACAGAAACAAAATAATTAAAATAAAGAACATGGTAGGTTAAATTTTCCTGCAAGGTTATTGCGAATTATTGTTAAATAGTAATAATTAATAATGTTGTTTTTCTGCAAATTCCAACCTATATATTAATAGCAAATATGGGGGAAAAAAAACAAGTAATGTTGTGAGAAGATTCTCCCAGAAATACTTGGCCATTTCTGTGCATCTGAACATCAGCATTAGGGCCTGTGCCTGATGCCTGTTTTTGGGACTCTTGTTGAGGATCACCTTTGGGCTATTAGAACTGTTGGGCTTCACAGCAGAAACCTCAGGTAGTGTCCAGGCCTGAGGTTTCCACAAGATGGCTGCCGGCCCTGGCTCAGCTTTCTTTTCACGGTTTGGCTTTAAGCTGTTTGTACTGCTTTAAGGAGCCTCCTGTTAACTCTGCGCTTTCAATTTTATCTGATTTTCTGGCAGTTTGAAGTGAGTGGGCTGAAGAGGAGGTCTGCTCCCCCATCTCTCTCTCTCTGTTGCCAGTCCCCCTTCTTATCCCCAGCTTGGGACTCAGGGGAGGCACTCGGGTCTGTTGTCTACTTCTGTAACCTGTCTGTCAGTCTCTCCAGGTCTCAGAGTGTGTAAATCAAGTCTAAGAGCATTTATTGTGTCACCCACCTCTCAAGTCTGCTTTTCCTTGGCCACCTCCTTTCTGTGGAGAGGGAATGGGCCTGGCTCCTTCCACCATCTTTAGGAATCCTGGAATTCTGATTGTGGGGAGGGACTAAGAGAAATGAGAGGGAGGGAAAGATACTATTCCAGACTTATCATACCATTGAAGTGGTGGATATAAGTGAAAATAAACTACAATTGTGAGAAAAATAGTAAATCGGTGGAGGAAATAGTTGGTCATTTGTTATGAAATATTTGTAGAACAGGGCTTGGGTTGTAATTCAATGATAGAGCACTTGCCTAGCCATGTGTGAGGCCCTGAGATCGATTCTGAGCAGCACATATAAAAATAAATAAAATAAAAGTCCATTGAAAACTTAATATATATATATATATATATATATATATATATATATATATATATATAGAATAATTGTGGAGAAATACACGTGAATAAGATAATAGGATGGAATAAAAACATTAGTGGAAAGAAAGAGCATAAAACTTCAGAACTCATGAAGATTACTTGTTATTATATATTTTTATTAAGCCAAGGTGTATAATAAATGCAGAAATAATGGAAAAAGTAGACCTAAATTTCACTACACTGACCAAGATGGTGTTGGCATTCACTTTGGCTTGACTAACATTCAGACAGAATTTTTTTCTGACATTGACCCTGATCTCCTTTTTCTTAGAGCATTCTTTTTAGAAAACTTGAAATTGTAATTCTTTCTCTGTGACTTTCGGCTATAAATCTTCTACAACCCAGATGTCTTTCTCATAGTGCTGGGAGCCATCCCTTTCAAATGTAGTCATCAGAACGATAAGGACTCATCTCCCAGACTTGGGAGGGAGAAGCCCAACTCCCCCAAGCACCCACTGGCAAACACCCAGGGTCTAATCACTGACAAACCACACTGACATCTCCCCACACTTTGCCATTGCTCACTAGGCAGTGAGAAATTCTCCTGCCTTTGAAGGAGTTCCATCTCTTAGGAGTCTTAACCCCTCCTCCCCATCTTGTACAGGGTCCTCCTCATATTTAATGTGTCTAGTGCAATTTTTCTCTTAACAGAGCTCAAACACAGGAAAATTAAGATTTGGTTAAAATGAAATCCTGCTATATGCCATCTATAAAAGCCATAAATCAGTATGACAGAGAAAGATTTAAAGAGAGAAAGAGGTAAAAAGCTATAAAAAAGTTTTTCACAGAAACACAAGGCAATACAACAAAAGATTTTTTTTTTTAAAGTCAGTTATGGATAGACCATGAAAATACAAACTGAGAGGCAAAGAAGTTACAAATGTTGGATAATAAGCCTATATTTAGAAAATTATAAGGTGTTATTAAAGGAAATTATTTAAAATATATGAACCCATGGGCAAAGCTGTGATTTTCTGAGACGGGTGGAATTAACAAAAATTCCAGTCCTTGAAATTCTGCCACAGCATGTGGACTGTGACTTTACCTGTTTTTTTTTTTTTAATTTAATTCAGGTGCCAGTATGATACATGGCAAACAAATCAGTAAGTATGGAACACAACCTCTGTACCCATGGTATACGGACTTTACAAGGGGAAAGGAAAAAAAAAAAAAAAACTCCTGTACCATCAGTGGGACTCTCAAATACTTAAAATTTACAAAATTGGTCCACTCTTGGAGATTGGAGGGAGGTTTCTTTGGAGAGTGCTCTGGCAGATCACTGCTTAGCCTGCCAATGGGAAGGCCCTGTTGAGTCACTAGTTTGAATTTGAAACCTGCTTCCTGCAGACCAAATACACAGATCAAGGGAATGTCTGTTTGCTGAAAACAGCAAAGCATATTAAATGGAGAGGAAACAAGAGGTGACCCAGCATTCACACTCTGAATTCACTGCAAACCTTGTAATGCTTTATGAACTACAAGTAGAGTGAAGAGAAGGTCCTCTATCCTTGAGCAACTTAAAGTGGGTGTGAGAATGCAAACAGTTCAACAAGCATTTGCAACTGTGCTACATGACATGAGTACTGTGGTTTAATATCACGTAAAGTAAAAAGGCCCCAGAAGAAATGATACAGAAGCTCATTCTAGAAGAATGTGTAGATATTAGTCAAATTAATAGAATCAAGAAGAGTTCAAGCAGAGGAAAGAGATATGGGAGAGGGGAAGCAAAGACAGAGCAGTGAGATCCAAGGCTGAGAGCAGCCAAACTCGTGTGTGTGTGTGTGTGTGTGTGTGTGTGTGTGTGTGTCTCCTCTGAAATTTTTTTTTAAATAACCTTTTATATTAATATTTAGGCAATTTGGGCTGGGGCTGTAGCTCAGTGGTAGAGCTCTTGCCTCATACGTATGAGGCACTAGTTTCAATCCTCAGCACCACATAAAAATAAATAAATGAGTAAAGATTTTGTGTCCATCTACAATTAAAAAAATAAAAATATATATATTTAGGCAATTTGACTAAAGTACTTCAGTGTGTATAAAATATGTATAATAATCCTTTTCAGAGGATTTAAACAGAGATGGGTCCACGCCACTGGTTTTTCCTTGTTTTGTTTGGATTTTGTTTGTTTTCCTCAGCACAATATTTTTATGGCTATTTTGCAACAGTTTGCCTACATGGAAGAGAGGTGAACTAATTAAATATGAAGACTATGCATGTTTGTCATGAAAGGAAAGAAAAAGAAAGAAAGAGAGAGAGAAAGAAAGAAAGAAAGAAAGAAAGAGGGATGGGGAGACAGAGCAGAAGAATGTGGCAAAAAGGTTTAGTGCTGACAGAGCTTCCCCCCAGAGGCCCTTGGGCAGTTCTTCCAATGTACAGCCCAGCATCTGTCACCAGGAGCAACACAGAGCGCATCAACAAAGACTCCCTCCCCAAGCAAGCCTCGGCAATGATGGGCCTTCCTCTGGGGAGACCAACATCTCCCCTCACACTGGAGAGTTCACCAGTGGTGAATTACCGAGAGCACCGAGCCACAACAACACACACAAAGCAGTGAACTGAGGGCCAGAGGTCAGGGTGGGTTGGGTGCAGGAAAGAGGAGAAGGACAAAGAGAGAGACAGACAGAGACAGAGAGACAGAGAAAGGGGGAGAAAGGGGTGGGGACACTTAACTTTGCTACATAGGGGTGAGAGGGCTCCTACTCTGTTTTCTCTGCTCTGACTTGGATTTATAAACTATCTTAGAATCCTTCTAATAAATTTTAGATTTTTTTTTTACTCCTATGCAAGAAGGTAAAATGTGAAAATGACCTACCAATTTCCACCTAAAATTTTAAAGAATTTCTATGCAGTTAATCATTTATATTTAAATAAGTTACGTTATACATTTATGTATTCACCATATTAAGTGATTGCATTAGTTTTAGATACGCTTAGCTTAATAGAAGCAACCCTTTAAATAGTTCTAATCCCATAAAAACATAGGAAAATATCCAAATATAATGCAGGAACTATTTACACCTAACCCTATTTGCCCAAGGTGGAGTGAGTTACTTTGGCAAAATTACCTTGACTAGCAAGTAACTTGATAGTAAAACCTAATGAGTATGTGTGTGTTAAACCCAAGTGTATCGTATTTCTGTTCTTCATCAGCAATACGTCCATCTTATAAGGAAGATTTAACATATTGATTATAATACTCTGGAATACTTCATTTAATATTCATGTTTACATAAACTGTCAGTAAATTTACTCATTAGAATTTCAGCATTTGCTCAGACTACACTTTATTAACCACCATTATTCTAAATAGTAATGGTTGAGTTGATAAGACGGAAGTCAGTGGGAGGGCATACTCACTTGTTCAGGAACAGTGGCTGTTAGTCATGAGCATAATTTAAAAGGCTCAAGGGCAAAGAATATGCTGAATTTCAGTATCTAGTTGAATCGGGTAGATTAATTTTCAATGTATTGAATTATTCAAGAAAAGAATAGATTATGCTTCAGAAAATTATGAGTGACATGTGAGATCAAAATGTAATTACATAAATATTTCATCATAGTAAATAAAAGGTAAAGTTCGATGATAATAAGCAAAATATATTTTTTAAATTTGATTAGTGAGAACTGATGACTAATGAGTTGGAACTGAGAGCAATTACCCTCTGTCCTGTTTGTGATGAATGTGCCAATGACCAAAGTTTATCCTCACACTACACTGCAAGAAAATACCACAGAAAATTCCATTGTGCTTCCAATGTGTTAAAATGACAGGCACTTACCTTAGTAAAAAATTGTTGGTCTTTGAATGTAAGACTCTATCCTCAATACACTTTCACAATATAAGAAGATATATAAAATGCAATGTTATTTACTGGAATTAGAGACAAATAGACTCTTCTTTGGTCATGTGGTCAGGAAGAATTTAACACTTAATTTTATTTGAAAATTTCAACCATGAATTCAAATCTTGTATTTCTTTCCATATGCTGACAGTAACAAGTGCCTGGCCAAACTCCACTGAGAAACCACAAGATTGCCAGGCATGAGGGGGCAGGCCCGTCATCCCATCTACTACTACTGTCTAAATCGAAAAAGATTTGGGAGGCTCAGGCAGGAGGTTCACTAGTTCAAAACCAGCTCAGTAACTTAGCAAGGCCCTAAGCAAATTAGCAAAACCCTGTCTCCAAATAAATCATTAAAAATAGGACTGGGGATGTGGCTCAGTGTTTAAACACCTCCAGGTTCAATCCATGGTACAAAAACAAGAAGGGGTGGGGGAGAAAGAAAATAAGAGAAGAAAAAAAAAGAAACTGCAAGGAAGTTCTAAAACACCCCCGTTGTCAGGCAATTTATTATCAAACAATTGATCTTTTATTTAATTAAAATATATACCATTCCAAATTCAAACTTTGAATTTTGTTATATTCTATGAACCTATATAGGAAGATGCATTCTTTATGCCCACTAGTTATCTCTCGGAATTCTGCTGTCTCATATTATCCATCCTCAATTAAAGTTAACTAAATTTAAGTTAAATTTTCTTTATATTTATTAAATTTTATTATATAATATTAATTATAATTATTATATATTTTATTATATATTAAATTTTCTTTTATATCATTATTATTATTAATATTTTGCAGTATTGGGTATTGAATTTGAAATTTTATACATATTAGAATTTTTAATTTTTTTTTATCTTTATAATTTTTTGATGATTGAACTTCTTTTGGTAGTACTGCTTATTTTTTATTTCCTTCATTTACTTTGTTTTCCGTGTTGGTTGGAGGAAAATGCAGAGAACTTTGCAGTGTTTCTGTAACCTATCCTGAATTAGAGGCCACTTTTGATTCCAAAGTTTCAGAAAACCTATCCAAATCTAATTCTTCCCTTAAAATTTTACTTCTCCCATACCAGCTTGGCAAAATTATATAATGACCCCAAGCATGATGTATATAAATAAGATCAAGGATAGGAATGGTACCGTGCTGTTGATTCAGATGTGTCCTTCCATAGCATCCTTTCACATTAAGGCTTCTGTTGTCTGTCTCTATTCCTTGTGCTATTGGTTCATAGTTTTCAGCCATTCCTGCATCCCACTGAATTTAGAAATGATTATCTAGGTAGACCATTCTCTCTAATACACCGTAAAAATACCTGGAATTCCTTAAACTTGAAAACATTTCCCTTAATCGAATTGAGCTGATGATTTATACTCAAATCAACATCCCCATTCATAAAACACACCAAACTTACTTATCTAAAATAACTTGCATTCATCTAAAACTCTATATACAATTTCTGTCCATTAGGTTTTTGTCTATTCTCTACATATTCATTTATATTTTAATCTTTAATTTTGTCTAAAATTTTGAGATTTCTATTTCTCTTCTATTCTCTAAGCAGCTTCTATATTGTCTTTTTTTTCCTAGAAAGCACACTTTCGTGATACTTAATTTCCACTCACAGAATTTTTTCTCTTTTTTACTCTTATTCTAAAATACCAATCCAACAAAACCACAGCACTCACTATAATTTTAAGGAATGCTAGAGTCTAAGCTTTGTTTTTATATTCAGAGAATTAAGAACTACTAGAGAATAGCACATGTCGTGTCCAACAGTGCAATGCAATTTTGGAGACTCCATTCTTATCCAGATTGTACTGTTGACTCTCATTTAATTTTTCACTTTTTTATTTTTGTAATTCCACTGAGTTGAGACATCAGGGCATCCAAACTGCTTGATATTAAAGAAAAAAAATTCTAAGGAGAGATGGATCATCAATAATGATTCACATGAGGATAAACATGGGAAGAAGAGAGGCTACCACATAAATCACCAAGAATAACTCACCCTTTATTTTATGTATTTATTTATTTTTAGCAGATTGAAAAAAAAATCTGAGTGAATGTGACCCTGAGAGTATAGACGCTCAAGGAGATACAGACAAAGCTAGAGTTTACATCTATTCATATGCTCTTCTCCGTCTTCCCCACAGACTTTCTTTTTTTTATTGGTTGTTCAAAACATTACAAAGCTCTTGACATATCATATTTCATACATTAGATTCAAGTGATGTTATGAACTCCCATTATTACCCCAAATACAGATTGCAGAATCACATCAGTTAAACATCCACATTTTTACATAATGCCATATTAGTGACTGTTGTATTATGCTACCTTTCCTATCCTCAACTATCCCCCCTCCCCTCCCCTCCCATCTTCTCTCTCTACCCCATCTACTGTAATTCATTTCTCTCCTTGTTTATTTTCCCTTTCCCCTCACAACCTCTTATATGTAATTTTGTATAACAATGAGGGTCTCCTTCCATTTCCATGCAATATCCCTTTTCTTTCCCTTTCCCTACCACCTCATGTCTCTGTTTAATGTTAATCTTTTCCTCCTGCTTTTCCTCCCTGCTCTGTTCTTAGTTGCTCTCATTATATCAAAGAAGACATTTGGCATTTATTTTTTAGGGATTGGCTAGCTTCACTTAGCATAATCTGCTCTAGTGCCATCCATTTCCCTGCAAATTCCATGATTTTGTCATTTTTTAGTGCTGCGTAATACTCCATGGTGTATAAATGCCACATTTTTTAATCCATTCATCTATTGAAGGGTATCTAGGTTGGTTTCACAGTCTAGCTATTGTGAATTGTGCTGCTATGAACATCAATGTGGCAGTATCCCTGTAGTATGCTCTTTTAAGGTCTTCAGGGAATAGTCCGAGAAAGGCAATAGCTGGGTCAAATGGTGGTTCCATTCTCAGCTTTCCCAGGAATCTCCATACTGCTTTCCAAATTGGCCGCAACAATTTGCAGTCCCACCAGTGATGTACAAGAGTACCCTTTTCCCCACATCCTCGCCAGCACTTGTTGTTGTTTGACTTCATAATGGCTGCCAATCTTACTGGAGTGAGATGGTATCTTAGGGTGGTTTTGATTTGCATTTCTCTGACTTCTAGAGATGGTGAGCATTTTTTCATGTACTTGTTGATTGATTGTATGTCCTCCTCTGAGAAGTGTCTGTTCAGGTCCTTGGCCCATTTGTTGATTGGGTTATTTGTTGTCTTTTTGTCTAATTTTTTGAGTTCCTTGTATACTCTGGATATTAGGGCTCTATCTGAAGTGTGAGGAGTAAAGATTTGTTCCCAGGATGTAGGCTCCCTATTTACCTCTCTTATTGTTTCTCTTGCTGAGAAAAAACTTTTTAGTTTAAGTAAGTCCCATTTGTTGATTCTTGTTATTAACTCTTGTGCTATGGGCGTCCTATTAAGGAATTTGGAGCCCGACCCCACAGTATGTAGATTGGAGCCAACTTTTTCTTCTATCAGACGCTGTGTCTCTGATTTGATATCAAGCTCCTTGATCCATTTTGAGTTAACTTTTGTGCATGGCGAGAGGAGGGGATTTAGTTTCATTTTGTTGCATATGGATTTCCAGTTTTCCCAACACCATTCGTTGAAGATGCTATCCTTCCTCCATTGCATGCTTTTAGCCCCTTTATCAAATATAAGAAAGTTGTAGCTTTGTGAGAGCTCACAACAACAGACTGGAGAGGGAGAGGAGAAAGTTACCTCAGGGACGAACCCCAGTGGTGAAGAAAAGAGTGGGCAACTAGCACTGAAAACACAAGACGTCCCACTTGCATTCTTCCTGGCTATGGATTGAAAGTTAATTTTCAGGAAAAAAAAGAAATAAACCACATTACCCCACAAAGAAGAGAATAAGGAGGGAAATCTCTATCCAGGGGTCAGTAGAAATGTGCCATATTAAGAAAATGCCAGTAGAGATGATTCTCCACTGGTGAAGGGTCAGGATTACTTAAAAAGTCCTTCCTCCAAGCTGAGGACCTCCCTCAGCCTAAGACCAAGTCATGACAATGACAGCCATAAATACTAGACAACACTGCGAAACAACAACCGTGATTGCCAAGTACTGCTGAGAGGGTACGGGAAGGGGTGAGGGCAGCCTCTCTGGGCTGTGGGCACAAAGGAAAGGCTCATAGCAGATTCTGGAGGAGACAACTAGAAAAATCATGTGGTGAGCAAACCTCACACTAGGGACAACGTCTGTCATGCTAGAAGCCTTTGAGGACAATAATCCATTGGAAGAATTATCATACCAACAATATTTGTAGGCAATTCAACTCATGACTCAAATTACCCCCTTCACAGACCTAGCAGAGAGAAAAGACATCCATTTCCTGACAGAAATAGACGTACTTTCTGAATTTCAGTCCAAACTTCTGAGACAGACACAAAAGCAAGGAGGAAAACAGAAAAAGGAAAATCTACTGTCCATAGACAAAATAATCAATGGGCCCTGACTCAGTGGTGACCCAGATTCTAGAACCATCAGCCAAGAAATTTGAAATAGCTACGGTGAAAATGCTAATGGTACTCTGGAAAAGGTAGACGGCTTGTAGGATGAAAATGGGGTATTTCACCAGAAAGATGGAAAGAGATTAGTGGAAATGCTTGATTAAAAAAATAATAGTACCAATGAAGCTCACTTTTGATAGGCACATCAGTGAACTCTTTCACCTAATGCTTTTAGTTCAGAATCACTTTTACTCGTGTTCAAGTTTAAAACTATTAGTACAGTGTTTTTCATGAAATACGCATTTAATAAATGTCACTGAATGACTATATTTATCATTTTAATAATATTTATTGCAAGATTTTGAGTAATCCTTAGAAAACAAAGTTACTTAAGAAGAATAATGCATACCATAAAGTCACCTTTTGGAAAGTACACTTTAACTGGGTTTGGTCAATTTAGAGAATTTTAGAACATTTACATCATGTCACAAATGCTTCACACCTATTTGCCATCAATACCCGAATCTATTTATCTGCTGTCTCTGTCTACCTATCACCTATTAACATCTGCTTGCAGAAAATCTTGACTCATGCTTTAGTTTTCTTTCTTTTGTTGTGCATATAAAATGTAAGAGTTATTCATCATCTTGATCTATTGCCCTTCATTGTTACCTGATTACAGGGTTTCTGGCCTTGCTGCGTGTGTACATGTGTACATTCCTTGAGTGTATCACAAATAGAACAGGATTGAAAGAGTTGATCAGGATACCATGTGCGTACACCTCACTGTGTTGTGGAATCACTTAAAAGAGATTCAGGCCAAGTTATTCAAGTAGCTGATATTGGGAGAGCAAGGGGTAGAGGAAAAGGTGAGTCTTGGGAAAGGGAAGCTGAATCCATTTGTAACCTGCTTTATGTAAATCACAGGTCTTCCAGACACATGAACATGAGCATAACAAGCACAAACCAGTGGATAGCGGGGCTCAGCACTTACAGAGCTGTCATGTTCTGGGGTTATTCCAGTGGAGGACATACACTCCCAAAAGGTGGATATTCCAACTCATTTTAGATGTGACAGCAAGAGACAGGGGAAGGATGAACAAAGCCCATCTGTGACCACGTGGACTCCGTAAGCCAGAAGCAGATGTTCTCTGTCAGACTGTACAAACTCCTGAGAAAACTGTTGGCAAAGACATTCTGAGGCACACACCTTCTGACTACCACCATGAGCTCATCCTAGCACAGAACTCCTTGGCTGTCAGAAAGTCAAATCCCAAGGGGCCTTACGGCTACTAATTGCCTAAACTGGCAATAAAACTCAACATAATGCATCCCCCAGTCTGAGCTCAAAGGACTAAGATCATCGCATCATTGACAAACAGCAAAGTAACCTCAACAAAGTCAACCACAATATTTCTGAGAAAGTGTGGGCTGAAATGTACAGGCAGCAACTCAAAATAAACCAAAGAAAACATGAAGCCTAAAAGTACAAAAGGGATAAAAATAGCATTAAAAATGAAGAAGCATATTGCTCAAAATTTATTTATTTCTAAAAAATAAGTTGTGCATAGTATAGGAGCAGCAAATAAAATTTGTTTTTTTTTTATGTCATAACTGTTACAAAATTGAGAACAACAGAAAAAAGCTGAAAGTAAAATGAGGTTATCTACTAACAAATAATTCAGGAAAATTTAAAGCATGTCTACAAATAAAAACTTTTAGTAGAATTAAAAAGTTGCTAACACCAAGTAACCAGGGACAATACACTTCATCTGCCATAGCATCATTTCCATCCCACAGTCACTAGCAGAAGCTTAACACAAATAGAAACAATACTAAGGAGCAGTGAACTTCAAAGGTTAGGCAGCTATCAAAAGTATCAGATAGTTGGGGGAAAGTATCTAAAAATGAGGTGGCCATAACAAACTGAGAGAAATAACAGGAAAGGAGACCTTTCTTAATTACCTTCAATGCTTCTCACAAGAATCATCTCATTCCTATAGGAATCAAATATAAAGTGTCCTTAAAAAGCATAAGGGAAACACAAATTAAAGCATAAACTAGAAGCAAATTCTGTTGATTATCACCTATCAAAATACGTTGATAATACTGTGGGCACTGATATACTGTGGGACTGTAAACGGCTAGTGACTCAAGAGACTGTGACTATTGCTCAAAATTAAAACGAATGATTCTGGACCCAACTTGCTCACTTCTCCAAGTGGAGCCTATGGGAATGTTTGCATTGTGGTCAAAAATGTGAATTTAATATGCTAATTGACAGCATCCAAAAACGAAACAAACTTGATGTCTAACAGTACTCAAGCAAACTACGCAACATCTATCAACACACACATACATATGACACTTTAACTATAAATGCTGTATTGATGTGGAAGTTTCATGAAATGTATACTTAAGCATGAAAGTCATCAATGTAATTGTTTACAAATAAATTACAAAAGTGTTTGTTTACATACATATTAATAGAAATCCAGATAAAATCCGATGTGTATAGAAAGTTCAAGCTCACTGATGTGGGAAGTGCACTGTTGAGCCAGCTGTGAGTATAGGCTATCAGACTTGGGGTTGGATATAGGGATGCACATATCTTTGCAGAGACTCAACTTTCATAACTTATTTTTGTAAATTATAGAGTGACATATTATGTACCATCTTCTGGTAAAGTATTTTTTTTATTATTAAGAGTTCAAAGTGCTTCAAGAATATAATCAGAACTCTTAGTCCAAAAGTTTATATTTTAAGTTCCTGATACATTACACTGATACATTACAGTAGATATACCAAAACCTGAAATATTAAGTAATAATAATTGACATTTATTACATGCTTACTATCTATTTTAATTCTCACAATATTCTAATACATAGCTACTTCTGTTTACCAACAGGGAAACATAAGACCATAGATATTAATAAAGATAATTGTGGCATATAGTAAAATATATGAAATAAATTATCTAATAATTTCAAGGTAATGCATTAGTATTTATAAAGAGATATTGTCAGAGTTAATAATATATTAAGGATTAATTTTTTTTCCTGCCACTCATATGGAATCTCCACAGGCAGCAAATATATTCATTTAACCAAAGAAAAAAAAAGAGAAGAGTCAAGGAGCTGAGAGAAAAGAAAATCCTTATTTCCCCGATATTAACAATAATACTGTGCTTACTTTGACTTGCTTCTTGCCTTCTCACTCAAACTTACCCCTTTTAAGTGTTATGTGTTAATTATAAAATTTAAAACTTTGGGGCAATATATCCTCTAACTGCTTGACAATGATTAAATTTTTATGGCATCAAGTTCATTAAGCAAATCCTATTGGACTGTGGGTTTATTGTCAATTTTAACTTGTTCAAGTGTTTCAGTTACAATTCCATTTTGAACTGTAATAAGGTGGCTGATAAATGACAATGGTTAACAGCTGCTATTAAAACTACCCAGGGCAGAGCTCCATAAATGTGGAACAATTAGAGTAACAAATGATAGTGGCAACATGCTATTATCTTTACGTTACTCAATTGATTTGGTACAGCATTTTAATTATTCTTTCTAAAAAAAAATCTTCCACTTTGTTTCCACTGGTTTAGATCTCTGCTTCTCATTCAATTTTACCCTTATTTTATGTGTAAAGAAGAATAGTGAAAGTTAAGATTCTGCAAAGTGAACATCAGGCAATGTGGACAAGTAGTGGTGAGTTACTGACAAGACTCTGTGAACCAAGACATAGAGACCAAGATTCAGGGCAAAATTCCATTTTGTCAGCTAAAACAGTATAACCAACAATGAATTTGCTTATTTTATCCCTTCCAATGTTCAAATGTGTGAATTAGGAAAAAGGTCACATAAGAGCTAATCACTTTTTTCCCATTGTAAAAACTACCAATTTTAATGGATACTCTTTGCACTTCATGGAAAATACAGATGCTACAGTGTTTTCAAGACCTCAAAACTGCATTATGTCACATTTTTCTTCACCCAGAAAATTAGATTACACATTCAGGACAGTAGGTTACTCTGAATATCTGTATTTAATTTAAGAATTTTGTCTTTAGTCAATGGCATTACACTCATTGTTTTCATCAAGTTCTCGTTAATGATTTACTTATTGATGTTTGTAGCATTTTAAACACCATCCACCATTCTCCACATGGATATATTCTCTGAGCATCAATTCAGCTGGATCACCAAGTGGTTTGACCAAGTCCAGAATTGTCTTCAGAGAAATTGCCCACACGTTAATATCTGTTTGTCAAAAAATTTAAAAGCAGTCACTTTTAGAAAGCCTCATTTTGGAAGTGACCCCCAAAAAAAAGAGAAAAGAAAAGAAAAGAAAGGAAACAGGCTTAGAGTAGGGAACGGGAGGGAACACTGGGCTTCACATAACAACAATTTGGTGGAGAAAAGCCCCACCATCTCTCTTGATGATTTTTCCAGAGCACTTACTTTTGTTGTTGTTGTTGTTGTTTGTATTTATTTATTGTTTTTAGTTACACTTGACAGTAGAATGTATTTTGGCACATCATGCATACCTAGAGTATAACTTCCCATTCTTGTGGTTGTACTTAAGGCAGAGTTACACTGGTCATCTATGAACATAGAAAAGTGATGTCCGATTCCTTCTACGGATTGATTCTACTGTCTCTCCCATTTTCATCCCTTGTTCCTTCCCCAATTCGCCCCTGTCCAATCTGGTGAACCTCCATTCCTCCCCCTTTCACCACCTATTGTGAGTCAACATGTGCATATGAGAACAAACATTTGGCTTTTGTTTTTTGGGGATTGTCTTATTTCACTTAGCATGATAGTCTCCGGTTCCATTCATTTACCTGCAAATGACATAGTATTCTTTACGACTGAGTAATATCTATGTACCACATTTTCTGTTTTGGTCTGGGGGGTGAATCCAGGGGTGCTTAACCACTGAGCCACATACCCAGCCTTTTTTGTATTTTATTTAGAGACAGGGTCTCACTGAGTTACTTAGGGCCTGGTTAAATTGCTGAGGCTGGCTTTGAACTTGCAATCGTCCTGACTCAGCCTCTTCAGGCGCTGGAATTACAGGTGTGAGCCAATGAGCCTGGCCTGTACCATATTTTATTGATCCACTCATTTGTTGAAGAGCATCTAGGTTGATTCCTTAACTTAGATATTGTTAATTGAGCTGCTATGAACATTGATGTGGCTGCATCACTTCACTATGCAGATTTAAAGTCCTTTGGGCATATGATAAAATGTAGGATAACTGGGTCCAATGGTGGTTCCATGCCTATTTTTCTGAGGAATCTTCATACTGCATTAAAGAATGGTTGCACCAATTTGCAATCTTACCAGTAATATATGAGCATGCATTTCCTCCCACATCCTCACTAATATTTACTGTTACTTGTATTCTTAATAATTGCCATTCTGACTGGAGTGAGATGAAATCTCAGTTGTCATTTTAATTGGCATGTCTCTAACTGCTAGTGATATTGAACATTTTTCCATACACTTGTTGACCAATCATATTTCTTCTTCTGTGAACTGTCTGTCCAATTTTTTTGCCTGCTTATTGATTGGGTTATTTGATTTTTTTAATGTTAAGTTTTATGAGTTCTTTGTATATTCTGGAGATTAATGCTGTATCTGAGGTTAGTGTGGCAAAGATTTTTTTTTTCCAATTTTCTAGTCTCTCTGTTCATGTTATTGTTTTGTTTGCCATGAAGAAGTTTTACAGTTTGATACCATCCAGTTTATTGATTCTTGATTTTACTTATTGCATTTTAGGAATCTTATTGAGGAATTCAGTTCCTAAACTGGCATGAGTTAGGCCTACTTTTTCTTCTAGTAGACACAAGGTCTACTACTTTTCTTCTAGTAGGCACAATGGTCCAATGCCTAGGTCACTTTGAGTTGAGTTTTCTGCAGCCTGAGAGATAGAGGTATAATTTCAATTTTGTTCCACATGGATTTCCAGTTTTCTCAGCACTTTTTGTTGAAGAGGCCATCTTTTCTCCAGTGCATGTTTTGGGTGCCTTTGTCTAGTATGAGATAACTGTATTTATGTGGGTTTGTCTCTGTGTCTTCTATTCTGTACCATTGATCTTCATATCTGATTTGGTACCAATGCCATGCCATTTTTGTTACTATGGCTTTGCAGTGTAACTTAAGTTCTGCTATTGTGATGCCTCCTGCTTCACTTTTCTTGCTGAGGATTTCTTTGGCTATTCTGAGCCTCTTATTTTTCCAAATGAATTTCATGACTGCTTTTTTTATCTCTTTGAGGAATATCACCAGAACCTTAATAGGAATTGCCTTAAATCTACAGATTTAAGAAGAACACTTAAGTTATAAAACAAGATTTTAAAACTTTAAAACCCTATTGGGTTTGTAATTAACTTTCCTTAAAAAATGTATGTGTGGGTGTATATGTGTGTGTGTTTTGTGTGTATGTGTGTGTAATCACAAATAGTGAGAGAGCAATATTGAATTATTTTAAGAAGACTTGATATAAATATCTCTCTCTCCTAAGAATAACTGAAGCAAATCAAAAATCAAGTTTAAGGTTCTTAACAAACATTTTTAATACCTTTTAATATCATGGAGAATATTCTGACAGTCGCTGATTTTACAATGATGTTCTTTTGTGAGAAGAGGTTATAAACTATTTTTACTTGTGATCCATATCGTGGCTTTTAACTCCTGACTCAGTTACTTTTTCACTTCAGAGCTTTATATAACTAAGATTGTTCATACATTTGCCATCTTGAGATAAAATACAAACATATAAGTACGCTTTATTTATGTATGTTTTGCTTGATTCATTCAATTTTAAAACCGTGCTGAAACATTTCACTATTTGTAGCTGCTAATAGGGAATAAGGCTTCAGATAGTTCATTAGTATTATTTTAACTGAATTATCAAAGACTGGTGCCAATTAGTAGGAAGTTGGTAAAAGAAATAAGGCTGATATATTTCCACCCCATGAAGAGAGGAGAGGGTAAGTGGATAACAGGCAGCTGTGACTTAGGGACACAGAGTGCACAGACTCAGGGCTCCTTCCTTCTCCCCCACAGCAGCACAGGCAGAACCATGTTTGTTTGGATACTATGAGAGAAAAGCCCAGAAGAGGTGCTTAAATTGTGACAATTATGATTATATGTTCACATACTGAGATAACTTAATATTCAATTTACTTTGCTGAGATCAACAGCAGTGTATCTCTTAATCCTGAAAAAATTTATATTTCTCTTAATATTTTGAAACGATAAACTTGCTCTTTATGGTTAAATACATGTCCATGGGTTGAGAGCTGTATACAATTCCTAATAGCTCTGAAAGTTTTTAAATGCAATGTATTTATAAAGCTCATATTTATATGGATTTCAATTTTCTTTATTAATGCCATTAAAATGATGAACTGGTGAATCCACAGGAAAACTACAAAGCCTCATTTTAGCCATCAGTTTCAATCACCTGCATTATCTCAATTTTGCATGGAACCATAAAAATATATTTAATAATAAAACTGAGCAGTAAAGCATCCCCCCTTCCCTTCCTAATCTATTAGTAAATAGTAGAAGGAACCACATGACAGAGATCAACCAACAGGACAAAAGACTACATGAACGATGAAGACAGTAAATGTTGATTAATAAAAATGTTCTGCAGATTGTGTTGAACATAGAAACAATTTAAACTGTGAGTAGAAGAAGTGGAATCTTTCAAGAGAGACAAGATAAATCAGCAACATTCTTTAAGTATAAATGCCTCCAAATATTGTTCACTTATTTCAAGTATCTTTAATCCTCAATCTATATACTTCTGACAGAGTATGCAAAAAATAAGTACCTATGTATTATAGCTGTCATCACTTCTGGTTTTTATTATTAGTATTTTTAAATCAGGGATTGAACCCAGGGACACTTAACCACTGGAGCCACATCCCCAGCACTTATTTTGTATTTTGAGACAAGGTCTTGCTCAGTTGCTTAGGGCCTCACTAAATTACTGAGACTGGTTTTGACCTTGTGGTCCTCCTGCCTCAACCTTTGGAGCCACTGGGATTACAGGCCTGTGCCACCAAGCCAGGCTGCCATCACTTTTTAATGAAAGTGCGTGACTCAAAATTTTGAATCATTGACTTAATCATGATGTTGTACAAAATCCTTTAAAAGTTGTTAAGTTTGGACATTATTCTAAAGCGTACTTAGGAGTCATGAAACAAAGTGTTGCATTGTATCATGTTCAGACATTTTCTTTGACAAAAATGTCATTTTTACTTGCCTAGCTTCAGCTTTCTTTTTGTTCCATGAAACACTGCAGCACAATGGAAAGAACATGAACTTTACAAAAAGCCTGGGTTTTAAATTCCTGTTCCGCTTGGTGAATTACAGCCTGCTCTTTTAAAAATCTCTAAACCTTGGTTCCATCATTTGAAAAAAATGAATATTACATACATTAATGGTTTGCCTTGAGGAACATATTAGACATTATTATAATTGGAATGGACTTGGCACATGTAAGCATTTCACAAAACATAAGTTTCCCTCATTCCTTCCAACAATGGAATCTACCTTTAAACAGAAAAGCGCTCTATCACTAAGTGAATTAAATGAACAAACAGAGAAAATTAAGAAAATATTTGGTGAAATATTCTAAGCAATGTCAATGTTCTTGAAATAAATTTATGGAGAAATACCCCCAATTCCCATTATCAAATTTAAAGGGAGATCCTCATGCTCTTGTATGTGTTTAGGTAGTTCAGGGACTGTGTGGTTTCAAGAAACATCCTGCTAATATGATAGAAAGTCATATTATAGGCATCTGTGCCTTGGTTCACAGGATACAAGTAACAGTCTAATTTTCCCTCTGTTTGGTAGAAGGATTAAAGACCCACTTAAACCCCCTGACAAATACCTTAAAGCCCTATGAGAGGGAGCAGAGCTCCCAGTGTATTGGAATGCTTGTTTAGGATGTTATATATTCACTCCAAGGTGTTATTTTAATATCTTACATTACTAGTTCAATCTTGGGTATATGTATCCTCTAATATGCTAATGTTCTCTCTCAGTATAGAGATAAATATGATGCCAACTTATCAAACTTAGAAAGTCACTATGTTTAAATTTGACAGTATTATTCTGTTGAACTTGAAAGAAAAAGAAAAAGGAAAAAAGAAACTATTTTCCTTCCAGAGGTATCGAGGAAGTTAAGCTTGGAACATGCTGGGGGAACAAAGAAAGAGAAGAAATGAAGAAGAGTCAGTGCCATGAAAAATGAGAAGGATCCCTCCACACTCTGCACTGTAATTTCTTCTGGGATTTCTCTTTCCTTGGAAATGCCCCTTTAGTCAAGGGTTCACTCATTTTTCTTAGCAGACATTAAGTAATTTTCTGCATTTCATGAACACAAATCTCAAAGTGTAAGCATTTCTTCACATCCACAGCAACATGTGCTTGCTGACTCAGTTCCCGCTTAACCATCAGATCTCTGCACAAAAGTGAGACAAGCAAGGTAATAAATTAGATTGTTCACAGCACAGTTTTGCTGCAATTGATTGCACTTGATTACTGCCAGACCATCAAATTAAGGAGTATCAAAAAAATCTGTTACTTTCAGAAATCATTATTTGGTAACAAATTTTGTATTTTTTCTTTCATGCTGCAAAATTTGATTTTCAAAATCCCAAGATAGCTTAGAGATAAGATTGTATTCAAATAGGGAAAAAATAAATTCTATGGTGTTTGACTGCATATATTCTTTTTCTGATGTGTGATGTCATGTACATCAGATTCAGCTTGTCTGTTACAACTGTACTCAACTCTATCTCATTGTTAAAGATGGAAATAGTACTTGACTGAATTGTTTGATCACCAATAATTAGAAACAAGCAAAAATGCAAATAACCATAATATAGAAATAGCAAAAATCATAAGTCAGATAAGATGGCAGTGGTAGAAATAGCATTGTTTTGAATCTTGCACAAAAGTTCTTTCCACAAGAGTAGATGGAGCAACAGGACCATCACAATAACACAATACTTAACCAAAAAAAAAAAAAAAAAGGTGTACTCAAAAGTCATTATGAGGTATCCCCACACTCAGAACTGTGAGGTGTCTATGTTTAGAGCCCAGAGTGGGAATGCCAAACTGCTAACAGCTGCAAGATCACATAATTTTGGCAACTGTTCTGGAGTGATTGGACAGCAGAAAAGGGACTCACAGCCTAGAGAACTAAGAAAACAAATACTCAAGCAAGTAGCCCAAATGGAAGTGATCCTAACTCAGCCTGAAAGCACAGCTGGGCATTCCAGGAGCAGCAGGTCCAGGCTGAGGGGATCTCAGCAACATGTTCGCTGGGGGAGTAAAGAAAAGCATGGAAAGTTTGGTTCTCATGCAAATCTTCTGAGTCTCAGAAATTTCACTTTACTCAGAATTCAAAGTGCCTTCTTAGGCAAAGCCTGAAATGGAAGAATTATAAGATCTGCAAGGAAAAGCAACTAAACTGAAAGAGACAGTGGCATTCATTAAGAGCAAAGGAAAATGAATATCCATATAAAAATCAAGAGAAAAATGGGGGTGTACCTCAGATAGTACAAGTGTATTACTTTAATTCTAGAAAATAGTTGGTTGCTTTTATTTGGGTCCATATTTCAGCATAACATTCTCGTGTTACTAACCAGATGACACTCTTTCTTGAGCAAGCTTTGCCTGGATATCCCACAGAGCATAAAAGTTGACAGCTTTATTTTTTTAAATTAAACTTTTTAATTTGAGAATCATAAATCCATGCGTACTTGTAAGAACTAATACAAAAAGAGGTCTGGTAGCCTTGATCATTTTTCCCACTGATGACATGTTACAAAACTATAGGACAATGTCACAGGGCACTGACACTGGTGTTGTCAAGATGAAGACCAGTTCCATTTCCACAAGGAACCCCTTCTAAGTGACATCTACTTCCGTGTTCCTCCAGCTTGCACCTCCAAGTAACCACTAGTCTGTTTTCCACTCGATAGCATTGTCATTTCAAGACTATTGTATAAATGAAATTGTGTAGATTGTAACCTTTAAGTGTATTTTTTTTAATTCAGCATGGCTAACTAAAAATACTTTAGTTAGCTTGTGCATCAACAGTTGATCATTTCATGCTGCTAATTAGTGCACTGTGTCATGGACATTCTGCATTTCCTTGGCCGTTTGCCCATTGAAGGACGTCTCAGATGCTTCTGGTTTTAGCTGTTATAAACATTCCTGTGCAAGATGCTGTCCACAACAGAAGTCTTGATGTTTCTGGAATGAATTCTCAAGAGAGCAGTTGCTCAATTGTAATAGAGTTGTATGTTTCGATTTTTATGAAACTGCCAAACTTTTTGAGTAGCTACATCATTTTATATTCCACCAGCCAGGTATGAGTGATCTAGTTTCTCTTTTCTCTCGTCCACATATGATTTTGTCAACCTATTTTAAAAAATTTAGACATTCTAACTTCTATATATCAATATCTTATCATGGTTTTATTTTGCATTTTCCTAATGGCTAATGACTAGCAGGAGAAAATCTATTTTCAATTGTTTTTATGCCATCTTTCTTTGGTGAAATATCCTTTGATGTCCTTTGACTCAGAAACATGTTGATCTCTTTTATAAATATTATGTAATTTTCAGTATGCATATTCTGTGTGTTTTTGCTAAATGACTGCAAATATTTTTTTTGTAATTATTTTAAATTTTGTTTGAGTTTATTATTAGTCTCCATGTGCTCATTGACAGTATGTTGAAATACAATAGATTTTTGAAGGTGATGTTTTGTAAAACTTTTCAAATCAACTTAAATTCAAGAAGCTGTCCTTTTGTTTGTTTTGCTGTTGTTATTGTTATTTTCTTCATTCCTTTCCAATTAGCATGTCTTTAATTTCCTTTCTTTGTCTAATTGTGACAGCTAGAAATTTCTAGCAATAAATTTGGTAATAATGGAAACAGCAGAAAACCTTCATGATGTTTCTAATTGCATGATGTTTCTAATTGCAAGAAGAAAACCTTCAGTAGTCACCATCAAGTACAATGTTATTCACTTGATGAAGTTGAGGAAATTTCCCTCTTTTTCTACTTTTCTGAGAGATTTTTCTTTATTAAAAATGGTTACTAAATTTTTTCCAGTGATTTGTACACATCAATGAATATCATCATGGGCTATTTCTTCTGAAGCCTGCTAAAATGGTAGAACACATTGATTGATTCTGAATATTGAACCAGCTTTGCATCACTGCATTAAAATTGGTAGAACCTTTTTTTTTTAACTTCCTAATTATATTTTCTATTCTACTGAAAAATTTTGTATGCCTTGGTTAGGGATATTGGTCTACAGATTGTTTGTGTTTTTGTTTGTTTGTGTTTTAAGCCATCTTTGTTTTTCATGGAAGGCCAATACCAACTTTATAAAAAGGGAAAGGTAGTCTTTTTTCTGTAATAAAACATCTAAGGTTAATGTTAAATCACTTTGTGAAGAATCAAAAAGAGAATATCAAAGTATAGTGTCTAGAGTATATATTTAACCTCCCCTCTTTGTAGTATAAACATCTTATTTAAATTATAACAAATGTTTTCAGTAAAATCTTATACAATGTTGTTTTGTTAAAAGATGATAATAAGGAGATTAATGTTACTGTTGGAAATTAAAGGATAGTTAAATGAAATTCCAGAAAAACAGATAAATTTATTTATCTGAAAGCAAGCAAATTTTTTTTAGGAAAATGAGAGGAAAGTGTGAATTGGAAAAATCCATTGATAAGATGTTTGGATTCAATCAATATTTTCAGAGAAAGCTGATACGAGTGTAGAAAGAATCTTAGACAAAACATTTATTTCATAAATAAAAATTAAATGAGTGAATAAATACCCAATGCAATGCTGAAAATGAAATTGAAGGTGACATATTTTAAAAAATTAAGGAAAAATATATAGGTGTAAAAATAGGCAAGAGAAGTCTGCAAGGAAAAAATAATGGAGCTCTGAAGTAAAGGAAAATCTAGAAACCAAGTTTGAGGTTAAAAATTTTTTTTGAACCTGTATGTTGAAAAGTCATACTATATTCCTAAAAACTTAGTGAATATTGGGCAACAAGATGTAAATCAAATAATAGGACTACTTGATTTGAAAGGGGCTTGGTTGGGAATTCATTAGGCATCAAGTCAAATTAAAGAGTTGATTTAGAAGAGGAAGACAACTATATCACCATCAATGTTTGAGAGCAATGCTTTATGCCAACAAACAGGAGATGCATATTTTAAATATTTAAGGAACGTGTTAGCCAAAGATTACATATCCAAACAAACTTGCAAAGGCCAGATAAAATGTATTATAAATATTCACACACACAGGAAAGAAGTTTCCCCTAACCTATTCCTGGGGGGATTCACCAGAAAATGAGTCTCAGACTTTCAAAAACTTCTAGAGTCACCTGCACAAGGGGCATTGGAAATCAGTGACATGTATTTACTTCTAAAATTGCAGGATATTATATTCACGTGGAGGGGATGAAGTGGGTGAAAGTCAGTGTTCTGACATTGTAAGTGCATTAGGAATGTCAAGATAATGGAAGGAGATGAAGAATATGTAGAAATTAAAGTGCTGTTTGCTCTAGTGGCCTGCAGTAGGAGAACAAGGCAAGTACTTCAAGTGAGAAGCTGGATGGTGGAGAGGAGAATGTACCCAAAATACATTATTGATTAATATTAATGGTGTTCATAAAAGAGAGGCTTACAGATTTTCTCCAAAGAGATACATAGAAAGAGAAATATATAGCACTACAATGACTGAGTGAAAGAGAGAAAATATTTTTATTAAAAACAAAACAAAGCATTAACAATATAAGAAACTGTCAGATGGTTGAAAATTCTGCCTCATGGGGAATTTGGAGTCTCACAAGGGAAGAGAAGAGAATGACTGATGTAGACTGGATAGTTGATCTGATAATGACTGAGAACACTTCAAAACTCATGGGCCATTTGGAACTGTGTATCCTTGATCTAAAGGAAGGCACACTTTAGATCAGTGCTTCTTCAGATTTTCATTTTCTAAATCTGATTCTTGGTTCAAAATATGAAAAATTGAAAAAATAAATAAAGGAAATTTGAAAAGAAATTGCCTTAGTTAAGACAATTTGAAAATTTAATCGTCTTAGTTAAAAAATTCCACTGAATTTTTTCATGAGTTGGGAGGAACCTCTTGTGAGGTATTTAATTCCCTAACATCTCTGGCCTCCTAATGGGCAGAGGAAAGCACTCTAGTGACTAAAGAATACCCTCAATCATACAGAGTTAGATATTGGGCTTCCTGTGTAATATTGATGGGCAATCTGTGTGGGTCACCAGTAGCATCCAATATATCAACCAGCCACAATGCATTGATTTTATACCTTGATTATATAAAAATCAGAAAAATTTCAACACTGATTAGATATTGATATCATTAAGAAATCAGTATTAGTTTTGTATGACTTATAGTATTATGTAATGCAAAATCAAGTAACTCAAGATATGGTAAAATATTTGAAAATGAAATATTGTATACACAGCTTTATCTCAAAATATATCAGGAAGATAGGAGGAAGTTGGTAGAAGTATTGATGAAATTAGGTGGCATGAGTTGATAATTACTTAAACCGGTAACAGGTACATAAAATTTTATAACTGTCTCTTATGATAGAATTTATTACTCTTGATAAAAAGTAAACTAGAGAGATATAGGTGGTTAATACTTAGTAGTTTAAAGTAGCAAAACATTTCTAGTTACAATTCAGAAAATTTCATAGCAAAATCTTTCCTTGATGATCAGATTTAATTAGTTTCCATTTGAATGTCATTTATAATAAAGCAATAAATTTGAAGAAAATCTAGTTTGAAATGTTAATAGTAAACAATCAATACTAATTCAAATTACAATAACAGTTAATTGCTTAATAACAATTTTAGTTAAAATGTTTACAAGAGGATATTTGAAAAAAATATTATGAAATCATTCGTAGGAACTACATAAATTTTTGTGCACAGTATGTGTTTTCCCAGAAAATTTTGACCCTTTTTAGACAACTAGTAACCGAATAGTTGTCTCCTTACAGATTTTTTTTTACCTATAAGCTTACTTTTAAGTTTGTTTTTTTTTAATAAACCAAGCAATGTTAATGCAGTAGACCCTGGTGCAAACTATAGCAATATGGTCATTTAACTGGAACAATGATAAAGGCTCAGTGTTTAGTTGTCTAATAATTTAATAGAGCACAATTTAGTCATTTGGAAACTATCCCAAGCTATTTTTATATTTATTTCCAGAAATACACAGCTACACTGAATCATCTATTAGATCAGGCTAATTTATATGGTTCTGTGATTGCTAATTACAAAGAAGAATGTGTTTTCAAAAATAGAGGCCCATCCAACATGAGTAAATTTCTAACATCAACACAAACAAAAAAGACTCACATTATGTTTTCAAAATGTTGAAAACTCATTTAAATGATAAAACTTACATAATTGCTTTGTTTTTTAGTATGCTGGAGAACAGATTTGACTGCCTTTTTCCTCTTCCTGATTAAAATACTGATTTTTATCTCTGGTAGCATCTAGATAGTGTCACAGTACTGAATGTTACCCCCTAAAAAGGGTTGTATCAAATACAAAAACCAATTTAAATATCAGTACTTTTGCCATTGAGAAAATATGAAACACCAGTTTGAAAGTCTAAATAGGGCACATATTAATCCTCTTGATATCTCTCAATATGACTTGTATTGTCAGCAGTCATGGAAAGATGTTCAGGATGAGCAGGTAGTCAGAGATGATTGGCAGCATTCTAGACAATCCAGGTATTTCCTTGGGAAGTAAGTGTTCTCAAAGCAAATTAACAAATGACATTGTATTTCACTGGTCACTGAAAATAGTTCTTAACATAAGTTGGTGACCTTCAGGCCTAGAAATGAAGCCATGGATCCTCATTCCTTGCTGGTTGTGTTCCAATACTCTTGTGCAAATGACTGTGATTTCATTGGTGTCCAGAATCATACACTTGTAGGAGGTAGAATTGCAGAGCACGGAAGAGTTGGGTTTAGGTGTTTCCCTCACAGAACTATACACACCTTTGAGTCTTCTCAGTAGTATTTATATGATTTCCAGCTCCTACTTCAGTTCACTGACCCAGAATATCTGGAGGACTCTTGAACCACATAAAAACACATGAACAAAACTTCTCTGAAAGATTTATTTACACAAAGTCTCGTTCTAGAAACTTTAAGGTGGAGTAGTCTTCTTGTGCAGCACCTGAGTGCTCCCCCCAGTGCAGGTAGGAGGGCTTCCTGTACCAACTCATGCAAACCTGACGGAGGGGCATCTTAGACTTAAAAGTTGTCATTTGCAACAGTCTAATGATAGGATGATGATGTTAAGGCAGCACAACCACAGCATTCCAGGACCCTATCTTGTTCCTTCCTTCCCATTAGCATAAACAGCTGACTTTTGGAAATATTCTGGAGTATTTATCAGTACCATTGCCCAGCTAAAATAGATTAGCATTTTGTCAAATTGTCAAATGAGCTACAGTAACCGTTCTTTGATGTTTCATGTTTTATTCATTATTTTGCTACCTCACAGTATTTGTAATTCCATTAGCATTTCTAAACTGAAAAATATAAAGTGATGGCCGGAAACCCATTAATTCATTTGAAAATCTTGAAAGATTTAGGGAGATTTCAAAATCATTTGAGACTATAAGTGTAAAATAATTGCTCCTATCTGAAAAAAAATGCAATATTGTTGTAAATTCATTTCTGCTTTCTAAGTTTGCAATTTATTCATTTCCTTCTGATCAAAAGATTAAATAAAGAAGTTTTTGTTGATTGCACTTAAAATTTTACACTGCTAAAAGGTGAAGGTTGTTTTTCTAAGGTAAGTAACCTAATTTCTTAGAACAAAAAATATCTATAAAATTATTAAAGGAAGGAGAATGGCAGCATTTTAACTGCAGAGAAAATGCTCAGGAGTATTTGAATGCCATAGTTCAAACCTGGGTAAGTGGTCTGAATTATATGTTAAAGTTGTATTCAAAACCCTGCCTGTCATCTGGTTCAAAGTTAATCAAATTCAACTGGCTTGAATTCACAAACTGCTCATCTTTTCCAAAGTGGACAATCAGCCTTCAGGGCCAGATGAGATCAAAGGATAAATAAGAGTAAATCAAATTCTGCCTCTTTGGTGGAGACCCTGGGAAGCATGCACCTAAGATTCAAGGAAGCTCTACCTACAAACCACCTCATTCCCAGCAGGGGCCTTGCAGCAGACATTGCTGGGAATGCACAGAGGATTGAAAACACTTCCTTTCTCCTTCAGAATCACTATTTTTTTTCTCTTACTCTTACTGCTTATCTGTGCGTTGTTATTCACTGAGTAGCCTAAATAGCCTGTGTCTAACTTGTGTTATCTTTCTGAGGTTCATCATCATGTACTTTTGACTTCACTAAATTTGAGTCTTTGAAACTCTGGACTGTTTTCCATTAAGGTAAGAATTATCTGACCTTCATGGGCAATGAAGTATCAAATTTGGGGCTACTGAACAGTTTCTCCCCCACCCCTTGGAGCAAGTTAATGCTTTAATATTTAGATTTTAAAAATATTTTTTCAGCTAATTGAAAATAATTTGGTATTCTGATCATCTACTCGTTTTAGACACTGGTAAGGAATTTAGAAGCCATAAATTTGCTTTCTTTAAAAAGTCCATATTCCTATAAAAGTTGACAGACAATAAATAAATAACAGATTGTGAGGGAAGACAGGATGGTCAGGGATAGCCTCCCCCAAAAGGCCGCCTCTGAACAGAGCTCTGTGGCAGATGCTCTCTGTGGCTTGGTCTCTGCACCCAAGCTCTACTTTCAGGACACATGGTTGTCCACTCCAGGCTCCAGTTTCTAGTCTCCCTGGTAACTCCATGGGACTGTCTGCAGTGAAATGAAGTAGATAGGATGCATGAAGGTTTCACCATCCTTAAAAAAAAAAGGCCTCTTTGGCCTGCATTTTCTTAAATCACATGTATCTTATAAGTCCATCAACAATCATTTGGATCAAAATCAATACCTAAACTTAGAACTGAGAGAAGGTTTATGGACATATGTCTTATTGGATCTATTTTACTTTGGATTTCCTTCTTATACAACCTTAGCCTCAGGTCAAATAACATAGAGCAGTCAGAAGTAAGGTTGGAAGACAGCGATACCTGGGAGCAGCAGGAATGATAACAACAAGTTCTCATAGGCAGCAATATCCTGGGAACATCTGGGGAATTACAAGTAGAACTGCATAAAGATAAGTGTGAGAATAAGAATGAGAGATAAGGTGAGCAAAGAAACAGGGTCCAGCTGTACATTCGACATCATCAAAACTGGTTAGCTCTTTTAAGGAATTCAACTCCCAACATTTTAAGATGCTGTTAAAGGGATTAAGCAAAGATGCATAAAACATTTGTATTGCAAAAATTGCTCTTGCCGCTCTGTTGAGACCAGAATGTACAGAGGCAAGGCAGATGCAGAGAGACCAGTCAGAACAAATTATAATAAAATGAATTTATTTGTTCATTATATCAGTTCTAGCAATGACTATAGTCAAAATACAAAGATGGTAGGAAAGTTTTTTTTTTGTTTTTTTTTTTAGATATTGGATATATTTTTAAGCAGAGCCAGTCAGACTTTCCAATACTTTGGAGATGGATTGTGAGAAAAACAAGTAACTTTATTATAATTCCCAGTATCTTAGATTGAGTTCCTGAAAGAATGAAGTTCATATCACCGGCAAGGTGGACAAAGATTGGGGGTAGAAAAAAAGTCTAATATACTAAGTTTGGGACATGTCATGTTTTATGTGTTAGATACCAAGTTAGATAGACATCCAACAACTGTATAGAAACTCATGTCAAACAATGTGGAGTGCAAGGGAGCTTCAAACTGGACACACAGGCTCATATGTCAGTGTTTTGTGGTACTCATGGCCTCAAGACTAGAGGGTCCAACCAGGAAGCTGGTGAAGACTGCAAAGTGAAGAATGTAAGGGTTAACTTTAGATACTGCAGTACTTTGAGGTGTTCAGAGATTAGAGGAACTACAAGACAAGACTAAGGCCGACTACATTAAAAACTATAAATGCAAGATACCATGGGATCCAATAAAATAATATGATTCAAATGGAAGAGAATTATGATTTGTGTGACATGAAAACTTCAAGATACAGACCAACCAAGAAAGATAAACTCAGCATGTAGGAAAGTGGAGGTGGTGATTGTCATGAGCAAGCTGTGCCTATAACAGACCAAACAGATTTGTGTCTTTCCATAGTGTCACAATTTACTGAAGAACAATGAATTCACAGGATACAACACTTTTATCAATGGCAGTTCACTGGACACTTGTGGGCCCCCTGATAGTCATAAAACAAGCAAATGCAAGTTCTTTTATTCCAATTTTAATTTCTTATATCTATAATACTCAAGTCACACATCACACTGTACACAATTAGATGTACAGGTTGCTGAAATGTTAAGAAAGAGTTAAGGCTGCCACAGGGGTTCAAAGGGCTGAACTGAGAGCAAAGGTAAAGAACATACAGACTATAAAGACTCACTGTAGGTGGTCATAAAAGTCAAGCGCCAACAGAAGACCTGTGCAGGGAGTAGAGCTGTCAAAGTGGAATGGCTTATTCTAGGCCAAGGTCTGGACAGATGGCCATTTCAGAGTGTGAGCTTGCAGTGTCATCTTGAGATGTCAGCTTGGAGTGGGACCTGTGTGGTCATCATGGCAGGAGGAACCACAGTCTGCTGAAGTCCAAGGACAGATTCAGACATTTGTCACTGTGGTGACTTTCCTAGGCAAGTCTCTTGACCAGCAACCAGGTGATGTGTCAGGGTGCACCTGCGTCCAGTCTCAGGGTGCCCCTCCTTTTGTGGGCTTCAAGGTAGGGCTGACTTCCTTCATTCAGTGGTCATGGGCCTGGTCTTTCTGATATGAGTTTGAGACGCCCGTGCCTTGTGTGCTTCTGATTAATTGGTAGGTTCCCAGGTGGTCCTTTTCATTAGTAAGATGGTATATCAGTGTGTGCCTATGGTTGTGGTGGGCAGGTGGTAGTTGTTTTCTTGTACCAACAATGTATAGAATCATTCCAACTCAGCACTTAAAACGGAGTTTATTATGGCCAAGGACTGCTTTATAAAATGGAGTAGCGGAGGTTGAGGCACAGCCTGGAAATGGTTGTTCTGGACTTCATGGAGTAACTCTGAGCAGGGCACAGCCAGTGCTCCACAGAGCTCTGGAGTACAGTGCAAGTTCAGTGACTGGCTGTGACTTCTAGCAGCGGGAAAGGCGGAGATAGGAAATGTGGCCAGGAGGGCTGTGCAGGTCTGTACAGATCGGGGTACTACCCTCAGTGGCTTAGAAAGCCACAGAAGCCCCTGAGACTGGGGTTGAGGTTAACCATTTTAAAATTCTGTGAAAGAAATTGAAGTTATTAAAGTAGAAATGAAAAGGGGGTAACAAGAACACAAAATCTCACCCTATTCTAAGAGACTAAACTCGAAACATTATCCAAATGGGCCGAAATGTTCACTTTTTAAAGCTGTGAATTGCCTTTAAGAGGAATAGTTATAAGAGAGTCTTTATTAAAAGCAGCTTCTTTATTAGAAAAGGCTCTCCTGACACCGATTGTGGAACTATAAATTATTTTGGATTCCCAGAGGTTTTATACTCCACTAACATTTATGATTTGTGAGAGGTAAAAGTTGGAAAAAGACTGTGAAAGGGAGAGGACACCTGGCGGAACTTCAAATCTCCCCAGCAGATCAATTTCAGGAAAGTGGAGGATTTTAAGACCTAATGAGCAAGTGTTCCTTGGCCAGGCCTCCTGTTCCCTGGCTCTGTGTCACTCACAGGAAGAACAAGGGCCTGGGAAGTACAGGAGGTCACAGCTGCCAAGCAGTATTCATGGAGGTAGGAGTCGGGAATTTTAAGCCGTTTAATTAAACTCCGCTTCAAAAATAGTGAACCTTCAGGGAGCCTTAAATCCTGCTTGCATCTTCTTTATTTTTGCAATTTGGTTTTTTCCCACATTTTTTCCTTCCTAGATGACTGTGCTCTTCCTCTCCCTGATCTTGAGTTAAATGTTCATTTTACTCCTTGCCAGTTTCAATGGCATGAGAAAGTGCTAAATGCAGCTATCATTAGGCATACACACAAATGCACTGGCCACAACCCCGGGGGTTATTTCTCAGGTAGTCTAGCAACAATCTGCTCAGCAGGGAGCACTGCCGAGTCTTTGATATGCAAATTACCCAAGAAAGTGGTGATCAAAAATATGATGTACCTGGACACACAAGTATCTAGAGAATGGCTGCCTGGAAATTGAGGGAGACTGGGTTCTCAACAATCCCTGAAGGGAGAGGCACTTCACCAGTGAGCTCGGCCAGCCACAGGACTCCTAAGTAATGAGAACACTTTGTTATTACCACTTTTCCTGTCCATAACCAAAATATGAGATGTGTCTTTGTTTCAGCCTGTCTTCACATGTTGCTACATATAGGTCTTTGAAGCGAGGGCACTAATTAATGATCACATTGGAGACTCTTACAAAGGCTTAGAGAAATGTCTTTCTTTTTGATCAGCCAGCTTCTGCATGCCTATCCTGTTGGTGGAGAAACCCCATTCTAAGCAGCTCCTTCTATGGAGGACAAAGAGAATTTGGAAAAGACAACCTCTTGCTTCCCCAGAGGGGCTTACCATCACTAGAGTGCCAGAACATGATGGCACTGCCTGGCATGTTGAAATTGATCCTGTTAAGGATAGAGAGAGCTCACCACTTGCTGTGGCTGGGGTAATTTAGCTGCTGCAATAGAGGCTCCTTCCATAGGCAGCAGGGACAGTGATTGCCAGAAGGGCACCCAACTCCACAAGCTGTCAGAGTACACAGGTGGCCCCTGGGACTGTGCCTTTGGGTCACAGGAGTGTCACGCATCTTAGATCTCCTAGCCTACCATATGAACTAAGCAAGATCCTGATAAACCACCTCCTAGTTATGTCTTCCTTGTATAAGGATAAACAGAAAGCTAGTTAACACTAACTGCCTAGGTTAGTGAGACTGGGCTTGCATTGTCTTCCACCGTAGCCTACATCAACATGCTACAAGATGAAGAACCTCACAGGAAGCCTCCTGAATGCAGTCTCTCCTCACCTGGGCAAGTGAATCATTTTATTTACTCATTTCAACAGTTTTGTAAAAACCACATTTTCTATATTTTATTGTCTATCAAAGCCACCCTCGTTCAGACTGGCTGTTTGTATTAACTAGCTTTCTGTTTATCTTTCTACATGGAAGACATATCCTGGAGACATGCCCTCCAGTCATGTCTTTCATGTTCTCTGACTGTACAAGACTGAAGTCCCTTGATGTCCAGGAAGGGCTCCCACTGAGGCCAGGGTTGTGTTGACTGGCTCCCTTCCAAAAGGCTACAGAGCTATTTTTTTGTCTCTGATTTGATTCATCATTCTTGCCTATTCTACACACATATTGATATTTTCTGAATGTTTTGCTGTACCTAGTAATAACTGTGACATCATGATTTTCAATTGATCACAATAGGGGATTTGAGTCATGACAAAAGTGATGAAATATAATAATACACCAAGCCCATGGCTGAAGTCTTGTCCAACAGAATCAGAGCTGGCTACCCCCTGTGTAGCCACTAGAAGGGCTTTCTAAACATGCAGCACAATGGTTGAAAATAGAAACCACATCACATTATGCAATTTTAGAATACTAGGAACAAAGAAAGGATTTTGCAAGCTTTCCTAGAGAAGTAGAGAAAAGGAATTAATCAAAAGTTTAAAGAATTATAGTGAGTTCAGTCTTTCCAATACCAACACTGGAGGACAGAAATTCAAGGACAAACTGTCTCCTGTCTCTCTTGTTGTGCAGCAAGCCAAGATGGAAATGCTAATGGTCGAACTTTACTCAAAGGATGTGGGAGACATCTCTTAGAAAGGAGGAAAGAGTGTTTCATTCCTGTGAACAAATTAAGAGATTCTTTCACATATGAGAAACGAGGGTGGTCCAGAATTAGCAATAAGTAAACAAAAAAATCTAGATATGCAAATATACAAGAAACATAACAATATATGACAAAAGTTGGTCTAGTTAAAGCATGACTGTGCAGGAAAGTAAAGAAATCAACCATTACCACGGGGCTCAACCAAGTCAAAGTAACATAATGATGTAAAAAATGAACACAGAGTATGATATAAGAGTGAGGGGTTAAATTTATCAGTGTGCCCCAGCAGCTTCCAATAGTTCAGGGATGGGTCCACTTGGATTTGTTGGAGAAAGGGCTGTACCTGTGGTGAAGTGCTTTCACCTTCAGCCCTGAATGTTCTGTGTTCAGACAAATTAGAGGCCCTGGAAGGGTAAGCAGTGGAAAGTGCTAATCCACATATTTTAAATTAGTTAATAGGCATTTTATAAACCCCCCCCCCAAATAAGTATTTCCCTAAAAGCATGCTATTTTGAAAATATGCCTAGAAAAGCAATACCAAATAAAGAGGGAGAGACAAGGAAAATGTTTTAATATAAAATATGTATTTATTTTACCTTTCAAAACACATAAATATGTAACTCTGGTAAAACAAGAAGTTCCAAAGATTTCATGTGTTTCAAATGTTCATTTGATCACTTTGTAGTATTACTGCATGCCAGATTAGACCAAAAATTATAAAAATAAAAATGAATGAGATTGGCAGTCTTCCTTTTAAAATAAACACTAAAGATGATAAAAAGAAAACTAAGTTTGTTGTAGTTTGATTCTGGATCCACAATAGCCCAAGAGACCCAGGTGTTAAAGGCTTGGCCCCAACTGGTGGTGTTTGGGGGAGGTGGTGAAACCTCTAGGAGATGGACTTCATGGAAGGTTTTAGGTCACTGGGTGTGCCCTGAAATGGGACCGTGGGACCCTTGTGTCTCGCCTGTCTCTTTTACATCCCAGTCATGAGTTCTGCTCCACCAATGTACTCCCACCACTATGTGACCCACCTCACAACAGAAGCCTAAAAGCAGCAGATCCACCCAATTTTAGACAGAAAGCTCAAACTGTCAGCCAAAATAAACCTTTTCTATTTCAAAGTTGATTATCTCAGGCTTTTGTTACATTGAGGAAAGTGAACACATCCATAACCACTGTCACCAGTGTTTGCTCTGGTGACTATTCTCTTTCTCCCTGTTCTACACACACACACACACACACACACACACACACACACACACAATGATAGGTCTACAAAATGAAGCCAGGAATTAAATTGACATTAAATTTCACATTCTAGGTTCACCTAATGTAGAACTTGCCTATATGGCACTGGTATTTCTAACTGTTATTTTAAAAGAGACACCTGAGTAGTTGCACATTTGAGATTGCCCACGAGATTTAGAAAGAAAGAAAAGCAAAGCAGAAGGGACCTGTGTTTTGCTACCTAGTAAAGTCCACTGAAGATGGATGGCATGACTTCAGAGAAAAAAAAAATCGTCTGTGTAGCCTAGGTCTGTGGGACCTCATGCAGCCACATGGAGTTTCTTCCATTCCTATGGCCTAACAGCTACTGAATCATTGATGTACACTAAAGTGGCAGGGACGTTTCGGAGAGAGCCTGGCCCTAGAAACGCGCCTGCCCCCAGGGCTAAGCAAGAATCTGCAGGGTTTGTGTGATGCAGTGATGAAGCAGCCTTGACAAGGCTTGAGATAAACAGGAACACTGATGACCTCCACACCTGAGGTCCAAGACCTCGGGCCTCCACCAGTGGCAGTGCAGAAGCAGGCTCAGGGCTTACTTGAAAACGTGAAGAATTGTGAACTTTCAATAGATGAATGGATAAATAAATGTGGTACATATACAGAGTGAAATATTACTCAGCATTAAACAAGAATAAAATGATGGCATTTGCAGGTAAATGGATGAAGTTGGAGAATATCAAGCTAAGCGAAGTAAGTCAATCCCCAAAACCAAAGGCTGAATGTTTTCTCTGATAAGTGGATACTGATTCATACTGAGAGTGAAGGGGGAAGAATAGAGGAACTTTGGATTGGCCAAAGGGAAGGGAGAGAAGGGGAGGAGACATGGGGTAGGAAAGAATGTGGAATGTGATGGCCACCATTACCCTAAGTCATAAACCTATGAATGCACGAATGGTGTGACTGTACTTGTGTACAACCAGAGAAGTGAAAAATTGTGCTCCATTTGTGTACTATGAATCAAAGAGCATTCTTCTGTCATGTATAACTAATTAGAATAAATAAATAAATTAAATAAAAAAAGAATTGGGAACTAAGACTGCATTCACTCTAACTTGGAAAAAGGGGATTTTGTGTATAAGCAAAGTAAGTTTACAAAAAATTATGTATTTATATAATGCTACCTATCTCTCTAGCTATATATTTATCTAATGTATTCAGGACATGTGTGTATGTATGTTTAAATGAAAATATGTATGTATGCATGTAAATGGGTATGCATATATATGTATAAATACTATTATTTTCCTTTTTAATTTTTTAAATTAATAAATGTTGAATGATCTTAGATAAAATTATTTTAATTTCTTTTTAATATTTATTATTTTTGACTTACATATCATAATTATATATATTTATTGTCAAAATGTGAAGTTTTGGATATAAGTTTACAACGTGAAGTGATAAAATTAAGATAATTAGCTTATCCAGCACTTCACTTACCTATTGTTTTGGATGGTGAAACACATAAAATGACTTTTTTAGTTATTTTGAAATATGCAATATATCATTATTGATGATAGTCACCCTGCTATACAATAGATCTCAAAACTTATCCCCTCTGTCTGAAACGTTGTACCCTTTGATGAATTTATTTTAACTCCTAAAGATCTATTAATACAAATTAAATGACTGTATTGCACGATGAGAAAACACAAATGAGTCATAGAAACATGGTCCTACTTAGATAAAATATGTATCCAATTGCTAATATAGTACTAAAAATGTCTAGGTAGAGAAATCCTAAAATAAAATGAAAAACTTTTTGAAAAGCTATTTTAAAGTGACTTAAAAAGCATACTCTTTTAGAATAGTTGGAAATAATTTTAAAATAGTACAAAGTCCACCAAAACATACTTCTAAAATCTTAACATGAGAAGGAAGAATCATAAGATGAATCTAATAAACTGTATTTTATATGCTTTCTTAGGGGTATAAGGAGGTTTGCAGCAAAAGCATTAAAATGCACAAATTCTGCTGTAATGTAGTCATTCCCATTTTCCAAACAATCCCAGGCTTATGGATCTTCACTAGGATTCTCACTAAAATGCCACTGCTCACGTATGTGTGTGTCCAAAATCTCAATTGGTGAGAATTGGAATCCATAATAACTCACCCATCAGAACCCCGGTTCTTGTAAATTCTTAAATCCATGTTTAAATCATGAACTAATCAATAAAACAATACTATCAAGCTAGAGGACTGTGTTAGGGTTCTCCAAAGTGCAGTACCAGACTCCAAGCCAAAGCTTTTCAGTGAATTGATTTATGGGCTCCTGCCAAGCTTGGGAAGGAAGAGAAGAATGCAGCCTCAATTAGAGGAGAAGGGGAAAAACAGAAAAGTCAAGTGCTCAGGAGTGTGCAGTGCATGGCCACCTGGTTCTCAGCTCTTTCTGCACATGATAATTCCAAAATTTCATGTGTGTGAGTACACTCAGGAGAGAAGTTTTCTATTTTCAAAAGCCTATTAAGTTTCTATCATTCTTTCTGTATTTTCCTAATTATTCATTCTCCATTTTCCTGGATGTCGATTTTGCATTTTATCTTCTCTATTTAAGTACTTAGCACCTCCTCACCCAATCTCACCCTGTGGCCTGCTTCTTGCTTTTCTAAGAAAATAAGAACAAGGAGAAGAGAAGCCCATGACTCCTAACATCACAGAGCACCACCTCGAAGGCTCTCCATGCAAACCCCGCTTTCATTCTTCTTAGTTTCTGTGTACAAGGAAACTGCACCCTAGATACATACCTTTGGTTACCACATTTAAAAGCACATAATCACATACTTGTAGAAATTTTCTGAACTTACACATCATCAAATTTTCCATGTCAAACATGTTGGAATATCCATGTTGTAAACTTTTTTTTGTTTTGTTTTGTTTACAAATCTCTCATGATCCCTACCACTTCCTTCAGAAACTTCACTCATCCAGGCCCATTTCCTACAAAAGTTCTGTAAAAATGGATCACAAAAATCAGCTCCAATTCCTCTCCTCCAACTTTATCTTTAATTCACTTTAATCAGTTTGTGCCCTTACCATTCTGCTGAAACCCATCATTAAAAGACTGTTAATAACTGCATCCTGCCATGTCAAATGGTACATCATCTGTCCTTATCTTTTCTGACTGGTAAACAGCATATGGAATGATGAATCTCTCAGTTATCACAAATATACATTCCAAAATATCACATTCTACTACTTTTTTTGGGGGGGAGGGTGGGTACTAGGGATTGAACTTAGGGGCACTTGGCCCCTGAGCTACATCCTCAGCCATATTTTACATTTTATTTAGACACAAGCTCTCACTAAGTTGCTGAGTGCCTCGCTTTTACTGAGGCTGGCTTTGAAGTCAGGATTCTTCTGTCTTAGGCTCCCCAGCCACTGAGATTACTGGCATGCACCATGGTGCCTAGCTATCTACTAATTTTTATCTTGTATCTTTTTTTTGTTTCTTCTAAATCTTTTTTGCTTATTCCTGTCCAGTTAGCATTTAAATACCCTGGATTTACTTCTTATATTTCCATGTAGCACCTAATCTCGTAGCTTTAACTTATATGCCAATGACTCCTCAATTTATATATATTAGTTTTGGGCCTCTCCAGGCTCAAGTATTTAATAGTGTGCAAAATTTCTCTTTATGAATGATATAAATATCTCACCATTAAAAAAAAACTGGACTAATCTCCCCCAACCTTTGTCTCCCCAGTTATTATCTTACCCATGCCAAAAGCCTAGTCTAAATCCAGAGATGACTCTTCCTCCTGCCTCAGTCATTGTGCAATAGTAGAAGTGCAACTTTAACTCCCTCCCTGGTGGCAGCCTTGACCTGACTATAACATCTCTCACCATTTATTTTGTAGCTAATATCCCTGCGCCTTCCTTACTTCCCTGCAGTGTGTTCTTAATACAGAAGCTAGAGTGCTTTTTAGAAAAACATGTCAGACTCTATCAGTCCTCTGCTCAAAAACCCTCCTGTGGCTATTCACCTCATTAAAAGTAAAAGTCAAGTCTTCGGATGGCTTACAAAACCCTGCATTTCTGTAGTGTCATAAACTCTGAGTCATCTGCTACTGTCCACACCCTTGTTCCCTCCTCTTTGGGGCCCGGATCTCATCTTCCAGAGAATGTGCGTGCTGCTAGCTCCCTCACTGTCTTCAGATGTTCCCTAACAATTAGCCATTTCAGTGAATCTTGATTTATCATTTCATTGACAATGGAAAGCGCAGCCTGTGTTCATTGTACATTCCTTCCAGCTTGATCTCAGTGGAAATGATTGGCACCTGAAATACATCATAATTATTTATCTACTTTATTGGCATCTTCCATAGAGCGTGAGCTCCAGGAAGCCAGAGATGTTGTTTCCTTACTGCTGTGTACCAGCCCTCCACAGACACTGATTAGATGGATGAATGAAAAGTAGTTGTAACACTTACAGCTGATACCACTTAGGAAGGGAGTGGGATATGGCAAATCTCACATTTTATATGTAGACTATAAAATTTTTGAACAACTTATAATGATAATAGCAAACCTTCACGTGACAGTGACATGGGTCTTTTGATAAGTAACAGCCGCTAATCTCAGCCCAGTGCTCAAAAATGTCATATGAACCCAGCCACATCTCTGTTGTTTTCCTAGAGCAGTTACTAATCTATATTAATCATGATCCCTGTGTCCCCTCACTCCCAGCAGTGATTGTAGCAAAAAGAAAGCAGCCACAAAAAGCGAAACACTCTTAATTTCTCAAACTCCAATCTCTAAAAATGCTTATATGTGAGTCCATCTTCAGTGCCGTCCTTTTGCAGCACCTCTTGTTTTATCTGACAGGGTCAGAAAGAAGGCCCTTTGCCCCCTCTGATAATGAGACGCCTGGGATCTGAAGCACTCTGCTCCGAAAGGCTTGAGATGCTGTGGACAACTGGGAGGCAGAACACGAGCAAGAGATGGAGCTCTTTCTTTCCAATGGATGTTATACTTGAGTAAAACGCCAATCATTCCCACAACTTTGACCAAAGATGGTCTTTTTTTTGTAATATTTATATTGATTTATGTATATTTATTATAGACTTTGGATTATTATCCAGTAGTACTTATTATTTGTTCAAATTGGCCATTAAAAACTCAAAAAGTCTTCTCTTGTTCTCCACTGATGTAATCACCGTCTTTGTAATTTTATTTTATTGTTTTATTTTTGAACACTTCTTACTATTTTGCACCACACCATGCTTCAGGCTTGCCCGGCCTTTTGAATGCCCCATCCTAGAGTCAGCAATTTATTCAGGGTCCTGATCCCATCTAGAGCTGGACACATGCATGTGTGAAAGAGCCCAACTGGTATCCATTAGCCAAGCCAAGAGTAAGAGCTCACCCTGCGGTGGGCTCACTAGCTTGTGATAAACAATAAGCAGCTCACATTTTAAGTCGCCAAGTTTGTGGATGGCTCCCAACTCCATTCTCTCCCTTATAAGTGGCTTCATATCTACATGGCACTGTACTATTCCCTCCCTGTTGATTCAGAGACAGGTGGAATATATCTGTGCTATACTCATGGGAAGTTTGGAGTGCTTATTCAAAGGATCATGCAAACAAACTTAATCTTTACCTACATAAGAAGTATCCTGGGGGATGGGGTTGTGGCTCAGTTGTGCAAGGCGCTGGGTTCCCTCCTCAGCACCACACACAAAAAATGATAATAATAATAATAAGTAAATAAATAAATAAAAATGAAATAAAGATATTGTTTCCAACTGCAACTAAAACGTATATTATATATATATATGTATATATATATATATATATATATACACACACACACACACACATATATATATATATATATATATATATATATATATATATTAACCTCTGAATTGTGAGAAATTTGAAGTACCTCAAGTTAACTGAAAAATTTGGTTCTTCTTTGAATTTTGGTTTGGAAAATCCTTCTGTGTGCTAGTATTATTCCTGTAGCCCTATAATCATCACCTTTAAATAAACTGCATAGGAAAGAATTGATTAAAAAACACATTAATGAAATAATGAGGTATAATACTACTACATAATACATATACACACATATTTACATGCATGCATTAGTGTCTATGGAAGCACAAAGAAATTATAATTAGTTCCAAATGAGAAACTAAGTCATGGAAAACATCTTACAGTTAGTGGTGCTTGAGTCAGGTTTTTAAAAATGGGTACAAGGTAACCCAGTGACTGATGAGAGAAAGGAATCCAGACAAGAGGAACCGCTCCTATATGCAGGGTTGAGCCTGATCTCTCTCCCCTACTCCAAACCCCAATTTTAATGCCCTTCTTTAAATAAAGCTTTTTAAATGTCTTGAAAACAACACTTACATTAGCTCAAAGACTACTGAAAAATAAATATGGAACCAAAGCATGGGAGTAAGTCAGCTTGTTTCACAAAAGGAGACCTGACAGCATGAAAGTCATCAGAAATGTTACTTTTTGCCTTCTTTTTGCCTCAGATGCCAAATAATCTCTTCTGTCTTCATTTCATGCCCCATTCTTTTCCCCTCTTGTGATTTCATCTGCTTACCTGCCAGTCTGCATAGGGCTTTCCCATCTTGTCACTATGTAACCATTCAGTTCCAAGCAAGAGATTGACTATGAACAATAACTAGATCTGCACAGTCATGGAAAAGTGATGAATGCAGGCAGATATAATTACACACACACACACACACACACACACACACACACACACAACACCACACACTACACCACACACACACAGACATATATACATATACATAAAAATATATATGCATATATGTTCAGATGTGTGTAGATGCATACATGTAGATATATGTGTGTACACACGTATACACATGCAGTAGATCTGCATTATTCACAGATTCTGTATTTGCAAATTCATTTACTTGAGAAAATGCATTTACAGTTCCCAAATAAACATTCACTGATCTTTCATGGTTATTTACAGACATTTCCAGAACAGCAAAAATTCTGTGTCACCCAACATGAACATTCCCAGCTGAGGTAAAACAAAGCTGCTTTCTACCCTCTTATTTCAGCTGTCATTCTGTTAACAGGTGTCTATTTTGTGCCAAGATTTTTGCATTTTTGTATTTCTTCTTGGTAATTTATCAGTTTAAAAAGTCCCCCAAGCATAGTGCAGAACTGATACCTAGTGTTCCCAAGTGCAAAAAGCCTTTGATGTGCCTTACAGAGGAAATAAATGTGGTAGAGAAGCCTCATTTATACATGAATGAAGGTGCTCTTGCCCTGAGTTCAATATTAATGAACCAGAAGAATATACTGACATATACATTGATATCCTGGACTATTAGCTTACCTTTACAGGTAAATTTCCATGCCCATTTTTGGTTTCTTTCTAGTATGTACCTTCAAAGTTTTAGTGTTTTGGATTGTTATTTTTAAGAACAAAGCAACTGGCACAATTGGATGATGGAACTTCAAATTGTATAAAATATGCTATTTTGATCATGGTGTTGGGATTCAGAGCAAAATGAAATTAGTAAAATTATGGCCTCCAATCTTTGTGAAATTGGCCTAAATGTAGATTTTTGAGAATACCAGAAAACATGGCAGTGCACATCACAGTAGATGACAAGGATACCTGGTTGACAATCTATGGAAGATATTTTCTTTATATATTCCAGAAATTTTTCCTCCCATACTGATTATCTTAATCCAAAATGAAATTGTTTTCCTGTTAAGTGCTTATTAGTACTATTACCAATAGTAATTATTAATATATTTAATAAAGAATTATAAAATTTAATCTTTATAATCAATATCATTTTAATGTTCCTTTTTTGTGTTTGTATTTTTGATAAACAACCTAAACACTAAGTACTTTGTTAATTGTGAATTTATTCAATGACATTTGTAAATCCTATATATCATATCCCTTACCAAAAACATCAGAAGACCCACAAATGCCATTATTTCCTAGTATATTTCAATGGAAAAAACCTTCATTAGTATTTTGATATTTCATGTTGACGGTTCTTAAATATAAAACAACTAAAAACTATGAAATAATTTTTCATATTTTTAGGGAGTTTTTAATATGATGCCCCATGGTGAGGAGGACTCCTGTTGACAAGGAATCTTAGTGCAAACTTTTCAGCCTTCTGTTTATTGGGATTTTCCTTTCCCATTTATTCCCACTTGTAAGCACCCCCACCTGCCGCACCAAACTTTTGTTACCCAGTTCACAAATGAATGTAGTCTGGAGAGGTGAGAATTCTCTTCTCAGATATGGAATTTTCTATATAATACTGAAATGTCCATGAATCTCTTTGATTTCCACCATCTAAATCTATTTTTTGCAAATATTTTAAAATACCACAATTAATTAATAAAGCATGAAACATGCCAAGACATTATATATTTTTAATGAGATTTCTCATCTGTTTATGTGAAATTTGACAGCCCAAAATGAATAAAATAAGTTCTTGAGGATGCTCTTTGATATCTATTAGCATATCCTAGTATTATTTTCCAATTTTCCAAAGTAGATGTATGAATTGATAAACCCTAAAAGGAGGAGGTTATCTTTAATAATATGGTCAAATACAGTATATAGTTCATGCTCTTGGTCCAGACAGAAAGAGTACCCAACTTTCAAAATTATTTAAAGCACATGCATCACATTCCTCAGCCTCTCAGTGGTTTTCTAAGGAGCACAAAGTCCAAACTGCTCAGTGTGACCTACAAGATTCTCCACAGAGTGGCTCCAATCTGCCTCATCAGCCCAATTACCAGGAGCCTTTTGTAAACTACCCACGCCCTCATATTAACCATTGGGAATGGCCAAGAAATTTATACCAAAACGGGAACACCTTTGAAAGTAAGTGAACAATATTCAGAGTGGAGGTGAAAGAACAGGCCCAGATTTGACTATCTGGGAAATCTGACATTCATCACCCTAATCAAACAGGACTCCTCTGAACCCTGTACACTGGACATGCTGCTTGTTGCTACCCTCTGAATATGGAGCAGGCAATGCTGCTATCATTCACCAGAAGACTGACAGTGATCAACATTTGAAAAAGAGATTCAAGAGTAAAACAAATAAATAAGTTATAAAAAATAAAATCTAGGAATCAGAGTAGAAGGACAACATATCAAGCAATATAGAACACTCAATTCACAGTCTGACACATGTGCACTGGTCTATAGCTAGCAGAAAAATATTATTAGAAATGTGTCTCCTCGTATTGACTGCTGAATATTAAAACTTTTAAAAGATATTAATACCTGTGTTGTCAAAAATATCGACAAGACAATATGGTCTTTCAAACTGATGTGAAAGAAAGCCAAACCTTATTCTCACAAGAGCACACTGTATATTCTACATCTTAGTTGTACAATCCCATGCATACTTCTATACCTATTTATCTGTCTTGTCATCTTTACAAACATAGCATTTCTAGATTTCTTAACTATTCATAGAATTTCCATGTTTATTTTGGGGAACAGTGAATTCAAAGCCTACTTATCTTTTCTAAACTATTTTTTTTCTCATTCAATTGAAAATTGAGTGTAGTTATAGGTCAATATTTTATTTTCCTCACTTAAATTTCCTCTAGGTTTTCTATTTGTGTGTTCCATACTATGGATCATCCATGGTTTTACAGATGGACTATTTGTAAGAAAGGACAGTTTTCTCCCTCTCTTGATATTTCTTCTTCGTGGGGGGATATTTCTTAAGTTCATCTAAATTCTTTTCTCAAATTCCTCCCACAGATGTGGCATTTGCTTCCTCGTTGTTTAATAAAAGTCAGTGCTGTTCATCCTCGAGGAGGTGCATCTAATTCACGCAGATTGCTCAGCCTCCCAGGAGGATTTTGAACCTATTCCTCCGTTTCACTCCCCCAAAACCAGGATGTCACAGGGTGCGTCATAACTGCTCTGTAAATGTTCCTTCGTGTGGTCTGTCTTAATTTGATTTTCTGGTGGCCAGGAGAGGGCACTGTCCTTCTGACCAATCCACTCAGAAAGGGTGTTCAGCACATTCACCTGGTAGGCCTGACAGATGTTGGGCTTGTTTCCTGCCACCTTGAATGATTCACGTCTTTGGGACGTGATTATTAAATACAATTATTAAATATTTTGAATATCTACTTCACCTCAAGATACATTCTCTCATTCTCTGTGAATGATTTTAATTTTCTATAGACTGACTTTTTGTTTGTTATTTAGCAATTAGTTCATAATTCAGTCAGGGAAGAGAAGAGCCATTAATTGACTTTATTGAAAACCCCAGGAATGCCATGTTATACTAATCCAGGGATTACTGCTCACGCTGTCTTTTATGATAAATGTACTCCCTGGAGCACAAGTATGCAAAGTCCCAACAAATAAATCAAATAAAAAATTACCTGTCTTTTTGTACAAATGAGTATTTTGAATTGCTCCTTAAAGATCTCTTCAATATTTTCATAAATTCGTAATTAATTTTGGACATTTATGTCAGTTTCTTTTGTCTATGTTTTTGTCTTAACAGAAATCAAGTAAATAGAAATACTGAAAAGTGCTATTACACACACACACACACACACACACACTCTCTATTTCTTTAAGCCTCAATTATTCATTTTTAGGTAGTAGGTATATAAGACACTGAATGTGATAAGTTAGGTCTATTCTCTTCCCTGAGTTTTGTGGGAACTTGAGTTTCTGGCATTTGAAAAGGAATGATTAAGCATGGATTTGCTCTACCCCAAAACACCATCCCTCTGATTGACAAAGGCATGTGAACTTCACAGGTGGCCTTTCCTTAATCCCCCTCCTCCCAGTTGTATTTAACTGGGTTTGTCTCCAAAGCTGCCTTTGACACCTGGTTTAGTTCAGTATGATCTTTATAATAATATCAGGAAGAATGAAGCTAGAAAACATACAGTATGACTTTTCCCCAGGTTCAACACATTATCAAGAAAACTAAGACTCAATAATTACACCAATAATTAAAACAATAATTAAACTTCAACAGGACGTTATCTACTTCTGAGTTGCTAATTGTGCACGTTAACTTTGTAGATTCATCTGAGCAGAATAAAAATGGCAGGTCTGTGTACCCAGATACCCAAAAGAAGCTTTAAAAGGGAATGGATAAACACAGCAACTTGATAACCAATGTGTAAAATATAGAATATAATTATATATACATTTATATATATATATACACATGCACATACATGTGTGTATATATTCACTTCTGTCTATCTAAACACCAATCATTTCTTACCAGACTATTCCTCACATTCTTAATTCGCCAAGTCTAAGTAATGAAGTATTAAAAAAAAAAAAATAAAGAAAACCTGCTGTAAGTTACAACAGAGGGGAAAGAAAGGGAAAAAGAGAAATCATCATAATTTCTTTTTGTTGTCATGTGAAAGATCATAATCATACTCTAACTAGGAGACTATGAAAGAGAAATCGTGTGGGGGGATTACTATCCCTAATCCAAGTATATTTCAGTCAAGAAGGAATATTGAAGAGACAGCACATCATCAAAGTGATGTATAGTCTAAACAAAACAAAACAACAAAAATCAAAATCTCATTAACTTGGTGGTTTTCTAGTTCATGACCAGAGATAAACTCACTCTCTGAGAAATGTCTCTCTCCAGCTTCTTCCTCCTGGGCCCCATGCCCTGCTTTCTTTATCTGTATTCCCTCTCTGTGGTAGAGCCTATCCACTTACTTCATCTGGATCATGCAAATTACAAGTGCTTAGGCTGCTCTTATTTTTGTAATTTTGTCATAAGTTTAAAATTATTCACAAATGAATTAAAAAAAATATGTAAAAAGATTAGGAAGAAAAACAATTTATACAAATCATATAGAACCACACCACACTTGTTGGCTTGAATTATTTATCATTCAAATTTTTATAGTGCTTAGGTTTACTTTTGAGAACTAAAAAAGTTTTGCATATCAAACTGATTGTGCTATATTGGTAATATTTTATGCAGGGAGAAATTAATTCAGTTGTTACATTGATCCATTTTCCTGTCTTAGAAGAATTTTTGTTCTGGAATTTTCATCTTCCTAGGACATATTGACAGCTATCAGTGCTGATGTTTTGAGAAAAACAGTAGGTTAGCTTCTTAAAGTCTTTACATGTTTATAGGACACTCTCTATGAAAAAAAAACAAAACAAAACAAAAAAAATATTATTTTAATTATCTTTGGTTGTTACTGTTAATTGAATGATGTCAAATGAAAATTATCCCTTTGGTTATTTTATTTTCTTTCATGCCATTTTTAATAAAAGAAAAGTCAAGTAGATTTTTTTTTTTTTTGGCATGTGTTATGGTTTGGATGTAAGGAGTCCCCCAAAGCTCATGTGTGAGACAATGCAAGAAGGTTCAGAAGAAGTAAAATGACCAGATTATGAGAGCTTTAATCTAGTCAGTGGGCTAACCCACTGATATGGATTAACTGGGTGATAGCTATTGGCAGGAAGGGTGTGGCTGTAAGAGGAAAGTCACTGGGTCTGGGACAAGCTTTGGGTTTTACATATTGTCTCTGGGGAGAAGATTTCTCTCTCTGCTTGCCATGTCCTGAGCTGCTTCCCTCCCATGCCCTTCAACCATGATGCTCTGTCTCCCCCCAGACTCAGAGCTTGCAGCTGGCCAAACATAGACTGAACCTTGAAATTGTGAGCCAAAATAAGATTTTCCTCTTCTACATTGTTCTCGTCAGATTTTTATTTGTAATGATGAAAAAGATGACTAAAACAGTATGTAAGATCATCCACTGATAAAGATTTTAACAAATGCCATTTCAGATCAAATTGTATCCTTTCTGGTTTGGAATTAATAATAGATTTTGGCTTATATCCAGTTTTTTTCTGAAAATTTTCAATTTAAAACATGCAAAATAATCTTAGTTCTGATTATTATAAAAGCCTAAGCCTAATCTCATGTTAATTCAAACGTTAGAAACATCAGTAACATTTTCAAAACTAACAATGAACAGTGACATAAAAAATTACTAGAGAGTGTATTTGATGGAAGTTGTGAAAAATCTGTGTACTCACTCAATCTATAAAAATTTGATGAAAGAAATCAAAGATGACACAAATAAAGGGAAAGACATTCCACATTCATGGACTGGAAGAATAATATTGTTAAAATTTTGGTGCAATTATTTTTTTTCAGTAGAAGTATAAAATTGAAGCACTTTATAGGGAGAAAATTGAAAGGATTGTTAATAGCTTTATAAACATCTCCAAAATGTTAGAAGAACTCTGAATATGTTTTTTATAGTTGAGCTTGGAAAGAGAAATACAGAAGAGATGTTACAATTCAAAAGGGAATTGTTCATTTGTTTCCAAAGGCAAATACTTCTTGGAAATAAGTTAATCGGTCTTCAGATGAGCTTTCTATGCAGTGCCAGAAAAATGTAGATAAGTTAGCATGTAGAATCATTTGTCTGTTGAGACAAATGGCAGTATCATTCATTTATTTTGGATTTTTAAAAATAGGCAACTGACAAAATCATGGAATTTGCAGGGATATGGATGGCACTAGAGCAGATTATGCTAAGTGAAGCTAGCCAATCCCTAAAAAATAAATGCCAAATATCATCTTTGATATAAGGAGAGCAACTAAGAACAGAATAGGGAGGAAGAGCATGAGAAGAAGATTAACATTAAACAGGGACGAGAGGGGGAAGGGAAAGAGAGAGAGAAGGGAAATTGCATGGTAAAGGAAGGAGACCATCATTGTTATACAAAATTACATTTAAGAGGAAGTGAGGGGAAAGGGGAAAAAACCAAGAGAGAGAAATTAATTACAGTAAATGGGGTAGAGAGAGAAGATGGGAGTAGAGGAGAGGGGAGGGGAGGGGAGGGGGGATAGTAGAGGATAGGAAGGGCAGTAGAATACAACAGACACTAGTATGGAACTATGTAAAAAAGTGGTTGTGGAACCCATGTGAATCTGCAATATGTATACGGGGTAAAAATGGGAGTTCATAATCTGCTTGAATCAAATGTACGAAATATGACATGTCAAGAGCTTTGTAATGTTTTGAACAACTAATAATAAAAAAGAATCAAAAAAATAGGCTACTAAAAATTTTGAGTGGCTATATTATAATTTAGTTCTGGCAGCAATTTCTTATATGTTTATCTGCTTGTTTACTTAAATGGAATTGATCAATAGCTATAATCATCTTTTTTCACATAAATTAAAATCATAGTAACATATATTCTAAGAAGCTGATAAAAGGCTATTGATAGTTTCATTCATATATAAGTAAAATGAATGATTATTATTCTTCCATTTTGCATCGGTTTTTAATTCATTCATGCTTTTCAGTTTATAAGATGGTGAGTCCAAATGGGAATGAGTTTACAATATTATTTTAGTTAATCTCACATGAAGGATATTTAATAGATTTATGTTGGTTAATAGTATTGGAATTAAATTAAAATGAGTATAAGTAGTTACTATTTATACAGATTTTCCCAAATTATATTACAACTTCTAGTTTAAATCTTGGTTTCATTGCAATTGATTGTGTTGTGACCTTATTATTAATATTCTATAATGAGTTCTTAGTATAGAGCAGATTTTTAAATATGTCTCATCCTTATAAGGAAGATTTTTCTATTTTAAAATGTTTCTATCTCTTAAATTGTTTGTACCACCTAAACTATTTTCAGTCCTACCTGCGTCTCAAAGCCATAACACCTGCAGTTCTTCAATGCTCAACCTTCCCATCTCCTATTGTATTCATCCTTGAAAGTTTCAGCTTTACTACATTTTATTTTTATTTTTATTTTTATTTTTTTGTGTGTGTGTGATGTGGAAACATTCCTTTCTTCAACAAACCAGGCCACTTGTCCCAGTTGTAAGCTCTCACTATAAAAAAAAAAATCTCATAATTGCTTATTTGTCTGATGCTTCATAATTCTGTGTATACAGAGGGTTTATTATATGATAGAGTTTAGTATAATATCCGGTACACAGCCATGACTCAGTAAGAATTTTTTGTATTCATGATACAACCCCAACTTACTCTGGAAAAACTAAAGAGAGCATGAGAAGCCTCAAAGACTCAAGTAGAGGGACTAGGATTTCAAGCAAGTTTGTCTTAGTTCAGAAGCCTGCCTATACCTATTCCACAGTAACTATGCCCTTGACATTGGTGTATGATTAGTCTGTGAACACAGAGGTATTCTTGGGTCTGATATCTGGAAAGAAGTGATCCAAAGAATATTATATTTTGCATTTATGTTATAATATCCAGAGACAGCACATACTGTTTATTGTTAATAATGTAAAGGAAGGAGATGGCACAAGTTACAAGGAATGTTTTAAATATATTTTATGCTTTTAAGTTAGATGTAATAATAAGCAACATATAATGAAGAATAAATGAGACAAATAATGCTAAATACATACTGAATTATTCTTGTTATATAGCAAAAATTATTTCCAGTGAGTTTTGTAGACTCCAAGATGTTGTTTTCAACTACTTCTTATTATTATTTTAACTAGTACTTATTATTATTATTGTTGTTGTTATTATAACTGCTACTGTTATTGTTCTTATATTCACGGTAAATTAAACCCATTCCCTAGTAACACATAAAATCACAAGTATTGTTGCAAACCTCTTTGACAATGGCTCTGAGGGCCTTTTTTTAAAAAAAAATTTTGTAGTTGTAGATGGACAGAATGCCTTTGTTTTATTTGTTTATTTATTTAATTTTTTATGTGGTGCTAAGGATCGAACACAGTGCCTCCTGCATGCTAGGTGAGCACTCTGCCATTGAGCAACAGCACCATCCTGGTTCTGAGGGTCCTACTAAGGTTAGGGAAGGGTGCAATGTATTATGATGTCATTAAAATAGCATGCATTAGCTCAGGCTTATCTTCTGCATGTCAGAATCTACCATATGCTCCCTTTTTACAGGGTTACACACACACACACACACACACACACAAATATTGTCACTTAACAATTCATAGAAGTGCACTTCTCAAAAACTTATTTCCAAATTTGGATTTAATTATGTGATGAAATTCCAAGGACTTTAGCGTAGAATCTTCCAGAAGTTCAGTCAGATTCAACATCATTTTCTTTTTTTTTTTTTTTTTTTTTTTTTCATCAGAAAAACAATTTTTATTGGTTTGCCAATGTGATTAAATACTGTAGATATACTAATAAAAATGAAAAAAATCAATAATCGTACACTCCAAATTATGCAAGTTTCTCCACTCACATTTTAATTATTCCTTAAAGTCCATATAATCACTATAGAAAGCAACTAAATATATAATTCTGAATATATTTGTTAATAGTGGTTTGAAAATTTGTGGTACTTAGTTTTCAGTTAGACATCTATAGATTTCATCTGTAGTGGCCATGGGTGGTTATCAGAGAAAAAGACCAACTGGGTAGGAGGCGTGATTATGCTTGGCCTCCTGAGAGGCTTATGCCTACAAAGAAGATTTAAAAATCAATAACTGGAAACTTTAAGAAGTACTTGAGTCTAAAAATGTTTAAAGTAGTTACCTAAATAAGGTTATTTAATCAACATCATTTTCTATTCCATTCCATTCACATACATAACACCTAACCCTCAAAAAGTCTTCCATTGTGTAAATAATTGCAAAGGAAGAGGGAAAGAACAGAGAAAGAATGCAGATCTTTGAAGTGAGAAGAGCAGGGTAGTTTAAAAAATTGTCCCCAAGTGAGCTCCTAATTCTCTTGTAAGTGGTGTGTGGATGATAGGAGAGGTTAGTCTAGCACTATCCCATGCTGTAATGAGAATCTGTGTTTTTTGGTCATGAATTATATTTTAATGATGGTTGAAATAATTGCATAATCTCAATAGTACCCAGTTTCTTTCTTGTCTTCATGAAATTGTATAGATTTTATAACAATTCTCAATTCTTGAGTAAAATCATAAATTGATAAATTTCAAAATATTAAAATCTTCTGTCTCTCTTTTTTTCCCCTTTTGTGTATCTGACTTCAAATTCTAAAATGTAATGGGTGAAAAGTGAAAGAAATAGTCTCAGTTCATTACAGATTCACAACTTTTTTTGCTTCAAGGAAAACAATCAGAGAAAGATACGATGCAATATCTTCTATACATATAGGCTTAAAGTGATTTCTTTCTTTTTACCATGGAAACTTGTCTAGTAATAAAGGCATTGAATTCCCAGTGAGTGAATATCTTCATTTCCCCCCCCCATGGTAGTCTTTTAGACTTAAATATTTAATTGTGAGTTCTTCATTTTTAAGATTTTATTCCTTAATTTTCCCAAAAATTCAGCTCAATTTTATGATATTAATGTAAATATTTTGTTAGCCATATTTTCTGTTATATATATATATATATATATATACACATACATATATTTAAATAACTTATATACATTTGCATCCTTGTATTTATATATATATATATATATACACACACACATACATATATTTAAATAACTTATATACATTTGCATCCTTGTATTTATATATATATATATATATATATATATATATATGTTTATATATGTATGTATATACATATATATAAATGTCACACACTGACACATTATACTCTTATGCTTCATAAATTCTATCATAAAAGAATAAAATTCTGCCCTATTGCATTTGAGATCTTTCTAGATAAACTAGATTGTACATCTCACCACTTATACAAAAGGAGAATCAGTCATTGAAAAATAGTGCATTTGAGTTGGAAATGTTTCTATAGCTCACATCTGTAATCTTCTTGAGAGAAAACTGATATGAACCAATAAAGGGTCTTGTTATAGTTCTGTGTAGATCCACCTATTCTCCCATAGACTATCTCTAGTATTAATTTAGAAAAAAATATATAATTAATTAAACCTCAGCTGAAATGATAATTTCTCTTTCTAACCAGTTAGATAATTTTGGTTTTGCTTGTCTATTTGCCTTCCCAAATATAAAACTGTGTGATAGATATGTTAATTACTTGATTTAATTCTTTCATAAAACATCATGCTGTACATTGTCACTATATACAATTTTTATGTAACAATTAGGCCTTAATAAAGCTGAATAAAATGTGTCCTTTATAATCTTTTGTGAGAACATTCAATCAGAATACTTGCTGCATTCTAAAAACCGTTTTATATGTTATCATGCATCCAGTAGAGGATTCAGAGTAAAATAGCATTCAAAAATATAATTCTCTAGTCTTTCCCACCAAAACATCCAACCAGCAATTACTTCTGATCTTAAATATTCTGATCTTTGTTCATCTACTGGTCTCTGCCTCCTAAGTGCCTTGGTATGTGAGATGAATGCAAATTGAAGTAGGGCTAACAATCAGTCACTATTCTCCTTTGCAGGCTGGAGATGATTTGATATACACTGCTATTAGGCTATCTCTTGAGCAGCATGTCTGAATGAAGCAGGCTGTCAATCTTTCCAGCAGAGCTGACTGGAGGGTATGGATGTGCTGATCTCAGAGAAGCAAAAGACTTTGTTTTGATCACCGAAAGGAAGAGATCTGCAACTGCCTTTATTGTAATCTTACCCTTGCACCTGGCAAATCCAGATATTACAGAGAATTATTGTTCAATAGAGTAAGAAAATGTAATGTGATTTTGTCTCCTCATATTTCTCCTGAGAAACCGGGTAAAGTAGAAGTCTCTAATTCAGAAGCATTTGTTAATTTGCCAAATGCAACTTTAAAAACAGTACTATTTTCTTGAAGAACTTTGTTAAATATAGAAGGCTCCCTTTGATTTCCAACAGCTGGGCTTACTTGAGGGCACCATATTCATGAAATCAGGAGTTGGTTTGGCAGCTTTTATTTTTTAATCCAAATCTGTATGCCAGTAAAAGCAGTATATTGGCAATGGCATTAGACTGAGCATTTAGAGAATTGAAGTTTGGTGGTAACTGTGTCATTACAGTTAACTGCTAGGTGACCTTGCACAAGTCATTTTTGCTCAGTGTGCTTCCATTTTCTCATATGTGACTGTGAATGGGCAGGGAAACTCATTTTGCATGCGTGGTTTTTAACTATAACTAAGCAGAATTACTTGGGGGTGGTTTTAACAGTACAGATTCAGGAGCAAACCTATGGGGATGCTAATTCAGTAACTCTGAAGGGAGCGAAGAGAATTTACATGTTCAATGTGCTTCCCAACCACTCTTATGAGGTGAATCTATAGACTGGCATTCAGGGCTACTAGGGCAATGGTGCTTGACATCCCTTTGGGACCAGAGATGAAATGCTCCCCTGTGGTAGATCACAACTATACCTTATAAAGACTCAGTACTGAGGTGGGCAGAGAGGGTGAATGCCTATAAATCCACTGACTTGTAAGGCTGAGGCAAATTACAAGTTTGGACTGGTCTAGGCAATTTAGTGAGACCCTTTCTCAAAGTAAATTTAAAAAAGTAAAAGGGCTGGTGCTGTAGTTCAGTGGTAAGTGCCACTGGATTCAATCCCCACTACTGCAAAAAGGCAACAACAACACGGTTTTCAAAGTTGTGGATGCCTAGCAGCTCGTACCAGACATTCTGCTTTGGCTGATCTGAGGTAGAGTCTGAGCACGGGCCCCCTTAAAGTTCTTCATGCACAGCCAAAATGTCAACTAACTGCTTCAACAGGCTTTTTTGGTTTGGGGCTCCAATTAATTGAAGGCTGAACGCTTAACATGTGTACCACCTTGCACATACTTTCTAACTAAGCAGGAAGAAACTGAGGGTTTTGGATTTACTAACTTGCCAAGAATCAGTCAATGTGAGGGAGAGACTTGTAGCAGTGACTATGTGACTCCTGTGTTGCTCCCAGTACACCACACAATCTTTCACTGGTCTGCAGAATAGCTACAATGTACTGACATCAGAATTGGGTAAATTTATCAATGTGGCAAGATTCCCAGTTTTACTAATCCTTAGATAAAGTTTTCTTATGGGAACTCAATCTGTCAACATTCCCTTGGAAGACTCAATATCAGGAAACATTTGGGGTTAAAATCAATTGATATAATCATGTAAATAAATCTTAGCACCTATTTCTAGAGTCCCCTTCCCATGATCCACAACCAAATTCGGTATTTTTACAATTTACTGAATTTGGAATTAATCTTGAAGTCCCAAACCAATTAAGAAATTGCCAGAAATTTTTGGAATAAATCCCACTGACTCTGTTTTAGGAAGCACCAGAGTCAGACGTTTTAATCAACTCCAACAGTCGGTCAATATGTCACTTGTAGAAAAGCCAAGAATTTGGTTCTCAAAAAAAGTGCCCAGTTTCCTTTTCTGGAATGAACACTGCTGGTCTCAGGAGTGATATTGTGGCCAGGTGGTGAAGTTGTAATATCTCTGAACTGTTTCTTCTGTGTACTTATCCATGTATTCAGTTTACTTGTTCAATTTTCTGATCACTCTCAGATACTGGGTTTAATACTCTAATACAGAAAGAAGAACTATTACTGGTGATGAGACTTGAGGTCCCCAGTGGAACCCACCTCTTAGCAAACACTATTCCCCAGTCTTTGATAGAATTGCAGGATATACTTTCTACTTCATGTTGAATTTTATGTTCATTTGTTAGAATTTGTAAATACTTACTTCTATCTCCATTCCCCCCGCCCCCCGCTCTTAGTTGTTTTGTTCCACTGTTTTAGGTTCCCAATCTCAAGCTTTACTGCTCATTCTTCTCTCACAACCAGGTTTTCTTGATCTACCCACAGCTTTTTTAGTGTCTCACCTCAACCTATTTTCAGGTGCTCTCTCAGTCTATATCAGTGATAAAATGACTTACTGAAAATCTCTGTTGAACATTATTTATAGAAACTTAGAAGGTGATGTATGTCTGAGTGGCCCAGGACAGATGGGTATTACTTCAGTAAATTGGTCCACTAATGAGGATTCCTACAGAAATTCCCCCAGGTCATCTCTAAAATGCCCGTACCAGTCCTGGTACTCCTGAGGTTGACCGTATTCTTATATGTACTTGTGATTCTCGATTCCCACATTCCCATTTTTTGGAAGTTTTCCTCTCATGCCTACCTCAGTGTGTTCTCCTTACAGCCCATTATCTGTCTCGAATTCTGACTGACTGTCCTGTGGCTTCATAGAAGTGATTTCCTGTCCACAGAATTAATGCAGATCACTGACTCTCAATCTACTGAAATTCTACTCAAGGTATTTGAGTTTTATCTGCAGCACAAATTCTAGCAAATGATTCAATTTGTTGATTAAATAAACAAACTACAAGTGGGGGAAAATAATTTTGAGTTTACTTTCACTTTTATCTGTTTAAGTGTGTTATACTTTAAAATACAGATAATGCTGTTTGTTTCTTGGAGGATAATTAGCCTTTTTCATTTTTTTTCTAATCAAGTGGAACATAGAAATGGGAAAGTTCTAGTAAGGATATATTTTCATTCAGAGTAGCTGCATCCTACAGATAAACTATTTTAAAATGTCTATTGTCAAATCTAAGAAAGAAACAGAAATATATAACAGGGCATTTTACTTGATTATAAGCAATCTACACATTATACCACATGGACTAATAAAGTCTAGATAAGACTTATCTCCAGCTGACTATTTTTGAGAATTTATGATGTAACCTTGAAACTTATTTCTGCAGAATGATGCCAGGCCTGAATGGAGAACCAAATATATCTTGAGTCTGCTGCTTGTGACTGTGATTCAAGGCCTATTGATCTAGTTAGTATTTTGACTTTGCTATTCTATTTGGTAAAACAGTCATTCTTTGGCTTTCTATAAAATTGCAATATGCCTAATAAGTATGAAAAGAAGCCAAAAATACTATTTGTTCTATTCATCTTCCCACTCTAGGAAGAAAACTTTAACAACCATTGTCAGTTGATGAACACATTATTCACTTAGCATATCAGAAAGATTCCTCTACATGCGATTTAAGAAAACACAAAGAAGAATTAAAGATAGAATCATACTGCTCCATAATGTTAAAATATACATAAACCGTATATTTTATCAATCAAATTATAAAATTATATTCTAACTAAAAATTGCCAAACTGTTTGCAATGCTGACTAGTTATAAAGAACATTATATTATAATATTTTATTTTAATTTCTGTTTATGTTTCATTTTTTCAGTAATGGGTTTGGAACACTCTACCATTGAACCACACACCCAGCTCTTAGAATATTTATTTTCTAAGGGTCCTAATAAGGAAGTGTGAAACTCTGCTGAGAGGAGCCAAGAACATTTGCTTATCTTTATTTGTTCAGCGTGGAATCACTTTCACTTGGCTCATGAATGCTGGTAAATTTTGTGAATCAAGTTGATCACTGACATTTAGAAAATTAGCACTTCTTTCAAAGACTTAAAGTTTCTTCTTTAAAGACAGTACATATTCAATCTCCAGCATTACAGAAAGAAAGGGAGCAGGGTGTGTGGGGGAAGAATGATGAACAAGGTATTCTTAATTTCTAATACCCTTATTTTTATTAATACTGGAAATTTATTTACAGGTCATATTTTCTAGTAATGATCTTTGCATTACTATGTTGAGTTCATGCTTCTTGAAAGATGTTACACATTTCCCCTTCTATTAAGTGAGAATACCAAAGAGTTCATGTAAAAGAGTCAAAATAATTATCAATATTAATGCAAAATAGTACATATATTATAAATGGTATTATTATACATGTTTTGTATTACAATTGCACCTGCATGACATATATATTAATAAATATACTTAGGTGTCTATTCAATATGTACTAAATTTGAGAATATCCAGTAAAATTTACACATTATTCTTAATTGTGAGGATAAGTAAATACATAAAAATGTATTTAAATTAGTTTAAATTAATTTTTTGACTAAAAAAATGCTTAGTTTTTATTGTTTCCTAAAATATATTTATGCATCTTCATTCTATTGAAAATTAAATTGTGATCAAAAGAGAAAAATAATATTACACCTGTAAATACATGTTGTGTGTCTATATACTTTACATCACCTTTAAAAAAAAGGTGTGCATATATCTGTATGTGTTGGTGTGTGTAAATGAGAGAAAGAGATGAAGTTGCATAACATGGATAGACAGTCCTACACTGAAAGTCAGTAGCCATAATTATTATCCCAGCTCTGCCTCTGACTGGTGACTTCACTGTTGGAAAATAATCACTTTCTGAACTTCATTTTGCTTGTCTGTTATATCATCTTGAATATTGCAGTTTTAATGTTGGTGCTTCAATGTTTAAATTAATCTGTGCAATCTAAGGACATAAGAGTATGAGTGGGAATATTTAAATATTTATCAAGGACCAAAACTGCTGCAATTTTTCTCAACAAAATTAACTCTATAGGAAACAATATAAAATATAATTTATTAGTTTTGTTTTACTCTCCCAGTGTCTGTGCACAAGATCTGCTAGATTAATACCTGTTAAATTTGTTTTGTGGTTTCTAGTTTCACAAATATATTGACTCAAACAAAATTTCTGCAGAGATATCAGGTCTGGGCAGGAAGTTTAAGACTGGAGTAGTGGCCTGAAAGTACAGTAGCCATTCTCCCATGAATGACAATCACAGAGTGAAGACAGGTCAAGGAGTGCAGAGCCTAAGACAGCCGGCAAGAGCTGAACACCCAAGAGAAGTGGGTGTCCTGGATCCAGGAAGCCTGCCCATGGCCACAGGTAGATACTGCATAACAGGATTCAGAGAGATTGCACACATCAAACAGGAGCCTATCCGGGCAAGGTGGTGCATGGCTGTGAGGCAGAAGGATTGCAAGTTCAAATTCAGCCTCAGCTACTTAGAGAGACACTAATCAACTTAGTGAGCACTGTGTCAAAATTTCAAAAAAGAAAAAAAAAAGGGAAGAGGATATGGCTCAGTGATTAAGCAATGCTGGGTTCAATCACTGGTAGAGAGAAAGAAATAAAAAGAAAAGAAACCAGGAGCCAAGCCTGGGGTTCTGGTAGGAATATCCCAGAGAATTCTGTCTTCCTTCATCGTTTCTGGAGGAGCAACCTCTGATCCAAATTCATAAAATGCTTAATGCTTTCTGCCTCTTTTTTTGTAAATAAGTTTGTCTAACACAATATCTCCCTCTTAAATTTCCAGGAACATCTGTAACAACTATTATCACATTAAAGGAAGAAACAGTGTCAAAAGGTTTACATGACTCACCCCAAATCCACAGTAAGTGTGAGGTTGTTATTTTTTATTTTCTCAAAGATACAGTCATGCCAAAGATAAATTGCAAATCAAAGTAGTAAAAATAATAACAATGATAGCAGTAATGACTAACATAAATTGAGTGCTAGTGTAATATAATGTTAAAAAGGACAATGATAATAATGGTGACACACATTTATTGAGTGCTTTACCAAATATCAGGCAATGGGTTTAGGGATTACCACACAAACAAAGGCAGACAGCACACACACCAGATAACTGGAACAATGTTTTTTGATAAAGATACTCATGGAATCTAAATTGTGCAGGAGAGTGGGATGGTTGCCTAAGCACCGGTTTGGAGCTGCTGTCTATGGGGATAGATTTGCAAGCCAGATTGTAGTCTGAGAGCTGAGCTGTGGTGGGTTGGTCTCACTCAGGCTCATACTTATCACATTTTAAAAAATTCATTTGCTCATGATATCATCTCAATAATCAAATGAGATAGAATGCAATTGGCATTATTATTATAATGAACTTTACATATCCAAAAGTAAATGCTTAAGAAGTTTGAAATATTTTTATGTGGATTTTATAAACATTTAAGAACATATTTGAATCTTGAATCCAGTTCTCTTCCACTGTAGCCCATGTTCTAAGCACCTCTGGTCAATTATAATTTTAGTAGAGACTATGTATTTATGTTGACAAATATTTAGGGATTGAAAGAATTTGAAATGTTTTGTAGTCAGCTCATTTGCCTAGAGATTTTGTTTACAAAAATGGAATTTAACTTTTCTCTCTTCCTCAATTTCTCTTATAATATAGGTAGATGATAATAGATAGAATTACAAATATATGAATACATAGATATAATATATTTTATACACATATATATCTATTATATATAAAACATATATTGAAATATAGATATATATGTATATAGATCTAACTCATATATTTGTTTTAATGTAATATTATATATATATATATATATATATATGTGTGTGTGTGTGTGTGTGTGTGTGTGTGTGTGTGTGTGTGTTTGAAAGAGATGCATGAACATAATTCTGGTGATGCACTACCCCCACTTTGAATTAACCAGTTCAAGAGGAAGAATAGTTACAGACCTGAGATTATAAAAGGGTTTTGTTACAAAGTTCTCATTTGCTCCACAACTCAGCTTTCTCTAGGATCTGAGCTAGTTCCCAGTACATATAAATTTTATCTTCATTTCTATGACAAACATTTTCTCTCAGGTGAATTTTGCATCAGAGAGTCATTCTTACCCCTCTGCTCTTGGTGAACGGTTTTGAGAAGGTGTTAGTGGGAGGGAGAGCTCAGACAGGGAGAGGAACAAAGGACCTACCATCTACCTGAAAATCCTACAGCAGGACAAATTCTTTTGTCCAGGGCCAAGAAATGATTCCACACATGAATCTTCTTCTTTGTTGGCGACTTCATGATGTAGGTGATGTCCCCTTATTGTTGCATCCCCTGTTAGCTATGACATGAAGCTGTGATTTTTAAATGCTCAGGGTAAAGGATTCAATGTAAGTGAATTAGGTGTGCATTACTTTGTTTTGATTTCAAAGCAATTTTCTTATTTTTTTCAACTCCTGGATGCAGTGTTCAGAAATGTCAGCTCAGCTGACATCAAAAAATTTTTAAAAAATTATTTAATATTTTAAAATTTAGATATAGAGAAACTGGTACTAGATTTCCTAGCCAGGCTAAGCCTGTTGCCATGACCCTGACAGGCAGAGACACTCTATTATGTATTTTCTTTTTGCTTCCTGGGTTTTATGGAGACTTTCTCAGGAGCATAGTTAGTAAAGATTAGCTCAACAAACCAAGGAAAGATGGTGGAGAGTCCCAGTTCTCTCCATTCCTCTGCTTTCGAGACAGAAAACAGTCATTTACTTCTTCCCACTGTGTTTCTGATACAAGAGTAGCTATGGTGCTGTTCTCGTCTCCCAGTTGCCCATGTGAGAAAGCTGCTCTCTTCCATATTTTCTCCCTGGTTGCTTGACACTTCCAGGAACAAATCACTATGCATTCCAGTGTCATAAAGGCTCCTCCCATCTCAATGTGCTCTTTCCAGGGCACCTACTCTCCTAGGCTGAGTACACACAATGCGCTCCGTTAACTCACTCAACCTGTTAAACATACATGTGATGTGAGTAACTCCTTCTATGTTAGAGATGTGAAAACCTCACGACAACTACACAGATCAGTCCGAAGCCAGGTAGCTGCAGGGCCAGAGCTGGGCTTTTCTATACTTTGCATACGCCATGGCAAATATTAATCAAGCTCCTCAGAGTTGATTTCTTAGATACCTGTGTCTAAACTTGAAAGTATTCAAGTTCAAGTTGAAAGTATTCACTATCGCTGCCAACAGTGGATTATGGACATACATTTTTCCCATGTATTTGGATTTATGTTAAATGACTTGCATTCTCTTTTCACATTGATAAGATTTTCTTAAAAATTACTCCAAATATTACATTTGCTTCTGTTAATGCTAAATCTCTGCAAAATGTATTGTTGGACTGAAATCAGTTTTTTGACAATCTCCATCCCATTTTGGCTGTCACTGTGACTTATCTGGGTAATTCCAAACCACAGCCCTTATCTATGGGTTCAGGTTCTCCTTGCCTCTTATCAGTCTTGAAAGAGGAATGAGATTACTTTGCATAAATCTCTCCTCTGCTATACCTGATTGAAATTGACACTCCATCTCTGAACCCAGTCAGAACCCCGTCTGAACTTCAGTCAATGTGTCCTTTTCTGTCAGCCCTAAGATTCTATATCATCCAGAATACTTTTTCATTACTCCAGAATTTTTTATATTGTTCAAAGGTATTAACCAATGTTTCCTACCAAGAAAAAGAATCTCTATCTGCAAGGCACTGTTGGTTTATTATACAAAATGTTTGATAGCACAGTGTTGATGCTTTCAATTGTCAGTGTCGATGACTACAATGTATGGCTCAGTGCTTTGATATTTCAAATTTACAAACTTCCTCCCTAAATGTCTTATATTTATTTACTAGTTACAGTTTTCAAAGGACATTCATGTGCATTTTTTTCTTTGTTCATCACAATACTCCGTGAGTGAGACAGAACAGATAGTATAAAAATCTTTGTTCACAGATGTGAAAATTCTGACACAGGAAAGTTATAAGTGACAAGATCACACAGTTAGCAAACAAAAGCCAAAAGTAGAGTAGATCACAAGATTGTGTGTGTGTTTTATGTCTCTCTCTCTCTCTCTCTCTCTCTCTCTCTCTCTCTCTCTCTATATATATATATATATATATATATATATATATATATATAGTGTGTGTGTGTGTGTGTGTGTGAGAGAGAGAGAGAGAGTGTTGCTGTTGCTGGAATCTAACCCAGGTCCTTGATCACACTAAGCAAGAGCCAGTTCTAATAGTGAGCTATATCCAAGCCTGCAATAATTTTCATTACTTTAAAAAATGGTAAAGGATTTTGCTAATTATCACACTCCCCATATATATCAGGCCTACTGCCATCAAAAGAGTGAGTTTATAGTCATCAAAAAGGCAGTGTGAATGGGGGGTGAGGCATTGAGCAATAAAATGGAATTGTGAGATCTAAGTAAACATGAGGGGATATTTACAGTTTTGACGGTAAATACTTGACACTATGTCTTGGAATGCCTTTTTAAAAATCAAGTTTATTTCTTCTGTATTCATTCTAAGGTAAGCAAAGAAGCAGGAAAAGGAGGCAGATGAAGTTAAGAGGATCAAGGAAAGTGTCTCTGACGAGGTAGATTGGGAAAACAACCTCAGGAAAGGGCGTTGGGCGCCAGGTGGTGTTCTGCGGGGGAGGCGTCAAGGTCGCGACTTCTCCTTGAATGTTTCTTACCTGTTGGAAACAGTGCCACAGGACCACACATTCCCAAATCTGTTGAAAACAGAGTGAGGAGGGGTAGAGATGACTTTTAGAAGGTGGTCACCAGAGCTGGGGTTCTTGTACCTAGAGTGGTTATCTTCTAGCTGTGTTACAATACTTATTGAACATTCTGTATATACAAACTGAGTGGCATGTACCACTGTTAAAGCATTAATTTGTGCCAAGTAGAAGGCGTATTTTTACCAGTTAATTGTCAGCAACCCACTTAAAGGAAGTATTATCTTACAGAGGTCACAACTGGGGTTCTGAGCAGTTAGGTCATGATCACTTGGTCATGGTCACATGACCAGGCACCAGATTTCTTGGATTGTTGAACAGTTTTCTACTGGGAAAATGCTGACATTTGAACCCAGTTTACTAGATGGAACTTGGGAGTAAGCTCTAGAATAAAAGATTGGGTAATTCTTAAGTTCCCAAATTACACAAAGAATAAATCAAACTTCACTATGTGAAGGAATTTTTGAGTCATATTATCTGATTCTCCATTGGTGTGGGGAACTGAGCCTTTTGAGGACTTGGTCATAACCATTTCCAAGAAGTGGATTTTATTGGTGGGAAATTTATGCATATGTTACTACTGCTCATCATGTTTGTAAGAATTTTATTTCTTTTGGGCTGGGGATGTGGCTCAAGCGGTAGCGTGCTCACCTGGCATGTGCGTGGTGCTGGGTTTGATCCTTAGCACCACATAAAAACAAAATAAAGATGTTGTGTCCACCGAAAACTAAAAAAATAAATATTAAAAAATTCTCTCTCTCTCTCTCTCTCTCTCTCTCTCTCTCTCTCTCTCTTTCTGTCTCACTCTCTCTCTCTCTAAAAAAAAAAGAATTTCTTCACTTTTATATTAGTAACTTGTGATCTTTGGTAAAATGCCAACAAACACATGAGCAAGAAATTAAAATGACTAAAAATTATCATTTCATCAGCTAAAGATAACTTCTTTAAGAACTAACAAAGTAATCTACATTTTCTACAGGACACTTTTTGTGCAATTAGATACATTAAATAAATAATTGTTTTATAAAAATGATCTCATTTTATGTACTCCACATTATCTATATCGAGGTTATGTTTTCAATCAATTATACATGTTTATTGTTGTTACTGATAATATCAATTATGTTGTATTCATCTTATAGCACTTAAGTAATCAATTTTATATTTCCAAACATATAAATTTTCCCAATTTTTGTTTTATAGTGAATATCTCTATCCACTTTTATATACAAAAATCTTCACTTATTTGTATTATTTTTTAATTGTATTTTTTTCTTACATGTCATTGTAACTTATTCTTTCTTCCTGAGTATTTTCCATAGTTTACAAAGAACTAAGTTTCTCCCATCCTAATTTTAGCAATGAGGTTAAATTTTTTACCTGGTACCCTGTGTATGTTTTATTAGCATGTCTTTCCTGTGTAAATATAAATCGATATATATTTAAACATATTTCTAAAAAATGTTTAAAGTAAAACTTCAAATGACCAGTAAGTATAATTAGAAACAATATGGAGATTATGGTCTGAAAACATTGTGAATATTCATAAATGTTGCTCCTTTTATATCTTTCTCTGGTTCCTAGTAGCCTATCTTCCTTTACTCTATTTTCTCCAATCTTGTTATGTTGACCCTGGAATTCCCCCCCCCTCCCACATCACCTTCTCTATCTACACATTTTATCACCCTCAGAAAGTCTTAGTGTCTGCCCTTGTGATTCACTTCAAAGGCTGAGGCTATGTCTTGTGTCTTCATACACAGTCATGGCCTGGGAAATAAGGCGACACAAGATTCCTCTTAATGGCTAAAGAACTAAAATGGATGATGAGATCACATGTTTAAAATGTTCATTTGCCTTTCATAAAACAAGTGACATACATTTATAATGATAATATGCCATAGAATAGGAAAATGTGACATATTTTATGGAGCAAAGAAATCATATGCAGAACTTGGGGTGTAGACTGCCTTGAACTCACTGAAATATATCCTATAACCAACTAGAGCAACCTTATAGTTGTAGAAATACCTCTCTTTAGAGTTGAAAAGTATTGGAGATTTAAAATCATGCTTTTCATTAAATAGTTTAAGTCCTTACTAGTAAAAATTAAAAATGAAACAATACAAAAAGACATACTGTAAGAGTCCTGAAAAAATCATTCATATCTCCTGTATTTTCTCTCTGCCCTTATGGTAACTTCCTAAGAAATATTTCCTTCATGCAATCTGTAAAAAAGCTAATGATAAGCATGTAGGGATCATTGTCAGAGAACTCTTCAACTGAAATTCCTATTTGAGTATCTCATAAAAGGATAATAGAATGTACTAAAATTTTAGAGTTAAAATCTATAGAAATGTATAATTCTTGTGTTACAGTTGGAAAGTAAGACAAATCAGACAAATGTAATAATACAAACTTCTCTGAAATTTTACTGCCTTGCAACCATATCTGTTTTCAACTCAGCTAAAAACTTGGGGGTAATTACCTACAGAGATCATTCAAGGAAAGCAAATAATACATCTCGGATGTTAAGCACTAAATCAAGGACTTTGTAGACAATGTCATTCTGTGCTTACCTATAATTTATTTTAAGCTTATGTATATTTTAGATATATATTTAATAAATATGGTTATCTGATTATCATGTTTATAGCAAATTAGTGGTGGTAAGGGAGATGACTAAATGAATACACACCAACAAAAATAACAAATAAAATTACAAAGCAAAAAATATTTTTTGATAAGCACTGGAATTTTAAGTAACCTATAATTAATCTAAGTATAATACTAGTAGAGCACACCTGTAAAAGTAATGCTACAAAAACTTGCATTCATAGTGATTACAGTAAGCAACTAAGAAAATCTTTAAATTATCACTTTTATTTCAAAAGTCATAGAAAAGTATTATCCATTTTAGAATGATGCCTTTCCACGTGGTTACAAAAAGTTTAAAGTCAAAAGCAGTAAATCTCTAGATAGCCAAAAGGCTTAGCTTACAGAATAAATTATTTCCCAAAGGTTTTGAAAAGCAAAGCTTTCATTCAGTGGAAAAGAATCTGGATAACAATAAAATAGTAATGTGGCACAAGGTAAAACATGATTAAACCTTTGAATGAAGTATATAAGCAATTGCTGGAGGAGCTCACAAAACCATCATTGTGATGAGCAATTGACACTTGTGAGTTTTCAGCTAGACACTGAGGGAGAGAAAGATTCAGATATGCAAAAATGGAACCTTGATGGAAGGTTAGAAGTGCAGATGCCTTCTCAAAACTTTTAACAACTGCATTGTGTATTCAAGGGGCAGGTAACAATGGAGAGTAGCTGCTACTAGGAATGGTGAAAAATAATAATACCAGGGAACAATTTTTTAAATATAAGTGGTATCCTCTGTAGTTTTACATAGGAAATGAGAACTTACTAAATGCTTTGCTTAATATAGAGAAATACTTTAATATAATGAGTTTTAGAAGAGATAAATGTGGAACCTCTATTCAGGATGGAGGAAGATTAACTTGGATTAAATGTAGAAGGGAAATAGTTGCAAAATACTATTAAGAAAGATATCAACAGCAAATAAGCAAAAGTTGACAGTTCTGTGGGAGTGGAAGACAAGGAATGCCTTTCAGCCCACAGGGGATTCAGGGTTGGCCCCAGATGTTTTGCAGAATCAGAGTCTTGGAGAAGGAAGGCCAGTAATTTGCCCAAGGTCACATCCCTAATTAATGCTGAGACTAGAACTAAAGTCCTGATTCTGAGCCCAGAGATATCTTCTGTTTTGATAAGTATTTAAATTAGGTTCCTTTCTTTATTTGTTTTTTTCTATAAAAGCATTAGCCTTCAGAAACTAGGCCAGGAGCCAAGAAATTGAGATTTCATTTCCTGTTCTATGCAGAACTGTTTTCTTACTGTCACTTAACCCAATGGTGCCTTTTCCTTACAGCTCTTAAATTAAGGTACAAAGAACATTTCTGTTAGATATTTGTTAAGGAGAAAAGCCATTCTTCTGAGAAGGAGGCAGAGTAACTGTGACTTTGCAAATGTAGCCTGTTGTGAAATACCCGGGAGTCAGCCAATTTCTCCATGTTATGATGGATTTTGGCATGAATACCATGAAAGGGAATGTGCATTATTCACAAAAGTATGTTCTTCATATATATCATTTAATCTCCCGGGAAACGGGTTTCTACTGAGCCAGCAATAAATTTCTACTAAAAAAAAAAAAAAAAAAACTTGGAAAGAAGAATGTGTACAATTACATAAAATAAAAAAGGAGTTTTTTCATGGACAAAGTCAAGCCTTCCATCATCGAGTCACAATTCCCTCTTCTTTTTTTGTGTGTTCCTGTGTTCATTTAGCATGACGCTGTGTCCGCAAAGACCTCTCCGTGAAGGCTGAAGGAAGTCAGCCGGGGACCCCAAGTTAACACGTCTTCAACTTGCCCTTTGACAACACCAACATATTTCATTCTTTTCAGTAGTTTGTTTCATTTTTTGTAATCAGGTTTTATTTGTGTCAACCCAACATATTCTTCTTGAGGCACTATTTTTGACCTCTTTGATTTAGTTTCAATTTTTGCTTGAGCCTCCCTTCAGGTTCCCTGTTGAGTTACATCTCTTTTTATGTTTATGCTCCCATTTGGCAATACTGTTAGGTTTTATGGCTGATTTTCACACTCACATCCCCAAAGTCACCCACTCAAAGTCAACACTCCTTTAGTTTCCTCAAGACGGTCTTCAAACAAAGTGCAATGCTGATCACCGAAAGCGGGTCAGCAAGATGGACTTTTAAAGCCAGGCTTCCCCCCAGGTGCTGTGTTTCTTTAATAGAGTTTTCAGTTTACTTTATGTTGTTGTCTTTTCGTGTCTGAAAATAGGGAGTAGGAAGCAAACAGAAGCAGGGGCGATTAGAGCAATCCTTCAGGACACTGGTGCAGTCAGCGAACCCTGCTGTGATTTTCCATCCTAACTTTTATTATTTTTGCCACATTTGTGGTTTGGTGCTTAATTATCTTGAAGAGTCCAATGCAAGAAAAGGTATGCCTTGACAGGTAGACAGAGCAGAGGGATGGAGAATGTCGGAGCAGGTGGATTTAGAGGGACAAGCCAAGAGGCAAATGGTTGTGACTGGGCAGTCTGTCAGCAGTAACAGGGCCCTGGGCACCTGTCTAGGAGGCTGAAAACAGTCAGAAAAGCCAGCTCTGTCGTGCTGTGGAACGAGCTTCTGATACAGACCTCTGGGTGTACACACAATAATTAATCAAAGACAAAAACAAAACCAGACAAGTGTTTAGTCGGGCACCAAGAATACAAGTCTGAATGGGTCCTGCAAACACGGGAGCATCCCAGATCTGGAGTCTGGGTCACAGCACTGTAGAAGATGGGTAGCCCTGAGAGCTTAGCAATGAAGTCCTCTTGGTGAAACTGCTGATGTCCTCTTTCACTAAGGTCAAGAGGGGCTTAAAGCCTGGAATCGCTCCAGTCTTCAGACAGGCTGTGAAGGGGGCAAATCTAGTCAGAAAAGGAAGGAGGGGCTATTAGGCCAGGCTGAGAAAAGCTTTGAACTGAAGAACAACGTTAACAGCAACCTAAAGAAGGACAACAGGACTAACTCAGAGAACAAACGAGTTCCTGCAGACACATTAAAACAGGGACAACACTAACGATTACAGAATCATTTCTTGTGATGAAAACTCATATCTATCTTGACTATTCAGCAAGCTGCAAAAGACTACACTTTCACCTGCAATCCCTCAGGCTCAGGAGGCTGAGACAGGAGGATCACAAGTTCAATGCCAGGCTCAACAACTTGGTGAGGCCCTGTCTCAAACTAAGTAAAATAATAATAATAATAATAATAATAATAATATTGTGGATATGGCTCAGTGGTAAACATCAAGTGATTTCACAACCCTGGTTAAATATCAGGTACCAAAAATAAACAAACAAAAAAGCTGCCTTTTCTTAGGTAAAAATATATGCTTCCTTTCAACACAACAGCACTTGAAAAATGGCTTAGAGAGAGTTGGTGCTATACACCAGAATGAGCAAACACAGTCATCTATACATGAGACCTCTTCTACTTTAATTGAAACTTCCAGAGTCTTCTCACAAGTAGACCATTGTGTTGGGTGAAGGACTGGGGGGCATGCTCTTCTAGCCCTAAGAATTTACTTCATCAGAATTTAAGGGGTTGGGGGGGACAGGTGTTTAGTCTGCAGGCATTAGGTCCCACGATGAGGGGTTTTAATACAAGATCACTGCTTTTACCAGCTACATAACTCTAATGTATGGAACCCCAAAGTCCTAAGTGATGAATCGAAAAGTGTATAATCCGCCATATGACAATTCAATGACAGGACAGAAAAATAGGATATGAAGAATATTCAATGCAAAATAAAGTGTGGTTCTCGTTAACCAATGTCAGTATGGAATATGAAATAAGAAGGGTTAAATATCTTTTCTCTCTCTCTCTCTCTCTCTCTCTCTCTCTCTCTCTCTCTCTCTCTGATGGACAAATGTGACTGCTTTTGAATTATGCAAAACCCCAAACTGAAAAACCCCAACCTGCCCAGGCTGCCCCTATTAAAAGTGGACAGCTTGTCCTGTTGATATCCATGGTTCATAGGCCTTCTGTATCTTTCCTCAGGGACTGAGGCTCCCAATGGAGACAGTAGCTGACCTTAGCAGGAGATGGAATTACTTGCAGAGGCCACTTAACTTCTCTGTCAATGGCTGTTCCCAGTGACCACAGTGACCACAGTGAACACAGTCCCGGGACAGGACATTCTCTCTGTGTCAGTTTCCATCCACACACGAGTGCATTCACAAACTGAATAGAGCTCTGAGCAGCTGCTCTCGGCATAGCTCTGGGCTGAGGTTGAAAAGGGAGTGAAAACAAATGGGCAGGGCTCTAACCCTGCCCCCAAGTGGGGGCGGGCATTATGTGCCTGCAGAAAAATAACTAAATGAGAGGTTACTTACTTTATCACATGAAAGTTCCTCCCGAACAAAGCAGAATAAGCAGGCTTTACAGAAACCTTGTCTGGTCATAATGTCTCAGAACTCGCTGTTTCCATCTGTGCCATCTTTGACCTGTGGTTTTGAATTTCATGTTTTTAAAACAGGTGTCCCAAGTTCAATTTTACTTCTGAATTTCAGGTAAGATGAGAAGAATAATAAGGAAATTGTAGGAAGAAAGTGAAACTTTCCTCAAAAATGACCGACAGATAGGGCTGGTGTTGTGGCTCAGTGGTAGAGCACTCACCTAGCACATGCGAGCCCCGGGGTTCGATCCTCAGCACCACATAAAAATAAATAAAATAAAGGTATTGTGTACTACGACTAAGTAAAAAAAAAATACCAACATATAAATGAATTCCCATTGGTCAAAATGTGTCGGTGGGCCTCAACCGATGAAGGAAGGGGGACAATTGTGTTTCAGCCAGGCTTGGTGCTGTCCCAAAGCAAGCAGGCTTTGTTAATGAGACAGAGGGACTGGACAGTGAGCAGGCAGAGAGCAGCTTCTGCCACATCAGGCGTTGTTATCTCTGTCGAGAAAAGGACTTACGTTCCACTGAGCTGGCCTCACCTGACAAAATCTCTCTGACCAACAACTTTGATTCAAGAATGGCTGAAAGCCTGTCTTCTGGAATCTGATTCATGGGTTGGAGCCCTTGCCCTCTGGCCTTATAGCTCTGTGACTTAGGACAAGGGTTTAGCCTGACTATACCTTAGCCTCCTCACTTTACTAACAGTAAGGGTCCCTACCTCTGTGCACTGATATGAGGACTAGCCCCGAACATGCAGATTCACTGGGCACTAAAACACAGGCTGGCTTCCATCTTTGTATCTGCTGTGTTTCATATTAATCTGGAAGCCCATTTGTCTTACTTGGGCACCACACAGATACTTCTTCCGTGGACCAGGAGGAACTGACCACGGATGTGATTAATTCCGGTCTGCTTGGCAGTCATTCTTCATTGTACTCTCATCCATGTACTCCTCCTCGGGTGTGCTTCTGTTTTGTGTGAATGTGATTATTGATTGATTGATTGACTGATTGCAGGGTATTTGTACAATACAAAACCTATGTGCATGCGAGGAAACCAAGTCAATCTGTGCTCCATAAAGTTTGCAAAACTGCAGAGCTGAGAAACAAAACTCCCCTCTGTGGGTCAGAAGCTACTCTTACGTAGAGGCCCCTTACAGGGAAATGATAATACAGGCATGCTGGTCCTCTCGTTTTCAACCCTGAGAACCTCATATTCCTTACTACCTTGTTATTACAAATGCATCTGAGTCCTTAGTTAACACCCTTTTTGAAAAGACTCCTTAAAACATTCAACCCAAACACCCACAATGAACAAGAGGGACGATCAGTAATTCTGAATCTGGTTCTGACAGTGACACTCTGTGGGGCCGTCTACAATCTACTCTCTGGGTCATTAACTTTCCCGACAGCTGCAGAATACCTCAAAGGAACACTTGGCTGCCTGGCTCTTGGCCCTCATCAGGCCCATGGCTTGCTCTTTATTGCAGGGTATTTATACAACACAAAACCTATGAGTCTTCCTAAGCCCAAATGACCACTGGCCACTGGCCAGTGATGTCGGAGCCAGGGGAGAAGAGTGTGCAAGGTTGTTCCTCTTTGGAGACGCCTGAGTTTCAAATACTTAAGTGCCCTGTGGTTTGGAAAATCTCAGTTGCCAATTCCTAAGCAAAGATCACTAAGGGTAAACTGAAAATTTTCTATCATGCTGAATTTAAGTGTGAAGTGAACATCTCTGGTACATGAGGGAATGATTCCTCATCACTTAATTTCAGTAAGATTATTGATAACATTGCTTCTGCTAATTGATTTGTTTGGGATGATGACCTTAAAGGAAAGCACATAACTTTCAATATATCAATAAAAGAATTACTGTCTGCTGATGTTTCTGATAGATATTTTATCACATTAGGAAACTTCAAGATTAATCATGACTATGATCTGTTTACTTCTAAACTCTGAAAAGGGTTCATATTTTAGGAAATGCTTAATGCTTTCTGTTTGGCATTATTTTTTTTCCTTCCTAAATTAAACTCTGCTTTTTCATAAATCTTTATACATCATATGATTTGATTTATTTGTTTTTGGTTAGGGAAAGAGATGGGAGGTTGTGTGGTATTAGTAACTGAAGGCAATGTGATTCCTCCATCCGATTCTCTCCTTTCTATAAGGGGTGTCCACTAAGAGTTGCTAGAGCTCCCTACATATCATAGTTTCCTACTTTTTTAAGCTCATTAACCTCCACTTCTTGCAGGAATTTTTGTTTTTTTTTACTTCAGGACAAATTTATTATTGATAGATTATCAAACATCTTGGGTCCTCAAAGGGAAAAATATTTTAAACTGATTTCAATTATATTCTGTTACTAAATTACAAAATAAGCTTACCTTAATTATTATTATTTTGTTCTAGAAACCCATGTTACCATATAGAAATCTGATATCAGTCGAATTTGCATTCCTTAAATAACTGAGTTTTTGGTTTATCTTTATTTTTTTGTGTGTGTGTGCTTTCTGAAAGATATATTTGATTATTTACATTCCCCAAATCCTTCTTTCCTCTCCTTCAAATTGTGGAAATAGCATTAATGATAAAATTACTGCTGGGTCAAATCTTTTATGACTCTTAACTTTGTATGATTTCTTTCTTCTCTTTTGTTTCTTTTCTTATTCTCTTTTTTTCTTTTTCTTTCTCCATATCTTTCTTTTCTTGCCCTCCTTTTTTCCCTCCCTTCCTTTTTTCTTTTCTTCCTTTATTTCTTCTTGAACAATTCCTCTGTGCTGTCTTCAGGAACACACATTCAATCTTTGATGATTCTCACCAATCATTTAGCCCAGTTAGCAGTAACGTATTCAGAGGGTGTGCGCTAATTTCCAAAATCTTTACTGGTTTCTCTCTTCTACTGACTTTGAGAAAAAGACCTGCTACTTCCTGCATTCAGGAATTCACCTGTGGAGTGTGAGGGTAGTTTGCTTTGTCCCAGCATTGCTCTATGGAGAGCATGGTTGGGTGTTCTGGCAGACATGGTCTTCTGTTTATGTGTGATGAGCATCCTAGCTGACCTGCATTGATACAGACAATCTCCTGCCTCAGCACTGAATCTGCACTTTGCCAGGAAGGAGTAACTGGAACTCTGGATGAGAGGCGCTAGCCTTGGCAGAATCTTCCTGAGTGTTCAGAAGGTTTGTGTTTTGGATGGCAGTGTCATGACCCACGGCAGAAGTGAGGCTCAGAATATGCCCTGCCAGGGCCCGTTTGGGAATTTCCTGTGAATGATCTCCCACGCTAGATAATTGTGTTAATGCTGTCTCATCCTAGGATTAAAAAACGTGAAGGTGTTTTTTCTGAAGTTAAGCAGAGCTTCGGAAACCCCCCTGGGTGACACTGCTGTCCGCCTGTCATTGTGTGCTGCTGCTGGCCATTAAGAAGCTGCTGCTGGCCTTTAAAGACTCTGCTCCCACACTTTTCTGTTCTGCAGAATCTCTGGTTTTCAAAGTTCTCTCCTGCACACAGAGAAGACTAGAAAGTCTGCAGCTCTTGGTGTCTTGAAGCAGTCTGACCCAACCAGCATGGATTTCCTGAAACTCCTTACACTTTTTTTTTTTTTAAATTAATGGCACTAGTCCCAGATTTTCAGTGCTGCAACAAATTTATTTCATTTTAAGAGTGTTTGGCAATGAAAGAGGTAAACTCACATTTTTCTTTTCCACCAAATACTTTCAAATTTCCCATTTATTAAAGGCACTATTTTATAACATTTGAACATGTTTATCTCATTAAAATCTAAAAATGTGATATGTATAGAAATCATTTTGATAAGCCTTAATCAAATGATTCCAAATACATAAGCATTTGAACATGAAATTTATGGCCTTTTCATCTAAAACTGGGTTGCTCCTAAAAGATGAGCTAGTCTGAAATGAGCTTCTTTCCAAAAGTTGCTTTAAAGAGAGTTTCAGAAATATATAAATTTCCTGTGCATGGGGTGAGTTAGTGAATTACACTGGAATTTCCTATGACCTTACTATAAAATTAGTGAAATATATTAGTGGAATATTTCATTGTGACCTTGGTATTTTAAGTAAAGTCACTTTTTTTTCAGTGCTAGAGATGCAACCCAGGATATCACCTGTGTTAGGCAAGCACTCAACCACCAAGATACTCCAGCCCAACTAGAGTTGTTTCTAATTCATGTGTTCAATCAATCACACTCAAAGAATGACATGTACGTACTAGGCATCCTCACATTAATCATCTTAATTGGCTGAAGAAGAGACAAATGCCCCGAGGTTGAGGAACCACTGAAAGTCAATGGCAGGGTCCTTGTTCTAAGCTAATAATTCTCTCAATTCTTTTCAAAAAGAAAATGTCTGGAGTATTTGGAGTAGAGTAATGCAAAAGCTATTCTCTGAATCAATCAAACAACTTAATCTTGATTTTAAACTAACAAATCTAATTATAAATATAAAAAGTATTTTTAAAAGTGCCATTATTACTTTTATTCTTATTGTTTGTGTATAAAGCCTATGATACACAGAAGTTCTGGGGACACTGAATTGAAGGTGCCCAACTTTTACAGCTGTCCTCATTGTTTACCAGATGGTGAGGGCCGAACTGTGCTTCTCCCAGCCCCCATGAAATGCCCATGTGGAGACTCTAACACTGAATACCTCAGAATGTGACTGTGTTTGGAGACAGGGGCTTAGAAAGAGACAAATTACTTACATTGTGGTTACAAATTGTACACTGATCCAATCATACTGGTGTCTGTACAAGAAGAGGACATTAAAACACCAGGACATTTCAGGCGTACAGGTGTACAGAAAGAGGACCACGTGAGGACACACCAAGAGGTCAGCCCTCTGAAGCCACAGGGAGAGCTCAGAAGAAGCACCCAGCTGGCACCTTGATCTTGGATTTCTAGGCTCTAGAATTTGCAGAATATAAACTTCTCTTGTTTAAATCAACCAGTCTCTCTTTCTTTCTTTCTCTCTCTCTCTCTCTTTCTTTCTTTTTTTCTTTCTTTCTTTCTGCAGCTCTAGAAAATTAATTCACTTGGAGATATCAACTGATACAATTATATCAACATTAAATTTAAAGTCTCACTGGAAAACAATAGGTGACTAGGTTTTATAGGATTGTTTACCTTGAATTGTGACATATTTTCTCACTGTTCCTTTAAGCATAATACAAACTCCTTTGTCTGATTTAAAAATAGACTATCTAGTACCTCAAGCTGTCCAACAATGTCATCAAACAGTAAATTTAAGAAAAGAGGTAGAATAAGGTACCTCTCAGTATGCACAATATATATCACAAGGTATCTAGACAAAAGTTTAACTATTCTACTCATTAAAAGAATCTCAGGAACTCTCTTATTTGCTTTTACTTTAGATACAATCTGACACAATTTGGTTAAATGGCTTTCAAATTGATACTGCTATATAATATTAATGTAAAAATGGGGAGAAGGAGGAATCCTGAGAAGCATGATAACATCATGCAATTTAATAATCTGCATCGTCACATCAATTTAAAAGAGCAGAAATTCTTAAACATTAAGCTCAGTAGCTGAGGTAGACTAGAACCATGTCTTTGATAATTTTATTGTAATAAATTACCATAGCATCAATAACTGAGATCCTTAATGGTGATCTAAGGTCATTTAGAAGACAGAATATTATAATCTGCAACCACGATAGTAAAGAATATTTTTGATTACTCTCTTTTAAAATTATTTACATAAATGAATTTTTTTAAAAGTAAACCCTCAACCATGTAGAAATATGCTTCCTTTGGACTTCAGGATAATTCATTTCTGAAGACTTAATTTCTTGATTTATTATTTATTTAACTCTGTACTTTATATATAACAACGTGAATTTTGAGGAATACAAGTGAAAAAATAATACTATTTTAAATTATAACAGCATTAAAATAAAATTATGTGTGGTGCAGGTTTTAAAGACACTAAGATGTGAAGTTCTAAGAATAGAGGCTGATCAAAATAGAACTGGGATATACTACAGGTGAAAATTTAAAATGTCATTGCAAAGATGAAAGGGAAAAGCAGTCTGCAAAAACACAATCAACTAACAGCATATCCCATAGATTCTAATCTTAATAATGAAATGGAAATACATCTTGGAATGTCTAACATGGTAGGTATTTTATAAGAGCCATGCACTCCAGTTTATCCAGGATTTCAGCTCATGCATGCGTGTGCACACACACACGCACACACACATGCACAGAGTCTCTCTCTTTGCTTCCTGGTTCATTATGTGAGCACTTATTGCACCATGCACTCCTGCCATGATGTATTGTCCTCACCAGAGGCCCAAAGCCCAATCTTGGGCTGGAACCTCTAGAAAAATCAGTCAAATAACCCTTTTTTTAGTAAATTAATTGCTCCAGATATTTTATTATAACATGAAACTAGCTAGTATAGTCTGGATATTTCTGCTCCCAATATAAGATTACGATTTTACCATCATCTCTCCTTGTTCCTTTTTGTAAATTATTATTAAATTGTTATCTATGTCAAATGCATGTGTGTGTGTGTGTGTGTGTGTGTGTGTGGTGTGTTTTCTAATTAACCTGGGTTCTTATAGTTGCAGAAAGGAGAACCAATGTCTATAATACTTAAATAAATAAATAAATTGGAAAGGGAAAATAATAAAAGTGGAAAAAGTTTTCCATTAGCTTCCATTACAACATGGGTATCAATTTAGTTCTAACCTGAGATGTCCTGGATATTTAAATGTCCAACTTAGAAGAGAACAAGAATTTTGAGCGTCCCTTTACGTTCACTAATTCATTGCATCACTAAATAGATTTATAAAACATTTTCCAGCAAAAAAAAATAAAACAAGTAAGTATGGAAATAATGTACAAAATTTTGTGATGAATCTAAGCTGCTAGGATCACTGAATCTGCTTTAGCCTGTCCACTCCTACCCTGTCACTTTGATTTTCCATCCAATAATTTTAGGGAAACAATTTTTGTTGTTGTTAGTGGTGGTGGGTTTTTTGTTGTTGTTGTTGTTGTTGTTGTTGTTGTTGTTGTTTTTTAGTTGTTGATGGACCTTTATTTTATTAATTTATATGTGGTGCTGAATCAAACCCAGTGCTTCACACATGCTAGGCAAGCGCTCTACCACTGAGCCACAACCCCAGCCCTGGTGTTGGTATTTCAAACCAAAAGTTAAAACAATGAATAAGGAAGAATGGGTTTACGTAAGTGCTTTGGTGCCTGTTTGGCAAACCTACACCCGAGGAAATGCTACTGAATATTGGAGCAGAGCAAGGTGTTGGCAAGCCTGGGAGTCTATTCTTCACCCTCGTCTGCTAAACACTTTTTAAATGTTCATAAATTGTTGGTGGAACTTTAATAAAACACAATCAGGACAAAAAGATAAAGGTGAATCAACTTTTAATAAAGGATGTGTAAATGATTCATTTAATTCAGTGGCCTCCCACTGTTCCTGGGATTGTTCTTCCTTTGCTCTTGCTCAGGCCACAGCCTTCAACATAATATGGTCCTTGCCATCTTCATGGGACCTCAGAACACAAGTTACAATGGCTTCCTTTCAAATTCACAGAATCACTGTGCTCCTCCTGGCCACAGGGCGGCAGCTGAAATTCCCTGGGTTGGCTTGCACTTTCTCTCATCTAGGTAACTTGTAATCTTCCTTGACAACACATCTCAAACATCACAGGACTTTGAGAACTTCCTGAACTCCCTTGCCAGAGGTCATCACAGCCATCGGCCTTTGTGGCAGTAACATTGAATTGAACACCATTATGAACTGACATGCTTACCTGCAGGAATGTATTGCTATACAGCAAGAGTGGTGCTTTTCTTGCTCACTGATATGGCCCTGACTCCTAGTACACTACCTCACACAGTGAGGGCTATCAAAAACTGCGTGCTGAGAATCTGATGACTGAAAGGATGGGACAAATGGCAGAAAACAACAGAATTGTTAGTGATGGGGTGTACCTCTTGCAAAGGTCAGCTGTACCTCCACACCACAAGAAAAAAAATTCATAATAATAACTGTTAAGCTGACCTAGAGTTTTAGAAAACAAAACTGACTGTTTTTCCAGAGAAGTCCCTGGGCTAACTACATCGCTAAAGTACGATGTCAATGACAAGAGAATAGTTAGCTTACTCCATCTCTGTTCTGAATGAATTTACCCATCCCCACAGTAGTAGGTTTAGCCCTGCATCTCAGAATCAAAACAGACACCAGAATATTAAAGAAAGGCAGGGGGAGGTGGCATATGTCATAAAGTAATAGCTGGAGAGACTCTAGATACTGAAGCTTTTCCAGATATCTGAAGAACTCTTCTGGTAGAGGGGATAGACTTTTTTTTTAAAGAGAGAGAGAGAGAGAGAGAGAGAGAGAGAGAGAGAGAGAGAGAGAGAGAAGGTTATTCTTTTTGTTCACAAAAGGAAAAAAGGATAAATTTTTGTTCAAAATAAGAATTGTTGGAAATGAAAAATCAAATAATCTCAGTTATCTGTGCCCATGTGGGACATTGTGTTCCTACCACAGTGAGGTCCAAAGCACCAGCTACAGGACCAAGCTTGGGTCCAAGGTCTAGGCTAGTAAAGACAGGAGGAAATGAGATCTGACAGGTTTTGTTTCCTGACAGTCGTTTTAGTTTGACATAAAAAAATGTCAGTTTTTCTTGCATAGGCAAAGATCACAATAAAAGACAACATCATGCTAAACCATTTTACATGTAAATTGTTTGCATGTTCCATCATGAGCTATTAGAAAGAAAGCCAATTTATATTTCAGACTAACATCAGTACTTAAATTGGACTACAGTGATAAGGTATTTCAGTACCATTATACAGTGTGTACTGTCTGAATTAATGTCATTTCAAGTTTGTCATTAAAAAAAAAAGGTGTCTGTATCAGTTTGGCTTGAAGAAGTTTCTGGAAATCTTACTATTATAGGAACACATTTTGAACTAAGCCAATTGATTCCATATGCTCCTGAAGAATTACCCATTAACATATGTCGATGTCTAGAAGTTATTTGTTGGAATGCCTACACTTTTTTGAAAAAAGTTCCAAAATAAATCTGGGTATGGAATACCCTCAAATTTACTCTGGTTGTCTGATTTATTAATCTCTTAGTAAGCCTTATTAGCGAATTTTTACTTCTCTCAAATCTTTTGTAAGTGTGTGTATGCATATAATTTAAAACAACACATGACAGAGTCAAGTTTAAAACAAAACTGGAATAGACAAGAAATGTTTAATTTTAAAAGACTACTTTTCACAGATTCCAATCTTTATCTTCTCCTATGCACAAATTTCCCAAGATCTTTGTTCAAAGTTGTTAAAAAGTGGACTGTTCAGGCTAAAAGTACCAAGAGCTATATTTTGTAATTGTAGTTCATTATGAATATTTAGTTGCATTGATTTTTATATGGGACATGGAGAGGTTTGTGGAGGACTTCACAGTATAACACATCACATATAATAACAGACAGACCCACTGTCTAATCTGTTGCTGTGTATTTCGTATAAATATGTCACTTCTAGTCACTTTGTTCTCAAAAATCTGTGTAAATTGTTTAAAATTGGGTCCACCTGCAACATTATTCCATCCAAACCTAAACAGGGCCAAACTCCAAATTCACAGGGATTATTTCTCACTTGTTTTAGTCATTTCTTCTCACCCTGACATTTTATTTTTTCATGAATCTATTTCAATATATTTATTATTCACCATACTCTATTATTACACTTCCTCCTACCAACAGACCTCCACTCCATAACAGTGCCAGAGGAGTGGAGAGCAGATTGCCTCAGGTCTGTAACTTGGATACCCATGTCCCCTTCCTCTGTCCCACATGGCTGCCCCCCTACCACTTCTCCTTTAATAATTCTCACCTTCAGGGATTTCAAAGACGGGACTTTTGATTGCTTTTCTATTTTTATTTTTTATTTTTTATGGTGATGAGAATTGAATCCAGCATTTCACACATGCTAGGCCAATGCTCTGAGCTATATCCCAGACCAAGATGGAACTTTTGAAATGAGTTTTTTTTCCTACCTTTGTCTTTGAATAAAACCTATTTTCCTATATTTGACTCTGAATATTTCTGGTACAGTAAGCATTGTGGCCTAGCCTCTATCTCCCCTGGCTTGTACAATTCCAACCAGTAATACCATCTTTCTCTCCAAGTATATGCTCAATAAATATTTATTGAGGAAAAACTGAGGTAGTCAAGATTTTCTCCACTTTATAGATAATCAGAAATTCAATGAGTTTAATTAACATGCCCAATTTCACACAGTAGTGACAGAAGTAGGACTCCAACCTTGAAATTTTTAACTTCCAAGCTCAGTCTCTACTATTTTGCTCTAACATTTCCATATAACTCAAGAATTGGATTCTTTATTCTCAGCTCCACATGCCAAATAAAATATCTTAGAATTCCACCAGCATGAGCAACTTTTAAAGTAATGCTTTCTCTGGTATGAGTCATAATAACACATTTCACATTTCACATTCAAAAGAAACAATACTCTCACCAGAACTATGAGAAGTAGGAGGTATGAGATTACCCTGCATTTTTTTCATCTATTCTTATCTCTCCATATTGATTTACAGATAAACCAGAACTTTTTTTTTATGAAACATAAATTTTTGCACAATTTTCCTCTGTGAGATTAACAGCCCATCTACAAATGTGAAATGGTATTTCAAACAATTTAGAAACACAAAATTCTAATATTTCTTTTCCTTTTACCTTCATGTTTAGGAAGTAAAGACTTGTTTTTGTTAGTAAATAGAAGCATTAAATTCTACCTCGTTGTGAATCAGTGGGCACCACTTGAATTTCCTCTGAGGAGAATACAGAGTCTGCTGACTCTGACAGAGGGCCCGGGCTTGCCTAAACCTCAGGCCTAACTGCAGACTCCAACATCTCTTTTCTTAGAGCGAGTACTTCACAAAGCTAATGGACTTTTTCTCAAACCCTTTGACACGTAAATCTTTTTAAAAACCTCTTTGGGGTTTAAAACACAGGAATGTCCACCTGAAGGACCTGGGAATCCTCTTTTAAAATTCACCCACTGAAAAAGATGGCACTTCTGTCTTCCAGCCTCTGTGGACAGTAGAGGTACAACTTCAGATAGCGCCAACTAGCAAACCCAAAGGCCCCATCACAGAGAGTGGATGCCAACCAGGCTCCAGGTCCCCACTCTCCTGAGGTTGCCTCACTCTGAGCCACACCTTTGCTTCTTCTTCCACTATGAGGATGCTTGGTTGGACCTGGGAGGTAATCCAAGATCATTTCCCCCAATTAGCCAAAGTACTTCTCTTTGCCATGCCACATATTCACAGTTTCTAGGGATCAGGAGGTGGACATACTGGGGAGACATTTCTTTGCCTACCACACACATCTGTACATGTTTTTTTTTTTCCTTCTTCTTCTTTACTCTGAAAAATTCTAGATTACTAAGACATTAAAACTCGATACCATCAATTCTCAATCCTTAGCAAATTTAAGCACTCTACTGATTAATGATGTTCGGGGCACAAAAAAGAAAATGCAGTGCTCTGAAGTGTGGAAATGGATAATATATTTGTAAATTTGTGGGTCTTCAGAACTCTATGTAAACACTTCTCAACTGAACGAATCCATTGGTCACATATCATATGCAAAACTGTACTTTTGACTGTAAATAAAGCAAAATAGTTTGCCTAAAATTGCAATATGGTGAAAATGAAGCATAATAAAAAGTAAACAAATACTCCTTTAACATCTAAAATTTTTAAATATGTCAATATAAATGTCTTCCAAATCTGTAATGATTGTTTTACTTTACAAGTGAGGAAAATGATATTTGTCTTTTATTTTTCCTCTTCGATTGCAGGGCTATGCTGAACATGAATTTTATTTTGAATCTTAATGAAAAATAATATTGAGCAAGAGACATATTTAAAACCAATGTAGAATCAATCAACAAGTACATGAAAAAATGCTCACCATCTCTAGCAGTCAGAGAAATGCAAATCAAAACTCACTCCAGTAAGATTGGCAGCCACTATGAAGTCAAACAACAACAAGTGCTGGCGAGGATGTGGAGAAAAGGGTACACTTGTACATTGCTGGTGGGACTGCAAATTGGTATGGCCAATCTGGAAAGCAGTATGGAGATTCCTGGGAAAGCTGGGAATGGAACCACCATTTGACCCTGCTGTTGCCCTTCTCGGACTATTCCCTTAAGACCTTAAAAGAGCATGCTACAGGCATACTGCCACATCAATGTTCATAGCAGCACAATTCACAATAGCTAGACTGTGGAACCAACCCAGATTCCCTTCAATAGATGAATGGATAAAAAAAATGTGGCATTTATACACCATGGAATATTATGCAGCACTAAAAAATGACAAAATCATGGAATTTGCAGGGAAATGGATGGCACTAGAGCAGATTATGCTTAGTGAAGCTAGCCAATCCCTAAAAAACAAATAATAAATGTCTTCTTTGATATAATGAGAGCAACTATGAACAGAGCAGGGAGGAAGAGCAGGAAGAAAAGATTAACATTAAACAGAGACATGAGATGGGAGGGAAAGGGAGAGAAAAGGGAAATTGCATGGAAATGAAGGGAGACCCTCATTGCTATACAAAATTACATTTAAGAGGTTGTGAGGGGAATGGGAAAATAAACAAGGAGAGAAATGAATTACAGTAGATGGGGTAGAGAGGGAAGATGGGAGGGGAGGGGAGGGGGGATAATAGGGGATAGGAAAGGTAGCAGAATACAACAATTACTAATAGGGCATTATGTAAAATTGTGGATGTGTTACCGACGTAATTCTGCAATCTCTTTTTGGGGTAAAATTGGGAGTTCATAACCCACTTCAATCTAATGTATGAAATATGATATGTCAAGAGCTTTGTAATGTTGTGAACAACCAATAAAAAAAAATAAAGAAAAAAAAATAAAACCAATGTAGAAAATACCTCAAAATGACATCAGTCAGTTCTCTAAGGTTAACTGAATATCCTTGAAAAATTTCAACATTTTAATATTTCTCTGTGATTTGTTTGTTCTTTGAGATATGGAATTTTAACATTATTGTCTCGTATTTAATCTTATGGAAACTGAATGTGAGTTTAACACATTCAAATATATATGTAAATATAAATATATAGACACACACACACACAATGATCATTAGGGTTAGCCAAACTTTCTCACCTAGAAGATACCAATGATTATTATTATTGTTGTTGTTGTTGTTATTGTTATTATTATTTTGGTACCAAGGATTAAGCTCAGGGGCATTCAACCACTGAGCCACATCTCCAGCCCTATTTTGTATTTTTTATTTCAAGACAGGGTCTCACTGAGTTGCTTAGTGTCTTGCCTTTACTGAGGCGCTTTGAGCTTGTAATCCTCCTGCCTCAGTCTTCTGAGCCATTGGGATTACAGGCATGCGCCCAGCTAAAGATGCCAATAATTCTTGTTTAGAAAGTTTATAATATTCTAAAGCAAGGTAAAGCAGAACTATGAAGCACTTCACTAACAAAGTAGAAAAGGGCATTTCTGTCATAGTTTCATCCTCACATAGTCTTAACCTCTTAACCCTATACCAGCTAGTCTTCTTTTGGCTTGAATGTTTGCAACATTTTCTTTCTTTCTTTTTTTTCTTTCTTTTTTTTTTTTTTTAGTCATTAACATTTTCTAGGCATTAGAATTTGGGAATCACAAACCAAGAGTTTCAGGATTACACAATGATTTCATTGTTTGATTTTTATTCAAATGAAGAGAGGAAGGCAAAGCTATATCCTCAGTTTAAGGCTTATAGTCTAGTACTTTTATAGTGTAGTACTTTTGACAGGTAGAGAAACTACCTATTTCTCAGGGAGTCAACACTGGATATCATTTCCTAGTAAGATCTGGTGCATGCTTCTCTAGACACTAATACTGTGCTGATTGCAACTCCATCTATATAAAAACTTCCAAATTAACTTAGGTCTTCCCAATTGCAATTGTTTAAATATAATTTAAAGCAGCTGTTGTTTCCTAGTTAAAATTATGTAATTTATTTTAAATTGTTACCAATACTATTATAATCATCTCATCATCAGTGATAACAGACATTAAAATTGTGATGTACATCTTTCAAGAATTTTTCTCTGCAGATACTGAAAATGAGAAGTTTATAAAATCGTATTAAAAATCTATACATTCTGAATTCCTTTTGACTGCCAGGTCTTTCTTTCCAACCCATCCTTTTGAAAATGGATTCTGTAATTCATTTCTTCATTAACAGTCACTTGCTATGAATTCCCTTTCCTTCTAGGTGTTAAAGAAGCATTTATTTCCTCTCTGAAGTATATTGTAGCTTGGAGATTCTAGATAATAGTAAAGCTGTATTTCTAGGTATTTCAGATTTTATCAGAGAATGAGGGAGATATTAATTCTACATGCAGCTATTAATCTCTCTAGTTTCCCATGCGCTGTCCCCGCTGGTGTGAACTTAAGGGAATATACACAGGTTGTGATTTTTTGAAAATTTTCCTCCCTGATCTCTCCTTCAGATGTTTGAGTCCATGGAATGTAGGAATTATGGTTTCCATCTTTAAATTTTCTTAATTTTTGCAGATTCTATTACATAGTCACTCAACAAATTGCTGCATTACCTTCAATGGCAAGCAAAACCATGATGAATTTTGATAGGTTCCAGAATTCACAAATGTGAGCACAGAATATGTATTGTTGAGAAGACTGAGAAAGATCCCATTTTATCCAATTCCGAAGCATTGTTGTAAATCCTGTTATGCTCTTTTTTCCTTGTTTCTCACCTAGATAGCAATCAACTGATATTGTAATCCTAAATACATAGACTTGAAATTTTGCATTGAGATTTTGGGGCTTTTGTACCTTTTGAGACTAGTAAGAGAAAAATAGTACTAAATTGATTTCACTGGAAGTCTTGAAACACCAAAAGTAAATTTGACCACAGGCAAAAAAAGTCCATGAAGGAAGATTTTCTGTACCCACGGTTCTAATTAGCAATTTGTTACGAGGAGCTAATTTTGGATTTTATTTAGCTGAAAAGCTTTAGATTTGCTTTAGCTGAGTTCAGCATAGCTGGTTTGGAGTAAGCTGGTAAGTTCAGGCCTGGAATGCTCATAATAAATGATAGGGTAGTAATTAAAGTCGGTAGAAATAACCAAAGAAATATTTCGGTTGTCAGGAAACAAAGAACTAAAGTTTAAGAAATATTTTTTGAAAACTCATTTGAGTTTCTTCAACTGTTTTAAACTTTATGCAAAAAAATCCTCATAAACCAACATTAATATATAAAGATTGAAGGACTGTCTTCAAACTGTCAGAAATCAAATAAGAAATTCAGGACTCTCCATGAGAATCCTCTGTCAAAAGTCTTAAGTACTGGATAAAAACGGTACTCTTAGTGGTGTAAGGGCCTCCTTGATTATTATTCACTCTTCCTGACTCTTCTAAAAGCTGGCTTCGTGCCTCTGTGGTCTGTATATTTACTCTCACAGTGTGATGTGGCTTTTGATGCATAAAAACTGTAAGTACAGGAAATAGGGAAGTAAGAACATGAAGGGAAAAAAAGTGAGGAACAATAACAGAAACAGAGGAAGAGAGAAACAGAGTTGATGATTCAGCAGGCCAAATTTCTGAACCTTTTGAAGCCTTCAAGTTGTGCTGGAGTGAACAAGAGCAGAGAATTTATAGCTGAGAAGCATTTTTCCTCCTCCATCCTGTCTGGAATTCTATCCAAAATGTTTTCATTGTGATATGCTTTTATTAAAGTGAAAACAAGGTAAGATAATATTATTACAAGATGGAAGTAAAATTATATATGGATGTATTAGTGCCAGGAAATTTTGAGTTCTAAATAACTTTTAAAGAAGAAAGAAAAAATATATATAGCAAAATTATCTCATTTTACATTACTCTTAAATTTGCTGCCAAATCTTTGAAGTATTCATTTCTGACTTACACTTTTTCTTATTAGTCTTCCAAGTTTCTAGCAATAGCAGGCACAGAGCAGCTCTGCTTTCCACCAGAAATATAATGATCAAGGCACTTAAAGATTTCAGGCAGAGTTTTATCTCCAATGAGTCAGTAGGATATGTGCTCCCAAATTAAAAGAAGCAAACATTTATTTCAGAATGGCAAACTTCAATCTCTATATTAAATAAGTAAGACTGGGTGGTTACATATAATGGTGTAAATTGTGAATTGTTCTGTTATTTTATAGATGCTTTATTATAGTGATGTAAAAAAAACTTTCTTTTTTATTTTTTTTTTCTAGTAATAGGGATTGAACTCAGGGGCACACATTTCCAGTCCTATTTTGTGTTTTTTATTTAGAGGCAGGGGTCTCACTGAGTAGCCTAGGGCCTCACTGTTGCTGCTGAGGCTGGCTTTTAACTTGTGATCCTCCTGCCTCAGCCTCTCAAGCCAGCAGGATTACAGGTGTGTGCCACATGCCTGTCGAAAAGCTTCTATTTTAACACTTCCTGGAGATCCAAATATGTTCCATTGAAAGGGCAGATGTTCCAAGCATTACAAGAATGGTCCTCTTAGTTACACATCAATATACAAAAAGTCCTTAGGGAGGAAAACAATTCTGTGAATGTTCCCCAAGCAAGAAATGGTGGAGTGCATTGATATGCATTTCTCTTTCAGTAGACCTCTGGTCACTTCTTTAGTAATCTGTCTTTATGCTTCACCTGAACCACCGACACTGATTTATCTAGAAGTCTTATTGCAGTCATTTCTAAAACTTGGGGAATATGCACACATCACCATGTGCACATTCTTACCCACTGGAGGCCAACTGTACTAGTAATACAACAAATAGCAATGATTGGAGACACTAGCCAAAACAGGAGGCCAAATTAATATGCATTCTGGCCACTTGCTTTTGTGATGTGTCTTCTCTCTCTGTGTTTCTCTCTCCTCCTCCTCCTCCCTCCCTCCCTCCCTCTCATTCTTTCCCTTCTTGTCTATCTAATTATGCTTTGTCTACCACCATAAGTTGCTCTTCCACTTGTGGTAATGTGTGCAGATTCGCTACTTAAAGGGTAAATTGCTAGAATATGTGCTGCTTGGATATTTTCATATCTAAACATAGTGTATATCTATCTGGGTTTTACTAGCACCTTCTACAAATGACATCAATTATAGTACTCACATCACACTTCTCTATCAAAAACAAGATGATATTTGGACATATTATATGAAACTTATGGACCTTTTAGAAAAGCTTTGGATACTTATTAAATTGAGGTTAAATCAAATATTGAGGACTCTTAAGAATGAGACACTGGCAATATTTCATAATAAAGTCCATTCTGGACTTTTTGACTCACAATTCAATTCCTTTCCTTGCCTTTTGCACAAGAGAGCAGGCTATTTACAGTGCTCTAAATGCAGGCTACCAAGAGAACAATTGTTTGTCTTGAATCCTGTGTTTTAACTCCAGGACCTGCCAGAGCTTTCTGAGCTGGAGAATGATATCAATATATCTAGGTATGAATATTTCACTCAGTTGAACACTCAACCGTGTATGATGGGAAGGATGCATAAACTTTGGAAATCAAGGGGATGAGGGTCACATCTGGCCGGTCAGTCCTCTGGAATGGTGCATCATAGCCCCATGGAAACTGCAGGCTGGCTGCCTGAATGGGGGAGGATATATTGAATGGAGGGCATATGTTGAAACCACTCTTTCCAGAATGACTGAGTCCTGAGACACGGCCCCAAGAGGCCAGGAGTGCCCAATTTCTTCATGTTAAGAACTGTGCTCACTTGCTGTAGAACTGCTAGCTACTCTCAGAGTCCTGGAGAAGAGACCCATTTCTCATGTGCACATGAAGAGGTCACTTTTCCTGGGCCCTTTTTCTCTCTCCCTCCCCATATCCCTCTCCCTGTGCGTCCTCTCAAAAGCCCTCAGAAGTTCTTCCCAGTGAAGTGACTTAGAGTGAGGAATTATAAAGTAATAGATTGAGTCACTTCTCTTGAAAATTATTACTCAACAAGAATTGTTTAGAGGGGGACGTTGGAGGTTATATAAGCACAGTTTAGACTGAGGAATCAAAATTTTCAAAATTCTTATTGATTTTTTTTTAATCTCAAAGGCTTAGCTACCTTCATATAAATATTTCATGAAAGGAAAAATATAGTTTTCAAAATCACCAAGCATGAAAAGGCATTTTGTCACTGAATGCTTTTGAAATTTTGGGCTACGCCCTCCTCTCTTTACTGGAGGGGAAAAAATGCTAGGAAAAAATGATTTTTATGACTTTTCCAGAATTTTAGAGTAATTTCTTCCATAACTGAGATCATTCTCCAGTGGCATTTTCATTCAGAAAAACCACAAACATTTTATGTCTTTTTCCTCATGTGAATTTTAATGGAAAACTGTGTCAAAATAAAAAGATGCTCATACACAAGCTGTTTAGAGATTGCCATGAGCTAAATTTCATGGTGTTTTGAATAAGTCTTTGAAACTGCTCTTTGAATTTGCCCTAAAGGACACTAAAGCTTAATTAATTATTAATGACTTTTAGGGAGAGGAGTGTAAAAATAAATCCTTTCTCCACCAAGTACATTACAACTCACATGCTTCACATAACCACACATGACCGACTGACGCCCACATCTGGCTCTTGCATCAGCAAATACCACACGGTATTAGTGGAGGGGAGGGTAGAAGGGTCGCCTGTGCCCTGTCTCACTACGCTTTCTCCTCCTTCAAGGGTTTCCATTCCACCTTATTCCTGTCATTGAGATAAAAAATAGCCTCATAACTTGTTCCTGTCACAAGTGTTCTACTCTCTTCCAAGACTTTAAAATCTCAAACTCCTGTAATTGACTTCCCCTTATGTACCATAGTAGATGTAGATGATTTAAGGGCTAAGAAATCACCATTTACATATAATATGCTTATGGCTGATTTTCACATATTTTTAGGCCTTCTACTAAAAAATACAACTCATTTGGGAATGCAAAATAAAAAAAAAACAGTTTTTGCATTTCTCTACACATTTACCCTAGCTCAGCAATTAATACCACGGTCATATAGAATCAAGATTAGTTTGGTAGTTCCTATTCATACTGTTTTTTTTTTTTTCCTGAGAATGCATTGCTGTTTGTCATTCAAGGTATTCAGAAGGTAAAGCCCATTCGTGCCTCGCAGAAGCGTGACTAGGACAGTGTTCATATGCCAAGCCAGACAGCTGGGAACATCTGTCCTGTGCTTCCAACTGAAAGTGTCCCCGGGAGCTTCATTTTCCGTTGGAAAGCCTGGTGGCATCCTTAGGACTGGGAGGGCTGGGGTAGTTGTGAAGCTCACGTTGAAGTCGAGGTAAATCTAAGAAATGAACATGGGTCAAGTACACATCCTAACACGGTGTCATAAATTAGAAACCAGGCAGGCCACCATATGCTAGAGCGTGGCTAATGGGCTGGAATCTGACTTTCACTAAGTACTCGGAATGAAATGAGAGGGCAGACAGGAAGAAAGTCTCTGAGATCAATTTATGAAAGTTTTACTTTGGGTTAACACTGTACTACAGGGGAATTGAACAACTGAGTTAGTTTGTCTCTCTATTTTTGTTTTATTTTTCCACAAAGCATTTCAATGACAAAGCAATGATTACAACACAGCCAGTTTCTAATTATAACTTATCATGGTGTATTCTTTTAATAATACAGCTTATCTTTATCAGAAAAACCTGGGTGTTTCAGAGCTGGAAGGAACCTATAGGCCCAGCCAACCAAATCTATTTTTCTCATTAAAAAAAAAAAAAAAGCTGAACTAAGGTCAAGAGCGTAAATGACTTGCTTATAGAGCAGAGAGAAAGTGTTCAAACCAAATCTATAACACAGGATACAATTTTCAGGCTGATCCATACTCTCTTAAGTTACTGGTAGTCTATCTACTTCAGAAGACAGTTTTTTGAAGTATTATGGTTTAGAGTCCATTTGTATTAATGAGGCAATAGCAGTGTTGTAGACTGAATGCTTGTGTTCCCCCAAACTCATACTTTAAGTCATGACCACAATGTAGTGGTCTTAGAAGGTAGACCCTGTGCGTGGTGATTGGCTGTGGATGAGACAGTAAGGCTGGAGCCTTTTGAAGGTATTAGCCCTTAAAATAAGAGGAAGAATGGCCCAATTTTTCTCTGCTGTCCTGTGAGGATACGGTAGCTGTGTGTCTGACTACAAGCCTGGAAGGGGGCTTCACCAAGAACCTAGTAATGCTGGCACTCTGACCCTGAACTTCTAAACTCCAGAACTGTGAGACATAAATGTTTGCCGTTCAAGCCTTTTGGTCTGGTGTTTTGTTATAGCTGCTCAGGAAGATGAAAGCAAGCAACGTGCTCAGAGAGGCCTGCTGTGGCCATAACACAGCATGGGAAAGTCTCCTGCAAGTGTCTACTTGGGAGAAGCCTCTTCTGCTGTCCTCCACACCCCAGGGATCACCATCTGGACTACCACTGCCACTTTGAGACTATATTTGATGATACTGACTGATTAGATGGCCTAAATTTGTTCCTGACATAGCACAGTTCCCTGACAAACACTGAAAAGCTGTTGGGTACCAATAAATTCCCCATTGAGAGGAGAATGAAATCTACATTCCCATCTATTCTGAGCTAATGTCAACAAGACAATATTTTTAAAACAATTCTATTGACCCAAGTATTCAAATATTTTTTTTAAAATTTAAACAAATCCAAGTTCTTCATAAGTTACTTGGATTTGAAATCACCATACTTTTTCAATTATTTATGAGAAACACCTACTTCTGATATAGAAATCTCAAACTATTCTGGCTTTATGCACCTGTAGTTCAGTCTTCCTGGGATTTGGGAGGAAAATGTTTTGAGTAGATATTAGTCAAATCTTGGACATAGCAGGAACTATTATGAAATAATTTATCTTTTACTTGACTTTCTTGTTTCAAATCTTGATATTTGTACATGCTAAAAAATATTTTGGGAGCAAGAATTTTATATGAAATCCTGCACTAACCAAACTGAAATTCTAAAATAAAAGTAGAGACAGCTACATTACATAATAAATAACAAATGATGCAGAGTGAGGCACAAATACAAATGATTCCAATTCAGAGAATCAGAATCTAATTCAGAGAATGTTGTGTAATGGGTGGAAAGTAATTGCTACAGGAGTATAAGGAAAAGGTCACCATTGTGGTCCTGGGTAATACAGGGTAATGTGAAGACGTCGACAATAAGGAAAAAGAGAGAGAAAATATTTTATAGAAAGGACTCTTGATAGAAGTGAATGTAAACAGAAGTCAGACGACCTTCCAGACCCGAGTCCTCATGTACTTCAAGACTCAATAGGACACGGAGGTGAAGGGTAGACCAAGAAGGGAGACTGAGAAACAATGACTCACTAACCAAAGGAGAAACCACAGAGTGTGGGGTTTCCTGTAAGCTCAGCAAGCAGAGTGTTTCCAAAAGGCAAAAGTGACACAATATGGAATTGCCACTGGCAGGTCAAGTAAGATGAAGGCCAAGAATGTGCTCAGCCATGTCTGGATGTCTACTGACTTGCACAATAGCAGCGGGGTGGGGTGGGGAGGAATGGGGATATAGCCTCATTGAAGTGGATTGTTAAAAGATGTCAGTGTTTCTGGCTTGCTGAACATGGTCCAGGTTTGTACTAACCTTCCATAATTATTAATAGTTTTTTTTTTTGCTCTCAATAACATCTTGGTTAGCCAAAAATTTAAGCCATCATTTATTTAAATAAAGAATAGGAGGAAATAAATTGAAGACAGCAAACAAAGAAGTTGTACTGAAAGAGAGTAGAGGAGCAGCAAGAGAGGAACTGGATCAGGAGAGGGTTTTGTTTGTTTTTGAAGGACAGAGAATTGACCGCAGTGTCTTATGCAGATGGATATGTTCACGTGGAGAAGGGAGTCTGATGATGATGCGGAGATAAGAAAGTTGTAGCGCCCTCAGGAGGAGGACAGGATGCGATGCACCAGGGGAGGGTGGGCCTGGAGAGGAGAACTCCTGATTCAAGTATCAGTTCAGAGAGCCGAGCACATTCATGAGCGGAAACGGGAAACACACACAGGCTCTAAAAGTGAGGGTGGAATTAATGTGCTGAATATCAGAGAGAAGAGAGGAGAAGGTATTAGATACCTAAGAGATGGTTCAAGTGATCGGGAAGGAAACGGAGGAGCATTGCTCAGTGGTGCCATGAATCCAACCGTCACCACTGGAGAAACACCTGACAGGGCTGCTCATGAAGAAGAGTGGTCCACGTAACTTACAGCCTTGCAAGCTGAAAGTCTGAAGGCAAGGGACAGGCTTGGCTTGGCAAAGACTACCCCTGGCTGTGTCTCCCTAGGTGTGGATAGTGGTGGAGGGAGAAGAAATGAAATCTGAGCAGGAAACAGAGAGCGAGGGAGGGGCCAGGCTTGCTCCTTCTAATAACTCACTAGAATAACACATTAACCAGGAGCAAAGGGAACTCTTACACACGTTGGTTGAAATCTGTGTTATTAAAGCCACTATGGAGAACCAAGTGGAGGTTCCTCAGGAAACTACAAGCAGCCCATTTCCTCTCCTGGGATGGCCCACTCCATGATGGCACACACTTCCATCGCACTAAATAAGTCCTTCATTCCTAAGGGTAACTGAGCCTCTTGATAGAAACCTTTCTTCCAGGAAGATAAGAACCAAGGAAACTTCCACCCAGCACCATGTATTAGTGCCAGTGTCTCAAATTTTGCATGGAATATCAATGGAAAGGAGACCTGGGTGCTAAGATGTCAGTACCCCAAGATTCACCCATGGCTGCATTGTGAGGAATGGGGATAAGTTTAACCCACAAACCTTCAAAAGACAAAGGCTAACTTTCTTTTGTTAGGAAGCTGACCACAATATCATCTTGGAACTAAAGAAGCATGGCTTGCCTTCAGGAGCAAAAACTTTAATGACATCCAACAATGAGGTCTTCACTGCCACAGTCACAGGGAAACGGACAGAAGCAGCATATGTTCCAGTGTTCTGGCACTAAAAGACAGCCCCATCTTCTGTAGGACTGCAAATTCAATCTAGCAATCATGGCCTTGTTAAAACGCCCATCTCCTTTTCTAAAATTCAATGCAGAAAATGAGGAAGCCCCAAGAACCAAGGGGGCCCATCCACCAAATTAGAGCCTTCTGCTTCTTCACTGCAGAAAGTAAAAACAGTCCTTAAAATTCCCTGTCATTGCATTCATGTTTCCCAACAGCCTACAGAATTTGTCCTCTACAGGACGTTGTAGGGCCAACTGGATAACCTGATAAGGTATGGGTTTTCTTTCCCCTACACAATTTTAGGCAAGTAAAATCAGACTTGGGCAAATTCTCAGATGACTCCGAGTGATATACTGATGAGTTTCAGAGGCTAACTATTTCCTCTGGCCTCACCTAGAAATATATAAACATGGTTTTAAACAAAACGATTACACAGGGAGACAGGAATGCAGTTCTATTTGGGGATGGAGCCCATAGGACAGACTCCACCTGCTATCCCACTGAAACAATTTCTGTTTCTCCATCTGATCCCCATTGGGATTACAACACTCTTGAGGGAATTTGGGCAAGAAGTCCCTTGATGTTCTGGAAAATTATGAACAAAGCTAGGTAAAGCCTGTAAGTTATGACAAATTGGCTACCACAGAGCAAAGCCCTAATGAAAATCACACAGCCTTCTATGGGAGGCTTTGGGAGTTCTTTATTTAATACAGTGGCCTGAGCCATAGCACTCCTCGGGGAGCATTAGTTCTAAACAACACATTCATCATCCACTCCACTCTGGGTTTCAATCCACCCAATCCAAAAATTATAAAAACCTGGCCTTCGAGCCTAACACCCCTGCTGCAGATCTGATGAAGAGAGCCTCCCCTGTCTTTTAAAATTGAGGCCAGATGAGGAAGAAAATGATGTGGAAGAGGAAAGAGGCCAGGAAAAAAGGAAGGCCCAACTATTAGCTGCTTTACAAGTCCAACCACCAACTCCAGACTGCCCTTGGGAGATCCATCCTGGAGGAAACGCCATCTTTGTGGAAAGCCTGCACCCAGGAAAAATGAACGTCTCAGAGGCCAAAAGGGGCCAGGCACCCTGCACTATGTGCAAAAAGCCAGGCCGTGAGAAGAGGGACTGCCCCAAGGGCTGAGGGTATGTGGATCAGGTCCCCACCCACTGATGGCCCTGGAATGAGGGTGCCCCCCACTCCAGTCAATTCCTACATCAGGGATATTTTTCAAAGAGTCAGAGTCCAGAGTGACCTTGGACATGGCAGGCAGAACTATGAGTTTCCTTTTGGACAGAGGATCTGCCAGTTTTTTGTTAGATTCTGATTCTGGAGTTGTTCTCCCTGTATCCTGTCTGGTGGTGGTGGTGGTGGTGGAAGGGAGATGAACTAAGCTGTGATTGATTTATATCTCCCTTGTATGGTTGGTTCATGGAAGAAACTTTCTGTTTTCTCATCAATTTAGGATATGTCTGAATGTCCTTGCCCTATCTTGGGAAGGAATATACTCCAGTAGTTGGGAGTTTGTTGGTCTTTTCTTCCCAGCCACAAATACCTAGTCTTTGCTCTGAGCAGGATTCTCATTCAGACCTCAAGGAGGCTAGACTGGACAGAGTAAACCCAGATGTCTGGGCCTCAGAAATTCCAGAGAATTATAGTCTCCCTGTAAAGATTACACTTTAAAACCCAACACATTTCCCACATCAAAAACATCACCCTATAAAACCCAAGGCACGAGCTGGGTTACAGTCTCTGTTGACAAGTTCTTAAACTTTGGCCTATGAAAGGCTTGAAATATCCCCATTCTTCCTACAAAAAAAGGACAATGAGGAGTAGAGGATTGCCTAAGACCTTTGGCCCATGAATAAAGATGTGATACCTAAACATTCAGCAGGGTAAACCTTTGTGCCATTTTGGGAAAAATCCCTTCATATAGCCCCATGGTTTTCTCAGTGTTAAACTTAAAAGACATTTTTTTTTTTACATTCTTTTAGGCACATCCACCCAGTATTTGTTTGCCTTTGAATAAAGCCATTTCTACCATGGAGACCCCATCTGTACCCTCCTGGAAAAGCTGCCCATACTCTATTATAAGCCAGAGGAAAGTGAATGGGCTGTAACACAGGTGTACTGCCTTGCCCTTGATGGGTGCTCCAGGTAATCTGTGTTCCTAAAAGAACTCTTCCAGGACCATACACAGAGTTTGTTCATCATGTCATCATTGTGTTCAGAATGACCCAAGAGCTCTAAGCCTTCCCCCTGGTCAAACCCATACAACACAGAGGCATACATCTGGGGGAAGACTAGTAACTACGTTTCTCTCAGCTACCCACTTCCAGGGGTTTTCAGTGCCTCCTGGTTATAGAGACTCCTTCGATGGGGTCGATAGAAACCTTACAAGCAAGACAAAGCAGGCACTGAAGGTATATTAATTCCTTCTTAAGGTGAGAATCCCCAGCTTTGGCATACCTTCATCTCTCCAGAGTGATACTGGGCCCTCCTGTGTTTCTCAGATTACTCAGCATGTGGCAGAGACCCTAGGATTTAAACATTTCCTCCTAGAAAACTTGATTCTTGGGAACTGTCGAATGGGCCAAGCAAACCTGAGAAGGTACTCTAGGCAATCTGCCAAGAGACCTCATTAACTGGTTGGCACTCCTTCCTGTGGTACTTATTGGGTCTAAGTAGCTGCAAAAAACTCACCCTCAGCTTTGCCGCTTTAAAATACTCCACAGCAAACCATTGCTATGTGCAGACCTGATGTTTGATACCGAGGAAACTCACCTACCCACTAGGTAAACTGCTTAAGCCAGTCCTAACAGGTAACACCCATCTAAAGACGCCAGACAGAACGACCTCGACCAAGGAGCATCCTTTATGAGTCTGGGAGACAGGTCATAAGCACAACCTGGAAGGACAGATCCCCAGAATCCAAACTGAAACCCTCATGGAAAGGCCTTTCACTCATCTCTCCACTGCCCCTCCCCACAGTGATGGTACCTGGGATTTCTAGCTGGACGCAACACACTTGAATAAAACTCTAGCTTTCAGAGGGGCACATAGCCTTGTCTTCACATAGCCTTGTCCATGCTCCAACATCAGGACAAGGCTGTGTGAAGTTGTGAACCCTTAAATGGCCTAAAGTTCCCTTTCATAAGGACAGATAGGTATGACCTCCATGGGCCCAGAGACCACTTGCCTGCTCCACTTTCCAGTTCTGTGCATCCTTCTTGTTATCTTTTTGGTAACTCTTCACTCTGCCACATTCCTCTGGTGTTGAACCATATCTCCTGCTGAACTACTCACTTTACCCTCAGTTTCCTGCTAGTTTGGGTCCACTATTGCTTCTTCCACTTTCTTCAGGTTATGCTCCTTTCTCTTGTTTAAAACAGAAACACCCCATGATCACTCTCTCCTCAACAGTAAAATAGCCTAGCGCTGTGTAAACATCACAGACTCCACTTGTGCGAAACCCTGTTGTCTTTGTGTAGACTAACCCAATGGGAGAGTAGGACTCACTTTTTCATTCTCTATTAAACCACCTGAGACCACAACTCCATTCTACTCTACTAGGAACACATGGGACAACAGCCTGCCACGCCCACCAACCCTCCAATACCTCTGCTTGAGAACACCACACAAGATCTGAGTTCCTCATCTACACCCCTTTGGCATACAGTGAGGACTCGGGCTGTGAAAGATCAGTGTCCCCTTCCAGCAGGAAGCGGTCACAGAAGCAGCTCAACACCTCGTATCTGAAGGACTCAGAGTGGAATGGTAGAGTAGACAGCTTAGATAGACTTGAGCAAAGGAGGTGAGGAAATCAAATTCGGACTCTGCCCTTGGGCCACACCCACCTGCTCATAACCCAGCCAGGGACAGCCTGGGAACTGCCTTTTTATGATTAGACATTTCCCTATTAATCTGGAGAAAATGGATATGTTCTATAGTATAAATTCTTCCAACATGGCAAAACTGGCCCAGGCACACTATGTCATGGTTGGAATCTGTAGTAACCACCCCAAATACACAGTACACAAGGAAGGTGTCCAGAACAAATGTAAAGATTTGTCATAAGGGAGACCCCAGCCCATTTCCTCTCTTGAAAGCCACCCACTCTATGTCAGGGCATACTTCTATCTCATTAAATTGATCCTTCATGATTTTTTTCTTTTTAAGAAAGAAAGAAAGAAAAATAAAATGAAACTATATCTAATGTTATCCAACAATTCTACTACTGGGTGTGGATCTGAAGAAAATGATATTAACATACCAAGGAAATACTTGTACACCTGTGCTTGTTGCCACACTGTTCACAATAGCTAGGAGATGGAATCAGCCTATATGCCCAGCAACAGATGAGCAGATAAAGAAATGTAGTATATAAACATTCAGTCATAAAAAGAATAATAACGCATAAGTTGCAGCAAAATGGATAGAACTGGAGGATATTATATTTAGTGAAATAATTCAGATACATAAAAACATCACATGCTCTTGCTCATAAATGGATATTGAACAATGTTGATCAATTGTTAATAGTGAGTATGACAGGTTGGGAAGGGTTGAGGAGAGAGGAAATAGTGGGAGGTTTGGAAAACAGGTACCCAAATACAGTTAGCTAGAAGTCATAAGTCCTAATATTTAAAGAAGTGTGACTATAGTCCACAATCACCTATAAATATTTTATGAATAATTAGACGAGAGGAGCTGAATGTAATGATAAGATAAATTTTTTTTTCCTGGATTTGATCAGTAAAAATGGTACACATGCATTGAAATACCATACTGAGCCCCATAAATATGTACAATGGCTAGGAATTAATGAAAAGTTTTAAGAAGTTCAAGGAGATGTTAACTGTCCTAATTTGATCTTTACACACTGTAGACATGTATGAAATTATGTTAGTCGGCACTGTGTCACTGCAACCAATACCCAAAAAACAACCTAGAGGAGCAATTAGCTTTGGCTCACAGTTCCAGAGGTTTCAACCAGTCCATGGTCACCTAACTCCATTGTTACAGGGGCAGAGCATCATGGCAGAGAGGATGTGGTGGACAGAGTTACTCACTGAACCTGGAAGCAGAGAGAGAGTGAGAGAGATGGGGGGAGAGAGGAAGGGTCTGGGGATAGGGTATGCCCCCTGTGACTTACCTCCTTCAACGAGGCCATACCTCCTAGACACCCCACCATTTCCATTAATGTTATTAAATATTACTCCATCAGTGGATTAACCCACTGCTGAGGTCAGCCCCTCATGATCCAGTCACTTTCCCAGAATCACACCTCTGAACATTGTTGTCCCGGGGGCCAAGCCTTCAACAGAAAGGACATGGTGGTGTGGGGAGGAGACTCAATGTACTGGATTTTGGCTATTGTCCAAAATCTAAACCACAACACAGATTCTCACTCGGTACCCCATAAATATGTACAATTAATATAATAAATAATAAAGAAATTTTAAATCTACTTAAAAAAACAAAACAAACCTTTCTTAGAATTGACGGGATTGTAAGCGATATATTTTTCTCTATCACACCCCAAAGACCCAAGGACCTACAATTGGTCCTTCCAGCACTGGTTAATGCCACCATTCCCTGCTGACCAAGTCTCCAAAATGGACCCTTGGGTCATTGAATTTGGTCCACCCAAACTGAATTCAAACCATAGTCAGGCACTACCTGCCCAGATCACGAATTACACTAGCTCAGGTGAAATAAAGAACAGAAAGCGTCACATTGGCGGAAATTAAATGAATTCAAGTGCCTTTATGGAGAACATGTTGTGGGTGATGAATGAGAATAAAATCTCTCCAGAGCTCTCTTATGAGAGAATGGTAGACCCTTTATCTTAAATTTATGTAAATTTTATATTCAATGACAAATGTAAAGATTTTCAAAAGCTAAAACATGGATTTTATTCTATTTATTTATTTATTTTGCCAAAGAAGAAGTTATAACATCAAGGAAAGTATAAACTCTGATTTTTTTTTTACTTTAGTTATATCAGACATTTAGCTAAAAGTGAATAATACATCTCCATGTGTAAAAGTAGCAGGTGAGCAGGTATTGCAAAGTATTGCTGTTCAAGAAACTTGGTGGCCAAATGGAGTGAAGGAATTTAAAAAATGGTGCAGATATTATAGAAAAGAAAATTTTTAGAGCTATGTAGTATGATTTTAGAAAAAAGAGTAATAAAATCATTAAGGAGGCTGGGTTTCTTCCTTGACATTGCTGTGTCTCCAGAGATCATTTTGTGAAGAGATGCATGGATAAAATTTTAAAAATCCAAAGTGCTGAAAAATTATATGAAAGGCAATTCTACTAAATAAAGGTGCCATTGGATGTGATTTTAAAATGCTTTCAGCAATGTGGAGATCATGTAAGAGCCTCGTAAATGGAATTTTGCGCATTGACACTTATAATCAAACTTATACATGTGACCAAAAAGTGGTGAAGGGTTATAATGACATCACTCTATATTACAGAACATAATGATGTGATCTAAAATGATATTTGAAATGCGTGTTTCTGTGTTTTAAAAACCCTGAGCTGGTGGTTAAATCAGAGAACAACTACGACTTCTCATTTTCCCCATTTTGATAACTTCTAACAACTCTCTGAAACGGGTGTAGCACTTCACAGATTTAAGCCAGTTATTATTCTCCCTCCATACAGATCTCATTTTCACGTTCCACTCGAAGCCTGGCTCTGGCTGGCACCAGTGATTGAATAAGCTTTAATTATACCCCTCCAAGCCTGAGTGCTTCCATAACTAAAATTCGAGAAGACGAGATTCTTTCATCCCACAAACTCTTGCGGAGGATTTCACAGAGGCCAGTGAGACTTTTGTACCAGGAGCCGTTAACAGAAATTTTTTTTTTCTTTTTATTTTTTGAGCAAAAGATTCTTTGACCTACTACAGGTCACCTTTCCCCACTGTGTTATCCCATCACTACTAAAGAACAGGAATTTCGTGACTACAGCTTTCTCCCTGAGCTGATGTAAGAACACTAAGGTTCTCCAGAAATTGGCCCTTCCTGAAAGCCTTTAGGAAGCCAAACCGTCTCTGGCTCTAGAAGATTAGCATCAAGAACTCCCAGGAGAGGCGGGAAGACTCTTCTCAGCTACCCACACTCCCTTGAGGATCTAAATCTCATCACTGAAATACCCTCTGAGAGCCCATCTGGCTGGCAGGAGGATCAGCTGCTTCTTTTGAACGGTGTTCAGCGTGTTGGGAAGTATATTGTTTCTCAACGCTGGCCCCCTCTTTCCTGCATATTATGTGATTTTCTTTTTCTTTTTTTTTTTTAATCTTACCAGCACAACCAACTGAAATGTACTTTAATATTAGTCTTTCACTAGAAAGGATCAAAAGGCAAAGCAGTGACAAAAAAAAATACCCCTTTGATGTATTTTTTATATTTCTGAAGGGGAAGAAATAGTGAGCTGGCGTGGGTGACTTCCCCTTCAGTCCTAATCTCTGACAGGCTGTCTCTTTCAATAAAAGTCAAATCTGGAGGTAACACAAACATGGGGTACAGAGAGCATCACAGTGGTTTCCAGGATCCTAATTTTCCCCATAAATGCTAATGACCTAATTAACATACTCTCAACAGGTTCTGGTTAGCCCAGTTTGCTATCAGACCTTGAAACAATAAAAACATTAAAGCATAAAAAGATTTGAAGCCACCGATTCTTTTTAATTTCAATAAATATTAAATGCTAGAGTTAAAATGCAGATTTAATCTGGGCTTATGAATCCATTTGTGCATTTCTACGGTTTCTCAACCAGAAAATGAAAAGTTTGAACTGCGACAAAGCTGAAAAATAGCTCTTTATTTGTGTTCTGTTAGGCCCGACTGAAATGAACTCATCAAATAGGTATATTTATTCAACCTTTGGTGTTTGGTTCACTTTAGAAAGGAACTATGCAATTCCTAAAGAATCTCATCTCAGAAATGAACTGAAATTCAAGTGAGCCTCAGTCAAAAGAACTAAGCCCCTCTCTCCCAGCCCCTCCCCTAAAATGTACTCATCTGTAGTACAGAATGAGCCAGCCACTGGACCAGGAGACATCAGGGCAAAGAGCCAGATACTGTATACAGAGAGCAGAGTCTCAGTCGTCCCTGTTCTGTAGAAGCACTTTATTTCAAGGTTTCAGTAGCAATGCTGGCACCAGGGATTGGGGTTTTACCTTCCTGTTTTCTGGTCTCTTTTGGAGAGGTGTTTATAATCTGGAAATGGCAGTCCAAACAGAAAGTGCTAAGTGCCAGTTGAAAGAGCCGTGTGTCTAACATGAAAGGTAACCTGAAAGGTAAGGTTAATTCACAAGATAGTTAAATGTCCCTACATTGTTAGGAATTTATTTAATTGCATAATGAACCTCAGATACTAGCCTGACAAAGCATGGAAAAACAATTGTGATAATCAGATTATTGCTGCAAATTCTATGGTGATTTCAAGATAGAGGAAAATGCTCACTGATTATCCTGATAATTGACAGTTGCACCAACAGCAATAATAATAATAAAGCAACAACAACAACAATTCTTATTTTTATTGCTAGGTCTTTTTATTGTTGAGCACTGTGCTAAAGTGTTTATTATCTCATTTGTTTATCAAAATAAGTGAAATTAAGATAATTACAATACCCCAAATTAGAGACCTAATTTTATAAAGCTATAAGAATTTCAAATTAAGTAGCAGAATCAAGCTTGAAATTTATACTAGACAAGTAAGGATGCCTGTATTTAAAGTACAATGAAAGTAGATACCCAAACTGAATCTAACCTCAGGGGCATTCAGCCATTGAGCCACATTCCCAGCTCAATTTTGTATTTTATTTGAGACAGGGTCTCACTGAGTTGCTTAGTGCCTTACCTTTGCTAAGGCTGGCTTTGAACCTGCGATCCTCCTATCTCAGCCTCCCAATGGTAAAAGATTTTTAATGGCTGAGGTAAGGAAAGAATCTAATGCCAGTGTTGGTTATTGATTTCACCCAGAGAAAGTAAAGTTTCTCCATCTTCTTGACAAAAGGGAGCTTTACCATGTGGGGAAGAGAGCCCTGAGGTAAGATTCCTCTTCTCCCATGGAATCTAATTGACAGGGTTGCAATTCTTTCCAATGACCACATGTGAAAGGATTGGCTCCCAGGATCTTGAGAAGATCCTCCTGATTATAAGATTGCAAAAAACTTTTAAAAGCATTTACATCTTAAAGAGCAATGAAAGGATTTACAAAGATGACTTTTCCAAACATAAATACTCTAAGAAAAGAGAAGTCAAGAAGCCTAGAGTCAAGAGGCAACTTGTGTCAAGTTGAGTCCAGATGATAGAAATATTGAGGCCTTCATGGTCAGTGACTTGAGTCATGTCTCATCCCCCTCCCCTCTATGTAGATTCTCTATGGCAGTAAAAAAAAAAAAAAAAAAAAAAAAAAAAAAAAACAAAAAACTGATAAAGGTAAAAACATGTCTTAAATTTTCTAATTTAAATTCAGTTTTAATCGATGTATGTACAAATTATACATATGTACAGGGTAACATGTAATGTTTTGATACATATATACTTTGTGCAAACATATATAAAATGGTTTTAGACTCCCTATTTTTCCTTTGCCTTATTTACTTTCATTTAGCCTATTCCTAAAATGAGATGTCTCTAGATCTGTAAATTGTAACTCACCTTCTTGAAGCCCAGGGGTCTCAGGGGGCTGGAGATGCCCAGGACAGGTGAGAGAGCTGGGCGATGGCAGGTGAATCTACAGTGCTCTCCTCTCACCACAGGGAGATCAAACCTGTAGGTTTTATGAGTGGATTTCCACTGAGGGTTTCAGTATCAAACTAAAAACATGGAAGGGGGTGTTTTATAGCAGGGGAACGTGAAACAGCTACTAGACAAGATAACATTTCATATGCCTTATAATCTACGATGATTCTCTAGACCATCGTAGTTTTCAGAACATCCAAAGATCAAAGTCTAAATTAGAAAAATTAGCAATTTCTTCTCCCTTATAGAAACTCCCATGTTGGCTTGTTTAGTCACAGAAAACATGGGAAGCCAAGATCCATTTTCAATTGCTACATAGAAGGCTTAGATATGAGGTATTCCCCCAAAAGCTCATGAATGGGAAAATGCAGGAATGTTCAGAGGTGAACTGATGAGATGATGAGAGCTATAATCTCATCAGTGGATTCATCAACTGACAGGGATTAACTGGGTGGTAACTGTGGGCGGGTGGAGTGTGACTAGAAGAGTAGGTCATGGCGTGGGTGGGGGGAGTCTTTGGGGTTTATATGTTGTCCCTGAGGAGCCAGCTTGCACTTCTGTGCTTTTTGGTTGCCTTTTGCTGAGCTGATTTCCTCCACCAGGCCCTCCCACCATGATGTCTTGCCTCCTCTTAGGCCCAGAGCTCTAGAGCCCCTTGACCATGGACCGAACCTCTAAAACCATAAGTCAAAATAAACTTTCACTTCTCTTAGCTGTTGTCATATCTTTTGGTCACAGCAAAGGAAAGTTGACTAATATAGCAATCATATATAAGTAATATGAAAACATTAATGACAGCCTACCATATGCCTAAAACAGACTGAATTTGCCCAACCCATGAATTAAGAAGACCTTCTTTTTCTGAGAGTAGAAACAGAAGGGCTGGAAGAAGCCCTGACCCTTGCCTGACACAAGCCAAGAAGCTGTATGCAGTCATGGGCCCTACCCGGACCTGTCTGCACCAGGCTAACTACATCTGCCTATGTATGGTTTTTCCCTTCAATCTCACACTGCTGCTCCTGACTCTTCTTTAAAGCTTCTGCTCACCTTCAGGGATTTTGAAGATAGAACTTTTGAGACAATGAAGTTTCTTCTGTCTTCCTTCAAAGTTGGCTTTGAATAAAAGGTATTTTCCTACCATTTGCCTTGAACTATTTGCTAGAGCAGTAAACATCGTAGCCCAGCCTCTTCTACCCTGGAAGGATAGATGGTATCTGGTTACAAGCCTCAGAGCCCACATTCACAAAGGCACATGCACATACACCAGGGCACGCCAATCATTCATCTAAATATAAGGCACAGATCATGGGAAATTCCTCTGTCTACAGGGTGGTTTAAGTGCATTAGAAAATAATAATTTAAATGTGACATAGCATCCTGAAGTAAGGCAGTAGTTAATAAGTTGCCCAGAAACACTGTTCTGCCAAACCATGGTAGAAAAAGCCTCACATGTACAAAATACGGAGGAGGGTGAAGAAATTCACAGATTTCAACTTGAAATCACATTTTTTTTCAACACTGTATCTGTTGTAGTTTCTTTTCAATATATAATTGCCTATTAAAATATTTTACTTAGTTTCACTCAGCATCTCTTCTTTCTTTTAATTTTCCTCAAGATCAGTAATCTACAAAACACATTTTTATCATTTCCAAACATTTTTTTTCACGGGGTACTTAATTTTTTATCTCTTAATTACTATTTTGATTGGGAGATTTTTTTTTCTCATTAGAAGTAAGATTATTGCTTATTAGTACTCTGAAACTGGAACAAGCCACCAATGCCCAAGTTTTTTTTGGAAAAAAATTATAACCATTGACTCTGATAGTATGGGGAAAGCAATTCAATATGTGGAAAATGAAAAAAGATTAAGTTATAAAAGAAAGGACCAATGTAATCGGTGGCGATGGGTCGAGCTGTCGGAGTTGCAACAATGTGACACAGTGGGATGAGACCTTAACCTCAGCCACTTTCATGGTTACCATCTCTATTCTCCATCAGTGTTTGCGAGGACGCTTGCTGGAGGTACTTTCCTAGCCAGCAACTATTGCTTTAAAACAAACACCTCTCTCCTACTCCATTATAGAAGAGAACAGTTTCATGCCTTTTACCTCACTGTAGCTAGCAACAGCAAGAAATAACTGTAAAAAGGATTTTTAAAACACATTTTTATAGTTCTTTGCAATATATAGATAATTTTTATGCAATTCCTCCATCCACTGCAGAAAGGGGTAGAACTTTTCAACAGGACAGTTTGTACACAAAAGATAATATAGTTTTTTTTTAAATTAATTGTGAGATGGTACACTCATGGTTATGAAGGAAAAAAACAACACAAAACTCTAATTAATAACATTTGATGATTTCCAACCTATACACATTTTCATATTTGAAAACTTTATGAATGTAAGGTCACAGAAGGCAGAGTTGAGAAGGGGTGGACCACAATCCTGCGGTAGCACCTCATTGATGTCACTGAGCTGTAAAAGACAGAAATCTCCATCCACTCATCTTTTGTAATAATACTCAGGATCACCACATTCTTTCCAATAGAAAGTAGTACATGGGAATTTAATCTTTGGACTTAAGGAATTTGATAACAGAGGGGATTTTAATGTGGTTGACTCTTTGTTATAAGAATGCCTTTGAGGGGCTGGGGATGTGGCTCAAGCAGTAGTGCGCTCGCCTGGCATGTGTGCGGCCCAGGTTCGACCCTCAGCACCACATACAAACAAAGATGTTGTGTCTGCTGAAAAACTAAGAAATAAATATTAAAATTCCCTCTCTCTCTTTAAAAAAAAATGAAGGGACACAATACCTTCATATAAAAAAAAGTATGCCTTTGATACTTTGATGATATTGACAGTATGGCAGAATATGATTTGGAGGTGGGACACTGAATGAAATTTCAGTCTGCAGATAGAGAGGCCTGGGAGGTAATTTTATATATTCAGTGTATTTCACTGGCACGTGTCAGAGCCTTGTATAAACACAACCTAACTGTCTACCCTTATCTGGTGAAGGCCAGGACAGACGAGTCTATCACATGAAAGACAGAAGCAAGACTATCTTGACCCCCCCAATTTTTTGTCCTATGAAGTAAGAAGTCATCTCCTGAAAGGCTTTCCATGTATTCCTGTGCTACTGGTTAAAGGCTGGGATGACACTGGCTGGGGAATGCGCCTTCTCAGTGGGTCCTTTGACCCTGGTTTCAGGCCTTCATGTGGAGGTACTACCATCAGGGTAACAGTAGTGTAAGTTAGAGTTTCCTTACTATCTTCTAAGGGATAGCCTGTGCTCCCTCCAAGTGTGTGACATCAGCATTGAGTCGTCACGCTACAGCCCTTCTCGCAGACTGCAGAGGCAGCAGGATCCCCTCTGCTGTCTTGCCAGCTCACTAAGTGCAGAGGAGCTGGTTCTGCCCCCTGCCTAGAAGCCGGCAGTCTGGGTGTGAAGGCCAATTTAAAGAAGAGTTAGCAATCCCATTTTGTGGCACTCCCAAACCCAGTCTTTAGTATTTTCATAATACCACTTATAACACAAAATAATGCAGCTTCCCTCCACAAATCAGTCCTCCAACACCAACCATGCATCCTAGAAGTAATTTAATTACGACATTCACCTCCACAAGTTCAAGGGCTCACTCTAGACTGCCCTAACTTGAAAGACTATTTGTCATAGCGGCTCCCCAGACTACTCTCACTAATGTCCAACTTGGCTTCAAGGTCAGGGGTTCCCGAGGCTTCACTCTGAGGTTTGACAGTTTGTCATGATGGCTCACAGAACTCAGGGGAACACCCCTTGCTATTCCTGGTTTATTATAAATGAAAGGCCAGATGAAGAGGTACAAAGGGTGACATCCAGAAGTGTACCAACTTCATGACATTTAAATGCATCACTGACTTGGAACCTCTCCCACCTCCATCATTTAGGGGTTGTCATGGAGACTCCATTCAGTAGGTAAGGATTGATGGAGTAATTAATCATTGGTGATTGTCTCAATCTCTGGCTGCTCTTCCCTCAGCAAGGTGGGATGGGCAGAACTGGAAGTTTTAACCTTTTAATCTCATGGCTCCTTCCTTTGGAAACCTGCTCCATCCAGAAGCTATCTCAGGGCCCACCAGGAACCATCCCAAGAGCATAAGCATGAATAGTGGAAAGGGAATTATGAATAATGAAGACCTTCATCCCAACCCTGTCACTCAGAAAGTTTCAAGGATGTCAGGAGCTCTGTGCCAGGAACCACAGAGAAAATTAAACTTGTATTTCTTATCATATCACGATATCATATCATGCCTTGTAATATGCGAGCATGTCTGTTATTCACTTACTTCATTTTGGTGGAATTTGGGGAGGAAGTAAAGATAGTAGCTGGGTTCAGTCTTCAAAGTTTAACCTGTCACTCTTCACACGAAGGCCTAAGGAACAGGCACATCAAGAAAAAGTGGACTTTGACTAAGTATTAATGGGCAACAGCTAGTTAAGTTGTATCTGTATCCTTTATACTTTTAAAAACCTCAGTTGATTTATCGCATAACTCAAATTGTGGTACAGAAATGGCTTTACTGTGACCACTTTGGGGTTTCTGCAGAAGATTTATTTTCAATTGAAGGTCTTAGGCAGAAGCTAGGAATAATTACTTTTTCTTAATACTCTGGATGATTTTTTTTTTAGCAATGCCTATTGTTACACAGACCACTAAATTACATGTTAAAAAAAAAAACAGAAGAAAAAAGTTGCAGCCTAGGAGTTACTGATAAAATGGTAATGGCAAAGAGTAATTTTGTGGGAATTCTAACAAAAATCAAAGATCTAGCTCTGGAGAAATAAGTGGCATACTCCTGTTCCTTCCCTTCCATCTACGGCTTCTCTAAGACTAACACACGTCCCAATCACGTGGTGTATTTTTTAAATGCACATTGATGGTCCAAGCCCCAGAGTTGTTTGGATATAGACTGAAAATTTGCATTTCTAAAAAGATCCAGGTGATAGAGATGTTCTGGTTAGGGAACCTCTCTTCAACATTCTGCTCCAGTGATACTACCCAAATTCTAGCTTTTATTGGCCCAAGGACAGGCAAAGAATTAGGAATGTACTGATTCAGATGAGGGTGTAACATGGGAGATAAGGAGAAAGATGCTTTAGTTTTTGACACCTGGGTTGTCTATATAGAATGTATTTCTTCTGCTCATATTCATCAAAATCATTCCAAGTTTACCCTATAAAAATAGCATCAAACAATGCTTCAGTGGCAGGATTTATGTGCAAAAAGAAAAAGATGATTTTCTTTTTTAGGGTGCTTTTACATACATTGGCTCACTTGATTCATCCAAGAATTCTTTCAGGTTAATAAACAAGTTATTCATTGTGACCATTTTACAAATAAAAACTAAAGATAAATGAGTTTATGGTTTTCCACAAAGAAATTCCAGGCATATAAAACTATTACCCATGTTTTCTCACCCCTAATTTATCATTTTTTCTATTACATCACTCTGTTTTAAATAAGACAAACATCAGAAACGAGGGCTCCTCTATACAGCTCAGCAAGTGCCAGCATATAAAATTAAGGATCCCTTGGGGTAGTACTGGGATTCAAGTAAGGTAAGTGAAATGTTCACCTTGGACACAAAATTTCATAGAGCAGAAGAAAGTACAGTAACCAAGAAGATAATCATAAAATGCAACATTTTTAAAAGGCTAAGTTAAAGTAAAAAATCAGTGATGAATGAAATATACACAATTATACTTACAGGCAGATTGTGTTAGAGTTGGCAGTCTAGAATCAGGGAAACAGTCAACCTGTCATTATGTAATGGGGACATTTCCAATCATCTGTGGCACTTGGACCCACAAGGCTTTTGTGTTCCCAGTGGGGTGGGGTTCTGAAGATTTGCAATAGACTGGACCATGGAGAGATTAGACAGTCTGAAACTTTCTGGTCTTGGTTTTTGATCATATGGCTTACATTATCTTTTTCTGCCAAGTTTAAATTCGTGAGGATACTTTGATAAATGCTAGTGGAGCACACATGTCTCCTTTTGCTTTCCTCTGCAACAAGCCAGTGTCTCATATGTTCATTGCAGATACATTGAGAACTTCTTAAATTTCTGTTGAAATCTGAACAAGGAGAAGGAGAATGGAGAAATTAATTTTTCTCTAATGTGAAAAACACACTTGAGTCACATATCCACTTTGGTAACACAAGTGGTAATAGTTTTGAAACTGGTTTGGCTCCTCAGGTATGTCAATTAACCATGTTGGTTAACAATTCTAAAAGGTTCCTAAAGAAAAAGAGGAGCTAAGGCAGAAAGTTTCAGATCACAGCTATCCAAGGTATACAAAATAGATTAAAATGTGTCAGTCTGGCTCCTGTTGATACCAGACATCTCATGGTCTATAGGTTTAGAATCTCCTTTCTGCAAGTGTTCTCTTTATTTATTCCCCATAAAGTTCACTCAGATATTGTTCTAGGTTAACACAATGCTTTTGATGCAAGAGCCTGTATATTTTTTTTAAAATTAATACACTCCCCCCACCACCACTGCAAACATTTAATTTTGTATATAATCAAGAAAAGTACAATTATCATTGTTAATATCACTATAATAAGATAGAATTTTCTGGGGAGATTTTTAATAATATAGATTCTCAGCCTCCAATCCTAGAGATCCTCATTCATAGGTCTTGGGTAAAGACCCAAAGACCCTTTGATGGCATTCCTACCAAGAATCATGATGATTGTGATAGGTCATGGCCCACAGGTCCAGCTCTTGGAAAAGGAGACTTGGAACCACAGATTTTCCTCCTGAATTATTTACAAAAATTGTTCTTTGATTCAGCTCCTGGGACAAGGGGACAATTGGGCAGAGGAAGAAAGTACACAAGAACTCAGTCTCCCTGGAGGAGCTCCAGGGCTGTACAATCTTCAGGAATGTGGAGATTCAGAGAAGAGGCTGGGGTCTTTTGTTCTTTCCCGCTTCAAACCCTCACTGTACCTGAGCTGCCCAGGTGAAAGAGGATTGTCCCTGGGAAAGGCAGCTCTATATCTGGGAAGGGCCTGGAGAGCCTCACCTTCAGGTTGCACATCAGCCCTTCAGTCAGGTGGGGCATCTACCTGGACACGGCCAGTGAGCTGTAGTCAGAATGATAAGTGCTCTTCACTTTCAAGCTATGTGAAAACATGCATGTGAAGCACGCATGACCCCTGCCACTGGAGAGAAGGAATTCCATATGCCATGCAGGACTACACAGGGGCTGTACTCAGCTGCAGAATGAACTGTCAAGGGCTGTGGGAAGCAGGCTTCATAGTCACAAAATGGTAAAGTCACCTTTGATATTCTTGGGAGGATGAAATTCATTTTTTTTAAATAATTTGATGGCATGATGGGGAAATAAAATCCATTTGTTGGAGACCAAGTGGGGTGCAGCTGATCAAGTTGCTAGGGGAAATTTCTGGGCATAATTCTTTTTTTTCTTTTTGGGTGAAGGGATACATAATGAGAGAATAAGATTTCATGGAGACACCTTTGAAACCCTATGAGTTTCAAAGATTAGGAAGCAGTTAAAATTTTAGATCTTACCATAATCAGTCCTAAATAAAGGGCTTGGCATTATCCCCAATAAGGAAATGAGCTGTTTCATCTTCTAGTACATTTGAAGAAAGTTATTGAAATCACGGATACTTATGTATATGAAATCGTGGTTACAAATGCAGTTAATAAAGACTGTCTTCATGTGCTGAATTCATCTTGTTCATAAATTAATATAGAAAAAGCAGGAGATGTACATACTTAGATGAGAACATGTATAAATGCCCCAAGGAGGAAGGTAATGTGCCTTTGGATAATTTAATTCTTTTGAAGGATCACAACAAATGGTACATTTCCAGATTCTTGGTCAAAATCTTTTGAAAAGTTGGCTAGTTCAATCAAATTAAAATTTTCTGAATTTGTAAATTTTCAGTACTATTCTAACATATGTGAAACAAAAATACTCTGAAGAGGCTAATCAGCATTAGTGAAACATGCTTCAAATTTAACTGGCTTCAAAGCTACCCACCCACATCTCATATTCACCATTATATATAAACAGGTATTTGGGTTTTCATGGTATTTCAAAATGTAATAACTACTAAATTTATGCCTAAAGGGACTTAGTTATGTCTAATAATAAAAGTACCTTAAGGTTTATGTAGCTTTGAAAGTAAATGTACAATATTAAACTTCTATTGGTTATTTAGAGCTATTGCAAGTATGATGAATTTTTTGGCACTGAAAAAGCCTAGGAACTGTTAAGAGTGAGAAGAAGTTAAATGTCATATGTTGCATTTCACAGAATACAACATCATTAAATCCATCATTGTTCTCTGGTAATTTTTTCTGATATGGAGACACTCTTGTCCTTGCATTGTGAGCACCTGAGAGACACCTGCACTCCAGGAACCACTGTGCAGACAGCACGCTGGAAGTGCAGATCTAGGAACTCCCAGCAGAAAATATGCAAACAATATTAAATAATTGACCTTCTTTATAATGGTTTTCTTCTCTGTGCCAGCAATCGTAGGGATATTTGTCCTGTCATGATATAATTGTGTTAACCAAGCAAACTTCTATTTAGAAAGTAAGATGTCAAATCAAAAGCAACATTTTAAGCTCAACCAGAGAAAGAATTAAATGTTTTCCCTGACAATTAAAACAACCTTTTTGGCTGATTTAAGAAAGGAAAAAAAAGAGGAAGATCTAATATGAAACCATAATTGGAAATTTTGTTATAAAAAGGAAATAAGATCTTGGCCGAAACAGCTAATTTCCAGCATGATGATGTATTTTCTTGGCAATTGATAATAGCATTTCATTACATATGTTAGGTTTAGGGTCCATTTACTTATACTTTGAAAAGCTAGTAAAGAATATGAAATTAAAGTTGGAAAATCCAGTGTAATTGGTATTTTATAAAAATAACAAAAACTTAAACAAAAAATATGACATGTACTTATCTAAGATAGAGCATATGATAAAATCTTAGACCATTATAGATCACCAATTTATGAATAAAATAAGCATAAGGCAAAAAAAATAATCAAATTCAATGTGGAAAATGCAGTGAGTCTTGATTAAATCATGGTCCTCTGCTATTTGAGAAGGTTGTTTTGTCTTACAGATATCTCAGCTTGGGGTAGGTGATGGATGACAAAGGAGGAAGACCAATCAAAGTGTTCTAATGTAATAATCAGTGGGTGCCAGATGACACAGATCAGAGAGCCCCCAAGTCTTTCAGCGATGATGTGTCCATTTCAGGAATGCTTTTTGGAAAGAGTCCAAACCAAAAAAAAAAAAAAAAAAAAAAAGAAAACGTCCCAAAATATTGAATTAGAATGGGAAGAGAATGCATTTTATTTTGTATAGAAAGACCAGCTCTAAAGTTATCACATAATTAATTCCATCTTAAAAAAAAATATCACAGAAGGGCTGGGGATGTGTCTCAAGCGGTAATGCACTCGCCTGGCATGTGAGGGGCTCTGGCTCAATCCTCAGCACCACATAAAAATAAAATAAAGATGTTGTGTCCACTGAAAAATAGATATTAAAAATTCTCTCTCTATTCTCTCTCTCTCTCTTAAAAAATATCACAGAAACTAGCACAAAAGCAGAGACTCATCAGAAACCTTCTTTGACGTAGCACAAAATATCTCCTCATTCAATACCTCTTTTAGCTTCTGATCATTTTTAAAAAATCAAAATATACTTTTCTTACATGTGTTTTTAATGTCATAATTCTAACCAGGGTCCTCTGTAATTTGAAGCAGAATAAAGAAATTTGCAATTATGAACAGCAACTCACCTTTGTCACGGAGAAAACACTTATTTCCATGGCTGATTTGCCATAGTGATATACTTTGCAAAGACATGACATTTTAAAATACAGTTGTTCACAGAGTATCACCAGCTATCTGCTGTTCTCTGGTGGCATCATTGGACCAGATCTACTTAGCTTGTGCACACACAACAACAGATATAATACACACATCTTTTTGAAACCACGTGCACTTATAGAAGAGAGCAAGGAACGCCATGTGCATACATGCATTATGCTCCTCTATGTGTTCCTATAGATACACCAAGTGATTTAATGTAACTTTGACTGGACAGACATGATGGGCTCTTCCCTTGTGACATTGTTCTCACTTGGTGAATAAACCCAAGTCCCTAGGGACTGTTTCTTAGATAAGAGCCTTCATCTGCAATGTCAACAACCTAACTGTAACTTATTTTTAGCACATAATTACCTGGTAACTTGTCTTTCCCTTCACAGGTATAATTTTTTTGAATTCAAAAAGAACCTCTCAGCTTGTTTCGGACATGAATAGTGAAGGGTTAGGTATATATGACAAAAGGAATTTAATTCATACAGAAAAGAGAGATGTAGCTGTGGGTAAGAAGAGATGGAAACAAGTTAGAACTTGAATCTTTTGTCTCTATCATCCAATCCCCTCTGTAAATCTTGACTAGCTCCTGGATGGGTGTAAAATTAAACCATGAATAAGAGCAATCAAAAATATTGTATGAAGTTTCTAATAACTTCAGAAATTTGTTCAGTCTTTTGCAACATGGGGTAGGGTAGGGGAGAAGAGAAAGAAAAGAAAATATCAGGACCAATGAATTTCTTTACAGATTAAGAAGGAAATTAAGCTATTTGTGGGGGAGGGTGGACTCTGTAAGCATATATCTCTATAATTTACAGCTACCTCTTTTACACATTATCATCTTCCAAATTCCTGCCTCTCTTTATTTTTATCTTCCTCCTTACTGTTATTTGAAGATTAACAAATTGGTGGTGCAAATGAATAACATAGATAAACAAGAAAAGTCTCCCTAAGTGAGGGAACAAATGTGTGTTAGCACCTATCTTACTCAACAATAAGCCTTCCTTTTATATTAAAGCAAAACAAAACAAATAAATAACAACAGAAAATGGGCCAGTTACTAGCATCAAACGTAGGCAGTGCTGCACATCAGAGTATGTTTGCAAGAGAAAGATCTGAGATAATGGACCAGACTGAGGAACAACAGACTCCACCATGGGCATCCCAGTGACCAGACTCCAACCTGGTTGGAACTTTATCAGGAGGGAGTTGGCCAACCTGGCTATATGGTGTTGTGCTTCTCCCAAGCATCTGCACCAGGAAAGAGCCCAGATGAAAACTGTCAAGTTCTTTGATGTTATTTATTAAAGATTAAAAAAAAAACACTAACAAAGCTAGCAGAATAATTATAGAACGTTGTATTTCTTTATGTGTTGTATAAAACCTGATGCAAGTTGATTTTCTCTGCACTTAATTGAATTAATTGAGGTCCTGCAACCTGAATAATCAAAAGGAAGGGTGTTTGCCTACTTGAACTTTCAGTAGCTCAACAAATATTTAGTGATTACATGCACAGTTTTTCTAGTGATCCTAAACGATACTTAAATGAAGCAAACTTGCAAATTATACGTTCCTTAAGCTCTGTGCATATAATATACAACCCTAAGAAATTATGAATCATATATACAGAAATATATACTACTTATAATGCTAGCTAGACCTATGTAATATAATTAGTTCAGGTTAAAACATTGAAATTCAGAAACGATTCTGTAGTTTCCAGTTATAAATACAATAGATGAAAATTCATGTTTAATGTGAAATTGAGGTTAAGGAAGAGAAAGAATTTTTTATTATCATTTGATAGAAAAGGAAAAAAAAAGTATATTCCAGACATAGATAACAGCAGAACAAAAAGCACACAGACCAAAAATTTTTACCTTTGATCTGCAGTGCTTTATAGTTCAGTATGGCTAGTGTCTGTGCTATATAATGGCAAATAACAAGAAGTACATTTAAATGGGCTATTACATCCAGAACTTGGAAGACGGACTAATATATATGAGCATCATTCTATAGGCAATAGAGAGCCATTAAATATTTTTGACTTCCACAAATTTGAAGGGTGCTACAATAAGTGCTGGTCCTCAGGAAATTGATCTGACAGCTAGCTAGCTGCAGAAGTGCACTCAGAATGTACTCAAAGTAGGGAAAGAGGATAGGAGGAACCTGTTGGGAGACTGCTGGAGCAGCCAGGGTTACCAGCTGGTGAATGAGCATTGCAGGAGAAGGGAGAGACTTGGTTAGTAGGCAAATGATATTTTGGATGTAGAACAAATAATGTCTTGCAAGTGAGAACAGAGGAGGGTAAAAAAGAAAATTATCAAAGATGATGAATGAAATGCTCTTCTAATTTTTTATAAGCAAAAGATTCTGTGAAAATGAGCATGGTATTCCTGAGAGGTGAGATGCTTGACGCCACTAAGAAACTGGATACAAAGATTAATTCGATTTTTATTAAGTAATTGTTTTGAACAAAGAATTGAAAGTTCTTTTGATTTTCTGACATTGGTAGAATAGCCATCATTTTGCATAAATCTCCTTAAGGGTAGCTGAAGTGGGTTTGGAGAAAGAAAATTTGATTTTCTTTCTTTACATAGAAAAGATCAACCTCAAAAGCTGATGGAGGGCTGGTGATATAGTTCAGTTGGTAAAGTGTTTGCCTCACATGCACAAAGCCCTGGGTTCAATTTCCAGCACCAAAAAAAAAAAAACAAAGAAAAGATGGAAATTCTCCTGAATGGAGAACAACCTCCTCCTCCTCCTCCTCTTCCTCCTCCTCCTCTTCCTCCTTGTCCTCCTCCTCCTCTTCCTCCTTGTCCTCCTCCTCTTCCTCCTTGTCCTCCTCCTCCTCCTCCTCTTCCTCCTCCTCCTCTTCCTCCTCCTCCTCTTCCTCCTCCTCCTCTTCCTCATTGTCCTCCTCCTCCTCCTCTTTCTCCTTGTCCTCCTCCTCCTCCTCTTCCTCCTTGTCCTCCTCCTCCTCCTCTTCCTCCTTGTCCTCCTCCTCTTCCTCCTTCTCCTCCTCCTCCTCTTCCTCCTTCTCCTCCTCCTCCTCTTCCTCCTTCTCCTCCTCCTCCTCTTCCTCCTCCTCCTCCTCCTCTTCCCCCTCATCCTCCTCCTCCTCTTCCTCCTCCTCCTCCTCCTTTTCTTCCTGTTCCTCCTCCTCCTCCTCTTCCTCCTCCTCCTCTTCCTCCTCCTCTTCCTCATTGTCCTCCTCCTCCTCCTCTTTCTCCTTGTCCTCCTCCTCCTCCTCTTCCTCCTTGTCCTCCTCCTCCTCCTCTTCCTCCTTCTCCTCCTCCTCCTCTTCCTCCTTCTCCTCCTCCTCCTCTTCCTCCTTCTCCTCCTCCTCCTCTTCCTCCTTCTCCTCCTCCTCCTCCTCCTCCTCTTCCCCCTCATCCTCCTCCTCCTCTTCCTCCTCCTCCTCCTCCTTTTCTTCCTGTTCCTCCTCCTCCTCCTCTTCCCCCTCCTCCTCCTCCTCCTCTTCCTCCTCCTCCTCCTCCTTTTCTTCCTGCTCCTCCTCCTCCTCTTCCCCCTCCTCCTCCTCCTCCTCCTCTTCCTCCTCCTCCTCTTCCCCTCCTCCTCCTCCTGTTCTTCCTCCTCCTCCTCCTCCTTCTCTTCCTGCTCCTCCTCCTCCTCCTCCTCTTCCCCCTCCTCCTCCTCCTCCTCCTCTTCCCCCTCCTCCTCCTCCTCCTCCTCTTCCTCCTCCTCCTCTTCCCCTCCTCCTCCTCCTCTTCTTCCTCCTCCTCCTCCTCCTTTTCTTCCTGCTCCTCCTCCTCCTCCTCCTCTTCCCCCTCCTCCTCCTCCTCCTCCTGTTCCCCCTCCTCCTCCTCCTCCTCTTCCTCCTCCTCCTCCTTTTCTTCCTGCTCCTCCTCCTCCTCCTCCTCCTCCTCCTCTTCCCCCTCCTCCTCCTCCTCCTCCTCCTCCTCCTCCTCCTCTTCCTCCTCCTCTTCTTCTGTTTTTCTGGCATTTCTGTTGTGAGAGCTACTATACAAGAGTACTGAATTACCTCTGTCTAGTTTTCCACAGTCTCTTTTCCCCCACATGTTGATGCCTGCTGGCCATCAACTCCTTGAGCTCTGACACACTCCTCTGAGTATCCAGGCCCCTTCCCTCCAGGACTGCCCTGGATGTGAGAGCCTCTTGGTAGTGGCTAATGCTCTGGGCTTTTCCTAAGTGCCCGAATCCACCAACATGTGTCCATTGCTCTTCCAGACATCCAGGGCCTGGCTTCCTTGTGAGAGGGCTAGTTACTGTAAGACTAATCAGCTGTACATATTTACTGTTTGAAAAAAAAGAATATACGACTGGGACTGGGTATAGGTTAGAGGTAGAACAGTTGCTCATGAAGCCTAAGGAGCACCTCCAAAAAGGGCAGTGGCATTTGCATAAATAAAGACTGAAATAATATATCACCAAGTGTTGAGACTGGTTAAAGGGAGGGTACAGAACACATATATCATGTGTGTGCCCACACATGTGCTGTGGGAGCCATAGAAGAATCTGAAGGCATAAATTTCAAAAATCAAACAAGATAGCTGCAGACAATGCTAGAGCAGCTAAGAAAACACGAGGGGACCGCAGGGCTGTCTGTACACTATTGCTATGAAACAGGCATTAAATTTGCTAGCATTAGAACCACATGTGCCCTGTTCTACTCTGAGCTGCCTGTGACTTCTAGCAAGCTCCTGAAACTGAGCAGTCCTATTTCTTCATCCATTAAATAGGTAAGATGGCAGTGACAATTCATACTTTAGGAAAGAGATTAAATGGGACGATACATATTCTTCTCTGAAAAGCACTAGTCGGTACACCCTAAGCACTCTGATCATTGGCTCCTAGTTTTATTTTGGTGGTGGCTTTCATTTTTTTTTCTTAATCTCATTAGTTCATCCTTCTCCTTTTTCTCCCCTCATTTCATGTGGAAAGATTGGTTTGGGGTCTCCGGCACTAACTCTCCCTCATATTGAACCTTGTGGTTGTGAGAGAGTTGGGACTGCCCCAATCTTGTGGTAAAATTTTCCACCACACAACAAAGCAAAGCTAATTGGTCCCTAAGGGATTTCTTTCCCCAGTGAAATTGTTTGGCTGAGTATTGTGATATAAATTTTTCTTTACAAACAATTTATTTTAGATGCTCATTTGAAATCAGCAGAGTATAAGAATAAAGTTGTATGATTTTCCATTTTAAAGTTAAATTCATTTTTTACAGTTTTTTTTCAGCCAGTACTTTTCTGTGTGTGTATTCAGTGTGTATATTTAGTTGTTGGTAGAATATCCCGTTCTACAGGATACCTAGATGTTGTGCCATGTGTACACTCTCCTTTTATCCACATTGGAATGCAGCAAGAGTGACAAGAACAGCTGAAGATGAGCATTTCCTTTTATCTCTCACACCATGACTTGCCTCTCTGTTTAAAGTCACCTGCTTCCTGTCTGACACCTAATCAATTAAAAGAGAAAAAAAAAAACCAAAACTGTTTTGTGACCATCCTTTTTCTCTGTATACAGACACACAAACAAATATACTTACTTGTGCATGTAAAGGTTAATTTTATTATTGTTTTGTAACTACATACTTTTTTTTTACTTACTACTTATAAAATCCCTCTGACTCCCAGGTCAATGGATATACTTAATATATTATTTTTAATAACTGCCATTGTTTAAATTAGTTACATTTACCCAACAGATTTAGTAATGCTCCCTTATTTTATTTATTTTTACTATGCATGATTCTCTTACTTCAGTTTTTATCTTATATAGTTTTACAAATATTCCAATCTTATGTTTGCTTTTTGAGCTTGTGGTCTATTTCATCGCTTATTGATTTGTTCACGAATTTATTCCTTGGACCATTTTTAGGCAGTCAACCTGTCTGTAGATTCCTGTATAGCTCAAGTCTAACTGACTTGCTAAAAGGCCCTGACTTCTCACTAGTGTGTTCTGAGAATAAAGAGGAAGCCAGAGTATCTATGGAGTTCACTGAGGAGAAGAGTATTTACACATGTGTTGATGATCCTTTGGCTATTCCTGCTCTGGAAAGTGCATGTCCAAGAATTTTGCACAACTGACATATTTCAGTTGAAAGCATGTGTCTCTACATTCCTGATTTCCACAGGTTCTTTCTTAGTCATGGGGACTGCACACAGGCAAACAGGGATTGCATACTGGCACATGGGCACTGCACACAGATACATAGGGACAGCACCCAGGCACATGGAAACTACCTCTAGGTACATGGGTACTGCACACAGGTACAGTTTTGTGCTCTTATTTATTTTTTATATTTCCATTTGATTTTGATAAACTGAAAGCAAGCTATTAAGTTCAACATGATCAAACTTATTAATCTTTTTATGACCTGATATTTAATACTTCTATTCAATGTGATCCTAAAGATATTGCATATTTTAGACTAGGTTTTTAGAGCTGTTTTCTACATGAGCCTACAATGGGTGTGAAGTATAGATCTGAGCATAATATAAAGCACAGGAGCTTTTCCTGTGTTCTCTCTGTGCATAAATATTGTCTAGGTGCTGCTTATTGAAAAGTATTTGCCTTCATCTGACTTATAAATTGTTTCCACGTGTGAGTCTGCTGCTTGGCTTTCTGCTTTCTGTGTTGGCTCTGGCCTTGTCTTCTCACCACGAAAATTTGCAAAACTATGAAAGTTGAAGTTCATTTTTTCCAGAATAGCAAATATCCTCAATGCAAAAATAATTTTAGTCTTGGTTTCAGCTTTTCTTTTTCTTTCACTGGTGCTTTTCCTTCTATTAATTTCTTTCCATACATTTTAGAAGGTATTTTATATAATTGCATTGATGGAAACTAGTGCTTTTTTATTTACCATTTATTTAGCATTAATGAACATGGAATTTAGTTTCTCAACATTTTTTAGTTGTTGATGGACCTTTATTTTATTTGCTTATTCATATGTGGTGCTAGGAATCGGAGAATCCAGTGCCTAACACATATGAGGCAAGCACTCTACCACTGAGCTACAACTCCAGCCCCGGAATTTATTCTTTTAGATGAAGATGAATAGGAATTCAAATTTATTTTTAAGATGACTTCACAGTTTTGTAAATTTTTTTTTCATGATTAAATGCCCTCCACTTTCTCTCTCCTATTTACACACACACACACAAACACACACACACACACACACACACACACACACCTATACATATGGCCTCTATTTCTTGTTTTAAAAAACTAACTCATTATCTATTCATTCCCTCTTATGTTATAGCATAGTATTTATTTTTAATGTCAGGTAAGGCAAGGCCAACCTCATTAATGGGGTTCATAATTTCCTGGATATTTTTGGATATATATTCTTGCATATGCTCTCTAAAATAATTCTGTCCTATTGCAAAAATAAAAATGATGAGCACAAAAACAAGAATAGCAAAATCCTTAGGACACTTTTTCTACATACTTAAAGTTATAATATTATTTTGTGACCATTGACATTTTTATATTATGACTTCATAATCAACAAAGTGATATTTCTTCCCATTTGTGCAGAGCATGTTTTATATGCACCAATGAGAAATTATGACTTTATTTATTATTGATAATATTAAATTACAAGTGAAATATTTTTTTATTTAATGTTGAGGTAGCTATTTATACCTAACTAACTCTAGCATAACTCTTAAATGCTAATATAGCTAATGGCTTTTGTTTTTTATGCTCCAACACATCAACACAATTTCTTATCAACCCAAGTAATATTTCTTCAACTTTTATGACTTTTCTAGGTGTTCATTGATACTTTATCTTAAGAGTTCTTTTTTTCCTAATATTTATGTAAATAATTTTTGTCTTGGTGTGTTTTGCACATCAATTAGACAAGAGTTTTAATGTGGTGAAAACATTACATTGTCATTTTCAGTTTTTTAAAATACCTGCTCTTCTTTGTTAAACAATTTTCATCTTACTCAAAAAAAGTATCATTATATTTATATCTTGCTTAAATTTTAATACAGGATATCTGCATGTTGTGTCAAAATCATATGGCTTATATATTTTAATTTACTTAATACAATTAATTTCTGGCAATATTTTGATTCTCATTGGCTTTTGTTTTGCAACTAATAAGTCAGTAAACATTATATACCTTCTCGGCTAGAAACTGTGACCACCTGTTGTGGGCTGAACTGTGTCTCTCCAAAAGATGTGCTCAAGTCCTAAACCCCAGTACCTGGAAATGTATCCTTTTGAAATAAGCTCTTTGTGTATATAACCAAGTTAAGAAGAGGTTTTACTAAATTAAATAGAACCCTGATCCAACATGAGCAGCCTCCTTTACAGGGAAAGCGAAGCACTGTGTGAAGATAGCGACACATAAGGGAGACTCCACGTTATGATAGGGACAGACTCTGGCATGGAACTGAAATAAACCACGCATTGCCAAGCAAGGAGAGATGCCAGGACAGTATTCTCCTTCAGAGCCCTCGGGAGAAACCAGCCCTGCTCCTGTCCTGGTGTTGGCTTATGGAATACTCAACTTTGAACGAATACATTTCTATTCCTTTAAGCCACCATATTTTCAATAATTTGTGAAGGCTGCCCTGGAAATCTGTACACTATTATATAAATTGTAAAGTTTGTTACAGAACAAAAGAAAAATAAACACTTCAAATTCCACAAGAAGAGAGGTATGAGTCTTACTCATTGCTGTTCGCTAGTGCCTGTCACACACTATATGATGAATGAGTATATCTAACATAATGAGTGTGAACATATGTTCTTTATGTTTCTTGTATGTAAAGAGAGTTAATATTAAAAAAATTTCAAATACTAAAAAAAAACTGAAAATAATGATTCTAATGACTATTAAGTAATATGTTGAGTATTACAGAAGAAGTATATGGCATAAAACATTGAACTTTTCTTTAAGAAATATCATTTATTTTTTCAACAAATTATCATTTTGTTCTGTTTAAGTATGATGACAAATATCGTTTGAAGAGAAGAGAGGGGAAAAATCAGGATGAAATAAAAAAATGGATGGAAGTAATGCAGAGCCCAGCACAACTGCTGAAGAGCATTCCTGGGGGAATCTTCATGAAACCAGTGAAACTTGGCTGTGCATATCATACCAGATGCAGAAGGAGAAGGAAGGAAGTCTAGCAAAGATAGTCATTTGTGTTGTCTACTCTCAAATTTTAGAGAATATGAAATAGACATAGACAAATTAATTTTAAAAAGTTGAGACTTTCTGATGGGTATATAAATGAAAACAAACAAACAAACAAACATGAACACACTCAGAGAGAGCAATGACCTTGACTGCCTCACATCTCTCCTGTGCCTCCCATTATGATGATTATGTCTGATAATCTACTGACTAATTAATGGATCAAATACCCCAATGTTAGCTGAAAGCTTCATGACTATGGAAATTATTGATTTATTTAAGAATTTTTTTCTCCAGTGCCTTAAAGCTATTTGATGATAATGAATTTTAAAAAAATCATGAAAGATAGATAGAATATGTCTTAGTAGAGTGAGAGATAGGTACAAGATTTCCAGTCAGAGTCATCTCAGGCAAAAGTGGAGGGTAAAATAAATCGAGTTTATGTAAAAACAGGGGAAACTTATCCACAGACCACACAAGGAGAAAGTGCACCTGCAAGACACAGAAGAAGAGAATGGCTTGGGAACAGGGAACAGGTGTCTGTCACTCAGGACTGTCAGTCATGTATGGACGTGAGCACCCTGCTTTGGAAAATCACCAGAAAGCTCTGCTCCAGAGATTTCTTTATTTACCTATGTTTTCAACACAGCTTCCTGGAATCTGAAAGAGCTTGAAGCAGGAAAAAATAAGTTCTTTGCATAATTGTTCATTTAAGGCCAGAAAATTGGAGAGGAAAAAAAAAAAAAAAGGAAGAACATCATTTGACGAAGGAACATAGCCAAGGTAGACAGAGCTTAAATGCAATATTAACATGCCTTTAAAATCTGAGCATCTTGTAAGACTTGATTGAATTATAAAATTAATGGTTTATAAACCTATTATTGAGTTAAGTGAAACATCTACAAGCACATTTACAGCTGTTATTTTCTGATCTCTTCGGAGCTTATTCACCAAAGGAATAGTTGAATGCATTTCTAATCAACCACAAATTCAAATGCTAAATGATCATTTGGTCCAGAAAAAAAATAATAATAATAGCACTGGGCTTTCCAAATGTAACATTATCATTGTACTTAGATTCCAGCCAGGAAAATGCCAGCAAGACTTGTTGCTGAGATTTCCTTGCCTCTGTTTTTAGTGTTTATATTTAAAGATATAAAACCAAATATGTTTAAATGTTTAAGAGTTCTTCCTTTTGGAGGAAGAAAAAAAAACAATAGTTTTTCTAAATCTTAGTAGGAAAGACTGATGTGAAAATTAAAGACACACTTCTTTTTCTTAAATTACTTTTTATCTAATATACTCCCAAAAGCATAATTAGGGGAGAATAATAAATAATAAGTCAGTTGTCAATGATTATTTTTGAGACTGCCTACTATTATCTACCAAGGAATCACTAAAGCAAAAAGGAAGGAAGGAAGGCAGGAAGGGAAAGAGGGAGGGAGGAAGGGAGGGAGAGACTGAGAGAGAGAGAGAGAGAGAGAAAGAGAGAGAGAGAGAGAGAGAGAGAGAGAGAGAGAGAGAGAGAGAGAAAGAGAAAGAGAAAGAAAGAAAGAAAGAAAGAAAATATAATCTAATTTTTAATTGGTATAACTTCCAATTCTTAAAAGAATCAAATGTAAGGTAAAATACAATAAATGAAATTATTACTATATTAAAATATATAGAATTATGACAAAAACTATAATTCTATCATTTAAATTTTAAAAGTAAATTATAGCTACAGATTTCATGAAAATAAATTACAATAATCCCTATTCCCTTCCATAGTTTTTATACAAAAATAATAACAAATAAATAGATAGTAAACAGTGTTATTATTTTTATAGTTCTAAGATAATTAAGATAGAAATTGAGTGCAAATATCCAAAATAAGTCTTAAAATTATTTTAATTGTTTAGTCTATTAAAAGTTCCATTGTTGACAATATGTATTTTTCATTAAGTCAAGAAAATGTCGCTTAAACTGAAAATCTTGATCCCTAGAGAAGGAAGAGTGATTAAAAAGAATACATAATTTGCATACATATTCCTTTAGTGCACTGATCACTTAAAAAAAAAACCATCAATACTCTAGTAAAACTATAAAATGAAGCAGGCTTGGGGGGTCTGTGTCCTTCATCTAGGTGTGTTTTATGTGTTCAGCAGAAATTAACAGCAAGCTCTGTTTTAGATGTAAAAAAATAGGTCTAAACATAGGCGTGGTTTTAGAAATCTAAAATCATAAGTTTCATTTCTTCTTCTGACAGTTTTTTTTCATTTATTTTAACATTTCTTTAGTCAAATAATTTAGAAAAACAAAAGCAAATTTTATTCAAACAGATTTTTTTCTAAATCACAAAGCAAAATTCAATCTTCAAAGTTGAAATGTTACAATTTGAGTTTAGATTTTTAAAAAAAGTGAACATAGGTTGAGGATTTATTTCATTGGTAAAGCACTTACCTGGTTTTAATCCCAGTACCTTGAGAAAGAAAAAAATAGTACCTAGCACTGGACAAACTTTTGTAGAGGAATATCTTGTTACTCTGTATATCAGTGCCTAATGACTTAAAAAAAACAGCTTTATGAAGCTGACATTCCACCCTGATAAAAGTATTGGTAAATATAGTTTGGCCAAGAATTACAAAAATATTAAAACTAACATTACAGTAAGAAACATGAGGCTTTCCAACTAAGATCAGGAATGAGGCAAGATTATGCTCAGCATATTTTTCAAAATTTTACTGGAAGTCCTAGTTAATGCAAAAAGGCAAGAAAGTAATATATATAAAGTAATATAAACTGGAAAGCAACAAATAAAATAAAATTTGTTCACAGATATCGTGATCTTTCATGTAGAAAATTGAAAGAATCAACAAAAACACTAGGGGGTGATTGTAGAAAATTTATATCCAATGAGAGGTTCATATACAAAAGTGAATCTTGTTTTTTGTACATACATGCAATGAACAAGTGGAATTTAAATTAGAAATGAAGGACTCCTTATAGCATCATCCCAGATAGTAAAAATCATAAATGGAAACATAACAAAATATATATCGTGTATCATGACTTGATAAGAAAATCTATAAACTTACTAAAAAAATCAAAAATCAAATTAAATATTGATACATAACAGCCTATGTTAATGAATAGAATAACCCAATATTGTCAAGAAGCTAGTTCATTCCAATTGCTCTATAGAGTCAATGCATCCCAATAAAACACCACAAATTATTTTGTGGATGTCAGTAAAATAATTCTAATATTCGTATAAATAACAAATACTCAGGATAGTCAATTCAATAGTCAATGAGAAGAATGAGGTTGGGGGCATGAGATTACTTTGCTTCAAGTATCACTATGTTATAGGGGTCAATGCAGTGTGTTATTGGTGCAAAAATAAACAAATAGCAAGTTGGAAGCCTGAGGCAGGAGGATCACGATTTGAAGGTCAGTCCCAGAAACTTACTGAGACCCTGTCTCAAAATAAAAAATAAAAGAAGCCAGGGATGTAACTCAGTGGTAAAGCATCACTGATTTCCATCCCCAGACCCCCCTCCACAACCCAGCAAATAATAAATTGATCTAGATGAATGAAAGATAATAGAGTGGTTATAAATTAATCCTATACTGTATGAAAATATTTACTCAATGTGTACCTAAATGCAAAATGCAAATATAAAACAGAAAGCTACAAAATCGGCATGGGGGTGACATATTTTAGATAAAACACAAAAGACAGATCCATGAAATAAATAACATTAACATTAACATTAAAAACCTCTCCTGTTCAGAAGACAATGCTAAGGGGATGAGATGTCAAGCCACAGAATGGGAGAAAAGATTTTCAAAAGACAAATTTCATAAAAGATGGACACCCAAAATGTACAAAGAACTCTTAAAACTTAATGATGCTAAGATGAAAAGGCCCATTTAAGAATGGGCCAAAGGCTTGCACAGATGTTTCATGAAAGAAGACATGGGAAAATAAACAAGGAGAGAAATGAATTGCAGTAGAGGGGGTAGAGAGAGAAGATGTGAGGGAAGGGGAGGGGGGATAGTAGGGGATAGGAAAGGTAGCAGAATACAACAGTTACTAATAGGGCATTACGTAAAATTGTGGATGTGTAACCGACATGATTCTGCAATCTGCATTTGGGGTAAAAATTGGGAGTTCATAACCCACTTTAATCTAATGTATGAAATATGATATGTCAAGAGCTTTGTAATGTTGTGAACAACCAATAAAAAAAAGAAAAAAAAGAAAGAAGACAAATGCATGTCAATAAAGCTTATGAAAAGGTGTTCAACATCATATGTCACTAGAGAATTGCAACTTTAAACCACAGTAACATACAACTGCACTCCTATTAGAATGACCAAAAACAGTAACCAAACCAAACCTGAAAACACCAAGTGCTGTTGAGGATGCAAAGCAAAAAGAACTCTCCTTCGTTGCTAGTGAGAATGGAAAGTGATATAGCTGTTTAGAAAGTAGTTTACCAATGTCTTACAAAACTTAACCTATGTTAGAAGATTGAGCAACAGTCTCCTTGATATGGATATTTATCCGGAAGACTACACAGTCATGTCCATATGAAAGTCTGCACATGGATATTTACAGCATTTTATTTGTAATTTTCAAAATTTCAAAGCATCCAAGATGTCTTCTGGTAGGTGAGTCGATAAATAAACCATGGTACATCCAAAAAAATAGAATATCATTCAACACTAAGATGATATGAGCTGTCAATCTATGAAATAGGATTGATGAAACTTAAATGCAGAGTGTTAAGTGCAAGAAGCTAATAGCAAAGTCCAGGTATCATATAATTCCAACTACATGACAATCTGGAAATTGCAAAACCAAGGTGAGAGTGAGGGATTTACAGTAGAGAAGTATGACTAAACACAACACAATATTTTCCTGCCAATGTAACTATTTTGTGGGACACTACAATGGTGGATACATTATTATTGCACCTAGGTGCAAACCTATAGAAAATGAAACACCCAGGGTAAACCCTAAAGAAAATTATGAACTCTGTGGTGATGTATCAATGTAGTTCACTGATTGAAACACATGTATGATTTTTAGGTAAGATGACAGTGGGGAGGTTGTGTATGTGTGGAGTAAGGAGTGTATGGGAAGTTTCTGAATTTGCTGGCTCAATTTTGTTGTGACTTTGAAAGTCATATAAAATATAACATTTGCTAATTTTTAAAATTGGGAGCAGCATTTTAGGGGATTGTTGTCTCAGTTATACACAACTTACAATATAGAAGCTACAGGCATGACATACAGCAAACATGGAAACAAGATCACTATCCTTAATCATTAAGGAAATGCAGACTAAAAACACAGTGAAGTACTGCTTTATACCACTAGGATGGATAAGATCAAGTTGGTCTATCACAAAAGTGAGCAAGAATATGAAGCAAGTGGAGTTCACACGCCTGGCTGGTGAAAATGTCGTATGGCAAAGTACCTTGCAAAAGCAATTTGGCATTTTCTCAATATTTTAAATATATTTACCAACCCGGCATTTCTATGTATAGCTATCTACTACAAAACTGAACATTAAAAATTTGAAAATTGTAGCTATGTTCCACAAAATTTGAAAATCATAGCTATATACTACACAATTTGTAGCTATATACCACAAAACTGAGAATTGAAAATTTAAGTCCAAAGTGTGTATACCAACATTCATAGCAATGCAATTCTTACGAGATAAAAATACACATCAACTGAAGAATAGTAGATAATCAAAATTTTGAGTATATATGTAATGGAGTATTAGTTGGCCATAAAAAATAAATGAAACATTGACATATTCTATAACCTGGATGGAACTTGAAATATTATAAGATAAAGAAAATAGTTAAAAAGAACACAACTCTATGATTCTACTTATGTGCTATATAAAGAACAGGCAAATCTATAAGATGACAGCCTAAAGCTGGAAGGGGCTGACTAACAGAGGTCACCAGGTACTCCTGGGATAATAAAACTGACAGGGTTAATGATTGCACACTCAGCAAATACAAACAGTAAATATCAAAACTTCTATACCCCTTAAATTGTATGTATGCTTTAAATGGTGAAATTGATGGTATATGTATTGTTTCCTGCTGTTTTTGACTTTTCCAGACAAAACAGAGATTTTTTTTAACCTTGACTATCAATATGTTACTGTTTATCCTAAAAGAGTTAAGGTTGTATTTTGAGAACTGTGGCAAAAGCAGATTAAAAGAAAATATTTGATTTTCACATGTACACATTGCCTGTCAGGTGGGCAAAACCAGGACAGGTTTATTTAAATTCTCACTTATGAGGTTGCTATGAAAATCAACAGAATTAATGGAGGGAAAATGAATGTTTGCTTGTGTCTGACTCAACATATTGGTGTGCACTGAGTCACCTAATCAGATGTCTATCTTTATTCATTTTTATAAGCTCTCTCTTCATTTCCTTCATGGTTAAATTGCATGATGTGTGTAGTTCTGCTTCGGGAAGAGCCATCTGTTCTGTAATTATCACCGGGGGCTAACCATTATCTCAAGGTGCAGAAATTCAGCATTACAGGTAATATGAATGCATAATTTATCATGCCTGTATACCTAATTGAAAATCCAAATATATCCAATTAGAACTCCATTTGGTCTAGACTTCTGTGCTTTAAGAAATGGCATTTTCTCAAACTAGAAAACACAATAATTTTTTTACCTTCAAATTTCCTGAGCAAAATTTTAAAAAATTAAGAATGGAAGATTGCTTTCACATAATTTAATTTAACAGAAATGAAAGGCAGAAAAATACTAAATTCTATGAAGACAGAGGAAATATTATATTCATTGGCAATAGACACATGTGACCTCGAGTCTTTTTTAGATTTATTAATATAGAAAGAGAAGTTATAAGATGTAACAATCAGAACATAGGCAGCAATCCTCACCACAATCTCATTTCTCTCTTTTGGAGCAACTGCATTAACTAGAGGGGAAAAGAAAATAATAAGAAACAATAAAGATAACTACTGAGGATATTTTCTCTTATATCCTCATTTTTCTCTCTAGATGTAGTTTCTGTATCTATTAGGTAAATTGTGTGTCAGCACAAGTGAATCATTTTTATTAGGGAATCTCACATAGATATATGAGCTATTATTTACAAAATATAAAAATGAAAATAGAGCTTATTCATCTTCTTTGGTACAATATCTTTTCACATGTTTTCCTTTTCCCCTAAAGTAGTTCCCAAATTCTTAAGATTTGTAACACTTAACATTTGTCTGCTGCCTTCATTTTCTCCTCTTATGAGTTACTAAAACCACACTAAATCACAAAATCAAGGTTTCAGCCACTTTGGCATGTAATGTTACTAATAGGAATACTTACCAGGTCTGTTTTTTGCTGTGCTTCTGAATTCTGAGAGTTACTGTCTAATTGGACACATCTGCTACAGTCATATAACTCTAACATCCCTTGAAGGAATTCTATAACCCCAGAATACACATAGGTAATTAAAGCCTTAATTAAAAATAATGTAGTTAATTTAGGTATATTAATTCAAAAGTATAAAATAACTGATAATTTATTTCTCTATTTTGCAACTGTCTTTCTTTTTTTTCATTTAAAAAAATCACTTCATTGTGACATAATTACATATCATATCTTTTGCCCATTTAAAATATACCATTTAATATTCTTTCGTATATTCAAAAAGTCTTGCAACTACCACTGAAATCTAATTTAGAAAGTTTCATTTTATCTGAAAAGAAACTGCACCTATGCTCAGTCAATTCACATTCTTTCTGACTGTTCCTGATCTAAAACTAAGCAAACTCTAATCAACCTTCTGTATCTATGAATTTGCTCTCTTGCAAATTTAATATGTGGAATCACATAATCTGTTTTTTATGACTGACTTCTTTCCCTTGGTATTAATGCTTTCAAGTGTCATCTCTGTTGTGGCATGTAACAGTACTTCATTTATTTTTATTGCTGAATAGTATTCCACAGTATTGAAATATCACAATTTTAATCATAGTTATGGATGCTGATCCATAATGGGGCAGGGGGATGGAAGAAATTTGACTGGGCAAAGGGGAGGGAGAGAGGAGGAGAGGGGAAATGGGGGCAGAAAAGATGGTGGAATGAGATGGACATTATTACCCTGGTACATGTATGACTGCACATATGGTGTGATGCTACATTGTGCCCTACCAGAGAAATGAAAAGTTGTGCCACAATTGTGTACAATGAATCAAAATGCATTCTGCTGTCATATATACCAAATTAAAATTAACTAAATAATAATAATAATAATCATCACCACATAATTCATAATAGGCAAATATAGAAATAACCTAAATGTCTACCAACTGATGAATGGATAAGCAACTGACTTTCATTCCAACATCAGGTATGAATTTGGGAAAACTTTAGTAGCTCTTGCACAGGAAAATATTTTTGGTCTCATACTATAGGGATTTGCAGAATGAGGGCCTGAGACGGTCATTGTCAAGTTCATCTGAGAGTTTGTTGGGACTGTGAAATCTCCCCCTCCTCCTTAGCACCTCAGAACCAAAAGCAGTGGACTCATATCAGAAAATATGTGTGTTAAGGAGTCCTTCAAATGATTCCTGTGCAAACTCCTTTGATGACCACTGGTCATGTATATTGCAGCTTCTCTCATCGCTCAATGCTGGGTTAAATTCTCACCCGTGTCTTGCTGTTCCTTTATGGGCATCTTAACAGGAACAGTCATTTCTCTGTATCAACTATGGTGTAGCCATTTGTTATTATTGATTGGCTGGCGTTTTTTGGACACATCTCAATAATCTGATAGTTCAGTATATTTGTACATCCTACACTCCCAAAGTAGATTCCCAAATTCTAAATTAATTCTGCTCCTTTGTTGCTGGTAAGGGACACAGTGGTCTAGGTTATACCTATTAGAGGCACTTGAGTGAGAAGTTGATGTGGAAAGGGGCAGGGTGAAGTATGACCAAATTCAGACACACTGATATTTGCCTAAGCGCAGTGGTGGAGAAATCTGGAACTTTGGAGGAGATAACAGAATTTCTGATGCTCAGACTGTAGACTTGTCATCGGCTGGTTGTTAAGCAGAGGCAGTGGTGGTGTTTTATTTTATTTATTTATTTTTTAAAAGTTCTTGAGGCATAGACAAAGTTTTATTTAAGATTGATACACATTCAGGGAAGAATGTGGACTGTCTCCAGAAGCAGCCCTGACTTGGGCTGGGGGTCCAATATTTATCAAATGGCTGTGTCAGTAGCTGGATTAGAGATGGATTCAGGATAGAGCTGCAATTTCATTCCAGTTTTCCTGAGCTTATGTATTTCCCTTATTTTATTAGGGCTCCAGCCAAGGGCATGGGCCAAGTTTGCAATTATGTTTTCTGAATCTCAATGGATTGATTCTGCATTTCAATGGCTCGATAGTGTTTCCCTTAAAATTCCCTATATCTCTCTCCTTATCCTATATCTCCTTATCCTAAATCCCTATCTTTCCTTCCCTCACTCCAGAGACTTGATCCCTTAATCTTAAGGGTTGGTGAGCGGGTGAAAATCCCTCTGCTGTGGTTGCTTCAGGCTGCAGGGGTGATGACCCTGCCTAACCAGGGATCAAAAGTCTCATCCTGACTATTCTAAAGGAGGAAGACACCAGTCTCATTTGCAGGTATGTGTTGATATTTTTGTGTTGCCACCTTCTTAACATGGAACTGCTATAATCTGGAAGATACAAACTTTATTAGAAAGACCTGGACTAAGCAATAGGAACAGAAGTGTAGTTACCAGAGGTCCTAACAGTGGAAACAGTCAAGTGAGGTTCGGTAAGCATTAACAGTTTTATTTGCCTATACATTTGGATTTTTTTCTACATCTTTTACTTACTTTTGGTAAGGTGTATGCAAATATACATCAAGTTACATTTAAAAGGAAAAATCTTTTTGAATGTCCATTTATAATTGTTCTTCAGCTATACTTTCCTGCCAGGTGTTTAAGACGAACTTGGTCAAAGATTGACCTTCTTCCTATCTACTGTTAGGGTGATATTTAAGAGAACATTATCATGTTTGGGTGTAACTCCTAGCTCTATTGTTTTTTTTCTTTTGTTTTTAAATACTGGGTCTTGAACTCAGGGGAACCCTATCCCTTAGCTACACCACTAACCATTTTTACTCTTTATTCGGAGACAGGGTCTCACTAAATTTCCCAGGCTGGTTTTGAACTTCTGATCCTCCTGCCTCAGCCTCCAGAATCACACAGCAGGCACTACCATGTCCGGGTTTGGCTCCATCATTTCTGAGTAGCATAAAGCCTGGTTCTTTGCTCCTTCTGTAAGTTCTTTATGATCCCCCATATACTAGGATGAAAACTTGCTTCTTCGTCTTCCTAAATTATGTTGTTTTCAAACAAGAATGTTGAATGAAAAATAATACATGTTTGTTATCAATTACTAAAATTTTCCCACTTCTTTGACTGTGATGAGCAGATGAGTTTTCTTACTGGCATCAGCTGTGTTTTTTAGTTCTAAGTGGTTCTTTCTTTAAAAACACAACACAAGTGGAGTGCCCACACTGTTGGGGGCTGCCGTTAGCTCCTCATTACCAAGGAGCTGCTTTTCTGGTGCCTAAGTGTGCTCCCTGTTTTTGCTCTGCATCTTCGTCGACAGTCTGTCATCCTCCTAAATACCTCTACGTGATCCTGTGCCTTGTTTACTGTCCTCGGTTCAGTTCCTTTGGAATTGTCCTTGAGGGGCGCGTTGTTGGTGGGCTGATTTTATGATTCTGGCTTCTTGTCAGGAACAGCTTCCAAAATGAGCCTGACCTTGACACCACACTGGGCAGAAGTCTATGCTTTCTAGTCCCTTCCTGCATATCCAAACTGCTCCTCTTCCCTCCACCCCTGCCTGCAGTCACTCAAATTCATAATTAAATGACTTTATATCCACTTTGTGCTAGCCTGTAACTCTACGAGTGACCCTTTTGTGTTGAAAAATTACAATGACATGGCATTTGGTAAGATGGAGTCAGAAATAAATTTTAGAAATGCTGAATTTGATGTTAGAAAATAATTGATGAGTTTTACTTTGACCCTAATTATGAAAACATGAGGAAAAAAATATAAAGAAATTGAGAATTGACAGGGAAGACTTAGCAAATATCACCAAAATAGACATAAGAATTTATATAACTTTTCAGTAGTTCCAAGGCAAACGGCATTAAAAGATTGGGAAATGAACCATGTCCCTGGTGGGGAACCTCTAGATTTATCATAGGGCCATTTTACTAAAATGTGGCTGGAAAATAAATCTATATTTCAAAAGTTTAATATATGGGTGGGTAAAAATAGAAGCAGAGGGTAGGAAACATGAATCTGAGCAACTTTCTTGTGTCCCAATAAGTAGAAACAAGATGATTCTAATAAAATAAAAAGTCTTACTGGAATCATTTGTAGGCTGCACATTTTATTTCTCTTCAAAATAAGTAGAATTATTCTTCACAGCAGAACTATTAACCAGACCATTATTAATGAATCAGCTCATTCATCTTCCTCTGGGGAAGGCCAGTCAGCTTTTGTCTTCACAGCCTAGACACTGCAGCTAAGAACCACAAAGGAAGCGTGTTCACAGAACTCTATTGCATGGGTCCTTCTGTCCCCAATATAGGGTTCAGTTGTAAATAAATGAACATTGCAGGATGTGAGAACATCAAAATGAAATAAACTTCCCAGTAGTTCTAAGGCAAACTGCATTAAAAGCTTACCATGTCCCTGGTGAGAACCTCTACCAGATCATCCAATCCGGGCTTGTCTCCTGGCTCAATCAACAAGACAGCTGGCATGAGTTTCATCCAGCCTTTGAATTTGTCGTCACATTTGTTTATCAAAATCTTCTAGTCACAGAAGGCTCTCAAAGTGTTTAGGTTTTAAAATACTAACATTTAAAACTACTAACTTTATTGGCATCTATTACCATATCTTCATTTTTTTTTCTTTTTTCTAGTTTTTATTATTTCTTTAGGTTAAAATTTCCCTTCTGTTTTTCCACAGAAGACTGAAGCTATCACATAGAATAAAAGAGAGATAGTAAAGTACAAGTTAGGGCAGCCACAGAGAGAAGAAAGGATTGTTGTTAGCAATGGGTGGTAAAGTCAACAAGTCAACGGGATTTTGTGTTTGATTAGCCAATGGATGAACACTAACTCATAACAAGCTTAGAAAAGAATGAAAGAAGAAAAGTGAGGCAGTCTCCAACCCCAAATCAACTGTAAAAAACAATAAGAAAAGATATGATTTTTACGGTTTAAGAGACTTTGTCCTTTATGTTAGGTTAAATAGCTGGTAAAGAGGGAGAAGCCAAAGATGAAATAATTACTCATCATCACTGGGCCACCTCCCAAGCAGTTTCTAAGCATCTCCCCTCGTGCATCTGAAATGCTTTACAAGGGGGGTTACGTCGTTATCATATTTACAGCTGAGGAAACACAGGCACAGACTTGTAAGTCATATACCCAAGTTCACACAGCAGGCTCAGCTGTAGACAGACTTTGAATCTAGGTCCTTTAAAAAACTCCCGCAGTCTCCCACTAGGAAGAGCAGAGGTAATTGACAAAGTCCCAGGAGAGATGTGATTGAGCACCTGCACAGATAAGGATTTACCTGAAAAGGAGACTCAGGGGGTAAGTAGCGGTGGCAGGAAGATGGGGACAGATGCAGATAATAGTCTAAAAGAGGTTAGAAGGGAGGTTAAAGTGTTTTATGTTACCAGCCGTCATTCACTTGGAGAAGAAAGCAAGGCTGTCGCCAACCCTCAGCAGGGTAAGTGCTAAGGAGGCTACAGCTAAAACACCTTTAGCAGGAGTGGCTGTTGAATAAATGAAAAAATCAGCAAATTTCATCATATTTCTAATGATATCACTTAGCCCAAGAAATGAAGAAATCATTACAAAATGAGTACATGGTGATATTTCTTCTAAATAAATAGAAAAATGAGAATTCTCTCTTTCTTAAATTCAGGTTAGTTCAGAATAACCTTCAGGTTACCTACTTGTAAGCTATATTACACAAATTTGATATTTAAAATTACAAATAACAAAAATTAGGTTTTAAACAATCAAAACAGATGTAAGAATTAAAACATAGCTTTGTATTCTAAGAAGTAAACCCAATCAACTACATAAAATATATGTATATAATTAATCAAAGTTATTTCATAAACTTGAAAGAGATTGTATGTCTCAAGTTGTTCACTTTTCAGAAGGGGAAATGACAGGTCTATATAGCATATGAATGGTCAAAAATCATACAGTTCATGAATAGGAAACCAAGTTCTTGTATATACCGTATATACCGTAGTCTTTTTCTCATTTTAATTCTGTCAAAAAAATGTCATATCTCATGTTCTTTTTTATTCATGTATGCTTTTTTAAGCATTTTATTTAGGTACGATTGATATATGGGACACTACATAGTTAATATATGCAACTCCCTGAAGTCCAACTTGTAAAAGCAGAGAGTAGAGTTGTTGTCAGAGTCTGGGGAGATGTTGATCGAATGTACAAAGTTTCAGTTGTGCAGGTGATTAAGTTCCTGAGATAATTAAACAGTGTTTACAACACTACTGTATTTTATTCTTTTCTCAGAAGGTAGAGTTTATGTTAAGTGTTCTTACCATAAAAAAGCAATAGCAATAATAATAAGGATGGGAGGAAATGTTGGTACTTGGTGGACATGTATATGGGCTGCAAGGTGATAATGACTTCAAGGGTGTGTGCAATCTTATCTCCAAACTGATGTTTTATGTTCTACAGACAAATGAGATACACAATTGTGTTCCTGCGTCTGGCTAGGTGAAAACGTAGCACATTGTCCTTCAGGCCCATCTGTGTCATAAATAGAAGGATCTCCTATTTTTTTTAATATTGAATAATATTCTCTTATATATTTGGGTATCTATTTGGGATCCTGATTTCCGTTCTTTTTTCGTTGTTTTATTATTTACCTCAATTACTATCCCCTATAGTATATGTATAAACTATGAATTAATCCTGATTTTAAGATAATGGAACTAACATATACAGACTGCTCATTTGTTACCAATAATATTGCTAAGCATTTTTTTAACTTAATCATGCATAATTACCTAAAGTATTTATTAATAGTTCCATTCACCTTCACAGTGGAGGAAATGATGGCTGAGAGAGGTTATATAACTCACAGGACTTTACATGTGGTCATTCTCTTCCACTGAACTTTGAAATACTCTGTATTTGCATCTTTTAAGCATCTAAGTTTTATTTTCTTTCTGTGAGAATTTACACACTTTTCATTTTAAATAATATCAACATGGTTCTAGGAAGTTTAATTTAGATGGCACTGAGTTCAGAGAAGCTATAAGGCAGCTCTTGAAAATAAACCAAGTTTAGCTACTTTTACCTTGAGTTCCCCTGTCTAGAAGGCCCAACGAGGAGTATAGTGGAACATCCTCATGCACGTGACCTCATGTGTGACAGAAAGGAAAGGACACAGGTGTAGGAATGTTCCTGTTCCACGTTGGCAGTAATAGCCTTCTGGTTTTTTCCTACTCTCTGGCTTTAGCCACCACAGCTACCTAAATTCCTTTTTCTCTCATTCTGTCCAATTTTCACCTTTATGTATTAGATCTGCCAATCATTTGGTATCATTTAAATGTGAACAATGAACATGTATCATTAATTTTAGTCCCAGGTAAATATGATGACTAAATAGTAAAGTCATGGATGTGATCCCTTTGGTTTCTAAGTCACAAAACATAACCAGTCTAAGAAAGTGATCAAGAGAATTCAACACACATCTGTTGGAAACAAGAAGACTCCCACTTACATATTGTCTTATTTTATAATGGAAATGGTATTCAGAGACACCAAAATATTTCCTTAGTGTTGGATAACTAACAGCCAGGTCTCAGTTAGGTGTGGGGTCGGTTGTAGACTAAATTTAGTGCAGGCAGGAAGGAATTTATTTATAAAGGGATATTAGGAAGTTCATTGGACTGTTGAAGGGCAGAAGGAATCGATTCTCAACCGAGTTTTCAGGAAAAAATAAAACAAAAGAAAAAATCGGTGGGCTCTGCACAAAGTCCCCAGGACAGTACCATTGCTGTCACCCCCACATCCCTCAGGGGCTTCTTTTTCCTCTGCAGAGGGTCATTGCTGCCACCATCTCCACAGGCGCTTGCTGACTTGACAGCCATGTCACACCAGAAATCTGCCTCATGCTCTGTTTCCTCAAGTGCTCTGAGTTTCTATGGGAATGTGGGTTTGGCAGAACCTCTGTCATGCATGTCAACTCTTGTGCAAGGGAAACGGGGAACTGGATCATCAGATGCGCGGGAGGATGCATGTAGAAATTTCACAATACAAAGAAGGATTTCAACATGTGTTACAGTCCGACCCACCTACAAATCACTGCCCCCCAAGTCAAAGAACTTTCTTCAACCTCTGAATCCCCAAGCAATAAAAACAACAGAGTCCATTCTTTCATCCCAGAAAAATATAATTTTACATATGAAAATGAAAACAAGTCACTTTCTTACCAACATAACCATTCTCAAATATCATTGGCTTCTATCTTTGATGATATTTCCTTCTCATCTAACTCAGTCATACTATACTTCAATATTTTATAACAAGAAAGTTATTTGAAAAATTACTCATTCTACAAATACCCCATGCGTAACAATTAGAGGTAGAAAGTGGAAAATATCTTAATGTACTGGAAAAGAGCTATGATACAGGAAATACATGGGAAAGTATGAGTAGTGACTGTAATTCTTATTTTTTCAGTGGGACAGGAAATAATATTTGCTGTTTATAACTTAGTTCTTTCACCAACTAATCAAAATTCCCACTTCTTGGACTCCTAATCCCTAGTATATTTGAGAGCATGGTTGTCCTGCCTGTACAAGGTGGCCGTCCTTTTAAATTGTAGCATTGAACATGCAAAACTGAGGCATTCTTAGGATTTCCTGATTTCATATCACAGTGTTTCCTATCTCCAATGTAGGCAGCAAGCCTAGTACTTTGAGGTATCCTAGAACATCCTGAGCAGCTGGGAACTGGATTATCAGATGCTCCCAAAGATGCATGTGGAAATTTCACATTCCAAAGAAGGATTTCAACATTTATTATAGTCCAAGCCACTCACATGTAGCACAGCTAGTATGGTGGACCAAGGGTTTAAGCATCTTGCATTACAGGTTGGATCACAGAGAACCCTACTCTTCCTCTTCACCTTCATCACAGATGAGTTTTACTTTTATTAGTAAATGTTTCTACAAGGCTCAGTGTGACCCACCAATTATGAAGAGTTGCATCTTGTTTTTAACTTTTGAGGACAGATCATGATAGGTTCCTAAAAGCTCATGTTTCATGCATTCCAGATCAAGATGATATGCTGTAGTAGATTAATGTAAGATTCTATAGAATGCTGAGAAAACCAAGTCCTTGCTCACTCAATAATGGCACAGCTGATGAGGTCCCTCTTGTCCAACAGGAACAAAATTGCTACAAAGTTACATGCAAAATATTTTATTTCTTAGTGACTACAAGGAAGTTGAATGTGAAAATCAGTTGTGGCTATATGATTTCTGAATTGTTAAACTGATTATTGTCCTAATTCAGAGTATAGCATGACAAAAGGGTAATAAAAATTACCTTCTGTTAGATCACTGCTTTCAGTCTTGATGGGACATGTAATATTAATATACTCTGATCTCTATCTTCTTTCCAAAATCTATAAAACATGTATCCTGTTTAAGTAGTACATGGTCCTTTTACTTTTGGCTTGCATTATTCATAATCTGACTGTATTGGTGAGCTTTCTCTCACAGAAGTTTGAATAAAAAAAACTTTTGTTTAGGGATGTAGTTCAGTGGGAAAGCCTCTTTGCATTCAAAACCTGGTACCAAAAAATAAGATATTATAATAAATATTTTAAAGATATAAATATGTTTCTTTAGAACTGTATGAAATATAGTAGTTACATTGTAGATGTATAAAATCTTCTAAATAAAGTCTTGTATTTTCCTGCATCAACTACAATGTTTTGAAGATTTTATTTTAATTATTCATAAAAAATGACTACATATCAAATGGAATATATTTTTAAAATATATCAGTGTTTAGATCAGCAAATTCTAACCTCTTTTTTAGAATTGGAAAAACTTTGCATACATAAATATCCTAATATGGATAAATTCCAATTCTGACATTACTAACATTCTAACATTACCATCATTTTTCTCACAATTGCTGCTTTATCAAAAACCACTTGTCTGGATGATCAAAAATACCAAACAAGAGCTAGTATTCTTAGGATAAAAGTTTACAAAAATATCCACAATTTTAATTGCAATTTTGTTATAAGAAAAAGCATTATATATTTATATAATATAATACATACAATTATATAATGTTATATATTATAATTATATAATATATAGTTAATATTATCTTTATATAATATATAATGGTTATAATAGGTAGTATTATAATTACATGCAATTTTATTTATATGCTTATATATAAGTTTATATATGCTTATATAAACATAATTTATATAGTGGAAATGTATATATAATTATAACATAAAATATATACTTATGTGCACATAATAATATGTCAAAGTAAAGGGGCTGTTTCCCTGGAACTGCAAGATGCTGAGCTGACAGGTCTTTCACAGTCTTCTAAAACATCTTTTCTTTGGTCCCACCTACTTTTTTCCTGCTTCTTCCCTTCCTCCCTTCTTTCTCTGGCAAATCCTTATGGCTTTCTCTGTCCTTTTTTTTTAATTGTTTTTTTTTCCTATCTGGTAACTCAAGTCATGTTTTTCTTGATGTGTGACAGCATGACTCTTTTCCTGTTCTTAATTCATGATATGGATATCGGCTACCTATTCTCTCCTTGATCCTTAGTATCTCAGATTCTGCTCTGAGATGCTTAGAAAAATGTGTTTCTCTAATGAGTGTATTACACTTTACTCTTGGAGCATTGATGACAACAAATCTCAAAGGTGTATGTGCAAACAAAAACAATTATGACTCATTATGAATACAAACTTTAAAAATAATATTAAAATATTTCTCTTTCTTTTCTGATTTTAAAAAAATGTGGAAAACATATTTAGAACTAGTCTCTGCTAGCAAAATAAAAATATGTAAACTGTGTTATAGAGAGGAGATGGAAATTTTATCTAGGGAAAGCAGCTGCCTGCACCATGGTCCCAAGTCTTGTTCTTTCTCAGTTTTGCAGATCCAGTGAACCAGGATACCAGATGACAGAATTCAAGGAAGCTTAATTATACTCTTTCAGGAATCTTTTGGCAACACACCTGCACCCCAACTATTTCTTCAGTGCTAGATGTGCATGGTTACTTTGTTAAACGCAAAATATTTAAAGACCAATTTGTTAGCATTTGGAGAGCAGTGCCAGTAAGCATACATTTTTCAATATCTCAGCATCTATAACATTTTAGAGGAGAGTTTCCTACTCAATTGCTTTTGATGCTGTTCACAGAGAACTGATACCCTTAATGTTTTGACACGAAAATGTTTTTGTAGGAAACAGTAAATTATGAGCTGTCCACTAAAAGAGTCAAAAGTAGGAACAAAGAAGCTTTTGGCAACATCATTCTCCTCTTTACATCACCCCTCAGACCTACTTTTGAGGAATTACCAGAACACTTATGGGCATGAAGTCACATACTGAATCTGACTCTAATCTTGTGCTTTGGGTCTCCCAGACTGCCACCTCGGGGTTTGACAGTGTCTAGGCTGAAGAATGTACCACTCTTCCTCAGGAAGGTATTTAGCCTTATTTAACTATCTAGCACACAGAAGTACAGTGAGAATGCTCACATTTTGACTAAGTAAAACAAAATAAAGTAAAACATAAGCAATATGGATGTTTTCCTCTAATATTAACATCAAATCTAATGTTATACTTTTTTTGAAATTTAAAAATATAGTAACATGTTACCTCATATATGTATGTGTAAATATATATATATATATATATATATATATATATGTGTATGTGTATGTGTGTGTGTGTGTATATATATATATATATATATATATATATATATATATAAAATTCTTCATACATTATCACCAAACTGAACTTTCATTTTTCTCCCAAATCAGCATTTACTCTCTTCACTCATTATGGATAACCTTTTGTCTCAAATTGGCTAGAATCCTATGATGCTGATTTGTATTATCTTTCTCACAAGTAAAGACTCTCACATCTTAAATTTTTCCTGAATGCATGTTCTCTCATTTACCTCTAATGACCTAACTTTAGTTCTTTCTATATGTATTGGCCATCCTAAAATTCTCTATGTTAGTTAAAATATTTTTCTCTTGAACAATGAAGAAGGACATAAAGTCAGAAATATCTAAAACATTAATAGTCTTACTCTAAGTATACAATAAAATAAGGTTAAACTTTTGCTCCACTATAGATGTGTTCCTGACTTTGTTTTTATTTGGCAAGTTTAATCTGAGCCATAAAAGAGGACAGGGATGTCTTTCATGGAAGATGGAAGTCAAAGGTAAAGTCCAAGCATAGAAATAGCATGGAAAAGGGAAACTACCAGAGAATTCCTGGTGCCTTTCCTGAGTGGGGCTTGAGGGTTGATGTGGATGGTGACTGGAGACTTTGGCAACTGCTCCTGCAAATTCCTTCTCAGCAAAAATGATTACCCTGTTTCACTGTTGTTGAAATACAAAGGTATATACAAGATAGAGTCTTAAATTCAAGGGTATATATAAGATAGAGTTTTCCTCATATTTTATACCAATTATTGAAGGTTTCCACCTTCCTAATCAGACTAAGAATAACTTTAAAACCTAGCCCATGCTTTACATATCTCAGTATCTCTAAAATTCACATAGTGCCTGGTACATTGTACAGCAAATATGTATTGAATACATGTGTGAATAAATAGGATTTCAAATATTAATAGACAAAAACACATTTATTTTCTATTTCAATCATTGTGAATGTGTGCAAAGGAATTTCATCCATGGTCAATTACTAAAATATATAAAATTGTTGAAACCATAAAAAATTTTCACACAGGTAGAAATAACATATAATACTTTTAGAAAGGTCACGACAGGGCATCTTAATTGTTTCATCTTTAACAGAACCAAGAAGCATTCTAACTTACTGGAGAACTGAATTGACTGGGGTTTCACTGTGGTCTGTTATATAAAGTCTGTGTTCAGAATTCCAGTTCCTATTTGCTAAGGTGATTTGCTGAACATGGGTTTCAAGTAGCCCCTTCTTATTCAGCTAGTCAGAGAATTGTCCTCAACAATAAATCCTCATGCTGAAGGCCTTTGTCCCACTCCCACAGGCACCTGGTGTCTCTGATTCCATGGTGTTTTGAGGACTCTGCGATATAAGCATCATCTGGCTTCAGCTTGTCCCCTGCCGGGTACCTTGGCTTTCTCAGGAACAGTGTGACATCTCTCTTTTTAATAGATCCCAAAATTCATTTTTCAAATATGTTCTTTAGTTCCCCTGATCTGATAAGTAAGGAATCTCGTTTTTAAACTTCATACGTATGGGGGGCTGGAATTTGGCATTTCTATTTAATCTCACCCCTTACCTGGTAATTCCTGTGATCTGACCTCATTAACATTCATATAGACACTACAGATTTCAACTTTTTCTAAATCAGTTGCACTAACCAATATCAGTGACTCCTTTTTCTTATTGCCATTGATAAAACCAAGTAGAATCTTTTCCTATAATCTTGTAACACATTTTCTTTATTGCATTATTTAAATTTTTAGATTCTTTATCAGAAGATAAAAATTCCCAGCTTACTAGTCAAGCTGGGTATTGAAAAAGAATATAATATTATGAGCCATGTGCTGTTATCACTTAAAAAATTTAATTATTTGACCCTGAAACTGAGGTTTCTAAATCACTTTATTAAAATAAAATGAAAAAATGATTGAATCAATGAGTAAATAAATTATACTTAATCATTTTTTCTGCACCAAATTATAATTTTTGAGAATTTTTTTCTTATCTAAACATTTCCTTTATTGATCCACCTTTTCTTCTTAACAATGGTTTGCACTTTGTGGTTGTGTTACTCAAATTTCCCTGGCACAATGGCATATATGTTCCGTTCATATATTGTAAATCCAGAACGTTGCTTGTATTTTCAGTACTTGTATTTGTGATTTTGCATCCTTCTCACTCATGTTCTCTACTTGTGTTCCACCTCAAAGGACAGTAGTTCACTCAGCACTTGGGTCTCACTTCTGATATGATCATCACCACATATTGTAATTATTAATTTGTATTTCTATCTCCCCACAGTGAACTGTGACTTCTTCAAGGACAGTAACCATGACATTTTTAAGAATCACTTCTAACTCTATTAATAACAAATCCACCACTTTTTGGGGACTCTCTTGGCCATGGAATAAGTTTCTGTTAAATCAATTGAGTCAACCGGCACAAACTGCAGTTCCACTGATCTGTTATCTAGGCAGTTCCTTTGGAAGAGGACAGCATCCTGTAACTTTGGTGAGGAAAATAAACACACACACAGGTTCACACTGTTACCAATGTGCTCTTCACTCGTTTCTCCTCTGAAAAAGATATTCTGGCATATTTAGTAGAAATAGAAATAAATAATAAATAAACAAAAATAGAAATAAACCCTACTGTGTGAATCAGGTGGCATATAGTTGTCTCCTTTTCCATTTCTTCTTTAATCTCCCTCAGCAAATTGATTTGCCTTGTTCAGAAATGGATCTGCTATCAAAACTATTGCCAGCTTTGCAATGATACTGGAATCCCACAAAGTTGTAATAATTAGCATGACCTCCCTTTATAATTCAATTGACTCCAAAGGAAGAATTTCCTGTAATAGATTCACCTCTATTATCCCTAATCAATTCACTCAGGAAAGGTGAGTGATGGCAACGTGAGCAGGCTCCATGCTTTGTTCCTGTTACACATGCCTTTAACTGAAGGCCTTGGGTACTGGATGGTCTTGCCTAAGATTGCTCTTCTAGGAAGGAGTCCTTGTCCTCCTTTTCTTGCTGCTCGTATTCTGTAAAGCAGTTAGGATCTGCAAGTGGAACAGTGACAATTTCCCTAGGACACAAAAAGGAGTTAGCTTACATTGCCACCAAGGTTTCTTCCTGTTCTCAAGTTTTAGGATCAAAAATCAGCCAACGCTCTAGGGGTCCTATAAGATACCGTTCTATGTGAAAATATAGGGTACAGTGCTTCTGAACACAGAACTCTGCCCACTTGGCTACACCGGGCCAGCTAGTATAGGATTTATCATTAGAGTATGGGCTACAAGGAGCCCAGGGCAGAATGACTGTTAAATCCAGTGGTTTGAAAGTTCATTCAGTGTGAATTACAGTTCACAGCATCAAGAGCTACAGCAGACCCAGAGGATAATAATGCAAATGAATGGAGATTAGAAATCTCAAAGTATCTAAGTCCTAGATTCTTGAAGTATCTTGAAAAATTGTTTCTTATGGGCTCATAAAATACTTTCTGAACTTCTGTGTATGTATATGTGCATATATACACATATATATGTGTTTGTGAATACACACACACGCAAATAAGGCCTTAGCAATTGAGATATTTAGAATATGTTATCATTTTTGTGAAGAAAATAATCTAAATAAGAGAGATATGAAGCAATTGGTTTTATAGATATCCTTATGTCACAACCGAAGAGAAAATGTTTATAGGCATGTAAATTTTATTTTTCATTAGGTTATCATTTGCATGATTCACCCTTAATAAACTGAATTTCAGATTATTTTTCTTTTAAGCTCATTATCTGTGCAAAATTTTGAAATCAAAAATCATATAATTCCAACAAATAGAGAATTGTACAGAAATACTATATAACAATTAAATCTCTTAACACAAAACTCTCTTTTAGATTCCAAATCTATACCACTGTAGAATAAGACAATAGTCTTAAAAATAACATTTTGTTTAATTTTAGAAAGAATATAGGTGTAAGTAAGTTATCTTCAAGGCTTTCAGGTGAATTATTCAATAGGTTTCTGATTTACTTGACTTTTCCCAATCTATTTCAATTCTTCTTTCTTCTTCATAAGAGCAAGTGATGTAATTAAATCAACAGTACAATAATATAAAGGTCTTGTGATTCAGTCAGATTACAGATCAACAAGATGAAGAATGTACATGTTCAAAATAAATAGAGACTTTCTTTCTTTGCTGTAATGTTTTGGTAACTATATACCACTAAAGAATTTAAAACTTTAAACAGTAATTTAAAAAAAGTGGAATGAAACATTTGAAGCTATTGAACTGTATGAGGTTTCATCCTGCAAAAATTAATATGTAGTTAAGAAGCAAAAATGAGTCCAAATTGAATGCATATTGAATAATACTATTCATAGCAAAAGTATGAAATGCAAAGATAAGGGCATTGGGAGTGAATAATAGAAATTAAGTTGACAGAATGAATGGGAAAAAGTGACCATTTAGAGTCATTTTTAAATTCCCCTAAGCATTTCTTTTTAAATTACACATTTAAGAATTATTTAATTTGTCATTTTAAATTACTTTGTAGCACAGCAGAAAGGTTTGAAGACAGAAGGATAAGAATAATGAATTACATTTTCACTTTAAGAATGCATTGTTTTCCATGGAACTCTGAATTAATCTCATTAGTTCACAAAAACGTTTCCCAGTTAGTATAGAGTTTTTTGCCCTGGTAAGTGTTCTTTGCTTTTCCACCCAAAATTAGACAGGTCTCATAAGTTGCCAAAAGAATATAAACAAGAGATATGTGGAAAATAACACCCACATTGAGGAGACACACATGGCCTTCCGTTCTGTCCTCTGACCTCGCCACCTGGAGACTCCTTAGCAGGCCCTCTGTATCAGGAGGAACTCTGTCCCCAGGAACATAGGGGCCAGCTCCTGGCCTCTCTGTAAGGGTAACTTACTGCAGGGCCACATAGTGTCCTCTCCACAATTCAAGAAAACTTTGTTGGTCTTCATGTTTTTCTGTTAAATTGGTATTTGTATTCCTTTCCATGTTGAATAAAAAGCTTTGTGCAATGAGTACAAATGTTCACTTTCTTTCACATTAAAAATAGTATTTAACATTGATCTTAGTGGGAACAATAAAAACTAATCTACATGAAGCTGACCTCTATTTGTGAAAGTCTCATATGTTAATGAATAAAAGAATTTACCAAACTTAAATTTTATCTCCTCTTTTGAGAAAACAGTGTTGAATTTATTCATTTATTTATCGATTTATTGAGTGGTTCTGGGAATGAAAACTAGGGCCACAAGCATGCTAGGTAAGTTCTCTACCCCTGAGCTTCATCCCCTGAATTAATAAGCTCAATGTTGTGCATCTATTTTGTCTGATTTGTGCAACATCTTTATCAAGGATTTTTTTCACAGTAGGATTCTATTTTTCTTTTGGAAAAAAATATATATAACCTAAAATTTAATGTCTTTTATATATACTGCTTTATATAAACTTTGGTCAATGTACTGGTATATGGTGTTTAGTTAGCTTTGTGCTGCCATGGCCAAAGCACCTGAAAAGAACAATTAGAGGAGGGAAGTTTAGTTTGGGGTTCACAGTGTCAGCTGGCCCAGGGAGGCCAAATATCAGGGTGGCACAGTTTGGTGGATGAAAGCAGGTCAGGACCTGACACCAGGAAAGAGAAAGAAAGAGTTCCCCCTATCTTCATAGAAAAAATATAATCCCCAAGGGCATGGCCCCATGGAACCACTGCCTCCAACCATAGCCTGCCTGCTCACAGTTACCACCCAGTTAGTTAATCTCTATCACTGATTAGGTTCTACATCTTCTAGCATTATCTCACACATGAGCTTTTGGGGGATACCTACTATCTCACCATAACAAATGGTAGTATAACTGAAATCATTTTAAACTGTGGCTAGATTTTAGTTTCTGAATTTCCTTTCATCCCAACAGGGAGGCATGCATTGTAGAGACAGACTTACCACATTTCAACATTACACATCCTTTAAGTGACTGTCTTGTTTAGTTCTGACATCCTGTCCATGATTGGCTTTGGGATTGTTCCCTGTTCTTAGGCCGCTTTCCTTTTGATTTCATGCTGTTCAACTCTACCACATTCTACCCCTCCTTACTGTCACTGGGGACTTCATTTGAGGCCACCTCACTTGTGAAATGCTCTCACCCACTTCCTGCAAATGTCCCTGTGGGTGAATCTTCCAAGTCTCTCAGCTCCTAGAGCACTCCATTCCAGTTACATGCTATGGTCAGGGTCTGGAACTTTTCATCATAGAAAATTACTAATTTCTGCATCCTGCTCTGGATTTCCTACTGACACGTGGATCACTATAGCTATTCTCCATGTGCTCATCAGATAAATGTTTTTGAAACATAATTTGAATGTCATTGGCATCTTACTCAAAACAACCTATTAATTCTAATTGCCTTGAGAACATAATGCAGTCTCCTTCCCAGGGGCCCCAGGCTGTGCATTTCTCTGGTCTTCAGTTACTTCTTTCAATCCTCAACTCCTATCCCCACAAACACCCACTCATATAATTTTCTCTGCTATTCTTCAATGCCATCAGCCATGCCCATCTCTAGACTGAAAGTCTCTAGATTTGTTTCATTAATTCTTTTGGCTTCTCTTCCAATATCATGCCCTCAGAGCAGTCTCTTCATGAGGATTCCAGTACTTCTGTTGCTCCTTAATCTGATTTATTACCTTTTAAAATCATTTGTTACTACATTACATTTTATATTTATTTGTACCTATTTATTTGTTGAATGATGCTCCAACTCATAAGTAAGCCTCCACGTTAGCAAGGGCTTTATTTCTCTGTCGCAATGGCCTACCTTTAGCATTGAGCCTTGCTTGAATGGGAAAAAAGTAAACTGCAAAAAGGAAAGGAAAGGAAAGGAAAGTAGGAAGGAAAAATGAGGGGCAGGAAGCAAGCAAAGGAAATAATCTTGTTTCCTGAAAACACAGGTTTGATAGCTAGAGAACAGAAAGTTCCTGACTATTGATTAGTATTTGAATCTTTGAAGGACCCTCATAAAGCTCATGTGTTAGGCAATGCAGGATGTTCAGAGGTGAAGTGTTAGATTATCAGAGCTGTAACTTCATTAGTGGAATTATCTGTTTGATGAATTAACAATTTCAATAGATTATTGGGTAGTAACTATAGGAAGGTGAGGCATGGCTGAAGGTAGTAGGTTACAGGGGCAATTCTCTGTGGGGTTATATATTGTCCCTGGCTCCTCACATCATTCCCTCTCTCATTCTGAGAGCACCTTTTTTGAGCACCTTTTCTACCATGCCCTGCCACCATGAGGTTCTGTCTCACTTGGGCCCACAGCAATGGAGTCAACTGACCCTGGACTGAACCTCTGAAATCAGACCCTGAAATAAGCCTTCTTTCCCAAAGTTCTTCCTGTCAGGTATTTTAATGAAAAAGCTGATTAATACAGTATCAATCTTAGATTTCTCCACCTGAGAGTAACGAGAAAGATGTCTAGAAGTGGAATGAGGTTCTGGTTTAGGAGAGACTGTAAAAGGCCTTTGTCTCTCATAGTGAGTATACAAACAGCTGATGGCAGATTGTTGGAAGGACTGCAGAGGTTCGGGGAAGGAGTGCAATGCAGAGTTCACAGCCCATTCTTGAGTTAAGCCACATCTACCCACCTCCAATGCCACCAATCTAGTGGAAGCTACTGTATCTTGCCACAGGCCAGCTGGTCTCCCCTGAGCTCCTTGCTAATTTGTTCTATTTAGCATAACCAAAAAGACATCTTCTTTCCCATGATTTTACCCTAAACTTCCTCCTATCCAAATAAACCACTGTTTTGGTTTTCTGACATGCTACTTCCCATCATCACAGGAATTCACAGTTGCTATTCCATCCACATAAACGTTGTGCCTCTCCCCACCCCTTGCTATGCAAACACACCAGCCAAACAGAACCAGCAAGCCAAAGTATCCTAACCCATAGAGGCAGGTTTTCCCTAACATAAAGGTGTAGAGAAGACTCTCTCCTTGATTTTCTTTTGGCTGATAGGGTAGACCACATCTCATGACCCATGGAAAACAAAAACAAGGTAGAGCAAAGCTCAATAGGAGAAAAGGGACTTCTTAAGTTTGTAACCTCATAGATGTCAAAATAATTTAACATAAATTCTGGTAACAAATGTTGAAAGACATCATGACACTTATCCAGTAAAACATTTAGATTTACAAAAAGGTTATTAATGAAGCAGGAGTAAAGCATTGAAGATCTTTGATAGGATAATATCAGTTGTTTGAAAGAGTCAAACATGGAGAATCTCCTTGTAAGTGGAGATATGTGACTTCTGAGATGGATAAGAAGTTCAGTGCATTGTGGGGTCTGTTTCCCTACACCCCTCACAGTTTGTTCAGATTTCAACTCAGAGATCAATTGCCACTTTCACCAGGAAGATTTCCCTGCCCACTCCTTCATGCTCCTGATCCATTTTCATAGTACTGAGCACATTTTTCACTATCATTCAGTTTCTAATTATTCGAGGATTAGTTTGAGTGTGTAGTGGGACTGTTTTATTGCAATAGATCCTAAACTTGATGAGAACTGGGGTAGTGTTCCTTTTTTACTGTGGTAAACCCAATGCTAACCACAGAGTTTATCATACAATAGGAGCTCTGCTAATATTTGTTGAAAAAAAAATGAATCAACAAACCTTAAAATGTGCTAGGCAAATGATTCCAAATATTCTTTTTTTTTGATGGTTGTTTTGATACAACAACAATACATAGTGTTATTCTAGCATTTACCTCATTTTACATATGAAAGTTATGAAGAAAAATGATCTTTGTTTTCTGAAACCATGAGATTTTTATATGAAATAATAACAGAATCATAATAATGATGAAAATAAATGCAAAATTAATTGAACATTTATTCTTCCATCTTGTCAGATCTGCCTTTACCAGTATCTAAAAGGAAATATTCTTGACATCTCTTTTATGATATAGTGATACCAACCATCCATGCTGTGTTAAAAATGTGTACACTGAGATAATGTAGAATGGAGTAATATAGAAGTGATAAGTTTGACTCTTTTATTTTTGCACACTTATTTTTATGTATTAATCCTTGGTCACATTTATGCATATTTATATTAACTATGTATCTCTTTTTGAATGTTTAACAGTTAATTTTACTATTTTTTCTCTTTTTAAAAATATTTTTAAGTTGACAGAACAAATTGTATATATTCACTTTGTACAACATAATTTTTAAAGTATCACCTGCTAGAATGAACAAAGCTGGCTTATTACATATGTATCAACTTACATTGTTACCACCCACTCTCTTGGCACTTCTCAAGAATACAATATATTATTATTAACTTCAGTCGTCCTGTTGTACAACAGATCTTGAACTTTTTCCCTCTGTCTACCTGAAAGTCTGAATCCCTTGAAGATACTCTTCCCCTCCTGCACCCAGACTCTGGAAACCACCATTCTACTCTCCACTTCTATGAGATTAACTTTACCCAGAGGACACTACAGGGAGTAAAATAAGAATCCCACAGCAAGACAAATACATGATCTTGCTCACATAGGAATAAAAAACGATGGAGCATCATTTTTAAGACAAGGCCATAAAAGGAATATGGCTTTCTGTTTGTCCTGTCTCTTTTTCTCATTCTCTGCTGAATTGAAAATTCTGGAACTTGTGAAGTATAGAATATATATATACACACACATGGTATATGTAAGTGTGTGTGTGTGTGTGTGTGTGTGTAATATATATGTATATTTTTTCCAGGCAGATGAATAGATCTGGCAGGAGAATTATACTCATAATTCTCCAATTTATATAAATCGTATAAATTATATGAATTTTGTCTCTGGCTCTTCCATACATTTGTAAGTTTGAAACACTTGACCTTAATTTGATACCACCCCAGCTGAGTTCAATAAGTTAACTAAGTGGAAAGGATGAGCCTAAGATTCTTGCTGGAACTGATGAGGCAACAAAAGACGGCTCCATTTCTGGCCTCCAGGACAGAATGGATTATTTAACTCGTTCTCACGTTTTATTGGTAAATTTCATAAAAATGCAAATTCTCATGCCTGATCAAGATTCTGATTCAAAAAGGGTCTCTGATGGACACAGTTATTTAGCATTTTAAAAAGCTTCTGATAGAATTTCGGTACAAATAGGGCCCAGAAAAATCTCAGAAAAGCTGCTCTAGTTGAAGCAGCATATATAAGAGTCATTTTATCAGTTCTTTTTATATCAGAAGCAGCACATTGGAAATAAGTATCACTGGATATGCCTGAAGACAATGGCACATTGACCATTGCTGCAGATGGGCAGCAAGTGTCCTGTATTCTGTTCCCATTGTCCTGTCTGTCTCACATTGGCCAATTCAACTGGTTTCACCAGATCTGATTCTTCACTAGTAAAATGAAGGAGCTGAACTAGATGTTTCCTAAAGTGTTCCCCATCTTTAAAATTAGATAGATCCAGAAAGCAAGTTGCTAGACACCAGGATGCTATTTTTGTCACTCCTAAGATGCTGTAGAGTGTATCCTGACTTTGTCTTCAATATCTTGTATATGAATTGAGCTGATCATACATCCTTCACCTGATTGTTAAGAGGATTAAGTGAGACAAAGTATGTTAAACTGCCTTTCAACTAAATAGCTCTCATTGAGCCAACCCCAAAACTCTGTGCCAAGAAACTTACCTCTTACTTGAACTTCTATTCATTTATGCAGTGAGTAACACTGCCACGAAACTTATATATGAGGACATCTGTACTGAGAAAAGTTATGTTCCTGCCCCAACGTTTCATAGAAATTAATATCTCAAGACTTTGTCTCAAGAGGTTGGACTGAAACCCGGGACACCATACTCCACACTCCAGGCATGCCATCATTAATCTGTAAGAGCCAAAACAGAAAGAGGCTGATGACAACACTTAAGAGGGAAAGGAAGTCCTCACTAGCCATCCACTGCAGTGTTTCCTAGTTTCCTCTGCTCATGGCTACTAATGAAGTACCTGCTAAGAACATTGTCTTCTACATCTCCCAGGAGACCTCCTGAATTGCATTCCCAGCTAGGGAATTATTAGGCGACTTTGATGATTCTTATCATCAAGATCTTTTGGAAAACATGGCTCTGACCAGCTCTTTCTCTATAAAACAGTTATCCCACAAGAGGGATGATTTTAATTTTGCATTTGGGTTTGGTGGAATGCTGTGTTAGAAGCTCTGGCCCAGGGTGAGGTGTGAGCCAAGCATGGTGCTCTGTTCTTCCATATTCAGTCTCCTAGGTGGCCTGCTTTGCAGCCTATTGTGGGGTAAATGGCTTATTCCTGTCCCCAACTGCTCCTAGACAAATAGCTGCAGGACCACACTCGGTGTTTCTGAGCTCCCTCCTTGTCTATAGGAAGTCTCTGGCTAGCTGTGCTGGAAACTCTGGAAGTGGGACAGCAAGAGCAGTTCCAGGCTTCCTTCTGCAGCCGCCAGCCAACATGCTCTGTGCCTGGCCAGACTCCAGGCGTTAGAACAGAAGGGGTGAAGCTCTGAAAAAACATGCAAGCATTCTAGAGATTTCTTACAATATTTAGGTTTTGATCTATTTTTCCAGCTCTGGATTCATGACTAACTTCCTGCCCTAATAAAATTAAATGTACTTTTGAAAAACAGTGAGCTACAAGATATAGATGATCCTTCAAAGCCATTTAAATATGAAAAAGTAATGATTAAAATACAGAAAAAAATGAAGTAATAATTCATGCCTTTTATGACTTTTCAATCCACAGGATTGTGAGTTCCATTTGGCTAGGCATGTTTGTCCCTTGAGGTTTCCCAGTGTCTGGTACCATGCATTATTGAGCTCTCAGTGAATATTTATTGAATGAATTAAGAAAATGAAATTTAATGCATTTATTCAGATAGAAATATGACTGTTTGAATATGTCATCTTTTTTTAGTATTTCACACTAGGAGGACTTGCGGTAGTAGGTAACTTAAAAGATCGTACTTTTCTCCTTGGCATTGAAATAGGAAGGTGAATCCCTCGTGCAGAATTGAAACAACATAGGTGAAATCAGGAAATTTATTTTTGTGCATCCACTTCTCAATCAGAATTCAAAACGTTATAGTGTGTGATCTGAATTCATCTCACAGATGTATTTCATTTAGTCTTCACAGGATTTTCAAAAAATTTTAAGCCATTTTTTTAGAAAAATAGATAATATCTTTTTTAAGAGAATAGTCTAGATATTTGGCTTTCTTGGATTAAGTGTCATTAGGATTAATGCACCAACATTATCATTGTTATGGTTTGTATTATTAATGTTCATATTATGCAATGTAGGAATTTTCAGAGGTGAAATTATTAGATTATGAAGGCTCTAACTTCTTTGATGGATTAATCCATTAGAATGGACTTCTGGGTGGTAACTGTAGGCAAGTGGGATATGGGTGAATGGGCTGGATCACTGGGGGCACGGCCTGAGTTATATGCGCCCTTCCTCTCTCTGCTTTCTGGTTGTCATGAGTTGAGCAGCTTTACTTTTATCACACCTTGTTTCCCTGACCTTCGGCCTCACCTCAGGCCAGAGCAATGAGTTGGCTGACCAAGGGCTAAACTCTGAAGCTGTGAACACAAAATTAACTTTTCCTTCTTTAAGTTTTTCTTGTCAGGTGTTTTGGTCACAGTAATGAAAAGCTGACTGACATAATCATCAATGCAACAATTACCTAGCAAATCTGTTAGACCCACGGCTCACTCAGTACCCCTAACTTAAATAATGAAGCATTTTCCTCCCACTTTCCCCCCTTTTTTTCTATATAAACATTAGTCAAAATTTCAGCAGCAAAGGAAGTAATCTGTCTGTGCTAGTCAATAATACAGCCACTAACCACAAGTGGCCATTGAACATTGGAAATGCCAATAGTGCAACAAAGAAACTGAAGTTTTAATTTTATTAGATTCTACTTAATTTAATTTTTAACTCATGTGGCTAGTGGCTACCATCTTGGTCAGAATAGCTCCATAGCTTCAATCATGTATACTTCACTTCTTCCATTGTACTTCATTGCTCTCTGGATTGGAAACAAATTTCTCTATTTTAAATAATTGGCACTATTTTATTTTTTAATTGATTGAGTTATATGTGTTTATCACATATAACATGACTTGGAAGTATGTATACCTTGTGGATGAATTAATGCAGGTATTTAACATAGACATTACCCAGTCATCATTTTTGTGGGACAATCATTTTGTCTGCGCTCCTACATCCATTGCGGTCACAGAGGTTAAGAATAGGAATAACCTAAGTGTCCATCAGTGGATGAAGAGATAAAATATGATACGTATGCATGATAGAATATTATGCAGCCATACAAAACCAACATGGATGGAAGTGAAATAAGTGTAATAAATCAGGCACACACACACACACAAAAACAAACACTGCATGATCATACCTGTAATCTTAAAGAGTTGTTCTCATAGACAGAGACAATAGCATGGTTACCAGAGTGGTAAGCAGAGGGTGATTTGGGAGCTCTTGTTAGCTAGAAATATTTTAAAAGGTTATCCTTTCAGGGGTAATTTGCCAATTTCACAGGATAATATGATACTTAAAAATACTCATTCCTTGTCTTTCTTTCTCTTATAACCCCTATAATTGTAGGGTAGCACTTGAGGACTCAGAGTTTGCATTTTAAACAAGCAATTCTAAGTGATTTTTATGATCAAGTACATTTAATACATTCTGCAAAAGGAATAATCTTCAGAGAGTAAGAATAATAAAACAGCTGGCTTTATATGACCTCTGGGCATTTATGAGGTTTTGCTCCTGTCCTGCCTTCTACCCTTCTTTCCTTTAACCTCTGCCACCTCATATAGCCACCACCAAATCCACTGTTCCCATATGCCTCTAAAGGGATGCATTGTCCTCTGCATGTGTCATTTTAAAATAGGTCGTTTCAAGGGATGAGCCAGTTATGTTCTCGTACCATGATCGATACCGTGGATGACCCTGAAGTACTTTCTATCACTGAGTCATAATGGAACTCTGACCCTGCTGAGCAGTAATATTTTCTGACCATTTGGATTTGGAGCTCAAAAAGGACAATTAATTTCTTCCTGGTGGCAGAACCAGGCGATAACAAATTTGTGCTAAGAGGTATATGTGTCCCCATGAAGGAGCCTGTGAAACTGATTCTCAGAAAAAGAAGAGAGTGAAGCAGCAGTGCTCAGAAGCAGAGGAGACGTCTCCTGGCCTTGGAGAGGGCAGGAGAGGGAGCTAGCTTCCAGCTTTCCACTGAAGTGGTCTCCCAGGAATGTAGTACAGGCTGGATCTAAGGTGGAGGCGCTGGTGGGAGGTTACTGGCCAACATTCCCAGACAGCCTGTCACATCTGCTCCCCAGCTAATCTCTCAGGTTTTGGCAACAAACTTCTCTGCTAGCTGCCAGTTAATCAATGTGCCCAAAAACATGCAATGCAAGTTTCATTATTCCTAGATTGTCTTTTTTTTGTTCCCTCTTCTGTTTTACATATCTTATTTACCTTTATTGTTGACTTTATCTACCAATGCACTTCCTCACACAGGAATAAACAATTTACATGCACAATAATTAAAACCGTTGAAAAACAGCTCCTCACTTGTCCAGGAATTCTGCAACACCAGTTCCTCACCCCAATTAATCTCTGTCCTGCCAGGCTGGGGATGTTTCTTGTTGACAAAACCAAGAACCCTCAGACATATGCCCCAGAGGCATATAGGGAAGGAGGCAAGAAAGAGAATTCTCTTAGAAGAGGGACTCAGAGTTCCCTAAGTATTCAAGGGACATTTAAAGGTACAGACTACCAGGCCACACACTGAGATTCTTAACTGTAGGGTTGGAGTAGATTTGGGAAACAGACCTTTTTAACAATAGCATAGACTTTCTGATTCTGGGAGTTTAAGTGATTTATTTTGAAGAACAATTTTTTAGAAAGAAAAAAAAATATCAGACAATAATGAAGGTGGTTTGGGGAGTGTAGGGATGGGAGGGGGAAGAGGATTTGCTGCTGTCCATACCAGAAAGACATTTATGATGTCCCCGATGCCACCTCACTCTTGCTACTCTTTGGTGGTATTTGGCTTATGGCCAGCTGTGCCTGAGCTTTTTCAAGAGGCAAGACAGCCGCTGGTCCTAGGGCAAGTAAAGAGAAAGGAAGTCAGTATGCAGTCTGTAGTAGATTACAGAAAGCCATCTGTGAACAAATTAGTAAGAGCTGGTGTCTTAGGCTGTTCCAGATGGGGTCATATAAACAAAGTATACATTTATTTCCTACATCTCTAGAGGCAGGTAAGTCCATGTTCAAGGTGCCAACAGATTGTGCTGGGTGAAAGCCTACTTTCTGTTTCCAAGAGAGAGCCTCACAGTGAGTCCTTACCTTACATAAGCATAAAAGGGATGAATGCTGTGCTTCTTCCCGAGGAAAGAGATCGCAGGTACTGAATGTGTCCCCCTGCCCAAATTTATGTGCTGGAAACTTAATCTCTAATACATCAGTGTTAGGAATGGGGGCCTAGTAGGAGTTGAGGTCTTGGGGACTCTGTTCTCATGGAGAAATTAATGCTGATATACAAAAGCATTTTGGGAAGTGGGTCCTCCACTCTCCTCTCTTCTGCCACGAGAACACATATTCCTCACCACCCCCTGGAGGATGCTCTACTCAGGTGCTGTCTCCAAAGTAGAAAGACTGGTCCTAACCTGTTGGTGCCTTGTTCTTCAACCTCCCAGCCTCCAGAACTGTGAGGATACAAACCTATGCTTTTCCCCAGGGACCTAGTGTGAGGTATTCTATTACAGAAGCACAAAACAGATTGAGGCAGAGGACAACAAGGCACCCCGGACGGAAGTCGCTTCCACTTCTTCACTGGAGCCCTGATTCCACTCATAAGGGCAACCCCAATCACATCTGAGAAACCTCACCTCTGAACAACATCACATTGGATTGTGGTTCCAACATGTGAAGTTTGGAGGGACATGTACATTCACACACTGAATCTGGCTCTGGAATGAGCTGCAAGGAGGTGACCGAAACGGTCAGAGATAGTTCATGACTTTATTTTAACTACCAAAAATTAGCACCTAGTTACTTTTTAGAGTCAATGGGTCAGGGTAGAGAGGTGTAGTGTCCATAGTGTTGACAGGTTGGACTGGATAACTTTAGCAGTGGGGGTGGGGGGCTGTCTTGTGCATCATGGGACATTTAATGACATCCCTGCCCTGTACCTGTTAAATGACCAGCAGCACCACCACCACAACTGACTGGCTGTGATAATCCAAATTTCTCCAGACATTGCCAAATGTCCTCTGAGGGGCAAAACTGCCCCATGCTGATACCAACAGTATCAGTAGAGGAGAACAGAGAGGATGGAGGAGGAGAAGAGTCTTGGAAAAACAATCTTGTTATCCCTTTGCAAGTTTTACTTTGTTTAAAATTTTCTTTTAGAGCCAAACCAAAATTGTATGTAAGCAGATACAGTGGTGATAAAGCTTCTCATTTATAAATACAAAGCTTTAGCAGACTTATGAGGAAACTCTGTTCCTCAGAATTTGACTTCAGTAAGTATTTTAAATCCAAATACTGTCACACTCACTCTCATACAGTGGGATAAACAAACTTAAGGAACACATTCAGCCACATCTTCATTAGTGACTCTGCAGGCAAAATCCCTGTCATTTTGAGATGTTTTGTATTCAAAACAATTGCTAAAGAGTATTTCCAGATTCTATGTCCTTCCTCAAATCTGTGTTTTGTCTTTATTGTTGGTGTGGCATATTAGTGCTGGCCAATTTTGTGATAAAATTTGCAACTTGCATTTGGTGTCTGTTTCTAAATGGTGACTCTGACTATATCCCCAAACTTGGGGCAAATACTAGTTGTAGTATTGTTAGTGGATCAACCTAGCATACATCTGGTCCTGGTAAGTGGTTCAGAAAATCTGCATTTGAGATCTCACAGACAAAGCCTTAGCCAGAAGGCCTATCTTAAAGAATAGCAAAACCATTCCCAGATTCAGATGAGTGTATGTTGGGTAAGCTGATAAATTAGAGATCTGAGCATGATCAGTTGCTAAACGCACAGCAATTAGTTCTGGGATATCTTGGTTCCAATTATCAAGAGCCCACAAGAGATATAGACCACAGACAAATAAGACTTCAGCCCAAGGACTTTATATAGTGTCAAGTTTGTTTTACTGCTTGCATTTTATTGTTCTGAAAGACTATGTAGTGTTTAACTTATGTTCTAAGGTTTAGAACTTGAATTTACCTATCTCAAGACATAAAATTCTTGCAGAAATTCTCTTTAAAATGTTGGCTGGCTTCCCAGACTTAGGTGTCACTTGAATTAAGTCACCCCGAGACATAGCTCCAACTATGGGTTGTGTGAAGCAAACTTCTCAGAAGTTAGAAGAAAAAGGGGCATTGTTTCTGCTCAGATTCGCAACCCACTTTAGACCTATATGACATTTTCTCTTCTGCCATGAAATGGGGGTGATAATTCATGTTCAACTTTCAATACACATACAACACAAAGTGCTAAGCTCTGGAATAGTCGTTGAGAATAGGAAAGAAATAAAGAAATTTTAAAAAGTAAAGAGAAAGAACCAACAAACAAATGAAGAAAACTAAGGAGGGACTGAGGGTGGGAGAGAGGGAGGAGGAAGGGGAGGGAGGGAAGGAGGGGGAGAGGAGGGAAGTAAAGGGAGGAAAGAACAAGGAAGGGAGCCAGCGAAGGAGAGAGGGAAAGAGGGAACAAAGTAAGACTTCTGCACAGGGGGATTGATTCTAAAATTTATTTTATTCTGAAAAGCACTGTTGCAAGTCGAGTGGTTGGGGATAGATTGAAAGATGTGCAAATAAAGAAAACTGATTTTTATAAGTGCTTTGAAATCACTGTGAAAAATCTCATGTAGATTTAAGATCATTTTATGTAGAGAGAAATCCCCAGAGCAACAGACTGTACTGTTCTTCACTTCCATTAAAATAAGATACTGCTTCAGGATTCTGAATTTAGCAGCTGTTGGTATATGTGTCTCTTGCCACACTCATAAAGGTTTTTAATGTACAATAACATAGCATATAGCTCATCCCTTCTATGGCTGGATGCATTATTTATAATTAACTAACTTTGTACCATCTTCATGTGTAGAAGGAACAATAATTGGAGCTATCCATTTTTAGTTCACAGGAAACAAGACTCTCTTCATTTTTAATAGTGCCATTTACCTACCAACCTTTCTGCCAATGATTTGGATTGTTCATCCATGGCTTCTGTTTTATTTCAATGCACTCACATTTCACAAGTGTGAGAAGATGCCTGTTCAAGATGAATAACTTGAGAGCTCATTTGAGAATGCTGAGGGTTAGCACATCCACAGAGCTTCAGCCCAGATACATGGGGCAGAATTGAAAGTCCACAATGTCTGTACCTGGTTTCATTCATCTATAAATTCAGAATGATCATGTTGATGTTAACAAATCTGAAGATATAATGATTGGATGAAGCTTAAAATATCTGTCTGGCAGATGTTTGTGCACCAATTCTGCCTGAGTCATTTATTCCTTGCATCATGGGGCACTTTGGATCCATAGAATAAAATAGCCCTATCTGTACATTTTGTTCGGAGACACAGTCTGCTTATTTACTAAGTGTGTTTACTAAAACTAATTCCTAGGCTCAGCTCTGCAGAAAATGTAGACATTTCTGCAGACAGGCTCTTCTTTGCCCTAATTGTATTCTTCCATAAGGAGGATGGAGCCCAGGGGTTTCCTCCATCACAGGTCACATGGAGGGAGTATGCAGATATTCACAGGAGGTTCTGTTTCTGATTGTGAAAGACCTTTGTTTAGTAATAAATCTCAACAGGAGACAAAGCTTTATGTGAGCCCGCTTGTAAAAGTTCAACTCATTTTTAACAAAAGTATAGCACCTACAAAGAGGATGGCATTCTAATCATGACTTGAAGGATCTTCACGTAAGAGTACAGGAGTGAGCCAGGGAAAATAGTAAGCATTAAAAAAAAAGTTTAAGGGATGAATATAAGTAGAAACAATACAGTGCTAGTCATACAATTTGGCTTCAGAAATTAAGGAGTTATGTATACAGGAAATTAAGCATCTGGGTTGAGATCAGGATAATAAAAGAAATCTGATATTCAGAAAAATTGCAACTGGTAAATGGAGCTGATTGAGTATTGGGTATTGAAAAACAAGAAATACAATAAATACAGTTCCTGAAGGGCTGAAGCAAGAGCACTGGCCATTTGTACCTGGGTAGGTGTCCCACTACCACAGAAATGTATTCTTATCACGACTGAGCTGTTAATTGTGATAGTGTGGTGAGACTTGGATTGGGTCCTGTCATACTGTAATCTGGTATCTGTGAGCAGTTCCCAATGTCCAGTGTAAGAGGAAATCCCAAGCTCTGGAATTGCACAAGCATGTGAGAGTAACCAAGACGGGCTGCCTCCACCAGTTTGTAGATTTCTAAGGAAGGGTATTTCTCTTCATTTTATGAGTTTCCTTCTACTTGTTTATCCCATATTGCTCCTATTTATACTGCCTTTAAAATTATTTTCAATTGGTAAAGCTGATTCGTGGTTATTATTATTTTTGCCCTGGTCGGTTGCATCTGTGCTACTGAAGTTGTTTTCATATAGTAATATACGGTTTTGGCTTTGCTTTGCAATGACTGCAACCTCAGCCAGGTTGCCTCCGGGTTCCGAGAAAGTGGTCCTTCCCTCTCCAGCGCTGGCTCTTTCCTGAGGGTGAACCTTGTTATCACAAACGTCACCGGGATCATCACCTCATCTCCCATCATATATCGTCAACCCCATCCACCCGTGGCTCTGTTACACTTGTCCCCTTCGCTTAACCAAATGATCTCAACCCCAGCCCGGCGGGATCGTGGCACTCCCGCTCCCTCACTGCCCCCTCCTCCCGCCTGGCTCCTCAGAGCGCACAGCGGCCGCCTCAGCCCAGAACCTCCGCGCCGCTTCCCCGCCGCCCTTGGCCCCGCCCCCGCTCCCGACCACGCCCCTCCGGCCCGCGTCGCCGCCGCTCCCCGCCCCAGGCCCCGCCCCCGGCCGCCGGCCCCCTTCGCGGTCTCTCGCCCTCCCTGGGCCGCGCGGCCGGAGCTGGCGCGGAGGAGCGGCGGTCGCAGTGTCGTCGCGGCCTGGCGACGCGGCTCCTGCTGGACCCGCTGCCCCGAGTGCGCCAGCCGCCCACGGTTGCCTGCAGCGGTCCGGGGCAGCCCCGGAGCGTCCGGCGTTCCCCGAGGGCGGGCGTGCCCGAGCGCCGCGGGGCGCGGGGTGCGGGCGCTGCGGAGGACCCCTGGCGCCGGCTCAGCCCGTCGGAGCGCGGGGTCCCTGCGGGGCCGGCTTCCGGCGCCGCGAAGTCCCCAACTCCCCGCCGCCGCGGCTGTTGGGGCCCAGCGCCGCCCCAGACCCGTCGCAGCCGCCGGAGGTAAGCGCACTGGGCCATCGGGGGGTCGCCCGCCCCGGACCTCCGGTCCCGGTCGGCGAGCCGCGAGCGCAGGCAGGGGTGACAGGTTGGTGGGACGCGAATTAGAAAATGCAACAGGCGGGGCGGGTCGGGAAACTCCTAGCGACAGCATCTCCTGCGGAGAGCAGACTTGCCCGAGACTGAAACTTGGTTAGCTCTAGCCGACCGGGGACGGCGCAGGCGGGCGGCGGGCAGCGCTGGCTCCGCGCGCCCTCTGCTGGCCAGTGCGGGGACGCTGGCGCAGGCCACAGGTGAGGCCGCCGCGCCGCCCTGGATGGCCTTCCTCCTGGAGGAGTGACCCTCTTACTTGTCCTCTTCCTCCTGCTCCCCCTTGGGAAGACTCCAGACCTTCAGCCAGAATAGCAACAAAAAAAGGCTCTTTCAAGGTTTACTTTTATGTCCCTGGGTTATTTGTAACCAAAATAACAAGAATGATAGCAGGATTCCTCTTTAACTGCATTTTAGTGAAAGCATTAAAAAAGAAAGGACTAAAGCAATGTATATATCACAGCTGCTTGTCATCGACTCACATTTGTTGGAATCCTTGTATGTGCATATAAGTCTAAGAAAAGAAATCACTTGATTGTATCTATCAATCACTTAGATTGTATATAATATTAGATTTTATTATAATTCTCAAGTTTCTATCAAGTGACTGTAGAGTATTTAAATCATTAGTTTGCTTTCACTTTCAGCTACCTGTAGCCTCAGACAATTGCTTTGTTTTGTTTTCCCCCCAGAAAGGAGAGTCATGAAAAAGGAAGAGAAAAGAGATGGCATGGTCACTGTTGATGAAAGGGGAGTTTTCTTTTCCCGTCGATGATTACTCCATGATTGGAAAAGATGTGCCTAGGTGGCTGAAGAGATTAGATTTTTATAGTTGTATTGATGAAGCTGATAGAAGAAGACATCAAAATGCTTTCCTGTGTCATATAGACTGATGAGTCAGTAAGCCTGGAAAAGACATTTGAAATGAAGGCAGGAGTTTGAATATTTTTAAACCACATGGGACTTTGAACACTTTTTGAACATGTTTTTATCCCCAAAATGGAAGAAGAAATAGTTCACAAACCAAGAAGTATAAAATATTGAAAGGAATAATCAGTGATTCCACTCATTCCAAGAATGTTAGTACTTTGCCATGGTCTTCAGTCAAACACACAGAAACAAGTCATACATGTGTGGTGAGTGTATCACCAGTGATGGCTTGCTGTGCTACAAATGACTCTTAATTTTAATTTTGGAGTGCTTTTTCTTTCTTGTACCATGTATGATTTGATTCTTCTGTTCAAATAGACTAATGTAAAGGAAGTAAACGCTGCATTTATAGTAATTTTGACTATTACCACTGTTCCTCTGTTACAGAAAAATTAGAGGCATTAATATTCCTTGAAATTTACTGGAACAGAACTGTGCCAGGGATACACATGTGCTATGTAAAATTTTCTCTTTTTGGCAAATGTACTTGCTTTGAATGAGCTGAATGTCAGCATAGAAGATTCTAAATTCAGTTTAATCAAGCTCTTTAATATATGCTTTATATTAGCCAGATGGAAAACACATTAAACACCCTACTTGTTATGTATGCCTAAGGAAAGTATCTTCCCCATGGATCATGGCGTTAATGTTTACAGGACATTTCCTAATTTTAACATTCGTGGTGTTTGGTTTCTCTACTCTCGAAGAGTCTGTGAGTAATTACTCTGAATGGGCAGTTTTCACAGATGATATAGATCAGTTTAAGACACAGAAAGTGCAAGATTTCAGACCCAACCAAAAGCTGAGGAGAAGTATGCTTCATCCAAGTTTATATTTTGATGCTGGGGAAATCCAAGCAGTGAGACAACAGTCTCGCACAAGCCATTTGCATCTTTTTAGAGCTATCAGAAGTGCAGTGACAGTTATGCTGTCCAACCCAACATACTACCTACCTCCACCCAAGCATGCCGATTTTGCTGCCAAGTGGAATGAAATTTATGGTAACAATCTGCCTCCTTTAGCATTGTACTGTTTGTTATGTCCAGAAGACAAAGTTGCCTTTGAATTTGTCTTGGAATATATGGACCGGATGGTTAGCTACAAAGATTGGCTGGTTGAGAATGCACCAGGAGATGAGGTTCCAGTTGGCCATTCGTTAACAGGTTTTGCCACTGCCTTTGACTTTTTATATAACTTATTAGATAATCATCGAAGACAAAGATATCTGGAAAAAATATGGGTTATTACTGAGGAAATGTATGAATGCTCCAAGGTTCGCTCATGGGGCAAACAACTTCTCCATAACCATCAGGCTACCAATATGATAGCAGTACTCACAGGAGCCTTGGTTACTGGGGTAGATAAAGGATCTAAAGCAAATATATGGAAACAGGTTGTAGTAGATGTCATGGAAAAGACAATGTTTCTATTGAATCACATTGTTGATGGCTCTTTGGATGAAGGTGTGGCCTATGGAAGCTACACAGCTAAATCAGTCATGCAGTATGTTTTTTTGGTACAGCGCCATTTTAATATCAACAACTTGGATAATAACTGGTTAAAAATGCACTTTTGGTTCTACTATGCCACCCTTTTGCCAGGCTTCCAAAGAACTGTGGGTATAGCAGATTCTAATTATAATTGGTTTTATGGTCCAGAGAGTCAGCTAGTTTTCTTGGATAAGTTTATCTTAAAGAATGGAGCTGGAAATTGGTTAGCTCAGCAAATTAGAAAGCATCTACCTAAAGATGGACCCATGGTTCCATCCACTGCCCAAAGGTGGAGTACTCTCCACACAGAATACATCTGGTATGATCCACAACTAACCCCACAGCCCCCTGCTGACTATGGTACTGCAAAGATGCACACATTTCCTAACTGGGGAGTTGTCACTTATGGGGCTGGGCTGCCAAACACACAAACCACTACCTTTGTGTCCTTCAAATCTGGGAAGCTGGGGGGTCGAGCTGTGTATGACATAGTTCACTTTCAGCCATACTCCTGGATTGATGGGTGGAGAAGCTTTAATCCTGGACATGAACATCCGGATCAGAACTCATTTACATTTGCCCCCAATGGGCAAGTTTTTGTTTCTGAAGCTCTCTATGGACCAAAGTTGAGCCACCTTAACAATGTATTGGTGTTTGCTCCGTCACCCTCAAGCCAATGTAATAAGCCCTGGGAAGGCCAACTGGGAGAATGTGCACAGTGACTCATGTGGACTGGTGAGGAAGTTGGTGACTCAGCAGGGGAAATCATCACTGCTTCTCAACATGGGGAAATGATATTTGTGAGTGGGGAAGCGATATCTGCTTATTCTTCAGCAATGAGACTGAAAAGTGTGTATCGTGCTTTACTCCTCTTAAATTCTCAAACTCTGCTAGTTGTTGACCACATTGAGAGGCAAGAAGCTTCCCCGATAAATTCTGTCAGTGCCTTCTTTCATAACCTGGATATTGATTTTAAATACATCCCATATAGGTTTATGAATAGGTATAATGGTGCCATGATGGATGTATGGGATGCACACTACAAAATGTTCTGGTTTGATCACCGTGGCAATAGCCCCATGGCTAGTATACAGGAAGCAGAACAAGCAGCTGAATTTAAGAAATGGTGGACTCAGTTTGTTAATGTGACCTTTCAGATGGAATCCACAATCACAAGAATTGCATATGTCTTTTATGGGCCATATGTCAATGTTTCCAGCTGCAGATTCATTGATAATTCCAATTCTGGACTTCAGATTTCTCTCAATGTCAATAACACTGAACACGTTGTTTCCATTGTAACTGACTACCACAACCTGAAAACAAGATTCAATTACCTGGGATTTGGTGGCTTTGCCAATGTGGCTGACCAAGGCCAAATAACCCGATTTGGTTTGGGTACTCAAGCAATAGTACTGCCTGTAAGACAAGATAGAGCTATTTTCCCCTTTGGATTTAAGTTTAACATAGCAATTGGATTAATTTTGTGCATTAGTTTGGTGATTTTAACATTTCAATGGCGGTTTTACCTTTCTTTTAGAAAACTAATGCGTTGGATACTAATACTTGTTATTGCCTTGTGGGTTATTGAGCTTCTAGATGTGTGGAGCACTTGCACTCAGCCCATCTGTGCAAAATGGACAAGAACAGGAACTGAGACAAGCAAGAAGCCTGCGTCTTCCAAGGGGCACTACGTGGATCTTCCTGATGTTGTCATTACCTCACTTCCTGGTTCCGGAGCCAAAATACTTAAACAACTTTTTTTCAACAGTAGTGACTTTCTCTACATCAGAGTTCCTACAGCCTACATTGATATCCCTGAAATGGAATTTGAAATTGATTCATTTGTAGATGCTTGTGAATGGAAGGTATCAGATATCCACAGTGGGCATTTCCGTTTACTTCGAGGCTGGTTGCATGCAGTCTTTAGTCCAGGACACAAGACTACATTTACAAAACATCCATTTGCATGAGACCAGTAGGGGTAAACTGGCCCACTATTTTACAACAAATAAGGACAAGAAAAGAAAACTGAAAAGGAGAGAGTCTTTGCTGGAACAAAGAAGTAGAATGAAAGGCGCTTTTGACAGAGATGCTGAATATATTAGGGCTTTGAGGAGACACCTGGTCTATTACCCAAGTGCACGTCCTGTGCTTAGTTTAAGTAGCAGTAGCTGGACATTGAAGCTTCATTTTTTTCAGGAAGTATTAGGAGCTTCGATGAGGGCATTGTATATTGTAAGAGACCCTCGGGCATGGATTTATTCAATGCTGTACAGTAGTAAGCCAAGTCTTTACACTTTGAAGAATGTACCAGAGCACTTAGCAAAATTGTTTAAAATAGAGGGAGGTAAAGGCAAATGTAACTTAAATTCAGGCTATGCTTTTGAGTATGAACCATTGAAGAAAGAATTAGAAAATTCTGAATCAAATGCTGTCTCCTTATTGTCTCATTTATGGCTAGCAAATACAGCAGCAGCTTTGAGAATAAATACAGATTTGCTGCCTACCAGCTACCAGCTGGTCAAGTTTGAAGATATTGTTCATTTTCCTCAAAAAACTAGTGAAAGGATTTTTGCTTTTCTTGGGATTCCTTTGTCTCCTGCTAGTTTAAACCAAATATTGTTTGCCACTTCCACAAACCTTTTTTACCTTCCATATGAAGGAGAAATATCACCAACTAATACTAATGTTTGGAAACAAAACTTGCCTAGAGATGAAATTAAACTAATTGAAAACATCTGCTGGACACTGATGGACCGACTAGGATATCCAAAGTTTATGGACTAAATGCTGCAGGTCAGCAGAAATTTGCACTAATGCTTCCCCACCCGCTTTGTGGATATGGACTAGAAGAGTTTGTTTATTCTTGTATTGTGGGTGTGGGCGTGGGTGTGGGTGTGGGTGTGTGTACTTTTATTTGCACAGAGAGATTATTTAAAAAATAGGCACCATATTTGGCCTAGCAGGATTTATTTTTATGTTACCACTTTCCTTGCTTTTGTTTCTGAATTTTTTTTCTGCTAAAATATTTCTGTTTCAGAAGTTAGATGAAATTATATCATGGGCTTCCGGGAAGATGGGAAGATTTTAAAGGATTTTGTTTAACTTGCCTTCTTCTGTAACTGTGCTAATCTATCTGGGGACCTCATACACTACTAAAGGCCTTGCAGTTGCTGCTTTACCCAAGCATCTCTTCCTTTCAAGATGGACTACAAAAGTTCCTTATCTTTTTGAAAAGGTCTTTTAACACACTTATCTTGCAAAAAGAAAAAGAAAAAAAAAGTGAATTCCTTTTACTTTATATAACACTCAGTGATATCACTGGAGAAATGGCATTAAGTTCCTATCAGAACTATAGGATTCCTTCTGGAAATGCAGATGGAAATACAGAATAAAGACTTTTTTTTTTTTAAGTCAGAAATAGTAACCTGGAAAGTTTCCTTAAATTTTTTTACTTACAAATAACAAGAAATAAGTCTGAACAGTCTGAGTGCTGAGGGCTGGTTTTTTAGATATGCTTGTCCGTTTAAAAGTCTCTTTTTTACTTCCTGAAACTACAGCTGTTTGCCATTACACTATTCCCACCCTGTCCTTTTTGTCACTGTCCAGCAAAACAGTCAGTAGGTACTAATTGCTGACCTCCCCGTATTTGTGGAGTTCTCCTTTTTTTTTGATGATTAATTTTGCATTAAAGACTGACACAGAATCAAATTTATTTTTTTTGTGGAATTACCACTGTATGAGTCAAAGAAAGCCGTGCCACTGCTGCCAGTGTTTTCTTAGATTGGAGACAGAGCTGGAAAACTGCCTGACTTTTCTTGCTTCCTTTTGAGTGAGTTTACAGACCGCCAGTGTCTGCAGAATTGAAGGCAAATAGGAGATGATGTCAGAGGCATCTGTTTCTTTTACCATCTGCATCTTATTATAAATGTAGTCAACATCAAATGTGGTTCATTTTCCTTTGCTGGGTTCTGAAATCAAAATGCTATGCCATTATAAGCCAGTGGAGTAATTACAATGTATTGGATGAAAACTATCAGGCAGTGTGGAGACTTGATGAAAATCTTTGTACAGATTGCAGTCTTCTTCCTGATGCTTCAAACTACAAACTGGAGTTCCTTCAAGCTCTCTAACACTTAGAGTCTGTCATTCTGACCTAGATAAAAGTGGTTCTGTCTCAGTAGTTTGTTATTATGTCAAAATGTGCCTCCAAAGTGATAAAGCTGTGGATATGTTACTTTCCAGCTAAATCTTAACTTGGCTATCATTTTCCTTCCATTTTGATATCAGACTGCTCCCCTCCTCCACATTTACTTCCCATGAAGTAATTAATGAATAAAATTACATTAATTTAAGTTAAAAGGGCACTGAAGACTTAAATCTACACTATTATTATTAAGGAAGATTATTCTATCTCAGGGTCAATCAGCAAACATTTAAAATTGCTACATGGATAACACTGTTTCCATTATTGCTCAGAGTCTCAGTGTTTGCTTTCAATTCCCAGGATGTGTGATCTCAAATCAGATCAAATAGAAAGGCTCCGGGTTGGAAGTTGTATTAGGTCTGACTAATGTAAGAATTATAAATGAGTGCAGGTATCAGAGAAGACAGCAGAAGCCACCCCTGCTGTTTTTGAACGTATGGAAATGCCTGCACCAGCAGAAGAGAGTTAAATGGAACATGTGGAGGAATGGGGAAAGAAGAAATGTAAAATGAAAGAGTAATTCTGAGGATTAATATGGGAATATATGGTGGCAAAAGAAAGGAGGTTTACCCAAATGGTCTTCAAAGTGGACCATACCATTCATCCTAACAGCAATTTAGACTTACCTGTCTCTATCCTCATTCATTCCCACTCCAGAGGAAAAATTTAGTTGCAAGCCCCACTACTTAGGTAACCAATGTAGAAAGTTGCTTTACTTGCAAATTCTCCTGCACAGGGAAGGGGATGACACACTCATTGGGTGTGTGTGCACACACATGCTCATGCTTCTGCCTTATAACCTGAATACCTAAGGTGAGTGATTCTCCTAGTACACCCTCAGGTTCTGCATCACAAGGTAATCCAGGAAAAATTTAAGTTGCCTGTACATGTACTTTTACTCATCTTGCAAATAAGATGAAACACTTGTTGGAAAACCTATATAAAATGTCCTATATGTAAAAGCCACCCCTTCATTCATTTCCTAAATTTAGACCTAATTGGGGATAATCTACATAGCAATATTTTATTCAAAATAATCGCAATGAAATTTTGAAAAGATGTTTTGCTGCCAAAAGTAAAGTAACAAATGTAATGATAATTTGGCTTTCAAAGTTGGAAAATGACAGAATTTTCTTAGGATGAAATATAAAGGCCACATCTAAAGTTGAATGTACCACAGTGAAAAATCCAAACAGGATAGGAAATAGAATCTTCTCAGGAGAAGGAAGCTAAATCTGAATGTGCTTCAATTTATATTTTAAAATACAGATTTTATCAAGAATATGACATGACACAAGACCACATATATACTGTGCCTAGATTTCAAAATATTAGAAATTTGATTATTTTTAAAAATAATTGATAAATGCCTGGCAAGAATAGGATCATTTTTATTTATGTCAAATTTCAAGGAATATAAGAGGAATTTCCACATTGCCTGCTGCAAATATATTCAAAGAAGCACTCCCCTCCTACATACTAGCATGTCTTAATAATTCCCCTTTATAAACTTGTTACCCCTCTTGTTGCCACTTATTTTTTTATTTTGTTCTTTTTAGTTATATGTGACAGTAGAATGTAATCTGACGTGTCATACATACATGGAGTATAACTTCCCATTCTTGTGTTTGTACATGATGTCTGCCACTTATTTTTGATTGGCAACATTGATAAGCAGAGAACTTCATGCATTATTAAAGATCCTAAACAGTCTTCATATATAAAGTATATCACATTTACTTTCTACAAGTGAGAAATAATTTGAAAATTATAACTTTCAAATTTCAATGCTGCTTGACTTCATTAACTTTGGTCATAATTAGAAAAGTTTTCACTGATTAGGAAAAAATGTAAATAGAAGGCAGTATGTTGTACCATCACTTTCAGGATGTTTAAGATATATCAAGGTATTGGATTTTTTTTTCTTATTTATATGTTAACCAAATTAATGTGTCTGACTAGCCATCATTTCACTATATTTTGGCAGAAAAATTATCCAAATAACTTTTGAGGCCCAAAAGGTACTGGATTTTGCACAGAGCATGTTAGATACTTTAAAAATGACAAATTCTAACATTTTAAAAAGTTGTAGATTCTTGAGCTGTAATGTATATGGATTTATATTATGTTTAACCCAAGTAACATGTTTAATTGAATCTGATTCCAAAGGTGATTTTCAGCTAAATCTTTCAAACCATGAGAATTTTTGTTTTTATTTTCTTTCACACCTTATCTAGTTAGGTAGCAACAAAACAAAACAAACAACAAGAAAATACAAACCTAAAAAGGAAACAGACTGAAGGTCATTAACTAGTTTGTCAGGTCTCTATGTATAGAAGTCTCATTTATTAATCTAAAAATAAAAATCTAAAAGCAATGTGAGTATAATTAAGATAATTTGCCATACTCCCCTTCTTTAAATCTTTGGGTAGTAGTGTTAGGATTTACTATGGAGTGAAAAGATGCAGAAGTTGGAAAATGCAGGACAAGTTTAATATAGATACACAGTCCCACAATGTATCCAGTAAACAAGAACTCCACCCCTACCCTACCCTGATGGCAAGCCTTTACCTTTGTTCCCTAACAATCCTAAGTCCTGGCTCTTCAACTTTAAATGTCAAGAATATGCCCGTACTAAGCGCCCGTGCTCTACGTCTGCCCCTCTGTTTCCCGCTACACACTGTAAGATCTTTATTCAGGCATGATATTGCCAAAAAGAAGAAACATCTCACAAATTACCTGAAGCATATTAAACAATGCCTCAAATAATAAGCGCAACGAAATCTTTTGAAAAATACAAGATCTGCCATGAGTTAATCACTTAATATGTGTTACACATTGAATTATAAGGTTTGTATGTATCTTATTACATACAATCTGCACAGCTCTATGTAGTACTTATTTTACATATACATTTGAAACTCATGACAAGTAGTTTATCCAAATTAAATCCACTGATAAGTACTTTGACAGAGATTTATGCAGTTTTTCCAATTCCAAAAATCTGAAGAAATCTTCCCTGTATTTATCATTCATGCATTAATTCTCTAATTCATGCATATCAGCTGTCAAGGTATTGATTACATGAGGGAAGAACACAAATGTTGGTTGACTATGAACCTGCCTGGTGAGAAATAGGCAATTGCTCCAAGACTTCAGAACTATCAGAAATTCATCAAGAGAGAGAAGAGGGGTAGTTATGACCACCCAAGGAAAGTGGTATCTGTTCTGTAGTGGGTTTGGTTCATTTCCTTATTTCTGAAACAAGGTAGTTATGAGTAAAGAATACTTTAATGATTTAGAGGAAGTTATAACTGGTATATTTGAATAGAGGCCCCCAGTTTTTTTTCTGGCTTATGCTTTTACTATTTGTCAGAGCATATCCCACCAATGAGTAGCCCTTCCAAAGAGATTGAGAGTTGTCCATAAATACTAATATAGCAAAACCACTGACATTCTTACTTGACTGCTCCAACCCACTACAAGAAAAAAAAATTATGTCTATAATCAAATATTAAGGGATGCCCTGAAGAGGAAGAGATACTTGAATGTGGTCTGACAGACTGTGTGTGTGTGTGTGTGTGTGTGTCTTTGCTAGTGATGGCAGTAAGAAGAATAACTCAGTGCCTTTGACCCAGGCTTCAGCAATCTTTTATTTTCCTCTCCTCTCCACCAAAACCTCACCACCCCAAGTGCCTCCAGCTCCACAGTGCTAGACAACTCTCAATCCAGAGGATGCTTTCATGGCCTTACGACAATGGAGCTGACACTTCTGCTAGGGACCATAAAGGAAGTCTTTCTTCTTTTTACAAAGTTCCTAGTATAAAGGAACAAGTGGAAGTTAATGTTCCCATCAATTCCATGACTTCAGGGTCATCCAAACACATTCACATGGAGTCAGTTTTAGGGTGAGCCCCCCCGCCAACTTATTGCTCTTTCCCCTGCATTATAAACAATGCCAGAGAGAAAGAGGAGAAGGGCAATGAGAGAATGAAGGAAGGAAAAATGGAGGAAAGAGGGGAAGAAAATATTGAAGGGAGAGAGGAAGGGAGGGAGGGAGGGGAAAGGGGAGATGCTCAAGAAGAATCATTACTATAAAGGTTGTGTTATGGTCTAAACTAAAAGAATGAATTTTAATGAGAAAAAACTTGATTAAAAAGAAAAGTTATAATCTGACTCCAGTCATTCCATAACACATTGCAATTATTCTATTTTATGTTGTTTCTCTATTTCTGTATTACCCTGACTATAGAGATGAATCTAATTTTTCTTTCAAGTGTGTTAATATTGATATAAAATTTAACTTTTATGTGACTTGGCTTCTCAAATATTCTAGATATGAAGTGCTCTTCCATGTGTTGTCTTTCTTTTTCTGAGCATGGGATGGGCATTGTTCTTAATCATTTAAGGAGAATAACCTGTATGCTCATGAGAAGTCCTTGATGCCCGGCCTTCCCCTTGTGGAAGTCAGTTCAGCTTCCATTGCTGTCACTTTCCTTAGTTACTAAATGAGCAGTAGAAGCTCTAATCCCTGCTTTAAAATCTGTCACCTTTCTATAAGCAAGCTTGCCTTATTCATGATATGCAGACATTCTCCAGAACTTGGTATATGATGGTGAAAGATTACTGTTGAATTTTGTTGGTGTTTGTTGTTTTAATTATATATCATTTATTTATTCCTCTATTTTGTTCAGAAGATTAATTTTGTTTTAGATTTGTTCAAGTTATGTGAAAATTTTAAATATGGCTCTTTTATATTTACTGAGCTATTTTAATTTGATGCTTTACTACAACATTTCACAAAACTCTGAAGAGGGATTTATAAGCACAGGGAAGACAACCAGGAAGGGATGAAATTACTTTCATAAGGTACTCATTAAAAGTTTGTATAAAGAATACAGATAATAAAAGTTAATCTCACACAAAACAGATAGTTTTTACTGTTAATTGTCAGACATTAATCTGAGCACCCTGGCTACTCCAGCACTAGCAAGAACACAGTGTGCTACACCTGGCTCATGTGCCCCTGATAACGAGTACTCATTTCTCTCTAGGCTTACCAAACTGCAGTGTACACACATACAGTTATTCATTTTCCCCAACAATATGTACAAAACTATCTAAAATACCTCACTGTTGAACACAGGGAAATAAAAATATATATTCGTATGCACACATTGAAACCTTACAAATTCCATTGCCATAAGAGGTACATTTTTTTTTCTATATGACTGCTGATTGTTCTGATGAGTTTCTCATCCATCTTATTTCACATTTCCCCCATTTCCTTGTTTTGATATGAAGAGAAGCATTTTTATTTCAGATCACACACACACAGTGTGTGTGCCTAAGACTTTGTGTTCTTTCTTAATTTTAAACCTCTATTTCTCCATCTAGAGAACTCCTTCATAGATGATGTAAGCATTTTAAACAAATTAAGTGTGAAAATTAATAGAAAAATAACTGTTCCCCTTTGTGACCACCTCAGATTCTCTAGTCTTATTGACTTGAAGGAGAAAGAGAGATAGCAGAGGTGGGTTTGCTTTCATTCTCCTACTACATGTGCTCAAAGACACCCATGTGTCATAAGTTGTACCATTTTCCCAGTGCAAAAAAAAGTTAGTGTTTTCAGATAATTCAAGCATATAGAATAAAGAGAGATAAGCCAAAGAATTGTGCATTCATGTTAGTATTTAATACTTTACTGAGTTACGCACACATGTAAAATCATGATTTAGAAGTATCATTGTTTTATGTTCATACTTCCAAGAAACAGTTTTATCCAAACTCTCACTTTGGTATCTCTATCACTTCTGAAGTTTGTGTTTATCTAGAGTATATTATATTTACTACTGAGATTTACAAAGATATAGAATTTTCTAAATTGAAGTTTTATGCTAACACTCAGTTTTATTCTGTCATAAGTCCCATTTGTATATCAAGCATAACTTTGTTTTTATCTGCATTTGGTGGATATATATGTATATATTAACTTCCACATTGACAATTATTCCGTTTTCTATTTAAATTTTTCCATATTAAATATGGATTAGACTTGAAATGCCTAAAACAATTTGTAAATAATTGTATTTACTCCTCTGTTTATGTTAACAAAAACAAACCAATTATTGTAATTATGTATATATAAAAATATATATAACATTATTATTCACTTTAGCACTGTATATAACAAAAGTTTATACTAATATAATTATACCTAATATAGAATAACTTTTTGTTAATTTCTGTGTCATTAACACATATGCTTTGGATTAGAGTAGCATTCTGCAGTATCTTTTCTTGTTAAGATGCTTGTTAGTTTGAATGTTTTCTTTCTTCTGTGACCATAGAGTGGGACCCAGGAACAAATACTAGAGACTTTTACCAGGAACTCATTTAGCAAGGAGAGCAGAATAGCATGCACCCCAACAGTAGACCAGTCAATAGGGATATGTTAGTAGGGCTCACAGCCTAGTATCTTTAATAAAAAGGAACTCCTTTCCTGTTCTTAGTTCTTCTTGGGTACTACTGTCCATATTCTTTCACTGGTTGACTATAAGCAATTAGAAAACACTGTTGTATTGATTCTTGCATGTGCCAGTTCTACTGTCCCTATCCATCCAATGGTAGTATTTGGATAATGAAAAATCAGTGGAGAATAAAAAGATGCATTGATCCTAGCTGAAATGTTGGAAATCCTCTACTATGGTATTAATAAATTGTTGTTGCCAAACCTGGGATTTAAAGTTAGATTTCATATTCTCATATTTTCTCCAATAAGGTAAAAAATGCATGTTAACAGAAACAATATTAATAAAATGAACAAGAGTGTACTCACCGTCTGCCCTAAAAAATGCACAATTAATACTGGTAGTTAAGTCCTTCTGAACTAGTATCATATCCTCTGCTCCCACCAGATATCTTAGAGGTAACTTCTGTCCTTGATATTTCTTTGTTTTATTTTATAGCTTCAAAACACACACTTACACATACATATAATATATATTAAAGATAGGTATATATACACACATACATATATATCTATGTATACATATGCTAATTTTGTGTTTTCAGACTTTAGTAAATAGTAACACACTGTACGTATTATATAATTTTCTTTGTTCAAAATTGTGTCTAATGCATGTGATGTTTCTATGTAAAGATCACATATGTTCAACACAGTAATATGTCATCATATGAATGTGCCACTATATAAATATGTCATACCTTGTTCAACTTTTAGCTTGATTTGTTTTGGGGATATTTAAATTTTTGCAAATTTCAACAATTCTCTGTAACAATTCTTAAGTATGTTCCATAATGAACATACATACAAAGTATACACGAATTTTGCTTGTACTCAGAAAATTTTCCACCCACACCTATTCACCTTCCTTCCTGGAATATTTTTGTAGGATCGAATGGCTCTGGGTTAATATGCAAACATGTGTCCTCAACTATTATAGATGATGCCACATTCTTTTCCAGATTGGCTATATAAATTGACACTCTAGAAGCGTTTCTGTTGTTTCAGATTTCCTTCTGTACTTAATATTTTCTGACTCTCTGGTGGGATAAAAAGGATGTCACATCTGGTTTTCATATGCATTTTTCTGATTTTTAATGACTGAGAACATTTAAACACAAGTGTGCCTGCACATGTCTATAGATACTAGTCTTTCTTCTTGCCATTTTGTTTCTTTTATGAAATGAAATTCACAGTCATGTCTATTACCCCTTTACCTATTAAGTTCTCTTTTTCTTATCAAGTCATTGAAGTTTACTATGTATTCTTGATACAAATCCTTTTTTGGTTATGTATTGTGGATACATTTTGGTTTATATTTTTTACCTTTATAGTATGACTTTGTGGTGTCTTTAAATATACAGGTTTTCTTAATTTGAATGGAATCAAATATGTCAATATATTTTACTTTATTATTTATACTGTTTTGCCATCTTAAAATATTATTCTAAGCACTCTTTTATTAATTGTCTATTGTATTGTTCTATGAAAGCAGTACCATAAACTTAGTGGCCTGAAATAACATCGTATCTCAAAATACCTCTGGGTCAGGCAGCCGCTCCTGGCTTAGCGTTGTGTGCTTGAAGATGGTTAACACAGCTGCCATCAGGTTGATCCAGGGCTGCATTCTCACTGTGGCTTAACTGGGGTGGCATCGGCTCCTGTGCTCAAGTGACTGTTGGCAAGATTTAGCTCCTTGTGGGTTGCTGGACCAAAAGCCATAGTTCTTCTCTGGCTGTTGGCTGGAGAGCATCGTCCATAGCTTATCATGTGGGCCTCTGAATTTAAAGAAGCAGCTTATTTCATGAAATCCAAGGAGGGAGAAAGTCAACAGAGAAACTCTGTAGACAGTGTCATGCAGTCAGGGAGCCGATCCTCTCACTTTTGCTGTGTTCTGTTAGAAGCCAGTCACTGGTCCCATCCATACTCATAGGCAAGGAATTATACCAGGGCATGAATGCAGACGACAATTGGGGTAGGTAGGGATCACTCTAGAGTCCATCTGCCACAGATTTTGTCATCCGTATTTAGCATTACGTTTTGTCTATTATGAGATTTTTTTTTCCTGTATGAATAACCTCTTGTCATAACGTGCAAGACTGAATTATCTTTTCTTTCCCACTGACCTTCAATGCCAATTCTACCATATTCAGGTCCTTCTCTTTTTGTGTGAATCTGTTTCTGGGCACTGCTCTAATCTATTTCACTGGCAAATCTGCTTATCCCAATGACCATACCACCCTGTCTAGATTAGTGCAAGTCTCTTTTATTCTCTTCTTTCTTCTTATTGTCACAGATCTTCTTTAGCCTTTGTTCTTTTATATGCAGTTTAAGATTAGTTTTCACAGTTTTTCAAAACAAAGAACAATACATTTAATTATAAAGACATCACATCCATTTTTGGGATATTGACGTCTTTACATTATTATTTCATATTCATAGGCATGATATGCCTATTTACTAGAGAGAGAGGCCTCTCTCTTTACTTAATATTTGTTAATCCTTTGGCAATTTAAATCAGAGCACTTTACATATTGTTATTACAATGATACTTAGGTTTAATTAAATGTTTAAATTTAAGGTTGATTATTGTATATTTATTGTATCAGGGATCATATTAAATATCCTTACCAATTCAGTAATTTACCTGAAAAATCTTTTGAAAATTTTATGTATATGGTTTTATAATATGTACTTAATGAATTTTATTTCCTCCTTTCTACTTGAGTTACTGCTTAATATTCTTACTGCATTTGTTAGGAACCTTCTGTGAAATGCTAAATAGATTTGATAATATAGGACGTTCTTGTATTAACCCTAAAGTTAATGGAGTGTTCCTATTGTCTCACCTCTGAGCGAAATGGTCATCTGTAGTTCATAGGTTCTCCTTATTACTTACCTAATACTTACCATCAGGGTCTTTTCTTCTATTTCTAGTTTGGTATGTGACTTTTTATCATGGGGACATGATGAGACTTATTGAATTTTTTTCTTCATCCTGTTGAAATAATCTTTTTTAAACCTATGATAAGACCAGCTTGGAAATTATTTATATTATTTGCCTATGTTGTTGAACTGTTAATAATTAATTTAAGACACTGATATCAACATTTATAATTGTGATTGGTTTATATTTTTCTTTTCTCATCTTGTAATAATCAATTTTGAAGTCAATATTATACTTATAATATAAAAGAAGTTAAGGATATTTTATTTTTATGTTTCCTACAAGAGTTTGTATAAGATTGAAATGATCTAATACTAAGTCTTTGTTAGAACTCATTTGTAAGCCATTTGACCATGGTGTTTTCTTTATGAGGCTATTTTTACTTTATATAAAATTCTATTTCATGCTTGTAGGTTAATTTTATTTAAATCACATATTTATTTTTTACCCTGTTCTGACAAGTTGTATATATGTGTGTGTATGTGTATATATATGTATATACATGTATAAACATATATATACATTGTACATATATGCATATTTTTTTCTTTTTGCAATACTGGGAATTTAACCCTGGGTGTCCCAGCCCTTTTTATTTTACTTTTATTTTTTTAACTTTGTAACAGGATCTCACTAAATTGTTGAGATTGTACTCAAACTTGCTGTCCTTCTGGGTCAGCCTCCCAAGTTGCTGGAATTATAGGCATGTGCCTATAATTTACCTGGCTGACAAGTTATATTTTTAGGAATTTGTTATTTACTTTTATTTTTCATATTCATTAGCCTACATTTGCTTAAAATTATATTGCCTCTGTAATTACCCACCCCCACATATTTTTTTCCATTTCAATATCAAATATCTTGACATCATTAGTTTTTATTTCTTGATTGCAATTTTACTTTTATGTAAGTCTATCTGATTATTAACTTAGCTTTTTCTATTTCTACCTACTATTTTATATGTATTTGACATTGTATTAATTTGGCATTTAACTTTTCAGATTTGTATCATTCAGTTTTACTTCTTTTTTCTAATTTTCTGTTCACATTGTGTTTTGTATTTTTAAAAATTAGACATAGGTCTAATTTTTTGTGAATGCCTTCCAGCTAAACTTGTAGGGATTTGCTACTTATTACAGTGAGAGGCAATTAAGAAGCATGATTTTATTCTGGGCCACCATTGGCAGGAGGTAGGAGGTAGGGACAATGCTACGATTTTATATCTGAATAAATGTTATCTAAAAGGAGGGAAGAAGAGAGACAGTTTGAAACTAATTGGCAAGGAAGTAGCCATCACTCATCTTAACTATGAGACCAGGACAAGCACTATGTGGGGTTTTAGGAAATATTTATGCCTTCTCTGTCTTCAGGGCACAGTTACGGAGTCATCTTGCTTTTGTCTTGAGTGGCTTTGTTCTATGAAATTACACTTTTCCTGGCTGATGGTAGCAAGCCACTTCCTCCTGTTAGGATAGATTACATTTTCCATTCTCATTTTAAAATATTTTTGTTTTTCACTGTCCTCATTTAAGACTATTGTCTCTCTTTAAAGCTGTATTGCTTGATTCCACACTTACTACCATGCCCTTTTTGTAGTTGTCTCTTGCAAGTATCTTCTGGCTTTGGGTGTGGACTGACACTATGTGACCATGAGTTATAAAGGCTTCATTAAATTGATGATTTCCTTAGTCATCTTGTGTCATTTCTTATCTTCAACATGTGACAACTCCCTTCTGCTTAGTTTTAGCATGTGATTTTTGAAAGTTTGATATTTTTACACATTTTGTAGCATGGTATTTTGAAATACATCTTAGAAATAGAATATAATTGGATTTTTATTCATTGTGGTTATTGATATGCTTGGATTTATTTAGAATAATCCTCATGTATCTTTTGGTTATAACTCTATTTACTATATTCCCTTTTAATTTTCTAATTTCTTAAATTATTTTTCACAGTTGTAGAAAAAATGTATCTTATTATTTTAAGGCTTACTATAGGAAAATCAGAAGTGGATATAACTCTTTTATGCATTCAGTACTTGTTTATATTTGTCCGTATGTTTAACTTTTTCTTTATATTCCATTTTTCTATTCAAACCATTCTTCTGTGGCCATATTTTTCTGCCTAAGTATAATTCTTAATATTTTATCAATTTTTGTTTGCCTTGCATATGACTTTCATTCTTGCAGGGTACATTTGCTGAACATACAGCCTTTAATTAACAGCACTTTAAATATATTATTCCACTTATCTCATTCACCTATTACTGTTTTCTCAAGTGAAATAGAAAGCAGAGTCAATAGCTGAGAATAATGAAAGGGAAAAGGTCTTGGAAGCTGAAAGAGAAAAGAAGGTTTAAAATAGTCATCTTGGAGAGTTAAAGAGTAATGCATGTGTGGGGTGATGTTGTGCCCTTGCCAGACTATCCCCATGGCCTCCTTGAAAGGATGTGTTGAAAGCAAGAGACCAGTTTTCCCCAGTTTTGCTCAGCTGCACCCATGCAATCCTGGAAAAATAGAAAGCAGGAATGAACAGATTTGTGTGTGTGTGTGTGTGTGTGTGTGTGTGTGTGTGTGTGTTTGTGTGTGTTTTCTGGGGGTTGCATGACAGAATGACTGAATGTTAGATGTGATTTTATGCAAAAACTGATTATCAAGGTTAAATAGATTTTGGTGGAAATGAGGCTTACATGACAATATTAAAAGCTTTTAGATTCTGGTAGCATCAAAGAGTTATTTGAGGGCTAGGGGCATGGCTCAGTGGTAAAATGCTTGCCTTGTACATGCAAGACCCTGGGTTCGATCCTCAGCACCGCATTAAAAAAAATAGAGAAATGAAATAAAGGTATTTAAAAAAAAGTTATGGAGGTACTAGTGGAGGTACTAGAAGGTAATATAAACTAAAACAGCCATTTAGCCCTTGTCATTTTCATTACTGCCTCATGAGCCAAGGAAGCTAGTAGAGCTCAGGTCATCATCACCAAATTCCAGGAGGGATGGCCAGCATACCAGGTGATGCCCTCACCTTCAATCCAACAACTTTTCACAATTATGGAATTACTTGAGGAAAATTTTTTAGACAGATTTTTGTTTCTGTGGCCAAAATAGCTGATAAGAGCAAGTTAGAGAAGGAAAGATTCATTTTGGCTCACGTTTTCAGAAGTTTAAGAAGTGGTTAGTGGACTCCAAGGCACAAAATCATGGAAGAAGTGTGTGTGTCAGGGGAAAAAGCTGCTCATATGACCTACTTCCTCCTATCTCCCAATAGTTCATTAGCTCTTAATGATTAATCTACCAAGTGGATTAATACACTGATGAGGAGAGTGTCCTCATGATCAATCATTGACTGAAAGCCCCGCTTCTGCAACTTGCTGCATCGGGGAGCCATGCTTTCAATCAATACATGAGTTTTTAGAGGACATTACAGGTACAAACCATAACACAGGTCAAAGCAAATTCAGAATTCCTTGGGCTGAGATGGTCCCTGGCATCTGCATCTTGTAAATGCTCACCCTAAAGGATATTCTGTTGTGTAGACATGTGGAGATGCCCTGCATTAGGTAGATAACATCCCAATCAATTACAGTTGTTTCTAGTTTTTCATGGTAGTTTCGATGTATAAAATTGTTGCAGACACTAAATTATTAAATATTGCACCATTACTCCTAGAATACTGGGTTAAATCAGATTCAGGAAGCTACTGGTCACTACATTTTTTATCAACCAATCAATATATAAACTGGTATTAATGTATGCTTTTATTTAAAGACATCTCATTTAATATGTTTTAGTTTTTTACCATTTTTGGAAGTAATGTCTGAATGGAGCTGATCTAACACTTGTATCTTTTTCTGTAAGCTATATCAGTCTTGCATAAGGAACACCAGACAGTACTTCAGAGCCATTATAAAAGTCACCAAAAAATCACCAAATTGTTTGAAAATGGCACAAAATAGACTCTGCAAAACATACTTGTTTATGGTCAGAAAACTAAAAACAAGAAAGCAGAGCACTGCCTTGTTCAACCTCAGCCTGAGAGGTGCTTATCAGATGTCTCAAGATTTTTGCCATTCTGTGCATATCTATCCCAAATGAACACATGCAATGATTAATGGTTTGGGAACTGCAAATAAATTTCCTAATGGCAAATTGGAAAAAATACAGAATCTATAAGTACAGAGAAATGACTGTACCTGAAATTCTTTCTCCTGACCCAGCTCTGGTTTCTCAGGCCTCCTGCAGTGACTGGTGACTGTCACCCCCTGTCCTTCCATATCTGAGCTGTCTCTGGCTCCGCTTTCACAGCCTGAACACTTCTGTCTGCCTCTGTCTTTCAGTAACTGGCAAATGTTTGTTCTGATGGAATCCTCTTACATTTTCCCTCATTCTCAGCATTTTCTAGTGTGATAGTCTTTATTCTCACTAAGTTCTATGGAATTAAATCACAAAATGACATATTTTTGATTTCTAAATAGGAATTTTTTTTTTAAAGAGAGAGTGAGAGAGGAGAGAGTGAGAGAGAGAGAGAGAGAGAGAGAGAGAGAGAGAGAATTTTTTTAATATCTAAATAGGAATTTTTGGAAGAAAATTTTGAAAATGTATAAAACCATAAAGTGCATCTAAATATTTCTCCCTGAGAAATATTTTCTACTCACGTATTAGTGTCCTTTCAGTTTTATGAAGTTATATGAGTAGATAAGATTATCTGAATGAGAAGCACCCACAATAAGCTTTTTAATTTATAAGGTAGATGTGGGCTCAGTAATATTAATTCTAATAGAGCTAATCGCCAATTTCTTTGGATATATTTCAAATTTATTCTTCATCTTGGCATCTAAATTGGTTATTAATGTCTCCAATAGTTAGGGATTGAAATGTTATGCATGATGAAAACAAAATGCTATATTCCTCCATGTAACCAAAAATAGATTACAGTGGACTAATGGTGTAAGTATAAACACAGCCATTTAAAATTACTATGAGAAAATAACTCTAAGAATCATACCAAAGTCAGCAACCATACAAGAAAATTTCGAGGGATACATTTTTTAAAGCTTTATGTTCAAAACAGAAAAATAACATCAACAACATTTTAAAAGGAACACCGGGTAGAAAACATTATTTCACTGTAAAGCTGGTGAGGATTTATTATATCTTTATTATAGAAAATGTGTAACTCTCTAAGTAAAAAAAAATAATAGTACAACTTAAAAATAGGGAGAAGTCAAAGTGATAAAATTTATAAAATAAATAATCGGTTTTTACCAATTCAATAATAACTTTTTAATATTTTCTTTTAAAATTCATGTCTTAAACTCCAAATTATTTCTTCTTAAAAGGTGCCCTCCCACAACTATATAAATGGGGGAAAAAATGGACATACAGGAAAATAACAAAATGTCTAAAACTCCTTGGGATTAAATCCAAAGTTTCTAAGACTACTACCAAACAAAAAGTAAAGAGCTAAAATTTTAGGTGACCAGAACTTTGACTGCTTCTCACTGGTGTAGTGTCACCACTGATGACTGGTCCTGTTTAATTAAATAAATAGCACTTCTCTACATGGACCAGAGTCACATTCGTAGGCTGTTTCTGTGCAGTTCACTTTGGTGAGCCATACATGAAGGCCAGTTCATTCCAGTTCATCTTTTTTCTTAGTCTTGATTTGTTTTTTCAAAAGTGCAACTCACATGGCCATTTTCACCAGGTACAGAAAAGCTGCCTACATACTGTGTAGAAATTAAACATTTCCCTCCAACCTTTAGATGCTTTAGTTGAGCCAGAATTAATAGCCTAAAATTCTCTCTCGAGGTAATTTTATTCCAGGTTTGTTGTTGTTGTTGTTTGTCTTTCTAGTATACCTAATTGTTTTGAGGTCATACAGAACAAAATTTCAAAGCATCTCTACTTTCAAATTTTGAAAAACTGAAATTAGAAACAAGTCATTTCACTTTCAGCCTCTGTTCCTTCAGTGAAGACATGAGTGCTCACTGCAGTGACCAGGCTGATACATATCCCTGGCCACAGGTGAGGGATTGCTCTTCTCAATCTACAGAAGTCTTCTTTTCTCAAGGGAGTAGACACCAACTTATAAGAAAACTAAGACTATTACATCTATGTTTCTTCTGTTTATTTCTCAATTTAGACAGTTGGGGAGAAACAGAAAGCACATTCTGTCTAGAAAAGGAACAATTTAGAAAGTGGAAAAAAATAGGATACAGTTGACCAATAAATATAAACATTGTCAATGTTATTAATAAGCATACAAATTTAAAATTTTCAAGAGAGTTCTAGGAATGGACGTTTCTGTCTAAATTTTAGCCACTGCATTTAAAGCCAACTTGCTGAAGTGTTTTCAAAAGGAATTAGTAATTTTTTTTAAGTTAGGCAATGAGAATGTGTGTTAACTTTTTGTATGCATCTATTTGTGTATGCTTATCAATTTGTGTATCTTTGCATTTTAAATAGTAAGGAGTGTTCAGCTTACTAGACAATATATTATTGTCTAGATAGTGGATAATCTTCAAGAAGAAAAAGCTTTAGAGTTGGAAGGAATATTTAAAACACCTTCTCTGGCTATGCAGAAAATTCTACCTAAATAATGTAAGTGATCTTTCCTAGTGGCCAATTGTCAATAACAGAGTTTGTACATGAAAAAAATTCTAAAAATTACTCCAAGCTTTCCTGCTAAGCAAAGATATATGGATATCTTCAATGATGTTGAATGCATTTACTTCATATTATTTTACTTTTGAAAAAAAATCTGCATTTTGAAGTCTAAATATTTTTTGAACATGAAAGCTTAGTACTGCAAAATGATCAGTATTCAATGTGAATTTTACGGTTGGAAATAGCAATTTATAGTTAAACTTGGACAAAATATTAGGTTATTTGTCAGAATTTATTCTTAGTAACAACAAACTAGATTAAAAATGTTCTTTATCATCATTTCTCAAGTTTCCAGAGAGCACAGGGTTATCATCATAGCAGTGCCCAGTTTTCCATTCCATTGCACTCCTGTGATACTTAAATAACCTTGAAATCAGATCCCAGGATGCAATCCTTACAATCCTTACCAGCCTGTTCTAAACAGAGAAAACTTGCAGATAAAAGGGGAAAAAGTCTCCCAAAGACACTTTGGAAGGGTTTTATATGCTTACTAAACTATTCACAGTTTTAGAGAACATTAGGCATAGAGACTCACACCTATTCAAGCAGCCTACAGTTAAACAAGTATCTTTGAAAATACTCTCACTTTCAGTAAAGAACCAGAACAGTTACTCCAAAATAACAGAATGAATCCCACATCTTATCCTTAATTTTGCTACTTTTGTTCCATAGTGCTTAATTTTATCTTTTATGCAAGTATAATAACAACCCCAAATGGAATAACTTAACAGCTTCATGATGCACACATCCCCTGCTGAGCAAAATTAATATTGATAAAGTAATATTCTGTCTGAATTTTCAACCAAGATAAACCTTGATTACTCACAATTGGAGACTAAGGCATTTCTCACAGTGTAACATTATTTTTATTAGATATTGTAGCTGTGTGACTGACTTATCAGTGATATGAGAGGTGGTTGAGTTCAGAACAATATTTATGATGTGTGACAAATAAGAGCAAAAATACTGATGTTTTCTCTTAAAATTTGGTTTGTACTACACGTCAAAATGGGAGAGTATGTATATTTGAGAAAACATTAAGGTAAACATCTCTGGTTAAAATTATCACATTACTTTGGAAACCTATCTTCAAGTGAGTGTAGAAAAGTCTAATTATGATTCATGATTTACTTGCTTGAGTATATATAACTCCTTATTGGAACAACCTTGACACATACAGCAGCTACAAACTCTAGAGAAAATACAAAAATTAAAAAATAATACAAGACATTGGAGAGTGATTAAAAAGTAGCAGAAACTGTAAAGAAGTTCACCTTTCACAGAAGAGAATGACACAAGTGATTTTCTGATTTTTACCACTTCTATCCCAAGGATAGTCTTGCACCATGCATGGCTGCTGAAAACACCAATTGCAGATGCAATGGAAAGTGAAATAGAACCAGAGAAAATGAAAATGGAAGAATGTACACTACTGTGTTATTGATGAAGGATAAGATAGTAACATTTAACGATAGGGAACTCATAAAATGAGATAAAAAGTCATGAGGAGCTCATAACAATGTAAAAATAGCATAAACAATTTACCAAAAGCATTTAAAAATCTGATTTTAACATATGGAAACATATTTGACCTCCATTATAATAAAAATATACACATAAATCCCATCATATTTAAACCAGATTTTAAGCCTTTGCTGCTATAGTATTGAAACAGATGTCAACCACCTGCCAGTGCCTCTTTTCTGGGTTCTTGTCTTGTGAATTCTAAGAGTGAAATCCATGTTCAAGAAAGAGTATGATGTATTGACATGAGAAGAAAAGAGACAGAGTTCCCACAGGGCAAATGGGGCCAAGTGAGGGTTTCCCTTACATGTACTAATCTAGGGGTTCATATAGCTACTGGGTAGGGGCATTAATGCTAATCATACCTTGGAAACTTACCAAGGCTATTGGTCAAATGGGGAAAGTTAACACTAATGGTTAGAACCAGTAGATTTTACAAAGGTCTGTCCCCCCTCCCTTTCTCAGGATGCCCTAGACAAAGGAGTTGGCTGGAATGTTTGGAATATTTATACAGCTTCACTTCAAGGAGTGGCTTTTACATTAAAAAAAAGCATAGTTGGAGTCCATTAACCTATTCATCTTATTCAGTATCACCAGAATAGTAATAAAACTCTACTAAAAAGAATATGTGTTGTCATACATATCTAGTATAAAGACAAACTGGTGCAATACATACCACACTGAATTTGTAGAAATCTAAACAAACTAGATATGTGTTAACTTTAAATCCAAAACCTAAATTCAGGGAATTTACCCTAAAGGTATATTTTATTTAGTACAAAAGATCATAGTTTAAAAAAATTCCATAACATCCATTATGTTTTTGTAATATATATATATATATATATAATTTATATTTATACAGAAAAAGTATATGTATATATACTCTTTCTATATTTTCTTTTTTAAAAATAAAATAAACAAGTACCTGTCCATGAATTTGAGGATAGATCTAAGTGAAAAAAAAATAATGTTTAAAAAGAAACTTCCTCTAAGTCTTTTTTTTTTTTAAGTATGGATTTGTTTATTTATTTGGGTAGAATGATCTCCACCTCAAAGTGATGACAGGGCTTGGATTTCATTTTTTGTTTTTTCACTAGAATGATCACCCAATAAATCATTTCCTCAAACATTTGTTTTTGCAAAGCTTCACTTACACACTCCTGCTTCTACAAGCCCTTTTTCCTTGTTTTCATGCAGCTGCTCTTTAGTGGACTTGTGGTCTCTGGTCAAAGGTACACATAAGTGATTCACTGGCTTTCATTACAGATACATGTTGCTAGAATATAAAGTGATTGTGTTTTCAATATCCGAGTCTCTCTTCTGCAAAAGTATGAGCAGGAAGCTCTCTGCTTGAGGGACTGTTTGTTTCCATTTTTGATGAGCCTGGAACAAGGTTAATCCTGGGTTAAATGTTTATAAAAAAAATTCCTAGCTTCATTGGTCCCTAGAGCATCTCTGAGATGGCTGAATGTACCCGAAAGATAAAGCAAGCACAGCATCACCCAGAATGTGTGGGCTGTGGGGCAGGTTCAGCTCTGACTCAGTCTGATTTCTTTGTCTTTTTCCACACACCTCCGGTGTAGTCTTGCAAAGACAAGATCACTGCTGCTGCCCAGCATTCCAGTGTGCTCTGGCAAATTAAGGAAGGCCTGCCATGTCTGGATGGAGTGTCCCTAAGCTCTGTCTGAGTGGGAAGTGGCTGCTCACCAGTGTCACATAGCAGTGGTGTCCCTAAGGTGTTCATCAAGTGAGGCAGCAGTGAGGTGGGGAAGGATGTGAGAGGTCAAGTAACAGACACCTGTGGAGTGCTTCCTGGGCACGGCACGCATGAGGGCCTGGATTCATTCTCAGCACTGGGGAGAGAAAGAGAGAAGCTGTGGAACGTGGCCTGCTTGTGGTGTAATTTTATATGTCCCACTTCCTCTTTCTCTCTCTATTTCTCTTTCTTTTTAAATATCAAGATCTGCATTTATTTGAGTTGACAAATGGTCCATTTAAAGTAAAAATGCAAGAATCTCCAAATCCAATAAACTGTAATATCCTTTAGCTATTCCTCTCTCATTTTTTAGAAACTTTTTTTTTTAAAATATCACCTTTTAAAATTTTTTATTCATTGTAGTTAGTTGTACATGACAACAGAATGCATTTCAATTCATCCTACACAAATGGAGCGCAACAGTTCAATTTTCTGGTTGTACACAGTGTAGAGACACATCATTCCTGCAGTCATATGTGTATCTAGGGTAAGGATGTCCACCTCATTCCACCATCTTTCCTATCCTCATAACTCCTCCCCACCCTCCCCTGTGCCCAATACAAAGTTCCTCCATTCTTCCCCCTACCCCATCATAGATCAGCATCCACTAATCAGAGAAAACATTTGGTCTTTGGTGTTTTGGGGATTGGCTCACTTCGCTTAGCATAATATTCTCCAACTTCATTCATTTACCTTCAAATGCCATAATTTTATTCCCTTTTAATGCTGAGTAATATTCCATTGTGTATATATGCCACAGTTAATTTATCCATTCATCTATTGATGGGCATCTAGGTTGGTTCCTCAGTTTAGCTATTGTGAATTCCAATCCTCAGGATATATAAAGAAATCAGAAAAGTTAATACCCCAGACAAACAACCCTATCAATAAATGGGTTAAAGAACTGAACAGACACTTCTCAGAAGAAGAGATACAAGCAGTCAACAAATATGTGAAAAAGTGTTCAATATCTTTAAAACTAGGGACATGCGAATCAAAACTACTCTTAAGATTTCCTCTCACCCCAGTCAGAATGGCAGTTATCAAGAATACAAACAATAAGAAGTGTTGGAGAGGATGTGGGGGGAAAGGCACACTCTAAAGAGTGGAATCCCCTTTCCCTTTCAAATGCACCCAAAGTGCAGTTCACCTACATGGAGAGCATTTAGTGCTGTTGTATTGTTTTGTTTTTCTCAAAGAGGAAATCAAGAGGAAGAGAAAAGAGAAGAATGGAGGGAGGACTTCGTTCCCCAGGGGGTGAGGACAGACTTCCATCTCAGCACCAGGAGAGGTGTGGAGGCTCACCTGGCCCAGAACAGCCATTCTCCCTTTTCTCCTGGAGATCACCCTGACACCCTCTGAGCTCCAAGTCACCTTCGCCTGTGCCAGAGACACTCCACCCAGCTCTCACACTTCTACTTGGAACCCCTGGCTCTTCTTGCCTGAACCCTGAGGGCCTGGGATTGACCTAAGTCCCTCCCTGCACACTGGATTTAGGACTGGAGCAATTTAGAAATGATGGAGAGCAGAAGAAAATCCTTTGTACTTGACAAAAGCAGAAATGAAAATCGCTTTGGAAAGCATCCTCGAGTCAGGAGAACAGTGAAATATAATGCACAAGCTCACCTTTTATTTTACAAATCAAGTATTTCTCTGTGTTGGAATTTATAGTACCTTCTCCTGCTAATCATGATGTATTTACACATCCAATGAAATCTCCAGATCTTTTTAAAAGATCTACTCCAAAGAGGTTTCCTCTCCTCTGACACTATGCCACTGAGATTTGAAAAGTGCCAGACTCAGTTCTGTAAAATCTTGTCTGGGTTTCTACACAGCCTACCAGATGGCTCACTCCGTTTTGTTTCCTCTTGATTTTATTTCTATTGCATTAGTTATTCCTCCCAGCTTGCTGCCCTCTATAAATCTTAAAACCATGTCCTTTATCTGCCTTCCTCCTGGTTATTAATTAAATAATTTTAACAAGACAGGGCTAAGAGCCAACACACTATAGGGCTTTGCTGAAACAGCTCCGCTTTGTAGTCTGATATTTATTAACATTTGTTAGAAATGTAGCTACAATACAACTTGATTTTTCTGTGAAAAGCTATTATTTTCCTATTGCTTTTTTTCCTTATCTTTAGTATGGAGTAGATTTTATAGCAGTTTTTCATGCCATCTCTTATGAGAGAGAGTCTTCAAGTCCTCACGGTGAGACATCGATGCTCTTGTTAAATACAATGAAAATTACACATAAAAATAAAATGCACATGTGGTGGCACATTCCTGTCCAGCAGCTCAGGAGGCTGAGGCAGGAGGATCACAGGCTCAAAGCTAGCCTCAGCAAAAGGGAGGCACTAAGCAACTCAGTGAGACTTTGTCTCTAAATAAAATGCAGGATAGGGCTGCATGCTGGCCTCCTGACATTGGACTGCTAGCCTCCACGACTGTATAGATTCCATTCTGAACTTCATCTCCTATTATCCACCATTCTTCTCCTTGCTCCAAATTGGAGAGTGGGAATGGTTTGGTGCTTTGAAACCCCAATGGGACCACGTTATCATAGTATTCCAACATCAAATCCTAGTACAGTTTCTTCTGAGCAGAATCCAGGACCTGCCAGCCCTCCAAGGGAAAATTCACAATCGCATCTTCCCATGTCACCATGTTCCTCTATAGTGGATAACACAATATGTTTTATATCTCTTCTATATTATCCATGGAGTTCTTATGGGCAGAAATCTTGGCATCCAATTTAAGGCATCCTTATATGTGATAATATTCTAGATTAGGAACTTTCTCCTTCCTTCAATCTTTTCCTTCATCTTTCTTTCTTCTGGGGAGCTAGGACCTGTGGGCTCCAAATCAATGTCTGTAGACCGGCCACAACATTCCTAATTAGAGATTACTTACAAGAAAAAAAAAATATATATATATATATATTTGGAACTAGATTTAAAATGAGTAAGTTATTGCCTTGTAGACAAGGTAAGGAGGACTCATAAAAACACAGAAATCAGTACTTGTTACACAAAAGACAACAAAGAAGAGCTTAGTCTTTCAAGGAAGAGTCCTTAACCTTGCAGCATGAGTAGGTTACCCTTGTGAAACTGGGAACAAGTTGCCTGCTTCAGCCATGTCAGGCAGCTTTGCTTATTTTTTTTCCCTACATAATCCTTTTAATCAGGGAAAACACTATATATGTGTGTATGTGTGTAAAACATATGTAAAACACATTTATTTTAAAAATATATGTGAATATAATTTTATATTTGTATGTAAATATATTTTTTAAATAATGTATGTAATAAATTTGTGTATTATATATAACGTATATTATATATAACGCTATATATCACTATAAATATATCTATATTCTTCAGCTTCTCTGGAGAATCCTGACTTAGAAAGACTTGAGATCAATAGATCACGGAGGTATCCACTGGAATATTACGGACAAGAAATTGTGCTGAATGAATGGAGGTGATGGTATATGAACATACTTTTCTTCTGTTTTACTCTCTTTGCTGGAAAGAAAGATTATCCTAAGAATGTGGACAATTACAGCAACAATTAAAATGAATTTTACACATGATCAGAACAAATGAAATACATCTGCACAAATGCACAAATATAAAAATACTGCCATTGAAATGGAGATAAACATTGTTAATGTCTTGACATGTATACTTCTAGGATTTTATATGTGCATAAATATATGTGCTTTTACACAAAGGATCAAGTTAATATGCACTAGCAATATAAAATAAACATTTTTGTTATCTAATTATTAAAATTAATATGTGATCAACATCTTCCCATGACACTACTATGTAATATATATAAACTTTAGTGCTGTTTTCCCTTAGTTTTTTAGTTTGCCCTCTCTGGATTGGATAGAGCCCTGCAGGTACATGTCTTGACTGGACATTCTAATCTCCATGGGGGGTCAGAACAGCCCCATAGAGCACTACGTTTAATAAGTAGAACTCAAGCCAAATTTCTGCTTCTGTTCTTCTGTTTTTCCTATTGCTAAAACTCCTGGCATGGGACAAAATTGTAGCTAGTGTTCCGTATTCTCATAAAGCAGAATACGGATTTCAAAGGTGAAATTAACATTCCTTACTGTGTTATCTTGCCAAATTTAAAAATGTGACTCTGCTAGGAAACATTATTGCAGTATTTTATATGCAGACATTTAGGTTGAATCTCACACAAACATATCATTAATTTCCTCAGTCTGTCTCTGCACTTTTAAGAGATAATCTCCAGGGTGCTAGCTGTCACCATACTGAGACACTAATGTCTTCTGACTCTTCGCTAGGAGAAACTGCTTCATATCTGGTATTAAAAAGTGTGCATGTTTCTTGCTTCTTTTGACAGTTCTTGGCAGAGTTTACTAAATCATAATGTTTATTTAAACATTTTTTTAAAAGATACCCAAATTGCTACCCAGATTGCTTTTATGTCCTACTTTATTCATAGAATCATGTCATGTAGTCCAGAGGATGCAGGAGTTACACAAATTATCGTGTAAGAACTGTTGCTATTTGAATTTAGACCATTTAATATGTGATGTACAATGAGGCTTATAATTGTGGAAATCTTAAAGTCATACATAAAAATGATAAAAAATTTCCCCTTGTAAGTGATTTTTAATTCTCCCAATATTCATTCAGACTCAGAAAAGCATGCTCTCTTCTGTGCTTTCAAATAGAGATTTGACCTTATATATGTGTGTATATACATGTGTATATATATATATATATATATATATATATATGACCATATACATATGTATGTATGTATGTATAAGTTTATTACTGCTGCTGTAACAAGTCACTATAAACTTATGAATTTAAAACAGCATGAGTTTATTATCTTAATTATTAAAAGAGATCAGAAGCCTGAAATGGGTCTTACTGGGCTAAAGTAAAGGTGTTTATAGGTCTGTGTTCCTTTCTAGTGTCTAGGCAGAGTCTGTTTCCTTTTTTTCTTTTTCAACTTTTCCAATTCTAGAAGATATCCACATTCTTTAGATTATGTCCCCAATTCTTTATCCTCAAATACATCAGCACAGAGCTGAGACCTTCTCACAATGCCACCTTGCTGATTCTCCCTGTATCTTCCTCTTTAACTTTTAAGGGTCTTTGGGATTATATTATGCCCACTCAGATAATCCAGTATAATCTCCCATTTTCAAGGTCAACTTATTAACCATCTTAATTCTTTCTGAAACTTTGATTCCCCTTTGTCATGTAACCTTATATTCAAAAATTCAGCAGTTTGGACACTCTTATTTTAGTGGGACATCATGCGTGCAATATCATTGCATGATTATTGTCATTTACAGTTAATTGTTAGGTTTCTTGATACCAGCATTTTGTTCTGATAGCAGCATACTTTGTAGCTTTGTTTTGAATGCTTACTGGTATTGCACATCATAATTCCATAGCTCATATATATGCTATTTGTTATATTACATATAACAAATGTACATATGTGTGTATATATAAACGAGGTAAAAATTTGAAGTTTATTTTATGTGGAGTCAAATTTATTGACTGGACTGTGTTGATGTTTTGAGGAGAGAAATACTGCACTTCTGCCTCCCTGCTTGAGTCTTCATCCTATTGCAGGAGAAAACAGAGCCACACAGATGGAAGCAAGTCCTACTATTGAGAAAAACTAGTTTGGAGGACGAGGCAAGAATGGGCTCCAGTGCTTTTGACCCAGTATAGGTAAATTTTCCCATCCAGCTCCAAGTAGTCCATGGCAATCTGCCTTATGGGAGACTTGGCTTAGAGGAACAGAGCAGGACACGTACTCCTGGGGCAGGCGGATTCCCCAGAGAGAGCAGGCCTAGAGTACAGTGTCCATGCAGGAGTGCCTCTCAGATCCATCAGCAGGTAACTGCAACTCATGGGAAATGGTAAGAGTGGAGCAAATGACCAGTGCAAAGTGAAACGCCTCCTCAGGAACTCAGGAAAGGTTCCTAACAGATTGGCCATTCCATGAAAATATAGATCTGCTGATTTGCTCAATATGCTAATGCCAACTATGGTTGAAAACAGACCAACATTTAAGATTGACTATAAATGTGCATAATTAGAGATCTATTATAGTCATTTATAAAACCCAGTATAATTGTAGAGTATTTTAGCTATCTCAAAATAAGTTAGGAAACAGATGCAGCAAACGTACAATAAACAGTACTTTTCCAATTATTATGTACCACTATATATTCAAATTTTAGTTTCAAAATATTTATCTTGATACAAGCTGCCTTATATATTTTTTAGAATAAATAAATAGAATCCTGATCCAAACTGAGCAAAATGCTTAGAGGAACAATGAAAAACAATGACCTGTATATTTATGAATATGTTAATAGTATTTATTTTTCTCTACATTAGAATATATACACTGCTAAGTGTATTTTCAATAGAGCATAACATCTAAGAAAAATGGATGTATTAGTAGAAATCTTTCCTTTAGAATGATGTGCTCTTTGAACTCAGGGCCAAAATGCTGTAACCATTGTAAAATGTATCACCTTTTATGCCCTAGGAGTAAAGGAAAACTGTGGAGATAAAGATAAAGTAGATCCTCACAACAAAATATGCAGGAAATAATTTCCATTTGGATTTCTGCACCTCAGTCTCTCTTCCATTTTTGGGGGGGGTACCAGGGATTGAACTCAGGGGTAATCAACCACTGAGCCACATTCCTGGGTCTATTTTGTGTTTTATTTAGAGACATGGTCTCACTGAGTGGCTTATTGCCTTGCCATTGCTGAGGCTGGCTTTGAACTTGTGATCCTCCTGTCTCAGCCTCCCAAACTGCTGGCATTATAGGCGCACCATCACGCCTGGCTTGCACCTCAGTCTCTTTAAGATATAAAATAATTAAAATAACAGACCCTCCATGAGGCTATTATAAAATTCAGTTGAGCCAAATAAGCAAAACCCTTAGAATGGCAGCTGGCACGAGGCATTTTAATAACTGTTCATGGTAAAAGAAATGGGGCTGAGAGACGTGTTCTATGTCAAAGAATTAGAAAACTACAGGACTTGAGTCTAAGATTCTAATTATTAATTCTGACTCTCAGTCTTATGTGCCAAAATTATGTTTGGAACACATATTCGTACAATTCAAATATTCCAGTTTCAAAGCCATATGTTTGGTCTTGCATGACAATATTCCTATGGGGAAATGTTCTTGTGATACCAGTTTTCAGTGGTTATTAACGTCTCAAGAACAAACCCATGACCTGACTTCTGATGTAGTACAGCACCTATGATCCAGCATTTCTGATGATTTTCCAGGGACTTTTAGTGCTCCAACTACTATCTCCTTACAAAATACTTCCTCCCACCACCTCTTGCTATTGTACCAGAAACTTCCAGTTTCTTTTTCATCTCAAACAAAAGGCAAAATCAACTAACTTCCAAACTACTTCTGCACTGTTTGCTTTCATAAACAAAATAGTTTTAGTGTCATTATTAATTAATTCAATTAGATATTGGAGCTACAGTCATAATCATGATAAACTCAGTTCTTAGAAATTCATTTTAAAATTTATATTTCACTGTTCTTGGTTTCTTGTAGCTTATTGACCACCTATCTAGTTACAGAATGATATGAATCAACTTTAGCTGACATGAGATAGTGCAATCTTAATATTACAGTATGGCAGAAATGGAAGGAAAGTAAATAATTAAGTTTTGCCTATGATGCAATTTTTCTGAGAAAAACGTTAATTGTAAGCATGTACTTTTCTTTATTATTTTTTGTGGTGCTGGGGATTGAACCCAGGGCCTTGTGCATGTGAATCAAGCACTCTACCAACTGAGCTATATCCCCATTCCTTTGTATAGAAAAAAAAAGTGTCTGCAATTGAGAGTTATCATTGTTTCATCAAAGTGACACATTGTATAAAATGCTTCAGTTTAGCTTTAAATTTAACTCAATAGCCTCATAAGTCTATTTATTTCATTTATAACTTAGCAATTATATTTCTTCAGATATTTATGTTTTCAAATAAGCTCAATTTTATTTTTGAATATGTCAAGTACTAAGACAAAAAGCAAAATGTTTACAAACTTTTAAGAAGTTTTGTAACCAATAATAAAAAAAAATTAAGTATGGCAGGGCTGAAGTTCATTCAATGATTTCAATATCCTTTAAAACATTGTCAAATATCTGTGATACAATTCAACTGGCTATCACAATTTTGGAAAAGTTAACTAGATATTTGAAAATTAAAATGTTAAGGAAATTCTTTCAGAATCTCTAGAATGATAATTTTATTAAAGGTCCCTGAATGTTAATGATAAATATACACAGGTTATTTAAATGAGTAATATTTTAGCTCTAAACTTATCATGGAAGAATTAAATTTGTGAGGGTGTTTATTTTTATTAGCTTTATATTTAATTATGATTCTTTCCAAAGTTAGAAGACATGTCCAGGAAATAAGTTTATCAACTCCAGGAAACTGAAAACTGCTATCTGTCAATAATTTGAGGACAGAATGTTGAATCTATGAGGATTTCACATCCAGGGAGAGTTGACTTGGACATAGATGGACAAACTGTGGTCTGCTATCATAATTGAGCTGTGTATTCATATATTATTTGGGTCTAGCCAAGCAAAAAATCCACAGAAGATATTTTCTTGTAGCCCAAATAGTTCTACATATTTCAGGTCTTTTTCTACAGGTCCTGAAGAATGAAATTCATACTCACAACATGTTTATTTGATGGGGTTTTGTTTTGTTTATGTTAGATAATATAAGCTCCCTAAATTTAGTGAGGCATTCTGTTTTTCAAAATTAAGATAATGTTTCAGAAAAAAATATGAGCAATAGAACCATTAATGTCCCTATTCCATTCTCTTTATGGCCTAACACTATGTATGAATGTGTGTGTGTGTGTGTGTGTGTGTGTGTGTGTATCTGTGAGAGAGAGAAAGACAGAAGCAGAGAGAGGCCCAGACAGTGGTATGAACTGAGGACTACTTGAAAATAAATGTAGTCAGATTCCTAATTTCTAACCTACTTCAAGTTATTCAGTCGCCGTTGGGGTTGCTGGGTTGCTGGATTATTCGCTAACTTTCTTGAATGTCTTCTTAAAAGGATGAGCATTCTTTCCCTCTCTACCACCTGCAGGTTTCCCAAGGATACTCCAGGTCCCAGAGTCCCTGCCATCTTCTGCATGGAGCTTCTCTGATTCTTGACTTTCTCTGGGCTGTGCTTTTTGCTCTCTCCAGTGTGCTGTTAAGGGAGCTGCGCTTGCCTTCTCTGCACTCAATGTCAAAGTGACTGATGCTGCCTTTCAGCAAGACAGCAAGTCTGTCTCTGCGTGCCTCTGAGGCTGGAATCTGGAAAGATGCAAGTTTACCTGTTCAATTTATTTGTTGCCCAAATTGGAATTTGAGTCTTCTATAGTCCTGTGCCTGCAGAGGATTGCATTAAAAAAAAATCAAGGGAAGAAATACAAAACATCTGTGTGTGTGTGTGTGTGTGTGTGTGTGTGTGTATGTGTGTGTATCTTTTTATTGGCATTTCTCAAAAAGGCAAAGTATATGTTTTTAAAAAAATGTACTTTCTTGAATACTTTAAATATGGAAAGCTATAAAGCAATGAAAAAACATATTCTTCTCATTGTATGTTGAAACACTTTTTCTGATTGTTTCAAAATACAAAATTTTACAAATTAATGTCTTCCTTAAAAATTGCTTTAGTATCACTTTCTGATCCTCATCCTTTTGAAGAAAATTAATGCATAAAATTGACATAACTATTTCTTATTTTAGCCAATGTTTTTCTCTCTCTCTCACTGTCTCTCTCTCTCTCTCTCTCTCTCACACACACACACACACACACACACACACACACATGCCAATACCTAAAGATCTAGTTTATTAGTAAAGTTCAATGTATCAATGTTTAACAACTATATTGTTTTACCCATATAGCCCTATCATGTTTTACTCATATATTTCATGTTGACCTGGTAAATATCTCCACTTTGTTTTCTGCATTAGGGTTGCCACAAAGATACACAAACATTTGTATATTTATGTGTATACATTTCTTTACAGTGTACATTAATAAATGAAAATGCAGAATGCTGGTTAATGAGAAATACTTCTTTGAATCTTTATATATATATATATATATATATATATATATATATATATATATAATGATGTATTCAAATACATCAATTGTACATATATAGTATATATCATAAAAGAGTAAATACATGTACTACCTTTCAGAATAAGAAATTGAACATGATAGTACAGAAGGCCCATTATACCACACCACCAGTGCAACCACATCTCATCCATGCAGCTATTATCTTGATGTGTATTAAATGTTCCCTGCTTGTTTTATTAATTTTTGTGGGTGTGTGTATTAATACTGGAAATTATGCTACTTCCTATTTCACAAGATTACTTTAAGATCTAAATTGTTAAATGACTTAGGATATACATAAAATTAGCCTCTATAAAAATAAACCTCTAGAAGGGTTAATTGTGGTTTCGTTGTTGATGTTATTAGTACTATTAATCAAAATGTCTTTCAGTATACTTGTGTAAAGTTTCCCTAGAACTTTAATACAGACATGTAATATTTGGGGATTTTGTTATTGATTTTGGTTTTGGTGCTGCCTGGGATTGAACCCAGGGTCTCATACGTGTTAGACAAGCACTCTACCCTTGAGCCACATCCCAGCCAGTTATGTAATATTTGGATTTCAGGTTCCCAAATGTATTCAATTATTCAATTTCAAACCATTTATGCAAGGAACATGTAGCAGTTTACATTCCTACTAGTAACAAACTAGAGGATGCTATTTTCCATTTCCCACAGGGATTGATATTGCCAGACAATCTTTCTACTTGATAACCTGAAGGTTATTTCATTGTATTTTTAATTCAGTCTTTCTTGATACTTATGCTTATATTTTTGGTTGGGATTACTATTATTATTTTTTTTAGAAAACTTTTTAATACTTGGGCCTTTTTCCCAATATCATTGTCTTATTACTAAAGGATAAATTATTTTTATATATTTTGTACCTGTATCCATGTGAGTTAAAGTTCACAAATATCTGAGTTTGAGTTTTGACATTTCATACTCTTTATGGTAACAATAAATGCATATTAAATTCATAATTTCAATACTACTGATTTATCATTCTTTGTTGCACTTTCTGGGTTTTGCAATATAATCTTTGCAAAATTTTATAAGTTTTCTTTCATATTCTAGTTCTCATTACTGATTACCTTTTGTTCATGGTACAGGGTGAAAATGGTCTCTGCTTTGTAGGATTGTCCTGAGGATTACTGAGTTACTATAACAAAGTTATGCAAAGAGATGCAGATTCAATGCGAGTATTAGCTATTATGATTACTGTTTATATCTATCTTACTTTCATGGAACATTGAACTTCTGCCTTCTTCCCACTATCTCTTGTTTGATATCAGGTTTTAAGGGCTCTCCATGAATCATGAACCACCCACTCTTGCAGCCTAGTCCTGCAGTTCTGGAGCCAGAAACACAACATGAAAATTAACTGAAAGCTCCTCTAGGGAATTTGGGAGTGAACTGGTTTGAAGAGTTGATGTCCTAAGAAGTATCAAATGAAATAGTGAACCCTTAATTGATCTCAACTACATTTCCTTTCCTATTATTTGCATTTATATATTTCTGCTCAGGACAGTCCAAATCATTTTTATAAAGGACATTAAATTTTCTCTTGTCCACACTCCTAATTCTGGTTATGCCTTTATGCTGACTTAAAAAAAGACTCTACATAAATGTTAACAATATAGAAAATAACTTTAGAAATATAACCCATTTTACTCAACAGTTATACATGATATTGCATTTTGGTAAAAAGATATTAATATGTACTTTGCAATATCTTAGAATTAAATGCAAGTGAAGCAGGAAATCAGAGGAGGAACTAATTATAGAATGTAATATATTTTGAATTGTTATAATTACACGTTATTTAACTGCTTAAACATTTGATTGTTTTTTCTTACAGGAATGTACACTATCCCAGTGGATCACAGGACTCACCTTACTCACATAGAAAATAGCTCTATGCTATTTTCATCCTAATATTGCAAAGTTTAGAAATAGAAAATCCTGAACAGGAATTTAATTTAATTTATGATGAGAAAATTGTTGAGATAATAAAATCACACGTTTTATAAGTGAATTTATTTTTTAGGACTTTTCAGTAGTTTTTTAAATTCCTCTTATGTAATAGACAAGTTAGGTTGAAAAGACCTTATTGGCTAATTAGTAATTACACTGAACTCAGGATAGACACATGCATTCTAATCAATAATCTGTGCATCAAAATACAGCTATTGTACTTCTGCACATAAGAGCTGTTGGGATTCACTTTTGCTTGCAGTTTTATAAATTTCTCAAAGTTAAGAGATATGACCTTTTTCTCATCTTTGAGTTTTCAGCCAAGACTTAAATGACAAAATACTACAAGAAAAATATCTTGTAATTTTCTGGCAGTTGCCCAGAATATAACACAGGGAGGAAGTTTGAAAGTACATTGTAAGGGAAGCCACTGAAGCAATAATTCTTCAAATGTTACCCTACTGGTCTAAAAAACATGGTGCAGGCATGAGAGGAGAAAAAAAGAAAAATACCCATGTGCAGCCAGGGAGTAACTAACCAACTGATGCATCAATTCTGGAATTCAGCAGGAAAAATTGATACAATCTTTATCTCCAAGGAACTAGAGGCCATTTGGTACAAACATTTCCTTTTAGTCTCAAGGTATAAAAGTTCAAAAGTGAATTTATTTACCCATGCCTCAAAGACATGAGGTTTTTAAAATTACCCATTACAGGTATAATCTATATCATATAAAATTGTAATTCAGATTTCTAAAGTATTTTTCACATTAATGTACCTGAAAGAAGTGAACTTTGAAATTTATGTCAATCTCATTTTATTTTTATATATTTCTTTAATCACAATATAGTTCTATGAATTTTATTACATTATCAACTTTCTTTTTTTGAAATGACTAATTTTGTATGTTTTAATGATTTCTGCCTTAAATTAAATTAATATTTGTCTGACATAATTTGCTTATAAAATTACTTTTGCTTAGTGTCTCTTTGTTTAAGGCATAGCTCTTGGAGGTTGCATGATCTATGATTTTCTTTTGACCTAGGGAGTCAATTTCTCTTTTGTTTATTGTTTGATTGGGAGTTTTATTCTATTTATGACTTTTATACCTTGAATATTTGGCTCAGTTCTATCACTTATGGTTTTTTTATTTCCTTTGGTGTCATTCTTTGATGTGCATACTTTGCTTCCTTCACTTGCCTCCTATACAGTGTCCTGAAGGGTCGTCATTTATTTATTTATTTTTTTCAAGCTTATTTGTTTCAAATTCTACTTGTGATTATCTTCACTTTTGAAAATTACTCTTTTTTATCACTTATTAAAGGTCAGATTCCAGACTGAGATTTTAATTGTTAGGTAGCTATAATTTGGAGGAAGCAGTGTAGCAAATATTTGCCTTCTGGAACATGCTTCTAAGGTCATCTTCTTTTCATTTTTCTGTCTTATTAAAATTTCAGATCCAAAACCCTGATTATTATTTTGAAAGATTATTTGAACAACAGTATTATTAAGAACAATAATGACATTTCACTAGGTTTAGATGTCATCTTTAACCAAATCGTAATTTTCTTTCTTTCTTTCTTTTTTTTTTGGTACTGAGGATTGAACCCAGGGTTTCAAGCATGCAAGGCAAGCACTCTACCACTGAGCCACATCCCCAGCCCGCCAAAGTTATTTTTAGTTATACCACTTTAACTGGTTTCAATGCACATTGCATGTCTGTTTGATAACATTATGCTTTTAAGTATTTCTTTTAAAGAATGGACACATTGATAGTATATATTCGAATTCCTTTTATGATTAAACAATTAAAACTCTAAAACCAGTCATTCCACTACATGTAAGGATAACTTATTCCCAGTTAAAACTCTTCAAGGTCATATTTTTATGCATATTTAAGATTTTGTCTCATTTTTTTTATTAAGTGAATTTTTTATTTGCTATCTTCTTAACCAAAAATCTGCTCCTGTCTTCTCCCCCAATTTATTCAGAGACATTTTATAATCAAAATTATTTGCTTTCCTATATATTCAACTAAGTTTCAGCAGGAAACAAGTAAGACACACACAGAAACTGAAGAAATGGACTATTCTCAAAGGTGGGCTGGGTGAAGGGGAACCCATACGAGAAGCCAAATGGAGTGAGAGGAGAGAGTGCGTGCCACCAGGCCTGAGCCCAGGCTCTGGGGAAGGGAGACACCTGGCCTGAGGCTTCCCCCATGGCCAGCCTGGCCCATCTGGGAGTCATGGCAGCACACATTCCACCACCTCTCAGGCCCCAGCTGACACATGCCTGGCCCCACCCAACAGACAAGGGCAATGGCTGATGTGTCTCACTTTGGCCACAATCTGTGATCATGTGATGCAAGTGAGATGATAAATGAGACCTATGGGAATGCTTGAAAAAAAAAACGTGTAATTCTTTTCCTTTCTTGAGAGATGAGACCAGAGTTGCTGTCTCCCATGGTTTCCCTTCCCACTTCTTCCTGTGCGACTAGCAGTGGGAACCAAGAGACCTTGGCAGTACTGGGCACCTCTGCCTGCCAGCTCTGGGCTGCCTACTTTTGAATATAATTTTATATTACAAGACAAACCTGAATTTCATATTTAACATCTTTTCTATTCTTCATCTACATTGCTTTATAATTCTCTTAATCCTGTGTTTTCCATCTTTAAAATAATAGATCTTCTCATTTCCACATTCTCCATCCTATGTAACTTTTAATTTTAATCCTAAATAATGACAATGGGTTTTGAACTGACCTTTTTCTTTATATTTTCTGAGTTTAGAACTGCCCTACTATGAATTAAATTAATCTTCTCAAAACACAACCTCTACTATTATAGTATACTAGTATTCCCCTGAAAAAATTCTGATAATTACTTTTATATTGTAGAAGTAATTGTGGTGCACTCCAAGGACATACTATTTGGATTTGACCTCCCTGTCAATCTTCTCTCTTAACACTTTCTGTGCGTATATGATATTTTGACAAAATCATTTTAATGTCAGTCATGTTTGGGTACATTTTCTTTGGTACTGCTATTAGAATGAGAAGTAAATTTGGTTTTGTCGGAAAGTAAACAACTCTATTTATGCTTCTTTCAAGTTTTCATTAAGACATTGAAATCTAATTGTCAAGATGGCTCCATTGAGAAGGTGTCTCTGAAGAGGGTCTAAGGAGTTTCTGGAGAGAAGGGGAGCTTGACTCAGGACCACTGAGGTTCTTGGCTGAATGATGAAAAAGAACTTCAGCACCTGCCAGTCAGAGGAATAGACAGAGGTTTATGTAGGAAAATAGTACCACACCCAAGGGAGAAAGTGGGTCATCTGGAGAGTGAGTGGCATATGGTGGGGGCTCCTGGTTCCTCTCTTAAGTGAAGTCATGTGAGAGGTGGGTATGGAAAGGTATATAGTGATTATATCAGTTTGGGGATCTCAAGACAGTTCCTGGTGGTCTGGTCAGTCTCAGGATACTCAGGCTGACATGGTCTTCAGTTTCTGATCAGTAGATAGTTCTGGGAAGTCCGTTAAATTATAGGTTTCTCAGGATATTATATCTATCTTTACTTAATCAATTCATTGGGAGTTTAACTAACCATAAATGGGTAGATTCACAGATTTCCCAGGAATTTGGGAGTGAGAGGCCTGTAAAGAAAACAGGATTGGGAAGAGATAGACCTGGAAAAATATGTGGAATTTCTGAATTAAAATCTTACTTTAATGTTCTTCTTTTTTGACTCCATTGTCTTTCTTATTTCTTCTATCTTAGCTATAAACCATTCTACAGATTATAGACTCCTTTCTTATAGGGAAATAAATGATGAACAGTTGGTGCCCTTTGACATGACATTTTATACTGCCATAACACAAATAAATCCATGCCTATGCTTACTATGAGGGTGAACCTGGCAAGAAGAAAAGTTAGCAATTCAACTTTTCTGATGAGTGAACACTTTAATGCAAGCTGACAGATGTAGGATGTCACAGTGACTGAGACAAAGGTCTTTCTGTCACACCACATCAGAGAAGGCATTCCAGCTTACATCATGGAAGTCGGCAGTACCACCCGGAGCAGTACAAAATATTTTGCTGCTGGTTCTATAGAGATGCAAGGAGTAAATAAAATGGACAGCACACTGTTCACAAAAGAGGTAGCTGCTGCTATTTCTGAAAGCTGGAAATTATTATTTCTTGGATAGAATTGCAATTATTTCTTGAATACAATTGCAACTTATATATATTAATAATATTTGTGATGTTAATAATCTCAAGAATTCTGATAGAATATTAAAAATGAAAAACACAGAATGAAAAAGACGATTAAGTTTGAATAAGATTATTTGCATTTCTTTAATGTATCATCAAAATCTTTTGAATCTATGAAAAGCCAGAAACTGTATACATTTTTATTTAACTCCTGTGGCCATAAGAGACAATAAACAAAATAACATGAAAATTATGGGTGGTGCTTATGGGAAATGTTTCAAAAAGAAATACTTATAAAGAGAGTTATTAAATTTTGAATAGGTTGTTCTGATGTAATGACAGAAGAGTCTTTAATTTTATCAAACATTTCACACAAATAATACTCAGTCTTTTAATTGGATACGACCTCCCATACCATGCTCAACTATGAATCATTCAAGAAAAGATGTAAATCAAGTAGATTACATGAAATCCTGCCTTGATTAATTATAAATTTCTCTATAGCACAGCAAGTAAATACCACAGAACATAGAATGATAAATCTGAACAACTGAGAATTGAAATAATGAGGTTGAAGATTATTTATGTCTCAAAAGGGATTATATAATGAAGAAATAAAAAGCAATTTGAAAATTGATTTTGACCTTGTATTTCAAGAAAATGTGAAATCAGAATGAAAAACTTTTGGGGAAAAGTGTGTGTGTGTGTGTGTGTGTGTGTGTGTGTGTGTTTGTGTGTGTGCACGCATTCGTGCATTAAACACTGCTATTAACAATAATCTATTTTGAATTACCAAAGGTAACATTTCAATTATTCAAAATAATTTGGCCTGACAAATGATTTACATATTTATACCATTAATTAAAGAAAATCATAAAGGGAAAGATATGAACATAGGGGAATATCTTACACCTAAAAATGCAAAAAGTAATTCTGAAAAGGAAACATTGTATAAAATGACAAACATAAGTTATAATAAACATTTAAGACCTTCATTATTTTCATTATAATATAAACTTAGCCCTGCAATTAATTAGATGATATCTATAAAATTTTGTAGATAAATATAAACAAAACATAAAAATTTCAGGCAACTGATTAAAATTTAGAATGATATTCCCCAAAGTGATTTCCCTGACTTGGTAATCGCTGTGGCTGAACCTCAAAGGCCCTCCACAGGACCACGTGTGAAAGCCTTGGTACCAAGTGGCACTGTTGGGAGATGCTGAGGCCCAACAGTTCCACCTGGTACCAAGTGGAGGTGTTCAGGAGGTGTTAGGTCACCGCCCCCCCAAGGGTGTTGTGGAACCTTTGCCCCTTCCTCTTTCTCCTTTGCTTCCTGGTGGTGCGGTGAGCAGTTTGCTCTGCCTTATGCTCCTTCCATTTCCATCCAGCACCTGATCAGAGGCCCAAACAATGGGCCTGCACAATGCTGCGTCAGAAACCCCAAACCATGCATGAACCAAAAGAAGGCTTTTCTCCCTGTAAGTTTATTTCACTGGTATTTTATAAGTAGGGATAGAAAGCTAACAGTATGTCAAATAATTTAAAATATACTAATGCACATCATCCATGATATTTTGTTTGTTATTGATGCCACATAACCAGAATCTAAGAAAATAGCACAATAAAAGTATGTAATGGAAATTATGAGAATTAATTATGAATTAATATTTTTATCTAATCATTATCAATGTAGTAGTCTTAGAAAAAAATTTAATGTGTTTACTTGTACTAACCCATACCTGAGATGGAGTAATTTTTTTTTACTTGTGATGACAATGCCAATAAATGGTGTATAGTTAGTGACAGATGTTCTGTGTTAAAATTTACTCGATGAGAAGTTTACAATATTGGTAGCATCTTTATATTTGAGCAATATATAATGTATAAGCTTATGTCAGCAATACACATGGAATGTTATCCTGGATACCAGCTGGTAAAGGATGAGATGGAGAGGGCGCAGTGGCAGAGGTTATAAACTTTGCAGTATCTGTCAGATAAACCACATGTGATCAGAATTATTTGCTTACTAAAACTGAAGAGCACACCATTCTGTTCATTCTCTGAGAATATAAATTTTTTGAAAAACCTATATTTTCTGATTTTTTTGTGAATAGTTTATGAATTAATAATGCATTTAGTTGATTAGCAATGGAACTTAGGGGGGAAATAATGATACAATTAGAAACTAGTTTTCTTATAATTATAAAAGAAACATCTTCATAAAATAAATAAAATTAAAATGAGTTTGAGGAAAAATAAAATCAGTTTAAGGGATGAGTAAGTGTGGAATAAGGATATGATATATCATTTTCATACATTATTATGAAAAAAAGTCCCCGAATGGTTTTACTTTTGCAAGGATTTTTCAATGTGGTTGTGTCAAATATTCACACAAATATGCCTGGGATAAAACACATTTGTTCTTTCTCTGTATGACAAGAAGATCCAGTCAAACTTCTAAGAAATGGTCCCTTTGTTCTTGTATTAGCACATCTTGATTTATTTTCCAAGTATTCCATTCAGTTTGTACATTTTCTTTATTATTTTACAGTAACACTCCCATCATGATGAAAATGTTACTGTTTATAATCCATAATACATTTTTTTCGTATATTACCACAATACTCTTATTTTAAAATATAAATTGTGTCTTCCCAAATAGATTCTAAGATTCTTAAGTCATGAAAGATTTTACAGCTCTGCACAATTCAAATCATTCCAAATTTTAATTTATTAGTTTTGCATTCAAAAGAATAAACTTCTAGGTATTGTTTGCTCACAGCCCATGTTTTTGGTATATGTCAGAGGTGTAATGATTTCCATGTTTGTAGTTATCATATGTGCAAAGCACTTACTTGTACTGGCTCCATTTAAATGAGTGGCCACACACTTGGCTGTGATGTACTAATGTATTTGATGACAGGGAACTATGTTGGGCTCCCCTGAGTTTGTTACAATGTATATAATGTATGCACTGGGTTATTTCCAAAAGTATTAATCATTTCACTTTTGAAATAATTTGAGCTCCAAGGGTTGTGAATAGTGATTGTGAGCTCGTATCAGTTTTTCATTTTAAGTCTAGGAATTCTGATTTCTTTGGTATGAATGATTGCGTTGCTCTTAAAAGATGTTCTGTAGCCTTTACTTTCTCTTCTTCAGCCACCTTCTTTTTTCTGTTTTCATTCTAAGGATTTTCTTGTGAAAAGTACAAAGGAATTAATCATCAGATATTGCATTATGGAGCAAATTTGGTTATAAAAATTTTACATCCAAGCATGGTTTATAAGACCAGGGAAATAGTTTACAAAATTTAGAGGGAAACCCACTTGAATTTATAAATAACTAGATAAGACTGGGGATTCGTATATTTAATTATGCAAGCTGCCATCTGATATATTATTCAAACGGTTGTTAAAATTTTCAAATTAAGTTTAATAGGAAGTTATCTTGATGCCGATACACACAGTCTTTGTTGATGGCTATGTACGACTTTTTATATGTACTTTTTTCAGTATATTGAGTTTTCATCTCTTCTTGTTTCCTTCTATAATGCTAATAAAATCGCTGGAATGAGTTTCTCTGATTAAGCCTTCAGTGTAAACAATAATGTTTATGTCATATGACAATTTCAAATTGAGTACTAATTTGACAAAAAGTTTGTTTTGTATCAAATTAATTAATAAATGATTTGTAATGCACAGTTGGAGGAATTTATCCTTTAAATTAAAGATAAGAGCTGGATGTGGTGGCACATGACTATAACCCCAGCTGCTTAGGAGGCTGAGGCAGGAGGATCACAGTTTCAAAGCCAGCCTCAGCAAACTTAGCAAGGTCTTAAGTAGCTTAGTGAGATCCTGTCTCAAAATAAGATAAATAAATAAATAAATAAAAGTCAAAAAGGGCTGGGAGTGTGAATCAGTGGTTAAGCACCCCTGGGTTCAATCCATGGTACAAAGAACAAAAAACAAAACATAATGAAACACTTAGGAAAACATTTATTGCCTAAGGAAATCTAAAGAAATTACTATTACAATAATAACTTTTTACAGTGAAAAAAAATATGTATATATATAATTTCTAAATGTAATTCTTCCACTCATTCTATAAAAATAGGAAGCACCTAATTTGTGAAAGACAAACCTATAAGTACTGAGGACATAATCATAATCAGAAAAGGATCTCTGCCTTCATTCTAAGCAATTCAGGTGAGTGAAAAAGCAGTTGATAAAGAGAATGAAGAGCAAGTATTCAAATTTCCCTCAATTGAAATAAAGAAAGTCTATGCCATGCTGTACCAATGTCATTCAGTGACAGGCACTAGTTTAAAGGTTTTTAGCATACATTAATAACTGTTAGTAAGCAATAATTACAAGAAAGAAGCATATGTTTTTCTCCATTTCATCAATGTAGATGAATACATAGAAATTTATTTTAAGCTGAAATAATCTCTAAGCCAGGCTGAGCACTAGACAGTGTTATGTCATGAGTGGATTTGGTCCCAAAGAAGTTCCAGTTATAAACAGCTTGAAACAATGTCACTATTCCTGAGTGAACCTAGTGACATTAAAACTGACATTCAGGGAGGAACCTTTAAACATTTTTCTCTTTGTTTTAGTATTAGTTAGTCAAACAAGGCAGCAGGATCCCACAACAGGCAGCCATTTAGAAAGATCAGATTAATATCACCTGGGCTGGAAGAGATCTTGAAAATGACCCATCTCCAGCCTTGAGGGTTTAGTGGCTTGTCAGATACCACTGCTTCTCAGCCTCAGCTCTCTGTCGCATTCTTGCTGAGACGGCCGGCCATGGGAGTGTCAGAAAGAGACCCTCCTGCTCTGCCTCCTGGGATTCCTTCTGGTCATCTCTTGTCTCTGTCTTGATTCTATCCCATTCGTCCCACACTCTCAACACACCTTTGTCCTTTGCTTCCAAAATATTTGTTTTCTTCCAATATTTTTTTCAAAGACAGTGTTTTATACTTGTACCTTTTGTAATTACTCCTCAAAAATGGAAAGAATAAGGAGAATGAGAGAAGAGAGAAACCTGAGATGATGATAATGACTAGTGCTGGGCTGGGCAGGAGAGTGGGCTCCGGTGTCCACCATATTAATTATGACACAGAGGGAGAGAGAGTGATAGAGATATGAGGGGAGGGAGTGGAGGAAGGACAGAAGATAGGAGGGAGACATTATGTGCATCCAGGCATTTTAGAAAGAGCAGGAGGAAGAGACAGAAGAACAAGAGACCAGTTTGTTGAAATGCAATAGTAATTTTTTTTAAAAAAAGAGCAATACATTGTTATTAATATTGAGTTATCAAATAAAATTTTGAATCTCAATGGGAAATTCAGCAGGTTTAGAACCAAGGAAGTTTGGATTATTTTATCTGAAATTTATCACTATTTTCTCATGTTGGTATGCAAAGCCAGAGGACAATTATAAAGTACCTATGGGACATCAGAAGGCCTTGAATAAATTTGAAAAGCTTTCAAAACCAATCTCTTTGTCACCTGAATCAAAGGACCCGAATTATTTTCTTAAGGACAATGTAGAACAATTTTGTCAAATGAAACAGCTCATGTTTTTCTCAATGTCAGAAAAGAACCATGATTTTATGAAGTCATTTCTGTTTAAATTGTGACATAAATCGAATAGATGAGACTTGCTAAAGTCTTTATTGTTTTCATTAAATTTTTTATTTAGTGAAAAAGTTACATTAGCCAATTAGTGAATTTATAATTAAATTCCAGATTATCAAAACATTTTTGTCCTAGCAATCATTTTCAGAACCTGTATCAATCAAATTCTTCTTAATCCACATAATTACAGTTCAAAAAGACTATCTTCCTCTTTGCTTAGCACCATATATCATCACAACTTAACGCTGCATCTTAGTAATTGCCGAATCCATTTCTCATTGTTTCATTTCACATCACAAGTCTTTCAATATTCCTCCAGGCTTTGGATTTCTACTTAGTTTCCAAAGCAAAGAGCTTTTGATCAACTGCACAACTCTTTTTACTTTTTAAAATCCTATCAATGAGAAGAATCAGAACACAGTAACATTATTGGTCATTCACTGACTGAAGAGAGTGAAAATTGTTTCTCTGAGAATCTGACTAAAGACAGAAATGGGCACTTATTATTTTATGAAGAAACCACTACATGTTTGTTTACAAAACTTTGTTTAAATATGTGTTTTTTTATTTTACTGTTTTAACTTCAGAAGATAATTTAAAGTTCTATAAGAATCATATATTTGAGATTTTTGTTAATAAAAAATTGGGTGTTAAAACTTATAAATAACCTGACTGAGTCCGGTGGGATTACAAATGCCTGTAATCTCAGTAACTCAGGAGTCTGAGGCAGGAGCATCACAAGTTTGAGGCCAGCCTTGACAACTCAGTAAGATCCTGTCTCAATAATAATAATAACAACAACCACTACCACCACCACCACCTAACCCATTTGGAACAAGAGGAATAAAAGTCAATTTATTGTATGTACCTTGAACCTCCATGATGGAGGAAAAAACTCAGTCAGGACAGGCACTCTTGATTTGTAGTTATCATGCTTCATACTTGGGAGTGTGCCCTACCGATATACTGAGTGACGTGAGTGGATCCCAGACCCAGTTGTACACTGCGGCACATCTGAAGAGCCACTGGAGTTCAGTGAATGACTCTGTGTTTCCAATTACCAACAATGGGAAGTGATGTCATCAGTGGCTCATGGGAAGGAGCCCTAGAATAATAACGGCATTAACCAGGAGGGTTTTCTTGATCTAGAGCATGCATTCTGTATCAAATAATTATACATCTTTTTGAAAATTACCACCGGGTGTGCTACCAGATCCTGGAAGAGACAGAGATGTGTGACCACAGGACACCAAGTGACCATGCAGCTGGAGCTACCAGTCAGGCAGAAGACTCAGACTGGCTGAGTGATAATGTTCTATGGGACTCGCAGCAATGGTCTTTAGGTTGGAAATGAGAAGATGAAGAATTGTCAATCATTCAGGTTCAGGCCCTTATGTCATCTGCTAGTGAGATCCAAGAGACCTTCCCCTGAAACAAAACTATGACTGCATGTTGAATACCTTCAGAGAGCTGAAAGAGCATGGGAAATGGAGCTTACTTCACAGAAGGGTCTCACAGAGTGCAGAGGAAGGCTGAAATGGGTGGCTGGTGCAGTCCAGTCTTTGCCTGAGGCATGGCCTTGAAATAGAGTGGGGAAGAAAAAAATCCTCCATTTGTGCATAGTTTCAAGAAGTAGTCTACCTTTTACTGAGAGAAAAACAGCCTGAGGTTATATGTCAAATTACTACAGGCTAAAATACCACCCCACTGAGTAGAAGACTGGAAAGTAAAAGATAGCAAGGTTGCACCTTAAAAATTCTGGGGTCAACCCAGCAACTCAGGAGGGTGAGGCAGGAAGATCATGGGTTCAAAGCCAACCTCAGCAAAAGTGAGGCACTAAGCAACTCAGTGAGACCCTGTCTCTAAATAAAATCCAAAATAGGGCTGGGGATGTGGATCAGTGGCTGAGTGCCCCTTGAATTTAATCCATAGTATCCCCCCAAAAAAACTGGGGTCAAAACAGGTTTAGTCAATGAGAGTGGGCTTGAAGTGAAAGCCTCCGTAATGCATCATGCTTCTGCCATGCAGGAGACAGTGAACAATCTGACAGAGCCAGAGGACTCAGGCAGATAAGGCCATCGGATTCTGTCATTGAGCACTCCTCCACTCCCACAACCAGCACCTGACTGAAAGAGCAAAACTAGGGCACAGGTGAAGGTTCGCCTTTGTCCCCCACCTGGCTCTTATCTCTCAAGGGTGATCTAAATACTGTCACTGCAATTTCCAAATTTGCCAACCACAAAGAGCAAATGTCAAGGAAGTAATGCGTTCCCAGGACAGCAGATGTCAAGGAAAGTGATCCTTGGGGACTGACTATCTTCCTGGACCCTGCCTATTCAGGAAGGATGCTGATTCATTCTGATAGGAATGGAGGCTTGCACCTGGCCTTCCTGCAGGGCATCTGTCTGTCTCTATCTGAAGGCTCACAGTGTGATTGGTTCACAGGCACAAGATCCCCATAGCCCAATCCTGACCAAGAGGACGTGTATTGCAATGGAGGTGGACTATGGGCCCCTGGTTATGACATCCATTGGTTGTGACAGATGCTGCACTAATCAGAAAAGCATTGGAACAGCCTGCTAAAGGGACAGTTGAGTGTCAGATCAGAGGCAATACTTTATGAGAATACAGCAGCATCTTCACACATGAACTTTAAATCAGGGCTTTTTATATAATGTCAATTCTCCAATAAGTAGAATACATGAGTCTGAGACCAAAATGTGGAAGCAAAAATGACTTTTCTTCCCTTTACTCCCAGTGATCTGGTTCTGAAATTTACACATCACATCCCAGACAATCTGGACTCCTTGGGCTTTGATTCCAAAGAGCAAGCATTTCACACAGAGCACTGGACTCTTCTCTTTATTGTCCACAAATAGTCTGAAAAACTGCTTTTGCTCACAGAACTATATCTTCTCATAGCTACCAGGGCAATATAGGCAGAATTGCTGCTCCATTCATCTATATTATCCAGCACACATATGTTTCACTCACACATAAATGAATTATTACAAAGAGTTAACATTTAGTAGACATTTATTATATGTCAAATAATATGCTGAATATTTTTCATAAGATTCTATTTTACAGGTATCAAAAACATATGGTTTCAAAAACACATTGTTAAAAAGTGTCACAGCCAAGATCAAATCTCATTGTCCACTTCCAAAGATTGTGAAATTGTGCAATTGTTTTTTTTTATACAGTTTGAATGAATGTATATAGATGTTTATATATGAACAATCTCATCCCTGTGGCTGTAGGGCTGCAGAGAGGCATGGTCATTGGAACACAGAGGGCAGGCAGAGTTTTAAATATGCACTTGGATTATGAAAAGAGTGTTTGTGGACTATAGGTTTGTGGCAGTGATTGCTTATTACACTCTATTTTTGTGACTCCTCAACCAATTATCTTCAACTTTGTCTGTATGAATATGTAATAGGTAAGGGACAATTATCTGTAGTGAACATGAAAAAGCTCGGAATGAGAGGGAAAAGAAAGAAGCATTCAGAGTTGAGTAAGGTAGTATTTTACAGATGTGGGGCTGCCATATCTCCTATCACATGTTACCCTTACATCCCATAATCTTGACACTCTTTGCATCAGGTCCTGAAGTCATAAATCTGAGTGATTCTTTGTGATTATCTTGATGAACAGAACGTGCTAGAATTGATGTTATTTGAGTTCCAAGGAGATCATAAGCAGATAAACTGCCATTTATTTATCTTTTGTTCTCTTGTGAGATTTGCTTTTGGAATCCAACTGCTCTGCTCTGAGGATGTCCAGTCAGGCCATGTGCCTTTCTCCGCCACTTTCAGACACTTCCAGCTAAAGTTGCTTAGCATTTTCTACCTTGTGAGTGAGTCATCTTGAAAGTGAACCTTCCAGTCCCTGTTGAAACTGCCTGGAATACTACTATAAAAATACTATTATATGGAACAGAGATGAGCCATTTCAACACACACACACACACACACACACACACACACACACACACACATGCTTTGAAAACACAGTTTAAAATTAACAATCATTTACTCAAAGTAGGAAGCAACATTACCATTAACATGTTTAAACAAAAGGCAAGTATGAATGAATTTGTATGTGCAAGACTCTGAGTTGGATCCCCAGCAATGCAAAAACATCAAAACCAAAACAAAAAAAATCAATGCCTTTCATAAATTGGTTTTTGATGTTTTGTGAAGAGAAAATCCAGGATACAAAATGTTTTTTTTCTTTCTGTCTCCAAGATACATATTTTTTGTGTAGGTTTTTGTTCAAATTTTGTTCAGGAAGTTGGTCAGGAATCTGACTCCATTATCACTTCCAAGGGTGAAGCCTCATCAATCCAGGATAATCCCATTACTTTGATACAGAGATTGGTTCAGAAATTGGTTTGTGACAGTTCACACATATGTGATACTAAGGAAGTTTTGCCAAAAACTATATTAGGAAGGAAGTCTTACAGTTTGAGCCCCAGAGGAAGAAATTTTCCTCATATCTGGACAGTTTAATATGTGGAAAGTCTGGAACTGCTTTCTCCATTTCAAGTTGAGAATGACACATTCACAGAATAGAGGTCCAGTAAACAGTGAATCATGCTTAGGCCAGAACCAAAGCCTTCCCCATTTACATGGACTTGCGGCTACATGAGCCAATCAATGTCCTACTTATCACTTGCTCCCCACAAATAGAAAATTCAATAACATGTGTTCATTTTATAAGGGAATAATCTGAAATAAGGAGGAAAACAAGGAGGCCAGAATTAGTTATAGTATCACAGAGGACAGGATTTGTGAACAAATGTTATTTTTTTTAAAGTCATAATTTTTAAAATAAATGTTTCTATTTCCTAATCTCCTATAATGCTTTTCTAAAGTGTTTAAAAGTAATCTATGAATAAGAAAACTCAGATCTTCTTTCATTGCCTAAAACTGTCTCAGAGGCTGAGTAGAAACTTATTTATCTAAAACTTGTCAGTGTATTAGGGATCATAAAGAGAGTGCTCCCTGGATCTGATTGGGGGCTGACATTGTCACAACCCTGCATCACTTAACAAAGATTTTGTTTGTAGTGATGGGGATCCCTGAACCTAATTTCCTGCCCAGTTTTTCTACCTATCAGAGCAAAGGTCTGTGTCCAGTAGCCTACTCAATTGATACAAACTCTTCAAAGAAGTCAATTATTTCCATAAGCTGAATTTTATTCTTTCTGATAATAGTTATCCACATGATCCTTTATGTATCAAACAAAATCTTATCTTCAGTCTTATACTAGACTTTTGCAATTTGTTCTTTTGGGAAAAAAAAGTTGATCACAAGTTTTACTAATATGTGGAGTCAGTAGGCAAAGAAAATAATTAAATTATTTGTAAAATTTGGTAGCTAAATTTTAGATGGCAGATGCTGTTTAAAGGTATGCTAAATTTTATCCTAATATAGTTTGCTGGTTGTTATTTTTATATATGGAAAAAGGGAATTATAATAGTTGGGAAATTACTTATCCTTCTGCAAGGATTTCATTGGTGCTAGGTGAATATGAAATTTACTCCATAAAAGAGTTAAACTTTAAAAGTCAAAAATTATTGCCAATAAACCATAATTATGTTCTCTATGTTTTATATTAGGAAAGAGCTTCCGAGGAACACAATGATCACCATTTCAGTGGTATCAAGTATACATTCATGGCTGTGAAGGAATGTTGAAAGTTGCTTCTTGACATTGACAATAGGACTTTATGGACATACGAGCAATTTATGTGTAAGGGATTAGAAACCATTGACTACATACCTCATGACTACTAATTAGAGGTAAAAGATCAGAAATTGTGCCCTTCTCTTATGGAAAATGCCTTTAAAATAATACATAAGATTAATAATGTATTTTGTACTTTAGTGAGACTGATTAACATATTTTAAAATTTGGGGTATATTTTAATTATCTATGAATATCAGGATATTGCCATGTATCTTTTATATTACTAGGCTCACTGGTGATCTTCAGTCTTAGTTTGATTAGTCACTTGGCACTAGAAGTTGGCTCTTGGATGTCTCCTAGAGTCTCAGGTGTTAAGGGCTTGGTCCCTGGGGGCTGGTGAAACATGTAAGAGTTGAGGATGAGTACAGGTCTTTATATCACTTTGCCTGGAAGGGCAAAGTAGGACGCCAGCTCCTTCTCCTCTCCTTTGTTTCCTGGCTGTGGCTTGAATGGTTTTGCTCTGCCACATGCTCCTGCCATAATCCAAAAGCTACAGACCCAAGCAACTTCCAAAACCATGAACCAAATTTAACCTTTCCTTTTAATAAGTTATCCTAAGTAACTGTTAAGCTGAGCTAACACCTGTCATGAAAATGCATTCTGCTTAAACAATACTAGGGTTTATGAATTTTTTACTTTAAAGATTAAATGCATTCACTAAAGTATTACTTTGATGTTGTAAGTAATTGCTCTTTCAATTTATATTTATATTAATTTTTATATTATATTTTATATTTCATATTATATTATATATTATATTTATTTTTATATTAATTTATATTTATATTTTAGGTAAATGGAAATTTCAAATGACTGGAAATAGAAAAGAAACTTGTTACTTGCTTTGTTTTAGCATTCTCACAGGGCATGGAGTCCAGGCTAGATTATGCCATAGATGGAAGTTTTAGGGCATGGGCTACATCTTGAAAGTGGCTGTGAAGTTAGAGTGAAGGACCCCTTGGGGTTGTATGAGCTTCTGTTTTAGGAAACCAGAGAAGGAGTAATTATTATCCAGAGCTACACAGCCTGTCACCTGTAGATATTTTCTCAAAATATACAGTCTTAACATTTACCCATAAATCCTGATAATTTCTGAATGAGATGAAGATTGTTGGAAGATAGTAGTAGAGTATAGGAAGATAAAATAAAAATCCTTTCAGATATGTTCAATATTCTGATATTCACTTTATTCTTTGCAGTTTCATAAGTACTGACCTTGATGACAAATGCCTTCTTTAATTAATTCTTACTGAACATAACATGAACTAGAGAGAGGTAAAAATTATTCTTGCAATATTGAGTGCACATAAAATAAGGCTGGAGTCTTCTGCCTGTTGTTTGTCTTACCTATTATACAGTCATCCAAATATGAACAAATTTTACTCATTTAATATAAAATTACGTATCCATTAAAATTTGCTTGCACCAGTTGAAAAAGCAATGACACTGCTAACTGTAAATATTTGTGTATTATTGTTTTTATAACAATTTAATAGTTTTTACAATATTGGCATATAGTTTTGAAAGGAGAATGCTATGATTTTGTTTTCTTTAATTTGCAGATAACTTTCCTGAGAACGATCTACATTAGGAGCAGTGGTGTTTCTTAAAGTGGCAGAAGCTATAGCAGCTAAATAAAAGCAAATAAATACAATAGGATTAATCTAATCTGACTATTATAAAATTATATGTTATTTTAAGGCAGATTTAGATTTAAAACCTCAGAATCTGGCTGTGGTACCATTATGCATCCATACTTTAAATATCATCATTTATCAAATGTATCATACTTTCTCTGAAAAAAATCCCTTGGCCTCCCAAACCTTGATTACAATTATTTTTTAATCAAACAAGAAGTTAAAATCCTTTGATATCTATTGTTTACCTCATCTCTCTCTTTACTTTTTCTTTCCTCCTTTTCTCATGGCACCAAACTTCAACCATAACCCTTTGTATCTTTACTAAACATTCCTGAAAAAAGTCTTATCAATCAACCATCATAGTTCCCCTTTTTTCTATCTTGGAATAAATAAATTCATTCAACCTGGTAGTCTTGTGCATATATACATATACATATATATATGTATATGTATATATATACATATATATATATGTATATATATATAATTTGTTATATATGAGAGCAGAATGCATTACAATTCATATTACACATTAGAGCATGATTTTTCATGTCTCTGGTTGTACACAAAGTAGAGTCACACCATTCAGGTCTTCATACATTTACTTAGGGAATGATTTCTGTCTCATTCCACCATCTTTCCTACCCACATGTCCTCTCCCAAACCCTCTCACCACTTTGCTCAATCTAAAGTTCTTCCTCCCACTTCCCTCCCACAACCAATTATGAATTAGCATCCTTAAATCAGAAAACATTTGGCATTTGTGTTTTTGGGATTGGTTAAATTCACTTCACATTATATTCTCCAACTCCATCCATTTGACTGCAAAATGCATGATTATATTCCCTTTTAATGCTGAATAATATTCCATTGTGTATATATGCCACATTCTCTTTATCCATTCATCTAGTGAAGAGCATCTAGGTTGCTTCCATAGTTTGTAAATTGTGCTGCTATAAACATTGATGTGGCTGTGTCCCTGTAGTATGCTGTTTTCAAGTCCTTTGGGTATAGACCAAGGACAGGGATAGTTGGGTCAAATGGTGGTTCCATTCCCAATTTTCCAAGAAATCTCCATACTACTTTCCATATTGGATGCATCAATTTTCAGTCCCACAAGCAATGTTTGAGTGTGCCATTTTCCCCACATCCTTGCCAACACTTGTTGTTGTTTGTATTCTTAATAGCTGCCATTCTGACTGGTGTGAGGTGAAATCTTAGAGTAGTTTTGATTTGCATTTCTTCAATTGCTAGAGATGTTGAACATTTTTTATATATTTGTTGATTGTATAACTTCTACTGAGAAGTGTCTCTTCAGTTCCTTGGCCCATTTATTAATTGGGTTGTTTTTTGGGTGTTAGGATTTTTGAGTTATCTTATATCCCAAAGATTAGTGATCTATCTAGTGTGCATGTGGCTAAAATTTGTTCCCAAATTGTAGGTTCTCTATTCATCTCACTGATTGTTTCTTTTGCTGAGAAAAAGCTTTTTAGTTTGAATCCATCCCATTTATTAATATTGATTTTAATTCTTGCACTATAGGAGTCTTATTAAGGAAGCTGTGGCCTAGTCAGACATGATGGAGATTTGGGCCTACTTTTTCTTCTAATAGAGACAGTGTCTGTGGTTTTAACTCCTAGGTCCTTGATCCATTTTGAGTTGAGTTTTGTGCAGCATGAGAGATGGGAGATATTCTTTTCAGAATCTCTATCTCTTTCTTGAGGTAATTTTTTTTTTACTTTCTATATTTGCTCCCTTTTCTGTTTATTGGTGTCATCAATGGTTGCCTGTATTTGCTCTCTTATCTCTTTGTTAGAGTGATCATTTTTTGTCTGTATTTGCTCACTTAGGTCATTCTTAATTCACAGATTGTTTTTAATTGTGAACATTCTGACCTCCTTCTCTGACATTCTATCAACTGCTCTGTCCATGGGTTCTGTTATTGTAGCATCCTGGTTTACTTGGGGCACTTTCTTCCCTGGTTTTTTCATATTGTCTATGTGATTTCCTTTCTTGCAATGTGGTTCTGAGTTATTACAGTTTCTACATATAATCTTGTGGTATTTGTGCAGATTATCTGTATCTCATCTTGGTGTTGGGCTTCCAGACCCTGCCAGTGTCCCAGGATGGTTGCTATTGCAACTATAGGTGGTGGCAACAATAGTAGGAGGTAAGTCTAGATAGCAGTGGAAGTGCCCCAAGATGGATGCAACATCTTTCACAGGTGGGGATGAAAGGGTAGGACTTACACTGGCTTTGGGATACCTGCTCCAAGATACAGCTTCTTCAAGACCCTGTCTGTTGTCCCAAGGTAGAGGCTACTGCATGGGGAGGGCTATGGGGATGGCTGCAGTGCCTCAAGATGGAAGTTTGTTAGATATGGGTTCCAAGATGGTGGTGTTGGTTTGAGCAGACCCAGGCCTAACCTTGGCCCTGGCTCCCACCCAGGTTGGAGAGGTTGGGCTGGGCTGAGCTCTGACAGGGCTCTGCCAGTAGCAGATGGACCTGGGCCTGCCCTGGGCCCTGGCTCCTATGCAGGTCGGTGAGGCAGATCTCTTATTCCATCATAAATTCAAGGGTTGTAACTTCAGTTAGGTCTTTAGATACCTTTTCTTTCTATATTGGATTTTATCTTTTACAATGAACATTTTCATGCTTCATAAGGGCAACAAGGTACTGTACTAATTCTCATAATGGTTACACAAAAGAAATGCTCTTTCTTCAACTTTTTAATGTTTTCAAATTGATAAAACTTTTTATATATTTACTGTATGGAATATGTTTTTAAAAATCCAACCTTTTTGAAATACATAATAGACTTTGGAATGATCAAATCAAGCTACTTAGCATACACGTTAGACATATGAAACCACTTTTTCTAAACCTGGATTTTAGTATTTAAAAATCTAGTCTTATGGCAATGATCAAGAACACAATATATAAGACACAGTAAAGATAAAGCAATAAAAAGATGTAGGCAGAGACTAGAGTGACACATCTAGAAGCCAGATGCAAAGAATTGCTGCCAGCCACCAGCAGCTTGGAGAGAGGTGTGGTGCTTACTCCCTCAGAGCTTTTGGAAGGAACCAACCCTGATGAAATCTTGATTCCAGACTGGGACCTCCAAAACTGTGATAGAACAAATTTCTATTGTTTTAAGCCATCAAGTTTGTGATAATTTATTATGGCAGCCCTAGCAAACTAATACAATTTCTATAATTTTGACATTTTGAGAATGTTGTATAATTGGAATCATAGAGCACCTGACCTTTTGAAATTGGCTTTTTTTTTAACTTGGCATAATCCCCTACAGATTCCATCCAAGTTGTTATGTGTGAAATAGTTCATTTTACTATAGAATAGTTTATTAATAATTCACCTATTGAAGAAAATCCAGGTGGTTTCCCATATTTGGCTATTACAAATAAAGATGATATGAAGAACGATGTTTTATATATATTTATGGCAGGGTGCACATGCCTGTAATTCTAGTGGCACAGGAGGCTGAGGCAGGAGAATCGTAAGTTAAAGCCAGCCTTGTCTCAAAATTTAAAAAAAAAATGAAAAGCTGAGGATGTGGCTCAGTGATCGAGTATCCCTGGGTTAAGTCCCTGGTACCAAAAAAAGAAAAAGAATAAAAAGAACACAATACTTGGCTATTAACTGTGCTCACTACATTGTATAATAATCTCTTGAATTTATTCCTCCAATCTGAATAAATTTTTGTACCTTTAACCATGTCTTCCAAGCTCTCTTCTCCTCCCCTTTTGTAGTTACTGTTTTACTCTCTGCTTCTGAGTTCAACTTTGTCAGATAGGCACACAATGAGATCATGCAGTATGTGTGTCTTTCTGTGCCTAGCTTACTTCATTTAACATTAAATTCCTCCAAATTCATTCATTCATACTTTTAAAAGAAAGATAAAACTATGTCCATTCCTTCAGCTAAGGTCTGATCTTTTTCTTATCTCTTCAAAGCTGCATTTTTGAAAATCACAATTTATACACATGATGTGTATTTTTTTCCTAATTATCCTGAAACATCACTGCCTGGTTACTGGGGTTTTTTCTTCATTAACGATGGCACTGAATTTGTTTTTCCTCAAAATGCCAGTGTAGACAATTAGGAATGCATCACTTAGTATTCTGCAATGTGTGTTGATGGGGCTCCTGGACTGCCTATTAAAAGATTCCTCTCCTGATTTAATAACATGGTTGTCTTCTGATTCCTAGGTCTACCTCTGGCCCCTTTTGAATTTTGTTTTTTTTTTTTCAGTGATGATAATCCCTGCTCTTATTTAGTCTCTTTGTGATCTCCTCACCCTGTGAATTCATGCTACTCACCATATGGTTGTGATGATAGACCAACTGACTGAGACTTCTTGCATAATTCTTTCACCGAGAATTTTAACACAGTATTTCCAGGATGGCATTACTTTATTATCTCCAGGGATGCCACTGGTAGCATGCATACATAACTTCTTATCCAAACTAGAAGTCTTTGGATGTGAAAGGGTGTCGTTAACTGCAAGGGATGTCTTCAAAGAAGTCAAGCTTCTCCTGTGGAACTGAGAGAGTATTTTACCCCAACATTTATGCACCTGAAGGGTCTAGAAGCCTAGGAATTATATTTGTATGTAAGGATGGAAAAACTACCACCCAATATCTGAAACAAGAAAATAGAATGCAGAATTTTCTTCTTACTATACCAGTGGAAATAATGCTGTCAGGTAGAGTCTGTCATAATAAAAGACTGCTGATCTTATATGGGTTTATGAAAAATGTGGTGGTTGAGCCTGGTCCACAAAAATGTGTCATTCAGGGATGGGGATCCACTCTGAGAATGAGTCCTTGCTGCCTGAACATCCCAGAGTGTCCACCCTCACACTTAAATGCTCTCTAGGTTGCTCACCAGGGCTTCTTGATGACATCAATATTCAAGGTAAACACAAGATGTCGGAGATTGCAGCCAACATAAATATTTTTTGAAGACTAGAAAAAAGTACACTAGAAAATAGCAATAAATAGAAAGATAGATACATAAACCAGTAACCTAACATGTGCCACACTTTTACATGACCCGCAGCCCAGCAGGTTTGCAACAGCATCCCCAGAAACACATGAGGAATATGTCACTCTGTGATGCCCCAGCAGGTATGAAATCATCACTAGGTGGGTGGAAAACTTTCACCTCTGTTATGATCCTGTGGGAGTATTGACGTATATGTGGTCCTTAGCTGACTGAAATATCATGTGGTGCAAGGCTATATTTTTAAATAGGTGGAAGAATCAATACTCCCATAAGACTATTTGAAGGTTGTTATTCTGAAATGCATCATTGGAATGACTCATTCCCACCTAGCTAGTTTCCAAAAGCAAAGGACTACTACTGATTGGTTTGCTTTTGGTAAATATACTCACTAAGGTTACTTGGTTTTGTTTTCAATTGCTAGATCAGTTTAAAACCAATTCAGTCAGCTACAGTACAATTGGTTCTGGCCTAGAGTTCACAAAATTTAATTAAAAGATTGTTCCTGTTGTGGTTTGGATGTGAGGTGTCTCCGCATAGTTCATATGTAAGACAACACAAGAAGATTTAGAGGAGAAATGATTGGGTTATGAGAGTCTTAACCCAGTCAGTGAATTAATTCCCTGATGTAATTAACTGAGTGGAAACTGATGGCAGGTAGGGTGTGGCTAGAGAGGTGGATCATTGGGGACATGACTTTGGGGTATGTATTTTGTGTCTGATGAGTGGAGTCTCTGCTGCCTGATCATCATATGAGCCCCTTCCCTCCACCACACTCTTCTACCATGATGTTCTACCTGAGAAATGGAGCTGGCTGTCCATGGACTGACGTCTAAAACCATGAGCCCCCAAGTAAAGTTTTCTTCCTCTAGTTGTTCTTCTCAGGTCTTTTAGTCATAGAAGCAAAAAGCTGGCTAAAACATGGTCTTTTGACCCTTTCTCCAAAAATGCTGTAGAAAGACAGTTGGGTATTGTTCAGATCTTGTTTGTGTTGTGCCTTTTATTGAAGATCTGCCTTTGTTTGCAGAATAGGATTTTCAGTTCGAGCAGTGGTCAGCTGTTTGGTTTTATTTATTTATTCTTTCCCTTTTGGGTGAGCATTCTGTCAACAGAATTGAGATATAGGACATTTGAAACTTAGACTTGTAACTCATGAATATCTGAACATCAAGACCACACAGTTGTATGAGGTTATGAGGTAAACATACTATTTTAAGCCATGGAAATTCAATAGTATCTGATAGTTCAGTCAACTTCAGTATTAACACTTATTTTTCTATTTTCCTAGAGTATTTGTGGTAATAAGAAAAGCAATCCCTTGCATAACTCATGAACAGTTGTCCTCTCTCCACCTATCCTCTATCACTGGAGAGATAAGATGGAATGTTCCAAAAAGTAAACACAAAGTCTATTTTTGTTTTAAACATTATAAGGCTTGTTATTTTTCTAAACAAAAATGGCCCAATAATTTCATAAAATAAACAAGCATTTATTAGGACATTTCTATAATCATAGAGGAAAGAAGATAGGAAAAATCTAATTGGAGAGGATTAGAGAATATTTTAGAACATAGCTTTAGTTTGGGTCTCATACTCTACTTTCTCCTGAATTTTGTCAGTTACAGAAAAGTATAGAATTCCTCCCTTCCATGCTCTGCTGTCTTAGGAAACTTTTCTTACAGGTTAGTTAGCTTAACATTTCATATATATAGTCTCTATTATATTATTTCAGAAAAGGTTTCCTGAGAGTCCATTTGAAGCTTTACCCGGGACAATCTCATGTCTATTCTAGCATTTCCAGATTCCATCTTCATGGGTTTTCAATACAATCAATTTTCAAATTTAGGGACCTTATTTTGCACATATATGATAGAATTGTTTTGTTTCCTATGGATTTTTCTTAACATTCTATAAGTTTGTTGCACAAATATTTACCCTAGAAAAGTCCAAATGGTATGATAATCAGTTAAAATATTTTCTGTAGATTCTATATCTTTTTAATTATTAACTTTACATTAATAATCACATAATTATTAATGATATAACATAATTATTATTTTAAATATGTTTGCTTTCAGTGTATATACTTATCACCTTTTTAAATGACAAGATAACATATCCTAGAAAGAGTCAATATTTTACAATTTGAACCAATTTTACTTCTGATAAGAAATGGGATTTTTCAAGATACTAACTATGCATAGTCAATGAAATCTTCTGGATATTAAGATAATTTCCATGAATAAAATCATTCAGAGGTTTTTTTTTTTTTGCTATAGAAGGGACACAAATTTTTCCTAGGCACAGATATTTAACTATTGAATATATATACATGATTTATATATATATATATATATATATATATATATATATATATATATATATTATATATTATATGTGTAAGATTTTTGTATATATAAGATTTTTTATCATTTTATAAAATTTATTGGTTGCTTAATTAAGAGTATTACATAAGTGAATGGCAGAATAGGAAATAAAATGTAGTGGTAAATTGGAATGATTAACTCAGTGAAAAAATAAGCATGATTTGCTTACCCATGTGTGTTCACTAAATATAATAGAATTGGGTTTAAATATGGTCCTCATACATTAAGTGCAGGTTCTTTGAATATATTAATTGAGGATTCTAATTGCTCTAAGGCTAGAAGTAGAACCTTTGATTACTGATCAGGGTATCAGTTGTCCTAGATAATGGGTCTTTGATATGGACACCAAATCAATTCTATAAGAGTATAATCTAGAATTTTTCAGATCTATATGAAAAGAACAGCTTATATTAATCTGTTAAGAATTAATCTGGATTCCTGTTGACTTTGCTCTAATTACTCATCTATGCCTCATTAGTTTTTTCCCCATAGGGATTCTTCAATTCAGGGCAGTTCTTTTATGTCTCATCCACATAATATTAACTATTCTAATTTCTAGATCAATGGTAATCTGAGTATGCACAGATAAAGAAAGTTCTAATATATTTCATCTAGCCGTTCTATTTGCAGAGTAAATCATGCTCATTAAAATTTTACAAATTGTGTCACCAGGAAAGAAATATTCTTCTGATAATGGTCCTGGAATTGAAGACCATGCTGCAAATTGAAAAGTATTTTGGTCTATTACAAATTTCTGCTACTCGAATGGTTCTAGAAAAGTAGAGAAAATAAATTTCCTCTAAGCTCTCTGCAACTGACCACTCACAAATCTCATCTTTTTCTGTTTTCAGTATTATCTGGTACAACCAGATTTTTTAAAAGTGAAAATTACTCTCTCTTCCCCTTTATACTTATTCTCATTTGCTCTCATTATTATTTCTTTCAAGTTATCTTAACATGTTTTCTCAAGATTGTCCTATTCTATGAAGATGAGCTTAAGTGAGAATAGAGTTGCTCTATATTTCTAAGAGTATTTTCATTTGTTTTTATTTATAGCCAATGACATTTAGGAGTTTAAAAAGTGATAGGGAGTTTTTGAAGTACTCACTTTCTCCTCGACATGACATAATAAAACAGTCAGTTCTTTGTTTGTATGTGGTGCTGGGGATCGAACCCGGGCCGCACGCATGCCAGGCGAGCGCGCTACCGCTTGAGCCACATCCCCAGCCCAAAACAGTCAGTTCTTGATAATTAATTCTATGTTTCTTATTAATTTGGTAAACCAGATCTTCCAGTAGCCCTTTTGCTTGCAATAAATTCACACATTTTCTTATCTATCAACTCTAAATTCTTAGAGGATAGAGAAAACTTGGCCTTATAGATCTTTCATAGGTTGGTTGTTTCTCTGGAGTCAAAAATCATCTATTTTTTTTCTAAGGATCTCTAAAATTTGAATATATAAGAGTGAAATTTACAATAAAACATATTTTTGACCATTTGAATATATGTCACACTTAAATCCATTTTTTAAAACAATCTACATAACACTTTTTATTTATGATGTTGATTCTACCTAAAGTTTGAGACTAAAGTTCATTTCTCAACTTTCTTAATTTACATTTTTGAATCTTTGGCTGACCTTTCTTAGAAAGCAAAACCTGTTAAAATGTATTAAATAAATAGTGATTTCTTTTGGTTCTTTTTTTTTTTAGTTGAAAAGGAAAAAAAAGTACATGATTAGATTACTTAAATCTTGCTATTCTACTCTGCTGCCTTTTTATATTTTTATTCCAAAGAGTCTCATTAAGTGGACTAATTGCTGCGTATCTGTGATCCAGGACAATAAATATTTATAAAAATACTGAATTGTGCCACAAATTTCTGCATTTATTCCTTAATTACAGTCCTTAATTTGACTGGCTGCCCTGAGTTAGAGCAGGCATCTTAAGCCATCAGGTAACCTCAGGCATATAAGTAAAATACTAAACTTATCAAAGAAGAAAAATAGAGAAATCCTGCTTATTGACTCCACAGAGTTTCTTGCAATGCCAGCTTTTGATTCTCTGAACTTCTTTTGCTAGAAAGCATAAACCTGATCTTTTCAGTTATTGTGGTTGGGTTCTATTCATCAGCAAATTAACTCAAATTCAAATTAATATAACACTTTAAAGTACATAAAAGTAAACATAAATTAAAGTAAATATAGAAAAAGCAAAAACCATAGCTTATAAGTGTTAGATTGATAGGCTTAAAACAAAATGGCAGCAATAAAAAAAGAAATACTTTAGGCAGAATGTGTGAAAAGGAAGAGAATAATTTTTTAGACTTGTGTTATATAGCTCTGATTACTAAAATAAATGCATGATATGATTTATTTAAAAAAAGGTTTAGTTAAGTTCATAGATTTGAGACTGCTCTCTCTGATTGGTTGGCCCCATGATTTAGGGCCCATGGAGAGAAAGTACACTATGTAGGAAGGGCTTGGCAGAGCAAAGCTCTCACCACCTCTTGGCCGAGGAGCCAGAGAAGGAGAGAGAGAAACAGAGAAAGGGGCTGGAGTCCCACTATCCCCTCCAAGGAGGGACATGCTCCAAATGAGCCACCATCCTCCCACTAGGACATGCCTCTTAAAAGTTGTGTCACCTCCCAATAGCACCACACTGAGGACCAGCCCTTTATCACATGAACCACTCACTGGGAACACTTAGGAGCTAAACTACAGCTAGATTGCTTCATGTCTAGTATTAGAACTATATGAGCAGGTAGTGAGAAATCCATTCTAACAAAATACATTAAAAAGTATTGAGGAATATTTTAATGCATATGTTTCTTTTTAGATTTTATGGCATTGTTATAAACTACAAATAGAAGCAAAGAAATAATTTCTGTTTTCCATAACGAAGCAAGGACCTCTGCTATAAAGGAAAACATATTTGAAGTTTATGAATAGAACATGTCTGAATACTTTTGAAAATCTTTATCTAGTGTTCTGATTGTGTTCAAAAATTAATAGAGTTAACAAATTACTACTCTATGAGATGTGAAATGTAATCTCCACACAAATTCTTCCTCTCCTTTTCTTTGCACTTTTCCTTTCATTTGTACTACTAATATTCTTATCTGGGATACAGAATTTGATCTTTTTTAAGAAGGGAATGATTTTTTTTAGATTTGTGTTATATAGTTTATATTTGTGTTATATAGTCTTATATATTTCTATATAGTTATAGTCTTACCTGTAAATTGCAAGGTTGGTCAAGAACATCTTTGTGAACTTATACTTCTGACACTCAATAATTTTTATGTTCCATATCCACAATTGTGAGAATACCTGCTAATACAATAATAATTAGTAATTATAAAAATATTCTCTATGATTTGTAAAGTACAATGAGAATTCTTCTTCTTCTTCTTCCTATGTCCTACTAATTTATAATGAATATGGTAAATTACTTTTTCACATGGGTCAGTTTTTCTAGAAATCTTGGTATAAACCTACATAAATGATTAAACCATACATCTAATTTAAATAGATTTAATTTAAATAAAAGAAACTAAGCATTCTCTTAAATATTATATACATACATGTACATATAATGCATATATATTCCATGAAGTCAATATGAATATTTGTATATAGAGATTATGTGATGTTATATATTTTATATGAGACTGTATTGTATATTATTTAGACTTTTAGTAATCATTCATTCATTAAAAATTATAAATTAACCATTTGTTGTGCACTAGACATTGTTCTAAGAGTACTGATCAATTCCGTAAAAACTGACACTTTGATCCCTCTAGATGATTGGACAATGGTCTCTGAAGTGTTTCTGGACTTCTCTCTGGGAGAGACATGTTCTCACATCTTTCTCACTTCTGGAGAAGCCAACGCATTTCTATATGCTAAAGCACATCTCTGTATTCCCTTGTCCACTTTCTGAAGCAACTCCAGTTCCCCTTAGTCTTATGTGAACAATGCATTCTCTCTTCTATTTTATGAAGGAAGAAGAGCCATCTCTGAAGGATATTCTAAAATGCTTCTACTCACATCCTTTGATTAACAACAATGAAAGAACTGGTGTTCTGTTCAGGTTGGTTGGTTTGTTTGTTTATCCAGGATGGACACATCATCAGTGTACAATGCTTTTTAAAAGTCAATGCCATCCCATGAAATAAACACAAGTGCAAGTATCTTAACAACAGTGCTAGAAAGAACATACAGCATTGCTATATCCCTGGTTCATATTGGCTATTTTTAAGGAGATATTTATTATGAAAAGTTAAAATAAATATTTTCTTTATTTAAATTTGTTTTTGAAAACTCTTTTCTTAGTCCTCTTTTCTCACCAAAATGTAACAGGAGAAAAGATTTTGAAATCTTAGAAAAGAAGACAGTAAGACATTTTTTAGTGATTGGTTTCTTAAATGGGTTTTTGCATATTCATTTAAATCCTATGATCATATTGTTTTTACTAAGTTATACTGATGGAGTTCTATCATTTATTTATTGTAAAGTGCTAGTGCTAAGCAGTGCTTTTACTCATCATGTGAAGAATCATTAGGTGTCAAAGCCATTAAGAGGGAGTCTCTAGTAAAGGACTCTTCTCTGAAACCCACTCCCTGGTTTATGAGGTCTCCACAATTTTCTTAACCCTGATTCTCTTTCTCATTCCAAAATGCTAGGATGCCATCCTGAAACAGAAAAAAGTGATGCTACATAAAACTTTGAGGTTTTCTACATTTTTGCTGCTAAAATATCTTTTTGCATTTTACATAGTCATTACTTTAAAAAGATAACAATTTCTAATGGGAAACCATTTAAGTTTTGGAATTGTGATTTTTTTGCACTATTTTAAATATGTCTAAGTGCTTAGATTTTATTAGTCTCCAGGACTTAATAATTCTAATTAAAATCAACAAGTAGATTGCATTGGACAACTGAGCTTTTCAATCTTCTCCCCGCAGTATCCCTGGGAATCCAACATCAGCTTTAGCATGAAAGTCGTGATCACCTGCTGCTGTCTGGCCACCATTGACTTCCCCACAGAGTCTGCTGTCTGATGCCACAGATGTGAGCAAATGACATAAAATCGAGGTTCAAATCCCTGCTGATCATTTTGCCTACAAAGACTTCCTGAGCATAGTTTGTCAGAGCTGTGGTAAATTGAAGAGGAGAATGATTCTCTTGCTTCTGAGTCTCTGCATTCAAAGAATTTCCCCACAATAAGGGTTCTGGGCTGCTTGGTGTCACACAGTTTCACAGGCACTTCCTTTAGATGTGCCTCTATCTATTCTTCTCAAGATTTATACACACTTCTGAGATGACAGTGTTGGAAAGAGTTCAAATAGCAATAGCCACATTGTCAAAAATATCAGATGGCGTCTGTTCCACAAGTTGCATTGTTGGGAGTCCTGTTCGTTGCAGCCAGTTTCTTTCTTTGTAATAAAATCATCCTTGAACCCTAGAGTCTGTCCCTCTGCCCCTCCACCTTCCCCAGTGTGTTCTAATTACAGCTCTGGTCGTGCATGGCTTATTTAGTTTATATGGTCAATCTTTCTCTCTGTGTATTGTGTGTATGTGTGTGTGTGTGTGTGTGTGTGTGTGTGTGTGTGTGTGTGTGTCTGGGTGCACATATATGTGCCAGAGATACAGAAACAGAGAGATACATATATAGAGAGATATCTTAATATTTTTATAGGACCATAAAAATTAATGTCAATTTTATTTGTTTTTTATGAATTACCTGCTTCATGTACATGTAAATGCATCTATTTTTCTTAGGCATTATTTAAGATGTGTTGGGGGAAGGGGAGAGTAAAATGATTAAGTGCATTTATGTATATATGTATGGGCAGAAGAGTGTGCTCTGCTACCTTCTTCTGGAAAAACAACTTCTTTAAATGACAAACCAACAATAAATACAGCAGGTTCATAAATTGGCTGGCTTTAGTGTCTTTCATTAAAAAAATCTATTATGTTCAAATCCTATTGCAAGAGAAATTTGAAGTTTTTCATAACAATTATATGTAGATTCTAGTTTCTAATTATTGCTCCAAAAGGCAATACTGTATTCCTTAGTTTTGAAAAAAAATATCATTATGCTTCTTCATTAAAATTAGACAAAACAATTTTAATTTTTACTGAAGGTGTCTTCCAAGAACATATTCTGCAAAATTTGTTAGGTATATTGCATATGTTCTAATATAAAGCCACAGAAATTGAAACAAACAAAAGGAAATAAAGTCATATTTCCTATTGTTACATAGAAATGATATTTATACTAAAGGCTTTCATGAAACCAGATTCTTCATTTTATTCTGAGTCTATAAATAAGAAAAGCCAGTCAACACTTTGGGCTGAAAAAAATAATAATGAAAGGTTCTTCTTCACCTTGATTCTTCAGAGTGAATTGCATGGGTACAGCTCCTCAGTTTACAATATCCTAAAATTTTCACTCTGTAGCAGCTAAGGATCCTCAGACAAAAGACAACATACTCTCCAAACCAATTTGGAAGATGTGTGATCTGGTAATCACAGGTTATTCACAGTTCTGAGAGAATATCAAACTCATCTCCTGACACTGATTCCCGGAGCATCCAGGTGATGCTGGGTCCCTGAATGTAATCCTACTTTTGGTGCAGATGGGCTTTGGCTCATTTTAAAGGTGAAAGAAAACAATATGCATAGACCTCCTATTTCAGTGGCTTTCTGCATTTTCTAGGAAAAAAAGTTACACTTCCTTTTATCTATCATTGAAAAACATAAAACAGTATTTAGATAATAAAGTACTATTATAATCCATGTATGATTTAAAAATAACTAATGAAGAGTAAGGAAGTATAAATATAAATAGACAACTTATTTGTGGTCTTGTATTTTTGAAATTGTATAATTTGCTTAATGAATGGTAGCAATTACACAGACTAACTTCAACATGAATGTAAACCAAATAAGATAATGCACATTTTAAATATTATATTGGTTTGTCTAATAGCTACTAGTATCAATAATGATTTACTACTCTGCTTATAGGAATGATACATATAAATTTCTTGGCAAATTGTGGAATTCAAGATAATCATGACATCGGCTTGATTTTCCAGAGACTCAATAGAAAGTGGTTTAGATTGATCTTCAACCAGTCATTTGTCCTCTTGAGTGTATATTAAAATAGAGCTCAGCACGTGCTCATTAGATGACTATAAAAAGGATATTATGTATGCAAACTTCCTAGCTAACCTGGGAATATTGTAGACACCTAAGAAACACTTGAGTTTTTCTTATTTTCTTTTTTAGTTCTTCTAATTGACACACAGAATAATTCCTATGGACCTACGTACATCTCATCATGAACATGCTTGTCTCTTCTGGGATACACAAGCAAGACAATATCAGGAACATTTTGATAACATTGAAGTCAATATAGAATCATTGTGAATTCTTCTACTTAAATGACAAAAAGGATTCCGTTTTCTTGATTTGACCCTGCTTAATTCACTACTAAGTACCAGAAATTGTTCAAAAATATTAATCTTAAAATATGGGATTCTGCAATTACTTTGACTGTTACTTAGAACAGAGTCCTGGCTAATTAAAAGTGATAGCCTGGTTATTGTGAAATGCAGTGATATCAGGATGAACAATTACCAAGCAAATTTGACAAAGTACCTACTGAACCAAATGCCTTGGAGAACTACGTGGCTATTGCATTTGAAAACAAGAATAACATAAACGACAACACTTGGGTGGAATAAGACCTTCCAACTATATAGAAGACTTTACAGAAAGAAAATGCAAAAAAAAATATCTTTCAGCTCAAGTAATGGGAATAATGCTTCATGAATTCTTTTCACATCCTAATATTTTATTCCTTGTCATTAGACTATTGGTAACGTCAATAGATACCTAAGATGTGAAAAGACAACACCATTTACACCTTAATGAAAAGCAGGACTATATCATGAACCAACAGGGAGGGGACGAGACTTGTGTGGCAAGAAGACAGGAACCAGCCTGTGGAGACACCTGGGAGGGCGTCCATCAGCAGAGGGAGAAGGGCACAGGACAGAGGTGAAGGTGGACCAGGGACTTGCTGCCACAGGGACAAAGACACGAGGCAGAAAGCAGGCCCCTGGGAGCCTGGATCAGGTGGTGGGACGGTCAGGGATGACCGGGAGGTAGGAAGGACACCATCAGAAATTCCACAGGAAGGGAGCTTCGGAACAGAGATGCCCGACTTCACAGTTTATTAAAACACTATTTCAGGCTTTTGTTGAATTTGGCTTGAAAATGGAAGAGCAGACCAGAACTATAATGATGCCAAAAATCACAGCCCAGTCATGGAGCAGTAATGCCACACTGTATATGGGACCAAGCAGGGCGGCAAAAGTTTAAATGCAAATTCTCAGAAGAGTCTTCCTTTAAACATTCTCTTCATACATCCTATTCTTTTTCTTTAGGAGCTTTGTTTGGGTTAATAAAAGCCTGATTTTTTTTTATTTAGATAGGTACCCAGCGCAGACATTTTTAAAAGCTTTTATCCTTCAAAATATGAATGTTGATAAGAACAATATCTTAAGAAAGCTTAAAACAATACAAATTACCATATCTCCCTTTATAAGGCCCCAATGCTAATTAAAATGAAAACTGAATGTACAGTTAATTTAATGTTTCATACTCTCTTGAAACATTTCCAAATAAAAATATGGCATACCCTTGTCATGAGCACTAATTCGAATAACAGAAGAGATAAGAAGCCTTTCCTCTTCCAAGCATCACATATAAGAAATAATTTGCAGTAAATCTTTAAATTCATGGCATCATCAAAACTACCTAATGCTGCCCGAATACCACCCCCTTATTCCACAGGTCAGGAAATTACGATGCAGAGAGATGGAGGTGGTCAGCACTGCAGCAGGACATCCTAGTTCCTTGAAGAGCACCTTTCTAAACACAGGTCCCACATGGGTTTTCACTGTGTGACCAGCAGTGGAGACACATCCCTTCATTAGAGCAGTGCAGAAATCGACAGAGCTGAGACACATGCCTTGACTTCCAGGAAGAAAGAAACGCAGTGGAACCTTTGGCAGCTCTTGCTCACAAAACAATACTTTAACAGAGCCATCCATTCATGGGCTAATAAAAAAAGGCTGATTCTCTACAGGAAGCAGGTAAGAACTGGCCACGGAGTCCTCTCTGAATTCTGGAAGCAGTCGGGGGCGGAGGGGGGCTGGCATTCATGCAATTGCCTGCCACTGCCTTCTGCTCTAGAAGCTGGAGAGTTAGGCTATGAACTGCCCACAGTTGAAATAAAATCACAACAGGATTTGGTGGGTTTCTCCATCTGAAAAACTCCTCCATTTACCTACAGTTATACATGTAACTGGGGTGAATGTTCAAACCCAAGAACTGGGGTTCTGTTCAAACCCAAGATCACAAGACTGAATCTCAGGATCACAAGACATGATTCTATATTTTGTGCTATGTGAGATGATACTGAATAGTAAGGGGATTCGTCTGTGTCCCAAGAAGAGCCCAAAGGTAGTCATTTCTCCATGGCTGTGACAAGGGCAGCTAAATGGGGCCTCCCACAGATGATCAAGACAGTCCTCTTAGATTCACTTTTAAAGAAATGGATGCTGTGCCCAACAGAACAAACTGCCACACCTTGATGAAGTGGCCACATGAACCAGGGAAGAAGTTCCCCTGGGGGCCATGAGTGTGGCTCGGTGGCACAGTGTGAGCTCAGCATGCACAAGGCCCTGGGGTCAATCCCCGGTGCTCATGGGGGCATGCACACAGAGGACCAAGTTCCCCCTTGATTCCCAGTTCAACCAGGTTCCTTTATTATGCTTACTGCCAACACCTGTAGGAACTATTGCTTAATAAAAAGTAATTCAGCATTTCTATTTTCATTCTACCACTCATTTGTGGACTTCATGCCAGATACAAGAAAAAAATGAAGATAAAGAGTCAATAAAATCAAGTTCAGTTTAGAGGAAGAAGGAAGAAATGGGCTTGGAAGCCGTTTCCCTCACATGAAGGACAAGAAAGACCCAAAAGCATTTGATTATTTGGGACTGGCTGACTTCACTTAGCATCATCTTCTCTAACTCCATCCATTTACCTGCAAATGCCATGATTTTATTCTCTTTTATTGCTGAGTAAGATTCCATTGTGTATATATACCACATTTTTTATCCATTCATTTATTGAAGGGCATCTAGGTTGGTTCCACAGTTTAGCTATTGTGAATTGTGCTGCTATAAACATTGATGTGTCTGTGTCCTTGTAGTATGCTGTTTTTATATTTTTAAGTCCTCTGGGTATAGATCATTTTCTCTGATATAAGGAGAATGATTCGTAGTAGGGTAGGCAGGGGGAGCATGGGAGGAATAGACAAACTCTAGACAGGGCAGAGGGGTAGGAGGGGAAGGGAGGGGCAAGGGTTAGAAATGATGGTGGAGGGGCTGGGGTTGTGGCTCACTGGTAGAGCACGCACCTAGCATGCACGAGGCCCTGGGTTCAATCCTCAGCACCACATATTAGTAAATAAGTAAAATAAAGGTATTATGTCCAACTACAACTAAAAAATAAATATTTTTAAAAAAAGAAATGATGGTGGAATGTGTTGGACATTATCCAAAGTACATGTCTGAAGACATGAATTGGTGTGAATATACTTTGTATACAGCCAGAAAACATGAAAAACTGTGTTCTATGTGTAATATGAATTGTAATGCATTTTGCTGTCATATATGAATTAAATAAATAATGTTCACAATTGGGAAAAAAAAGGAAGGAAAGAAAGAAATACCCAAAGGTAGCAAGGAGGACTAAAAGTAGCCCTGGCGACAATCCACATACACCACTGTCCAGACCTCAGGGTAGCATGATTATGGACAGAGGCTTCCCTGAAGCAAAGACTCCCAGTAAGCTCAGGTACAGCAGTGAAGGGCTGAGACCAGAGTCCTGTTCCACCGAAGCACAATCTGTCACTGCTATTGCCCACTTGGTGTAGCAAGGGGCTGTGAAATACTTTGTTTGAAGAAAGGATTTTGTGGCTTTATTTTAAGGGAAGGGAAAATAACAAAAACACAGACTTCTGTGAAGGGGTTTAGTTGGTTCACTTTAGGATGGCACTTCAACATGAAAGGTTTTTAAAAGCAGTTACAGGCGAAAGTGACAGAGGAGAGGAAATGACTGGACCAGAGACAGGAAAGCCAGGAAGAAGTGGCAACATGTGGCTGAGAAATCATAAAATATGGACTGTGGTGCCTGCAGGCTGGTCAAGGGTGACAGACATGAAGTGGATGAGGAGCCCCCGGGGGTGAGGCAGTCTCGGGGCTCCATAGGGAACCCACTGTAGACATCAGTAATGATTCCTTGGGCTTCTGGGACGGTGCTCATCTCTGAAGCCTGCCAGGATGGACATCAGGAACCTGACTTTCCCCAGATACCCCGACAGTCCAAAATCAGGGGGAAATCCACGTAATCCTGGGAGGCTAGCAATGGTCAGACGGGCACCCACAACTTAGTGAGTGGTGAGGCTGGTGACTTGGTGCGGTCTCATTTAGCTCTAGGTAACCCTACAGTGTCAAGTTTCGGAACCTGCAGGATCACACCCTGGAAAAATACTGGGACACCTAGTTGCGTCACCTGGAAAGTCAGCTTGCCTCTGTGGCATGCGTTTCCATTTCTCCAAAACTGAAACCCCAGATCCTTCATAATGAAGTGTGCAGACTGTCCACCTTCTAAATGTAGCTCAACAACTGTTTTCTGAAAAGCTGATGGCCGTGGGTTTCTCCGATTCAGACGTCCAGCAGTAACATGCTTGTGCAAACTAAAGGCAAACCAGCAAACAGCACGTCATCCTTCCAGTTCTTCCCAACTCTCAGAATTATTCCCAACATATCTGCTCCCTCCCACTTGGTCCACCAAGAAATCCCACTGAGGGTACCTTGGAAACATGGGCAGGTTCCAACCACTTCCCCCAGGTCCCTGGCTGAGGCACTCATGCCCCCACCCTGCCAGCTGCCACCTTTGTGCCCTTAGAGGGCAGTCCCCACGCAGCAGCAGAGGGGTCCCGCCAAGACAGAAGCCAGAATTCAACACCCCACCCCTCAAGGTCTACAGCTCATTGTCTCACAAAGGTTAACGGTAGGTTCTTGCCGGGTGTAATGGTGCACCCCTGTTATCCCAGGCACTGAGGAGGCCGAGGCATGAGGATTACTAGTTCAAGGCTAACCTCAGCAATTTCATGAGTCCCTCAGCAACTTGGTAAGACCCTATCTCAAAACAAAAAAATAAAAAGTACTGGGGTCAAGAGCCACTAAGTTCAATCCCTAGAAAAAAAAGAAAGAAAGAGCAAGGAACACCATGGTCCTTGAGAAGAGCAACAGGGTAACTGAGCAGGTAAGACTGCAGACTGGAGCCAGACGCCCGGGTTCCAACAGCGGCTCTGCTATTTACTTTGTAACCACAGGGGAATTACTTAACCGCTCTGAGCCTCTGGTTCTTCATTTACAATAAAAGTTCATACATTTAGAGGTTAATGTGCTAATATATGAAAAGCATTTAGAAGGAGATGGCCCTTGGGAAGTGCTTGGTCAACATTCACTGTTATTTAAGAGAATTGTGGAGATCAAATGCTAACAAGGAAAGTTGGACAGAACATGCTTATGAGAAAGGAGCTAATTATAACACAGGACGCACACTGACTTACTGTTATACAGAAGGTATCAAAAAGGTGGACACATAGAATCAACTGTGACAGGAAATACTCCAAATTGTGAATAACTATTTCCACCATAAGGAATTAAGAAATAAAGATGACACCTCAACATCATTCTTAAACAAGAGAAACCGGGCCTGGCAGCTGTGAAGGGATCCATCCCACAGCCCCTCCACGGGCGTCATCCTAAGACCAAGACCAGTCTATGAAGGCCAAGGAGTCACACGCCTCCCGTCCACCTTGCTAGTGAGCTACACAGACCTGAGCCTCCAACACCCAGTGCTGGGCAAGAAGCTTGCCCAACTGAATAGATTTGACCCGAATGGTCCACATTTTGTGCAATATCCTTTAGAAATAATGAGGCTTCCACTTCCCTTCCTCAGAGGCAGAGTCCTCCTTACCCAAAACTTCCTGGTGAACCAGTGGAAACCCTTCTTTTATTCAACTCCACCTCCCAACGAGCTTCCACTGATTTATCAAATACCTTCATCCCCTGCACTCAGCTGCATCCCAATTCATCATTAGTCAAAAAGGAAAAAAAATGTCAGTATTCTACAGGAAATGTCTGCAAACCCGAAGAGCTTCCATCCCCCTCAGGCACAGCACAGCGAACCCCAGGGGCCTGTGGGCAATCACCTCAGATAATCCCTGTACATAGGAAATCTCCCCTCTGTAAGAGGCACCTGACCTTTCTAGTCTTGTCATTTCATTTAATGAAGATGAAGCTGAGAATCACAAAGATTAACTAGGCGGCCAGAGGCCTCAGTGAAGACAAGGTCAGCCTGGAGTCCGCCATTTTGGCCCTCTGCTTCGATATAGTGATGCCCTCAACCAAGGGTTGCCCAAGCCACGGGGCTCTAAGGCCCCATAAGAGCTCATCTCAGTAGGCCAGGTGTATGTTCTTCTCCTCAATGTGCCAACTTCTAATCTATGTCACCATTCCTGACTCTCTATGTCACCATTCCTGACTACTATGCAATGAATCCATGGAAATTTCTAGAGTAAACAATGAAAATCAACAACTGCATTTGCAAATTCATCACCCAATATTTATTTGTTGGTTATAGTATATGTGATATACGTAGAGGCCCACCAGCTACAAGGGAATTTGTGCTTGGAGGAACACATGAAGTTGAGAAGACCCCTCCCCCCCAAAAATTAAAGTATCAAAATCCAGATATACAAATGAATACTTTCAAGACCAAGACTAATCTGATTTTTAAAAAAATAAAACTTTCCCATGACCCCTATTCACCCCAATTTAGTTACTTTTCCACAGTGCAAGCCCTCAGCAAGCCCAGGCCCCTGTTCCTGGGTCTAACTGCCACATTTACTGAATTCATCGTCTAACTCGCACATCTCATTCTACAGTAATTACCACGATCGCCAAAAATGACTAAAGTCACCAAGGCAGCGACTCCTTCCAGCTTCTGGGCTGGGACCATGTTCTTGTTCTGATCTGACAATAAGACTGACTGACTGTTGGACACTGCAGAATCAGAGCAGTGGACAACTAATACATTTATTCTTCTGCAAACAGACAGGCAAACTCGGAACAGGTTATAGGAACACTGTTCTCACTATGAAAAGGAGAGCTGGGTTTGTGTGTTAATGCTTATTTTCAAAGCAAATATGAGCCTGTATACGTTCAACTATTCTCAGTTTATATTTTAAAATAATACATATTCAAGATCCTCCCAGACCAGCACATTGTACAGGTACTTTTCTTTTTACCTTTGCATGGCAATGTATGGAATGAATGACAATTTAGATGTAACTAGCTGTCTGTTGATGAAGACAAAGAAAGACTCCTGTTAGTTACTTTAACAACAACAACAACAACAAAAAAAAAACTTTGGAATAACCATACGTGTATAAACCTCTATACTATTTCCTAGAATTGCTGTGCAAATTGATCCAATTTTTAAAAAAAGAATGTCTAAAGTTAAATGAAGGCATCAGTCTACCTTATGTTAGGGGGAAAATTTATAGTTCTGGCTCCTTGAATTAAAAGGCTAAAGCTTGTAAGATAATTCTAATGTTTTCTAGAAGGAAAATGTACACTTGGGCTTTGTTCTGGCTCCCCCTACCTGAATACTACATGAGTTGGAGGACTATCAAACACCGGTCCAGGTTGTGGTGGAAGACCCAGCCAAATTTAGAACTTAAAAATGTGTTTAAAACCCATAGAAATTATGAGCAAAACTTTCAGTTTTTCACATCCTTCTTCAAAGTCACTTTTCCAAAGAGGTACTGATGTAAAAGCTGATCTCTTGGGAGAAAGGTGTAAGTGAAAAGCCCTTTGTTATTTAAAGTGCTTTAGAAAGTAGCAAGGCAAGCCTCTCCCAGAAGTCACCTCTCCTTGGAAAGGCCAGCGTCTGCAGGTATGGTGTCCTTGGCTCCTTCACCTAACCATGAAACCCATCACCTACTGGACAGAAGCAAAGAGACCAACCCCCCTTCAGCAAGCCACCACTGCTGCAGGATCAAGAGGTGTCACTGAGGACCATATATATTTTAGGACACTTTTTAAAACTCATTTTTAACATGCTCTTGGTTAACTAGCTAATTCAGAAAGTACTGGTGTTATGGGGAAATCATTGAAAAGGTTCTGCAATGATTCAGAACACTCATCCTTTTGGGGGAGGGGGGCATGATACAGGGGATTAAACTCAGGGGAACTCAGCCATGAGCCACATCCACAGCCATATTTTGTACTTTAGAGACAACCTCTCAGTTGCTTAGCGCCTCGACACTGCTGAGGCTGGCTTTGAACCCGTAATCCTCCTGCCTCAGCCTCTGGAGCCACTGGGATTATAAGCATGCGTCACCACCCCTGGCTCACTGGCCCTTTCTGTAGAGTTCTCTCCCCTACCTGACCATAAGCTCCTTAAGGGCAAGGCCTAGACTTACAGGACTCAAGAGTACATTTTCCAGAAATATTTGCAATTTAACAAATGAAAGAAAAGCTGATGACCAGAAAATAAAACTAGAATTATTAACTCAAGTTGTGATTAACAGCTGTGCTCTGTCTCTCAAGGAAAGATCATAGAAAGAAACAGACATTATTACTGTATGTGTACATAGGACTACATGACCAATATGATTCTGCAACAAGTACATTCAGAAAAGTGAGCAATTATATCCCATCTGTGTATGATATATCAAAGTGCATAAATGCATCTACGGTCATGTATAGCAATTAAAACAAATAAAAAATTTTTTAAAAAAAGGTCACCCTTAAAGAGGAATCCATTTTTTTCATCATTTGAAATAGAGAGGATCCAATGAAAGAAAGTTTATTTGGTTAGGGTCAACCTCATTTATCTACATTTGAATCTTACAGCAAATCCTTCAACTTCATTTTCACAAACAGTTTATAATTACTGTAGAACTATTGAGAATTTATTTTCTTGATGTTTAAACACCACCCCACCCCAACCCTCTACTTTCTGCCCCTTCCATTTTCCCTTCCCTAACAACATAAGAAAACTATTTCCATTTTGTCATCCCAAGAGTAATACAACTACAGGTTATGACTAGTCTGTCCTCAGATCAGAAAGTCATTTGTCACAAGCTAAGTAACTTAATGCAAATTTTTATAACTGCAGAGAAGGAAAGGGGTTCGTTTAACAGCAGTAGTGTCACCATGCTCCCCTGTCCCAGAGAGCATAGCAATTTTAGTTAAAGAAACGCTGCCCACCACTGTGTGAAAATGTCCCTTGTCCACATGAATGGACACACAGCTTGTCTGTTGGCAATGCCAGGCGAAGGACCAATGCAGACACCAGTTCAAAGCACCAACTGAAGTAACCAAGACGGCTGCACTCAACACTTGGCAGCCTGATGCAGGCCACACTGCCCACCAGGTTCAGTAGGACCCGTGTCTCCACCACAGAAGGAACTGAGCTCAGCGACCATTCAGAAAAGGCGTCGGCCTCGGCCCCGGCAGCTCTGGAAGACAAACACCAGGGAGAAGGCCTCTTCTGGGTTCCATTTCCCACCTCCCTGGGCAGTGGCCACAGTAAGAAGCCCACCACATCCACGTGCAGCAAGCAGGACGTTTTTACCTGGTCAGTAACAGTTAACGAGTGATCCCTGTGGGAAAGGCATGATATTTAGGATCAAAAATCACACATGCTCTAGGACACCAGGTCACACCTCTGGAATCCCAGGGACTCGAGAGGCTGAGGCTGGGTGGTGTCAAGTTCAAGAACAGCCTAGGCAATCTAATGAGACCCTGTGTCAAAATAAAAAATAAGAACAACCGGGGATGCTGCTCAGTGGAAGAGTGTCCCCGGGCTCGATCTCTAGCACCACGAGCACCACATGAAGAACAAAATGTATGCTAAGGATAAGATTAAAGAGCTGGTTTAACGACACAGTCCTATTAATTATCCAAGCAAACAAAGCATGTCATTCTTGGGATGATGCTTTTTTAATTATTAGGACTAGCTGACATCTGTGGTTGATTTAAAAATGCCATTTGTCTCTGGAGATTTTTCTCTGAATTCTACTGACATTAATCATTATGTGTCCTTTAAATAACTGCATTTCCTACTAGTGAACAGAAGTGAGCGCCACGTACAGGCACATCACACACACGTGCACACACAAGACCTAGGAAGAGAGAGAGAATGGACACTATTGCTGAACAATGATTAATCACAGAACTAGTAATTGGCCACTTTTTTTCATTTCTACACACATAAAAAATAAACAGCCATATAAATGACATTAAAATTCTTAATTTGAAGCTAGAAATAAAAGTAATGGAGTTTTCAAAGAAATAGGGGAATTACACTCAGAATTACCTCAGGAATCACTGTGGTGGAGCAAGTTATAACTGGAACTACAGTGGCCCTGTGACGATAGCCTTACTGAAAACACACGCAAGGGTGCAGGGGACTGGCTTCTCAATCCTTCTAAAAGGTGAAGCTAAATAACATGGTCTGAACTTATAAAGGAGTGGCAGGCAAATAAACACAAGTAAGTACCTGTGTCTCCCCAAAATTACAAAGACAAAAAAGGTACACAGAAGTAGGAGCCATTCTGTGACACTGATGGAAAACTAGGGGGAAGAGACTGTGAGCAGCCCAAATTACAGGGAAACTCATATAAGATTTTTAAATGTGACATTTACAAAGAAAGTCACAAATCAAAGGTGAAAGGGGCTGAGCAAGCTGACACCCATGATTACAAATGGACAGGGGATTACTGGAGTCCCCTCTTCACAGCAAGCAGCTTACAGAATCAGCCAGTCACTGAGCGCCCAAGTGCATCTCCCAACAGAGGAGTGGAAGTGCCCACACACATCCAGGGGAGCAGGAGAGCATCTCCACATGACTTAGCACACTGCAGGACTCAAAAGCACACCTCGGGGACCATCCAATCTCCTATCCCAGGATCTTGTCATCTTTGGAGATGCAATTGGCAAAGTTCAGAAAAGCCCACGGGTCTTTAAAAGGTAAATTATAAAGGAAAAAAAATGGAAGAAAACCTGTAGATTAAGAGAGTCAAGATATATGGCAGGTTTTTTTAAGCAAAAATATTTAGCTTTACTGCCTCAGAACTAACATTTAGGGGGAAAAATCAAGATGAAACAAAGAATAGTTATAATAAATATCAAAGAGTGGCCACTTTTGGAGGTTGGGACAGAGCTGTGACTTTCATGGGACCTCAGAAGTGTTAGGAGTCATGGCAATGTCTTACTTCTTGACCTGAATAGTGTTGCACAGGTGTTTGAGTTAAAATAATTCACCAGACTATACATTATTGGGGGACTTTAAATTTTTATTGCACATCATAATACAAAGTTTAAAAATAAAATACTTTCATAAAAACTACTCTAAAACTAGATAACCAGAGACTTCCCACAAAACAAAAAGAAGAAGAGAAATAAGCTGTGGTACCTGCCTCCGAAGTCTTTTGAACCTTCCTATGCATCTCAGAACCCACACAGACGTGGTTTCTGCCCATGGCATATAAACAGGATGTCACAGTTCGCTGGAAGAACCCTGAGGCACATTCTTGGGAGGCACAGAAACTGCACTGGGTTCTCTGACCATCCCCAAAGTGACAAGGATGGCACTGAAGAAACCAACTAACGCAGAATTGTCACGACGGGGATTTCAAGGAGCACCACAAACCAGCCTGTTTTCTATATTTGGTGGTAATTAAAACCTACCCTATTGAGAAGACTGTCAGGAAAAGCAAACGCACAAAGGTTCATGGCCCACAGCTCGGGAGCTCTCCTTCCACGCTGTGTGTGCCTGGGCAAAGTCATTGGTACTCTTTCTGAAAATAAAACAGCTTCAAAGACAAGCTGTGTGACAGTTGGAATGCCAAGTTACCCCAAAGGTGCACATGAAAGGCTCAGCCCCCTGGGGGTGCTCTAGTGGGCGGAGCTGTGGATCCTGAGGAGGAGGGGCCTGTGAGAGGACACACCCTTCTGAGTCAGAGAACACACCCTTCCCAGCTCCTGGTGGAATTGCTTTTGCTGCACCATGTTATCCCTCCATGATGCGCTGGCAAGGCCCAAAGCAGGGGGCCAATCCATACAGAATGGAGCCTCCCAAACCCAAACTGCCTCTTTGTAAGTTGACGGTCCTGGGTATTTCATTTTAGCTGCAAGTTGACGGTCCTGGGTGTTTCATTTTAGCCGTGGGAGGCTGGCTCGGCACATTTCAAGAAGGAAAAGCCCACACTGACCATCTGAAGACCTCAATTCAGATCCTGGCGCTGCCAGGAAATAACAGAAAAGCAAATCTCTTCTGTCTTAGTTTTCTCACATTTTAAATGAAAATGATTAAATAAGATGAACCCTGAAGCTTGTTCCAGCACTGAAGAATCTATGATTGTGGTAGGAAACACTGGCTCCCATAGGCAATAAATGCCACCAAAATCAAATAGGATTAAGAAATACCACAGTAGCAAATGACATTATTAATTTTTTTCTTTTCCAAATAGTAATGTTTTTTAATTAGAAAAAGGTAGAATTTATTTGAGCCCACCCCCAAAAAGCTGCAATCTGTGTACAATTTCTCCACATCCAGTTGAGACAATCCTTAGTATATTTGAAAATTAGTAAACAAAAATGTAAGAACAAAAGTCATCTTAACATCTTGAGTTGTATTTTCTTCATTTATCCATTTGTAAAAGAGGCAATGGTTTTTAAAAGCTAAAAGAATATGCTATTAGAAAACAGTCAATGAGGCTGGGGTTGTGGCTCAGCAGTAGAGCGCTCCCCTAGCACGTGCGGGGCCCTGGGTTCGATCCTCAGCACCACATCAAAATAAAATAAAGATATGGTGCCCATCTATAACTAAAAAGAAAAGAAAACAAAACAATGAGTTCAGCTCCCTTCCTTTTGCCCCAAGTTTGTGTTGTACCAATGTCAACCCAACACATCAGACCCTCAACAATCCCCAGTCACGACATTGAGGCCCTAACAGAAGAGCACAAAATGAGAACCGAATGTCTCTGTAGGATCAAAGGCAAGGCTTTAGGGAGTGGTCCTGTGAAACCAGCAGTGTCCCCGAGAGAGGGACAACAAGGACCCAGTGTCGTGCTTGCACTTCTTACACTGTTACAGGCTCTGCCACAACCATCTTCACAGGCATCATGTGCTCCCTCTTGAGCTCCTCAGGCAGAACCTGGGAGTTAGAGGAGGGACACGTACTTCACACACCAGGTAAGGGCAGGCCAGGGGCATGAACGGACACGGGATGCAAGAATGAGAGATGAACCAACACTGCGCCCCACCACCAGCAAAATGGGATCCTTGGAGGACTCACCCAAGGGGTTGGAGGAGGGGATCCCCCCCTGCTGACACAGATAGGACTTCACATTAAAACCTGAGAAAAGAACAGCTCGATTCAGGTCACCTGTGCAGAAACAGGAGGCCTCAGAGGTTCATGAAGGTGGGACACTTCACCATCTGGGGGTGAAGCTCAACTCTCAAGGCCTCGTCTGCTACTCTACCATGATAGCTCACAGAGAACCAGGAGAAGGCAAAAGACACAGCTTCTAGATTTCCAACAACCCATACCAAAAACGGGGGGCTTGTGCTACACCATAAATGGCCCCAGTGAGACTCAACTCTCCCTCTCTCAGTAAGGTGTTTGGGTGCATGTTGCTCACCATAACAACAACAAAAAATCTGTAACTATGTGAAGAATGCTTCCAATGTATCATTTTGAAAATAAAACATTTTCTTTCTAACATGGCCTTCCCCAGTTAAGAGTCTCAGGAAACAGAAATGGAAAGAGCTGCTGTTTCTTCACACCATTGTATCTAACAAACTACTTGATCTCCTACAGATCACCTGCCCTTACTCCTCGGAAGCCCGATGCTTCTGCCTGTGAACAAGATTCCAGCCCTTTGAACAGTATGATCACCCTCTTTCCTTATACTAGGCATTCTGTCCCTCTACAATGGATCACACCCAACAGTATACAAATATCCATCTTAAAAATATATAATAAAAACTCCCTCTTGATCCTACACCTCACCCTACCCAATTCTAGCTCCATTTCTGCTTGCCATTGTAGCAAACCTCTTCTGAATGCAAGTACAGCCTCACCTCATTCTGTTCAAACCCACTCAAATCAGTCTTGCATCCCCACTCTCCATTAAACCTGCTCATAAAGGACCACCACCCGCCCTCTTGGCAAATGCAATAGATCATGCTCAGCCTTCACTGGACTCAGTCTCCCAGCATATTACACAGCCGTATCACCCTCTTCTGGAAACATCCTTCACTAACACTCTGGCCTCCAGATCAGTGCTCTTCGGTCGCCTCTGCTGGTTCTCATTGTAGGTCATCTCTCTGCCCAACCAGACTCCCTAATGATGTCCTTTAGTCCCATGGCATTATACACCACCTACAAGATGACTTTTCCCAAATTTGCATCTCAAACTCCAACCACAAATAATATATCAACTGAGCTATTTAGTGAGCAGCTCAAGCAGCAGACACCAAAGAACTCTTGGGTTCCCCTTCCATGTTCATCCCACCCCACACAAGATCTGGAAAAACTCCCCCCGTTCTTTCATCCCAGATGAATGACACCAACATATGCCCAATATCAACTTGTCTGCCACCAAAAGCGAAACTAGAAGTCACGCCGCATTGCTCATATCCCACCAGCTACCTGCAAAGGCCACTGACTCCTTTTAAGACAGAAAGCCCTTCCAGCACCACCACTTTCCAGAAGACAGCTGCCTCTGGGTGGGCTCTCCAGTCATGAGCAGAATGATCTTAAAATCTTATTCTTCAGCGGGTGCAGTAGTGCACGCCTGTAATCCCAGGGGCTGGGAAAGCTGAAGGAGGATGATCCCCAGTTCAAAGCCAGCCTCAGCAAGGTGAGACACTAAGCAACTCAGTGAGACCCTGTCTCTAAATGAAATACAAAATAGGGCTGGGGATGTGGCTCAGTAGTGGACTGTCCCCGAGTTCAATCCTCAGTACCAAAAATAAACAAAAATCTTATTTTCCAGGTCTTCACAAATTTCTGCTGTTGCCGCATTAGTCCCATCTCCGATGTCACCACCCTCAGAAGGCCTGCCCTGACCACTCCATACAACACAGCCCCTTCCACTCCACCACTCATAGTTTAAGCCTGATGAGCTTTTCAAAACCCAAAAGATACTTTTTAAGTGTTTGGGTTTTTACATCTCCCACCCCCATGTGGGTGAGAAACTCTAACATCACAGTATATGTACAGCCAGAACAGGGCCACCCTTTCCCGAGATGCCAAATAAAAACGCATGGCAGTCTAGGAAATCCCTTCCCATCTAGATGATTAGGCTCTAGCCTGCCCTCGCCTCACATTCTACATCTCAGTTTAAAGATTACAAATGAAATGGTAAAATAAACCTATACCACAGCAAAATGCCACGGTCCATAACACCTCCAATTTTTTTCCAATATGAAGTCTCTTTTAATACTTATTTTTCACAAAAGAAATATATGTAAGCTAGTGAAAAAAAAGATAAAAATACTGATTAGTAAAAATAAAATCATTTTTTAAATTCTTAAAATGATATGCCATGAATGATTTTCCTTGAAATTATATTTTGAAAAACAGAGTAACTTTATTGGGAGTCCAAATGTAACCAAAGCTCACATCACTGGCTTGCTTGAATACCCTGAAAAAACTGAAGGCCAGGTTCATTTCTCTCTCATATTTTGGTTTGACAAAACCAAACCAAGCAGGTGAGTCGTTTTTCAAACACATTTATTGTGTAATAACTTATTGAACTAAAAAGCTCTACAGGTAGAGGGTATGTCTAAATTTTATATTTCAACTGTAATTATTACATTTCTTGAGCTTAGATTGCTTTGTTTTTAGCGGGAAAAGTTAATATGCACAAATCGAAGTCAATCACAAAAGTTCGATCATCATACCTTACATAAACTCTAGTTCTAGTATTTACCTGTACCATCTCTTACCACTCTCTTTCTGGGGACCCTGAAAACCCTGTTGGCTAGCCTTGCAAACATTCTCCATGAATGCACTCGCCCATGAATTCGAGTAATGAAAAAGGTGGTCAACCTCCTGACGTGGTAGGTATAACTCTAGAGGGTGAGGATCAGGAGTCGAGAGCAATCCTCACCATTCCCATCTTAAAAACACCCCATCATTTCTTTAAAAAAAAACCCTTAAGATACTAGGAATGTCAGTAGAGGACAGAAAAAGGGAACTCACCTCTACACAAGAAAAAAATCCTTGTTAGTGAGCTCTTACCCACATTCCACAATTAATCCAACCAAAGCTCCAGAAGAAACAGCTTTAAAGGAAGCGAGTAATGGCAGAATGCCTAGTCCCAGGCATGGGCTTTGCATCAGGCCGAAGGGAAGCCTCTTACCTGTGCTTCCTGAAATAATTAAACATGCTCTTTCTGCTACAGACATCAAGCTGATTGGAAGAGGTAAGAGCCACACAAGTGAAAGTCTTTGATTCTTAAAATCTTACACAGGAAAAAGTGTTTCATACTGCAAATAAATAGCACTTTTAAAATTATCTAACTTTTTCTTGAAGACCAAGTGTCAGTTTGAACAATGGCTATTATAGTGTTCGCTCTCCAGGGGCTTAAATCTGACTGAGTGCTTAATCCAACATTGTTTTACACCTTCCACTGACTTGGCGCTGACACACCAGCACAGCCTGGCTCTGCACTCTGGTAACCATGGAGGAAGGGTTACCTGAAGCCCCCTCAGTCTTCAGGTAATAACTGGGGAGTTTCCTCCAGTCCTGATCACCGCAACTTTGGACTTGAGATGTCCCTTTCTGCTCTCCTGCTGCCCCTGTTCAGCTCCTCTAGACAGTACTGTGCCCTGCTCAGTTCTCCTGGTTTATGTGCCTGTCTAGCACTAGACTCCAGGCAATTATGATTGTCTCCTCGACACACCTGGTTCCTCCTAGCAGTGGTCTCATTTTGTCATCTGTCCTATGAGGCACTGTGCTCAGGAAAGAGTCCTCCCCACACCAAAGTTCAAAGCTGGGTTTAAAAAAAAAAGTGGGCTAACTCAGTCATGAGTCCTCACTCCCTGGCTAGTGAACAGCTCTTGCCCAAGTCTGGAGCTCTAGGATCCGACTCAGCCAACTGGTGTGCAGTCTATCCTTGGGGAATGGTCTTCCTCTGAACTAGGACGACAAGTATGGGAGGGACCTCTCATCAGCTGTCCTCAGGGCTGCACATGTCATCAAACTGCAGTTACTGCAGCACTACTGCCACCATGGAGGAAGATTCCAGAACAAGTAAGAATGTCAGAACCCAGAGGCAGAAGGCCCCTTGCCACCTTAAATTCACGGAGCCACGGAGTTCATCAAGCTAGGACCACCAGTCTCCGGACTTCCCCTTATGCCAGATGATGAACTCTGATGGGTCAAGCTGATGGGTTGTCTGTTAGGTGCAGCCAAAGATAATCAAGCTGAAATCACTTCCTGCCATCAAAACGTAGCAACGCAAGTTGTGAAACCACACTGGCGGACACCCCGTCTAACTCTGGTGCCCTTTATAACTATGGTGCCATCAAGCTTTCTTAGCCAGTGGGGCCAGGCTCCCCACCACGCTTCCTTTGATGGTACTCAGGTGGTCCCAGAAACCCATGCTGCCATCTTGTATCTGCACACTTATGACTGTGACAGTGCTCCGAGACCAGGAGCCACCGCAGCTCATATTTGGCTCTGAGGTACTAGAGGTAGTGGGATGTTACAGGCACACCCCTACTGGATGAACTGACATGCTTCAAAACTAAAGCTGTCTGCCATCACTGAGTGCCAGGGGACACGTCCAGAGCACAACCTTGCTGCACCTATGATCCGCCCCTCCCTGCTCAAATAAACTCACATCACATGTGACCTTGATTCCACTAAGTGCCACACCTCTAGAGAACAGAGGCATGGCCCCCAGTTCCCAGGAAAGGAGTGGTCACAGCCAGGGAGAGAAAGCCACATGGGAACTCACAGGTAAAGGAACAAGGACCACAGAGACCCAATGTTCTATTAGAAATCACAGCTACTCAGCCAGACCCAGAACCAGACATCTGGATTCCAATTCCTAATTCAGGGATTTCTCCACAATCTCATAATGCTTCCAAGCTTGGCCAAACAAAAAATAATCCATTATTGTATATTCAAGTAAATGAAAAACCTTTCGGCAAGTTAAGGAGAGACGCACATAACGCACATTGCTTTATACATGGACTTTTATTTTTCTGAGTGAGCTTCATTATGTCCTACTTATCTCCTTCCAGGCAGGATGACTGCATTTTATTTAAATTTAAATATGAGTTACCTATTCAAACGTGTTTTAGTGGAGCCACAGTCCCAATTGATTTTTATGTATCTACTTTCTACTTTACAAAAACAATGATGCATCTCAGATTTATTAAATTTAAGGAGACCAAACTTGCATTTTTTAATGCTAAATGCTGTAATTGCCTTAATGAAGTAATTATCATGTAATGTTGATTTCACCCAGCAGCCTTTTGGTTATGAACCTAATTATTCTGGGAAGTCTTAACTTTGAGCTCAGGAAATCAACGATCTTTAGAAACTTATTTATAAAGGTTAATTCATGTGGGATTTTAGTGAATGTCACAGTTGATTCCAACATCCATGTCACTCAAAATGATTATCCCAAGCCAATCACTGTAATTTCACCTCCTCTGCCCATACTCGGCAGAGAGCAGCCTGCAGCCACTGTGGACCAATGATATATGAAGAAATTCTCACTCACTCTTTAAAGAAAGGCAGGCCAGTCTGTCCCAGGAGATATAAACGAGGAAATAAGGATACACTTGTTGCTCTTATCCTCAGATCCCAGAAATTACCAGGTTTAAAGGAAAAGCCAAGACAGAGAAAGGCAGGGGACCAATCTGAGTCCCTTATGACAACACTGAGTTCAGTTAACTCCCTCTGAAGCCTTCTGGGACCTCCCACCATGCAACGTAATCCTCTTCCCCACTGTTGAGGAAATTTCCCTTCAGAGGTCTATTACTTGAAGCAAAAAGCATCTTCACTGATCAAGCAGTAAACTCTACTCTAGGGACAACAAGCCCTCCAAAGGAAAGACTAAACCTACAGCATTACCAAAGGAATCCTACAAAGTACTTCTCCTTCACTAGATGCTCAAATACTCGCTGCAGTGCATGGGTTTTCTGTAGAGCGTGAGGGACTCCAACACTCTCCCTAAATAAACAATGCCTGGTCCCAGGCGTGGGCTTTGCATCAGGTCAGATGCAAATAACATCTGATTTGGCAAACTGTCAAGAAACTAAAAAGTAATTCTATTTATTTATTTATTCATTTATTCATTCATTCTTTTTCTATCCCCCCCCCCAATAGTTATTAGCACCCAGTGTACTCTGGGATCTGGGATAGAGCGGTGAACTGACCACAGTACCTGCTCTTGGAGCCAACACACAATTATAAGAACATAAGCAGCTTCCTCGTGGATTTGGTTCTCACTGTAAAAAAGCATGAAGCACCCAGGCAAGTTCCAGTTTCATTTGGAAATTATGCCCCATTGGGCAGACATAAACAAGATGGTCTTGGTGAGCTTTTTTACTCAAGTAGGGTGAAAAAGACAGAAAAAAAGCCATGAGATTAAGAAAATCTGAACAGGGAAAAAAATCAAACCAAAACTGAGAAGTATAGAAGAAGGAAAGATACAGAAAGACCAAGATTACAAAATCACCCCCCACACATACTCACCTTCCAAAAATAAAGAGATGGGAAGTTAAACAGCATGTTTCAATTTCACCACTGGAGAAGCAGGAACTTGGGCAAAAATAATTTCTGATTCAGTAGGTTTGAAGTAGGGCCAAGATTCTTCATTACTAACAAACTCCCAGGTAACATCAATGTTGTTGGTGTCCAGTCATTAACTGACAGACATACACAGTTCATATGGAACTAAGAAGGGTTCTCCTAGGATATGGGAGATTTAGCTAAACCTAAAACAGACCTGGATACAGTAGGATGTTGAGTCATTTTCTATGACTACATTTTAAATACAAGAAACCATGTTATTACTGAGTTTCAACAAAAAAATTTCCAATCATGCTCAGGTATATGTTAATAAATCAGAGCAATGGGCACAAATGTAGGTTCACTTGATAGTGCATTAAGACGCTCCTTCTTTGAAATTCTTTCCTAGGTAAAAATGAACACCTTCACTGAATTAGGTCTGGCTTATAATTCCATCTCTGATTTACATCTAGTTCCCGTTATTAACCTTTTAAAGGGTATAAATATGTTACAAATAATTATTCTGTAAACAAACAGCTTTGCATGTTTAGCTAAATTACAAAATTTAGAATACTAAAGTGCAAGATAAATATTCTACTAATATTTATATAATGTAAGCACTGAGTGAAACTCTTTAACATTCCAGTCTTTACCTTAGTTCAAAGTCAGGCTTTTGATAGAGGACTTTGAATACTACAGTAGACTAAAAGTAACTTTTGCAACTATAAAACTCAAACCCAAACCATCATCTTATATGTCTGAAAGAAGAAGTGTATTGAGCTCCAGTTATAAATATAATTTAAATCTTTCCTCACCTTGATTTCTGCCATTTGGTAAGATCTTACAAAAAATACAAATAAGCAAAGAAAAAATATTTTTAAATAAACCAATCAACATAGGCTCAGAGATATTGGAACTATTGGAACTGCAAAGAGGATATGAAGTTAGCAGTACACGGAATAGAATGCCCAGCTTGAATATCTGTATCTCTCCAAAATTCATGTTGAAACTTAATCCCCAAAATGGTGATACCAAGAGGTAAAACCATTTTGGATTCAACTATGAAAATTCTGCCCTCATGAATGGGATTAATGCCCTTATTAAAGAGGTTTAAGAGAGATGCCTGGCTTTTCTTTCTCTTCTACCTGTGAGAAAACAGCTTTTGTCTCATCCACAGGTTGTAGCAACAAGGTACCATCTTGAAACAAGAAAGCAAACCATAATTTGCAAATTACCTAGTTTCAGATATTTATTTTCAGCAGCAGCAATGGACTGACTTGAGGTATTTACAACACAGTGGCTGGCTTCTCACAGAGAAAATGAGGGAGGGAAGGAGGTAGAGAAAGGAAGAAACCAGAATCATTTTGTAACTGAAGCTCTTAACTTATGTCCCATCATTTCTGTCATATTCTTTGTTAGAAGTAAGTCACAACATCTACCTTACACAAGCACATGAATACTAGGAGGTGAGGAACACTGGGATCCAATATTAGATACTTGTGATATAGATTGTCTAGCAGATGTAGGGAGTTCCTAAAAAAGCAGCTAGAAATAATGCTTAAAATAAAATCCCTGAGAGAAATAACCAAGGCATCTAATTTTTCTTCAAAATCCATTTTAACTATTACCATTCATAAAATTTTTCTTGACTTCCCCTGCCTCTCATCATAAGAGAAGTCTTTGCTGAATTTCCTGCAGTGCCTAACACCATCTCAACCCTGATATCTATTACAATGAATTATACCCTCTTGTTGGCCCTGAAAGGAGACACAAGACCTGGTTGCTGTCACTAACCCCTACCCACACATTTCAAAATAGTGCCTTATTAGTTTCTACTCAAATTACCTAATTAGAATAAACCATCTGTTTCCTGATGGGACCCTGATCAACATAGCTTTCAATGCTATCAAGGGCTACCCTACTCTGGAATTCAGCACAGGAAAAAAGAATAATAAAGAAATAAAAAAGAACCCTGATGTTGTTGGATTATAAGTACTCTAAAATTGTGAACAAAAACAAACAAGTAAGCAAGCAAGCAATCATGGCCCCATGGCCTTGTGAAGCTTATGGTTAAACAACTACCTTTTAATCATATATGGATATTTGTATTTCTTTGTTTGGTTTTATAAAGGAATAGTTTTAAAAAGCTATTTGTAAGATATAATGTGAAAAGAAGACCTTATTAAACTGCAAACAAATTGTCTCAAAGTTTAAGAGAAAAGAAGGAGGGTGATAAGACAGAAAATTATAAGTTATGATTTGTGATAGCAAATGCCATGAGTGGTCATGGTCAACAGAGTAAATGAAGAAAACAAACTGAAAACCAGCCTAGAAGACAGTATGCACTTATAGTAAGTTAGAAAGCCACAGATGAACATAATAATACTAACTAGGAGCAAATGTGAGGCCCTACTCTAAGACCTTCAAGTGTTTCATTACACTTAATTCCCACAAAGTACTCTGGAGCTAGTACATACAATTAATTTCTAAAGATGGGGAACTTTAGGCACAAAGAAATTCAGCAACCTGTTATAAGCAATCAAGAAGTGAGAGATTGGGATATAAGCCCAAGACCCCTCCTCTTAATCATGTTTTGAAATTGATCAAGGATAAAGTAAAGCACTATTTTACATAATCTGGAGGATCATTCCAAAATACTAACTATGTCAAAAATACTTGCTCATCTAGTCCAAAATGGCTTAGGGTAAAAGGTCTTTAAAAGACTTTTATGCATTATTCATAAGCCAAAGTTCATTATTTGTTGGAGCAAAGAAGTAGAAAACCTGAAACAGTTTTGATTCTCCATCTGTCTGTTCTGCCCTCAGATTTGAAGGAGTTCATGACACATTCTGATGTAAAATCCCAAATTGTGTTGGAGAATCATGATGTCTCTTTTCCTGACTCTGCATACTGGCAGGGTAAAACACATGGAAAAATAATTTTTCTCCATTTGCCTTCTTAAATACTTCCCTTATTTAAAGGCCTACTAATCATCTATTGGCAATATTTTGTTCACTCTGTCAGACCAAAGGCTCAGGAATCCATTTGCTATGGACAATTCCAAACAGACTCAGTAGCCATTTAGCACCTTTTCACTGATGAACTGCATGGAGCTTCTTACTCTCAGCAGCTGGGGGATTTGCATATTTTGTTTCATTCTATTACTAATGGCCATAAGCAAAGCTATCCTTCTTTATCCTTTTTACTCACATGTGTAGACCTCACATTTTGTTTCACCTCAGTAACAGTGAGGGAAGCATTTTAATATTTAGCAAGTCTGAGTTGCCTATTGTCCACCATAGTTATTACCTAATTCCAGTTTATGACAAGTTTAGAATCATTTTTTTCTTTAGTGTTACAAAGGAATTAACAACAAGAAAATTGGCATGGCAATTGCAGTCAACAAGCTACAATCGACAAGACTTGATATTCTCCAGATGTAAAATTTTTCCTCTACCATCAGTAGAACGCATTTATGCCCTTTGATATATCATACATAGATGGAATATAATTTCTCATTTTTCTGAGTGTCCATGTTGCAGAATCATATTGGTTGTGTCATCACATATATACACCCAGTAATAATGTTTGTTTCATTCTATTATCTTTCCTAATACCTAAGGAGTCTGACCATGTTATGTATGCAATTTTAATTCTAGACTTCATATACTATAAACAAGTGTTTGAATTTATAAGATTTAATTGAAAATATCTATATCATTCATATATATTTCTAGATGAAACACATTTATCTTCAAGTCTTCATTTGCAAAGTTTAAATGACTATAAGGTATACGTAGTTAATATTCTTTAAAGATATTCAATTTTGTTAAACATTTAAAAAACTTTTTTTCATCCATCCATTCATCCAAATATCCATTCACTTATTTGTTTATTAAACAACTATTTTACCAGAACTTTATATCATCCCTTGTATTATAAGATTGAAAAGTTTTGGTCTCTGATCTCATAGAGCCAATTCAGTCGAAGAGAGAATCACCCAAACAGAATAACTATACATTGTCTTAAGGACATCACTACAGGAGAAGAGAAATTGATGCAGCTAATCTACAATAAGAAGACCAAATCTGGCTTTGTGAGATTGATTATGAACTGAGTTTTAAACTTGAATGTGAATTATTCAATAGGAGAAAGACTAGTGGGTTGCCAACATCTGGTCCTTGAGAGAGTCCATATGTTACACAAGAGACTAAAAATTATGCCCTAAAGAACAGCTTGGTGACTTATTTTATACATATATGTGTGTATATGTGTTATATATATATATAACACATATATATCCATTTATTGTCATGAGCTCTAACAATATTTCAGATAAGGTTATCAAAATGATCTAGAAATATTTTATGAAGGAACTAGTTTAGAAATTATGTGATAACCAAAATTGACATTTAAAGGAATACTGTTAGTCAATAACACCACATTTTATACAGAAACTAAGACTTCTGCAAATCAGTTAGCATTCGTTATGTACAAGTCGTACTAAAGTAAATATTTTTATGAAAGACAAATAAAGTTATGTTAGAAAGACTGGATAGTATATAAATAGACTGATTTGAAATATTCTAATAAGCCAAACACAAACACAGTTTTAATTGATAGTAATTACATGGTGTTCAGTTTCTGAGAAGGGAATTAATACTAGATTTGTGGGGAATATTAGATTTATCAGTTTCAACAAATTAAAAAATTCAGATAAATGTAAGCTTTAAAATAAATGATAATCAGAATGGTCACAAGTATCCCTAGGCTACAGAAAATGGTACAGGTTAATGACTAAAGTATCTGAAAATGTTTCATTTAGAAATATGTTTATGAGAGGTATGAATGTTCTCCATTAATTTAAGCACTGAAAGAAACTCATTTTAAGGGCTATTGTTTAAAAAGTGTGGATTTATTTTTCAATGTCCACAGAGAATAAACAAAGTATGTAAATAAGATCAAATGAGCTTTAGGAATTATTAAGTAACTGTTATTTATCACAATATTGATTATTAAATGATTCTAAAAAATGGTGTATCTGATAGTTAAACCTGAAGGACACACTCATTTAATTATTATTTGGAAATCCACATACATGCAATGATGAATAAAATAATTTCCTCTTGCAGTAATATTGGGTCAGCTAACTTAAAATTTCTTTAAATTCTATAATTCTCTATATTTTACAATTCTAGGGATAAGTGTTAAAAATGACCTATGAAGAAAATACTAGATTTATACAATGTCAGAATTAGCATTTGCTCTTAAACTTTTGCCATAATGGTAGCATAAATACTGGAATTTCTAATTTTATTCAGATTATTAAGTATATGGACATATAACCACTTAATTATCATTCGTGCTTGAAATTTGAGAGGAATATTTTAAAATTCTTAGATCCATATTTTTTTTCTTGCATGGTCCTTTGTTTGAGTTGAGACATAAAATTAATAATATTTTTGTATAGGACAAAAAAGTCCAGGACTTAAATTTTGAAACATTAATTTGTTCCCACTTTTGCCAAAACATATTGGTCTTATCTAGTTTGATTTCTAGGTCTGCTTATTTCCTTTTTTTAAAGTCACACAAATGAATTAATTAAATATCTCATTCTTCTTTTATTATAAAATTTCATTACAGAAAATATGTCACTTTTCAAAGAGAAAAAAATGTTTATATTCTAAAACTCTTGCTAGTCAGGGGAGGCAAGGATATTTTAATCATCAAGTTCACATATAACTAAAATAGCTTTCTACTAGATGTTTCAAAAGGCAGTACTTTTATGAGTTCAAAAAAACTTTAGAAAAGTTCTATTTGTCTACTAAAGCATATTTGTGATTTATCAGAACAATTTTATAGTTTGCTTCAAAATTTCCTCAGTAGATTCATTCAAAAATAGATAATACAATACATAGAAAGAAAAGGAAAAAACTTTCAATAACCTCTTCATAACACTTCTCTGAAACTTAAAAGAGCTTGCTGTGGTAGCAAAGGAATTACATTAAATATACTTAGCATCTGAAATACTGAACTTAATGTCACACTGTTTATTATTTATCACCTCTTGAAGTTTAGTCTGAGTACTTGCTTCATACAAGGATTTCTACCACTGGCGCTTCAAGAATCTGGAGCAAAACCCATGACATTCAGGCATTCAAAAAGTAAATGATAAGCCTAATAGCTAGAAGAAAGCAAAAGATTGCTATGAAGCATCCTAATGTATCTGTTTACAGGGTTCAAGTTTAAAAGATAAAGCAATCCTTAACTTCTTTTTTTTTAAAAGTTTAGTTCTTTTTAGATATACATGACAGTAGAGTGTATTTTGACATACTATACATACATGGAGTATAACTTATTCTGATTAAGATCTCATTTCTTGTGGTTGTACATGAAGTGGAGTTTCACTGGTGGTGCATTCATATATGAGCATAGGAAACTTATGTTTGATTCATTCTACTATCTTTCGTATTCCCATTCCCCTCCCTTCCCTTCATTCCCCTGTGTCTAGTATGTAATACTTTAAGTTTAGCAACGTTCAGCTGCCATAATCTAGTACCTGCTTTCAACATGGGCTGACTCTTTCACACCATTTTTCTAAATAATGTGCTTAAACTACTACTTCTTGATTTTGCAGTTTGAAATACTATGAAGTACCTTTTCCCTTATTATTAAAGAGGAGAACTGTCTCCCTTATGTCTTTTGTTCATCTGGAAACATAAGGGATTTTCTCTATTGTTTAGTTTGAAATTTGACAATAATGTACCATAGTAAGGCTAATTTTCCAATCATGATACTAGAGGCTTGATGATCATCATCAATATGACTGTCATCTTTCAGCTCTAAAAAAATTATTTCCTATAAAATTTGTTAGTCATTTCCACTGAGTTCCACATGACAATACACACACACACAGACACAAATACACATACATACACACTAGTGCACACACATATACATACCTATTTTCTCTTGTTTTGTAAGTGATAGTGGCATAATAATGAACATCTTAAACTGATAATCTAATTTTCTTATCTTTCTCTCACTTTTTCTCTATATAATTTTTTTTCTGTTTCCTTGGAAAATTTTAATGCTTTCCAGGTAAGATATTCTTTTTAAATTTTTCATTATTCTATTTTAAATTCTCAATAGTTCTTTGTTGTTAAACATTTTATATCTTCCTGTTTTCTTTATCTCATTTAGTAACTACTGCTCTAACTTTGAAAATAAACTTTAACAACTTTATTAAAAAATGTTCATTCTATTTCCGACTTTTTATCTGCTCCCTCTAAATCCATTTTTCTACCTATATGTTTTTTTATCTGTTTTTAACGTTGCAGCTTTCCTCACATATGTGATGATTATTAGGTTTTTAGTTGTAATAAAAATTGAGGCACTGTTATGGTTTGGATGTAAGTTGCCCCCAAAACTCATGTGTGAAACAATGAAGGATGGTTTAGAGGAGAAATAATTAAGTTATGATAGTCTTAACTCACTCAGTGAATTAATCCCCTGATGAGATCAACTGAGTGAAAACTGAGAGAATGAGAAGGGGGGGGAGAGAAAGAGAGAGAGAGAGAGAGAAAGAGAGAGAGAGAGAGAGAGAGAGAGAGAGAGAGAGAGAGAGAGAGAGAGAGATTGTTCGTAGTTGGATAATCCAAGTTGAATTTGGCACACATTTTGCTAAGGATGTCAGAAAATGATTTATATGAAAATGAAGCAATTCAAGCAGCTGCAAATAAAACCTGGTGTAATTTATATAAAAGGGAGACTTGAAGTCAGGTAACAGATCCTAAATGCCATAGAGGCAAGTACATAAGAAAAAAGTCACTTTAGTCACTGAGCATAATCCAAAAGAAAATTCAAATTACTATTTGCAAATTACTCTTTTTAGTGCTATCATTCATAAAAGAAAAAGATCAATCACCAAAGAAGAAAGTATTTGTGAGTGAAAATTCCCACTGTCATTATTCAAAAGTGTCCATAATTAAGATAAAAACAATTGAACTGCTTGGGCATGGTGGCACACTCCTGTAAACCCAGCAATTTGGAAGGCTGAGACAAGAGGATCTTGAGTTCAAACTCAGCCTGAGCAATTTTGCAAGGCTCTGAACAACTCAGTGAGACCCTGTCTCTAATAAAATATTAAAAAGAGTTGGGGATGTGGCTTGGTGGTTAAGCACCCCTGGTTTTATCCCTGGTGCTAACCCCAAAAAAATAAGCTAAGTTAATTAGATTGAAAATAAATATATACGTGAAGTATTCTAAACCCTTATGTAAATAATAACTTGCTAGTGATAAAGTATTCAAAAATCCCTTCATGTCACAGATATCTATAATTAAATCAAAAAATCTAAAAAGAAAGTCCTCCTTAAAATCATTGTCAATTTTAGAATATTCATGAAATCATTGAACTTTGATCAATGCATTCATTATTCATCTAGTTTCATATGTGTATGCATATGTATGTGTATGTTCATATGCACATATGTATTTAAATATGTGCACACTCAAACTTACCTTTGAACACATATTTGAATTTGAGGAGAAGAGGGAGAAAATTTAACAAGGGATATGGCATGCTAATTTGTTTGCCATTTAAAATTCTCATCTAGAAAATTTTAGAAGTTGATTCTTAGTAGGATTCTCATGGGTGTGCACAATTAACAGTTTATTTGGGTGGAAGACAACTTATAATAATTATTTATTAAACTATTTTTTATTCTTTTGATATGATAATGTACCTGTTCTCATTCCTCCCTCCAGGGCCATATAACTTTAAATCACAAGGAATACCAGAGTTATTCTTTCAGGTTCCTTACTGTAAAATTGCATGGTCATGCAATTGAAAAGTAATAGAATGAAAATCACAAATTTTCAATTATACTATATTTATTATTGATGACTTTGATGAAAATAATGGGAAAATATGGCATGTTGCCTTGAGAAAGGAGCAGGTTTCAGAATAGCCAGGTTCGAAACCAGTTTCACAGTTCCTAAACTAGATAAACTTGCTTCCTCTGCAAAAGAAATGCAAATGAAATTATCAACTGGCTTCATAAGGTTATAAAGAAGGAAAACACAAAGCACTTAATACAGTGCTTGGCACATAATAAGCTTCCAATAAATGTCAGCTGCAATAATAACAATATTCACAGTTGATATTCAGGGATTTCCACTGATCCAGGCACTACTATTGCAAGTACTGTGTTTTATCTCCAATTTGTACATTGTCTGCAAAGAACAACTTGATGATTTCCATTAATCACTGGCTACGCAAGTGGTTTGACCTCATAAGTCATATTGTTCTATCTCTATTTTCTTTCTTGTTCTTGCATCATAAATACTGCTGATTAGGAACATCAGAATTAGGGGAAGATGAATTCTCATGTATGATCAAGAGGCAACAACTCCTTACATTCCCACAGCCATTTAAGATACTTGGAAGAAGGAACAAAACCAGAAGAAGAAAATGTAGGATAATAAACCTGACCTATAGTCTAATAAAACACAGGTATTTTTTAAAAAATTAAAACTAGAAAATGGAGATAAAACTCCTTTTGGGTTGAAATTTTATCTTAATTTTATGCAAAAAAAGAAAATATTTTTTCCTTTTATCTGAAGCCTGGTATTTGAAAAAGTGAAGGATTAACAGTTTCAAAAGATATTATTAATTGAAGAAGAAGCAAAGTAATATGCAAAAAACATCTACAATTTTAATTCTATAGATATAAGCCCAGTCTTATATCTATAGAATTAAAATTAAGTATGGTGGTTCCTTCAGCTGGATGGTTGACCCCTTAGTTTATCCATTAGATTTCCATTATTTTGAGACTGTATTCATTCTCACCCATTATAAGAATTAAAATAGTTTCCCAAGATATACTGTCAGAACTTGCCTTCATGACCAAAAAATTCTGAAATTCAAAGAAAGCAACAAAATATTTTTCTGAGCAATATTCCTCTAATTAATGAATTACCTACCCTGAAAAATTAAAATGTATAATTTTAATTTACATCATTTAAAATATTAAAGACATTTAAGGGACAATCAAATTCCAGGTTACAGAAATTTCCTGTGTAGTTCTGTGTTAGCTGTTCATTACTGTAACTAAATAACTGCAAGGTGAACCGGGGGAGGAGAAGGAATTGACTGGAAGTTCACATGGAATGTATGTAACAACACACAGAGAAAAATATAAGGAGAAAGAAGTTTTGAGTTAAAAGATAATGATATGAACTGAATATATAACATAGAAATAGTAGACATTCCAGAAAGAGGAAAACAGACTAATGGAGGAGATGCATTAATTAAACAAAGGATAGAAAAAGATTTCCTGAAATAAAGAAATATTTGAATCTGCAGGTTGAAGGAGCTAATTACAATTTAGACAAGATAAATAAGAAAACTTGGATATAGTAGATGAAAGTTACTGAATTATAAAAGTAGACAGAAAAGTTGTTAGAAACATTCAAGAAGAGACAAGTTGGTCACAAAACAAAACAGCAAAAATTAGATTTATATTATACTTTGCTACTCACAGGTATGCATGATGATATGTGTTCTAAGAATATATAGTCTAAGTAATAAATAAAAAAGTGAAATGGTGGTGTGTACTATGAAGGAAACTCTAATATTGGTACATAGCATGATATACTACCACATCCAAGAAAATCTGGGTGTTGGGTAAATTCAATGTGGTACTAAGATAAAAATAATCCCATTGTTGCATTTGTAGAGAGATGGGAAATAGTGATGGGCAAGACACAACTAACATAATCTTCTGGTCTCTTCTGGCTGAAGTTGTGGAATAGGGAGGAGATAGAGCAGGAGTGGTATAAGGATTTGAGAATCACTGCGTATTTCTGGGGAAATATTCTCTTGCTTTCAAAAAAAAAAAGAACAGTAGAAAATCTAGTAAGAGGGAAAAATAAAACTGTATAAACCAGTCATTAGAAAAACAAACAAAGATGTGATTTTTTTTCCTGTTAATATCTTGCACTGCCTTATTAGATTAAAATACAAAAAACACTTGTCTGTGTGTTTTTAAAAAATTGATCAAACAAACTTGAAAATATGTAAATGCAAACAAAAAGAAAACGGAAATTACAATGTTATTTTCAATAGAAACTTAATATGAGTGATTTACCTTTAAAAATACTGGATTTAGGGGTTGGGTTTGTAGCTCAGAGCATTTGCCTAGCCATGTGAGGTACTGGGCTCACTCCTCAGCACCATATAAAAATAAATAAGTAAAGGTTAAAAAATAATATATTGCATTCACCAAATAGCCTGCCACTTTTATGCCTGAATATTACCTAAATAAAATATACTAGGGAAAAATTCATTGGTAATTGAAAAGATCTAACATACTTAAAGTATAAAGAATAAGGGAAAATAAATAGATAATTTGACTTAATCTCTACATACAGAACATGTGTGTATATGTCCATGTGGATATCTGTGTGTTTTTTGCCTTTTTGGGATGTTTTTACAAACCCATCATAGGGTTGGCCACAGAGAAAAATTTAAGAACTTTTTAAAAGATAGGGTTCACACAAAACAACATCTTTACTTGGAAATTTAACAGCAACAAGATTAAATTGCCCTTGGAGCAAAAGGAAATCACCAGCAGGAAAGTAATGAAGAGGCTGACACTCTCCACCCCCCCCCCCCACAAACTCTGAGACTCAGTGAAAGCTGTACTGAGAGTAATACTGATGGTCTGAAATGTTTTCACTATTAAATAAGAAAGATGGCAAAATAGAACTTAGCACAAATAGAAGCAATTAGAGAGAGAACTACAGATTAACAAAATAAACACGATGGAAGAATTAGTAAGGTGAAACTTAAAATTAATGGAATAGAAATAAGACAACAGGAGAAAGGATGCAGGAGACCTAAGATTGGGTTTGTAAGATTAAGGACTTTGCAAGCCCCATTAATTGAAACAAAAGGAGGGGAACTAAACAGATTTATTTTGAATAAGAACAGAGAAATAAGTACAAAGACAAAGCAGAAGTAAGAGAAAAATACTGTACTCATTGATGGCAACAGACCTAAAAGCTTACAGAAAATGGATGGTTTCTGATTCTGTTTCTGATATTAATCCAAAAAGAATTAGACTACTTGAGGAGCTTTGTTACTAGAGTGAGGACTGGGAAAGAGATTAAATATGTACCACTGAAAAAGTCATTAAGACCAGATGGGTTCACAGATGAGACTGATACAACTCTTAAAGGAGCTATAATCTCCATTTTATTTACAATGCATCAGATCCTGTGAAAAGATAGAAGCAGTCCAATTCATTGTATGACCTCTCCAATTTTTTTTAAATGTAAATGTTGAGACCCTTATCACTTTTTAACACAACAAATATAATTTTGAGTTATAATGTAAAATATGTAAAATACAGAAAAATGGGTAGAAACAAAAAAAATGATTACCAAATGGGCTTAATTTTGAAAATAAATTCACTATATTAGATGAATATAATGTACTTCCCTTTAGAATCAGAACATGTGTTTTTGTTCTTGTAGTTATTTAAATTTTGTATAAAGGAGGGTGGGTACAATATCTACCCATGGTGGTAGAGGAGGAATTTAAGTATAGAATAGGGAGAGAAGGTATGAGGGGGAGCCAACAAAATAAGCCCATAATCTTCACTAAAAATAAAATCAAAATAGCATGTACTAGATGACCATATTTGTGCTTACATAAAATTATTTGGAAATAGAAAATAATTGGAAGAAAAAATAACTTTACTACTGCTTAAAATAAATACAAATAAAGAGGTATTAACATGAAGTTGGTTCCACAATTTAAAAAAAAGTAATAAAAAAAGGCAAGGGATTCAGTTGTTACTGAGTCTGTCTGTAATCCCACTTTCATAAATATGTTCTGACATTTCACATGCTAGAGCAATTCCACTCAAACAGAGTGACCCCATTAGAGAATTACATACACACAAAAGTAGAAATAATTTGTATCAATTGCTGACAATTTTTTCCTCAAGCCTCTGGAGACAAATAATATAAATAATCTAATTGCAAACATTAAATATCATTATTTATAAATAAAGGAAATTAAGAGCTGGTATTTCAGAATTTTTAATTAATTCTCTAATTTTCAGAGTGATCTTTCATTGTTCAAATCTTATGCCACTTATTTTCTGATTAACATCACTTATCTAAAAATTTATTCATTAGGTTTTATTGTTAAACCATTCTACAAATTCTCTCCAAAAAGTTAACTAGAAATTTTACAATAATATCATGAGAATATTCAATTGGCTTTCTTGTTCTAAAGATGGGAAGTACATTTTTTATACTTATGAATATGTAACAATGTAATTATGTACTGTGTATTTATAGCAATATGGAATTGACACCACATTGTTACCTAATCTAAACATATTAATAAAAAATAAAATTTAGCTGGTTTTGATAAATTATTCATAATTTTGAGATACCCATTCAAAGAGAAGTTAAAAAAAGAATACTTGTGATTTTGAAATATATTTTCCCTGTACTTAAACATGAGCAATAAAAACATTTGGTAAGTTTGTTTTCATTCTGAGAATATTAATCATTTACACTTACACTAATGTAGGTGACTCTTCCAAGGTGTGCTTGATGTTTTATAAATTAATGAACACTTTTCCACATCCTGGATTAAACACACATGTAAAACACATGCAACACACATGCCCACTGTACCACAGTTTATGTATGTTCCATCTCTCAATATTTATTCTCACATCAACATGGATGCATCACATTCACATTTTTGTATAGTGGATACACAGCATTGAATTATGGAAGAGAGTTTATGTGTTTTCCAGAAACAAGGAGCTATGTTTTTATTTTAAGGAAAAACTGAAAGTTTGTTCCAGTGGCTTTGTATTTGATGACAGCAAGTTTGACTAAGTCCTTTGGATTTCAGGTCTCTTAGGTGAATGTATCAGGCATCCTGCCAAGCCCAACATTTTGTCAGATAAATGCTTCTTTTTACTGAACCCTGGACAGCAGAGGTCTTCAGATCAAATCCAGTTATGCAATTTTATTTCTTAATGTTTCACTCTAAGAATTATCTTTTGCCAATAAGCCTCAGATTAAATCTCTTTTTCTGTCCAAGTGTAAAGGAAAGGAAATTTGTGGCTCATCAGTATTTTGGAGATTATTTCTCTTCCCACTCTTGCTGGACTCAGTCTCAAGGTGTGGTGACAGGTACAACCCATTAAAAAGGGGTATAGTCACCTTGATACGGGTTCCTTAGCAGCAATGCAAACATTCTGGAAGATTAGTCTTTCTTTGGGACAATCAGTGACTTCCTGAAAAATGGGAGGGAGGGATTAAAAGGTAAAGCAATTTTTGTAATAAAATTATTCTGGATGATACTCAAATGGTGGAGATAAGTCGTCTTAAGTTTGTTACAACCCACAGAATATACAACACTAATCTTCACACTGATTGTGGAATTTGGGTGAAAACAGCCTTCTCCGGTAAAATAAAAACACCACTGTCTAGAAGGATGTGAAAACTGGGGAGAGGGAGGCTGTTGAATTTTTCTATGACCAGAAAAGTACTTTTAAAAAAAAGTCTATTATGTGATTCTGAAACCTGTACAATCAGAAAAATGAGAAATTATAGCCCATTTGATTCAAATGTATGAATTGTCAAGATCATTGTACTGTCATGTGTAACTAAAAAAAATATCTATTAACAAATAATAGAAAACTGGGGATATAGCTCAGGGGTAGAGAATTTATCTAGCTAGCATGCATGAAGCCATGGGTTCAATCCTTGACATTACAGTAAACCAAACCAAACCAAACAAACAAAAACACTTGAAGAAACCTTTCAACTGATTTTTTTTTTCAAAATATACATTTCAAAATATGATAATTCACAAAATAATCAGGACTATTGTGATTTGGGCACATAGTTGCACATAGCAAGTGTTATGTCATGAAAAGAATAACCAGCTAGTTTGAATCACCTGGAAACACTGATAATTTTTCTGAGACCCAAAAAGTATAATTTAATATATCACATTTTAATAAAAAGAACATAAATAAATTAACAAATTAGAGTTATTCTGATAAATGTGTCTGTCAATTCTTTCAAATACATGTTTTCTACCATTTTCTCCACCCTTTTTTCCTCAGACCACTTATTAGTTCTCCACAACAACTTACCACACTTTTGATTCAGATCAGCACTTTCCTGGAATTTTATTGGTAGATAACAAAAAAATCTATTCAATTCTAATATGTGCTGGAGAATACAAATATTTCAATCTCTTTCATATTAGTGTTCATGCTCATTAATTATGAGTTTAATTGACATTATAACTATGATTTCTTTATAGTTCATCATTTACTTTTATCTAACTCCTGGACTCTCTGCATTGAGCAGGTACTTAAATATTTTAAATAACAACTGAGGGCTGCATCTTCAGGAATCATTATATAATTCATAGTTTCTCTTTTTTGTATTCAGGATACAGTGACTCAAAATGTGCTCCATATGATTGTGGACTCCTTTATGGCCTTGACCAGTCACCTGGGCTGTGTGAATGAAAACCGTAAAACTCCTATGTCTGAATAGAGCATCTGTTTACTACTTAAAAGTGTGCAGAGAACATTCTTTGCAATGCCCAAAGGCTATTTCTTGACATCTGGCAGTGATCTCTCTATCCATGTTTGGAGGCCAGAAGGTGACAGATGAGAGAATGTTTGACAACAGTACACTACCACCACTTCAAATCTATGTGCATGATGATGAGGACATCAAGAACATCATAGAAATATAATAAACCTTTGCACCAAACACATTTCACAATGGTGTTTGAAACATGACAATTCTTAAAACTGCTTTGAAGAAAATAATTGTTTTTGAAATAGTAAGAAACATGAAAGTCTATTTATTATATACTAAAAGATCTTATACATATAACCTAACTGGGTTTTTCTCATTTTATCTATAACATAAGCAATGCACATAAAGATTGTTTAGAAATTCTAACATACTTTTAGGCACTCCACTAATTCAGAACTTCAAATAGAATCTGAGTTTCTCTGTAGTTTATTAAAAAGTGGATACTATTGTGTTTTAATCACAGGCTCTTGTTCTTGTATATAAATAAGATTGCATTGCATACTTAAATGTTCAATCTTACCCTGAACCACTGCATTTTCCCCTCTGCACAGAATAATTACTGCATTTTTTATCCAAGGAAATGGAATGTTTCTGTTGCTCAAACATCATTTCCAGTAAGAAATATGTTAATGTCAGAAAATATTTTAAGGGACAATTAACATAAAACCCATTAGCTCTAACCCACTATCTCCCAAAGAGAAACTAATATGTGCTGTAAACAGTGTGCAAAAATGAAGGTATGGCTTTGTTGAGTCAGTGATTTCCATGTGCTGGGTTGACTTCTGGCTCCAACTCTTAACTCCACTCAGTCTCTGTCAGTGACCCTTGGCCATCTCCGACTACTCAAGCTGCAAACAGACTGAAACCAATTTGTTTTCCTTATGTTTTTAAAGCCACTAGCCTGGTATGCTAATTAGAAATAAATCGCTTGACCCATAAAAGAAACGGCAGGAAACCTGAAATGAAGGCATTATCCAACACTTCATGCTCCTTAGTGATGCCATTTTAAATATTTCAGACAGCCTATAAATAATTAAAACCTCACCACAGCAAATTATGTCCTATTATGCAAATAAATAGCCTCCTCCCTGGTTTCATTAAAGATTCTAAATGACAAGCTGAGCAGTTTAAACATAGCAAGGTATTGCAGTGAGGCGAGAAATCTTTCAATATATTTTTTTAATTGTTAGTGCCAAGTTTCATGTGGATTTTTACTCTCACACTTTAATTTGCATGAGCAAATAAACCTTTAATAAACCTTTTGTAAGTGGAGGAAATGCATCATTTAATTAAATTTGATTTGTTGTGAAACTATTGTGCCTCATGAATATTTAAGAACCACAAACTCTCCCTTTTACTGAAAAGAGTACAATATCAGGTGAAAGAGTGATTTTCAAGAAGTTATCTAACAGTATTGAGAAATTAAAATTAATTAAGAAATGTTTTAGATTAACTTTTCAACAAAATTGACAGACCTGCACACATATAATTATCAATACTATACTTACACACATACTCTCTCCTATGAAGTTCTATGCATAATTTTAAAATCTATTATATAAAAAAGTGGGTTTAATGTGTGAATCTTTCAAACTTCATTTGTCAAGAAGTCTATGTTCTATTTCTTGAAGGTGTTTGCTTCGTGCCAAATTAAAAGAACCCCAAAGTTTATATAGAAGTGTATGATTAATGTAAAATACTGCATGGGGGAAAAAATCTATCATTTCGTCTAAAAATGTGATATCAAAAAGTCACAGAATAGAGAAATAAGCTCCAAAGTACATAAATATCTTTGCTGATAAATGATTAAAACATCACATTCCTTTGAAGCCTAGTCTTACACTTTTACTTCAATTAAAACATTATAAACATCAAAAGAAACTTTTTTATAATTATTTTACTGATAATTGATTGTGGAAGGAACATCCATCCCTCTGTAACCTGCCAACAGAGCACTTCTTACACTCATAGTAAATGTGACTTTCTCTCACACTTAAAAGCTATTTTTTCCCTAAATACCCCCTACATAGTCTTTATTAACAATTAAAGAAGGCTATGTGGGCTAGAAGAATGTGTTGTATGTAGTATGAAATTATAAAATATAAGTGAAAAATAAACATATTTATCTTCCAAAATTATCAAAACAGTAATGAATGTATTTATAATAATTAGCATGGATATGAATAATACAAATGATATCTCTCTATAGAATACTTGGTGACATTTTTTAATTATATAAGTTGAAAGACATCTAGATTTTTAGAAAACAATGTGATATAATCATGATTTTTATAAATTCATTAAGGTTACTAGCATCAGTTTTACTCAATGTAATATAATGTTACTTTCTAAAGAAAAGAAATAGTACAATCATTATTTTACTGAACGTAACTCAAACTTTACCAATATCCTCAAACTATCAAAATTAGATTGACCTTATTCTACTTTGTTTTTGTTTCTCTGCTCTCTTTCCATCAAATGAGTGAATAAACAAATCAATAAATGATTACCATACAAACAATTGAAATCAAAACAAAAACTCACCCTTCACTCTGTTCTTCTTACATATTTTTCCCACTCCCCAGTAGAAAGTTCTATTCCCATACACACTTCTGAAAACAGGAATTTGCATGATTAATTTTCAGTTCCTAAATTTCTACTAACTACTCAATCTGCTTTAATCTAGCTTCCGCCATTAATGCTGCCCTGGACAACACTTCATCAAATCATCTACTATTTTCTGAGACTAATGCACACTGCTGTACTTCAATTCCTGTGGGTTTTGATATTAACCATTCATAGTCCTGAGGAACTGTCTTCTAATTTCTCTACAGGATTCTCCTCCACATTTCTCTCCTATTTTCCTTTCTTTTTTTTTAAAGAATCATTTCCTTTTTCTCGTTTTTATTTATATATGACAGCAGAATGCATTACAATTCTTATTACACATATAGAGCACAATTTTTCATGTCTCTGGTTGTATACAAAGTGTATTCACACCAATTTGTGTCTTCATACATGTACTTTGGATAATAATGGTCATCACATTCCACCATCATTAATTATCCCATGCCCTCTCCTTTTCCCTCCCTTCCCTCTACCCTATCTAGAGCTGGTCTATTCCTCCCATGCTCCGTCACCCGATCCAACTATGGATCAGCCTCCTTATATCAAAGAAAACATATGGCATTTGGTTTTTTGGGATTGGCTAAGTCTCCTATTTTCTAAATGTTCTTTCTCAGTCTCCTTCCTTCTAGGTCCAGAGGTCCCTTTCCAGATTCTACTCAGTCCTCTCTCTAACTCTATCCCAGAGAAAGAGAACTTTTGCCCTTGTCCTTGGTTTTAACAATCACATGCACCTGTAAGTTCCACATTTATTTCTTAGTCAGCTATTCTGTGAAATCTAAATATCCAGTTGCCTGTCACAGAATTATATCTGTATAGTCCATAAATCTCTAAAAAGCCTTAACTTTTCCCACCCCAAATATCCAAAGCATGTATCTTCCTTTTAATGTCTCAACAATTATCTGTTAGACTAGATTTTTTTTTTAAAAAAGTGAAAGAATAAATGAATTAACAGAATGGATCCAGACTCTATGATCACTCATCCACTATAATGACACAGTTGGTTTCTCCATCACTGCTCCATATTTGCTGTTGCAGACAGTGAGTGCTTATATCAAAAATCTTTCCAAACTATTGTTTCAGCCAGAATTTTCATTGTTTCCTTTTATGCCCAGGATAGCAGTTCACATTTCTTAGCATAGCAGACAGGGTTGTCATAATTAGACCTCACTGTTTCTGGTTGCAGTCTTCGTCTTTTTCCCACCCCACACCCCCATTTCCTCTGTTGTCTCACTGAGTTACCAATTATCCTCTAATTTTTGCTCAGGTGTGGCTTTCAACATGAAATGCTCCTTGAAATCCCAGGTACTGAATTAATCACTGCCTTCTCTGCAGGGCTTCTGTGCCTTCTCTTTAATCTCTGCTCACCAGCCCATCACACCTTACCATTTGTTTACATGAATTTTCTTTCAGCTAAACAGAGGGTTTCCTATTTTCCTTTTTTTTTTTTAAGAGAGAGTGAAAGGAGAGAGAGAGAGAGAGAGAGAGAGAGAGAGAGAGAGAGAGAGAGAATTTTTAATATTTATTTTTTAGTTCTCGGCGGACACAACATCTTTGTTTGTATGTGGTGCTGAGGATCGAACCCGGGCCGCACGCATGCCAGGCGAGCGTGCTACCGCTTGAGCCACATCCCCAGCCCCCCTATTTTCCTTTTTATCTTCAGCACTTAGCCTGGTGTCTACCATGTGTATCGCAAATTCATTATTAAATGATCTTAAATTAGAATGACCTGATTATCCATTGTTAGGGATTGAAAAGAAGCAGAACCATCAAATCCACAGAAGAACTGACAAGAAAAGAACATTGGCTTCAGAGAATGAGAAAAGAGTTCAAATCATGACCCTCTCTAGCCTTCAGCAAATCCTTTAATCTCAGTGAGGTATAGCTGACTTGCCTGTAAATTCAGAAAACCATATGTCCTTTATAAAAACATGGAAGTTAGGCATATAAAGTCTGTAGCATGAAGCTTGACATAAAATAGTCACCAGAGAAATAATCAGTTTCTGTTACTACTATTTTAGATGTTTTATAATGATCCTTTTCTAAATAATAATCTTTTCCTATTAGTTAAGTATGAAAAAAATGACAAAATATTATCTGATTTAGGAAAACATTATGTCAGTAAAGAATATTCTTGGAGAATTGCCTCATCAATCTGTAGAATATTTTAATATGTTTTTATGCTACAGTTTTGATCTGAGAAATGGCAAATGGTAAGAAATATGTGGTCACTGAGACACTGGTGAAGAAGCTAGAAAAACAGGGCTTTCAGGTAGAAAGATTAGGTGGTGGTGATCTTACTCAGAGATTGCCATAAAACCTTATACCAAAAAGATTGAAATGTTGTATGGAAATATAAATATAAATAATCATTGATAGCAATAATGCTGAACTACTCTCAGTTAATACTATTCCTCATAAATATTAATGTGTGCTCAAATATAAAGAATTCAAATTTGTTTTACTGAAAAATGCTAATTTTCAGAATCCATCTCCTGGACTAAGACTGAGACCCAGACTTAAGGAAAGGACTGCATTGACAGAAATCCATAAAATCATTTCATATGCTTGTCTAAGAGTAATACAACTTAATTTTCCAATTTACCCTTGATTACAGTTGAACATCAGTGCTTGAAATATTAGACATATCTTATAATGCATTTTGTTGATGGTGATTGTTTGTTTTCCTTTGTGGTTTGTGTTTTTATATTAAAAACATTACCATAATTTAAAATTGGCACTACTTATTGTATACCATAATCCTTTGTACTCTCTAGGCAAATTATTTGGAGTAGTAGAGCTGCAATACATCAAAACCCTAAAATCTCAGTGGTTTAACACAATCAAAGTTGATTTCCTTCTTACTGCAATAGTTAATCACAGGTAATTCTGATGTTCATTTGCATACCATTCAGGGAAGCAGGTTCCTGCCACCCAACAGCTCCACATTCCTTGAGGGCTTGTGCAGTCAGTGAGTGGATGGAGAAAGAGCTTTATAAAAGATAGCAGCTCTCAAGGCTTTCAAAAGAAATCTTAGCCAGGGCAGTGGCAAATGCCTGTATTCACAGATATTCAGGAGGCAGGACAAAAGGATCACAAGATAGAGGCCAGCAAGACATTGTCTCCTCACCCACAAAAAAAAAAAAAAATAAATAATAAAATGGTTTTGGATGCATTCAGTGGTAGAAAGTCCTTGGGTTCAATCCTCAATACCACGAGGGCAGGGGTTTGTGTATCATTTGCATTGACATTGTATTGGCTACCTGCAACTACCTGGCCCGATTGAACTTGAAGTGCACTAGATATTGCTCTGTGTTGACTATGTCCCACGAAATCCATGTGTTGGAAACTTCATCTCCAAGCAAACATTCTGATACTAACAGTATTGACCTTCAAGAGGTAAGAAGAGCTCTGCCCTCTGTCCTCATGTCATTATCGCAAGAGCAAGTTTTTGTTTTTGTTCTTTTTTTTGTTTTATTTTTGTTTTTTTATAAAAGTAAGCTCAGCTCTCTCTTGTGCACTCCCCCTGCACCCTTTCACCATGTGATCTCTTCTGCCATGTTATGATACCAAAAGAAAGCCCTGGGAACATAAAGCCCCTCAATCTTGTACTTTCATCCTCTAGAAGTTTGAGTCAAATAAAACTATTTTTAAAAATAAATTACCTAGTCTGTGGTATTCTCTTAGGATAGCACAAAAGTATAGATAGAGATGTACCTTATGTAATAAAAAAATAAAACCCACATCAGTTGGTGAAAAAGTAGGAAAACTTTTCGATTATTACTTCAAATTTATTAGTGTGTGTTTGATTTCTAAATCCCTTCAACTTATACCTTAGTGTTTTGTCAATGAACCCTTTCTTAGTCTATTACTGTTTGTTCATTTCAGATAATAATCAGTAGCATTATAATCGTTTCTTACACCATTTTTATATCTGTGATTTTTATTTAAGCCTGAAAACATTCACTTGATGAAAGGAGTGTCTCTATTTTAAAAGTAAAGACAAAAATGAGAGTGCTACTGTCTGGGCATGTAGCTTAGTGGTAAATACCCTGGATTCAATCCCCAGCACTGAAAACAAAAAAACAAATACAAACAAAAGAAAAAAGAAAGAAGGAAGGAAGGAAGGAAGGAAGGAAGGAAGGAAGGAAGGAAGGAAGGAAGGAAGGGAAGGAAAGGATTCCAAAATAATGTAAGAAATTTTTATAAAGACTGAAAATCTATTCTCTAAGTAGTCTTTGTATTAGATTATTTTGTAATTGTAGATGGACAGAATGACTTTATTTGCCTTTATTTGTTTATATTTATATGGTACTGAGGATCAAACCCAGTGCCTCACACATGCTCGACAAGTGCTCTGTCATTGAACTAGAAACTCAACCCTAGATGCTAATTTATTTTTTAAAATCATGTGATAGTTGATCATTTTTTCCCAGTAATAATTTTTATACAAATGTAATCCTTATTTAACATCTCTGAAGGTTCAAATACATAAACTTAGCAATCTCTATTTCCTTTCAATTTTTGTCCTAATAGAATGTGAATGTTTTGCCTTATCTTTTCATTAATTGGAATCTTAGTAAATATGAAAAGCTTTATGCTTTATTTTCAAGTCTATGGATGACCTTGACAAGAAGCTCCAAAATTATGTGCTGAAAACCATTAGACAATTATACTTCTACAGAAAATCATTTTACATTTTGAAAGATAAAACTCCTGAGCTCTATTTCTGTAGTGATGCCAACTTTTGTAAATTGCATGAAATAGTTTCTATAGTTTTATTTAAAATATCATACTAAAACTAGATCATCATTATTTCTAATTTCTTGGTGTTTAAATTAAGCATTTTAAGTTAAAATTGCCATGGCTTTGGGTAATTTCAAAATAGATTTTTTTTATATTTGATTATGCCTTTCAGCTGCCCACATTATTAAGGATGATATCAAATATTTCATATTAAAGTTGTGCAGATTTTTCCTTTATTCCAGGCCAAAGCCTGAAAATATGAACAGAAACTATCACTGATGTATTTGGCATTTAAATATTTAGCAAATTTTCCCTTCTTGAATCAAAATAATTACTAGAGAAATTGTAGTGCATATATTTTAAAGGAAATGTTTTAAACTGTGACTAAACCTGACACATTTAATTGAGCTACTTATTTTAAAGTCTTAGATTTTTGACATAAGAATATTGACTAATTTATAGCAGCTTAAGTATCTTTATATATTTATATAATTGTTCTCTGGAAAAATTAGCAGCCCGACTTCATGAGATGTATATAGCTGACAGGTTTTGTGTGCCAATTCGAACTTTTGCTCTCTCTTGTATTTCCTATCTTTATTTCTCCACTTGTTTTTATTTTTCATCTTATTTAACATATATATATATATATATATATATAATAAAAGCTGCTACAAATTTTCTTTTCTTTATCAAAATTGCATACTTAAATATTCCAAGTTTCTTCCAGACAACTCACAATGATGGCTTATAATTAGTTATTAATATTTTCTGCATAGCTTGAATGACAATATTTTGCTAAAAGATGAATCATTCCTGGCAATAACTTAAAAGAATTTTGCAAACATCTGAGGCAATTTGGTGATCATTGGGAGTAAATATTTGTATGAAGGTGGACTGTGAAATTCTTGTTCTTCAGGTGCCATCAAATCATTCATAATGTGAAACCAAGAAATCCAGTTAAAATGCACTTCTATTTACTAAATTTTCATAAAAATTTTATTTTGGATAACTATGGATTCACATTCAGTTGTGCAAATTAATACAAAAACATTCTATCTACTGTTTTATCTGTTTTTTTTCTCAATGGAAACAACTTGGAGAACTGTAGTACAATATCATAGATAAGATTTTGATACTAATAAACTGGAGTTACAGAATATTTCTGTTGCCTTGACGATTTATTGTATTTTTTTTTAGTTTCCTTATCAAATAACGGCAACTGGATAAATGAAAATTTATTGTCTCATAATTCTGGAGGCCAGAAATCTGAAATGAAAATATCAACAGTGCAGCACTCCTTCCAAAGACTGTAGGAGAGACTTTTCCTTTGCTCTTTTCAGCTTCTGGTGTCCTAAGTGTTCTTAAACGTGTGTCAGCATAATTTCAACCCTTGGCTATCTTCACTTGGCTTTCCCTACATGGCTGTGTCTTCTTCATGGCCTCTTCTGTGGACACTTATCATTGGATTTAGAGTCCACTCATATAACCTAAGATGATTTATTTTGAGATGAATAAATATTTGCAAAGTTTCTTTTTTTTTTTTCAAATAAGGCCACATTCATAGGCTTCACTGTATAGGAGTTACATTATCTTCTTAGGTTGTAGGAGATGGGATGGCTGTTCAACTCATCCATGCTGCCTTTATACCCACACTCATTTCCTTCATCTCCCCACCCCTTCCCAAGACCTGGAGACCAATAACCTATTTTCCATTTTGTAACTTTGTCCTTTCAAGTATGTTATATAAATGGAATCAAACATTATGTAAATTCTTAGGTTTGAGGATTTTTACTGAGCATAATTGTTTGGAGATCCATAGAGCTTTATTATATGCATCAACAAATCATTCTTCTTTTTATCAGTAACTACTATTCCATGATGTGGATGGACCAACTTGTTTAACCATTTGTTCAATAATGTCTGAGTTGTTTCCAATTTATGAATATTATGAATAAACCTACTATAAACATTTTTGTATAGGTTTCTTTTGTGAATATAAGTTTTCTCTGGGAACTCACAAAAAATCCTCAGATTTTTTGTTTTGTTTATGTTTTGAAAAAACTTGGTCATTTTGTTTATGTTTTCCTTATCTTTCAGACATTTAACAATAAATATAAACCCAAAGGAATTTTTAAGGTTTAAGGATACACATTAAACTGTATGTTATAAAGCATCATTTTGTGCAAAATAAGTATAATTTTCCCTTAGCTTAAGTCATACCTTTGATTATCCATCACTCCATCTTCTTTTCCATGCACACATGCACCTCATTTATTATGGGTATATTAGCCATTACTTTCTTTTACATTCTCTTTGTAGTGTAGAAATATTCAAAATGTGTTTTGTTGAAGCCAAAGTAGTGATTCTGATTGTAGAACGTCCCTGACCCTGTACTCAGTTATGTGTTGTTTATTTCTCTTGCTGGAAGCAAAATTTTATTTAATACCTAAGAGAAAAGATCAGAAACTAATTCAGAGCTGTTATTGGCAAATGCAGAGCTTATACAAAGAGTTATCAGTAAGCCTTATTTAGGTGGTTGGGAGTAAAGATCAAAAAGTTAGGCCAATCCTCCAGTATTCCTTCTAATCAAAGGGGTTAGATTGTGCAGAATCCCAGTTTAGGATTGGTTCTTTGGAGTCTTGGTTTTTCTGGGATGGAAAGATTTCTATTTCCTGTTACTTGAAAAAAAAATTATCTCTTTCTCTTCTGCTGGGCCAGTTTCTCTCTCCCTCTACATTTCAGTCTCTTGCCTTATCTTTCTCCTTAGACATAGACCATTTTTATTATCTTTTGAAAATATATCCACTTTATTCAATCTCTCTGTTTTTATATGAAAAGAGAAAATGACCTGATACACAATGTGATACAATAATGGTTTGGCAATCTAATTTCCAATTATATATGATGAAAATTCAGTCTGAAATTCCTATTGAAGCATTTTTTTCTGAAACTGAAATAAACGCAACAGCATAAATTTTAGAGTATATGAGTATGTTTACTGTAAATAAATTTTTGATCAGATTCTTATCAAAAAACATGAAAATTATTCCTTTATATATTGGGTGCCATAATTGTTCTGGGTTTTAGAAGCAAGTTTTTGTGTGTATGCTTCAAGATTTTTAAGAAAATAGTGTAAGAACATAAGATTAATTTTCAGCCAACAGAGTTTTGATACTCAAGTAGTCTCATGTGCTTTGTACTCAGAGTAATTATGGTACAACAATTATACTTTTTGGAAGACATTTCCCAGGGAAAAATTATGAGTCTTAAAAATGGCAGATGGTTCAGTTTTCAATAAATATAACCTAGAATTTGAACTTATCTCATGGACACAAACTGATAATATTAACAGAATTATTTCAAAAGATGAACACATAGTTGGCTTTAATGCAAAATTTTGAGAGTGGGGATATAATTTATATCACTTAAACAAATATACAAAAATTAACATAAAAGTTGTGAATAAAGAAAGGAAGTTTTCAACCTAACTTAAAAGAAATTAAAAATAAAATCCAAATAAATTCTATTTTTCAGCCATCAGATTTTCACTGTCCATATTTTTAAAAAAGATCTTTAGAAAGACACAAACAATGCAAAGATTGGATGAAATGACACTCAAAATTTTTTCTCTGATGTAGTTTCTCAGTACAGACCAAATACCTTCAAATATACAGTGCATACAATGATGAAGTAATACATGCTAAGAATATATAAAATCTGAGAAGGTTTTATTGCCAGAGAAGTTTTATATCAATTACTCTTTATATCTGGAGAATGGGAGTTTCTATACATGTCTGTGACAAATTGTTCAAAAGCAGGTAAATTAAACACAGAAAATGGCATGATGAACTATTATTTGGTCATTATAAAAAATAATCTTCATAAAGCATTAAATAAAAAACCAGAGCTCTTTTAATGTGAATAAATGATAAAAATTGCTTATCTTGGACAGATGAGGTGATATTTTTTTTTTTTTGCTTTCTCTGCCCCTTCCTATCAAATTGAAATTTACTAGAATGCAAGGATCTTATATTTATAATATACACTAATCTCGAGAATAAAACAAATGATCCAGATTTGTATGGATCTAAATTCTTATAACAAAAGAAAAAAATGAAAGTTGAATTTATATCTTAATCTGAAGTATGTCTATGTAGCATAAAAGGGCTTATCTGGAAGAGAGTGGGAGGGAAGCAAGTGCCCAGAAGTTGTAGCTGGATTTGAACTTGACTTGGAAGTCAAGTTAGAAGTGGAGACAATCCATAGAAAAAGAATTCTAAATGAGTAATAGCGTTTTTGTGTGATGTAGACAGGGTTTTCTGAGCAGACCCGAACTTGACCTGCCTTGAAGAATTCCTGTTGAGGAGGTTTGATCTCTTCCTTGCAGGGATCCCAGGCTCCTGGCAGTGCTCTTGCAGCAATCTATGGGGAGAGCTGCTGGAAGCCAAGCGAGGAGCATAAAGCTAACAACACTTTGCCTAGCAAAGGATAACTCAATCAAAGAGAAGGAGAATGGGGGATTTTTTTCCCAATGCATTTTAGCTGACAGGGCAGGCTCAGAGAACAAAGAAACATGTGGAGAAACAAATTGAGAGCTGCAAGGAAACCTCCTTGAAAAGCTATAAAAAATAAATTTCTAATAATTTTAATGTTAAATTTTGGAAGACAAAGAAGATAACGGATATGAAAACATATTTGTTTAGAAAATAATATATATTTATTATAACACAGATTTCTATTTAAAATAGTGTAGAGTGTGGGTTCTTTAGGGGAGCCTGAAAACTTTACTATAAGTGTTTTATTTACAACATCATTTATCTCTGCTTACAGTTATTGTTCTCTACATTTACCTTCAGCAGGCAAAAAAGAATTTTAATATTTGCCTAAATCTTCCATGTTGGGCCCACCTCACAGACACATGTGAATATTTATTTACTTTCACTTTGCATGATGGAAGAAGACAGAATTTAGATATCATTTTTCTTATTGGCCATGTTAAGTAATCAAAATTTCCAGAGGTTAAGAACAAAACCTCTGTTATGGTCTAGATATGAGTGCCCCCCACCCCAGAGCTCCTGTGCTAAGGCAGAAATATTCAAAGGTAAAATGATCTGCTTGTGAGAGCTGTAACCTAACCAGTCCATACTAGTTGGATGGACTAATTGGGTGGTAATTCTAGTCAGCTGGACCATGGCTGGAGGCGGTGGGTCACTGGGGGCATGCCCTGGAAGGGTTGATCTTCCCTGCCACTGTGCCTGTTCCTACCTGCAGGTAAGAGGAACAGTGATCCTCCCCTCACTGCCCTTCTGCCATAATGTTCTGCCTCACCTTGGACCCAGAGCAAAGAATTTGACCAACCATGAACTAAAGCTTTGAAACTGTGAGCCAAATATACTTTCCTTCCTCTAAGTTGTTTTTGTCAGGTATGTGTGTCACAGCATGGCAGAGCTGACTACCAAAGATATGGTTTAATTTATTTTTTTACTTTGTATGCCTGAAGAAAGTAGGATTTAGGTATTATTATTATTATTATTATTATTATTATTATTATTATTAGCTATGTTAAGAAACCAAAATTTAAGGACAAGCCAATTGCATGTTTTAAGGTATTTTCTAATCATTAAAGGTAGTCCATCGTAAAGCACATATCATCAAAGTTTATATAAAATTACTTTAATATAATTGTTAAGTTACAAAAAGTTACTGAAAAATACATCCAGTGAAATAGTAAACATTAGAAGTACCAAAAGGTAGTCTTATAATGGCATAATATATATCACATAATGATGCAATATTCATTACAATGACAGCATGAAACAAATAGAAAGCGGCTTCTATTTTCAAAACACCTGCAACAAAGTTTTCTGGTTATTCCTCCTATGGTTCCGAAGACAGACCATCTGCTGAGAGTTGATCCTTCTCAGGGAAGTAGGCAAAGAGAGCCTCAACACTCACTTTTGCCAACATCTTATTCATTCATTTCCAGTAAGATTATGAGAAAGATCTTTTCTAATATAGAGCCTGGTTTCTGCAGGAAGGATTGATATCTCTCCCTTCACCCCACTGAAATCTTCAAACCAGAATACTTCCCAGCAAAGAGGTCTTTTTCTCAGAAATTCTAGTTTAAATGCTGGTCTGCAAGGCCCTAAGGGCTAAACAGCCCATCTCTTTGTTTCTCTGCAGTCAATATCCGAAGAGTGAAACAGGCTCCCGTTTCATAAGGATTTTTGGGTAGGTGGCTTTATGGTGGCAGCAGCTTTCTGTCCAGTCTAGTGTTGCCAAATCAAATAGAAAACACCCAGATAAATTTGAATTACTTTTCCTTTTTTTTTCTTTATTCTTTTTTTGTGGTGTGATTCTGGGGATTGAACCCAGGGCCTTGTGCGTGTGAAAGAAGCACTCTACCAACTGACATATATCCCCAGCCCATAAATTTGAATATCTGGCAATAAAAATGTTAATTTGTCTCAAACATAATATATTTATACAGTAAAGTTATGTATTATTTATTTGCAATTCAAATATATGTCCAGTATTTTTATTTGGTCAATCTGATACCCATACCTTAAAATCAGATCTAGGATCAGGGCAGGGAAGAGAAATGTGACTAAATTGATATTCATAACATAAAAAATGACCTATATTGAGGGGACAACAAATATAAACCTATATTTTAAACACCATCCAACTTTGTTTATTAATCACATTTATTTACAACCAAGAGGATGGGAAGACATGATGTATATTAATTGCTTAATATTCAGAATCTAAATATATTATCCCAACCACATTATAGGGTAACCATCCATTTAACAACATGCTAAAGATGAGTATACAGAAGTGTGGGTATTTTATCTTTTCATAGGACAGAGAGTGATTAGTGGCAAAACTAATTACACATTAATTTTATGTTATTTCTTTATTATAAAGTCATCAGTAAACTTCATTGTAATTGCATAGAGGGAAAAAGGCAAATTTTCATTTTAAAATAGTCAAGTCAAAAGAAAATATAGCAGATTTTTAAGAAAGGGTTTTTAAATACACAAAGAAAAGCTACAAATACAATAACATCCAAATTATTCTTTAGGTTTTTTGTCATTTTTATTTGACTGTACAGAGAACACCAATGTGAAGGATATTTTAAGAAAATGTCCACTTCATAGGATGCAATCCCTTATATAAATTGATCCCACAGTGAAATTTTAACCCTATTTCAAACCTCACAATCATGTCTGTAATAACAGACCCAATTGTCCTAACCATAGGTTGGAGAAAAAAAACTTGGGCTTCTATTGAAAAAGCAATTTGTTCAAAACACATCTTCAAAATCAACAAAAGAGAATTAGATTTTCATTATGCATCAGTTCTTTTTAAAGTTTCTGATTAGCATTCACCAGAATGTGTCATTCTTAGGCACATCAAGTTCATCACATCATGAGCAGTTTATATTTTTATTGCCTTTTATTGCTTTTCAAAAGAAAAGTTAGTTACACAGGTAAAGAAGAATATGAAATAACTACAAAAAGTGTATGATTTTAAAATCAAATAGGTACTTGAACATGTCAAATATATCTGAAAGTTAAAAATATCAAAATGATAATAATCACATAGATGATTAATTGTATCTTTGCTATTATAAGTTCATTTATGTACTTAAGAAGTAAAGATTAGATTTTTTCCTTCTTTTCCTTTTTTGATATGTAAGTTGATAGATTTTTCTTTCATAAAATACCTATATATAAATTGTCATTTCTGAAATGTCATTGAAATACATAAACTATTTTATCAATTACAGCATTTAATATTATAAAAATACCAGCAAAATTTATTTTAGAACAAATATAGGATATCTATAAAATTAAGAAATGTGATATGTAATAGCTCTATAAAATCTTTCATTACTATTTCATTATGCAAATGTAAAAGGATCAATATCAGATAATATCTATTATTGACATGATAAGAAGAGATATCAACTTATTATCATTATAATTTATCTTTACCATGTAATTAGTTTCCTCAAAATAGTACATAAATACTAATCTACCAGTGATTTTTTATTTGTCTGTTTGCTTTTTTTTTTTTTTTTTTTTGGTAAAAAGGATTGAACCTCGAATCCAAGGGTGCTTAACCACATCCCCAGTCCTTTTATAAAATTTAAAATATAGTCTCACAAAGTTGCTTAGGGCCTTGCTAAATTGCTAGGGTTGGCTTTGAACTTGTGATTCTCAAGCCTCAGACTCCCAAGCCATTAAGTTTACTTAATCTACCAATGTTTGAAGAATCATTGTAGATTTGGGAAAAAAAGTATTCAAAGACAAAATATGAAATTCAATTTTTTTAAAGAATTAAAATAAATTATAAAGCTCATTTACTATTTCCAACTTCATTTGGCTGACTTCTTCATTTTAGGACTACAAAGCATGCATATTTTTGTATATGTAGTAGTAATGTAATCCATAACTGTCACATTTTCATTTGGCTAATTGAAAAAAAATGTATTTCAAACTTATTTTTGTTGAAGTAGTCTAAAATATTCAAACTCATCACTGAAATATATGATTCAAACTATTTCATCAATTATAGAGTTTTAACATTTCATATATCACATGAATCCGGGGTATGGTCTATTCTAATATATTTCCCTCTCATTAATAGAAAGTAACTTGCCTTCATTCCATTGCTTACCTTGCTATCCACACAAAAATAATATCTTGAACTACTACAGTTCCCCATATAATAATATAATTAACATAACATTCTTCTGCTGAATTTTGTCTTAATTCTGAAATATGCATATAATCAGGTATAATCTAAGAATATCTCATATATTTTATATATTGTCAAATTAAATCTTATTTTTCTTTCATATACAAATGATATATTAAATATATCATGTTTCCTGATAAATGGTAATAGTTTTTTAAATCAGAAATAATGATTAAGGAATTAACTTTAAAGACTGATTTTAAAATGTATATTATTAATTAAATTGTGACATTAACATTCTTAAAAACCATGATATTTTCTAGAATAATGATATTTCCATTGGAGTTTTAATTTGGCCAATAATCCAGGGGCTACTCAAAGAAATACAGCATTTTGAAAAAAAAGAATGCTTTATATTAGACTAAATTACTAATATTTAATTTCATTTCCTAAACTGTAATCTATTTGTACAGATAAAGCTTTCTCTTACCAATATATTTTGGCATTGGATTCATCAGAGCATACACTGAAAATTCCATTCTTTTTAAAATGTTAAAGTACTGTATTTTAATAAATACCATTATTTCTGTAAACTACTTTTAATCATTCTTTCAATTTAGCAAGTGTAAATCATCATATAAAGATTAATATAACTTAAAATATTTAATGAAGTTTTAGAAAAATTCTGGTTTTGATTCTAATAAAATATATTGCAGAAGTATCTAATATAAAGCAAAATTCTTATTTTATTGATTTTCTTTAAGTACTTCATAAGTTTTTTAAAAAAACCTTAAGTTATAACTCTCAGTTGAAATCTTCAATTTCATGCATAAATTAATATCTATTAAAAGCTTAATTTTTCAAAATGTCAATATTAATTCTGGATATTTTTCTTTATAAGAATTAGTGATACATAATAAATCGTTGTTAATATGTTTATATTTATCTATGCATACTGAAACTTTGCTAATTAGAATGGATAAAAATTGGGCTGGGGATGTGGCTCAAGTGGTAGCGCGCTCGCCTGGCATGCATGCAGCCCGGGTTCGATCCTCAGCACCACATACCAACAAAGATGTTGTGTCCGCCGAGAACTAAAAAAAAAAAAATAAATATTAAAAATTCTCTCTCTCTCTCTCTCTCTCTCTCTCTCTCTCTCTCCTCTCTCACTCTCTCTTTAAAAAAAAAAAGAATGGATAAAAATTTAATATAAACCAAGTCGTTCCAAGGGCATTTGGTTTTTAAAGTATTTAAATTGTTTATTATAAAAAGCTCTATATTGTAAAAGGATGATTAATGTTATGAACAAAAGTAGGTAGAAATCTTTAATAATAAAATATTGAAAATTATTAAAGGGAAGGGAGTCAAGATCAGAAAAACATTCATGAGAATTTAGAAAAATAAAGAGCATGCAAACTATATAAAAATACAAACATGATAATGGTGCAGTTTGAACTGTGGCCAAAGATTCCGCAACCAGTATGACCTGAATAAATGTGAAATTAAGATTTTCCTCACACCTTGGGCAGTCTCATTTGACATATTATAAATGGGTAGTCCAGATGGTGTTTGGGCAAACAATCAGCTTTGATTGCAAACCTGTCCTCTCTAACACATACACATACAACATGAGGCTGCTGACTACAGACTCTGACTGAATAATAATAGGAAAAAAACTAAAATCAACTACACTTGTATAAGTTAGTTGATTATATATTATTCAATATAAAGTATGTTATAGGTAGCAAACTAAAATGTTGCAGACAATCCCCAATATTTTCTAATTAAAGATTCATGCTATCAAAACACACACAGTTACTTAAGGATCTCTTTGAATGGCACACATATATGATTTTAATTTTTATATTAATTGTCAAATTTTGCAAAGATTAGTCACCATATGACTTGTTGGAATAATTTAAGAAAGTTTAAAGAGATTCATAAATAAGCGATTATAAATATATTACAGAAAATGTGTTTCATTCTATGTTAACAAAACGGAACACAGCAAGCACTAGAGTCAGAATGTGAGTCCAAACCTGAATCAGCAAGTAGCCTCTTTATCCTGATCACAATTAGTTTACTTTATAGTGGCCACATTTTCTCTTCTGTAAAGTGGTTATCATTAATGTTTCATAATGATTGAACTCATCTTCTTTGTGTATTGCAAAGATCCAATGAGTTGATACATATGAAATGTTAATGACAGGAAGTCCTCAAGTGTTAAGCATCATATTCCCCCATAGACAACTCTCCTCATTGGGCAGGTAGGAGTGAATTGTATTTGCAATCAAAAATATTTAGTGAAACAAATTGATTCTAATAGTAGTAAAAATTGCCATTTGCCAATGTATATGAATATATATATATATATATATATATATATATATATATATTTCATGTGCTCTGAGATAAATAATGAGAAACAAGAGCATTTCAAAATAATTAAAATTACTTTTTGAAAGTGTGTCAAAAAGTAATTTTAATTATTTTGAAATACTCTTCCAAAATATAGTATTATTTATCTCAGTGTTTTTTTCTCTTGGAAAAAAGTTATTTCTCTAAATGGAATGAAAACTTTCTATGAGCAACTCACTATTGATTAAATTATTAATTAATTCAGTGATGAAGGTACACTGAAAAACTTTAAGCCACATCCATGGTGTTGAAATGTGTGAGTTCAGTAAGTAATATGACTGAATTTTTTTCTTTGATCCTGTTTGTATACCATATATGATGGTTACAATTAAAACATTACAGATGCACATTTATGTTTCTACTTTTGTATTGTTGTTGTATGTATTAGGTTGTTTTGTTTTAACTTTATAATATAATGTACAATTTTAAGGTTTGGTTGTTGTTTTACTGATATGTAAAATGTATCATTAATCTTTAATGTTCAGTGCCTAACACATTACCTGGCACAAGTTGGGAAGAGTATAATTTTGTTGAGTGAATGTGCAAATCAAACAAATTATCAGTTAAATCCTAAATTACTTAATGTTTATTTAATGTATGTTCACTATTCATGTAAAAATTATATAATTTATTTAAAATTAACCAACAAAATAGTGGTTCATTTTCCTCAGAATCTAAATAACTCTTCTTTTTTCTTAGGCAATGAGAACTAATTTCTGGTTTTCTTAATTGTCTGAATTACTATGCTATAGTCTGGCCATGAATTTCTGTCCTCCAATCTACTGAGGTTTGAAGTTTGTTTTACCTGCTCTCATCCAAGTTGTGACTAGCCTGACCATGCTTAGCTTCTGAGATGAGGTGCATTCAGGGAAGTATGGTAATAGACTGTTTACTTCCTTACACATGATCCCTGCCTAGCTTCTTCCCCACCTCTAGGCAATCCTCTCTTCTTGAATATAGGTTCAAGTTCAAGAAAATAGAATTTGATATCCTTTATTTAGACAATTCCTTTACGCTAGTATTACTTAGGAAGCCAAAAACGGGTAGAAGAACCTCCTGGAGGTTTTGAAGGAGATGTAGGAGCAGAGTCCATGGAAGTCCTTCAGAGCACAAGACTAATTTCCCTTTAATGGGCTCTGCCCATGAATCAAGAACACAGGATCCCTTGACAAAGACTCATAAAAATTATCTTCTTTGTGAATCTTACATGTAGACAATGGCTTTCAAATGTAAAAACCAAGAATATGTCACCAGTCTTCTTTGATTCCATGATAAGTATCTTTCTCAGGCAACAAGTTTCTCTTTTTCAGTGGAAGAAGATTTATAACAAAGTGAGATAGGAACATAGGATTTGTGTGTGTGGGGGTAGCATATCAATTAATATTTAGCAATATCATTCCAATGCAAAGGGTTAAGTGCCACTTTTAATGAGTCTTACAACATCTAAAATTTAAAAAAAAATCATTTGGCCCACACTTATTAGACACAATTATTTGTTTGATTTCTGGTATCAACTTTTAGTTTTTATATACAGCTATATATTGTTTTCATCTATTTTGTATTTTCAGCTTTAGGAACTACTTGGCATTTATCTGTGCTAAGAAGATTGTATTGGCTTCTATAGGATTCTTTCCTATTTCGATCCCTCAAATCATAGCCTTAAGTTGGAAGATATTGAATTTGCTTCCTAAGCATAGAATGTTAGATTTATTTTACTTAAGGAGTAACTCACTAGTACACTGTGACCCCCCCTGGAGAGGAGGAATCACATCTTCATCTCATTTGTATATCATCTCATTTGTATCCAGTGTCTAGGCACAATGTCTGGTACAGATTAAACAGTCAAGGATAAAGAGTGAAGGCATAAATGGTCAACATCTACATAGAGTATATTATGTGCCAGGCATTGTTCTAAATATTTCAGATCAGTGTTCCTCAAAGTATGTTCCTAGAGCAGCAGTGAGAGCATCACCTCAAATTTGTCTAAAATACAAATTCTCACATCAGAAATTTGGGGATGGGGCTTGGCAATCTGTGTTTTAACAAGCCCTCCAGATGATTCAGATATGAACTAAAGTTTGAGAACTATTGTTTTCAATTATTAACTCACTGAATTCTTAGTTCTTAGATAACCCTAAAAAGTAGGTTCTATTATTATTCCCATTATATATGTAGTACTAAGAGGCAGGTTACTAGACCAAAGTCACACAGGTATTAAGTGATAAAACTGGGATTCACTTAAGACTGTTTGATTCTGAAATTCTAGTTCTTAAATATATTGTATGGCCCTTTAATGACGAACACCCAGAAGATGTTGCTAAATGAATAGATGAAGGAGAATGCTCTTTAGTATGCCAGTGATGACCTCCTTTTTTAAACCTGTCCAAAAACTCAGGGTCTCAAAAGTTCAAAAGTCTTTCAAAATTTCCCCTTATGTCCTTATGGAGTACAACATTTCCTTTTCAATTCCTCATACTGCAGCTGATTAGTAGCTCTCCTTTGACATCTATCACTTTTTTTTCTTTTCAATATTGGACTGAACTTAGGGATGCTCTGCAACTGAGCTACATTACAAGCCCTTTTTTAATTTTGGGACAGGATCTTAATAAGTTGTTCAGGCTGGCCTTCCAACTTGTGATCTTCCTATCTCAGTCTCCCAAGTAGCTGGGATTACAGGCATGTACCATCACACCCAACTTGGCACTCATCATTTTCTTTTTTCTTTTCTTTTTTTTTGAATTTTTAATTGTAGATTGACACAATATTTTTATTTATTTATTTTTATGTGGTGCTGAGGATTGAGCCCAGTGCCTCACATGTTAGGCAAGCACTCTACCACCAAGCCACAACCCCAGTCCCACCATGCATAATTTTCTGAGTCTTATAATTACTTATACTTGTTATAGGGGTGATAGTCAAAAAATCGATATATATATATATATATATATATATATATATCCATATTTTTAAATAAAAATATAAAACTGATATGAAAAAAAATCAATATTTGAAGTCCAATATGACACAAGAATTGACCAATCAGAAGGGATGCTGACTTAGTCTAGAGCTGGACTTGTAGACACAACTTTTGGACTACAGATGTTAATCCTTAGTTGCTGGATTTGAGAAAAGTCTAGACAGAAAAAAAAAAATGGTGGGGCAGCAGGAAGGAAGTTGGTGAAGGTTCACATGGGGCCTAGGAAAAGCAGAGATTTATCATAAAATACAGAAGTACAACCAACATTTTCTCAGCAGGTAGAGCTGGGCCAGTATGTAACCATTGATCATTAGCCCTACATATAAGTAGTGTTCATCTTCTACTGTGGCAATTTGGACCACATGAAAAAAAAAAGAGTCAAAAATATTGCCAAGTACAGAAGTAGTTTACCCTTTCCCTGCTTTTAAATATTTTGAATTGATAACCATTATACCTTTCCTATTTAATTATTTTTAAATCTCCCAACATCTTTTAAATGCTTTTAGAACTTTAAGCAATTCTAAGGCAGTGGAACAACTTTTTTTTTCTCTCATAATGTTTATTACACTGAGGTACAAATGATAACAAACAAATCTTGATGTTTTTCTTAATACAAGTTTATTTTCTTTTGAAAACAAATCAGTATTTTAAAATAATCTTAAAGTATTATTGAAGAATACAACAAATTTCTAGAAAAAAAATTTTAAAGAAAGAAATGGTTTTAAGGAAATGATAATACTAAATCAAATCTAATGGGCAATTTCAGCTATTATAAAAATTTGTTCAATTTTTGAAATTTCAGTTACCATTTGATAATGTGCAGTGACCCAGGACATTTTTGTCTTCTCAAAAAATTTTTAAACTGAGATCTATAAAAATGGAACAGTCTATTTTCATCTTCTGAGTACAGTACTGAGAATGTCCATGCTAGGATTTTTCCATTATTTTAGTTAAATAACTTATTTAATTTTATGGCCTATAAAACATTTTGAATCTCCAAATATCATTTTAAAAATAAATCCTATTTTGATAATTATATTAGTCCCAATTTGATGACAGTTTAGCAGTCTTTCATGTTTTCAACACAGAAAAACTAGATTGCAAAATTAATTTGTTACTTCTTTACTTCTTTTCAATTTTAAGTAATCATAGTATTGAGATTAACTCTATTTACTAATTTAAAACATACACCTCAATCTCATTTCTCTCCATCTCACTTAATAAAAAATGAAAAATATTTGCATGGATTATTCTCAAGATTCTTTTCTTCCCTAAATACTTGGGTTTCAGATGGAAATAATGTTTGGTAATAAAGCAAGTGTTTAGGGAAGAAAATAAATATCATAGTAAAAGTGTCTTGATTAAGATCAGTCAAAAGTCAATCACTGATTTGTTATAATTTTGTATGAGTCAATTACCTTTTCATATTGTTTTCCTACCCTAAAATAGACATCATCTCTTCTTCAATTGAAGGATATGAAAATCATTCCAGGTTGGCATAACATTTAAAAATTATTAGAAAGAAAATGACATAGGAGAATTGAGCATTTTAATAATGTGGGTTACTTTAAGTACAAATGGTGAGAAGGAGACAAAATTTCTACTATAACTGTCAAAGGAATGGTTTTACCCCCATGTCTAGGATAGTGACTGACATATAGTAAGTGCTTAATTACCTAAAATATGTCCTTCACAATTCCATATTATAAATACGAGAAGAAACAGTAATGAGATGCTATATATAAACATTCACTACTACAGATTTATATACCATATTTTTAAAAAAAATATCATATAATACAAGTTATCATGATCACAATATCATGCTGATATTTTTACAGTACATCTGCATTTCACTGATGCTTCCATAGAGAATTGAATACTACTTAAAAATTCAATTTGGATGAGGCTAAGTTATGCCATAAAATATGAATGTGAGAGAGTTAAATTTAGATTTAAAAAATAACCTCTTAACAAGGAAACTTGTGGCTCTATTAATTTTCCAAATGACAGTTCCCATTTTAATAACAAACCAAAAAAGATTCAAATTCCAGCTTTTAAAAAAAAGACACTAATATTTTGAAAAACTGAAGAATCCCAGGTACATTTTTTTTAATATGAAGGAAAGAAAGGAGCCAGAAATAGCTTATGATACAAGGCAATAAGGTGATATGTTTAAGGGCACAAGAAACAAAAGGAGTGAAATTGGCAATTGAGAAAAAGACAGAACTAGTAAGAATAGTAATTTGTCTAAATATCCTTAATAATCAACAAATAGATTTGCCCTTTTCCCCCAGCATAGTTATATATGTTAATAGGGAAGAGAGTTTTTCACCTGATTCCTTTGAACTTTCTCAAAGAACAAATTCAAATAAAGTGAAGACTAAAGTGAATCTTTAGCATTCAGATTTTGTTCTGGCTATTATTTTACAGGCATAGCTTAGAAATACTACTACACTTGTCCATACAGATTTATTTTTTTCATTTGTGACTTGTCAGAAATTAATGTTTCTTTTAAGAAAAACCACTAAAATAGTGAAATTAAAATGGAAAATGGATTAGCAACTTAGTCTTGTAGACTCATGAGTTGCAATTAGTACATTGTGAGAAATGAATTTACTCCTGCTAAATTGAGAAAATGGCTATAACAACCAAAGCAACTATTTTAATTAAATTTTACCATCCAAATGGCTTTCTCCATAAGAACTCTCTGGGAACAGGCCCCTTAGGTATCTTATGCATGAGCTAGAAGTAGCAAAATGTTTCTTCACCGTTATCAGTGTCTCATGTTCATTAGTAATTTGGGATGGAAAAATTGTTTCCTAGAAAAAAAAATAAGGTGAAAAAAATTAGTATTTTTAAATATATTCATCCCACCAACCATACTATTATCATAGCTAGGATAGAAAGTTATTTTATTTCAAGTTTGATACATTTAGAGGTAATAAAATGGAAAAAGGGCTTTATATTGCATTATATTATGTAGTCAGTGCTAGAGCACTTGCCTAACTTGGGAGGTTCAATCCCCAACATCTCGAAAGAGGGAAAAAGGAGCTGGGGCGTGGTCAGCAGAGGTGCACTTTTCTGGCACATGTGAGGCACTATGTTCGATTCTTGTTATTAGTAGGTTGCACATTTGTGTACTTTATTAGTCACTACAATTTATTTGTAAATCCAGAACCAACAATTTTTCATTTTTGCAATCATTTACAGATATGCATAGGGCAGCAACAAATTTGTCATCTGAAGCTCATATTTCCATGTTTACAGTATGATAGCTGAAATAAATCCACTCTCTTTCTTCTCAGTTCAGCTATCATAGTGTAAACATGTGTACTTTTCTTACTCTACTTAGTGTCGAATCATTTAACCCTTTTGGGCTTCCTTTTATGATTTTGCTATTTAAAATGGCCCCATGCATAAGGAAATGCTGATTGATTCCTACGTTCCTGTGATATCCCTTAGAGAAAAAAAATGCATTTGTTAGATAACTTTCTTTTAGGCATGAATAAGTGTGTGTGTGTGTGTGTGTGTGTGTGTGTGTGTGTATATATATATATATATATATATATATATATATATATATATTCACAGATAATTGTACACATTTGTAACAGCAAGGAAAAAGGTGTAGAAATAAGAAGGTGAAGTTCTTAACAGCATTTCACCAATTTTCCTTTAAGGTCCTGTTTCTGTCTGGGAGCTTGGGTTGCATTTATTCATGATGACTCCTTACTCTATTCAAATTTGTGGCAATGCCTCGGTCTCTCCTAGTCTTTTATGACCATGACCCTTTAGAAAGTTGCTGGTCATATGTTTTGCACAAAGTCTCTCCTTTGGGGTTTGGTGTTTACTTATGACTGGGCAGAGTTATGGGTTTTATAGGGAGATGTCACAGAGGTGAAAGGTCCTTATGGAATTATTTGGTGGGAAGAGGGACACATCAGCATGACTGGTTAGGAGTGATATTAATTTCAATTATTTGATTAATGTGATGCTTTTTGGATTTCTTACTATGAGCTTACTATTTCTTTCTTTGTAATTAATAAATATATTTTGGGAGATACCTTGAGAATATATTATTTCTCCCTCAATTTTTACTCACTTAGAGGATGTGGCTCAGTGCTAGAAAACTGGCCTGTCATGGGTGAGGCCCTGGGTTAAATTCCCAGTACTAGAGGGAAAAAAATAACTTTGCTTTTGCTCACTTAAATTTTGGCATTTATTCACAGATCTTACCAATAACAATTATTATTATGGTCTCCTAAAAGTTATTTTGTTTTTATTTTTCTCATCATTTCTTTATTTATGAACTGTAATTTTCTTTAAAGAAACAACTTGCTCATTCTCTATTCTTTCATTTCCTATTTTTTACTATTCATATGGGCTATGGTTATATGTTTAATTCTATAATTTATAATCAAATACTACCATTATGTATTTGCTCAAACTGTTCTAACTTGGCTGTTGGGAACTCTTTCAGATTGTTTCCTGAATCATTTCAATAAGTCCCTGTCAAATTGACCAAGTTATGCTGCATGCATTCCAAATATGTCACAATAAATCCTCCTGGTATATGTAATTATAATGTACCATTTAAAAAAAATCAATCCCCTATTCCTTATTAAGCATCTCTCTATTTTCTGCCACCACAAGGATTTCCAGGATTATTTTACATTTTCCCTGCTCCAGTTCTGGGATCAAGCATTTCTTAAAGAGCCCTGGTCTCTATTATTGGAGAATAGTATTTAGAAGCCAGATCTGGGTGGAGATCTGTCCTGCTCATTGCTATGGAAAAAAAAGTTCTAAGTCCTCTTAGTGTTCAGAATTTGGAACTATGTTAAACCTATAAATGCATCCATACACATACATCTCTTTTTCTTTGTTTTCTTTTTCCTTTCTTCAAAAATCTTTAGTTCATATTTTTACTACTAATTTCAATTCATCACCACAGTGTTCATCCTAACGCCATCTTTTTCTTTTCCTTTTTCTTTTTTTGTACTGGGGATTGAACTCAGGGGTACTCTACCACTGGGCTACAACCCCAACCCTTTTTATTTCATTTTGCAACAGGGTCTCAGTAAGTTGCTGAAACTGGTCACAGACTTTCCATCCTGCTGCCTCAGCTTCCTGAGTAATTGGAATCACAGGCCTGCACTACTGCACCCACCAAATGTCCTCTTTCCTTACTTGGAACTGTGGAATTTGTTTTTCCTTTTCTTTTTTTTAATTAAAAGGCTGGTGCTTACGTATTCCTAAATTGTGAAAAAATGTTCCTCGATTGTGCATGACACAAGAACACAAGATAGGTTGGTAGATATTGTTGTAAGAAGCTACATAAAAGAGAAGCCAACTGATTTAATGGTCCTTCTTCATGCAAAAAGAACTAATCACACTCTTTATGCTTTATTGGCAGTGGAGTGCAGAAGGGTAAGCCCAGGATGTGGAATGTAAGATTGTTGTTCCAGCCAAATGAGACAGATGATATGGGATTGAAAATTTATTTAAGCAGTTGTTTGTGAACATAGTTCTGAAAAAAAAGTTATTTCTTGCTCCAGCCCTCTGGGGAAAATTTCCACTCTGAGGTCCTCTCACTTTGGCCACTGGCCTGCCTGGAGGCAACCTGCCTCTTGGGCCACCTCTTTATCTCTTCATTGATTTCTGGTCTCTTCTTTTTTTTTTTTTTTTTTGAGAGAGAGAGAGAGAGAGAGAGAGAATTTTTAATATTTATTTTTAGTTCTCGGCGGACACAACATCTTTGTTGGTATGTGGTGCTGAGGATCGGATCTCAGCAAACACCACTCAATCAAATTGGGTCTTCAGAATATTTTTAATCAGAAAGCCAAATTTACATTTTTCTTTATTTTGTGGCTTGAGCTTTGGTTTCCCTCATAGGTTGCCTGTTCTGATGACATTTGGGGTGTGGGAAAATTAAATCTTTTCCTGTCCTTTTATAATAGCCCAGACTTGTTCAACAGGCAACCTCAACTGGAATGCCTCACCAAAACCCCAATTTGGCCTACTGTGCTTCAGATATCTGAAAAATGAGGAAGGAAGGGAAACAAGATTAGATCACTCTGAGGGCCGATGGAGTATTATTATTCCCAACTGAAATCCCCATTCTTTGAGTTCCTTCTAGTAAGAATGAAAATAATCTTGGTGCAAGTATTATTCCTTTTAGAGTTATCAATGATTCCAGAAGTCCACAGGACTGTTTGACTGCCACCCTGACCCTCCTGCAGGGAGAGGTAGGGGTCACCTCCACAGTGGCCTGGGCTGACCATAAATGAATTGGAAACACCCATAGTGGGGAGAAGGTCAGTGAAAGTGGGAGCCTAAGGAGAACCTATGTTTTCTTAGCCATATCCAAAGAGCCTGAATGGAACTGTTTAGCAGCCACACACTTCCTGAGAATGCACTGGGCAGCTTTCTGGAGGTACCAGGGAGATAATTCATGATTGGGACACTGAACCATCACAAGAATGTGAAGAACTCATTTTTGAGGATTCTGAGAATACTATACATTCTAGGAAGGAATGTTTAGCACAGCCACTTAGACTTGGTGGGATGTATGAGTGATAATATTAATGACGATGTCTTTAGGGGCATGCTGAGTAGGGATAATACCAGTGGTTTAATAAGAAGATGCTCATAACAACCAATGTGGTTGGAATTTAGTTCATGTCTCCCTTATGAACAGGCAAGACACTTAAGTTTTCATCTTAATAAATTCTTACAACTGTGAGGCAGGTACTCCCATTAGTCCATTTTACATCTGACAACTGAGATTCACAAAGGTGGAGAATTGTACAGTGGTTGCAAAACTACAAGAAAACAAAGGCCTTTCATAAATATCTTACTGTGTGTTCTTGTTGGAAGGATCAGTCTTGTGGGTTGCAGTGATTTGATTTAGCCAAGGTAAGCATTCATGTGGCCATCGCTGGTGCTTTAGCAGTGTCCCCAATGCTACTTACATGACTCAGAGAAAAGAAACTGAGACCCAACTGCAATCTAATTATAGAGGTGCTCAGTGAGCCAGTAAAGGAATGTGCTATCGATGGGGGCAGTCATAGCACCAGGGATTGGGCCACCCAACCCCGTATTCAATGACCTGGCTGAGGTTCAGAAACAAGGTGGTGAGAATTGAAGTAGGGCACGCCAGACAGACATGGCAGCAGGAGCCAAAGCACTGTAGTGTGCAGTAAGTAGCATGGCAGAGAGAAAACTGGAAGAGAAGCAGGGGCCTTAAATGAATCAGCCAAGGCCTTGGGCCCTAGATAGATAAAAGCCTGGATCTGGAGTCCAATTGAGCCATGTACTAACTATTTTGACCCTGCACCACATCTTTAGAGGTTTTCTAAGCTTTGTTTTACATAACTGGAAGCATAGTGACGGATAATAATCTACATGTTAAACTGACAGCTTGGGTACCTGCTCTGGATTCACAGAGTTGATGAATGGATTTGTCAAGAAGAATATCTAATTTCTACTACATGTGATGAATGGATTTTCCAAGAAGCATATCTACTTTCTATTACATGTAAAGCTTTATTATTCATCAATTGCTTCTATATTCTTACTTACTTTTGCATATTTCCGGTAATTTACCCTCTTAGTAGTGTGATTTTTCTGGCTCTGGGCTTGTCCTCTCAGTCTAGGTAGCCCTCAAGTGTAGACACCATATTTTAATCTACCATCACAAGATGTAGCCATGCAGGAATCTCAGCCTTGCTAGACCATTAGAATCACTTGGGAGTACCAGAAAGCTGCACAGGTCTGTTCCCCATCCCAGATGTATTAAACTAGGACCTTCAGGACTTTGGCTTAAGCTTTTACTCTTGACCAGCTGGGCAGAAAAATGTTTGAATCAATGAGTAAACAATCATACTGTATGTACAGTTGTCCCTCAGTATCCTTGAGAGTCTGGTTTCAGAACCTCTCCTGGACTCCCAAATCCATGGATGTTCAACACTTTATACAAAGTGGCGTAATATTTGTATAACCTATAAATATTTTGGTACATTTTGAATCACCTCTAAATTACTTATAAACATAGTACAATGTAAATTCTATGAAAATAGTTGTTATAATGTATTGTTTAGGAAATAATGACAAGAAGAAATGTCTATACATGTTCAGTAAAAATGCAGTTTTTTAAATATTTTTAGTTACATATGGACACAATACCTTTATTTTATTTGTTTGTTTTATCTGTTTTTTTAAATGTGGGACTGAGGATCATACCCAGTGCCTCACATATGCTAGGCAAGTGCTCTACCACTGAGCCACCACCCTATGCCATAAATTCAGTTTTTAAAAAATATTTTTACTTTCATTTTTGTAGTTGTCAATGAAGAGCATGCCTTTATTTTATTTGTTTATTTTTATGCAATGAAAGGATCCAATCCTGTGCCTCACACATGCTAGGCAAGCACTCTGCCACTGAGCTATAGCCCCAGCCATCAAAGCATTTTTTTAAAGAAAGTTTTTGATCCTCAACTGGTTGAACTATGGATATAGGAGGCTAGCTAAATCAGTCAGGATAGACTAGAGCAGGCTATGATAGTTATTAACCCCCAAATATCAATGGCTTAAAATCAAAAAGATCTGTGTTTTGCTCACATTTTGCAACCATGATAGTTTGGTTGAGGGCTCTGCTCAATGGAGAAAACACCTTAAAGGGCATTATTGTTTGTCCTATCAGAGAGACATATTTCAGGCTTGTCTCTCACTAGCATTAAATGCTCCACCCAGAAATGGCACAAACTCCTTCCATGCACACTCTTTGGTCAGGACTAGTCATGTGATCTGGAAGTGCAATCCTGCACGTTCCCAGAAGATGAAAAGCCAGAAATCATTGGTGAGCAGTGCAAATCACTACCAGACTACAAAATTGGCACCATCAACTTTATTTCTCAGCAATACTTACAAGGTGTGTTCAAGGCCAAGTGTAAAATATGGAGTGGTATTTGAATTTTTTTTTTTTTTTGGTTTGGCTCAGGGCCCTATTTTTTTTTTTTGTTGTTGTTTTTGTTTTGCTTTTTTTAATTTAATGAGGCTAGATGGTATATGGCATTAAACTTGGTGGTTAAAAGCCTGAATGTCCAAACCTTAAGCTCTGCCATTTACCAGATGTGTGAGCTGGGCAAGTAAAAGACAATTTATACCCATCAAAGAGATAATCAAAGGATGTGAGAAGCCAAGGAAGGAGGTTCTTTGTTAAATTGAGTGCTTAGAACCAGACAGCATTTACCTGAGTAGGACTGATGGGGAGAGGGCTACTTTAGGAGGTTTCACAGGAATTGGGGTGGCTCCAGATGGCAGGGAGGACGCATGTTTATCCCCCATAAATTGCTGCCTTCCTGCCTGATCCAGTGTGAATGTTTGGGCTGAAGAATGAGAGAAGCCAACTGGAGTTGGTTTAACCACATGAATTAGCTAAGGAAAGGGGATGTACAGGCTTCCTGCAGATTCTCTCTCTCTCTCTCTCTCTCTCTCTCTCTCTCTCTCTCTATATATATATATATATATATATATATATATATATATATATATATATATTCATTTTGCAGTATGGGGATTGAACAAGGGTCTTGCATGTGCACTCTACCACTAAGCTACATCTCCAGCCCTTTTGAAAAGCATTTATATTGAGATATGGTCTCACTAAGTTGTATAGGCTAACTTTAAACTTGCCATCATCCTAGCCTTGTCTTCCAAGTAGCTGGGAATTCAGGCATGTGCCACCTCATCTTCCCGGGGCTCTCTCTTAAAGCAGATAAAGTTTCTTGTACCACTGTCTCTAGCAAGTTTCCCCAAAATATCCTGGGCTCTAATGGGCTTTGGCTTATGAGAGGCCAGTGTTTTTGGGTAGAAATACTAGCTGCTTTAAGTAGAAAGGGTATTGCACAAGAGGATGTCAGGCACCCCATAGAACCATTGGTAGGGCTGGAGAAAACATTGACCAAAAAAACTGTTTTATATATGACAGTTTGGATTATAGGCCTGTGCCATTGCACCTGGCAACAGTTTTACTTTAAATTACAGTATTATTATGAAACTTTATATATACTTGATTTGCATCCACCTTTCTTAAGAGACACCTCATAGAAAGGGAGAAACTTTGTGGTGTATCTTTATGATCATTTTTATGAGCTTTACCAGAGTGTTTAACATAGATAAGGTTCCTAGAGGATAAATGGTCAAGACTAAAGTATATGATACTTAGACTTTTCTGACTCACAGGTTGGGGTTTTCAAAGATTAAAATGCTTTTTACAAAACAAAATTATGTCTATGAAGTTGCTACTCAGGGTGTATTTTACAATTTTTTCTCCAGGTCTTTATCAGTACCATATGCTTATCAGTGCTGTGCATTTTGGGGCTATGAATCTTATGCAAATTTAAACATAGAAGATAACAGGCTTCAAGACCATAGTGTGACAAAGGAGAAAGGCAAGTACATGAACCTTTAGAAACAGAACACTCCCTAAGACATTAATCAAAATGTATGTGTTGTAATCAGTTTGGGAAGGGTCAATATGAAGTCTGTGAGAAAAATGGCCTTTCCTCTGTTACTGGCATTTTTAATGTATTATCAAGCCACATTTGTATACACTGAACTTTAACATCATGCAGGGGAGAGAAAATTGTGGGAACATTTGGTTCTTTTGAACTGCCCACTTTTAATTCAACGTACTTTGTTGTATATTCGGGTACCACTGATGCAGCAAATGTCACCAGCACTGCTGAAAATGAAGAGCGTAGTCAAATAATTATCCATTGTACACCCCCAACAGGTAATGCTCAACCCATTTGGCTGTAATATTTTACTTTAAGTAAACATTGGGCAAATATATCTAATCTTCCTGGCGATGGATGTTATTTCTATTTTATAAGGGTGGGACTAGATGATCCTGTAAGGCCTTCTGATTCATAGTGTGGTCAGTGTACCAGCATTTCTTGCAGAATTTCAGGCTTATACCACTGAATCAGAATCTGCATATTAACAGCTCTTGCTCTTTTATATTATTCTTTATTTATTGTAGTGCCAGGGATTGAACCCAGGGCCTCCAGAATGCAAAGCTTCTGCTTTATTAATGAGTTTTGTCCCCAGTCGTCGTCGTCTTCTTCTTCTTCTTCTTCTTCTTCTTCTTCTTCTTCTTCTTCTTCTTCTTCTTCATTATTATTATTATTATTATTATTTTATTTCATTTTATTTTTTGGTATTGATTGAATCCAGGATTGCTTAACCACTGAGCCACATCACCAACCTGTTTTACTTTTTCATTTTGAGGCAGGGTCTTATTAAGTTGCTTTGGGCCTCACTAAGTTGCTGAAGCTAGTTTTGAACTTGTGATCATCCTGCCTTAGCCTCTTGTGCCCCTGGGATTATAAGCATGAACCTATAATTGTTTTTTAAATGCAATCTTGTCTACTCTTTCTGATTTACTTCATTGAAGTTGTAGTTTTAGGAAAGTTATTAAATGATGCCAATATTTACTTGATTGTAATGTCATATTCTGCCTGCCTACCAGAGAACTTGGATTTATACTTTTACTATAAAGGCAAGGTTTTAAATATTTTTTGTTAAATCAGGTGCTACAAAAGAGATTCCTATTAGTATGATGTCACAGGATGAACTGGCCATTAATTTTGGGGGTAGGGAGGGTGACGGGGTAACAGGGATTCAACTCAGGGGCACTCGGCCACTGAGCCACATCCCCAGCCCTATTTTATTTAGAGACAGGGTCTCACTGAGTTGCTTATCTCCTCAGTGTTGCTGAGGCTGGCTTTGAATTCACGATCCTCTGGTCTCAGCTTCCTGAGCCACTGGGATTGCAGGTGTGTGCCACCATGCCTGGGTTGGCCATTAATTTTATAACTTAGAATCATCAGTGCTGTGAATTTACTAATAACTGATGCTGAATTGTGAGCTTCTTAAGGGCCTATGTATGTATGCTTTGAATATTTAACCCATTTCCTTGTGTGGAGAATGAGAACAAACTTAATTTTAACAGATGAGTAAGTGCAACTAGCAAGAATCATTTATGTAATTTATTTTATTGTGCAGATATTAATTTTTGACAGTTAGGAGTGCAGTTGACTCTCTTCCCCATGAAGGATTCAGGTGTTGGAGATTGTACACAGAACTGATGATCAGTGAGAAGTAAACATCATACTTTTTGGAGGAGACGGTGGTACTGGGGATTGAACCCACGGGTGCTTAACCATTGAGCCACAGTCTCAGCCCTTTTTATATATTATTTATAGAGGCAGGGTCCCACTGAGTTGCTTAAGGCCTTGCTAAGTTGCTGAGGCTCGCTTTAAACCCATGATCCTCCTGCCTCAGCCTCCAGAGCCTCTGGGATTATAGGTGTGTGCCACGTTGCCTGGCAGGAAACAGCATTCTTTTGCAGTACTGGACACACCTATAATCGGATCCATTCTGGAGGCTGAGGCAGGAGTACTGCAAGTGCAGGGTCAGTGTCAGCAACTTAATGAGACCCTCACCAATTTAAAGAGATCCTGTCTCCAAATAAAAAATAAAGAAGGCTGGATATATACTTTAGTGGTAGAACACCCCTGGGTTTTGTCCCTGTACTACCCTCCTCGAAAATAAAATGTGAGAAAGAACTTCCATTTTAGCACTTCCTGAGGGTTCAGAGTGAAAATAAATTTGATTAAAAAAAATTGTGTTCATTGAAAATCAGATAAATGGTGCATAACTGGAGTTCCACTGTATATGTCAAATTTCATGACAGTTCAGAAAGTTAAAACATCCTTTAGGCAATCATAGTTTTCTTGTTCTTTATAGTCAAACATTTTCACTCCTTAATTATAAATGAAATATTTTTCATTTGTGAGATTACTAGCATGTCAAAGTCAGTTATTAGAACCAGCAATTCAGCTACTAAGTGCATTCTTGCGATCCTATATATATATATAGGGGTTTTACTATTATAGAGGGGTTTTGTTTTGTGCCAAGCTTTGTATGAATAGTTAACATTGATTATCAACCATAACCAACTTCAGCAGGTTGCTGTGAAATGCCATAAGAAATTGGGTTTAAAATGTTACAAATTTGTGTATATACATACATATCAGTTATAAAATATATAGAGAGCTGGGGTTATGGCTCAGTGGTAAATGGTAAAGCTTTTGCCATGTTTGAGGCACTGGGTTAGATTCTCAGCACCACATATAAACAAACAAACAAACAAATAAATGTTCATAAACAACTAATACAAATATTTTTTAAAAAATAAAATACATAGGGAAAAGGAAGGAAGAAAAAAAAAGCTAATATTTACTAAAGTTCCACTATGTGCCCAGCAGCCTGCATAAGTACTTATGTATGCAAATTTACTTAAGCCATCAACTGAATTAAGTAGGCATTATTATCTACATATCAGAAAATGCAACTTATTAGGCTTAAGTGGCTTTTTTAAGGTAAGAATAGCAAGTTATAAACCATCTGATTACAGACCCTCAATATTTTAAGTACCTTTTATATGCTAAATTCTGTGCTTTGTATATTTGGTATAAGAAAAAGTAGAGGGCTGGGGTTATAGCTCAGTGGTTGAGTGTTTGCCTGGCATGCGTGAGGCACTGGGTTCAATCCTCAGTACCACATAAAAAATAAAGATATTGTGTCCATCTACAACTAAAAAAAAAATATTTAAAAAAAGAATAAAGAAAAAGAAAAAGTAGAAATTTTCTTGGAAATATCTCTATATGCCCTTACCAAATAATAAAAGAAACTAATCCTGGTTATGTTTTGTTTCAGTACTAGAGAGTGAACCCTGGGGAGCTTTACTACTGAGTACCCTCCCTTGAGGCCTTTTTATGTTTTTAGTTTGAGACAGGATCTTGCTTAGTTGATGAGGCTGGCCTTGAAATTGCCATCCCCTCCTGCTTCAACCTCTTGAGTCCCTGGGATTATAGGTGTGTGCTAGCTACACCCAGATATTAAGCTGCTTAATTTTTAAAGTAGCCTAGTCTGTGACTGAAATATCTTAAAAGCAATATTTTTTTTCAGTTTGGTTCAATTCAATTAGGTAACTCATTTATTCTAGAATCAACCATCAATAGTCATTCTATCAAGCATATTAAATGAAATATGGTATTTTCTAAAATGTCTTTCATGTTTCTGTTTCTTTTTCATGTTATGTGCTATTAAGCCCTGTGGGAAGCTGGATGACATGTCTCACCATGTGGTTCATTTTCTTGGTTGCATTGTTTTTCAACCTGCTAGTCATTTTAACAACATTCACATCTTGTACATCACTGCCTTCCTCCAAGTTGTTCATAGGCTTGATTTCTGTGTCTAACTTATTCATGAGAATCTATACTGGCATCTTAACTTTTCTTGATGCCGTATCCTGGGGCAGATTTGCTGAATTTGGCATTTGGTGGGACACTGGCAATGGCTGCAAAGCAGCTGAGTTCCTTGCAGGTTTTTCCTCAGAAAGTGCAATATTTTATTAATGTTTAGCAGCTGTTGAAAGAAGCTTATCTGCAAAAAATATCATGAAAAATGGGAAAGCAATCATCTCAAGCAGTTCTGGATTGTAGCCCTTTTTGCTTTTCTGGGTGCTGCAGTAGCAGGCTGTTTCCTCCTTTTCCATAGAGGGGAATATTCTGCATCACCTTTGTGCTTGCCATTTCCCACAGGAGAGAAGCCATCATTAGGATTTACCGTGACTTTAGTGCTGTTAAACTCACTAGCATTTTTATTAATGGCCATCATCTACACTAAACTTTACTGCAACTTGGAAAAAGAAGACCTCTCAGAAAACTCACAATCTAGCATGATTAAGCATGTTACTTGGCTAATTTTCACCAACTGCATCTTTTTTTTGCCCTGTTGCATTTTTCTCATTTGCACCATTGATCACTGCAATCTCTATCAGTCCTGAAATAATGAAGTGTGTTACTCTGATATTTTTCCCATTGCCTGCTTGCCTAAATCTGGTCCTGTATGTTTTCTTCAATCAAAAATTTAAAGAAGACTGGAAGTTACTGAAGTGACACATTACCAAGAAAAGTGGATCAGTTTCAGTTTCCATCAGTAGCCAAGGTGGTTGTGTGGAACAGGATTTCTACTATGACTGTGGCATGTACTCACACTTGTAGGGTAACCTGACTGTATGTGACTGCTGCGAATCATTTCTTTTGACAAAGCCAGTATCATGCAAACACTTAATAAAATCACACAGCTGTCCTGCATTGGCAGTGGCTTCTTGCCAAAGACCAGAGGGATATTGGTCTGATTGTGGCACAGTCAGCCCACTCTGATTAGGCAGATGAAGAAGACTCCTTTGTCTCAGACAGTTCTGACCAAGTGCAGGCATGGTAGAGCCTGCTTCTATCAGAGTCAAGGATTCCCTTTGGTGTGCGACGCTTACAATCTACCAAGAGTTAAAGACCGAATTACTGTGTTTGTAACTATTTCCCCCATCAACCAAATTCACAGTGTTTATAGAGTGAACCATATTCTATTCTTTCATCTGGGAAGCACTTCTGTAATCACTGCCTGGTGTCACATAGAAGGGGAAGGTGGAAGTTTATTTTTCAAACCTGATATTTTTCAAAGAACAGGTGCCTAAATTATTAATTGGTGAAAAATGCAATTTCCAAGGAATGTGTGGTCTATTTGAAACAGAACTTGAAAAGGATTTGAGGTGTGGTATAGCAATATAACTTTTAGGTTTTTTCAGATTCATAAGGAGCAAATTTATACCTATTTCTGAATTAAGCACAAGATAAAGGACAGCTGTTAATATTTTTAAAAAGGTAGTTCAAATGTGACTTTATATAACTGACAAAAGAGTCTTGCTAATTTTACCTAATATTTGATCATTATTCTCAGGACAACTTACTACAGGGCCAAAAAAGGGCTTGTCTTGATTGTCTCCCAACTAGAACTGTGAGAGTACACATAGGTATCATTGTTTTCTATTTCCACTTTTACATGAGAATCATAGATTTTGTTAAATTGCTTTATAAATCTATATAAACCTGAAGATGTTTTAAAAATCATATTAACAGCTGATAGAATAAAAATATCAGTACATTTGTTTGGGGTCATTTTACATTGCTTTGTTATGCTCACCATGATTTTCAGTGTTTTGCAATTATATTACTAGTACAAAATAAATGGCTAATTGATGTGTGAGTTGAAGTAGTTTTGGCTACACTACATACTAATGAGATTTTAATAGTACCTAAGGGATTTGATGGCTCCATGTAATGTTCCCATTAATAAATGCTTCTTAATATCATTGGTTCTACTGATATTTTCCAGTTTTGTTGGTATGTCATCTATTTACAGTATGGATTACACAAAAAGTAAACTGGGGTCATTTTTTAATTGGAGGAAGCTGAAAATAAATATGACACAAAGCACATAATTTATTTCTTAGTGAACTGGATTCTCCTAAACTTATGTTATTACTTGTATGCTTCTATAAAAATTTCCCATACCATGACTTACAAAAAAACCTATTCAATAGTTCATATGCTGAGTTCTGGTTAAACTAGACAGACATATCATTAAGGGGGTGGGGGAGAAAGGATAAGGTTTAATCCTATGTCTTTGAAAATTAAAAATTTTACCTGATTCTCATCTAGGGTCTTCTGCCATGTTTTTTTTGTAGAGTCTTAAAGTTATGATTGCCCAATAAGTTTTTTGAACAATGTACTAAATAGCAAACCTACTGCCATATTATTATACTGGATATACTAAAAAAATTAAGCTAGATTACAGTTTAATAATTAAACTGTACATACTGTGCATATAAAGAATTTTTATCTTATGTAAATTATTTTTACAACACAAGTAGGGAAACATGGCTTCTGTTCAGTTCGTTTAATTAAAGCTACCTCCTATAGTGACTGCCAGTAGCAGAATGTTAAATTGTGGTTTATATACTTTTTTCATTGTAAATAATCTCGGTTGTACATTGTCAGTGTAAAAACAGAATCTTTGTATATCAAAATCATGTAGTTTGTATAAAATGTGGGAGGGATTTATTTACAGTGTGTTGTAATTTTGTAAGGCCAACTATTTATAAGTTTTAAAATTTGCTATCACGGTTTGTATATTTACACATCTGATAAATATTAAATCATAACTTGGTAATAATCTTAATTAAACTTGTTTTCTCAAAATTCAAGTTATTGAAAACTTCATTCATTTAAAAAATAGAATAGCAGATATACAAAATCTGTGGTAAACTGTGCTATATATTGTATGAAATACAATATTGTACTCTATGTTTCAAATTATTAAAGTTTCTAGAAAGCAATATATTTTGCCTTAATTTGTAACTAAGTATGTTAAAGCATTTACTATCTATTATGGAGACAAATTTAAAAAGTTTTAAATAGAAAAGACATTATTAGAAAAAATGTTGGAAGTAACCATTAGAAAATATTGTTTGATAGTTATCTGTCAATATTTAAGAACACTTAAACTTAAAACTTTTATCCTGTCTTAAATCTGAACTATATTGTGGAAAACATATTTTGAAATATAAGTGAATATCACCAATTTAATCTTTATTTAAAAGCAAATGATTAAAAATATCTACATGATATTAATTGTAGTCAGTTGCCTAGAAATGTAGTATTACAATCTCCAAGCTCTCTTTGGACAAATGAGAAAACAAAGGGTTTAATAAAATTTAAGTGAATGCCTGAACCACAGCAAATTAGATACCAATCAAAACTTAGTTCCTCTTAATTTTGGCTATATTTTGTAGGTGTTAGTAAATGTGTATGCCTCTTCCTGTTTTAAAATTTATATGTGTTTGAAATTTTCACAATAAAAAGAATGGTTTAGGTACCCCTCTCCCTCTCCCCTTCCCATGCCCACCACCAAAACCACAACACACAATAAACCTTGTTTCATCTTTACCTTATTCACTAGCCCCTCAATCCTTCTGCCTCTTAGATTATTTGAAGCAATCCAAGACATATTGTTTCATCTGTAAATTTCTAGGAATAATTATTTTTAAAACTAACTAAAATTGGCATGATTTTTGTTACAATGTCATACAGGAATTTGTAAGGAAAAGTCATTCTTCACTTACAGGTTACAGAACCAGTAAAAAAAATCTCAAATATACCATGAAAGTGAAAATAAATGAGTAGTAAGAAAAGACATTAGTAAGTAAAACATATGGGAAAAAATCTTTTAATGCTTTTTATACCCTTCTTTATGACTTCTTGGCCCCAATAATGTAAAGGCAGTATAAGAGACCCCAAGACTTGACTACATTCAAATATGTGTACACACAGCATGGAATTGCCCCATAGTCTTTGGGTCTCCAGTATTGTTAACATATAATGTAATTGTCATAATGATGACCCTGAAGCATGAAGGAAAGGGCTTTCTTTTATAAAGCATTTTTTAAAAAATAAAACATCTAAAGGAGGAAGGGAAGTATATGACATCTTAGATTCCCATACCAAAAAGTTACAGTGCAAAAGCTTTGGCATTCAAGTGATACAATTTACTCTTAAATCTGTCAGATCCTGAACTAGAAATTTTGAGGATTAATTAGATAATATGACTGTGATGTAGATTATTTCCTTAATATTATAGAGGAATAAATTAGGATCAGAAAGGTCAACAGCTTATTTATGGAAATTTATTAAGAGAAAAACCATTGATTAAAATTCTTTTTCTTTCATAGATAAAACCTGTGAGTTTTCCACTATGCTTGCATTAGGTTATGTCTGTTGGGAAATTTCTCCTAAAGCTTTCTTCCTTATGAAGTCCTAAAACAGTTTAGGGTCTTTTGATATTACTGATTCTCAAAATGTTCTAATGAAAGGTTTTAGCCAGACATGCCAATATTGAATTATTGGGGTAGAGAATGAAAAACTCTACTAAATAAATTTTATTCTTTGATCAATTTATTACTCACTTGGATTGCTCTGATTTTCTTCATTTCACTGTTGTTACTAAAATTTAAAAATATTCCATTTAAGAAGTTTTAAGCATACATATTTATTTTTTTGTGGTAGGGGAATCAAACTCAGGGTCTCCCATGCTCTGTGCCTCTAGCTGGCATATCATATTTTATTATAGCTTCTGCTTCCAGAATTGTCTTTGATTGTTAATATTTTTATCATATATCAATGTCCTGTGTCAAATTTTGTAGATCTAAACTTCATCAAGGATGGTGTATTACTCTTTGATCAGTAACAACTTTATGTGCTATTTTTAGTCATTGTCTGTTTTCACATGATACTTCTACCAGTTATACAAATTTAGACAGAGCTAAATTTACACCAGTATAAATAAAGCATCCAGCTTTATAATGTCTGTCATCTTTCTTGCTACCTTTATCCCCATCTCCAATCTCCGAGTTCCCACAAAATATTCTTTCCCCATAAAATACACATAACAGCATATTTTAATTACATTTGTCACCACAAAAAGATGAGGAATTTAGAGTAACAGCAGTTTTTATCCCAGTGCTTAGCAAAGGTTAGAGGCTTAGCACATAATAGAGGCTTAAAAAAGTAAAAACAATTCGCAGGTGTAGACAGACTAGATGCCTTAAGACGCCAGGCAAACAAGATGTATCAAAACACTAAAAGATTGTCCTAAACCTGCATTATTTTTTGGTAGCAGGGATGGAACCCAGGACCCCATGCATGCTAGGCAAGCACTTTACCACTGAGCTACTTCCCCAGGCCACCTAAACCTGCTTTCGTGGATACACTTGTAAAGTTAAATTAAATCAGCCTCAAAAAAAGCATGACCTGTTCAAGGAAATCAAGACTGGTGCATATAATCCTGACCTTATGTGTGTGTTGGGGTGGGGGGTGTGTGGTGGAGGGGTGGATGTTAGTCCTTAATTCTGCCTCTTTCCCTTTAAGAGGAGTTGCTTTATTTAGTAATAACGTTATTTCAAATACCAAATGGTCTGCAACAACACCTCAAAAAAAGCCCAGGCCCCCGGAAGGTGTCAGCTGGAAGAGACACAGAATTGAATAAGTTCACAAGCAACAGGCACCTTCCAGACACAGGAAGAAGGGCAGACAGAGAGAAAGCCAAGTTCTACAGGCCCAGACACAGCCCTCGCGTCCTCCTTGCGTCGCCATGGCAACGCGGCACCCAGGTGGCCCGGATTGGCCGGGCCCAGCGCGCGCGGGGCCTGCTGGGAGATCATGTCCCAGCTGCAGCTTGGCGGGTTTGAACTTGGCGGGCCAGATGTGGGCCAGATGTGGGCTGTGTGGCGGTGGAGTGTTGCTTCTCCCCCTCCTGGCATCCTGTTCTCTGCGGACTGCAGTTCTGAGTCTGAGGCCTCCGTGGCCTCCTTCTCCGTCCTCATAACGGGTCTCCGGGGACAGAGGCTGGGGGCGGTGGCGACGTCTATCTGTTGGTCGCCGCTGCCTCAGGGCTGCAGCAATTCCACCATGTCACTGTTGTCTCCACTCGGCCACCAGAGCTTCTCGTTTGACGATGAACATGGTGACAGAGAGGATGAGGAAGATGTGGACGAAGATGCCCATGACTTAGAGGCCGAGGTGTTGAGCCTGAGAGGAACGGAGTTACTGGGGCGCGCCAGGTAAACCTGAGGCTGCCCGACCGATAAACCGGTCCCAAGGTTCCTTGGACCCTTCCAAGTACCTTCAGCAAACCAAAACAATCTCCTGTCTTCCACCTTAGAGGCTGAGCAGGCGCCTGCATCCTTAAATGCAGCCCTTTCTGCAGAGAGTCCTGGGCCATTTCTTAAAGATGATATGTTTTCTGATTCTTAGCCCTTAAATTGCTGCTATCTCAGTTTCCTTAAAAAGGACCCGTATATAGTCTCGAACACACAAAACTGCTTCTATTTCAGGAGTTTTACGAATCCTCAGAAATCCAGATGGTGAACTGAAGAACTCTTGTCCATAATCTTAGTTCCAAAATGTGTTTTATGTAGTAGGTTGTAATAGTGTAAAGAGCTGAAGCATAGAAATTAGTCCACGACAGCCGCATAAGGACACAAGTGCAAAATACTGTCTAAGAACCAGAAAGTCTTTTCCAGAAACTGAGTCTGCTGACATCTTGCTCTTCGACTTCCCAGCCTCCAGAACTATAAGAAATAAATTCCTATTGTTTTATAAGCCATTCCGCTTATGGTATTTTATTATAGCAGTCTGAACATTCTAAAACAGGCACAAAATCATAAAATTTCTATTATGGAAAAGAGTAGGGTAGGGAAAAATTAAAGGTATGGGAAAATTCATATTACATACTACAGATCAAGAATCAAAATGCCAACACCACACCCTAGAGATCCAGGGGAAAGGCCTACCCCACATATGCACTGAGAGCCACCCTGTGCTGGGGTTTCCTATTCACCAAAGTGTGGTTCCACAGCCCAACATCAGGGTACTTATAGGCTTGAGGCTGCCACCACCACAAAACTTGGATATCACCACTACTATCAAGGGACAACAATAAGGACCTGGCGTCACCAAGGTCCCTGTGGCCTGGCTGCACCACAAATTTCTCTATTGGGGTGCTAACAGTTATCCTGCTACTGAGTTAACAGGGAATTTTGCATGGGGTTGCCTATCTCTTATTTCTCCTACTAACATCCAACTTCTTATTATTATCCTCACTAATCATATAATCTAATACCTCCATATTCTCACATCCTACCTCATAAACATCTCAGCCAACCTCTAAGTCCCCCCTTTTACCACTAGAAACTGTAAACCTCTATGCAAACCTATTTACTATATGGTAGAAGATAACTGAATTCATCATTTCTGATTATAGTGACAAATGTGTAAATGTAAAAATAGAAACTAACTGATATATGGCTGCATATTGGATACATTAAATGCTGTAATATTGATCTCTTCCTTTAAAGTGAGGTATTGGTAACTTATAGCGACACTATAAGACAATAGGGCAGAAGCTGCAATACTTTGGATCCACACTGTGAGAGAGGAAGACACATAGACATCATGAAATTAACTAAAATGATTTGGAAATTAAAGAACAACCTAAGTGAGCATATATAGGTAAAAATTGATCACTCTGACAAAGAGAGAACAGAACAAATACAGGTTGCAAGAGATAACTTCAAGAAAGAGATAGAGATACTGAAAAAAAAAAAACTAGAAATCCTTGAAATGAAAGAAACAATAAGCCAATTAAAAACTCAATAGATAGTATCACCAACAGACTAGATCACTTGGAAGACAGGACCTCAGACAATGAAGACAAAATATACAATCTTGAAAATAAAGTTGACCTCACTTGAAGATGGTAAGAAACTATAAATGGAATATCTAAGAATTATGGGATACCATCAAAAGACCAAATTTAAGATTTATTGGTATAGAGGAAGGTTCAGAGACTCAAACCAAAGGAATACACAATCTCTTCAATGAAACAGTATCAGAAAATTTCCCAAGCATGAAGAATGAACTAGAAAGTCAAATATAAGAGGCCTATAGGACACCAAATGTACAAAATTATAATAAATATATACCAAGACACATTATAATTAAAATGCCTAGCATACAAAATAAGGATATAATTTTAAAGGCCACAAGAGAGGAAAATCAGATTACATATAAGGGAATACCAATTCAGAACTCAGAAGGTTTTTCAACCCAAAAAATCAAAGCCAGGAGATCCTAGAACAACATAAACCAAGCTCTAAAAGATAATGGATACCAACCAAGAATCTTATATCCAGCAAAATTAAGCTTCAAATTTGACAATAAAATAAAAACCTTCCATAATAAACAAAAGCTAAAAGAATTTACAGCAAGAAAGCCTGCACTATAGAACATTCTTGGCAAAATATTCCACAAGAACAAAATGAAAAACAACGATTAAAATCTGCAAAGGGAAGAACTACAACAAAGGAAAAGCCAACCAAAGGAGAAATCATGTTAAGCTAAATACCAAAAATAAACAAAAACGGCCAGTAATACATATAATTCATGTCTCTTTTAACACTTTTTTTTCCTTTGTGCAGGGGATTGAACCCAAGGACTTGTGCATGCTAGGCAAGCACTCTACCAACTAAGTCATATCCCCAGAACTTTCAACCCTTTTTGATAAATTTTTACACATAAAAATTTTAACTACAATATCATCTAATTATTTAGGTTTTTTATATTTTTTGTTTTCCATTTCTCTTCACAATGTTATACAAATATTTTCTTTAAAATTTTTAGCATTTTATACATTATATTTTAATATATAATTAATCTGGTATGTATATACATTGCCTGTGATATGGGATGAGGTATATTTTACTTTCTTATAATTAAAAAAAAACATTATTCAAGATTCAAGGATGAAAAATATCAATTAGGGTAAAAATTATTTAATAAAGTATTTGTAAAGGTAAGGACAAGTTTGAGGGAAGCCAACAAATTTTGTGAAGTACCTGTCCTTCCATAGACTTGGAGAGGTAAGAGGTGAAAGAAGAGAGAGCCATTAAGAAAACCTTGTAGGAGAAGGCAACCTAATTGAAGTTATTCCCACCAAAAGCATGAAGAAACCAATTCACAGTCTAATAAATCTTGTGGGGAGGAATAAAGCATCTTGCTCTACTCTTATATTCTAAATTCATCTTTTTGGTGTTCCTTTCTGATGTAACTCAACAAGAAACCACATAATAAGGAGATTTATCATGCAGCCTACAGCATATATCTCACCAAAAGGTGAAAGATGGAAAAAGGAGCTAATATGGCAGCCATTGGTTACATGAAGCTACTGAGTACTTGAAATGTGTCTAGTCTGAATTGAGGTGCGCTACATGTTAAATAGATATTGGATTCCAAAGAATTACTAGGACAAACAAAAGGAACATGAAATAGCTTAACAACAATTATTTTCTTTGCAAATTTTGTTGGTAATCCATGGGTTAAATGAAAATATATTAAAATTAATTTCTCTAGTTGTTTAAAAAAAGAAGTTAAAAAAACAAGGTAACATATTCTATATCTTGATTGTAGTACTATATATAATACTATATATATATATATTTATTTATATATTTATATATATATATATATATATATATATATATATATATTGCCATTTTTTATATTCATGTTGTCAAAAATCATGTAAGTATAAAACTAAATAGGGCAAATTGTACCATATATAAATTATATCTCAACAAACAGGACTCTAAAAGAAAATCTAGCTCATAAAGTGATTTAACGGTATTTGGCACACACTAACTACCTGATAAATATTGGCTATCATTATGATTCATTAAAACAACCAGCATCAGGTTGATTCACAGTGGAGTAGAAAAGGGGAGCATAGGAGGAACAGACAAACTCTAAGAGGGGAAGGGAGGAGGCATGGGGTTAGAAATGATGGTGGAATGAAATGGAAATCATTATACAAAATACATGTATGGTGTGAATGCATTTTGTATACAACCAGAGATATGAAAAATTATGCTCTACATGTGTAATATGAATTGTAATACATTCCACTGTCACATATGACAAATCAGAATTTTAAAAAAGATTTCATTAGCAGAGAAAAACCATTTTGAGTTAAGCTAATTGCTATAGAGGATTTTGAGTACTCAATCAGATCAAAGGTAAATGATGTCATCCACCAAAAACTGTAACTGTGGTTTTATGAGAGCAAAACATGGCATTTTCTGGCTATGCAAAAAGGACATAGGTTGTGAAAATAGGACTGACATAAATATAGCATAGTGGTCAGGAGTAAGGGCTCTGGAGAGGGAAGATCTGGGTTCTACTACTTGCTAGCTAGGTGACCTCAGGAAAATTAATTTCCCTTTCAGATTCTCACTGTAAGCTTGGGTCATATTTTCTACCTTGTTGCTCTGCAGACTGAATGCAAATTAAAATACACATTCATGTTTTTGGCACAGAGTTCTAAAAACTGGCAGATACTATTGTGAATTATTTTTATCAAAGGGAATGTGTGTCTTTCTAGTCCCTGGAGTAGAGCACATACAGATGGCTTGTGCAAAAGTGTGCCAGATCATTAAGGAAATACTACAAAATAAATGAAGAGGAATCAGAACCTTTAAAAAAAAAACAAGAATCAAAATGCCATCAGACTTGTCTACATTAACACTGGGAGCTAAAACATTACCCAGAAATTTCTTCAGACTTCTGAGTAGAAATTACTTCCAAAGAATAATCTATATCCAGCCAAACTATCAATCAAGTATGAGGATAAAATATATCTTCAGGTATTTAAAGTCTCAAAAATTATTTTCCATGTACCCTATTTCAGAGAGCTACTAGAAGATTTACTCTTCCCAAACAAGAATATAAACCAAAAAATGAAAAGCAAGAAATCCAGGAATCAGGGGATTCGACTTAAGAAATAGATCCACTTATGTGAAGTAGTGGTAGATTGTAAAACACTTGGCAGGTGCGAATATATATATATATATATATATATATATATATATATATATATATATTACAGACCCTACAATTGCAAACTGTGATTAGTTAATTGCTTCTTGAAGGAAACTGTTAACAAAGATAAAACCTAGTTTGCTGTGTATTTACAGACCAGAGAGTCAAAATACAGATATTAAGATTTTGAACGCTCCATTGTCTTCCCCAAATCCTTTATTTCAGACAATTCAAACACTCTTTTGACACACAAGCATTTGAAGGTTTTCTTTTCTTTCTTTCTTTCTTTTTTTTTTATTTGCTTTTGTTCTGTTTTGTTACCATTCTGGGGATTGAACCCAGAGATACTTTACCACTGAGCTATATACGAGCCCTCCTTATTTTTTATTGAGATAAGGTCTCAGCTCAGGCTGACCTTGAAATTGAGATCCTCCTGCCTCAGCCTCCCAAGTAGTCAGGACTACAGGTTTGTATAACTTGCCTGACTTAAAAATTATCAGTCAAGAAGTACCACAAAAAATTTTAGCACTGTTGGTAAACAGCATAAAATGTAGGTTAAAGTTATTTTGCACATATTATCATTTGAAATTATAGTCTCAATATTCTTCTTTAAGAAGAAGATACATTTTTAGAATTGTATTTAGAAAAGCCTCTTTCCTTATCCCTTCCCACAAACAAATGTGCACATATGATTGTTAGTTTGCTCCTTATGGTGTTCCTCATTTGGAAGTCTTTTTTTATAAATAAGATTGTTTCTCTACAGCCCACCAGTCCATTTATTGAAGCATAATTTTATAACAGAAGAGTAGCTTCTCTGAATAGACTTTCTAAGATAGGCTTAAGACAAAGGTGACATCTTCCTCCTGAGCACAATGTCGATGTGCTTTGCAGAAAGGAACAAATCTGTTGGTGCTAACAGAAGTAGGTGTTTTTCTTTTAAAGGTAGTTAGTTGTAGAATTCTAACACGTGGCAGTCTTGTATTTTTAAATGCAGTAGAAAATGTGGGACTTCATCCCCTAGCATTTAGTTTTGGTAGTTGTCTTTGCTTTTTGTTGTTGAATTTTTTTTAAGTTCTTCAGTAGAATCTTCATCACCTTGGTAGGGATGAATTATAAGTGGTTCTATTCAGCAGCATAGGAAAGTTAAATTATCTCAGAACTCTGTTAACAAATAACTCCCAATAATCCTACAGTACAATATCAGTGCATGTAATCAAGATCCTGAGTGCCACTTGGGCACAGTAGTGTATGTCTGTAATCTCAGCTACTGCAGAGACTGAGGCAGGAGGATCCTAAATCCAAAGCCGGCTTTGGCAACTTAGTGAGACCCTTTCTCAAAATACAACAAAAAGGGTTGGGGATGTAGTTTACTGGTGGAGTGCTTGCCTCAAATGTTTAAGGCTCTGTGTTCAATCCCTGGTAATAGCAGTGGGAGGCAGGGGGGGGGGAGATAGTGCCTTCTAAATCATCAAAACTTAATTCACAAAGGTACAAAAACAGGTAAGAAAAAATCAAACAGATATTGTCATTAATTGTTGAACATGACTTTGAATCTTGTAGAGTTTCTTAATAAAACACATCCCCACGCTTCTCAATGACAATTGACTAACATGCTTAATAGATTTGTATAAATGTATGCAACCCCTTAATATTTTTTAAGACTGATGCCAGTGTAACATTATATTTATGTTTGCTAAGCCTCTTTAAAAATATTATTTGGTTTGGTCATCAAATGCCTTTTATGAAGCAGGTGTATTATTTGCATTTTACAGTGAAAGGCACCGAGACACAAGGAGTTTAAGTAATTTGTTCAAGGTCTCACAACTAGTATGAAGAACAGAATTACATAGCTGGTTTTTATGTTTTATGTTTTATTTTTAAAACTACGTATTTGATTGAAATTGTCTGAATTAAAACATTGTGTTAATAATCCTAACTTGAAAACAAATCAGTTAATTTTATTCAGTTTATTTTTAATTTAAATGTGTCCTAGCCACTAACTAGATCTGTTATTAAATAGTTCATATCTATGCATATATCATGTTTATCTTTAGGAAATGACCAGTGATTTCACTAGCACATGGTCTGCTATTCAGTGCTTTGGTTACTAATATGATAATTAAGTAAATTTTTATTGCTTAAATAGTTCCCAATATTACTACTGACTTTTTTTGAAGTAGTGCAGTTAACATATCTGTCACATCTGAGCCCCAGTCCTTTCCTGTGACATTTAGTAGTTTATATTCAGTTTGTCTGTCTCTCAATTATTTTTTAAACTATGCTTCTGTAACATGCGAAATTTTAAAATCTGTAAAATTTAATGTGCTCAGATTTTACATTCCTGTTCTCAATGTGTACATGAATGATCTCCTCTTTCTCATACAAAAACCCAGATGCTTTGTTTTACCCCCTCTAATTTCTGCATACTGTTAGTCCTTTGGGGAATTAATCCTAATTCCTACAGTGTTACATAGGCATTTCAAGAATCCTTAGAGAAAGTTATCTATCAGTATGTGTTTGTTTAACTCTAGATATTTGTAGAGCAATTGAAATGTTGGAAAAACTACAAAGGAGTGGACAGGTACCACCACAGAAACTTCAGGCTTTACAAAGAGTCCTTCAAAGTGAGTTCTGCAATGCTGTAAGAGAGGTGAGTAAATATGATTAAAAGTTAATACATTTAACTTCACAGAGGAAATCAAACATGATATATTCCAAGATTTAAAATATAACATCTTTTATGTTTTGCAGGTATATGAACATGTCTATGAAACTGTACATATCAGTAGCAGTCCTGAAGTGAGAGCTAATACAACTGCAAAGGTAAATTTGTTTATTTGCCAAAAGTGAGAATTCTTCATAAATTAGAGGTTGAAAATATATAATTATTAGATTCATAGTAAGCTTATTTTAGAAGCTAACATAATATCTTTCAAATTATACCAAGCTTCCCAAGTACTAAGAAGTAGAACATTTTTATTACTGTATGTAGTTTGGATAAGGCATTGAAAATGCTCTCACATACATTAATTATATACATATGAAATACATAATTGTGTTATATACAACATATTTACATGTAAAATAGCATCAATTTTATAGTTGAAGATGAATTTCTCATTGATGAGGAAGTATCAAGATTAGATTATTTGTCTCAAACCACCACACAAATAGTAAATGGAAGAATAGGGTTATTTGATTTATCCTTTACCCTAGCTCTGCAAATATGGTATAATGTCAATAGTAGGCTACCTCTTCAGGGCTGAAGATGGAGTTTGTGTGCTTTTCCATATCAGATTTTCCCTCATAATACATTATTTAATTGTGTATTACTTGGATAGATATGTTAATTTGAGTAGTAGATGACATACTAGACTTTTAATCATTGCAGATTATTTTTTATTGAGTTCCTGGTTTCCAAAAGGACAGACTGGATTCTCTATTGAATACAAATACTTAAACTTGTGGATATGGTTTATCAGAGTAGAAAATAGAAATTTATTTTTTATACCTGAGTTGTATAACCTTCACAGCTTATTTAGTTTTTGAACCTTAGTTCTGTTAGGTAGGAAATGAGTGCTTTTTTGGGTCTTCAAATAAGTCTTGATTTTCTTCTTACCCCTTGCACCTTTGTTCATGTACCCTGATCCAGCATGAAAAAATGGTACCAGATTCCTTGATTAACTTTAAAAACATAATGAAACAGGAAAATCTTAATTTTGTGTTAGAATTTAAAGAGCATATAGCTCTATTAAATCTTCTGTGTTTTTTTTTTTACTTGTAATTATATAGTTTGCTAGAGCAACAAAAAATATTCATGTTGGCTATACATGTGCCTGCTTTTCTTAATATAGAGACAATTCTTGATGTATTATTTATTTTGTGTATGGTACAAAGAGTATACAAAGAATATAGCAGCCAAAATGACTATATATAAGAACAACTCTGTGTGGGTTGTTATAGGTATGGTGTATTTTACACAAATGCCAGGCTATCTGGAGTTGAAGCTCCGGACTGTTAGTGCATTAGGGTTGAATATTCCTGTTTAAATGTTATGTGCCCAGCAAGCCTGCTTGTCAAGCTCTGCACATGGAACTACACAAAAGTTCTAGACAGTGGATGAGAGTGTGCCAAAAAATTCTGTTTTATACATAGTCCTGGAGTGTGTATTCTTTAAGTTATTATTTCTTTTGGGGGGTTAGGGGTACCAGAGATTAAACTCAGGGGCATTCAACCACTGAGCCACATCCCCAGCCCTTTTTTGTATTTTATTTAGAGCCTTGCTGTTGCTGAGGCTGGCTTTGAACTCGCAATCCTCATGTCTCAGCCTCTGCTTACATTTCTTAAAAACCTCTGCTTAGCCTCTCAGAATGACCAGTGAATTTGTGAATACCCACACATCAAAAATATGCCTTACAATGCAGAATGAATTCTTTAAAAATCATGTTACATGCATTCATAAATATACCACAGGAAATTTCATCTTTATGTATAAATAAAAAGAATCAGTCAAATATAAATGAATGGATTAGCCAAAGAAAGTCAAGGAGATTGGGGAAAAGAGGGGAAAGGGGGGATTATGAACTGAAATTGAATTTCATGCAGCGTGAGTTTGTCAAGATGAATCCAGCTACTATTTATAACTGTAAAGCTCTGATTAAGTGTGTGTGTGTGTGTGTGTGTGTGTGTGTGTGTGTGTGTGTGTGTATATACATGCCTCAAAAGTAGTGAGATAGGTCAGGGATATACCTCAGTGTTAAAGTACATGTTTATTAACATGTATGAGTCCCTGGGTTTAATTCCCAGCACTGCCAAAAAATAAAACAAAAAAGGTATTTTTTAAAAGGAGATGAAGTAAACAAAGTTCATATATTTTAAATATGTAAAATTTTCTTTCAGGTTACTGTCACTGCATTTGCTACCAGTGAAGGACATTCTCATCCTCGAGTTGTTGAGCTACCCAAAGAGAAGAGAGTCTTGGGTTCAATATTATGGGAATCAAAGAACAAAACTCTCCAATCTATATATCTAGAATAATTCCAGGTGGAAGAGCTGATAGGCATGGGGGCCTTAAATGAGGAGATCAACTTCTTTCTGTTAATGGAGTGGTGAGGATGAATTTTATTTATATTTGCAGTAATGTTCTGTGACCACTTGGGGGTGCCTGTGGATTGTAGAAACAGAAGATGCTAGTGCAAGGGATTAATAAACTTTGTAGTTTAGGAATGCTTTAAGTGAATGCTAGGCAGTACTATTTAGGACAGTGGTTGTTTTTTGTTTGTTTCTTTTTTTTAAATGCAGCTCTGGGGATTGAATCGGGAGCTTTGCTCATACTGGTCAAGTGCTTTATCACTGAGCTCTGTCCCCAGCCCAGTGATCTTTTTAAGGCACTCTAAAAGTGGTTTGCATCCCTTCAATGTAAATTACCAGTGCTTAGTGGGATTTTTATTAGATAATTAAACTCTTCAGTAGTTAAAACAGTATACTAAATTAGAAATGTACCATCATATTTACTTTTATAGAATGGCAGTTTCTTGATAAATTCTGACATAGTGCAATAATAAGACATGTATATTGATATGCTAATTACTTGGAACTTAAAAAATGATTTCGAGACTGTAAGCACAATTGATGTATCACTGGATTTCATACTGATAAAACAAGATTTAGCATTGAAAGGATTCAGTATCTCTATAGCTATACCACCCTGAATGTGCCAAATCTTGTGTGAATTGAGGCAATAAAGACTCTCTTTACTTAATTTTAAATATTTGTAGTTGTTGTTACTCTCAAAACCTAAGTATCAATTGTGTGTGTGCACTTTTTCCGGAGCATTGAAGGAGAACATTACTAAAAAGCTGTAGAACTGCTGAAAGCAGCCCAAGGAAAGGTTAAATTGGTAGTACGGTATAAACCCAAAGACTTAGAAGAAATGGAGTCATGCTTTGAAAAAATGAGATCTGCAAAACACACGCAACAGACCTAATACATTTAAAACTTTATATTTAATTTTGCTTTTTAGCTAGAGAAGTTTTACTTGTGACCTACTAATGGCCAAAATGCCAATAATTGTAAAAAACAAAACAAAAAAAAATACAAACTTCCCTTGAAATCCTCCTTGCCATTTTATAAATGCCTATTTTAACACAGGAACATTTGTACTTTTTTAAAAAAAATTGTGAAAGACATGCTAAACGAAGATGGATTTTAAAAAAAATAAGAGTTTGGCATAATTATCAATCCTGTGTTTTAAAAAGTGGGCATTGTAATATTCCTTCAGGAAGAATAGAAATTTCTATACATTTTTCTGCATGTTTGTGAGCACTGTGGTCTTAAAAGATTATTCCACTTTTCAGTGATTTCTCAGAATATAAGTCAATCAGCATTGTTATTTATCATTTAGGTATTATTTAGGTATTTAACACTGGATTGCATGGTTGAATGTGTCTGTAGTCCACTAAAAAACATGCTTGTTATTGATAGGATCATGTTGTTAAATTGTATATTTTCAAAATTAATGGGTGTGTTTTTAAATGTTGGGACCAAAGTAGTATAGAAGAATTATGGACTTAATTTAATTGTAAAATTATTAGAGATATTTGTTGTAGAGCTTAATATATTAAAGTATTGGTGTATATAAAAATATTATTGTTATTGTTATGCTTATATTCTTGCATTACAGGGTAAATAAACCCTGAAGAAATCTTATTTTAATATAGCTACAGCTATAGTAGCTTTTAGGATATATCAACATTTCCTTATAAATTATAGCTTCCTGGTGCAATGTCTCAGCTGTATCTGAACTTTCAGCCAAGTTAAATCTTTTTTTGGTGTTGAATCTCAGTAAATTAAGTAATCTGGGTTTTTTTTTTCTTTCGAAGTAATTCACAATCTGTTCTTTGTGTGGGTTGGCAACTATTTATAATTCTTAAAATAAAGATAGCATAACGAGCCAAATACAGTAGTTTTGCTTGGTACTGTTGGTACTTTTGAGCATGAGTAGCAGTAGCTTGTTTTCATTAATGCAATTTTTATAGTGTGTCTCAGAATTTTAAATCTTGTCATAGAACGGTTCAGTCAATAGCAAAGATACACAAAGTGGTCTAGTATGATGAGGAAATGAAGGAATTTTCATCTTGTAAATGGATGGTTTGTGAATAAAGCTAAACATAAAGTAAGTATATAATTGGTGCTTGATTTGTAAATCACAAATGTTAACCCCCCCCTCCATTTTTTAAATTTTCTTATTACTTCAAAATGAGTTGACTCAGTGTTTCTGAACCTTAGTTGCATATTAGAAAGCCCTGCAGAGCTCAAAAATTATTAATACTTGGGTCCCCTCCCATACAACTAATTCAGGGTCACTTGTTTATTTAAAAAAAAAAAAACATACCAGATGGTTCTAAGGGACATCCAGGGTTGAGAACCGCTAATTCTGTTTGCAAGTATCAGAATAGAATACTTCAATTCGTAGCTACATGCTGATTGATTATATTATTTATTTAGGCATAAAACATACTTGGCATTTCTTATTTGGAAAGTAATAATAGTCTACCTTTTTTATTAAAAAAAACTAGTAGTTTAAATATAAACTTTTAATGTTTAATCTTTATGCCCCTTTTGCTTTAAAACTTACAAAGATAGTGTTTATTCTTTGAAAAAGCAGCTTAAAATTACAGATGAGAAATGTTGTAATTCATGATTACATACTGTCTTAATATGGTCACTCTATCTTTTACTGTAATGCTAGATTATAGTGGCCTAGTTCTTTAAAAGTTTGATGATTCAGATATGTAGGGAGTTATTTTGTTTTGTTGTCATTTTCCTCCTCTTCTAAATTTTTAGTTTATGTTTTATTTTTTCTTGACAAGTATTTAAATAGTTTGGCTCAAATACTTTGTTTATAATTAAAATGGATATTATAGCATGTATGTAGTAGAAGAAATAGCATGGCTTATCTGGAAAGAATGTCAGCATGACTTGGTATAGACTTAAAAGAATACATGTTGTGAATATTTTATAATGTGGAACGATCATTGAAATATTAAGGACTCTAGTAATTGTATTTCCTGAATAAATGTATGTTTATGAATTTTTTAACTTACAGTTTGTTGTTTCCTCTGCCAGCAGTCTGGTTTTACAGTTTTTATTGTCCAAAATTCATTACTGTTGTTTCTTTAAAGGTTATTATAGTAATAGTTAAATAATGGAGAAAAACAAGTCACTTGCTTTCTCATTGCTTTACAAGAACTTTAGAACTAATTTATATCTGGACATGGTTTTTAAAATACTGGCAAATGATATGCTTCTACTTTTTTAGTTCAAGATAATATTTCTCCAAAATGGATGTAAAATAATACTTTTTCAGCAGATGACTTCATTTATCAATTTAATTCTGATTCTAAAGCTTATTTAAAATAAATTTGTATGTGTTATGACCTTGTTCTTTGGAATTGAAAAAAAATGATACAATTAGAAATAGTTGTGTTTCTGAACTCTGTTATCAAATAATTTTGCATAAGGTAAAAATACAATTCATGGTGATTGTCTAAATGAAACTTCAAGTTTCTATATTTTGCTTTGTCTTTCATAAAATGTAACTAAAGGAAAATTTCTGCTTTTTCAAGAGAAGCAGTGTGGTGTGCGATTGACAGCACATATTGTGGGCACCAGCTTCGATGATTTTAATCCCAGTTCTGACATTATTGTGAATGTTAGATAAGTTACTAAGTTCTTCAGTCCTTAGTTCCCTCATCTGTCATCTATAATAAGTGTGCCTATAAGTGTTATGCCATTATTGCCATTATCTGTAAAGCCCTTAGAGAGATGCATGTGTTTGCTTTTATCTTCTCCCCCATGTAAAATAGCTTTAGGACCTTATCAGCAAAATGGAAATAATCATAGTCCAGTAATTAAAATTAGCAAGTTCGTATTTTGAAGTCCAGAAAATGGGATCTTTAAGTTATGCTTAAAATTTTTAGGAAGAATACCATAAAGAAATTACACATTTCTGTCCAAAGAAGCTCATGGAATTCTAATGTTAGTGCAGTTTTTGGGAAGTGGAAGATTTGGACCACACTCGGACTGAAAATCATTGGAAGATAGGTGCAGGTAAGGGATTTGTTAAATAGAAAAGCAGTTTGTAAGAAGATGATCTAGATGGAAATAGTTAACTGCTGGTGTCATGTATTATAAGGCTTAATTCATCATCATGATATATATATATATATATATATATATATATATATATATATATATATAATTTGGCAGTGGGTGGGATTGGATTTAGGGCCTCATGTATGCTAAGCAGGTGCCCTACCACTGAGCTACACCCCCAGCCCCCTGAACTTCTAAAAAGCATGGATGGACAGGGTTAATGCCGGAGGTGTAGTTCAGTGGCATATTATTTGCCTAGCATTGCATAAGGCTAGGTGTATGTTCCATCCCCAGCACTGCAAAAAACAAAAAGACACAAAAATACATGATAATGTACCAGGCAACCATAGTTTAATAAAAGAAAAAAAAAACATTTGTTAGGCTTTACTTTCTTCAAAATTTCAGTAAATCAGACAATTCCCTAAATCTTTAAATTGTTTTGTCATGTTCAGTATTGTTGATTGCTGTGATTTTAATATAATGAAGTGACCCAGGTTTTTATACATTTATTTCTTCAGTGGCAAATGATCTTCACTTGATGAAATTTTTAAGCTTTATATACAAAGCAAGAGGTAAAACTCATACAGAACCAATTTTTCAGTTTTCTTCCTTGGATTTTTACATTTTAAGAAAGGGACAAACCTAGAGTAATGGTATATGCCTCTAGTCCCAGCTACTTGGAGGCTGAGGCAGAAGGATTGCTTGATCCCAGTTTTGAGACTCTCCTGAACAAGGTAGCAGGATACATGCATCTCAATAAACAAATAAGAACAATAAAAAACAGCTGTGCCACATCAGTAACAAAGTATGTGTAAGACCTAATTTTTATCCAGTACAGAAGTGTATTTTGGACACCCATTAAGGAAGATATTGTCCTTCAAAAATTTTTGTAAGGAAAGGAAGTAGAAAATTTTGAATTGAATTTGTTACAGTCTCTAAAGCTGTTCTAACCAATTAGATTTTTTAAAAAATGGCATTGGAAGCACATAAGTTCTAAATATGTGCTAGGGTTTTTGTTTGTTTGTTTTGTTTTAAGTAATTCATCAGAGAGAAAAAAAATTCTATACCCAAGTGAAAAATTTTATTTTTTTAAATTTTTAAAAAAAATTAAATTTTTTAAAGAATTTTTTAAATTCTTTTGTAGTTGTACATGATGAGTGTATTTTGACATAAAACATCTGTAACTTCCCATTCTTGTGGTTGTACATTATGTGAAGTTACACTGGTCATGTATTCATATATGAATATAGGAAAGTTACATCTGATTCATTATCCTGCCTTTCCCATCCTTACCCCACTTCCCTTCCCTTCATTCCCCTTTATCTAATTCAATGAACTTCTGTTCTCTCCCCCCCCCCACATTGTGTGTTATCATGTGCATATCAGAACATTCTGCCTTAGGTTTTTGGGGACTGGCTTATTTCATTTAGCATGATAGTCTCCATTTCTAGTCACTTACTGGCAGATGCCATAGTTTCATTATTCTTCATTGCTTAGTAATATTCTATTGTGTAAACACACCACATTTTCTTTATTCATTCATCTATTTCTGGTATCTCTTCTTTGACAGTCTTGAGCCCTGAATTTAGATGCTACCTAACCTGTAACTGTTTTCAGGTGTTAAAAATGAATGGTCTCCAAAGCATAAAAAGAGAGATTAGAATCCTAATCCCCAGTACCTCATATTATGATCTTATTTGGGGATAGGGTATTTCAAAGGTAATCAAGTTAAAATGAGTTCATTGAAGTAATTCTTTATGGCTGATTAGTACTCCATTGTGTACATATATTACATCCATTCGTCTGTTGAAAGGCACCTAGATTGGTTCCATAGCTTAGCTATTTTGAATTGAGTTGCTATAAAAATTGATGTGATTGTCAGTGTGGTATGCCGATTTTAAATCCTTTGTATATATACTAAGGAATGGGATGACTGGGTCAAATGGTGGTTCTATTCCTAGGTTTTTGTTTTTGTTTTTTGATGAGTCTTCATACTGCTTTTTCAAAGCAGTTGCAGCAATTTGCAGTCCCACCAGCAATATATTAATGTATCTCTTTCCTGACATTCTTGACAACATTCATTGTTACTTGAATCATTTGACAGTAAATGGACAGATCTGGAGATTATCATGCTAAGTTAAATAAGCCAGTTCCCAAAAGGCAAATGTTTTCTCTGATATGTAGAAGCTAAACTACAATAAGGGGAAAAAGGGTATAGAAGTTCAGCAAATTAGGAATGAAGGGAAGGAAGACAGGGATAGGAAGGAAAAACAGATGAATCTGATATTATATATATATATATATATATATATATATATATATATATATATATATATATATGAAAATATCAGTGAATCCCACCATCATGTACCTTCACAAGAATGGGGTCCTAACTAGAATGAGTTATATTCCATGCTTCTATAATTATATCAAAATAGATTCTATTGTCATGTATAACTAAAAAGAGCCAATAATTTTTTTAAAAATCAAGAGCAAAAGGAAAGATTGCTACATTTGTTTAAGGTGGGGAGGAGAATTATTTAGAGCGAACCCTAATCCAATATGGCTGGTGTCCTTACTAAATAAAGAGAATTTGGACACAGAGATAACATAGAGAGACCATGAAGAATCCTTAAAGATGCTTCTCTACATGTCAAGGGATGCTAAAGCTTGCCAACAAATCACCAGGAAAAAGGGGAGTGATGTGGAGCAGATGCCCATCGCATCTCTCAGAACGATTGCTGATTTCTAGATCTTGGAATTATAGCCTCTGGAACTGTGAGACAATAGCTTTCTTTTAGATACCTACTTTGTAGTACTTTGTTAATGCATCTCTAAAAAATGAATATGTGATAATCCACCTTTTGGTGGCACCACTATCAAAAATGGGTACTGGAATAAAATGTGGTTCCTTCCATGTTCAATTAAAAGGTTCCCATGGAATTAGTCTTGACTAAGGAAGGATGAGATTCCTGATCTTTGAGAGTAAGGAGGATGCTACACACCTGTGTAGCTGTTAGCTTGTTCCTCCTGGGACTTGTCTGGGACTCCTGAGCTTGTCTAACCTAGGCTCAGCCTCACACAATGTAGCTTTTTCCTCACTTTATGTCAGCTATTAATAGCTCTCATCTCAACTCTAGGCTCTGGCAATGTCTTCTTAAACACTGAGGAGAGGAATTTCTGCAGCAGCTGTGGCCCCAGTTGGACTGTGATGAGACTGTTTTTGGCCAGAAGTATTAAACCCAGTAAAGTTTTGTGCAGGCTTCTTATGATCCATATACTTTATGCAAAGCATTAATTCAACCAGAACTAATTACATTGCTCGCTCCTTAAAACTTCCTTGTACTTAGGATAAAATCAAAATACCTTGCCATGACTTAAAGGTTCTGCATAATCCATTTCCTACTTCCTCTACATTCTCATTTTATTGCCCCATTTGTTATCCTCCACACCAGTTCCCCTTACTGGAAAACTTTCCCTCTGGTTCTTCAACTCTCACCGCTCACTCAGTTGTCAGCAGAAGTCACCACTTCCATTAAACCTTCTGTTCACTTCCTCTAAATTTGGGTTCCTCATCATTTTGTTAATATGGTTAAGATATTTTTAACATTTTTAATTTCACTTTCTCCATTAGAATTTAAGTTCTGCAACAGCAAGAAGGATCATAGCTATATGTCCATCACTTGGATATATAGTGCCTGAAACATAGTATGAAGATTCATTATAGCTTGTTGAATTGGCCTACTTTCTATAAGCTTATGGATATATCAAGAACTTACATTGGAAACCAAAACATTCATGCATATGATACAGATTTGTCAACTGATTCTGATATTAAAATAAATGTCCTAGCAAGAACCTAAATACAAAAGATAATACCTTTGTCAATCTTATCACCTCATTCCATTAAAATGTCATGTACAATTTATGGAGGACAACAATGAAGGTTATTTTAGTCTTTTATAATAAAAAAACTCCAAATCATATATATATATATATATATATATATATATATATATATATATATATATACACACACACACACACACACACACACACACACACAATTTTGTGGTGCTGGCAGTCAAACTCACGGCCTCACATATGCTAGGCAAGTGCTGTACCCCAAACGTACATCCCCAGCCCAATAGCTGAAAATTATGCACTCACTAATATCTGGTTTTAAAAATGTTTAATAATTATTTAAGGATGTCAGAAGAAACTAACTGAAGAGACAACAAAAAAGAAAGTTGTAAGAAGAAATTTACCAGCAATGATTTCATTCACATCAGCTTTTCATTGCTGTAACAAAATACCTGAGGAAAAGGATGAAAGATTTATTTGGCTCATGATAGAGATTTCAGTCCATAATAGAGGTTTCAGTCCATGGTTCGCTTAATTTCTTTGTACAGAACAACATTGTGAAAGGATGTGACAGAGGAAAGCTGTTCACCACATGGCCACTGGGCAGCAAAGAAAGCTAGAGAAAAGAGCCAGGGACAGGATATTCCCAAAGGCACACCCCAAGGACTCACTCCATTCAAATGGATTCCACCTTGTACAGTTTCCACTACCTCCTAATAGTCCTTCAGCTATGAACCCATCAAGGGATTAATACACTGATGAGGTCAGAGCCCTCATGAAAATTTTCCAAAAGTCCCATCTCTGAATATTGATGCACTAGGAATCAAGCCTTCAATACGTGAGCCTTTGGGGGAACATTCCAAAGCCAAACCATAACAATACATTTCAATAAAATGAGCTTTATATTTGAGTCTCAGTGGGTAGAAACTCTTTGCTCTTCCTCCCCATCCATCCCTGAGTGCTGCCAGAGACCCAAACTGCCTGATCTTGGACTGGACCCTCTAGAACTATGAGTCAAAACCAACCTTTTCCTCGTTAGAAGTTAACTGTCTCTGGTATTTTTGTAATAGTAAGGGAAAACTGACTTAAAACGTCAGAGTGGAGTCTGCTTTCTACCTTGACAAATGCAGTAGTGTAATTTTAAAAACTGAATTAATATCACATTAGGTTGCTTAGGAAAAATATAAGAAAAAAGTATTCTTAGAGATGTGGCATCCTTGTAAGAGTAGACAGTCGGACTTTTCCCCCTTCCTGTGCTGGGGATGGAACTCTTTGCCTATGTGCCTGTTAGGCTAGGGCTCTCCTGCCCTGCAGCGCCCACTTAGGACTGAAAGTGCTGTTAGAGTGGCAAGAAAACTGACATTTTTAGTATTCTCATTCTAATTTTTAGAACTGAAAGTTGAAGGATATGATGGATTCCAGCTCCAATTGGAATGAATTGCAGAATGAGAATACAGCACGTGGCAAAATTACATTGAAATAAAAGACGCACAACCTCGCGCACAGGGTTATGTGTGTTTGTGAAGAAGAAAAGCAAAAATTGCAGGTTGATATTTTGTTGTTTCATTCTGGGTCCGATTTACAAGATGACTTCCAATTTCTGTTTTTATCTCACTCCAGGCAATTAATCTGTCAATGAAGATTTCACATTTATAATAGAAGGGGGATGAGTGGAGGAGAGGAAGGGGGAAGCAGGGGGAGGGGAGAGTCAGAAGCAGGGAGGAACTGCAGAGTGAAATTGACGAATCATTCTGTGTACATACATGAATATGCCACAGTGCATTCCACCTCTGTGTGTATCTATGGAGCATGAATTAAAAACACAAATAGGGAGAAGACCAGCAGAGTAAAGGAAGCAGGGGGAAGGAGCAGGGCAGTGAGAGTAGAAGTACTGAGGATTGTAATGAAGCAAATTATACTCCATACACGTACGACGTCAAAATAACCCCACTACTGTGCATAATGCATTAGTGGACCAATAAAAAGATTTTACACTTATATTTTTTTCTGTAATGAAAGAAGTGTAATTTTCATAGTTCTTGTGCAAAAGTAATTTAAGCAAATCTAATTAATAATTTGTGAATGACTTCTTAAGATTCTTCTGTACGTTTATGACATTTGAGTTCATTTTAATGAAGAAAAAGGCTTTCAGGAGTGATTTGAAAGATAATTTTATGAAAAGAAGACCAAAAAGTACACACAGCTTTCATTCCTTTGAGACACCTTCTAAACATTTAATAACTTATTTCTGGAACCTCGCGGTGGTACTTCCAGGGAGTGTGCCCACCTTCTGCCTGGGCTGTGAGTTTAGGAAGCCCCGGAAGGGGAGGATCCTGGTCCCTCCTGTCCCTGCCCTGGCACACGTGACGCTCAGGATGAGTTGCTCCTGCAGGGAACCCCTCCTCACCACCCATGAGGGGGCTGCTCCTTTGCAGAGAAGGCTGGAACTACATTTACAGTTAGACGTCTAGAAAGGCCAGAGCTAGGGTGAGGGGAGTAAGCATTGGTCTCTGGTGCAAATTTTAAGTAACAGTAATCAAGATAAATAATGTTTTAATGCAACATTAAAATAATAAAATGAACCCCCCCCAACAAAACCCCCAAATGAAAACATATGATGAACAAAATAGCAAATGTTAAATGAATTCAGTATCCATCCCGCACTGAGCTTCCATTCTAGTCTGAATCCCAGCGAAGCCCAAGTGTACAGGAGTCACGCTGCGGAGAGAGTTCACTCTGCTTCGTCTTTTGAGCAGAACAGGAACTGATTTCCTCTGTGTTCCCTGCTCTCTTCTTTAGATGAACCGCCCAGTGATAGCATAGGCTCTGAGCACCTGCAGCCAGAGGAGTGCGGGCGAGGCGGGGGCTCTGCGCCCCAGTGGGGAGGAGCCTCAGGTGTGTGGCCTTGGAGGGTGGCGCGGGGGCGTGGGCCGGGCTGCCGACTCCTCCCAGGCGCGCGGTGCCCCTGCCACCTCCCGGGAGCGCCTGCCACCTCCGGGGCGCGCCTGCCACTATGGCTAGGAGGCACAGCCCAGCGCAGAGCGGTGGAGGCGCCCGAAGGCCGTCGTCCTGCGAGCGCTGCAGCGGGACAGGCGGCTCCTCCCGCACCAGTCGGCTGCGCGGGGCGAGTGGGAAACCCAGAGCCGCGGAGCTCTGGAGCCCGGGCAGCGCAGGGCGTGAGCGCAGGCGACCTGAGCCGCCTTCGCCCTCGCAGCCGAGGGCACCGAGCGCAGCGAGCATGGCTTCCGCCGCCCGCACCTTCTTCCAGGTGCTGCTGCTGCTGCCTCCGCAGACCTGGAGCTCGGCAGAAGCGGGGAATCCACGTAAGTTCAGCGAATGCTTTGCTACTTGGGCGAGGCTACCTGGAAAACTTTGTATTTTCATTATTGGTGATATTTGGACTTGAACTTGCAGGGCATGCTCCTGAAAATAAAGAACTTTTAAGGAAACCTGGTCAATTGCAACCTGAAAATAGAATTTTTATTTACAATAGACTTTCATCTTGTGGAGGGAGTTTAAAATATATGACGAATATTTGACTTTTTATCTATATATTTGAATGTACATTGAGAACTTTTTTTATAAAACTGAGAGGAAAGTGGCAATAAGGGATTAGCCTACAAATGCTGTCATTTATTTATTTATTTATTTATTTATTTAGGCTTGTAGCACCTCAGGAATTAAGTCTAAGAGGGAAATAATTTGGCAGACATTACATCATATTGCATCAATTTAGATGTTAGCAGCGTACTGTTTTGCAGACGTTGGCAGCTTCAGAGTTAAGGTGCTCATTAACTCATGCGCTACAGGGATGGAGCACCTGTAGGTGAAGCTAAATTTTAGAACAAAAATTTAATAATCTGCCGCTGCTAGCTCGAGGGCCGTGCCTTGCTAGGGAACTTCATTTCTCATAGTAGAAAGTTGTTGCTTACAGACAAAACTTAGTCGTTTAAGTGATCTTGAAAATTGCACTTCTCTGGATGCTAATATTTTACATTTTTAAATTTGACATTGGAAGCCTTTATTAAAGAGCGGGCTATATTTGAATACGATGCTAATATTCCGAATACTTCAGCAGAACCCAATGCACCTATATTTTATCATACATTAAAATATGTTAAAAGTATTTGCTCGGATTAAATCTCTTCCTAAAGGATATTTCCTTTCTTGATTAATTTAAGGCAGCCATGAGATTAGCATTTTAAAAATATCTTCCTCCTTGTAGTAAAATCACTTTAATTTTCTTTGATTTTTCTTTCGCTGGAATCTCCCCAGTCTGAGTCTCCAGCTTCTCCTACCAAAACCTCTTTTGAAACGAGCGGATCAGTGCTAGTGGCTATGCTCAGAAATTTAGATTGCTGCAGGAAAGCCAGAGGTAGCTTTCAGCGGTTCGCCTGAGCCACCCACATGAAGTTTGTCGCAGCTCAGTGTTTTCCTGCTCTGAAACCTCATACCAGGGCACACACTGGCATAGGTGGCCTGAGCACCCTGCATGGCCACGCTCTCCTGCTCCTCTAGGAAGGAGTTCCTGATCCTTTGGTCACACGTTGTACGGTGTTTCAGATTCAGCTTTAATTTGATTTCGTGATAAGTCTTTGTCAACAGAGAAGGGATGCAGGGATGTTTAGGTCAAATCAAACTCTTTAGGTCCTGTAATGGAAACCGCTGCTTTGCTTAAACAAATCCAGAAACGAGAAATGAACTCTTTACAGAACGGGGAGTAAAGCAACCCAGCCCTGGGCCGGTAGACTGCAGCAATAACATCAGCCACTAGAGGCCGCTCTTGCCACTCACTAGCGGGCTTCAAAAGTCTCCCCTGGAGGAAAGTCCAGCAGTGGTGTCCAGAGGAGAACCTCGCACCAGCTTGCCTGTGGTTTTGTTCTCGGGCCGATGGCATTCAGCCTGCAGGATTAGTTGTTGATGGTATTTTGCTTGGAATCCAATGTTTTGATTCAGAGTCAACAGGAGTCGGGCTGTTCCCTTTCACCGTGAGCATCCTTCTTGGAAGAGGAGGGGGCACCGAGATGAGCTTTGAGGAACCCACGTGCGAATGTTCAAAACGAGCTCCTCACTCATCTTGGTCTGGCCGGTCCCTGGCCGACACTGGAAACCCCAGGACTAGAGTTTTTTTCATTCTCCTTTTGTTGAGAGTTTTAAGATTTTCATATTCAAAGCATTTTCATTCTTTTTAAATTGCCTTTTACAAAGAATAATTGTTCTAGATAAAACTATGTAACTAACAAAAATGAAAACATCTTGAATACCAAGAAGATAACAGTGAAGACTCGTGCGAGGCTCCTCCTGCAGGCCCTGGACTCACTCAGGTTATTACAGCTGGAATCAGCACCACCAGGGCAACCAGGGCATGAAGTGAGGTCCCCAGAACAGCCAGCCAAGATCTGGCCTTTTAGGCTTTCTGGATTTTTCACTTGAATATTAGTTTACCTGGCAAGTGAAAGGGGAATTACCATGTTGGAAGGATTCTGCCTGAAGGGGATTATTTTCTTAACTTCAATGATGATGGGCTTGCTTTCTTCTTCCTTCTTCTCTTTCTTTTCCTGTATTTTTCCTGTATACTCTCCATGTTTCTGGAGATGAAATATCTAGAATGGATTGCATTCTTTTCATTTTAGGATAGTTCCTGATACTGTAAAATCTCTGAATGAGTCACCTGTTTCCCCCCTGAACTCAACCATGGTTATGATATTTTGAGGACAGACCCCCAGAGTTCTGCCTTGTCTTCATGTCCTTTCGTCTCTTGTTGGTTTTCTCACTTGCTACCAAGGACATGAACACACCTCTGCAGGTTACAATCACCCTAGTTTTGTTCCCAGTTCCCTCTGAACACCAGGACACTGTGGAGGTGGCTGTGCAGGAGGATCTGACTTCTATTGGACCTTACGTTAATCAAAATTGGTGCCTAATAATGAGTCTGATTTTTTCTCAGCATTCATATTAAAGTTGTTTTCTTGTCTTGTCATTTTCTCTCCTGTCTAAGCATGGATCAAAGGTCACTGATGGCTCCCACCCAGCACCCAAAACAGTGGGAAGAATGCAGAGAACAGTGCAGCTCTGGGCACTGATCTCAGGGGTGTGTAATCAGATGGTTGAATGGATTTTATGGAAGTGCCTGTAACTGGTAAAACGCTGAGTTAACAGCCTCCTGTGTGGCTTTTCAGTGGACTCATTTATTCATTGCTTAGATACACACACTTTTACTTTTAATTGTTTCTTTTTTTCCTATGTAGTTGTTGTTTTTTCAGGTTCACCAGCTTGGTTGGGAGAAGAAGGGCAAACCTAGCACAGAGTTTGTGGTTTAGGAAGGTGATTCATTCATAAAGTGATACTGTCTTAGTCAGCTTTTTTTGCTGCTGTGACTAAAAGACCTGGCAAGAACAATTAGAGGAGGAAAAGTTTATTTGGTGGCTCAAGGTTTCAGAGGTCTTGGTCCATAGACAGCTGGCTCCATTCCTCAGGGCTTGAGGTGAGGCAGAGCATTATGGCAGAAGAGTGTGGTAGAGGATAGTAGTTCACATGATGGTCAGGAAGCAGAGAGAGACTCCACTCACCAGATGTAAAATATGTACCCTAAAGCCACACCCTGCCTGCCTTCAGTCATGACCCAGTCAATCCCATCAGGGGATCAATTCACTGATTAGTTCAAGGTTCTCGTAACCCAATCATGTCTCCTCTAAACCTTCTTGTATTGTCCACACATGAGCTTTCGGGGACACCTCACATCCAAACGATAACAGATTTAGTGATATGTGTTAGGAAGAGTACCTCATACTGTAGGTGGGTAATTATTTCAGCAGATGCTTCAATTTGGACCTTTCAGTAATACCGTTAAGAAAAATAATCTAGATAAGTAACAGACTGTTCAATTTAGTGTCCAATGGGGCACAGTAAAAGATAAAGTCCATATTGTCTTTCTTCTTTTCCTCCAAACTCCATACAGACAGACTTTATGGAGCATAAGCAGTCCATGTAAATAATAATCACTTCCGAAAAGTGAATTTGACCATGAAGAAACCCAAATTACTCATTTTTCCTCTTCTTCTCTCCTCTTTTTGAACGACTCTGTCACCAACGTATTCAATGAAGCTGAGCAGAGAGGCATTCACACTGGGTAAGGAGTGACCGAGGACCCTGGTGCTGGGTTCAGACACCTTCTGCAGGGTGCAGAAGGTACCACAGAGTGGCAAGGGTGGGCCTTCAGGGAGACAGTGCTATGTGACCTTCAGCACATTGTCACAGGCTGAGAAGGGTGTGGAGGGAGGCTTTCTGATTACAGGAGCCTAAGAAAGCTTAACAACTAAATGCTACCCATGATACCACACTGGATGCTTGTTCTGTAAAGGACATTATTGGGAACTGGTGAAACTTGAACAAGATTGGAGGATTAAAAGTTGGACTTGTATCCAAGATGACAGTCAAATTATGGTTAAGTGGGAACTGTCTTTGTTTTGGAAATGCATGTTATTCAGAGGTGATGATATATATTCATATAGCTCTGTCTTCTCCATAAATTCAAGATTGTTTGAAAATTAAATACTTATTTTAAAAAAAATCATCCAAGATGCATTTAAAGTCATCATGGAACAATAGAATGACTCAAATAAGTAACCTTAAATTGATGCTTTTACCTAAAAGCATGTAGACTGAATATCAAGAGGATAAAAAAATTAAAGAGTTAGTGATAATTAATGGTACATTTACCCATGGATCAAATTAGCCCACATTTCTGAATGACAAATGCACTTGGCACTGGGATCGTTCCCCCATTCTTTCCAGGAACATTTGGTGGCTGTGACTCCTACATCAGACTTCTTCAAAGTACTCTCTAGGACTGGGCTGTCTGAATGAATCCCTTGGACTGCCTGGATAGTGTCTTCTGGAACCGCCCCCCTCCCTTGTGATATGACTTTTCACTGAAAGGCTGATTGCTGCTTGGCCTGTTTTTATCCCTGTTGCCTGGTATTAGAGAAGCTGGATCATAATATGGTTGTACTCATGCCAAATGTGCTCTCTCTGCATAAAGATAGGACTTTTCCACTTGACATATAAAGTATAGGACTGTCTTAAATATCCTTTGTCAAGAATTTCATATAGCTGCTAAGTATGGTACTAAGTATGGTAACTTTCAAAAGGAACTCATGAAATCCATTTCCCACTGACTCCCAATTTGAGTCTCACAAGTACAATTTTCTAGTGAATGAAGTGTATGTCTAGTCCGATTCAGATTTCATAGTGAATCTACTACTCTCATGATAAAGATGGAAACATTACACAAAGTGGGGATAAAAATGATATTGTTTGTATTTGAGTTCATGAGCATTTTTTTAAACAATTTGTTTTGTAATAGTTGCTTTTATTTTATTTGTTAATTTTTATGTGGTGCTGAGGATCGAACCCACTGCCTCACTCATGCTAGGCAAATGCTTTGCCACTGAGCTACAGCCCCAGCCAAACAAGTATCTTTGTTGTAATAAAATGGAGAGTAATTAAAGTCTAAAAACAATGGACATTAAAAAATAGTTGTAACATTGTGACTACTGGATTGCAGTTTAAACAGTATATCTATTCAATAAGGCAGCAATTAAAATTATTTCTAAGAAGTGAATTACTAAGAAAAATGATCTAATACATATCAGCTGGGCTGTGGTTTTAATTTCTTATTTGTTTTAGGTGCAGTATTAATCTCATCACTTGAGAATGAAAAAGACCAAGGTGTTATTTGCTTCTGAATCACAGAGATGTTTATGCCCCTTAAAATATTTTCAACTGAACTATTAAAAGGATTATATACTAAACCAGAATATTGAATTATGCCTTTTAACTCAATATATATCTTCCTAATTTTTTAAGCATGTAGAAAGGGGTATTTACTATGTATAAAACCAAGTATACATTTTCTGGCATATACATTATGCATTCATCCCTTTTATTTTTTGTTTTTATTAGTGCATTATAGTTTTACATAATTGTGGGGTTCATTTTGACATATTTAGAAATGCATATGACATAACTTGCTATATTTTAATCCCCAGTACTACCCACCTTCCATGCCCTCCTCCCTCTCCCTGATCCCCTTCCTCTACCATGTTGGTCTTCCTCCTATTAATTTATTTTTAAATTGGCACATTATAGTTATGCATAAAAGTAGAATTTATTGTGATATATTTACACATGCACATGGCATAATTTGGTCAATTTCATTCTCTGGTCTTCCCCCTTTCTTGTCCCCCTCCTCTCTAAGTCTCCTTCATCTAATCCACTGTTCCCCTTTCTATTTTCATGAGATCACCTTTTTCAAATATTTTTTTATTTCTCTTTAGCTTCCAAATATGGGAGAAAACATTCTACCCTTGACTTCCTGAGTCTGGCTTATGTCACTTAGCATAATATTCTCCAGATCCATGTGTTTGCTGGCAAACGCCATGCTTTCATTCTTCTTTATGGCTGAGTAGAATGCTATTGTGTATTCATACTGCATTTTCTTTTTTATCCAGTCATCGGTTGAGTGGTATCTAGGTGGGTTTCATAACTTGGCTATCATGAATTGTGCTTCTATGAACATTGCATGTATCATGTATCTCTAATGCGTGCTGATTTTAGTTCTTCATGATAAATATCAAGAAGTGGGGGTAGCTGGGTCCTGTGGTTGTTCCATTCCTAGTCTCTGGAGGAATCTCCACACTGCTTTCCAGAGTGGTTGGCTTAATTTGCAGTCCTACCAATAATGTGTGAGGGTACCTTTTCCTTTACATCCTCCTCATCATTTATCATTATTTGTAGTCTTCTTTTTTTTACTTTTTTAAAATTGATTTTTATTTTTTTTAAATACATGACAGCAGAATATATTACAATTCTTATTACACATATAGAGCACAATTTTTCGTATCTTTGTATAAAGTATGTTCACGGCAATTCATGTCTTTATACATATACTTTTTGGCATCATAATTCTTATTACACATATATACCACAATTTTTCATATCTTTGTTTGTATATAAAGTAGTTTGACACCCAATTTGTGTCTTCTTACATGTACTTTGGATAATGATGTAGTCTTGATGACTGCTGTTCTAACTAGAGTGAGATGAAATCTCAGTGTAGTTTTGATTTGCATTTCCCTGATTACTAATGATGTTGAACTTTTTTTTTCCATTTATATACATTGGTCATTACATTTCTTCTTTTGAAAACTATGTTTAGTTCATTTGCCCATTTATTAATTGGGTTTGTTTTGTGGTATTAAGTTTTTTGAGTTCTGTTACATATTCTGGATATTAATCTCCTGTCAGAAGAGTAGCTGTGAATTTTTTCTTCCATTCATGGTCTTGTTTTCTTCACTATACAGAAGCTTTTTAATTTGATATCATCCTACCTATTGGTTCCTGGTTTTGTTCCTTGAGCTTTAGGGGTCTTATTGAGGTAATCAATGCCTGCAACAATATGTTGGAACGTTGAGCCTACGTTTTCTTCTTACACTTATAGTGTTTCTGGTCTAATTCCTAAGTCTTTTAAAGCCACTTTGCATTGACCTTCATGTAGGGTGAGAGATGGAGGGATCTAGTCTCACTCTTCTACATATGGATATTCAGTTTTCCCAGCACCATTTTGTTTAAACGGTTATGTTTTCTCCAATAAATATTTTTGATACTTATGTTAAGGATCAGGTGACTGTATCTACGTGGATCTGTCTCTGTGTCTTCTATTCCATGCCGCTGGTCTTCATATCTATTTTTATGATAATACCATGCTGATTTTGTTTTGGTAGCTCTGTGTTATATTTGAGATCAGATATTGTGATGCCACCAGCAACACTTTTATTTTTCAGTATTACTTTGGCTATTCTTTTCTAATCTTTTATTCTCCCAAGTGAATTTTAGGACTGTTTTTTTCTAGTTCCGTGAAGAATGTCATTGATATTTTCATGGGAATTGTATCGAATCTGTGTATTGCTTTTGATCATATGGCCATTTTGACAATATTACTTCTACCTACCCAAGAACCTGGAAGATCTTTCTGTCTCCCAAGGTCTTCTTCATTTTCTTTCTTCATTGTTCTATAATTTTCATTGTAGGCTTCTTTTTTTTTACCTCCGTGGTTAGATTTCTAAGTATTTTATTTATTTTTTTGAGGCTATTATGAATGGAATTATTTTTCTGATTTTTTTTCTTAGCAAATTGGTTATTGAAGGATAGGAAAGTGATTGATTTATGTATGTTGATTTTGTATCCTGCTACTTTGCTAAATTTATGTGTCATTTCTAGAATCTTCTGGTGGAGCTTCTTGGGTCAAATATAACAAATATAAAATTGTTATCAGCAAACAGATAATTGAAATTCTTGTTTTCCTATTTGTATCCCTCTAATTTCCTTTTCCTGCTTGATTGCTCTGGATACAGTTTCAAGGACTATGTTGAATAGGAGTGGTGAAAGTGGATATCCTGTTCCTATTTCTAGATGAAATGCTTTCAGTTCCCCTTTTAGTATGATGCTGGTTTTTGGCTTGTTATATTCAGCATTTTTGATGTTGAGAGATAAATTCCTTCTGTCCCTAGTTTCTCTAGTGTTTAAACTGAATGGATGCTGAGGGTTGTTAATTGCTTTTTCTGCATCAATTGAGATAATCATGTGTTTCCTGTCCTTAACTCTATTTATGTGGTGAATTACATTTATTGATTTGCATATGTTGAACCAACCTTGCATCCCTGCAATGAAACCCACTTGATCATGTGTGGAATGAATGTAGTTTGCCAATGTTTTATTAAGAATTTTTGCATCTATGTTAATCAGGGATATTGGTCTAAAGTTTTTTTCCTTGATGTGTCTTTGTCTGATTTTGATATGACAGTGGTACTAGCTTCATAGAATAAATTTGGCATGAGCCCTCCTTTTCTATTTCATGGAATAATTTGAAGATAATTATCATTAATTCTTCTTTGAAGTTCTGGTAGAACCCAGCTGAGAATCCATCTGGTCCTAGAAGGGTTTTTTTTGTTGTTGTTGTTGTTGTTGTTGTTAAACTTTTAATAGCTACTTCAATTTCATTATTTGATATTGGCCTAAGTTTTTTATAGCCTCATGGTTCACTTTGGGTTATATGTGTCTAGGAATCTGTCAATATCTTTGAGATTTTTCTAGCTTATTGGAGTATAAATTTTCAAAATTGTTTCTACTGGTCCTCTGTATTTCAAAAGTGTCTGTGGTGATATGCCCCCTACTCTGCTTATCTCTAATTTTGTTAATTTGGATCTTCTTTCTCTTTCTTTTCATAAGTTTGGCTATGGATTTATCAGTCTTATTTTTCTTTTTAAACCATCAACTCTTTGTTCCCTTTGTATTTTTAAATTTTTCAATTTCATTAATTTTGGTTCTGATTTTAATTTTTCCTGACATCTACTGATATTGGTATTAGTTTGTTCTTTTTTTAGGGCTTAAAGTGTAAAATTAGCTTTATATTTGGTGTCATTTATTTTTTAATGTAGGAACTCACTGTTATAAACTTTCCTGTGAGAACTACCTTCATACTATCCCAGAGATTTTGAAATGTTGTACTTCTATTTACATATATTTCTAAGAATTTTAAAATTTCTTCCTTAATTTCTTCTGTGATCCATTCCTCATTTAAAAGTATATTATTTATTCTTCAGGTTTTAGAATGTTTTTTTTTGTTTTTTATCCTGTCATTGATTTCTGATTTCATTCCATATGATCTGATAGGATGCAAGGAATATCTGTTGTTTTGTATTTGCTAAGATTTGCTTTGTGCCCTATTATATGATCTGTTTTAGAGAATATTTCATGGGATGCTGAGATCAAAGTGAATTCAGTTGTTGATGAATGAACTATTCCATAGATATCTGTTAGGTCCACTTAATAGTATTTTTAATTTCTGAAGAGTCTTTATTTAGCTTATATCTGGATGATCTATCCAGTGGTGAGAAAAGTGTGTTGAAATCACCCAGTATTATTGTATTGGGATCTGTCTGAGTCTTTATATCATGTACGGTTTGTTCTATGTAAGCAGGTATATTGATGTGCATAAATATATAACTATCATCATATCTTGTTTTGGGATAGTTCCCTTAACCACTATAAAATGATCTTCTTTGTCTCTTCTGATTAATTTTGGCTTGAAGTTTAACTTTTCAGATGAAAGAGTAGCTACTCCTGCTTACTTTTGATTTCCAGAGCCACGGTATATCTTTTCCCATCCTATGACCTTCAGCCTGTAGATGTATTTGCCTGTACAGCAAGTCTCTTTTGAACAACATATGGTGAGGTCTTGTTTTTTCTTCCAATTTGCTAGTCTGTGTCTTTTTTTTAAATTTTAGCATAAAGTATTAAAATCATCTTGAATACTATTGAGATTCACTCCTGCCAAATAAATATATCCTGAACAGAATTAATTACTTTATGCTTTTCTAATTAATCAAGAACAGTATTCTAAATATTTTAGAAAAACAAAAATTGACACATGTATCATGCTTCTTTTTTCAGCATTGATATTCTCTAGAAAATGAGTTATTTTTTTAATTTTTATTTTTCTGGCACTAATGATAAAAACCCAGTGGTACTTTACTGCTGAGCTACATCCCCAGCCCCCTCCTTTTTTGTCTGTGTCTTTTAATTGGAGAGTTGCAACCATTTACATTCAGTGTTATAAAAAGATAATTTTTGTTTCTTATTGTTTTGATTTATTTCTAATCTTGAATTCAGATTTTATTGTGTTTTACTTGATTATGCTTCTGCTAAGTTTCAACCATTCACTGACTCTGATACTCATTTTTTATTTCTTATGCTTATAATTTTTAATAAATATGTTCTGTATTTCTGACTTAGTAGTCACAAATTCTTTTAGTTTATGCTTATCTTGGAAAGTTTTTTATTCCATTTAAATTATGAAAGATAGCATTGCTGGATGTAACAATCTTGGTAGGCAACTATATCTTTCAGAAATATATTCCAAACCCTACTGACTTTTAGAATCTGGGCTGAAAGATAGGAAGAAAGTCTAAATGTCATTTTCTGGTTTTCTCTTGTGAGTTTTAAAATTTTTATCCTTATTCTTATCTTAGGCATTTTAATTATAATAAGTCTTGGAGAGGATCTTTTTTGACCTTGTCTCTTTGGAGTTCTATATGCATCTTATATTTGTGTTTCTATCTAGTTTTAATTTTTTTTATATTATTTCATTGAAAAGTTTGATATTCTTTAGTTTGTATTTTGGTGGTCTTATCTATGCCAATGATTTTTAGATTTGATCTCTTAATGTTATTGCAGATTTCTTGAATATCGTCCGCATGGTCTCTTAACATCTTTTCCTTTTTGTTCACTCTATTTTCAAGATTACACACATTGGCCAGGCACAGTGACACATATGACACATACCTGTAATCCCAGCAACTCAGAAGGCTAGGACAGGAGAATTGAAAGTTTAAAGCCAGCCTCAGAAATTTAGTGAGGCCCTAAGTAACTTAGCAAGAATTTGCCTCAAAATAAAAATAGATAGATAGGCTCAGTGGTAAAGTGTCCCTGGGTTCAATCACCAGTACCAAACTAAATAAATAAATAAAATAAAATAAAATAAAATAATTGCATATTTTGTCTTTGAAGCTGAAAATCTGTCTTATCTATTGGTGATGCTTTCACCTGAATTTCTAATTTGATTTATTGAGTCATTTTCAGGATTTCTGTTTGATTCTTTTTTCAGAATCTCTATCTCTTTATTGAAGTGTTATTTAACTTCCTGTACTTTCTTAATTCATTTCTCATATCTTATTTTAATTACTGAGTATTTTAACTGTGAACTTTCTAAATTCTTTATTTGAAATCTCCTCCACTGTGGTGTCAATGGGATCAGTTGTTGAAGTGTTATGGGCTCCATGGGGGGACTTGTTCCCTTGCTTTTTCACATTGTCTGTATTTCTACCCACTGCTGGGATGATTATCTCTTCTACTTTGATGCAAGGGACTAGTTAATGAGTTGCTTTATCTTAAGTTTTCTAGACTGTGTGAAAATCCAAGTATGGGTCCTCCCAGTGTGTATCCTCTGCTAGGCCCAGTATCCACGACTGTTAAGGTGCTATTCCAAAATCCCAAATAAAACTCTGGGTCTTATTTAAGAAAAGACAAAGGATTTATTCTGGCAAGTGCCAAGGGAGCAGAAAGCCCCAAGAAGCTGAACATGGGTGAGAGGAGGGCCATTTCAAAACAGAAAACCACTAGAGAGGGGTGGGAGAGCCAAGCAGAGTCACTTGGTAGCAATCTGCAACTGCAGAATACACCTTCCTAAGTTGAGTATTTTAATTGTGAACTTTCTAAATTCTTTATTTGAAATATATTTAATATAATATTAAATATATTTTCAGAAATATATGACATAGTTTCTTGACTTAACTTATTCTATAGTTAAATACCATGGAAAGTTTTTTGTTTGTTTGTTTGTTTGTTTGTTTGTTTTTTAGTTCATGCCACTGCATCTTAGGCAAATGTAAAGTTAAGGGGGAGGATGTACATATTGGAAATCATTTGGAAGTCTTAGTCTTGATAGCTCAAATCTTCTATGACTTTGACCTTGAATTCTCTGGCTTGTGGCTAGAATCTTTTCACTACCCTTTCAACAGAAACCCCATATTTATGGAATTCCAGACCCAAAGGGAAAGAGTTCTTTGGAAACGGAGCAAGCAATTTGAATTATTCTTTGACATACTGGAATAATTTGATCTAAAATACTACCTATCACTTTTAGATAGCCATTGAATCAGAGGTGCCTCCAGTATAGGAAGATAACACTTGTTTTGGATTTTGAAATGTATTATCTTTCCAACAAGGTGGTAAAATTTAAGTTGAATATAGCATTCAGGGGCAGCAAGTTGACAGGGTGCACAGAAAGTGAGAGAAAAGCTGTGAGATGCGTGGTATGGACCTGAGGGTCCCAGAGACCTGTGTTAAAGGCTTGGTCCTCAGGCTGGTGCTTCTAGGAGGTGGTGGAAGCTTTATAAGAGGTGGGGTCCAGTAAGAGGCCTTTTGGTCCCTGGGGGAGTGCCCTTGAAAGAGTGTGGGATCCCGGCCCCATACTCCATTCCTTTGCTTCCTGACTTGGGAGGTAGGTGGATTTGCTCTGCTGTGTTCTCTGCCATGATGAGCTGCCTCTCCACAGGCCCAAAGTCAGGGGCTGATTTATCATGGACTGACACCTCCCCAACTGTGAGCCAAAGGCAACCTTCTGTCTTTATAAACATTTAATTATCTCAGGTATTTTTTTTTAATAGTGACAGAAGCTGACTAGCACATAGGATAATTAAAAACACATTGTCCCCATGTTGTATTTACCCAGTAAAATCACCATTGGGACGAGGTGGTTTTGTACTTGTAGAGAATACTTCAGGCTTACTTCATAAGAAAATGAGAGTTGAAAATACAGCATCATGACTCTTCTGATAGTTGCCTACACCATACCCTCAAACTCCACAAGAGGAGTGTCCTCTTGAACTTCCTATACTTAGTCTGCCCTCCGACAAGTCCCTGTATCTAATCTTTTTGAGGATAGCAGTGAAGATACAGTACCAGTAATGGACTTGGATGTAAAAGTCACTAGAAGAAGATCCTAACTTTATTTTGAAGACAAATCCATTGACACAGATACAAGGAGAAAGGCATTTGAAGCAAAATCCCTATGACAGCAGATCAACTTTTAAGGATGGTTCACTTTGGGTCTCCAATTTTAGGTACTTTTGAGGTTATATATCACCACCATAAAAATATATCTAAACGCTTGATTTTTCTCCACTTTAAGGACTTGTGCTATGACTTCACATTTTTTTAATAATTAAGATATTTATAATTTTGTTGTAAGAAGATTGGTAGGAAGAGTGTTACAATATCAAATGGCAAACATTTTGTAACATTACACACAATTATTTTCCCTTTTCCTCTCTAGCTTCCACATATGAGAGAAACCATACAACCCTTGACCTTCTGAGCTTGGCTTATTTCACTTCACGTAATGCTCTCAGGAACTTGACATTTTTCTATAGGAATATACAGAAATAAATATTTGTGTAATGTTACAAAACTGTCTTGTTTCATGTGGGGATGATTCTTGTGCTAGTTTGAACTGTTGTACAGCATCAGGGGAAAAGTTCACAGTTAATTAAGAAAGCCCTAGGGCCTATGAAATTTTATAGCACAGCTTGTTACAAAGCCAAAAATTTGCAAACATCACTAAAGCTTAGGGAAAGTGTCCCAATAGAGCAAGATGCTGCTTAGCTTTAAGAAAGCAACTAATCCACCCCCTGCTGTTCTCATTGTCTGTCAGCAATTCCAGAAACCCAAATAATCTCTAAAATTGTAATAAAACTATAAAAATATCTCAGATATTATGAACCACCATAGGGTAATAATTTGCTATTCTTCATGTATAAAATAAGACACTTATTAATAAAACCTGGGCTATAAAAGATTTAATTCTGGGCAATAATGTCTTCTACGGAATTAGCTCCATTTTTACTTGTTTCCCTAGAAGACAGATTATATGTGCTGGGAGACAGTTCTCCACGGGTCTCTGGAACTTCTTCACATTCTGCAAGCGAGACATTGTCATTTTAAGGCTGTTTGTAGAGCAGAGTCCTGGGTCCCATTCATGGTGTTTGCCTCTAGAGTAAAGGGTGTAGTGTTTACTGCCTGTAGGGAGACGCCCAGTTCCTGAGAGCATGACGCTAAGTGAAACAAGCCAAACGCAGAAGGTCAAGGGTCATATGTTTTCTCTCATATGTGCAAACTAGAGAGGAAAAAGGAAAAGAAAGGTGGGGGTGGGATCTCATGGGGAGACTGGGATGAGTAGGAGACAGAAGGTCAGTGTGAGGGGACATCGCTGAGCTGCTCACTGCCTCTTCCTGAGACAGCAGGGTGGGTTGGTAAGGCTCTCCTACAGGTGCTAGCTCCTTGCTGTGGGGTGAGGACTGTGAGTGTGCGGCTGGTGGGCATCTGCAGGCCTTCCTGGGTCAGCTCAGCAATGGCCAAATAAGAGGTGAGCCAGGAGGAATGGGGCAGGGAGCATGTGGCCTGCCAGTGTAGGTTAGGGTCATAGTGCACTGGTCTGCAGAATAAGTCCGTGTATTTATTCAATCTTAACACATCTGTATTTAGAAAGCAAGTTTTGCCTTCATGCTACATCTCATTGTTAGATTATTTTCAATTTAAATCCAAGCTCCTAGGAAAGCAGACCAGTATCTTCACAGCCTCTCTTGATCCTTTTCTGAGTTACCAGTTCCCCTGCCCCTTCATCCTGCCCCTCAATACAGCACTCCCTCAGCCAGGCCTGCAGCTTCTTCCCTACACCTTCCCTGCATGGTCTGCTGACTTTTCCTGAACATGTATTTCCCTAATCTCTCCAGGAGGCTGAGGAGCAGACTTCACTATCTGTGCAATGCCTTTCCAGTCGCCCACACTCTGCTCTCTCCACGTGTTTTATTGCAAACCCCTAATTTTTGGGGGGCTCTGGTCTTGCTGTGCTGCAGTGGATCCCTTAAAAAGGGCACCACGTCCACTGGACAGCACTGCATCTGAGAGGGGTTTGCCACCTCCAGCCCCTGGCACAGCACCCAGTAGGTGATCAGCGTTCAGTATCTATGGTGTGAACAGGTGCATCACTGGCTCCGACTGGTGGACACACAGGGGAGGATGAGGCTGGACGGGTCAGTGGAGCTGCAGCCCCCAGGGTGCTGTTAAGTGGAGAAAGCCAGAAGGGTGACTTTGACCCGAGAGTCCCTTTTCTTTTGTGGCTGATATCTGGAATTCAAATCTAGGCATTGTATTTATCTGCTGTGAATAGCATTTCCCATTTTGTGAGATTCACAATCTAAATGGGCTTGCATTTATTTTTTAAATGACTATAAACTAGATCATGAAGTTAATGTGCTTGTCTGTGTGCACTCTCGTCTAGTTTATCATTTATTTTCTTTTGTAGTTCTCACGAGATAAAGTTTTTGGTGTTAGAATGTTAAAGTCAATGAGTTTTCATGACTTTATAGTCACAGGTCCCTAAGTCACTTGGACACGCTGGTGCCAACAGGTATTCAGAGAGGGAGATAGGATGGACCCCTTCCTCTTGATTCTGTTTCCTGCCATTGACTTACAAGATGTAAACAGGCTTCCGAGGTCTTCTTCCAAGCATTATCTCTTCCCGGGTGGGTCACAGGATTGTCTGTCACTCCAGGAAGTGGACACTCCTCCGCTGGTCCTGCCAGTCACTCCCTCACCAGGTCACCACAGCAAGGGCCCTCTCTGGAGTGAGGTCCTTGTGTGTCCACCCACCTGCTGCTGCACGTGGCTGCCACGTGGCTTCCATGGAGGAGGCTGCTCCCACTCCACGGGACACAGCTGTTCTGCATGAGATGCACCTGAACGTTTCCGTGTGCACACAGGTTGGGGGGCTTCAGGGCAGAGCAGGAGCTGGAGTGTAGCCCCAAGGTCAAGGTAGAGGAGGAGCTGAGAGGAAGACAGAAGGCACTCCAGTGCAGGAGGGACAGCACGGGCACCAACTCAGGCAGGCCAGGTGCAAGAAATGGGGAGAGTATTAAAGGAGGGAGCTCATCTGAGAAATTTGTAGGGGACCCAGCTATAGCCTACAGGGTAAGAGGACCAGAAGGTGGAGGGCACTGTGTGCCAGACATCACACCTGAATTTCAGAACACGTGCAAAGTGGGGGCCCTTAGAGGTGTCTGAGATTGTTAATGTGTGACTTATTTTTAAAAGGTTTCTGCTGTGGGCATCCATAAGGTATATGTTGGGCAGTAAATCAGCATTGGGTGTAGGATTAGTTACCCAGTGAAGCTGAGGGCCTGGGGAAGGATGATGGCGGAGATAATGGAAAAGTGTCTGTACCTACAAAGGAAAAGAGGTGTGATCCTTAGTGATTTCCTGGCTGTGGACTGAAAGTAAAGTGTAGGAACCAAGGGACAGTGTTCCTATTGGACAGCCTTCAATGTAGTAAAATAGGTAGTGAAAGCTCTAGGATGCTTAACCATAAAGGAATCAAAGTTACCACTGATTCATGCCCAGCTGAATTTAGAAATGGCAAAATCCTGTCATGGAGTCAGCTCTTCCTGCTTCCAGTGGGCTCCCTGCTTCACTGTAGAGCAGCGGTTATGAAGCAGATCCCAGCATATGATTAATTAGCTTACAAACATGATCACTTTCCTTGCTGTCAGTGACTTTCAGTTCTACAGATCATATGGCTTTGTCTATCCCCTTCCTGAGGACAGGGGCTGGGAGGTCCTGTCTGGAGCCCTGGAACACACAGGGATCTCTGGCACACGCAGATCTGCAGCACATATTTGCTGAATGAATGGTGGATACTTGCCAACGGCTCAGCCAGAGTCCCAGGTTCTGCCCTCAGTCACCCAGCTTGGCTTCCTGACTGTCCTTGAACCAGCCCCCTCCCAGTAGCACATGCCATTCACCTGGCCAGCTCTGCATCAGGTGCCCACCCTGGACTCAGCCAGGGTGAGCCCCATTTCAACACCATGGAGTGAGGTTTAGGGAAGGCAGTGACTGAAGTCGATGGAATAGACTCAAGACCACTTGAAACAGAGGTTTTTGCAAGGAGAAAAGTAGACTTTAAGTTTAGCATTATCACTTCTGTTCCCTGATCGGAGTGTGCTGTTCCTAGAATTCCCCGTGGGTAGCAACACACAGGTCCTGCAGATTCAAAGCAAACACTTTCAGTACCTTCTAAATAAGAGCTTTATTTGGGCTCTCACTACACGAGTGCTAAGGAACTTTCAGAACCAGAATCAGCGATACCAGGGAAGAATGAGAGGCGCTGCCCAGGGTGGACACATGGACATGTCCTGAGAAAGGTATGTGATAGATCAGGCCTCAAATTTCAGCACCAATGTCAAGGTACAAGGTCAAGACGTCAGAGGACATGTGCCCTCCAGAGCTCTGAGGGTCCCCATCTTTGTTTTTTTCCACCCTCTGGTGGCAGCACACTCTCCTGGACTCATGGATTCATCTAGCATCTCTCCCTCAATCTTCCTCTTCCTTTGTACTTGAGGTCACTCATGGTCATTTGTGTGTCTCCTGCAGGGACAATTCTAATGGCACATAGGACCCACCCAGTTGATCCAAGATAATTTACTCATCCCAAAGTCCATAACCACATTTGGAGAGCCTCATCCTTCAGGTAACAGTCGCAGCTTCTGGGGATAGGATGAGGACATATCCTTAGGAACCATGACCCCATCACCCATGGAATGCAAGATTCACCTCTTACAAAGACCCTGAGTACCATGTGGTGTAATCTCTAAATCACAGTCCTCAAGCAACAGTGTCATTTCTCATTCACATCTCCATACCAAGATGCCAGAAGGGGTCCTCTTTAATTTTAAAGATCCTTGTCTCCTTCTTCTTGTGGCTTGTCCTCTTTCCTCTGAGATATAGGCTCAGTCCTCCCTTGAATCATCCACACAGTCATCTTTATTCCTTTCTTAGCACAAGAGTCCAAAAGCCCATCACACTGTCCCTCCTCTGGAGCCGTGTGCAGGGGGCAGCTCAGCCTGCAGTGCCAGTTGCCAGGCTCAGAGCTGCAGTTTTGTCCTTGAGGCAGTGCCCTGGCCACTTCCTTTCAGAATCTGGGTTTGTTCCTAAGCAATTAAGATGCTTCCATCTTAGACAGTGTTGTCTACATTTTTTGCTCTTTTCTGTTTTGCCTTTGAGGTCTTTTCACTTCCCCTTCCTGCCGTGACCAGCACAGCCATTAATTCAGAACCAGAGAAGCACTGGGGGATGAAGAAAAGACAAACAGACACACATAGAGAAAGAGCTGGGGCCAGGTGGTTTAGCCAGCCCCTTTCGGGCCAGACGTGACACCAGAGCTAGCTCAGCACGTTTATTATATAGTTTTTGTCATCAGAAGGTTATTTGTGAGAAAGTTTTAGCAAAGAAGGCAGCCTGAAGGATGTAGCAAAACTTGCAAGACATTAAAGTCATCTTGTTATGCTCATAATTATCTATCCCTGGGAGTTGGTGACTTCAAGTTTCTGACTGATACAGCAGTGCACCTTTGCATATAGCCTCCTCAGCTGGCATTGGCATAGCAACTGGGCCACCTTGCACAGGAAGTTCCTAGGCAAATGTAGCCCTATGAGGGAATCAGAAGCTATCGCTCAAGTCACCACTCTCCACACTTTCTAATATCAGATTCTAAACTTTTTCAACTTAGAACCAGGCCTCTCTTTGTCCTCAATGATCCACTGTGTATGGTAGGTGCTCAATACAATTTCATTGAACAAGCATAACAATTAATATATAATTAATATATTCAAATGAAATGATGCTTTGAAAAGTATTATCATCTCTGACTGCTTAGGAAGGTGAAGGCAATTGTATATATATATATATACAATTGAGAGAGAATCTTTTAATATTTATGTTTTAGTTTTTCAGTGGACACAACATCTTTATTTTATTTTTATGTGGTGCTGAGGATCGAACCCAGCGCCCCACGCATGCCAGGTGAGCGAGTTACCGCTTGAGCCACATCCCCAGCCCACTCATATATTTTTAAAGCATTTTTATCTCCACATGTTAAAAACTGAATTATAAGATTATCTTACCTGTCACTACACATTGTATTCATGCATCAAAACATCACCTTGTACCCTATAAACATATACAATGATTTGTCAAAAATATTAAACTTAAAAAGAAAGATTAATAATCTATGAATGCAGTGTTGGTTTTTGTGAATCCCATACACTATTTTGAATGTTCCATGTCTTATATGAGCATACTGCTGAAGAATGGTTTCTGGCCCACACTTTCTCAAGCAGCGCGGTTCAAATCACCAAGCTTGCTGTCAACCAGGGACGGCAGGGTGAGTGTGACGCCAGGCAGGGGCAGGTGGGGTGGGGGGGACAAACAGAGTGGGATCAGGAGGCCTTCAGCAAGGACTAATCCCCAGGACCAGGTGGAGAAGCCCATTTTATGAACGTTCCCTTCCTCAAATCTATAAGTTTTGGCGAGTCTAGCTGAGTCACCCCATTAAGTAACAAGGCAACAAGAGGTTTTTGAGTTGTTGTTTTTTGGGGGGAATTCTAACTTTTTTGAATAGGTATAAAATAACCTTGTAGAAAACATTTAATATAATTTTCCAACATGATTTTATAGCAGAACAGCATTATAACATATACCTAGTGGAAGTGAATCTCTACCCTTGGCTGGTGAGAGTAATTAGGAAATATTTTTCTGTAGCAACACAATAAAACTCTACAACCTTCCATGCTGAGTCGAACACATGGAAACACAGTGACTTTTGACCAAACTTCCAGAAAAGCCAGAGGAAGCCCAGGCCTCCAACAACTGGGGGATGCCCAGAATTCAGAGTGATAGGGAAGGAAGAGCAAGGAAACTGAGGTGCCAGCCATGTGCTTTTTTAAAAAATAGTTTCTTGCCTTTCTAAAGGGCTGACTTCTTCAAGCCTGTGCTAGAAATGGTCCTCACTGCCAGGGGAAGCCTTGGCAGACACGTGCTATTGGCTCTTGGATTTTCCAAAGGGGAAACTGGAAATTCCAGTCATTCTGTTTCCAGCTGTCTTTAGAAATTTATTTCTTGGACTTTAATATTGTTGGAAATCATCTGAGACCAGAAAAGCAGAGTTGGGAAATTAATTAAGGAGAAACCAAGTGAAAACATAACAGTGATATTATCAACATTCTCTTGAGATTACCTTAGTATATGAACCTGTGATGTCTCTAAGACTCTTGACTTTGAACTTGAACAATAAAATTCAATCTAATTATTAAGGAAGATTAAGTTTAATTAAATCTACTGCCTAACGATGATCATACTGTTTACTTAATCAGTTAATAAATGCTCAAGAGCAGTTTACTGAGCATGTGCCGTCTTTCAGATGCTGTGCTAGGTGTGCAACCACAAAGTTGGGTAAGGCTTGTACTGTGCTCTCAGAGAGCTCATGATTTCCGGGGGAGGTAGGTCTGCCAGCCAGGAGTCCCAAGGGCATGTGGAAAGCCTAATGCAGCAGTATAGAAAGAAATGGAAAACAATGTGATTTTAGTTAGCATGTCTTTTTTTTCCTTTATGATGTAAGAATATTTTTATTCAGTATTTTTAATGCTACTTTAGAAGTTGTCCCTGGATTTTTTTCCCCCCATCAATGATGAAGGATAACAACATTAAGCAGGTACATCGAGGAGGCAATATTCCCTAAATGCTGCCCTTTCTTCTTGGATTCTGCTGTGACTATTCATGGGGGCATGGGACCTGTCACCTGAACATGGCTTGGTTGTCTTTTTTCTCTTTGCTTTTTCACAGTTTTAAAATGCTTTTTTGGGGGGGAAACTATAAATAGTAAATATTTAGCAACTTGGATTAGTATTTCTCTATTTTTTCTTATCCATTTATGTAGCATATTTGCTAAATTCTGAGAATCCTCACTGCCAGTGGTATCCAGGGAAAATGTGTGCTGGGGAGTATGGAGACAGGCTCTACTGTCAGTGAACCTTAACTCCTCTAAGTGTGTTAATCATGGTCTCAGCCAAATTGTGCTGCTCTTTTTATGTTAAGATCACAAGCCCTAAAATCAGACTCACCTTATGTAAATGTCAGTTGTCACCTCTAGGGGATACATAGAAAGATATTTATGTAGCAGCTACTTTGCACATGTACCTAAGCAGTGAAACATTGTTCCCTCTCTTGTGGGATGGTTGCTGCAGGATGAGTTGTTGATCTGTTGTTGTTCTCACATCTTAAGATGTCTCACTGTCTTCATGGTATCAAAAGGAAAACTTGAGACGAAGTGACTTTAGCAGAGCTTATTTGAGCAAAGAAATATTTGACGAACCAGGCATGGTGCTGTGTGCCCATAATTCAACTACTTGGGAGACTGAGGCAGAGGGCTTGCGAGTTCAAGGCCAGCCTGAGCAACATAGCCAGACCCCACCTCAAGGAAAAGAAAAATAGAAGAGAAAAGAGAGATGTTTCCTGAGTCCACCAGCAGTCCAGACATAAAATGGCTCAGTAGACACCACCTCACCACATACACAAGCTTTATCTATCACCAGAGAACAGGAAATGACATACAAAAGTGACCTGCTTGGCTGCAGTTGGGGTTTGCCTTATATGGTCAAATATCGGCAGCTTTTAGCCTCTGATTAGCTTTTGGTTCAGCTGCTATGAGACTTGGAACGTTGTTGTAAGAGTGTACTTTCAGGACTAGTTATGCATCAAATTAGGTTACAGTTCACAACATATGGAGAAACCTTTAGGGCAAACATGAAATATATATGGAGACAGCTTCAGCAAAACAATTCAAATTTAATTTAACAGTGGAAATGCATTCTTTTAGAAAAGCTGCTGTTAATTCCAATATTTTTTTATGAAATCATCTTCACTAAAGCCAATTTTTTGTTTCTGTGGTTCCCAATATCATGTACTCAGCCTAACAAATCACCAGGGGAGACCCCAGGCTACCTCTTACATCTAGCTAATTGACAGTAGTTGACATTTTTCCAGGTTATTGCAATATAATTAATTATGTATGCCTTTCCCCCACCTTTAGTGAACTTAACAACTTGCTCATAAAGAAACAAGTACATATAAATACACAATTCAGAATCTTCTAATGATATATTCAAGGTATAGCATTCCTTTTTCATAACATATCCCAATGCATGATAGGAAACATGTTTAAAATTAACAGATCAATAAACATTTTTCTTAGAGAAAATATGCACAACATCTGAAAGGGAAATGAGTACAGATTTGAAGGGCACAGAAGTAACCCAAGGCACACAGAGTACTTTAATCAGCTTTTTCACGGCTGTAACTAAAAGGTCCCAACCAGAACAACTGTAGAGGAGGAAAGGTTTATTTAGGGGCTCTTGGTTTCACAGGTCTCAGTCCATAGATAGCAGGCTCCATTCGTTGGGCTTGAAGTGAGGCAGATCATCATGGCAGAAGAGTGTGGTGGAGGGAAGCAGCTCACATGGTGATCAGGAAGCAGAGAGAGAGACTCTACTCTCTAGATACAAAATATATACCCACAGCCATGCTCCCAAGCCCCACCTCCTCCAGCCACACCCTACCCACCTTTAGTTACCACTCAGTTAATCCCTCTCTGGGGATTAATTCACTGATTAGATTAAGACTCTTACAACCCACTCATTTCTCCTCTGAACCTTCTTGCATTGTCTCTCACGTGAGCTTTTGGAGGACACCTCACATCCACACCATAACATTCTGCTCCTGGCCTCCAAAAGCTCACACTCATCTGACAACACAAAATATATTTAGTCTATTCCCAAGAGTACCCATAGCCTCCGCAGTTCCTAGATTGCTCAAAGTTCAAGTCCAAAGTCTTCTCTGAAGCTCAAGGCAATCTCGCATCATGAGCTCACATAAAATTAAAAGCAATTTACAAGTGTCCAGTATATAAAAGTACAGAATAAACATTTCCATTCACAAAAATAGGGTCATAGAAAAAAGGGATGGGGCCAAAGCAAGACTGAAATCCAGCTGTTCAAGCAAGTCCTGTAGTTCTGTGTTTGGTATCTGGAGCACATGGCATGATGTCCTCTCCAAAGGGCTTGTGTAGCTTTGGCCCTGTGGCCTTGTTGGTTGCAGCCCAAGTGGCCTCTCTGTTGGCTTGTCTCTGTGCAATTCCTGCAGCTTTCCTAGGATGATGTCCCATGTTATTGGCATTTCTTAATCTCGGGAGTCTCCACTGCAGCTTTGGCTACCTCAGATCTTCACAGCTTGCCTTCTTAGGGAGTGCCTGCAGGGAATCCAACACTGCTGCACTTTGCCTGGCTTCCAAGGCCTTCCTTTGAAATCTTGGTGGAAGCCTCCATGATCCCCTAACTCCAATGTCCACAGTCCTGAAGAACCAGTATCATGTAGTTGACGCCAAGCTCTGCCGCCATCTTGATCAATAGCTGTGCTTCTGGGGACCTTGGCTGCAGCAGCCTCCGATTGTCTGGGTAGCTGAGCTTGTTGAAAAAACTTCCTAGGCCCCCTTATTCAAGGATTTCACGCTGGTCTATTCTCAAGAGAATTTCCACTTTTATTCCCTTGAGCCTGAGATGGGTGTGGTCTTGCCAGTTCCTGAGATGCCTTATTGTCTCTGGGCAATAAGTCTTTAGCATTTATTTAGTGGCAGTAATGTCATTAACAATTGTGGCTTCCTTGGCCCCAGTTTTACTCCTGCATTTCAATTGAAGTTTTTCAAATATTTCTACTCTGCTTTCTGCTCCTGAATATCATAATAAATTTGGCTAAAAGCAATATCTGTGCCACTGCCTGAAAGCTATGCTGCTTAGAAATTTCTTCCACCAGATTAAGAAGTTCAATGCTTTTAAAATGAGCCTCACAGAAAGACTCAGGACTTGAGCAAAATGCAGGCAGCTTCTCAGCTGGAACATAGCACAAATGATCTCTAGTGCAATTACCAGTAGTGTCTTCCTTTTCTTCTAAACCCTCTTGAGCCCTGTCTTTACTGTCCAGAGTCCTATGGCATTCTGGTCTTCTGAGCTCCTACCAGAATCAGCCATTAAGTTCCACTTACAATAACAAAGCATTTTCAGTTTGCACTGCTAAACATCTCAAAATTCCTCCCACCAATTCCCCAAAGCTCAAAATTCTCATGAACCAAATGTTCAGTTTAGTCACAGCAGTGACCCCACTTCTTGGTACCAATTTCTGTATTAGTCAGCATTTTCATTGCTGTGATGAAAGGATATGACCAGAACAATTGCAGAGGAGGAAAGGTTTATTTAGGGGCTCATGGTTCCAGAGATCTCAGTCCACAGCAGGCTCTATTCCTTAGGGCTCAGGATAAGGCAGGACATCATGGCAGAAGAGTGTGTCAGAGGGAACCAGCTCACATGATGATCAGAAAACAGAGAGAGAGGTCTCCATTTATCAGATACAATTATATACCCCAAAGTCACACTCCCAACTCCCATATCCTCCAGCCACACCTACCCCTTCAGTTACCATTAAGTTAACCCCTACTAGCGGATTAATCACTGATTGGGTTAAGACCCTCACAACCCAATCACTTCTCCTACAAACGTCTTGTATTGTCTCACATATGAGCTGTTGGGAGAGACCTCTTCTCCAAACTGTAAGACATGAGATAAGAACCATCCAAGGTGGAAGTATTTCCAGGGCCTCTTCAAGCTTGGAGGAGTTGGACACCAGGAGCAGGAGGGACCAAAGGGTCCCTGTACTCAGGTAGTAAATAATCTGGATGAAACAGCCCTTAATCCCTAGTGATTATTTTAGGCCAGAACATAAGTAATAGAGGATTGTCTCAGGGTGAGTGACAGGGGTCCTTGGGCTTAAAAGGCAGGGCCATTCCCTGAGAAGCCAAAGATGCCAGGCAAAGGCGGGAGCACACACCCTGTAGACAGAGATCCCCCTGAAGAGGTTGGCACAGTGAGGTTTCCAGTTCGTTGCTGCAGATTTGTTTTTCACAGACCCTGGCTTCCTGCAGGTAACTCTGACCTGAGCACCTGGCATACAGTCCACCTATCTTGTCCCCCACAGGTTCTGTGCAGGGAGGGGCTCTGTGAGAACTTCTAACCACAGTCAGGGTTTGGGCATGGAATTAATGCTGCCCATGTGGCTGTGTCCCTAAAGGCCACAAACATCAAGTGCAGTTTCCAGTTGTCTTGGGTTAGTGGTGCACCCTGACCCCTGGCTGAACATGAAGATGTGCAATGTGAGGGAATTTCAGGGCTGAGGGACCAGTTCTATATCTTCATTATGGTCGAGAGCACACAGGGCTGTATGCCTTTGTCAAGGGACTTTGAAAACAAATTAAATCAACTCTCAGGAATGACACTGTGTGCATCATACTCCAACAGAAATATTAAGAAGTTAAAAACGTAAGAGTGATGATCATCCTGCATCCTAATGTTTTTTGAGCTCCTGTTTCTCCACTCCATTTCACCTGCATATTTATTAACCCTAATGTGGCTTCCCCCCCTTGGCAGGCTACTGTGATGCTCCGCTGGGATCCGCCTTGCCTCTGTCCTCCTTCAGCAGCTCCGCGGAGCTGTCTAGCAGCCACGGCCCTGGGTTCGCCAGGCTTAATTGGAGAGATGGTGAGTCTGCTTCTTCCTTCTTGCTGATCCTTGGTGAATCTCATTGGGTTTTTCACTTAATAAAATAATTGCAAGTGATTGATGCTTTATAGAAGGAAATAAAATTCCAAATAAGCATGTTTGCTCTCATTGGACTCTGAGGATTTATTTTGCAAGAATCAACTGCCCCTGGGCAGCTGGTGTGTCTGAACCTCTGGGTCCAATCTTCAAAACTTTGGAACAAGTCACACATACCTGGCTTTGACAGTGTTTGATCTTCCGGTGAAATCATTTCGGTATTTAAGTGTGTGCTGAAGGCTTTAGCATCTGCTCTGTCCTGTGTTATCTATCCTGAGTTGTTTCTTTCCTCCTTTCTTGTGTACATTGCCCAAATTGCTTAATTAGCCCTATTTAGATTGAAAAAAAATGACAGATTAAAGAAGCATTTTCAAAAGATTTTTATTGTTTTAACTAGAACTCCCAGTTTGCTTCTCATGATGGCCCTCTGGATTTTCTCTTTAGCATTCACTGAGGAGAAAAAGCATTTAATGGTTTATTTGTGTTCCATTGTAAGTTTCCATTGATACCTACAGACATTTCTTGAGAGGAGCATATTTTCCGTTACATGGGTTTAAACAGAGGTGTCGGGAACTGAGTGCTAATTTGCCATGTGGTACAATTAGGGTAAGTATCCTCCAAAGACCCATGACTTGGTCCCTTTGTGACCCCACTGGGAGGTGGTGGCACCTTTAAGTGATAGGACATTGTGGGTGGAAGTGAGGTCATTGGAGGTATGACCTCAAAGAAGTTATTGGGACCCCTAGCTCCTTTTTGTTTCTCTTCGCTTCCTGGTCAACATGAAGTGAGGATTTCTCCACTATGTGCTCCCGCCATGTTTTGTTACCTCACCATAGTCTAAAGGCAGAGGGGCCAGGTGACCATGGACTGAATTCTCTGAAATTGTGAGCCAAACATTTTCTCTTTTTAAGTTGATTATTTCAGGTACTCTGTTATAGTAATGGAAAGCTGACTTATATACTGTATCAAAATAGGAAGCTTAAGAAACCTTATACATAGTGATGAGGCACCATCTGGCATTTTTAAAGCAAAAACTAAGGTAAATATTCTTTGAATAAATTCTCAGGAAATAGAATTCACAGTATTGACAAAAAATATTTGAGGCATATATGAAAAGACTCAAAAAGTGCACCATAAATACCATGAGTCCTCATTTCCTTATTGCCTTCTTTCTTGTTGTTTGTTCTTACTGTTTTTTTTTAACTTCTTCTTGCTTTCCTTGGTGTTTTCAATATCTAAGCACATTTAGTAAGTTGCACTTTGGACCAACTTAATGTATTATTTCCTTTCTTATGGACAATATGGTTATCAGAATGAATGAACTCACTTCATTTTACTGAAATGCACTTACGTGAACACAGTTGCAAATATGCAAATAGACTGCATGAATCCTAAACTAATACATAAACAAATACGTTGGCTGAAATACAATGAAGTCTGCTATTTCATTCATTTGCTAAGATCTGGTTCTTTTACTCCATATGATGTTCCTGCAGAGCCTAAGTGAATGTGGCCATCACTGGAGTAGTGATTGATACTGGGCACAAAGGATAAAAGAAAACAAAGGTCATCTCAAGCCATAGCTCTTTTTAATGGCAAATCACATTTTATGTTAGGATAGGACTGCGAGGATTCTCCATCATCATTTTTATTCTTAGTTCATGTTCTTGCAACTCGTATAGTGCAAAGGCATAATATCAATCTTAATAAAATTTATTTTCATGTGAATGAAAGAAAAATGGTTCCATTTTATAATTTTAATTAACTACCAGCTGAGGTGTTTATAAATTCATTGTTGTGATTGTTGTGGGTTTTTATTTTTGTTGTTGTTGTTTGTTTTGACTTTTCCTCCTCCCTATAAGAAATTCCAAATTGTGAGTGATATATGGAAGGCTGTAGATTATCTCTGGTGTTTTGAGATCCTTTATTAGATTTAGAGTGATTTATGAAGAGCAAATAAACCAGTCTTCTGATCATAAAGAGTTAAAGCAAAATACAATTGACCCCAGGTCGCAGATATTACAGCCTTTCTCCAGAGGAGTGCAGAGATCTCAGAGCCACATTCAACAGTCAGGATACAAATGCTCTTCAGTCTGATAGCCCAGTACTTGGAACCTCTAGGATGGGAAAATTCCATGAACACAGCTGTGGTCATTGCGAAAACCTGGGTGTGAGGGATGAGAGAGGTAGAAGGTGACTGAGTAGTCAGTGAATTACATCTCACCCGGTTTAGTTCTGTCTGACATTCCAAAGATTGCTCTTTTGGAAGTGTCTTCATTTATGCTTCTTGGAAAGTAATAAACTAAACTAGTTCTTCTGTTTCACTAAATGAAGAACCCCTGAGCCACAGAATTAATATACTTATCAAACCAAGTTATTCTCTGCCCCCCACCTTTTTTTTAAATGGGGAAACACTCAATTTTACATCAAACATTTCATAAACTATGAAACATAATCCAAAGTTACTCTCCACTTATAAAAATTCAGTACAATAATGGTAAGATTAGAATGTAATTAATCAAATATGTTTTTGCTTTCTACATTTTCATAGTTGAAATTTTAATATGCTTGAATTTTAGTGTGTTAATGAATACAATGAACACAGTTTTTTAAATTGACATGTAATGACTTTACAGATTTCTGTGGTACAATGTGATAATCCAATACATATAAACAATTTTTAATGGTTAAATCAGGATAATTAATATTTCCATCCCCTTAAACATATATCATTTCTTGGAGCTGGACTCGTCAAACTCCTCCCTTTTAATTCTTTGTAAATCACATAATAAATTATTCTAAATTAGAGACCCACTACTGAAGATGCACATTTTAAAACCCCAAATCTGTGCTATTATTGCAGCAGGCCCGGTGGTAGCACTTACAGGTTGACTTGGGGTCTCAGAGAAGGAGCTAATGATCACGTGTGCCTGGGACCGACAGACTCTCGAAGTGACAGCACAAGGTGCCTTAATGAAATATTTCCCCCTGCACTAGGGGAATCTGAAAATGCATTTTTGTAATCTATAATTATGCATTTGAAACAAGGAGAATTTGAAGAAGTAGAAAGAATTAGAGTTTGGAGTACAATAACAGCACATCGTTGCTCCCAGAAGCGACAAATGCTCTTTTTTAAACCTCTTCCATCTGCTCCAAAGTTTCCATCTATTGCTAAAAGAGGCAATATTGTGACTTCTTGCTGATGCCTCTTGTTTTTATTTTCCACTACTGAATCTTTGCATGGCCTGGAATCCCTTTTAATGTTAAGATGAGACTCTGCTACAAATGACAAGAAGAAAGTTAGCTAAGATCTATTATTGATGAAGAGGACTTCAGGGCTCAGGGTTAGGGAATGTCCCTAGTATGCTCACAGCCTTGGGTTCAGCACCCCCCCAAAAAAAAACAGAAATAAAATGATTCTGATTCTTGAATAAACCACGAAAAGGGCTAATTTTAAAATTTAGTGAGTATTTTTTGGGGAAGTGTTTTAGTGTCCTAAAATAACCCACTCTTGGAGGCGGGGTGTGTACCAGGGATTGAACTCAGGGGCACTCAACCACTGAGCCACATCCTTAGCCCCAATTTGTATTTTATTTAGAGACAGGTGCCGCAGTCTGGCTGCAGCAAAATAACCAGTGGGTGACGAGCAACTTGTGTACATTGATACAGCAGGAGTGGGAGCCCTTCATTGTAGGACCAGAGGGGTATATATATCTTACACACAGCTTATCTTAATTAACATAAACTAGATACAGCAGTCAACCAATAAGGAATCTCCACACTTAATGGCTTGCTGGCGTTACTTCACAAACCACTCCCTCTGGCAAAATGCCAGGCGCCATCCTGACTTGTTTACAGACCCTAACAGACAGGGTCTCACTGAGCTGCTTAGTGCCTCACCATTGCTGAGGCTGGCTTTGAACTAGTGATCCTCCTTTCTCAGCCTCCTGAACTGCTGGGATTACAGTGTGTATCACCATGCCCACCTAACCCACTGTTCTGTGACCTCAATGTGTAATGGTCACATCTCACATGCTTCTGATGATGGCATGGTGCCTATGGATCAGGTCCTAAGAAGTAGAGGACTAATGGACTTTTCTTGATAAATATTTTCTACAGCTTAATCTATGTTGTAAAAATATTCAAAAATCAGTCCTTATATATTTAGCTACCTGGTAGTTTCCCATTGCTGGAGAGTGCTTTTAAATAATTCGGAAAAATATACGCAATTGTGATAATTATATCAAAGTTGACATCAATTAATTGCCAAAAAAGGGGGGGGGAACAAGAGCTGATTCCTTGTGCTTCAGGGGAGATTTCAAAGTTTGGTGCTAGACTTTTGTTGGAGTGAGCCCAGGAGAGAGGTGATGGGGGAGGGGTCCTAGTTACCTGTCCCCACAAGAAGCCCCATGTGCTGTGAGCATGTGCTGTGGGTCATTGGGGGCTGAGGAGGGGTCCATCCTAAGGGGGGATAAGTCAGGAAGCTCAAGCAGGTCTAGGGCGACCTTATATGCCACAGATGAAGTGGCAAGAAGGACGGGGACTTAACTCAAGGCCTATACAGGTGCCTGCAGCTCAGCCTCAGCTCTGAATGAGGAAGCTCTTGCTATAAAGGTCAACAGAGCTCTTGTGCAGCTTGAATCCCTGATACACTCATAGCATAAGGTGACCCATGTCTGCAAAAGTTCTCTGGCTCCACCACCCTCATGCCCAACCACAATGAGCTCCTGAGAACTCTTGGGCCAGTGTCACATGGATGTCCAGTGCATGGCTAATCCCTGCATAAGATCCCATTGACTCCTGTCTCTGTACTGGACGGAAGGAAGAGAAGCACACCTGGGTACAGGGCCCAGCTCCCTCATGGCATCCTCCTAATCCTTTCCAATCATCATGGACCTCTGGGTTTCCCAGGGGTACCCGCCTCACTTTTAAGATTAGAGTTAGTACTACTTCTCATTAGGAACTCCTCTGAAGATGAGTCGGAAAGGGTCCTGTGCTAGGGTCCTGTCACACATGGAGGCAGGTCCTGGGGAGCTGCAGGGGCCACATCAGTAGATAACAAGGAATTACTTAGCCTGCCTGTTGGCATTTTACCCATCAGCAGGTATAGAGACAAGCAATGCATGTCTGGTTTTCCCTCTCCTGAAAGTCAAAGACTGCATGAGAAATTAAATTTGTGCCATGTATGGGGCAGGAGGATAAAATGGGGGTGATGAAAATCATGACCAGATCAATCATCCTGTGTCATTATCCAGGCCCAGAAAATTCATCTACAGGTCAAGGGCACTACCATCAAATAATGTCATGACTATAAACAATGAGTGGCCTGGGAGAGGGTTCAAGGTTCCCTTCTCTCTGGCTTAGTGCTAGATGGTAAGACCAAGAGATGTGAGAGTTCAGGAAGACAGGCTCACTTGAATTAAGTATTAATTTTTAAGACATCAGATTTGTAAGTGATCTAGATTTGGTGGAAAAATTGATGGTGTGGTTTGGGTATCACAAACCACCTACCCACATGCTCACCTGCACTGGACAGGTGTCTCAGACACCCACTGAACATGCAAATCTAACTTGCCCTCTTCATAGGAGATAACATTGAGTTAGTTGGAACATGTTAGCATGATGGTCAAAAGCATGATGCACAAGACAACAACACGTTGGGATCAAGGTGGCGTTTTGCATTTATTTTGGAACCTGTGTGCACAGATTTGAATAACAAATGTGTCAGCAGTGCCTGGGAAAGTGATTGCAGGATTTGAGTGGGTCACAAATGGCATGCTAAACAAATTCAGCTCATGAAATAAAAGCCTCATCTCCCCAAATGTCAACTTCCAAACAGAAAATTGCTTATAGTAGGCAGTTTCAGGTGTGAGCTTGAGGGATGCTGTAAGTCCCTTTGAGTCCCCTTGTACTATAAGCCAAATGTTTAAATCTTTGTACATGTAAGAGTGGCAGGAGCCAGTTCCCTGAGAGACCCAAACGCAGCTTGTCAAAAGGGTTTAAACTCCTAAGATGAACTCAGGTTCCAGAACTGTTTGATTGACAGTTTGGGGCAAGTAGTCAGACTTCAGAAACTTTTAAACATAAGATATAAATCACAAGCAATAATGTGACAGAATCCAAAACTGGTAAGGATAATGTCTGAACCACATTTTCTGGAGTATTTCATGTGGACATTTGACAGGGCTGAACTTCTAACATGAGACTGGCTCATCAGAAGAGAAAATTGATCTGCTGTAAATTTTATGATGCCAAGGATCAATTTGCATCTCTTCACCTTTTAGATTGAACAAGTCACCACTAAGAATTGTGTGGCATATTTCACATAAAAGTAAAACTAAAATAAACTTTCAAAACCTTAGGAAAGGAAATAAGATGGGCAGAATTTTATTTCTAAATAAGAAAGAGATTTTGAGCAAAAATCAGAGAACAGATTTTGATAATGGTGTCATGGAAATTCAGAGAAGTCATTAGAATCAAATATTTAATTATCTTAAGATAATATGGTTATTATCCTTTTTTGCTATGACTGTTTTGGGGATGCTAAATTAAAACTTCTGAAAACTAACATATGGTCTAAAGTGTCTAACATAAGAGAATTCAAATAATATCTTAGCACATAGTAAATTCTTGCTATTTCTGAGTGAATGAGTGTATGATCTATATTAGGAAATCTTTATAAGTGTGTGCAATTGTAGGACTTGGTCTTCTCCATGATCAGTAATTGATTTTGAGAAACAAGTTAATTGTATAGTCATTGTAATTGGCTTTAATACACTTTATAATACATTGATCAATGTTCTGTTTAGTTAGCAAACATACTCACAGGTGAATGAGTTTTGCTTTTTGTGTCAGTCTGTCTTCTCATGTGTTTGGTCAAATGGTTTTATGAAAATCTAATATCTTACTTTAGACAATTTTAATCATTAATGAACATAGTGCAGTTATTATTATTTTCACTTTAAGATTTAAAAAAAAAGCTTTTCTGCATATCATTTTGTTTGTTGGCTGAAAACACACATTTATTTATGCATCTGGTGCTCTCTGACTCTTCTGCATATATTTTATTAGCAGACTAAGATCAAAGTTATTTTTCTATACTTCAAATTCCCTGCTTCTTATGCTGGTTTTCATAATGATAATGATATGCCTTTCTAAGATTAGGACATAACACTCTCTTTGGCATATTCTTTTAATCCTATCTAGAGTTATTTTTATGCAAAACAATGGACTAGAATAAACTAATTGCAATTTCTTCATGAGGGAAAAATGTACACTTTATCCCTTCTACTTTATTGTTATTGTTTATTCTTATTTGGAAACTTCAAATTGCCTCAAAATTTTCCAAGATCAAAGAAGACATCTCACCAACAGCTGTTGCTGTTGTCTTCCTCTTTAACTTTGCTCATATTCTTCAGCAGTGGTTCTCTCCAATTAAATTTCATTTAATTTTAAAGATGCAATCATATGGACAGTATCTCCTGCTTGTTAAAGTTTTAAAGTTAGGGGGAAAAAAGGTTCCTAAAATTTCCAAATAGAACTATAATAAACCTCCTGTTTATATTCCTGGATTCTGACATAAGTGAGCATTTGGTGGTTGCTCTTTGAATGGAATCTTGGCTACTCTCATCACTGTCATGATGAGAGTAACATAAATACTAAGTTAGTCAGTTTTTTTGTTACTATAACAAAATATGTGAGATCATCAGTTTATAAAGAGAAAAGGTTTATTTTGACTTACAAGTTTGGAGGTTCCAGTTCATGATCCAATTGGCCCTATTTGCTTTGGACCTGTCATGATGCAGCTCATGATGATGGGAACATGTGGTGGCAGCAGAAAATCCCTCACCAGGGAGCAAATCGAGAAAGAGGAAGGGGACCAGAATCTCAGAGTCCCCTGAAGAGCATATCTCCCATGACATGAGGACATCCTACCAGGTCACACCTTTTAAAGTTCATACCACCTTCCAATAGCACCACGCTGGGGACCAAGCCTTTTTAACACAGGCCATTGGGAATCTTATACAAACGATAGCAAATAATCTTTGCTCTAAAGAGAAGAAGCACAAGACTCAGCCGCTGTAACCCTCACTACTGCTCCAAGCTGGATGCTTTAATACATGGTGTCACTTGGTTACTTTTAAGATACTCCCCTTTATGAATTTTCCTTCTAAGGCTAAAGGAATGCTCCGTATTCAGCAGAATTTGGAGGTGATGGTGAAGAATTGGAAAATGCAAAGCCTAGGAGGTGTGGAGATGACCTGTCAGAGTCAGGGAAGAATTAACAGCATGTTATGATGTCGTCATGAGGCCTCACATCTGTCACATTCTCTAGCACCACACCCAAGGTCAAGGGGAGGAAGGCTGCATGAGCCCTGTGACCCCTGGGTCATTCATGTCTCACTACATCCCTGGTCACATGCTTCACCAGACTTGGGAGCCACCAGGAGTCTGCATCCCTAAGACTGTACAATGTAAAGAGAACAGAAAACATAGTAAGCTGTGGCAATGTGTGAAAAACATCAGAGAGACTTTGGCTTCTCTTATTATGGGTATAATTCTGCAGCAACAAATTAAATATATACTTTTCCCTAAAGATAACCATAGATTCTCATGGTCTAAGGAAGATGGACAATGTTATTATTCTTGGTTTGAGACTTTTACAGCAGCCCCTTCTAAAAATCACAAAGTGAACATACAACAAAATAAGCAGAAATATAAGAACATCAGGGACAAATTTGGCATGAAACTTCTTATTTATGGGATCAGGGAGAAATACCCATTTCTAATAAGTATTACAGAATTGCTAAATTCCTAAATTTATCAATTTTAAAATTTATAGGATTGCTAAAACAATCCTATAAAATTTGGAATAAGACTTATAAAATACAAACAGTCCACCAGAAACGTTCTCTGCTCAGTCTTCCCCATGATAACCACGGCGGAGCTGCTGTCTATTCCTGTCCAAACTGAACTTAATCAGGTCTTATTTTCCGAAGCTTGGTCCACGGTCCTCCTGGTTTCCACTTCCAGCACTGACGTTTTTGCACCTGGACAGACTGGTCAGCTGTGCTGCTGTGTGTCTTAGATTCCTCTCCATTTCCAAGCCTGGTTCTTTTTTTTTTAATTCTGGTTCTTGTTCCCCCATGACCCCAGCCACCCACGATTCTAACTGTACAGAGCTCCTGACACTAGGAGAGCCCCAGTGCAGGCGGGAAGGAGGCTGTGACCTGGCTGCAGCTCAATGACAGTCCCCACCTTTGCTCCCATCTGCCCCATGGGCACAGATCTTACGGGGATGGTCCCAGCCCATAGTCAGAGAGTACCAGTTTGGTTCAGCACACTTTGAAAACACTTGCTACCACAATTCAGTTCTTTATTTTATTTTTTTTTTTTTTTGGTGCTGGAGATCAAACCCAGGGCCTTGCATATGGTAAGCATGAGCCCTAGGCTAAAACCCCCAGCCCTAGTTCTTTTTTATTTTTCCTTTTGGTACCAAGGATTGAATCCAAGGATGCTTAACTAGTGAGCCACATCCCAAGCCCAATTTTTACTTTTTATTTTGAGACAGGGCCTCACTAAGTTGCTGAGGCTGGCTTTGAACTTACGATCCTCCTGTCTCAGTCTCCCAAGGTGCTGGGATCACAGGTGTGGGCCACTGTGCCCAGCCTAGTTCTTTTCAGTTATACATGACAGTAGAATGTATTTTGACATATCATACATACATGGGTTATAACTTCCCATTTTTGTGGTTGTACATGACGTGGAGTTACACTGGTCATGTATTCATATATGAACATAGGAAAGAGATGTACCATTCATTCTACTGTCTTTCCTATTCCCATCCCCCCTCCCTTCCCTTCATTCCCCTTTGTCTAATCAAAAGTACTTCTCTTCTTCCCTAACCAGCCCCCCTTATTGTGTGTTAGCATCCACATATCAGAAAGAACACTTAGCTTTTTTTCTTGGGGATTGGCTTATTTCACTTAGCATGATAGTCTCCAATTCTCCATCTATTTAATAGCAAATACCATAATTTCATTCTTCCTTATGACTGAGTAATATTCCATTGTTATTTATCCATTCATCTGTTGAAGGGCACCTAGGCTGGTTCCATAGCTTAGCTATTGTGACTTGGCCAGCCTCGTTCTTGATATCTGTTTCATGAGGAAAATAATTCTGGTATACAAAAGTCAACCTTAGGAAGAAATAGAACCTTCTTTCATAGTTATCAGATGTCATTTGGGACTAGCTGCTCAGAAGAAAAGAAGAGGTGAGAGCCATACTTTCTCAGAGAATTGTCACAAGAATAGAGAATGAAAATCAGCTTTTTGGCAATTACAGAGCTCAGAGATTCCTAAATCATCTACAAAATGTAATTGCTGATATTTAAGAAGGGGAAAATCAGCAAAGGCCAAATGACCAAATAGCAGTAATGATCTTGAAGATCTAACCATGCAACTAGAACTGAGGAGGGTTCATGGAGTTTTTCAGGGGACTTTCATTCTGATACAGGATGTCTTGTTTGTGTGTCCTTCCTCGGCACACAAAACCAAGGGTGCATTAGCAGCCTGATTGCAGTGGTGGATGTATTACCCAGGTATCAGATGTCTCTGCAGCTCTGCAGAGGAGACAGGAGAAGCAGAGATGTTGGTTTCTCTTGCAACACAGCCTGAATCTTCTAGGAATGGCTGAGCACTTTCTCTCTTTGCACAAATAACTGACTCAACAGAAAAAAAAAAAGAAATCTTTGCCCGATTGTGCTAAAATAATGCAGAAATTTACCTGTATCCAGTAAATATATCAACACAGTTGGTGATTTGTCAGTAAGTATAGAAAACATTTAAAGGGGTGCTTCATTTTCCAAGCAGAGAGTATAAATAGTTGTGGGCAAATGGTATCTTTTTGATGTAATCAACCTACATAGGATAGCTTCCAGTGTCAGTAAGAAAAATAGACTCTGCTTCTCTGAAGATATGTGTGACACACACGGAGAAGTAATGGTCAAAAGTTGCTTTTAATATAAAAATCTAAGGATCAATTTGTTACAGTAGCACTCATACTCCATATGAAGACTGCTCTATTACTAATTCAAAATAGTGGCCATTAAAGTTGGACAATTTGTAGGGGGAAACAATCTCAGAATCCTCCTTCTCTGCTCTATTGTTCCTTCCTAGCCAGTTGCTGAATTCTGAGTATTCTCTGTGAAATATTTCACTCTTAAAAGTCTTTCTTGAGGAGATCTAACATGGCGGCGAAGGGACTGCATCACCCCAGGGCGCCGCGTCACTAAGTGGGAGAAAGACGATGCAAAACGGCTGAAGGATATCTTTGGGAAGTTCAAGTGAAATTGAGGTGCTCCAGAATCTAGTGGACAGATTTCCATCGTGCGAAGTTCGGCTCTGAGAGCTCCATTTCCCCGCACGGAGGGTCGCATAGCCTGACAGGCGATCGCCCCGCGGCTGGAGTCTGTGGCGCACGCCGGGGAGCGGCAGGGTGCCGGAGCGGGGAACAGCGATACGGATCCGGGGGGGCTCCCGCCTGTGGTACATCGGAGCCCTTAGCGCTGAGTTCCGGCTTTGAAACAGAGGAGAGAAGAGGCCCAGTTTGGCTCCAGACACGGGTCGGACCACAGTGGAGAACAGCAGCCGCCATTTCGGAGAGATGATGTAATCATCCCCGTGTTCTACTGATCTCAGCCCATTCAACTACGAACAGGTGATAACAGGCTGGTATTTGCCTGCTTCTAGCAGACAGATTTTCTGCTCAGGCTCGGGGCGGGGGTTCTTGTGGAGAATACTCCTAGAGGCTCCTGCCTGGCAAGGCGTGCGCCGGGCACTGAGCAGCTGGATTCGGGTTCCCGGGGCTAACCTGGCCCAGGTCTGAGGAAAGTGCGGAGACTGCCGGCGGAGGCCAGCTCCAAGTGGAGCGTGCGCTGAGCTTGGGGCGACTGGGTTCTGACTCCCGGAACAGTTTTGGCCTGGGGCTGGGAAACCCGTGGCGTCGCTCCCTGGAGCCAGCTCCCAGCGGAGAGTGTATCAGATCGGAGAGGCGGGGTTCCGGCTACCTAAGCTGCTTTGGCCCAAGGCTAGGGAACCGGCGGTGACTGCTTCTCAATCAGGGTCCAGCGGGGTGTTGTAGGGACAGAGTGGATCTTCCTCCTGCGCCCAGAGCAGTCCAAGTGACCCGCCGGCGTGGTGCCATGACACCCCAAACGCAGCTGGGGCTGAAGAGAGCAGCCGCCCACGCATAGAATAGGACCAGCGATTCCGCGGCGCAGCAGCCAAGTAACCTCATTTGGAGTAGGGGCTGTGCGGAGCTGCCATCCGAGCAAGCAGGGCAGGCAGACCTGCCGCCAACTGGCAAGACAGGCCAGGTAGCTTGCCAGCGGGGTGGACACGTAACACCGAGGCAGTCGCGTCACACTGGTTGGAGTGGGGGTGGAGCAGGGTCACCGCCCGGGTCCGGAGGGGGCTCAGCGACCCGTTGGAGAGGTAGTTAGGTACCCCCATTGGGAGTGGGGGCTGTGCAGAACTGCGACCCACCGGCCTAGAGGTCTGCCAGCGCGGTAGACTCGTCACACCAATTGGAGCGGGGGGGCCCAGCTGAGCCACCACCCACATCCAGATCAGGACCAACGATCCCAGGGCGTGGTAGTTACGTTACCACAATTGGAGTGGGGGCAGAGCAAAGCCACCACCCGTGCCCGCAGCAGGGGCAGACCTGCGACCGATCAGCGGGCTAGACAGACCACCATAATTAGAGGAGGAGCACAGCCAATACCCGCCCTGCAAGGGAGACTTCCCAACTATACAAGAGCAACATAAATAAATAGGGGGTAAATTTCAAAAACACAACAGTGGCACCAAGCAGAAAGAAACGTCAGCAGTATGAAAAGACAAGGAAAGAAAGGACCACAAGCAATGCAGGTCAACTCAACTTTAGAAGAGGTAATAGCTGCAACAGATGGAATGTCAGATAAAGACATCAGGATTTATATGCTTCAGATGATCTGGAGTCTCAAGGAAGACATGAGACAGCAAAATCAGACAATGAAAGATCACATTGACAAACAAATCCAGGAAGTAAAAGATCAATTTCACAGGGAGATAGAGGTAATAAAAAACAAACAAATAGAAATTCTAGAAATGCAGGAAGCTATAAACCAACTTAAAAACTCAATTGAGAATACTACCAGCAGAGTAGATCACTTAGAAGAGAGAACATCAGACAATGAAGACAAAGTATTTCAACTGGAAAAGAACATAGACAGCTCAGCAAGTCTGCTAAGAAACCATGAGCAGAACATCCAAGAATTATGGGATAATATCAAAAGACCAAATTTAAGAGTCATTGGGATACAGGAAGGCACAGAGCTCCAAACCAAAGGAATAAAAAGTCTTTTCAGTGAAATAATACGAGAAAACTTCCCAGACTTGAAGAATGAGACAGAATCCCAAATCCTAGAAGCCTACAGGACGCCGAATGTGCAAAATCTTAAGAGATCCACACCTAGACACATTATAATGAAAATGTCCAACATACAGAATAAGGAGAGAATTTTAAAAGCTGCAAGAGAAAGAAAGCAGATTACATTTAGGGGTAAACCAATCAGGATAACAGCTGATCTCTCAACACAGACTCTGAAAGCTAGAAGATCCTGGAATAACATATTTCAAACACTGAAAGAAAATGGGTTCCAACCAAGAATCGTGTATCCGGCGAAATTAAGCTTCAGATTAGAAGATGAAATTAAAACCTTCCACGATAAACAAAAGTTAAAAGAATTCGCAGCTAGAAAACCATCTCTTCAAAAAATCCTTGGCAAAACATTACAGGAAGAGGAAATGGAAAATAACTTTGAAAACCAACAATGGGAGGTAGGACAGTAAAGGGGGGAAAGTAGTCAAAGAGGATAACAAATCAGGTTTAGTAACATAAATAAACAAATATGGATAGAAGAACAAACCATATCTCAATAATAACCCTAAATGTTAATGGCTTAAACTCACCAATTAAGAGACACAGGCTAGTAGAATGGATCAAAAAACAAGACCCAACAATATGCTGTCTACAGGAGACGCATTTGATAGGAAAAGATATACATAGACTGAAGGTGAAAGGTTGGGAAAAATCATATCACTCATATGGACCGCGGAAACAAGCAGGAGTGTCCATACTCATATCTAATAAAATAGATTTCAAGCCAAAGCTAATCAAAAGGGATATAGAAGGACACTTCATACTGCTCAAGGGAACCATACACCAACAAGACATAACAATCATAAATATATATGCCCCAAATAATGGTGCAGCTGTGTTCATCAAGCAAACTCTTCTCAAGTTCAAGAGTCTAATAGACCAACATACAATAATCATGGGAGACTTCAACACACCTCTCTCACCACTGGACAGATCTTCCAAACAAAAGTTAAATAAGGAAACTATAGAACTCAATAACACAATTAACAACCTAGACTTAATTGACATATATAGACTATACCACCCAACATCAAGTAGCTACACTTTTTTCTCAGCAGCACATGGAACCTTCTCAAAAATAGACCATATACTATGTCACAGGGCAACTCTTAGACAATACAAAGGGGTAGAGATAATACCATGCATCTTATCTGATCATAATGGAATGAAACTGAAAATCAATGATAAAAGAAGAAAGGAAAAATCAAGCATCACCTGGAGAATGAACAATAGGTTGCTGAGTGATCAATGGGTTTTAGAAGACATCAAGGAGGAAATTAAAAAATTCCTAGAGTTAAATGAAAACACAGACACAACATATCGGAATCTATGGGACACATTGAAAGCAGTTCTAAGAGGAAAATTCATTGCTTGGAGTTCATTCCTCAAAAAAAGAAAAAACCAACAAATAAATGATCTCATACTTCATCTCAAAATCCTAGAAAAAGAAGAGCAAAATAACAGCAAAAGAAGTAGAAGGCAAGAAATAATTAAAATCAGAGCTGAAATTAATGAAATTGAAACAAAAGAAACAATTGAAAAAATTGACAAAACTAAAAGCTGGTTCTTTGAAAAAATAAATAAAATTGACAGACCCTTAGCCATGCTAACGAAGAGAAGAAGAGAGAGAACCCAAATTACTAGCATACGGGATGAAAAAGGCAATATCACAACAGACACTTCAGAAATACAGAAGATAATCAGAAATTACTTTGAATCCTTATACTCCAATAAAATAGAAGATACTGAAGGCATAGATAAATTCCTTGAGTCCTATGATCTGCCCAGATTGAGCCAGGAGGATATAGACAACCTAAACAGACCAATAACAATAGAGGAAATAGAAGAAACCATCAAAAGACTACCAACTAAGAAAAGCCCAGGACCGGATGGGTATACAGCAGAGTTTTACAAAACCTTTAAAGAGGAACTAACACCAATACTTTTCAAGCTATTTCAGGAAATAGAAAAAGAGGGAGAACTTCCAAATTCATTCTACGAGGCCAACATCACCCTGATTCCGAAACCAGACAAAGACACGTCAAAGAAGGAAAACTACAGACCAATATCTCTAATGAACCTTGACGCAAAAATCCTCAATAAAATTCTGGCGAATCGGATTCAAATACATATCAAAAAAATTATACATCATGATCAAGTAGGATTCATCCCTGGGATGCAAGGCTGGTTTAATATACGGAAATCAATAAATGTTATTCACCACATCAACAGACTTAAAAATAAGAACCATATGATCATCTCAATAGATGCAGAAAAAGCATTCGACAAAGTACAGCATCCCTTTATGTTCAAAACGCTAGAAAAATTAGGGATAACAGGATCATACCTCAACATTGTAAAAGCAATCTATGATAAGCCACAGGCCAGCATCATTCTGAATGGAGAAAAATTGAAGGCATTCCCTCTAAGATCTGGTACAAGACAGGGATGCCCTCTCTCACCACTTCTGTTCAACATAGTCCTCGAAACACTGGCTAGAGCAATTAGACAGACAAAAGAAATTAAAGGCATAAAAATAGGATAAGAAGAACTTAAATTATCACTATTTGCAGATGATATGATTCTATACCTAGCAGACCCAAAAGGGTCTACAAAGAAGCTATTAGAGCTAATAAATGAATTCAGCAAAGTGGCAGGATATAAGATCAACACGCATAAATCAAAGGCATTCCTGTATATCAGCGACAAATCCTCTGAAACGGAAATGAGGACAACTACTCCATTCACAATATCCCCCCAAAAAATAAAATACTTGGGAATCAACCTAACAAAAGAGGTGAAAGATTTATACAATGAAAATTACAGAACCCTAAAGAAAGACATAGAAGAAGACCTTAGAAGATGGAAAAATATACCCTGCTCATGGATAGGCAGAACTAACATCATCAAAATGGCGATATTACCAAAAGTTCTCTATAAGTTCAATGCAATCCCAATCAAAATCCCAACAGCATATCTTGTAGAAATAGATAAAAGAATCATGAAATTCATATGGAATAATAAAAGACCCAGAATAGCAAAAACAATACTAAGCAGGAAGTGTGAATCAGGCGGTATAGCGATACCAGACTTCAAACTATACTACAGAGCAATAGTAACAAAAACAGCATGGTACTGGTACCAAAACAGGCGGGTGGACCAATGGTACAGAATAGAGGACACAGTAACCAATCCACAAAACTACAACTATCTTATATTTGATAAAGGGGCTAAAAGCATGCAATGGAGGAAGGATAGCATCTTCAACAAATGGTGCTGGGAAAACTGGAAATCCATTTGCACCAAAATGAATCTGAATCCCTATCTCTCGCCGTGCACAAAAGTTAACTCAAAATGGATCAAGGAGCTTGATATTAAATCAGAGACACGGCATCTGATAGAAGAAAAAGTTGGTTATGATCTACACGCTGTGGGATCGGGCTCCAAATTCCTCAATAGGACACCCATAGCGCTAGAGTTAACAAATAGAATCAACAAATGGGACTTACTCAAACTAAAAAGTTTTTTCTCAGCAAAAGAAACAATAAGAGAGATAAACAGGGAGCCTACATCCTGGGAACAAATCTTTACTCCACACACTTCAGATAGAGCCCTAATAACCAGAATATACAAAGAACTCAAAAAATTAGACAATAAGATAACAAATAACCCAATCAATAAATGGGCCAAGGACCTGAACAGACACTTCTCAGAGGAGGACATACAATCAATCAACAAGTACATGAAAAAATGCTCACCATCGCTAGCAGTCAGAGAAATGCAAATCAAAACTACCCTAAGATACCATCTCACTCCAGTAAGTCTGGCAGCCATTAGGAAGTCAAACAACAATAAGTGCTGGAGAGGATGCGGGGAAAAGGGCACTCTTGTTCATTGCTGGTGGGACTGCAAATTGGTGCAGCCAATTTGGAAAGCAGTATGGAGATTTCTCGGAAAGCTGGGAATGGAACCACCATTTGACCCAGCTATTCCCCTTCTCGGTCTATTCCCTAAAGCCCTAACAAGAGCATGCTACAGGGACACTGCTACATCGATGTTCATAGCAGCTCAATTCACGATAGCAAGACTGTGGAACCAGCCTAGATGCCCTTCAATAGATGAATGGATAAAAAAAATGTGGCATTTATATACAATGGAGTATTATTCTGCATTAAAAAATGACAAAATCATAGAATTTGGAGGGAAATGGATGGCATTAGAGCAGATTATGCTAAGTGAAGCTAGTCAATCTTTAAAAAACAAATACCAAATGACTCCTTTGATATAAGGGGAGTTAACAAGGACAGGGTAGGGACGAAGAGCTTGAGAAGAATATTTACATTAAACAGGGATGAGAGGTGGGAGGGTAAGGGAGTGAGAAGGGAAAGTGCATGGAAATGGAAGGCGATCCTCAGGGTTATACAAAATGTCATATAAGAGGAATGGAGGGGTAAGACAAGATAATACAAATGGAAGAAATGATTTACAGTAAAAGGGGTAGAGAGAGAAAAGGGGAGGGGGGGAGGGGAGGGAAGGGGAGGGGAGGGGGGATAGTAGAGAATAGGACAGACAGCAGAATACATCAGACACTAGAAAGGCAATATGTCAATCAATGGAAGGGTAACTGATGTGATACAGCAATTTGTATACGGGGTAAAAGGGGGAGTTCATAATCCACTTGAATCAAACCGTGTAATATGATGTATTAAGAACTATGTAATGTTATGAACGACCAATAAAAAAAAAAAAAAAAAAAAAAAAAAAAAAGTCTTTCTTTTTCATTTCCATGGATTTTGCCCCAAATCTGTCCCTTAATGTCTCACTTATGTGGCCTTAATAGCCCCAAGACTGATCTTCTACCTTTGAAGCTTTCCCTAATTAAATAAATCCCTAGCAAAGTCCTCAGCTGACCTGCTTTGAAGCGCTGTTCAGTTCTGCCCACGCGCTCACTCTGTGGATCTCAGGAACTAGCTGCTGCAAGAAGCAATCCTCAGACTGCTGCCTACGGGGCTCTCTAAGCTTCCCCGAAATTAGGCAGGTGGTTGAGACACTTTAATAGGAGAAAAATAAATATATGTTTCACCAAATGAAAAAGTGAGGTTAATTACCATTTGGCTAACGTAATTAAGAGAATATAGGATGTCTCTGTGAATACTTCTTTGTGTTTTAGAGTATTGCTAATGTTTTTTTTTAATTTTTTTTTAAATTTTTTTTTTAGATTTGGTAGCTGTGACTAAATTGTACCATGTTCCTGTTTCAAGGATATGAATTAGTGACTCTACATCGTTCCTGGAGGCATGGAAACAAAGATGATCAGAGACATGTACATTTCAGAATTGAGCTTAGAAAACACTTTTAGTAACCACTACTCAAATAGATTAAAAAAAATCTTTGTTAACCTGAAACAAAATTGATTCTGCATGTGATAGTTTTGCCCAGCCAACCAACCAGGGAATCGTGGGGTGAATGTTTGGAACCTGGACTTTCTTAACAGGGATGTGCTCATCCCTGGCTCCTCCTGTGTCTGTGTGCTTGCACACCGTGTCCATGTTTTCGACTAATTTTCAAACAAAACTTGGGTCATATAAAATGTTCAAGAATAACTATGGGATGATGTTTTCCCAGTATAAACGGCAAATTTTAGGAATTTTGGTTCCTAAAATTTGAAGGATAGGGAGAGCACGTGCCTAGCCGGTGTGAGGCCCTGGATTCCATCCCCAGCACTCCCTGCCACCTCCACAAAGTGTGTTTGCACTACCCAACCATTGTTCAGAGTGGCATAACTAACACCCAAAATGTCTATATCACCCTTTTTGTGGCCTACAAACTCCTGAAGTCCATCACAAAGTTAATATTTTGTTTGAAGAGATAAGTAGGATGAACTATTGGCACATTTCTTTAACTTTTTTTTTTTTTATCTGATCATCCCTGAAAACTACTGATGCTGGTGGCAAAGCCTTTCTATTTAATCATTCACCCTTTTGTGAGAGATTGTTCAAGTCAGCTAGAAACAGGACAGGAAAGCAGCTGCCAGGTGAGCTATGCAAACAAGAGGGCTGACACATGGATCAGACAGTGCCCGGAAAGCCATTGTTCATATATATATATATATATATGATTTTTATTTACATATGTACTTATTTGCACATATATTAATTTATACATATTTATATGTCATAGATTTATATTGATTCATTTACATATATTTTATTTTATTTACATATGTATTTACAGACATACATATGATGACATGCAAAAAATCACCAAGTAAAATTTGTGCTGATCGTTATCATAATGCACTGGGAGTTGAGGGGTGGAGGGATATGAGACTTAAAATTAACATAAAAACTTTCTTCAAGACACTGCTGATTCCCACAAAGACCTTCTTTACGTGTGGGATGGCCAGTACACGATCAATGTAAATGACTCTGGATTCCAAACTCACTGGATTTTTTTCACTGATATCCTTGGACCTGGGTCTCTGCTCCTAACTCAGGTTGTTGCTGGTGGTCTTGTGCAGAGAGAGGGATCACTGCAGCCTAGGAAATTTCAGTAGAGTTGGACTTTAATGTGGGTGGGAGATGGTGGGCTCTCCCCTGAAGTTCTGCCCTGATGCTGGCTTCTGAAGGGAGCATTCTCATGGGGGATCTCCATTGAGGTTCTTGTATTTCACTGTGTTCTCCCGAGTGTCTATTGGAGAGGAGGCAGTTTGTCCCCAAAAGAAATCTGCTCAACATCCTCATGAGGGCACATTAAGACAGTGACAGGTTTGGACTGCTTCAGCTCCAGGTAGCAAGTGGAGATGGTCCCAGTTTTCTGAACTGGGCCCAGACCTTGTCATGAATAGTTTTGGTCTTGCCCCAAATTGGAGCTCCAATTTTGAGAAGTTCTTGGGGTTATGGAAAAAAAAATGAAGTCACACTTTGCCTCCTGAGTCTGTGACTAAAAACTTGAAACCTGTGTGTTGATTCTGATTTGTCCCAGGGGCATAACAGGCCTATATTCAATATCTCAACAGCTTGAACCTTCCACTTCTAGGCCAAAATGCCATGTCCTGGAGGATGACTTGACGTTTTCTTAAAAAGACTTATATGTGATGAAAAGTGTTTGCACCAATGGAGCTTCTCACTGTACTCACCAGAGCCACAGATACAAAGTATGCACAAAACAAAGTATGCTTTATCTCGAGAGAAAGCAGCCAGACTTGAGATTTGATATGTGCCATTTGTGTCAATTGATAATTTGTCTGCAGAATGTGGACAGCTCTGATGTCTATATTTATTCAGAATCATCTGAGAAAACCACCAGGCCATCCCCAGGGACCTGTAGCTTTAAATTAGATTTTTCTGCATAAGAGTTACAAAGGGTAATGCAGTGAATTCACTTCCATCCATCCTTGAGCTCCATGTAGGTAATTTGGTTAGGATTTGCAAATATTGATTTCTTTCTCAGCACCATGAGTTAATCCTTGACATCACTCACAATTTTTATGAAACCTTGGTTCATTTTCTAAGATTAAATTTGTGGTGAGTATTCTTTCCAAATTCCTGAATTTATGGACCCCCTCTGTATGCCAAACACTCTTAAGGTTAAGAGGTGGAGCATTCATTCCCTTACCTTTGTAGGAGGGACCCTCCACACTGGCTCCGCCCACCTTCCCTCTGAGGGACCTCTTCTCCCTTCTCACCTTCTGGGTTCATAGCAGCCTGAATTGCATCCTTCTGTCATTGGGGCCTCAGCGTTTACCAGAATCCCACAGCAGGACCAACTCTCATTTCAACTCATTAAAATTCTACTTTAGGACCTGGGTGGAGTGCGTTCTATTTCCTAATCACCCCACCAAAAAGAATCTCACCATCCTTGTAAAACAGGAGTCAGCTAGCTTTTTTTCTAAAGAGTGAGAAAGTGATTTTGGCTTTTAGGATCACTGCTTTATTTCTCCTTTCTTCCCCCTCCTTCTTAGTCTCTGCCCACCCCACATGCACCACTTTAAAATTTAAAACCATTCTTAGTTCTTTGGTCATGGAAGCAGGTCATAATGTAGCTTCGACTGCCAGCCATATTTATTGACCCCTGCAAATTAAATATGTCCAGCACTTTTCCTCAAAAAAATTTTCATACCATTTACCACATGCTAGCATGCAGACTGGGTGTTTACATGGTTTTTCTTGCTCTTCTTCTAGATCTGCGGAGGGAAGAGTGCCATCTTATCCTAAGTGATTAGGAATAAGCTTGGAGTCAAATGGTTCTGGTTTTTTGTTTGCTTTTATTTTAACCCTGATGCTACCACTTACAAGCTGTGCAATTTAGGATCAATGGATTTATTTCCTTGCATTTTTGTCTCCTCAAATATAAAATGGAATTAGTAATAGCACCTTTTATGAGAGAGTTAAACTGAGTGAGGATTAAACAAATGAACACACCTAAAGCACTTTGGATGTGGTACAGAAGTGTTCCCAGCAGATTTATTCAGAGCAGCCAAGAGGTCGAAAACAACCCAATCATCCATTTGATGGATGAACAGAGAAACAAGAAACAATATATATGTAATGGTATGCCATTCTGCTACAAAAAAGAAGGGAATTCTGATACAGTCTTACAATACGGATGAACCTTGAAGGTATTGTGCTAAGTGAAATAAGCCAGTCCCCAAGGATAAATACTGTATGACTCCATTTACATGAGGTATGGAGAGTAGTAAAATTCATCAGGACAGGAAGTGGAGTGGTGGTTTCCAAGAGCTAGGAATGGGGTTACTCTTCAACAGGTACAGAGTCTTAGTTTGGGAAGATGAAAGAGTTCTGGAAATGGATAGTGTTGATGGTGGCAGAACAAGAAGGTACTTCAGACTATCAGATCTCTTAGATCCATGAACTTAAAAATGGGTAAGATGGCAAATTTTATGTTAGGTATATTTTACCACAATATAAAATTAGCATATGATCGGATCCAACACAGCCTAGTATTTATTAAGTGCTTCTGAAGAAAAAAATAATTGTTAGTAATGATAGTAGGAATAAAAGCCATTAAGCCTATTATGGCTGTCACAACTTCTAGCCCAGAGCCTTGCAAAAAGCAAATATGAAATAATATATACTGATGTGGTAGAAAACTTCAGAATAAAACACAAATTAATGCCAAATAATGTCAGTTGTAATCAAAGAAATGTCAAAACCCTTAAAAAGCTTTTTCCATCAGGTTATGGCAGCCCATGGGGCTCTTATGATGTACAACTAGTTTGCAGTGACCAAGTTTCCTTATGGTTTCATTTAAATTGGTCACTACACTGCTGGTGATGTGACATTGGCAACTTAAAACAAATCTATCAGAAAAAGCCCTAAGAATAAGATTAATGGATTTCTATGTTGAAAGCAGCAACAACAACCAAAATAATAAATAAATTAATTAAAATTAAAAACCAGAAAAATATTGTAAGCAGTTTAATTATGAAGTAGCTGTGACAGTTTTAACTTCTGAGTTAGAAATAAAATTCATTTTTGTGCCTTTTAATTAATTGTATCAGGAGTGCCAATCAGATAAAGAGTTTTAAAGTTGCCACTGTATTTACCAATCTTCACTATTTTATTTAATACTTCACTGAATACTGAATTCTAAATTTATGCCTCATGTTTTGTAGATCATCACCATTTTGGATTATTCCCACCAGTGGAATGTATATGAATATTTTCTGTGTAGAACTAGCTAACTCAGGACCCTTCCCATTGTCTCGTAGATCTTTATGAATGTCAGTGGATGTAGCAATCTCCCTATGGTTTAGATCTTAGGATGCAAAATGACTATGATGATGATGATTGTGCTAGCAATTCCTTGGATATTACAGGTTTTGCTTTTAAAAATTGTTGATTGGCCTTTAGGGTAGAAGCTGCTTAGGTCAGGTCTTGAAGATCATGGAACTAAAGTTAAAAAAGTAATTAAACGATGATTGATTTAGAAAGTTCATTATGGAGTCTTAAAGAACATGGTTCTTCTTACATTTCTTCCATGAAGAAGTTCATGTGTACCATCTCATCACTCCTTCTTTCCTATTAGGGAAAAGCTATAGGAAGATACCCTCTAATGATTGCAAAGGTAGTTAATTGATCTGTGATTTCCGTTAAGCCAAATAAGGGGCTTTTATGGTTTAAGACATCAATAGATATGAAACGGAATTCAGGCACTCAAAACATTGGATAAATTAATGTAAAATTAATGTAAAATGCATTTTTGAAAAGAGTTGTGACGAGAAGACAGAAGTTTTGAGGCTTTGTAGAAAGTGGGAGGACTGGGAGAGAATAGTGCCACCTAGGCCAAAGAGGAGGAACCCAAGCCACAGGGTCCTGGTGTGACCAACTTACCCACAGTCTGCTCTGTCTTTTTATCAGATACCTCATGAATGAATATTGTAAAGAGGCAGTAAGTATAACCCAACAAATGTATACAGTAGTGGTTCTTCAAAGCATTGACAGTCACAAATATGATTTTAATACTCCTAATTTATACTAGTCACAGTTTAAATTCACATTTCTTTTAGAAATTCATGACTTGAAGTCTGGGCATGTATGTATTCCATTCTAATCTAGAAACCGCACAGCCTTTACCTCTTTATGCAAAGAAACACAAAGGGATGAAAAGCTAATCCCAATTGTATGATTAATTTTGTCTACTTAATTTTGCAAAATTGATAGATGTTAAATAAATGTACACAAATAACTGTATGTGTGTCTGGGTGTGTGTGTATGTGTGTGTGCATGTGTGATCTCTCAGCTCCATCTCAAGTTCTTAAAATTTGAGATTAACCATAAAACCTGACTTTGTGGTCATTGAATTTATATTGGTAGTTGTGAAAATGGGAAATTGCTAAATTTTTTTACAAAACCAAAACTTTTAAAATATGATGGTACATTACAAACAAGAAAAGGCAAATAATTAAAAATTTAAAAAAAATTAAAAAAGGAAAGAAAAAGTTTAGCTCTCTTTTTCATTCTTTTTAACCATATTCTTAAGCAAACTATGCAATTTCAGGTTATTTAGATCTTTAAAAGCTTCAAAAATAAAACATTAATACATGCTGGTATTCAGTTATCCTATTTGCTTATCAAAATTATCATTTTTGTGATCATTTTACCTTTAATTGTGAGCATTTACTGGATTTTTATCAGTAGCATTTTCCTGGAGCCTGCTTTCCATTTCTGTGACTGCACACCCTCCTGTCAGTGTGACATAGTGGGCAGGAGTTGTGATGAAATGAATAGTCTTGCCAGAAACAACTTGAAACTGCCTAGGCAAAAGCATGTGTGTGCTTTGTCCTTTTTCTCCCCACCAATAAGAGCTGCCTTAACTCTCCTTCACAGCCAGAGGCAATCCTTTATCAGGGACTCAGGGAGCACTTTCATACTGAAAACCATGAGCTCTGATGTGAAGAGTCCAGCCAGAGAATGGCAGGCCCGTAGGTCAGGTTGGAAATTAGAATTGCATAGGAATTAGTTTCATCAAAAGTGAAAATCCAGAAGACTGAGTGATTTCCTGCAAACACAAAGCAAATGGAGACACACCAGGTATTTTCCTCCTCCATTCTCATCCATCACTGTGTAGATGTCTGCCCACAATCATGCTTCCTTAAAACACTGCCTAGGTTCTGTGATGGAGAGGCAGATAAAATATTTGCCTAATGCTTCCAATTAAAGAGGGAAGTGAATGGTGCTGAGGCTTCATGCCTGGCCTGTGCATTCAGGATATACTGGCTGGGTAGGAGCAATGGGGGATGAAGAAAAGACAAACAGACAGACATGGAGAAAAGGCTGGGGCCAGGTTGGTAGCCAAGCCCTGGTGAGGCCTGGCTGACTCAGAGCTAGCTCGGCAAGTTAATAACATTGAAAGGTTAATTGTGGGGAAGTTTCAGCAAAGCAGACAATCTGAAAGACCCAGGACTAGCAAGACATTAGGGTCATCTTGTTTTGCTCAGAATTCACTATCCCTGGGAGAAGGTGTTGAACTCAAGGCCAAAATAGATAAAGCCGCACAGCTTCACATGTAGCATCCCACCCACACCCCTCATCACCATAGCAACTGGGGCATCTTGATCTGCACCTTCAAACAGGCAGCTTTGTCAGCCCAAAGCTATCCCTGAGGGAGTCAGAGGCCATGATTCAAATAAACCACTCTCCACAGAATTGTTCAGAATATTTGTGTGCGTCATTCAATGTTGAGATATGTATTTCTTACTTTAGAAGTGATAACTCCTACTGAAAACTTAGCACTGTACCTAAAAATCAAGTTACTAAACAAAAGAAAAATCTTTACATTGTAGGAAATGACCCTGACCTGGTTTCTTATAGCATGTGGCCTCGGCCTATGAGAAGTTTCCATTGCTCTGCACAATGCAATATTTCAAGACAGAACTGAGTGTAAGATTCCATGGTTTTGTGAGGCATCTCTTTGTTAAATAGTAATTAACTTACAGCTATGCCACATTGTGTTTATCTATTCACTAGTGATGTACATATGAGTCTCTTCTACTTTTTTCTGGTATGAGTAATGTTGCTATGAACATTCAAATTTTAGAGTGGATGCATATTTCCATGGAGTGGAATTTCTGGGTTGCATGTCCACTCTAAGACTTAAATGACCACAGCAATATTATATTATATTTAGCAATAATATGAAAGGTACTGCATTTCCTTAGCTTTGTAAGCTATTCCCACAGAGGAACGTCATCACACTCCTTTCTAGGGTCTCCACACCATGCATTCTTTCTTATTAAATTTTCTCCCTTTACTTTTCCTTATTTGAAAAAATCCAGTGATATACATGATAACTCAGCTGTCATGCAATACTTAGCACAGATGTGAGCTCGAACAGGAAGCTTCCTCTTTACCAGAGGTGACTGGATTACTAATGTATTGCCCCTTCTGCTTCTGGAAAGATAGTACATATCCTTGCCCTATTGCTCCAGCTACATATGTTTCTAAAACAGTATGATATATAGCAAGCAAACATAAGAATAAAAAAAAAATGGAGAAGAGAAGGAGGACCAGTTAGGAAACTGAGGATCTGAGGAATGGGAAAAAAAAGAGATAATCTGGGGCATAGAGGAAGTATCTGCACAGATGGGTCAAAATGAGTGGCTGCTGCTTAACTATAAAGAGTAACAATGAGGAGGGGCATGGTGGCAAGGAGATGGGTCTCTTAATTGTGCTGGTGGTGACAGGACTCTCGACATGTCACGGAGTGTCACAGAACTCCACAAACACATTATTTTCCTGGTTTTGATATTCTAATATAATTATATAAGTTGTAACTGTTGGGGGAAAGTAGAAGATGAGTACATGTTACGTCTCTGTACTTTCTTTGCTGTTTCCTGTAAAGCCAGTGATTTTAAAATAACGCTGAATGGGAGTTTAATTTGTGCCACAGAGCTGACCTAAAAGAACCATGGCCAATAACAGGAGCTGGTAAAACACCACAATGGGTTCTGTAACCAGCTACCTTAGTCACTAAGTCAGCATTATATGAGGCACTCTTGAATTTCTGCAGCATGTGATGGAGATTGGCCCATTTTCCTTCATGATCATGCTTGGCAGTTGGATTCGTTTGAGGTGGTCATTATTTCCCACAAAGAGTTCAATAGGACAATGTTGGTGGAATTGCTTTTTCCCTAGTGTGCATTATCTGTTGAATTATTTGTCAACAGTGCTTACATTATGATGATATTTAGAGCACATACTGAGATGTCACCATATTCCATGCAATAATTAATAAGTGCATGTATCATCTCATACAAAGTGTTCCAGTGACTTTACAAACTATAATTACTTCCACAGCCTAATACTTAGGGAAATGTAAATATTTGGAAGAGAATGGACTGAGACTTATAGTTGACTGAACAATGAATCACATACAGACAGATTTATTCTTCACTGAAATTGTTATTTTCTGAGCATTTTGCCCTTGAGTTTCTTTGCATGATACCAGATGGCATTAAATGGGAAAGAAAGGTGCCTTCCTTGCCTGCTCAAGTGACATTTTGAGATTCCATAACTTATCCTATACACAGTGAGTGTATGAAAAAGGCACAATGGCGGTTTTATTGAATTATACACAGTTACGGAGATGAAAGGAACCACACCTACCTCAAAACCAAGATGCAGGAGAGATGGGGAAGGATGAAGGCTGAGTGGTTTAACCCTCAGGGGCTCTTTCTGGTATTTTCTGAGTGCCCAGTGGGGCTATCTGTGGAGTGCCTGTGAATTGACGTCAGTGCCCAGTGGAGGAAATACCTGCAACAGGGTGCACACCCCTAGCCTCTGAGGTGCCTGAGGATTTCTCCCTGTCCCACCAGCCTGCTCTGGGAAGGTGTCAGCAATTTACAAACCTGACTATAACAGGTGGGACTGAGACTCCTTGTAGCTCTTTATTTCTTTGGACAGATGCTTAGAAGTTGCATTTCCTAGATTTTGATATGCTGTATTTTTACTTTCATTCCATTTAGAATATTTTCTGGTTTCTCTTTTAGTTTTTTCTTTGATTTGTGGATCATTTAGTCTGGTAGTTAAGTTTCTTAATGTTTCTTAAATTTCCAAAGATCTTTATTGATTTCTAATTTAAATATGTTGCATATCACAGACAATATCCTTTGCATTAACTAAATCATTTTAAATTTATTGAGCGTATTTGAATATGGTCTAGTTCGTTGAAACTTACAAGTGAATTTGAAAATACTATTTATTTTATTGTTGGATGGAATATTTCATAAATATCAAAGAATCATACTGGTTGATAGTGATGTCTCTATGCTCTTTTCTGCCTTCCTGTTCTGCCAATCATTGAGAGAAGGATACTACAGTCTCTTACTATAATTGTGGATTTGTCTGTTTCTTTCAGTTTCATCAGGTTTGCTGCATGTATTTTAAAGCTCTGTTGTTACATGTATAGGATTATTAGAACTTTTTGACAAATGAGCATCTTTTTATTATGAAATGTTCTTCTTTATCCTTTGCAATAACTTTTCTCTGGAATCTACTTTGTCTAATACATCAATCCATGTATGTATATTTTTTGATTAGTGTTAGCATGATGATATCTTTTTTCCATTTGTTTACATTTCACCTATTTGAGTTTTTATTTTTAAAGTATAGTTCTTGTAGGCAGCACATAGTTGGATCTAATCTACACCATTTACATTTAATTAACAGTGTTTATACCATTTATATTTAATATGATTGTATGGTTAATTTTTAAGTCTATCATCTTCTCTTCAATTTTTATTTGCTTCATCTATCATTTGTTAATTTTCAGGTTATCAGAGGGTATAAATGCATTTTGTAAGATAATAAATTCTGCAAGTTGTTCCATACACCCTGAGATCTGAGACATAGGTAAGTGTAATTCTTCCTAATGAACATATTTTTGGGAGGTTGAATGTTCTTCCTACATCAGTCTTCCAAGGTTGAAGAAAAAGTAGCTAAAAGAAGACAAGAGTGAAAAGATAGATTCTCTGGCAGGATAAGTGTATATTTTACTTGGTTAAAAAGACTCTAATACTTGAAATTCTGCACATGCCTGGTTAGAGCTTCATTTAAAAAAATATAATAAAATCAGGCCTCAAGGAAATGTTTAAGTTACCTCAACAAAAAGGCAGACTTACTGACAAAAAAACTTTGGAGTTCAAAGCCCATAAATCTCAGAAGTGGGATAAGGAAGTTCACTTAAAATCCACCCTACTCCTTCCCTAGAAATACTTAAAAATCACACTGGGATATAGGAGTGGTGATGGACCCACTCTCATCTATCATCTTCTGTTTCCTGTTTACCCACAGGTAACACCTGGAATCTGTAATGATTCTGCAGTGTATTAAGAGTCAATTACATGAGGAAAAAAGCAAACATATTTGGATAAAATCACATTTGAAAAAATTAATTCTCTTATAGGAAATTATCTCTTTGTGATAAGATCAATTTAATTATTTATTTGATGGATTGCTAGAAGCCCCTACTGGTAGTTAGCTTTGTATGTTTACTTTGTTTATTTATAGTTTGTGTTCATGGGTAGCTTTTAGTCCTGGTACTCATAACAGGTTGAGGAATGCATAGGATGATGATGATGATGGTGGTGGTGGTGATGATAGTGGTGGTGATGGTGGTGGTGATGATGGTGTTGACAGTGATGGTGGTGGTGATGATGATGGTGATAGTGCTGGTAATGATGGTGGTGATGGAGATGATGATGGTGATGATGAGGTACTTCTGCATAACTTCCCTTATTAATAATGTCACTACGTTCTTACAGTGCCACCTCTTATATGTACTGTAGACATGGGGATTTTTATTTTATTTTATTTTAATTAGAAGCAATTATGGTTTCTGCTGAGGGATTTCTACTCAACTTGTTCATTCACACTTTCAGGTAGTAAAATGTGATTGTCTATCCAGACAGAAAACTTACAAAATAGTGATCAAATTCATCCAGGTTATTTATAAACAAAAAGCACTAAGTGATTGATAAGTCATGTGAATATGTTCCTGAATGAGATTAAAAAAATGAAAGAGGAGCTTATTTTTAAAATAATCTATTTACATGTATGTAAATTAATTGTTTTATTATTTTCTCATTAGTGAAATGGATGCAATAAAGCTGAATCACTGGATGCTTTTAGAAATAAAAAATCATAATGTGGATGGAAATACCTGGTAGCATTCTCAGCACACAATGCATGCCTCACTGTTTTTCATTTCTCTTCTTTCCATTTCCATTGCAAAATAAGTGGCAAAACTTCAAACATTTCCTCAGAGCTCTGAGGTGCAACAATGGAGAAAATCTTGGATGAAACAAGTGCCAAGTCATGTGCTCATTTAGGAACAAAATGGCAGCAAAGCTCAGCATTCCTGATGTGGTCCCCAAGTCAGTCTTCACAAAATAACTGCCCTTTAAAAAGCAGCCTCTGCTGTTCTTCACATGATAGCAATCAGGAGGGAAATCTTTAGTTCCTGGATTTTGCTTAATCTCATTCAGGTACTGAAATGCACCTGTCAGAACACACCTAATGAATGGGTGGGGTGATGTTCTGATCATCACAGGTTCTAAGGATTGACTACAGGCTGAGCTGTCTGCCTATAGTTCCATTGAGTGTTTGTGACACCTCAATTAGCTCAGATGCATTGTCCTGCCAGAATGCAGGGGAGGGAGGAGGGTGAAGAGGACAAGTGGAGCCTGTGATGAGCTTAGGGCATGAGCTGGGGGCACATGCCCAGTGCCTTCTAGGTGTCTTTAGCTTCAGTGACCATCAAATAGACTATGCAAAGATGTTCCCAGGTTAAGTGGAATTGTTTGGTGTGTAATCTTGACTCTACCATTCGCACAAACACTTGCATTAGTTTTAATTTAAAGAAAACAAAAATTGAATATGACATCACATTTGTATAAAAATTTTCAGTTCCAAAGTGCTTTAGCATCAATGACCCTGTGGTTCTCCTTGCAATCCTATGAGAGTGGTTAGTGTTGTCCTTTTAATGTTTTATTATTTGTGTGTGTGGTGGGGGGAAAGAATGTGCATGCCAGGCCAGTTCTCTACCACAGAGCCGCACTCCAGGCTCTACAGTTTTAAACAAAAACAACTACAATGCCAAAAATAATTGATTAAACAACAAAGGACAACTAATTAATTAAACAACAAAGGACAACTTTGTTCCAGAGACAGATGACAGGGCAATTGCCACACACCCGTTGGTAGAGTCAGCCAACTTTTTTTCCCCATGACTCCAGTGTGGCCTTCATTACCAACCACCAAACCTGCCTTTAATGAAAGCAACTAGACCAGCGCGGTGGGACAGTGATTTTCTATTTCCCACCATGACTATTCAGTGTGTAATTAAGTCACCTGCAAAGCAACACATCCTTGAAGCCCAGCTGGGATTGCAGGTTTCCTGAGGCTGCCACACCTGGTGCAATTCTTCTAATTCCAGGGTTCATTACTTTATCCGTAGTGGCTGAACAGGATGGCTGATTTGCATATGAATACTGCCTCTTGGCACAGGTACAATGGAGTAACTGGAATGTATTGCTGTCTGTGAGCTGGAGTGCCCTTATTAAAACAGTCTAGCAAACTGTGAGTGACAGAGGACAGGGATGACCAGGGTTTCTCTTTCTTCTAATGATAACTTATGATCCCAAGGCAGCACACCAGGAACAGGCTGATTCATTTTCCCTTTCTCCTTCTCCACATGTGTTTCTGTGTTGATTACTTTTCTGGATCTGGGGTGAGAGGGAATGAAAATACAGATTTTTTTTAAACAAAGATATACAATTAAAGAACATGGCCTATATCATCAATGCTAGCTAATGACAAGGGGAAAAAATCCAAAATACTTAATAGTTCCTCTGAGGTCTCAAGTGAAATGTATAAAATTCCCAATGTACAATAATATCAGGGAGGGGGATTGGTTAATAGCATCTCTTTCGCCTTTTTCCAACTCTTCTGTGAAACAAATGTTTAAAAAAAATTAAAAGAACAGGAAAAGAAATGCAGTTTCAGTAAGGTTGTACCTTTGAAACTCTTTGTTGTTAGTTAGGCGAACCGTGGAAGGATTTCACAGTAATTAAACTTTACGTGGACTTGGGAGAGAGTGGTATGTTAGCTTCTCATCATAGTGAACAAAATACCTAACAATGAATTCATTGGATGACTATTAATCCATTGGGTTGACTGCCTGCCTCCTCCAGCCACTCTCTACCTGCCTACAGTTACCACGCAGCTAATCCACATCAGAGGATCAATGCACTGATTAGGTTAAGGCTCTCCTTCCAATCGTTTCACCTCTGAAAGTTATGGCATTGTCTCACACCTGAGCTTTGGAGGGACACCTCCTATCTAATCCATCATCGGGACGATGTTTCAATACAGGAGCTTTCTGGTGTTGTTCCACATCCAAACCCCAACCTCAGGGATCTGGTAGATCTCAACAGGAAAGTGGCAGCAGATAAACCCTCACTCTTACTGTGCATCCGCTGTAGGATCCTGGGCCTTGTCTGACCAGGAGGATGGAGTGTCACACTGCCCTCACTTCCGGAGTACCCGACTCCACTCCAAACCTACACTACATACTTTGTGCATCCACATAGGACCTCCATGTCCCATCAGCACCTTCAAAATAATATGCTATTAATAGTTTGTTATCCCAGCCCCTCAGGAGGCCGAGGCAGGAGGATCACAAGTTCAACTTAGGGAGACTCAGCAACTTAGGGAGGCATTGTCTCAAAATAAAAAAGGGTAGTGGTTGAGTGCTCCTGAGTTCCATCCCGGTACCCATCTCCAATCTCCCCCAATAAAATAGTCTGGGATGTTGTCTAGAAGACAGTGACTTACTGGCGGCCAACTCAGCACATTGGGCCACTGAAGTCTCCCCTACTTTTCTGACACTCACAGGTAGGAGGTGGGCACAGTAGGTGTCCTTCTGCACATGGGATCATCCTCCATTCACACAGCATGCTCTTTCACATGAAGGAAGATTGAATCTTGGATGATCTGAAGCACAATTTGCATTTGTCCCTGCCAGAGACAGTGCAAGGGTTTGGGGGACACCTTATGTGCACCTCAGTGGAAACTGCTCCCATGGTTTCTTCCCCACTCCTGATCCTCCCAGCATACTTCACATTTCAGGCGGTCAGAGAGCACTACCTACCCATTTTCATTCTTGCACAACATCTCTTATTTAGTGAACCATTGAGAGCTTTGGGTCATGCACAGAGTTCACTTTACAGGAATTTTGTCATTTAATTCCAAAGGTAGCCTTAGGAGATAAGCAGCTTACCTAGATTTTATTTAGAAAAGGTTCTCACTGAGTTGTTTAAGGCCTCACTTTTGCTGAGGCTTGCTTTGATTCTCCTGTCTCAGCCTCCAGAGCTGCTGGGATTACAGGTGTGTGCCACCATGCCTGGCTACCTCCCAGGATCTTCAAGTTAAAGTACATAGCAATAAAAAGCAAAGCAATGCCCCCCCATATCTATCTATCTATCCATCCATCCATCTACCATCTATCTATCAGTATCTGTAAGCATATGCATAATTATATGTGTGTGTGTGTGTATATATATATATATATATATATATATATACATATATACACATATATCTTCAGAGTCTGGATCAAAAAGGTTTGTGCTTATGGTACATTCAAGGGGAAAATATTTTGAACAAAGATTGATTACCAAAAAAAAAAAAATAGAAAAGAAATCTTAGAATCTGAATTCTAAAGAATCTGTAAAATTTGAGCTCATAAACACATAGTATTTAAGTTGTGCTTATCAATCCAGAGGTGCCTATAAATACATTTCTCTGCACTCCTACATCCCATCATATAATGGTGTAATATCGTCCCCTCATTCATTTCTTTTCCCAGTTATGTTGCAACAATAACAAGCTTTTTTGAACCTTCACATTATGCTGGACATGGTATTGAATACTTTAAAAATTAGGGTATAATTATAAAAATAATCCCTAATAAAAAGACACATTCCCCAAGTTAGAAAATAGCACTGTCCAGAATGCTGATTATTAAAGAAATAGTAGTTCCGAAATATCTCCCATTTTATTTATTTGACCAGAAAAATGACAAACATCAGTAAGACCTCACCAGCCATTGCTATTCTTGGTTCCAAAAGTGTGACCTTTGTCAAAACAAAAAGAGCAGAATCTTGACTCTGTGCCTGGCAGACTCTGTGCTCGACTCATGATACTTGGCAGACTTCTCATTGTGTAAGACACAGGCACTCTGTGGGGCTCTCCCCGTCTCCCTGTGCTACAGCCAGAGAGCCCACAGCCCAACCGGGGACTCCTTCCTCCACTCCCTGCTCTGGACCTGTTCATTCATTTTTAATTTTCAGGTTTTACCATTGTCTCTCCACCACATACCCTCAGTCCCTGGTGACCCTGTTCTATTCTCTACCTCTGAGATTCACTTCTTTAAATTCCATGTATAAATGAGATCTGTTCAAAAGTACAAATCCCTTTTATTTTTTGTAACACTCAAGATCTAACTTGGGGCCTCTTGAATGCAAAACAGGTGCTTTACCCCAGAGCCCAGCCACCAGCCACCAGCCCCTTGAACTGGTGTCTGCTTCGACTGTAGGCAGTCTGAGTGCAAGGACTGTGTTTGACTATTTTCATTTACTTAATGCTCAATACTGTGCCTTACTGTAGGAATTTAGTCTCTTGTGTTTGACAAAGGACAGAACTGGTCCCCCAGGAATGACGGGAATGATGAACTGGCTGCCCACATGACATCAGACACTTCCTCCACTCAGTGGGACCTTCTTAATGGCAGGAGTCATCTAGCTAAATGTGAAGACAATGTAGGGTCCATCCTCATTCAGTTTCTTTTTTCTAACACGAATCTATGATTTTCTCAAGTTTATGTAGACTTCTAAGCTGACTGTTTGCTACTCCAGGAACAGGTATTCTAAGTTATTTCCTCCTCCTCCTTACCATTCTCCTACTTTTTTTCTGCCTCAAAAAAGGAGCTGGTGGATGGAGCCCACTTGTGTCAAATAAATACCAATGGCTGCAGATTGACCTTGGAGAGAGAATGGAGGTCATGGCTGTGGCCACCCAGGGTGGATACGGGAGCTCCGACTGGGTGACCAGCTACCTCCTGAAGTTCAGTGACAGTGGGAGGAACTGGAAGCAATATCGACGAGAAGAGAACATCTGGGTATGTTTTCCAATAATAAATCACTACTCGTTGCTGCAAACCCATAAAGAGAAACAGTTTTCATGTACACTTTTTATTTTGTTTTCAATTGACACATAACAATTACACATATTTAGGAAGTACAGTCTGTTAGATACATCTCTGCACTGAATAGTAACTAAATCAGGGTATTAGTTTGGGCAAGGATATTTTGGAGAAAACTCCAAAATCACAACCAACAAAACTACAAGTAGAAAAATCAGATTATGACTAAGAAGCTTCCATACAACACAGAAAGCAGTGAACGATGAAGAGATAACCTAGAGAATGGGGAAAGATATTTGCAAAAGATACTTCTATTGAGAAAAATGATTTTAAGGATTACTTTGAAAAAAAATTATGTGAAAGCAAGTTGCCCATTTCAAAGAAAATATTGAAAGAGCCTCTTGTTACTATATCCTTAAGTAGTGTGGAAGATTAAGAATAATACAAATTCTATGTTATTTTCCTCGTTTTGTTGAATAATATATTTTAGCATTGCCTCTGCATGATTTCACATTAGTATATTGAATTTATTCTTTCATTTTCTCTGATTTAATCTCATGCTTCTGAAAGATACTGAAGTTTTAAAATTTAATAAATGAGCAGTTTCTCTATGTAGGACAAGTTCAAGAACACAGGCTTTGAACTTGAAAAATCGTGTTTTCTTTATTATGTAGATACATTGAGAAATTCCAGGCTGTAGATCTCAGTGAGATCCTCCAGAAGACTTTGAATTTCCTCATGGTGGTGGCATTTCTATTGGTGATTATGTCTCAAAGCCTTTTTGGAAAAATAATTTTTGTTTTAATTTTGTGAATATTTAACTTATTGTGTATTTAACTAATTGAAATATATTGCAAAAATAATTTGGTACCTAAGGTTTGGAAGTAACTCAGATGTGTTTGAAATCTTGCTCTGCATTGATGAAGGCTATTTAAAAGGTTGGGGACAATTTCCCTATAAAAGAGATATTCTAAAACTAACACTGTCTGTCTTCCCTCCCTTCTTTCCCTGTTTCCTTTTTTTTTTCTTACTCTAAAAGGTTATATGCTTAGGGAGAAATAATGTGAAGAATAAGGTCTGTATTAATCCAAAATAGTGTAAGTAGCACCAAATGCCAGTCCCCACCATCCCATCCCCTGTGGGCTGGGCTGAGCTTCACTGGAATGACTGGTTTCCTTTCCTGAAGGCACATCACAGCGTGAGCATCCTCTGAACACATAGTGTCTCTCTGCATCTCTGGTTTGGGTTGACTTGTGCTTCTCTAAAACACATGCTGGAATCCTAACCTACAGTATGTTGAAAGGTGACTTTATTTGGAAATTGGATATTTACAACCACATTAAAATGAGGTCAATAGGGTTGGTCTTAATCCAATATGACTCCTCCTAAATGAAGACATTTGAACACAAAGATGGACACATATGGAGGGAAAGAACACTCCATGAAGAGGAAGTAAGATGTCTACAAGCCAAGGAACACTGAGGTCACCAGAAGCTAGAAGGTGGGCAGGCGTGGAACAGGTCTTTCCCAAGTGCTTGTAGAGGTAGCTGCCCTGTGGTCAGCTCCGTCTTTTGGCCTCTAGGAGCTTAGTTACTTTGTGTGAGGTACTTTGTTATAATGGCTCTAGGAAATAAGTGCATTCTATGGAGTTTAACTCTTCCATGTAGAGACCAGAACATCAGCAGATGTTTTCTGAATTAATGAGTGGGATTCATCCTCTCCCAGGACGCCTTTCTTGAGCAACCACACTGACTGTAGTCTCTCCCAGCCCTGCTCTTGTTTAGGACATGGTTGCGCTAAAACTAGGACGCATGGTACTGTGAGGATCTGGTTCCTCCTGCCATTTTGATCCAAGAAGTGTTTGAGGGCAGGGCTTTGTCATGGCTCGCCCTTCATCCTCCATCCCTCTGACCTGCAAATTGTCACCATTTAATAAATTCAGTGTCTACTCTGATTGCACAGAATTGTAGGGTGAACCAAAGTTAATGCTAAAGAGATGGAACCCAGGACCAGCCTAGAGATGATTATTGGGTGTTCACCTACGAGACACAGACCCCAGGGACTACAGAGTGGAGCTTAGACAGGCCTTGAAGAGAGTGTTTGGAGTGCTGCAGAGTGATGAAGGTAGGTGTCCTAGAAAGCAGAATAACATGAGCTCCGAGATGCAAGAGGACTGGCCATACAGAGATGGAGACATTCTCTGTAAATTCAACAATACAGTGGAATAGGATTTCTTACTTTTTATATGCATAGAAACATACGTTGGAACAACTATCTCTGTACAAAAATATCTTTACAAAAGGTAAGGAGACCAGGTGAGAGATGAAAACACCTGGGTATAGCAAAGAAATATTATTATGTGTTGCATAATCACAATTTTTGGTCAATGACAGGCCACATATACAACAGTATTCCCATAAGATAATAATGGAGCTGAAAAATTCCTGTTGCTTAGCAAGAGCCTTGAAAATATAATACTGAAATGTGTTTCTCACATGTTTGTGTGATGCTGGTGCAAACAAACCTACTGTGCTGCCCATCATATAAATGGTAGTACAGATGGTATGGGTACATAATGCTTAATACTAAAAATAAATGACTGTGCTACTACTATATGTAGTTAGTATACCATAGTTTTTTATCATTAGAATATACTCCTTGTGCCTATAAAAACAAGTTTATCATAAAGTAGTATGCCATGTTATATCTGTAACAACTTCATACATTTCATGTTTATCATGTCTCTTGATTATATCCAAAGACCACATCAAGTGATTGATCTATGCTAGCTAGGTTTATGTAAGTACAAACTATAATGCATATATAGCAACACAATCATATAACAATGCATTTATTAGAATGTATTTCTGTTGTTAAGTGACGCATGTATGTAAGGAAAGAGGCTTTGAAGGATATAGGAAGGACTGATTTATTTTGCATCATGTCATTATAACTCTCAAACTACAATCAGAACACTTCAGGGATGGCCACAGTGGAGTGCATCTGTATTTCCGATGACTTTAAAGACTTAGGCAGGAGAATCACAAGTTTGAGGCCACCCTGAACATCTTAGCAAGACCCTGCCTCAAAATAAAATGAATAAACAATAAAGCTGAGGTTGTAGCTCATTGTTAAAATGTCTGTAGGTTCATTTTCCAGTACCAAAATAATAATCATCATCATAAACAATAATAGCAATAATAATAACAAAAATACAAACACACATACCCCTCCAGGTGGTAGAAGAAGGAAATGAGACCCAGGTTTGAATTCAGAGACCAATACCAGTCATTTCTAGTAAAATCCAAGTTCAGAAGACTTTCATAGCCCTGAACTTCAGGCTGCTTTTGGAGAATGAGCCTTCAGACTTGACTTGGTATCAGGTTGGATCCCATGGCCATAGGCTCCATGTCTGCCTAGCATACTTGGTGTATGAGATACTTCAGTGTTGGATGGACTCTAGTATCACCAGATTACCAGTTGGTCTAAATGCCAGAGTGACCCTGTGCCAGGTCAACCCCACTGAATTAGGCTACAGATTTGTCCCAAGGTCAAGAGAGCTCTACTGATCCATACTCTGGGCTGCCTCCCATGTTTCCAGACTTCAGGATTACCAAGCCTCAGGCCAGCCACTGCAGCCCAGGTTCATATTACAGACTATCCCAGAGTCAGCTAGGTATATATAACTGCTACTAAATCTCCTCTTGGGTCCACATTAGTGACCCTGACTTCAAATAAAATGACATCACCCATGTACTCAAACTCTAAGCCTGCACTGTGCCAGAATAGCCCCCTTGACAAATTCTCTATGCTAGCCCCCTAGTCTCAACTTCCAGCAGACCCATGCACATGTCTTCTCAAGGAGATCCAGAATCTAGTCCTTTACCAATAAATGCTATCCCTTGACTGGCCCCTATAAATATACACTTCAAGAACATGTCCATGGAACTAAAGACCTGGCAAGACTATGGCTAGTCTTCATTGACATGCAGGCCAGTATCCGTGTACCCCATATATCCAGCCTGCAGATGAGCACCAATGGACCCACAGACCAGCTAATCTCCACAGTCCTAGACTCCAGGATAGGATCCCACAGCTCTATGTATCGGGCTAGCAGGTTGACCCCAGGATCTAGATCAGTCACCAGGGACCTAGGTTCACCCTGGTAAACCCTAGAATGAGTTACACCTCCTTAGACTTGGGTTACCCAGGTTCTGCTGGTAACCTCTGCATACCCAGGTTTCAGGATGGTTCCTGTGGATCTTAACCCTATGCTTATGCCTATGGACTTAGGCTCCAGGTCCATTCCCATGTAATGCCCCTTCAATCTCAGGCCCAAAGACTACACTAACACCAGGTCAATCCCCATGAACCAAATTTGCAAATCAGTCCTGAAGATACAGATTCATCTCACCCTCCACAGATTCAGCCAAAGGCTTTAATTTTAGTGGTACAGGTTTCTGGCCCAGTGCCACCAACTCAAGACACCATGCCAGCATACCATAGGAATCTGACATTGGCTAAATGTTGTCCATGCTACATAGCTTGCCCAGAACTTCTGAATGGGCTGATTAGAGAAGACCTTCCAAGACAGAGTCATTCTTCAAAAACTGAAATAAGATCGTATTTCTTCAAATGTGCAGATGTAAAAATAGAGAAAAAATACAAACAAAAACAAGGAGACATAATACCACCAAAATAATGCAATATGCTAGTAACTGACCCTGAAAAATTGGAGATATACAAAACTGTCTGAAAAGTAGTTTAGATAAATGCATTAAGAAAATTCAGCAAATTTCAAGAAAACTTAAGAGAAAAAAGCCAATAAAATCAGGAAAAAAAATGAACATTCCAAATAAGAATTTAACAGAGATGAGAAGTATAATGAGTGAAATTAAAATGCAATATAAAGTATTAGCAACAAAAAGATTGAGAAGACAAGACAGCATCAAAAGAGCAAGTATTCAAGTTATAGAAGTTTAATGAAAGAAGTTAAAAAGGTTATTTAAAGAAATATAAAATTTTCAGATTCTGGGGATAAATACAAATGTTCAAATACATGAAGGTGAAAGATATAACTTATCTCTCAAGAAAATAGAAAAAGAACTAAAGTAGTCTGGCTTTAGAAGAAAGGAAATAATAAAGATCAGAAAGAGATAAACAAACTGTAAAAGTGATAAAAAATCAATGAAACTAAAATTAATTGTTTGCAAACATAAACAATGGTAAACTTTATCTGAACTAAAAAACAAGAGAAAATGCTAATATGTAAAATCATAAATAAAAGAGAGGACATTACAAGTGACATTAGAGAAATACAACAGGTCACAGGAGACAAAACTTATAATAAGTATATGACAATGAATTGTATAACCTGGAAGAAATGAATAAGTTCTTAGGAATACATAGCGTTACAAACAAGACTGAATAAAGAAAAGAATTGAACATCTGAACAGATCAATAAAAAATAAAGAGAATGAATTAAAGAGATTAAATAAAGAATAATAAATTATCTCCCTTAAAGGACAGACCAGGGATTTCAGATGGCAGGCCAGAGGGAGTCAGCATCCTGTGTTACTCGATGACCCATATCTCACCCAGTTGGAATACTGCATCTCAGAGTGTGTAAGAGAACCCCTATACAGCTGATTTCCACAGAAATCACCAGCACCCATGACCCCCGAACAGGGCTTAGAGCCTCAGCATTCAAGTAGCACTCCAGACCTCTGGGTCCCCAAAGCCAAAGCCCGCAGTTCTAGCCCACACACGGCTCTCAAGCACCTTAGCAGAATCACCAATCAGCACCTCTGCAGAACTCCAGACTGTTCTACTCTCATGCAGGTCACTTGGCTACTACCTATCCAGAGCATAATGCCATCGTCCAGCTCCCCACAGCTTACCAGACACCCCGGCACTGGAAGAAGACCAACTCCATCTTGGATAACTTTTCTCACCATATTTCATGGGGGCAGCCCTCAGAGTGGTGCTCCATCTGGCCAGGTACCAAGTATCCAACACCCCCAAACCAGTGGTGATAACTCAGAACAGTGACCACTCAACACTAAAACAGCTCCCAGTTAGGGAGGTGTGCAGTGCAACGAGGGTGCCGCCCAACTGGTGTGAGTCTGGGTGTAAGAAGTCCAGTAGGTGGGAACTGCGAAGTGAGAGGGGAGGGGACTAAAGTTTGTAGCCTAACCGAGAGACCAGGAACTGGGAAATGTCTAGGCAAGAGAGGGAGACTATACTGGGCACACAACTCAGACAAGGGATCACAAAAAGAGACCCATGAGGTGCACTCTCCTTGCAGGGACTTGCAAGTGGCACTCCCCACTTCCAAATGCTCTACATCAAGACCAGACTTCCCACCCTGGTTACCTACACCATTTTGATGGCAGAGACACCAGCTTAAAAGAGACAATGCCACCTATTGGATAAGAAGAGAAACAGAAGATATGGATCTCTAAAACTAGCAACAACCCTGGTTTTTCTTTTGAGTATATTTTTCTTCTATCTCTTCTACCCCCTTATCCTCCAGCCCTCACATTCCCAATATATGTGAAAACAGAACTTTGCATTAAATAGGATTTTGAGGACTGAGTCATCTGGATAATTTAATATAGAGGTATTATATTTGCCCTTTTCCCTTTTCTTTTCCTTTTTCTTCTTTCATTTTTCTTTCCCCCTCCAAATTTTACTATTTTAACATCTTGTATTTTTCTAAATACATGTGTGTTTGTTATATGTACTCTTCTATCTTCCAACGTACCTGGTACCTGGCCAGTTGGAGAACTACTCTGAGGGCTGCCCCCATGAAATATGGTGAGAAAGGTTATCCAAGTTGGAGTACAGAATACTTCCTGTCTATTCCCTTTCTACTAACTCTCTTCATTAGATTTCTCTGTCACACTCCCTCAGATATATTAACTCTATATTCTCAATCCCATCCCCTCCAAATCATTCTACACGACACTTGCTGTTCATTGTCCACCGTCTGAATCTGTAAACATTTTTACAAAACTACTGATTATATTTTAGACAATAATTGAATCCAACATTTCTATACATTTAGACTAAACTGTAAATGTCTTAATAACAACAAATTGTTATAGGTGGTATATTGTTGATATTAAGATCTGTTAACATTGTCCTTTGCCACAAAAGAGAGGTCTTAGAACCCTACAAGAGCAAAGCAAACCTATAGGGTAAAAACAATAACAATCTTGACCCACAGAGCTGGAAAGGAAGACACATACATTATAATTCTCTTCCTTATACTTAAAAATACTTAGCACATGTGTCTTAAATATATAGCATACAAATATGAGTAAATTTCTTTGTAATTCTTTAGAAAACATTATGAGATTGTATTGCATATAAGAAATAAGTTTGGGGAAAAAAAGAAAGCATGGGGGGCAACTTCAGAATATATATGAAATAAGTTTGTGAATCCAAAAAAAAAAATTAGAAAATGCCTATTTCAACAAAAAACTGTGACTGTCAGTGCTTCTGTGTTGTAAGTGGAGAAAAACTCTCTCTACACTTAAAAACCAACATAATAGTAAATAGAATACTGATTTTATCTGAAAGAGAGGCAGCAGCATTGCATCAGGCTAGGCCTCCCTTAGTCCTCTTGCTCCCATAGGATTCCCTGTAGGAAAACTCTCCATGAAGAACAATGCAGGTAACTCTGACACATATTCTCATAATTTCCTTCAAAATGAACCTTACTTGCTATCTCTGTACTGGTATCTTACTTGGTCATTGATTAACCTATGGACAAAGCTTTGATTCTAAATAAATTTATTTGTTCATCTGTATCTGATGTGAATGTATATTACATGAATTGAAATACATTATACTGAATAGACCTAAGTAGTAATGGAATACAAAACACAATAATGGACTTAAAATTGTTTCTCTGTTTGCCACAGGTTCACCAGGAAGAAGTGTACTGTTAAACGGATTTTCCATCAATACAACCCTCTACTTCTGTGCACTCTTATTTAAGTCAATTAGAAAAATTCACTTTACATTTAGGTTAATTATTTTATTAATTTCTCACTGGATAGGTGAAACTCTTTGGCAAGCATCTTGTATGCAACTTTCTGTAATCCTCTTGATAGAGTCTGCCTTTGTATTTCAGTAAAAATTTTCAAGAACTGATAAAAAGAAATAATTTTCCCCTCAAAATAAATAAGGAATCAGAAATAATTACATAAAGGGAGTAAAATTTCAAAGATTTCTAAAAATCTGTCTTTGATAAAAGACTTTTATTAGGGATAGAGCTTAAAACACACTAAATTCATAATTTGGTTCAATTTGGAAACTGTTCGCTGAGAATTTGCTATGCAAACATTATCCACTTAGGGGCTGTGAGAATTGCAAAAAAAATGGTAATATTAGGAGGCAATTAGGAGCTAATGATAATTAGGGGGTAATTAGTTTCCATGTGGTCTACTGAGGGTTGGATAGAATTAGGGAAATCTACCTCCTGTCAGATACATGGCTAGAACGAATACATTAAATGGTATGTGTGTGTTTATAAAGGTAATTTGAAAATATTTAATTATAGGAAATAATGGTCCTAATATTACAAATAGAAAATAATATAAGAGTAAATTATAATGGTTATAGATGTATAAATTTAGACCAGGTAAAATAGGGACGTGAGAGTATTCTTCCAAAACAGAAGATGAATTTGTTTTTTAGTCTAGCACTCTGTATGAAGAAAATGTTCTTTTATTGTCCAAAGGAAAAAAAAATGTGTTCAGATATACTCTTTCTGTGAAAACCTTTGTGTTTTTCTTTTATTATGCAGTCTAGTTATCTGAAATTAGATGAGAAGCAAGACTCAGAATGTTAATTAGCACTAAGCTCACATTTACTATAACTGAACCATTTAGTATTTTTTTCCACACACATTTTCCATTTAATTTTCACAAGAGACAAAAATGGCAGCTCATCAATATATGTTGTGCACAGCAAAGTGCTGGTGATCCAAATATTAAATTGTTTGTGGCATTCTGACTGGCTCTTGATAAGATTAATTTATAATTTTAAAATGAGCCACTTATTCAGTCTTAATGTACAGTTTGCTAAAACTTTCAGGAGTCATTTTTGAATATCTGGTCTTCTCTCCATTTCCAGCCATGACCATGATCACTTGTCTTCACAAAGACACCAGGATTCTGTAGCTCTGTGGCCATACACACATTAGGTTTAAAATCTATTAGTACATAAAATCTATTAGAATATCTGCTCTCTAAAGAAACCCATACAGTGATTTGAAAGGTGAGTAAAAAGTGTTATGTCTTTGTTCAACACATTTGGTGAGCTGTTCTGCAATCATTTCCAATTACCTGAACCATGTGTACAACAATCAGCCTCTATGCTTTAAAGTTAGAACCACTGGGCTTTCACCTCAGGAAAGCTTTATTAATAGTGTTGCTTTGAACTGCCTTTAATTTTATCTGTATGGTCAAGTTGCCACACAAACTGAAAGACAAATAGAAAAGACAGGCTTAAAGATTCCTAAATGGCCACTCTATAGTCAAAGATGTAGTGGTGGAAGAATGAGGATATTTGTGATATAGAAAATATCCACTAAATATATTACCTTAATTACCTTAAATATAAGTGAAGTTCTCTGCAATCAAAGGCACAGTGTACCTAAATGAGTAGTTAAAATAAATAATTTATATGCTGCCTAAAAAAGACTTTCTTTACCTGTAAGGACATATATAACCTGAAAAGGAAGGAATAAAATGTTCTTGCCAATGGAAATCAAAAGAGAACAGGAGTTGAAAGAAAAGTGGCACAGGACTAATCACACACACACCTGAGATAAGAAGCGGGTTTATTTTCAGGAGTCTGACAAGGCTGCTCTGCACACAGAGGGGCAGAAGCAGCAAGGGAAAGAGGTCAACAGCAATTCCCCCTTGAATGTCATCATTTACATGGTGAGAGTGGTACTATGCTAGAATCAGAGCCACAGGCTAGTGGTGGATTTATTCTTGACTGACATAGTAAGCATCAACTGATCTTGTG